>NC_091977.1:113638992-116038992 GCF_044704955.1 Pristiophorus japonicus | reverse complement strand
TTCAGATAATAGTCTGTCTCTCTGTTTTTACCACCAAAGTGGATAACCTCACATTTATCCACATTATACTTCATCTGCCATGCATTTGCCCACTCACCTAACCTATCCAAGTCGCTCTGCAGCCTCACAGCATCCTCCTCGCAGCTCACACTGCCACCCAACTTAGTGTCATCCGCAAATTTGGAGATACTACATTTAATCCCCTCATCTAAATCATTAATGTACAGTGTAAACAGCTGGGGCCCCAGCACAGAACCTTGCGGTACCCCACTAGTCACTGCCTGCCATTCTGAAAAGTCCCCATTTACTCCTACTCTTTGCTTCCTGTCTGACAACCAGTTCTCAATCCATGTCAGTACACTACCCCCAATCCCATGTGCTCTAACTTTGCACATCAATCTCTTGTGTGGGACCTTGTCGAACGCCTTCTGAAAGTCCAAATATACCACATCAACTGGTTCTCCCTTATCCACTCTACTGGAAACATCCTCAAAAAATTCCAGAAGATTTGTCAAGCATGATTTCCCTTTCACAAATCCATGCTGACTTGGACCTATCATGTCACCTCTTTCCAAATGCACTGCTATGACATCCTTAATAATTGATTCCATCATTTTACCCACTACTGAGGAAATGAGTTTGGCCTGAAAAGAAGTTTGCCACTGTGATTGAGTGGGCCTGAATCTTCAAGACAAAGCAAGGGAGTGAGAATTAAGTCTAATTAATTAGTATGCGGGATAGACCCACCAAAGATGAATCCTATCATCGTAATAATTGGGACAGACTGATCCTGCTGTCCAAAACTGACCATGCAAGAGACATTGTGGGCCATCAGCAGCAATGTATACTACCATGATCTGTAAACTCGTGGCCTGACGCATCCATCAATTTTCCATCACATCAAGCCAGATTGAACCTGGTTCAACGGGAAATTCACAAGGCACATCTTAGAATAAAGTGTCAATATAGTGAAACTAGGATGACCTTAATGCCAAACACCAAAAGCAGCATGCAATAAATAGGACTAAATGCTCCAACAACCCAATGCATCAGAGTAAAGCTCTGTAGCCTTCTTCACAGTTAATGAAGAATGGTAATGGGCAATCAAACAACTAATGGGAAGGGGAGGCTCCATGACAATCCCCATCCCCAACCGTGGTAGAGCTCAACATGGTAGTGCAAAAGATAATGCTTGCCAACGTCTTTAGCCAAAAGTGTCAAGTAGACCATCCTACTCATCCTCCTCCCATTGTACCCACAATGATATATATACACCTATAGAAAGAGAAAGAGTCAACATGGTTTTATGAAAGGGAAGTTGTATTTGACAAATCTATTAGAGTTTTTTGAGGGTGTAACAACTTGGATAGATAAGGGGGGAACCAATGTATGTAGAATATTTGGATTTTCAGAAAGCACTCGATAAGGTGTCACACGAGAAGTTGTTACATAAAGATTAGGTGGCCGAAATTGCCCCCTGCCGAAAACGCAGCGCACCTACCGTGTTTTTGCCACAGCGATAGATGTGGTGGCGTCTTGCGCAAAATTCCACTCTTTGGCTTTTTTTTTCAAGCGGTCCGGAAGTCGGTCATAATGGGGGCGGAGGTATGGCTAGGAGCGGAAATTCGCTAAGCAGAGGGGAGGAAGTAGGAGGCTTAGCGCTGATGATGTCACCACACTGGTGCATCACCACGTCTCTCCCCTTCACTTAAAGGAGAGGGCCGCTGCAAGCTCTGCGATTCTGTAAGTTAGGTCCACTGGGCCACCAGGGAAGGTTTCGGCCGGGCCAGCAGTCTGGCACCCAAGGGCTGTCTGTTTGCGGCCCTGCCGAACCTGTGGGCATAATTGGCTGCCAAACATGTCAATCGGCCGACAAAAAGATATAAGATGACGGCTGCGGCAGTAGGTCATCCCCTTTAATGGCAGCTGCACCACCATTTTACAAGCACTACAAGCACAATGCACCGACAGAAAAAGCTGTTGGTGGTACTGAGTGGTGGGCGAAAGATATTCCTTGCGGAATTTCGTGTTCGAGGTGGGGGGGGCACATCAGCGGTGCGCGCTCTGATGATGCACTTAGGATGGGTCAGTCGCAGTGGAGCAGTAGTGGGTGGAGCGGGTCACCGCGGGATACTGCAGGAGTGGAATTTTCAAAATGGTGGCCATTCCACGAAAAATCGACGGCCATTTCACTCCACTGTATGGCTGCCGATCTCCGGTGGTAATAGGCCTTAATGGAAGGGGCAATTTTGGCCCCTACGGCTCATGGGAGTAATATATTAGCATGAATTGAAGATTAGTTACCAGACAGAAAACCGAGAGCAGGAAAGAATGTGTTGTAAATCTGTAAAGCATGCACTCCCATGTTCCGCCACCAGGGAGCTCAACCCCTGAAGTCCCAAGGGATCCCAGCATCCCTCGGGAGCACTGTATATAAGCCGGCCCCTAAGGCCTGTTCCTCACTCTGGAGTGTCTTAATAAAGACTGAGGTCACTGTTACTTTAACCTCCCTGTGTGCAGTCTCATCTGTGTTTGGAACACAATAACTGGCAATGGGTATACGAATCCAATACAAAGATGCAGCAAACTGTGGGCATCCTGGAGAAGTTCTCGGAGGGTGAGGACTGGGAAGCCTATGTCGAACGGCTGGACCAGTACTTTGTAGTCCACGAGCTGGACGGAGAAGGAAGCGCTGCAAAAAGGAGAGCGGTCCTCCTCACGGTCTGCGGGGCACCGACCTACAGCCTCATCAAGAATCTTCTGGCTCCGGTGAAACCCACAGATAAGTCGTATGTGGAGCATCTTAGCCTGAGGGAGAGCATGCTGATGGCGAGGTATTGGTTCTACACGTGCCAGCGATCTGAAGGTCAGGAAATGGCGAGCTATGTCGCCGAGCTAAGGTGACTTGCAGGGCAATGTGAGTTTGATGGCTACCTGGAGCAAATGCTCAGAGACTTTTTTGTACTGGGCATTGGCCACAAGACCATCCTACGAAAACTTTTGACTGTAGAGACACCGACCCTCAGTAAGGCCATTGCGATAGCACAGGCATTTATGTCCACCAGTGATAACACCAAACAAACCTCTCAGCACACAAGTGCTAGCAATGTTCATAAATTAACTGGAACTGTGTTTGCGAGCAGAAATGTAGAAGGCAGAAACCATGAGTATGCAACTGCCAGCAGGACTCAGGTGACCCAGATGACTCAGAGTCCGCAACAAAGGATCAATGCAAGGCAATTCACACCTTGTTGGTGTTGTGGAGTCTTCTATTCAGCCTATTCATGCTGCTTCAAAGGGTATGTTTGCAAGAGCTGTGGAACAATGGGGCACCTCCAACGAGCTTACAGATGAGCTGCAAGCTCTGCAAAACCTGCTAACCACCACGTGGCAGAGGAAGATCGGTCCATGATGGATCAAAGCAATTTCGAGCCTCAGAGAGAGGAGGCAGATGCTGAAGTACACGGGGGGCACACCTTTTCCACGAAATGTCCACCTATAATGCTAAACGTAAATTTGAATGGCTTACCCATAGCCATGGAACTGGACACTGGCTCTAGCCAATCCATCATGAGTAAAAAGATGTTTGAGAGACTATGGTGCAACAAGGCACTCAGACCAGCCCTGAGCCCCATCCACATGAAACTGAGAACGTACACCAAAGAGCTTATCACTGTTCTGGGCAGCGCCGTGATCAAGATCACCTACAAGGGCACGGTGCATGAACTGCCACTCTGGATTGTCCCGGGCGATGGCCCCACACTGCTTGGAAGGAGCTGGCTGGGCAAAATCCGCTGGAACTGGGAAGACATCCGAGCACTATCACATGTCGATGAGGCCTCATGTACCCAGGTTCTCAACAAATTTCCTTCCCTTTTTGAGCCAGGCATTGGAAACTTTTCCGGGGCGAAGGTGCGGATCCACTTGGTCCCAGAGGCACGATCCATTCACCATAAGGCGCGAGCGGTACCTCACATGATGAGGAAGAGAGTGGAAATCGAGCTTGACAGGCTGCAATGCGAGGGCATCATCTCCCCAGTGGAATTCAGCGAGTGGGCCAGCCCAATTGTTCCAGTACTCAAAAGTGATGGCACGGTCAGGATTTGCGGCGATTATAAAGTAACTATTAATCGTTTCTCGCTACAGGACCAATACCCGCTACCTAAGGCAGACGACCTATTTGCGACGCTGGCAGGAGGCAAGACATTCACCAAGCTCGACCTGACTTCGGCCTACATGACGCAGGAGCTGAAGGAGTCTTCGAAGGGCCTCACCTGCATCAACACACACAAGGGACTGTTTATCTACAACAGATGCCTGTTTGGAATTCAGTCGGCTGCAGCGATCTTCCAGAGAAACATGGAGAGCCTACTCAAGTCGGTTTTTCAAGACAACATATTGGTCACGAGTCAGGACACCGTTGAGCACCTACAAAACCTGGAGGAGGTCCACCAGCGACTGAATCGCGTAAGGTTGCGGCTGAAGAGGTCGAAATGCTTCTTTATGGCAACAGAAGTGGAGCTTTTGGGGAGAAAGATTGCGGCGGGCGACATTCGGCCCACAGAATCCAAGACAGAGGCTATCAGGAATGCGCCTAGGCCACAGAATGTCACGGAGCTGCGGTCGTTCCTGGGACTCCTCAATATTTTGGTAACTTCCTACCGGGGTAACTTCCTACCCTCTTGGAGCCCCTACATGTGTTATTGCATAAAGGTGAGAACTGGGTATGGGGAAAAAAACAAGTAATTGCTTTTGAGAAAGCCAGAAACATTTTATGCTCCAACAAGCTGATTGTATTGTATAATCCGTGTAAAAGATTTGTGCTAGCATGTGACGCGTTGTCGTATGGAGTCGGGTGTGTATTACAACAAGCTAACATTGCGGGGAAGTTGCAACCTGTCACCTATGCCTCCAGGAGCTTGTCTAAGGCCGAGAGGGTCGGCAGCATGATTGAGAAAGAGGCATTAGCGTGTGTGTTCGGGGTAAAGAAAATGCATCAGTACCTGTTTGGCCTAAAATTTGAGCTGGAAAACGATCACAAGCTCCTCATATCCCTGTTCGCTGAAAACAAGGGGATAAATACTAATGCCTCAGCCCGCATACAATGATGGGCACTCGCGATATCAGCGTATAACTATACCATCCACCACAGGCCAGACACCGAGAACTGTGCGGATGCTCTCAGTCGGCTACCATTGCCCACCACGGGGGTGGAAATGGCGCAGCCTGCAAACTTGTTGATGGTGGCGCAGCCCGCAGACTTGTTGATGGTCATGGAAGCATTTGAAAATGATAAATCACCTGTCCCGGCCTGCCAGATTAGGACTTGGACCAGCTGCTGTCCCTAGTAAAAAAACTGTGTACTGCATGGGAGCTGGGCCAGCATCCCCGTTGAAATGCAAGAGCTAATCAAGCCGTTCCAGCGGCGAAAGGTCGAGCTGTCCATTAAGGCAGACTGCCTGTTGTTGGGTAACTGCGTAGTGCTACCCAAAAAGGGCAGGGAGACGTTCATCTCGGATCTCCACAGCACACACCCGGGTATAGTAATAATGAAAGCGATAGCCAGATCCCACGTGTGGTGGCCCGATATCGACTCTGACTTCGAGTTCTGTGTACGGCAATGCAGCGTATGTGCTCAGTTGAGCAACACACCCAGAGAGGCACCACTAAGTTTGTGGTCCTGGCCCTCCAGACCATGGTCGAGGATCCATGTTGACTATGCAGGCCCTTTTCTCGGTAAAATGTTCCTGGTGGTGGTGGATGTTTTTCAAAATGGATTGAATGTGAAATAATGTCGGGAAGCAGCGCCACCGCCACCATTGAAAGCCTGAGGGCCATGTTTGCCACCCACGGCCTGCCTGACATACTGGTCAGTGACAACGGGCCATGTTTCACCAGTGCCGAATTTAAAGAATTCATGACCCGCAATGGGATCAAACATGTCACCTTGGCCCTGTTTAAACCAGCCTCCAATGGGCAGGCAGAGCGGGCAGTGCAATCAAACAGAGCCTCAAACGAGTCACAGAAGGCTCACTCCAAACCCGCCTGCCCCGAGTACTGCTCAGTTACCGCACGAGACCCCACTTGCTCACAGGGGTGCTCCCGGCTGAGCTACTCATGAAAAGGACACTTAAAACCAGAATCTCGCTGGTTCACCCCAACCTGCATGATCAGGTAAAGAGCAGGCAGCAGCAACAAAATGTAAACGATGGTCGCGCCACTGTGTCACGGGAAATTGATCTGAATGACCCTGTGTATGTGCTAAACTCTGGACATGGTCCCAAGTGGATCACGGGCACGATGATAGCTAAAGAAGAGAATAGGATGTTTGTAGTCAAACTAGACAATGGACAAATTTGCAGAAAGCACCTGGACCAAACGAGGCTGCGGTTCATAGACTGCCCTGAACAACCCACAGCAGACATCATCTTTTTCAAGCCCACAACACACACCAAAAGTATCAACGACACCACCCTGGACCAGGAAATCGAAGGCCCAACAGCTCAGCAAGGCCAGGCTCACCCAGCAGCCCTGCAGGGCCAACAACACGCCAGCCCAGCGAGGGCACAGCCAACACACCAGAACAGACATTTGTACCGAGACAGTCCACCAGGAAAAGAAAGGCTCCCGACTACCTCACCTTGTAAATAGTTTTCACTTTGACTTTGGGGGGGGCGGTGGGAGTGATGTTGTGTATCTGTAAAGCATGCACTCCCATGTTCCGCCACCAGGGAGCGCATCCCCTGAAGTCCCAAGGGATCCCAGCATCCCTCGGGAGCACTGTATATAAGCCGGCCGCTAAGGCCTGTTCCTTACTCTGGAGTGTCTTAATAAAGACTGAGGTCACTGTTACTTTAACCTCCCTGTGTGCAGTCTCATCTGTGTTAGGAACACAATAGAATGGGTCATTTGCGGAATGGCAGTAGGGCAATTTCGCTCCCTATATGAATAACTTAGATGAGGGGACCAAGTCTAATGTGTCCAAGTTTGCTGATGATACAAAGTTAGGTAGGAAAGTAAGCTGTGATGAGAAAGCAGACGGCTTATAATGTGTTGACATGTAAAATTACGCACTTTGGAAAGAAGAATGTAAAGCTGAATATTTTTTCAAAGGTGAGAGACTAGCAAATGTTAGTATTCAGAAGGATACAGCAAGCTATTAGGAAAGCATGGGCTAGACGTTCCACGAGGGGGCCATCACCCCCCAAAATGAGCCTTGTTCCTGCGATGTCGGAAGTCTCAGCCTTACTGATCGCTGGTACATGGGCCATTTTTTTTTTTGCGATTTTCCACTCAGCCTTAGGCCGGCGATGTGGAAAAGGTGATCTCATTATCGGTGAAGTTGCGTTCGCCCACCGAAAGAGGAAGTCAAAAAGCTTCCCTAGCAACGGCCTTGTGCGCATGTGAGATTTTTTTTTTCGGCCGACTGGTTTTACCGCATTTTGGGAGGTCGGGGGTCATCACACATGCTCAGAAGGCAGAGGGAGGGGTAGAGAGAGAGTGTGGAGATAGAGAGAGAGAGGAGCAAGACAGAGTGGGCGAGGGAATTTGCTAGTTTTGAAGTATTTGGAGAAATATAATTGCGATAAATTTAACTACAGTAAAAATAAATAAATATTAGTACTGTAGGTACTGTTTAAAATAGCATCAGAGTGTGATTCCGAGAGGAAAACATCAAAACCCTTTAGCGATGAGGCGAACGAGGCCCTGGTGAACGAGGTGCATGCCAGGTGGGCCGACTTGACACGAGTGTGTATGTGGGAAACCATCCCGTGTCTACAGAAAAATATGGGTGGAGATTGCAGACTGGTAACATCGGCATCCCATGAGGCAAGGTGGCCTGACCAGTGCCGAAAACACTGGAGTAGCTTGGTGGCGGCAGCAAGAGTAAGTTGCATTTTATATTTAAATGTTATATTTATATTTATATTTTAATGGTACTATTTTAACAGTAATATTTTACTGATGCATGCAAATTTTGATTAGAACATTGAATCTCCTGCATTGAATTTAAATGTATTACGTAAACCATGTTACGACCCGGACAGTGATCTGAAGCAGCAGCATGTAATATTTTAAACTGTTGTGACCTCAAGATACTAGCAAGTGCCATGCCATGCTCTCTTCTCATTTGCAGAAGAAGATATCTATCAACCGGTCAGAGCAAAGGCGGACTGGGGGCGGCTCTGCTCAACTCCAGCCTTTTTCGGAAATTGAATCACGTGCGGCCGCACTGGTTGGCCATGTCACCCGTTCGGCCACCACCCGTGGTCTGGCCAAACCCAGCCTTGCCTCTCATGAATAATGTGTACTGTGTAATGTGTAATGTGTCAAACAGTATTAAAAACTTAAAGAAGTCACTGATGTAATGTCCTGTAATTATAATGCAATATGCAATATACTTGTGATGTACTCATGATATACTAATGATGTCATGTCAGGTCATACATGCATGTATGCAGACCTTGTGCATAAGAAGCAGGGGATGTAGCCGCTACAGCTTTCTGCGATAGTGAAAAGTATTGATATGTATGATCTCTTGGTATTGCTCACCATTATGTTCTTTAAAAATATTATTTGTGTTTTTAAGGTCAACCTGAGAAGCTCGTGACACTGCAGTCGTCCCCTGCACCTCCACCAACTACCTCGAAGGAGGAAGAGGAGGAACACGAGAATTCCCAGGATTCCCAGGAACAAGAGCACTTTCCTCACCTCCAGGAGGAGGAGGAGGAGGAGGACTTATACCCTGAGTTGCTGGATCCATCCATTGTTGTGGGGGGGGTGAACCTGCGGTCATCTCAGTTGAGCAGGAAGAGGCACCGGGGCCAAGAGGTGTTCAACTGGCAACGACAAGGCGCGATATATTACAAACGCCGACCCAACGGAGGTCGGGTCAGCGAGATGAGCAATCGCCTACTTTGGAAGGGCAGACAGAGTGCTTGATCTCCATGTGCAGGGAGACAGTCGTGATAGGTCGCGAGCTTATCCAGGGGTTCCATCAGTTCTCCACGAACTGGAGCCAGTTCTCCATGAACTTCTCCAACTGGTGTGCCATGAAAACTGAGTTAGCACGGCAGACCTTGGAGAGGATCCGAGAGCAGACCGTTGCAACCAATGCCCTTTGACATGCGTTGCTGGCTGGACACGGCGCTGCACCCCAAGGTGTCGTGTTGGCTCAGAATGTGACCCCTAGCACTCAAGCGAGTATGGAGGATACAGTTCCTCCTGACTCGGAAGACGAGCCTCAGGCTTCGCCTCCCACTCCGTCACCTCCACCACGACAGGAAGTCTTGTCGTTGCCCGCTGGACGCCAACTTTGTCTCAGTCTGCGCAGACCAAAACGGAGGGTGATGTTAAAACACGGGGTGGTAAAGGACCTGAAGGGAAAGGTGGCCGCAGGTAGGGAAGAATGTTGTTTTTTCAATATACATGTTAATTTTTTTTAAAGTTCTTGCGTTCATTGTTGTTTGGGGTGGCGGGCGGGGGGGGTGGGGATGGCGGAGGGTGTGGGGGTGAGGATGTTGATTGAAAAAAATGTAAAATTTGTTTTGTTAATTAAAATTTTTTATTGAGTTTAACAATTGTTGTGCATTCTGTTATAGTTACATTAAGCATAACATTTTTACAGTTGTTCTGCATTAGTTGTTCATTCTTTTATTATAACATCAGTTTACTTAAGCTAAAGCATTACTGCAAATGCCAAGCCAATGTAGGCAAGGCAAAAACGTAACTCAACGCAAATGCAACTTTTGCTTAACCGTAACTGTATATGTAAATGTGGCTATCCACAATGTAAGTTCATGCAAAGTGTTCATATGTGAGCTGCTAACGCAATAGCTTAGCAGCTGTGTAGCTGCCACTGGTGGAACCATGGCTAGATCGCCAGGCTTGTGATGGCGATGTGTCGAAAGTTGGGATGGGCCTTGTGTGGGCGATCAGTTCGGCGAAGTGAACCAAAACTTGGGGGCTTATTTTCCCGGCGATCTTTCTGGCCTAGTTTCCACTTTTTGCTCAAAATGGGTGATAGAGGTCCATTTTGGGTGATATATGGGCCATAGATGGGCGATGTGAAGTGAAAAGTCTAGCCCCATATGTTATGTTAGCCTTTACTGCAAGGGGGTGGGAGTATAAGAGTAATGAGTTCTTGCTGCAATTTTGTAGGGCTTCAGTGAGACCACACCTAGAGTACTGTGCATAGTTTTGGCCTCCTTACCTAAGGAAGGATATACTTGCCTTAGAGGGGGTGCAACAAAGGTTCACAAAATTGTTTCCTGGGAGGAGAAATTGAATAGAATGGGCCAACGTTCTCGCTAGCCAGCCACGCAATGGTCTGGAGATACCGCACAGGCAGTTCACCGGCTTCTACAGGGAAGAAACCCCACAAGCGCAAACATTTGAATGGGCTGTGCACCCAGCTTAAGGGACTGAGCACTAAAACAATTAGGGCGAACATTGGAATGGGCCTATATTCTCTAGCGTTTAGAAGAATGATTGGTGATCTCATTGAAAAGTATAACATTCTTAGAGGGCTTGATAGGGTAAATGCTAAGAGGCTGATTCCCTGGATGGAGAGTCTATAACTAGGGCTCCTAGTCTCAGGATAAGGGGTTGGCCATTTAGAACTGAGATGAGGAGAAATTTCTTCACTCAGAGGGTTGTGAATCTTTGGAATTCTCTGCCCCAGAGGGCTGTAGATGTTGATTCGATGAGAATATTCAAGACTGAGATCGATAGATTTTTGGGCACTGTGAATCAAGGGACATGGGGATAGTGCGGGAAATTGGTGTTGAAGTCGAAGATCAGCCATGATCTTATTGAATAGTGGAACAGGCTCAAGGGGCCGAAATGCCTACTCCTGCTCCTAATTCGTATGTTCTTATCTTATGTTCTTGTATGAACAAATTCTACAGGCTAAACAGATGGGTGCTAATTAAAGGATAGAATCAATCGATTTAGCTAAGCAGTATATCTAATTATCACCATCTGTTATTTAGTTTATTCAGTTTGTGTTATCAAGATCTGCAGAGCAGAAAGTCTTGTAAGGTCTTCTGTGGAATTCTTATTTGTAAGCTCCTTTTGGATTACAAAAGTAGAATCTGATGGAAAGCAACGACAGAAGTTCAAAACACATACGTAGACATGCTGTTGGACCATACCCAGTACAGTTCTAATCCCCTAATCATAGAAATTGCCATTGAGAAGATACTGAGAAGAGCAATCAACATGATTCTGGGTATCAAGAATTAGGGAATTTTGCCTTATTCTCTTTGGAAAGAAGGAGACTTCAAGATAAGCTATTTTAAGTTTTTCATGTGAATGGAATTGCCAACATTGATTGAATCAAATTGTACACAAGGGATCAAATACCTAGTGACATGAGTTAAAAATGAGAGATAGGAGCAGAGAAGTCAGTAGAATATTTTCTTTCAAAGGATAATAGCCTTCTCGAACAAGTTAACTGGAAGACCACTGAAGCAGACAGTATAAATGAGTTCGAGGCAATTAGATGTATTCTGCTGAGAGTAGGTTTTAAAATATATTGGGATCTATTTTATTCTTAGTACATGGATTGTGTGTTAAGTAAAAGCTAATTGTTTCTTCCAGGTTGGCAGGAGTGGATATGGATGTTTATGCTGGCTCCCTGCCACCCAAGGGTACATCTGGAGTTTCCCATCAGAAGTGGCATCAGGCATATCTTGGGCTGGATTTTCAACTAATTTGTGCCGGGGCGCTAAACGCTATTTCTGGGCATGATGCCGGACGTCCAGGATTTAGCGCCTGGCCGGAAGATTCGGCTATTGGTTTGCGCTGGTGCAAAAGCTTACCACCGGTCCTTCGTTTTCAATGTGATTATGAAGTCAATTGTTGTACAGGCTGCACTAGCTCCCCTCATTTAATGACTGCCCCAGGAAATGTCTGAAAAAAACCAGGCGGTCCCAATGTGCAGCAGGCGCCACTGACGGCATATTTAAATGGAGGTTGGAGGATCTTATATCGCAGTTGTCAGTGACTGCTATGGATGTGCGCATGATTTCAAGAGGCACTTTTATGTGCCCTGACACTTTGCTTACGAAGTCAGTGAGAAATTTCAATTGAGGCAATAATACTTCGCCACGTATCATGCTGGTTGTTAATGGCAGGCGGCTTCAAGCTGGAAGAAGGGTACTTGGCAATGTTGGGCCATGGATTCGAAGACATCGCAGACGTATGGGGAGGAGGCCTTACCCCCCACGGGTTTACAGGGAACATCGCTCATTCCTCCATATCTCTGAGGTGCAGTGTGTTAGAAGGCTGTGCTTCTAAAAAGAGGTGCTGACAGAGATATGCCAACTCCTACAGGTAGATCTACAGCCTACCACGCCAGCAGGACTGCGCTGCCCGTCGAGGTGAACGTGATGTGGCGATGGCCTTCTATGCCTCCAGCTCCTTCCAGGCAGAAGCAGGGGACATATGCAGCATCTCTCAGCAAGCTGCACATTGCTGCATTGGCCAGGTTACAAAGGCACTGTATGCATGTAGAATGGACTTCATAAAGTTCCCAATGAACAGGGACAGCCAGAATGAGAGGGCTGTAGGGTTTGGATGATATGCAGGCTTACCCAAAGTTCAAGGTACCATTGACTGCACACACGTCGCCTTGCAAGCATCATTACACAATGCAGAGGTCTTCAGAAACCAAAAGTGATAGCACTCCCTAAACATTCGGCTGGTCTGTGACCACACGGACCGCATCCTCGCAGTGAATGCCCGTTATCCAGAAAGCACACATGATGCTTTCATCTGGCATGAGAGCAGTTTCTCCGAATGTTTCAGCGACAAAGACAAGGGGATTGGGGACAAAGGATATGGCCTAGCCACCTGGCTCATGACCCCGCTCTGGAACCCCACCACAGAAGCCGAGCAGCACGATAACGAGAGCCATGCAGCCACCCGCAACGTAATTGAACGGACAACTGCCGTGCTCAAACAGCGCCTCCGATGCCTGGATCGCTCTGGAGGCAGCCTTCAATACTCCCCTCAACAGGTCTCCGAATTCATTGTGGTGCATGCTACACAACATAGCCATCATAAGGGGCCAGACATTGACGGCGGAGATTGCAAGACCTCAGAGGAGGAGGAGGGCGAGGTAGAGGAGCCTGATGAGGAACCCATTGTGGTGCCACCACAACCATAGGAGAGGCAGTGTGATGATGTGACTGCAGCAAGAGTCTTATGTCAGCAGCTCATCATTGCTTAAATGGGGAAGGTGGGGTTGCAGCATTAACTTGCAACTCTGTGCCAACATGCCGGCTAATCTACAATTCTGCAATTCTTACGGCTAAACGGATCAGGGGGTATGGCGAGAAGGCAGGGGTGGGGTACTGAGGTTGCATGATCGGCCATGATCATATTGAATGGAGGTGCAGGCTCGAAAGGCCGAATGGCCTGCTCCTGCACCTATTTTCAATGTTTCTATGTTTCCATAAGCATAACATTGTGCTAGCCCTTAAAGGCTCTTAGCCATATTTTCCCTCCTCCCTTACCTTCAACCCCCTCCCATGCCTGCTGCTCCTCCTCAATGATGCCTCAGTGCCTACAGCAAGGCTGCTAGAGGGCTGCTGTGTTGGGGAGTCAGACAATGCTGACAGCGTCTGAGGACGCCCTGGACCAGCTCTTGGCCTGAAGGCCCGGCTGCGGACTGCTGCATCTCATCATCAGCGGGAGCAGCCACAGGTAGCTCGGGTGTCAACCATGCATGGTGAATGGTTGGCGAGTCAGTAGTGGGAGCCGGACTGCTGTCATCCTGAGGAATGACAGCACCTTCCATTTCCTGGGAGCCACTGACTCTCCGACGGGGCTTGGCCTCAGCATCCGGAGCACGATGTGTCTCCACAACTTGCTGGTCTGCTTTGGCACCGTCCCTTTCCTGTTGGACAGTGGGCAGTGCAGAGAGTATGGCAGCAGACATCGACTGCATCACTTGACCAAGCTGAAGAATAGCTTGTGCCTGTGATGTGCCTGAGTCTGCAATGTGATCAAGGGCATGCGCCACACACTCTGGAATGCCACTGTCACTGCTCGAGGCCACCAGCCTCTGTGTGTGGGCAATGATGGCCTCACTGGACTCCTGAGTCACACTGACAATCTGTGACGCTGCCTTCGCAACAGTCACAGTAAGCATGTCGATGCTCTCCGGGATCCGTCGCAATGCATCCATCTCACGGTGCTTTCCTGTGATTTCCCTGGACATTTCTACCAATTCCAGTTCCACGTCTGCTTGTCGTTGAGCAGACCGACTTTGTCAACTCACCCTCTGGAGAGCTGGCCTGCGAGATTTGCCTCTCACACCGTGTTGCTGTATGCGACTCGGGCCAGGAGCCTCCAACTCCTCAAACCCCAGGAAATCCGCATCATCCCCAGATGTAGTGAGACCAGACGGAGCAACTGATGGGCTCTGAGGCTCAGGCAGAACACTCTTCCCCTCCCTCATTGTCTCCCCCATGGCCGGACTTAGATGGCTCCCTTGAAGGATGTTGCGCTTGTGGCTGGTCATCTGCAAGCAGAAAATAACAGAGGTGTGGTTAGCAGCAGGGGAGGGGGCAGGGTGACATGAGGAAGGTCGCATTGCACAATTTCATTGAAGGCCCACCACCTCTTCATTATATGTCTCAATGCAGTCTCTTCAGTCGCTCTATCCATTTACATAACCTCACTACGCGAAGGGGGCTCAGCATTGCCTCCGGCAATTGTCAGAGCTGGTACACTTATGAGGGCCGACACCCATTCCTCAACATCAGTGAGTGGCAATAATTGGGGTGGGCCCCGCCTGTGTGCAGCTGCTCCCTCCTGTTGTGGGAGTGCTTCGACTGCAAAGAGTAAAATAGGAAGAGTTCAGAAAGGGTTTCTCTCCTGTTGTGGCACATATGCCTACCATAGTGCAATAGGTGACTGTGACTGTTCCAGTGGCTTCTGTTCAATCTGCATGGATGTGGCATGTGCTTTGTGAGGAATTGTTAGGAGGTTAGGGGGATGTAACATGGGGGCAGTGGGTGATCTTTCTGAAAAGCATAGCAGCAGTGGGAGTGTATTGTGAGGAAGGATGTAAATGATTACATTTATGTACATGGATCATTAGAAGCCAAAGGATGCAGAAGTAAGCCTTCATCTTTCTTATGCATTGTGAAAGCCACTCCACAGATTGTTGAGAGGGACCATATGCATAAAAATCTTCACATAGTGTGTGAGAGATTCATGTTAGAAGTCATGGAGGCATACATAAATGCAAATGGTACTCACTCTGAATACCTGATAAGGTCGTTGAACTTTTTATGACATTAATGTGGCAGTTCTGGGCACAGTGTGTGCAGCAGAGACCTCCTGTGCTCTGTCGCTCCACAGTCTCTTAAAACAAGTGGGAGTGGTCTGGCTCCCCCAGCAAGATGGAGTGAGGACCACCTTCTCTCCATTGCATTCACTAAGGCCTCACTCGCCTCATTGTTGAAGCACCTGGCACACTGTCTTCCCTTCTGCTCCTCCATCTCTGCAGAAGTGGCAGGAGCAGGGTGGTTTATGGAAGCAGCCACGCCCTGTATTTGCGTTTGCGACTGCGAAAGCCCCCCCACAAAAGAAATTAATAAATAAACTGCGCATGCATAAAATATCTGCCTTCTTTAATGACATAAGTTTCGGCTCGGGTGCCCAAAGCCCATTGTGCAATGCCCAAAGCCCATTGTGCAACGCCCAAAGCCCATTGTGCAACGCCCAAAGCCCATTGTGCAACGCCCAAAGCCCATTGTGCAACGCCCAAAGCCCATTGTGCAATGCCCAAAGCCCATTGTGCAACGCCCAAAGCCCATTGTGCAATGCCCAAAGCCCATTGTGCAATGCCCAAAGCCCATTGTGCAACGCCCAAAGCCCATTGTGCAACGCCCAAAGCCCATTGTGCAATGCCCAAAGCCCATTGTGCAACGCCCAAAGCCCATTGTGCAATGCCCAAAGCCCATTGTGCAATGCCCAAAGCCCATTGTGCAACGCCCAAAGCCCATTGTGCAACGCCCAAAGCCCATTGTGCAATGCCCAAAGCCCATTGTGCAACGCCCAAAGCCCATTGTGCAACGCCTGACTTAAAGCCAACGTTCCTCCAATTTACTTTTTCGCTGAAACTCGCAGTCGAAGGTGCAAATTATTTTCAGGCGCTAACTTTAACGCCCCGTCGCGATTAACACCCTGTAATGCAAAAAACCCTAAATCTAGCCCAATCATGTTTGGCTAAAAATGGGCAGATGTTTTGTAATTCCACCAGGCTCGGCTCGGCTCAGCTTAGTGATGGAGGTGTCGTCGACAGTGCTATTAAGCACCACTTACTCATCAATAAGCTCAGTTTGGGTTCTGCCAGAATGACTCAGCTCCAGACCTCATTATAGCCTTGGTCCAAACATGGACAAAAGAGCTGAATTCCAGAGGTGAGATAAGAGTGACTGCCCTTGACATCAAGGCAGCATTTGACCGAGTGTGGCATCAAGCAGCTCCAGTAAAATTGAAGTCAAATGGAATTGGGGGAAACTCTTCACTTGCTGGTATCATACCTAGCACAAAGTGTCATGTATTCAACTGTCATTGTAACCCATGTATAAGCTGACCTAAGTTGTATACCTTGAGAACATTGACCACAAGAGGTGAACTTGTGGGAGACACTCCTAACCTGGACTTTCCAGTATAAAAGGGAAAGCACCACCCACTGTCTGTCTGTGGAGGTCTTGGTAATAAAGGTAACTGGTCACAGAGTGATCTTCTCTCAAGTATGGGCCTCTTGTGCATTTATACTGTATTGTAAGGACATATTATTGACGACGAGAAACTGGAATTTAAACCACGCGAGCATGGCCACTAGCAGCACAGAAGAGAGGTACTGTGTTAGTGATGATTGGGACGACTTTTTTGAGAGTCGACAGCAAAGTTTTGTCACTAAGGAATGGTTGGGACAGGATTCGGCCGACAAACGCAGGGCTCATCTCCTGACAGTTTGTGGATCCAGAATGTACTCCGTGATGAAGGATCTACTAGCACCAGAGAAGCCGGCGGACAAGACGTTCAAAGAGCTCAGTAAGTTGATCGGGGAACACCTTAAACCAGCGAGCAGCATGCACATGGCGAGACACCGGTTTTACATGCACCGGCGGCGAGAAGGGCAAAGTGTTCCAGACTTCGTGGCAGATCTCCGCGACTGGCGAGCCTATGTAAGTTCCCAGATGCATGCAGAGCGGAGATGCTGCGAGACTTTTTTATTGAGGGCATCAGGTACGCTTGGGTTTTCAGGAAACTGATTGAGACCAAAGACTTGACCTTGGAAGCGGCGGCTATGATAGCCTAGACAATTATCTCAGGGTAGGAAGAGACCAGAATGATTTATAGCAAAAATCTTGGCTCAAATGCGGCAAACGACCAGGGAGTCAACGGTGTTAATGCGGCACACAGTTCTCTAGGCAGACAAGGGCAATCGGACATGCCCCAGCATGCAGTCGAACCCAAAGGGGGAATTCAACAGAGACAATGGCTAGCTGAACGGTGATTCATGCCATCGCAATGGACAATGCGGCCAGTAATGGGGCCATCAACACCTGTTAATGGTACGCTTAAGGACAGTTACAGAGACAGTCAGAGATGATCGACTGGTAATGGACCTTTTGTTTCCAACAATGGGGCCTCTATCTCATGCTGGAGGTGTGGAGGCAAACACCCAGCCAGAGCTTGCAGGTATCAGCAATATACCTGCAGAAACTGCAACGTCAGCGGTCACTTGGCGCGTATGTGCAGGAAGCCTGCAGCCAGGTTGATGTACGAGGAGGATGGGCCTAATGTAAGCCCTACGAGGCCAAATGGATACTTGGGGAAATCGCTGGAAGCTGAAGTTCAGCAAGTTCATGTGGAGCACATATACAGTTCATATACCAGGACGCCACCGATAATGATGAAAGTGCTTCTCAATGGCATCCCAGTATTAATGGAGCTGGACACGGGGGCCAGCCAGTCCCTGATGAGTATCAAACAGTTCAAAAGGTTGTGGGTGTCCAAGGCCAGGAGGCCAAAATTATTGCCGATTGACGCACAGCTACGGACATATACAAAGGAGATCATTCCGGTGCTCACCAGCGCCACAGTAGTCGTGACCCACAAAGATTCGGAGAACAGGTTGCCACTCTGGATTGTCCCGGGGGACAGTCCCGCACTACTGAGGAGGAGTTGGCTTGCTGTCATGAACTGGAAATGGGGTGATGTCAATGCAATTTTTCTGTGGAGCGAGTATCATGCTCACAGGTCCTGGACAAATTTGACTCATTAATTCAACCCGGCATCGGCACTTTCATGGGGGCCAAGGTAGTGATTCACATAAACCCGGACGCCAGGCCAGTACACCACAAAGCCAGAGCGGTGCCGTACGTGATGCGGGAAAAGATAGAATGCGAATTGGACCGCCTGCTGAGGCAAGGCATCATCTCGCCAGTCGAATTCAGTGACTGGGCGAGCCTGATCGTGCCGGTGCTCAAGGTGGATGGGTCGGTCAGGATATGTGGCGATTACAAGGCCACCATCAATTGGGTGTCACTCCAAGACCAGTACCCACTACCGAGAGTGGAGGACCTCTTTGCGACGTTATCCGGTGGCAAAGTTTTTACAAAATTGGACCTGACCTCAGCTTACATGACCCAGGAGCTGGTGAGTGAGTCGAAGAAGCTGACCACCATCATGCCACACAAGGGGTTGTTTGAGTATAACAGATGTTCGTTTGGGATTCGTTCGGCCGCCGCGATCTTTCAGCGAAATATGGAAAGCCTCCTCAAGTCGATTCCAAGGACAGTGGTTTTTCAAGACGGCATCCTCATCACGGGTCATGATACTGAAGAACACCTCCACAACCTGGAGGAGGTGCTACGTAGACTGGACCGGGTAGGGCTGCGACTGAAAAAGTGCGTCTTCTTAGCTCCAGAGGTAGAATTCCTGGGGAGGTCGGCAGCAGCAGATGGGATCAGACCTATTGCGTCCAAAACGGAAGCGATCCAGAGAGCACCCAGACCCCGTAACACGACGGAGCTGCGTTCGTTCCTGGGGCTCCTGAACTATTTTGGCAACTTTCTTCCCAAATTGAGCACGCTGTTAGAGCCGCTACACATGCTCCTACTCCTACGCAAAGGTCGCAAATGGGTCTGGGGGTCAGCCAGGAAAGGGCTATTGATAGAGCATGCAATTTGTTATGTTCCAACAAACTGTTAACGTTATATGACCCGTGTAAGAAACTAGTTTTAACGTGCGATGCGCGTCCTATGGGGTCGGGTGTGTGTTGCAGCATGTGAATGCCAATGGTCAGTTACAGCCGGTAGCTTATAAAAACATAAGAACATAAGAATTAGGAACAGGAGTAGGCCATCTAGCCCCTCGAGCCTGCCCCGCCATTCAATAAGATCATGGCTGATCTGGTCGTGGACTCAGCTCCACTTACCCGCCCTCTCCCCGTAACCCTTAATTCCCTTATTGGTTAAAAATCTATCTATCTTTGACTTGAAAACATTCAATGAGCTAGCCTCAACTGCTTCCTTGAGCAGAGAATTCCACAGATTCACAACCCTCTGGGAGAAGAAATTTTTTCTCAACTCGGTTTTAAATTGGCTCCTCCGTATTTTGAGGCTGTGCCCCCTAGTTCTAGTCTCCCCCACCAATGGAAATAACCTCTCTGCCTCTATCTTGTCTATCCCTTTCATGATTTTAAATGTTTCTATAAGATCACCCCTCATCCTTCTGAACTCCAACGAGTAAAGACCCAGTCTACTCAATCTATCATCATAAGGTAACCCCTTCATTTCTGGAATCAGCCTAGTGAATCGTCTCTGTACCCCTTCCAAAGCTAGTATATCCTTCCTTAAGTAAGGTGACCAAAACTGCACGCAGTACTCCAGGTGCGGCCTTACCAATACATTATACAGTTGCAGCAAGACCTCCCTGCTTTTGTACTCCATCCCTTTCGCAATGAAGGCTAATATTCCATTCACCTTCCTGATTACCTGCTGCACCTGCAAACTAACCTTTTGGGATTCATGCACAAGGACCCCCAGGTCCCTTTGCACCACAGCATGTTGTAATTTCTCCCCATTCAAATAATATTCCCTTTTACTGTTTTTTTTCCCAAGGTGGATGACCTCACATTTTCCGACATTGTATTCCATCTGCCAAACCTTAGCCCATTCGTTTAACCTATCCAAATCTCCTTGCAGTCTCTCTGAGTCCTCTACACAACCCGCTTTCCCACTAATCTTAGTGTCATCTGCAAATTTTGTTGCACTACACTCTGTCCCCTCTTCTAGGTCATCTATGTATATTGTAAACAGTTGTGGTCCCAGCACTGATCCCTGTAGCACACCACTAACCACTGATTTCCAACCGGAAAAGGACCCATTTATCCCGACTCTCTGCTTTCTGTTCGCCAGCCAGTTCTCTATCCATGCTAATACATTTCCTCTGACTCTGCATACCTTTATCTTCTGCAGTAACCTTTTGTGTGGCATCTTATCGAATGCCTTTTGGAAATCTAAATACACCACATCCATCGATACACCTCTATCCACCATGCTCATTATATCCTCAAAGAATTCCAGCAAGTTAGTTAAACATGATTTCCCTTTCATGAATCCATGCTGCGTCTGCTTGATTGCACTATTCCTATCCAGATGTCCCGCTATTTCTTCCTTAATGATAATTTCAAGCATTTTCCCCACTACAGATGTTAAACTAACCGGCCTATAGTTACCTGCCTTTTGCCTGCCCCCTTTTTTAAACAGAGGCGTTACATTAGCTGCTCTCCAATCCGCTGGTACCTCCCCAGAATCCAGAGAATTTTGGTAAATTATAACGAATGCATCTGCTATAACTTCAGCCATCTCTTTTAATACCCTGGGATGTATTTCATCAGGACCAGGGGACTTGTCTACCTTCAGTCCCATTAGCCTGTCCAGCACTACTCCCCTAGTGATAGTGATTGTCTCAAGGTCCTCCCTTCCCACATTCCTGTGGCCTGCAAATTTTGGCATTGTTTTTGTGTCTTCCACTGTGAAGACCGAAGCAAAATAATTGTTTAAGGTCTCAGCCATTTCCACATTTCCCATTATTAAATCTCCCTTCTCATCTTCTAAGGGACCAACATTTACTTTAGTCACTCTCTTCCATTTTATATATCGGTAAAAGCTTTTACTATCTGTTTTTATGTTTTGCGCCAGTTTACTTTCGTAATCTATCTTTCCTTTTTTTATTGCTTTCTTAGTCATTCTTTGCTGTCGTTTAAAATTTTCCCAATCTTCTAGTTTCCCACTAACCTTGGCCACCTTATACGCATTGGTTTTTAATTTGATACTCTCCTTTATTTCCTTGGTTATCCACAGCTGGTTATCACTTCTCTTGCCGCCCTT
The DNA here is from genome assembly GCF_044704955.1 of Pristiophorus japonicus. NCBI lineage: Eukaryota > Metazoa > Chordata > Chondrichthyes > Pristiophoridae > Pristiophorus > Pristiophorus japonicus. The sequence continues at coordinate 116,017,561 of NC_091977.1, read as the reverse complement.
CTTTTTCACTGGAATATATTTGTTTTGCGCATGATGAAAGAGCTCCTTAAAAGTCCTCCACTGTTCCTCAATTGTGCCACCGTTTAGTCCTTGTTTCCAGTCTACTTTAGCCAACTCTGCCCTCATCCCACTGTAGTCCCCTTTGTTTAAGCATAGTACCCTCGTTTCTGATACAACTTCCTCATCCTCAATCTGTATTGCAAATTCAACCATATTGTGATCACTCATTCCGAGAGGATCTTTTACGAGGAGATCGTTTATTTATCCTGTCTCATTACACAGGACCAGATCCAAGGTGGCTTGTTCCCTTGTAGGCTCTGTTACATACTGTTCTAAGAAACAGTCCCGTATGCATTCTATGAATTCCTCCTCCAGGCTACCCCCTGCGATTTGATTTGACCAGTCGATATGTAGGTTAAAATCCCCCATGACTACTGTCGTTCCTTTTTCACATGCCTCCATTATTCCCTTGATTATTGCCCGCCCCACCGTGAAGTTATTATTTGGGGGCCTATAAACTACGCCGACCAGTAACTTTTTCCCCTTACTATCTCTAATCTCCACCCACAATGATTCAACATTTTGTTCATTGGAGCCAATATCATCCCTCACAACTGCCCTGATATCATCCTTTATTAACAGAGCTACCCCACCTCCTTTCCCTTCTTGCCTATCTTTCTGAATCGTCAGATACCCCTGTATGTTTAATTCCCAGTCTTGGCCACCTTGCAACCATGTTTCTGTAATGGCCACCAAATCATACCCATTTGTAATGATTTGTGCCGTCAACTCATTTACTTTATTTCGAATACTGCGTGCATTTAGGTAGAGTGTTTTCATCCTCGTTTTAAAACCATGATTTTTAGTTTTTACCCCTCCTGCAGCCCTTTTATATTCAGTGGCCCTTTTTGTTTCTTGCCTTTGGTTTCTCTGCCCTCCATTTTTACTCATCTCTTTTCTGTTTTTTGTTTTATGCCTCCAGAAGTCTGTCCCAGGCAGAAAGAGGCTACGGGATGGTAGAAAAGGAAGCGCTAGCATGTGTATATGCAGTAAAATAAAATACACCAGTACCTGTTTGGCAGGAAATTTGAGCTGGAGACAGATCACAAACCCCTAATGTCCCTTTTGGCCAAAAACAAGGCCATAAATGCGAATGCATCGGCCCGCATACAGAGGTGGGCACTTATGTTAGCCGCATATGACTACACAATTCGGCACATACTGGGCAGTGAAAACTGTGCCGATACACTCAGCAGGCTCCCACCAGCCACCACTGAGGGGGCAACTGAGCATGATGCTGAGATGGTCATGGCTGTTGAAGCTTTCGAAAACGAAGGCTCACCTGTGACAGCCCGTCAGATCAAAGTCTGGACAAATAAAAACCCGCTACTGTCCTTAGTTAAGAAATGTGTCCTGAATGGGGACTGGGCAGCCATGTACGGGGCATGCCCTGAGGAGTTTAAACCGTTTCATAGGCGCAATGATGAACTCTCGATTCAGGCCGATTGCCTACTGTGGGGAAACCGAGTAGTCATGCCCCAGAAGGGCAGAGGGGTGTTTATCAGAGAACTTCACAATGAGCACCCGGGCATTGTCACGATGAAGGAAATTGCCAGGTCACACGTTTGGTGGCCAGGGATAGATGCAGACCTGGAACTTTCTGTTCGCAGGTGCAACATGTGTGCTCAGCTCGGCAATGCGCCCAGGGAAGCCCCCCTTAGCCCCTGCTCCTGACCCGCCAAGCTATGGTCACGCATCCATGTGGACTACGCAGGTCCTTTCATGGGAAAAATGTTTTTGGTTGTAGTAGACGCCTACTCCAAATGGATTGACTGTGCCATTTTAAATTCAAGCACATCCTCCGCCATGGTAGAAAGTCTATGGGCAATGTTTGCCGCCCATGGTCTACCGGATGTCTTGGTCAGCGACAATGGCCCGTGCTTCACAAGCACTGAAATCCAGGACTTCATGGCAGACAATGGAATCAACCATGTCAGAACGGCACCGTTCAAGCCGGCCTCAAACAGCCAGGCGGAACGAGCAGTGCAGATAATCAAACAGGGGGATGCTTAGAATCCAAGGGTATCCCTACAAAGCTGCTTATCACGCCTCCTGTTGGCCAATAGATCCCGACCACACTCGCTCACAGGGGTTGCACCCACAGAGCTGCTAATGAAAAGGACGCTCAAAACCAGGTTATCCCTTATACACCCTACTGTGAAAGAAATTGTTGAGAGCAGGCGTCAGTCACAATGTGACTACCATGACGGGAATGCGAGGGCGTGATGTATTGATGTCAATGACCCTGTTTTTGTCCTTAATTATGCTGCAGGGCCCAAATGGCTTGCAGGCACTGTGATTGCCAAAGAGGGGAATAGGGTTTTGGTAGTTAAACTTACCAATGGAGAAATCTGCCGCAAACACGTGGATCAAACTAAAAGGAGGTTCAGTAACCCCATCGAAGAAGCAGAGGAAGAACACGATGTAGAGTTTACTCCACCACAGGTGACCGAACACCGGAACCAAGTGGAGGAGAGCCCAGTCACTGTGGGCAGTCCGGACAGGCCTGAGGCACCGCAAACAGCAGACAGGCCAGCGCCCAACAACCGGAGCCCCAACTCAGGTGCTCTACAAGGGAGCGTAAACTACAAGAGAGACTTAACCTGTGATCCCAATAAGACTTTGGGGGGAGGTGATGTCATGTATTCAACTGTCATTGTAACCCATGTATAAGCTGACCTAAGTTGTACACCTTGAGAACATTGACCACTAGGGGTGAACTTGTGGGAGACACTCCTAAACTGGACTCTCCGGTATAAAAGGGGAAGCTTTACCCACCGTCTGTCTCTTGAGATCTTGGTAATAAAGGTAACTGGTCACAGAGTGATCTTCTCTCAAGTATGGGCCTCGTATGCATTTATACTGTATAGTAAGGACATATTACAAAGAAAGATGGTTGTGGTTCGTTGGGGTCAATCATCTCAACCCCAGGACATCGCTGCAGGAGTTCTTCAGGGCAGTGTCCTAGGCCCAACCATCTTCAGCTGCTTCATCAATAACCTTCCCTCCATCATAGGGTCAGAAGTGGGGATGCTCGCTGATGACTGCACTACGTTCTGTTCCATTCACAACTCCTCAGATAATGAAGCAGTCCATGCCCGAATGCAGCCTGACCTGGATGATATTGAGGCTTTTGGCTGATAAGTGGCAAGTGCCAGGAAATGACTAATTCCAACAAGCCCGAGTCTAACCACTGGCTCTTAACTTTTCCTGTTTCTGGCAGCACCTCTAGCTTTCCCGCCCTGCCCTCACCACAACACCACTCTTGTGCCTTTCTCACTTCACACACCCTAGAAATTCAGCCTGCCCAGCCAATGGCTCACCAAGAAGAGGGATTGGAGAATGGTGAAGAAGCACTGTCACTCAATTTGACACTCCCAGTCACCAACTCCTCAAGGTCAGCTGCAAAGGCCTTTTGCAGTGTCCCCACTGAAAGTCAACAACCTTCGATCGACCACACTGCAGCCACTGGGATAGGACTGCGTGACATCACTAGGATGTCACGTGACATACAAGACTAAGGGAATACATGGGTGATTAGTTGATTTCTTGATGTCATATTAGATGGATAGCAGTGAAGGGCTAGAACCTCCACTTTTTTTGCATGCTTAACGCCCACTTAACACCCATTTGACTGTTGAAATTACATATAACGCCCATATATCACCCATTTAGCCACAAAATGGAAACTGGCGGGCATTTTTCGGAAATTTATCGCTGAGCGTTACTTTCCCCATGTACTTAACGCTGGGGAAAGATATTACTGCCCGTCCACTTTTTTTGGGCGGAATCATCAGAATGGGCGAAATCAAGCCCATAATATCGCTCCGCGTTACTTTCCGCACGGAATTAACGCCGAGATTCAATAATACCGCCCGCCCGCTTTTTTTTGTCGTAAAGAGCACATTTGGCCAAACTATCGCCCAGGAGATCGCCCACTGTCACTTTCACCACCTCGCACACATATCGCCCATAATATTGCTTGCCCAAAAAAACGCCCCAAAAAAGTGGAACTGTTCTGAACGAACGCCAGCGGTGTGGCTGGCATTTTTAAAATCGCAGGTTGCTTCATTCAAAAGGCTGCCTCAACTTCGGAGGAGTTTGCATTGACTCTGGAGTTCTTCTCAGGTGAAGTGAACATCTCAACAGACATATTTTCAGACTCTGGACTATTGGGGCTTTACTCCAGCCGTATTTTAGTGAGGAAGTCATTGCTTCTGAACAATCGCTATTATATTTTCATGCAATGGGGCCACTAAACAATAACTGTGCTGAAGCAGCACTTCAGATGTCTTGACCACTCAGGCGTGGAGCTACAATACAACCTTGAGCAAGTAGGTAAATTTGTGGCCGTGTGCTCCATGCTGAACAACCTGGTTATCAGGAGGGGCTAAGAATTGCCAGAAGAGACTGATGCTCCACCTCAGGAGAGAGAGGAAGAGGGCGACGAGAGGCTGGACGCTGACCTCGGGCCAGACAATTAGGCTGGCTATGCAACCATGCCTATGACCCCCTCCAGACCGCAGGAAAGTGCCCATGGTGGCTACATAGCTGCAAGATTCTTACGTGAGGAGTTGATATCTGAACGATTTTTCTGAAAGAGCGTTGATGTGAGTGACAACGCTGACACAGTGCTGTGTGTGTGCAGCTCAGACATCAATGGTACTCATCACTTTGGTGCCAGTTAAAGTTTACATTGATTGATGTTAAGTTTTATTTAATCCTTTCATGTTAAGGAATCACCAGTGTGTAACGGTGCAGCTATCTGAGACAATGCGCAACAAAGTTATGTTCACAAAAAAAAATGTAAACCGAACATTAGTTTGAAATCATCAGTATTTCTGTACAAACCAACCTTTCACCTCCCCCCGCCCCTGCTTCTCCTCCCCACTCTACCCCTTCCCTTTCCCCTCCTGACTCCAAGCCGCCTGGCCGAGGAGCTCCTCAGGCGATGCTTCATGGGGGCAGGGGGGTGATGGCCGAAACACTGCTTGGATGGATATGGGAGAGGACGGTCCCGAGGTGGGAATGTGCTCCGAGCCTGAAGCAAGATGTTGCTGCTGGCTCTCATGTGTGGTTGGCAATGGGGGTGCGGCACCTTGGGGTGCAGTGCCACGCTCTGAGACCACTGGGCGCCCTCTGCCACTAGTGCTCCTGACTACCAGCTCCAGGGCCTCCTTCATCCCTTCCATGTTATACCTTATTTGTTGGACAGAAACTCAGTGCCAACTATGTTCTTGGTGCTTAGTAGGCTTTTTGCTACTGGTGAATCTCCCTCGTGCCTCCCACAACAGCCAGACCATCATACACCACAGCCACACATGCTTTCAGTGCCTCTGAGCTCCCTCTCTATCTGTCTCCTCTTCTGCGCATGTCATGATGACCCTTGATCTCCTGAATCGCAGGAATCAAGCGTTGCCATGCCATTGCTAAGGATGGCAACACTTTATGGCAGAAGGACAAAAATATTTAACGCTAACGTCCATTTCATATCGCTCGCGGTAATGTCCATTTTCAAAAATGGAGACTAAGCGCTTTGAGAATGAACGAGAAGCCGGCGATCTGAAAACCCTTTTTTTATCGCCCACACCGGAAATATCGCCCATTTTTGGATGACAAGCACAAAAGTAGTGCTAGCCCATAATGTTGGATTGGAAAGTTTGCTTTGTGGTGGCTTTTATTTCAGCATTGTGGCCAAGAGGACGCTGTGATGGTCAGTAACAGAGGGAAAGTAAAGTGTGGGACAAACATCAAAAGGAGAGTTAGGGTTGTGGTCACTGGTACTGCAGGCGGATGATTCCATTCCGAATATTCCAGCCAGAAAGGAGCTGTCTGGGTTGCCTCCTTCGTTCTGCTCCTCTTCTGTTTCTCCCTCTTCCGTTTCTTCCTCTTCTGTGTCTTCCTCTTTGCTCTGCGAGGGAATGCTGGAAATCTGAAATAAATGCATAAAGTGCTGGAAATATTCATCAAGTCAGGCAGCATCATGCCTTGAGACGTGAACTCTGTTTCTCTCTCCACAGATGCTGCTTGTCCTGCTGAGTATTTCCAGAATTTTCTGTCTTCTCAGAGGGTTCCCTTTACCATCTGAGGCCTTGCAAGCATCCAACAGCACTCCCTGCACACGTTACAAACTTTTAACATCTGCTGCACTAAGCCACTACTTCAATAAAATATAAAAAATCCAGTTCAAAAGCTTAAATGCAAAGTTAGCTGAAAGATGTGTGTGTCCCTTTAAGAAGTGCTCACAATGTCGCTGTCGGTCTGTTGTACGCTCGCTTTTCAGAGAGAGCTTAGAATCCAGCACTAAACTCAACGCAAAGGCTCAAGTTCGGCGGGCATGGTGTTAAGTTGGCATGACGTCATGCTCTCCAGATTTGCATATCCAAGGCCAGCAGCACTATTGCCCTCACCAAAATGGTGTCCACTGCATTTTTTTTCAGGAATCTGCCAGTAACGGTTGGTGGTAAGTACCCCAATTTCTAGGCCTATGTTGCTAAGGCAAAAATTATGGTAAATGTGTTGGATGAAATATTCCCATCATTTGCATCTAATTTCTTTTTATTCATTCCTGGAATGTGGGCTTCGCTGGCAAGGCCAGCATTTATTGCCCATTCCTAATTGCCCTTGAGAAGGTGGTGGTGAGCCACAGCCTTGAGCTGTTGCAGTCTGTATAATGATGATACTCCCACAGTGCTGTTGGGGAGGGAGTTCCAGGATTTTGACCGAGCGACGATGAAGGAACGGTGATATATCTCCAAGTCAGGATGGTGTGTGACTTGGAGGGGAACTTACAGGTGATGGTGTTCCCATGTGCCTGTTGCCCTTGTCCTAGGTTGTAGAGGTCGCAGGTTTGGGAGATGCTGCCGTAGAAGAATTGGCAGTGCATCTTGTAGATGGTACACATTGCAGCCATGGTGTGCCGATGGTGCGGGGAGTGAATGTTTAAGAAAGAAAGAAAAGAAAGACTTCCATTTACATAGCACCTTTTATGACCACTGGATGTCTCAAAGCGCTTTACAGCAAATTAAGTACTTTTCACGTGTAGTCACTGTTGTAATGTGGGAAACACGGCTGCCAACTTGCGCACAGGAAACTCCCACAAACAGCAATGTGATAATGACCAGATCATCTGTTTTTGTTATGTTGATTGAGGGATAAATATTGGCCAGGACAGCAGTGGATGGGGTGCCAATCAAATAGGCTGCTTTGTCCTGGATGGTGTTGAGGTTCTTGAGTGTTTTTGGAGCTGCACTCTTCCAGGTAAGTGGAGAGTATTCCATCACATTCCTGACTTGTGCCTTGTAGATGGTGGAAAGGCTTTTGGGACTCAGGAGATGAGACATTCGCTGCAGAATACCCAGCCTTTGTCTTGCTCTTGTATCCACATTATTTATGTGATTGGTCCAGTTAAGTTTCTGGTCAATGGTGAATCCCAGGATGTTGATGAGGGAGGATCCGACCATGGTAATGCTATTGAATGTCAAGGGGAGGTGGTTGGACTCTCTCTTGTTGGAGATAATCATTGTCTGGCACTTGTGTGGCACAAATGTTACTTGCCACTTAGCATCCCGATTCATTATTTGAGGAATTGCAAATGGAACTGAACACTGTGCAATTATTAGTGAACATTCCCACTTTTGACCTTATGATGGAGGGATGTTGATGAAACAACTGAAGATAATCAGGCCTTGGACACGGTCCTGAGGAACTCCTGCAGTGATGTCCAGCGGACTGGAAAACCGCAAATGTAACGCCCCCATTTAAGAAAGGAGGGAGACAGAAAGCAGGAAATTATAGACCAGCTAGCCTAACATCTGTTATTGGTAAAATGTTGGAGTCCATCATTTAAGGAAGTAGTAGCAGGACACTTAGAAAATCATAATGCAGTCAAGCAGAGTCAGCATGGTTTTATGAAAGGGAAACGATGCTTGACAAATTTGCTTGAGTTCTTTGAGGATGTAACGAGCAGTGTGGATAAAGGGGAACCAGTAGATGTCGTGTATTTGGAATTCCAGAAAGCAATCGATAAGGCGCCACGTAAAAGATTATTGCATAAGGTAAGCACTCACGGGGTTGGGGGATTAGCGTGGATAGAGGATTGGTTAACTAACAGAAAGTAGAGTCGGGATAAATGGGTCATTTTCAGGTTGGCAAAGGGCCCTCAACTATTTACAAGTTATATTAATGAGTTAGATGAAGGGACCGAGTGTAATGTAGGCAAATTTGCTGATGATACAAAGATAGGTGGGAAGGCAAGATGTGAGGAGGACGCAAAGAATCTACAAAGGGATATAAACAGGCTAAGTGAGTGGGCAAAAATTTGGCAGATGGAGTGTGGGAAAATGTGAGGTTATCCACTGTATAGGAAAAATAAGAAAGCTAATTATTATTTAAATGGGGAGAGATTACAAAATGCAGTGATACAGAGGAATCTGGAGGTCCTTGTACATAAAACACAAAATGTTCGCATGCAGGTACAACAAGTAATTAGGAAGGCAAATGGAATTTTGGCCTTTATTGCAAAGAGGATGGAGTATAAAAGTAGGGATATCCTGCTACAACTGTACAGGGTGTTGGTAAAACTACACCTGGAGTACTGCGTACAGTTTTAGTCTCCTTATTTAAGGAGGGATATACTTGCACTGGAGGCAGTTCAGAGAAGATTTACGAGGTTGATTCCTGAGAGGAAGGGATTGTCATATGAAGAAAGGTTGAGCAGGTGGGGCCTATACTCATTGGAGTTTAGAAGACTTAAAGGCGATCTTATTGAAATGTATAAGATTCTGAGGGGGCTTGACAGGGTAGATGAAGAGAGGATGCTTCCCCTCATGGGGGAATCTAGAACTAGGGGGTATAGTTTCAGAATAAGGGGTCGCCCATTTAAAATGGAAATGAGGAGGAATTTCTTCTCTCAGAGGGTCATGAATCTTTAGAATTATCTACCCCAGAGAGCTCTGGAGGCTGGGTCATTGAATGTATTTAAGGTGGAGATAGACAGATTTTTGAAAGTGAATGGAGTCAAGGTTATGGGGAGCAGGCAGGGAAGTGGAGTTGAGGCCAGGATCAGATCAGCCATGATTTTATTGAATGGCGGAGCAGGCTCAAGGGGCCAAATGGCCTACTCCTGCTCCTATTTCTTATGTTCTTATGTTCTTATGTTATGTCCTGGGGCTGAGATAATTGGCCTCCAACAACCGCAGCCATCTTCCTTTGTGCTAAGTATGATTCGGATTCCTTCGTGCCACACTCAGTCAAATGCTGCCTTGATGTCAAGGGTAGTCACTCTTGCCTGACCTCTGGAATTCAGCTCATCATGTTTGGACCAAAGCTGTAATGAGGTCTGGAGCCGAGTGATCCTGACAGAACCCAAACTGGCCATCTGTTAGCAGGTTATTGGTCAGTACGAGCCACTTGATAGCACTGCAGAAACACCTTCCATCCTTCTCTGATTGAGAGTAGACTGATGGAGTGGTAATTAGTCAGATTGGATTTGTCTTGCCTTTTGTGGACAGGGCATACCTGTGCAATTTTCCACATTGTCGGGTAGATGCCAGTTTTGTAGCTGTACTGGAACAGCTTTGCTTGAGGTGTAGTTAGTTCTGGAGCACAAGTCTTCAGCACTACTTAGTGATCAGTATTCTTATCATCTGTTATTTTTTGCTGTCTTGTCTGTTTTTCTGTATACTTTTACTCATATCTTTGTTGTGAATTTTATTGTGCCGCATAACTTTAAAAATTCTCTGGAACTTATTCTTTTGTAGGAATTATTTATCTTTTCATAAGATCACCAGGCATACATTAATACAGGGAAGACCCGTGGTTCTTGGAATTTAGTCATAATAAAGAGGTTTGTTTGGATTGCTTTCCAAACTTTATCTAACTGCTTTAAACCATTTGGAACTGCTCCATTCGTGGGTTGATTTAAAATTATTCGTACTGGAGCCAAGTTATTTAACTGCCAAAATATGTGACATGTACATACATTTTGCCACCATATAAACAAAATAATTGTCATAATTGTACTCACCATAGCATAATTTTAGATTAAATCATTAAATGTTGTTCGATAGAATACGCGATACAGAGCCGTCAACTGCTATATAAGTTCTGGCATATAAAACCTTGATAATTCACTAAGGGGAAAAATTCCTCTGTCCATTGCCTTTACCCAAAGGCATGTATCCATCCACCTATGTGATAAATGTTTTGCACTGTAGATTTGTTTTTCCCTTTGGGGTTTTCGTCACCTGTGGAATATATCCCATTTTATGTAGCTCCCCCATTGAGTTTGCTGAGCCTAACTTATGTTTAGTGCCATAATCTGTCGATTGATTTTGTGGTGTACTGGCACTGTGTCACATTTAAATAGACATTAGCATCTTGTTAAGATTTCTGCACTCCACTCTGTTGAGGTGGCATTATAGAGAAATCCTTATGAATGTGGTGTGGGAAATGCTGCCAATATAAATTCATCATTTTCTTGCCAATTTAATTGGGTTCAGATGAATACTTTTTCGCACAAAGACTAGTGGAAATCTGAAACTGTCTCTCCCAAAGGCTGCAGATGCTGTCTCTAATAAAAATTTTCAAGATTGAGATTGATAGATTATTGTTAGGTAAATGTATCAAGGGATATGGAATAAAGACAGGTAAATGGAGTTGTGGTGCAGATCAGCCATGATCTAATTTAATAGAGGAATAGGTTTGAGGTTCCTATGTACCTATGTTAATAAAAGTATTTTAAAATAGCAATTCCCTACAACTGAATTTACTAACTTGTTATTAATAGGATGGGTGTTGCCACTAGACTGCATTTCATCCAATTGGGTGGGGGGGCGTGGCTTAACCTAAAGACCACTTTTAACATTCTTTTATCAGGGCTACAATCAAAACATGCAAAAATGTGAAAAATATGCAAAAATGTGACAAAAAATTATTTGAAATTTTGTATTGCTAACATCATGCTGCTGAATAAAATAGATTTGGCATGTCACTCTAGAATACACTGATACTAATGTAAATAGTGCAAGGAAAAGCCTGTACTCTGAGTGAACTAATACTGGGAAGAGTAGTCCATATTATTTTCACACTTCTGTTTAATTTTGAAACTTTTCATAAACCAGGCACGTGGGCAGTTAAAACGGTTGCAGCAACTCACCCCTTCCAATCTCGTTACCTTCCTGTGCGTTGCAATTTTAACTTGCTCTTTTTTTAAGTAGAGTGAGACACCTGCCAGAGGGCAGCCAAGTCTTTCTTTAAATGTGCAGATGATGTCATTTAAAGAAGAACTCTGAAGATGTCATCGGGGTCCAGCTGCATTTTTAACCCAAGCCCTGTGCATGGAAGCTGTTGTGGCTTACCCGCCAGGCCAACATGGCAGCAAGCGGCTCAGAAAGGTAAGTTCATTTCAATTTGTTTTTTGTTTCCTTGTTTGCCACGATGTGCAGGAAACTTTGGGCCTCCCCTGTCCTAAGTTTCCCGCCCCCATCCTCCAACCGCAATGCCCTCTTGACCCTCTTCTAACAACTAACCTGGCTGCCGGGGACCGCTTCTTTGACCCTCAATGCCAGCCTGCTGCCACCTGAAATTCTGTTCGCGCTCACTGGCCAACTAGCTCTTCCTGCTGGGTTTAGGCGGGAGATCAATGGGGTCTATGTAGATAAAGCCCAGAAGTTAAAATCTTCTGAGCCTCATACTACCGAGGGCTAAATCCCGGCCGCATGACCCATGTCAGGAGTTAAAATCGGGACTAATCATTTGGTGGAATATATTCTGTATCCAATGCTGAAATGCTGTAAACTGAAGCCATTATTTCCTTTCACCCCTTTCCCAGTTCTGTTTGCAAAACAAGTACATTAAATGGAAGTGATGTTGGTATACAAGGTATTCTGTGCATTGCCAGATGTATTTCCTAGGGTATTGAAAGTCTGCAGGAATGATATACACTGTAGATATTTAAAATGTTAGTAATGCATGAAATTGCCTCATATGATCTGTAAATGTTTGCCTAGAAGCAATTAAACTTATGCTCACACTAATTAAGCACTGATTTGCTGGTGTTATATTGCAATGAGGTTGTAAGTGCTGAACATAAATATTCCCTCTTCATGTTAATTACATACTTCCCTGCTGCAAATGTGAAACTACAGTAAATGCTGCAGTGCATTGTTGAAACAAAAACTGCAGGTCTGATAATCTGTCAGCAAATTAGGTCACACTTGTACATTCCACATTTAAAATGATGCTAAACTAAACCCTCTCCTCAGGGGTTTCTCCTGCTTTGCCAGAAGTTCAGTGGAAACTTCGCTGATGTGTGTAAACAGGGCATCCAACGAAGCTCCCCTGAGTGTTATAGTGGGTGCGCTGGACTAGGCCCGAGGAAATTCACCCCCTCACAGAACAAGGTCAACTCGGAACTTTCAACCATGAAACCTTGAAGCTATAGAAATTTACAGCACAGAAAAAGGCCGTGTGGCCCAATGTGTCGGTGCCAGCTTTCTTGTTACAGCAATACAACATTGATCCCACTGCCCCGGTCTCTCTCCACAGGCCTGTAAGGCCCTTGGCTTCAAATATTTATCCACTTTTCCCTTCAAAGATGCAATGTTCTTTGCCTCAAAGAATTCAGTGTGCCAACAAAGACATTTCTCATAGGTAAGATTTCAGCATAAAAAAAAATAGACAAAATAGTAAAGCTTCAATATAAATCATGCATTTTAATCTGATGACTGTTAAAGGTAATAAATTAAAACAAGTTGAGAGGTTTCAATCCACTTCCCACTTCCGGCAATCGGGAGTGAGGGAAAGATCGGGGGTTGGGGGAAGACTGGGTTGGTGGAGCAAGGAGAGACCATGATCATCAAGTTTGCTTGAGGGGCCGGGGGCAGCACTCCTGCTCTTCCTGGCTCACAAGGAGTGTTCTAAAAATGTCTTACCTTTTACAACCAGCTGCTCCTGTCTCCATTTCGCTGCTGGGCTTCCTGAACCCTGGGAACACAGGCCGACAACTGTTAAATTTAAATCAGGCTTTTAACTGCACTGTGGGAGCCTGATCTGTTTATTATAATGAAGTGTCCCACCTCTCCAAGAGGGGGCACTTGCACAGCACGCAAGCCTCCATCATGAAAATGGTGGCAGGCACATCCGCGATGGTTTGGGGATGTGTTCCTAGATTTTTAAGTCTTAACCCCCCTTCCCCTGTCATGGTTAATATTGATCCCATGATGTCTGCTGTAACCAAGCAAGTCAAGTTGGCACTTCATTTGTAACATGACCTGGAGTTTCCTAGATGCTGACACTGTTGCTTTAGAGGGTAGACATAAAAAGAGAGTGAGGATGGGCCAGCAGGACAGATTGAGAGCAGGAGCAGAAAAGCACAGGAGAAACCCAGAGTCCTGATTTTAATTTGGAATGGGATTCGTGCGGGCAGGTCAAGCGCAAAACCTCCCTGACCTCGGTAGCCTGGGGTCCAGGTGATTTTAACTTCCGGGCCTCATCTACATGCCGCTGGGCAGCTGCCTGCCTAGCACCAAAGGAAGGCTCGTTCGCAAGAAGTTAAGTCACCAGGAGGAAGTTTCAGGAGAGGCTCATGGTAGAGAAGAGGAAGGGTGGCCGGGGCAGGGGAGGCCTTCATTTTCCTGCTTCCCCTGGCTCCACAAGGAAAGTAACAGAACATACTTTAAATGGCCTCTTCTGGTCTGGGATGCTCCTCTCACTGTCTTCACCTGGCCAGAAAACCCCAAAAGGCCACAGTTAAAATCATGGTCAGGCCTTGATGTTGTAATCTAACCTTGATCTTCATATTGAAAGAAGGACCCAGCTGGCTTTGGGCGTGTGCCTCTTCTGAGAAGAGATGGTTAAAATTGAAGTCGGAGAGATCCAGGAGTGACATGGGTAAGTAAGTCACCCGGGCGGGTTTACCTGCCAATCCTCAGTTTCTTGCGGGTGAGTGGAGTTAAAATCGTCCTTCTAGAGATTGGAACAAAAGCCAGAGCCAGAAGGCACGAGGGGGACATTTAAGGCTGGATTTTTACTCAGAGGCGGGGAGAGAGTGGGGGAGGGGGTGGGGTGATGGGCTGGATTGAGGTCGCGAATCCTGGAAGAATGGATTTCCCTCAGGCCCTGCCAAATTTAACAGCAGGACCCGATTAAGATTTTGTTCTCTGTTTCCCAGCTGCAGCCAGCCAGATTGAGAGCCTGGCTGATTGTTGGGTAGGTATGCCTTCGGCACAAAGCCACAACCGGGCAATGGAGAGGAGGGAGGGAGGGATCAGAGGCCGGGGAGGTGGAGTAGGGTGTGAGATCGGAGGCCATGGGGAAGGGTCAATTGTGCCGAAGATGGCAGTCAAGTGGGGGGGGGGGGGGGAAGGGCAGAGATCAGAGGCTGGGGGGGGGGTGAGATGGAAGGCACTTAGGGGTGAGAGTGAAGGCCTCATTAGGGAAGATGGAGGCCTTGTGGGAGAGGACCGGGGGAATCAGATGGGTCAGTGTGATGTCCTATTGTGGGGGGGTTGGCAAGGCAGGTACACTGGATCTAGCAGGTAGGTGGAAAGGCACTTACCTCCTGGATCCAGCAGTCCTCGCCTCCCTTTAGCCGCCGGGTTTCCCGAGGCCTGGGAAACCCGACTGGCTAGAATTAAATTTGAAATTGAGGATGAATATGAGGCGCACAGCCTCATTATAATATTTAAATTGCTAACCCGCCTCCTGGGAATGGTTTGGTTGCCTGCCCCACATTCCACCTTCATTAAAACTGGAACTGGGCGGGCTGGGATTAGGATTCAGATTTTTAACACTTTAAACTGCCACTCGACCGAAACTCGCCCATTTTTGGGGGTTAATATTCCCCCCATAGTGATTGACTTACTGCCCTCTCCTGTCGACAGTGTGTCTAAGTTCCGAAGAGCCTACCGCTGGCCGCCAAGAGCACCTGCTTGAGTAAGGCAGTAAATACTTTTAATATGCAAATTGGACTCTAACATACATCAAACCCCGACTATCATTTTCGGACTAAACGGGCGGAGCGTGCTCACACTGCAGCTTGTGAGAGACAACAAGGCTTATAATACAGAATTTTGTAGAAAACCATTTTGATTTCAATAAAAATTGGGAAATTTAGTAAAACCATATGATTCATAGTAAAACTTTACACGCTTTGTCACAAATAACGAGTTATAAAACATCTGGCACTAAACCTGAGGCCGTTAAAACACAGTTACACCTCTCAATGTGGCTGCCGGGTTGTGCTGTAATATCCTGTTAAATGGTTTTTGTGGCTATGAATTATTTTTCAGTCTCCTTCCCACTGTTGGTGAGTGGTTAAATCCCAGCATTTTATTCTGTGATATTGGTCTGGAATTCCTGCCTGCATTAATGGGGTACCCAAGGGGTTTCTTGATTTCCCTCCGACAGTAATGGGTATTTCCACTATTTTTTGCGTTTTTGTTTCCATTTGCTTTAAATATCAGGTCATCTGCTATTTTACAGAACTCAAATGGTTTCACAGTTTTAAGTTTCATCCTGTAAAAAATGATCAGGAGTTGTCAGATAAAATTCCAGTGTAATTCTGACAAGCTTCTACCAATACAGGTTCTCTGAGAAGGGATAAAAGAGACATTTGATTTGAAGACTATCTCATAGTATTTCGATGATAGAATTTTAACCAGAAAGTAATGTGATCCCTGAGGGGGACAGGAGACTTTTAATACAATTTACAGAGCTATTCATCATATCTCGCTGTTGGGTATGACAATTCCTCTTCTTTTATGGAATAAATATGTGGGACTCCTTTCACAGTTCAGTTCCCACAAAGAAAACCTGTAGTGAACCTCCACTCCAAATATTTAACCCAGCTACTGCTTGAGCTATTCACTGCTGGTGCAGCAGCCCCAATAGCTCATTTGCATCAACATATGTTATGCACAGTGTAGATTGTCACTGAAGAAGAAGGTGCAACAGACTATATCAGTGTAACGTATGCACCTGTAAGAATGCTCACAGGCATTGTGAGTGATTTAGCTAGTCATGTGATGTTCACTAGACTCAATAAAGCCCCAGTCAGTTGGGTCTAGGTCATCCACGATGAGGTATGTAGTTGTGAGCCTAATGGATGAACCGGTTCCATCACAGACCCAATCCACGTCCGGACCTGGGTCAAACAGGGCTGCATCATCGCCCCAACCCTCTTCTCAATCTTTCTCGCCGCCATGCTCCACCTCACAGTCAACAAGCTCCCTGCTGGAGTGGACCTAAACTACAGAACTAGTGGGAACCTGTTCAACCTGTGCCATTGGTAGTTGTAGAGAATAATCTGCAAAAAGGACATAGACAGGCTAAGTGAGTGGGCAAAAATTTGGCAGATGGAGTATAATGTTGGAAAGTGTGAGGTCATGCACTTTGGCAGAAAAAAATCAAAGAGCAAGTTATTATTTAAATGGAGAAAGATTGCAAAATGCTGCAGTACAGCAGGACCTGGGGGTACTTGTGCATGAAACACAAAAGGATAGTATGCAGGTACAGCAAGTGATCAGGAAGGCCAATGGTATCTTGGCCTTTATTGCAAAGGGGATGGAGTATAAAAGCAGGGAAGTCTTGCTACAGCTATATAAGGTATTGGTGAGGCCACACCTGGAATACTGTGTGCAGTTTTGATTTCCATATTTATGAAAGGATATACTTGTTTTGGAGGCAGTTCAGCGAAGGCTCACAAGGTTGATTCTGGGGATGAGGGGGTTGACTTATGAGGAAAGGTTGAGTAGGTTGGGCCTCTACTCACTGGAATTCAGCAGAATGAGAGGTGATCTTATCGAAATGTATAAGATTATGAGGGGGCTTGACAAGGTGAATGCAGAGAGGATGTTTCCACTGATGGGGAAGACTAGAACTAGCGGGCATGATCTTAGAATAAGGGGCCGCACATTTAAAGCAGAGATGAGGAGAAATTTCTTCTATCAGAGGTTGTGAAACTGTTGAATTTGCTGCCTCAGAGAGCTGTGGAAGCTGGGACATTGAATAAATTTAAGACAAAAATAGACCGTTTCTTAAACGATAAGGGGATAAGGGGTTATGGGGAGTGGGTGGGGAAGTGGAGCTGAGTCCATGATCAGATCAGCCATGATCTTATTGAATGGCAGAGCAGGCTCGAGGGGCCGTATGGCCTACTCCTGTTCCTATTTCCTATGTTCCTATGTCTGCAGGCCAGGTCCAAGACCATCCCAACCTGTGTCGTCGAGCTACAGTACACGGATGACGCCTGCGTCTGCGCACGTACAGAGGCTGAACTCCAGGACATAGTCAATGTATTTACTGAGGCATACGAAAGCATGGGCCTGACGCTAAACATCCATAAGACAAAGGTCCTTCACCAGCCTGTCTTCACCGCACAACACTGCCCCGCAGTCATCAAGATCTGTGGCGCGGCCCTGGACACCGTGGACCACTTCCCATATCTCGGGAGCCTCCTATCAATAAGAGCAGGCATCGACCACGAGATCCAACACCACCTCCAGTGCGCCAGTGCAGCCTTCGGCCGCCGGAGGAAAAGGCCGCCAGGCCCTCAAAACTACCACCAAGCTCATGGTCTACAGGGCATTCCCGCATTCCTGTATGGCTCAGAGACATGAACCATGCACAGCACACAGCTCAAGTCGCTGGAGAAATATCACCAACGCTGTCTCCACAAGATCCTACAAATCCCCTGGGAGGACAGGCGCACCAACATCAGCGTCCTTGTCCAGGCCAACATCCCCAGCATTGAAGCACTGACCACACTTGATTAACTCTGCTGGGCAGCCCACATAGTTTACATGCCAGACACGAGACTCCGAAAGCAAGTGCTCTACTCGGAACTCCTTCATGGCAAACGAACCAAAGGTGGACAGAGGAAACGTTACAAGGACATCCTCAAAACCTCTCTGATAAAGTGCGACATCCCCACTGACACCTGGGAGATCCTGGCCAAAGACCGTCCTAATTGGAGGAAGTGCATCCGAGAGGGTGCTGAGCACCTCGAGTCTCAACGCCGAGAGCATGCAGAAATCAAGCGCAGGCAGCGGAAAGAGCTTGCGGCAAACCAGTCCCACCCACCCCTTTCCTCAAAGACTATCTGTCCCACCTGCGACAGAGTCTGTGGGTCTCGGATTGGACTGTTCAGCTGTCATGTATGTATGCTTGGGTTTACTAGCCACCAAGTGGCGCCACTGTTGGAGGTCATTGGGCTGTGCGCATGCATGCGCGGCCCAGGTATAAAAGGCCAGCCATCTTGTAATGTAATCACTTTGGGCCCTAATAAAGTAGAGCCAGGTTTGTACTTGTTCAGAGTTTACAGTATTCAGTCTATTGAGTTATTGCACACATAACATTTGGCGACGAAGTAACAAGAACCTTCGCAAGCAAAAATGAGCACAATTGGAATTCTGGAGCGATTCTTGGAGGGAGAAGATTGGGCAGACTTTGTAGCCCGCTTGAACCAGTACTTTGTGACCAACAAAATGGAGAAAGCGGCAGACGCAATTCGGCACCGGGCGGTCCTCCTCACGATTTGCGGTCCGAAAATCTATGGACTCCTAAAGAATCTCCTCTCGCCCTTAAGTCCAACGGACAAGGACTATGAAACTTTGTGTGCTCTGGTACGTGACCATCATCATCTCAAGATATCAATTCTATACGCACATTCATTCTGAGGGCCAGGATGTATCGGAATTCGTTGCCAACCTAAGACGTCGAGCTGGACCGTGTAAGTTCGAAGCTGCGTTGGCAGACATGCTGAGGGACTTCTTTGTAATCAGCATCAACCACGAGGTGATCCTATGTAAGCTACTGGCAGCGAAGACGCTGGATTTGAGCAAGGCCATCACGATTGCCCAATCATGCATGACGACGGACAAAAGCTTAAAGCAGATATCATTAAAAATTGGAACTCAGCAAGTACTGTAAACAAGATAGTATTGTCGTTTGGCAGAGCTGCATATGGCAGGGCCTACCCAACTGCGTACGTGAAACCTGTGGCTGCTCAAAGTCCGCCAACGGGAATGAATCCGATATCACTGTGTTGGCGTTGTGGGGGAAATCATCAGCATCATCAATGTTGGTTTAAACAGTCTATTTGTAAAGGCTGTTCGAGGATGGGGTATCTCCAGTGCATGTGTTCGCAACCGAGCAAGCGTGCTGCGACACATCTCGTGGAGGATGATGACCAGTCTAGCGCGGATCCGAATATGCAATCCGAGATATCCAAGAGGAGGAATTCTCCCAACAAAGAGCCAACCGATAATGATTAATGTAAAACTTAATAGTGTGCCGGCATGGATGGAATTGGACATGGGTGCGAGTCAATCAATAATGAGCCAGAGGACATTCAACAGCCTATGGGATACTAAGGCTGTGAGGCCTAAACTGAGTACAGTCAATGCCAAGTTGCATACGTACACTAAAGATCTCATAACGGTGATTGGCAGTGCAGTAATCAAGGTGTCATATGATGGTTCACGATTTACCATTATGGACTGTTCCAGGCAGTGGTCCAATGCTGTTCGGCAGGAACTGGTTAGAAAAAAATCAAATAGAACTGGAACGAGATCAAAGCGTTGTCGTCGTCATCGGATACTCCATGTGCTCAAGTGCTGAGCAAGTTCCCCTCGCTGTTTGAAACAGGCATCGGCAATTTCACGGGAGCCAAGGTGAAGATCCACGTGGACTCGGATGCAAGACCCATCGATCATAAAGCTCGGACATGATGAGGGAGAAGGTCGTAATCGAACTGGACAGACTCCAGCATGAAGGGATCATATCACCGGTTGAATTTAACGAATGGGCCAGCTCCATTGTTCCCGTGCTGAAAAGTGATGGCACTTCAGGATTTGTGGAGACGACAAGGTTTCGATCAGCCGAGTTTTGAAACAGGATCAATACCCGTCACCGAAGGCTGATGATCTGTTTGTAACGCTAGCCGGGGGGAAATAGTTCACAAAACTGGATCTGACGTCGGCCTACATGACACAGGAGCTGATCGACATGTCGAAGAAACTTATGTGCACCAACACTCATAAAGAACTGTTTATTTACAACTAGTGCCATTTTGGAATTCGCTCGGCTGCAACCATTTTTCAGAGGAACATGGAGAGTCTACTGAATTCCGTCCCCAGAACCGTTGTGTTCCAAGATGACATACTGGTCACAGGTTGTGACTCCGCCGAACATCTGAACAACCTGGAAGAGATTCTACATCGTCTGGACAAAGTGGGACTCAGACTGAAACGCTCGAAGTGCGTTTTCATGGCACCGGAAGTCGAACTGCTGGGGAGGAAAATTGCTGCTGATGGCATCAGGCCTACAGACTCGAAAACCAAGGCCATCAAAAATGCATCCAAGCCTCAGAATGTGACAGAGCTGTGTTCATTCCTTGATCTACTCTACTTCGGTAATTTCTTACCTAGATTGAACACCTTATTAAAGCCACTGAACATGCTGCTAAGAAAAGGCGACAACTGGGTTTGGGGTGTGTCTCAAGATAGAACTTTTGAGAAAGCTTCTAATCTGCTTTGCTCTAACAAGCTGCTGGTACATTATGATCCGTGTAAACGTCTAGTATTGGCCTGTGATGCTTCGTCATATAGAATTGGTTGCGTGCTCTAACAAGCTAATGAGTCGGGCAAATTACAACCTATTGTATATGCTTCAAAAAGTTTGTCAAAGGCGGAAAGATCCTACAGCATGGTAGAGAAAGAAGCACGAGCCTGTGTGTATGGGGTTAAAAAGATGCATCAGTACCTGTTTGGTCTTCGGTTTGAACTGGAAACAGATCACAAGCCACTCATTTCATTGTTTTCGGAAAACAATGGTATCAATAGCAATGCATCGTCCCGCATCCAGAGGTGGACGCTGACATTATCTGCCTATGATTATGTCATTCGCCATAGACCTGGCACTGAGAATTGTGCCAATGCATTGAGCCGTCTGCTGTTGCCCACACTGGAGGTGGAAACGCCACAACTGGCAGCCCTACTGTTAGTCATGGATGCTATTGAAAGTGAAGGAACCCCTGTCACGGCCCAACAAGTTAAGATCTGGATCAGCCAGGACCTGATATTATCGGTTGTGAAATGTTGTATCCTTAGTGGTGATTGGTCTGCCTTACCCAAGCAAATGTGTGAGGAGACCAAACTTTACATCCGTTACAAAGGCGAACTATCCATTCAATCAGATTATATACTGTGGGGTAATCATGTTGTTATGCCCAAGAAAGGCAGAGAGAAATTTGTGCATGATCTACATAGCACGCATCCCGGTATTGTCATGATGAAAGCCATTACCAGGTCTCATGTATGGTGGCCTGGAAATGACTCTGATCTGGAATCATGTGTGCATCAGTGCAAGACTTGCATGCAGCTAAATAAAGCACCAGCAGAATCGTCGCTGAGTCTGTGGTCGTGGCCATCTATACCATGGTCCAGGATCCACATCGACTTTGCAAGTCCCTTCCTGGGAAAGATGTTCTTAGTTGTGGTGGATACTTATTCCAAGTGGATAGAGTGTACAATCATGTCATCCAGCACATCCACAGCTACCATTGAGAGCCTTTGTGTCATGTTTGCTATGCATGGTCTGCCTGACATTGTTGTAAGCGACAACGGATCTTGCTTCACCAGTATCGAGTTTTAAGAGTTCATGAAACTCAATGGTATCAAACATGTGAGGTCAGCACCATGCAAACCCACATCCAATGGACAAGCAGAGCGTGTGGTCCAAACCATCAAGCAGAGTATGAAACGTGTAACTTAAGGTTCACTGCAAACTCGCTTGTCACGCATATTGCTTAGCTACAGGACAAGACCCCATATGCTCACCGGAGTCTCCCCTTCTGAACTATTGATGAAGAGAGATCTCAAGACCAGGCTCTCTCTTGTCAACCCTGACTTGAATAATCATGTCGAATATAGACGTCAAAGTCAGCAAGGGTATCATGATCGCGCTACTGTGTCACGCGACATTTCTATCAATGATCCTGTGTATGTACTGAATTATGGTCAAGGTCCCAAATGGATTGCCGGTACTGTTATGGCCAAGGAAGGGAACAGAGTGTTTATCGTTAAGCTCAAGAATGGTCAGAAATGCAGGAAACGTGTCGATCAGATAAAGCTGTGGCACACGGATGAGCCGGGACAGTCTGAGGAAGACATAATCAGTGACCAATCAACCTACCCTCAGTATTCAGAGGACTCCGTTGTCATCAATGAATCTGGACTTTCAATCCCTGACGTGGTCATTGCCATTCCAATCAGATCGGCTACCCAGCCCCCAGTCATAACAGACTCAGAACGTTCACCCAAGGCTAGAGTTGAAATGAGACGTTCAACTCGGGAGCGGAAAGCCCCGGACCTTCTCAATTTGTAAAAAGACCGTTACTAATATCTTAAAGTGGGATATTGTCATGTATGCATGCTTGGGTTTACTAGCCACCAGGTGATGCCACTGTGGGAGGTCATTGGGCTGTGCTCACATGTTAATATCTATATTTTTCAGGCTGTTGAATACTGTAAACTCCTAACAGGTACAAACCTCGCCCTACTTTATTAGGGCCCAAAGTGATTACGTTAAAAGGCCAGCCATCTTGTAATGTAATCACTTTGGACCCTAATAAAGTAAAGCCAGGTTTGTACCTGTTCGGAGTTTACAGTATTCAGGAGCCTGAAAAATATAGATATTAATAATAGGGCAGCTGTAATCTACAAATGTTGTCAATTGTCCTTAATTATATAAATTGAACTTGCTGCCTTCTAACTATATTTGAAATATCATAAGGAAATAGTTTTGGCAGAGGCCAGGGTATATGCAAAGATGACATTTATAGATCACATGGATGAACTTCAACAAGTTTATCTGAAGGTTAAGTCATGGCAGAGAGCTCGGACGCGTGTTATGTTCCTCCTGTACTTTGTGGGAAGTCAGGGGCGCTTCCGGTGTCCCTGACGACTACGTGTACGGGAAGTGCATCTGCCTGCAGCTCCTGACGGACCGCATTGCAGCACTGGAGCTGCGGGTGGATGAACTCTGGAGCAGCCACGATGCTGAGAATGACGTGAATAGCATGTTTAGTGAATTGGTCTTACCGCAGGTAAAGGGTACACAGCCAGAAAGGGAATGGGTGACCAACAGGAAGAGCAGTGAAGGAAGATATTGCAGAGGTCCCCTGCGGTCAACCCTCTGAAAAACAGATACACCTCTTTGGGTACTGTTGAGGGGGAATGATTCATCAGGGGAGAGCAGCAGCAGCCAAGTTCATGGCACAGTGGGTGGCTCTGCTGTACGGGGGGGGGCAGGAAAAAGAGTGGGAGAGCTATAGTGATAGGGGATTCAATTGTAAGGGGAAGAGATAAATGTTTCTGCGGCTGCAACCGAGACTCCAGGATGGTATGTTGTCTCCCTGGTGACAAGGGTCAAGGATGTCTCGGAGTGGGTGCAGGGCATTCTGAAAAGGGAGGGTGAACAGCCAGTTGTCATGGTGCAGATAGGTACCAACGATATAGGGAGAAAATGGGATGAGGTCCTACAAGACGAATTTAGGGAGCTAGGAGCTAAATTAAAAAGTAGGACCTCAAAAGTAGTAATCTCAGGATTGCTCCCAGTGCAACGTGCTAGTCAGAGTAGGAATCGCAGGATAGCTCAGATGAATACATGGCTTGAGGAGTGGTGCAGAAGGGAGGGATTCAAATTCCTGGGACATTGGAACCGGTTCTGGGGGAGGTGGGTGGGACCAGTACAAACCGGACGGTCTGAACCTGGGCAGGACCAGAACCAATGTTCTAGGGGGAGTGTTTGCTAGTGCTGTTGGGGAGGAGTTAAACTAATATGGCAGGGGGATGAGAACCTATGCACGGAGACAGAGGGAAATAAAATGGAGGCTGAAGCAAAAGATGGAAAGGAGAATAGTAAAAGTGGAGGGCAGAGAAACCCAAGGCAAAAAACAAAAAGGGCCACACTACAACAAAATTCTAAAGGGGCAAAGTGTGTTAAAAAGGCAAGCCTGAAGGTTCTGTGCCTCAATGCGAGGAGTAGTCATAATAACGTGGACGAATTAACTGCGCAGATAGCAGTTAACGGATATGATATAAATGACATCACGGAGACATGGCTCCAGGGTAACCAAGGCTGGGAACTCAACATCCAGGGGTATTCAAAATTAGGAAGGATAGGCAGAAAGGAAAAGGAGGCGGGGTGGCATTGCTGGTTAAAGAGGAAATTAATGCAATAGTAAGAAAGGACATTAGCTTGGATGATGTGGAATCAGTATGGGTGGAGCTACGGAATACCAAAGGGCAGAAAACACTAGTGGGAGTTGTGTACAGACCACCAAACAGTAGTAGTGAGGTTGGGGACAGCATCAAAGAAGAAATTAGGGATGCATGCAATAAAGGTGCAGCAGTTATCATGGGTGACTTTAACCTACATATTGATTGGGCTAACCAAACTGGTAGCAATGCGGTGGAGGAGGATTTCCTGGAGTGTATTAGGGATGGTTTTCTAGACCAATATGTCGAGAAACCAACTAGGGAGCTGGCCATCCTAGACTGGGTGATGTGTAATGAGAAAGGACTAATTAGCAATCTAGTTGTGCGAGGCCCCTTGGGGAAGAGTGACCATAACATGGTAGAATTCTTTATTAAGATGGAGAGTGACACAGTTAATTCAGAAACTAAGGTACTGAATTTAACGAAAGGTAACTTCGATGGTTTGAGGTGTGAATTGGCTAGAGTAGACTGGCAAATGATACTTAAAGGGTTGACGGTGGATAGGCAATGGCAAACATTTAAAGATCACATGGATGAACTTCAGCAATTGTACATCCTTGTCTGGAGTAAAAATAAAAAGGGGAAGGTGGCTCAACCGTGGCTAAGAAAGGAAATTAAAGATAGTGTAAAATCCAAGGAAGAGGCATATAAATTGGCCAGAAAAAGCAGCAAACCTGAGGACTGGGAGAAATTTAGAGTTCAGCAGAGGAGGACAACGGGTTTAATTAAGAGGGGGAAAATAGAATACGAGAAGAAGCTTGCAGGGAACATAAAAACTGACTGCAAAAGCTTCTATAGATACGTGAAGAGAAAAAGATTAGTGAAGACAAACTTAGGTCCCTTGCAGTCAGATTCAGGTGAATTTATAATGGGGAACAAAAAAATGGCAGACCAATTGAACAAACACTTTGGTTCTGTCTTCACGAAGGAAGACACTAATAACCTTCCGGAAATACTAGGCGACCGAGGGTCGAGTGGGAAGGAGGAACTGAAGGATATCCTTATCAGGCGGGAAATTGTGTTAGGGAAATTGTTGGGATTGAAGGCCGATAAATCCCCGGGGCCTGATAGTCTGCATCCCAGAGTAATTAAGGAAGTGGCCCTAGAAATAGTGGATGCATTGGTGATCATTTCCCAACAATCTATTCCTATGGACTGGAGGGTAACTAATGCAACACCACTTTTTAAAAATGGAGGGAGAGAGAAAGCGGGTAATTATAGTCCAGTTAGCCTGACATTGGTAGTGGGGGAAATGTTGGAATCAATTATTAAGGATGAAATAGCAGCGCATTTGGAAAGCAGTCATAGGATCGGTCCAAGTCAGCATGGATTTATGAAAGGGGAAATCATGCTTGACAAATCTTCTAGAATTTTTTGAGGATGTAACTAGTAGAATGGACAAGGGAGAACCAGTGGATGTGGTGTATTTGGTCTTTCAAAAGGCTTTTGACAAGGTCCCACACAAGAGATTGATGTGCAAAATCAAAGCACATGATATTGGGGGTAATATACTGATGTGGATAGAGAACTGGTTGGCACACAGGAAGCAGGGAGTCGGAATAAAGAGGTCCTTTTCAGAATGGCAGGCAGTGACTAGTGGCGTGCCGCAAGGCTCAGTGCTGGGACCCCAGCTCCTTTCAATATACATCAATGAATTAGATGAAGGAATTGAGTGTAATACCTCCAAGTTTGCAGATGACACTAAACTGGGTGGTGGTGTGAGCTGTGACGAGGACGCTAAGAGGCTGCAGGGTGACTTGGACAGGTTAGGTGAGTGGGCAAATGCATGGCAGATGCAGTATAATATGGATAAATGTGAAGTTATCCACTTTGGGGGCAAAAACACGAAGACAGAATATTATCTGAATGGCCGTAGATTCGGAAAAAGGGAGGTGCAACGAGACCTGGGTGTCATGGTTCATCAGTTATTGAACGTTGGCATACAGGTACAGCAGGCGGTGAAGAAGGCAAATGGTTTGTTGACCTTCATAGCTAGCGGATTTAAGTATAGGAGCAGGGAGGTCTTACATAGAAAATAGGTGCAGGAGTAGGCCATTTGGTCCTTCGAGCCTGCAGTTGTACAGGGCCTTGTTGAGGCCTCACCTCGAATATTGTATTCAGTTTTTGTCTCCTAATCTGAGGAAGGAATTTCTTGCTATTGAGGGAGTGCAGTGAAGGTTCACCAGACTGATTCCCGGGATGGCTGGATTGACATATGAGGAGAGACTGGGGTTGTTAACCTGTGGAATTCCCTGCCGCAGAGAGTTGTTGATGCCAGTTCATTGGATATATTCAAGAGGGAGTTAGATATGGCCCTTACGGCTAAGGGGATCAAGGGGTATGGAGAGAAAGCAGGAAAGTGGTACTGAGGGAATGATCAGCCATGATCTTATTGAATGGTGGTGCAGGCTCGAAGGGCCGAATGGCCTACTCCTGCACCTATTTTTTATGTTTCTATGTTTCTATATTTCGAACAATTGTACATCCCGGTCTGGAGAAAAATAAAATGGGTAACGTGGCTCAACCGTGGCTAACAAGGGAAATTAGGGATAGTTTTAAATCCATATAAATTAGCCAGAATCAGCAGCAAACTGGGAGAAACTTAGAATTCAGCAGAGGAGGACAAAGGGTTTAATTAGGAGGGGGAAAATCAAGTATGAGAATAAGCTTGCAGGGAACATAAAAACTGACTGCAAAAGCTTCTATAGATATGCAAAGAGAAAAAGATTAATGAAGACAAATGTAGGTCCCTTGCAGTCAGAATCAGGTGAATTTATAATGGGGAACAAAGAAATGACAGACTAATTGAACAAATACTTTGGTTTGTCTTCATTAAGGAAGACACAAATAACCTTCCAGAAATACTAGGGGTCCTAGAGAAGGAGGAACTGAAGGGAATTCTTATTAGTCAGGAAATTGTGTGAGGGAAATTGATGGGATTGAAGGCCGATAAATCCCCAGGGCCTGATAGGCTGCATCCCAGAGTATTAAGGAAGTGGCCCGAGAAATAGTGGATGCATTGGTGATCATTTTCCATCATTCTATTGACTCTGGATCAGTTCCAATGGACTGGTGGGTATCTAATGTAACACCACTTTTTAAAAAAGGAGAGAGAGAGAAAACGGAAATATAGACTGGTTAGCTTGACATCAGTGGTGGGGAAAATGTTGGAATCAATTATTAAAGACGAAATAGCAGAGCATTTGGAAAGCAGTGACGGGATCGGCCTAAGTCAGCATGGATTTATGAAAGGGAAATCATGCTTGACAAATCTTCTAGAATTTTTTGAGGATGCTACTAGTAGAGTAGACAAGGAAGAACCAGTGGATGTGGTGTATTTGAACATTCAAAAGGCTTTTGACAAGGTCCCACACAAGAGATCAGTGTGCAAAATTAAAGCACATGGTATTGGGGATAATGTATCGACGTGGATAGAGAACTAGATGGCAGACAGAAAACAGAGAGTGGGAATAAATGGGTCCTTTACAGAATGGCAGGCAGTGACAAGTGGGGCCCTTCAGGGTTCAGTGCTGGGACCCCAGCTATTTACAATATACGTGAATGATATGGATGAAGGAATTGAACGTAATATCTCCAAGTTTGCAGATGACACTAAGCTGGATGGCGGTGTGAGCTGTGAGGAGGACGCTAAGAGGCTGCAGAGTGATTTGGATAGATTAGGCCGGTGGGCAAATGCATGGCAGATGCAGTATACCATTGAAGCGGGAAGAATAGGCTGAATGGAAGCCTTCACAATGCCAACAAGGTTTGAATTGCCTTGCATTCATCCTTTGTTGTGGACTCTGAGTCATCTGGGTCACCTGAGGCCTGCTGGCAGTTGCAGACTCGTGGTTTCTGCCCTGTACATTTCTGCTCGCAAACACAGTTGCAGTTAATTTATGAACATTGCTAGCACTTGTGTGCTGAGAGATTTGTTTGGTGTTATCACTGGTAGACATAAACGCCTGTGCTATCGCAATAGCCTTACTGAGGGTCGGTGTGTCCACAGTCACAAATGTTCGCAGGATGTTCTCGTGGCCAATGCCCAGTACAAAAAAGTCTCTGAGCATTTGCTCCAGGTAGCCATCAAACTCACATTGTCCTGCAAGTCGCCTTAGCTCGGCGACGTAGCTCGCCACTTCCTGACCTTCAGATCGCTGGCACGTGTAGAACCGATACCTCACCATCAGTATGCTCTCTCTCCAGTTAAGATGCTCCCGAACCAGTGTACACAGCTCCTCATATGACTTATCTGTGGGTTGCACCAGAGCCAGAAGATTCTTCATGAGGCTATAGTTCGGTGCCCCGCAGACCGTGAGGAGGACCGCTCTCCTTTTTGCAGCGCTTCCTTCTCCGTCTAGCTCGTTGGCTACAAAGTACTGGACTAGCCATTTGACATAGGCTTCCCAGTCAGAACTTCTCCAGGATTCCCACAGTTTGCTGCATCTTTGCTTTGGATTTGTATACTCGTCGCCAGTTATTGTGTTCCTAACACAGATGAGACTGCACACAAGAAGGTTAAAGTAACAGTGATCTCAGTCTTTATTAAGACACTCCAGAGTGAGGAACAGGCCTTCGGGGCCGGCTTATATACAGTGCTCCCAACGGATGCTGGGATTCATTGGGATTTCAGGGGATGCGCTCCCTGGTGGCCGAACATGGGAGTGCATGCTTTACAGACGAGCTGCAAGCTCTGCAAAACCTGCTAACCACCACGTGGCAGAGGAAGATCAGTCCATGGTAGATCAAAGCAATTTCGAGCCTCAGAGAGAGGAGGCAGATGCTGAAGTACACGGGGAGCACATATTTTCGACGAAATGTCCACATATAGGGCCCAAGTTTCCACACGATAAAAAACGGGTGCCCCTCCGAGCTGGGCGCCCGTTTTTCGCGCCTAAAACGGTGCCTAAAAAAAAATTGTGATTCTGGAGCGTTCTGCAGCTCCATGTCTGCCTGGCGCGGCGCCCAGGGGCGCGGAGCTTACACTCGCACCGATTTTGTAAGTGGGAGGGGGCGGGTACTATTTAAATTATTTTTTTTCCTTCCGGCAACGCTGCACGTGCGCGTTGGAGCGTTCGCGCATGCTCAGTGTGAAAAAAACATTGGCACTCGGCCATTTTTGTAGTTCTTTGTAGCTGTTTAATTTTTTTACATTTTTTTAATAAAAGCACATTGCCATCAGCACATCAGCACTTGCAGCCTTCTCACAGTCTCCTTCCCCCTCCCCCCTGCGGGAAGAACGGGCGCCTCCTCCCCCCCCCCCCGCGGGAAAGAACGGGCACCTCTTCTCCCGCGCCCCCCCCCCGCGGGAAGAATGGGTGCCTCCTCTCCCCTCCCCCCCCCCCGCGGGAAGAACAGGCGCCTCCTACCTCCCCCGCGGGAAGAACGGGCGCCTCCTACCCCCCCTGCGGGAAGAACGGGCGCCTCCCCCCCACCGCGGGAAAGAACGGGCGCCTCCTCTCCCCTCCCCCACCCCCGCGGGAAGAACGGGCGCCTCCTACCCTCCCAGCGGGAAGAACGGGCGCCTCCCCCCCTCGCCCCCGCGGGAAGAACGGGCGCCTCCCCCCCTCGCGGGAAAGAATGGGCGCCGCCTCTCCCCTCCCCCCCGCGGGAAGAATGGGCGCCTCCCCCCCCCCCGCGGGAAGAACAGGCGCCTCAGGCTGACTGCAGAATTCTCCCTGCCTGAAGCACTTTCACACAGGTAGGAAGATGGTTTATTTAATCTTTTCTTTGCTTATAAATGTCTATTCAGGTTGGATTTATTTGTATAATATTTGTAGAAGTATAAATAAGGATTTATTGTAGAATTTAATGACTTCCCTTCCCCCCCCCCTTCCCCCCTCGTTCCCTACGCCTAATTTGTAACCTGCGCCTGATTTTTTAATGTGTAGGACAGGTTTTTTCAGTTCTACAAAAATCTTCACTTGCTCCATTCTAACTTAGTTTGGAGTACGTTTTCACTGTGGAAACTTTGAAATCAGGCGTCAGTGGCCGGACACGCACCCTTTTGAAGAAAAAGTTCTGTTCAAAAGCAGAACTGTTCTACATGACTAGAACTGCAGAAAAAAAAATGTGGAGAATTGCGATTTCGAAGATAGTCCGTTCTCCACCAGTTGCTCCTAAAAATCAGGCGCAAATCATGTGGAAACTTGGGCCCATAATGCTAAATGTAAAATTGAATGGCTTACCCATAGCCATCGAACTGGACACTGGCGCTAACCAATCCATCATGAGTAAAAAGATGTTTGAGAGAGTGTGGTGCAACAAGGCACTCAGACCAGCCCTGAGCCCCATCCACACGAAACTGATAATGTACACCAAAAAGCTTATCACTGTCCTGGGCAGCGCCATGGTCAAGGTCACCTATGGGGGCATGGTGCACGAACTGCCACTCTGGATTGTCCCGGGTGATGGCCCCACACTGCTTGGAAGGAGTTGGCTGGGCAACAGCCACTGGAACTGGGATGACATCCGAGTGCTATCACATATCGATGAGGCCTCATGTACCCAGGTTCTTAACAAATTTCCTTCCCTTTTTGAGCCAGGCATTGGAAACCTTTCCGGGGCGAAGGTGCGGATCCACTTGGTCCCATTCACTACATGGCGCGAGCGGTACCTCACATGATGAGGGAGAGAGTGGAAATCGAACTGGACAGGCTGCAACGTGAGGGCATCATCTCCACGGTGGAATTCAGCGAGTGGGCCAGCCCAATTGTTCCAGTACTCAAAAGTGATGGCACGGTCAGGATTTGTGGCAATTATAAAGTAACTATTAATCATTTCTCGCTACAGGACCAATACCCGCTACCGAAGGCAGACAGCCTATTTGCAATGCTGGCAGGAGGCAAGACGTTCACCAAGCTCGACCTGACTTCGGCCTATACGATACAGGATCTGGAGGAGTCTTCTAAGGGCCTCACCTGCATCAACACGCACAAGGGACTGTTCGTCTACAACAGATGCCCATTTGGAATTCGGTCGGCTGCAGCGATCTTCCAGAGAAACATGGAGAGCTTACTCAAGTCGGTACCACGCACGGTGGTTTTTCAGGACGATATATTGGTCACGGGTCGGGACACCGCCGAGCACCTACAAAACCTGGAGGAGGTCCTCCAGCGACTGGATCGTGTAGGGCTGCGGCTGAAGAGGTCGAAGTGCGTCTTCATGGCAACAGAAGTGGAATTTTTGGGGAGAAAGATTGCGGCGGACGGCATTCGGCCCACAGATGCCAAGACAGAGGCTATCAGGAATGCGCCCAGGCCACAGAACGTCGCGGAGCTGCGGTCGTTCCTGGGACTCCTCAACTATTTTGGTAACTTCTACCGGGGCTAAGCACCCTCTTAGAGTCCCAACATGTGTTATTGTGCAAAGGTGAGAACGGGGTGTGGGGAAAAAAAACAAGTAATTTCTTTTGAGAAAGCCAGAAACATTTTATGCTCCAACAAGCTGCTTGTATTGTATAACCTGTGTAAAAGACTTGTGCGAGCATGTGATGCGTTGTCTTACAGAGTCGGGTGTGTATTACAACAAGCTAACATTGCGGGGAAGTTGCAACCTGTCGCCTATGCCTCCAGGAGCTTGTCTAAGGCCGAGACGGCCTACAGCATGATTGAGAAAGAGGCATTAGCGTGTGTGTTCGGGGTAAAGAAAATGCATCAGTACCTGTTTGGCCTCAAATTTGAGCTGGAATCTGATCACAAGCTCCTCATATCCCTGTTCGCTGAAAACAAGGAGATAAATACTGATGCCTCAGCCCGCATACAAAGGTGGGCACTCGCGCTATCAGCTTGTAACTATAGCATCTGCCACAGGCCAGGCACCGAGAACTATGCGGATGCTCTCAGTCGGCTTCCATTGCCCACCACGGGGATGGAAATGGCGCAGCCTGCAAACTTGTTGATAGTGGCGCAGCCCGCAGACTTGTTGATGGTCATGGAAGTGTTTGAAAATGATAAATCACCTGTCACGGCCCGCCACATTAGGACTTGGACCAGCCAAGATCCTCTGCTGTCCGTAGTAAAAAACTATGTACTGCATGGGAGATAGGCCAGCATCCCATTGAAATGCAAGAGCTAATCAAGCCGTTCCAGCGGCGAAAGGACGAGCTGTCCATTCAGGCAGACTACCTGTTGTGGGGTAACCGCATAGTGCTACCCAAAAAGTGCAGGGAGACGTTCATCTTGGATCTCCACAGCACACACCCGGGTATAGTAATGATGAAAGCGATATCCAGATCCCACGTGTGGTGGCCCGGTATCGACTCTGACTTAGAGTCCTGTGTACGGCAATGCAGTGTGTGTGCTCAGTTGAGCAACGCGCCCAGAGAGGCACCACTGAGTCTGTGGTCCTGGTTCTCCAGACCATGGTCGAGGATCCATGTCGACTATGTGGGCCCGTTTCTCGGTAAAATGTTCCTGGTGGTGGTGGATGCTTTTTCTAAATGAATTGAATGTGAAATAATGTCGGGAAGCACCGCCACCGCCACCATTGAAAGCCTGAGGGCCATGTTTTCCACCCACGGCCTGCCTGACATACTGGTCAGTGACAAAGGGCCATGTTTCACCAGTGCCGAATTTAAAGAATTCATGACCCTCAGTGGGATCAAACATGTCACCTCGGTCCAGTTTAAACCAGCCTCCAATGGGCAGGCAGAGCGGGCAGTACAAACAATCAAACAGAGCCTTAAATGAGTCACAGAAGGCTCACTCCAAACCTCCCTATCCCGAGTACTGCTCAGCTACCGCACGAGACCCCACTCGCTCACAGGGGTGCCCCCGGCTGAGCTACTCATGAAAAGGACACTTAAAACCAGACTCTCGCTGGTTCACCCCAACCTGCATGATCAGGTAGAGAGCAGGCGGCAGCAACAAAATGTAAACGATGGTCGTGCCACTGTGTCACGGGAAATTGATCTGAATGACTCTGTGTATGTGCTAAACTATGGACATGGTCCCAAGTGGATCGCGGGCACGGTGATTGCTAAAGAAGGGAGTAGGACATTTGTAGTCAAACGAGACAATGGACAAATTTGCAGAAAGCACCTGGACCAAATGAGGCTGCGGTTCACAGACTGCCCTGAACAACCCACAGCAGACACTACCTTTTTCGAGCCCCCAACACACACCCAAAGGATTAGCGACACCAGCCCGGACCAGGAAATCAAACCCATCACGCCCAACAGCCCAGCAAGGCCAGGCTCACCCAGCAGCCCTGCAGGGCCAACAACACGCCAGCCCAGCGAGGGCACAGCCAACACACCAGAACCGACATTTGTACCGAGGCGGTCCAGCAGGGAAAGAAAGGCTCCCGACCGCCTCACCTTGTAAATAGTTTTCACTTTGACTTTGGTGGGGAGTGATGTTATGTATCTCTAAAGCATGCACTCCCATGTTCTGCCACCAGGGAACACATCCCCTGAAGTCCCAAGGGATCCCAGCATCCCTTGGGAGCATTGTATATAAGCTGGCCCCTAAGGCCTGTTCCTCACTCTGGAGTGTCTTAATAAAGACTGAGGTCACTGTTACTTTAACCTCCCTGTGTGCAGTCTCATCTGTGTTAGGATCACAATAAATGTGGATAAATGTGAGGTTATCCACTTTGGTGGCAAAAACAGGAAGGCAGAATATTAACTGAATGGTGACAGCTTAGGAAAAGGGGAGGTGCAACGAGACCTGGGTGTCATGGTACAACAATCATTGAAAGTTGGCAAGCAGGTACAGCAGGCGGTGAAGAAGGCAAATGGCATGTTGGCCTTCATAGCGAGAGGATTTGTGTATAGGAGCAGGGAGGTCTTACTGCAGTTGTACAAGGCCTTGGTGAAGCCACACCTGGAATATTGTGTTCAGTTTTGGTCTCCTAATCTGAGGAAGGACATTCATGCTATTGAAGGAGTGCAGCGAAGGTTCAGCAGACTGATTCCCGGGATGGCAGGACTGACATATGAGGAGAGACTGGATCGACTGGGCCTGTATTCACTGGAGTTGGAAGAATGAGAGGGGATCTCATCGAAACATATAATATTCTGACAGGATTGGACAGGTTAGAGGCAGGAAGAATGTTCCCGATGCTGGGGAAGTCCAGAACCAGGGGTCACAATCTAAGGATAAGGGGTAAGCCATTAGGAGATGAGGAGAAACTTCTTTACTCAGAGAGTTGTTAACCTGTGGAATTCTCTGCCTCAGAAAGTTGTTGAGGCTAATTCATTCGTTATATTCAAAAGGGAGTTAGATATGGCCCTTACGGCTGAAGGGATCAAGGGGTATGGAGAAAAAACAGGAAAGGGGTACTGAGGTTGAATGATCAGCCATGATCTTATTGAATGATAGTGCAGGCTCGAAGGGCCGAATGGCCTACTCCTGCACCTAATTTCTATGTTTCTATGTTTCTATGTTTCTGTGATACTGACTTTCTGTACTATTGAGTTGATATTATTAACAACTCACACTTCAATACAAATAAATGTGAATATTGAACCACGGTAGTTCCGCACCTTTAATGAAGAGCTCTGCAAAGTTGCCTGGTTCCATACACCTCTTTATGCTCCATTTAATTCTAGCATTGCTACTGGAATTAGTAAAATAGCTGCTGTTCCACATTGTTCACATTTCAGAGGCTCGCACATAGCAGGTTTTTTTCCCAATCAAACAGTCAATGTTCATTTTTCGCAACTTTTCACAATCATGCTGAGCATACAAATACACAATTACATATTTTCAGACATTCACGCTTTCCCCTACCTACCACCAAGAACACACAGACTTCAATGAGTGTCACATTCTGAAAAATGTGGGTGTCTCTTTCTTTTCCTGTGAACTAACTGAAAAAACTGCTGGTATGTGTAGGCCTCACAGCAACACATTAATTACCTACTACAGTACTTACCCCAGCAGAAATAATTGCTTAATCACTCCAGTCAAGAAGCCTTATGTCAACTTACTCCACTTTAGTTTCATCTGCTAACAACCCAGTATGTGCTATGAAACAATCATGAGGTAAGAACAAATCTCATCTGGCATTATCAGACAAACTAAAATATTGATGCATCTTACTCATTCTATCCTGGGAGCCATTTTTGCAACATGGAAAATACACCCAATTATAATCCCAATTGAATTCAAGGCTGAATACATGTTATTAGGGGGACACATATTATTTTGCAGGTAGTTTGTGAAGGTTAAATGCTATATTTTTTTGCTTTAGGACTTGATCATATGTTAATTTGGAATGGGGAGGGAGAATCGTCATGGAATATGTGGAATTTGAGATATTTCAGCAGTGTGACAGACATATAAATATTTACTGTAAATATACCGTAATTTAATTGAATAGTCACAAATTATTATTCGGTTTGGTACTTCCCTGAGATCCAACAATTCTGTAGATTCTTCTATCGATTTGAAATATTATGGTTTTTTCCACTTATCCTCGCATACCAGGACTATTCATCAGTTCAATTTTTTAATATACAAATGGAAGTCTTTAATTTACCAGTGTAAAACTTATCTTTTTATTGCTACTAACTTTACATTCCAGATGCTTTTCCATAACCCATTTCTCTGACTTTTTTTGTATAAGATTTATTTTCCCCCCTCAAAGCTCTGTCGTCATTCTTGTCAATCTTCCAAAATGATCAAATTTGCAATCATAAGAACATAAGAAATAGAAGCTAGAGTAAGCAATAGAAGCCCTCATAGCCTGCTCCACCATTCAATATGATCATGGTTGATCTTCAACCTCAACTCCACTATCTCACATGACCCTCCTCATCCTGAGACTGTGCCCCCTAGTTCTAGATTCTCCAGCCAGGGGATATAACCTCTCAGCATCTACCCTCTCAATCCCCCTCAGAATCTTATACATTTCAATGAGTTCACTTCTCATTCTTCTAAACTCCAGAGTATAGGCCTAATCTACTCAATCGCTCCTCATAGGACAACCCTCTCATCCTAGGAATCAATTTAGTGAACCTTTGTTATACCGCCTCTAAGGCATGTATAGCCTTCCTCAGATAAGGAGACCAAAACTGTGCACAGTATTCCAGGTGTGGTCTCACCAAAGCCCTGTACAATTGTAGCAAGACTTCCTTACTCTTGTACTCCAACCTCTTTGCAATAAAGGACAACGTGTGATTCGTCTTCCTAATTGCCTAGTGTACCTGCATGCTGACTTTCTGTGTTTCCTGTTCGAGGACACCTAAATCTCCCTGAACATCAATATTTAATAGTTTCTCACCATTTAAAAAATATTCTGTTTTTCTATTCTTCCTACCAAAGTGAATAATCTCACATTTCCCCACATTATACTCCATCTGCCACCTTATTGCCCACTCACTTAAACTGTCGATATCCCTTTGCAGGCTCTTTGAGTCCCCCTCACAGCTTACTTTCCCACCTAGGTTTGTATAATCAGTAAACCTGGATATATTACACTTCATCGAGTTCATTAATATAAATTGTAAATAGCTGAGGCCCAAGCACTGATCCTTGTGGCACCCGACTAAATACAGCCTGCCAACTTGAAAATGCCCATTTAGCCCTATTCTCTGTTTTCTGTCCATTAACCAATCCTCTAGCCATGCTAATATATTACCCCTAACCCCATGAGCCCTTATCTTGTGTAACAACCTTTTATTTGGCACCTCAAGCAGATTTGGAAGAATCACCCCCACACCTCCATACATAGTGTAGATCATATGTAGAATAGACATGTATCAATGCTACATTAATGAATAGTGTGTTTTTATACTAAAGGTATGAATATTGACATTATTTATGGAACACAGTGATTCTAGTCCTTCTAGAATGTAGGAAGGGCATCTGGAACACAACCAATCTCTGGCAAATATGTAGATTGTAATGTTGGATTGATAACCTGGAGCACTCACTTGGCTATCTTGAGGAATCAATGAGAAAGTTGCTAAAGTTTTACCTGTGGTTATTCATCTCATCATGCGATTAAATAAACTGGGAAGAGTCTTTCCTGGTGTTAATTGTGCAACATTTGTTAACAGGAATGGGGCACACATCCTCCTTATTGCGCTGGATGTTCCATATTGTGTCTCACACTTCTGAGTAAGAAGTTTGTGAATTTGAGGCTCAGACCAATACATTAGCACATTAGGCTTATACTTTACTGCAGTACTGAAGGACCAGTGCATTGTCAGAAGTGTTGACTTTTGGATGAGATGTTAAAACAAAATCCTATCGTCTTGCTCCAGGCTTCATGACACTATTCTAATAGTGGGCCAACATTTATCTCTTAACTGGCAAGCTCTATTTAAATGAGGCCTGGGAATTAAAATCTCCTGGGCTTCACGCTGCTGAGGACTGGGAGGCTTGTCGATTGCCCCAGAGTCTGCTCGCACCAATTCCGCTCCAAGATAAGATTGCCCTGATGAAAACGAATTTAAGGAGCTAAATTAAAAAGTAGGACCTCAAAAGTATTAATCTCGGGATTGCTACCAGTGCCACGTGCTAGTCAGAGTAGGAAACACAGGATAGCACAGATGAATACGTGGCTTGAGCAGTGGTGCAGCAGGGAAGGATTCAAATTCCTGGGGCATTGGAACCGGCTCTGGGGGAGATGGGACTAGTACAAACCAGATGGTCTGCACCTAGGCAGGACTGGAACCAATGTCTGAGGAGGAGTGTTTGCTAGTGCTGTTGGGGAGGAGTTAAATTAATATGGCAGGGGGATGGGAACCAATGCAGGGAGACAGAGGGAAACAAAATGGAGACAGAAGCAGAAGACAGAAAGGAGATGAGTAAAAGTGGAGGGTAGAGAAACCCAAGGCACAAAACAAAAAGGACCACTTTGCAGCAAAATTCTAAAGGGTCTAAGTGTGTTAAAAAGGCAAGCCTGAAGGCTCTGTGCCTCAATGCAAGGAGTATTCGGAATAAGGTGGACGAATTAACTGTGCAGATTGCAGTTAACGGATACGATGTGGTTGGCATCACGGAGACATAGCTCCAGGGTGACCAAGGCTGGGAACTCAACATCCAAGGGTATTCAACATTTAGGAAGGATAGACAGAAAGGAAAAGGAGTTGGGATGGCGTTGCTAGTTAAGGAGGAAATTAATGCAATAGTAAGAAAGGACATTAGCTTGGATGATGTGGAATCAGTATGGGTGGAGCTACGGAATACCAAAGGGCAGAAAACGCTAGTGGGAGTTGTGTACAGACCTCGAAACAGTCGTAGTGATGTTGGGGAGGGCATCAAACAGGAAATTAGGGGTGCATGCAATAAAGGTGCAGCAGTTATCATGGGTGACTTTTATATGCATATAGATTGGGCTAACCAAACTGGAAACAATACGGTGGAGGAGGATTTCCTGGAGTGCATAAGGGATGGTTTTCTAGACCAATATGTCAAGGAACCAACTAGGGGGGAGGCCATCTTAGACTGGATGTTGTGTAATGAGAGAGAATTAATTAGCAATCTCATTGTGCGAGGCCCCTTGGGGAAGAGTGACCATAATATGGTGGAATTCTACATTAGGATGGAGAATGAAACAGTTAATTCAGAGACCATGGTCCAGAACTTAAAGAAGGGTAACTTTGAAGGTATGAGATGTGAATTGGCTAGGATAGACTGGCGAATGATACTTAAGGAGTTGACAGTGGATGGGCAATGGCAGACATTTAGAGACCGCATGGATGAACTACAACAATTGTACATCCCTGTCTGGCGTAAAAATAAAAAAGGGAAGGTGGCTCAACCGTGGCTATCAAGGGAAATCAGGAATAGTATTAAAGCTAAGGAAGTGGCATACAAATTGGCCAGAAACAGCAGCGAACCTGGGGACTGGGAGAAATTTAGAACTCAGCAGAGGAGGACTAAGGGTTTGATTAGGGCAGGGAAAATAGAGTACGTTGGAAGCTTGCAGGGAACATTAAAATGGACTGCAAAAGCTTCTATAGATATGTAAAGAGAAAAAGTTAGTAAAGTTCGGTGTTCACGAAAGAGGACACAAACAACCTTCCGGATATAAAAGGGGTCAAAGGGTCCAGTAAGAAGGAGGAACTGAGGGAAATCCTTATTAGTCGGGAAATTGTGTTGGGGAAACTGATGGGATTGAAGGCCGATAAATCCCCAGGGCCTGATGGTCTGCATCCCAGAGTACTTAAGGAGGTGGCCTTGGAAACAGCGGATGCATTGACAGTCATTTTCCAACATTACATAGACTCTGGATTAGTTCCTATGGAGTGGAGGGTAGCCAATGTAAACCCACTTTTTAAAAAAGGAGGGAGAGAGAAAACAGGGAATTATAGACCGGTCAGCCTGACGTCGGTAGTGGGTAAAATGATGGAATCAATTATTAAGGATGTCATAGCAGCGCATTTGGAAAGAGGTGACATGATAGGTCCAAGTCAGCATGGATTTGTGAAAGGGAAATCATGCTTGACAAATCTTCTGGAATTTTTTGAGGATGCTTCCAGTAGAGTGGACAAGGGAGAACCAGTTGATGTGGTGTATTTGGACTTTCAGAAGGCTTTCGATAAGGTCCCACACAAGAGATTAGTGTGCAAAGTTAAAGCACATGGGATTGGGGGTAGTGTGCTGACGTGGATTGAGAACTGGTTGGCAGACAGGAAGCAAAGAGTAGGATTAAATGGGTACTTTTCAGAATGGCAGGCAGTGACTAGTGGGGTACCGCAAGGTTCTGTGCTGGGGCCCCAGCTGTTTACATTGTACATTAATGATTTAGACGAGGGGATTAAATGCAGTATCTCCAAATTTGCGGATGACACTAAGTTGGGTGGCAGTGTGAGCTGCGAGGAGGATGCTATGAAGCTGCAGAGTGACTTGGATAGGTTAGGTGAGTGGGCAAATGCATGGCAGATGAAGTATAATGTGGATAAATGTGAGGTTATCCACTTTGGTGGTAAAAATAGAGAGACAGACTATTATCTGAATGGTGACAGATTAGGAAAAGGGGAGGTGCAATGAAACCTGGGTGTCATGGTACATTAGTCATTGAAGGTTGGCATGCAGGTAGAGCAGGCGGTTAAGAAAGCAAATGGCATGTTGGCCTTCATAGCGAGGGGATTTGAGTACAGGGGCAGGGAGGTGTTACTACAGTTGTACAGGGCCTTGGTGAGGCCACACCTGGAGTATTGTGTACAGTTTTGGTCTCCTAACTTGAGGAATGACATTCTTGCTATTGAGGGAGTGCAGTGAAGGTTCACCAGACTGATTCCTGGGATGGCGGGACTGACATATCAAGAAAGACTGGATCAACTGGACTTGTATTCACTGGAGTTCAAAGAATGAGAGGGGATCTCATAGAAACGTTTAAAATTCTGACGGGTTTAGACACGTTAGATGCAGGAAGAATGTTCCCAATGTTGGGGAAGTCCAGAACCAGGGGTCACAGTCTAAAGATAAGGGGTAAGCCATTTAGGACCGAGATGAGGAGAAACTTCTTCACCCAGAGAGTGATGAACCTGTGGAATTCTCGACCACAGAAAGTTGTTGAGGCCAATTCACTAAATATATTCAAAAAGGAGTTAAATGTAGTCCTTACTACTAGGGGGATCAAGGGGTATGGCGAGAAAGCAGGAATGGAGTACTGAAGTTGCATGTTCAGCCATGAACTCATTGAATGGTGGTGCAGGCTCGAAGGGCCGAATGGCCTACTCCTGCACCTATTTTCTATGTTTTTATGTTTCGATGTGTCAAAAAATGGACAGGACAAGCTAGCCCCAGCATCAGACATGGCAGAACCAGTTGCTGGGATACCTTATGACCAAGCACAAGGAAGTACATGCCTGCCATTTTACATGGGCAAGCTGGGTACAGGGATGACATTTAAGTAATCTTGCCTTTCGGTGCTTGCCATTAATTTGCATCAGATCCACACCCTTTACCGCAGAAAGTTGTTGAGGCCAATTCACTAAATATATTCAAAAAGGAGTTAGATGAAGTCCTTACTACTAGGGGGATCAAGGGGTATGGCGAGAAAGCATGAATGGGGTACTGAAGTTACATGTTCAGCCAGGCCTGAATTGGAACGTCCTGAACTGCACTACCATGGCAAAGATCCAGCAAAAGGAATGTTCCACCTGGTCTCCCAGTCCTCATAAGTACACACATGTCAGCAGGACTGATACGGCTGGCCAGAAAATCTACTCTACAAAACATATCACGGCATTAATTTACTCTTTGAATGGTTCAATTTATTATTAAAATTCACTGATCATATGAACTCAAATGTCTTGTAAAAAAAACCCCATAGGGGCAGGAATAATATGCTAATTTGGATTAAAGCAATTCAAAAATTAGTTGAAGTTATCTTAACAAACTCTTCTTTCAGAGACTC
The DNA here is from genome assembly GCF_044704955.1 of Pristiophorus japonicus. Classification (NCBI taxonomy): domain Eukaryota; kingdom Metazoa; phylum Chordata; class Chondrichthyes; family Pristiophoridae; genus Pristiophorus; species Pristiophorus japonicus. The sequence goes on along the minus strand of NC_091977.1, from coordinate 115,975,895 downwards.
TATATTAGACATGACATGAAACAGCTGCTCACATAGGCCACAAGTTTCCACACGCGGCAAAACAGGCACCCCTCCGAGCTGGGCGCCTGTTTTTCGCGCTTAAAACGGCGCCAGAATAAAAACGCACTATTCTCGAGCGCGTTGCAGCTCGATGTCTGCTTGGCACGGCGCACAGGGGGCGGAGCCTACCACTCGCGCTGATTTTGTAAGTAGGAGGGGGCGGGTACAATTAAAAGAGTTTTTTTCGTGCCGGCAACCCTGCGCATGCGCGTTGGAGCGTTCGCGCACGCGCAGTCTGAAGTAAACATTGGCATTCGGCCATTTTAAAAAGTGCTGCAGAAAAAGTAAAAATTTGTTTATTGAACCCTTGCAAAGGCTTGCATTTTAATTTTCTTGATATTTCTGTGTGTGAGGGTGAGGGAGTGCATTCTGTAATTAAAGATAGACTGTGATAAATGGGACACATGCACTTGTTTGAGACTATTCAAATTTTTTGTAGCTGTTCAATTTTTAACATTTTTAAATAAAACCACATTGCCCTTCCATGATCAGCACTGAGGCTTCTTGCAGCTTTCTCCCCCTGCCGTCCGTCGGGCCCATCAGCAAACGGCTGCCTGAAGCACTCAGGCTTCTTGCAGCTTTCCCCCTCCCTCCTCCTGCCGTCGGTCGGTCCCGACGGCAAACCGCTGCCTGAAAGGCCTGCATGAAGCACTTTCACACAGGTAGGAACATGGTTTATTTAATCTTTTCTTTGCTTATAAATTTTTATTCAGGTTGGATTTATTTGTATAATATTTGTATAAGTATAACTAAGAATTTATTGTAGAATTTAATGACTTCCCTTCCCCCCCCTCCCCCCCATCTCGTTCCCGACGCCTAATTTGTAACCTGCGCCTGATTTTTTAATGTGTAGACAAGGTTTTTTCAAGCCTACAAAAATCTTCACTTGCTCCATTCTAAGTTAGTTTGGAGTACGTTTTCACTGTGGAAACTTTCAAATCAGGCGTCAGTGGCCGGACACGCCCCCTTTTGAAAATAAAATTCTGTTCAAAAGTGAAACTGTTCTACCTGACTAGAACTGCAGAAAACTTAAATGTGGAGAATTCCGATTTCTAAGATACTCCGTTCTCCACCAGTTGCTCCTAAAAATCAGGAGCAAATCATGTGGAAACTTGGGGCCATAGTTTTCTTTCCTTCTCTCTTACTTTCGTTCTACGTACTGGTTATTAATTATATGTTACTAAAAATGACATTTGAATTCTTTCCCAGGAATGCCAATCTCCTGTTTAATTCTGGGATCATTGTTATTTCTAAATTTCTGGGGAACTATATCAGTTCTTCGCCATCATTTTTAAAGGCAAATAATCCAGAAAACTACTAAGGTTTACAGTAAAGAAGGAAGTAATTTGGCTTGCAGGCTACTTGCTAGAGCATGCCATTTCTAATCCCATTGGCCTTATTTCTTCCCCTAGCTCAGTATCTCCCTTTACCTCTTCAGTGCTGGGACCCCAGCTAGTTATAATATACATTAATGATTTAGACGAAGGAATTGAATGTAATATTTCCAAGTTTGCAGATGACACTAAGCTGGGTGGCAGTGTGAGCTGTGAGGAGGATGCTAAGAGGCTGTTGGCTGACTTGGACAGGTTAGGTGAGTGGACAAATGCATGGCAGATGCAGTATAATGTAGATAAACGTGAGGTTATCCACTTTGGTGGCAAAAACACGAAGGCAGAAAATTATCTGAATGGTGACAGATTAGGAAAAGGGGAGGTGCAACGAGACCTGGGTGTCATGATACATCAGTAATTGAAAGTTGGCATGCAGGTACAGCAGGCAGTGAAGAAGGCAAATGGCATGTTGGCCTTCATAGCGAGAGGATTTGAGTATCGGAGCAGGGAGGTTTTATTGCAGTTGTACAGGGCCTTGGTGAGGTCACACCTTGAATATTGTGTACAGTTTTGGTCTCCTAATCTGAGGAAGGACATTCTTGCTATTGAGGGAGTGCAGCAAAAGTTCACCAGACTGATTTCTGGGATGGCAGGACTGAAATATGAAGAAAGACTGGATCGACTAGGCTTATATTCACCGGAATTTAGAAGAATGAGAGGGGATCTCATAGAAACATATAAACCTCTGACGGGATTGGACAGGTTAGATGCAGGAAGAATGTTCCCGATGTTGGGAAGTCCAGAACCAGGGGTCACAATCTAAGGATAAGGAGTAAGCCATTTAGGACCGAGATAAGGAGAAATGTCTGCACCCAGAGAATTGTGAACCTGTGGGATTCTCTGCCACAGAAAGTTGTTGAGGCCAGTTCGTTAGATATATTCAACAGGGAGTTAGGTGTGGCCCTTACAGCTAAAGGGATCAAAGGGTATGGAGAGAAAGCAGGAATGGGGTACTAAAGTTGCATGATCAGGTCTGATCATATTGAATGGTGGTGCAGGCTCGAAGGGCCGAATGGCCTACTCCTGCCCCTATTTTCTATGTTTCTATGTTTACCTGAAATGTTTATCTACTCACCCTTATTACCAAGCATTCAACAAGCCTTGTTTTTTGGGGGGCAGGGTCAAAACATCCGGTGTCATTTAGTTTGTAACAATGTCACAACCGATGCTTTATCATAAAGATAATGCTGCTTTAAATGCAACTATATATTTTGAACATTTTCTGGAAACTGAAGAGTCCAGCCTTTAACTACAAAGCTTATATGGTTTCACAGATACAATTATAGACCTCAGAATAGAATAGAACTGAAAGATAGCTCAAAAATCATAGGAGAAACTGTTATTTCCCTTTTTGGAGGTCCTGCGGCGGTCCCTTTAAGAACTGTAGGTTTGGGTCGCTCAGTGCTCAGTCCATTTTGCCCAGTAGAGAACCAAAATTGCATTGGAATCCTAAACGCATCTTAGGACCCTGATTTCAATATTTTAATGAGACTCTCACCAGTTTCCAGTGGGCTAGTGGCCACCTAAATTGAGGCCTGCTGCAAAATCCAATGGAGTGGGCCCTGGGCAGCAAGTGACCAGTAGTTTTTGTTTATTATCATCTCACTACTCTATTCTGTATTTCATTTCAGATCTGTTACATTTGAAGCTTAACTTTTTTATTTTTCTCCATTTTCCCACTTTTTTATTTTTGTGTGCCTTTCCGATGTCTTTTCATCCTTGTAATATGAGCAATTAAAAGAATCTTTTTTATGTCTTTTCATCATCACACTGCTGATCTTTTCTATCATCTAACAGTTATTTATATTAAGCGGTTTACGGATCATTTAATCCATTAACTCCTTCTCTTCTATGGCATATCTGCTGATTCTGTCCCCTCTCCCCTTACCCTTTTTCTCCTTATTTTTCTACCTTACTGAAATGCTTGCTTATCTTTTGATCTTCAGTTATGATGAAGGGAACACATTTGAAATGCCAGAAATATCTTTACTGACTGACCTGCTATGTATTTCCAGCATTTTCAGTTTTTTATTTCAAATTTCCAGAATTTTTAATTCAAAAAAATAAATATTTGCTGTCTTATTGATGGGTTTGGCAAAGAGTATGTCCCATTATCACTATCTCCGCATTGGACCTATAAGTGAGTTGTTGGCCACTTAATGGAAAATGCGACATTGTGCGCCTTAATTGGATTCCCCCTACCGAAAGAAGCTGAATTGCTATTATGCCAATAGATTAGGGAAAATAGATGGAGGAAAATTGGGTACTGTCTCGGTAACACTCGTGAAACTTTGCGCCATGCACAGAAGTCTCGCCTCTCGCGAGAAAATGGTATTATCGCCCCCAAAGGGAAGTGGAGCACAAAATAACGTGCTCCTCTTCCTTTCTGGGCCGGACACATCAGGAACAGGGTGCAGCGCTGCACATTGGGCTGCATAGCGCAGCCGCAGAGTGCCTGCTGACTGATCGCGCACAGACCCCGCGTTCGAAGTGCCTATGGAGTGCACCAAAAAATCTGAGCTTTTTTTAAAAAAGCACCATGCCGCCCCTTTAACTATTACCCCGTGAGCGCCCTGCCATCTGGTATGCATCCCCTGAAGCTGTCACTGTCATCACCTGGCACACCTTCAGGGGATGGTACCCAATTTAGGGACCAGGGCGCTAACGGGGCGCTGCGCACTGTGATGACATCATCATTGCTGGCACAGTGGAGCGGGGTATTATGGGTTGCTGCCACCACTAAACTCCCGCCAAATTTAACGGGAGACGTTAGCGGCGCCACGCCCGGTCTCAAAGTTGTCCCCTGAGCGCTAACAGGAGGTGCAAATGACCCGAATTTCTAGGCCTATAATTTATATCACAAATTGGATTCAGTCCACAACAAATAAATAATGCACAAAGCAAGGTTATTTTTTGAATATTTCTTAGAAACTTTACTTAACAATTTATCGACGGTGGATACTAATCTGTACAAGATGTGAAGTGATAGTTTAGCAACTGCATTATTTGAAAAATATGGACAGTGATTAACCTTGTTGTAGATATGGAATTAATGCACAATGTTGCAATAGACCTTTATCGGTTAATGATTCATTAATTCAAGATGGAAGCTCATTCTGCTTCTGACTGAATAACTGTTGGAAAATTCAAATCATTTCTCTTAAAGCCAGATGTTTATTAAGAAAGCGATCAAAATAACTTATGCCATGCTGTGAAAATAATGATTTGTATTGATACCATTGTCCCTAAGAGTCCTGAAATTATGTTGTTCTCTGCTGAAAAGATGAATCATTGTCTCAGCCTCAGCCTACTGTAGCATTCATTATATTATAAAGAAAATCATGTTTTCACCCCTCATTTCGAATAATGTTAATCATTATTTTATCTCTTTTCAAAAATCTATTATAACAATAAAAAGGGATTAGTGCTACAGAGGAAACATGCACTGTTTCTGTGCACTGGGTTAATTTTCTCAGCATTGGTACTTCTGGTACTTGAAGTTTTCCTGAGGTGTAGAAAACAAAACAAACATTGTCATTGAACCAGCCTCTCCTAAATGCAATAAGCCTCTATGGCAATTCCAGCATAAGGCCCGAGCAATTTTAATTCCTGGGCCTCATTTTAATAAGATTGACAGGCTGCTCTCCCGATTGCATTGCAAATCGGGCAGCCCACCCACATGATGTACATAATTTCCAGCACAACTCTTGAGGCCACCTTAAAGAGGAATGCACCTCTTAAGGTGAGGCTACACCCCTGCCTGCAATATTCATTGTACAATTGTGGAAGACTTTTTGGGACACAGATGAGTCGAAGAGCTGCCCTCCGCTTTTCTGGAGGTACTAGTAGAGGAAGTGTGGGCAAGGAGCGAGGTACTGTTCCCCAAAACATGCAAGAGCATCTCCAAGACCCGAATGAAGGAGACCTGGTTTGAGGTGGTTAATGGGGTCAATGCAATCAACTGAACCTCCAGGATGTGGGTTCAATGCAAGTTGAGGTCGATTGACTTCACAAGAGCAGCAAGGGTTAGTACACTACTTCACCTCTCTCAACAACACCTGACAACAATTCTCAACTGTTTGCAACTGCAGGGCTCCATTAATTTATTTCCTGTCGAGTTCCCACCAACAGGTAGCCTGATTGACAGGTTGAGGCCTCTAAGGCTGGAAGCCAAAGTTTATAAGAACAGTTGGTGTATTGGGAGAGTGAGAGGGATTGTGAGGGGTCCAGAGCCCAGGGGATGGAGGGGTTCCAGATCGTGGGGGTTTCCGATCGTCGGATGTGGGGGTGGGGGTGGGTTCCGATAGTGGTTGAGGAGGATTTGATGGTTGTCCTGGGTCCGATGGTGATTGGGGGCAAATGGTGGTCGTGGCTGTGATGGTGGTCGGTGAAAGCAAACAGATCACGGGGTAGCGGGTGGGTGGGGGGTGGTGGTTACTGAATACCTTATTGCACCTGGAGGAAACACTTCTGCTTCTCCTGGTCAACAAGCATTGCTGTAAAGGCCCATTCCTCATGGATTCAGCCCTTCTCACCTCCTATTACATGCTGGATTTCCCGAGGCTAACCAAAATAAATTAAAAATAGAATGACTGTTAAAATGAAGGCAGGCAGCCTCATTATAATATTTAAATTAGCAACCCGCTTTCCGTGAATGGATTGGTTACCCACCCCTTGTCCCAACTCCGTTAAAACTGGAATTGGGCAGGTTTAAGGTGGGTTGGATTTCTGTTTAAGAATGTTTGTATTCTAACCTCCAACCTGGCCCCTACCGACCCGTTTTTGGGAGTAAAGATTCAGCCCTATTTCTGGAGCGTTTTAACCCCCAGGGATCGGTGGGTAGGGGGCGGGTAGGAAGTTAACATTTTGAACCCAATCCTACCCCCACAGTTCCAGTTTTAACAGAGGCGGGGTGGTGTTGAACTTAGACTCATTTTAGGCTGATCCTGAGGAAAGTTTTCCTCCAAGGGTAACCCTTGATTTATATTTTGACTCTCTACAACTTTAGACTCTTTGTCTGTCTGACTCAGACTCAGACTTACATTCTGACTTTCTCGGACTTGTTTCTAGTACACTTGATGTAGGACTAAGACTATCTGATGAGTCAGAAATAATTGAATCATTCCAACTTTCAACTCCTTCCACATCTGTAGGTAAAATATGATCAATGTGAACAAACCTAACCTGTCCATGATCAAACATCTTGAACAAATATGTGTGAGGACCACATATCTTCACCACTCTTCCTAGTAACCACTTTAACCATTTATGGTGATGGTTCTTCACTCTCACCCTCTGGTTTAATTTCACACTTCTCTCTCTTACTCTATCTCTATCATAATTCTCTTTCTGTCTTAATTGTTTCTCTTCGACTGACTGCCAAGTTTGATTTTAACAACGAGAATCTTGTTCGTGGCTGTCGTTTGAGAAACAACTCTGCTTGTGTTCTATCAGTAGTTGTATGAGGAGTATTATGATAAGTAATTAGAAAATTAGCCAATTTGTGGTCCAACAGCAACTGCTGTTACTTTGGATTTGGATCCAACATTTGCTTGATGAGGATACATTTTACAATTTATACTGTGTGCTCTGCTGCACCTTTTAAAGCAGGGTGGTACGATGGAACCTTGGTAGATTTCACACCATTTTTACTCGTGAACTGTGCAAATTCTTCTGAACAAAATTGGGGCCCATTATCAGACACAATTTCTTCTGGGAGAAAATATGAAGAAAATAATCTTTGCAATTTGTCTCATGTTTTACTTGTTATTTTCCACATAAACACCTCTACCCATTTTGAATTGCTATCAATCACAATGAACAATTGCTGTCATTCTAGCTCACCAAAATCTATAAGTATCCTTTGCCACAGCCTGGGAGGCCATTTCCATGGCTGTAACGGTACTAATGATGGTTTCTTGCTTACCGATTGACATGTTCGAGACTGACTAATGATGTGCTCTAAGGGCTAAATTTTACACTTTTGTGCATATCAGCCAAAAATAAGTGTTATTTCCGGCGTGGGTGGTAAAAATGGACTTTCAGATCGCTGGCTTCTCGTCCATTCTCAAAGCAGCTAGTCTCCATTTTTGAAATTGGGCGTTACTGCGAGCGATATGAAATGGGCGGTAGTGTTAAATCTCGCTGAACTTCTGCAGTAAAGTGTCGTCGTCCTTAGCAATAGCATGGCAACGCTCAATTCCCGCAATTCAGGAGGTCAAGGGTCATCATGACAGCCACTCATATCCGAACAATCATATATGATAGATGATTTCTAAAATTGTCCTTGAAATAATGTTGGCCTAATGAAAATCATTGCAATGCACATGTGTTAATGGTCATGAAATATGATGTCTGTGATGATTTTGATAGCAGTGGTGCTTTTGTCATGCATATGTTGTGTGTAGCGCTGGACTCCCCTTGTGACCCTAGCACCCCCTTCTCCTCCAATAACCTCTTTTGTGTTTTGCAGCTCAGCCAGCAATGCAGCCCCAGGCAAGACCACAGAGGGCAGAAGGTGGGGACACGGGGCCGACTCTCCGGACGATCCTACATCTGGTGCTGAGGAGCTCCGATTCTTGCCTGTCAATCTGCTGGGTTTGTTCTCTACAGATGAGAGCACGGACTTCAAGTAACCTGCATCGCCACGCTCCAGAAGCCATTCAACCCTAAGGCCATCTAGTGGTCCTCCGGTCATTCCCGCCTGCACTCTGGAGGTAACGGCCCCAAGCACCTCGCCACAGGGCACCCCATTTGTCTCCAGGATGGCGCTGACCCCGCAGAGGCCTTGTGGACACGGCAGATATGGTCCACGAACACCACATGAGAGCGGAGAGATGGTACAATTGTGCAGGAGGACTGTAGACATTTGTGACCAGCTCATCGAAGCATTGGGGGGCATATCCCAACAGCTGGCCACCATGACTGAGTACATTCCGCGGATGGCAGAGGCCCTGGATGTGATAGCCAAGAACACTGCTGGCACAGGCCTCCCAGTGGTCCCAGAGCGCAGCACTCCACCCCTAGGTTCCGCACCACTACTGCGAACGACAAATGAGAGGAAGGACCAAGATCCTGCTTCTGCATCAGAGAATGCTGCCCCTTCGGCACTCCCCGCTCCCGTACCCGTGCAACCACCGCCTCTGCCTTCACCCCCCCGCCCCCACTCCCAATGAGGCACCGCCTGAGGAGCTCCTCGACCAGGCGCCGTGGAGCGGGGAGGGGATGGGGTAGAGGTGGGGAGAAGAAGGGGAGGGGGGAAGGAAAGTGAGGTGCATGTCCGCAGGTGATGGCTGTGTTATATCTCCATCTGGATGTATGCAATTTGTTGTAATGTATGGGGGGAGGGGACCACCCTCCTGCTTCGCATTTGTATTGTGTGTTGCTGGACACATTGAACATTTGATTGACGTCAATGGTGGAAAAAGTGCGGTGTGGGCGGGGGTTGGGTGTTTTTGCCCATGATACTAATGATTTCAGACAACTGTTGGTATAAAAAAGTTTTTATTGAACATAATCTTGTTACGCATTGTCTCAGATTGCTAGACCATTACATGCTGATGATTCCTTAACATGAAAGGGTTAAATAAAACTTAACTTCAATCAACGTAAAGTTTAACTGGCACCAAGATGATGGGCACCATTGATGTCTGAGCTGCACACACACAGCAGTGTGTCAGTGTTGTCACTCACATCAACGTTCTTTCAGGCAAATCGTTCAGATATCAGCTCCTCACATAAGAGTCTTGCAGCTATGTAGCCACCACCGGCCCTTTCCTGTGGTCTGGAGGGGGTCGTGGGCATGGTTGCATAGCCAGCCTGATTGTCTGGCCCGAGGTCAGCATCCAGCCCCTCTTCTTCCTCTCTCTCCTGAGGTGGAGCATCAGTCCCTTCTGGCAATTCTTGGCCCCTCCTGATAGCCAGGTTGTGCAGCATGAAGCACACAACCACGAATTCACCTACTTGCTCAGGATTGTATTGTAGCTCCCCTCTTGAGTGGTCAAGACATCTGAAGCGCTGCTTAAGCACAGTTATTGTTTTGTGGACCACATTGCATGTGTCTCTGTGGCTCTGGTTGTATTGCTTCTCGGCCTCGGTGTGGGTGTCACGCAAGGGGGTCATCAGCCAGGTGGGTAGGCCATATCTGTTATCGCCAAGCATCCAGCATTGTCCTTGTGGCTTACTCTTAAAGATGTCAGAGACAGCGCCCTCACGCAGGATGTGAGCCCCATCGAAGCTGCCCGGATATAATACTGCCATTATTATCTGGTTGTGGTCGATAACTAGTTGAACCTTCAGGGAGTGAAATCCTTTTCTGTTACGAAAACGCTACGGGTCCTGAGAAGGTGGCCGCATGGCGATGTGAGTGCAATGTATTGCTCCCTGCACCCTGGGGAACTTAGCAATGTGGTAGAATGCTCCAGCCCTCTGTCTGAGCCTCAGTAGTCATGGGAATGCTGATAAACTCCATCCTTCACACGTACAGGGCCTCCATGACCTATCTAGTGCAACGATGGGTGGCATGGTGAGACAGAGGGCAAATCTTGACCTCGGCGGCCCGAAAGGAACCAGACGCATAGAAAGACAGTGCCGTGGTGACCTTGACCTCAATCGACACTGATGTCCTGATGGCAGGCTACATATTAACAATCTATATTAACGACTTGGACCGAGTGCAACGTAACCAAGTTTGCTGATGATACAAAGATGGGAGGAAAAGCAATGTGTAAGAAGGACACAAAAAATCTGCAAAAGGACATAGACAGGCTAAGTGAGTGGGCAAACATTTGGCAGATGGAATATAATGTTGGAAATGGTGAGGTCATACACTTTGGCAGAAAAAAAATCAAAGAGCAGGTTATTATTTAAATGGAGAGAGATTGCAAAGTGCTGCAGTACAGCGGGACCTGGGGGTACTTGTGCAAGAAACACAAAAGGTTAGTATGCAGGTACAGCAAGTCATCAGGAAGGCCAATGGAATCTTGGCCTTTATCGCAAAAGGGATGGAATATAAAAGTAGGGAAGTCTTGCTACAGTTATACAGGGTATTGGTGAGGCCACACCTGGAATACTGCGTGCAGTTTTGGTTTCCATATTTATGAAAGGATATACTTGCTGAGGAGGCAGTTCAGAGAAGGTTCACTAGGTTGATTCCGGAGATAAGGGGGTTGACTTATGAGGAAAGGTTGAATAGATTGGGCCTCTACTCATTGGAATTCAGAAGAATGAGAGGTGATCTTATCAAAATGTATAACATTATGAGAGGGCTTGACAAGGTGGATGCAAAGAGGATGTTTCCACTGATGGGGGAGACTAGAACTAGAGGGCAAAATCTTAGAATAAGGGGCCGCCCATTTAAAACTGAGATGAAGAGAAATTTCTTCTCTCAGAGGGTTGTGGATCTGTGGAACTCACTGCCTCAGAGAGCTGTGGAAGCTTGGACATTGAATACATTTAAGACAGAAATAGACAGTTTCTTAAACGATAGGGGAATAGGGAGTTATGGGGAGCGGGCAGGGAGGTGGACCTGAGTCCATGATCGGAACAGCCATGATCGTATTGATTGGCGAAGCAGGCTCAAGGGGCCGTATGGCCTACTCCTGCTCCTATTTCTTATGTTCTTATGTTCTTATATGCGGCCTGATGAGCTCACATATTTCATTGATCACCACCTTATGGAAGCGCAGTCTACGAAGGCAGGTGTGGTCCAACACGTCGAGGTAAGACCTCTTTTCCTTGTACGTGTGGGGTGTGTATGTTCTGGCCCGCCTCCTCATTCTTGCATGTCTTAAATTGGGGACATAATGATGTGCATCACACATTGAGCCAACTGCACTCTGCAGCATCTGCATATTAATCGATGCAGGCTGAGAAATGGCTGGCCCCATTACAATGAAAGTATAATAGCGATTGATCAGAAGCAATAATTTCCTCACTAAAACACGTTTGGAGTAAACCCCCAATAGTCCAGAGTCAGAAAATATGTCTGTTGAGATGGTCACCTCACCTGAGAAGAATGCCAGAGTCAATGCAAACTCCCCCGAAGTTGAAGCAGCCTTTTGAATGAAGCGATCTGCGATTTTAAAAATGGCAGCTACACCGTTGGCTTTGGTTCAGAACAGTTCCACTTTTTCCGGGCGGTTTTTGCGCGAGTGATATTGTGGGCGATATGTGTGCGAGGTGATGAAAGTGACGGTGGGCGATCTCCTGGGCGTTAATTTCGCCAAATGTGCTCTTTACGACAAAAAAAAATGAGCGTGCGGTATTATTGAATCTTGGCATTAATTCCATGCGTAAAGAAATGCTGAGCAATATTATGGGCGTTGATTTCGCCCATTCTGATGATTCTGCCCAAAATGTGGGCGGGCGGTATTATTTTTTTCCTGGCGTTACGCACACGGAGAAAGTAATGCTCGTCGATAAGTTTCCTAAAAATGCATGTCAGTTTCCATTTTGCGGCTAAATGGACGATATATGGGCGTTATACGTCATTTCAGTGGTAAAATGGACGTTAAGTGGGCGTTAAGCATGCAAAAAACATGAAAAATCTAACCCTATATCTTTATCTACACCTGGCCACCATAAGTAACTGCATGCAAAATTCTTGGCCAAGCACATTCCCAGGTGCTGGTCACGAAAATCTCCAAATAATTTTGACTTGAATTTATTTGGAATAACGACTCTTGCACCCCACATGATGTAATCTTTATCCACTGATAATTCATTCTTATGAACAAAGTATGGAAGAATAACTTTCTCTGTTACCAGGTTTGGCCAGCCATTGCTATGTAATCATACACCTTTGACATAACTCGGTCACGTTTGGTTGATCTACCAATCTGTTCAGCTATGACTGGCAGTTCATCAATGAATGAAAAATAGACCCAATGGAGTGCTCTCTTCGCGGGAGTCCTCCCTTTATTTATTGGGGACTTGGCCTGGAGGGTGTTGCACAGGGCAGTCCTGTACAATCGTTTTTTAATTCAGTTCACATACTTCCAAGCGGCCTGTAATTTCTGCGGTCTGGAAGAATCCGTGTTCCATGTTTATGTGGAGTGTGTCAAGTTGCAGCCCTGTTACAATATTTGAAGGGGCTGCTCCTCAAATTCTGATTGCACTTCATTCTTACGCTGTTGATCTTTGGGCATCCTGTGTGGAGAGGAGCAAGCAGGGTGGAAGGCCTCCTCATAGGACTGCTCCTGGTCATGGCCAACGTGCCCATTAACCGGTCCAGGCAGCGAGCAGTCGAGGGGGTCTTCAGCCCGACTGCCTGCCTATCTTCTGTGGTTAAGCTTGAGCCAGGGTATCCCTGGAGGTGGAGCACGTGGTGTCCACTGGTACGCTCGCGGCCTTCCACGAGAGGTGGGCACCAGAGGGACTGGAGTGCATCATCACTCCCGGCAACCAAATTTTAATATGAACCATTAATGTAAAAGTTAATTTGTTTCATTTGTCGGTTTTAGTGCCCCTCTAGTAGTGGGGCACTTGATTTATTGCTTTACAAAAATAGTTGTATGAAAAATAGAACACTTCTTCCCTATTGGGTGAAACTTGTGATGAGGATGGCAACCTAGACATGCCATCCACATTATTGTGATCAGCTGACCGTCTGTACTCAATGTCATATATATATGCTGACAAAATAAAAGCCCATAGAAACTTAGAAACATAGAAAGTAGGTGCACGAGTAGGCCATTCGGCCCTTCGAGCCTGTACCACCATTCAATATGATCATGGCTGATCATGCAACTTCAGTACCCCATTCCTGCTTTCTCTCCATAAACCTTGATCCCTTTAGCTGTAAGGGTCACATCTAATTCCCTTTTGAATATATCTAACGAACTGGCCTCAACAACTTTCTGTGGTAGAGAATTCCACAGGTTCACAATTCTCTGAGTGAAGACGTTTCTCCTTATCTGGGTCCTAAATGGCTTACCCCTTATCCTTAGACTGTGACCCCTGGTTCTGGATTTCTCCAACATCAGGAACATTCTTCCTGCATCTAACCTGTCCAATCCCGTCAGAATTTTATATGTTTCTATGAGATCCCCTCTCATTCTTTTAAATTCCAGTGAATATAAGCCTAGTCGATCCAGGCTTTCTTCATATGTCAGTCCTGCCATCCCGGGAATCAGTCTGATGAATCTTCGCTGCACTCCCTCAATAGCAAGAATGTCCTTCCTCAGATAAGGAGACCAAAACTGCACACAAGGTGTGCCCTCACCAAGGCCCTGTACAACTGCAGTAAGACCTCCCTGCTCCTATACTCAAATCTCCTCGCTATGAAGGCCAGCATGCCATTTGCATTCTTTACTGCCTGCTATACCTGCCTGTCTACCTTCATGATGTACCACGACACCCAGGTCTCGTTGCACCTCCCCTTTTACTAATCTGTCACCATTCAGATAATAATCTGCCTTCCTGTTTTTGCAACCAAAGTGGATAACCTCACACTTATCCACATTATACTACATCTGCCATGCATTTGTCCACTCACCTAATCTGTCCAAGTCACCCTACAGCCTCTTAGCATCCTCCTCGCAGCTCGCACTGCCACCCAGCATAGTGTCATCTGCAAACTTGGAGATATTACATTCAATTCCTTCGTCTCTGCATTTGGGCTGCAGCCAAGGTTGGAACTGGAGACTTTGGATGGAGGATTGCTGTCAGGGGCTTATTGTCCATAATGATGGTAAACTTACAACCATACAAGTATTTGTGCAACGTCTTGACCACCAAAATTTATGCCAAAGCTTCCCTTTCGATTTGTGCATAATTACGCTCACTGGCACTGAGAGTGCGTGAAGCAAAAGCAATTGGTCTCTCCTCCCCACTATGTAGTACATGAGAGATCACTGCCCCAACTCCACACGTAGAGGCATCACATGCTAGCTTGATCTCCTTAGATACGTCATAGTGAACTAACATGGTGCTCTCTAGCAACTGGCTTTTACACTCCTTGAATGCTGTGTCACAGTCTTCTGACCACTTTCAATGGACCTGTTTTTTTCAACACCTCATTCAGTGGATGTAACACTCTAGCCAAATTTGGTATTAATTTCCCATAATAGTTCAAAAGACCCAAAAATGATCGAAGTTCAGTGACATTCTTAGGAGTGGGTACATTTCTGATTGCATCCAGTTTTCCCTTGGTTTGATGTAAACCATCTTTGTATACTCTGTACCCTAAGTACTCCACTGAGTTTTGAAATAACTCACAGTTATGAGCAGTCACTTGTACTCTGTGCTTCTCTAGCCGTTTGAGCACTTCATTCAAAACGTTATTATGGATTTGCCTGTTTGGTGCTGAAATGAGTATGTCATTTAAATAATATACTATCTCTTCAATGCCTTACAAAATTTGGTTCATCACCCCTTGAAATATGGCAGGGATGGAAGACACTCCAATGGTAGCCTATTAAATTGATATAGGCCTAGATGAGTATTTATAGCCAAGCATGACTTGGACTCCTCATCTAGTTCAAGTTGTAAGTAGGCATTGTGAGATCTAACTTTGAGAAGGTCTGACCACATGTCAGCGTTGTGAACAAATCTTCTACATTTGGCAATGTACTGGGTAGATTACCCTCTCGAATCTGGTTTACGGTTGCTTTATAATCGCAACACAACCTTACCTTACCATCTGACATAGGTACAACAGCAATGGGTGTAGCCCAATTACATAGATCTATCTTAGAGATAATGTTCTCAGTTTCTAGTCTTTTGAGTTCTTCCTCAACTTTCTCCTTGAGTGCGTATGGTACGGAATGTGGCTTGCAGTAAACTGGTCTAGCGTTCTTCTGTACTCTGACACTCGACTTGAAGCCTTGGATCGGACTGCTTGTTTCGCAGAACATCTTCGGATACTTCTTGATGATATCATCCTTCAATGCAAATCTCATTTCAAAGCGAAAAATCTCATTCCAATCCAGCTTCAGTGATCCCAACCAATTTCTACCTGTTTAGAGGTTTGTCTCCTGCCACTAATAAGAGAGGCAAGTTCTGAAATTGTCTCTTGCCACCAATAAGAGAGGCAAGCCCTGATATTGATCCTTGTATTTTACCAGTACGGTGATACGACCTACCACAGGAATTTGCTCTCCTGAGTAGCCTCACAGCTCTACCTTGGATTTCTCCAATGGTAAATCATGCAATTTGTCGAGATATAGCGATTCCGGTACTACGCTCACAGATTCACCAGTGTCGATTTCCATGGGTATCTTGGTTCCTGCAACGTCTACTTGGATGACGATGCTTCGTGAATCGCTGTGAGATACCTTTATGTGTATCTCCAAAACCTCCTCATCCTGTTGTTTTTCTTTCATGCTATGTAGTCTCTGGTGATTTCTACTTATAGCCTTGAAAATTAGTTTACTCTTCAGTCGGCATGCCCTCGCAAGATGCCCAGTTTTCTTGCAGAAGAAACCCTCTGCCTTCACATATGGACAACTTTGAGCAAGGTGTTGTCCCAGACACCAATAGCACAACTTCAATGGTCTGTTACTATTGCCAGTTGCTGAGGCCTTGGGGCCCAACTACCTTTTTCTTTTAACCTGCAGGCAATTCACCTCAGTTGTCTGATGACTGGAAATGGCGCAAAATTCTCTGGAGTATTAATCTGCCATACCCATTGACGTTGCTGTCTGACAGGCTAAATCAAAAGTCAAGTTAGGAGTTATCAACAATTGTCTTCTAATTGCTTCCTGTTTCATCCCACAAACAAAGCGGTCACGCAATGATTGGTTCTGAATGTTTCTGAAATGACAGTGAATAGATAGCTTTTTTAATGCTACAATGTACTCATTGATACTCTCGTCAGCTAATTGATTTCGTATTCCAAAGCGATAAGTTTTTAGCAATTTCCAGGGGCTCAGGACTGTAGTGCTGTTCTAACTTGCTGAGAATCTCTGTAAGTGATGTATCTTTTGGCTTGATGGGAACAAGCACATTTTTCAGGGTTTCATACACCTCGGGGCCTGCTTCAGTCAGGAAAATAGCCTATTTTCTTTCTAGAACCACCCGATTACTATTTTCATCAACGGGGACTTTTATGATACTATTTGCAGTGAAAAACATTTCTAGTGGTTCCACATATGCGCTGAAAGTCTCTTGGTCGTGTTGAAATGCACCCAAGCACCCAATTATCATCATAGGCGCAGACATCTGGACTCTTCAGTTCAGCCAAGTGTACTTGTAATTTACCTTTTATTTTTAGCTGTTCTGCAACACAAAGGTCCTCTCTAGTCTCGCTATTGTTTGGCTGGAATTATCCACCAACAAAAATTTCAGCTGGGCTATCAAGGAATCCGATCCTACATCGCCAAATGTGGTATATTCTCTATAACATCACAAACACACACTTTTACAAGATGGCTTCAACTCTGGAGCTTGTCAGGTTACCTGACCGTTTTATTATATACAGCATTAGTTGCATTGCCACAGTAGTCCACTAGGTGAAGAAGTAGTCCACTAGATGGATCTATATATTACACTTATATACTATATACTAGAGCTTTAAACCATTACCCCCTCTCACTCTGGCCATTCCCCCTGGTACAGCCCTCATCCCCGCTCCCTTAAGTCCATGGGATGCAGACTTGAACGGATGAGGCAGACAACTGGTTTAACCATTCACTGCCAGATCTGGCTGGACCACAAAAAGTATAATCGGGTCTTGCTCTCATCTGCCAAAACTGCTCACTATTCTAGGATCAACCTAGAGTGTAAAGATAACCCCTGACTTCTTTTCTCTGCTGCAAACTGTCTTCTTAAACCCCTCTCCCCCATCTTCTCCATCCCACCTCCAAAAACAAGTGCGAGGAGCTCATGGACTTCTTTGTCTCTAAAATTGGGACCATCTGATCAGCTGTCTCTGTCACTTCCCTTCCTTCCCCTAGCCCACTGGGCCAAACTTCCTCTAAGGTTCTCTCCTGCCTGAGCCCTGAACTTACATCTTTCTCTAGTTTCTCTCCTATCTCCCCTCATGCCCTCTCCTAGCTTATCTTGTCCATGAGACCCATCTCCTGCTCTCTCGACCCTATTCCCACTAAATTGTTGAACACCCAATTTCTCTTCCTAGTTCCCATGTTAGATTATATTGTTAACAGTTCTCTCTCTTCAGTTACAGTCCCCTTCCCCTTCAAATCTTCCATCATCACCAATGTTCCCTATAAGCTGTGCGGTCGCTGGACATGCAGCTCTGACAATCCCACGCACCTCAGGACTAACTTTTGCAACATTAAAATTAACTGTGAATGGGTCACACAGCCTCTCCCCCCAAAAAATTACAGAGAACATTGGTCATCACCCCTGTTGTCACAAAACTAACCTTTGACCCACTGCCCTTGCAAACTACCACCCCCATCACCAACCTCCTTTTCCTCTCCAAAGTCCTTGCATGTGTTGTCACCTCCCAAATCTATGCCCATCTTTCCCAGAACTCCAGCTTTGAATTCCTCCAATCAAGTTTATGCCTTGCCACAATACCAAAACAGCTCTTATCAGTCACAAATGACATCCAATGTGACTGTGACCGTGGTATACTATCTCTCTTCCTCTCCCTGGCAACTGTCTGAGGCTGAACTAGAATGTTAGTAACCTTGATGTCATATTTGGCCCCGAGATGAGCTTCCAACAACATATCAGCACCATCACTAAGATCGCCTATTTCCAACTCTGCCCCTGCATCAACTCATCTGCTGCTGAAACCCTCATCCATGCCTTTGTTACCTCTAGACTTGACTATTCCAATGCATTCCTGGACGGCCTCCCACGTTCGACCCTCTATAAACTTGAGGTCGTCCAAAACTCGGCTGCCCATGTCCTAACTCGCACTAAGTCCTGTTCACCCATCATCCCTGTGCTCACTGGCCGACGTTGGCTCCTGATTAAGCATCGCCTCAATTTTAAAATTCTCATCCTTGTTTTCAAATGACTCCATGCCTCAACCCTCCCTATCTCTGTAATATACTCCAGCCCCACAATCCTCTGAGATATCTACGCTTCTCCATATCTGACCTCTGGAGCATCCCTGATTCTCATCGCTCCACCATTGGAGGCTGTGCCTTCAGCTGCCAAGGCCCTAAGCTCTGAAATTCCCCCCTGAACCTCTTCACCTCTCTACTTCACATTCCTCCTTTAAGGCGCTCCTTTAGAAACATAGAAACATAGAAACATAGAAAATAGGTGCAGGAGTAGTCCATCGGCCCTTCGAGCCTGCATCACCATTCAACAAGATCATGGCTGATCATTCCCTCAGTACCTCTTTCCTGCTTTCTCTCCATACCCCTTGATCCCCTTAGCCATAAGGGCCATATCTAACTGCCTCTTGAATATATCCAATGAACTGGCATCAACAACTCTCTGCAGCAGGGAATTCCACAGGTTAACAACTCTCTGAGTGAAGAAGTTTCTCCCCATCTCAGTCCTATATGGCCTACCCCTTATCCTAAGACTATGTCCCCTGGTTCTGGACTTCCCCAACATCGGGAACATTCTTCCCGCATCTAACCTGTCCAGTCCCGTCAGAATCTTATACGTTTCTATGAGATCTCCTCTCATCCTTCTGAACTCCAGTGAATAAAGGCCCAGTTGATCCAGTCTCTTCTCATAGGACAGTCCAGCCATCACAGGAATCAGTCTGGTGAACCTTCGCTGCACTCCCTCAATAGTAAGAGCGCCCTTCCTCAGATTAGGAGACCAAAACTAACACAATATTCCAGGTGAGGCCTCACTAAGGCCTTGTACAACTGCAGTAAGACCTACCTGCTCCTATACTCAAATCCCCTATTCCTTCAAAGACTTGAGTTTGTTTTCCCACTGATATTTATTGGCCAACCTGTGGAGAAATAAATTAGACTATCTTCTTTAGACACATCCGTAGATGGTTTACCAAAGTCATTAAAATGTTATACAGGTACATTCGTAGACTGTTGTTGATGAAGTATTGCAGGCTGTATAACTGTTTTTAAAGGTGGTGTTCTGTGGATCACTCTTAATATCCTAACAATAGATTTCCATCACAGCTAAGGTTGTTCAATTCTTAAGCAGTTACTTAAGTCTGCCACTATAAAATCCAACTATGCAAGATTTTGAAACAAATTAGCTTTATTAATAACTATCTCTAATGCACATTAAATACAGGTACTACAATCCAATAGAAAATCAGATTAATTACAATTGAGACTAAAATACCTATATATAGAACAGTTATTCAAGAACATAGGTTAATTGTGATAAAAATCTATTATCTTAGAACAAATTGTACCTTTAAGTAAAGAAACAATAAAATCTTTGTTTAACCTATTGTATTTTGATAGTTTTATATTTTGTTCAATTCTATTTCAGACCACTTTGTCGGTCCTTCTAATTTATCAGTGTCTTGCTCTCAGATTCTCCAACTCTGCTTTTATTTAACTCGATTTCCCTTGGAATCTCTGGTTCATCTCCCATTAGTGCATCTCTTTCTCCATCTTGGACCTTTGAAATTTCTGCCTCATCTCTTTTCTTCTCTGGATCTTGGTCCGTCAGATTCTGTAGCTCTTCTTTTTGTCTCACTTTTGCTTGGTCCTTCAGAAACTCCAGTTCTTCTGTTCTTTGCTTCTCTTCATCTTGATCCTTCAGAATCCCCAGCTCTTTTTCTTCCTCTCGCTTTTGGTCCATCAGACTCTCCAGCTCTGCTTCTTTTTGTTCATCTTTCTCTTGGTCCTTCAAAATCTCAAGACTAATGACACTGAGTTTTTCTGTATCTATGTCCTTGATAATCTCCAGCTCTACTTCTATTTGTTTCTCTATTTCTTTCTCCTTCAGATCCTTCGTCTCTTGCTTTGTTTCTCTTTCTCCTCTTCCAGAATATCCAACTCAGTGGCTCCTCTATTTTTTCTTTCCTGGTCCTTCAAAATCTCCTTTAAACCTACCTCTTTGACCAAACTTTTGGTCATCTATGCTAATATCTCTTTATGTGGCTCGGTGTCACATTTTGTTTGATAACGGTCCTGTGAAGCGCCTTGGGATGTTTTACTGTGTTAAATGCTCGATATAAATACAAGTTGTTGTGTTGAGCTTTGGCAGTGTTGTTCATTATGATATGCTGTTTTATGATAATAGGGTTGTTATGACATGTAACAAATAATGACTTGGAATTTGTAGCCAACAGCGAAGCGAAGGCATTAGCTGCTGACCCAAAGGTACGCTCAGCACAGGGATCTTGCAATCCCTAAGTCAAGAAATTGGGTGTTCTGATCTTGAATTCACTTCAACGGAACTTAATGGAGATCCTCTTGTTTGAACTGCTGTGATGTCAACAGGCTGTCTGAGCAGCTAATCAAAAGGCAGAATTCTCACAGACAGTGAAGAAGTAAGTAGGCCCTTAAAATTCTAAATTTTTAAAATAGTTAGTGAGATTGAAAGAAAGTTTGGGGTTCTCACATGGGGAAAAGGCAAACCTAAAATAAAGATGTACAAACTTAAAAAAATGTTTGTTGAAAAGTTTCTTAAAAATTTAAATTTTTATTAAAATGGACAACTTTCACACTGCACAATATTAAAATTAGTTTTCCAGGCTCTTAACATTTGTTTAGCAGTCAATATGCTGTTAAAACCCCTTTGACACTATTGTGTTCCTAACACAGATGAGACTGCACACAGGGAGGTTAAAGTAACAGTGACCTCAGTCTTTATTAAGACACTCCAGAGTGAGGAATAGGCCTTAGGGGCCGGCTTATATACAGTGCTCCCAAGGGATTTCAGGGGATGCGCTCCCTGGTGGCGGAACATGGGAGTGCATGCTTTACAGATACACAACATCACTCCCCAGCAAAGTCAAAGTGAAAACTATTTACAAGGTGAGGCGGTTGGGAGCCTTTCTTTCCCTGGTGGACAGCCTCGGTACAAATATCTGTTCTGGTGTGTTGGCTGTGTCCTCGCTGGGCTGGCGTGTTGTTGGCCCTGCAGGGCTGCTGGGTGAGCCTGGCCTTGCTGGGCTGTTGGGCGTGATGGGTTCGATTTCCTAGTCTGGGGTGGTGTCGTTGATCCTTTGGGTGTGTGTTGTGGACTCGAAAAAGGTGCTGTCTGCTGTGGCTTGTTCAGGGAAGTCTGTGAACCGCAGCCTCGTTTGGTCCAGGTGCTTTCTGCAAATTTGTCCATTGTCTAGTTTGACTACAAACACCCTACTCCCTTCTTTGGCTATCAGTGCCGATGATCCACTTGGGACCATGTCCATAGTTTAGCACATACACAGAGTCAGTCAGATCAATTTCCCGTGACACAGTGGCGCGACCATCGTTTACATTTTGTTGCCGCCGCCTGCTCTCTACTTGATCATGCAGGTTGGGGTGAACCAGCAAGAGTCTGGTTTTGTGTGGCCTTTTCATGAGTAGCTCAATCGGGGGCACCCCTGTGAGCGAGTGGGGTCTCGTGCGGTAGCTGAGCAGTACTCGGGTGAGGCGGGTTTGGAGTGAGCCTTCTGTGACTCGTTAAAGGCTCTATTTGATTGTTTGTACTGCCCACTCTGCCTGCCCATTGGAGGCTGGTTTAAACGGGGCCGAGGTGACATGTTTGATCCCATTGCGGGTCATGAATTCTTTAAATTCGGCACTGGTGAAACATGACCCGTTGTCACTGACCATTATGTCAGCCAGGCCGTGGGTGGCAAATATGGCCCTCAGGCTTTCAATGGTGGCGGTTGTGGTGCTTCCCGACATTATTTCACATTTAATCCATTTTGAAAAAGCATCCACCACCACCAGGAACATTTTACCGAGAAACGGGCCTGCAATGGATCCTCGACTGTGGTCTGGAGGGCCAGGACCACAAACTTAGTGGTGCCTCTCTGGGTGCGTTGCTCAACTGAGCACACACACTGCATTGCCGTACACAGGATTCTCAGTCAGAGTCGATACTGGGCCACCACACGTGGGATCTGGCTATCGCTTTCATCATTACTATATCCGGATGTGTGCTGTGGAGATCCGGGATGAACGTCTCCCTGCCCTTTTTGGGTAGCACTACGAGGTTACTCCACAACAGGCAGTCTGCCTGAATGGACAGCTTGTCCTTTTGCCACTGGAACGGCTTCATTAGCTCTTGCATTTCAACGGGGATGCTGGCCCAGCTCCCATGCAGTACACAGTTTTTTACTAGGGACAGCAGAGAATCTTGGCTGGTCCAAGTCCTAATCTGGCGGGCCGTGACAGGTGATTTATCATTTTCAAACGCTTCCATGACCATCAACAAGTCTGCGGGCTGCGCCACCATCAACAAGTTTGCAGGCTGCTCCATTTCCACCCCCGTGGTGGGCAATGGTAGCCGACTGAGAGCATCTGCACAGTTCTCGGTGCCTGGCTTGTGGCGGATGGTATAGTTATACGCTGATAGTGTGAGTGCCCACC
This sequence comes from Pristiophorus japonicus, assembly GCF_044704955.1. NCBI lineage: Eukaryota > Metazoa > Chordata > Chondrichthyes > Pristiophoridae > Pristiophorus > Pristiophorus japonicus. The sequence continues at coordinate 115,953,058 of NC_091977.1, read as the reverse complement.
TTTGTATGCGGGCTGAGGCATTAGTATTTAGCCCCTTGTTTTCAGCGAACAGGGATACAAAGGGCATGTAATCGGTTTCCAGCTCCAATTTGAGGCCAAACAGGTACTGATGCATTTTCTTTACCCCGAATGCCTCTTTCTCAATCATGCTGTAAGCCCTCTCGACCTTAGACAAGCTCCTGGAGGCATAGGCGACAGGTTGCAACTTCCCGCAACATTAGCTTATTGTAATACACACCCGACTCCGTACGGCGACGCATCACATGCTAGCACAAGTCTTTTACACGGGTTATACAATACAAGCAGCTTGTTGGAGCATAAAATATTTCTTGCTTTCTCAAAAGCAGTTTTTTTCCCCCATACCCAGTTCTCACCTTTACGCAATAACACATGTAAGGGCTCTAAGAGGGTGCTTAGCCCTGGTAGAAGTTACCAAAATAGTTGAGGAATCCCAGGAACGACCGCAGCTCCGTGACGCTCTGTGGCCTGGGCGCGTTCCTGATAGCTTCTGTCTTGGCTTCTGTGGGCTGAATGCCGTCCGTCGCGATCTTTCTCCCCAAAAACTCCACTTCTGTTGCCATGAAGACGCATTTCGACCTCTTCAGCCGCAGCCCCATGCGATCCAGTCGCTGGAGGACCTCCTCCAGATTTTGTAGGTCCTCGACGGTGTCCCGACCCATGACCAATATGTCGTCCTGAAAAACCACCGTGCGTGGTACCGACTTGAGTAGGCTCTCCATGTTTCTCTGGAAGATCGCTGCAGCCGACCGAATTCCAAACGGGCATCTGTTGTAGATGAACAGTCCGTTGTGCATGTTGATGCAGGTGAGGCCCTTCGAAGACTCCTCCAGCTCCTACGTCATGTAGGCCGAAGTCGCGCTTGGTGAACGTCTTGCCTCCTGCCAGTGTTGCAAATAGGTCGTCTGCCTTAGGTAGCGGGTATTGGTCCTGCAGCAAGAAAAAATTAATAGTTACTTTATAATCGCCGCAAATCCTGATCGTGCCATCACTTTTGAGTGCTGGAACAATCGGCTGGCCCACTTGCTGAATTCCACTGGGGAGATGATGCCCTCGTGTTGCAGCCTGTCCAGCTCGATTTCCACTCTCTCCCTCATCATGTGAGGTACCGCTCGCGCCTTGTGGTGAATGGGTCGTGCCTCTGGGACCAAGTGGATTCGCACCTTCGCCCCGGAAAAGTTTCCAATGCCTGGCTCAAAAAGGGAAGGAAATTTTTTAAGAACCTGGGTACACGAAGCCTTATCGACATGTGATAACGCTCGGATGTCATCCCAGTTCCAGCGGATTATGCCCAGCCAGCTCCTTCCAAGCAGTGTGGGGCCATCGCCTGGCACAATCCAGACTGGCAGTTCGTGCACCGTGCCCTCGTAGATGACCTTGACCATGGCGCTGCCCAGGACAGTGATGAGCTCTTTGGTGTACATTCTCAGTTTTGTGTGGATGCGAATCAGGGCTGGTCTGAATGCCTTGTTGCACCACAGTCTCTCAAACATCTTTTTACTGATGGTGGATTGGCTAGTGCCAGTGTCCAGTTCCATGGCTACGGGTAAGCCATTCAATTTTACATTTAGCATTATAGGTGGGCATTTTGTTGAAAATGTGTGCACCCCGTGTACTTCAGCATTTGCCTTCTCTCTCTGAGGCTCGAAATTACCTTGATCCACCGTGGCCCGATCTTCCTCTGCCATGTGGTGGTTAGCAGGTTTTGCATAGCTTGCAGCTCATCTGCATGCTTGTTGGAGGTGCCCATTGTTCCACAGCTCTTGCAAACATACCCTTTGAAGCGGCATGAATAGGCTGAATGGAAGTCTCCACAACGCCAACAAGGTGTGAATTGTCTTGCATTCATCCTTTGTTCTGGACTCTGAGTCATCTGGGTCACCTTAGGCCTGCTGGCAGTTGCAGACTCGTGGGTTCTGCCCTGTACATTTCTGCTCGCAAACACAGTTCTAGTTAATTTATGAACATTGCTAGCACTTGTGTGCTGAGAGATCTGTTTGGTGTTATCACTGGTGGACATAAACGCCTATGCTACCGCAATGGCCTTACTGAGGGTCAGTGTCTCTATGGTCAAAATTTTTCGTTGGATGGTCTCGTGGCCAATGCCCAGTACAAAAAAGTCTCTGAGCATTTGCTCCAGGTAGCCATCAAACTCACATTGCCTGGCAGGTCGCCTTAGCTCGGCGATGTAGCTCGCCACTTTCTGACTTTCAGATCGCTGGCACGTGTAGAACCGATACCTCGCCATCAGCACGCTCTCCCTCAGGTTAAAATGCTCCTGAAACAGTGTACACAGCTCCTCATATGACTTATCTGTGGGTTTCACCAGAGCTGGAAGATTCTTCATGAGGCTGTAGGTCGGTGCCCCGCAGACCGTGAGGAGGACCCCTCTCCTTTTTGCAGCGCTTCCTTCTCCATCCAGCTCATTGGCTACAAAGTACTGGTCTAGCTGTTCGACATAGGCTTCCCAGTCCTCACCCTCCGAGAATTTCTCCAGGATGCCCACAGTTTGCTGCATTTTTGCGTTGGATTTGTATTCTCGTTGCCAGTTATTGTGTTCCTAACACAGATGAGGCTGCACACAGGGAGGTTCAAGTAACAGTGATCTCAGTCTTTATTAAGACACTCCAGAGTGAGGAACAGGCCTTAGGGACCGGCTTATATACATTGCTCCCAAGGGATGCTGAGATCCCTTGGGACTTCAGGGAATGCGCTCCCTGGCGGCGGAACATGGGAGTGCATGTTTTACAGATACACAACAGACACTGTCAACCGTGAGTGTCTATGGAGCATCCTCCTCCGTTTCGTATGCCCCCAAAAGTTCGTCAACATCCTCTGCCTGCTCCTCGACGACATGCAGGCGGTGATCCTTAACAATGGATCCATTACAGACCCAATCAATGTCCGGATCGGGGTCAAATAGGGCTGCATCATCACCCCAACCCACTTCTCAATCTTCCTCGCTGTCATGCTCCACCTGTACGAAAGCATGGGGCTTACGCTAAACATCCGTAAGACAAAGGTCCTCCACCAGCCTGTCCTCACCACACAGCACTGTCCCCCCAGTCATCAAGATCCACGGCACAGCCCTGGACAACGTGGACCACTTCCCTTATCTCGGGAGCCTCCTATCAACAAGAGCAGACATTGATGACGAGATTCAGTACCGCCTCCAGTGCGCCAGTGCAGCCTTCGGCCGCCTGAGGAACTGAGTGTTCGAAGACCAGACCCTCAAATCTGCCACCAAGATCATGGTCTACAGGGCTGTAGTAATACCCACCCTTCTGTATGGCTCAGAGACATGGACCATGTATAGTAGACACCTGAAGTTGCTGGAGAAATACCACTAATGATGTCTCCGCAAGATCCTACAAATCCCCTGGGAGGACAGACGCACCAACATTAGCGTCCCCGACTAGGCCAACATCCCAGCATTGAAGTACTGACCACACTTGTTCAGATCCGCTGGGCAGGCCACATAGTCCACATGCCAGACATGAGAATCCCAAAGCAAGCGCTCTTGTCGGAACTCCTTCACTGCAAATGAGCCAAAGGTGGGCAGCGAAAATGTTACAAGGGCACCCTCAAAGCCTCCCTGATAAAGTACGACATCCCCACTGACACCTGGGAGTCCCTGGCCAAAGATCGCCCGAAGTGGAGGAAGTGCATCTGGGAGGGCGTTGAGCACCACGAGTCTCATCACCGAGAGCACGCAGAAATCAAGCGCAGGCAGCAGAAAGAGCGTGCGGCAAATCTGTCCCACCCACCCTTACCCTCAACGACTATCAGTCTCACCTGTGACAGGGACTGGGTCTCGTATTGGACTGTTCAGTCACCTAAGGACTCATTTTAAGAGTGGAAGCAAGTCCTCCTCGATTCCGAGGGACTGCCTATGATGATGATGATGAAAACCCCAGTTACACCTAATCCCTTTGGGTCTAGCTTTTAGTGGGAAATTTAACAGTGTAATTACTGCAGAAGAGCTGAAGTTTTTGTCAATTTCAATGATTTGCGAGATTTCACTGATTGCTGGCTCTGTTTCGGTGGGGGGTAGTGGGTGGGGTCGGGGGTGGGGGGGGGGCGGGCAGGTTGGCGGGCAGCTCAGCACGGCACATCCTGTTTTGTAGCTGTCATTGACAGACCGCAAACGCTAATTCCCAAAGTTGTGGTTAGTTTCAAAGGTGATATAACGATGAACACTACCAGTTTGCCGTCATCCCGACCACAAATTCAGGGCCATTTATTTCATTCTTTGTATTCTATAATATTGACTGGTATTTTTGCTATTGACGAGTCTTTTGCACCTGCAGATTAATTTCTGGCTAGAAAACGCAAATTTATATTTTTTAACTTATACAGTAGATTAGAAATATCAGAGAGCGGCAAATCATACAGTTTGCTTAATTAACGAATTAACATTACAGACTCATAGAGGCCCCAAAGGTGAGATGCCAAATAAATTGGATTGAAGAGTTTTTAATATTGAACAGTTAAACTGAAGTAAATTTGAGCGAAGAGAGAAACTTAAAAAGAAAGATTTTAAAATATCCAGAGCTGTGCGGACGATCAATGAACACAGACATCAGATTTTGCATCTGCTGCAGTGAGAGTGTTCCCGGAGGGTAATATGGCTAATCTGAAGTTGACTTTCAGAACAGACTGCTGCTGCTATTCCAGGAGGTGAGTCTGCCTGAAAATTACTCAAGACCACAGCGATCCTCCTTCAAAATGTTATCATTTTTAGGGATATTAGCAGAAGTCAAAACAGATTTAGCTACTGGAGGAAGACATACATGTTTATAATAACAAACCTCCCAAGCATAGATGCAGACAGCTGGGATCACCTGTCTATATCACCTTTGGGAGTCTGCAGTAATTTGCCTTCATAGAATCATAGAATTGTACAAATTTACAGCACGGAAAGAGGCCATTTCGGCCCATTGTGTCCGCGCCGGCCAACAAAGAGCTATCCAGCCTAATCCCACTTTCCATTTCTTGGTCCGTAGCCCTATAGATTATGGCACTTAAAGTGCACATCCAAGTACTTTTTAAAAGAGGTGAGGGTTTCTGCCTCGACCACCCTTTCAGGCAGTGAGTTCCAGACCCCCACCACCCTCTGGGTGAAGAAATTTCCCCTCAAATCCCCTCTAAACCTCCGACCAATTATTTTAAATCTATGCGCTTTGGTTGTTCTCCTCTGCAAAGGGAAATACCTCCATTCCACTCTATCTAGACCCCATATAATTTTATACACCTCAATCAGGTCTCCCCTCAGCCTCCTCTGCTCGAAAGAAAACAAACCCAGCCTATACAATCTTTCCTCATAGCTAAAATTCTCCATCCTTGTGAATCTCCTCTGTACCCCCTCTAGTGCAATCACAACTTTCCTGTAATGTGGTGACCAGAACTGCATGCAGTACTCCAGCTGTAGCCTAACTAGTGTTTTATATAGTTCAAGCATAACCTCCCTGCCCTTGTATTCTGTGCCTCGGCTAATAAAAGCAAGTATTCCGTATGCCTTCTTAACCACCTTTTCTACCTGGCCTGCTACTTTCAGGGATCTATGGCTATGCACTCCAAGGTCTCTTTGTTTCTCTGTACTTCTCAGTGTCCTACCATTTACTGTTTATTCCCTTGCCTTGCTCGACCTCCTCAAATGCATTACCTCACACTTCTATGGCTTGAATTCCATTTGCGACTGTCCTGCCCACCTGACCAGTTAATTGATATATTCCTGCAATCTACAGCTTTCTTCTTCATTATCAACCACATGGTAGATTTTAGTATCATCTGCAAACTTCTTAATCATACCCCCTACATTCAAATTGAAATCATTGATATATACCACAAAAAGCAAGGGACCTAATAATGAGCCCTGCGGAATCCCACTGGAAACAGCCTTACAGTCACAAAAACACCCATCAACCATTACCCTTTGCTTCCTGCCTCTGAGTCAATTTTGGATCCAATTTGTCACTTTGCCCTGGATCCCATGGGCTTTTACTTTCGTGAACAGTTTGCCACGTGGGACCCGATCAAAAGCCTTGCTAAAATCCATATACACTACATCAAATACACTACCCTCATCAACCCTCCTCGTTACCTCCTCAAAAAATACAATCAAGTTAGTCAGACACAACCTTCCCTTAACAAATCCATGCTGACTGTTTTTGATTAATCTGTGTCTTTCTGAATAAAGATTTATCCTGTCCCTCATAATTGTTTCCAATAATTGTCCCACCACCAAGGTTAAGCTGATTGACCTGTAATTACTTGGTCTATCCCTTTCTCCCTTTTGAAACAAAAGTACCATGTTAGCAGTCCTCCAGTCCTCTGGCACCACACCTGTAGCCAGAGAGGAGAGCCTCTGCTATTTCCTCTTTTGCTTCTCTTAATAGCCTGGGATACATTTCATCCGGGCTTGGGGATTTATCCACTTTCAAAGCTGCTAAACCCCATAATACTTCCTCTCTCACTATGTTTATTTCATCTAATGTTGCACATTCCACCTCCGTGATTGCAATGTCTGCATCGCCCCTCTCTTTTGTGAAAACAGACGCAAAGTATTCATTAAGAACCATACCCACATCCTCCGCCTCCATACACACATTACCTTGATGGTCTCTAATAAGGCCCTGCTCTTTCTTTAGTTATCCTCTTATTCTTAATGTATAAAACATCTTTGGGTTTTCCTTGATTTTACTGGCCAAATATGTTTTTCATGCTCTCTCTTTCCTGTAATGCCTCTGTTTAAAAAAGGGGGCAGACAAAAGGCAGGTAACTATAGGCCGGTTAGTTTAACATCTGTAGTGGGGAAAATGTTTGAAGCTATCACTAAGGAAGAAATAGCGGGACATCTAGATAGGAATAGTGCAATCAAGCAGACGCAACATGGATTCATGAAGGGGAAATCATGTTTAACTAATTTACTGGAATTCTTTGAGGATATAATGAGCATGGTGGATAGAGGTGTATCGATGGATGTGGTGTATTTAGATTTCCAAAAGGCATTCGATAAGGTGCCACACAAAAGGTTACTGCAGAAGATAAAGGTATGCAGAGTCAGAGGAAAAGTATTAGCATGGATAGAGAATTGGCTGGCTAACAGAAAGCAGAGAGTCGGGATAAATAGGTCCTTTTCGGGTTGGAAATTGGTGGTTAGTGGTGTGCCACAGGGATCGGTGCTGGGACCACAACTATTTACAATATACATAGATGACCTGGAAGAGGGGACAGAGTGTAGTGTAACAAAATTTGCAGATGACACAAAGATTAGTGGGAAAGCTAGTTGTGTAGAGGACACAGAGAGTCTGCAAAGAGATTTAGATAGGTTAAACGAATGGGCTAAGGTTTGGCAGATGGAATACAATGTCGGAAAATGTGAGGTCATCCACCTTGGGAAAAAAAACAGTAAAAGGGAATATTATTTGAATGGGGAGAAATTACAACATGCTGCGGTGCAGAGGGACCTGGGGGTCCTTGTGCATGAACCCCAAAAAGTAAGTTTGCATGTGCAGCAGGTAATCAGGAAGGTGAATGGAATGTTGGCCTTCATTGCGAGAGGGATGGAGTACAAAAGCAGGGAAGTCCTGCTGCAACTGTATAGGGTATTGGTGAGGCTGCACCTGGAGTACTGCGTGCAGTTTTGGTCACCTTACTTAAGGAAGGATATACTAGCTTTGGAGGGGGTACAGAGATGATTCACTAGGCTGATTCCGGAGATGATAGATTGAATAGACTGGGTCTTTACTCGTTGGAGTTCAGAAGGATGAGGGGTGATCTTACAGAAACATTTAAAATAATGAAAGGGATAGACAAGATAGAGGCGGAGAGGTTGTTTCCACTGGTCGGGGAGACTAGAACTAAGGGGCACAGCCTCAAAATAAGGGGGAGCCAATTTAAAACCGAGTTGAGAAGGAATTTCTTCTCCCAGTGGGTTGTGAATCTGTGGAATTCTCTGCCCAAGGAAGCAGTTGAGGCTAGCTCAATTAATATATTCAAATCACAGATAGATAGATTTTTAACCAATAAGGGAATTAAGGGTTACGGGGAGCGGGCGGGTAAGTGGAGCGGAGTCCACGGCCAGATCAGCCATGATTTTGTTGAGTGGCGGAGCAGGCTCGAGGGGCTAGATGGCCTAATCCTGTTCCTAATTCCTATGTTCTTATGTTCTTATGAGTTGCGCAAATAGCCCTATCTCTCCCATGCGAAAGTCCTTCCTGCGGGGATGCAGAGGATAAGAACATAAGAACGTAAGAAATAGGAGCAGGAGTCGGCCATTTGGCCCCACGAGCCTGCTCCGTCATTCAATAAGATCATGGCTGATCTGATCATGGACTCAACTCCACTTCCCTGCCCGCTCCTCATAACCCTTTATTCCCTTATCGCTCAAAGGTTCAACAGCCATGCAATAAGTTATTTTGTGCTATAGATCCAGTTCAAATTTGCCTTAAATACATTCAATGACCCAGCCTCCACAGTTCTCTGGGGCAGAGAATTCCATAGATTTACAACCCTCTGAGAGAAGAAATTTCTCTTCATCTCAGTTTTAAATGGGCGGCCCCTTATTCTGAGACTATGACCACTATTTTTAGTTTCCCATATTAGTGGAAATATCCTCTCTGCATTCACCCCCTCATTATCTTATATGTTTCGATAAGATCATCTCTCATTTTTCTGAACTCCAATGTGTATAGGCCCAACCTACTCAACCTATCCTCATAAGTCAACAGATCAGAAAAGCTGGTTTTCGGCGCATGCGCATCTCGCCCCAAAAACCGGCTTTTGGGAAGCCTTGCTGGATCCGGGCGCACTTTACACAGACCCGGTAAGGCCGCAATTTTCGGCCCATTGCTTTCTTTGTTCACTCATCCCTTCTAATAGCTCTTTCTTTGGCTTGGGGTCCAGTTTTTTAAGTACACCTCTGTGAAGTATTTTTCTACATTAAAGGCAAGTTGTTTTTATCCAAAAAGGAAACCAGAGAGTATTACGAGAGGTGTAATGGTGTGTGGGGGGAGGGTGGTGGTTGAGTAACGTCTTGCAGGGATCAATATTTCGACCCCTGTTGTTTCTAATCTGTATAAAAAACCTGGCTCTTGAAACTAAATGTAAACACGTAAAAACTGCTGACAACACTAAAATAATGGGAGCAGCAGACCAGAGGATGTGGAAAAAGAAGAATTTAGATACAGGTTATTAAATTGTTAAGACAAATGGCAATGAGATTCAACAATGACAAATTGCTCGGAGTACTGTGTTCAGTTCTGGAGAGAATGCAGAGCAATAAGAGCAATAAGATTGAACTCATCTGTAAAAGGATGAGCTATGAGGAAAGATTAGAGAATCCCAAGCTCTGGAAAAAAGCTGGTAAGAAGGGATTTCACCAAGCTATATAAGATATTAAATGGTATAAATAAGGTAAAACTCGAATATTATTTCAACGTGAGCCAGGAAAGCAGAGCCAGGGGACTCTAAATTAGTGAAATGTAAATTTAAAATGGATATTAGGAAGAACTGCTTTGAATAAGAGTGAAAAATATTTAGAATATTCTGGCAGAGAAACAAAAGTATTTGGGGTGTTCAAAACGTTGTTGCTGGCTGGATTTTTGGGTTTTAGTGATTTCGGCTGTTTTCGGGCGTTAATCGTGGAGATCAATTTTTTTAACCGTTGGGTTACCGCCAGAGCGGTAACTTTCGGAAAACAGTGAAGATGGTTAGCGTGAGCGAGAACTCCGGCATTGCACAATAGAATTTGTGCGACGGAGCCGAAAGTTGCGACTTAAAAAAAAAATCGGACCTACTGTGCATGCGCGAATTAAATTTTTTTTTTATTTTTTCTTCTTCCCGTGTTTCTGGTCAGCTGTTGATCGCAAACGCTAATGCAGGCAGGGAGCGCCTGCACATACGCAGTACACCCAGGGCTGAATCAGCCATTTTACAAGTTGATTTTCACGATGGAGGATGAGGAGAGCAGACAGAGAGCCAAAAGGTTCAGCCCAGAGGCGAACAAGGCCCTTGTCAGTGCAGTAGAACGAAGATGGTCCGAATTAAAAAGGAAGGCTTTAGAAAAATTTGCAGTGGAATAGCTGAGGAGGTCTTTGCCATCGAGACTGTCCAAAGGACCCCCACACAGTGCTGGAAGAGATTCAACGATCATTGCAGGGTCGTTGGAGTAAGTACAATTTTTATTGATGCACTCATTCATTACTTAAATGATAAATCTGACACACCATTTGTTCTCATGCTGTTGATATAGGTAGGCTTAGTGTTGCTCTCTATTTGCCATGAATGATCTTTACACATTGCTTTCTGAGATTTTAAAAGATGTATCTGCACTGCGATATCTTCCTCATGAGCGTGCAACTTCCAGGACCATTAAACAGAGGATTGTATTTCATACACACAGTACGGTATAAGTGCTTTGGTGGCTTTGGTGTGCCACAAGAGCAGATGGACCATCTGGTAACCATTCCCATTGTCATCTTTGCAGGCAAAGAAGTCCCACAATCGCCGGGTGAAACGGCGGACAGGTGACAGTCCGAACTGAACCATGCCATTAACAGACCTTGAGGAGCAAGTGGCTGGTCTGATCGGTGTCTCAGGGAGGGCAACTGTCTCTTGGGGTGCTGATAGTGAGGGTAAGTCCTGCACACTCCTTGGACTAGGGTTGGGGCAATGTGATATAGTGTCTGTGGACTAGGGTTGGGGCAATGTGATGTAGTGTCTGTGGACTAGGGTTGGGGCAATGTGATGTAGTGTTTGTGGACTAGGGTTGGGGCAATGTGATGTAGTGTCTGTGGACTAGGGTTGGGGCAATGTCATGCAGTGTCTCTGGACTACATCATCATTATAGGCGGTCCATAAAAACTGGCTGCAAAAGCTTCGATAGATATGTGAAGAGAAAAAGATTAGTGAAATCTAACGTAGGTCTTTTGCAGACAGAATCAGGTGAATTTATAATGGGAAACAAAGAAATGGCAGACCAATTGAACAAATACTTTGGATCTGTCTTCACGAAGGAAAACACAAATAACCTTCCAGAAATACAAGGGGTTCGAGGGTCGAGCGAAAAGGAGGAACTGAAGGAAATCCTTATTAGTCAGGAAATTGTGTGAGGGAAATTGGTGGGATTGAAGGCCGATAAATCCCCAGGACCTGATAGGCTGCTTCCCAGAGTATTAAGGAAGTGGCCCTAGAAATAGTGGATGCATTGGTCATCATTTTCCAACATTCTATTGACTCTGGATCAGTTTCTATGGACTGGAGGGTAGCTAATGTAACACCACCTTTTAAAAAAGGAGGGAGAGAGAAAATGGGGAATTATAGACCGGTTAGCCTGACATCAGTGGTGGGGAAAATGTTGGAATCAATTATTAAAGATGCATTTGGAAAGCAGTGACAGGATCGGTCCAAGTCAGCATGGATTTATGAAAGGGAAATCATGCTTGACAAATCTTCTAGAATTTTTTGAGGATGTAACTAGTAGAGTAGACAAAGGAGAACAAATGGATGTGGTATATTTGGACATTCAAAAGGCTTTTGACAAGGTCCCACACAAGAGATTAGTGTGCAAAATTAAAGCACACGGTATTGGGGGTAATGTACTGACGTGGATAGAGAACTGGTTGACAGACAGGAAGCAGAGAGTAGGAATAAATGGGTCCTTTTCAGAATGGCAGTCAGTGACTCGTGGTGTGCCTGCTGCAGGGTTCAGTGCTGGGACCCCAGCTATTTACAATATACATTAATGATTTAGATGAAGGAATTGAATGTAATATCTCCAAGTTTGCAGATGACAAAAAGCTGTGACCTGTGAGGAGGATGCTAAGAGGCTGCAGGGTGACTTGGACAGGTTAGGTGAGTGGGCAAATGCATGGCAGATGCAGTATAATATGGATAAATGTGAGGTTATCCACTTTGGTGGCAAAAACACAAAGGCAGAATATTATCTGAATGGTGACAGATTAGGAAAAGGGGAGGTGCAATGAGACCTGGGTGTCATGGTACATCAGTCATTGAAGTTTAGCATGCAGGTACAGCAGGTGGTGAAGAATGCAAATGGCATGTTGGCCTTCATAGCTAGAGGATTTGAGTATATGAGGAAGGAGGTCTTACAGCAGTTGTACAGAGCCTTGGTGATGCCACAACTGGAATATTGTGTTCAGTTTTGGTCACCTAATCTGAGGAAGGACGTTCTTGCTATTGAGGGAGTACAGCCAAGGTTCATCAGATTGATTCCCGGGATGGCAGGACTGACATATGAGGAGAAACTGGATCAACTGGGCTTGTATCCACTGGAGTTTAGAAGAATGCGAGGGGATCTCTAAAAACATATAACATTTTGACGGGATTGGACAGGTTAGAGGCAGGAAGAATGTTACCGTTGCTGGGGAGTTCCAGAACTAGGGGTCACAGTCTAAGAATAAGGGGTAAGCCATTTGGGACTGAGATGAGGAGAAACTTCTTCACTCAGAGAGGGGTTAAACTGTGGAATTCTCTATCACAGAAAGTTGTTGAGGCCAGTTCGTTACATATAATCAAAAGGGAGTTCGATGTGGCCCTTACAGTCAAAGAGGTCAAGGGGTATGGAGAGAAAGCAGGAAAGGGGTACTGAGGTTGAATGATCAGCCATGATCTTATTGAATGGCGGTGCAGGTTAGAAGGGCCGAATGGCCTGCTCCTGCACCTAATTTCTATGTTTCTATGTTTCTATGTTTCCATCGAAATCGAGGAAGACTTGCTTCCACTCTAAAAGTGAGTTCTCAGATGACTGTACATTCCAATATGGGAATTACAGTCTCTGTCACAGATGGGACAGACAGTGGTTGAAGGAAAGGATGGGTGGGGAGTCTGGTTTGCCACAAGCTCCTTCCATTGTTTGCGTTTGGTTTCTGCATGCTCTCGGTGACGAGACTCGCGGTGCTCAGCACCCTCCCAGATGCTTTTCCTCGACTTCGGGCGCTCTTTGGCCAGGGATTCCCAGGTGCCGGTGGGGATGTTGCACTTCATCAAGGAAGCTTTGAAACATTTCCTTTGCCCCCTGGGGCTCGCTTGCCATGTAGGAGTTCCGAGTCGAGCGCTTGCTTTGGGAGTCTTGTGTCGGGCATGCAGACGATGTGGCTTGCCCAATGGAGCTGGTTGAGTGTGGTCAGGGCTTTGATGCTGGGGATGTTGGCCTGATCGAGAACACTGACATTGGTGTGTCTATCCTCCCAGGGCATTTGCAGGATCTTGCGGGGGCAGCGCTGGCGATACTTCTCCATCACTTTGAGGTGTCTACTGCATATGGTCCACGTCTCTGAGCCATATAGGAGGGCGGGTATCACTACTGCCCTGTAGACCATAAGCTTGGTGCCAGATTTGAGGTCCTGGTCTTCAAACACTCTCTTCCTCAGGCGAATAATGGAGTAGGGGGGGTCCTTCAAATGAGCCTTTGCTATGTGACCTTACTCATGTCACCCTGCCCCTGCTCCTGCTGCTAACCACTCATCTGTTGTTTTCTACTTCCAGATGAGGAGTCGCAGGTGCCAAATCCTTCAATGCAAACCTCCACCTCGGGCCAGGAGGAGGAATTTGAGGGAGAGGAGCGGACGGAGCAGCCTACCCAGGGGCCGGGGGGAGGGGGGACGGAGGCAATGCACTCGACACCTCTTTTTCTACCGATCAACACCTCGTCCGAACATGAAACATTCCAGGGCTTTGAGCCATCCGAGGCCCCGAGTACGAGTGGCGTGCAGCAACGCACTCCCGGGGTTTAATCCCATATGCCGTTTCTCCGGAGGGTGAGTCGGCAAAGCCAGTCTGCTAACAGACAGGTGGACGCACAACTGGACATGGTGGGACTGTCCGAGAGTGTCCACCTCACCCGACAGCTCCTAGAGGTATTGCGTAGGATTCCCGCAAGCATCGCGACACTATCTGCGAACATGACGGAGGTTGAGTCGCAGATTGGCTGTACGAGCCGCGAAACCTGCGAGGCTGTCAATGCCCATGCACAATTGATGGCCTCCATCTGTGACACTGCAGTCTCCAGTGTCACAGCCAGACCCACATCACCTGTGAGTGGCGAGACCGAGCAAGAGGCTCGCTATTCAGAAGCCGGGCCTTCCATACACTGAGCTTCTCCAGTGGATCCACACATGGCGTCTCCATTGTCTCTCCCCCCAATACAGCAGGACTCTGGCCGCCGTGCTGAACGAACTCTTGGTGCCAACTTGGATAGAGTCACGATGCGAGGGAGGAGGGTTCGGGTGAGGTGGGGGGAAAGAGTCAATGGTAAAAGACGTTTGGTGCAGGAGTTGTTGTTTTGTTGTTGTTGTTATTTTATGACAGTTTTAAAAGTTTACAAATTCTGTTCAAGTTCAATATTTAATAAATTGTATTTGTTTCAAAATCATGTTTACAAGTATACAATGTTTATTACATTCTTTTGTTCACCTTAACCATTCCTGTATAGTGTCTCATTTGCAAAATAAGAGTGGGAATAGTCAACATGGTGGGATAGAGTGGTCAGGCAATGGTCAAACGTGCCGTTCACTCTTCAAGCAAAGAATTAAATGATGAGCTTATGCCAAAAGGCTTTTGCAATGGTGAAAGCTCCACGAGGCCTCCCCTGTGGTGGTGGGGGGAGGTGATAGTGGCATGGGTTCCTTGCCAGGCTCCTTTTTCTTACCTTCCTCCTCGACGTCTTCTCCTCCTCCTTCCCTCTCTCCTGAGGTGTCCCTGCCGTCCCCATTGGCAATTCCTGTCCCCTCATGAAGGCTAAGTTGTGTAGCATACAGCACACCACAATGAACTCAGAGACCTGCTGAGCGGAGTATTGTAGGCAGTCTCCAGAGTAGTCCAGGCATCGGAAGCATTGCTTGCACACTCCAATTGTCTGTTCGACGATGTTGCGTGTGGCTATATTGGTCTCATTATAGCGATGCTCGGCTTCTGTCTGAGGGTTCCTGAGGGGTTATGATCCAGGTAGCGAGGCCGTAACCTTTGTCCCCCAGAATCTAGCTCTGGCCTTGTGTTTGACACTCGAACAGGCCTGAGACACTGCTCTCACGCAAGATGAAAGCATCATGGATGCTCCCTGGATATTGGGCTTTGACGACCATGATGCGCTGAATATGGTCGCAGAAAATCTGTACGTTCATGGAGTGGAATCCCTTTCAGTTTCGGTAAGCCTCTAGATTGAGTAAAGGTGCTCGCAGGGTGATGTACGTACAGTCAATGGCACTCTGAACCTTGGGGAAGGCAGCAAATAGTCCAAAACCTACAGCCCTCTCATTCTGGATCTCCTTGGTCATTGGGAAGTTTATGAAGTCCATCCTGCGTGCGTACAGTGCAGTAGGCACCTGGCGAATGCTGCACTGTGTAGCGTGCTGCGAGATGGAGCATATGTCCCCTGCTGATGCCTGAAAGGAGCCGGAGGCAGAGAAGGCAAGTGCCACAGTCACCTTCACCTCGATGGGCAGTGCAGTCCTGTTACCGCTGTTAGACTGTAGGTCTATCTGTAGGAGCTGGGATATCTCTGTGACCACCTCGTTTCGGAAGCGCAGCCTTCTAATGCACTATGCCTCAGAGAGCTGGAGGTATGAGCAATGTTCCCTGTTAAACTCATCCCCATACGTCTGCAACATCTTCGATTATGTTCAAAATGCTCATCAATAAGCCTTCTTGCAGCTCGACGCCATATAGATATAGCAGCCAGGAATAATGGCTGACATAGTATCGCCCCCATTTTTTAAATGTTCTTAAATCTCCTTTCAAACGAACTATTAACTCACAATAAAACTTCACTGTTAAAAACACAGCTTTCTTCTCCCAATCCTTTTATGCACTGAACTGCTGCTTTTTTAAAATGCCGCTGTTAGCGCTGGGTGTGCCCTGGGTCCGACCTGGGTCCGACTGCTGGGTGGGGTGTGTCTGATGGCGGGGTGTCCGATCCCAGGGAAACACGCCTGTTTCTCCTGGTTCGCAAGCAGGGCTGGAAAGGCATTTACCTTTTCCCCAAAGCTGTCTTCGCTTCGCTTGAGCTATCAGGTTACCTGAGGCCTAGGAAACGCATGGATAAACATATAAATCAGGTTAATTGTTGGCCATTTAAATACTAAAATATAAGTGGGTTGGTTGGAGGCAACTTGGGGTCGGGTTTGATATTTAAAAAATTTTAACACCCCACCCGACCCCAAACCCACCAATATTTGGGCGTTTAAATTACCCCCTTGATGTCCCTCTACTCTTTGGGGGCGAAATTGCCCCTCGCCCCGATGGGGTCGGTAACCTTCCGGTACCGGGACATTTATCGGAGAACAGTCTCCGGTGCTCTGCTTCCTTTGAGGGGCGCTCCCGGGGCAATACAATGAGACAATGCCCCTACCTTTCCATTAAAGGGAGGGCTGCTGCACATTCTGCATGGCCCTTTGGTGGTCACCACTGGGCCACCGGGGATGCGTGAGACCAGACAAGCAGCCCGGCACCCAAGACGGAGTGTCGGATTGCACGATGGCGGCCTGGTCCACGCTAAGGACCCAAGAGTCAGCCGAGTAATAAATTGGGGGTCCGGGACGCTAAA
Source organism: Pristiophorus japonicus (assembly GCF_044704955.1). Lineage (NCBI taxonomy): Eukaryota > Metazoa > Chordata > Chondrichthyes > Pristiophoridae > Pristiophorus > Pristiophorus japonicus. Next base: position 115,936,476 of record NC_091977.1, on the reverse strand, counting down.
GACCTCCCTTTTAAATAATGCCTTGGCAGCGGATGTTCACCAGCCTCATGGCCCGCGGGACGAAAAGAGGTCGGTGCAGGGCGGAGAGGGGTCGCGCGCTCGGGGCTATTTCCAAGGAGGCGGTAGCGCCCCCTCCCCCGGTCGAAAACATCATTGCGCCCGTTAGCACCCCCAGAGGCACTAACAGGGCTATAAAAATGGGAAATTTCACCCCCTTTATATATGGTTCCATCTCTGGTTCCACAAGTAGGAGCTTCAGAGCTTCAACAGGTCATTTCTGGAGCTGAAACTAAATCTATGTTCCTGGATCTATGAGCACATATTTGCAGACCTGGCTTCTATGTAATGCCTTTCATCAAGTCTCAGAGTTTCCTATCGGAAATGTGACAGCCATCAGTTTTCAGATAAAGCACCTATACAGGACAGCTTCTGTTTCTCCTACCATCTTGGGGTGCGAATTTTATTAAGGCCCCCGCCCGCCCAAGTGCCAGCCAAAGGACCGCCGCTGGCCGCCGAGGTACCTGACGGTACTTTGAGCGGGGTTTTCATCGGAGTGGTCCCTTGAGGGTCGGCGGGCGACAAGTGAGCGACTTACTCCGCCAATCTGGGAGGCAGCGGCAGTAGCTCTCATTCTCAGCGGAAAAGGCACTAGCCGTCCAAGTGCCACTGAGGATGGAGTCGGGCCCACGGAGGGTCGAAGAGCTGAAAAGCAAAAGCATTAAAAAAAACTATCTGAAGACCTTCAGGGGACCCCATCCAGGTAAGTCGCTGTGAAAAAAAAAGTTCACAAACCTTTTTTTCAGGATCTTCCTACCTACCATCGGGGACAGACCAGCCTCCAGCCAGCGGTCCACCCCCGGAATGGCGGCGACTCCCGCCCGCACCAATCTGGCAATTCGGCGAGCGGGAGGTCACTTACGCCACTCGACCATCCACTGACGTCAGCGGGCAGTTCCCGGTAGCTCTCCCCTCCCGCCCGTTCCAGCCCACCTCGAAAGTGGATCTTCACCAGGATAACTCCACTGCTCTTCTTCAAAATAGTCGGCGGCAGTGGGCAGCAATCGGTGGCGGTGGGCGGTAAGTTGATCAATTCTGGCCCTTGATGTTTAGCTGTGTTAGCGCTGGCTAGTGGGGGGCATTCTTGACTCTGAGTCCAAAGGTTGTGGGTTCAAGTCCCACTCCAGAGACTTGAGCACAAAAATCTAGGCTGACACTCCAGTGCAGTACTGAGGAATGGCTGCACTGTTGCAGCTGCCGTCTTTTGGATGAGACGTTAAACTGAGGTCCTGTTTGCTCTCTCAGGTGCACTATTTTGAAGAAGAGCAGTGGAGTTATCCTGGCCCATATTTATCCCTCAATCAATATCTAAAACAGATTATTTGGTCATTATCACATTGCTGTTTGTGGGAGCTTGCTGTGTGCAAATTGGCTGCTGTGTTTCTTACATTATAACAGTGACTAAACTTCCAAAAGTACTTCATTGGCTGGAAAGCACTTTGGGACACATGAATGCAAGTGTTTCTTTCTTTTTTTCAGATATATTAATGAAGTGCCATAAAGCTGGTTTACCAGTTACATAATCCAGCTACTCAAGTAAAAAAAAAATCACATTTCTTTTCGTCCAGCTTTTCAGGAACCATCAATCCTTCCAACATGGCTTAGTGTACATCCCAATTTACTGTTCCCGCTGTATAGCACCACTGGACATTTTACGGTGTTGCATAAATGCAAATTGTTGTAGTTATTGCAGAAAGTCATGTCAGGAGGGAGAGAGAAAACAGGGCTTTATAGACCGGTTAGTCTGACATCGGTATGGGGAAGATGTTGGAATCAATTATTAAAGATGTAATAGCAGCGCATTTGGAAAGCAGTGACAGGATTGGTCCAATTCAGCATGGATTTATGAAAGGGAAATCATGTTTGACAAATCTTCTAGAATTTTTTGAGGATGTAACTAGTAGAGTGGACAAGGGAGAACCAGTGGATGTGGTGTATTTGGAATTTCAAAAGGCTTTTGACAAGGTCCCATACAAGGGATTAGTGTGCAAAATTAAAGCACATGGTATTGGGGGTAATGTATTGATGTAGATCGAGAACTGGTTGGCAGACAGGAAGCAAAGAGTAGGAATAAACGAGTCTTTTTCAGAATGGCAGGCTGTGACTAGTGGAGTACCGCAAGGTTCAGTGCTGGGACCCCAGCTATTTTCAATGTACATCAATGATTTAGACGAAGGAATTGAATGTAATATCTCCAAGTTTGCAGATGACACTAAGCTGGGTGGCAGGGTGAGCTGTGAGGAGGATGCTAAGAGACTGCAGGGTGACTTGGGCAGGTTAGGTGAGTGGGCAAATGCATGGCAGATGCAGTATAATGTAGATAAATGTGAGGTTATTCACTTTGGTGGCAAAACAGGAAGGCAGAACATTATCTGTGATATGTCCTTGCTATACAGTATAAATGCCATACTTGAGAGAAGGTCACTCTGTGACCAGTTACCTTTATTACCAAGACCTCAAGTGATGAAGGTGGGTGGAGCTTCCCCTTTTATACCTGAAAGTCCAGGTTAGGAGTGTATCCCACAAGTTCACCCCTTGTGGTCAATGTTCTCAAGGTGTACAACTTAGGTCAGCTTATACATGGGTTACAATGATAGTTGAATACATGACATCACCTCCCCGCCAAAGTCTTATTGGGATCACAGGTTAAGTCTCTCTGGTGGTTTACGCTCCCTTGTAGAGCGCCTGAGTTGGGGCTCCGGTTGTTGGGTGCTGGCCTGAGTGTCTGCTGTTTGCGGTGCCTCAGGCCTGTTCAGACTGCCCACAGAGACTGGGCTCTCCTCCACTTGGTTCCGGTGTTTAGTCACCTGTGCTGGAGTAAACGGTACGTCGTGTTCTTCCTCTGCTTCTTCTATGGGGTTGCTGAACCTCCTTTTAGTTTGATCCACGTATTTGCAGCAGATTTGTCCATTGGTAAGTTTAACTAACAAAACCCTATTCCCCTCTTTGGCAATCACAGTACCTGCAAGCCATTTGGGCCCTGCAGCATAATTAAGGACAAAAACAGGGTCATTGACATCAATACATCGCGCCCTCGCATTCCTGTCATGGTAGTCACATTGTGACTGATGCCTGCTCTCAACAATTTCTTTCAAAGTAGGGTGTATAAGGGATAATCTGGTTTTGAGCATCCTTTTCATTAGCAGCTCTGTGGGTGGAATCCCTGTGAGCGAGTGTGGTCGGGATCTATTGGCCAACAGGAGGCATGATAAGCGGCTTTGTAGGGAACCCCCTTGGATTCTGAGTATCCCCTGTTTGATTGTCTGCACTGCTCATTCCGCCTGGCCGTTTGAGGCCGGCTTGAACGGTGCCATTCTGACATGGTTGATTCCATTGCCAGCCATGAAGTCCTGGAATTCAGTGCTTGTGAAGCACGGGCCATTGTCGCTGACTAAGACATCCGGTAGACCATGGGTGGCGAACATTGCCCGTAGACTTTCTACCGTGGCAGAGGATGTGCTTGAATTTAAAATGGCACACTCAATCCATTTGGAGTAGGCATCTGTGATATATTCACAGAACACAGCACACACAGCTTCCTAACATGGCAGGCAGCTCTCTCGGAAGTCTCCAGAAATCTGCCTCGTTCTGTTTATTATTAACCCTACACTTGCAGTACACAATATGTCCACATCCACAGTGTGGAGCTACAAACATTACAAGCTTACAGGCATTACACTTCTCCCTCCTTAATGAAGAAGCCATCATAACAAACATCATACATAACTTATTTTTTTTTCCATATTTACAAATTTAACTTTTCCACTTGTTTTCTGTTTCGAAGAGGATACCTTCGCTCTCGAACAGAACCTTCCAACATGGTGTCGAATCTAAACTCATTCGAGGCTCATCCTGAGGAACGTTTTCCTCCACGGAATTTCCTTGATTTTCATTTGAACTCACTCTAACTTCAGGCTCTTTGTTTCCCTGACTCGGACTCAGACTTTCATTCTGATTCTCTCCTGGATTTGTTTCCAGTACTTTGGATTTAGGATTTGCTACTGGTATATCAAAATTATCTGATGAGTCAGAAATAATTGAATCATTCCCACCTTCAACTCCTTCCATGTCTGGAGGTAAAATATGATCAATATGAACAACCCTAACCTGTCCATTATCAAACATCTTTACCAAATATGTGCGAGGACCACATATCTTCACCACTCTTCCTGGTAACCACTTTAACCATTTTCTTCACTCTCACCTTCTGGTTTAATTTCACACTTCTCTCTTTTACTCTATCTCTATCCTGATTCTCTTTCTGCCTTAATTGTGTCTCTTCTACGGACTATGCCAAATTTGGCTTTAACAACGAGAATCTCGTTCGAGGCTGTCGTTTGAGAAACAACTCTGCTGGTGTTCTACCAGTAGTTGTATGAGGAGTATTTCGATATGTAATCAAAACATGAGCCAATTTGTGATCCAATGACAACTGTCGTTTCCTTGTATTTGGATCTAACTTTTGTTTTATGAGGGCACGTTTTACAATTTGTACAGTGCGCTCTGCTGCACCATTCGAAGCAGGATGGTATGGTGGAACCTTGGTATGTTTCACACCATTTTTGCTCGTGAATTGTGCAAATTCTTCTGAACGAAATTGTGGTCCATTATCTGAAACAATTTCTTCAGGGAGGCCAAATGAAGAAAATAATTTTCGTAAAATGTCCAATGTTTTACTTGTTGTTATTTTCCACATTGGAAACACCTCAACCCACTTTGAATGGCTATCAATCACAATGAACAATTGTTGCCCTTCTAACTCAGCAAAATCAATATGTAGCCTTTGCCACACCCTGGGAGGCCATTTCCATGGCTGTAATGGTACTGGTGGTGGTTGCTTGCTTACCAATTGACATGTCACACACTGACTCACGATGTACTCTATATCTTTATCAAGACCTGGCCACCATAAATAACTGCGTGCAAAACTCTTGGTCAAGCACATTCCCAGGTGCTGGTCATGATGGTCTCCTAATAATTTGGACCTGAATATATTTGGTATAACCACTCTTGCACCCCACATGATACAATCTTTATCGACTGATAATTCATTCCTACGAATGAAAAATGGATGTGTATCTTTGTCTGTTACCTGGTTTGGCCATCCATTTGCAATATACTCATACACCTTTGACATCACTGGGTCACATTTGGTTGCTCTACCAATCTCTTCAGCTGTGACTGGCAGTTCATCAATGTATGAAAAATAAAACACTTCTTCCCCATCGGGTGTAACTTGTGATGGGGAAGGCAATCTAGACATTGCATCAGCATTACTGTGATCAGCTGATCGTCTGTATTCAATATCATATGTATATGCTGACAAAATCAAAGCCCATCTCTGCATTCAGGCTGCAGCTAATGTTGGAACTGGGGACTTTGGATGGAAGATTTCTGTTAGTGGCTTATGGTCCGTAACGATGGTAAACTTACGACCATACAAGTATTTGTGAAACTTCTTGACCCCAAAAATTAATGCCAAAGCTTCCCTTTCAATTTGCGTATAATTACTCTCACTGGCACTGAGAGTGCGTGAAGCAATAACAATTGGTCTCTCCTCCCCACTACTTAATACATGAGAGATTACTGCCCTAACTCCATATGGAGAGGCATCACATGCTAGCTTAATCTCCTTAGATATATCATAGTGAACTAACATGGTGCTCTCTACCAATTTGCTTTTACACTCCTTGAATGCTGCATCGCATTCTTTTGACCACTTCCAATGGACCTGTTTTTTCATTCAGTGAATGTAATACTGTAGCCAAATTTGGTAGTAACTTCCCATAATAGTTCAAAAGACCCAAGAATGAACGAAGTTCAGTGACATTCCTGGGAGTGGGTGCATTTCTAATTGCATCCAATTTTTCCATGGTTGGATGTCAACCATCTTTGTCTAATCTGTGCCCTAAGTACTCCACTGAGTTTTTAAATAACTCACACTTAGGAGCAGACACTCATACTCTGTGATTCTCTAGCCGTTTGAGGACTTCATTCAATATGTTAATATGAATTTGCCTATTTGGTGCTGAAATTAGTATGTCATCTATATGACATACTACCCCTTCAATACCTTGCAAAATCTGGTTCATCACCCCTTGAAATATGGTAGGGGCGGAAGACACTCCAAACGGCAGCCTTTTAAATTGATATAGGCCTAGATGAGTATTTATAGTCAAACATGACTTGGACTCCTCATCTAGTTCAAGCTGCAAGTCGGCATTCGTAAGATCTAATTTTGAGAAGATCTGACCACCTTTCAGTGTTGTGAACAAATCTTCTATATTTGGCAATGTATTGGGGACATTACCCTCCAGAACCTGGTTTACGGTTACTTTATAATCACCACACAATCTTATCTTACCATAGGATTTAGGTACAACAACAATGGGTGTAGCCCAATTACATCGATCTATCTTACAAATAATGTTCCCAGTCTCTAGTCTTTTGAGTTCTTGCTCAACTTTCTCCTTGAGTGCATATGGTACGGAACGTGGCTTGTAGTAAACCGATCTAGCGTCCTTCGTACCCTGACACTCGCCTTGAAGCCATGGATCAGACTGCCCGTTTCACAGAACACCTTCGGACACTTCTTGATAACCTCATCCGTTGATGAAAATCTCGCTTCCATGCAGAAAATCTTACTCCAATCCAGCTTCAGTGAGTTCAACCAACTTCTTCCTAGTAAGGCAGACTTGTCTCCTTTCCCTACTATTAGAGGCAAGTTCTGAAATTGATCTTTATATTTCACCGGTACGGTGATACGACTTACCACAGGAATTTTCTCTCCCGAGTAGCCTCGTAGCTCTATCTTGAATTTCTCCAGTTGAAAATCACACAATTTGTCGCGGTATAGTGACTCCGGTACTACACTCATGGATGCACCCGTGTCAATTTCCATTGGTATCTTGAATGCCGCAACATCTATGTGGATTTTGATGCTTTCCGAATCGCTGTCCGTTAACCTCGTGCTCCTGATGACATGTAACTCTAACATCTCCTCGTCCTGTTGTTGTTCTTCCATGCTATATAGTCTCTTTGGATTTCTACTCATAGCTTTGAATGCTGGACTCATAGCTTTGAAAGCTGATTTACCCTTCAGTCGGCATGCCTTCGCAAGATGCCCAGTCTTTCTGCAGAAGAAACACTCTGCCTTCACGTATGGACAACTTTGAGCAATGTGTTGTCCCAGGCACCTATAGCACGACTTCGACGCTCTGTTAGAATTTCCAGTTCATGAGACTTTGGGCCCCCACCGTCTTTTACTTTGAACCTGCAGGTGATTTACCTCGGTTGACTGACGACCGTAATTATTATTTAATTCTCGGGAATATTGTTCGGCCATGCCCATCGACCTCGCTGTTTGACAAGCAATCTCAAAAGTCAAGTCATCCATCATCAATAACTTCTTTCTGATCGCATCATTTTTCACCCCACAAACAAAATGATCCCGTAATGCTCGGGTTTGAAAGTTTCCAAAATTACAGTGCATTGATAAACTTTTTTAATGCAATGATGTAATCACTGATTCATACATCAGCCTTTTGATTCCGAATACCGAAATGATAGCTTTCAGCAATTTCTAACGGTTTGGGGTTATAGTACTGCTCCAGCTTTGTTAAAATCTCTTAAAGTTGTGTCCTTGGCCTCGTCAGGCACAAGCAGATTTACAAGAGTGTCATATACTGCCGGACCTGCCTCCAACAAGAAGATCGTTTTCTTACATTCCAACACAGCCCAGTTCTGGACTGCATTGTCTGGAACTTTGACTATGTTATTTGCAATGAAATACAATTCTAGCCGATCCACATATGCTTTAAAACGTTCCCGGTCATGTCTATATTCTCCCAAATATCCCAATAGACCTGCCATTTTAATCTCTAGCTATTATCACCGTGTGCTGTGTTTTTCCTCAGATTTTTGTAGCTTTTTTCCAAAGACAGAAACTTCCAAAGTCTCTCTGTCGGCTGGCTGAATCCTTCACCAACAAAAATGAAGAATTAAATCATCAAAAAAATCCCATCTTCCGTCGCCAAATGTGATATATTCACAGAGCACAGCATACACAGCTTCCTAACAATGCAGGCAGCTCTCTCGGAAGTCTCTGGAAATCTGCCTAGTTCTGTTTATTATTAACCCTGCACTTGCAGTACACAATACATCCACATCCACAGTGTGGCGCTACAAACATTACAAGCTTACAGACATTACAGCGTCTATTACAACCAAAAAAATTTTTCCCATGAAAGGACCTGCGTAGTCCACATGGATGCGTGACCATGGCTTAGCGGGCCAGGACCAGGGGCTAAGGGGGCTTCCCTGGATGCGTTGTGCAGCTGAGCACATATGTTGCACCTGTGAACACAAAGTTCCAGGTCTGCATCTATCCCTGGCCACCAAACGTGTGACCTGGCAATTGCCTTCATCATGACAATGCCCGGGTGCTCATTGTGAAGTTCTCTGATAAACACCTATCTGCCCATCTGGGGCATGACTACTCGGTTTCCCCACAGTAGGCAATCAGCCTGAATCGAGAGTTCATCCTTGCGCCTATGAAACGGTTTAAATTCCTCAGGGCATGCCTCGTATGTGGCTGTCCAGTCCCCATTCACGACACATTTCTTAACAAAAGACAGTTGCGGGTCTTTGTTTGTCCAGACTTTAATCTGACGGGCTGTCACGGGTGAGCCTTCACTTTCGAAAGCTTCAACAGCCATGACCATCTCAGCATCATGCTCAGTTGCCCCCTCAGTGGTGGCTAGTGGGAGCCTGCTGAGTGCATCAGCGCAGTTTTCAGTGCCCGGTCTGTGCCGAATTGTGTAGGCATAGGCGGCTAACATGAGTGCCCACCTCTGTACGCGGGCCGATGCATTCGCATTTACGGACTTGTTGTCAGTCAAAAGGGACGTTAAGGGTTTGTGATCTGTCTCCAGCTCAAATTTCCTGCCAAACAGTTACTGGTGCATTTTTTTTACTGCATATACACATGCTAGCGCTTCCTTTTCTACCATCCCGTAGCTCCTTTCTGCCTGGGACAGATTTCTGGAGGCATAAGCTACCGGCTGTAACTGACCATTGGCATTAATATGCTGCAACACACACCCGACCCCATAGGATGACGCATCGCACGTTAAAACGAGTTTCTTACACGGGTCATATAACGTTAACAGTTTGTTGGAGCATAACAAATTGCGTGCTCTATCAAAAGCCCTTTCCTGGCTGTCCCCCCAGACCCAATCGCGACCTTTGCATAGGAGCACGTGTAGTGGCTCTAACAGCGTGCTCAATTTGGGAAGAAAGTTACCAAAAGAGTTCAGGAGCCCCAGGAACGAACGCAGCTCCATCGTGTTACGGGGTCTGAGTGCCCTCTGGATCGCTTCCATTTTGGACGCAGTCGGTCTGATCCTGTCTGCTGCTACCCTCATTCCCAGGAATTCTACCTCTGGAGCTAAGAAGACGCACCTCGCCTTTTTCAGTCGCGGCCCTACCCGGTCCAGTCTGCGTAGCACCTCCTCCAGGTTGTGGAGGTGTTCTTCAGTATCGCGACCCGTGATGAGGATGTCATCTTGAAAAACCACCGTCCTTGTAATCGACTTGAGGAGGCTTTCCATATTTTGCTGAAAGATCGCGGTGGCCGAAAGAATCCCGAAAGGACATCTGTTATACTCAAACAACCCCTTGTGTGTCGTGATGGTGGTCAGCTTCTTCAACTCACTCGCCAGCTCCTGGGTCATGTAAGCTGAGGTCAGGCCCAATTTTGAAAAAAGTTTGCCACTGGATAGCATCGCAAAGAGGTCCTCCGCTCTCGGTAGCGGGTACTGGTCTAGGAGTGACACCCGATTGATGGTGGCCTTGTAATCGCCACATATCCTGACCAACCCATCCGCCTTGAGCACCGGCATGATCGGGCTCGCCCAGTCACTGAATTCGACTGGCGAGATGATGCCTTGCCTCAGCAGGCGGTCCAATTCGCATTCTATCTTTTCCCGCATCACGTACGGCACCGCTCTGACCTTGTGGTGTACTGGCCTGGCGTCCAGGTTTATGTGAATCACTACCTTGGCCCCCATGAAAGCGCCGATGCCGGGTTGAAATAATGAGTCAAATTTGTCCAGGATCTGTGAGCATGGTACTCGCTCCACAGAAGAAATTGCATTGACATCGCCCCATTTCCAGTTCATGACAGCAAGCCAACTCCTCCCCAATAGTGCGGGACCATCCCCCAGGACAGTCCAGAGTGGCAACCTGTTCTCCGAATCTTTGTGGGTCACGACTACCGTGGCGTTGCCTAGCACAGGAATGATCTCCTTTGTATATGTCCATAGCTGTGCGTCAATCGGCAATAATTTTGGCCTCCTGGCCTTGGACACCCACAATCTTTTGAACTGTTTGATACTCATCAGGGACTGGCTGGCCCCTGTGTCTAGCTCCATTAATACTGGGATGTCATTGAGGAGAAGTTTCATCATTATCGGTGGCGTCCTGGTATATGAAATGTATATGTGCTCCACATGAACTCGCTGAACTTCAGCTTCCAGTGATTTCCCCAGTATTCATTTGGCCTCGTAGGGCTTACATCGGGCCCATCCTCCTCATACATCAACCTGGCTGCAGGCTTCCTGCACATACACGCCAAGTGACCGCTGACGTTGCAGTTTCTGCAGGTATATTGCTGATACCTGCAAGCTCTGGCTGGGTGTTTGTCTCCACACCTCCAGCATGAGCTGGAGGCCCCGTTGTTGGAAACAAAAGGTCCATTACCAGTCGATCATCTCTGACTGTCTCTGTAACTGTCCTTAAGCGCACCATTAACAGGTGTTGATGGCATGAATCACCGTTCGGCTAGCCACTGTCTCTGTTAAATTCCCCCTTTGGGTTTGACTCCGATTGCCCTTGTCTGCCTGGGAACTGTGTGCCGCCTTAACAATGGTGACTGCCTCGTTTGCTGCATTTGAGCCAAAATTTTTGTCATACATCATTCTGGTCTCTTCCTCCCCTGAGATAAATATCTGGGCTATCAGAGCCGCCACTTCCAAGGTCAAGTCTTTGGTCTCAATCAGTTTCCTGAAAACCCCAGCGTGCCCGATGCCCTCAATAAAAAAATCTCGCAGCATCGCCGCTCTGCACGCATCTGGGAACTTACATAGGCTCGCCAGTTGCCGGAGATCTGCCATGAAGTCTGGAACGCTTTGCCCTTCTCGCCGCTAGTGCGTGTAAAAACGGTGTCTCGCCATGTGCATACCGCTCGCCGGTTTAAGGTGTTTCCTGATCAACTTACTGAGCTCTTCGAACATCTTGTTCGCCGGCTTCTCTGGCCTAGAAGGTCCTTCATCAGGGAGTACGTTCTGGATCCACAAACAGTCAGGAGATGAGCCCTGCGTTTGTCAGCCGAATCCTGTCCCAACCATTCCTTAGTTACAAAACTTTGCTGTAGTCTCTCAATAAAGTCATCCCAATCATCACCCACAGTACCTCTCTTCTGTGCTGCTAGTGGCCATGCTCGCATGGTTTAAATCCCAGTTTCTCGTCGCCAATGATATGTCCTTACTATACAGTATAAATTCACACGAGGCCCATACTTGAGAGAATGTCACTCTGTGACCAGTAACCTTTATTACCAAGACCTCAAGTGATGAAGGTGGGTGGAGCTTCCGCATTTATACTGAAAATCCAGGTTAGGAGTGTCTCCCACAAGTTCACCCCTTGTGGTCAATGTTCTCAAGGTGTACAACTTAGGTCAGCTTATACATGGGTTACAATGATAGTTGAATACATGACAATCTGAATGGTGACAAATTAGGAAAAGGGGAGGTGCAATGAGACCTGGGTGTCATGGTACATCAGTCATTGAAAGTTGGCATGCAGGTACAGCAGGCGGTGAATAAGGCAAATGACATGTTGGCCTTCATAACGTGAGCATTTGAGTATAGGAGCAGGGAGGTCTTACTGCAGTTGTACAGGGACTTGGTGAGGCCACACATTGCATATTGTGTACAGTTTTGGTCTCCTAGTCTGAGGAAGGACATTCTTGCTATTGAGGGAGTGCAGCGAAGGTTCACCAGACTGATCCCCGGGATGGCAGTACTGACATATGAAGAAAGACTGGATTGACTAGGCTTATATTCACTGGAATTTAGAAGAATGAGAGGCGATCTCATAGAAACATATAAAATTCTGACGGAATTGGACAGTTTAGATGCAGGAAGAATGTTCCCGATTTTGGGGAAGTCCAGAACCAGTGGTCACAGTCTAAGGATAAGGGGTAAGCCATTAAAACCGAGATGAGGAGAAACTTCTTCACTCAGAGAATTGTGAATCTGTGGAATTCTTTACCACAGAAAGTTGTTGAGTCCAGTTTGTTGGATATATTCCAAAGGGAGTTAGATGTGGCCCTTTCGTCTAAAGGGATCAAGGGGTATGGAGAGAAAGCAGGAATGAGGTACTGAAGTTGCATGATCAGCCATGATCATATTGAATGGTGGTGCAGGCTTGAAGGGCCGAATGCCCTACCCCTCCACCTATGTTCTATGTTTCTATGTTTCGAAGGGATATCCATATTGTTGATTGCTTAGTCTATCTGTAATGGTATATTTCAGTCTGTTTAATATGATTGTGGAGAATTTTACCTACCATCGGGTTTCCGATGGGAAACTGCTGGTTTGAGTTAGATTCTTATTTGCCCATGACAGAATGAGGCTATGGCAATTTTAACCATGAGACCCCATTAACATGCTACCGTTCCAGAAGTGAGCAGGTGTGACTGCTGGACTTTGGAAAATCAGGTTGCCTTTGGACACCTGCTAGCTTTGGATAAGTGTGGATAAAAGGGTTCTGGTGCAAGGGGTGCCTAAATATTCCTTGTAGGGCCCAGGTGAGCACTCCTGCTCCTTCTGGCCCCACAGAGAAAAGTTTAAAAAACTTACCTCGAAGTCCTTTTCAGCTTTTTAAAATATTAATTCTCAGGATGCAGGCATCACTGGCAAGGCAGGCATTTATTCCCCATCCCTTGTTGCCCTAAGAAAATAATGATGGACCAGTTGGGTTTTCACAAAAATCCAAGTTTCATAGTTACTTTTTATTTCCATTTTTTTTAACTGAAATATCATTCATTAACTGCCATAATGGGAGTTGAACTCATGTCCCCTGGATTATTATCCCAGACCTCTGGATTCCTAGTTCAGTAACATAACTACCATATCTGATCGTGATCACCTGGTGGAAAACCACATTGGCTTCCTCACTCAGGTCGTCATCGTATCCTCGAATAGCATATGTGAATTAGGACCCCACTGAATTTGGGCAGGCAGCTTAGCTTCCTGTCCGGAGACCTCATTTAAAATTGCAAATCGTGGCTTTCTGGAAAATAAGTAACCCGGAGTATTTTAACTGCCCTCTCCCCTTCCCCCCGCCCACTCCCGTCCTTTTTTTCAGGTACTGTTAAGGGAATATTCTGTTTTCAAATTCTGATAAAGGTTCATTTTCTCTTTTTCCAGTCCTATGGATATTGATCATTGTTCCCGATTTTGAGAATCGCTTTTTCAGCAGTTGTCTCATCTTTATCTGGACTCATGTTCTTTGCTACTTCAACAGATCCAGTAATTTTGTGAGTTTGAATTTGTCCTAAAGGGATGTCAAGGTTATTCTTGTATTAATTTTCTTAGAATCAAACTAAAGATTCTGGCTGAAAGCAAATTAGTATTTCTTTGAAATGTTCTTTCCATCCTTTGATCTGACCAGTTTCTTTCAGTTTTTTATATCAGGCTTAGCAGATAAGTCTTTGGTAGTTTTATACCTGTGGGAACTCAGGGACACTTCCGGTGTCCCTGACGACTATGTGTGTGGGAAGTGTATCCGCCTCCAGCTCCTGACGGACCGCGTTGCAGAATTGGAGCTGAGGGTGGATTCACTCTGGAGCATCCACGATGCTGAGAATGACGTGAGTAGCATGTGGAGCGAGTTGGTCTTACCGCAGGTGAAGGGTCCACAGCCAGCTAGGGAGTGGAAGACCAGCAGGAAGAGCAGTGCAAGGAAGGTAGTGCAGGGGTCCCCTGCGGTCACCCCCCTGCAAAACAGATACACCGCTTTGGGTACTGTTGAAGAGGATGACTCAGCAGGGGAGGGCAGCAGCAGCCAAGTTCATGGCACCGTGGCTGGCTCTGCTGCACAGAAGGGTGGGAAAAAGAGTGGGAGAGCTATAGTGATAGGGGACTCTATTGTAAGGGGAATAGATAGTTTCTGCGGCCGCAACCGAGACTCCAGGATGGTATGTTGCCTCCTTGGTGCAAGGGTCAGGGATGTCTCGGAGTGGCTGCAGAACATTCTGGAGAGGGAGGGTGAACAGCCAGTTGTCGTGGCACATGTAGGTACCAACGATATAGGTAAGAAGCAGGAAGAGGTCCTACAAGCTGAATTTAGGGAGCTAGGAGTTAAATTAAAAAGTAGGACCTCAAAGGTAGTAATCTCTGGATTGCTACCAGTGCCACGTGCTAATCAGAGTAGAGGGAGCAGGATAGTTAGAATAAATACGTGGCTTGAGCAGTGATGCAAGAGGGAGGGATTCAAATTCCTGGGACATTGGAACCAGTTCTGGGGGAAGTGGGACTTGTACAAAAGGGACGGTCTGCACTTGGACAGGACTGGAACTGATGTCCTAGGGGTAACATTTGCTAATGCAGTTCGGGAGTGTTTAAACTAATATGGCAGGGGGATGGGAACCTATGCAGCGAGATAGGGCGAAGTATTCTGGAGTCAGAAACAGATGGTAGAAAGGTAAAAAGCAATAGTGGAAGGCTGAGTAAACAAAGGCAAGAAACAAAAAGGGCCACACTACATCATAATTCTAAAAGGACAAAGGGTGTTAAAAAAACAAGCCTGAAGGCTTTGTGTCTTAATGCAAGGAGTATCCGTAATCAGGTGGATGAATTAACTGTGCAAATAAATGTTAACGGATATGATGAGATTGGGATTACAGAGACATGGCTCCAGGATGATCAGGGCTGGGAACTCAACATCCATGGGTATTCAACATTCAGGAAGGATAGAATAAAAGGAAAAGGAGGTGGGGTAGCATTGCTGGTTAAAGAGGAGATCAATGCAATAGTTAGGAAGGACATTAGCTTGGATGATGTGGAATCTATATGGGTAGAGCTGCAGAACACCAAAGGGCAAAAAACGTTAGTGGGAGTTGTGTACAGACCTCCAAACAGTAGTAGTGATGTTGGGGAGGGCATCAAACAGAAAATTGGGGGTGCATGCAATAAAGGTGCAGCATATAGATTGGGCTAACCAAACTGGAAGCAATACGGTGGAGGAGGATTTCCTGGAGTGCATTAGGGATGGTTTTCTAGACCAATATGTTGAGGAACCAACTAGGGGGGAGACCAAGACCGGGTGTTGTGTAATGAGAGAGGATTAATTAGCAATCTCGTTGTGCGAGGCCCCTTGGGGAAGAGTGACCATAATATGGTGGAATTCTACATTAGGATGGAGAATGAAACAGTTAATTCAGAGACCATGGTCCAGAACTTAAAGAAGGGTAACTTTGAAGGTATGAGGCATGAATTAGCTAGGCTAGATTGGTGAATGATACTTAAGGGGTTGATTGTGGATGGGCAATGGCAGACATTTAGAGACTGCATGGATGAACTACAACAATTGTACATCCCTGTCTGGCGTAAAAATAAAAAAGGGAAGGTGGCTCAACTGTGGCTATCAAGGGAAATCAGGGATAGTATTAAAGCCAAGGAAGTGGCATACAAATTGGCCAGAAATAGCAGCGAACCCGGGGACTGGGAGAAATTTAGAACTCAGCAGAGGAGGACAAAGGGTTTGATTAAGGCAGGGAAAATAGAGTAAGAGAGGAAGCTTGCAGGGAACATTAAGACGGATTGCAAAAGTTTCTATAGATATGTAAAGAGAAAATAGATTAGTAAAGACAAACGTAGGTCCCCTGCAGTCAGAATCAGGGGAAGTCATAACGGGGAACAAAGAAATGGCAGACCAATTGAACAAGTACTTTGGTTCAGTATTCACTAAGGAGGATACAAACAACCTTCCGGATATAAAAGGGGTCAGAGGGTAAGAAGGAGGAACTGAGGGAAATCCTTATTAGTCGGGAAATTGTGTTGGGGAAATTGATGGGATTGAAGGCCGATAAATCCCCAGGGCCTGATGGACTGCATCCCAGAGTACTTAAGGAGGTGGCCTTGGAAATAGCGGATGCATTGACAGTCAGTTTCCAACATTCCATAGACTCTGGATCAGTTCCTATAGAGTGGAGGGTAGCCAATGTAACTCCACTTTTTAAAAAAGGAGGGAGAGAGAAAACAGGGAATTATAGACTGATCAGCCTGACATCGGTAGTGGGTAAAATGATGGAATCAATTATTAAGGATGTCATAGCAGCGCATTTGGAAAGAGGTGACATGATAGGTCCAAGTCAGCATGGATTTGTGAAAGGGAAATCATGCTTGACAAATCTCCTGGAATTTTTTGAGGATGTTTCCAGTAGAGTGGACAAGGGAGAACCAGTTGATGTGGTATATTTGGACTTTCAGAAGGCTTTCGACAAGGTCCCACAAGAGATTAATGTGCAAAGTTAAAGCACATGTGATTGGCGGTAGTGTGCTGACATGGATTGAGAACTGGTTGTCAGACAGGAAGCAAAGAGTAGGAGTAAATGGGTACTTTTCAGAATGGCAGGCAGTGACTAGTGGGGTACCGCAAGGTTCTGTGCTGGGGCCCCAGCTGTTTACATTGTACATTAATGATTTAGACGAGGGGATTAAATGTAGTATCTCCAAATTTGCGGATGACACTAAGTTGGGTGGCAGTGTGAGCTGCGAGGAGGATACTATGAGGCTGCAGAGTGACTTGGATAGATTAGGGGAGTGGGCAAATGCATGGCAGATGAAGTATAATGTGGATAAATGTGAGGTTATCCACTTTGGTGGTAAAAACAGAGAGACAGACTATTATCTGAATGGTGACAGATTAGGAAAAGGGGAGGTGCAATGAAACCTGGGTGTCATGGTACATCAGTCATTGAAGGTTGGCATGCAGGTACAGCAGGCGGTTAAGAAAGCAAATGGCATGTTGGCCTTCATAGCGAGAGGATTTGAGTACAGGGGCAGGGAGGTGTTGCTACAGTTGTACAGGGCCTTGGTGAGGCCACACCTGGAGTATTATGTACAGTTTTGGTCTCCTAACTTGAGGAAGGACATTCTTGCTATTGAGGGAGTGCAGCGAAGGTTCACCAGACTGATTCCCGGAATGGCAGGACTGACCTATCAAGAAAGACTGGATCAACTGGGCTTGTATTCACTGGAGTTCAGAAGAATGAGATGGGATCTCATAGAAACGTTTAAAATTCTGATGGGTTTGGACAGGTTAGATGCAGGAAGAATGTTCCCAATATTGGAGAAGTCCAGAACCAGGGGTCACAGTCTAAGGATAAGGGGTAAGCCATTCAGGACCGAGATGAGGAGAAACGTCTTCACCCAGAGAGTGGTGAACCTGTGGAATTCTCTACCACAGAAAGTTGTTGAGGCCAATTCACTAAATATATTCAAAAGGGAGTTAGATGTAGTCCTTACTACTAGGGGGCTCAAGGGGTATGGCGAGAAAGCAGGAATGGGGTACTGAAGTTGCATGTTTAGCCATGAACTCATTGAATGGCAGTGCAGGCTCGAAGGGCCGAATGGCCTACTCCTGCACCTATTTTCTATGTTTCTATGTTTCTATATACTGTATCCATTATTCCTTATGTTCTGCCAACGATAGGACTCCTGGCAGAATTTGCGTAGAAGAGATTGCAGGATGCAGACTTTATGTGCAGCAACCTCGAACTTGTCTTGTCCCAATCGCGATTGCTGCTCGAGTCAATCTCTGTGAATTGCTCTTTCTCAAGCTTCATCTTTATTTTCCTATTATTGGTGCTCAACAGTAGAGAAGGGTCATTGGAAACCTGGTAGTAATAGGAATTTACTACTGGCAAGAACACCAATCGCTGTTACCAAAGGAAAAATCATTCTGTTGAACCTGTCAATAGAGACATGACTGTATCCTAATCCAGGGATCTGAAGCCATGACAGGAATATGATGCTTTGGTGTCAACAGCTTTATGCCTATAGATGACATGGAAGCATGGCCTTGTTCTGTTGCCCTGGCTGTAACAATATTGACTTATATCATTAACTGAAGATTGGACTGGACCTGGTGTGTCTAGATCCAACTTTCAAATGCCAATGTGAACTCTATACTCTAAATCAAGCAAACTAAACTTTAGCAAAACATTTGTGACCAATTTTCATGCAGTACAGTACAAATTTCATCCCAACATGTCCCTTCCTTTGCCCAATGCTTGTCAACATTGTCAATGGCTTGTTATCCTCAGACTTCATCACTCGACCTTTCAATACTGCCATCATCATCCTCCTTCAAAAAGAATATCCTTGACCCTTTGTTCTCTTCACCTATTGCTCCAACTCTAAACATCTTTTTCTCTCCAAGGTTCACAAATGTGTCAATATCACCCAACACAATCCTCCCTGTTATTGCCCTGGCCAAAGTCACTAGCTTGGACCATGGTGCACCATCCCTCCTTGTGCTTAAACCCTTGTGCAGCTTTCAACATTGTCAACCACTCCATTTTCTTCATTCATCTCTCCTTTGTGCTCAAAACTTTTCTTGGTTCTATCTTGACTGTCCAAAAGCAATGAGCACACTTGCTTCTCTAACTTGCTTGAAGCTATCATTAAGGAGGAAATAGTGGGACATCTAGATACGAATGGTGCAATCAAGCAGACGCAACATGGATTCATGAAGGGGAAATCATGTTTGACTAATTTACTGGAATTATTTGAGGATATAATGAGCATGGTGGATAGAGGTGTACCGATGGATGTGGTGTATTTAGATTTCCAAAAGGCATTCGATAAGGTGCCACACAAAAGGTTACTGCAGAAATAAAGGTACGCGGAGTCAGAGGAAATGTATTCGCATGGATCGAGAATTGGCTGGCGAACAGAAAGCAGAGAGTCGGGATAAATGTTTTTTTTTCGGGTTGGAAATCGGTGGTTAGTGGTGTGCCACAGGGAACGGTGCTGGGACCACAACTGTTTACAATATACATAGATGACCTGGAAGAGGGGACAGAATGTAGTGTAACAAAATTTGCAGATGACACAAAGATTAGTGGGAAAGTGGGTTGTGTAGAGGACACAGAGAGTCTGCAAAGAGATTTAGATAGGTTAAACGAATGGGCTAAGGTTTGGCAGATGGAATACAATGTCGGAAAATGTGAGGTCATCCACCTTGGGAAAAAAAACAGTAAAAGGGAATATTATTTGAATGGGGAGAAATTACAACATGCTGCGGTGCAGAGGGACCTGGGGGTCCTTGTGCATGAATCCCAAAAAGTTAGTTTGCAGGTACAGCAGGTAATCAGGAAGGCAAATGGAATGTTGACCTTCATTGCGAGAGGGATGGAGTACAAAAGCAGGGAGGTCCTGCTGCAACTGTACAGGGTATTGATGAGGCCGCACCAGGAGTACTGCGTGCAGTTTTGGTCACCTTATTTAAGGAAGGATAGACTAGCCTTGGAGTGGGTACAGAGACGATTCACTAGGCTGATTCCGGAGATGAGGGGGTTACCTTATGATGATAGATTGAGTAGACTGGGTCTTTACTCGTTGGAGTTCAGAAGGACGAGGGCTGATCTTATAGAAACATTTAAAATAATGAAAGGGATAGACAAGATAGAGGCAGAGAGGTTGTTTCCACTGGTCGGGGAGACTAGAACTAGAGGGCACAGCCTCAAAATACGGGGCAGCCAATTTAAAACCAAGTTGAGAAGGAATTTCTTCTCCCAGAGGGTTGTGAATCTGTGGAATTCTCTGCCCAAGGAAGCAGTTGAGGCTAGCTCATTGAATGTATTCAAATCGCAGATAGATAGATTTTTAACCAATAAGGGAATTAAGGGTTACGGGGAGCGGGGGGGTAAGTGGAGCTGAGTCCACGGCCAGATCAGCCATGATCTTTTTGAATGGCGGAGCAGGCTCGAGGGGCTAGATGGCCTACTCCTGTTCCTAATTCTTATGTTCTTATGTTCTTATGTTCTCTCCCAATATTCTTTTTAATTTCACGCATGTACTTTCTATACTCCTCGAGAGTTTCAACAGTATTAAGCCCTCGGTATCTGTCATAAGCCTCCCTTTTTTTCTTTATCCTACCCTGTATGTCCCTTGACATCTAGGGAGTTCTAGATTTGTTAGTCCCACCCTTTTTCTTTAGGGGAACACACTTGCTCTGAACCCTCAGGTCTCCTCTTTGAATTCCTCCAACTGTTCTGACACTGCAAGAAGCTGTTTCCAGTCCACTATGGCTGAATCCTATCTCATCTTAGCAAAATTGTCTTTTCCGCAATTGAGAAATTTATTCCTGGTCTACATAGAAACATAGAAACATAGAAAGTAGGTGCAGGTGTAGGCCATTCGGCCCCTCGAGCCTGCACCACCATTCAATATGATCATGGCTGATCATGCAACTTCAGTACCCCATTCCTGCTTTCTCTCCATACCCCTTGATCCCTTTAGCCGTAAGGGTCACATCTAACTCCCTTTTGAATATACCTAATGAACTGGCCTCAACAACTTTCTGTAGTAGAGAATTCCACAGGTTCACAACTCTCTGAGTGAAGAAGTTTCTCCTCATCTCAGTACTAAATGACTTACCCCTTATCCTTAGACTGTGACCCCTGGTTCTGGACTTCCCCAACATCGGGAACATTCTTCCTGCATCTAACCTGTCCAATCCTGTCAGAATTTTATATGTTTCTATGAGATACCCTCTCATTCTTTTAAATTCCAGTGAATATAAGCCTAATCGATCCAATCTTTCTTCATATGTCAATCCTGCCATCCCGGGAATCAGTCTGGTGAACCTTCACTGCATTCCCTCAATAACAAGAATGTCCTTCCTCGGATTAGGAGACCAAAACTGTACATAATATTCAAGGTGAGGCCTCACCAAGGCCCTGTACAACTGCCGTAAGACCTCCCTGCTCCTATACTCAAATCCTCTCGCTATGAAGGCCAACATGCCATTTGCCTTCTTCACCGCCTGCTGTACCTGCATGCCAACTTTCAATGACTGATGTACCATGACACCCAGGTCTCGTTGCACCTCCCCTTTTCCTAATCTGTCACCATTCAGATAATATCCTGCCTTCATGTTTTTGCCACCAAAGTGGATAACCTCACATTTATCCACATTATACTGCATCTGCCATGCTTTTGCCCACTCACCTAACCTGTCCAAATCGCCCTGCAGCCTCTTAGCATCCTCCTCACAACTCACCCAGCTTAGTGTCATCTGCAAACTTGGAGATATTACATTCAGTTTCTTTGACTAAATCATTAATGTATATTGTAAATAGCTGAGATCTCAGCACTGAACGTTGCGTTACCCCACTAGTCACTGCCTGTCATTCTGAAAAGGACCCGGTTATTCCTACTCTTTGCTTCCTGTCTGCCAACCAGTTCTCTATCCACATCAATACATTACCCCCAATACCATTTGCTTTAATTTTGCACACCAATCTCTTGTGTGGGACCTTGTCAAAAGCCTTTTGAAAGTCCAAATATATCACATCCACTTGTTCTCCCTTGTCCACTCCACCAGTTACATCCTCAAAAAATTCCATAAGATTTGTCAAGCATGATTTCCCTTTCATAAATCCATGCTGACTTGGACCGATCCTGTCACTGCTTTCCAAGTGCACTGCTATATCTTTAATAATTGATTCCAACATTTTCCCCACTACTGATGTCAGGCTAACCGGTCTATAATTCCCTGTTTTCCCTCTCCCTCTTTTTTTAAAAAGTGGGGTTACATTAGCTCCCCTCCAGTCCATAGAAACTGATCCAGAGTCTATAGAATGTTGTTTAAAGAATGTTGCACTATCTCTGTCCTTTTCCATAACTATCCTAAATCTAACTAAATTATGATCACTCACTCCAAAATGCTCTCCCACTGATACCCCTTCCACATGCCCAGCTTAATTCCCTGAAACTAAGTCCAGAACCGCCCCCTCCCTTGTTGGGCTTGCTACATACTGGCTAAAAAAGTTCTCCTGAATGCATTTTAGGAATTCCACGCCCTCTATACCTATCACACTAATTCTATCCCAGTTAATAGTAGGATAGTTAAAATCCCCTACTATCACTGCCCTATAGTTTTTGTACTTTTCAGACATTTGCCTACTTACTTGCTCTTCTATCTCTCTCTGACTGCTTGGGGGTCTGTAGTACACTCCCAGCAGTGTGATTGCCCCATTTTTATTCTTCAATTCAATCCATATGGCCTCATTTGATGATCCATCGAACATATCATCCCTCCTCAGAGCTGTAATTGTTTTTTTAGTCAATACTGCGACTCCCCTCCTTTTATACCCTCGCTCTCTATCCCGTCTGAAAACCCTGTAACCAGGAATGGTGAGCTGCCATACCTGCCCTTCTTTCAGCCATGTCTCACTAATAGCTATATCATACTCCCAATTGTCTATCTGTGCTCTCCGCTCAACTGCCTTATTTCCTATACTGCCTGCATTAATGTATATATCATTTAGCACTGCGAAATTCCTTTGTTGTCTATTTTTTGGCTTTTGTTTCCTCTGCCTTCCAAATTCACTTTCTACTTTTCTGCTTTCCAATTGCAGCTTTGCTTCTCTTTCTTCTTAATCTATTCTTAGGTTCCCATTCCCCTGCCAACCTAGTTTAAACCCTCCCCAACAACACTAGCAATGCCCCATCCCCACCCCACCCCCACGAATATATTGGACCCAGCTCTGTTGAGGTTCAACCAGTCTGGCTTGTACAGGTCCCACCTCCCCCAGAAAAGGTCCAACTGCCTCAGGAATCTAAAGCCCTCTCTCCTGCACCATCTCTCTAGCCACACATTCTTCTGTTCTAGCCTCCGATTTCTGTACTCACTGGCACATGGCACCGGGAGTAATCCAGTCATTACTACCTTTGAGGTTCTGCTTTTTAATCTCTCTTCTCACTCACTAAAATCTGCCTGCAGGTCCACATCCCTCTTTCTACCAATGTCATTGGTACCGATATGGACCACAACCTCTGGCTGTTCACCCTCTGCTCCCAGAATGCCCTGCAGCCGCTCGGTGACATCCTTGACCCTGGCACCAGGGAGGCAACATATCATCCTGGAGTACTATCGCAGCCGCAGAAACGCCTGTCTGCTCCCCTAACTATCGAATCCTCCCAGCCCTATTGCTCTTCCACTCTTCTTCCTCCCCCCTGCGAAGCTGAGCCATCCGTGGTGCTGTGGACTTGGCTCTGGCTGCACTTCCCAGAGAAACCATCGTCCCCACCAGTACGCAGAACAGAATATTGGTTGGAGAGGGAGATGCACTCAGGGGACTCCTGCACTAACTGCCTAGTCCTCCTCTTCTGTCTGGCGGTCACCCATTCCCTCTCTACCTGCACACTCTTAAGCTGCGGGGTGGCCACCTCTAGAAACATGCTATCCATGATGTTCTCAGCCTCGCGGATGCACCGCAGTGACTCCAGCTGCTGCTCAATCTCCGAAACCCAGAGCTCGAGTTGCTGCAGCTAGCGAAACTTCCTGCACATGTGGTCGTCCAGACTATGCGAAGTGTCCAGGACTTCCCACATGGCACAGGATGTGCACTCCACAGGACTGAGCTGCCCTGCCCTGCCTCTATTTATTTGGCTGTGAATTAAACTATGAACTATGAACTATTTGACTATGAAATAAACTTAAAACTAGATAAAAACAGTCACCGGCTACTTACCAATCAGCTGTTTCCCTTCAGCTGACATCCCTGTGATATCACACTTTCGAGTTTTGCCTCTGTTGAGTCGCTCCCACTCCGCCACTGCCCTACTCCGCATTTGCTCGGGTCCACCGCCTCTGTTCTGGGCCTGTGCTCACTGCGCTCGTTTATTCCACTCCGCCACTGCCCTACTCCGCCTTTGCTCTGGTCCACCGCCTCTGTTCTGGGCCTGTGCTCACTGCGCTCGTTTATTCCACTCCGCCACTGCCCTACTCCGCCTTTGCTCTGGTCCACCGCCTCTGTTCTGGGCCTGTGCTCACTGCGCTCGTTTATCCCACTCTGCCGCTGCTCTGCTCAGCCTCTGCTCGGGTCCATCCCATCTGGTCTCACTGTGCCCACTGCACTCTTTTATCCCACTCTGCTGTTGTTCTGCTCCATCTCTGCTCGGGTCCGCTGCCTTGTATTTTGTTTAACTAATTTGGTTTTTAAGATTTGAAATATCACTCAATTATCTATTTATAGTTTCTAATCTATAATCACGGCTCTTAATTTAAACTAATGCCCTAGTTTTAGAGAAAAAGAGAGAAATACTCACCAACCAATCACTTACCTGCTTTCCTGTGACGTCACGCTTTGATTTTTTTTCCCCTCACTGGTCCGTTTGCTCTTGCTACCAGCTAACTCAATGGCCACCACTGCTCCTCTGATCCTGTTACTGGTTTTGCGCCCGAGCTTCTATTTATGGCCGCTTCTGCTCCTCTGTTCCCGCAGTGTAAGGCTGGTCTACCAAAAATGATATGGACTCCCCCACATTGAAATTATGATTGCATCCCATTAAAATTGGCAAATTATCTTGAATGGGGAAAATAAGATTGGTGGACAGGTTACACTAGGATCATACCTTTATTTTGAAAGAAATTGATTTATAACCTGAATGTTGACTGAAAGTTTAAATTACTTTATAACTATATTTAGCAGGACATCAGCGACATAGAATGAAATGTCATGAGCTCACCTCCCTGCTTCAAACCCCTTCAGTATCATTGCTTGCTCTTGTGGCAAGTGCCAGGATATCAATTGCCAAAGGAAATAATAGAGATGATAAGGGACACATTTGGATTCTACTGTTTGGGTAGTTGTGTTGGCAAAATTGAATTGGGGTTTAAAAAAAAGTGTGCATGATGGATACCCATTCGAAAAAAGACTGACAGCTAGAAATTCCTTTGCTCTCCGCTTACGGTGATAATGTTTGAAATCTTGGAAAAGTATCGTCAGGCGATAATCATTTTCTGCTCCTGGGAAATTCAGCTTCAGTGCTCCAAGAGGGAAGTGGAGCATGAAATCAAGCGCTAACCACTTCTCTTAGGGCGCTAAAGTGCGAGAGCGGGGCGGTAGCGGCAGAGCGCTGACCAACGTGGAATGCAATGATACCGGCATCAGAGGCTGCTTCCCTCACTTAAAGGGAAAGGCCAATGATGGTGCACAACAAACTTCTGCTCAGTTCTGCGTTGAAAGGGGACCTGCGCGACTGCGATTACAGCCCCAAACACTTTCAGAGAGTGGAGGGCTTTGATATCTTGCAGCAAGCATCGAAGATTTTAACCAGGCACCAGGCTGGTGCAAAACATAAAGTGTGGCCTACCTGAACACCACTGCCTTTAATTAGTGCTCCCCAAGCAGCCAGCCGAGGTGGCAATGCCTGCTCTTCCTGTCATTGTTTACACCTGGCAATACAGCAGGGAATGGTATCGGGGTGCTGTGCACGTTATGACGTCATGATTAGCGAGGTGCTAGAGGCCGAGGAGGTAAGTGTTAGTGCTAGCGCTAAACGGGCACTGAAGTTCGTGGGCGTCACTGGATTCGCTGCGCCTGGTCGGTAATTGGGATTACGGAGACATGGCTCCAGGGTGACCAAGGCTGGGAACTCAACATCCAAGGGTATTCAATATTCAGGAAAGATAGACAGAAAAGAAAAGGAGGTTGGGTAGTGTTGCTGGTTAAAGAGGAGATAAATGCAATATGAAGGAAGGACATTAGCGTGGATGAAGTGGAATCTGTGTGGGTAGAGCTGCGGAATACCAAAGGGCAGAAAACGCGAGTGGGAATTGTGTACAGACCACCAAACAGTCATAGTGAAGTTGGGGATGGCATCAAACAGGAAATTAGGGATGCGTGCAAGAAAGGTACAGCAGTTGTCATGGGTGACTTTAATCTACATATAGATTGGGCTAACCAAACTGGTAGCAATATGGTGGAGGAGGATTTCTAGACCAATATGTCGAGGAACTAACGAGAGAGCAGGCCATCCTACACTTGGTGTTGTGTAATGAGAGGATTAATTAGCAATCGTGTTGTGCCAGGACCTTTGGGGAAGAGTGACCCTAATATGGTAGAATTCTTCATTAAGTTAATACAAAGACTAGAGTCCTGAACTTAAAGAAAGGTAACTTTGACGGTATGGGACGTGAATTGGCTAGGATAGACTGACGAATGATACTTAAAGGGTTGACGGCTGATAGGCAAAGGCAGACATTTAAAGATCACATGGATGAACTTCAACAAATGTACATCCCTGTCTGGAGTAAAAATAAAATGGGGAAGGTGGCTCAACCGTGGCTTACAAGGGAAATTAGGGATAGTTTTAAATCCAAGGAAAAGGCATATAAATTGGCCAAAAAAAAGCAGTAAACCTGAGGACTGGGAGAAATTTAGAATTCAGCAGAGGAGGACAAAGGGTTTAATTAGGAGGGGGAAAATAGATTATGAGAGTAAGCTTGCAGGGAATATAAAAACTGACTGCAGAAGCTTCTACAGATATGTGAAGAGAAAAAGATTAGTGAAGACAAATGTAGGTCCCTTGCAGTCAGAATCAGGTGAACTTATAATGAACAAAGAAATGGCAGACCAATTGAACAAATACTTTGGTTCTGTCTTCACTAAGGAAGATACAAATAACCTTCCGGCAATACAAGGGGAACGAGGGTCTAGCAAGAAGGAAAAACTAAAGGAAATACTTATTAGTCAGCAAATTGTGTTAGGGAAACTGAGGGGATTGAAGGCCGATAAATCCTAAGGGCCTGATAGTCTGCATCCCAGAGTACTTAAGGAAGTGACCCGAGAAATAGTAGTTGCATTGGTGGTTATTTTCCAACATTCTATTGACTCTGGATCAGTTCCTATGGACTGGAGGGTAGGTAAAGTAACCCCACTTTTTAAAAAAGGAAGGAGAGAAAAATCAGGGAATTCTAGACCAGTCAACCTGATATTGGTGGGGAAAATGTTGGAATCAATTATTAAAGAGGTTATTACTGAGGTATGCCAGCTGATAAAGGCAGATCTGCAGCCTGCCAGCACCATCAGTACTGCACTGTCCGTCGAGGTCAAAGTCACCATGGCACTGTCGTTCTCCTTGTCGGGTTCTTTTCAGGCCACAGCTGGAGACATTTGCGGACTTTCTCAGCATGCCACACATTGGTGCATTATACAGGTCACTGAAGCCCTGTACGCATGCAGGTGGGACTTGATCAGCTTCCCTATGACCAGGGAGGCACAGAGTGAGAGAGCTCTTGGATTCTCCAGAATTGCCAACTTCCTCAAGGTGCAGGGAGCAATAGACTGTATGCACATCGCGATGCAGGCATCTTTTCAGGATGCTGAGGTTTTCAGGACCCGCAAGGGATTCCACTCTCTGAATGTGCAACTTGTTGTCGACCACCAGCAAATTATACTGGCAGTGAATGCTCAATTTCCGGGCAGCATCCATGATGTTCACATCCTGCGTGAGAGCACTATATCTGACTTGTTTAACAATCAGCCACAAGGTCAATGCTGGATGCTTGGTGACAAAGGATATGGCCTTGCCACCTGGCTGATGAGCCCCCTCCGTGACACCCACACCGAAGCCGAGAGGCGATACAACGAGAGCCACAGAGCAACTCGCAATATCGTGGAGAAAACCATTGGAGTGCTGAAGCAGCACTTTAGATGCCTGGACCACTCAGGAAGTGAGCTCCAAAACACACTGAGCAGATAGCTCAATTTGTGGTGGTGTGCTGCATGCTGCACAACCTGGCTATCAGGAGGGGACAAGAATTGCCTGATGAGTCTGACAGTCCACCTCACCAGAGAGGGGAAGAAGAGGACGAGAAGGCGGACGCTGACATCGACCTAGACAATCAGGCTGATGCTGAAGCCATGCCCCCGCCCCTCTGTAGACCGCATGTGTAAAGTCCTGTCCCCTCAGTACAGATTCACACGAGGCATGTAGTGAAGTCAAGGTCACTCTGGACCTGCACCTTTATTTCACAGCTCTGGAATGCTGCACTTGCCTGAGACCTGTCCTTATATACCTGCCTCTTGCAAGTGCACCCCTGGTGGTAAGGTATGCTGGTGGTTACAGGTCATATCTTATTACAGTCATGTATAGCATGTTAGGATACAGTTATATATAATAATGTAAGATACATGACATCACCCTCCCCCAAGGTCTTATTGTCTTTATAGGTTCAGTCTCTCAGGTTGTCTACGCTCTCGCGTGGAGCGTCTGAGTTGTGGTTCAGTTGTTTGCCTTGGTGTCTGTTTTTCTTTGGGTGTGGTTGCTGGTATCTCACCTGGGCTGTCTGTTTCGATTGGTGTGATTGTTGTTGACTCGCCTGGGCTGTCTGTTGGGATTGCCCTTTCCTCAGGTTGTTCCCTCTGTCTGTCCACCAGGTGTGGTGCGAGTTCCACATTGTAGTCTGCCTCTGGTTCCGCAATGTTGTTGGTAAATCTGCTTTTGACTTGGTCTACATGCCTCCGGCAGGTTTTGACATTGTCCATTTGTACTACCAGTAGCCTGTTTCCTTCCTTGCCCGTTACTGTCCCTGCAAGCCATTTGGGACCTCTGCCATAGTTTAGTACAAACACTTTGTCCCCTATCTCATTCCATCTCCCCCTCGAATTTCTGTCATGGTACTCAGTCAGCTTACGGCGCTTTGCCTCAACAATTTCGTGCATGTCTGGGAGGATTAATGAGAGCCTTGTTTTTAAAGTCCTTCTCATCAACAGTTGCGCGGGGGGGATCCCAGTCAGTGAGTGCGGACGAGATCTGTATGCCAACAGCAGTCGCGAAAGGCGACCCTGCAGCGTGGGACCTTGGATTTTAAGCATGCCTTGTTCAATGATTTGCACTGATCTCTCCGCCTGGCTGTTGGAGGCCGGCTTGAACGGTGCCGTCTTGACATGATTTATGCCGTGGTCAATTATAAAGTCTTGGAATTCTGCGCTGGTGAAGCACGGACCATTGTCACTGACCAATATGTCAGGTATTCCGTGCGTTGTAAACATGGTTGCGAGGCTCTCCACAGTGGTGGAGATTGTGCTCGAGTTTAAAATGGTGCATTCGATCCACTTTGAAAATGCATGAAATGCATGAATGGGCCCGCATAGTCTACGTGCACTCGTGACCACGGTTTGATAGGCCTGGGCCAGGGGCTCAGTGGAGCCTCCCTGGGGGCATTGCTGAGTTGGGCACAAATGATGCACCTTCGGACGCAGAGCTCCAGGTCCACGTCAATACCAGGCCACCAGACGTGGGATCTGGCTATGGCCTTCATGAGAATGATCCCCGGGTGCTCGCGGTGGAGCTCCCGGACAAATGCCTCACTGCATCGCAGAGGCATGACTACTCGGCTGCCCCACATCAGGTAGTCTGCTTGTAGTGATAGCTCATGCATGCGCCTGTGAAAGGTTTTAATTCCTTGGGGCAGGCATCGCGAGCCTCTGCCCAGTCACCGGTTAGGACACATCTTTTTAATAAGGATAACGTGGAGTCGCTGGCCGTCCAGGCTCTGATTTGGCAAGCCGTCATGGGCGAACCTGTGGACTCAAAGGCATTGATTGCCATGACTATCTCACAGTCCTGTTCATCAGACCCTTCCGTGGTCACCAGGGGTAGCCTGCTGAGTGCGTCGGCACAATTGTCTGTGGCTGGTCTGTGCCTTATGGTATAGCCGTAGGACGCCAGCATGAGTGCCCACCGTTGAATTCGTGCCGAGGCGTTGGCGTTTATTGCCTTGCTCTCCGATAGGAGGGACGTGAGGGGCTTGTGGTTGGTTTCTAATGCGAACTTGGCCCCGAAAAGGTATTGGTGCATCTTTTTGTCACCGTACACGCACGCGAGCGCCTCCTTCTCTACCATTCCGTACCCGTGCTCCGCCCGCGAAAGTGACCTGGAGGCATAAGCTATGGGTTGTAATTTGCCCGCACTATTGACATGTTACAAAATGCACCCGACCCCATACGCTGACGCATCACATGTGAGAACTAGCTTTTTACCTGAATCAAAGAAAGTCAAAACACTATTGGAACACAGAAGGTTGCGTGCCTTATTGAAAGCGCGTTCCTGGGTCCCCCCCAAAACCAATCGCACCCCTTTCTGAGTAGCACGTGGAGAGGCTCCAGCAGCGTGCTTAAGTTCTGCATAAAGTTCCCAAAGTAATTGAGTAGCCCGAGAAAGGCGCGCAGTTCTGAGACATTCCGGGGCCTGGGTGCCAGGCGAATTGCTTCTGTTTTGGACTCTGTTGGGCGGATTCCACCAGCGGCAATACTTCTGCCCAAAAATTCAACCTCGGGTGTGAGAAACAGGCACTTGGATTTCTTGACTCGTAGGCCTACCCGATCCAACCGCTTTAGTACTTCCTCCAAATTACAGAGATGGGAGTCGGTGTCCCTGCCCGTGATAAGTATGTCATCTTGAAATACAACCGTTCCCGGGATGGACTTGAGCAGACTCTCCATGTTGCGCTGGAATATGGCAGCTGCCGACCTGATGCCGAATGGGCATCGATTGTACATGAAAAGGCCTCGATGTGTGTTGATGGTGGTGAGTAGCTTGGATTCCTCGGTCAATTCTTGCGTCATATACGCAGATGTGAGGTCTAATTTTGAGAAAAGTTTACCTCCAGCCAATGTGGCAAATAGGTCCTCCGCTCTGGGCAGCGGGTACTGGTCCTGTAGGGAGACTCTGTTTATGGTAGATTTGTAGTCCCCACAGATTCGTACGGATCCATCAGGCTTCATGACTGGGACGATGGGACTTGCCCAGTCGCTAAATTCCACAGGTGATATAATGCCTTCCCGCAGAAGCCTGTCTAGTTCGTGTTCAATCTTTTCCCTCATCACAAAGGGTACAGCTCTGGCCTTGTGATGGACCGGTCTGGCATCCTGTGTGATGTAGATTTTGACTTTGGCCCTTTTGAAAGTGCCCACACCTGGCTGAAAGAGATGTTCAAATCGCTTTATAACTGTTGAGCAGGAGGTCCGTTCCTCTAATGACATGGCATGGACATCATCCCATTTCCAGTTTAGTTTTGCCAGCCAGCTTCTCCCCAGCAGTGCTGGGGGTTCTCCGGGGACAATCCACAGGGGAAGTCAGTTCACTGTCCCTTTGTGTGTGACAGAGAGCATGGCGCTGTCGAGGACTGGTACGATTTCTTTGGCATAGGTCCTTAGTGTGGTGTCGACCCTTGTGAGTTTTGGTCTGTCTCTTTTATGCGGCCACAGTTGTTCAAATTGTTGAGCGCCCATGAGAGATTGACTCGCTCCCATCTCCAGCTCCATGTTGACAGATATCCCATTGAGTAGGACCCTCATCATTATAGGAGGCGTCCTGTTGTAGGAGCAGCGGCCATTAATCGTGTTGACTCGCTGTACATCGGTTTCCCGGGTACTGTCCCCACCATCTTCTGGTCCGCTTTCCGACCCATCCGATTCATATACCAGCCGAGCTGACGTTTTTTTGCACATGTGGGCCAAATGCCCTGTATATTCACAATTCCTGCAAACAGCCTGTTGAAATCGACATTCCCTTGCCGAGTGCCCACTCCACACCTCCAGCACAGACCTGTTCCATTGTTCAACGAGTTTCCAAAGAATGAGCTGCGTCTGGCTGATCTCTCTTGAGCTTCTCTCAGTTTGTAGTTGATTGCTCGCATTGTGGGTTGTTGAGGTGTGAACGGCCGTTCCTGTGGCCCTTGATGGCTTCTGCCTGCTGTCGAGAACCTGTTCTCCCGGTTTTGTCTGTGTGTGGGGGTAGCAGCTTGTTTAGTGCTGTGAAATTCTTGTTCCAATATTTCGTTAGTTGTCGTACCTGCATTCTTCTTCCCCTACCAAGAATGTTTGTGAAACCAGTGCTGCTGCCTCTAAGGTCAGGTTCTTGGTCTCTATGAGCTTTCAGAATGTGCCTACGTGGCCTATTCCTTCAATGAAAAGTCTCTCAGTATTTCTCTCCTCAGTTCATCGGAGAACTCACATAAACTAGCCAACCTCCGAAGTTCCACCACGAAGTCGGGTATGCTCTGGTCCACACAGCATCTGTAGTTGTAGAACCTGTGTCTGGCCATGTGGAGGCTGCTCGCTGGTTTCAGGTGGTCTCTTACTAGTGTGCTCAATTCTTCAAACGACTTGCTTGCTGGTTTCTCGGGTGCCAACAGATCCTTCATTAAAGCGTATGTTTTCGAGCCACAGCTGGTCAAGAGATGGGCTCTTCTCTTGTCTGCCTTATCGTCGCCTAACCAGTCTTTGGTTACAAAGCTTTGCTGGAGCCTTTCTATAAAGTCCTCCCAATTGTCTCCCGCATTGTACTTTTCATCTGATCCGTTGTTCGCCATTCTGTGGATTCTGTAATCCCGTAACCCGTCACCACTGTAAAGTCCTGTCCCCTCAGTACAGATTCACACGAGGCATGTAGTGAAGTCAAGGTCACTCTGGACCTGCACCTTTATTTCACAGCTCTGGAATGCTGCACTTGCCTGAGACCTGTCCTTATATACCTGTCTCTTGCAAGTGCACCCCTGGTGGTAAGGTATGCTGGTGGTTACAGGTCATATCTTATTACAGTCATGTATAGCATGTTAGGATACAGTTATATATAATAATGTAAGATACATGACAGCATGAAAGGGCCCATGGTTGCATGATAGCTGCAAGAGCCTTACGTCAAGAGCTCTAAATGATCGTTTTGCCTGAAAGAACATTGGTGTTATTTACAAGGCTGACACACTGCTGGGTGTGCAGGTCATACAAAAATGGTGGGCATCACCTTGGTGACAGTTGAAGTTTAAGTTGATTGAGGTTAAGGGAAATAATATGCTTTGATGTTAAGGAATCACCAGCGTGTAATGGTGCAGCTATCTGAGCCAATGTGCTACAAGGTTTTGTTAAATAAAAAACATTTAAACCAACATTAGTCTGAAATCATAAATATTTCTGTACAAACCAACCCTTTCCCACCGCCTCCCCCCCCCCCCCACCCGCCTGGTTCTCCTCCCCACCTCTACCCCTTCCGCTTACCCTCCTGATTCCAAGTCGCCTGGCTGAGGAGGTCCTCAGGTGATGCTTCATTGCGGTTGGGAGGGTTGATGGCCGAAGCGCTGCTTGGACGGATATGGGAGAGGATGGTCCCGAGGTGGGAACGTGCTCCGAGCCTGAAGCAAGATATTGCTGCTGGCTATCGTGTGGTTGGCAATGGGGGTGCGGCACCTTGGGGTGCAGTGCAGCGCTCCAGGACCACTGGGAGCCCTCTGCCTGGCTACCAGCTCCAGGGCCTCCTCCATCCCTTCCATGTTATATCTTATTTGTTGGACAAAAACTTGGTGCCAACTATGTTCTTGGTGCTTAGTAGGCTTTTTGCTGCTGGTAAATCTCCATCGTGCCTCCCACAACAGCCAGACAAGCACACACCACAGCCACACACGCTTTCAGTCCCTCTGAGCTCCCTCTCTCTCTGTCTTCTCTTCTGTGCATGTCATGATGACTCTTGACCTCCTGAATCACGGGAATCGAACGTTTCCATACCATTGCTAAAGACAGCCACACTTCACAGCAGAAGGTCAAAAAAATTTAACGCTACCGCCCATTTGATATCGCTCGCGGTAACGCCCATTTTCAAAAATGGAAGCTAGGTGTTTTTTGAATGGGCGAGAAGCTGGCAACCTGGAAACCCTTTTTAACGCCCATGCTGGAAATAACGCCCATTTTTGGGCGATAAGCACAAAAGTGGAGGTTCTAGCCCATTATGTCTTATAAAAATAAAATATTTTCCTGATTTTTTAAAACGTTTTTAAAATTATGTTTAAAAATAAACTTGCGGTCGTGGGGAGGGTTTTTAACAATAAAATATGTGTTTATAATATTATTTTAACATGTTTTTGTATATTTAAAACACTTGTGCCTGTAAAAGTAGGCTATGCGCATGCTTTTATCAGGCACTAGATTTTGTGGACATTTGCTGGAAGATAGTCAGAATGAGCGTTTCCATACATTCTTTAAACATAGGAATAAAGATCATAGAGTTAAAGAATTTAGAGGATGAGGTTATAACATTATCGATTGAGTTTTGGCCATAGTAATTTAATTTGGAATATTGCAGACACTGTAGGAAATAAGAGCTTCTGGTAAATGTGATTAGGATGAGGTGAGCAGAGACTGTCTGTTCTCTTTTGATCAACATGTTTTAAACGAGTTATGTATGTCTTATTTGGG
The DNA here is from genome assembly GCF_044704955.1 of Pristiophorus japonicus. Lineage (NCBI taxonomy): Eukaryota > Metazoa > Chordata > Chondrichthyes > Pristiophoridae > Pristiophorus > Pristiophorus japonicus. Next base: position 115,902,083 of record NC_091977.1, on the reverse strand, counting down.
CAACATTGGCAGTACAATTACTAATATTGCAATTTTCCTCCTAACAATTTGCCAAATAAGATATATATAATGCATAAATTAAATGAAGTACATGCAGAGAAACACTAGACCATTGGGATAAAGTATTAAACACAAGTACAAAATGAGAAAAGCCTATTCAGCTCATCAAGCCCAATCGTTTCATCAGACCACATACAACATGGATTGCTCTGGCCTATCTTCTGGTTAATGTAGTCAAAGAGGATGAGTGGGTGGTGGGGAGGGGGAGGCGGTGTGGGGAGGGGAGATAAACATCGGTGAAACTTCCAAAAAGGAAAATTCTCTGAAATTGCTCCATGATACTAAAAGTAATTATTTAACAATTCTAGCAGCCTAACATCACAGGTTGCATCATTCAGCCGTGACCAATTGTATTACACATGACATTCCCATGGCTCTGAAAAGACTGCAACTATAATAGAGAGAAAAATAAAGTCCCAAACCACTTTATAACCAAGGGATTTACTTGTGAAATGCAGTCAGTGTTGATTTGAAGGCGAAATAAACTAGACTAATAAAAAACAAAAAATCTCCACATGCTGCAAACTGCAAATGTTGGAAATTTGAAATAGAAATAGAAAATGCTGTAAGCATACAGCAGGTTCTTCAGTAGCTTTAAAGAGAAAAGACAGATTAATGTTTCAAGTGTATACCCTTGATCATTGTTCTAGCACCCATCAATTGATGAAAATTAAAATACACAGGCAGTGGTGAATTCCACAGCTTGGTGCAATTGTTTTTAAATAAAGTTGAAAATATTGCAATATACATCTTCATCTGACTTTACTCAATACTGCGCTGCACTACCAGATAGGGTATATGTCTTGCTTCCCAGCAAGATCTCTTAATACGATCAGTAATCGTGGCAACTGGCAACAGTAAATAAAGAATCAGGCTCAAGTTGTGTTTTGTATATATATTACTTACTTTAGACCATGCCTGTATGTTGGCTGCACCTTTACTCTCTGCTGACACCTCTGATTCCCATTCAGGCCTGATGCACTGTACATATCAGTAACATCAATGAATCTTTAAAAAAATGGCATTCCTGCTGCTATGCTACTTTTGGGGCTGATTCTGGGGTATAATAGTACTTATATATCAAATGCAAGGGTGTACTAAAATCTCTGTCATGCTGATAATGAAGTGAACAGATGAAAAAATGCATTTTGCATCTTCACTGGTGGAAGCCGTCTCTAAGTGGATATTAGAAACTCGGAATAATAGCAGCTTCTTGCACTCAGACACAGAGCCAACCTGCACCATCTCTCTAATTCATTACTTTGTTTCCTTTTATCCATGAAGAAAGATTCTTCAGGAGAATTACCTTATTGTCTAAGAGTATTGGCTATGATTTATTCTCTGCCTTCTGTAATACATCAGATTTTCCTCTGAGGCTCCAAGGGCAGTGTTCTTTGACATTGTTTTTCTGTCATGGCCAACAGGTTTGCACTTGTTGTGTTTACATGGATTTTTTTTTTATATAACCCTTAGCATACTTGCGGCATAAATTTTCAAATTAAACACTGTTTGAGTCGTTGCTAAATCTCCTATTATTGGAAGAGTTTCAATGTGTGTTGGCAGAATTGTGCTTATATTACAACCACTGATCCAGGGTTACTCCTGCATTGTGGCTCAAAAAATCCAAACATCCCTGTGGCTTTTGCAAAAATGGTTTTGTTGCAGTTTTTATAATATGAAGTGATATTCTTTGCGATCCCTACAGTAACTGCAGACATGTAAATTTGTGGCATTAGGCTTGGGGTTTGAAGTATTTACAGTTTGAGCACCAGATAATCACCAGAACAAAGTGTTTGTGTTAAATGCTGTGGAAAAAAATCCGATTCAAATGTTACTTATATAAAATTTACCCATTCGCTCTAAACACATCAAGCTACTGACTGAAAATTGCCCCCAGCATCTGGAAGGTATGAAGTAAAAGTGTAAATAGATTTTATGGCGGTTAAAGAATTGCTGTTACAGTAACTGTATCTGTATTGTTTTCTGTGTGATGTGGGTAGGGGTAAGTGTGTGGTTTGGTGTGTGGGTGTGTTTGTGAGTATGTCCATGATTGTATGCTTGGGATAAGAATGTATGTTTCTGTGCTTATGCAGTTATGTATGTATTAATATGTGTTTGCATGTGTGTCTTTATGGCTATGTGGTTGCTTCTGTTTAGAAAATTAGATAAAGCAGTAACTTTTGATAGCTGAGATTTTCCAGCTCTCAGCCAAGCTGGGAGAATAATTCATCCACAAGAAATTCGGGCAAGATCTGAAACAGGCTGCCGATAAGCTATCATTTTTTTTTTGCTTGGCGATAAAAGTTAAAATTACCCTCACTATGTAAGAATCTCTGCCTGTGAGTGCAGATATATACTTGTGGATCTTTGGTCTTGTGCATGGAGGTTTTTACTGATAGGGATGAGCATTTGGCTAGTTTCATATTTGATGTCCTGAAAATGTGGATAATCATGAGGTTGAAGCTAGACCCTCTGTAGAGGCTCCTTGGAGCTGCAGAAATCATAAATCACCCCCCAGCTTTTCAAAAAGTACACGTGCCAACAATTAATTATACATTTGTTTCAAGAGTATCTTTTTTGCAAATTGTTTTGGTTTGATCTATTTAATATTTACTAAATTACAAATCGCTCTTCAGTAACACTCCAGAACATTCTGTTCTACTTTAAAATAATAAAACTAAATATTGAAAGAATATACAATATTAATAACAAACATACATGCGGTGAAATTGGTTTTGAGCAGTAGCACAAACAGGCAATAGCGAATTGGCAGCCCGCTTTACACTTGCCTGATTTTCTTTTCTATTAATCAATTTCATCCTCACAAAGTCTAAATCCAGTTGTGACTACATGAAAGGAGTAGACTGGAATGTAGTACAAAAGCAAAATACTACAGATGTTGGAAATCTGAAATAAAACCAGAAAATGCTGGAAATACTCAGCAGGTCAGGCAACATCTGTAGAGAGAGAAACAGAGTTAACGTTTCAGGTCGATGATATTTCATCAGACTGGAATGTAAGTGCTATAAACTTCTGTAAAAATAAGAAAGCTATGAACATGATTACATTTCTGGTTAATTTTGGTGATTATGTTGTTCCCCATAAGAATCTGTTGAGATACCAATTAAAGACCAATGCCAGACCAATTGAACAAATACTTTGGATCTGTCTTCACTAAGGAAGACACAAATAACCTTCCGGAAATACTAGGGGACCGAGGGTCTAGCGAGAAGGAGGAACTGAAGGAAATCCTTATTAGTCAGGAAATTGTGTTAGGGAAATTGATGGGCTTGAAGGCCGATAAATCCCTAGAGGCTGATAGTCTGCATCCCAGAGTACTTAAGGAAGTGGCCCGAGAAATAGTGGATGCGTTGGTGATCATTTTCCAACATTCTATTGACTCTGGATCAGTTCCTATGGACTGGAGGGTAGCTAATGTAACACCACTTTTTAAAAAAGGAGGGAGAGAGAAAACAGGGAATTATAGACCGGTTAGCCTGACATCAGTAGTGGGGAAAATGTTGGAATCAATTATTAAAGATGAAATAGCAGCGCATTTGGAAAGCAGTGACAGGATTGGTCCAAATCAGCATGGATTTATGAAAGGGAAATCATGCTTGACAAATATTCTAGAATTTTTTGAGGATGTAACTAGTAGAGTGGACAAGGGAGAACCAGTGGATGTGGTGTATTTGGACTTTCAAAAGGCTTTTGACAAGGTCCCACACAAGAGATTAGTGTGCAAAATTAATGCACAAGGTATTGGGGGTAATGTATTGACATGGATAGAGAACTGGTTGACAGACAGGAAGCAGAGAGTCGGAATAAACGGGTCCTTTTCAGAATGGCAGGCAGTGACCAGTGGGGTGCTGCAGGGTTTAGTGCTGGGACCCCAGCTATTTACAACATACATCAATGATTTAGATGAAGGAATTGAATGTAATATCTCCAAGTTTGCAGATGACACTAAGCTGGGTGGCGGTGTGAGTTGTGAGGAGGATGCTAAGAGGCAGGATGACTTGGACAGGTTAAGTGAGTGGGCAAATGCATGGCAGATGCAGTATAATGTGGATAAATGTGAGGTTATCCACTTTGGTGGCAAAAACAGGAAGACAGAATATTATCTCAATGGTGACAGATTAGGAAAAGGGGAGGTGCAACGAGACCTGGGTGCCATGGTACATCGATCATTGAAGTTTGGCATGCAGGTACAGCAGGCAGTGAAGAGGGCAAATGGCATGTTGGTCTTCATATCTAGAGGATTTGAGTATAGGAGCAGGGAGGTCTTACTGCAGTTATACAGAGCCTTGGTGAGGCCACACCTGGAATATTGAGTTCAGTTTTGGTCTCCTAATCTGAGGAAGGACGTCCTTGCTATTGAGGGAGTACAGCGAAGGTTCACCAGACTGATTCCCGGGAAGGCAGGACTGACATTTGAGGAGAGACTGGATCAACTGGGCTTGTATCCGCTGGAGTTTAGAAGAATAAGAGGGGATTTCATAGAAACATATAAAATTCTGACGGGATTGGACAGGTTAGAAGCAGGAAGAATGTTCCCATTGCTGGGGAGTTCCAGAACCAGGGGTCATAGTCTAAGAATAAGCAGTAAACCATTTAGGACTGAGATGAGGAGAAACTTCTTCACTCAGAGAGTGGTTAACCTGTGGAATTCTCTACCGCAGAAAGTTGTTGAGGCCAGTTCGTTAGATATATTCAAAAGGGAGTTAGATATGGTCCTTACGGCCAAAGGGATCAAGGGGTATGGAGAGAAAGCAGGAAAGGGGTATTGAGGTTCAATGATCAGCCATGATCTTATTGAATGGCAGTGCAGGCTCGAAGGGCCGAATGGCCTGCTCCTGCACTTAATTTCTATGTTTCTATGTTTCTATGTTTCTACTGTCTCCTGGTGGCCTCAGATGTGTTAATTTGTTTCTCCATATTTTCAAGAGTTTGTAGTCACATATATATTTATTGAAGCCACTGTACCTTTTCATTGCATAGTGCTGACATATTGGCCAGGAAATTTGGCCTGCGCTGAAATCTGGCTCGAAGTAGGTGGTGCACCTGCAGCGTGTGCCCGACGATAAAGGCCCAAGGCTCACTGGAAATTGGGCCTCAGGCCTCATCTACATAATACTGGAGAGCTGGGGGTGCTAATTTGGCAGTCGACACACGTCCGGAAGAGATTGGGGGCAGGTCATTGCGCTCAGAAATTGGCTCCTCGACCCTTTTATTTTTCATCCAGAAATGGAGTGCGATGGGGACCAATTTCTTTCTCTTTAACATTTCTTGTCACAGTTGTGTTGGGAATGATGTAAGTTTATGTTTGTTTGTGGCAATAGGGCAAAGTTAACAAGGCTATATTTATTGCCCTTGCTATTGGCCCTGACAAGATGGTGGTGGATTTTCTTCTTGAACTGCTGCAGTCCTGATGGTGCTTCCCACAGTGGTGTTAGGTATGGGAATTCCAGTATTTTGATTCAATGATGATGATAGAGCAGTAATATATGTACAAGTCAGGGATGGTGTGGAACTTGGAGAGGAACTTGGAAGTGACAATATTTCCATGGTCTTGTGGCTGTTGTCTTTCTCAGTGACAGAAGTCACAAGGCTGGGACATTTATTGGTTGAAACAATGGCTTATGGCATTTATGGCCCCTTTTTTTCTCACTGTTGACCAATTTAGGAGAAATAGGTGTTAGACACTCACTAATATAAGAAATTGTGCTAATGCCTATTTTAAGCTGCTGCCAGGGATGCCTGAACATCATCCAACCCAATATGGGATTGTACGTATTTAAGGCATTGTTATGGTATGGGACGTAGCCCCATGAAATTGGTCATTCACCCCCACCCCCACCCCCCTCCCCCGCCATTTTATACCTTGAAGAACAGGCAAAACAGCAATGACTTTTCCAGCCAATATGTTTTTCAGGATCTGAATCTGAACAAGGTCTAAACAAGTGAAACTTGACCTCCACTTGGATATGAGAAAATACCAACCCTGCAGGATCATTCAACACCTCTTCCCTCCACCCAAAACCCAAAGGGGATGAAATTGACCCTTTTTATAGCACCGTTAGTGCCTCTGGGGGATGCTAATGGGGTGCAATGGCATTTTTGCTCAGGGGAGGGGGTGCTACCGGCTCACGGGAATTGCCCCGGAGGGTTTGGGGGTGGCGCTGTCCCGGCGGTGCCGCACCCCACGGTTAGCGTGCTGGCCCGATGCGCAACCAATGATATTGTCATCGCCGTGCGTGCCGACCCCTCACTGCCCCATGCTGACCCCTTTTCCACCCTGCGGGGGAAATTGCCCCACGGGCTGCGAGGCTGGTGTGGGCGGATGGCACTGCCAGCTTAGGACATCCACTGGCAGGGCACCCCTTAAAGGGGAGGCCCTTAGTGCCCCGGACACTGCCATCTTTATTTGTCGGCCTCATTATAATAGTTAAATGGCGACCCCATTCCACTCCCCATCCCACCTCCGTTAAAACCGGAAGTTGATGGGTTCTGGTCTGGATTCAGATTTTTAACATTTTAACTTCCCACCCGAACCCAAAGCAACCATTTTTTGGAGTTAACATTCTACCTCCACCACCCCATATGTGAATTTTTTATTGTGAGAAAGAGTCAGGGCCGTTATTTGTAACGGTTGTCACACCAAGGGAATCCTAATCAAATTAAGCCGAATCCTGTGTAGGTAGGCTGGATTTGTGGATGTTGTTTACACCTGCTGTTTCTTTTGTTTCTGGTCCGTCACTACAAGCAGTAATTCAATATAAAGTCAATTTTTGAGCAACTCTGAAGGATATAATTTTATCTTTCATTGCATCAACATAAACATCACAGAACAGATACATATAACTAGGCAAGTGCTTAGTTCCTGTTTCTTATTTCCTTGTGCCATTGAACATGTTGGGAGGTAATAGGGGCTCCATGAAATTAATTTTTCACGTGAAGCTTCTTAATTCTGACTCATGTTCCAAAGCTACTGAGGAGAATGCCTACATGGAATAATCTTTTATTATTTTGCAACAGATGATGGAATATTATATATCTGATCCAGTTATCTGTTGACTTATCTTTTCACCTGTATATTTTTCTTCTTGCAATAAACTTAATTAGTAATTTTAGTGTGAATTATATGATCTGTATATGTGTGTTTTCCGTGGATTCAGTCAAATCTGGAGGAGACGTTCAGCAATAATAACAACAATTTGAATCTATATAGTCCCTTTAGCATGAAAAAGTGTCAAGGTGTAGTGTGAAAAGGATGGTAAGCTAAGAAGAAAGAGATTACAAGGAGAGGCCGAAGGCTTGAGCAAAGAAATTAGTTCTAAGAAGTAACTTAAAGGAGGAGAGGGTGGATGAGAGGTAGCGGGCTTTAGGGAGGGAGTTCCAGAGAGAGGATATGACAGAAAGTGAATGAAGATGTGTCTCCAAGGGTGAGGTGAAGACAGGAGGGGATGTACAAGTAGTCAGAGGAAGGGTTGTAAAACTGTAGAGAGTGGTAAGCCCATTGAGGGACTTAGGCCCCAAGTTTCCACACGTGGCAAAACAGGCGCCCCTCCGAGCTGGGCGCCCGTTTTTTGCGCTGAAAACAGCGCCTGAAAAAAACCGCGTTATTCTCGAGCGCTTTGCAGCTCGATGTCAGCTTGGCGCGGCGCCCAGGGGGTGGAGCTTACCACTCGCGCCGATTTTGTAAGTAGGAGGGGGCGGGTACCATTTAAATGAGTTTTTTTTCGTGCCGGCAACCCTGCGCGTGCGCGTTGGAGCGTTCGCGCACGCACAGTGTGAAGGAAACATTGGCACTCGGCCATTTTTGTAGTTCTTTGTAGCTGTTCAATTTTTAACATTTTTTAATAAAACCACATTGCCCTTCCATGATCAGCACTGAGGCTTCTTGCAGCAGTGAGAAGGCTGCAGGAAGCCTCAGAAGTTGAGGCAGCCGTTTCCCGACGGGCCCGACTGACGGCAGGGGGGCCTCCCCCGCCCTGCCGTCGGGAATGGCTGCCTCAACTTCTGAGGCTTCCTGCAGCCTTCTCACTGCCTCCTCCCCCCGCTGCCGTTGGGAACGGCTGCCTCAACTTGTGAGGCTTCCTGCAGCCTTCTCCCTGCCTGAAGCACTTTCACACAGGTAGAAACATGGTTTATTTAATCTTTTCTTTGCTTATAAATTTTTATTCAGGTTGGAATTATTTGTATAATATTTGTATAAGTATAACTAAGGATTTATTGTAGAAATGTAAAGACTTCCCTTCCCCCCCACCTCGTTCTGGACGCCTAATTTGTAACCTGTGCCTGATTTTTTAATGTGTAGACAAGGTTTTTTCAGGCCTACAAAAATCTTCACTTGCTCCATTCTAAGTTAGTTTGGAGTACGTTTTCACTGTGGAAACTTTCAAATTAGTGGCTGGACACGCCCCCTTTTGAAAAACAAATTTTGTTCCAAAGTGAAACTGTTCTACATGACTAGAACTGCAGAAAACTTAAATGTGGAGAATTGCGATTTCTAAGATATTCCGTTCTCCACCAGTTACTCCTAAAAATCAGGAGCAAATCATGTGGAAACTTGGGGCCATAAATACAAAGCCAAAAAATGTTAAATTTGAGGTGGTGGATCAAGAATCAATGTAAATTATTAAGGATGGGGCTGAAATGGCTGAGTGAAATTTGCTGAAAGATAGGAAACAAATACCAGAGTTTTGCGTAAACTGCAGTTTGTGGAGGGAGGAGGATGGGAAGTCAGAAAGAACAATGTTCACATGGAGGAAAGAGGAGGAAAATTGGGGCATAAGTTATATTTCATATTAAAAACTATCATTTTCTATGAAATGTGACTGATGCATATTCTGACAGCGCCAACGTGTAGTGGACCTGTTTGCCACAGATTGCTCTGTGGCCACTTTACAGATCATGCTAACTGCTGCTGGTAAGCAATGATCATCAAAGACAACATGATTCAGAAATGTTGTGCAGCCAGGAGTAGCAGCTGCTGATGTTTACTCCCCAAAACATCTCTTTGAGTAGCTTGGTGGGTCATTAACGTGGCATTTAACTTTATTGAGGGGTGCACCCCAGGATTGCAAAGACCCCTTTACCCAACCTTTCCTCTTCCTCTCAGTGCCGGTATCTCCTGCCAAACATACCTTTCACCCTGCCCCACCCCGACCCCCCATCCTCCAGCACAAACTTCATGCTGGTGTCTGTTTCCTTGGTTCCCCGGCATCCCCGGGCTCCTATCCCAATTTCCACTCCCGCTGGCCCTGACATTATTCCCTCTGATTAAACTAACCCAGGCCTCACGCGTTCAACTCTCCGCGAGGGTTTCCCTCCTGCTCTGCACCCCAGCCATCACGAACATACCTCGAGTTAAAATCGACCTCTGGTGTCGATTCATGAGTGTTACTAACATAGAAATCATCTGCTGATAGTAGTTGTCTCGTACCCACATTCTAAATATCTAGAAGCCATACATGATGGATTAAATAGAAGATAGGTATAAATCCAGATGTTCACATACAGTTGGCAGGTATCTGATACTGGATTTAGCATTCAAAGTCAATAATATGTTTTAATATGCCAATTATGCTGAACCATATGTCATGACTTAAAGCACAAATCTGTCTGTTGCCGGTACTTTATCAATTCCACACTAGTGTGTTTGGTTCATAAGCAATGAGTTATTGTTATACCGAACATTAATTTCATGTTTTTCAATGCTTTGTGAATAAAGCACATCACATTACCAGTTCTTAATATTTATTATTTGTGACAAATTTTGGAAATGTTTCATAATAAGCTTTAAATTAGAAACGTTTCATTTAACATGACACCCAAAAATACATTTTACTTAGAAAACCCTTGGGTGAAATAATAGGTGAGTGTGTAAACAAAACCCTGGCCTAGAAATTCAATGCTTCAACACCAGCCATTAAGGTTGGTTTTGTAGAGAAAATGGCAGCTGCCTCCCTTCCGCCCACTTCTGTACCTCAACGCGGCAGCTGCCATATTGGGCAGGATGGTAGTGCTGCCGTTGCCTGCGCTCACTGCAAGTATTTTAATTACCAGGAGCGCGTTGACACTCAGTGTGCAATGCCGAATTGACACACCTTCATTCATTTTGGAACTCGCTGCTCCTCTTACCACTCTCTCAAAAGCACGCCCATGCGTGCAGCGGTTGACAGCATGTAGAGCCAGGAGAAAGTGGCTATAATCTGCACAGTAAACAGCTCCTGAAATAACTGGTAACTATGGAGAGCTCAGATTATGTAAGTGGCGTGAAAGCTGCTTCCAGTGAGATACTTCACATCTCCCCCATGGTCAGTTAAACATTACAGGAGGAAAACACTGTTATGTATGTAAACATTACCAATGTGTAAGATTTGCCATCAGGGGGCGCATCTGTGGGAGACCCAACGGTCACCTGCACACCCTGAGCAAGCAGGTATAACAGGCAGTCTACCATGCTGCTTCCTCACGCTGGAGTTACATTAAAGAGACCAAGGTCACAACAGTTTGAGCTTACAATATACAGTCTTGTGGAGTTATTCTGAACATAACAATTGGCGACGAGTAACAAATCATGAACTTTCACGTGGTTATGGCTGTCGTTGGTATTCTTGAGAGATTTGTTGAGGGCGATGATTAGGAAGCCTTCGTTGAACGTCTTGACCAGTATTTTGTGGCCAACGAGCTGGATAAGGAAGAAACCGCAGTCAAGCGCAGGGCGATTCTCCTCACCGTTTGCGGGTCCACGATCAATGGCCTCATCAAAAATCTGCTAGCACCGACGAAACCAACGTAGAAGACATATGCAGAGTTGTGCACGCTGGTTCGGGAACACCTCAAGCCGAAGGAGAGCATCTTGATGGCCAGGTACCGCTTTTATATGCACCATCGCTCTGAGGGCCAGGACGTGGCAAGCTATGTCGCCGACCTAAGATGCCTTGCGGGACAGTGCATTGCTGGATTTTTGGGAGAAGTGTTGCGGGACTTTTTCATGCTTGGAATCGGCCACGAGGTCATTCTTCGCAAACTGCTGTCTGCTGAATCCCTAGATCTGAGCAACGCCATCACGATAGCCCAGGCTTTCATGTCCATAGACGATAACACTAAACAGATATCATTGCAACATCGAAGCTTACCGGCAAGTACTCTGCATAAAATAATGCATTCAGCAGGCAGAACTGTACATGGCAGGGTCTACACGCCCGCAGAGGCCAGACCTAGGATGACTCAGAGTCTGCCGTGGGGCGTGAATGCGAATCCATTAATACCATGTTGGTGCTGCGGGGGCAATCATAGAGCCCATCAATGTCGATTTAAGCACTACGTGTGCAAGGGCTGTGGAACAATGGGGCACCTCCAGCGAATGTGCAAACGTGCTGTGATTCACCACGTGGCAGAGTTGGCAGAAGATGACTGATCCGGCGCGGATCATGCTGAACGAGTAAGAGAGGCTACTCAACCCGAGGCTAAAGAGGAAGTGTATGGGGTACACACCTTCACCATCAAAAGCCCTCGGATAATGTTAAAATCAAATTAAATGGCGTTTCAGTTTCCATGGAATTGGACACGGGGGCGAGTAAGTCAATTATGAGCCAGAAGGCTTTTGAGAAACTGTGGGGCAACAAGGCACAAAGGCCAAAACTAAGCCCGATCCACACCAAGCTGCGCACTTACACCAAAGAGCTCATACTAGTCATTCGCAGTGTGGCAGTGAAGGTTTCATACGATGGAGCTGTGCATGATTTACCACTATGGATTGTACCAGGCGATGGCCCAATGCTGTTCGGCAGAAGCTGGCTAGGAAAGATCCGATGGAACTGGGACGACATCAAAGCACTGTCTTCAGTGGATGACGCCTCGTGTGCTCAAGTGCTAAACAAATTCCCGTCGTTATTTGAGCCAGGCATCGGCAACTTCACACGCCTCAAAGTACAGATCCATCTAGTCCCTGATACATGACCTGTTCATCACAAGGCCTGAGCGGTTCCATACATGATGCGAGAGAAAGTCGAGATCAAGTTGGACAGACTTCAACGAAAGGGGATCATATCGCCAGTCGAGTTCAACGAGTGGGCCAGTCCAATTGTTCTGGTTTTGAAAAGCGATGGGACGGTCAGAATCTGCGGGGACTGCAAGGTAACGATCAACTGAGTCTCGTTACAGGACAAGTACCCACTACCCAAAGCGGAAGACCTGTTCGCAATGCTAGCAGGGGAGAAGTTGTTCACCAAGCTGGATCTAACCTCTGCTTACATGACACACGAGCTGGCTGAATCTTTGAAAAAATTGACATGCATCAACACGCACAAAGGACAGTTCATATAACACAGATGCCCCTTTGGGATTCGCTCGGCTGCGGCCATCTCCCAGAGGAACATGGAGAGTCTGCTGAAATCGGTTCCGCGCAATGTGGTGTTTCAAGACGACATCTTGATCACTGTCCACAACACCACCGAACATTTGCACAACCTGGAAGAGGTTCTCAAGCGACTGGACAGAGTGGGACTCAGGCTGAAACGCTCCAAGTGTGTTTTCCTAGCGCCAGAGGTCGAATTTTTGGTGAGAAAGATTGCGGCGGACGGCATCAGACCCACAGACTCCAAGATGGAGGCCATCAAGAATGCATCCAGACCACAGAATGTGACGGAGCTGCATTCGTTCCTGGGACTCCTCAACTATTTTGGTAAATTTCTACCGGGGTTGAGCACTTTTCTGGAGCCTTTGCATTTATTGCTATGCAAGGGTGATGACTGGGTTTGGGGTAAATCTCAAGAGACAGCCTTTAACAAGGCCAGAAACCTGCTATGTTCTAAAAAGTTATTTGTATTGTATGACCCGTGTAAACATTTAGTACTAGCTTGTGATGCATCTTTGTATGGGGTCAGTTGTGTGTTATAGCAAGCCAATGTGTCAGGCAAACTGCAATCAGTTGCATATGCGTTCAGAAGGCTGAAAGAGCCTATAGTATGGTTGAGAAAGAAGCATTAGCATGCATATACGGGGTTAAAAAAATGCATCAATTCATATTTGGCCTCTAGTTCGAGCTCAAAATCGACCACAAGCCGTTCATTTCGCTGTTCTCAGAAAGCAAAGGTATTAACACCAATGCTTCATCCTGCATCCAAAGATAACATTATCTGTGTAAGACTATGTAATCCGCCACAGACCAGGCACTGAGAACTGTGCTGATACCCTCAGTCGGCTACCATTGCCCACCACTGGGGTGGAAATGGTGCAACCCGCAGACTTGCTTCTTGTAATGGATACTTTGAGAGTGAGGGGTCACCCGTCACGGCTCGCCAGACCAGGACCTGGACTAGCCAGGACCCTGTGCTATCACTAGTAAAAAGCTGCGTCCTTAATGGGAGCTGGTCGGCGGTTCCCGGGAAATGCAAGATGAAATTAAGCCGTTCCACCGACGCAAGGATGAAATGTCCATCCATTCGGATTGTCTCCTATGGGGGAATCATGTAGTTTTGCCAAAAAAAGGCAAGGAAACATTTATACGCGACCTTCACAGTACCCACCCAGGCATAGTCACGATGAAGACTATCGCCAGGTCGCACATTTGGTGGCCCGGCATTGACTCGAAATTGGAGTCATACGTACGCCAACGTAACACTTGCTCACAGTTGAGCAATGCACCAAGGGAGGCCCCACTAAGTCTGTGGTCATGGCCCTCCAAACCGTGGTCCAGGGTCCACGTAGATTTCGCTGGCCCCTTTCTTGGAAAGATGTTCTTAGTGGCAGTGGACGCTTACTCTAACTGGATTGCATGTATAATAATGTTGTCATGTACGTCCACTGCCACCATTGAAAGCCTCCAGGCCATGTTCGTCACCCATGGTTTGCCCGACGTCCTTGCTAGTGACAATGGACCATATTTCACCAGCTCGGAATTCAACGATTTCATGACACACAATTGCATCAAGTATGTCAGGCCTGCGCCGTTTAAGCCCGCATCCAATGGTCAAGCGGAACGGGCAGTGCAAACCATCAAGCAGAGCTTGAAACACATGACAGACGGTTCCCTGCAGACCCGGTTATCTCGGATCCTGCTCAGCTACCGCACACGACCCCATTCGCTTACCGGGCTTCCCCTTACAGAATTGCGAATGAAGAGAGCACTCAAAACCAGGCTCTCCTTATTCCACCCGGATCTCAATGATCATGTAGAAACCCAGCTGTATCGCGTGACATTGAGATTAATGACCCTGTGTTTGTTCTTAATTACGGTCATGGTCCCAAATAGGTTGCTGGCACTGTGTTAGCCAAGGAGGGGAATAGAGTGTTTGTTGTCAAACTTCTGAATGGACAAACGTACAGAAATCACTTGGATCAGACCAAACTGTGGTTCACTGACAACCAAGAACAGTTTGAAGAGGACATTACCATCAAGGATCCACCCACACACACCCAACCAGCAATCGACCTTGCGGTCAACCACGAGGATGAACCCACCATGCCTGACAGTCCAATCAGACCAGCCACACCGCAGTGCAGCAATGATCCGACCAACTCACCCATGCCAGGACTTCAACTCAGGCAATCAACCCAGGAACGCAGAGCCCTGGATTGCCTCAACTTGTAAATAACTTGTATCTAAGACTTTAGGGGGGGAATGTTGTTATGTATGTAAACATTACCAATGTGTAAGACTTGCCACCAGGGGGCACACCTGTGGGAGACTCAAGGGTCACCTGCACACCCTGAGCAAGCAGGTATAAAAGGCAGTCTACCATGCTGCTTCCTCACTCTGGAGTTACATTAAAGAGACCAAGATCACAACCGCTTGAGCTTACAATATACAATCTTGTGGCGTTATTCTGAACATAACAAACATGTTTAAAATAAACAATACTGTACTACAGTCTCAGATGAGATGTTAAACCAAGGCCCTGTCAGCTCTCTCAAAGTGGACGTCAAAGATCCCATAGCACTATTTAGAAGAAGAGCAGGGGAGGTATCCCCGGTGTCCTGGCCAATATTTATCCCTCAATCAACATAACAAAAAACAGATTATCTGGTCATTATAATATTGCTGTTTGTGGGAGCTTGTTGTGCACCAATTGGCTGCAATGTTTCCTACATTACAACAGTGACTACACTTCAAAAGTGCTTCATTGGCTGTAAAGCGCTTTGAGACGTCCAGTGATCGTGAAAGGTGCTGAATAAATCCAAGTCTTTTACAGTTGTAATAATCTCAGGAAATAATCAAAGCTGCATATCCTTAAATTTTATACAATGGGTTTTCTAGTTTACTAACTGATAAAATAATATGCAAAGTTTATAAGGCTGTTTTTAAAAGACTTAACACCATATTTTCACTGAGTTCTTCAAAGATATGCTGTTTTTAATTCCCCTCTGCGCGATTTACACCAGTAAACTCCTGACCAAGAATTCATGTTTCCCTTTTTTACAAATGTATTTCAAGTGATTTCTCATGCAATGGTTTAACGACATCTATGCCACAGGCTTTATGTGAAGTTTCCAGTCCACTGTCTGGACTGTCCAGTCACAGTCCCTTCAGATCTGAGCCTGTGCTTTAGAACCCACTCACCAGGAAGTGAATCTCCTGTGTGATATATAGGCTAGTGCACGGTCACTGCTAGCTGCAAGATGGTGCGTCCCCATCCCCCTCCAGCACCATGGTGGAGCACAAACCTCCACACAGCAAACATCTAAGTGAAACATCTGTGGACCTATGGCAGCCAGTGAAGGTAGGAGTACCAGGCAGTCTGGTACCCATTTGTGGACCCCACACAAGACCTGGACAAATATCCGCACAAGTAAGAGGGGAGCTGTGGACAAGCAAATGCCTTGTGATGTGCTACAATGGACATCCCTACAAGAGCCATCAGAGGACTCGATACCTCCTGACCCAACAAAATCCAGGAACCGTCGCCAAATGATCCAAAACAACACATTGCCTGAAAACGCAGCACTGATCCTTTAGACACGCCATTTGGCCTCCTGCTGAGGTTACCCCTGGAAAGGCCGTGTGGCACAAGAGATTCTGTGCTTCGCTCATGTAAATCAGCAGGCAGCGCCAAAATACTAGGGCTGTTGTGCTCTTTCGGCGAGTGGCCGTCAACCTCAGCCCGGGTTGGCACTAGCCATTTTCCGGCCTAATCGAATTTCTAGACCCTTGTATTTAATTAAATATAAGATTCAGATAATAAATGTCTGAACTCTGACTTTTTTTGGCATTTCCAAAAACGCCTGCTCTACTTTTCCCCATTGTATTTAGTTTGTGTGAGAGCAACTGCACTAATTAGAGTAGATGAGGCAGGAATGCAAATTTTACTTTCAGGTGTTATTGGGAAATTGTATAGGATATGGTGATATGAATATCTGATATTTTATGATTATACTGTGCTTTCCTTTGAATCTACTGCATTCACTTACATCTGCTCTTATGAGTACATTGATTTTAATAGCACATTCTTCTGAATCCCAGGAGGCTGTAAATTAGATTTAGATTACGTTTTATCTGAAATGATCCCAAAATTGTCACTGTTATTGATGAATGAGTTTGGCAAGTAACTGCAATGTGGCCTGCTTAAGTGTTTCTAATATCCAATACTGCATGCTTTGAAAAATGTTTATGTGAAGAAATGATCATCGCCCCTCATCCAGTAAGAGTTCTACAGGAAACTTGCACCCAATGGTGTGACTAATGCACCAGTCAGCCTGGTCAGGGAGCCTCAACGGAAATGGAGCACCTATGGTGTGGCTGACATTATATTCCCAAGATCCTACTCTCGGTTAGCCGAAGAGCCTGCCTGAGTCAAGCGGTAGGCCCTTTTACTCCAACAACTTGCATTTATATAGCACCTTTAATGTAGGAAGGCGCTTAGAGAAGTGTAATCATTCAAGCTGCAACTTATAGTTGAAACCTTGCTGCATTCACATCTTCCAATAGTTTCACATAGGGACGGGGGATGGGGGCGATTTCAAGTGGTGTGTGAAAAGAGAGGTGGAAGGAAGTCGGCAGAGTGGTCCGGGCCTTATTAGCATGCCACTGGCAAGCGGCCATTGCCAAGTGGGCGCCCTGCTGCAGCTGGGCGGGTAGGAAATTAGCTAGCTCCAACACTGAACCACTTGAAGGTCCAACCTGGAATGGGAGGTGATCCCAGAAGGAACCTCGAATGAGCCGCAGCAGAATCCTGTTCCTCCTGGCCCCACCAAAGAAAAGTTTCCTGGGCTATTTTTTCAGCAGCCTCGTTCGGTCCCTTTAAGAACTGTTGGTTAGGCCGCTCAATGTCTGGTGCAAATGGACGAAACATGAACAGCGCTCGTTCCCTCTTCCCTGCAGTTGTACCTGAATATTGCAATTGCGGTCCTACAATAACTGCCGTAGGACCCTGATCGGCATATTTAATCAGCCTCTAGCCTGTTTCAGGCAGACGGGCTGCTCACTCATTTACAGGCTGGTGTGAAAATTGCATGAGGTGGGCATTAGGTCTCAGTGGGGCAGCTGAGGTGCCCCCTTACCCTGATTTTCAATTGTTGGCTGTCTACTTTTCTGTCAAGAAACAGGCAGTCGGCAGTTGAAAGTCACCACTGAGGAATCATTACAACACAACTTAGCTGCGTGATCTAGGGCACTTACGATATAAAACATCACCTACAGGATAGACAGACAGCTGTCACTATGTATGTACTCAATCAACTTAAAATATCCCAAGACTGGTTCTCTGCTTACATAATAAGATGGCACAAAATACAAGGGAACAGATAAAAGTTGAAAGAGGGATTAGAAATCATAGGCCTTGACTCCCTTGCAAGTCGCCACCCTGGATGTCCTGGTATAAAAATGTCAGGAAAAGTAAAACATCAGCCTCTCCACCCAGGGCTAGTACCGTCCTGCTTTAGAGTTTTTTCCCCTTCTCATTCACTCGAACACAGGCTTACACACAACCATCACATACAGTGTCCAGCAACGCAAGCTCTGTTTGAAGTTGTCTTTTGGAGTCAGCATTCTAATACTTGTTCCTTTTCAGTCATTGTAGGCCTGACAGAACAGTGCTGTCAACACTGCCAATAACCCAGAATGGGACAACAAATATACCCAACCCTACAACCCTCATACTAAAGATATCAAGCTCCAGTTCAGTTATACACATACTAGAGCATTCAGTTAGTGAACCTGAAGAGGTAGCACTGGGTGAGGCAGACTGCACAGATGAAGAGGAGCAACAAGTGGTG
Organism: Pristiophorus japonicus; assembly: GCF_044704955.1. Lineage (NCBI taxonomy): Eukaryota > Metazoa > Chordata > Chondrichthyes > Pristiophoridae > Pristiophorus > Pristiophorus japonicus. The sequence continues at coordinate 115,883,801 of NC_091977.1, read as the reverse complement.
GTGTCAGCAGATGAGTGGGAGCATGCTGGCCAGACGGCCACATTGCTGCCATCAGTGACTCCCAACACCCCGTACTTTCTCAAACCCAACAATGTGATGGGATTGAGCAGCCATTCATGCTCCTGTTGCTCTTCAGGGGGAAAGAAGATGAAAATGCTGTACTGGTGCATTAGTCACCCATTTGATATGTGTGTGGCCAGCATATTAACTAAATGCATACCTGCTTCCAGCTTGTACATTTCAAGTAATGTGGAGCAATATAAACTAACCCTGTATGTTAATTTGACCTCTGCTGCTTGCATCTGTTGAAGTTGGTGTTGTAAGAACTCCTCTTCACGGATGTCTTTTTATCATCTGTTCCCATTCGGCTTCAAATGTTTACTTTCTGTGACTATATTGACTATTTTGGGGGGATTTACAAAATTAAGGAATTAAAATCCTCTCCACCAGCCTCCCCATCACAAAATTATTACAATAAAAATTTCAGAGACATTAAAAAATCTCGAAACACACCAATACTATAAAGTTAGTGTAAAATGGAATTTAAAAATTGGAACAAAATGAATAAATGGAAAATTATGGGTGTCAAAGGCCTCAGTTCCTGATTATGTGATCCTGATGCATGAAGCTCTGTACCATGAGTGCTGAAGGTGAGAGCTTACCCTGAAATGTGTGGGAGCACTCCAATGCACAAAATGTAGCCATCTGGAAATTCTCAGGCAGAAAGAGTAAGGCGAGCATCGAAGTTACGAAGGGGACACAGTCTAAGGATAAGGGGAAAACCATTTAGGACTGAGATGAGGAGAAACTTCTTCACTCAGAGAGTTGTTAACCTGTGGAATTCCCTACCGCAGAGAGTTGTTGATGCCAGTTCATTGGATATATTCAAGAGGGAGTTAGATATGGCCCTTACGGCTAAAGGGATCAAGGAGTATGGAGAGAAAGTAGGAAAGGGGTATTGAGGTGTATGATCAGCCATGATCTTGCTGAATGGTGATGCAGGCTCAAAGGGCTGAATGGCCTACTCCTGCACCTATTTTCTATGTTTCTATGTTTCTATCCTCCAAACAATGGCAGTCCCTTTAAGGCCATAGGATGCCCAATCGACCTAATGTAAATGAGATCAATAAGGCGTGGCTAACTCCTTCTGTCTATTTCCTCTGGGTTATGGCCCAAACCAGCCTCAGAGTATTTACCACAACAAGATCGGAGCTGCAGGAAGCTATTCCTGATGTGGATACCACTTTGAGGAGGTCATTTTGTGTGTTGTGAATGAGGGTAGATGTTATTTTGCTTTTTTGAATACCAATTTCTTTAGTATTTTGGAGGATCGGGCAGGACTTTTGCTGTTAGTTTTACTCAACTCTTCTCAAACTACAGCTTTACATTGGGGACATGCATTATCCAATTTGAATAACTCTTCCGTTATGTATGAGGACATGGAAGAGATTAGTGTTGTAGAGCCACCTAGTGGACTACTGATGTAACAATAATAGACCAATATGTCGAGGAACCAACTAGGGGGGAGGCCATCTTAGACTGGGTGTTATGTGATGAGAGAGGATTAATTAGCAATCTCGTTGTGCGAGGCCCCTTGGGGAAGAGTGACCATAATATGGTGGAATTCTGCATTAGGATGGAGAATGAAACAGTTAATTCAGAGACCATGGTCCAGAACTTAAAGAAGGCTAACTTTGAAGGTATGAGGCGTGAATTGGCTGGGATGGATTGGCGAATGATACTTAAGGGGTTGACTGTGGATCGGCAATGGCAGACATTTAGAGACCGCATGGATGAACTACAACAATTGTACATTCATGTCTGGCATAAAAATAAAAAAGGGAAGGTGGCTCAACCGTGGCTATCAAGGGAAATCAGGGATAGTATTAAAGCCAAGGAAGTGGCATACAAATTGGCCAGAAATAGCAGCGAACCTGGGGACTGGGAGAAATTTAGAACTCAGCAGAGGAGGACAAAGGGTTTGATTAGGGCAGGGAAAATGGAGTATGAGAAGAAGCTTGCAGGGAACATTAAGACGGATTGCAAAACTTTCTATAGATATGTAAAGAGAAAAAGGTTAGTAAAGACACACGTAGGTCCCCTGCAGTCAGAATCAGGGGAAGTCATAACGGGGAACAAAGAAATGGCGGACCAATTGAACAAGTACTTTGGTTCGGTATTCATGAAGGAGGACACAAACAACCTTCCAGTTATAAAAGGGGTCGGGGGGTCTAGTAAGGAGGAGGAACTGAGGGAAATCCTTATTAGCCGGGAAATTGTGTTGGGAAAATTGATGGGATTGAAGGCCGATAAATCCCCAGGGCCTGATGGACTGCATCCCAGAGTATTAAGGAGGTGGCCTTGGAAATAGTGGATGCATTGACAGTCATTTTCCAACATTCCATTGACTCTGGATCAGTTCCTATGGAGTGGAGAGTAGCCAATGTAACCCCACTTTTTAAAAAAGGAGGGAGAGAGAAAACAGGGAATTATAGACCGGTCAGCCTGACATCGGTAGTGGGTAAAATGATGGAATCAATTATTAAGGATGTCATAGCAGTGCATTTGGAAAGAGGTGACATGATAGGTCCAAGTCAGCATGGATTTGTGAAAGGGAAATCATGCTTGACAAATCTTCTGGAATTTTTTGAGGATGTTTCCAGTAGAGTGGACAAGGGAGAACCAGTTGATGTGGTATATTTGGACTTTCAGAAGGCTTTCGACAAGGTCCCACACAAGAGATTGATGTGCAAAGTTAGAGCACATGGGATTGGGGGTAGTGTGCTGACATGGATTGAGAACTGGATGTCAGACAGGAAGCAAAGAGTAGGAGTAAATGGGTACTTTTCAGAATGGCAGGCAGTGACTAGTGGGGTACCGCAAGGTTCTGTGCTGGGGCCCCAGCTGTTTACACTGTACATTAATGATTTAGATGAGGGGATTAAATGTAGTATCTCCAAATTTGCGGATGACACTAAGTTGGGTGGCAGTGTGAGCTGCGAGGAGGATGCTGTGAGGCTGCAGAGCGACTTGGATAGGTTAGGTGAGTGGGCAAATGCATGGCAGATGAAGTATAATGTGGATAAATGTGAGGTTATCCACTTTGGTGGTAAAAACAGAGAGACAGACTATTATCTGAATGGTGACAGATTAGGAAAAGGGGAGGTGCAAAGAGACCTGGGTGTCGTGGTACATCAGTCATTGAAGGTTGGCATGCAGGTGCAGCAGGCGGTTAAGAAAGCAAATGGCATGTTGGCCTTCATAGCAAGGGGATTTGAGTACAGGGGCAGGGAGGTGTTGCTACAGTTGTACAGGGCATTGGTGAGGCCACACCTGGAGTATTGTGTACAGTTTTGGTCTCCTAACCTGAGGAAGGACATTCTTGCTATTGAGGGAGTGCAGCGAAGGTTCACCAGACTGATTCCCGGGATGGCGGGACTGACCTATCAAGAAAGACTGGATCAACTGGGCTTGTATTCACTGGAGTTCAGAAGAATGAGATGGGACCTCATAGAAACATTTAAAATTCTGACAGGGTTAGACAGGTTAGATGCAGGAAGAATGTTCCCAATGTTGGGGAAGTCCAGAACCAGAGGTCACAGTCTAAGGATAAGGGGTAAGCCATTTAGGACCGAGATGCGGAGGAACTTCTTCACCCAGAGAGTGGTGAACCTGTGGAATTGTCTACCACAGAAAGTTGTTGAGGCCAATTCACTAAATATATTCAAAAAGGAGTTTGATGAGGTCCTTACTACTAGGGGGATCAAGGGGTATGGCGAGAAAGCAGGAATGGGGTACTGAAGTTGAATGTTCAGCCATGAACTCATTGAATGGCGGTGCAGGCTAGAAGGGCCGAATGGCCTACTCCTGCACCTATTTTCTATGTTTCTATGTTTCTATGTTTCTATGTGCTCTGCATCAGTTATACTTGGGAGCCATGTTTTGCAGATCTCTGTGTTTACTGTGTCTCAAGATATCACAGATTGGCGATGAGGCCGCTAGTTTCGTATTCCGTAGCTGAAACTTTTGTTGGAAGATAATCCTGCCAACCAACAGAGGGACTGTTAGAGGTTCTTCGTTTTAAAGAAAAGCTTAAAAATCTGAGGTAAATTTCGAGCACACTTGGCTGAATTGTCGACGTTGCCAGCGACCAGATGGTTGCGCCTATGGGAATAATAATGCGCTTAGGTAAGCTCCATCATGACCGAGAGACTTTTGGAATGTATGTGGAGTGGCTAGAAATATTTTTTAACGCGAATAGTATCGGCGAAGTCCCCAATGATGTAAACTGTAACTGGGTGGTTTTCGAAATGAAACAGGCTATTTTCTTGACTGAAGCAGGCTGCCATTCTAATGAAACCCTGAACAATTTGCTTGTTCCCGCCAAGCCGAAGGACACGCCACTGAAGGAGATTCTAACCAAGTTAGAACAGTACTACAGTCCTGAGCCCCTGGAAATTGCTGACTGTTATTATTTTGGATAATTAAATGACAAGGGTATCAGTGAGTACATTTTAGCATGAAAAAAGCTATTCATTCATTGTCATTTCAGAAAGCTTTGTGTGACCACTTTGGTTGCGGGTTGAAAAATGAACGAATCAGAAATAAACTGTTGACAACCCATAACGACCTTTGATTTAGCTTGTCGGACCGTTATGTCGATGGATATGGCCGACCAATACTCGAGAGAAGTTCACGCCATTTCCAGTCATCAGACAACTGAGGTGAATCGGCTGCAGGTTAAAAGTAAAAGGCAGTTGGGCCCCAAGGCCTCAGCAACTGGCCAAGGTAGCAGTGCATTGAAGTCATGCTATTAGTGTCTGGGACAACACATTGTTCAAAGCTGTCCATATCTGAAGGCAGAGTGTTTCTACTGCAAGAAAACTGGGCATCTTGCAAAGGTGTGCCAACAGAAGAGTAAACCGACTGGCAATGCTAGATAGAAATCGCCAGACACTACGTTGAATAGAAGCAGCAGGATGAGGAGTTTCTGGAGATTCACGTCATAAGCAGCATGAAGGTATCTAACAGCGATTCGTGAAGTATTGTCATCCAAGTAGACATCGCAGGAACCAGCATACCCACAGAAATCGTCACTGGTGCATCCGTGAGCGTAGTACCGGAATCATTATATCACGACAAGTTGCGTGATTATCGATTAGAGAAATTGAAGGTAGAGCTGCGAGGCTAGTCAGGAAAGCAAGTTCCTGTCGTAGAAAATGTCACCATACAATTGAAATACAAGGATCAGTTTCAGAGCTTGCCTTTCATAGTAATGGTAGGAGACAAGCCTGGCTTGATAGGTAGAAATTGGTTGGGATCACTGAAGCTGGATTGGAATGAGATTTTTCGTGTGAAAACTAAATTTGCATCGAAAGATGATGTCATCAAGCAGTACTGAAGGTGTTCTGCGAACCAGGCAGTCCGATCCAAGAATTCACGGCAAGTGTCAGAGTGCAGAAGGACGTAAGACCAGTTTACTGCAAACCACCTCCCACCCCATACACACTCAAGGAGAAAGTTGAGCAAGAACTCAAAAGACTAGAAACTGAGGACATTGGGCTCAATTTTCCCCAACCCCTTTTTTGGTGTACTTACCCTAGATGCGCTGGCTTTGTGCGCTGGAAACGACGTGGAAAAAACGTATCCCCATCCAGGCCGTCTGCCGAGTGTCCCGGTTCCTGGCGCGGCTTATATAGTGCAGTGGAGAGCGGAGCTACAGCCCTGTGCTGAGAACAGTGCCGGCAGCTGCCCATATGCGCAGTGGTGACGGGTCCGATGTGCGCGCATTCTCAGTAGCGCCGAAACTTGGCACTCGGGCAGCATCTCTCTCTCTCCCCCCCACCCCCACCGATGCCGTGTTCAGTTGTTCTGCTTCATCCCCCCTCCCCTCCCTGTTGATTTAAAGGACAGCATCTCTCTCTCTCTCTTCACACCCCACACCCCCATGCCGTGTTGGTCGCTCTGCTTCACCTGCCCCCCCCGCCTCATTGATATCGAGGCCAGCATCTCTCGTTCTCTCCCCCCCCCCACCACCGATGCCACGTTCAGTCGCTCTGCTTCCGCACCCCCCTCCGTTCATTTGCAGCCACCCCTAGCCCTGGACAACTCGACTCCCGGTGCGTGTCTTGCCGCCCCTATCCCAGGCCTGCCCGCTGCCTTCCCGGACCAACTTTAAAGATTAATTTCTATTAGTATTTTAATTGTTTGAGCTTTTCCTTGCAATGTTTGGTGCTTGGGTATTCAGTTTCAGGTCCTCTCCGGTTCCCTTCCTTCCCCTATCCCTGGCCTAATGTTTGACGATGTCCTAATGTGTGCCGCTTTCTTAACTGCCCACAAGGTTTTTCAGAGCTGGCCACATAAGCTGACCTAAGTCGATTTGGAGTAAGTTTTAGCTGGCCAAAGTGGCATAAATAGCCAAAACTGCTGTAAGTGTCTGGGAACGCCCCCTTTTGAAAAAAAAACTCAACTAAAACAAATCATACCTAACTGATTTACTCTGGAGCAAGTTTATTGGGGAAAGTGGTGTTTTTTTAACTTACAGCAGAAAAAATAACTTACTCCAAAAAAATTGGAGCAAGTCATGGCCAAAATTGAGCCCAATATCTCTAAGGTACATCTGAGTAATTGGGCTACACCCATTGTTGCACCTAAGTCAGATGGTAAGATAAGTTAGTGTGTTGATTATAAGGTAACCATAAACCAGGTTCGAGAGTGTAATCTACCCAATACGTTGTCAAATGTGGAAGATTTGTTCATAATGCTAACAGGTGGTCAGATCTTTTCAAAGTTAGATCTAACAAACACCTACCTACAACTAGAGTTAGATGAAGAGTTCAAGTCATGCTTGACTATAAATACTCACCTAGGCCTATATCAGTTCAATAGGCTACCATTTGGAGTGTCTTCTGTCCCCGACATATTCCAGGGGGTGATGAATCAAATTTTGCAAGGAATTGAAGGGGTAGTGTGTTATTTCGATGACATACTCATTTCAGCACCAAACAGGCAGAAGATAGAGGTAGAGAGAGGTTAGAGAGAGAAGTGTGAAGTTGAACCAGAAGGTTAGAGTGAAGAACCATCACCATAAATGGTTAAAGTGGTTACCAGGAAGACTAGTGAAGATATGTGGCCCTCGCACATATTTGTTCAAGATGTTTGATCATGGAAAGGTTAGGTTTGTTCACATTGATCGTACCTTACCTAAATATGTAGAACGAGTTGAAAGCTGGGATGATTCACTTTATTCTGATGAGTCATGTAGTCTTGTTACAAGTAGAATACCAATAACAATTCCTACATCAGATGTACCAGAAACAAATCCAAGAGAAAGTCAGAATTCAAGTCTGAGACAGGCAGACAAACAGTCTGAAAGTGTAGAGAGTCCAAATGTAGATGAAGGTCAGCCCTTCAGAGAAAAACGTTCCTCAGGCTCAGCCTAGAATGAGTAAAAGTTCTACAACAAGATTGTAAAGTTCTGTTCAAGAAAGAAGGTATCCTCTTTGAAACAAAAAAAAACAGTGGTTAAGTTTAATCTGTAAATATGGAAAATAAGTTCATGGGGCTGAAGTTGGTCAGTGTTCCGCGCACATCTGTCGAGGTCTCGTCACAAATATCAGTTTTCTGGGTGATTCCCCCGGAACCGCCCATCTGCTATCGAGGTTCTGCCCGGTGGATGATTGGTGGGGAAGGGTTCTGCTGACGTCAGATCGTGCCGCCCGCCCATGCTGGATGTTAGAAAAGTGCCATTTTCATCAGTTATGCTGGCCTCCGGTCGACCTGCTACCTGCCAGAAGGACTGCTTGGGAAAAGCAGGTCTGACCTGGACGGCAGTCGGCCAGCAGTGAGATCGGGTGGGATGGAGGGAGAGGTGGACGGCAGTCGGGCAGCATGGAGAACGAGAGGCTGGTGATCTGATGGCAATCAGGCAGCATGGAGAATGGGTGGTAGGGAATGCTGGAGGCCATCACATCATGGCAGCCGGCCAGATGCTGCACCATATAAGTGGGACTGCTGGAAAAAAGTTAGGTGCATGTTGCATTACTTTATTGCTGATGGTGATGTTTAATTGGATGTCATAAAAGCGACTGAAATGTATCTAAGCTGATGGAGGCTTTTTTGTTGGACATTGCTGAAAGTGCTTCATTGAGAAGCCCAATGGTGAAGGAAAAATTATTATGAGTAACTGAAAAGTGTTCAGCATATCACATTTTGTACAGCCAAGCTGATTCATTAATTGCATCACACACTGTACTGCAATGTAACTGATGACCATGTCATCTCAGGGGTGACACTCCTCCATGTTTGGCCTCGAAAAAATAGGGTTGAAGTGCAAGCCTTAAGGTCTACCCTGCAAGGAGGTAAACTGAGAGCAATTGAATGGCAGCTTCCTGCATTATAGACAAGGTCCAACATTGCCTCCAGTGCACCAGCGCAGCCTTCGGTCGCATGAGGAAGAGAGTGTTGAAGATCAGGCCCTCAAATCTGGCACCAAGCTTATGTTCTACAGGGCTGTAGTGATACCCGCCCTCCTGTATGGCTCAGAGACGTGGACCATATACAGTAGACACCTCAAATCGCTGGAGAACTACCACCAACGATGTCTCAGCAAGATCTTGCAAATCCTTTGGGAGGACAGACGCATCAATGTCAGTGTTCTCGATCAGGCCAACATCCCCAGCATTGAAGCACTGACCTCACTCAACCAGCTTTGTTGGGTGAGCCACATTATCCGTATGCCCGACACAAGACTCCGAAAGCAAGCGCATACTTGGCACTCCTACACGGCAAACGAGTCCCAGGTGGGCAGAGGAAACATTTCAAGCACACCCTCAAAGACTCCTTGATAAAGTACAACATCCCCACTGGCACCTGGGAATCCCATGCTCAAGACCGCCCTAAGTGGAGGAAGAGCATCCGGGAGGGCGCTGAGCTCCTCGAGTTTCGTCGCCGAGAGCGTGCAGAAAACAAGCACAGGCAGCAGAAGGAGCGTGCGGCAAACCAGACTCCCCACCCACCCTTTCCTTCAACCACTGTCTACCCCACCTGTGATAGAGACTGTAATTCCCATATTGGACTACAGCCACCTGAGAACTCACTTTTAGAGTGGAAGGAAGTCTTCCTCGACTTCGAGGGACTGTCTATGATGATGACACTGCAGTCAGATGTGGATGGGAAGATATTCCTGATGAAGCAGATGACCTGAGGGACAGATGTGCGTCTCTCGCAACGCACCACACATGCGTTAAAATGACACACGCACCAACAGAGGGTCAGCAATGTGAGTGTAGTTACAAGTGCACAATAACAAAGGTTAGATAAGATTATTTCATTTACATAAATTTACAGGAGCAACATCCACCCCTCTACCCAGCACCACCACCTCTCTTCCCCCCCCCTTGCAGTGATGCCCGATGTCCTCCTCCTCCCCACGCCTACACAACAGCGTGGCGCTCCCCTGCCCGTCACTGCCTCTGGTTGAGAAGGTTGTGAAGGAGGGCAGCGGGATGTCTGCAGACATGTGAGTCTTGGTGAAAGGTTAGGGCGCGGGACTGAAAGCACCGGGATCTCCTGCTCCTCTGGATCTGTCTGCCTTGTGGGTGCGTGCAAAAGCCATCTCTTGCCTCATGGCCTCACCGCTTTCCGTTGTGCGCTCCAAGACTGTAATGAGCCAGTCCATCCTCTGATCGTATTGCTGGGTGAAGGTGGTGATGCTGCCAGCTGTCGCAGCCATGGTCTGCAGCATGTCGCAACCTATCTTTACGCCGGTGCTTGATAGCTGCACCATCTGGATGAGTACAGAGAGCCGTGATGCATCTGCAGGTGGTGGCTCGCTGCTGCTGGGTGCTGGCGCCTTGCTTCCCTTCGAGCCACGGCCTCTGCGCTTGGTTGAGCTTACGTCTGTGGAGTCCGTTGGAAAGCCCAGGAAATCGGAGCCCAACGCCTAGGTTCTGCAGACACGTGGCTCACATGGCAGGAGGCTGATGTCAGCTGCTTCTGGCTCCTCCAGTCAAGGGGCAGAAAGCTGGGCTTTTTCCTCTCCTCTCTCTCCTGTTCTTCCTGGCCCTGGGTGGCGGAGGTGGCAGCAGTGGAAATGAGTGATCTGAAGGGCAGGGGGGGTTGGTGGAGGAAAGATCCAGTGTCTTCAGGTGTGGAGAATGTCGGGGTGGGAGATGCTGGGGTCTGATGGCTTCTGTGAAGGTCAGAGGTCAAAGGTCTCTCTAGATCCATGCTGTCCGACTCAGGAGCTCTGGGCCTGTTTTAGCAGTCTTCATTGAAGATTTCTGGCCATTCATCCTCAATGATGAGAGGAATGGCTGCTGAAGAGTTTGTGGGTTTAAATTTCTCACACTGCCCCCTCTGCAACTCAGACTGCCCCCTCTCCAATGCCACCTCTCTGCTCTCTAACCTCCAACTCTGTCCTCTGTAATGCCACTTCTCTGCTCTCTAACCTCCAACACTGACCTTTCCCCTCTGACACTAACAGGTGGAATAAAGTGTTCTCCTTTTATGTGCATGTGCAGTTCCCCAATCAGCCACCAAGGGCCACGAAAGGACTAAACGTCGGATGAAGAAAAGCATTAAAAAAAAAACGAAATCACGCGCATGCGCAGTGATGGCCCTCCAAAGATTCCTGAGTGGAGAGGCCTCCAATTGATGCACAGTAGTGACGTCGGCTGTCGAGTCCAACTCCTGCCTGTTCTCGGCCGCTGACTGCCGCTCCAGCTGCCGCCCAAACAACGGAGCCGAAAATGGCTCCCAACGGGATCCGGTGGCAACAGGCGGCAAAAATGTACCTCGCCCGGAGGCCGCCGAGAAATGGGCGGACTGTAGCTGGGACCAACTTCGGGCCCCATATCTTTTGTTTGTCTTACAGAATTCTATAGTAGGATTTAGAAACATAAAAGAGTTGTGTATACCATGCAAGTTTTGTACAATGATTATTTGTTATGATTAATTTCTTCAATAAGGAGAGAGTAATATTGTAGATCCACCTAGTGGACTACTGATGTAATAATAATAAAGCCATGTGCTCCGGATCAGTTCTACTTGGGAGCCATGTTGTGCAGATCTCTGTGTTTACTGTGTCTCAAGATATCACCGTTAGATTGGAGCATCTTAGATTGAAGGATTACACAAAGCTTTTCTTGCAGTAAGAACATAAGAATTAGATGTAAGAGTAGGCCATACGGCGCTTTGAGCCTCTCCGCCATGCAATAATATCATAGCTCATCTAAAACAGAAGAGAGAGATGGGACAGTATTCATGTACATATCCACTCTCCACAGTTTACAGACCAAGAAAATCTTAATTCGACTTTTCTGACTATCAGTGCCTCAGAAGACTGTGATTCCCCCCATCCAGTCTGTTGGGGAAATATGCACACTGCTGGCTGAAGATCTATAACCCACTTCCACCAGGAGAACAACATTACCTGTATCAGTCACCACTGCCTTGAATTTCTTCAGGACTGGATCCTCCCAGATAGCGTTAGGTGATCTTTGCCACATTAATCAGGTGGTTGCTTACCATTGCAACAAGAAGGTTACTGGTGTTCTATTCTGTAGGGCTGCACAATTCATATCCTTCCCAATGGAACCAGACAAACAAAGAGAGAGCTTATCCAGTTCTACAGATTGGCAGGGTTCCCACAGGTGCAAAAAGCAACTGACTGAATGCAAAGCCCCAAATGACATTCTGCTCCTTTTTCTGAATAAGATGTCCATTGAAGTTCAGCTAGTGTGTGATGTCAATCACCTTATCCTGCATATCAATGCCAGATACTCAGGAAGCTCTGATAACATTTTTATCATGCGACACTCAACTGGGACCAACCATTATGACACAGAGGCACATATCGGGATAACTGATTAGAAATCATGTTTGAGGACTCCAGTATATCTTCTGAAGACAGAAAAATCTTTAAATTGATAAAACCAAGATAACTAGCTGAAAAAGTGATCGACTATGGAAGTTTAAGCCAAAAGGTGTGTATATTTGAGCTCATTCACTTAGTGCGACAACTTGAACTCTTTCTTTGCTGCCATAATGATCATGCAATCTGTTTATCATCTTATAACTAGAACCTATAGTCAGAATGGTAACCAGGTCAAGGCTCATACATCTTGATTTTGAATATAAATTTCCGAATGTTCTATTTAACAGTAACATTTTTTCAGTATTGCAGTTTCCATCCACTCACAGTTTCCAAATCTCAGTTTTAAAGTTGCATAATTACAGGTAATCATGAACAAGTGTGCAGTACTGGCAAATACTGCAGGCTACTGATTGGCACTGGCATTATAAAGAATGCATTTGTTTGCCTCATCTAAAATTCTAACAGCTCAGCAAAAAAAACCTTACTGACAGTGAAACACTAGTAATGTACAGGTTTGTGATCTGAGAGTTGCAAAGCTCTGGAGGAAGCAATTTTTCCTAGTCTGTACAGTACCCAGGCTGTCAGTTCGTGCTGAGCCTCGCTCCCCTGATGCTTATGGGGAATCTCTGTAGTATACTACACTTCATTGTGGTTGTGGAAGAAAAAATGCTTACATGCTGCTCATGTTAAAAGACTGGGGATGTGTCATCTCTGCACTGGAGGCCTTGCAATGTTCTTCTGACAATAGAAATCAGCAAAGAATATGTGAGGTACTCAAGCCTGTTTGATCAAATACTGTTCCTGTTTTTTGTAAAAATGTACTTTTTGCTTGACTTCAGGATGTTTTATAATCCCACTGGGCTACTTTTTCTTACCAAATACTGAATCTGTCATGAATAGGAACTTCGTATGGGCTAAAGAATAATGACCGTCATCATAATTTCTGCTTGATGTAAACAAATCGCCACCTCAGTAGCATTCGACTACCACAAACTTTTCAATAATAATATTATCAAGAGTTTTTAAATAGTGTTATCTTCCTACAAGCTTAGCTACATAGATTGCATTATACAGATAGTCTGATGGCTCAGGGACCGAGTAAGAGGGTGCACGGGTTCTCGGACGTGGCACTGGATGTCCTGGTGGCGGAGGTCCAGAGGAGAAGGGATAACCCGTACCCGTAGGCAGGAAGATGGCCACCTCTCCCTCCCGTTCATCTCTTTTGCAGCAGTTGGTGCTACTCTGCCTGGCCTCATGTCCTCCTCCCATTCCTCCTGCACATCAAAGGGGACCCCTAGCAAGATGCCGATGATCAAGGAGTCCATTTCTCCTGGTGACTCTTCTTATAAGGTGTCCAATAAGGTAGAATAGCATATCACTTACTCTTTTTAGGTGAAGTCCTCAGAGAATTTCCAGAATAAATGTTGATGGAGTGTTGGTAAAGTCTTGTTATAGTGTCCCAGAAAGTCTCAAGATGTGTTTCAAAAGTCACCTTCAAACCTTCAGCAGCAAGTGGACAGTAAAAGGTGAGATACTGTTAAGTGGCGCTCAAAATCCTCTGCAACAACTAGTTTACTCCCAAACAGCTTGTAGCAAGAATTCCTACGGCTGAAATTGCCCCTTCCAATAAAGCCTCTGGCCGTCTGAAAGTGCAACCACGGGGTTGTGCGGAATGACCGCGGAATCTCCGTGGAGGGGCTGCCATTTTCAACATTGCCCTTCTTCAGGGTCGGAGCAGTGTAGGGGACCGCTCCGCCTGTATTCTCATCACAGCGTGCATGCGCCGACCCCTTACCGACCGGCGGTGACTACTTCCTGAAATTGCCCCACGGGAAATATCCCTTTTGTGGAATTGCCCCGATGGAGCGACATTGCCACCGGTCGGTGCTGCCGACAGCTTTTTCTGTTGGTGCACTTCTTGTTGGTCGGGGGCGCAGCTCCCTTAAAGGGGAGGTGGCGCTGCCGGCAATGCCATTTTATTTTTTATTGTCAGCCGACTGCCAGGTCGGCCCGACAATTATGGGCGCGAGTTCGGTCGAAACCCTTCCTGGTGGCCCAGCGTATGCCACTGAAGTGGCTGCAGAGTTTATAGCAGCTTTCCCCTTTAACTGAAGGGGACAGATGTCTGCTTGTGCTGATATCATCAGTGACGTACTGATGACTGGTCGAGGCGGTGGACCCGCTGCAAGGGCACTTCTGCCCCTCAGCCAACACAATATCCGTCCCGACCGAAATAAATCTTCAAAATGCCAAATTTCTACGGCATTTCTGCCGCATGAGTTGCCGCAGATAAACTTTAGAGAATGGAGGGTGTGGCCCATTTCGGGCGGTGGGCAATTTAGGCCCCTGTTACTTTCGTTCTCCAGCCCCTTGCAATAAAGGCCAACATGGCATTTGCCTTCCTAATTGCTTGCTGTAACTGTATGCTAAATCTCTGTGTTTCCTGTACGAGTACACCTCGACCTCTCCAAACACCAACATTTTATAGTTTCTCACCATTTAAAAAATATTGGGCTGAAAATTCAGTATAAGCCCAGGTTGAGGCGGTGACACCGTCTGGTCACTAACTTTAGTGCCCCATGATGTTTACCACTTCCAACCGGGTTATTCACTTTTAGTGTCGCAAGAGAGGAGTGGAGCACTAAGGAAAGCATTCTACACCCCTCTGAGGGCGCTCACCCTGATTCCTGGGACGCTATCGTGGGAGCGCTGCTGAAATTTTGGTGCTAGGAGACTGACGTCCTCGCGCTTAAAGCAGAGGTCAGCTGTACCACCCGAAAAGTTAAAGAAAAGCCAAGGCAACTAAACAGCATTGTCCAGCATCTAGGAGAGATACATTAATGGGGGAAAAAAATCATTTTAACTGCCCACCTGCTCCCCCTCAGACATTTTGCCCCGGCAGCTTCTCCGTGACGCCTGCTTTCCCTGTCAGAAGTAGTGCCAGGCTCTACGGCAGGGGAAAGCAGTTAAGTTCACGACCACGGCAACACTGGGGCTGTTGCACACTCATCGACATCACCAAGTGGGTGGTGCTAGAGTGCGCAGTGCTAACTCTTAGCGCCACTGGTAGACCGCCACTGAAGGTCGCAAGAGGCGCTGCCAGCGTGGTGCTCATTTGGGAAGAGCTTAGCGGTCCGTTAGCATCTCTGTCGGGCACTAACAATTGGCACTAAGCAATTAAATTTTATCCCATGTTGCTTTTCGATTTTTCCTACCAAAGTGAATAATCTCACATTTCCCCACATTATACTCCATCTGCTATCTTATTGCCCACTCACTTAACCTGTCTATATCCTTTTTCAGGCTCTTTGGGTCCTCTTCACAGCTTACTTTCCCAGCTAGTATTATATGATCAGCAAACGTGGACCACTAAATGTATCTGCACACTGTATACACCATACCTGTACCACCAGAGGGTGTTACTGGTGGAGACCTAAGGGTCACCTGCACATTGCAGGTAACCAAGTATAAAAGGGAGCTCACCTCATTGTGTCCTCACTCAGGGAGCTGCAATAAACGGACTAAGGTCCCAACAGCTCAAGTACAGTACCCTACCTCGTGGAGTCATTACTAAAGTGCTTGCATATACTACAGGGTCTTTTAGCCAATGTTCATGTATAGTTTCTGCTAATGTGTTGTCAAACACTGAAATCTTTATTTTGAACACTTTGCATTCTTGGACAGATTTGTGTGAAGCTTTGGTTTAGTGAGTTGTAGTGAATGGTGAAACATAAGGGTAGCCCTCCCCCCCCTCCCCACAATGGTGATGAATGTGAAATGGCTTGGGCATTGTAGGGATGCTTTATGGTCTTGGTGTGGGGTGGTGCCAACTTGGCGCATCATGTGGCAGCCAAGGTGTACAGCGTCAAGTGAAGTAAATTTAGCCATGGTGAGGCCATCCCTGGTCAAGTGCTAATGTCCTGCGTCCTGCGCAGGATCAGGTGACTGTGGAAAAGATTGGTGTTGTTGTGGTGATGTTGGTGTGCCTAGTGATTTTGATGTTGGGGTTCATCGTGGTCGGATTCTGAGGACCAAGGTGAGATTTTTTTCAAGGGCACTGATACTGATGGAATAGATAGCAGGTGAAATTGAGATGACAGAAGCGACCTGTCAAAGGTGAGGGAGGGTGCTCCAAGAAGGTGACAGTGGATAGTGAGTTCACTGCAGACACTTCCAAATTGCATACAGCTCAAAAGTTCCCTCCAAATGCTGAAGACTTCAACTTCTGAGATTGGAAAGTGAACAGCTGTGAAATGGTAGCTTTTATACCACACCTGCAGCTGTCAACTATTCAAAGCAATAGAGAGTCATTGAGAACCCGACAGACTTACCGGACGTGAAGCCTGAGTGTTGGGAAGCTCCTGAAAAAGTTTGAAAAATGGTAAGTACCTGATAAAATTCTTTTAAAATACCTATAAAGTACCTCTTAATGACGTTAATTGGCTGGCCGCTTGGTGTCGGATCTGTGAACCGCAGCCAGACCTGGCACTTTGTAAACTGACAAGGAGTCGGGTTCAGTGCGGACTTCCTTCTTGCTGTCAATCACAGCTATTTTGATAGCGGACACGCCTCCAAACCCGCACTCGCAGGGCTGGTAAGATTCCAATTCTAGTGTGTAGGTCATCAGGTCCAAGGGATTTGTTGGCTTTTAGTCCTGTTAGTTTCTCAAATACTTTTTTTCTACTGATCTTAATTACTTTAAATACTTCAATCTCACTAGCCTCTTGGTTCCCCACTATCTTTGTTTTGCTTTTTGTATCTTCTACTGTGAAGACGGATACAAAATATTTGTTTAAAAGTCTCTGCCATTTCCTTATTTCCAATTTTAATTTCTCCGGTTTCATCCTCTAAGAGACCAATGCTTATGTTTGCTACTCTCTTCCTTTTTATATACTTGTAGAAACTCTTACATTTTGTTTTTATATTTCTTACTAGTTTACTCTCCTATTCCATTATCTCCCATTTGATGAATTTTTCAGTAATCCTTTGCTGGTTTCTAAAGCTCTCCCAATTCTCAGGCTTGCTACTATTCTTCACAACATTGTAAGCCTCTTCTTTTAATTTAATACTATCTTAGCTTCTTTTGTTAGCCATGGATGGATCACATTTCCCCATGAGTGTTTATTTCTCAATAGAATGTATATTCATTAAAAATGTTGGAATATTTCTTAACATTTTTGACACTGCTTATCTACTGTCATAATTTTTAACCTAATTTACCAATCTATCTTAGCCAACCTGTCCCTCATACCTATTTAATTGGCTTTATTTAAGTTTAAGACTCTAGTTTGGACTTTAATATGTTACTCTCAAACTCAATGCTAAATTCCATCATGTTATGATCACTTTTCCCCAGAGGACCTTTACTACGAGATTACTAATTCACTCTGTCTCATTACACAATACGAGATCTAAAATAGCTAGTTCCTTGATTGGTTCCACAACGTATTATTCTAGGAAACTGTCTCAAATGCATTCCATGAACTCATCCGCCGGACTACCTTTGCCAAATTAATTGCTCAGTCTATATGAAGATTAAGGCCCCTGACGATTATTATATTACTTTTGTTACAAGCTCCTATCATTTGTTGATGAATACTCTGTGCAACGGTGTAGCTACTGTTCGGGGGCCTATAAATTACTCCCACCAATGTTTTATACCCCTTCTTATTTCTTATCTCCACCCATACTGATTCTACTTCCTGATCTTTTGAGCCAAGATCCTTTCTCACTGCTGTCCTTATGTCATCCTTTATTATCAGGGCTACCTCCTCATTTTCCATTTTGCCCATTTTTTTGAAACGTCAAATACCCTGGAATATTTAGTTCCCAACCTTGGCCATGTTGCAACATGACTCTGTAATGGCTATTAGATCAAACCCATTTATCTCTATTTGTGCCACAGATGAATCTATCTTGTTACAAATGTTTTGTACATTCAGATAAAGAGCCATTCCTGCTTTCACCTTAGTCACTGATGCACTATTACCCTTAAACTCTCTGGGCTAGATTTTCCACTTTTTTTGCATGCATAATGCCCACTTAACTTCCATTTTACTGCTGAAGTGACGTATAATGCCCAGAAAGCACCCATTTAGCCACAAAATGGAAACTGACGCCCATTTTTCGGACACTTATCGCCGAGCGTTACTTTCCCCACTTTTTTTGGGCGGAATCATCAGAATGGGTGAAACCAAGGCCCATAATATCGCCCAGCGTTACTTTTCACACGTAATTAACGCTGAGATTCAATAATACCAACTGCTTACTTTATTCTTGTCATAAAGGTCACATTTGCCAAAACTAACACCAGGAGATCGCCCAGCGTCACTTTCACCACCTTCCACACAACGCGCCCACAATATCGCTCGCCCCAGAAAATGTCGGAAAAAAGTGGAACGAACTGGAACTACGCACAGCGTTATGGATGCCATGTTCGAAATCTCATATCGCATCATTTAAAAGGCTGCTCTGCTTCAACCTCAGGGGAGTTCGGATGTACTCTGGAGGTCTTTGGAGGTGATGTGAACAGCTGAACAAACATTTTTATCATACTGTGAACCATTGGAAGTTAATAGGTGTCTTCATTGGGACATTCATTCTTTGTGACCAATAGGTGGAAAATAGATAGTTATTGGAATGGGGTCTGTCCTTTCTCATGCTCTCTTGCACACTGCAGAATCGAGATGGCAGAAGGTATGCTCCACAGCATTATGTGCCCAATGTAAGATGTGCCAGACTGATGAGGAGGACCAGAAGTTACAACCCCACAAGTACAGGGAGAAGCATTCTTACCTCAACTTGCCTGACACCACCTGCCTTCGGAGACTGCGATTCCACAAAGAGGTTATCACTGAGTATAAGAACATAAGAACATAAGAATTATCAACAGGAATAGGCCATCTAGCCCCTCGAGCCTGCTCCGCCATTCAATAAGATCATGGCTGATCTGGCCGTGGACTCAGCTCCACTTACCCGCCCTCTCCCCGTAACCCTTAATTCCCTTATTGGTTAAAAATTTATCCAACTGTGACTTGAATACATTCAACGAGCTAGCCTCAACTGCTTCCTTGGGCAGAGAATTCCACAGATTCACAACGCTTTGGGAGAAGAAATTCCTTCTCAACTCGGTTTTAAATTTGCTCCCCCGTATTTTGAGGCTGTGCCCCCTAGTTCTAGTCTCCCCTACCAGTGGAAACAACCTCTCTGCCTCTATCTTGTCTATCCCTTTCATGATTTTAAATGTTTCTATAAGATCACCCCTCATCCTTCTGAACTCCAACGAGTAAAGACCCAGTCTACTCAATCTATCATCATAAGGTAACCCCCTCATCTCCGGAATCAGCCCAGTGAATTGTCTCCGTACCCTCTCCAAAGCCAGTATATCCTTCCTTAAGTAAGGTGACCAAAACTGCACGCAGTACTCCAGGTGCGGCCTTACCAATACCCTATACAGTTGCAGCAGGATCTCCCTGCTTTTGTACTCCATCCCTCTTGCAATGAAGGCCAACATTCCATTCGCCTTCCTGATTACCTGCTGCACCTGCAAACTAACTTTTTGGGATTCATGCACAAGGATCCCCAGGTCCCTCTGCACCTCAGCATGTTGTAATTTCTCCCCATTCAAATAATATTCCCTTTTACTGTTTTTTTTTCCAAGGTGGATGACCTCACATTTTCCGACATTGTATTCCATCTGCCAAATTTAGCCCATTCGCTTAACCTATCCAAATCTCTTTGCAGCCTCTCTGTGTCCTCTACACAACCTGCTTTCCCACTAATCTTTGTGTCATCTGCAAATTTTGTTACACTACACTCTGTCCCCTCTTCCAGGTCATCTATGTATATTGTAAACAGTTGTGGTCCCAGCACCGATCCCTGTGGCACACCATGAACCACCGATTTCCAACCCGAAAAGGACCCATTTATCCCGACTCTCTGCTTTCTGTTCGCCAGCCAATTCTCTATCCATGCTAATACAATTCGTTTGACTCCGTGTACCTATATCTTCTGCAGTAACCTTTTGTGTGGCACCTTATCGAATGCCTTTTGGAAATCTAAATACACCACATCCATCGGTACACCTCTATCCACCATGCTCATTATATCCTCAAATAATTCCAGTAAATTAGTTAAACATGATTTCCCCTTCATGAATCCATGTTGCGTCTGCTTGATTGCACTATTCCTATCTAGATGTCCCGCTATTTCTTCCTTAATGATAGATTCAAGCATTTTCCTCACTACAGATGTTAAACTAACTGGCCTATAGTTACCTGCTTTTTGTCTGCCCCCTTTTTTAAACAGAGGCGTTACATTAGCTGCTTTCCAATCCGCTGGTACCTCCCCAGAGTCCAGAGAATTTTAGTAGATTATAACGAATGCATCTGCTATAACTTCCGCCATCTCTTTTAATACCCTGAGATGCATTTCATCAGGACCAAGGGACTTGTCTACCTTGAGTCCCATTAGTCTGTCCAGCACTACCCACCTAGTGATAGTGATTGTCTCAAGGTCCTCCCTTCCCACATTCCTGTGACCAGCAATTTTTGGCATGCTTTTTGTGTCTTCCACTGTGAAGACCGAAGCAAAATAATTGTTTAAGGTCTCAGCCATTTCCATATTTCCCATTATTAAATCCCCCTTTTCATCTTCTAAGGGACCAACATTTACTTTAGTCACTCTTTTCCATTTTATATATCTGTAAAAGCTTTTACTGTCTGTTTTATGTTTTGCGCAAGTTTACCTTCGTAATCTATCTTTCCTTTCTTTATTGCTTTTTTAGTCATTCTTTGCTGTTGTTTAAAATTTTCCCAATCCTCTAGTTTCCCACTAACCTTGGCCACCTTATACGCATTGGTCTTTGATTTGATACTCTCCTTTATTTCCTTGGTTATCCACGGCTGGTTATCCCTTCTCTTACCGCCCTTCTTTTTCACTGGAATATATTTTTGTTGCGCACTATGAAAGAGCTCCTTAAAAGTCCTCCACTGTTCCTCAATTGTGCCACCGTTTAGTCTGTGTTTCCAGTCTACTTTAGCCAACTCTGCCCTCATCCCACTGTAGTCCCCTTTGTTTAAGCATAGTACGCTCGTTTCTGACACAACTTCCTCACCCTCAATCTGTATTACAAATTCAACCATACTGTGATCACTCATTCCGAGAGGATCTTTTACTAGGAGATTGTTTATTATTCCTGTCTCATTACACAGGACCAGATCTAAGATAGCTTGCTCCCTTGTAGGTTCTGTTACATACTGTTCTAAGAAACAATCCCGTATGCATTTTATGAATTCCTCCTCCAGGCTACCCCATGCAATTTGAGTTGACCAATCGATATGTAGGTTAAAATCCTCCATGACTACTGCCGTTCCTTTTTCACATGCCTCCATTATTCCCTTGATTGTTGCCCACCCCACCGTGAAGTTATTATTTGGGGGCCTATAAACTATGCCCACCAGTGACTTTTTCCCCTTACTTTCTCTAATCTCCACCCACAATGATTCAACATTCTGTTCATTAGAGCCAATATCGTCTCTCACAACTGCCTTAATATCATCCTTTATTAACAGAGCTACCCCACCTCCTTTCCTTTCTTGTCTATCTTTCCGACTCGTCAGATACCCCTGTATGTTTAATTCCCAGTCTTGGCCACCCTGCAACCATGTTTCTGTAATGGCCACCAAATGCCAGCTCATAAGGGGAGATCTGCAATCTGCCAGCATCATCAGTACTGCACTGTCCATCGAGGTCAAAGTCACCGCGGCACTGTTGTTCTAAGCGTCGGGTTCTTTTCAGACCATAAGAACATAAGAATTATGAACAGGAGTAGGCCATCTAGCCCCTCGAGCCTGCTCCGCCATTCAATAAGATCATGGCTGATCTGGCCGTGGACTCAGCTCCACTTACCCGCCCTCTCCCCGTAACCCTTAATTCCCTTGTTGGTTAAAAATCTATCTATCTGTGACTTGAATACATTCAATGAGCTAGCCTCAACTGCTTCCTTGGGCAGAGAATTCCACAGATTCACAACCCTCTGGGAGAAGAAATTCCTTCTCAACTCGGTTTTAAATTGGCTCCCCCGTATTTTGAGGCTGTGACCCCTAGTTCTAGTCTCCCCTACCAGTGGGAACAACCTCTCTGCCTCTATCTTGTCTATCCCTTTCATGATTTGAAATGTTTCTATAAGATCACCCATCATCCTTCTGAACTCCAACGAGTAAAGACCCAGTCTACTCAATCTATCATCATAAGGTAACCCCCTCAACTGGCGACATTTGCGGTCTGACTCAGTATGCCACACATTGCTGCTTTAGACAGGTAACTGAAGCCCTGTATGCATGCAAGATGGACTTTATCAGCTTCCCTATGACCAGGGAGGCTCAAACTGAGAGGGCTTTAGGATTCTACCAAATTGCTAACTTCCCCAAGGTGCAGGGAGCAATAGACTGTACGCACATCGTGATGTGGGCACCTTTTCAGGATGCAGAGGTTTTCAGGAACCACAAGGGATTCCGCTCCCTGAATGTGCAACTCGTTGTCGACCACCAGCAAATTATTGTGGCAGTGAATGCTAAATTTCCGGGCAGCATCCATGATGCTCACATCCTGCGTGAGAGCACTGTATCTGACTTGTTTTACAATCAGACACATGGTCAATGCTGGATGCTTGGTGACAAAAGATATGGCCTCACCACCTGACTGATTACCCTCCTGTATGACACCCGCACCGAAGCCGAGAAGCGATACAACGAGAGCCACAGAGCAACTCGCCATATCGTGCAGAAAACCATTGGAGGGCTTAAGCAGCGCTTTAGATGCCTGGACCACTCAGGAGGCGAGCTCCAATACTACCCTGAGCAGGTAGCTCAATTCGTGGTCATGAGTTCCATGCTGCACAACTTGGTTATCAGGAGGGGATAAGAATTGCCTGATGAGTCTGACAGTCCACCTCAGCAGAGAGAGGAAGAGGAGGACAAGGAGGTGGATGCTGACATCGGGCCAGACAATCCAGGCTGATGCTGAAGCCATGCCCCGCCCCCATGTAGAGTGCATGAAAGGGCCCATGGTGGCATGATAGCTGCAAGACTCCTATGTCAGGAGCTCATAAATGAGCGCTTTGCCTAAAAGAACGTTGGTGGTATTTACAAGGCTGACACATTGCTGGGTGTGCAGGTGCTACATCACCTTGGTGACAGTTAAAGTTCAAGTTGATTGAAGTTAAATGTAATTATACCCTTTCATGTTAAGGAATCACCAGCGTGTAACGGTGCAGCTATCTGAGCCAATGCGCAACAAGGTTTTGTTAAATAAAACACAGTTAAACCGAACATTTGTCTGACATCATAAGTATTTCTGTAAAAAACAACCCTCCCCCCACCACCGCTTCTCATCCCCACCTCTACCCCTTCCCCTTCCCCTGCTGACTCCAAGCCGCCTGGCCGAGGAGCTCCTCAGGCGATGCTTCATTGGGAGGGGTGCGGCGGATGCTGGCCGAACTGCTGCTTGAACGGATATGGGAGAGGATGGTCCCGAGGTGAGAACGTGCTCCAAGCCAGATGCAAGATGTTGCTCCTGGCTCTCATGTGCCATTGGCAATGGGGGTGTGGCACCTTGGGGTGCCGTGCCATGCTCCGGGACCACTGGGAGCCTTCTGTCACCAGTGTTCCTGGCTACCGGCTCCAGGGCCTCCTCCATCCCTTCCATGTTAAATCTTATTTGTTGGACAAAAACTCGGTGCCAACTATGTTCTAGGTGAATAGTAGGCTTTTTGCTGCTGGTGAATCTCCTTCGTGCCTCCCACAACAGCCAAACAAGCATACACCACACCCACACGCGCTTTCAGTCCCTCTCTGCTCCCTCTCTCTCTGTCTCCGCTTCTATGTATGACTCCTGACCTCCTGAATCGCGGGAAACGAGCATTGCCATGCCATTGCTAAAGACGACGACACTTTACGACAGAAGGTCAGAAAAATATAACGCTACTGCCCATTTCATATCGCTCGTGGTAACGCCCAATTTCAAAAACTAGGGGCTTTGAAAATGGGCGACAAGCCGGCGATCTGAAAACCCATTTTTACCACCCACGGCGGAAATAACGCCCATATTTGGGTGATCTCACCCTTCACTCCTTTATCACTCAAAAATCTGTATATCTCCACCTTAAATATATTCAATGACCCTGTCTTCACAGCTCCCTGGGGCAGAGAATTCCACAGATTTACAACTCTCAGAGAAGAAATTCCTCCTCATCTCAGTTCTAATTGGACGACGCCTTATTCTGAAACTATGCCCCCTAGTTCTAGATTCCCCCACGAGCGGAAACATCCTCTCTGTATCTGCACTCTCGAGCCCCCGTGCTATCTTATATGTTTCAATAAAATCACTTCTCATTCTTCTAAACTCCAATGAGTATAGGCCCAACCTGCTCAACCTTTCTTCATAAGTCAACCCCTTCATCTCCAGAATCAACCAAGTGAACCTTCTCTGAACTGCCTCCAATGCAAATATATCCCTCCTTAAATACGATGACCAAAATTGTACACAGTACTCCAGGTGTGGCCTCACCAATACCCTATACAGTTGTAGTAGGAATTCTTTGCTTTTATACTCTATCCCCCTTGCAATAAAGGCCAACATTCCATTTGCCTTCCTGATTACTTGCTGTACCTGCATGCTAACTTTTTGCGTTTCATGCACAAGGACCTCCAGGTCTCTGTACTGCAGCATTTTGTAATTTTTCTCCATTTAAATAATAATTTGCTTTTTTATTTATTCTGCCAAAGTGGATAACCTCACACTTTCCCACATTATACTCCGTCTTCCAAATCTTTGCCCACTCATTTAGCCTGTCCATGTCCCCTAGTTTTAGTTTCCCCTATGAGTGGAAATATCTTCTCTGCATCCACCTCTGAGCTTATTACCTTATATGTTTCGATAAGATCACCTCTCATTCTTCTGAACTCCAATGAGTATAGGCCCAACCTACTCAAACTATCTTTATAAGTCAACCCACTCATTTCCGGTATCAACCTAGTGAACCTTCGCTGAACAGCTTCCAATGCAAGTATATCCTTCTTTAAATATGGACACCATAACTGTACGCAGTACTCCAGGCATGGCCTCACCAATACCCTGTACAGATGTAGTAGGAATTCTCTGCATTTATACTCTATCTCCCTTTGCAATAAAGGCCAACATTCCATTTGCCTTCCTGATTATTTGCTGCACCTGCATACTAACTTTTTGTGTTTCATGCACAAGGACCCCCGGGTCCCTCTGTACTGCAACATTTTGTAATTTCTCTCCATTTAAATAATAATTTGTTTTTTTATTTTTCCTGCCAAATTACTTAATATGTTGGCTACACACATATCAAAGGTGTGACTGATGCACCAGTCAGCCTGGTCAATACTTTCATCTTTTTTCCTCCTGAACAGCACCAGAAGAGGTTAAAAGAAAGCCTAAAAGAGCCAAAGAGCCGTGAAGACCAGAAGAACTATACCATTGAAGACCTCAGATAAGACTGAGGCCTTCAGCAGATAAGCCATCCGGGCAATTTAGAGGGTGAGATGGCCTGTACTACATCTTCTCCCAATGCTTTACGACTTTCTCTGTCACTATCCTGGCTCCACTTATGCCCCCCCCTTTGCCAAGGAGGTCTTGGAGAGTAAAAGGAGCAAGTGAACCGTAAAGGTCGGCAATGTAGACCCTAGATAGGTTCCCCCCGTTCCCCCCGCACTCCCCAACCCTCTCCTGGCTGACATTAGCATATGGCAAGTCGAGAAGGAAGTGTATTAAATAGATGAACAAGACATAAGTCCAGGATAGTACTAGTACTAGTACTAGCTGGAGCTTGGCAGAGACCTCTGGCTTTGCCTTCTTTATTACTTCTGTTAGTTTTGGGGGCTTTTCTATCTTTCTTAATCTAAATGATCTTAAATTAGTTTCATAGACAAGTCCCAACTCCCCGTTGACAGTGATTATCTTAGCCTCGAGATTTTGGTAAGCTTTCAGTAATGTGGCTTAGGATACTGAAATAGAAAAAACTGCCATCTGTTAATTGCTTTTCGCTATGAACTTCTCCTCTGCCTTCACAGGATCTATCTCAACTTTAATGAGCAAATACAGCATCACGACCTAGAAACTGGCTTATGCTGTTTCACTTTTACAGGAATAAAGCGGGTGCCAAAAGGTCCAAACAGGTGAGTGGCATTTCAGGTATCCCTGTTATCAGCCACTGGGAAAGTCATCGCTAGAATCCTCCTCAGCCATCTTCTTCCTGTGGCTGAGGAGTTCCTCCCGGAGTCACAGTGCGGATTCCGTCCACTACGGGGTACAATGGACATGATCTTTACGGCGCGACAACTGCAAGAGAAATGCAGGGAACACATCAACCCTTATATATTGCCTTCTTTGACCTTACAAAGGCCTTTGACACTATTAACTGTGAGGGACTATAGAGCGTCCTCCACCATTTCGGCTGCCCCTAAAAGTTTGTCGCCATCCTCCGCCTGCTCCACGACGACATGCAAGCTGTGACCCTGACCAAAAACATCCGGACCACAGACCCAAAACACATCCGGACCGGGGTCAATCAGGGTTGCGTCATCGCGCCAACCCTCTTCTCAGTCTTCCTCGCTGCAATGCTCCACCTCACACGCAACAAGCTCCCCCCCGGAGTGGAACTAAACTATAGAACCAGCAGGAACCTGTTCAACATTCGTTGCCGCCAGGCCAGATCCAAGACTGTCCCATCCTCTGTCATCGAGCTACAGTACGCGGATGACGCTTGCGTCTGCGCACATTCAGAGGCTGAACTCCAAGTCATCGTCAGCACCTTCACCGAGGCATATGAAAGCATGGGCCTTACGCTAAACATCCGTAAGACAAAGGTCCTCCACCAACCTGACCCCGCCACACAGCACTGCCCCCAGTCATCAAGATCCACGATGTGGCCCTGGACAACGTGGACCACTTTCCATACCTCGAGAGCCTATTATTAGCAAGGGCAGACATCGACGACGAGGTTCAACACCACCTCCAGTGTGCCAGCGCAGCCTTCGGCCGCCTGAGGAAGAGAGTATTGGAAGATCAGGCCCTCAAATATGGCACCAAGCTTTTGGACTACAGGGCTGTTGTGATACCTGCCCTCCTGTATGGCTCAGAGACGTGGACCATATATAGTAGACACCTCAAATCGCTGGAGAACTACCAACGATGTCTCCGCAAGATCCTGCAAATCCCCTGGGAGGACAGACACACCAATGTTAGTGTTCTCGATCAGGCCAACATCCCCAGCATCGAAGCACTGACCACACTTGACCAGCTCCGTTGGACGGGCCACATTGTTCGCATGCCCAACACAAGGCTCCCAAAGCAAGCGCTCTACTTGTAACTCCTACACGGCAAGCGAGCCCCAGGCAGATGTACCGTTTCAAGGAGACGCTCAAAGCCTCCTTGATGAAGTGCGACATCCCCACTGACACCTATGAGTCCCTGGCCAAAGATCGCTCTAAGTGGAGGAAGAGCATCCGGATCTTGTCGCTGAGAACATGCAGAAAACAAGCGCAGACAGCGGAAGGAGCGTGCGGCAAACCAGACTCTTCGCCCACCCTTTCCTCCAACGACTGCCTGTCCCACATGTAATTCCTGTATTTCGAGGGACTGTCTATGATTCTTTGCAAAATTCGACCACGACAGTGCATGCTGTGGTCAGTTTCTTTAGGTGCTTAGCAGCCAAACCGACAGTCTTTAAAGGGATTGCTGGAGGCTGTCGCGATAAGGTAATTATCAACTTTTTCTTACATATCTCATTGTGGAGCTTGGAGGAGAAGAAGTCTGCCTCCCGGCTCCACATTAAATTCACAGGCTGCGCTGACCATTGCTCAGCCACACTGCTCACACACCTCCTAATTTTTTAGTGGAGGATGGTGGTGGAGGAGGGGGAAATTCCTCGGCTACCCAGGGGAATTCAGCACTTTACTCCCTTAAAAGGCTTTAGTGGAGAGTTGACAAAACTCTCTTTAAGGTCTTCAGAAAGGCTCCAAAATCTATGCCACTGAGGTAATTGATCCCTTACAAGGAAATGATAGCAGAAGGTAAGAGCTGAGGCAGGGAATCCCTGCACTTGGAGCTCCAGCTCCTCTGTTCAGTGGGAACCTGGCATGTCAGTGAAGCCAGATTGGTGAATGAGGTAAAGGAGAGCAGCCTGTACAAGGGTGTCTGTGGGCTGCTCCAGTCCAGGCTTGGGGTTAAAATAATGTTGGGACTGCATGACATCATCGGACGCTGATTTATGGCTGTCAATGAGGACCTTGCCTGCATGTACTGAAGGCCTTGCGTGTTGCCTAAAACAACAACTTGCATTTATATAGCTCATTTAATGTCGTAAAATATCTCAAGGCACTTCACAGGAGCGTTATAAAACAACATTTGCCACATAAGGAGATATTACGACAGGCTTGATCAAATAGGTAGGATTTGAAGAACATTTTAAAGGAGGAGTGAGAGGCAGAGAGGCGGAGAGGTTTAGGGAGGGAATTCCAGAGCTTAGGGCCTGGGCAGCTGAATGGAAAGCCATCAATGCTGGAGCAGCTGTTAAAATAGTAGGGGGCACGAGGTCGATGGGAAGCTGGTGAGTTGCAAACAGCTGCCATTTTAACCCCTTCATCTTCTCGTTGAGTATGCGAGGTTATAATCGGGGCTTGAAAAAATATTTATGGCTTCATTTCTTTGGTCTATGACCTATTTAAACTCATCAAGTAATGTAAAACTTGACATCTGTTGTCATGTATTCAACTATTATTGTAACCCATGTATAAGCTGACCTAAGTTGTATGCCTTGAGAACATTGACCACAGAGGGCGAACTTGTGGGAGACACTCCTAACCTGGGCTTTCAGGTCTAAAAGGGGAAGCTCCACCCAACTTCATCACTTGAGGTCTTGGTAATAAAGGTTACTGGTCACAGAGTGACCTTCTCTCAAGTATGGGCCTCGTGTGCATTTATACTGTATAGTAAGGACATATCATTGGCGACGAGAAACTGGGATTTAAACCACGCGAGCATGGCCACTAGCAGCACAGAAGAGAGGTGCTGTGTTGGTGATGATTGGGACAACTTTATTGAGAGACTATAGCAAAGTTTTGTCACTAAGGAATGGTTGGGACAGGATTCGGCCGACAAACGCAGGGCTCATCTCCTGACGGTTTGTGGATCCTGATGAAGGACCTTCTAGTGTCAGAGAAACCGGCAGACAAGACGATCGAAGAGCTCAGTAAGTTGATCGGGGAACACCTTAAACCGGCGAGCAGCACGCACATGGCGAGACACCGGTTTTACACGCACCGGCGGCGAGAAAGGCAAAGCGTTCCAGACTTCGTGGCAGATCTCTGGTGACTGGCGAGCCTATGTAAGTTCCCAGATGCATGCAGAGCAGAGATACTGCGAGACATTTTTATTGAGGGCATCGGGCATGCTGGGGTTTTCAGGAAACTGGTTGAGACCAAAGACTTGACCTTGGAAGCGGCGGCTCTGATAGCCCAGACATTTATCTCAGGGGAGGAAGAGACCAGAATGATGTATGACAAAAATCTTGGCTCAAAGGCGGCAAACGACCAGGGAGTCAACATTGTTAATGCGGTACACAGTTCTCTAGGCAGACAAGGGCAATCGGACATGACCCAGCATGTAGTCGAACCCAAAGGGGGAATTCAACAGAGACAATGGCTAGCTGAATGTCAATTCATGCCATCGCAATGGACAATGCGGCCAGTATTGGGGCCATCAGCACCTGTTAATGGTGCGCTTATGGACAGTTACAGAGACAGTCAGAGATGATCGACTGGTAATGAATCTTTTGTTTCCAACAACGGGGCCTCCAGCTCATGCTGGAGGTGTGGAGGCAAACACCCAGCCAGAGCTTGCAGGTGTCAGCAATAAACCTGCAGAAACTGCAACGTCAGCGGTCACTTGGCACGTATGTGCAGGAAGCCTGCAGCCAGGTTGATGTATGAGGAGGACGGGCCCGATGTAAGCCCTATGAGGCCAAATGAATACTGGGGGAAATCGCTGGAAGCTGAAGTTCAGTAAGTTCATGTGGAGCACATATGCAGTTCATATACCAGGACGCCACCGATAATGATGAAAGTGCTCCTCAATGGCATCCCAGTATTAATGGAGCTGGACACTGGGGCCAGCCAGTCCTTGATGAGTATTAAACAGTTCGAAAGGTTGTGGGTGTCCAAGGCCAGGAGGCCAAAATTATTGCCGATTGACGCACAGCTACGGACATATACAAAGGAGATCATTCCGGTGCTAGGCAGCGCCACGGTAGTCGTGACCCACAAAGATTCGGAGAACAGGTTGCCACTGTGGATTGTCCCGGGGGACGGTCTCGCACTGCTGGGGAGGAGTTGGCTTGCTGTCATGAACTGGAAATGGGGCGATGTCAATGCAATTTCTTCTGTGGAGCGAGTATCATGCTCACAGATCCTGGACAAATTTGATTCATTATTTCAACCCGGCATCGGCACTTTCATGGGGGCCAAGGTAGTGATTCACATAAACCCGGACGCCAGTCCAGCACACCACAAGGCCAGAGCGGTGCCATACGTGATGCGGGAAAAGATAGAAGGCGAATTGGACGGCCTGCTAAGGGAAGGCATCATCTCGCCAGTCGAATTCAGTGACTGGGCGAGCCCGATTGTGCCGGTGCTCAAAGCGGATGGGTCGGTCAGGATATGCGGCGATTACAAGGCTACCATCAATCAGGTGTCACGCCAAGACCAGTACCCGCTACCGAGAGTGGAGGACCTCTTTGCGACGCTATCCGGTGGCAAACTTTTTTCTAAATTAGACCTGACCTCAGCTTACATGACCCAAGAGCTGGTGAGTGAGTCGAAGAAGCTGACCACCATCACGACACACAAGGGGTTGTTTGAGTATAACAGATGTCCGTTCGGGATTCGTTCGGCCGCCGCGATCTTTCAGTCCTCAAGTCGATTCCAAGGACGGTGGTTTTTCAAGATGACATCCTCATCACGGGTCGTGATACTGAAGAACACCTCCACAACCTGGAGGAGGTGCTACGCAGACTGGACCGGGTAGGGCTGCGACTGAAAAAGGCGAAGTGCGTCTTCTTCGCTTCAGAGGTAGAATTCCTGGGGAGGAGGGTAGCAGCAGACTGGATCAGATCTACTGCGTCCAAAACGGAAGCGATCCAGAGAGCACCCAGACCCCATAACACGACGGAGCTGCGTTCGTTCCTGGGGCTCCTGAACTATGTTGGTAACTTCCTTCCCAAATTGAGCACGCTGTTAGAGCCGCTACACGTGCTTCTATGCAAAGGTCGCGATTGGGTCTGGGGGGACAGCCAGGAAAGGGCTTTTGATAGATCATGCAATTTGTTATGCTCCAACAAACTGATAACATTATATGACCCGTGTAAGAAACTTGTCTTCACGTGCGATGCGTCGTCCTATGGGGTTGGGTGTGTGTTGCAGCATGTGACTGCCAATGGTCAGTTACAGTCGGTAGCTTATGCCTCCAGAAGTCTGTCCCAGGCAGAAAGGGGCTACGGGATGGTAGAAAAGGAAGCGTTAGCATGTGTATATGCAGTAAAAAAAAATGCACCAGTACCTGTTTGGCAGGAAATGTGAGCTGGGGACATATCACAAATCCATAACGTCCCTTTTGGCCGATAACAAGGCCATAAATGAGAAAGCATCGGCCCGCATACAGAGGTGGGCACTTACGTTAGCCACCTATGACTACACAATTCAGCACAGACCGGGCACTGAAAACTGCGCCGATGCAATCAGCAGGCTCCCACTAGCCACCACTGAGGGGGCAACTGAGCATGATGCTGAGATGGTCATGGCTGTTGAAGCTTTCAAAACCGAAGGCTCACCTGTGACAGCCCGTCAGATTAAAGTCTGGACAAATAAAGACCCGCGACTGTCTTTAGTTAAGAAATGTGTCCTGAATGGGGACTGGGCAGCCATGTACGGGGCATGCCCTGAGGAATTTAAACAGCTTGATAGGCGCAAGGATGAACTCGTGATTCAGGCCGATTGCCTACTGTGGGGAAACCGAGTAGTCATGCCCCAGATGGGCAGAGAGGTGTACATCAGAAAACTTCACAATGAGCACCCGGGCATTGTCATGATGAAGGCTATTGCCAGGTCATACGTTTGGTGGCCAGTGATCGATGCAGACCTGGAACTTTGTGTTCGCAGGTGCAATACGTGTGCTCAGCTGGGCAACGCACTCAGGGAAGTCCCCCTTAGCCCCTGGTCCTGGCCCGCCAAGCCATGGTCACGCAGCCATGTGGACTACGCAGGTCCTTTCATAGGAAAAATGTTTTTGGTTATAGTAGACGCCTACACCAAATGGATTGAGTGTGCCATTTTAAATTCAAGCACATCCTCTGCCACGGTAGAAAGTCTACGGGCAATGTTCGCTGCCCATGGTCTACCGGATGTCTTGGTCAGCAACAATGGCCTGTGCTTCACAAGCACTGGATTCCAGGACTTCATGGCAGGCAATGGAATCAACCATGTCAGAACAGCACCGTTCAAGCCGGCCTCAAACGGGCAGGCGGAACGAGCAGTGCAGATAATCAAACAGGGGATGCTCAGAATCCAAGGGGGTTCCCCACAAAGCCGCTTATCATGCCTCCTGTTGGTCAATAGATTCTGACCACACTCACTCACAGGGGTTCCACCCGCAGAGCTGCTAATGAAAAGGAAGCTCAAAACCAGGTTATCCCTTATACACCCTACTATGAAAGAAATTGTTGAGAGCAGGCGTCAGCCACAATGTGACTACCATGACAGGAATGCGAGGGCGCGATGTATTGATGTCAATGACCCTGTTTTTGTCCTTAATTACACTGCAGGGCCCAAATGGCTTGCAGGAAGTGTGATTGCCAAAGAGGGGAATAGGGTTTTGGTAGTTAAACTTACCAATGGACAAATCTGCCGCAAACACGTGGATCAAACTAAAAGGATGTTCAGCAATCCCATAGAAGAAACAGAGGAAGAACACGACATAGAGTTTACTCCACCACAGGTGACCGAACACCGGAACCAAGTAGAGGAGAGCCCAGTCACTGTGGGCAGTCTGGATAGACCTGAGGCACCGCAAACAAAAGACACTCAGGCCAGCGCCCAACAACCGGGGCCCCAACTCAGGTACTCTACAAGGGAGCGTAAACCACTGGAGAGATTTAACCTGTGATCCCAATAAGACTTTGGGGGGGCGAGGTGATGTCATGTATTCAACCAGCAATGTAACCCATGTATAAGCTGACCTAAGTTGTACATCTTGAGAACATTGACTACAAGGGGCGAACTTGTGGGAGACACTCCTCACCTGGACTTTCAGGTATAAAAGGGGAAGCTCCACCCACCTTCATCACTTGAGGCCTTGGTAATAAAGGTTATTGGTCACAGAGTGACCTTCTCTCAAGTATGGGCCTCGTGTGCATTTATACTGTACAGTAAGGACATATCATCAGTTGTTTGTAAATTTCCTACTGATTCCACAACTAATGCAAATGCTATTTTCCCTTAAATTACATGTTTTTTTTCCCCATTGGTGTAAGCTTTATTCACGTGGCATCACTTCAGGGTCTGCAGATGCATTCGTGGCTGTCCGGGGGGTGCTTCCCCACGAGTGCGAGCACCCGCTCCTCCATGTCTGTGATGTCGCTGGGGACTGGTGGCCACTCACCCGTTCGCCTCTGCACGGACCTCATCGTCGATAGCTTCTTTTGTAAAAGGTGACAGGACAACACGGCATGAGATCATTGAATTATATCATTGCTAGGTCCTGTCACAGAGACTGATACAACACATTATAATTATTATGAAAATTATCCTTCTTTATCTAAAGACGTGCACCGTGAACACAGGCTTTTGAGTAAAACTTTCCCGGTAAAAGACCTCACATCTGATGATAGTCACTCATGACTGTTACAAATCAAATTATATAAATACTTAAGTACATATAAATCAATGTAATACTTACTCTTGCAGATCCCACAAGTTCGTTCCATTGTGTGTGGCATTGGTTGCCCTCACACACTTCGTTGGTGAGACCACCTCTGCTATTTCGGTCCATATCTTCTGGTATGCCTTTGGGGTGGGCTTCCCACACCCTCCCTGTGTGAAATCACCCCAACGTAACTCGACATCCTGCAGGAGGAAGGCATTTGCCTCGTCTGAGAACCTCCTTGCTCTTTTGCATCCTCCAATGTGCTCCTCTCCCACCTCACTACTCTCTCCAGCATCAGTCTCCACAGAGTGCTGTGATGCCCCTCCTCTCTCTCCATTATAGGTCAAATTCTGGCAAATATGTGGCTGGTAACAGCTACTTTTTGTTTGCCTATTTGCTGTGAAGCACTAAAGTCTCCCTCCTTCCTCCCAAAGCAGCCACACCACACCCAGACACGCCTACAGTCCCTCTGAGCTCCCTCTCTCTCTGTCTCCTCTACTGCGCATGTCATGATGACCCTTGACCTCCAGAATCGCGGGAATCGAGCGTTGCCATGCCATTGCTAAGGACAGCAGAAGGTCAAAAAAATTTAAAGCTACCGCCCATTTTATGTCGCTCGCGGTAACACCCATTTTCAAAAATGGAAACTATGTGTTTTGAGATTGGGCAAGAAGCCGGCAATCTGAAAACCCTTTTTTAACGCGCACGCCGGAAATAATGCCCATTTTTGGTCGATAACCACAAGCCCCATGGGTCTTAACAACGTAACATAATAATGGCATGTAAAATTCTGATCATTAACCATCAGGGTTCACATGACAGCAATAATTAAGCATTTTATTTTTGAATGTTTCTTCCACTTCTCTGAAAATATCTGGGGGTCAAAATTGCCTCTTTTTACAATGCTCGTTAGCTCCTATGGGGGGCGCTAACGAGGCACAAAACACTTTTCGCCCGGGGTGGGGTGCACTCCCAGCTCCCGCGAAATTGCGCGGGAGTTAGCGGAGGCACTGCCATGGTAGCACCATGCCCTGCCGGTAGTGCCCCGGGCTGCCACACAACCAGCGATGATGTCATCGCCGTGCGCGGTGACCCCTGAGCGGAGCGCGCCGTCCACTTTCCACCCTGCATTGGATATTTAACCGAAGGGGAGGGTGTAGAAACACGACAGTGCTACGCGGAACATCTGCATAGCTCTGCTGATCACGCCCCAGTACCACCCCGGAACCCACCCAAAGAGGAAGTGAAGTGCACGAGATTGCTCTCCACTTCCTCTGAGGTGCGGTAACCACAATTTAGTCCCCCGAGCCAGTTACCGTCCCCAATCGGGAATCACAATTTTGCGGCCGGGGTGTTTACCACCCTCAATCGGGGCACTGGGGAATTTCTCCCTTCTGTAGTTGTAGTGAATGAAATGGCAACTTGAGTCTCAAGGTGGATGGAACAATTATGGGGCTGAATTCGTGGCACCTATGGGCGTGGATAAGGCGCGCACGCACCCGTTGGGGCCCCACAAGTTCCTGGTTTAGGCATGCACTGCGCCTATACCCGGAAATTGCAATCTGTCAAGAATCCTCTTGACAGATCATACGAATCTAACAGAAATGGGCCTTCACTGGTGGAGAGTTGGGCTATTTGCCCAACTTCTGCCCAGCAAATGCCTATGAAATTCTTACAACTGATAAAAGCAGGAGTAATGCCTACTTTTATCAGACGAAGACTTATAAAGGACAGAAAACTATTTTTTTCAATATTTTAAACATTTAAAAACCTGTGAAATAAAGTAAGTTTATTTTTAGACCCTTTAAAATATGTAAATTTATTTTTCAAAAAATGTAATTTTTGTTTTAAATAATAAGTTAAATTCCATTTTGATTCATTTTAAACATGTGAAGTTTAAAAAAAATTATTTGATTTTTTTTTGGTGGGGTATTCCCATTCATATTTATGGTGATTCCGTACATACGTAACTCACCACAAATATGAATGAGAATACCTATACTTTGATTGATTGGGCCAGCCCACATGATTCCAGGGACTCTTGTGAAATGCCTATGTCCCTGGGATATGTGGGCCTCTATGCAGGCCTTCGCATAGAGGCTCAGGACAGCAAGTCTCCAAACCTCCCACACCAGCAGGTAAATTTGTAGATTTTTTTCAGCTCGGAAGCCTCTGACCACAATTTCTGTATCTATGTTTGAAGCAGGTGAAGCCTCATTAAATTTAGCACAGAATTGAATTATCATAACTAACAAACCAAATATCATGTTGTTGCACAATCTATCCTTGAGACATTTAAAGTGTTTATGGTGATATATAAAAACTACAATATTTTCATTGTTTACAAATTGTATCACATGACTAATTTATCATTGTCAATTCTTGGCTTAATGATTGACAGAAACTAGTGTCTGTGAATATTTAATGTAACTTGTAAATATGACATATGATGCAGTTATTGTTGTCATGAAAATATACTGTATGATAATAGCATATGAGCACTCAAGGGTAGATACAACAAGTCCTCAGCGGGGAGCAATGATTGAAGTAAGCATGGGTTGGAGAATTGACACTACAATGTTGTAGTCCCAGCTCTCACCTGTACTCCCTTTGAGTGCTGGAAGTGTGCTGGTAACACAGGAGCACTAATTTTAGCCTTTAATATATTCATATTATATTTCTTTGACCCGCTAATGGAAGCATTAACTCATGGGCTAGAAATTCCATTTTTGGTGAAAGCGGTATTTTTTCGCAGAGGTGTTAATCCATTAAATAAACAGGTTAATGCCTGCATTAAAAATAGCTGGCAGTGAAATTTCATAGACACACATTGAGAACAAATGCAAGTGTCTCTGTTACTATCACCAACAGTAATATCTAGGCTAATGTCTCCACAGATTCCAGAGATCCTGATGAATGTTCCAGTATTTTTTCAAACCATGTTGTATAGCTTCAGATATTACAATCTCTGCTAATTTTTTTACACACTATTTAGTCTGATTTGCAGTGATGGGACGGATTTTATAAATGTGACCGTCTAGCAAGGATTCTCGCTTGCCTTGTTTGTGAATTAGGAATGTGAGGACCATCCCAATATTCACACCTTCCCAACAGTAGCACACACTTGTAAAATCAATCCTATAATACAAAGAAGTCCTTCAAAATATGTACACCTGTTTTTAAACTATATCATTATTTATTCAAAAAGGAGTTAGATGAGGTCCTTACTACTAGGGGGATCAAGGGGTATGGCGAGAAAGCAGGAATGGGGTACTGAAGTTGAATGTTCAGCCATGAACTCATTGAATGGCAGTGCAGGCTAGAAGGGCCGAATGGCCTACTCCTGCACCTATTTTCTATGTTTCTATGTTTCTATATGGGTATGAGTTCAACACAACCATCTTTGATGTTCAAAATTATTTGATCTATGTATCACCAAACATAAATAAAGCTCATTTTTTTTCATTACATTGCCATAAATTATTTTACTACAGTTATATCCTCAGGATAAGAACAACTGTAACCTATCTTGTTCTCTGAGGAGAAAGGGGTATTTGCCCCATCATGATGAAGTCATAGAAACCAAGAAGGGGCAATGAAGTGTGTGTAAAGTACTGACCCTAGACGGTATGTGGTTAAGCAGTGGGAACAATGATGAGATCCTCCACAGGGTCAACTCAGGTAAGCGAGGCGTATCAGACAGTGTGTGCAGGCGATAGCTCATCATTGCTAAACCACAAACGCAGATTACACAGGAAAAATAAATTAATCCCATAGGATAAATTCAAGAATCCTACACTTCCAATGAGGAGCCATACTCATAGATAGGAGACAGGGCTATAAGACTGTAGTGCCAATTTTCTAATTTCTGCACCCTTTGAGGACTATTCCTTACTAGGAGCATAGATTCAGTAAGTTTACCCTAATATGGTACACTAGGTACACCTTTGGATGCTGTGCAATATAGATTCAACAGCATGATGTACGTTCATTGGAATGTGTTTTGCAGTATCATGGGCTTTAGTTGTCACTAAGGGGAAGAGGTCTGTTTATTAGTGATAGATAGGACCAGCTTCACCCAAGATTTTAAATTTAATATGCTATCTCACAAACTTGTTTCTGTATTTAAGACAAGCAGCCAACCCATTTTAACCTAAAAACTTGAGCAAGGAATTTATACCCCTCTTCACTTATCATAAAAGTTATTTTTTTATGTCGTTTGGAATTAAGGGTTCGATAAGATTTACCAAGTTAATAAACCTAGTTAGTCTACAAAAAATAGCTTCCTGCGCATCTAAATACCAAATAAAGTAGCAACTGTAGACAGAGCCAAGTGATTCCCCAACCAGCGGATCAGAACACAGCTCTGGATCCTAACCGCATCCACTCAAGAATTGTGATGGGCAACCAGCCGACTCCATAAACTCCTCTATCAGTAAGCCCAGCAAACAAGATCAAACTTCTTCAGCCAAAAGTGCCGAGTGGATGATCTTACTCGGCCTTCTCCCAAGTTTGCCACTATCATAAGTATCAGTGTCCAGCCACTTTGATTTGCTCCATGTGCTATTAAGAAATGACTAATTACATTGGATACAGCAAAGGCTATGAGGCTTGCCAGTATCTCAGCTGAAGTGCTGAAGACCCGTGCATCAGAACTAGCTTCCTGTGGTTAAGCTGTTCCAATACAATGACACTGGTATCTACTTAAAAAAAGATAGCCTAGGTGTGACATATCCACAAAGCAGAGGATAAACCTAGCCCAGCTAATTACCACCATTAGTCTTCTCCAAATCAACAGTAAAGTAATGAAACGAGTCATCGATAGTACATAGAATAATAGGAACAAGAACAAGGTTTCCTTTATGCTGCGCGGCTGCGTAACGCTCTGGAGGTCCCGTACAACCGTAGAGCCGCTTTTAAATGGTAAAACTGCGCATGTGTGGAAATTTGAATGGGTCATGCAGCCCATTAAAGCCGCACGGCCTCCCCAAAAATTAGAGGGAACATTGAACAGGAGCAGACCATTCAGCCCCTCGAGCCTGTTCCACCATTCAATGAGATCGTAGCTGATCTGTACCTTAACTCCATTTACCCGCCTTGATTTCATATCCTTTGATACCCTTGGCGAGCAAAAATCTTCGTTCTCAGATTTAAAATGATTAATTGAGCTCGCATCTGTTGCTTTTTGTTGGAGTAGGTTCCACACTTCTACCACCCTTTGCGTGTAGAAGTGTTTCCTAACTTCCCTCCTAAATGGTCTGGCTCTGATTTTAATAGTATGT
Source organism: Pristiophorus japonicus (assembly GCF_044704955.1). Classification (NCBI taxonomy): domain Eukaryota; kingdom Metazoa; phylum Chordata; class Chondrichthyes; family Pristiophoridae; genus Pristiophorus; species Pristiophorus japonicus. Next base: position 115,844,639 of record NC_091977.1, on the reverse strand, counting down.
CCCCTTGTCCTAGACTCCCCCACCAATGGAAAAAGTTTCTCTCTATCTGCTCTATCAATTCCTTCCAAAATCCTGAAAACCTCAATCAAATCACCCCTGAACCTCTATATATCAGGGAATACAAACCTAGTTTGTGTAATCTTTCCTCATAATCTAACCCTTGGAGCCCTGGTAACATTCTGGTGAGTCTGTGTGACACTCCTTCCAAGGCCAATATATCCTTTCTAAGTGCAGTGCTCAGAACTGTACTGCACTATAGCTGTAGCAGAATGTCTTCCCTCTATGTTCCAGCCCTCTAGTTATTAGCCGTTTTGACTGTACCTGACTACTACATTTTAGTGATCTGTGTGCATGGACCCCTAAATCTTTTAGACCTCCACTGTTCCTAGCTTTTTACCATTTAAATAATACTCAGATCTATACTTTTTTTGGTCCAAAACGGATGACCTTGCACTTGCCTGTGTTGAAATCCATCTGCTACAGTTTTGCCCACTCATTTAATCTATCAATGTCTTTATAATTTTATGCTCTCATCTACACTACTTACTATACCACCTATCTTTGTGTCATTGGCAAACTTGGATATATGCTCTCTATTTGGTTATCAAAGTTATTAATGGCCCAGAAATCCAAGTCGGCTGCTTCCTGCGGGCAATCGAGGGAAAAACTTTAAAAAGTTGCGCACTTACCTGAAGCTGTTGCGCCCAACTCTGTAAGTTGGAGTTCCCATTATTATGAATGAGAACCCCCCTCCCCCCAAACATCCAAAACATTAATAAAAAATAGAAAAAATACACCACATATTTTTATTAATTTAAATTAAAGTTATTTATGTATTATAAAAAAAAATATTTTTCTGATTTTAAAAAAGTTTTTTTACTTACCGCAGTGGGGAGGGTTTTTAAACAATAAAATGTGTTTTTATAATTTTATTTTAACATGTTTTTGTGTATTTTAAAACTCTTACATCTGTAAAAGTAGGCTATGCGCCTGCTTTTATCAGGCATAGGAGTTTTCAGGACATTTGCTGGGCAAGAAATGGGTAAATACTGCAATCTTGCCCATGCGAATGTCCTGGCTGCTAAGATATGGAAGATCTGTCAACCTCTAGCTTGACAGATCAAAAAAGCCGGTTTTCAGCACATGCACATTGTGTGCTGAAAACCAGCTTTTGCGATGTCTTCCCGGGTCTGTACACACATAGTACGGACCTGGGGGGCTGGACTTTCTGCCCCAATAAGTATAGTGAATATTTGAGGCCCCAGCACAGATCCTTGTGGGACACCACTAGTCATTTCCTTCCAACTTGAGTCCATACCCATTATCTCTACTCTCTGTCTTCTACTGCCTAATCAATCTCCTAACCAGGTCAATAATTTACCTTCAATTCCATGAGCTTTAACTTTAGCGAATAGTCTCATATGTGAAACCTTATTAAATGCCCTCTTGAAGTCTTCAAATCCACATGCATAGACATTCCCCTGTCTTCTACTTCAGTTACATTCTCAAAACATTCAATTAGGTTCATTAGACATGACCCACCCTTTACAAATCCTCTTTAATCAGCTCAAATTTGTTCAGTCACTCTGTCCTTAATTATAGATTCAAATAACTTCCACACATCAGCTATTGGACTAACAGGTCTATAATTTTCTGGTTTCTCTTTCTCACCTTTATTAAATATTGGAGTTACATATGCAATTTTCCAATCTAAAGGGAATATTCATGAATTGAATGGCTTTGGAAGATTATGGCTAAAGCATCTGCAATTTCCTCACCTTCTTCCCTTAAAACCCTGGGTGGAAACCATCTGGTCCTGGGGATTTGTCAATACCATCCAGTGATACCTACTCATGAATAACTTGTTTACTGAAGCTCAGTTTGGGTTTTTCTAGAATCAGTCATTTGCAGACCTCATCACAGATTTGATCCAGACATAGATGCTAGAGCTGAATGTTAAAAGTGAGATAGAGCACCTTTTAAAAAATTCATTTATGGGATGTGGGCATCGCTGGCAAGGCCAGCATTTATTGCCCATCCCTAATTGCACTTGATAAGGTGGTGGTGAGCCATCTTCTTGAACCGCTGCAGTCCGTATGATGAAGGTACTCAACAGTGCTGTTAGGGAGGGAGTTCCAGGATTTTGACCCAGTGACGATAAAGGAACGGCGATAGATTTCCAAGTCAGGATGGTGTGTGACTTGGAGGGGAACTTGGAGGTGGTGGTGTTCCCATGCGCCTAATGCCCTTGTCCTTCTAGGTTGTAGAGGGAGTGGGTTTGGGAGGTGCTGCTGAAGAAGTTCTGCATTGCATCTTGTACATGGTACACACACCAGCCACTGTACACTGCTGGTGCAAGGAATGAATGTTAAGGTGGTGGAAGGAGTGGCAATCAAGTGGGCTACTTTGTCCTGGATGGTGTCGAGCTGCTTGAGTGTTGTTGGAACTGCACTCATCCAGGCACGTGGAGAGTATTCCATCACACGCATTATTTGTGCCTTGTAGATGGTGGAAAGACTTTGGGGAGCTAGGAGGTGAGACACTCACCACAAAATACCCAGCCTCTGACCTACTCTTCGCCACAGTATTTATGTGGCTGGTCCAATTAAGTTTCTAGTCGATGGTGACCCCCAGGATGTTGATGTTGGTGGATTCAGCAATGGTAATGCCATTGAATGTCAAGGCGTGATGGTTAGACTCTCGTTTGTTGGAGATGGTCATTGCCTGGCACTTGTGTGATGCAAATGATACTTACCACTGATCAGTCCAAGCCTGAATGTCATCCAGGTTTTGATGCATGTGGGCATGAACTGCTCCATTATCTGAGGAGTGATGAAAGGCACTGAACACTGTGCATTCATCAGCGACCATCCTCACTTCTGACCATATGGTGCAGAGGTCATTGATGAAGCAGCTGAAGATAGTTGGGCCTCGGACACTGTCCTGAGGAACTCCTGCAGCGATATCCTAGGGCTGTGATGATTGACTTCCAACCACCACAACCACATCTTCCTTTGTGCTAGGTATGACTCCAGCCAGTGGAGAGATTTCCCCCTGATTCCCATTGTCTTTGGCTTTACTAGGGCTCCTTGATGGCACACACGGTCAAATGCTGCCTTGGTGTTAAGGGCAGTCACTCTCACCTCACCTCTGAAATTCAGCGCTTTGTCCATGTTTGGACCAAGGCTGTAAGGAGTCTGGAGCCAAGTGGCCCTGGCAGAACCCAAACTGGGCATCGGTGAGCAGGTTATTGGTGAGTAAGTGCCGCTTGATAGCACTGTCGATGACACCTTCCATCACTTTGCTGATAATTGAGGGTAGACTGATGGGATGGTAATTGGCTGGATTAGATTTGTCCTGCTTTTTGTGGACAAGACATAGTTGAGAAATTTTCCACATTGTCAGATAGATGCCAGTATTGTAGCTGTACTGGAACAGCTTGGCTAGATGCACGGCTAGTTCTGGAGCACATGCCTTCAGCACAACAACTGGGATGTTGTCAGCGCTCATAGCCTTTGCTGTGTCCAGTGCGCTCAGCCATTTCTTGATATCACGTGGAGTGAATCGAGTTGGCCGATAAGGATCATTCACTCGGCACTTCTGCCCAAAGATGATTGCAAATGCTTCAGCCTTGTCTTTTGCACTCACGCGCTGAGCCCACCATCATTGAGGATGGATTTATTCATGGAGCCTACTCCTCCCATTAGTTGTTTAATGGTCCACCACCATTCATGACTGAATGTGACAGGACTGTAGAGCTTTGATCTGATCCATTGATTGTGGGATCACTTAGCCCTGTCTGTAGCAAGCTGCTTCCGCTTTTTAGCATGCATGTCATCCTGTGTCACAGCTTTCACAGGTTGACATTTTTAGGTACACTTGGTGCTGCTCCTGGCATGCTCTTCTATACTATTCATTGAACCAGGATCGTCCCATGGGCTTGATGGTAATGGTAGAGTGAGGGATATGCTGGGCCATGAGGTTACAGATTGTGGTGGAATAAAATTCTGCTGCCGCTGATGGTCCACAGCTCCTCATGGATGCCGAGTTATGAGCTGCTAGATCTGTCTGAATCTATCCAATTTAGCACTGTGGTAGTGCCACACAACATGATGGGGGGTGTTCTGTGTAAAGACGGGACTTTGTCTCCACAAAGGCTGTGCGGTGGTCACTACTACCAATGCTGTCATGGACAGATGCATCTGCAACAGATAGATTGGTGAGGATGAGGTAAAGTTGATTTTTACCTCGTATTGCTTTTCTCATCACCTGCCGTAGGCTCAGTCTGGCAGCTATGTCCTTCAGGACTCCTCCAGCTCAGTAGTGGTGCTACTGAGCCACTCTTGGTGATGGACACTGAAGTCCCACACCCATATTATATTCTGTGCCCTTGCTACACTCAGTGCTTCTTCAAGAGGTGTTCAATATGGAGGAGTACTGATTCATCAACTGAGGGAGGGTGGTAGGTGATAATCAGCAGAAGGTTTCCTTGCCCATGGTTGACCTGAAACCATAAGATTCATGGGGTCTGGAGTCAATAATGAGGACTCTCAGGGCCACTCCCTCCTGACTGTATACCACTGTGCCACCACGACTGGTGTGTCTGTCCTGCCGGTGGAACAGGATATACCCAGGGATGGTGATGGAGGAGTCTGGGACATGTGCTGTTTAAAAAAGGGGGCAGACAAAAGGCAGGTAACTATAGGCCAGTTAGTTTAACATCTGTAGTGGGGAAAATGCTTGAAACTATCATTAAGGAAGAAATAGCGGGACATCTAGATAGGAGTAGTGCAATCAAGCAGACGCAACATGGATTCATGAAGGGGAAATTATGTTTAACTAATTTACTGGAATTCTTTGAGGATATAACGAGCATGGTGGATAGAGGTGTACCGATGGATGTGGTGTATTTAGATTTCCAAAAGGCATTCGATCAGGTGCCACACAAAAGGTTACTGCAGAAGATAAAGGTACGCAGAGTCAGAGGAAATGTATTAGCATGGATAGAGAATTGGCTGGCTAACAGAAAGCAAAGAGTCGGGATAAATGGGTCCTTTTTGGGTTGGAAATTGGTGGTTAGTGGTGTGCCACAGGGATCAGTGCTGGGACCACAACTGTTTACAATATACATAGATGACCTGGAAGAGGGGACAGAGTGTACTGTAACAAAATTTGCAGATGACACAAAGATTAGTGGGAAAGCGGGTTGTGTAGAGGACACAGAGAGGCTGCAAAGAGATTTCGATAGGTTAACCGAATGGGCTAAGGTTTGGCAGATGGAATACAATGTCGGAAAATGTGAGGTCATCCACCTTGGAAAAAAAACAGTAAAAGAGAATACTATTTGAATGGGGAGAAATTACAACATGCTGCGGTGCAGAGGGACCTGGGGATCCTTGTGCATGAATCCCAAAAAGTTAGTTTGCAGGTGCAGCAGGTAATCAGGAAGGCGAATGGAATGTTGGCCTTCATTGCGAGAGGAATGGAGTACAAAAGCAGGGTGGTCCTGCTGCAACTGTACAGGGTATTGGTGAGGCCGCACCTGGAGTACTGCGTGCAGTTTTGGTCATCTTACTTAAGGAAGGATATACTAGCTTTGGAGGGGGTACAGAGACGATTCACTAGGCTGATTCTGGAGATGGGATCTGGCTATCGCTTTCATCATTATGATGCCTGGGTGGGTACTGTGGAGGTCATTGATGAAGGTATCTCTGCCCTTCTTGGGGACCACTACTCAATTGCTCCACAGAAGGCAGTCTGCCTGTATAGACATTTCATCTTTGCGCTGCTGGAATGGCTTTATCTCTTCCTGCATTTCCACTGGGAAACTGGACCAGCTCCCGTGAAGCACACAGCTTTTGACGAGAGATAATAAGTGGTCCTGGCTTGTCCAGGTTTTCATCTGCCGGGCAGTGACGGGTCATTGCTCACTCTCAAATGCTTCCATAACCATGGCTAGATCTGCGGGCTGCGCCATTTCCACTCCCGTGATGGGCAATGGCAGCCTATTGAGATCATTCCGCAGTTTTCTGTGCCTGGCCTATGGTGGATGGCATAGTTGTATGCAGACAACTTGAGCGCCCATCTCTGGATGTGGGCCATTGCGTTGGTATTTATCCCTTTACTCTCGGAGAACAGGGATATAAGTGGGTTATGGTCAGTTTCCAATTTGAATTTTAGCCCAAACAGGTATTGATGCATTTTCTTTACCCCATAGACACATGCTAACGCTTCTTTCTCAATCATGCTGTAAGCTCTCTCAGCCTTAGACAGACTCCTGGATGCATAAGCAACCAGTTGCAGTTTCCCGAAATCATTAGCTTGTGGCAATAAACACCCGACGCCATATGACGACGCATCACATATTTGTACCAAATGCTTACGTGGATCATACAACACAAGCAATTTGTTTGAGAATAACAATTTTCTCGCTTTTACAAAGGCATTTTCTTTCCTTCTGCCCCAAACCCATTCGTCCCCTTTTCATAGTAAGACATGCAATGGTTCTAACAGTGTGCTGAGACCCGGTAAGAAGTTACCAAAGTAGTTCAGGAGTCCCAGAAACGACCGCAGCTCTGTCACGTTCTGTGGCCACAGTGCGATCTCGATTGCATCCATCTTCACGTTGGTGGACCTGATGCCGTCTGCCGCAATCCTCCTTCCCAGGAACTCCACTTCAGGTGCCAGGAAAATGCACTTCGAGCGTTTTAACCTGAGCCCCATGCAGTTGAGTTGACTAAGAACCTCCTCCAGGTTCTGCAGATGCTCGACTGTGCTCTGACCTGTGACCAAGATGTCATCCTGGAAGACCATGGTGTGTGGGACCGACTTCAGTAAGCTTTCCATGATTCTCTGGAATATCGCCGCCGCCGATCGGATTCCAAACGGGCATCTGTTATGAACAAAAAGACCTTTGTGCGTGTTGATGCAGGTCAGGGCCTTCGATGATTCCTCCAGTTCCTGCGTCATGTAGGCTGAAGTCTGATCCAGCTTCGTGAACATCTTTCCTCCCGCCAGCGTTGCAAAGAGGTCGTCGGCCTTTGGTAATGGGTATTGGTCCTGCAGGGAGAAACGATTGATAGTTAGTTTGTAATCACCACAGATTCTGATGGTGCCATCTCCCTTGAGGACTGGGATGATAGAACTAGCCCACTCGTTGAACTCAATCGGGGAAAGGATGCCCTCTCTTTGCAACTGGTCTAACAGGATCTCTACCCTTTCTCTCATCATGTACAATGGTACTGCTCTCGTCTTGTGATGGATGTGTCGCGCCCCCGTAATTAGGTGGATCTGCACTTTTGCTCCTTGGAATTTCCCGATGCCTGGTTCGAACAGCGAAGGAAATTTGTTTAAGACCTGGACACACGAAGTGTCGTCAGCGGGCGATAGCCCTCGAGTGTCATCCCAGTTCCAGCGTATCTTTCCCAGCCAGCTCCTGCCGAGCAGCGTGGGACAATCGTCCGGTACCACCCAGAGTGGTAGCTTGTGCACCGCTCCATCGTGGGAGACCTTTATAATAGCACAGCTGATTACAGGGATCAGTTCTTTTGTGTAAGTTCTTAATTTCTTGCGAATTGGAGTTAAGATTGGCCTTGAGGCCTTGTTGAACCACAACCTTTCGAAAGTCTTTTTGCCCATGATGGACTGGCTCGCCCCTGTGTCCAGCTCCATTGACACCGGGAGTCCATTTAGTTCAAAATTCAGCATTATTGGGGGACAATTCGTGGTGAATGTGTGCACCCCATGTACCTCTGCCTCCTCGATTTGAGGCTCCGGTTCATCATGATCTTCTGTGGATCTGTCCTCCTCTGCAATATGGTGGTTTGCAGGTTTAACAGGCTTTGCAGCTCGCCTGCACGCTCGTTGGTGATGTCCCATTGTTCCACAGCCCTTGCAAACGTACTCTTTGAATCAGCATGAATGGAAACGATGATCACCTCCGCAGCGCCAACAAGGTGCTAATGGCTTTGCATTCATCACCCTTGATGGTGGACTTGAGACATCTGCGGATGTGTAGCTGCAGGTATGTGTGACTTGCCCTGTACGTTACGATTCGAAAACAACATCACTTTGTTCACAGTACTTGTAGCAGCACTTGTGTGCTGAGAGATTTGCTTCGTATTGTCACTGGTGGCAATGGGCGCCTGGGCTATCGCTATGGCCTTACTCAAAGTTGGGGTCCCTGCAGTCAAAAGTTTGCGAAGTATGGTTTCATGGCCAATGCCAAGTACGAAAAAGTCTCTGAGCATGTGTTCCAAATGTCCTTCAAATTCGCAATGTCCTGCAAGGCGTCTTAGCTCGGCGACATAACTCGCCACTTCCTGGCTTTCAGGCCTTTTGTAGGTGTAGAACCGATACCTTGCCATCAGAACGCTTTCCTTCCGGTTTAAATGTTCTCGGACCAGTGTGCACGAATTGTCGTATGATTTCTCCGTGGGTTTCGCTGGAGTGAGCAGATTCTTCATGAGGCCATACGTTGGTGCCCCACAAACAGTGAGGAGAAACGCCCTTCGTTTGGCAGTGCTCGCTTCCCCATCTAGCTCGTTGGGCACGAAGTCTTGGTCGAGTCGCTCCACAAAAGTTTCCCAATCATCTCCCTCCGAGAATTTCTCCAGGATGCCGACTGTTCTCTGCATCTTTGGGTTCACTATCTGTATCTCGTCGCCAGTTGTAGTGTATGGAGAAAGAGTCAGACTGAACACTGTGAGCTCAAAGTAAAGTGTGACCTTAGTCTTTTATTGCAGATCTCCAGTGTGCCTCTCCAACCTGTGAGGCCTCCTTAAATACCTGTGCTCCCAAGGGATTATGGGATCCCTTGGGACTCCACGGGATGTGCCCTCTGGTGGCTGTACAGAGTAAATACAAATTTACATATATAACAATTTCAGAGGGCAGTTAAGAGTCAAACACATTGCTGTGGGTCTGGAGTCACATATAGGACAGACCGGGTAGTGAGGGCAGATTTCCTTCCCTAAAGGTCATTAATGAACCAGATGGGTCTTTATGACAATCCAATAGTTTCATAGTCACCGGCCCCGATATTGGTGGCCTTACCACCCACTGCCACCGGGTTTTCCTGTCGTTTTCCTCACCTCCGCAGTGCCAACAAGGTGCTAATGGCTTTGCATTCATCACCCTTGATGGTGGACTTGAGACATCTGCGGACGTGTAGCTGCAGGTATGTGTGACTTGCCCTGTACGTTACGATTCGAAAACAACATCACTTTGTTCACAGTACTTGTAGCAGCACTTGTGTGCTGAGAGATTTGCTTCGTATTGTCACTGGTGGCAATGGGCGCCTGGGCTATCGCTATGGCCTTACTCAAAGTTGGGGTCCCTGCAGTCAAAAGTTTGCGAAGTATGGTTTCATGGCCAATGCCAAGTACGAAAAAGTCTCTGAGCATGTGTTCCAAATGTCCTTCAAATTCGCAATGTCCTGCAAGGCGTCTTAGCTCGGCGACATAACTCGCCACTTCCTGGCTTTCAGGCCTTTTGTAGGTGTAGAACCGATACCTTGCCATCAGAACGCTTTCCTTCCGGTTTAAATGTTCTCGGACCAGTGTGCATGAATTGTCGTATGATTTCTCCGTGGGTTTCGCTGGAGTGAGCAGATTCTTCATGAGGCCATACGTTGGTGCCCCACAAACAGTGAGGAGAAACGCCCTTCGTTTGGCAGTGCTCGCTTCCCCATCTAGCTCGTTGGGCACGAAGTCTTGGTCTAGTCGCTCCACAAAAGTTTCCCAATCATCTCCCTCTGAGAATTTCTCCAGGATGCCCACTGTTCTCTGCATCTTTGGGTTCACTATCTGTATCTCGTCGCCAGTTGTAGTGTATGGAGAAAGAGTCAGACTGAACACTGTGAGCTCAAAGTAAAGTGTGACCTTAGTCTTTTATTGCAGATCTCCAGTGTGCCTCTCCAACCTGTGAGGCCTCCTTAAATACCTGTGCTCCCAAGGGATTATGGGATCCCTTGGGACTCCACGGGATGTGCCCTCTGGTGGCTGTACAGAGTAAATACAAATTTACATATATAACAATTTCAGAGGGCAGTTAAGAGTCAAACACATTGCTGTGGTTATGGAGTCACATATAGGACAGACCAGGTAGTGAGGGCAGATTTCCTTCCCTAAAGGTCATTAATGAACCAGATGGGTCTTTATGACAATCCAATAGTTTCATAGTCACCGGCCCCGATATTGGTGGCCTTACCACCCACTGCCACCGAGTTTTCCTGTCGTTTTCCTCTCCTCGACATTTCCCTCTTGGGCTGGAGTAGGTGGGAGGGGAGCATTGCCAGGAACTGCCCGCTGATGCCCTCTGGCAGCCACATCGCGTAATTGGCCTCCCGCCCACCAAGATGCCAGATTGGCGCGGGCGGGAGTTGGCACCAGCAGGGGGAAGGACCGCTGCAAGGAGGCTGCTGAACATCTTTTACATTTTTTTTACAGCGGACTTACCTGGTTTTACTTTTCAGGTGCTCCGCCTTCCCTGAGTCCGACTCCATCCTCGGCGGCACTTGGACGGAAAATTCATTTGCCGCCGAGATTGAGAGCTCCCGCCCGTTGCCACCCAGATTGGCGGCATAAGCTATTATTTTGCCATCAGGTGGTACAGCCACCTCTTTTAGAGAAATCTTTCAGGCAAAGTACCGCCCGGTCTCTCAGCAGCCAATGGGCAGGCCTTGCAGCTCATGAAAACCGAGGCCACCATTACTGAGACTAGCTTTTTTCAAATTCCAGATTTATTTAATTAACTGAATTTAAGTTCTACTGCTGCCATGGTAGGATTTGAACTCCAGTCGCTAGATTATTAGTCTAGGCACTCTGGATTACTTGTCCTGTAACTTAACCACTATGCTACCGTTTTCTTAATATTAAGGCAGTGCTTGAAGGACTATGTAAGTCTTGATGGTGAGTGCCCAAAATTAACAATTCACAGTTCCAACAGGAGTCACTGCATAACAACCAAGAGTGGGAAAATTCCCAGTTTTTCCTCTCCCTAGCTCCAGAATATTGAATCTACTTAAGCACACTACCATCCTTCTCTTTTTGAACGTGTTTATGACTTTATCGGAAATACTGACCTGAGGAAATCTTCATGAATGATTTTACAATGTTGTTCCACGTTCTGACTAGACTGATTCCCCCTCATGCCCAGACCTTTTGTCTCAGTTGCTGTCTTTAATTGAGATAAACATTTTGGGGGAAACAGGGACAAAGATCCATGGCCCTTCCAGTGCACACCCACCATGCGTCTAACAAGAGAAGAATGGAATGGATGCAACATCGGTTGGGACTTGAATATATTGGGTCCGGACTTCCCAACAATTTCCCTGGGACTTTGTTTGGAACATTGGAACATAGGAACAGAATAAGCCATTGAGCCCCTTGAGCCTGTATCGCTATTCAATGAGATCATGGATGATCTGCAACCTACTCCATATACGCGCCTTTGCCCCATATCCCTTAATACTTTTAGTTAACACAAAGCTATCAATCTCCGATTTAAAATTAACAATTGATCTCGCATCAATTGCTGTTTGCGGAAGAGATTTCCAAACTTTTATCAACCTTTGTGTACAGAAATGTTTCCTAATTTCACTCCTGAAAGTTCTGGCTCTAATTTTTAGACTATGTGTTATGGATGCCACCCCAGGCAACCTGTATAACACCGCCACCAGAGGGCTTACCTGTTAGAGTCCCAAGGGATCCCAGCAACCCTTGGGAACACTGTATATAAGCAGGCCTCCCACGCCGTATCAGCACTCTGGAGTCTGATTAAAGGAGCTAAGGTCACACTTACTCATTGTCTACAGTACTCAGTTGCATTACTTTATTCTGTGCATAACAATTGGCGACGAGATAACGAACAACCACGCGAAAATGTAGAGAACTCTTGGTATCCTGGAGAAATTCTCAATAGGGGACGATTGGGAGGCCTTCGGGGAGCGACTCGACCAATACTTCATAGCCAACGAGCTGGAAAGGGATGAGAATGCTGCCAAACGAAGGACGATCCTCCTTACCGTCTGCGGGGGAACAACCTATGGCCTCATGAAGAATCTTCTCGCTCTGGTGAAACCAACAACCAAATCCTATGAAGAACTGTGTACGCTGGTCGGGAGCACCTAAATCCGAAGGAGAGCGTTCTGATGGCAAGGTATCAATTCTACACGTGTCAACTGTCCCGAGTCCTGCTCAGCTACCGCAACAGACTTCACTCTCTCGGCGGGGTTCCCCCAGCCGAGCTGCTCATGAAAATGGCGCTCAAAACAAGGCTCTCTCTTGTCCACCCTGATCTCCATGATCATGTCGAGGGCAGGCAGCATCAACAAAGTATGTACCATGATTGCGCAAACTTTCACGCGATATTGAAGTCAATGACCCTGTATTTGTACTCAATAATGGGCATGGTCCCAAATGGCTTGCAGGCACTGTCATAGCCAAGGAAGGGAGTAGGGTGTTTCAGGTCAAACTTGCCAATGGACCAAATTGCAGAAAGCATTTGGACCAAACCAAACTGCGATTCACAAACAGCCACGAGCAACCTGATGAGTACACCACCAACTTCGACCCTCCAACATACACACAAGTGGCAACCGATACCACGGTAAACCACGAAGCTGAACTCACCATCGCCAGCAGCCCAGCAAGGTCAGCTGCCCAGCAGCCCAGCGAAGAACCAACCAACTCACCCACACCTGCATTTGTACCGAGACAATCGACAAGGAAGCGAAAAGCCCCAGATCGTCTCACCCTGTAAATAAGAGTACTATTGACTTTGGGAGGACGTGATGTTATGTATGCAACCCCAGGCAACCTGTATAATACCGCCACCAGAGGGCTTACTATTGTAGTCCCAAGGGATCCCAGCATCCCTTGGGAGCACTGTATATAATGCGGGCCTCCCACGCTGTAACAGCAATCTGGAGTCTAATTAAAGGAGCTAAGGTCACACTTACTCATTGTCTACAGTACTCAGTTGTATCACTTTATTATGAGCATAACACTATGCCCCCTAGTCCTAGAATCCCCAAACCAGCGGAAATAGTTTCTCTCCATCTGTTCCCTCTAATATCTTGAAAACTTCGATCAGATCACCTCTTAACCTTCTAAATTCTAGTGAATACAACACTAAATTCTGTAATCTCTTCTCGTAACTTAACTCTTCAAGTCTGGGATTCATTCTGATAATCCTACACTGCATTCCCTCCAAGGCCAATATATCCTTCCTGAGGTGTGTTGCCCAGAACTGCTGGGTGTTGTCTAACCAAGGTTTTAAATAGCTGCAGCATAACTTCAACCCCCTTGTAGTCTAGCCCTCTAGGTATAAAGACCAGCATTCCATTAGCCTTTTCTGTTCATTTCTGTTCATGACATTTTAATGATTTGTGTTCCTGGACCCCCAAGTCTCTTTGGATCTCCACTGTTTTTAGCTTTTCAACATTTAGAACGTACCCTCTTCTATCTTTTTATGTCCGAAGTGGATGACCTCACATTTGCTCACATTTAAATCCATTTACTACAGTTTTGCTCATTTACTTAATCTGTCGATATCCCTTTGTAATGTTATTCTTTCATGTACACTGCCTACAATGCCACCTATCTTTGTGTCATCGGCAAATTTGGATATATGATTTTCTATGCCATCATCACAATACTGTGAATAGTTGAAAACCCAAAGAAGAAAACCATCTGGTCCTGGGAATTTTTAGTCTTTAATGTCATTTTTTCTCCATTACTGTTATTTTACAAATGTTAATTTTATTGAATTCCTATCCCTGATTTAATATTAGTTTCCTTGGGATTTCTGGCATGTTACCTCTTCCTTGGCTTTGCCTTGGTGTCCCCAAATGTGGTCCCTTTTATTAGAGGGGGAGTGGCCAGTTGAGGGGATTATCAGACCAGGAGTTTCCTTGTCCCCAGCCTAAGGGAAATGTAAGATTTCTAAATCTCTGGCATTAAATTTGACAGTGAGACAATTCTTTTAAAATAATTGGAACAGCTTATTAAAAACACACACACACACATGCACATCCACCTTAGTTACAACAGATACAATGAGGTTATAATAAAGAGTGATATACATTACTTCCCTTTGGCTGGCTGGTTCAGGAGAGAGAGAAAAGTTTTTGGCTGAGTTCTTTAAACCTCTCAAAGCCATTGTCCCTCAGAAAGCCTCAGGATTGGACCTTGGTTCCAGGGCAATTCCTTATTGGCTCCCGTCACACATGTGGCTGTCTGGCCTGGCTCAGCCATCTCTTGATTAGTTTAAATGGCTTTCCAATACACAAAACCCATGCGGCAGCTCTGTGGGCTTCCATTTTGTGTCTTTCAAAACACAGCCTATGCTGGCAACCTGTGGGTTTCATTTTGTTTTAACACACACAGGCCTTTCTGTATAATCTATACTTTTAACATTTATACATACACAGAATCAATTTTAATAATTAATAAACACTTTTATTCTTACAAACTCCCCACCTTGAGGGGGAAATATCCTTATTGACCCCTCATATGACTTATGTCCTCAGGGATCACATATCATAGACATTGAGAGGGAGAGAAAGAAAAGTGGGTGGCCTGACTTGGTCTCCACCTCGTAAGGTGTAGGCTACGTAGGGGATTTATTATAGTCCAATCACATTTCCAGCGGAGACTGTCCCCTTCCCGTATCTTCAGTGCACCGTCACTTCTCAAAGCCATTGCAGTTTGATGATGTTCGTGAGTCATGCTGCAGCTCCCACTTCTCCATCTTCCCTCGACTTCGGTCATGGCCGGTATCGTCCTGACAATCGTGAGGATCCGTAACATGGTCTGTGTGAAACAAGATCAGTGCAGTATTTACTCGTTGGCAGTTTTAACTAATATGAAACCACTTTTTGTACTTAACACCCTTTTTCCCCGGTAACTGAATCAAATAAATCTTATGTGGTCCCCATGACCTGGGTTCAAAGGCAGGTTTCTTTTTCCCATAATTTGGAATCATTACTGAGTCTCCCACCTCGTATTCAAAGGGACGTACTTTCTTGTCAAAGTACTTTTTAATGTGTCTTTTTGACTTCCCCAATTTGGTGGCCACAAATCGATTGATCTGATTGGTGTGATCTACCACTTGTTCCAGCCACTTGGAACCACATGTTTTCTGTTGTATAAATGTAAAGCATGCACTCCCATGTTCCGCCACCAGGGGAGCTCATCCCCTGAAGTCCCAAGGGATCCCAGCATCCCTTGGGAGCACTGTATATAAGCCGGCCCCTAAGGCCTGTTCCTCACTCTGGAGTGCCTTATTAAAGACTGAGGTCACTGTTACTTTAACCTCCCTGTGTGCAACCTCATCTGTGTTAGGAACACAATAAGTGGCGGTGAGAATACGAATCCAACGCAAAGATGCAGCAAACTGTGCGCATCCTGGAGAAGTTCTCAGAGGGTGAGGACTGGGAAGCCTATGTCGAACGACTAGACCAGTACTTTGTAGCCAACGAGCTGGATGGAGAAGGAAGCGCTGCAAAAAGGAGAGCGGTCCTCCTCATGGTCTGCGGGGCACCGACCTACAGCCTCATGAAGAATCCCACCAAACCCAAGAATGATCATAGGGCTGTTTTGGAAGTGGGTAATGTTAGTCGCTGTATTATCTCCACCTTAAGAGAATCGGGGGATGATCCCTCTGGAGAAATGGACACTCATAGAAAGATGACCTGTTCTTTTATTAATTGAGCCTTATGGGGATTCACCTTTAGTCCCACCTGAGCCAACAATGTCAAAAGTTTGTGCAAAAGGAACAGATGCTCCTCCATGCTATCGTAGGTCGTCTATGTACTGTAGCAAGCAGGTAGGGCGGGAAAAGTCTTTTAAAATTGCAGCCATTCTTTTGTGGAATATCTTGAGGGCATTGTGGAACCCCTGAGGCAGGCATGTCCAGGTGTAGCTCTGGTCCTCAAATGTGAAATCAAATTTGTACTGGTCTTCCCCTTTAACAGGGTTACTCCAGAATCCATTGGCGATGTCGAGGGTCGAGAAGTACTTGGAACCAGCAGAAATTTGAGATAATATAGTGGGAGTTTCTCTTACTACCGGTGAGCAGGCTGGTGTTACAGAATTTAACTTTCTGTAATCAATAGTCAGTCGCCAGCTGCTATCAGGCTTTTTAACCGGCCATGTGGGTGAATTGGTCGTGAAAGTGCCTGTCCTAAGATCACTCTGCTTGACTAGGGATTTTATGCTGTCTCAGATGTAAGGGTGACTCTCCCTTGAGATGGGGTACTGTTTAGTGAATGAGCGGGGGAGGTCCCTCAATAGATTCCTTGCCTGCCATTTTTTCACAGTCATGCTTGCATGTGACAAACACCACTAGGTGTTCCTGAATTAGTTTTACCACAGCTTCATTTTCGCTCCATGGGGCGTCATACTCAGATGGCTTTTTAATAGTAAAAACCGAGTGAGCATCTGAAATTTCTATCGCTCCTGCCTTATCTCTCAATTCCATCCAAACACAGTCCTGATTATAATCTATCACCATGCCATATTGATCCAACACATGTCCCTAAAATTTCCCTTCCGTCGGGGGTGGTCATCAGCATTGGTGCTGGGACCTTACAAGTGAGGCCTCCGAACTGAAGTTCCCTGTATATGTGGTGGTTGTATCACTGTTTATCCCTTTAAGGGTCATATAACCCTTGCCGGCCACCGCATGGCGTTCAGGATATGGAGTGTGGATGCTGGTAACGGCTGAGCCAGTATAGATAAGCATAATCTGCTGCCTGCCCCCTTTTAAGACAATAATGATTACTGGTCTCCCGCTAACATCATGTCGGAACCCCACTTCCGACCAATCTTTGGGGGCGGAACCCTGTCATAGGGTTGATCCTTGAATGGGTCCCTCCAATGAGTGTGCATCGGGGATTGTGTGCACCGGTAAATGATTTTGCATCCTCCCCATGGCAATTTGGGTTTGTATGAGGGTTATCAATTGATTCAATCGTTGATCTGTCCCAGAGGGCTTGGATTCATCCCTTGGGAAGTATCTATGCATTGCAACATGGTTCGGTGCTGGTCTGGGTCTGCTGCAGTCTTTTGCTAGGTGGCCTACCTTCTTACAATTAAAGCACTGTCCCTTAATGGGGTAGTTTCGAGATCCTTCCATCATTGACACTGGTTTATTTGCAGGGGGGTGGTGACTTCACTTTTACCATCTCCCAGGCTATTTGAGCGTTGGTATCTATATCTGTCCATTGATTGGTGGGCCTCATGGCTATTCCCAGGGTGCTTTTAATTAAAGGGTGGAGTTGGGTCAGGAACATCGATTTAAATTGTTCCTGATTCTTTCCTACTGTAGCATTTGCAGGTGCCTGGTTCTGCGTACGTTGATAGATATCATACAGGCAATTACTGAAGGCTCTAGGGATCTCTTCTGGGCGCTGCTTGGTCTGATTAAGCAGAGCCACTAAGTTCAAGTTTTGGATCCCTAAATGATTTAGGATCTCGGTCATGAGTACATCGGCCGTTATGCCAGGCTGGAGGACTGCTTCTGACAGATTATGTTTTAGGGAAGTGGAACAGGCCAAGAAGAGGACTTGTGTTAAGTCTTTCTCTTCCAACTCTGGGTGACCCCTCCTGAAATTTGCCCACCTCCTATTAACTTCCAGTGGGTTGTCCCCATCATTAATGGGCTCCAGCTCGTGGCTACATGCCATGGCTTCAGCACCAGATACAGGCTGTGAGTTGGTATGGTTACTGGTGATGTGGCCGTGTGCATTACGTCGTGAAGAAGTGGTTACTACGGCTATGATTGGCTCTTGTGTCTCCAAGGTATCCCATTCTACACCACTCTCCTGGGGATTATACTGACTTTCTTCCTCTTCCCAATCTGAATCCCCATTGTCCCCTTCTGCTGTCTCTGTCTCCCCATGTTCCTGCGGATACCAGGGCCCACTGCTCCCGTAACTTACTTTTTAGCCTCGCTATTTCTAGTTGGCACTGGGAGTGGTCTGTCTCCCTATGTGGCTTCTTAATTACTTCCCTTAATGTTCCCCTAGCATCTTCTGTCTCTTGTTGGAACCTCAAGTTTTCCAATTTATATTTTTTTAACTCTAATTTGTTTTCATTTGCTTCAACAACAGCTGCTGTGGCATTTAAATTTGAGAGGGTTTGTTCTTGTAGCATGAAGCTGCCTGTGCTGCCCCTCTTTCTAATTGCCTAATACTGTGGTTTAATTGGCCAATTGCTTATCTTAAATGCTGTATTTCTCCCTCTTTTAACTGTTGCACAAGTTGGAGGCCTTCTTCCTTTTGTTGTTTTATACCTTCAATCACTCTTTCTTTTAGTTGAATCTTTTTTATTTACAATTCTTTCAAATTCTGGATCTCTTTGGTGTCCTGTCTCATTAATTCCTCATCATTCCGGGCACAATAAAATGCGCTGAAGGCCATGAAACTGTTTGCCCATTTTGGCTTTAGCTCTCCTTTATCTACTCTCTCTTGGATAAGTTTCACCATTTCCCCGAAGGATGCAGGTTGACCCTCATGGGTGTGCCGTGCCTGTGCCTGTAACTCTTCTATGTCTTGTATCGGGAACTTTTTGGACAACTTCTCCTGATAAACTAGCTCAACATTTATTTTTATTGTTGGCTTTCTGTCTATGACTGATCCCTTTATCCTGTGTCTTTTGAATATAACTACTGGTGGGTCCCCACTTAAACAGTTACAACCAACCACACTTAAACAGTTACAACTATCGAGACAAATCCTTAAGATGCAATTTCTCCCGATCCGTTTAATCGTTTCAAGCTTATACTTCGCAACACAGTTTAGAATCACAAATTCCAAGATTTCCAATTGTTCAAAAGAATCATCAAAAAGCTGTCTCGCCAGTTGCCCTCATTCTCCACCAATGATCAGATTTCTAAATCTCTGGCATTAAATTTGACAGTGAGACAATTCTTTTAAAACAATTGGAACAGTTTATTTAAAAAAAACACACACACATGCAGATCCACCTTAGTTACAACAGATACAATGAGGTTATAATAAGAGTGATATACATTATTTCCCTTTGGCTGGCTGGTTCAGTAGAGAGAGAAAGGTCTTTGGCTGAGTTCTTTATACCTCTCAAAGCCATTGTCCCTCAGAAAGCCTCAGGATTGGACCTTGGTTCCAGGGCAATTCCTTATTGGCTCCCCTCACACATATGGCTGTCTGGCCAGGCTCAGCCATCTCTTGATTAATTTAAATGGCTTTACAGTACACAAAACCCATGTGGCAGCTCTGTGGGCTTCCATTTAGTTTCTTTCAAAACTCAGCCTATGCTGGCAAACTGTGGGCTTTCATTTTGTTTCAACACAAACAGGCCTTTTCGTATAATCTACACTTTTAACATTTATACATACACAGAATCAATTTTAATCATTAATAAACACTTTTATTCTTACAGAAAAGCAGGAGGCCAGAACGTTGAGTGACTGTAGGCACACCAGCCTCCATAAATGGTACCCACATGAGGGTCTCAGCCTGGGTTGTGACCTGGACCTCAGAAATTGAACAGTGAACTCCTTCTTCTGCCCCATTATCAAGGAGATTGAAAGGCTAACTTGTGCCATGTTTCCTCGGTTGCGGGGGAGGGGGGTGGGGATGGTGGTTGTGGTTGGTTGAGAGATGGGTGGTGGGGGGTGGGGGGGCTTGGGTGAGGTCTGTGGTGGTAGATGGGAGACCAACTAAAAGCAGAATTTCTGATTTCCAAAATATGCTGGGTGCACAAGATGCCTCCTTACTGGCATGGAGGCAGTGATTATTACTACAATGCGGTGTCCTTCCTGACCCTTACCCAGAATCAAAGGCCCTCATATTTTTAGAGCTCAGACCTTTAGACACTCTTCCCTGCTCTGTTGAATTTTAATTGCAGGAGATTATATGCTTACTTATTGTTTTATTTGCTGAACAATAGTCCAAGGTGATGAAATTGGATTCGTCCTTCTTGGCCCAGAGCTCCTTGATGTCGTCCTGCAAGGCCATCTGCAGGGCTTCCCACGGAAATTCAGCAGCCTTCACCAGCCATGCTGCAGCCACTGGTGTGGTACTGCATAGGAGGACTAGGATAGGCAAAGGAACACGAAAGATAGACACTGAGGCAATGCACGAGGGTAATTAGTTGACTTTGTTATGTAGTCTTGGATTGAATCATTTATAAATTATGTTTGGAATGTTTGTTTTCTGGTGGCTCTCATTTCAGCTTTATGCCCAATAGGACGCTGTTATGTTCTGTGACAGAGGGATGGTTAGGTGGGGAAATGTTAAGCAATGGGGATCTGGGATTTCATTCTTTGGATGATGAAGTGCTCACGGACAGCCCATCTGGAATGAGGACTTGCTGCCTGCATCCTCCCTTCCTCCACCTTCTCTTCCTCCTCCTCTTCCTCCTCCTCCTCTTCCTCCTCCTCCTCCTCCTCCTCCTGATGTGGTCGCGGAACCTGTGGTGGTCGCGGAACCTGTGGTGGTAAAGGCTGCACCCTCATGATGGCCAAATTGTGCAGGATGCAGCAGACCACCACAAAATGGGAAAACCATGCATGTACTGGAGATCTCCTCCCGAGCGGTCAAGGTGGTCGAACTGATGCTTTAACCGATGGTCTGCTCGATAAGGTTCCTTGCGGCAGCCTGGCTGTCACTATATGAGTGATGGCCACGAGTGGTGGGGTTGCGGAGAGGAGTCATCAACCAGCTGTAGAGTGGCTAGCCCTGGTCTCCGAGCTGCCACCCTCGGGTTCGACGTGGCAGCTGGATGATTGAATTCACGTGGGTGCAGTCGATGGCGCCCTACACTATGGGATATCCTGGCAAAGCTACATGCGAGCTCCTCCTGCTTCTCTCTGTTCAAAGAGAAGACAATGACGTCCCTTCTTTTGGAGTACAGAGGCTCTGTAACCTCCCGGATGCAGAGTTGGATGGTGAACTGGTAGATATTAGCTATGTCTCCTGCTGCAGACCGGAAAGATCTGGTGGCAAAAAAACTGAGGGCCACGGTCACTGAGGGCCACTGGCAGCACCGTCGTCACCTTGCTCTGAGTCTGCAGGTCTGGTTGCAGGAGGTGGCAGAGTTCAGGGCCCACCTCCTTGATGAAACGGAGCCTCCGAATAAACTGCTCCTGGCTTAAGTGCAGAAAGAGGTGCTCATGGAAGACCCTAGGTAGTTAAAGTCTCTTGCTGAGATCCCTCCTCCCCCTCCTCCGCCTCCTCATTCTACGAGCATCTTGTCCTCTTTGCTGCCTCTGCTCCATCACCCTTTCATGCTGCAGCGCGAGGGGGACTGCACATAGAGCCCCCATGACGGGGAGCAAGTGGTCTGAGCAGAGTTCTTGAATTCAGAAGCAGGGTGTTCTCCACAAGGTGTTCTCCACCTCACCAGCTTCAAGTAGCTGTAGAAAGCAACAAACTATTCTACAAACATACATAGAGCCAGTAGAAATCAAAAAGCAAGTTACTTGCAAATTGTTGATGTTACTGTTGTGTATAGAAGAACTCCACGAGGCTGAGTACTGTAAGCTAAACTTAGTGTGACCTTAGTCTTCTTTATTACAACTCCAGAATGCCGAAACAACATGGCAGCCAACCTTTTATACTGGCCCTGGCCGTGTGTGCCAGTAACCATTCGGACTCCAACAGTCGTGCCCTCTGGTGGAAAGTATTACATAGTTACATACATAACATTACTCCCCCCCCCCCCCCCCGCCCCCTCAAAATCTTCAGTACAAGTTATTTACAAGTTGAGGCGATCCAGAGCCCTTCCCTCCCTGGTTGATCGTCTAAGTTCAAACCCTGGCGTGTGTGAGTTGGTCGGACCATTGCTGCACTGCACTGGGGTTGGTCTGACCGGACTGTCAGGAACGGTGGGTTCATCCTCGTGATTGACAGCGAGGTCGATTGCTGGTTGGGTGTGTGTTGATGGATCGTCAATGGTGATGTCCTCTTCAAGTCATTCCTGGTTGTCAGTAAATTGCAATTTGGTCTGATCTAAATGCTTTCTGCACGTTTGGCCATTTAACAGTTTGACTATAAACACCATATTCCCTTCCTTGGCCAAAACAGTGCCAGCAACCCATTTGGGACCATGACCGTAATTCAGGACAAACATAGCGTTGTTAATATCAATGTCACGTGAAACAGCCGTGCGATCGTGGTACATGTTCTGCCGGTGTCGCCGGGTTTCCACGTGATCATTAAGATCCGGGTGGACTCGGGAGAGCCTGGATTTGATGGTTCTCTTCATTAACAATTCTGCCGTGGAACCCCGGTGAGCAAGCAGGATCGCGACCGGTAACTGAGCAGAATGCGAGACAAGCGGGTCTGCAGGGAGCCGTCCGTCATGCATTTCATGCTCTGCTTGATTGTTTGGACTGCCCGCTCCACTTGACCATTAGACGCAGACCTGACATGCTTGATGCCATTGCGGGTCATAAACTTGTTGAATTCCGAGCTGGTGAAACACGGTCCATTGTCGCTGACAAGGACATCGGGCAAACCATGGGTGGCGAACATGGCCCGGAGGCTTTCAATGGTGGCTGTGGATGTGCTGGATGACATGATTACGCATTCAATCTATTTGGAGTAAGCATCCACAACTACTAAAAACATCTTTCCCAGAAAAGGGCCAGCAAAATCTACGTGGATCCTGGACCACGGTTTGGAGGGCCATGACTACAGACTCAATTGGAGCCTCCCTTGGTGCATTGCTCAGTTGCGAGCAAGTGTTGCACTGATGCACGCATGACTCCAAGTCCGAGTCAATGACGGACCACCAAACATGCGACCTGGCAATTGTCTTCATCATGACTGTGTAGGTCACATATAAATGTTTCCCTGCCTTTTTTTGGCAAAACCTCGCGATTACCCCACAAGAGACAATCCGACTGGATGGACATTTCATCCTTGCGTCGGTGGAATGGCTTAATTTCATCTTGCATTTCCCCGGGAACGGCTGACCAGTTCCCATTTAGGACGCAACTCTTTACTAATGATAGCACAGGATCCTGGCTGATTCAGGTCCTGATCTGGCGAGCTGTGAGGGGTGACCCCTTGCTCTCAAAAGCATCCATGAACAGTAGCAATTCTGCGGGCTGCGCCATTTCAACCCCAGTGGTGGGTAATGGTAGCTGGCTGAGAGCATCGGCACAGTTTTCAGTGTCTGGTCTATGGCCGATAACATAGTCATAAGCGGATAATGTTAGTGCCATCTTTGGATGCGGGACGAAGCATTGGTATTTATACCTTTGCTCTCTGAAAACAGCTAAATGAGCGGCTTGCGGTCAGTTTCAAGCTCAAACTGAAGTCCAAATAGGTATTGGTGCATTTTCTTAACCCCATATACACATGCTAACGCTTCTTTCTCGACCATACTATAGGCTCTCTCAGCCTTAGACAGACTTCTAGATGCGTATGCACCCGGTTGGAGGTTGCCTGATACATTGACTTGCTGTAACACACAGCCGACCCCATACGATGAGACGTCACAGGCTAGCACTAAACGTTTACATGGGTCATAGTGTACAAGTAACTTATTTGAACATAGCAGGTTCCTGGCCTTCTCAAAGTCTGTGTCTTGAGACTTGCCTCAAACCCAGTCGTCACCCTTACGTAGCAACATGTGCAAAGGCTCTAACAATGTGCTCAACCCGGGTAGAAAGTTACCAAAATAGTTGAGGAGTCCCAGGAACGAACGCAGCTTCATCACATTCTGTGGTCTGCGTGCATTCTTGATGGCCTCTGTCTTTGAGTCCGTGGGCCTTATGTCATCTGCTGCAATCTTTCTCCCCAAAAATGTTACTTCTGGTGCCAGGAAAACACACTTGGAGCGTTTCAACCTGAGTCCCATTCTGTCTAGGTGACTTAGAACCTCTTCCAGATTGTGTAAATGTTCGATGGTGTCACGACCAGTGATCAGGATGTCATCTTGAAACACAATGGTGCGCGGAACAGATTTCAGCAAACTCTCCATATTTCTCTGGAAAATGGCTGCAGCCGAGCGAATCCCGAAAGGGCATCTGTGGTATATAAACAGCACCTTTGTGTGTGTTAATGCATGTCAGTCTTTTCGAAGATCCAGCCAGCTCCTGTGTCACGTAGGCGGAGGCTAGGTCTAACTTGGTGAACGACTTCCCCCCTGTTAGCGTTGCGAACAGGTCATCCGCCTTGGGCAACGGTATTGGTCCTGTAGTGAGACTCGGTTAATTGTTACTTTGTAGTCTCCGCAGATTCTGACTGTGCCTTCGCTTTTCAACACCGCAACAATTGGACTGGCCCACTTGTTGAACTCACTGGCGATATGATTCCTTCGCGTTGGAGTCTGCCCAGTTCGATCTCTACTTTCTCCCTCATCATGTACGGAACCGCCCGAGCCTTGTGATGGACGGGCCGTGCATCGGGGCCTAGATGGATCTATACCTTGGCGCCTGTGAAGTTGCCGATGCCTGGTTCGAATAGCGAGGGAAACTTGCTCAGCATTTGAGCACACAAGACGTCATCCACTGAAGGTAGTGCTTGGATGTCGTTCCAACTCTATCTAATCTTTTCTAGCCAGCTTCTGCCGAACAGCATTGGGCCATTGCCTGGAACAATCCACAATGATAGGTCATGCACAGCTCCATCATACGATAACTTCAATGCCGCACTTCCAATGACTGATATGAGCTCTTTGATGTAGGTACGCAACTTTGCATTAATCGGGCTCAGTTTGGGCCTTTGTGTTTTATTGCCCCACAGTGTCTCGAAAGCCTTCTGGCTCATTATTTACTGACTCGCATCCGTATCCAATACCATTTAAGTTGACTTTCAGCATTATAGGAGGGCTCTTGATGTTGAAGGTATGTACCCCATACACTTCTTCGTCAGGCTGAGTTGCCTGTGCTGCGTCATCGACGCCAGATCGGTCATCTTCTGCCACATGGTATGTCGCAGCACGTTTTCACATTCGCTGGAGATGCCCCATCGTTGCGCAGCCTTTGCCCACGTAGTGCTTGAATCTACATTGATGGGCCTGATGATGACCCCCGCAGCGGCAACACGGTACTAATGGATTCACATTCACCCCCGATGGCGGACTCTTGCAACCACAGACGTATAAGCGCTGCCATATGCAGTTCGGCCATCTAGCGACATCATTTTATACACAGTACTTGCCGGTGAGCTTCGATGTTCAGAAGATATCTGTTTAATGTTATCATCTGTGGCCATGCATGCCTGGGCGATTGCGAAGGCCCTGCTCAGGTCTAGGGTTTCGGCAGCCAGCAGCTTTCCAAGAATTACCTCATGGCTGATGCCAAGCATGAAAATGTCCAGCAGCATTTGCCCCAATGCAGTTCCAAAATCGCAAGGTCCCGCGAGGCAACATAATCCGCCACGTCCTGGCCCCTGGAGCGATGGGTGCATGTAAAAACAATATCTGGCCATGAGGATACTCTCCTTTGGCTTGAGGTGGTCTTGAACCAGCGTGCACAACTCTGTATATTCCTTCTCCGTTGGTTTTGTTGGCACGAGCAGATAGAAACATAGAAACATAGAAAATAGGTCAAGGAGTAGGCCATTCGGCCCTTCGTGCCTGCACCGCCATTCAATATGATCATGGCTGATCATGCAACTTCAGTGCCCCACTCCCGACTTCTCTCCATACCCCTGATCCCCTTAGCCATAAGGGCCACATCTAACTCCCTCTTGAATATATCCAACGAACTGAACTCAACAATTTTCTGTGACAGAGAATTCCACAGGTTCACAATTCTCTGGGTGAAAAAGTTTCTCCTTATCTCGGTCCTATATGGCTTACCCCTTATCCTCAGGCTGTGACCCCTGGTTCTGGACTTCCCAACATCGGGAACATTCTTCCTGCATCTAACCTGTCCGGTCCCGTCAGAATTTTATATGTTTCTATGAAATCCCCTCTCATTCTTCTAAATTCCAGTGAATATAAGCCTAGCCGATCCAGTCTTTCTTCATATGTCAGTCCCGCCACCCCAGGAATTAGTCTGGTGAACCTTCGCTGCACTCCCTCAATAGCAAGAACGTCCTTCCTCAGATTAGGAGACCAAAACTGCACACAATACTCAAGGTGTGGTCTCACCAAGGCCTGTACAACTGCAGTAAGACCTTCCTGCTCCTATACTCAAATCCTCTCACTATGAAGGCCAGCATGCCATTTGCTTTCTTTACTGCCTGCTGTACCTGCATGCCTACCTTGAGTGACTGATCCACCATGACACCTAGGTCTTGTTGCACCTCCCCTTTTACTAATCTGTCACCATTCAGATAATAATCTGCCTTCCTGTTTTTGCCACCAAAGTGAATAAACTCACATTTATCCACATTATACTGCATCTGCCATGCATTTGCCCATTCACCTAACCTGTTCAAGTCACCCTGCAGCCTCTTAGCATCGTCCTCACAGCTCACACTGCCACCCACCTTAGTGTCATCTGCAAACTTGGAGATATTACATTCAGTTTCTTCATCTAAATCATTAATGTATATTGTATATAGCTGGGGTCCCAGCACTGAACCTTGCGGCACCCCACTAGTCACTGCCTGCCATTCTGAAAAGGACCCGTTTATTCTCTCTCTTTGCTTCCTGTCTGCCAATCAGTTCTCTATCCACATCAATACATTACCCCAAATACCATGTGCCTTAATTTTGCACACTAATCTCTTATGTGGGACCTTGTCAAAAGCCTTTTGAAAGTCCAAATACACCATATCCACTGGTTTTCCCTTATCCACTCTACTAGTTACATCCTCAAAAAACTCTAGGAGATTTGTCAGGCATGATTTCCCTTTCATAAATCCACGCTGACTTGGATTGATCCTGTCACTGCTTTCCAAATGCGCTGCTATTACATCTTTAATAATTGATTCCAACATTTTCCCCACCATCGATGTCAGGCTAACCGGTCTATAATTCCCTGTTTTCTCTCTCCCTCCTTTTTTAAAAGTGGGGTTACATTAGCTACCCTCGAGTCTATAGGTACTGATCCAGAGTCCATGGAATTTTGGAAAATGACCATCAATCTACTATTTCTAGGGCCACTTCCTTACGTACCCTGGGATGCAGACTATCAGGCCCTGGGGATTTATCGGCCTTCAGTACCATCAGTTTCCCTAACACTATTTCCTGATTAATAAGAATCTCCCTCAATTCCTCCTTCTCACTAGACCCTCGGTCCCCTATTATTTTCGGGAGGTTATTCGTGTCTTCCTTAGTGAAGACAGAATCAAAGTATTTGTTCAATTGGTCTGCCATTCCCTTGTTCCCCATTATGAATTCACCTGATTCTGACTGCAAGGGACCTACATTAGTCTTCATTAATCTTTTTCTCTGCACACATCTATAGAAGCTTTTGCAGTCAGTTTTTATGTTCCCTGCAAGCTTACTCTCATTTTTGATGAAGCTGTATATTTTAGGCCCACAGATGGTGAGGAGAACCGCCTTGCACTTGGCCGCATTAGTGTCTACTTCCAGCTCACTGGCCACGAAGTACTGGTCAAGACTCTCGGTACGAAGGCTTCCCAATCATCACCCTCTATGAATCTCTTTACTATTCCAAAGGCAGCCATGGTTGCGTGAAGGTTCGTATTCTGTTACTCATTGCCAATTGTTGTGTATAGAAGAACTCCACGAGGCTGAGTATTGTGAGCTAAACTTAGCGTGATCTTAGTCTTCTTTATTGCAACTTCAGAGTGACTAAACAATATGGCAGCCAACCTTTTATACTGGCCCTGGCCGTGTGTGCCGGTGACCATTCGGACCCCAACAGTCGCGCCCTCTGGTGGCAAGTATTATATAGTTACATACATAACAGTTACATTTAAATATCGCTGGTGGGGGGACCCTCATGCAGCTGAATGCATGTTCAGCTCTGCATGCGATGGAGAGGGCATGCAGTCGAGCGGCGACGTCCAGAGTAGCAGGTCGTGCATCAAATTAGAGTTGCACGCTGATTGACTTTACGATTTGCCTCAATAGCAGTCCTCTGCCGAACGCAGGCAACTGCACGCTACCGACCTGCCCAAAATGGCGACCACCGTGACCCATGCCGGAAGTGGCCGGAAGCAAGGCACCCTATTTTTCTGCCTAAACCTGCCTTAAATGATGCCGCTAAGAGGGGTAATTTTGTGGTTCAAGGGGCCGAAATTGACTCTTTTTATTGCCCCATTAGCGCCTCCCCTACATTATTGTAAATTGTACTTGCAATAATTACAGAAAGATATATGATATTCACACACAATCTCCTAGGTTATGGAAGGGAAAATCAACCAGGATTCCTGCTCTTAACCACTTTGAGTCACCCTGCCTGCAGGAAAATTTATATGTGTGAAAGACTGATTGACTCAACAGTGATGCCATCCGTGACTGAATAGCTTATTGATACTCATTTTCTGGGCCCACATACAATCTATGGACATTTGGATGAGGTACCTGAAGCTTGCTGGTACCTGTGCATATGTGTAGCCACTGCAGAGGATAAGGTGGGTATATCCTGATTTTAGCATGGGCTATGTCTCCCTTTCTCCCCTATTCTGAATCCCAGAATTGCCCCGATGTCTTCCACAACTGTTTATATGTGGTCGTGCCACTATATCATAAGTTACTGTAACTCAACATAAGTCACTGCATTGAGGAGAAGAGAGTGATTAAAAGGTGAACATTTTTAAATAAAAATTTTGCTTATTGTATAAATAAATTCAATTAACAACCATTCTATGGGGCTCAATTTCCCTCGGTCATTTGCGCCATTTTTTTGGTGCGCGGCATTTATTTTGCCTATTTTTTTCCAAGTTTCCCCCTGCGATCTGCGCCGGCGTAACTGATTGAGTTTCGATTTTTCTAAGCCAGGTTTTTTTTCCCCTTATGTCTGCGCTGTTTTAAAACATTTTTCGCAGTTTGGCCAACATTTTTTCCTCCTAGGTCAGCATATCTGGCCACTTCTGGACACTTAAGAAAACCAGCGCACATTGAGAAATTGGCGCTGAAAGACACCATTGTTTCTAAATCAAAGATTTTGGAGGGAGTCAAGAACACTGTCAAAATCAATAATAAAGTTCAACTGTTTTTACCTGTCAACGTAGTAAATGTAAATTTGTTGGATTTCAGACGTTTTCTCATTTTTTTACTCACTCACACATCACCACGTCTTGAAGCAGGGCTGGAGGGTCGTACCTTTAGCCAGCAGAATCAGCCCCGGGGAGCAAGGTGCTGATCGGAAGGCTTCTGAAGACTGAGTGCGGGGCGGGGGTGGAGAGAGAAGAGGGGAAGTCACAATACTGCAATTAGTTAAGGATGGGGAGAGAGGAGAAGTCACAAGACCTTGGGTGTGGTCCATCCATACAGACCTTGGGAGTGAGAGAACTTCCTGCCTGCTTTCCTGCCGTTTTGAGTTTCTTTCAAAGGTTAAATTTAAGTATGGGGGCAATACTGTCAATAACTTACCTTGTACGAGCCTTCTGCATCATGGTGCTACATAGGAGACAATTGATTCAATGTCATCGCATCAGGAACATCAGAGCCCATAGGTTGTTGGGCAGGAGGCCTTACCCACCTCGGGTATATCGAGACAGGCATTCATATCTCCATTTGAGTGATGCAGACACGTGTCAGAAGGCTGCGTTCCATAAAGAAGTTGTAACTGAGATCTGTGAGTTGGTCAAAGCAGACCTGCAACCTAGAAGCATCAGGAGGACTGCTTTGTCAGTTGAAGTGAAGTTTGCAGCTGCACTTTCATTCTATACCTCCGACTCGTTTCAAGCTACAACTGGGGATGTGTGCACCATCTCTCAACATGCAACACATGTCTGCATTCGCCAGGTGATGGCTGCACTGTATGCGTGTAGGAATGACTTCATAAAGTTCCCCATGACCGCCCAAGCAATCCATGACAGGGCTGTGGGCTTCTCCAGGATTGCTGGCTTCCCAAAGATACAGGGCTGCATTGATTGTACACACATTGCCTTGCGAGCACCTTTGGAGGACTCCGAGATGTTCAGGAACAGAAACTCCATTAATGTACAGCTCATGTTTGATGATATGCATCATATTATGTCAGTCAAAGAAAAATACCCTGGGAGCACCCATGATGCGTTCATCCTACACGACAACGTTATATCTGCCATGTTTCAGCAGCAGCCAGAAGGGCAGAGCTGGTTGTTGGGAGACAAAGGGTACGGCTTCGCCACCTGGCTCATGGTGCCCTACGTGTAACCTGGATGGAAGTTGATTGTGAATAGATCATGTCGCACATTGTGACACGCAGCAACATAGAGAGGACTATTGGCATATTGAAACAACATTTTCGATGCTGGACCATTCCGGAGGCTACTTGCTGTACTCCCCTGAGATTGTCAGTCAGTTCACTGTTGTGTGCTGCATGCTGCATAACTTAGCCATCATGAGACAGCAGCACCTGGTAGTGGAAGACCCACCTGCGGTGAGAGTGGCTGATGATAATGATGTGGAAGATGCAGGTGACGAGGAGGAGGAGGGCGACGAGGATGAGGAAGCCATGTAAGTGCTTGAGGCCGGAGCACGACTGCGGAGGAGGGCAGGCCATCATGCCCCTTTAACGATTGCTCGAGCCTTGTGACAGCAGCTCATCCGTGAATGCTTTACTGATGCCTGAGGGCTCAGCGACAACTATTCCACATGGACCATGTTTACTGTTTGGACCTGTTCCGTAATGTTGTGTTGTGCTGATGGAACATGATTCAGTTTTAATGTAAAATATATTTTATTCACAAGTTTAACAAACAGTTCTTTTGTACTTAACTTCAATAAAATTATTCTTGTATCAAATTTTACTTTAAGATCATTCTTTAAGATCACTTAAAAACTTTAAGATCACTTACAAACTTTTAAACTTGTAAATTTACATAACTTACAAAAAACTTTTAATTTGAGAACAGTTACAACAGTAACAATAACAACAACAAAAACAAAAGCAAAGAAAGGCTGCACCCATCTCTCATCCCCCTTATTGTAAGACCACCCACGGCGCTTGGTCTTGGACACTTCATCACCCCTGCCCGCAGGCGGTGGCAGTGTTTCTGGGCTTGTTACCAAGCTTCTTCTTTCTAACATCTCAGGTACTGCGCACCTCTTGAAGGTGGGGGGGCATCGACGTTAGGCAGCAAGCTGGAGGGCTCAAGCGTCAAGTTGGAAGGCCCGATTTTGGGCTCTTCAGAGGCTGGTGTGGGCATTGCAGTGGAAGTAGCAGCTGATTCTGTCAATGGACACAGGGTCTGGGTGTGTTCCCTCTTTGCAGCAGCTAACTCCAACATGCCATCCCTCGTGTGCCCTGACAGTGTCTCAACGACCTGCAACATTCCCTCCCTCACGGTCAGTGACAGTGTTTGCACTATCTCTGACATTTCCTCCCTCATGGCCACTATTCCCTCACTGATGGTCCCGGATATCATTCCCATTTCTCGTGTCATTGCTGTTACTTCACCCAACAGTCCCACTACCTCATCACTCACCCCACTGATGGCATCCAGGAGTGATTGGGTAAGTTCAGTGCTCTCCGCACTCAATAGAAGCATACAGCACAGAAGGAGGCTATTCGGCCCATCGAGTCTGCGCTGGCTCTTTGACATCATCTGAGCCACATCTGTTAGATCCTGCACCTCAGGAGAGTGCGGTCAATCTCTCCTTCTCCTTCTCCCCACGGGTGTGCCTCGCTGCATCCCACCACTGGGACCCGCAACCTGAGACGGTGGGGCCCTGGGTGTGCCTCGCTGCACACCACCACTGGAACCCGCAACCTCGGAAGGTGGGGCCCTGGATGTGCCTCGCTGCACCACATTACTGGGACCTGCAACCTCGGAAGGTGGGGCCCTGGATGTGCCTCGCTGCACCACACCACTGGTACCTGCAACCTCGGAAGGTGTAAAACCATGGAATGTCCCACCAACACTCAAACACTAGTCATGGAAGGGGCTGTCACCTCCATGAGTGGCACCTCCTCCAAAGTCAGTACAACAGTGGGAACTTCATCCAGCTCCATCCCCTTCCCCTCACCCACATGTTCTTGGTCTGGAAGGTTGGATTGGAAAATGTTCTCCTCTTCAGGCTCGAATCTTCTTCTGCATTGTCAGGGTTGGCCTCAAGTTCTGCCAAATATTACAGAACAGTCAAATGGTAAGCAGCAGAGGAGAGGACAGGATGGGTGGCATGAGTAGGCTCTCACATTGCAGGCCAGGCAGCGGGCTGATTTGAAGGACCACGATGAATTTGCAGGACTTACCCTCTCCCTCGAGTGTGGGCCCAGCTTGTGCAGTACTGATTGTTTTTTTCCAGGCAGGACCCATCAAAGTAGCGGCCCTCTCTTCCAAGGGTGTCAGTCGATGCAGATTTGCCGGACCTCCTCCTGTTCGAGTTCTTTCTCTTTTATTATGTGCCACCTTCCTCTGCATAGATGAAAACCTACCTTTTTAAAGAAGTTGTCTTTCTGCTGGGTGGGACATAGAGATGGTCACATTTACAATTGCAATTCCATTGAATAAATGAAAATATTACTTACACTAACTACTTGACCAATGTCCTGCCACTTCTTTTTACACTGGCCTCCAGATCTCGTGGTGGTCACCATTGCACAGTAATCTTCTGCAACTTGGTTCCAGCATTTCTTCATTTCTTTGGGTGTAACTTTTATGTGACCTCTTCTGGTGTCCAGCTTCTGCCATCTGTTCTCAATCACAGTAACTAGTGCCTCCACTAAGAAATTCTTGGTCCTTGTATTGCATTGCATCTTGTACTGCTGCAGCTGCAATTTTTCCAATGCTCTCACACAGCACTCAACGCTCTCACACACACAACTGGCTCTTTAAAAATGGCCGATTGCCAGCTCGGAGCTGTACTGTGCACGCACATCCATTGCAATGACGTCAAAAATGTAACTTTTTTTCTGAGCATGCGCAAAAGGTGTGGCATCATTTTTCAGCACAGACACCAGGCTCCACCCCCCGAGGCGACTGGACATGCTGCGTGGCGCCAAATTTGAATTGTACATCGGTGAAACTTTCGCAAATTATTTCTGGTGCATTTCTGGCCTAGAAAAACGGGCTTAACTCTGGCAATATGCCAGAAAATGGGCTTGGAGAAAATTGAGCTTTATGTTTATGTTCATTAATTAAACTATTTATTCAGGGTATCTTTATGTCAGTGATAGAGTTAAGTTGGCAGCGTAATATTCAAAAACAATGTTTTCTTCATCTCCAATTTGCTGCTATAATGGCAACAACCAATTATCAGCTTCACTGGTTAGCCTTGGTGTTCACCAGTGCAGCAAGCCAAATTCATTCAGAGTCTTACCTTATATTTCACATTGCCCTATAAACTATGATATAAAGTCATAGCACTAGCTGATTAATACCAATGCCCTTTAAGTTTCTCGAGTGACTGCCATAACGATGTGCTCCCCCAACGTAACAACACAGCATCTCCACATTACGGGTAAAGGAAAGAAAAAGAGAAAAAGACATATAATGCATATACAATGACAGCACCTAAAAATTATAGCCCAATTATAATGGGCATTCTCTTATTAAACATTTTAACTTATTCTTTTTTTGTGTTTCATGCATCAGTCATATATATACTGCCCTTTGTGTTTATTTATAACCAGATATGATTCAGAAAAATGAATGTAATAAGATGGCCTGAAAAAGATTTCTGCAGAAGTAACAATTTGCCTTCTGTAGGTATCTCAGATGGATTGCTTATTGCAGACTTGCTGGCAGCCTTAACCTACAATGCACAAATAAATCATCTCTTATTACCCCCAATTCATTTAATCCTGGGATACTTGTCAGGAAGACCTTTCTGCAGCCTAATAAACAGAGGCAGCATACTTTTTTTCTTTCTCTGGATATAATTTTTAACTCAAGTTAATATTGAGAAAATTTATCTTTCCATCATCCTGTGTTATACAACACCTCTGAAACCTAAATCAATAGTAAATGCCAGATACATTTCATATGACACTATTTTTATTAATCAATAAAAGATTACCTGACTAAGGGCAAGTGACACCACCAAGGCAAATAATGTGTAGCAGTGAACTAATAATAGCAGCTTCTGTTGTCAAAAGTATCCCATGCCTGTCTGGATATTTGCTTAACTGTTATTCCCAGTCCAGAATAATAAGATAATTCACATCTATGTAAAGCGAAGAGAAGATGTTCAGCTTTTGCTAATGACTCTCTGAACTGGTAGTGAAGCATAAGGTGACTGTTCCATCTTTCTTCCTATAGCAAGCACGCTGGTATTGTTTGATGCCTTTCATGACAAGCCAGACCAAAAGTCGGAATTCACCAAGTCAAAGCAGAAGGGAGCATACACCTCCTACAATTCCTGACAGATTATGTTACTCCAGTGTTGGAATTGTTATTGAAATATGTCAAAAGAATTCTCCACCAATTCATATGGGAAAGAGAAAAACATTGATGTAAAATAAAGTTTGCTATGGTGCTATTTATATCTTTTAAAATAAATAGAAGAATCAGTTGTTCACATTCAAGCTATTATGTGGAATTGCTACACATTTCTATGTCGAGGTATATATAAAAGTATTATGGATGTACATCAAAAAACATCAACTTTCATACTATTCTGGAGCAGGATGGAGAAGTCACTTTGATATGCAAATATTTTGCCAACTACTATAAAATGTTCAAACTCTTTATTTGTGTTATGTTTGTACCTGATTTGTGACTGAATTCTTACTTGTGGTAATTTTATGAATTCTATTTCTTATTTACAATGTTCAATTTCTGTTATTACATTTCAATTTATAAACTTTTTACCAGAATGTTTGATGTCTGTTAAAAGCATCCTTAAAATGTTTTATTTATTTTAGCAGTGAATTTGTTCATGAAACTTTTAATATTGTCATTTATGTATAATGACCTTCATGTCACAACAACATTATGTTAATATAAAAACAGAAAATGCTGGAAATCTCAGTGGGTCAGGCAGCATCTGTGGAGAGAGAAAAACAGAGTTAACGTTTCAGGTCGATGACTCTTCATCAGAACTGATGAATGTTCAAAATGAACAGATTCTTGAGCACTGAAAGGAGGAAAGAACAAAAGGGAAGGTCTGTGATAGGGTGGAAGGCAGGAGAGATTGGAGAGACAAAAAGGGATGTTGGGCTGACTTGAGATGGTAATGGCAGAAGTTAGAAGAAGATTAGTCTAGATAGGGTGTGAGTGGCGGAATAATTACCAGCTGCCATGGGAAACATAGAGAAAAAAGACATAAGATCGGGGGGGGGTTTAAAAAAGGAAAATATGGGCAGAGGTTATGGTCTGAAATTTTGCTCCCTTTCCTCCTTTTGCGGTCTGTGTACAGATGTTGTAACTGTAATTGATCTGTTGTATTAGTTGAAGAGATTGGTGCTCCATTTGTTTTCTTTGAGCGGGTAGGGTTTTTGTGGGTTGTTTGAGAGATGTGTTTGCAATAAAATGTAACGTTGAATGTTTCCTTCAGCTTCTGGTGTATGACTGTTGACTTATAATGGAGAGGTGGCATTATCATGCCTCAATACATGCTCATTATTAGCTGTATCCCTCAGCTCACTCAATTTAAGTGAAACGTTCCCTTATGAGCCGCCGCCGAATAGCCCTGCCAACATTGGCACTCTTACTCGTCCGTGGATGCTGCTGGTCCTCGTCGTGTTGCTGTTCATTTCAGGCAGCGACATGCTCTTGTTCCTTCTCCCCCTCCTCCTCCCCCTCCTCCTGAGTTGGGCCTGCGATCCCCACTGGCAAGGCCTGGCCCCTCATGATGGCCAAGTTGTGCAGCATGCAGCACAGCACAATGAATAGTGAGACATGTTAAGAGGAGTATTAAAGGCTGCCTCTAGAGCGGTCCAGGCATTGAAATTGCTGTTTCAGGACCCCTATAGTCTGCTCTATGATGTTGCGAATGGCGGCATGGCTCTCATTGTAGCGTTCCTCTGGCTCTGTGGTGGGGTTGCAGAGGAGGGTCATTATCCAGGTGGCGAGTCCGTAACTCTTGTCCCCGAGCAGCCAGCCTCGGCCTTGCTGTGGTGGCTGAAACAGTCGAGGCACAGTGCTCTCCCGCAGGATAAACGCATCATGTGTGCTTCCAGGATAGCGAGCATTGACTGCAAGGATGCGCTGTGTGTGGTCGCACACCAGTTGCACATTTAGGGAGTCTTATCCCTTTCTGTTTCTGAAGACCTCTGCATTCTGGAAGGGTGCTTGCAAGGCCACGTGCGTGCAGTCAATTGCCCCTTGCACCCTCGGGAAGCCCGATATCCTAGCAAACCCACGTGCGCTCTCATCCTGTTTCTCCCTGGTCATCGGGAAGGTAATGAAGTCCATTCGATGGGTGTACAGACCCTGTGTGATGTCGCGGTTGCAGCGATGTGCTGCGAATTGTGAGACGCTGTATATGTCCCCTGATGCAACCTGGAAGGAACCGGTGTCATAGAAGGATAGCGCCACCATGACCTTCACTGTGATATGCAGCACAGTCCTGGTACCGATGTGAGGCTGCAGGTCTGCCTGCAGGAGGTGGCATATCTCTGTAATGACCTCCTTTTGGAAGTACAGCCTTCTGACACACTACTCCTCGGACAGGTCCAGGTAAGAGCGTTGCCGCCGGTGAAGCAGTGAGGGGTAAGGCCTCCTGCCCTGATGTCTAGGGACTCTTCTCCTTCGGCTGCCATGCCCAACAGCCCTTCTCTCTTCATGATGCCTTGTATGTAGAATGTGACGCTGGTGAACTAATAATGCCCCCATTAAAGTTTTAGAAATAAGTTTCTCTCAAGCTCAACTGCTATGCCTGTCTGCCGCTGCAAACTCGAAGGCTCACCACCATGCTGTGTGTAAACGTTGCACTGTCTATGACCTCCGAGGGAATTGCTTCCTCATCCCTTTAAGTAGCCACCAGTTAATGACTCTGCAGGCCTGTTTTGCCAGACGTTGTTCTTGGCGGCCACTAAATGAGATGGCCGCACCTAATTTTCTGACCAGGGTACAAACGTGGGCGTTGCACCAGGACTGACATCAGGATCGCACTGATCGTTAGCAGCCAGGCACTACTGGTTTGAGCTTCTAATGAATTTTTGGTTGGGGCGCTAAATGCTGCGCTTCCAGTCAGTAACCTCTTACGCTCCCATTGACACCCCCTATGGCCAACAACTGAGGTGTTAGACAACCGAAAATCCAACCCCTAGACTTTGCAATCTTTTCTGCAACCTCAGAAGTCACCCTCACCACATTGCTAGTAACTATCACAACATTGACCGATTGCTCCTCTGATCGCTACTTGACCTGCCATCTATTATATCAGCATGGGTGCCACTTATACCTTCTCATCTTGGTCCTCACAATCGGACCAGAATGAGCCCCACCACCAGCAGCAGCAGGCACACCAACAGCAGTAAGAACACCACCAACATTCTCCTCAATGACCTGATGCTGCACAGGACAGAGGGCAGCAGCGCAGTGCTACACTTTGCCGGAGGTGATACCGCCAACACAGGGTATACAGCTTCCTCAACATGACTGAACAGCAGTCCCAAAGGAGGCTCAGGCTGTTGCGCCAGGTCATTGAAGACATTTGTAGCTTGATAGAGCAAGACCTGCAATCCAGCGGGCCTGGTGGACACACCTTACCAGTGACTGCCAGAGTCATCAGCACTCTCAGCTTCTTCGCCTCAAGCTCCTTCCAGGGATCTGCAGCAGACATTTGCGGCATCTCGCAGTTGGCCACCACAGATGCATCACACAAGTCACCGATGCCATATTTAACAAGTCAGCCAATTATGTGAACTTTGCTACTGATGAAGCCAGTGTTAGTATTTGTCTTTGTTTGACAATGCTTGTCTTTGCCACTCTGTTTGACTTTCCACAGGTGCAGGGCATCATTCACTACACACATGTGGCCATCAGGGCAATCCCACATCACCCAGGAGTGTTTGTGAACTGCAAGGGCTTCCACTCCCTCAATACACAGCTCGTCTGCAACCATAGGAAGATCATCATGCATGTGTGTGCCAGATTCGCTGGCAGCTGTCATGACTCTTGCATCCTGCGCCAGTCCACCCTCCCTCAGCTCTTCACACCACCAAACACACTTACCGGCTGGCTGCTTGAAGACAAGGGCAATCCACTGAGGACGTGGTTGATGACAGCCTTGAGGACGCTAAGCAATGAGACTGAGGATTGTTATAATGAAAGCCACATGTCCACCAGATGTGTCATAGAACAAACAATAGGCATGCTGAAGATGCGCTTCAGATGCCTTGACAGATCTGAAGGAGCCCTTCTGCATGCGCAAGCCAGTGTCTCCAGAACCATCATCGTCTGCTGTGTGTTGCACAATATAGTGCAGCAACGAGGATTAGAGCTGCATGAGAGCACACAGCCTCTTCAGAGGAGAAGAAGGAGGAGGAGCATCAGCTGTAGGACAAGGAGAGGGAGCAGGAAAAACCTACGGTCCAGATAGCACCAGCACCAGGGAGCATATTGAAGCCCGGGAGACCAGGGATAGCCTTATCATGGCCAGATTTACTTAACTTCCTGCATTACACCCATATGGCTGCCACATGCTGTGCCAAGCCCCAACCAACCCCCCTCCCCCCACCCCCCACCCCCCAACAACACCATAAAGCATCCCTACAATGAACAAGCCATTCCTTTCACACCGACGACCATTGCTGGAGGTAACGTTATTTCTTACCATTCACTCCAACTCACAAAGCCACTTCCAAAGTAACAGACAAAAATGGGCATGACCAGAAAGCGGTGAAAACAAATAGATTTATATGTGTGATAACAGTAAAGGAACCTTAACAATAACACTTCTTTATACACCCATGTGCTTACCCTTGTACATCTACTTCTGTGTCTTTTTTCTTTTAAACATGCTTCTACACGGTGCACCCTCTGTGGCTTCAGCAGAGGTAGAGGCAGCCTGCCCATTTCCCTGCAAATGCTTTGACACTTTTGGCGGACGGCTTCTGGGTTTTGGAGCCTGTGATGGTCCCGAAAAAGTCTACTCCTTCTGCAACTGTGCAAGGGCAGACTCAGCCGTCGCAAGCTGAGGAAGCATCTGGGGCTCTGACATTGGGAGTGGGGAGGCGGAGGAAATGGGGGAGAAGTCGGAGCACTTTCAGAAGAGCCCCCACATATCCCCTCTTACCATCATCGATCTCATGGGCCACTCGCACCTTGCTGCACAGTAGTGGGGCCATGAAGACCCAAATCTACGTTTAGATCCCTCCTAGAGAGGAGGTCTATGAGTCTCTGCCATCTGTTGTCCACAGCAAGCATGTGCTCATGTGACTGGTGCATTAGCTGCTCCATACAGGAGCTATCCTTTCCATGGAACAGCATATTGACGCCATCGCCTGTGACATGGTGGTGCTCATGTTCAAGATGGACTCCTCTGTTCTCTGCACATTTGCAGACATCGCGGCTCCAACACCTGTCAGAGCCTCCTGAAATTCATGCTGCCCCTCCAGGATCACCCTCTTTCTTGATGGCCCCCGAGGTTCAGTGTCTATGTGCAGCTCAGCAGAGCTTGGAGCATCCTGTGCCCTCCGGCGAGGAGTCTCCACTGCTGTTCCTGTCAGTACCATCTGCTCTTGTTCACTTGTGAAATGTGAGACAGCAGATGACAACATTATTCTATCTCGCTCAGGACCCACTGAGATGTGCGTATCTGCGCTGGTGCTGGGCACGCTTGGGTCTGCTGGCGGTGCACCCTCAGAGGCTGGAGGCTCTTCTGAAGAGTTGTCTTCCTCCTCCAATTGCTCAGTTGGTGGGGGGGGGGGGGGCTCTTGATGGATCTGTGGGAGAATAAAGAGATGGTTTAGAAATGTTATATAAATGATACCATTATGCACATGATGAACATTCATCGGCTGCTGACACCAGTCCTCATATGAGTGACTGCTGTATGCCATGTGGCTGCATGAGATGTAATTCTGTCACCAGGTTGCTAAGAGGTTCCCCTCTCTCTGTCTCCCACCGCCAGCAGTTCTGAAACTCTTGAGACCTCCAGGGCCACATCCTCTGCTGCAGTTAAGGTACTGCAGAATGGAGGGCCACCTCCGGTTCTCTCCCTTTCTTTGTTGTTATGGGCTCTTGTCTCCTGCAAGGAGGGAAAGAAGAGAAGTTTGAGTGAAAGTGATGGAATGAGTGTAAGGAATGTGTGGGTTGCATCTGTAGAGGGTAACTATGAGGAATTGTGGTGCCAATGCCAAATGGCCTCTTTATATGGTGTTACTTAGTATGATTATTTTAGGATGAGGATGAGTGTGAGGGGTGGTTAGTCTGATGGGGATGTATGTACATAGAGAGAGAGGGATGGGTATGTTGATGCGAGGAATGATGTGCAGGCATAGATTAGGCTTGGGAAGGCAGAGTGATGGGGATGTAGTGATGGTTACATCAGGATGAAGGTGAATGTGGCTTTGTACTCACCTTTCTTGATCTCATCAGATCATTGAAGCACTTCCTGCACAGTGCCCAGGTCCTCCTTATGACATCCCTGCTGTTGACCTCCTCAGCAATTTGGAGCCAGGCTCTTCTGGTCTCTTGGGGAGGTCTCTTCCTTCCCTGTGTGCTTTGACTCCCTCCACAAGAATATGTAGCGATTCATCAGAAAAGTAAG
Organism: Pristiophorus japonicus; assembly: GCF_044704955.1. NCBI lineage: Eukaryota > Metazoa > Chordata > Chondrichthyes > Pristiophoridae > Pristiophorus > Pristiophorus japonicus. The sequence continues at coordinate 115,803,963 of NC_091977.1, read as the reverse complement.
GTGCACCCCTCTGTCTTTATGAAGTAATTTCTCTATTTCTCTGCAATAAGACACTCCTCGCCAATCCTCCCTCCACACTCCTACTTGTACCTTCAAATGCGATGTGGCCAAGGCTGCTTTAAATATCCCCGCTGGAAATGAGTCATCGATGACATCATCAGACCCATACCGTTTAATAGAGCCAGGAAACACACATGTCTGCCTTAATAGGGGCCATTACGCTAAAGTCGCTCTGAAGAGCGGGCTGATCATTACGTCGTGGTACCGACCCGCTACTTCACCTGCACGCACCCGACCCAACTCGGTAGGGAAAATTTCGGTCTTAGTGTTTGGAGTAGCTTATTTGTAATGTTAACATATACAGATTGACAAACAGTAGACAATATGATTCTAATCTCTTAAAGCATTAAGGATAATGTCTGGAGGAAGTAACAATATCGAGCCATTAGCACCTCATTTCAGAAAGTGTGCGTTCTGCTAAACTCTCAGTATGTTTGTTTACATCAACTGAATGGCTTTAGGATCTGAATTCCATGGATGAACTGGAATTTGTATCACCCACGTACAACATTGCATCTTGAAAGTTTACAAGAGAACAAATCTCTGTTTCATCCGAAAGTCCTGTTGCCTATCAGACTCTGTAAAAAACACATTTTGAAAAAGGATATACTCTTGTGACTATATTTATTGCTTTTTGAAGTATTGTATTATTTCAGTATTTTGTTGTTTGTTTTGGCTTCTGCATAATCTATCAAGATATATATCACAGTATTAGAGATATAACATCAAAAAGTTACTTTGATATACAATCACTTTGACAGCTACTTGAAAGTGTTCAGACCTTTTGGGTGGGATTTTAACTGGGAATGGGTTTTGGTTGAATGGGGGCAGATGAGTATCATACCCACCTGAAATCACCAGTTTACATTAAGAGGAACAGATAGGTAGATGGAGAGAAACTATTTCTGCTGGTGGGGGAGTCGAGGACTCGGGAGAATAGTCTAAAAATTAAAACTAGACCTTTCAGGATGAAATTAAAACACACTTCTACACACAAAGGGTGATAGAAGTTTGGAACTCTCTTCTCCAAATGGTCACAGATCAGCCATTGAATGGTGGAACAGGTTCGAGGAGCTAAATGGCCTATTCCTGTTCCTATGTTCCTAAGTTTGAAGCCCGGGCTATTGTAACTCCTGAGCCTTGTTTGCATCTGATTGTTGATCTGCCCACATGATTTTTGTTATTTATTTGTTCATGGGATGTTGGCGTTGCTGGCAAGGCAAGGAAACTTATCGTAAAAGCAGGCTACATTGAATTTACATTTGCCTGATAAAACATTGGGGGGGGGGCGGGGGGGGGGACACATCACTTACTTAAGCCTGAAGAACATGGGCAGAAGTTGGCAAGAACCCAAAGTGTGTGTAGTGATACTGCTAGATTTTAATCTGCTAAAATCACCTAGCTTACCAAACACAAGGGACTGCTGCTTATCCAACTAGTGCCACCCTACCCATATTTTATGGTGTGCAGAATAGCTCACCATAAAATATACATGTGCAGTCACCATCCTCCTGACTATGGTACTGGAAATGCATCATAGCCCCATCGAATGTTGGTCCCGCTAATTATACGAGCATGTGTTCCTAAATCCAGCCTACAGGTTATGTCCTCCGAGTTGTCATCGCAAAGCTCAAGAGTTTCCGCATTAGTAATTTGATGGATATTTGTTTTCAGCATAGTGAATGTACTTGCACAGGACAGCTTTCTATGTGCCACCTAAATGATTTCCTGGCCTGCTTTCCACCATTCCCCCTTTGATAGAGTATTCAAACAGGCTCATTTAGACAGACTGTGAAAATTCACAGACCCCCAAGTCAAGGCTGCTACATGCAGTTCGGCATGTTGCATTAACTCATCAATCAACTTGACATTTTCGGACCTTGGGTAGCGAGCCAATTAAAACGTTAAAAGAATATTGATTGAGCCAATAAGGTCAAAGAAGGCGAGTTCTTTTCTGTAAATTGAACCCGGTATAAAATACAGCCATTTTGACCATGTGTCTCAGTAAGAACAAAGACCTGGCTAGAAGCCAGGAAGTTTGTTGCTCTCTGCCAAGATTAAAAAGTTAAAATTACCATCGGAGTTCGTATTTCATTGGAAATTAAGAGATCTAACAATTTTGGTGCTGCGAACAGGATCGCTGAGGAAAGAAACTGAATTTTGGACATCGGACCTACATATTGAGGTAAGGACTCCTCTTTTTTAAAAAAGTCCTCGGTCAAAAGTCTAAATTCGCCTCTCCTTCTACGCGATTCCAAAAGCCTCCGGTTTGCGAACCCTCCGGTTGGTAGTCGGCTCGAGGTCCCATAGACATCTAAACTTCGGCGGTGTGTTAGTTAATTAATCACCGACCTATTGATCGGCTAGCAGGCCTACGACTCGAGACCCCAGTAAAGAACTCAGTATAATGGCAGCAGGACATAAGGGCAAAGAATTGCCTACAACTGTTAAAGGTGGGCAGGCACCACCTCAAGTTTCGCTAGATTTAATTCCCGAACAGTTGAAAGAATACATAGAGCAACAATTCAACTTATCTAAAACCTGTATTAAGATCGAACAAAAGTACGGAACCTCCAAAGGACAATGGTCCTTGGACAAGATTAAAAGGGTCTGGGGAAAAACGACCCGTATGAAAAATAAAGAGCGAACTAGATGGTCCCTAGCGGTTATGGGCCAGATCCGAAACTGGAATGAAATTATAATGCGTTCCCAACATGATCGAGAACTGACCAGTACAAAGGATCAATTGCAAGCTGTTTGTGCACAGCTGCAACAGAAAAAGCTTGAACTTGAAAAGCTGGAAGCGGAAGTTAAAGATCTTAAAGGTGAAATTAAAGAATGGAAAAAATCATTAGGTCAAGAGACATTACTAGGAAAAGGAAAATGTATTGATCAATTCCCAGGGACCCATGTTTGGATAAATTAAAAGCGCAAACCCGAAGACACGACTGAGGAATAGATACGGTTTCTGAATCATCCGACAATACAGTGTCGGAGGATGATGAAGAATTAGGGGTGCGCTTTGCCCCGTTTTAAAAAAGACAAGTTGTAGTCAAATCAGAAGAGACTGCGGATGAGGGCGAAACCAAAAAAACAAAGAGAAGGGTGTACGAAGAATACTTAGTTCATGCTCCGGCAGACCCAGAGAAAATTGATAAATGGTCCAAGGAATTGCCCAATCCAAAGAAAGGGGGAGTAAAAACGTGGGACCAATTGGACCGCTTAAGAAATATATATCAACTTCATCCCTGGGACGGAGTGCAAATTTTGACCATAATGGTGCCAAAAACACAGGGAAGAAAATTGCACGACAAGGTAGATGAAGCTTTGGGGCAGAATGAGCAAGAATTAGATGCAGGATGGGAGGCGATTAAACACTGGCTGCAAGCCTTCAGTCCAGCTAAGACAGGCTGGGGAAAAATTGCAGCTTGCCAACAGAAAGGAACAGAGGAGGTCCTGGAGTATGACGAGCGGTTTAGATGCACGTGGCTAGAACATTCGGGTATGAATAATACGGATGAGGAAATGGATGACCAAGCGTTTGGACCCCTGAAAGCAGCTTTCGTGGCAGGTCTAAAGTCAGAACTGTCCAAAATGCTTAAGGTAGTGTTACCGGACTGCAAAGGTAGAGGAACTACCTTTGCAGCATTGGTGGATCGATGTAACCAATTAGATCGGGATATGGGAGCTAAAGTCCGAGCTGTGCAGACTATGGGATGGAAATCCCAGGATTCCGATAAACAGTCATTAGGAAAATTACCCGGAAAATGTCATTATTGTGGGAAAGAAGGTCACTGGGCCAAGACGTGCAGGGCAAAACAGCAAGGTCGTGGCTGGGGAAGAGGACGCAGCCAGGGATACAATTTAGCCAACAAACCAGGCTTGTCACAAGATAACTACCTCAAAGAAGCATTTAAGCGACTGACAATACAACAACAGAAGGAGTTACTTGGGATAGCAAAAAACGATTAGAGCCCATCCTGGCCCCCCTCCTTGCACTAATACAACAAAGGGGAGATGGGCTATATATAACTGTGAGGGTGGGCGATAAGGGTGTGGACTGTCTTTTAGACACAGGGGCGGAATTAACATGCTTACCCCTACAATATGGAGACTTTTTGCCGTTGGATGGTAGGGCACGTACAGACTATGGAGTTGGGGGCCATAAAATGGAAATTAAAAGGACAACACCGGTACTTATAGGGCTGGGTCCACATGAACTAACCATGCCGGTCTGGATAGGCCCAGTAGATCAACCTCTTTTGGGAATGGACGTTCTAATCCAAATAGATTCATCGTTGCATTTCGAGGATGGTCGGGTGACATGGTCAATTAGAACTTTGAAGAAAGAAGAATTGAAGGAACACCCGATATGGGCTAAAGATAAGAACGATTGTTGCCTATTCCAGATGGAGCCTGCATCATTTACAGGGACCAAGCCTCCATGCATTAAACAGTATCCCATCAGTCCAACTGCCATCGCGGGAATCTTACCGGTTATTCAGCAATTGGAGAAACAAGGGGTGCTTATTAAAACGCATAGCTCCTCCAATAGCCCCGTGTGGCCGGTACAGAAATCTAATGAGACTTGGCGTTTGACCATCGATTATAGGAAAGCTAACCAGTGTATTGATCAAAAAGCTCCTTTGGTCGCAGATCCCTCCACCATTTTTAATGCCCTCAAACCGGAACATAAATATTTCTCGGTTATAGATATGGCCAACGGATTTTGGTCGGTGCCTCTGGCACCGGAGGTTCGACAGTGGTTTGCTTTCACTGTCCAAGGACAACAGTATACTTGGACCCGGTTACCACAGGGTTTCCACAACAGCCCTACGGTATTCCACATGGCTTTACAAAGCCATTTGCGAGAATTACCTCCCCTGTCATCCACAGTCATCCAATATGTAGACGATATCCTGCTAGCTTCAAACATGGAAGAATAGCATGAACAAGATTTACGAGCTTTGCTGGATCACCTTCGGCGGAAAGGACATAAAGCCAGCATCGACAAAGCACAAATATCCCAAGAAGAGGTTGTATACCTGGGACAAAAGATTTCACAAGGAAAGAGAGAACTTACCCAGGATAGAACTGCAGCCATTCAGGCTGCTAAAAAACCCACCACTATTCAGGAACTAAGGTCTTTTTTGGGATTGTGTAACTTTAACAGAAATTGGATTGACTCCTTCACACAGCTTGCTCAGCCACTGAATGATATTTTAAAGGGGAAATGTGCCTCTAAAGAAGCCATCACCCTCACTAAAGAACAGCAAGAGGCCTTCCTGAGTTTGAAAAAGGCTTTGTGTTCGGCACCGGCTCTGGGAATCCCCGACAGTGGTAAGCCATTTACCCTGTTTGTCCATGAGAAAGAAGGATACATGACAGCTATACTGACACAAGAACATGGGGATCGACAAAGACCTATTGGCTATTATTCGGCAAAACTGGATGCGGTAGCCCTTGGATGGGGAAGTTGCCTAAGGGCCATGGAAGCTACATGTCGAGCGGTAATGATCACTGCGGGTCTAGTCCTCGACCAAAAACTGATTGTCAAGTGTCCCCACACCGTACACGCTTTGCTGTCTATGAATAGAATGTCTCAGGTGACGGCAGCTAGATGGACCTGCTGGACAGCAGTTTTGGAAGCTCCTAATCTCCATATCGTCCAGGCCAGCCCGGTTAATCCCGCAACTATGCTCCCGATGTCAGAATCGAGGGAGCAAGAGGGGGGAGAATGTGAAGAGCATGACTGCGTGGAGATTTTAAAAGAAACAGAAGAAGCAGCCTTAGCAGCAGAGGAGCCTCTGCACAACCCAGACCTCATCCTGTTTACAGATGGTTCCTCCTTTGTTGACAATGGTACCAGAAAAGCAGGATGGGCAGTTACAACCTTATATGAGGTAGTGGCAAAAGGACGTTTACCCTCAGGAACGTCAGCACAACAGGCCGAGTTACGGGCCTTGTCAGAAGCATGTCGAATAGCAGAAGGACAGACAGCTAATGTCTACACAGATTCGCGTTACGCTTTTGGAGTCGCTCACGACTTTGATATGTTATGGCGGAAAAGAGGATTCCTCACTGCTGCTGGTACACCTATCCGAAATGGAAAAGAAGTCCGAGACTTACTGGAGGCCATACAATTACCTCAGGAAGTGTCCATCCTGAAGTGTAAGGCCCATACCAAGGAAAATACCACAGAAGCACAGGGAAATGCACTAGTCGACCAGGCAGCTAAAGATGCCGCCTCACAGGGCGCTCCCCCAGAAGAACCAACACAGATGTGCAGATTGAAAGCACTCAGGACTTTGACACGAGACCTTCAAACAATGCAAGGCGAGTGCTCCCGAGAGGAAAAATGGACATGGATCGAGGCAGGAATTAAGCTATGCGAAGATGGTGTCTGGAGACAAAGAGTTACTGACAAGCCAATCGCGCCACAAGCGCTTATGCATTTTTTACCCCAACAGATCCACTCGTGGGGACACTTGGCCTCACAACAGATGATGGCACGTTTCCAGAAAAGATGGTGGGGTCGTGGATTTACAAAACATGCCCAGCTGGTAACAGACCGCTGTGTGGTCTGCCAGAAAAATAATTCTGGACCCATCACGGTAATGCCCCAACTGAGGCCCCCTGCCCCTGTCGGACCATTCCAGCATCTGCAGTTTGATTATATATCTCTTCCTTCATGCCAAGGATACACTAACATTCTTGTCATGGTCGACAGATTCTCTAGATGGGTAGAAGCTGTCCCAACTAAAAGAGCCCCAGCCAATCACACTGCAAAGGTCTTGTGTAAGGATTACATTCCCCGATGGGGAGTCCCGAGTAGCATTGACTCAGATCAGGGAACACACTTCACAGGTGCTGTCTGCCAAGAAGTCTGTAGGTTACTGAACATTACGTGGGATTTACACTGTCCTTATCATCCACAATCATCAGGACAAGTAGAGCGAATGAATCGAACTCTGAAACAACGGCTTGCCAAATATCACCAAGAAGGAACACCATGGCCCCACGCACTACCAATAGTGCTATGTAGCATTAGGGCAACCCTGAACAGAACTACAGGTCTAAACCCATTTCAAATTATAACAGGAAGACCCATGTCGCTGCCAGGAACTATCGATTTACGGAGAAAGCTGATGTTCACTTAATGAGTGACACTTTGTTATCATACTGTCAGAACCTAACCAATGCTATTATTTCTGTTTCCCGACAGGTATCGGCAGCTTGGGGTAATCCACCCGAAGGAGGACATGACATCATCCCGGAAGTCTGGATGTATGTGAAAAAGTTGCATAAAGAACCTTTGGGTGCCAAGTGGGAGGGACCTTATCAAGTGTTATTGACCACCCAGGCAGCTGTTAAAGTCCAAGGAAAGAAAGCCTGGATCCACGCTTCACACGTTAAATGAGCACCCGTAACTGAAGCTGAAATCTAATAAGGACAATTACTTTTTGCGAAAATGTATAAATTTACTGTATTATTGATTGCAGGTATTCTAGGCAAAGGCCTACTTCTTACTAGCCGACCCTCTGCACCAAAGGGAAATAGTAGGGTAGCAAGGGAATTACATGTAAATACCTTTTACTTTTATATTGTTTGTTTATGTTGATTAAATGTTGTTGCGACCAGGCGGCTGTAGCTGCTGTCCCGCAGGTGAGACACCTTGCAGGTCCCAGCAGACCGTCTGTACGTGGCACAGGGGTATGTTATGCTTAAGGAAAGGTTGTTTACTGGTTGAATTAAGATATTGATTTGGATTAAATTGGAATAAGGTTAATTAACCTACTAAAACCAGACTTCCATTGTGGCCACGATGGAACTCGGGTTGGTGTAAATTTGTGTGGAAGCTACTAGTCCGGACATGTGGCGAAACACATCAACAAATTTTAGAAGGAAACTCTATTAACATGTATGAAATTATTTTGTAGAATGTTTAACCAGTGATACCTGAAGTTTTATGATTCAGTTTGTGAAAGAATCAAAGGGGGGATTGATGGAGTATTCAAACAGGCTCATTTAGACAGACTGTGAAAATTCACAGACCCCCAAGTCAAGGCTGCTACATGCAGTTCGGCATGTTGCATTAACTCATCAATCAACTTGACATTTTCGGACCTTGGGTAGCGAGCCAATTAAAACTTTAAAAGAATATTGATTGAGCCAATAAGGTCAAAGAAGGCGTGTTCTTTTCTGTAAATTGAACCCGGTATAAAATACAGCCATTTTGACCATGTGTCTCAGTAAGAACAAAGACCTGGCTTGAAGCCAAGAAGTTTGTTGCTCTCTGCCAAGATTAAAACGTTAAAACTACCATCGGAGTTCGTATTTCATTGGAAATTAAGAGATCTAACACCCTTCATAAACTTGAGCTCATCCAGAACTCTGCTGCCCGTACTCGCAAGTCTCGTTAATCCATAGCCTCTGTGCTCGCTGACCTACATTGGCTCCCGGTCTGGTAACTCCTCAATTTAAAAATTCTCATCCATTTTTTAAAACCCCTCCATCACCTCACCCCTTCCTGGTTCTGTAACCTCCTTCAGTCCTACAACCCTTCAAGATTTCTGCAGCTTTGAGGCCTCATGCACATCCACGATTTTCATTGTTCCATCACTTGGGGCTCTACCTTTGCCATCAAGGCCCTAAACTCTAGAATTCCCTGCCTAAACCTCTCTGCCTCTTTATCTCTCCTCCTTTAAGCCATTCCTTAAAACCTACCTCTATGATCAAGCTTTTAGTCACCTGTCCTAATATCTCCTTACGTGGCTGTGTGAAATTTTGTTTGCTAACGCTCCTGTGAAGCATCTTGGAATGTTTTATTGTTAAAAGCGCTAGATGAATACAAGTTGTTGTTGTAGCTGTCAGTCAAAATCTCATTTCGTGTGCCAGTTTTTGATTGTCACCAGCATTTAATCAGGGTCTTCATGTAATTGATTTTGGCAGAGACAAGTCAACGGTGAGCTTGACTTCATTTTTTCTTAGTTCATGGGATGTGGGCATCGCTGGCAAGGCAAGTATTTATTGCCCATCCCTAACTGCCCTTGAGAAGATGGTGGTGAGCCACTGCCTTGAACAGTTGCAGTCTGTGTGGTGAAGGTCCTCCAATAGTGTTGTTAGGGAGGGAGTTCCAGGATTTTGACCCAGTGATGATGAAGGAACGGCAATATATTTCCAAGTCAGGATGGTGTGTAACTTTGAGGGGAACTTACAGGTGATGGTGTTCCTAGGTGTCTGCTGGCCTTGTACTTCTAGATGGTAGAGGTCGTGGGTTTGCGAGGTGCTGCTGAAGAAGCCTTGGCAAGTTGCTGCAGTGCATCTTGTAGATGGTATACACTGCAGCCACGGTATGTAGATGAGGTTGGAAATTAATGTTTAAGGTGGTGGATGGCGTGCCAATCAAGCTGGCTGCTTTGTTCTGGATGATGCCAAACTTCTTGAGTGTTGTTGGAGTTGCACTCATCCAGGCAAAAATGGCTGTGATGATTGACCTCCAACTACTACAACCATCTTCCTTTGTGTTAGGTATGACTCCAGCCAGTGGAGAGTTTTCCTCCTGATTCCCATTGACTCAGTTTTACTAGGGCTCCTTGATTCTACACTCTGTCAAATGCTGCCTTGATGTCAAGGGCAGTCATTCTCGCCTCACCTCTGGAATTCAGCTCTTTTATCCATGTTTAGACTAAGGCTGTAATGAGGTCTGGAGCCAAGTGGTCCGAGCAGAGCCCAAACTGGTCATCGGTGAGCAGGTTATTGGTGAATAAGTGTTACTTGATAGCACTGTTGATGAAACCTTCCATCACTTTGCTGATGATTGAAAGTAGACTGATGAGGCGGTAATTGGCCAGATTAGATTTGTCCTGCTTTTTGTGGACAGGACATACCTAGCCAGTTTTTCACATTGTCAGATAGATGCCAGTGTTGTAGCTATACTGGAACAGCTTGGATAGAGGCGTGGCTAGTTCTGGAGCACAACATTCGGGATGTTGTCGGGGTCTGTAGCCTTTGCTGTATCCAGTACACTCAGCTGTTCCTTGCTACCATGTGGCGTGAATCGAATTGGCTGAAGACTGGATTCTGTCATGGTGGGGACGTCAGGAGGAGGGCCCTTGCAGTCAGATTCAGGTGAATTTATAATGGGGAACAAAGAAATGGCAGACCAGTTGAACAAATACTTTGGTTCTGTCTTCATGAAGGAAGACACAAATAATCTTCTGGAAATACTAGGGGACCGAGGATCAAGTGAGAAGGAGGAACTGAAGGAAATCCTTATTAGGTGGGAAATTGTGTTCGGGAAATTGATGGGATTGAAGGCCAATTAAATCCCCGGGGCCTGATAGTCTGCATCCCAGAGTACTGAAGGAAGTGGCCCTAGAAATAGTGGATGCATTGGAGATCATTTTCCAATAGTCGATCGACTCTGGATCAGTTCCTATGGACTGGAGGATAGCGAATGTAACACCACTTTTTAAAAAAGGAGGGAGAGAGAAAGCGGGTAATTATAGACCAGTTAGCCTGACATCAGAAGTGGAGAAAATGTTGGAATCAATTATTAAAAATGAAATAGCAGTACATTTGGAAAGTAGTGACAGGAGTCAGCATGGATTTATGAAAGGGAAATCATGCTTGACAAATCTTCTGGAATTTTTTGAGGATGTAACCAGTAGAGTGGACAAGGGAGAACCAGTGTATGTGGTGTATTTGGACTTTCAAAAGGTTTTTGACAAGGTCCCACACAAGAGATTGCTGTGCAAAATTAAAGCACATGGTATTGGGGGTAATGTACTGACGTGGATAGAGAACTGGTTGGCAGACAGGAAGCAGAGAGTTGGGATAAACGGGTCCTTTTCAGAATGGCAGGCAGTGACTGGTGGAGTGCCGCAGGGCTCAGTGCTAGGACCCCAGCTATTTACAATATACATTAATGATTTAGATGAAGGAATTGAGTGTAATATCTCCAAGTTTGCAGATGACACGAAGCTGGGTGGTGGTGTGAGCTGTGAGGAGGACGCTAAGAGGCTACAGGGTGACTTGGACAGGTTAGATGGGTGGGCAAATGCATGGCAGATGCAGTATAATGTGGATAAATGTGAGGTTATCCACTTTGGGGCAAAAACACAAAGGCAGAATATTATCTGAATGGCGGCAGATTAGGAAAAGGGGAGATGCAACGAGGCCTGGGTGTCATGGTACATCAGTCATTGAAAGAAGGCAAATGGTATGTTGGCCTTCACAGCTAGGGGATTTGAGTATAGGAGCAGGGAGGTCTTACTGCAGATGTACAGGGCCTTGGTGAGGCCTCAGCTGGAATATTGTGTTCAGTTTTGGTCTCCTAATCTGAGGAAGGTCGTTCTTGCTATTGAGGGAGTGCAGCAAAGGTTCATCAGACTGATTCCAGGGATGGCTGGACTGACATATGAGGAGAGACTGGATCGACTGGGCCTGCATTCACTGGAGATTAGAAGGATGAGAGGGGATCTCATAGAAACATATAAAATTCTGACAGGACTGGACAGGTTAGATGCAGGATCAATGTTCCCGATGTTGTAGAAGTCCAGAACCAGAGGACACAGTCTAAGGATAAGAGGTAAGCCATTAAAGACCGAGATGAGGAGAAACTTCTTCACTCAGAGGGTTGTTAACCTGTGGAATTCCCTACCACAGAAAGTTGTTGATGCCAGTTCATTGGATATATTCAAGAGAGAGTTAGATATGGCCCTTACGGCTAAAGGGATCAAGGGGTATGGAGAGAAAGCAGGAAAGGGGTACTGAGGTGAATAATCAACCATGATCTTATTGAATGGTGGTGCAGGCTCGAAGGGCCGAATGACCTACTCCTGCACCTATTTTCTATGTTTCTATGTTTCTATAAGGCCAACATTTATTGCCGATCCCTAATTGCCCTTGAGAAGGTGGTGGTGAGCCGCCTTCTTGAACTGCTGCAGTCCGTATGGTGAAGGAACTCCCACAATGCTATAAGGGAGGGAGTTCCAGGATTTTTACCCAGTGACTATGAAGGCACAGCAATATATTTCCAAGTCAGGATGGTGTGTGACTTGGTCAGAACTTGGCGGTGACGGTGTTCCCATGTGCCTGCTGCCCTTGTCCTTCTGTTAATACAGATTCTTTTTCCCTCAAGCTGTTTCAGCGAATACACTGACTCAAACACCCTTGTTGCCTTTTCTGTAAAAGACCTTAATTGAAGATTCTCCGGCCGGGACTTGTCATGACAAAGGAACACTCTAAATCAGAGTTTGTTCAACTTCCTCTGGACAAGCCCCTATACAATACAAAAGCTCAACAGTTATACATTTTCAGAACATAACACATTTGATTAACACTTAGTCCATCCAACCCCTTTCTACTTCCCCCCGAGTACGTCCAATGGCAGGCTGACAATTCCCCTAATCAGGGCGGGCACTAATGTTAGCTTGTTTATAGTTTTGCTACGGATTCTTCCCTATTTTATGGCTTGTTATAGCAGTCTTTCGTCTGACTCATGCCTGACTTTGCTTTTCGCGTAACTCGTGTTTGACCATAACTCTGAGTAACCTCTTTTTGTGTCGACACTGCAAGTATTGCACTATTGCAGCTTGACATTTCTTTCAGCTATCTTCCCATGAGTCTCTTCACCACTTGACACATTCACAATCCCTCTATTCACATCTCACTTCTAAGCGGTAGAGTTTGCATCTGAGTTGCATAAGTTGATGGCACAAATAGAGACAAATGGGTATTGTTATGTATTTAACAACTTGCAACCTTTATTACACCACCACCAGAGGGCCTACCTGTTGGAGTCCCAAGGGATCCTAGCATCCCTTGGGAGCACGATATATATGCAGCCCACCCACGAGGTACCTGCACTCTGTAATCTTATTAAAAGGAGCTAAGGTCACACTTGCTCATTGTACACAGTACTCAGTTTCATCCTTTATTGTGAACGTATCAATTGCCGATGAGGTAACGAACAACCGCACGAAAATGCAAAGAACAGTTGGTATCCTGGAATTGTGTACGCTGGTCCGGGAGCAACTAAATCCTAAGGAAAGCATTTTATGGCGAGATATTGGTTCTACATGTGTCAACGGTCGGAGGGCCAGGAAGTGGCGAGCTATGTCACCGAACTAAGGCGGCTCGCAGGACATTGCGAATTTGAAGGATTCCTGGAACAAATGCTTAGAGACTTTTTTGTACTGGGCATTGGCCATGAGGTAATCCTTCACAAACTCTTGACTGTTGAAACTCCGAATCTAAGTAAAGCCATAACGATAGCCCAGGGATTTATGTCCACCAGCGACAACACCAAACAGATTTCGCAAAGTAAACAAGTTTCAGCCAGTACTGTGCACAAAGTAACGTCGTTTTCGAGCAGGAATATACATGGCAGAATGTACATGCCAGCTGCTGCTGCATGACCTCAGATAACACAGTCCGCCATCAGTCGTTAATGCGTGGCAGTTAACACCTTGTTGGCGCTGTGGCGGTGATCATCAGCCCCATCAATGCCGCTTGAAGCAATATGCGTGCAACGGTTGCAGAACAATTGGATATCTCTAGCAAATGTGCAGGTGAGCTGCAAACCCTGCAAACCCTGCAAACCATCATGTTGCAGAGGAAGATTGATCCACAGTGGATCAGGCTGAATTGGAATCTCGTACCGAGGAGGCAGAAGTGTATGGGGTACACACGTTCACCACGAAATGTCCACCAATAATGTTGAAAGTTGAACTGAACGGAATTCCAGTATCTATGGAACTGGACACAGGTGCGAGTCAGTCCATAATGAGTAAAAAGGACTTCGACAGGCTGTGGGGCAACAAGGCACACAGGCCCAAGCTCAGCCCCATTCACACCAAACTAAGGACTTACACCAAGGGACTGATCCCTATAATTGGCAGTGAAGAGATCAAAGTCTCCTATGATGAAGCAGTGCACGAACTCCTGCTGTGGATTGTGCCGGGGATGGCTCCACAGTGTTAGGCAGAAGCTGGCTGGGATAAATCCGCTGGAACTGGGGCGACATCCGAGGGCTTTTGTTCGTCGACGACGCCTCATGTGCCCAGGTTCTGAGCAGGTTTCCATCGTTGTTCGAGCCAGACATTGGAAGCTTCTCGGGGACAAAAGTGCAGATCCATTTGGTTCCCGGTATGTGACCCATCCACCACAAGGCATGGGCAGTACCGTATATGATGCGTGAGAAAGTGGAAATCAAGCTGGATAGGCTGCAGCGAGAGGCATCATCGCGCCGGTAGAATTCAACGAGTGGGCCAGGCTGATTGTCCCGGTACTCAAAGGTGACAGCACGGTCAGAATTTGTGGGGACTATAAAGTAACGATTAACCATTTTTCGCTACAGGACCAGTACCCGCTACCCAAGGCAGAAAACCTATTTGTGACCCTGGTGGAGGAAAGATATTAACCAACCTGGACCTGACCTCGGCCTACATGATGCAGGAGCTGGAGGAGTCTTCGAAAGGCTTCACCTGCATCAACACGCACAAAGGTCTGTTCATCTATAACAGATGCCCATTCGGGATTTGGTCGGCCGCGGCAATCTTCCAATGGAACATGGAGAGCCTGCTAAAGTCAGTTCCTCACACCGTGGTTTTCCAGGACGACATACTGGTTACAGGTCGGGACACCATTGATCACTTGAAGAATCTGGAAGAGGTTCTTAGTCGATTGGATTGCGTGGGACTCAGGTTAAAATGCTCAAAGTGTGTTTTCCTGGCACAGGAGGTTGAGTTCTTGGGAAGAAGAATCGCGGCAGATGGCAACAGACCCACCGACGCCAAGACGGAAGCCATCAAGAACGCGCCGAGACCAGAGAACATGATGGAGCTGTGGTCATTCCTGGGACTCCTTAACTATTTCGGTAATTTCCTACCTGGGTTAAGCACCTTGCTAGAACCCCTGCATGCAAGGGGGACAATTGGGCATGGGGAAATTTACAAGAAGCTGCCTTTAAGAAAGCCAGGAATCTGTGTTGTGTTCAAACAAACTGCTTGTCTTGTATAACACTTGTAAACGATTTGTGCCAGCTTGCGATGCATCGTCATACAGCGTCGGGTGTGTGTTACAACAGGCTGACGAATCGGGGATTTTGCAACCGGTCGCTTATACGTCCAGGAGTTTGTCCAAGGCCATAAGGGCCTACAGCATGATTGAAAAAGAAGCTCTGGCATGCGTTTACGGGGTAAAGAAAATGTACTAGTACTTATTTGGCCTCAAGTTTGAGCTCGAAACCGACCACAATCCGCTCATATCGCTGTTCTCTGAGAGGAAATGGATTAACATCAATGCATCTGCCCGCATCCAAAGATGGACGCTCATGCTTTCGGCATACAGCTATGTAATCCGCCACAGACCGGGCACAGAGAACTGCGCTGATGCTCTCAGTCGGCTGCCATTGCTCACCACCGGGGTGGAAATAGCACAGCCTGCAGACTTGTTCATGGTAATGGATGCATTCGAAAATGAAAAGTCCCCCGTTAAGGTCTGCCAGATCAGGACCTGGACCAGCCAGGATCCTTTACTGTCCTTGGTAAAAAATCTGTGTCCTCCATGGGAGCAGGTCCAGCGTTCCAGCGGAGATGCAGGAGGCAATTAAGCCATTCCAGGTGAACTGTCTGTTGTGGGGCAATCGCGTGGTCTTGCCCAAGAAAGGCAGAGATACGTTCATTTGTGAACTGCACAGCACCCAGGCATTGTAATGATGAAAGCCATAGCTAGATCCCATGTGTGGTGGCCCGGCATCGACTCAGAGAGGCACCGCTAAATTTGTGGTCGTGGCCCTCCAAACCATGGTCAAGGATCCACGTGGACTATGCAGGCCCATTTCTAGGCAAAATGTTCTTGGTTGTCAAGGATGCTTACTCAAAATGGATTGAATGTGCAATAATGTCTGTAAGCACGTCCACGGCCACTATTGAAAGCCTATGAGCCATATTTGCCACGCACGGCCTGCCTGATGTCCTAGTGACAATGGGCTGTGTTTCACCAGTGCTGAATTCAAGGAATTCATGACCCGCAATGGGATCAAACACGTCACATCTGCCCCGTTCAAACTCACATCCAACAGCCAGGCAGAACGGGCAGTTCGGACCATCAAGCAAAGCTTGAAACGCATGTCAGAAGGCTCCCTGCAGACCCAACTATCCTGAGTGCTGCTCAGCTACTGCACCAGACCCCACTCACTCACCAGGGTTCCCCCAGCCGAGCTGCTCATGAAAAGGGCGCTTAAAGCAAGACTCTCTCTTGTCCACCCTGATCTCCATGATCACGTGGAGGGCAGGCGGCATCAACAAAGCATGTACCATGACCATGCAAATTTGTCACGCAATATTGAGGTCAAGGATCCTGTGTTTATACTCAATTATGAACATGGTCCCAAATGGCTCGCTGGCACGGTCATAGCCAAAGAGGGGAGTAGGGTGTTTCAGGTCAAATTGACCAATGGACTAATGTGCAGAAAACATTTGGACCAAATCAAATTGTGGTTCACCAACAGCTACGAACAAACCGAATAAACAGCACCAACTTTGACCCTCCAACACACACACAAGTGGCAACTGACATGGTTGACCATGAAGCCGAACTCACTATCCCCAGCAGCCCAGCAAGGCCGGCTGCCCAGCAGCCCAGTGAAGAACTAACCAACTCACCCACAGCCTTTGAATCACCTGTATTTGTACCGAGAAGATCGACAAGGGAGCGAAAAGCTCCAGATCGTCACACTTTGTAAATAATTCTACTGTTGACTTTACGGGGGAGTATGTTATGTATTTAACCTCTTGCAACCCGTATTACACTAACACCAGAGGGCCTACCTTTTGGAGTCCCAAGGGATCCCAGCATCCCTTGGAAGCACGGTATATAAGCAGGCCACCCACGAGGTACCTACCCTCTGGAATCTTATTAAAGGAGCTAAGGTCACACTTGCTCATTATACACAGTACTCAGTTTCATCCTTTATTGTGAACGCATCAGGTATGATCTGATAGCCATTAAAGTGACGTGATTGCAAGGTGACCAGAACTGGGAATTAAATATTATGGGGTATTTGACAATCCGGAAAGACAGACAGAAAGAAAAAGAAGGTGTTGATAAAGGATGGAATCACTGTAATAGTAAGAAACGATATTGGCTCAAATGATCAGGATGTTGAAACAGTTTGGGTGGAGATAAGGAATAATAAGGGGAAAAAGTCGCTGGTGGGCGTAGTCTATAGGCCCCTTAACAGTAGCAACTCTGTTGGTTGGAGCATGAACCAGGAAATAGTGGGGGCTTGTAAAAAGAGAACAGCAATAATCACGGGTGATTTTAACCTCCATATTGATTGGACAAATCAAATTGGTCAGGGTAGCCTTGAGGAAGAGTTCATAGAGTGCAAAAGGAATGGGTTCCTTGAGCAGTATGTAACGGAACCAACCAGGGGACAGTCTATCTTAGATCTGGTCCTGTGTAATGTGACAGGATTAATAAACAATCTCTTAGTAAAGGATCCTCTTGGAATGAGTGATCATAGCATGATTGAATTTCAAATTCAGATGGAGGGTGAGAAAGTTGGATCTCTAACCAGCGTACTAAGCTTAAATAAAGGAGACTATGAAGGTATGAGGACAGAGTTGGCTAAAGTACACTGAGAAAATAGGTTAAAGTGTAGGACGGTTGATGAACAGTGGTGTACATTTAAGGAGATATTTCACAACTCTCAAGAAAAATGTATTCCAGTGAGGAGGAAATGGTGTAAGAGAAAAGATAGCCAACCATGGCTAACTAAAGAAATAAAGTACGGTATCCAATTAAAAACAAGGGCATACATCGTGGTCAAAACTAGTGGGAGGACAGAAGATTAGGAAGCTTTTAAAAGCCACCAAAGAATGACGAAAAAAATGATTAAAAAAGGGAAGATTGACTATGAAAGTAAACTAGCACAAAATATATAAACAGATAGCAAGAGTTTCTATAGGTATATAAAAAGGAAAAGTAAATGTTGGTCCCTTAGAGGATGAGACCGGGGAATTTAGAAATGGGGAATATGGAGATGGCAGAAACTCTGAACAAATATTTTGTATCAGTCTTTACGATAGAGGACACTAACAATATTCCGACAATGGATAGTCTAGGGGCTATAGCGGGGGAGGAACTTAACACAATCACAATCACTAAGGAGGTGGTACTCAGTAAGATAATGGGACCAAAGGCAGATAAATCCCCTGGACCTGATGGCTTTAACTGTCACCAAGGTGATGTCCACCATTGATGTATCACTTGCACACCCAGCAGTGTGTCAGCCTTGTAAATACCACCAACATTCTTTCAGGCAAAGCGCTCATTTATGAGCGCCTGACATAAGAGTCTTGCAGCTATCATGTCACCACGGGCCCTTTCATGCGGTCTACAGGGGGCGGGGGCATGGCTTCACCATCAGTCTGATTGTCTGGGCCCGTGTCAGCATCCATCTCCTCATCCTCCTCTTCCTCTCTCTGGTGAGGTAGACTGTCAGACTCTTCTGGCAATTCTTGTCCCCTCCTGATAGCCAAGTTGTGCAGCATGGAGCACACCACCATGAATTGAGCTACCTGCTCAGGGTGGTATTGGAGCCCACCTCCTGAGTGGTCCAGGCATCTAAAGCGCTGCTTAAGCACTCCGATGGTTTTCTCCATGATATGGTGAGTGGATCTGTGACTCTCGTTGTATCGTTTCTCAGCTTCGGTGTGGGTGTCACACAGGGGTGTCATCAGCCAGGTGGCGAGGCTATAAACTAGCGCAAAATATAAAAACAGATATCAAGAGTTTCCATAGGTATATAAAAAGAAAAGGGTGGCTAAAGTAAATGCTGGTCTCTTAGAGGACGAGACCGGGGAATTAGTAATGGGGAACAGGGAGATGGCAGAAACTCTGAACAAATATTTTGTATGAGTCTTTCCAACACAATCACAATCACTAAGGAGGTGGAACATAAGAACATAAGAACATAAGAAATAGGAGCAGGAGTAGGCCCCTCGAGCCTGTCCCGCTATTCAATAAGATCATGGCTGATCTGATCATGGACTCAGCTCCACTTCCCCGCCCGTTCCCCATAACCCCTTATCCCCTTATCATTTAAGAAACTGTCTATTTCTGTCTTAAATTTATTTAATGTCCCAGCTTCCACAGCTCTCTGAGGCAGTGAATTCCACAGATTCACAACTCTCTGAGAGAAGAAATTTCTCCTCATCTCAGTAAGATAATGGGACTAAAGCAGGTAAAGCCCCTGGACCTGATGGCTTGCATCCTAGGGTCTTAAGAGAAGTAGCGGCAGGGATAGTGGATGCACTAGTTGTAATTTACCAAAATTCCCTGGATTCTGGGGAGGTCCCAGCAGATTGGAAAACTGCAAATATAATGCCCCTATTTAAAAAAGGAGGCAGACAAAAAGCAGGAAACTATAGACCAGTTAGCCTAACATCTGTGGTTGGGAAAATGTTGGAGTCCATTATTAAAGAAGCAGTAGCAGGACATTTGGAAAAGCATAATTCGGTTAGGCAGAATCAGCATGGATTTATGAAGGGGAAATCATGTTTGACAAATTTGCTTGAATTTTTTGGGGATGTACCGAACAGGGTGGATAAAGGGGAACCAATGGATGTGGTGTATTTAAACTTCCAGAAGGCATTTGACAAGGTGTCACATAAAAGGTTACTGCACAAGATAAAAGTTCACGGAGTTGGAGGTAATGGGGGCATGGATAGAGGATTGGCTAACGAACAGAAAACGGAGAGTCGGGATAAATTCATTATCAGGTTGGCAATCAGTAACTAGTGGGATGCCGTAGGGATCAATGCTGGGACCCCAGCTATTTACAATCTATATTAACGACTTGGAAGAAGGGACTGAGTGTAACGTAGCCAAGTTAACTGACGATACAAAGATGGGAGGAAAAGCAATGAGTGAGGAGGACACAAAAAATCTGCAAAAGGACATAGACAGGCTAAGTGAGTGGGCAAAAATTTGGCAGATGGAGTATAATGTTGGAAAGTGTGAGGTTGTGCACTTTGGCAGAAAAAAATCGAAGAGCAAGTTATTATTTAAATGGAGAAATATTGCAAAGTGCTGCAGTACAGTGGGACCTGGGGTTACTTGTGCATGAAACACAAAAGGTTAGTATGCAGGTACAGCAAGTGATCAGGAAGACCAATGGAATCTTGGTCATTATTGCAAAGGGGATGGAGTATAAAAGCATGGAAGTCTTGCTATAGTTATACAGGGTATTGCTGAGGTCACACCTGGAATACTGCGTGCAGTTTTAGTTTCCATAGTTACGAAAGGATATACTTGCTTTGGAGGCAGTTCAGAAAAGGTTGAGTAGGTTGATTCCGGAGATGAGGTGTTTGACTTATGAGGAAAGGTTGAGTAGGTTGGGCCTCTACTCATTGGAATTCAGAAGATTGAGAGGTGACCTTATCAAAACGTATAAGATTATGAGAGGGCTTGACAAGGTGGATGCAGAGAGGATGTTTCCACTGATGGGGGATGTCATGTATGCAACCTTCATACAACTGTAACCTTCATGTAACTGCAACCACACTGTACACTGCATATATGTCCTGGAAATGCACACCTTGACCACAGGGGGTGAACTTGTGGGAGACACTCCTCACCTGGGCCTTCAGGTATTTAAAAGGAGGTCCCATGCAGGGTCATCACTTCTTGGTCCTGGGAATAAAGAAAGGTCACACAGTGACCATGTCTGCAGTACAGGCCTCATGTGATTCAGTAGCAAGGTGCAGGGACACCACATTTGACGACAAGAAACGGGAATCACCGAACCATGAGGATGGCCACCGGTAGCACAGAGGAACGTTACTGTGTGGGTGAGGACTGGGACGACTTCGTTGAGAGACTCCAGCAGAGTTTCGTCACGGAGGACTGGCTGGGAGCAGCAGCGGCTGACAAATGGAGGGCGCATCTACTGACCAGCTGCGGACCACAGATGTATGCGCTGATGAAATACCTGCTCGCACCCGAGAAGTCAGCGGACAAGTCCTTCGAAGAGCTCAGCCAGCTGATCAGTGAGCATCTCAAACCGCCGAGTAGCGTACACATGGCCCGGCACCGGTTCTACACACACCTGCGTCAGGAGGGACAAAACATCTCGGACTTCGTTGCGGAACTGCGGCGCTTGGCCAGTCTCTGTAAGTTCACAGACGCCTGCAGGGGGCAGATGTTAAGGGACTTCTTCATTGAGGGCATTAGTCATGCCGGGATTTTCAGGAAGCTCATAGAGACCAAGGATTTAACTTTAGAAAGGGCGGCGTTGATAGCTCAGACCTTCATGGCAGGGGAAGAGGAGACCAAGCTAATTTACGCGTGCAGCTCTGGTTCCAACGTGGTGATGGACCAGGGAGTTAACATTGTGAACGCGGCTCAGGACCCCACAGGCAGGCAAGGGTATTTTGAAACCGGCCAGGCAGCAACAGACGCAAGGGTGAGCCCGCAACAGGGACAATGGAAAGGGGATTGGCAATTCACGCCATCTCGAGGAACAATGCGTCCCATGATGGGACCTTTGGCACCCACCATTAGAGCGCTTAGAAACAACCAAAGGGACAATCAGAGAGGAATGCCTGGTAACAGTCCTTTTGTTAACAACAAACTCAGCTCATGCTGGAGTTGTGGGGGTAGACATTCTGCGAAAAGCTGCAGGTTCCAGCAATTTATCTGTAGGAATTGCAACATCAGTGGACACTTGGCCAGAATGTGAAGGAAGGCTGTAGTGAACCTAATCTATGAAACAGAGGAACTAGACGAGGGGTCTGCAATGCAGGATGATGCTTGGGACAAAGCCATGGATGCTGCAGTTCAGCAGGTTCATGTGGCTGATGTCCACAACTCATATACCAAAACGCCACCCATGATGATGAAAGTTTTATTGAATGGCATCTCAGTGCGCATGGAGCTGGACACAGGAGCCAGCCAGTTCCTTATGAGCGCCCAACAATTTGAGAGACTATGGCCACACAGAGCTAGCAGGCCAAAACTGGAACGCATTGACATGCACCTACGGACGTACACCAAAGAGACCATCCCAGTGCTAGGCAGTGCAAACTTGGTGGTAACACATAATGAGTCAGAGAATCGGTTGCTACTCTGGATTGTCCCGGGAAACGCCCCGCACTTTTGGGGAGGAGCTGGCTAGCTGAGATGAACTGGAAATGGGGGGATGTGCACGCAATTTCATCTGTTGAGCGAAGTTCATGCTCACAGGTCCTACAGAAATTCGGGGCACTGTTTCAACCCGGTGTCGGGACTTTCAAGGGCACCAAAGTAGAGATACGCATCACCCCGGACACCAGACCAGTGCACCACAAAGCCAGAGCGGTGCCGTATGTGATGCGTGAGAAAATTGAAAGTGAATTGGACAGGCTGCTCAGAGAGGGCATAATCTCAGCAGTTGAATTCAGTGACTGGGCAAGCCCCATCGTTCCTGTTCTCAAAGCGAATGGCTCGGTCAGGATTTGTGGCGATTACAAAGCCACCATCAACCGAGTGACACTGCAGGACCAATACCCGCTTCCGAGAGCGGAGGACCTTTTTGCCATGCTGGCAGGTGGCAAGCTGTTCACCAAGTTGGACCTCACTTCGGCCTACATGACTCAGGAACTGGCTGAAGAATCCAAGCTTCTGACCACCATCACGACACACAAGGCAATTTATCTACAACAGGTGTCCGTTTGGCATTCGTTCGGCGGTCGCTATCTTTCAGAGGAACATGGAAAGCTTACTTAAATCCATTCCTGGAACGATCGTATTCCAAGACGACATCCTAATAACGGGTCGAGACACCGAGGAACACCTCCAAAACCTGGGGGAGGTGCTACGCCAACTGGACTGGGTAGGATTGTGGTTGAAAATGACCAAGAGTGTGTTTTTGGCCCCAGAGGTCGAGTTTTTGGGCAGGAGAGTTGCCGCAGACGGGATCCGGCCCACCGAAGCTAAAACGGAGGCGATCCACCAGGCGCCCAGGCCCGGCAACACATCAGAGTTGTGAAAATTCCTGGGACTTTTGAACTATTTCGAGAACTTTCTGCTGAACTTAAGCACATTGTTGGAGCCGTTACACGTGCTCTTGCGTAAAGGTTGTGAATGGTTTTGGGGGGACGGCCAAGAACGGGCTTTCAACAGAGCGCGGAACCTCCTTTGTTCTAACAAGCTGTTGATCTTGTACGACACCTGTAAAAAAACTGGTTTTAATGTGATGCATCATCCTATGGGGTTGGGTGCGTGTTGCAGCAGATGATGCTTCCAGGTCGCTCTCCCAGGCAGAGCGTGGATATGTTAGTGGGAGTTGTGTACAGACCTCCAAACAGTAGTAGTAATGTTGGGGAGGGCATCAAACAGGAAATTAGGGGTGCATGCAATAAAGGTGCAGCAGTTATCATGGGTGACTTTAATATGCATATAGATTGGGCTAACCAAACTGGAAGCAATACGGTGGAGGAGGATTTCCTGGAGTGCATAAGGGATGGTTTTCTAGACCAATATGTCAAGGAGCCAACTCGGGGGGAGGCCATCTTAGACTGGGTGTTGTGTAATGAGAGAGGATTAATTAGCAATCTCGTTGTGCGAGGCCCTTGGGGAAGAGTGACCATAAACTGGTGGAATTCTACATTAGGATGGAGAATGAAACAGTTAATTCAGAGACCACGGTCCAGAACTTAAAGAAGGGTAACTTTGAAGGTATGAGGCGTGAATTGGCTAGGATAGATTGGCGAATGATACTTAAGGGGTTGACAGTGGATGGGCAATGGCAGACATTTAGACAACAATTGTACATCCCTGTCTGGCGTAAAAATAAAAAAGGGAAGGTGGCTATCAAGGGAAATCAGGGATATTATTAAAGCCAAGGAAGTGGCA
The DNA here is from genome assembly GCF_044704955.1 of Pristiophorus japonicus. Classification (NCBI taxonomy): domain Eukaryota; kingdom Metazoa; phylum Chordata; class Chondrichthyes; family Pristiophoridae; genus Pristiophorus; species Pristiophorus japonicus. Next base: position 115,779,993 of record NC_091977.1, on the reverse strand, counting down.
TACAAATTGGCCAGAAAAGTAGTGAACCCGTGGACTGGGAGAAATTTAGAACTCAGCAGAGGAGGACAAAGGGTTTGATTAGGGCAGGGAAAATAGAGAAGAGAGAAAGCTTGCAGGGAACATTAAGACAGACTGCAAAAACTTCTATAGATATGTAAAGAGAAAAAGGTTGGTAAAGACAACCATAGGTCCCCTGCAGTCAGAATCAGGGGAAGTCATAACGGGGAACAAAGAAATGGCAGACCAATTGAACAAGTACTTCAGTTCAGTATTCACTAAGGAGGACACAAACAATCTTCCGGATATAAAAGGGGTCAGAGGATCTAGTAAGAACGAGGAACTGAGGGAAATCCTTATTAGTTGGGAAATTGTTTTGGGGAAATTGATGGGTTTGAAGGCCGATAAATCCCCAGGGCCTGATGTTCTGCATCCCAGAGTACTTAAGGACGTGGCCTTGGAAACAGCGGATGCATTGACAGTCATTTTCCAACATTACATAGACTCTGGATCAGTTCCTATGGAGTGGAGGGTAGCCAATGTAACCCCACTTTTAAAAAAAGGAGGGAGAGAGAAAACAGGGAATTATAGACCGGTCAGCCTGACATCGGTAGTGGGTAAAATGATGGAATCAATTATTAAGGATGTCATAGCAGCGCATTTGGAAAGAGGTGACATGATAGGTCCAAGTCAGCATGGATTTGGAGAAACTTCTTCACCCAGAGAGTGATGAACCTGTGGAATTCTCTACCACAGAAAGTTGTTGAAGTCAATTCACTAAATATATTCAAAAAGGAGTTCGGTGTAGTCCTTACTACTAAGGGGATCAAGGGGTATGGCGAGAAAGCAGGAATGGGGTACTGAAGTTGCATGTTCAGCCATGAACTCATTGAATGGCGGTGCAGGCTCGAAGGGCCGAATGGCCTACTCCTGCACCTATTTTCTATGTTTCTATGTTTCTAAAAGGAAGCACTCGCTTGTGTTTACGGTGTGAAAAAGATGCATCAGTACCTTTTTGGTAGGCGGTTCGAGCTAGTAACTGACCACAAGCCATTAACATCCCTGTTGTCCGACAGCAAGGCTGTTAATGCCAATGCGTCAGCTCGCATACAGCGATGGACTCTCACACTGGCTGCGTATGACTACACCATACGGCACCGGCCATGCACCGAGAATTGTGCTGACGCGCTCAGCAGGCTCCCACTGGCCACCACTGAGGGGGGGTCGGAGCAAAGCGCTGAGATCGTCATGGCCATTGAGGCTTTTGACACTGCAGGCTCCCCCATCACAGCCCACCAGATCAAAATCTGGACCAACAGAGACCCCCTCCTGTCCATGATAAAGAAATGTGTTCTGACTGGGGATTGGACGCCCGCACATGGGGCGTGCCCCGAGGAGGTCAGACTGTTTCACAGACGGATGGATGAGCTCTCCATCCAAGCCGACTGCCTGCTATGGGGCAGCCGGGTAGTCATGCCCCAGAAAGGAAGGGAAGCATTCATCAGGGAACTCCACAGCGAGCACCCTGGCATTGTGCTAATGAAGGCCATTGCCCGGTCACATGTATGGTGGCCGGGAATTGACTCAGACCTAGAACACTGGGTTCGCAGGTGCACAATGTGTGCCCAGCTCGCCAATGCCCCCAGGGAGGCCCCCCCTCAGTCCGTGGCCCTGACCCAGCAGGCCATGGTCACGCGTTCACGTAGACTACGCGGGCCCGTTCATGGGAAAAATGTTCCTGATCGTTGTCGATGCATACTCGAAATGGATCGAGTGCATCATATTAAACTCGTGCACGACATCCATCACAGTGGAGAGTCTGCGCACAGTTTCCACGACCCATGGCTTGCCGGACATTCTGGTCAGCGACAATGGCCTGTGCTTCACCAGCGCTGAATTTATGTCCAGGAGTTTATGTCGGGTAATGGCATCAAACACGTCCGAACAGTGCCGTTCAAGCCAGTTTCCAATGGCCAGGCGGAACGTGCGGTCCAAGTCATAAAACAGGGCATGCTTTGTATCCAAGGACCCTCCCTTCAGCATGGCCTATCGCACCTCCTGCTGGCCTACAGGTCCCTCCCGCATTCGCTCACGGGAGTCCCGCCAGCGGAACTACTCATGAAACGCACGCTTAAAACGTGGCTGTCCCTCATTCATCCAGCCCTGGCAGACATTGTTGAGGACAAGCAGCAGTCCCAAACCGAGTGCCATGATCGAAATGCAAGGGGGAGGTGTATAGAAATCGATGACCCAGTATTTATTCTTAACCATGCTTTGGGACCCAAGTGGCTTGAGGGCACCGTAATTGGCAAAGAGGGGAATAGGGTCATAGTGGTCAGACTCAACAATGGTCAGATATGCCTCAAACACTTGGACCAAGTAAAGAAAAAGTTCAGCATAGACACTGAGGAACCTGAGGAAGAGCATGAGATGTTACCCACACCACTGCCAGTGGATGAGCAATAAGGACATTCACCAACATGCACAGTCCCTGCGGCCATCCCGGACTGGCCGGAATCACCTCAGGTGACAGAGATGCATGCCAAGGCTCAGCCACCAGAGCCCCCAACTGCGGCGCTCCACGAGAGAGCGTCGACCACCTGAAAGACTTAACTTTTGACACGAAAAGATGTGAGGGGGGAGGTGATGTCATGTATGTAACCATCATACAACTGTAACCTTCATGTAACTAACCTTCATGCAACCACACTGTACACTGTATATATGTCCTGGAAATACACACCTTGACCACAGGGAGTGAACTTGTGGGAGACACTCCTCACCTGGGCCTTCAAGTATTTAAAGGGAGGTCCCACGCAGGGTCATCACTTCTTGGTCCTGGGAATAAAGAAAGGTCATGCAGTGACCGTGTCTGCAGTACATGCCTCGTGTGATTCAGTAACAAAGTGCAGGGACACCATAGGGGAGACTAGACCTTGGGGGCATAATCTTAGAATAAGGGGCCGCCCATTTAAAACTGAGATTCGGAGGAATTTCTTCCCTCAAAGGGGTTGCAAATCTGTGGAATTTGCTGCCTCAGAGAGCTGTGGAAGCTGGGACATTGAATAAATGTAAGACAGAGATAGACAGTTTCTTAACCGATAAGAGAATAAGGGGTTATGGAGAACGGGCAGGGAAGTAGACTTGAGTCCATGATCGGAACAGCCATAATCGTATTAAATAGTGGAGCAGGCTCGAGAGGCCGTATGGCCTAATCCTGCTTCTATTTCTTATGTTCTTATGTTCTTATATTTGTGCATTTGGGAAATGCTGACGAAGAAACCTTGTCGATTTGCTGCAGTGCATCTTGTAGATGGTACACACTGCAGCCACGGTGCATGAGTGGTGGAGTGAGTGAATGTTTAAGGTGGCAGATGGGGTGCCAATCAAGTAGGCTGCTTTGTCCTGAATGGTGTTGAGCTTCTTGAGTATTGTTGGATCTGCACTCATCCAGGCAAATGGAGAGTATCACACTCCTGACTTGTGCCTTGTAGATGGTGAAAAGGCTTTGGGGAGTCAGGAGACACTCACCACAGAATACCGAGCTCCTGACCTGCTCTTGTAGCCACAATATCTAGGTGGCTGGTCCAGTTATGTTTCTCGTCAATGGTGACCCCAGAATGTTGATGGTGGGGGATTTGGCGATGGTAATGCCATTGAATGTCAAGGGGCGGTGGTTAGACTCTCGCTTGTTGGAGATAGTCATTACCTGGCACTTGGGTGGAGCAAATGTTACTGGCCACTTATCAGCCCAAGCCTGAATGTCATCCGGGTCTTGATTGCATTGAGAATGGGCAGCCACTTTCCAGATGGGAATTTCAGTGGGCCTTCAAAGATCTATTTAAAGTGTGAATGCACCTTTAAAAGGGAGGTTGTATTTATTTATGGCAGATCTGTTTGTGAACAAAGCAATATCACAATGCTGGTTCTCTGTTATTGTCAGTTCTCTATGTTCATGTTGCTATTTTTGTTGTTCTGTAGGTGTCTCAGCCCCTGTTCTTGACTCTTTGGGCTAGAACCTCCACTTTTCTGCTTATAGCCCAAAAATGGGCGTTATTTCCGGCGTGGGTGTTAAAAAAAGGATTTTCTGATCGCCGGTTTCTTGCCCATTCTCAAAATACCTAGTTTCCATTTGTGAAAATGGGCGTTACCGCGAGCGATATCAAATGGATGTTAGCGTAAGCATTTTTTGACCTTCTGCCGTAAAGTGTGGCCGCCCTTAGCAATGGCATGGCAACACTCGATTCCCACGATTCAGGAGGTCAAGGGTCATCATGACATGCGCAGAAGAGGAGACAGAGAGAGAGGGAGCTCAGAGGCACTGAAAGCGTGTGTGGCTGTGGTGTGTGCTTGTTTGGCTGTTGTGGGAGGAACGACGGAAATTCACCAGCAGCAAAAAGCCTACTAAGCACCAAGAACATAGTTGGCACCGAGTTTTTGTCCAACAAACAAGATATAACATAGAAGGGATGGAGGAGGCCCTGGAGCTGGTAGCCAGGAACACTGGTGGCAGAGAGCTCCCAGTGGTCCCGGAGTGCTGTACTGTACCCCAAGATGCACCCCCATTGTCAACCACACAAGAGAGCCAGCAGCAACATCTTGCTTATGGCTCAGAGCACGTTCCCACCTGGGGGACCGTCCTCTCCCGTATCTATCCAAGCAGCGCTTCGGCCGTCACCATCCCCGCCCCCCCCCTCCAATGAAGCATCACCTGAGGAGCTCCTCGGCCAGGCGGCTTGGAGTCAGGAGGTGAAGGGGAAGGGGTAGAGATGAGGAGGAGAAGGGGGGGGTGGGGGGAAAGAGTTGGTTTGTACAGAAATACTTATGATTTCAGACTAATGTTCGGTTTAAATGTTTTTTATTTAACAAAATCTTGCAGCACATTGGCTCAGATAGCTACATCATTACACGATGGTGATTCTTTAACATCAAAGGGTATAATCACACTTAACTTCAATCAACTTAAACTTTAACTGTCACCAAGGTGATGCCCACCATTGAGGTATGACCTGCACACCCAGCAGTGTGTCAGCCTTGTAAATAACACCAACGTTCTTTCAGGCAAAGTGATCATTTACGTAAGGCTCTTGCAGCTATTATGCCACCATGGGCCCTTTCATGCGGTCTACAGGGGGGCAGGGGCATGGCTTCAGGGTCAGCCTAATTATCTGGGCTGATGTCAGCCTCCTCATCCTCCTGTCAGACTCATCAAGCAATTCTTGTCCCCTCCTGATAGCATGGAGCACACAACCACGAATTGAGCTACCTGCTCAGGGTGGTATTGGAGCTCGCCTCCCGAGTGGTCCAGACATCTAAAGTGCTGCTTCAACACTCCAATGGTTTTCTCCACAATATTGCGAGTTGCTCTGTGGCTTTCGTTGTGTTACACAGTGGGGTCATCAACCAGGTGATGATCCCCCAAGCATCCAGCATTGACCTTGTGGTGGATTGTTAAACAAATCAGATACAGTGCTCTCATGCAGGATGTGAGCATCATGGATGCCGCCCGGAAATTGAGCATTCACTGCCAGCATAATTTGCTGGTGGTCGACAACCAGCTGGACATTTAGGGAGTGGAATCCCTTGCGGTTCCTGAAATCCTCAGCATCCTGAAAAGGTGCCCGCATCGCGATGTGTATACAGTCTATTGCTACCTGCACCTTGGAGAAGTTTGCAATTCTGGAGAATCTTAGAGCCCTCTCACTCTGTGTCTCCCTGGTCATAAGGAGCTGATCAAGTCTCTCCTGCATGTGAACAGGGCTTCAGTGACCTGTCTAAAGCAGCGATGTGTAGCATGTTGAGAAAGTCCGCAAATGTCGCCAGCTGTGGCCTGAAAAGAACCTGAGGCATAGAACGACAGTGCTGCGGTGACTTTGACCTCGACGGACAGCGCAGTACTGATGGTGCTGTCAGGCTGCAGATCTGCCCTTATCAACTGGCATACCTCAGTGATAACCACTTTGTGGAAGCTCAGTCTCCGAAGGCAGGTGGTGTCGGGCAAGTCGAGGTAAGAATGCTTCTCCTTGTACTTGCGGGGGGTGTAACGTCTGGTCCTCCTCATCTGTCTGTCACTTCTTACATTGGGCACATAATGCAGTGGAGCGTTCCTTCGGCGATGTCGAGTCTGCTGTGTGTATTTGATCATCAAGAGAGAGTGAGAAAGGACAGGACCCATTGCAGTAGCTCTCTGTTTTCCACCGATTGCTCACAAACAAGGAATGTCCTGACGAACACACCTCTTCTATTCCAATTGGTCGCAGTATGGTCAAGATGTTTTTGGAGATGTTCACATCAACTCCAACGACCTGCAGAATACATCCGAACTCCCCCAAGGTTGAAGCACAGCAGCCTTTTAAAGGACGTGATATGTGATCTAGAAATGGTATCCATAACGCTGTGATTCATTCCGGTTAGTTCCACTTTTTGTGGGCATTTTTTGGGGCGAGTGATATTGTGGGCAATATGTGTGCGAGGTGCTGAAATTGATGATGGGCGATCTCCATGGCCGCTAGTTTGTGTAAGTATGCGCTTTACGACAGAAAACTGTAGAGGTTCTAGCCCATAAGCTTTTATTGATGTTGTAGTATTAGTTTTTACGTGTTTTTTGTTGCTGGTTCTCGACTTTTGATTACTGGTGATATGACAACTTTTAGTTGTCCCTTTGTTTAAACAGTTGACTGTTCTGTTGTCCAGTTTGAGTTGTTGATGTTTCTGTTAGAAAGTGGGGAATAATGGAATGAATGTGGGCAGGGGCAGGGAAGATGAGGAGAAACTAGGTAGGGAGAAGGAAGAGGGTATGGAAAAAGAGGGAGGAGGATGGATGGGATGGGAAGGAGGGAGAATGGAGGAGGGAGGGTGGAAAAAAAAAGGAGGGGATGGGGAGAGAAGGAGGGAGGAGGAGGTGGAAGGGAGATGGAATAAGAGGACATCAAGAGGAGGAAACAGCGAAGGAGGACAGAGGGGTGTAGGGAAAGGGAAGAGGAAAGGGGGGAGAAAAGGTGGAAGAAGGGTTGAGTGAGGAGGGAGACCAGGAGAGCAAGGGGAGAGGAGGAGAAATGCAAAAGGGGAGGAAGGCAGGAATAAGACAAGGGGGTGCTGTTCATTGGAATGCATTTCTGTCTAGGAACACCTCTCCTTTCAAAAGGTGGGGGTACCAGTAACCAGAAAATTCAGCCGGCAGGATGGGGGCGAATGCAGTGGAAGGAAAATTCAAATCACAGTGGGTAGAGGGATTGAGATACTGAATAGTCAAGTGGAAGCGTCAGATTGGAGGGAGGGGGGAGCTGCTGTGGATGAAAAATGCAGTTATAGAGAGAGGGTTACTGTAAAAGGGAGGGTGGATAAAGAATGGAGGGGATGTGGAGTGAAGAAGGGAGGAGGAGGTAGAAGGGAAATGGAGTGGCAAAGGAGGGAATTGTAGCCAGAGTAGGTTGGAGGAAGGGGAGTGACAGTCAGCAGGTGGATTGGAAATAGAAATGTAGCGAGCGGAATGGAGGGGGCAGTTGGTAGGGAAGATCCCGTCAGAGGTGACTGAATGGGAATTTGAGCCAGCAGAAGCTGGGTGGGTGGAGGGGGTGGTGGGGACGGTGGTTGAGTGAAAACCATGACTTCCTGCTCATTAGGCGGGCGGAGGGGGAGGTGGAGGGGGGGGGGTGTGTGAGGTGTGGGGGCAGTGGGTGGTATGGATCCACAGTTCCTGCTCAGTGGGTATCAGGTGGGGGAAATTACTTGGAATTTTGCTTGGGGGGGAGTTGGTTGGGATGGGGTGAAAACTTATTCAGCGGAGGGAGCCAAATATTTATTCAGCAGTGGGGAGAAGGGCACCTAAAGCTTGCTCAGGGTGGGACACACATTGAGGTTTCTGTCACTTTGAGGATTACTTTTATAAATCCATTGACGATTCCTTTGAAAAACTCTTATGATGATGTTACGAATTCTAACCAACAACACATTCTTATGTCATCATCAGTGTGTTATGCAGTTCCAATGAAAATATCAATTAAAGTTATTGTTGGGACTCAGCATTTTGGCCAGTAAGTTTCAATGCACTACATGAAAGAATAAAAACTTGCATATCTATACATATATATATATAGTGCCTTTCATGATGTCCTAAATGAATTTCAATTGGTGATCGGTACAATGATTATCACGTGGCACAGCAGTAAATTGGTGATGTTCAGAGATCGTCTTGTGAAAACAAAATTGGATCACAATATTCAAGAAACCATTGTGATAGTGTTGCACTATATGTTTCAATGCATTGTAATATAACCTGTGCTAGAAATAGGTTGATATTCGGAGAAAAACATCTGGGGCTAGAACCTCCACTTTTGTGTTAATTGCCCCAAAATGGGCATTATTTCCAGCGTGGGCAGTAAAAAAGGGTTTTCTGATTGTCGGCTTCTCGCCCATTCTCAAAGTAGTTCGCCTCCATTTTTTAAAATGGGCGTTACTGCGAGCGATATGGAATGGGTGGTAGAATTAAATCTCGCTGACCTTCTGCCGTAAAGTGTGGCCGCCCTTAGCAATGGCATGGCAACACTCAATTCCCGCGATTCAGGAGGTCAAGGGTCATCATGACATGCGCAGAGGAGGAGACAGAGAAAGAAGGGGCTCAGAGGGACTGAAGGCGAGTCTGGGTGTGGTGTGGCTGCTTTGGGAGGAAGGAGGGAGACTTTAGAACTTCACAGCAAAAAGGCCACCAAAAATTAGCTGTTACCAGCCACATATTTGCCTGAATTTGGCCTATAATGGAGAGAGAGGAGGAGGCATCACAGCACGCTGTGGAGACTGACGCTGGAGAGAGCAGTGAGGTGGGAGAGGAGCATATTGAAGGGCGTAAAAGAGCCAGGAGGTTCTCGGACAAGGCAACCTCCCTTTTGCAGGAGGTCGAGTTACGATGGGGTGATTTGACACAGGGAGAGTGTGAGAAGCCCACCCCAAAGGCTTACCAGAGGATATGGACCGAGATAGCACAAGTGATCTCAGCGGCGACCAACGAGGTTCGTGAGGGCAACCAATGCCGCAAACAATGGAATGACCTTGTGGGATCTGCAAGAGTAAGTATTACATTGATTTACATGTAGTTATATATTTATATAACTTTATATAATTTGATTTGTAACAGTCATGAGTGACTATCATCAGATGTGAGGTCTTTCACTTTTACCGGGAATGTTTTACTCAAAGCCTGCGATCACGTTGCACAACTTCAGGTAAAGAATGACAATTTTCATAATAATCATGATTACATCTGTTGGTTATGTGTTGTATCAGTCTCTGTGACAGTACCTAGCAATGATATCACGTAATGATCTCATGCCATGTCGTCCTGTCACCTTGTACAGAAGAAGCTATCGACGATGAGGTCCGTGCAGAGGCGAATGGGTAGGGGACCACCAGTCACCAGCAACATCACTGGCATGGAGGAGCGGGTGCTCACACTCGTGGGGAAGCACCCCGGACAGCCACAGACGCATCTGCAGACCCTGAAGTGATGCCACATGAGTAAAGCTTATACCAGTGCGTGATGTGAAGTCAATAGATGCCACACCCACTTATATCTGAACAATCATATATGATAGATGATTTCTAAAATTGTCATAGAAATAATGATGGCCTAATGAAAATCATTGCAATGCAAATGTGATGATGGTCATGAAATGTGATGTTTGCGATGATTTTGAGAGTGGTGGTACTTTTGTCATGCATATGCTGTATGTAGCGCTGGACTCACCTTGTGACCCTAGCACCCCCTTCTCCTCTAATAACCTCATTTGTGTTTTGCAGCTCAGCCAACAGTGCATCCCAAGGCAAGACCATGGAGGCCAGAAGGTAGGAGCGCGGGGCAGGAGTCGGCGGACGATTCTACTACATCTGGTGCTGAGGAGCTCTGATTCTCTCCCGTCAATCCGCTGGATCTGTTCTCTATGGATGAGAGTGCAGACTTCGAAGAACCTACATCACCCAGAAGCCATTCCACCCCAAGGCATTCCCACCTCCACTCTGGAGGTACCGGCCCCAAGCACCTCACCACAGAGCACTCCATTTGTCCTCCAGGACGGCGCCGACCCCGCGGAAGTCTTGTGGATGCGGCAGGTCTGGTCCACGAGCGCCATATGAGAGAGGAGAGATGGTACAGTTGTCCAGGAGGACTGTAGACATTGCTAACCAGCTCATCGATGCATTGGGGGGCATATCCCGACAGCTGGCCACCATGACCGAGTACATTCCATGCATGGTGGAGGCCCTGGATATGATAGCCAGGAACACTGCTGCCACAGACATCCCAATGGTCCCAGAGCGCGGCACTGCACCCTTAGGTTCCGCACCACCACTGCGAATGGCAAATGAGAGAAAGGACCAAGATCCTGCTTCTGCATCAGAGAATGTTGCCCCCTAGGCACCCACCGCTCCTGTACCCGTGCATCTGCCTTCATCCCCCCCAATGAGGCACAGCCTGAGGAGTTTTTCATCCAGGTGCTGTGGAGCGAGGAGGGGAAGGGGTAGAGGTGGGGAGAAAAGGGGAGGGGGGAATGAAAGTGAGGTGCATGTCCGCAGGTGATGGCTGTGTTACATCTCCAGCTGGGTGTATGCAATTTGTTGTAATGTATGGGGGGGCTGGGGACTACCCTTCTGTTTTGCCTTTGTATTCTGTGTTGCTGGACATGTTGAATATTTGATTGATGTCAATGGTGGAAAAGTGGGGTGTGGGCGGGGTTTGGGTGTTATTGCCTGTGATACTTATGATTTCAGACCAATGTTGGTATAAAAAAATTTTTATTGAACATAACCTTGTTATGCATTGTCTCAGATAGCTGAGCCGTTACACACTGGTGATTCCATAACATGAAAAGATTAAATACAACTTAACATCAATCAATGTAAACTTTAACTGGCACCAAGGTGATGGACACCATTGATGTCTGAGCTGCACAAACACAGCGGTGTGTCAGCGTTGTCACTCACATCAACACCCTTTCAGGTAAATCGTTCCGATCTCAGCTCCTCACGTAAGAGTCTTGCAGCTATGTAGCCACCACAGGCCCTTTCATGCGGTCTAGTGGGGGGTCGTGGGCATGGTTGCATAGCCAGCCTAATTGTCTGGCCCTAGGTCAGCATCCAGCCCCTCGTCGTCCTCTTCCTCTCTCTCCTCAGGTGGAGCATCAGTGCCTTCTGGCAATTCTTGGCCCCTCATGATAGCCAGGTTGTGCAGCATCGAGCACATGACCACAAATTTACCTACTTGCTTAGGGCTGTATTGTAGCTCCGCTCCTGAGTGATCAAGACACCTGAAGCACTACTTAAGCACAGTTATTGTTTGGTGGCCCCATTGCATTGAAAGTATAATAGCGATTGATCAGAAGCAACGATTTCCTCACTAAAATACAGCTGGAGTAAATCCCCAATAGTCCAGAGTCTGAAAATATGTCTGTTGAGATGTTCACTTCACCTGAGAAGAACTCCAAAGTCAATGCAAACTACCCCGAAGTTGAGGCAGCCTTTTGAATGAAGCGACCTACGATTTTAAAAATGCCAGCCACAATGCTGGTGTTCGTTCAGAACTGTTCCACTTTTTCTGGGCGTTTTATGGGGCGAGCGATATTGTGGCCGATATGTGTGCGAGGTGGTGAAAGTGACGGTGGGTGATCTCCTGGGCGTTAGTTTCGCCAAATGTGCTCTTTACCACAAAAAAAAGTGGGTGGGCAGTATTATTGAATCTCGGCGTTAATTCCGTGCAGAAAGTAATGCCGGGCGATATTATGGGCGTTGATTTCCCCCATTCTGATGATTCCGCCCCAAAAAAGTGGGCGGGCGGTAATATTTTTTCCCGGAGTTAAGCACATGGGGAAAGTAACACTCGGCAATAAGTTTCCTAAAAATGCCCGTAAGTTTCCATTTTGTGCCAAAATGTGTGATATTTTGGCATTATACGTCATTTCAGCAGTAAATGGGCGTTAAGTGGGCGTTAAACATGCAAAAAAAGTGCAGGTTCTAGCCCCTAGTAATTTAGTACTTCTTATCCTGTTGTTACCTTGTAATCATTTAAGGTTTTCATATTAAATATTTCTAATGTATTAAGTTTATTTTTTGGCATTTCTTTATTTACTTCTAGTGCTAAAGTTATGCAATTTATACAGAGTCCAAGAAGCTTTGAGAAGTCAAGGAGGCCCAAAGTATTTTATAAAAGTGTTACACATATCCCTGATAAATATACAGCCTAAACTATGTTCATGATAACTAAGCGCAGGAGAATTCTAGTTGTAGCAGGACCAGAAATTTAAAGAATAGTGCTCAGAATGAGGTCGGGGCAAAAATGATTGTTGTTAATGACTTGAATCATGATTGATGACCAAAGAATAATCAGACACATTTCAGAATCTCACCCCAGGTGTGATTAGGTATTGAAAATATGAAGAACATTCAAAAAAGAGGATTAATAGGCAAAAGGAATAAAATAGCACAATCAAAATGATTGTTATCATCTTTTTCCAAAGTTTGAATGGTTGATAATTACATTACACAGATTGAGAAAGGTAGAAAGGCATTTAAAGCAGACTGTAAAATCAAGGCTTTGGCCACTCGCATTCAACCTGATCAAACACAGCCTGCCTAATTGTATAGCTCACATTCGCTGGATTGCTTTCTGTCTATAGAGCAGTTCATTCCTCTTCAGAAGAAGTAGGACTTTTCAACAAAAAATCTTTACTCATCATTTCTATTATCAAGATTGATCCACAATACAGTAATTATATGTTGGTTTTGGGAGAGGAACCTGTGATTGCATTGCAGTATTATAGATTAAAAAAAGAAAAACAATAGGCAATTGACACAGATACCACAAAGGTCTATAAAAACTTTTTGGGTTATTGGAGTGCACTGCAGCAGAAAAATAACAGCAGTCTAGTCTAAACAGGAATCAGTGGTATTGAAATGAAGTAGAAAAAAATCCACATATGGAACAGAGTAGTTTTTAATCAGTGTCTGATTTACTTTGGGAAGCCCATTATATCTTAGGAGGTTTGAGGGCTATTTTTTAATTTCTTATTTGTGTCTTCTGTGTCTAGAAAGAGGAAAAGTTATGCAGTAGCTTTTGTCTCAATGCTAAAGAGTTTTGACTGTTCATTGGTACAAAAGCAGAAATGTACTTTGGAAGTCAGATCTTGATGTGACTCTTAAGTACACTAAAACAGAATGTATGAGACACCTCTCACACCTCTTGGATACTCACTGGATGTAGTATAACATCAGTCTGAAAAGAACATAAGAACATAAGAAATAAGAGCAGGAGTAGGCCATATGGCCCCTCGAGCCTGCTCCGCCATTTAATACGATCATGGCTGATCCGATCATGGACTCAGGTCCACTTCCCTGCCCGCTCTCCATAACCCCTTATTCTCTTATCGTTTAAGAAACTGACTATTTCTATCTTAAATTTATTCAATGTCCCAGCTTCCACAGCTCTCTGAGGCAGCGAATTCCACAGATCCACAACCCTCTGAGAGAAGAAATTTCTCCTCATCTCAGTTTTAAATGGGCGGCCCCTGAGTCTAAGATTATGCCCTCTAGTTCTAGTCTCCCCTATCAGTGGAAACATCCTCTCTGCATCCACCCTGTCAAGCCCCCTCATAATCTTATACGTTTAGATAAAAATCACCTCTCATTCTTCTGAATTCCAATTGTGACCTTCCATTTTATAAAATTGGTCAATTGAAGTCTGAGAACTTTATAAACTTACTTTTCAATCATTTTAGTTTGAGAAGAGTTTGAGCATTTTTGCTGTATTTTCCAAACATAAAAATCATTAGCCCAGGATGAGAGCTTTGTGTACACATGCAAGCATTGGTCAGAGAGAAGTTCAATGTTTCCAGGCTGTTCCTCATAAGTTTGTGACTGGAGAATTTTGTGAAACTGACCTTTTACTTTTGTCTGAATCCGACAGCCTAAACCTCTACTACTAAACCATTGGGCTAGCAAAATCATCAACCATATTAGGGATTAATTGCATTGAAATTTGAAGTCCTCTACTGTCTACTGCACTACTAGTCCAGAGTTTGACATGTAACCAGCAAGATGGGAGTCATACTGCAGGCTGTGCTTGGTTGTGATTTGCACTTAACCTACCAAGAAAGCTCCCTGCGCATGCAAGTTTACATGTAGGTGCAAAACTTTGCCATCCAAGTGGCTATTTTCCAATGTTTGGAGAGAGCTAGTGGCAGTATCTACTTTCTTATTGCATTAAAAAGAGTCAATAAACCTGTTATATATGTAAACCTGTAAATAACTTGTGTAGCCACCAGAGGGCTCATCCCCTGGAGTCCCAAGGGATCCCACAATCTCTTGGGAGCATCTGTACTTAAGGAGGCCTCACAAGTTGGAGAGGCACTCTGGAGATCTGCAATAAAAGTCTAAGGTCACACTTTACTTGCAGCTCACAGTATCTAGTCAGACTCTTTATTCATACATAACAACTGGCGACGAAGTACAGATGACGAACCCAACAATGCAGAGAACAGTGGACATCCTGGAGAAATTCTCGGAGGGAGATGATTGGGAAACCTTCGTGAAGCGACTCGACCAATACTTCAGGATCAACAAGCTGGAAGGAGAAGCGAACGCTGCCAAACGAAGGGCGATTATCCTCAAGGTCTGCGGGGCACCAACGTATGGCCTCATGAAAAATCTGCTTGCTCCAGCGAAACCCACAGAGAAATCGTACGATGATTTGTGCACACTGGTCCAAGAGCATTTGAACCCGAAGGAAAGCGTTTGGACGGCGAGGTATTGGTTCTGCACCTACAAAAGGTCTGAAGGCCAGGAGATGGCGAGTTATGTCGCCGAGCTAAGATGCCTTGCAGGACATTGCGAATTTGAAGGACATTTGGAGCACATGCTCAGAGACTTTTTCGTACTTGGCATTGGCCACAAAACCATACTTCTCAAACTTTTGACTGTAGAGACCCCGACCTCGAGTAAGGCCATAGTGATAGCCCAGGCATTCATTGCCACCAGTGACAATACTAAGCAAATCTCTCAGCACACAAGTGCTGCTACAAGTACTGTGAACAAAGTGATGTTGTTTTCAAATCACAACGTGCAGGGCAGGCCCCACATGCCTGCAGCTGCATGCCCGCAGATGTCTCAGAGTCCACCATCAAGGGTGATGAATGCAAGGCCATTAACACCTTGTTGGCACTGCGGGGGTGATCATCATTTCCATTCATGCCGCTTCAAAGTATACGTTTGCAAGGGCTGTGAAGCAATGAGACACCTCCAATGTATGTGCAGGCAAGCTGCAAATCTTGCTAATCCTGAAAACCACCATGTTGCAGAGGAGGACAGATCAACGGTGGATCACGATGAACCAGAGCTTCAGTCCGAGGAGGCAGCGGTATATGGGGTGCATACATTTACCACAAAGTGTCCTCAATAATGCTGAAGGTTGAATTAAATGGACTCCCAGTGTCAATGGAGCTGGACACGGCACGAGCCAGTCCATTATGAGCAAGAACACTTTCGATAAATTGTGGTGCAGAAAGGCCTCAAGGCCAGTCCTGACTCCCATTCGCACTAAACTGAGAACTTACACAAAGGAACTGATTCCCGTAATTGGCAATGCTACTGTAAAGGTTTCCTTCGATGGTGCGGTGCACAAGCTACTACTCTGGGTGGTACAGGATGATGGTCCCATGCTGCTCGGCAGGAGCTGGCTGGGAAAGATACACTGGAACTGGGACGACGTCCAAGTGCACTCGTCCGTTGATGACACTTCGTGTGTCCAGGTCTTAAACAAGTTCCCCTCGCTGTTTGAACCAGGCATCAGGAAGTTCCAAGGAGCAAAAGTGCAGATCCATTTGATTCTGGGGGCGCGACCCATCCATCACAAGGCGAGAGCAGTACTGTACATGATGAGAGAAAGGGTGGAGATCGAGCTGGACCGGCTGCAACGAGAGGGCATCATTTCGCCGATCAAATTCAATGAGTGGGCCAGTCTGATTGTTCCAGTCCTCAAGGGAGACGGCACCATCAGAATCTGTGGTGATTACAAAGTAACTATCAATCGTTTCTCCCTGCAGGATCAATACCCACTACCAAAGTCGGAGAACCTTTTTACGATGTTGGCGGGAGGAAAGACGTTCACGAAGCTGGACTTGACCTCGGCCTACATGACGCAGGAGCTAGAGGAATCATCGAAGGGCCTCACCTGTATCAACACACACAAAGGACTCTTCATTTACAACAGATGCCCGTTTGGGATACAATCCGCGGCGACGATATTCCAGAGAAACATGGAAAACTTACTGAAGTCGGTCCCGGCACGGTGGTCTTCCAGAACAACATCTTCGTTACTGGTCGGGACACAGTCAAGCATCTGCAGAACCTGGAGGAGTTTCTTAGTCGACTCAACCGCATGGGGCTCAGGTTAAAATGCTCGGAGTGCATTTTCCTGGCGCCTGAAGTGGAGTTCCTGGGGAGAAGAATTGCGGCGGACGGCATCAGGCCCACCGATTCGAAGATGGAGGCAATCGAGAACGCACTGAGGCCATAGAACTTGACGGAGCTGCTAGGACTCCTGAACTACTATGGTAACTTCTTACCGGGTCTCAGCACACTGTTAGAACCACTGCACGCCTTACTGCGTAAAGATGACAAATGGGTATGGGGTAAAAGCCAAGAAAATGCCTTTTAAAAGCTAGAAAATTGTTATGCTCAAACAAATTGTTTGTGTTGTATGATCCATGTAAGCGTTTGGTACTAGCATGTGATGCGTCGTCGTACAGAGTCGGGTGTGTATTGCAACAAGCTAATGAATCTGGGAAATTGCAACCGGTTGCTTATGCATCCAGAAGTCTATGTAAGGCTGAGAGGGCCTACAGCATGATTGAAAAAGAAGCGTTAGCATGTGTTTATGGTGCAAAGAAAATGCATCAATATCTGTTTGGGCACAAATTTGAATTGGAAACTGACCATAAGCCACTAGTAAGGGGATAAATACGAATGCATTGGCCTGCATCCAGAGATGGGCGCTCACATTTTCCGCAGAAAACTGTGCCGATGCTCTCAGTAGGCTGCCATTGCCCACCACAGGGGTGGAAATGGCTCAGCCCACAGATTTAGTCAAGGTAATGGAAGCATTCGAGAGCGAGCAATCACCCGTCACAGCCTGACAGATTAGAACCTGGACGAGCCAGGACCCCTTCCTGTCATGAGTAAAAAACTGTGTCATTCATGGGAACTGGTCCAGTGTCCCATTGGAAATGCAGGAAAAGATAAATCCGTACCAACGGCGCAAAGATGAAATGCCTATACAGGCAGACTGCCTTCTGTGGGATAATCGGGTAGTGGTCCCCAAGAAGGGCAGGGACACTTTCATCAGTGATCTCCACAGTAATCACATAAGAACATAAGAATAGAAGAATTCAGAACAGGAGTAGGCCATCTAGCCCCTTGAGCCTGCTCCGCCATTCAATAAGATCATGGCTGATCTGGCCGTGGACTCAGCTCCACTTACCCGCCCTCTCCCCGTAACCCTTAATTCCCTTATTGGTTAAAAATCTATCTATCTGTGACTTGAATACATTCAATGAGCTAGCCTCAACTGCTTCCTTGGGCAGAGAATTCCACAGATTCACAACCCTCTGGGAGAAGAAATTCCTTCTCAACTCGGTTTTAAATTGGCTCCCCCATATTTGGAGGCTGTGCCCCCTAGTTCTAGCCTCCCCTACCAGTGGAAACAACCTCTCTGCCTCTATCTTGTCTATCCCTTTCATGATTTTAAATGTTTCTATAAGATCACCCCTCATCCTTCTGAACTCCAACGAGTAAAGACCCAGTCCACTCAATCTATCATCATAAGGTAACCCCCTCATCTCCGGAATCAGTCTAGTGAATCGTCTCTGTACCCCCTCTAAAGCCAGTATATCCTTCCTTAAGCAAGGTGACCAAAACTGCACGCAGTACTCCAGGTGCGGCCTTACCAATACCCTATACAGTTGCAGCAGGACCTCCCTGCTTTTGTACTCCATCCCTCTCGCAATGAAGGCCAACATTCCATTCGCCTTCCTGATTACCTGCTGCACCTGCAAACAAACTTTTTGGGATTCATGCACAAGGACCCCCAGGTCCCTCTGCATCTCAGCATGTTGTAATTTCTCCCCATTCAAATAATATTCCCTTTTACCTTTTTTTTTTCCCAAGGTGGATGACCTCACACTTTCCGACATTGTATTCCATCTGCCAAACCTTAGCCATTCGCTTAACCTATCTAAATCTCTTTGCAGCCTCTCTGTGTCCTCTACACAACCCGCTTTCCCACTAATCTTTGTGACATCTGCAAATTTTGTTACAGTGCACTCTGTCCCCTCTTCCAGGTCATCAATGTATATTGTAAACAGTTGTGGTCCCAGCACCGATCCCTGTGGCACACCACTAACAACCGATTTCCAACCCGAAAAGGACCCATTTATCCCAACTCTCTGCTTTCTGTTCGCCAGCCAATTCTCTATCCATGCTAATACATTTCCTCTGACTCCGCGTACCTCTATCGTCTGCAGTAACCTTTTGTGTGGCACCTTATCGAATGCCTTTTGGAAATCTAAATACACCACATCCATCGGTACACCTCTATCCACCATGCTCGTTATATCCTCAAAGAATTCCAGTAAATTAGTTCAACATGATTTCCTCTTCATGAATCCATGCTGCGCCTGCTTGATTGCACTATTCCTATCTAGATGTCCCGCTATTTCTTCCTTAATGATAGTTTCAAGCATTTTCCCCACTACAGATGTTAAACTAACCGGCCTATAGTTACCTGCCTTTTGTCTGCCCCCTTTTTTAAACAGAGGCGTTACATTAGCTGCTTTCCAATCCGCTGGTACCTCCCCAGAGTCCAGAGAATTTTGGTAGATTATAACGAATGCATCTGCTATAACTTCTGCCATCTCTTTTAATACCCTGGGATGCATTTCATCAGGACCAGGGGACTTGTCTACCTTGAGTCCCATTAGCCTGTCCAGCACTACCCGGCTAGTGATAGTGATTGTCTCAAGGTCCTCCCTACCCACATTCCCGTGACCAGCAATTTTTGGCATGGTTTCTGTGTCTTCCACTGTGAAGACCGAAGCAAAATAATTGTTTAAGGTCTCAGCCATTTCCACATTTCCCATTATTAAATCCCCCTTCTCATTTTCTAAGGGACCAACATTTACTTTAGTCACTCTTTTCCGTTTTATATATCTGTAAAAGCTTTTACTATCTGTTTTTATGTTTTGCGCAAGTTTACCTTCGAAATCTATCTTTCCTTTCTTTATTGCTTTTTTAGTCATTCTTTGCTGTTGTTTAAAATTTTCCCAATCCTCTAGTTTCCCACTAACCTTGGCCACCTTATACACATTGGTCTTTGATTTGATACTCTCCTTTATTTCCTTGGTTATCCACGGCTGGTTATCCCTTCTCTTACCGCCCTTCTTTTTCACTGGAATATATTTTTGTTGCGCACTATGAAAGAGCTTCTTAAAAGTCCTCCACTGTTCCTCAATTGTGCCACCGTTTAGTCTGTGTTTCCAGTCTACTTTAGCCAACTCTGCCCTCATCCCACTGTAGTCCCCTTTAAGCATAGTACGTTCGTTTGAGACACTACTTCCTCACCCTCAATCTGTATTACAAATTCAACCATACTGTGATCACTCATTCCGAGAGGATCTTTTACGAGGAGATCGTTTATTTATCCTGTCTCATTACACAGGACCAGATCTAAGACAGCTTGCTCCCTTGTAGGTTCTGTTACATACTGTTCTAAGAAACAATCCCATATGCATTCTATGAATTCCTCCTCCAGGCTACCCTGTGCGATTTGAGTTGACCAATCGATATGTAGGTTAAAATCCCCCATGACTACTGCCGTTCCTTTTTCACATGCCTCCATTATTCCCTTGATTATTGCCCGCCCCACCGTGAAGTTATTATTTGGGGGCCTATAAACTACGCCCACCAGTGACTTTTTCCCCTTACTATCTCTAATCTCCACCCACAATGATTCAACATTTTGTTCTTTAGAGCCAATATCGTCTCTCACAACTGCCCTGATATCATCCTTTATTAACAGAGCTACCCCACCTCCTTTCCCTTCTTGTCTATCTTTCCGAATCGTCAGATACCCCTGTATGTTTAATTCCCAATCTTGGCCACCCTGCAACCATGTTTCTGTATTGGCCACAAAATCATACCCATTTGTAATGATTTGTGCCGTCAACTCATCACCCAGGCATTGTAATGATGAAAGCGATTGCCAGATCCCATGTGTGGTGGCCCGGTATCGATGCGGACTTAGAGTCCTGCGTGTTCAAATGCAACACATGCTCGCAGTTAAGCAGTGCACCCAGGGAAGCGCCACTAAGTTCATGGTCTTGGCCCTGCAAACCATGATCCACGGTCCACGTCGACTATGCAGGCCCGTTTTTGGGTAAAATGTTCCTAGTGATTGTAGATGTGTACTCCAAATGGATTGAATGTGAGATAATGTCGGCAAGCGCGTCCGTTGCCACCACTGAAAGCCTGCGGGCCATGTTTGCCATGCATGGCTTGCCTGATGTCCTTGTGAGTTCAAAGAGTTCATGACCCGCCTGATGTCCTTGCTGAGTTCAAAGAGTTCATGACCCGCAATGGGATCAAACATGTTACATCTGCCCCATTCAAACCAGCATCCAATGGTCAGGCAGAGAGAGCAGTGCAAACCATCAAGCAGAGCTTGAAGCGGGTAACTGAAGGCTCGCTGCAGACTCACCTATCCCGAGTCCTGCTTAGCTACCGCATGAGACCCGACTCGCTCACAGGGATTCCACCCGCTCAACTGCTCATGAAAAGGGCACTTAAGACGAGGCTCTCGTTAGTCCACCTTGATCTATATGAACAGGTAGAGAGCAGGCGGCTTCAACAAAGTACATATCATGATAGCGCAAATGTGTCACGTGAAATTGAAATCAATGATCCTGTATTTGTGTTGAACTATGGACAAGGTCCCAAGAGGCTTCCCGGCACTGTTGTGGCCAAAGACTGGAGTAGGGTGTTTCGAGTCAAACTTTCAAATGGACTCATCTGCAGGAAACACTTGGACCAAATCAAACTCAGATTCACGGACTATCCTGAGCAACCCACATTGGACCCTACCTTCTTTGACCCCCCCAACATACACACCAATGGCAACCGACACCGCAGTTGACCACAAAGCAGAACCCATCACCCGCAGCAGCCCAGCAGGGCTCACCACACCAGGCAGCCCAGCAAGGCCAGCTACACAGCAGCCCAGCGAGGGCCCAACAAATGATTCACCAAAACCAGCATTTGCACCGAGACGATCAACCAGGGAAAGGTGGCCCCAGGTCGCCTCACCTCGTAAATAGTTACACTATTGACTTTGGGGTGGGGAGTGTTGTTATGTATGTAAACCTGTAAATACCTTGTGTAGCCACTAGAGGGTTCATCCCCCGGAGTCCCAAGGGATCCCACAATCCCTTGGGAGCACCTGTACTTAAGGAGCCCTCACAGACTGGAGAGGCACTCTGGACAACAGCAATAAAAGACTAATGTCACACTTTACTTTGAGCTCACAGTATCTAGTCAGACTCTTTATTCGTACATAACAAAACCATAACTACAGCCAAACATACCAATGGGTTAAAAACAATTTTTGTCATCTCAGGTTTCATTATTTTGATTTTAAACTACCATCCAATGCTGCTTGTGTCCAGATGTGCTGTAGCAAGTTGCCAGCTGATATACTAACCAGATTATGTACTTTAAACACAGACTGCTTAATGACTAACCAATAAGCAGAGCCCAGGTAAAATGCATGCTGGTTACTAGGCCAGCTGCTAACGTTATCCAGAGAATCAAGACACAAGCAAGCAGGTGGGGAGGTACTGCAGCTTTGGATGAGTAGGCTCGAGACAGCAGCATCAGGCATCACCCCATTTCACCTTATTATGAAGGTTTTTGATTATGCTATAAAAGGTTTACTTATTAGTAAAACAACAGTTAAAAAGTTTCTATATTGGAATAATATTGATTCCATTGTAAAAGGCTTGTACTGCACTAATTTTAGAAAGTTCTCAAGAAATCCGACAGACTGGCTGAGTACCTTTTAAAGCTGGAGTTATACCTCACCCAGTACAAAGCAGTGTGAGAAGCCTTCTGGAGGGAGGCTCATATTGCTTGGTTTTAAAGTGCACAAGAGCCAGATTGGGATCTGATTCCCAACTTATATTCCCACTTTCACGTTAATTCACACCCAAAACTGCTTTGTGTTGAGGGGAAATTGCCAGTATAACTGCAGCATTTCAACTTCAGGTTAAGAAAGGGTGTTTGTTATTTCAAAGGTTCAAGAGTAATATATCTTCTCAAGGCAGTGATAGAATGCTGCTAGGTAACATCTAATTTCATTTTAGCAAACTACCATAGAAACAGACAGTTTCCAGTGATTGAGGGCATAGATACACGATTGAATGTAAGAGTTTTGGATAAGAGAGTCGGAGAAACCAGTTCTGGTTATTGTTCAGTGCATTTAAATGTCATTGGGCAGTGTGTGTTTAAAGCACATCATCTGGTTACTGTACCAGCTTGTAGCTTGTTTTTTTATACCAAAAGTCATGAGGCTCTAGAACACATGACTGGAGTTGGTGATTGAAGCAGAGAATTATCAATATTTAAGAATAGCTTAGAGTGGTGGTGAAAGAAAAGATGGTAAAGGGATCAATGTGGGTTGAATGGTCTGTTTCCATGTTGTAACTTCTGTGTACCAGGAGACACAAGTTTAAACATTCGGAAGTTAGAAGTAAAAAGGTGAGGCCAAAAAGATGATAAGAACACTGAGATGGACAGTATCAATGGGATTGAGAAAATTCTAAAAGTGTTTGTGGAGTTACCGACAATTAAAGGATATGATCAGAAGAGTTGATAGATAGGTTGAAATTAATGGATGGGGTGATTGTATCTGTTCCTAAAAATTCTATATTCAACAAATATTATAACTAAAGCCACGATTTCGCCTACCAAGGCGGGTTCGCTTTAGTCGGGGTCTATAGCGAGGTCCCAGTCCGCTGCCAGCTCCATCTTGCTCTGTTGAAGTGATTTTATGACGATTGGGATTGTTAAGCCTGTCCAGTGAGGTTCCCGGCCAATTAAAAGGAAGCGGATTAGATGACATCATTTGATGATGTGGCATCAGCTGGTTTCCTTAAAGGGACCATGTCCACAATGATTTTGACATTTGTGCTGTCAGTGTTCTACAGCATTGAGGTTCTGCAAACACTGACAGACACTGCACAGAGGTGCATGGCTGCACCCAGGCTCCCCCATGATTTCCCCCATATGCTTATGGAAGGAGTCACAACAAGCAGGGAGGTTCTCTTCCCTTCTAATGGGTGGAAGAGACCTCCCCAGAAAACCAACGTAGCCTGATTGCACTGGAGGACACAAGCAGGGATGTCATCAGGAGGACCTGGCTGCAATGGTGCAAATCTTTTAATGGTCTCAGTAGATCACAAAATGTAATTGCAATGCTACACTCAACCTCATCCTGCTGTGCCACTTATCATATCCTCATCACTTTGCCTTCCCTACCCTACTCCTGCACATCCTTACTCACACCAATTTATCTTGCATCTCCGTCCATCCTTCTCTCTATCTACATTATCACATCCTCATTTCACTAGTCACCCCTCACAGTTACCCTCACCCTAGTCCAATCATACCAACTAACAACACACAAGGGTAGACACTTGGGTGTGTTTGCCAATGTTCATTTAAAGTTTCTGTTAATGTGTTGTCAAACATTGAAATCTTTATTTTCAACACTTTGCATTCTTGGACAAATTTGTGGGCACCTTTGGAAGTGGCTTAGTGAGTTGCAGTGAATGGTGAGACATAAGGGTACCCTGCACAATGGTGATGAGTGTGAAAAGAATGGCTTGGATATTGCAGGGCTGCTTTATGATGTTGGTGTGGGGTGATGTCCACCTGGCGCATCATGTGGCAGCGAGGGTGCACAGTGTCAAGTGAACTAAATATGGCCATGATGAGGTCATCGCTGGAATCCCAGGCAGTAATGTGATCAGGTGCTGATGCCCTGTGCAGCATCAGCTGATTGCGGAGAAGGTTGGTGTTGTTGTTGTTGCTGTGCCCATTGCCTGGTGATGCTAGTGCTGGGGCTGATGGTGCTGGGATTCTGAGGACCAAGGTGAGATTTTTTCAAGGGCACCGATGCTGATAGAGTAGATAGCAGGTGAAGTTGAGATGAAAGACGCGATCTGTCAATGGTGAGAGAGGATGTTCCAATGAGGTGACACCGAGTAGAGAACTTGCTCCCAATACTTGCAAGCTGCATAAAGCTCAATCTGTCTTCGAAATGCAGTAAGTAACAGCTTCTAACCTTGGAAAGTGAACACTTATAGAATGGGAGATTTTATAGACCATTTGCAGCTGTCAAGTTAAGAACTCATCACATGCTGACGCAACATCCAACCTCCTTACCTGACATGATCCCCGAGCAATGGGAAGCCCTTGGTGAACGTTTACAATCTAAAAATGAGCTTAAAATAGGTTTTAAGATTTTAATCTAAATTGCCTCCCCTGCCGCTTGGTATCAGGTCTGTTCAGTGGTGACAGACCCGACCCCTCCCCCGCTGTCTCTCAAATCTGGAGCAAAATAGAAAGTCTCTTTGGTCTTTAGCAAAAAGCGCTCACTTGGCAACAGGGGCCATGGGGTGGGGTGGGGGGGAGGAACACAATCAAAATCACTAAGGAGGTGGTATTCAGTAAGATAATGGGACTAAAGGCAAATAAATCCCCTGGACCTGATGGCTTGCATCCTAGGGTCTTAAGAGAAGTAGCAGCAGGGATTGTGGATGCACTGGTTGTAATTTATCAAAATTCCCTTGATTCTAGGGAGGTCCCAGCAGATTGGAAAACTGCAAATGTAACACCCCTATTTAAAAAAGGAGGCAGACAAAAAGCAGGAACCTATAGACCAGTTAACCTAACATCTGTGGTTGGGAAAATGTTGGAGACCATTATTAAAGAAGCAGCAGCAGGACATTTGGAAAAGCATAATTTGGTCAGGCAGAGTCAGCATGGATTTATGAAGGGGAAGTCATGTTTGACAAACTTGCTGGAATTCTTTGAGGATGTAACGAACAGGGTGGATAAAGGGGAACCAGTGGATGTGGTGTATTTGGACTTCCAGAAGGCATTTGACAAGGTGTCACATAAAAGGTTACTGCACAAGATAAAAGTTCACGGTGTTGGGGGTAATATATTAGCATGGAGAGAGGATTGGCTAACAAACAGAAAACAGAGAGTCAGGATAAATGGTTCATTCTCGGGGTTGGCAATCAGTAACTAGTGGGGTGCTGCAGGGATCAGTGCTAGGACCCCAACTATTTACAATTTATATTAACGACTTGGAAGAAGGGACAGAGTGTAACGTAGCCGTGTTTGCTGACGATACAAAGATGGGAGGAAAAGCAATGTGTGAGGAGGACACACAAAATCTGCAAAAGGACATAGACAGGCTAAGTGAGTGGGCAAAAATTTGGCAGATGGAGTATAATGTTGGAAAGTGTGAGGTCATGCACTTTGGCAGAAAAAAAATCAAAGAGCAAGTTATTATTTAAATAGAGAAAGATTGCAAAATGCTGCAGTACTGCGGGACCTGGGGGTACTTGTGCATGAAACACAAAAGGTTAGTATGCAGGTACAGCAAGTGATCAGGAAGGCCTATGGAATCTTGGTCTTTATTGCAAAGGGGATGGAGTATAAAAGCAGGGAAGTATTGCTACAGTTATACAGGGTATTGGTGAGGCCACACCTGGAATACTGCGTGCAGTTTTGGTTTCCATATTTACGAAAGGATATACTTGCTTTGGAGGCAGTTCAGAGAAGGTTCACTACGTTGATTCTGGAGATGAGGGGGTTGACCTATGAGGAAAGGTCAAGTAGGTTGGGCTTCTACTCATTGGAATTCAGAAGATTGAGAGGTGACCTTATCGAAACGTATAAAATTATGAGGGTGCTTGACAAGGTAGATGCAGAGAGGATGTTTTCACTGATGAGGGAGACTGGAATTAGAGGGCATGATCTTAGAATAAGGGGCTGCCCATTTTAAACAGAGATGAGGAGAAATTTCTTCTCTCAGAGGGTTATAAATCTGTGGAATTCTCTGCCTCAGAGAGCTGTGGAAGCTGGGACATTGAATAAATTTAAGACAGAGATAAACAGTTTCTTAACCGATAAGGGAATAAGGGGTTATGGGGAGCGGGCGGGGTAGTGGACCTGAGTCCATGATCGGATCAGCCAAGACCGTATTAAATAGCGGAGCAGGCTCGAGGGTCCATGTGGTCTACTCCTGCTCCTATTTCTTGTGTTCTTATGTTCTTATTTAAAATTTCACAGTTGACCTGCCTCCAATCCTGTCTTCTCATCACTGGTAAAATTCCGGCCAAAGTGTTTTCTCTGCTTTCCACTGAAGCATCACTGGTGATTATAGTAGCTCAACGTCAGTAACCTGAATGATTAATAATAATGACCAACCATTTACTATCTGCAGATGCAGGACAGCTCGCTCTATTGAGCCAGATGGCCCAACTCTCAACCACCAGCGTGGAGGTAGGTCGCGAGATACAGCAGACCATGGCTGGGATAACTGCCAACATGGCCACAATCACGCAACAGCACGATGAAAGGATGGAGCACCTCCTCACAGTGTTGGAGCGCACATCAGAAAGCGTTGAGGCCATGAGGCAGGAGATGGCTTCTGCACACGTGGTGCAAGCCCCCGACTCCACACCCTCAAGGCACACGGATGCGGAGGAGCAGGAGATCCCACGTCTTCAGTCCCGTGCCCTACGTTGTCACCGAGACGCACACATCTACACACATTGTGCTTCCCTCCTGCACAACCTCCTGAACCAGAGGCAGTGAGGGGCAGGGGAGGGTCACTCCGTCGTGTAGATGTGGGGAGGAAGCGGAAAGTGGGCCTGGCTGCAAGGGGGTGGAAGAGAGGTTGTGGTGCCGGGTAGAGGGATGGGTGTTGCTTCGTCATCTAAATGTATGTATATGTCATAATATTATGTAACGTTTGTCATTGTGTACTTGTAAATACGCTGACATTGTTGACCCTCTGTTTGTGCATGTGTCATTTTAACGTCATATTTGTGGTGCGTTGCGCCAACCACACATCTGTCCTTCTGGTCATCTGCTTCATCAGGAATATCTTCCCATCCACATCTGACTGCAGTGTATAATGAGTCCTGTCATCAGGCCATCGCAAGACGACAATGAATGCAGGAAAGCTGCCATTCAATCACTTAGTTTACCAAGTTACAGGGCAGACCTTAAGGCTTGCACTTCAACCCTCTTTTTGTGAGGCCAAAGATGGAGGATTGCCACCCCTGAGATGATGCAGTACATTGTGCAAGACAATTAATGAATCAGCTTGGATGTACGACATGTGAGATGCTGAACACTTGTCAATCACTGATAATAATTTTCCCTTTGCCATTGGCCTTCTCAATGAAGGACTTTCAACAAGGTGCAACAAAAAAGCCTCCATTAGCTTACAAACATTTTAGTCGGTTTTATCACATCCAATTTAAACATCACCATCAGCAATAAAGTAATGCAACATTGACCTAACTTCTTTCCAGCAGTCCCACTGATATGGTGCAGAATCCGACTGGCTGCCATGATGTGATGGCCACCAGCACTCTCTCCCAGCCGATGTGCCAGAGCTGCCCCAATGCCTCCATCTCTCCCTCCCTCTCTCCCAGCCGATGTGCGATTGACAGCGCTCACACTGCTCCCGCCCTCCCGATTGATGTCAAAATAGTGCTGCCTTCTTCCCTCCCTCCCGATTGACACTGCTCACACTGCTCCCGCCCTCCCGATTCAAGCTGCTAATAGTGCTGCCTCCTGCCCGATGTGCGATTGCTGGCCCACGCACAGAGGCCAGAGCGGTCCTTCTGGCAGATGGCAGGTCAGCGGGAGTGCAGCAAAAGTGTGCAAAATGGTGATTATCTTACTTCCAGCATAGCGGGCGGGACACTGCGACGTGGGCGGAACCCTTCCCCATCAATCTGCTGCCGGGCGGACCCTCGACGGGAGATGGATGGTTCCAGAGGAATCGCCCAGAAAACGGCCATTTCCGGAGGAACCTCGGTGGCTGCAAGTGGGACATCGATGAAAGTCGGGCCTATGGATACAATTTCAGCCAAGTAAGTGATCATGGTATAATATTTTATTTATTGAAGATTTTTTCCTGAAAGTTTTTAAAACAAGCTTAACAAATAGTTTAAAGATAACTGAAATCGCCATAGCTCTGTAAATCTTCTTGCAACTGGAGAGATGAATGGCCCTAAAAGCTAACAAATTCCCTGGACCTGACGGCCTACATCCTAGGGTTCTAAAAAAGGTGGCTGCAGAGATTGTGGACGCATTGGTTATGATCTTCCAAAATTCCCTAGATTCTAGAATGGTCCCAGCAGATTGGAAAGTAACAAATGTAACACAACTATTCAAGAAAGGAAGGAAAGAGTAAACAAGGAACTGCAGCCCAGATAGCCTGAGATCAGTCATCAGGAACATGCTGGAATCTATTATTAAAGCAGTGGTAACAGGGTACAGGTAACTCTCGTTTATCCGGATACTGATCTAATGGAAAACCCTCTAATGGAATTTAAAATATTGCGTTGTCACTTTTCACCGGCTATTTTGATTAGCATGGAGTTAATTTTAACCAATGAATAGGTTTAATTTTCCACTTTGCCACCTGAACGGTAACCTGGAAGAGCAAATCATCCACCTGTTGTAGATCCTTCTGTTGCAAAATTGCTCCTCTGCCCTTGCTTTGCAGGTATGTGTGTGCATGCTGCTGCAGCCGCTGTCTCTCGCGGTTGCCGCTGACGTTGGGAACAGAGGCAGTGCCGGCACTGGGTTCCAGGCACAGAACGCAGCCCGGAGAGCGCGCTCCGGAACCCTGGAGCTGGACAATCTCCTCCTCGAGGCCACCTGCAGCCACTCCCAGTGCAGCATTCGTCCCTCCACTATTACAGTCCAGCGGAAGTACATGCACGCTGGTAATGTCCATCTTTTGTATACTTAACTGGCTTGTTACTGCTTGTAGCTGATTGTATTTATTCATTAAAGTTTTAACTTTGAAATGTAAACTCGCCCTAACGGAAAATTCGTTTGACCGGAATTGCCGAATCCCTGAGCGATCCGGATAAACGAGAGTTCCCTGTACTTAGAAAATCATAATATGATTAAGCAGAGTCAGCATGGTTTTATGAACGGGAAATCATGTTTGATGAATCTATTGGAGTTTTTTGAGGATGTAGGGTAGATAAAGGGGAACCAGGTGATGTAGATAAGGTGCCACATAAAAGGTTATTGCACAAGATAAGAGCTCACGGGGTTGGGGGTAATATATTGGCATGGATAGAGGATTGGCTAACTAACAGAAAACAGAGTCAGGATAAATGGGTCAGTTTCAGGTTGGCAAACGGTAACTAGTGGGGTGCCACAGGGATCAGTGCAGGGCCTCAACTATTCACAATTTATTTTAATGACTTGGATGAAGGGACCGAGTGAAATGTAGCCAAGTTTGTTGATGATACAAAGATGGGTGATAAAGCAAGTTGTAAGGAGGACATAAAGAATCTGCAAAGGGATATAGACAGGCTCAGTGAGTGGGCAAACATTGGCAGATGGAGTATAATGTGGGAAAATGTGAGGTTATCCACTTTGGCAGGAAAAATAAAAAAACAAATTATTATTTAAATGGAGAGAGATTACAAAATGCTGCAGTACAAAGGGACCTAGGGGTCCTTGTGCATGAAACACAAAAAGTTAGTATGCAGTTACAGCAAGTAAAAAGGCCAACAAATGAAATGTTGGCCTTTATTGCAAGGGGGATGGAGTATAAAAGCAAGGAAGTCCTGCTACAATTGTACAGGGTATTGGTGAGATCGCATCTAGAGTACTGCGTACAGTTTTGGTCTCCTTATTTAAGGAGGGATATACTTGCATTGGAGGCAGTTCAGAGAAGGTTCACTAGGTTGATTCCTGAGATGAAGGGGTTGGCTTATGAAGAAAGGTTGAGTAGGTTGGGCCTATACTCATTGGAGTTTAGAAGAATGAGAGGTGATCTTATTGAAATATATAAGATACTGAGGGGGCTCGAGAAGGTAGATGCAGAGAGGATGTTTCCACTCGTGGGGGAATCTAGAACTAGGGGCATAGTTTAAGAATAAAGGGTCGCCCATTTAGAACTAAGATGAGGAGGAATTTCTTCTCTCAGAGGGTTGTAAATCTGTAAAATTCTCTGCCCCAGAGAGCTGTGGAGGCTGGGTCATTGAAAATATTAAATGTGGAGATAGACAGATTTTTGAAAAATAAGGGAGTGAAGGGTTATGGGGAGCAGGCAGGAAAGTGGAGTTGAGCCCAAGATCAAATCAGCCATGATCTTATTAAATGGCAGAGCAGGCTCGAGGGGCCAATTGGCCAATTCCTGCTCCTATTTCTTATGTTCTTATGTTCTATATTTGGATTTTCAAAAGGCATTCGATATGGTGCCACATGAAAGGTTGTTGCACAAGATAAGGGCTCATAGGGTTGGGGGAAATATATTAGCATGGATTGAGGATTGGTTAAAGGACAGAAAAAAGAGTAGGAATAAATGGGTCATTTTCAGGTTGACAGGCTGTAACTAGTAGGGTGCCGCAAGGATCAGTGCTGGGGCCTCAGCTATTTACAATCTTTATTAATGATTTAGATGAAGGGACTGAGTATAATGTATCCAAGTTTGCTGATGATACAAAGCTAGGTGGGAAAATAAGCTGTGAGGAGGACACAAGGCCTAGAAATTCGATAGCACAAGAAAACCTGCGCAGGTAATGCAATGCAAAATATGCCCATGCCCATTCATGAAGAGCAGACAGCACGTAAACTTTGTGGGATGAGATCATCCTACAATATCTTCTGATTTACAAGCTGCACATGGTGTAAAAATGCACCTCTTGTTTTAATCCCTGCCTTCACCACAACCACCCTTATGCCTTCCTCATTTCACACACCCAAGAAGTCCAACCTGCCCAGCCAGTAGTTGACCAAGAAGAGGAGAGAGAAGAAGAAGAAGAAACATCGTTACTCAATTTGACACTCCCAGCCACCAACTCCTCAAGGTCATCCTGCATGGCCATCTGCAGTGTCCCCCACTGAAAGTCAGCAACATTCCACCAGTCATGCTGCAGCCACTGGCGTAGCACTGCATAGGAGCACTGGGAAAGGAAAAGGCACACGCAGGACAGCAATTAAGGGAATGCACAAGGGTGATTAGTTGATTTTTTGATGTAATATTGGATGTATATGGAAAGTTAGCTTTTTGATGGCTTTTTTTCAGCATTGTGGCCAAGAAGACAATGCGATGGTCATTAACTGAGTAAAGGTAAGGTATAGGACAAATGTTGAAATCTCGATCAGAAAGAGGTTGTCTGGGTTGCCTCCTTCCTTCTGCTTCCTTTGCTTTCTCTGCTCCATCTCCATGTCATTCTTCAGCCCACGGTGGACTGCAACTGGAGCCTACAGGACTGTGAGCAAGAGGCCGTCCTTTAAGAGCCAAAGCCTTGAAAACATCGAACAGCACTCCTTGCACTCTCTGCACACTTTAACATTGTTTGAAATGTGTTGCGCCAAGGCACTACTGCAATAAAATCTAAAGAAACCAGTCCAAATTCAAAACTCCAAACTTAGATGAACATTGTGCGTGTCCCATTAAGAAGCGCTGGCAGGGGCTCCGTTGTACTGCTGCATGCACGTTGTGCTGTGCATGATTTTTTGGTGCATATTATTAAGAGCAGTGACGTCCAATATCCTAGATCATGCATCAATTCAGCGCTGTACGCCAATTGACGCCACAGTCTGGATCATTTAAACATGTGAAGCGAGCACAGGCAACCGGAGCACTGCCGACTTACCCAAAATGGCCGCTGCCGTGTTCCAGAAGTGGGCGGAAGTGAGGTGGCCGCCATTTTCTCTTCCAAACCGGCCCTAACGCCTGGTGCAAATGGCTCCAATTTCCCTGCCAAAAAGTCTGCAAAGGGATATAGACAGGTTAGGTGAGTGGGCAAGAAGGTGACAGATGTAGTATAATGTGGGGAAATGTGAATATGGCCAATTAAGTAACTTTGAAGTGTAGTTACTGTTTTAATATAGCAAATGCAAAGCCAATTTTCACACAGCAAGCTCCCACAAACAACAAAGTGATAATGGCCAGATAATCTGTTTTAGTGATATTGATGGAGTGGTAAATACTGGTCAGGTCACTGAGGATAACTTCATAACTTCCCTGCCCTGCTTCAAAATAGTGCCATGAGATCATTTACTTCCACCCAAGAGAGCAGACAGGGCCTTGGATTAACATCTCATCTGAAAGACGACACTGCCAACACTGCAGCATTCCCTCAGTATTGCAGTGGAGTGTTAGTGTAGATGTTTGTGCTCGAGACTCTGGAGTGGGACTTGAACCCACAATCTTCTGACTCAGATGTGAGGTGCTACCAACTGAGCCATAGCTGACACTTCAGTAGGAAGAATTTAAAAAAGAATATTAAATGTTGCTCAGAGGGATTGGGTGTCCTTGTACATAAAACTCAATAAGTTAACATGCAGGTACAGCAAGCAATAAAGCAGGCAAATAGTATGTTGACCTTTATTACAAGGGGTTTGGTGTACAAGACTATGGAAGTATTGCTGCAATTGTACAGGGCTTTGTTGAGACTACACCTGGAGTACCA
Organism: Pristiophorus japonicus; assembly: GCF_044704955.1. Taxonomy (NCBI): domain Eukaryota; kingdom Metazoa; phylum Chordata; class Chondrichthyes; family Pristiophoridae; genus Pristiophorus; species Pristiophorus japonicus. Next base: position 115,747,147 of record NC_091977.1, on the reverse strand, counting down.
TGTGCAGTTTTGGTCTCTGTACCAAAGGAAGAATATTCTTGCCTTAGAGGGAGTGCAATGAAGGTTCACTAGATTGATTCCTGGAATGAGATGGTATTCCTATGAGGAGAGATTGAGTAGAATGGGCCTATACTCTCTGGAGTTTAGAAGAATGAGAGATGATCTCATTGAAACATATAAGATTGTGTGAGGGCTTGGCAGGGTAGATGCTGAGAGGTTGTTTCCCCTGGCTGGAGAGTGTAGAATAAGGGTTCGGCCATTTAGGACGGAGATGAGAAAAAATGTCTTCACTCATAGGGTTGTGAATCTTTGGAATTCTGTACCCCAGAGGGCTGTGGATGCTCAATCATTAATTATATTCAAGGCTGAAATCAATAAATTTTTAAACTCTAACACGAAATCACGGGATTATGGGGATCGGGAGAGAAAGTAGAGTTGAGGTTGAAGATCAGCCATGATATTATTGAATGACGGAGCAGGCTCGAAGGGCCATATGGCCTATTCCTGCTCCTATTTCTTATGTTTTTATGTACAAAAATTGTCAAATAATATGTGACATTGTCATTTCTGATTAGTTACTGGAGAACTTTCTGTGTGGAAGAGTTGATATTTTTATCTTCAGTGTTCCACAGTGAAAATAACAACACAGTAAAATTCTGTACAATTCTATACAATACGCACAACATTCAAAAACTACATCCATCCATTTGTTTTAATCTAGTACATTGACCAATGTTTGCTTTGTTGAGAAAGATTCTGGGCAGCTAAGTTAGGGTTAACTCAATAACATAGGAAAGCAGGATTCAAATCCAGTGGAAGAAAAAGTGGCTTCTTACTGTTAAAGGTCCTAGAGGAATTGAATTCTGTCTGTTTAAATTCAGTTTGTACAAAACCACTTTCAATTCGGGGACTAATTTATCACTTCATATCTGGCTTGCCCATATTTTAAAATATGAAGAATACATTACCCCCTATATAACCCACCATCAAGGATGGAGCTGAGAATTAATATATCTGTGGAATTTCACTTGTTTCCACTAATTTTATGAAGAAAAAAATATAAACTGCTTCTGCATGTCTGATTATAAACCATAGAATCAATGCTATTTGTATAAATTTATTTCACTTTTTCTTACAGTACCTCTTTATTGACAATTAGCAGTTTGACCTTGGCAAGCATGTGTGGGGAGGGAGTTGTGGGTAGAGGAGACATAGCATATGTTATATCACACCAAGTAGGGATCATCTCTAAACATAAAATGGAAAGTCCAATCCTCATTGCATAAGGAATATTACATCCTTTGGGGTATAACTTCGGTGGCTTAGCGCCCCTAGAAAGGGTCGGAACAGGAGCTCTAAATGGGTCAGGGCCGCGAGCGCCAGCATTTGTGCCGCCCGGCACATTCAGTGTGTCAGTGCCGGCGGTGTGGAGCAATATCACCTGGGAGAATCCAGCCGGTGTGTAATGCCCCCGGTTGTGACACCGTTCTGAAATTTGATTGCAGCGGGACCCATAGCGCCCCATAACGCGCCCGAGTTGGTCCAAGCTGTTCCGGCAGCGGTGAGAGAAGCAATGAATACATCAAATAAGTATGATTGTTTTTCTTTCTTTTCTTTTTAAGGTTTATGTTTATCTGGGATGAAGAAGGTATTGGGATTGTTTTTTGTGCTTTTTTTTTAGATTTTTTTTCCAGGGAAGCCTCTCTTAGAGGCTGGCTCTTTAGCTCGGGACTTTCAGTTGCTCAGCCAGCCTAGCGCCCTAAGAGAGCTGTGGAATGGCTCCCTTAGCGTTCTGCTGCATACTCAGGGACAAGCTGATGAATTTTCTGGCTGCAGACACAGACCATTTCCTGGCGCAAAATTTACCGCCCCGCCGCCATTAGCGCCCTAATTAGCCTCAAACCGAATTTCCACCCCTTTGTGTTCTAAAATATAAACAACCCAGACATGAACTGATAAATTAGTCTCTAAATATAAGGTGACTTTGTGCAAACCAGATTTAAACCGACAGAGTATCGCTATTTATAATTGTTCCCTACCCTCTTATTTTTCTGCCTTTATGTCCTTGTCTATTACCTAGACAAATGAAAACAAGTCAGGTGGATAGGCTGGTGCCAATGTTCCTATGTAAGGTCTGGCTACCTGGAAGTTTGTTGATCAGAACTACATGAACTTAACACAATTTTTTCATTTTTTTCCAGGTGAGCTGCCTATAACCCATTGTCCCAAATGAATAGCAATAAAACTCCTCACGCAGATTGATTTTTAGATTTGAGTGCTCGGATGGATGACGATACAGCAGTGCAAATGGAGCATTTGAAATCACTAAACTACCACCAAAGAGCTGGCCATCATCCCTTGTGTGTCATGGAACTGAGCACAAAAGTTTAACGAGGCTTGATTATCTGAACAATACCTTTTCCAGCACCATTTCTGATGGACATAAAATCAGCCTCTAAAGACCTACACAGCATTAAAAAAAGGTTACCGTGGCTTTCACGATGCTGGCATGATAATTCAAACTCATCATGGAGGGAGGTGAGAGTGGAGGCAGGGTGATGGGGGGAGGTTTAATCAATAACCATCTATCCCTTTGTCTGTGAAAGTGGTAAAAGTCTAACTACCCTCCTGTAGGGGGTATTCCTAGATACACGGCGCCCTTTTAACAGACAATGCTACCATGATTAATGTCCTCCCACCTCAGACCTTGTTAAAACCTGTTCTTTAAAGCAGCCCGATGCACCACAGTGATAGCAAGAGTGAGGTTGCATAAATCAATGTGTTCGCACAGCCCCCAGGATATCCATTATAGATGCCAGCTGGATGACTACAAGATAGAGAAAAATGAATATTGTATCCTGTGGCCTTTTGCCTCTAATTACCACTTTTCAACATTTTTGCAGGCATGATTAAATTTTGATAACCGGGGTAGTCACTCTGAGTGCACTGAAATAGAGATAAATTGAGTGAGTGCCTGACATCTCTGCAGAGAGTAGGAACTAATTAGTGTTTGAATCACAGACTGAAAGAGATTTAAAGAAGGCAGGTTTAATCAGAGGAGTTGCTGAGATACAGGAATAGTCAGGGATAATTACAGCATAGGTAGAAATCACTGGCTCACAGAGCAGCCTTTCTATCCAATTGATTGGCAGCCACTGACCTAGTGGCAAAAACCTTTCAACTTTACAACAGTAACAGCCTTGTCAAAGCAATTTGCTTGCAGCTCTCTATGACCAATCATTTAAAATGCCGAGCAACCCCCCATTTGAAAAAAGCTCTCTGCACCTTGCCTTAGTGGAAGCTGGGTGGAACAGGCTCATTATTTTTTGATGACTTCACTTTCCCTCAGGGGCCCTTCTGTACGGATGAAGTGTCAGATCAATTTGGCTGTTGATTACAATAAAAAAGCTGTGAAACTTTATTGGTTTCATTGCAGAAATGGAGCTGCTTGATGGCTGTCTCTGGTAATGTCAAACGACACAGTACCAAAACACATTCGGATATCTTTGTGTTATTGTATTAGGTTCCTTATGTTTGCTGTGCAAAACTGAGAAATGTAGAGCAGCGTTGCTTAATAATTTACTAGCAGAGACATTTGCATTTCCAGTGTAAAAAAGAACACCTAATGAGAACCCAGCATCACTAAAGGGAAATATTATTAATTCTCTGGTTCCTATTGGCATTTTTGTGTTGATATTTGATTATTAACTGAACAATTTTTTTTGCTTTTTATTCTATTGAAGATGAAATTTCCAACTATTTATGCCAAAATCTAATGGGATTTCTCTTGTGTGGTATAACAATGAAGCTCCATGGTATTGTGTGCATAATTTTAAAAGGTATTTTATGTTAATAGTGTATAATGGCCTATAATTGGGAAATCAAAACAGTTAGGTGAGGGTTCTGCCAGGTGCACAAACATTTTTGCCAACCATTGTTGCCTATTTTTCTGTTATGTGAGCTCAGTGGTATTGGGCTAGACATAATAAGAACATAAGAACTTTAGAAATAGGAACAGAAGTAGGGCATACGGCCCCTCGAGCCTGCTCCGCCATTCAATAAGATCAGAGCTGATCTGATCATGGACTCAGCTCCACTTCCCCATAACCCCTTATCCCCTTATCGGTTAAGAAACTGTCTATTTCTGTCTTAAATTTATTCAATGTCCCAGCTTCCACAGCTCTCTGAGGCAGCGAATTCCACAAATTTATAACCCTCAGAGAAGAAATTTCTCCTCATCTCTGTTTTAAATGGGCGGCCCCTTATTCTAAGATCATGCCCTCTAGTTCTCGTCTTCCCCCATCAGTGGAAACATCCTCTCTGCATCCACCTTGTCAAATCTCTTCATTATCTTATACGTTTCAATAAGATCACCTCTCATTCTTCTGAATTCCAATGAGTAGAGGTGCCCAACCTACTCAACCTTTCCTCATAACTCAACCCCCTCATCTCTGGAATCAACCTAGTGAACCTTCTCTGAACTGCCTCCAAAGCAAGTATATCCTATTGTAAATATGGAAATCAAAACTGCACGTAGTATTCCAAGTGTGGCCTCACCAATACCTTATATAGCTGTAACAAGATTTTCCTGCTTTTATACTCCATCCCCTTTGCAATAAAGGCCAAGATACCATTGGCCGTCCTGATCACTTGCTGTACCTGCATACTATCCTTTTGCGGTTCATGCACAAGTACCCCCAGGTCCCGCTGTACTTTGCAATCTTTCTCCATTTAACTAATAACTTGCTCTGTGATTTTTTCTGCCAAAGTGCATGACCTCACACCAGCCTAATCAAGAAAATTGTGGAAATTGGTTAATAATTATTTTTTTATTTGTTCATGGGATGTATGTGTCACTAGCAAAGCCAGCATTTATTGCCATCCCTAATTGCCCTAGAGAACATGGTGGTGATCAGCTTTCTTGGTCTGCGCGCATACAGAGGCTGAATTTCAGGACGTAGTCGATGTATTTACTGAGGCATGCGAAAGCATGGGCCTTACGCTAAACATCCGTAAGGCAAAGGTCCTCCACCAGTCTGACCTTGCCGCATAGCACTGCCCCCCAGTCATCAAGATCCACGGCGGGCCCTGGACAACGAGGACCATTTCCCATACCTCGAGAGCCTCTTATCAACAAGAGAAGTCATTGATGACGAGACTCAACACCGCCTCCAGTGTGCCAGTGCAGCCTTCGGCTGCCTGAGGAAAAGAGTGTTCGAAGACCAGGCCCTCAAATCTGCCACCAAGCTCATGGTCTACAGGGCTGTAGTAATACCCCACCCTCCTGTATGGCTCAGAGCCATGGACCATGTACAGTAGACACCTCAAGTCACTGGCGAAATACCACCAACGATGTCTGTGCAATATCCTACAAATCCTCTGGGAGGACAGACGCACCAACATGAGCGTCCTCGACCAGGCCAACATCCCCAGCATTGAAGCACTGATCACACTTGATCAGCTCCGCTGGGCAGACCACATGGTCTGCATGCCAGACATGAGATGCCCAAAGCAGGCGCTCTATTCGGAACTCCTTCACGGCAAATGAGCCAAAGTTGGGCAGAGGAAACGTTACAAAGACACCCTCAAAGCCTCCCTGATAAAGTGCAACATCCACACCGACACCTGGGAGTCCCTGGCCAAAGACTGCCCTAAGTGGAAGAAGTGCATCTGGGAGGGCGCTGACCAATTCAAGTCTCAACGCCGAGAGCATGCAAAAATCATGCGCAGGCAGCAGAAAGAGCATGCGGCAAACCTGTCCCACCCACCCCTTCCCTCAACGACTAACTGTCCCACCTGTGGCTGGGACTATGGCTCTCGTATTGGACTGTTCATCCACCTAAGGACTCATTTTAAGAGTGGAGGCAAGTCTTCCTCGATTCCGAGAGACTGCTTATGCTGATGATGATGATGATGATGAAGCGCGACAGTCTCTGTGGTGAAGGTACTCCCACAGTGCTATTAGGGAGGGAGTTCCAGAATTTTGACCCAGCGATGATGAAGGAACAGCAATATATTTCCAAGACAGTATGGTGTGTGACTTGGAGGGTAACTTAGAGGTAATGGTGTTCCAAAGTGCCTGCAGCCCTTGTACTTCTAGATGGTATGGGTCGGGGGTTTGGGAGGTGCTGTCGAAGAAGTCTTGCCAAGTTGCTGCAGTTTGTATACGGTACGCACGTCTGCCACTGTGTGTTGGTGGTAGGGGGAGTAATTGTTTAAGGTGGTGGATGGGGTGTCAATCAAGCAGGCTGCTTTGTCCTGTTGAGTTTTTGGTGTGTTGTTGGAGTTGCCCTCATCCAGGTAAATGGAGAATATTCCATCAAGCTTGACTGCCCTTGACATCAAGGCAACATTTGACTGAGTGGGGCATCAAGGAGCCCTAGTAAAATTGAAGTTACTAGGAATCAGGGAGAAAACTCTCCACTGGCTGGAGTCATACCTAGCACAAAGGAAGATGGTTGTGATTGTTAGAAGTCAATCATCCCATCCCCAGGACATCGCTGCAGGAGTTCCTCAGGGCAGTATCCTAGACCCAACAATCTTCAGCTGCTTCATCAATGACCTTCCCTCCATCATAAGGTCAAAAGTAGGGATGTTTGCTGATGATTGCACAATGTTCAGTTCCATTCATAGAAACATAGAAAATAGGTGCAGAAGTAGGCCATTCGGCTCTTCGAGCCTTCACCACCATTCAATATGATCATGGCTGATCATGCAACTTCAGTACCCCACTCCTGCCTTCTCTCCATACCCGCTGATCCCTTTAGCCATAAGGGCCACATCTAACTCCCTTTTGAATATATCCAATGAACTGGACTCAACAACTTTCTGTGGTAGAGAATTCCATAGGTTCACAATTCTCTGGGTGAAAAAGTTTCTCCTCATCTCAGTCCTATATGGCTTACCCCTTATCTTTAGACTGTGACCCCTGGTTCTGGACTTCCCCAACATCGGGAACATTCTTCCTGCATCTAACCTGTCCAATCCCGTCAGAATTTTATATGCTTCTATGAGATCCCCTCTCATTCTTCTAAATTCCAGTGAATATAAGCCTAGTCGATCAGTCTTTCTTCACATGTCAATCTTGCCATCCCAGGAATCAGTCTGGTGAACCTTCGCTGCACTCCCTCAATAGCAAGAATGTCCTTCCTCAGATTAGGAGACCAAAACTGCACACAATACTCAAGGTGTGGTCTCACCAAGGCCCTGTACAACTGCAGGAAGACCTCCCTGCTCCTATACTCAAATCCTCTTGCTATGAAGGACAACATGCCATTTGCTTTCTTAACTGCCTGCTGCACCTGCATGCCTACTTTCAATGACTCATGTACCATGACACCCAAGTCTCGTTGCACGTCCCCTTTTACTAATCTGTCACCATTCAGATAATAATCTGCCTTCCTGTTTTTGCCACCAAAGTAACTCATTAGATAATGGTGCAGTCCATGCCCGTATGCTGCAAGACCTGGATGATATTCAGGCTTGGGCTGATAAGTGGCAAATAACATTCACGCCACACAAGTGCCAGGCAATGACCATCTCCAACAAACGAGTCTAACCACTTCCACTTGAGATTCAACGGCATTGCCATTGCTGATTCAGAAGAACATAAGAAATAGGAGCAGGAGTAAATAATTTGTCCCCTCGCGTCTGCTCCGCCATTTAATAAGATCATTGCTGATCTGATCATGGACTCAGCTCCACTTCCCTGCCCGCTCCCCATAACCCTTTATTCCCTTATTGCTCAAAAATCTGTCTATCTCCGCTTTAAATATATTCAATGACCCAGCCTCCACAGGTCTCTGGGGCAGAGAATTCCACAGATTTATAACCCTCTGAGAGAAGAAATTCCACCTCATCTAATTTTTGAATGGGCGACCCCTTATTTTTAAACTATGCCCCCGAGTTCTAAATTCCCCTATGAGTGTAAATATCCTCTCTGCATCTACCTTGTCGATCCCCTTATTATCTTATATGTATCAATAAGATCACCTCTCCTTCTTCTGAACTCCAATGAGTATAGGTCCAATCTACTCAACCTATTTTCATAAGTCAACTCCCTCCAAGTGAACTGCCTCCAATGCAAGTAAATTCTGGGGGCTCACCATTGACCAGAAACTTAACTGGATCAGCCACATAAATACTGTAGCAACAAGAGCAGGTCAGAGGCTGAGTATTCTGCAGCGCATGTCTCACCTCCTGACCCTCAAGTCTTTCCACCATCTACACGGCACAGGTCAGTAGTGTGATGGAATACTCTCCATTTTCCTCGATGAGTGCAGTTCCAACAAAACTCAAGAAGATCGACACCATCCAGACAAAGCAGTCCGCTTGATTGGCACCCCATCCATTATGTTCAACATTCACTCCCTCCACCACAGCACGGCCCTGGACAATGTGGACCATTTCCCATAACTCAGGAGCCTCTTATCAACAAAGGCAGACATTGATGCAGAGATTCAGCATCGCCTCCAGTGCGTCAGTGCAGCCTTCAGCCGTCTGAGGTTTAAAGACCAGGCCCTCAAATCTATCACCAAGCTCATGGTCTACAGGGCTGTAGTAATATCTGCCCTCCTGTATGGATCTGAGGCACGGACGATGTATAGAAGGCACCTCAAGTCACTGGAGATATAGCGCCAACGATGTCTCCGCGAGATCCTGCAAATCCCCTGGGAGGACAGGTGCACCAACATCAGTGTCCTTAACCAGGCTAACATCCCCAGTATTGAAGCACTGACCATACTCGAACAACTTCGCTGCGCAGGCCACATAGTTTGCATGCCAGATACGAGACTCCCTAAGTAAATGCTTTATGCGGAGCTCCTTCGTGGTAAACGAGCCAAAAGAGGACAGCGGAAACGTTATAAGGACACCCTCAAAACCTCCCTGGTAAAGTGCAACATCACTACTGACACCTGGGAGACCCTGGCCGAAGACTGCCCAAGGTGGAGAAAGTACATCCGGGAGGGCGTTGAGCTCTTCGAGTCTCAGAGCAAAGAGCAAGAAGAGGCCAAGCGCAGGCAGGGGAAGGAGCGCACAGCAAACCAGCCCCACCGACCCCTTCCCTCGACGAATGTCTGTCCCACCTGTAAGTGGGTCTGTGACTCTCGTATCGGACTGTTCAGCCATCAAAGAACTCACTTTGGGAGTGGAAGCAAGTCCTCCTCGATTCCGAGGGACTGCCTATGATGATGATGATGACTTTGACTGTAGTGTGTACCATCTATAAGATGCACTGCAGCAACTCACCAAGGCTTCTTCGGCAGCACCTCCCAACCTTGCGACTTCTACCGCCTAGAAGGACAAGGGCAGCAGGCGCATGGGAACACCACCGCCTCCAAGTTCCCATCCAAGTCACATACCATCCTGACTTGGAAATATATCGCCGTTCCTTCATTGTCGCTGGGTCAAAATCCTGGAACTCCCTCCCTAACAGCACTGTGGGAGTACTTTCACCACAAGGACTGCGGCAGTTCATAAAGGTGGTTCACCACTAACTTCTCAAGGTCAATTAGGGATGGGAAATAAATGCTAGCTTTGCCAGCGATGCCCACATCCTGGAACAAATAAAAAAATACTTGTAGATGCTTGAAAGGCTTTGTGGAGTCAGGAGGTGAGACACTCTCCACAGAATACCCAACCTCTGACCCGCTCTTTTTGGCACAGTGTTTATGTGGTTGGTCCAGTTAAGTTTTTGGTCAATGGTGACCCCCAGGATGTTGCTGGTAGGGGATTCAGCAATGGTAATGCCGTTGAATGTCAAGGTGCTGTGGGTGGACTCTCTCTTGTTGGAGATAGTTATTGCCTGGCACTTGTCTGATGCAAATGTTACTTGGCATTTATCAGCCCAAGTCTGAATGCGGTTCAGGTCTTGCTGCTTGTGGGTACACACGGCTTCATTATCTGAGGAGTTGCAATTGAAACTGATCATTTGCAATCATCAGCTAACATCTGTGCTTCTGACCTTATGATGGCGGGAAGGTCATTGATGAAACAGCTGAAGATGGTTGGGCCTAGAATACTGCCCTGAGGAACTCTTGCAGCAATGTCTTGGGGCTGAGATTATTGGACTCCAACTACCACAACCATCATCCTTTGCACTAGGGTCTCCAGCCAGTGCAGAGTTTTCCTCCTGATTCCCATTGACTTCAATTTTACTAGGGCTCCTTGATGCCACACTCGGTCAAATGCTGCCTTGATGTCAAGCGCAGTCCCTCTCTGGAATTCAGCTCTTTTGTCCATGTTTGGACCAAGGCTGTAAAGAGATCTGGAGCCGAGTGGACCTGGCAGAACCCAAACTGAACATCGGTGAGCACGTTATTGGTGAGTAAGTGCCACTTGATAGCACCTTCAACAACACCTTCCATCACTTTGCTGATGATTGAGATTAGACTAATGGGACGTTAATAGGCTGGATTGTATTTGTCCTGCTTTTTGAGGACAGGACATACCTGGGCAGTTTTCCACATTGTTGGGTTGATGCCAGTGTTGTAGCTGTACTGGAACAGCTTGTCTAGAAGCGCAGCTAGCTCTGGAGCACAAGTTTTCAGCACAACAGCCAGGATGATGTCGGGGCCCATAGCCTTTGCTGTATCCAGTGCGCTCAACTGTTTCTTGATATCATGTGGAGTGAATCGAATTGGCTGAAGACTGGCTTCTGTGATGGTGGGCCCTCAGGAGGACGCTGAGATGAACCATCCACTCGGAACTTCTGGCTGAAGATGGTTGCGAGCACTTCAGCCTTGTCTTTTGCACTCATGTGCTGGGCTCCATCATCATGAGGAATGTTTATGTTCATGGAGTCTCCTCTTCCCATTAGTTGTTTAATTGTCCACCACCGTTCACAACTGGATGTGGCAGAACTGCAGAACTTTGATCTGATCCATACTGTAGCTGTACCAGGATGGCACTTCACTTTTAGGTACGCCGGGTGCTGCTCCTGTTGTGAGATTGTGGGCTAAAAATTCGATTACATAGTGCCCATTGTTTGGGTGCTACAGGTGCTGTTTTTAGTCGAAAATAGCATTTGAGTCGTGCGCGCGCACTTCTGGTGTGGCCTGCGCCGAATGGCATCTTGGTGGGGTCATTAGTGTCGACGCTGGGAGCTTGCACCAGAAGTATACAGAGTAGGAAGATCATGATGTCCATCAGCGAGCAATGCTGATTTGACACCAGTGCTGCCATTTTCGTCCTCAATGCTGGAATTAACGTTGAATTAACCTCACACAGCTGGACATGCATTCAGCAGCTGCAAGAACTCCCTACCAACGATATTTAAAGTGATCATCACCTACTTACAGGTTAATTTCTGATTATTTTCTACTGGCTATGTGTAAGATTGTGGAAGTGTTTGGAGCGTTCCAGAGTTGGCTGTACGTCCTGCACAGGCCGCTCACTGACTTTTCAATGGAAATAACCGTGCATGTGCGAAAATTTGAAAGGGCCGCACAGCCAGTTAAAGGGCTCACACTGGGAAAAAGAATAAGAGTGACCATTATTGTCTACTGGGCGACAATGGCTATCCGCTCACCAGAATGCACGTCCCCTTTAAGAGGTGCAGACTGCCTTTAAGTAGTGAAAACTAGCTTAAATTGGTGCTAGCCTTGCACAATCTTGGGCCCCCTGTTCAGCATTCAGCCACTTAGAAGCGCATTCAGTACTGGGCTAAATGCCAGAATCATGGAAATGAGCAAGTATCATGAAACTCGCATGCTGACTGCATTCCTCTGAACGGGCATGGGTTGGACGCATCGCAATCCCAACGCCTGTTTTTGGGGGCAAACGAATTTCTAGGCCATAGCTTCATTCTGAAACTCTTACTGGAATAGCTCTGTACTTTAATCCTGATCTATCAAATAATCTGAACATTATTATGGGCTTGATATCCTGCACAGTTGTATTAGTCCTGGACTTGATATACTCAGGCAGTGTTACTTTTTTTCTTAAATACTTGAGCCTTTGATTTTGAAGATTATTTTCCATTCACTGAATGGATGTGAAGTACCTCAGCTGACTGAACTGCATCAATTGACTGAATGCACTCCTATCCCCTAGATTGAATCTTTTCTGACCAGTTAAAAATGGGTCAGTGTATATTTATGGTCAGTCAATTTTGTTTTAATTTTTTTAAAGGAGCTGAATAATTATCTCACAAGGCACCTAATCAATAACCTTGTCTGGCTCAAAATGACTTGTACTCTATTTACTATTTGTTTGCCAAGTCAAAACTAGATTATTTGTTGGTCTGAATCAAAAGTGCTCAGAATGACCACTCCTAAAGTGAGGTAAACTAAACATTAATGTTGAGCTGCCCAGGCTGCATTTTAACCCCAGACTGAAGAGTGCCCTCAGCTCCACCAAATAGCATTCCCAATCATTTCGGTCCCATCCTCTGAAGGGATACAATTTGGCGTTACCCTATAATTCAACAATTGCCATTAGAAAGACAATGGAATTTGCAGGGCTTATGATGGTGTACACACAGCATATGCCGTTGTGAGTACTATGAATGGCCCTGCACGTTCTGGGTTTCCGCATGCGATGTGCATGTGTGAAAACCTGAAACTTGCGATTTGTCAAGTTTCTCCTTGACAGATAATACACATCCGCCGTAAACTCACTTTCGCTGGCACAGAGTTGAACTATTTGCCCAACTGCTGCCCAGCGAATACCCACGAAACCCAAGAAGGCATAAGGCCTTCTTTTTACCACTGTAACGGTTAAAATAAATCTTAAAATAAATGTTTAAAATGATTTAAGCATTCTCTTACATTTAAAATTAGTTTAGGTTATTTTTGTCCCATTTTAAAATGTTTAAATTTATTTTTCAAAATGTTAAATTTTTATTTTAAATGTTTAATTAAAGGGTATTTTAATTAATTTTGAACCTGTGATAATTTATTTTTATATCAGTGCTGTGAAATGTTATTTATCAGATGATTTCCATTGTGCTTATGGGGATTCCGTACGTAAATGGAATCATCATTAACATAATGGGAATCCCCTTTTGTCATTTGTTGGCCTGGCCCAAATGATCCCAGGGACACTTGTGAATCGCATGCGCCTCTGGGATCCGTGGGCCTTGAAGCAGGCGTACGCCTATAGGTCCAAGACCACAAGAGTCCGAAGCTCCGGAGACACAAGGGAGGCGTACGCAAGACTCCGACCTAAATTTTCAGGCCAATAGTTGGGCAGTTTATGCTTGTTCTATACACTATGCAGTGACCCAAAATGGAAGGCAGATTAAGAAGCTTTTGCTAGTTATCCCAAAAATTGTTACTTTCTACTGCATAGAATTTTAATGACAAAGTAATATGGGTTCCTCACATGATGTAACAATGTGGTTGGAACCGGTTCTGGGGGAGGTGGGACCAGTACAAACCGAACGGTCTGCACCTGGGCAGGACCGGAACCAATATCCAAGGGGGAGTGTTTGCTAGTGCTGTTGGGGAGGAGTTAACTAATATGGCAGGGGGATGGGAACCAATGCAGGGAGACAGAGGGAAACAAAATGGAGACAGAAGCAAAAGACAGAAAGGAGATGAGGAAAAGTGGAGGGCAGAGAAACCCAAGGCAAAAAACAAAAAGAGCCACTGTACAGCAAAATTCTAAAGGGTCAAAGTGTAATAAAAAGGCAAGCCTGAAAGCTCGGTGCCTCAATGCAAGGAGTATTCGGAACCCAGGAGAGAGCTCTGAGCTAGTTAGAGTGGGTGAGAGCTCAGATGTACAGGACCCCAAGAAAGAATGCAAAAGGCAGGAGGCAACAGAGCAGAGTAGCACTGGGGTAAGTGTAAACCACAAGGTGATAGGAAGGGACAATATGTATGAATATAAAGGGGCTGCAGGAGGGGTCAAAACTAAAAATCATGGTTTAAATACTAGTATTAAAACATTCTACCTAAACGCATGCAGCATTTGAAATAAAGTAAATGAGTTGACAGCTCAAATCATTACAAATGGGTATGATTTGGTGGCCATTACAGAAACGTGGTTGCAGGGTGGCCAAGATTGGGAATTAAACATACAGGGGTATCTGACAATTCGGAAAGATAGACAAGAAGGGAAAGGAGGTGGGGTAGCTCTGTTAATAAAGGATGATATCAGGACAGTTGTGAGAGACGATATTGGCTCTAATGAACAAAATGTTGAATCATTGTGGGTGGAGATTAGAGATAGTAAGGGGAAAAAGTCACTGGTCCCCAAATAATAACTTCACGGTGGGGCGGGCAATAATCAAGGGAATAATGGAGGCATGTGAAAAAGGAACGGCAGTAATCATGGGGGATTTTAACCTACATATCGATTGGTCAAATCAAATCGCATGGGGTAGCCTTGAGGAGGAATTCATAGAATGCATACGGGATTGTTTCTTCGAACAGTATGTTACAGAACCTACAAGGGAGCAAGCTATCTTAGATCTGGTCCTGTGTAATGAGACAGGAATAATAAACAATCTCCTAGTAAAAGATCCTCTCGGAATGAGTGATCACAGTTTGGTTGAATTTGTAATACAGATTGAGGGTGAGGAAGTAGTGTCTCAAACGAATGTACTATGCTTAAATAAAGGGGACTACAGTGGGATGAGGGCAGAGTTGGCTAAAGTAGACTGGAAACACAGACTAAACGGTGGCACAATTGAGGAACAGTGGAGGACTTTTAAGGAGCTCTTTCATAGTGCGCAACAAAAATATATTCCAGTGAAAAAGAAGGGTGGTAAGAGAAGGGATAACCAGCCGTGGATAACCAAGGAAATAAAGGAGAGTATCAAATTAAAAACCAATGCGTATAAGATGGCCAAGGTTAGTGGGAAACTAGAAGATTGGGAAAATTTTAAACAACAGCAAAGAATGATCAAGAAAGCAATAAAGAAAGGAAAGATAGATTACGAAAGTAAACTTGCGCAAAACATAAAAACAGATAGTAAAAGCTTTTACCGATATATAAAAGGGAAAAGAATAACTAAAGTAAATGTTGGTCCCTTAGAAGATGAGAAGGGGGATTTAATAATGGGAAATGTGGAAATGGCTGAGACCTTAAACAATTATTATGCTTCTGTTTTCACAGTGGAAGACACAAAATCCGTGTCAAAAATTGCTGGTCACGGGAATGTGGGAAGGGAGGACCTTCAGATAATCACTATCACTAGGGGGGTAGTGCTGGACAGGCTAATGGGACTCAAGGTAGACAAGTCCCCTGGTCCAGATGAAATACATCCCAGGGTATTAAAAGAGATGGCGGAAGTTATAGCAGATGCATTCGTTATAATCTACCAAAATTCTCTGGACTCTGGGGAGGTACCAGCGGATTGGAAAGCAGCTAATGTAATGCCTCTGTTTAAAAAAGGGGGCAGACAAAAGGCAGGTAACTATAGGCCGGTTAGTTTAACATCGGTAGTGGGGAAAATGCTTGAAACTATCATTAAGGAAGAAATAGCGGGACATCTAGATAGGAATAGTGCAATCAAGCAGACGCAACATGGATTCATGAAGGGGAAATCATGTTTAACTAATTTACTGGAATTCTTTGAGGATATAACGAGCATGGTGGATGGAGGTGTACCGATGGATGTGGTGTATTTAGATTTCCAAAAGGCATTCGATAAGGTGCCACACAAAAGGTTACTGCAGAAGATAAAGGTACCCGGAGTCAGAGGAAATGTATTAACATGGATCGAGAATTGGCTGGCTAACAGAAAGCATAAAGTCGGGATAAATGGGTCCTTTTCAGGTTGGAAATCGGTGGTTAGGGATTGGTGCTGGGACCACAACTGTTTACAATATACATTGATGACCTGGAAGAGGGGACAGAGTGCACTGTAACAAAATTTGCAGATGTCACAAAGATTAGTGGGAAAGCGGGTTGTGTAGAGGACACAGAGAGGCTGCAAAGAGATTTAGATAGGTTAAGCGAATGGCTAAGGTTTGGCAGATGGAATACAATGTCGGAAAATGTGAGGTCATCCACCTTGGGAAAAAAAAACAGTAAAAGGGAATATTATTTGAATGGGGAGAAATTACAACATGCTGCAGTGCAGAGGGACCTGGGGGTCCTTGTGCATGAATCCCAAAAAGTTAGTTTGCAGGTGCAGCAGGTAATCAGGAAGGCGAATGGAATGTTGGCCTGCATTGCGAGAGGGATGGAATACAAAAGCAGGGAGG
Organism: Pristiophorus japonicus; assembly: GCF_044704955.1. NCBI lineage: Eukaryota > Metazoa > Chordata > Chondrichthyes > Pristiophoridae > Pristiophorus > Pristiophorus japonicus. The sequence goes on along the minus strand of NC_091977.1, from coordinate 115,730,990 downwards.
TCCTGCTGCAACTGTACAGGGTATTGGTGAGGCCGCACCTGCAGTACTGCGTGCAGTTTTGGTCACCTTACCTAAGGAAGGATATACTAGCTTTGGAGGGGGTACAGAGACGATTCACTAGGCTGATTCCGGAGATGAGGGGGTTACCTTATGATGATAGATTGAGTAGACTGAGTCTTTACTCGTTGGAGTTCAGAAGGACGAGGGGTGATCTTATAGAAACATTTAAAATAATGAAAGGGACAGACAAGATAGAGGCAGAGAGGTTGTTTCCACTGGTCGGGGAGACTAGAACTAGGGGGCACAGCCTCAAAATACGGGGGAGCCAATTTAAAACCGAGTTGAGAAGGAATTTCTTCTCCCAGAGGGTTGTGAATCTGTGGAATTCTCTGCCCAAGGAAGCAGTTGAGGCTAGCTCATTGAATGTATTCAAATCACAGATAGATAGATTTTTAACCAATAAGGGAATTAAGGGTTACGGGGAGCGGGGGGGTAAGTGGAGCTGAGTCCACGGCCAGATCAGCCATGATCTTGTTGAATGGCGGAGCAGGCTCGAGAGGTTAGATGGCCGACTCCTGGTCCTAATTCTTATATTCTTATGTTCTTATGTTACACTGTATTGCACATAAAGTCAATATATAAATTGTACTTAATTTTCTCAGTCTCATTTGTAATCTAGATGAAAATGTATTGATTATAAGAACTTTATAGGAGCAAGAGAACAGCAGGTATCCCAAATTTACATTTTTGATTGCACTCAACCATTGTCAGTAATTTCCAGGGGAGTTCTCCCATCACCTGACACAGCTATTTATGCCGTTTCTCCGGAAACTCCGTTGGTCTTCCACCTAAGCTATGATCGGTGATTGGGGAAGCCCATATCTTTTAATCCTTCTTCTTAACTGAAAAGCATTTAATTTGTTCTTGAAATCAATGGGGGTAATTTTAACCCCCCAAAACGGGTCGGTTTGGGTTGGTCATCCAGTTGGAAAAGAGACAGGACAGGGGAGCGGGTGATCAATCCACTCTCGGGAGTCAGGTCGATCATCGAAACCTTTTAAGGAGGCTACATGCCTCCAGTTTAATAAGGTTTCTATTTTTAACATGTCGGCTGGGTTTCCAAGGCCTCAGGGAAAAGGAGGCGAGAAGGGTTGGATCCATAAGGTAAGCGCCTTTCCAGAACTGCTTGTGGTCCAGGAACAGGAGTGTTTCCTCCCGGCTCAACAAGCTACCCTGTAAACTTCACCCTCCCCCGCCATCTGTCCAATCCCCCATGTCGAACAATCTTCCCCCGATCTCCCCCGACCCCTTTGCAATCACCACGCGATTTCTCCACTTTTCCCAACTCCATGATGTCCCCGCTTCCCCCTCACCTTTCCCCCACCTCACCGCGATCTCTCCCCTCACCAACACTCAACCTACCTGCAGCCTATCCCGTTGTCAATCAGGCTGCCTGTCGTGCGGAAAAGCTGGCAAAAAAACTCAAACATGCCCTGAAGTTAAAACTCCAAGTCGTTCGGCACTTCTAGGTTTCCCGACCATAACTCCTCCCCCCCCCCCCCCCCGCTACGCGATCGCACCTCGATAAATATGGGGGCCAATGGTGCTGTTTGTATCAAAAGCCTTCCCTGGCAACTTAATAAGAACATAAGAACATAACTGCACACAGTATTCTAGGTGTGGCCTCACCAATACCTTGTATAGCTGTAGCAAGACTTCCCTGCTTTTATATTCCATCCCCTTCAATAAAGGCCAAGATACCATTGGCCTTCCTGATCACTTGCTGTACCTGCATACTATCCTTTTGTGTTTCATGTACAAGTACCCCCAGGTCCTGCTGTACTGCAGCACTTTGCAATCTTTCTCCATTTAAATAATAACTTGCTCTTTGATTTTTTTCTGCCAAAGTGCATGACCTCACACTTTCCAACATTACACTCCCTCTGCCAAATTTTTGCCACTCACTTAGCCTATGTCCTTTTGCAGATTTTTTGTGTCCTCCTCGCACATTGCTTTTCCTCCCATCTTTGTATCGGCAATAAACACTGATCTCTGCGGCACTCCACTAGTAACTGATTGCCAACCCCGAGAATGAACCATTTATCCTGACTCTCTGTTTTCTGTTAGTTAGCCAAACTTCTATAAGTCTATTATCCTTTTGTGTAAAAAAGGACTCCCCTTCCTATGTCTGATATTTATGTTGTGTCCTAAGGTATTGAGCAGTTAACTACGTTGGACAATTTGCCTGCATCGGTTTTGCAAGTTTCGTTCGTTATCCTGAAAATTTTAAATAGCTCATCTTGAAGTCTTTAAATACTAAACTTAGGTTCCTGATACCTGGAAACACCCTTGTTGTTCACCCAATACCTTCTCAGTATCAATAATATTCTTAATTTGAAGAGGTGACGAGAATTGCACATGGTAAGTGTGATATATGGAGAAAGAGTCAGACCGAACACTGTGAGCTCAAAGTAAAGTGTGACCTTAGTCTTTTATTGCAGGTCTCCAGAGTGTCTCTCCAACCTGTGAGGCCTCCTTAAATACCTGTGCTTCCAAGGGATTATGGGATTCCTTGGGACTCCAGGGAATGAGCCCTCTGGTGGCTGTATAGAGTATATACAAATTTGCATATGTAACAACACTCCCCCCCCCCCAAAATCAATAGTGTAACTATTTACAATGTGAGTCAATCTGGGGCCCTTCTTGCCTTGGTTGATCGTCTCGGTGTGAAAGCTGGTGTTGTTGAATCAAATGTTGGGCCCTCGCTGGGCTGCTGTGTAGCTGGCCTTGCTGGGCTGCCTGGTGTGGTGGGTTCTGCTGGGCTGCTGTGGATGATGGGTTCTGCTTCATGGTCAACCGTAGTGCCGGTTGCCACTGGTGTGTGTGTGTTGGGGGATCAAGGTGGGTTGCTCAGGATAGTCTGTGAATCTGAATTTGATTTGGTCCAAGTGTTTCCGGTGAATGAGTCCGTTTGAAAGTTTGACCCGAAACACCCTGCTCCCTCCCCTCTTTGGCCCTGACAGTGCGGGGAAGCCACTTGGGCCCTTGTCCATAATTTAATACACATACAGGATCATTGATTTCAATCTTGTGTGACACATTTGCGCTATCATGGTATGTACTTTGTTGAAGCTGCCTGCTCTCTACCTGTTCATGTAGATCAGGGTGAATTAACGAGAGCCTTGTCTTAAGTGCCCTTTTCATGAGCAGTTCAGCAGGTGGGATCCCAGTGAGTGAGTGGGGTCTCGTGCGGTAGCTAAGCAGGACTCGGGATAGGCGAGTCTGCAGTGAGCCTTCAGTTACCCTCTTCAAGCCTTGCTTGATGGTTTGCACTGCTCTCTCTGCCTGACCATTGGACGCTGGTTTAAACGGCGCAGATGTAACATATTTGATCCTGTTGCGGGTCATGAATTCTTTGAACTCAGCACTGGTAAAACATGGCCCATTGTCGCTCACCAGGACATCAGGTAGGCCATGTGTGGCAAACATGGCCCGCAGGCTTTCAGTAGTAGCAGCGGACGTGCTAGCCGACATTATCTCACGTTCAATCCACTTGGAGTATGCATCTACAACCACAAGAAACATTTTATCAAGAACGGGCCTGCATAGTCGACGTGTACCCTAGACCACAGTTTGGAGGGCCAAGACCATAAACATAGCGGCGCCTCCCTGGGTACATTGCTTAACTGCGAGCATGTATTACATCTGTGAACGCAGGACTCTAAGTCCACATCAATACCAGGCCACCACACGTGGGATCTGGCTATCGCTTTCATCATTATGATGCTTGGGTGGGTACTGTGGATGTCATTGATGAAGGTGTCTCTGCCATTCTTGGGAACCACTACTCGATTGCCCCAGAGAAGGCAGTCTGCCTGCATAGACATTTCATCTTTGCGTCACAGGAACGGCTTTATCTCTTCCTGCATTTCCACTGGGAAACTGGACCAGCGCCCGTGAAGCACACAGCTTTTGACTAGAGACAATAAGGGGTCCCGGCTCATCCAGGTTTTGATCTGCCGGGCAGTGACGGGTGATTGCTCACTCTCAAATGCTTCCATTACCATGGCTAACTCTGCTGGCTGTGCCATTTCCACCCCTGTGGTGGGCAATGGCAGCCTACTGAGAGCATCGGCGCAGTTTTCTGTGCCTGGCCTGTGGCGGATGGCGTGGTTGTATGCGGACAACGTGAGCGCCTATCTCTGGCTGCGGGCCGATGCATTGGTATTTATCCCATTACTCTCGGAAAACAGGGATATAAATGACTTATAGTCAGTTTCCAATTCAAATTTTAGCCCAAACAACTATTGATGCATTTTCTTTACCCCATAGACACACGTTAATGCTTCTTTCTCAATCATGCTGTAGGCTCTCTCAGCCTTAGACAGACTCCTGGATGCATATGCAATTGGTTGCAGTTTCCCGAAATCATTAGCTTGTTGCAATAAACACCTGATGTCATATGACGATGCATCACATGCTAGTACCAAACACTTACATGGATCATACAACACAAGCAATTTGTTTGAGCATAACAACTTTCTCGTGTTTACAAAGGCATTTTCTTGGCTTTTGCCCCAAACCCATTCATCCCTTTTTCACAATAAGATATGCAATGGTTCTAACAGTGTGCTGAGACCCAGTAAGAAGTTACCAAAGTAGTTCAGGAGTCCGAGAAATGATCGCAGCTCCGTCACGTTCTGTAGCCTCAGTGCGTTCTCGATTGCCTCAGTCTTCGAATTGGTGGGCCTGATGCCATTCAGCTGCGATCCTCCTCCCAAAGAACTCCACTTCATGCGCCAGGAAAACATACTTCGAGCGTTTTAACCTGAGCCCCACGCAGTTATGTCGACTAAGAACCTCCTCCAGGTTCTGCAGATGCTCAACTGTGTCCCGACCTGTGACTAAGATGTTGTCCTGGAAGACCACGGTGCACGGGACCGATTTCAGTAAGCTTTCCATGTTTCTCTGGAATATTGCCGCCGCCGATCGAATTCCAAACAGGCACCTGTTTGTGCGTGTTGATGCAGGTGAGGCCCTTCGATGATTCCTCCAGTTCCTGCGTCATGTAGGCTGAATCAAGTCCAGCTTCGTGAATGTCTTTCCTCTTGCCAGCGTTGCAAAGAGGTCGTCGGCCTTTGTTAGTGGGATTTGGTCCTGCAGGGAGAAACAATTAATAGTTACTTTGTAATCGCCACAGATTCTGATGGTGCCGTCTCCCTTGAGGACAGTAACAATCGGGTTGGCCCACTCGTTGAACTCGATCGGTGAAATGGTGCCCTCTTTGCAGCCGGTCTAGCTCTATCTCTACCCTTTCTCTCATCATGTACGGTACTGCTCTCGCCTTGTGATGGATGGGTCGCGCCCCCGGAATTAGGTAAATCTGCACTTTTGCTCCTTGGAATTTCCCGATGCCTGGTTCGAACAGCGAAGGGAACTTGTTTAAGACCTGGACACACAAAGTGTCGTCAGCGGGCAATAGCACTCGGACATCATCCCAGTTCCAGCGTATCTTTCCCAGCCAGCTCCTGCCGAGCAGCATGGGACAATTGCCCGGTACCATCCAGAGTGGTAGCTTGTGCACCGTTCCATCGTAGGAGACCTTTGCGGTAGCTCTACCGATTACGGAATCAGTTCTTTTGTGTAAGTTCTTAGCTTCATACGAATTGAAGTTAAGACTGGCCTTGAGGCCTTGCTGCACCACAATCTTTCAAAAGTCTCTTTGCCCATGATGGACTGGCTTGCACCCGTGTCCAGCTGCATTGATACGGGGAATCCAATTAGTTCAACATTCAGCATTATCGGGGGACAATTCATGGTGAATGTGTGCACCCCATGTACCTCTGCCTCCTTGGTCTGAGGCTCTGGGTTCGTCGTGATCCTCCGTGGATCTGTCCTCCTCTGCAGCATGGTGCTTTGCAGGTTTAACAGGATTTGCACCTTGCCTGCACATACTTTGGAGGTGTCCCATTGTTCCACAGCCCTTGCAAGCGTACCATTTGAATCGGCATGAATGGAAATGATGATCACCCCCGCAGCACCAACAAGGTGTTAATGGCCTTGCATTCATCACTCTTGATGGTGGACTCTGAGACATCTGCAGACGTGCAGCTGCAGGCATGTGTGACCTGCCCTGTACGTTGCGATGTGAAAACAACATCAATTTGTTCACAGTACTTGTAGCAGCACTTGTGTGCTGAGAGATTTGCGTAGTATTGTCACTGGTGGCAATGAATGCCTGGGCTATCGCTTTGGCCTTACTCGAGATTGGGGTCTCTACAGTCAAAAGTTTGCGAAGTATGGTTTTGTGGCCAATGCCAAGTACGAAAAAGTCTCTGAGCATGTGCTCCAAATGTCCTTCAAATTCGCAATGTCCTGCAAGGCATCTTAGCTCGGCGACATAACTCGCCACCTCCTGGCCTTCAGACCTTTTGTAGGTGTAGAACCAATACCTCGCCATCAGAACGCTTTCCTTCGGGTTCAAATGCTCTCAGACTAGTATGCACAAATCATCATACGATTTCTCTGTGGGTTTCGCTGGAGTGAGCAGATTCTTCATGAGGCCATACGTTGGTGCCCCACAGACAGTGAGGAGGATCGCCCTTCGTTTGGCAGCGTTCTCTTCCCCATCTAGCTCGTTAGCCATGAAGTCTTGGTCAAGTCACTCCACAAAAGTTTCCCAATCATCTCCCTCCGAGAATTTCTCCAGGATGTCCACTGTTCTCTGCATCGTTGTGTTCGTCATCTGTATCTCGTCGCCAGTTGTTATGTATGGAGAAAGAGTCAGACTGAACATTGTGAGCTAAAAGTAAAGTGTGACCGTAGTCTTTTATTGCAGGTCTCCAGAGTGCCTCTCCTTAAATACCTGTGCTCCCAAGGGATTATGGAATCCCTTGGGACTCCAGGGGATGAGCCCTCTTGTGGCTGTATGGAGTATATACAAGTTTACATATATAACAGTGAGGAACAAAATAATTTCATTTTGCGCCCTGTCACAACTTCAGGGCATATAAAAGTGCTTCACAACCAACAAATTACTTTTAAAGCATAATCATTGTTGTTATGTAGCCAACATAACATCCAATTAGCACAGAGAAAGATCCCACTAACAGAAAATTAGATAATTATGTTATTCTGTTTTTGGTGCTGTTGCTTGAGGGGAATATTCCAAATAGTGTGATTAAATTCTTTATACATTAGCAATATATTGGTTTAGCTGCTGAAATTATCATTGATATCCCCATCACAGATCTTTTTCTGTCATTGGAATGTTCTTGCATTTTCCTTTATGGTTCCAATATATATAGTTGTATTGTCCTTTCTGTTTACCATTTGTGAGTGGTACTATAATCACACAGGTACTTCAACAATAAAAATGAATCAAATACTAGAAAGGTAAATAGCAACTATTTAATAGATCAGATTTTAATTGACTACTTCAATGGATTAAACTCAAGAACCTTTTCACTAAAGCTGCACTAATTATAGAACACCCAATTATATCTATATTTTAGTTGAATATTAGAGCATCAGATGAAAGCCCTGAGAACATTGTAATAATCATTATAATATTATCTAAATGCTAGCTGAAAATGCTTGGAACTGGGAACCATTATTTATATTGGTTGATGATGGCTGAAAATATATTGTCGGTAATTTTAAATATACAAGGTAATATAAGAGCTACAAAATAAGTGCACACATTATTATATTGAATTTTTTAATGTTTTCTTTCAGTACAAAGCATTTTTGAGCTATGTAATGAATAAAAAGCTGAAATACACTTTGACTGTAGTTGTTCCATTTTGAGGCATTAGTGCTCATGTGGGATTAAAGGTGGATGCAATACTCTTGACTTGTGTATAGAATTGGCCATAATGACTAAGAGGGGCGTGAGTATTTCAATATAAGCTGAAGTTCATTACTTTTGCCTTCAAATGCCTGAAGGAATAGTTGAGATCAACAACTTATCATGTAGAGAATAATGTGGACGAACCCTTTGACTTAAACATCCACGGTTCCACGTGTTGATGTTGAAATGTGCATCATCCCACTATCCCAGTACGAGGATACATATGTGGGTTGCTCTTGGTGCCTTTATGTGGCATAGCACCCTCTACATGTGTCTTTGTGTAAGTTTTTCAACACCATTGCTACCAGGGATATAAAAATCTAATTGTTGCCACTGCTAGCAGCAGGTTTCCATTCATTTCTCTGTTAGGTATAAAACACACTTTAATAATACCAGTGCCATTGTCACAAATGGACCTTCATGTCCTGCAGATTTAGATTAAAAAGGCAAAGGAACTGATTAATAGTTGCTCAGTAATCAGGTGGGTAGAACAAAAAGCGACCAAGAAGACTTGCATGATTCACAAATACAAATTTATTTGAACAATCAAATTTGTACATCTGGCGCAGGCCGCATAAGTTCAATCTACACAGTGGGCAGGAATTTGTGGTGGGTAATCATGGCGAACCAACAGCGTTCGCTGTTATCACTCCTTTAAAACTGACCGCAACTTCAGGATGTATCACATAAACGCAGAATAACCTGAAGTTGCGGTCCGTCATTGTGTGCTGTACTCCCCACCCTGCACCTCCATAGCCAGCAAGCAGTGAAACTGATGAAAACTTGGACTCTTCTGTGGTAATATCGTTGTTAAATACCCCATCAAATCCTTGTTGGATTTTAACTGGGGTTTTCATCATCATGATCATCATAGACAGTCTCTCGGAATCGAGGAAGACTTGCTTCCACTTTTAACATGAGTTCTTAGGTGGCTGTATAGTCCAATACGAGAATCGCAGTCTCTGTCACAGGTGGGGCAGTGTATTGACTGCTAAACAAGTGTTATGGCCTTGAAAAACTAATTTTAATTTTCTCCATTTTGATAAAAATTATAATTTTTAAGAAACTTAAAACATTTTTTTTATGTTTACAAATTTGTTCATGATTATTTTAGGTTCTACCTTATCCCCATGTGAGAGCCTCAATCTTTGTTTTGCTCTCTGTAACATTTTGAAAAAGTTGGAATAAAAGGTTTTAATTTCCTGCTTCCCTGTCTGTGAGAATTGTGCATTGTGATTGGCTGCTTAAACAGCTTGTTGACATCACAGCAAATTGCGGCTGGGATTCCCACGTATTGTACTGCAATCTCTTGCGTGTCAAAAAAGGCAACCTTCTCGCCACAGAGATTGCGAGCTCTCTGTGGGCAGCTTCACCACTGACCAGATATTCCGGGCCAATATTGTGTTACTGAAGTGGTGCAGGCATATAGTTATTTTTTTTCTGCAGTTATCCTTGGTGTCCTAGCCAATATTTATCCCTCAATCAACACCATGAAAACAGATTAAATTGTCATTATCAAATTGCTGTTTGTGGGAGCTTGCTGTGTGAAAATTGGCTGGCACATTTCCTACATTACATCAGTGACTACACTTTTTTTTTAAAGTACTTAATTAGCTGTAAAGCGCTTTGGGACGTCTGGTGGTCGTGAAAGATGCTTTATAAATGCAAGTCTTTCTTTTCATTTCCCCTTGACTTTTTAATTCCAATTTATCCAGATGAATTGTTAGCACGTAACCCTGTAGAAATATCTTTCAACAAATTCAATAAATATTTCTGTAAATTGAATCCAAGAGCTATGTGATATGAATGAAGTTATTGACAATGTCAATGCTTCAGTCATTTGCTTTATTGCAGCTGGGAACAGCTGCACATCATCTTTGTTGCACTGATGTCTAAAGCAAGAGATATGATGACTATTTTCATACCACAAAACATGTTTGGATGGCATTAGCAATGTGACATTTGCAACATCACATTGCAGAGTTTGGCAAACAAACAAAAGATTTGCCAAATACTTTTCAATAAAGTGAATGGTGACCCTTAGGTTGATGGGGGATTCGGTGATGGTAAAGCTGTTGAATGTCAAAGGGCAGTGGTTAGACTCTTGCTTGTTGGAGATAGTCATTGCCTGGTACTTGTGTGGCACAAATCTTACTTGCCACTTATCAGCCCAAGGCTGAATGTCATCCAGGTCTTGCTGCATGTGGGCATGGACTGCTTCATTATCTGAAGAGTTGCGAATGGCACTGAACACTGTGCAGTCATCCCCACTTGTGACCTTATGCCTGCTCAGCGCTGAGCTTACGGCTCTCATCCTGCCGTAGGCAACTAGGCTCATACAGCAGTGCCTGGTCTCCAGTCGTCTTGGACCCCCTTTGCCACTGGACCAAGACCTTGCTCTGCTAAGCCCGTGTGGTAGCCGGTGTGCAACGGCTACCCCACATTAAAAGAACTCACGCACAGGCATCTTCCACTCTTCAAAATGAAGTTCAGAACCTGACCTTATCATGGAGGGAAGGGCATTGATGAGGTGGCTGAGGATGGTTGGGCCTAGGACACTGCCCTGAGGAACTCCTGTAGCGATGTCCTGGGGCTGTGATGATTGACCTCCAATCACCACAACCATCTTCCTTTGTACTAGGTATGACTTCAACCAGTGGAGAGTTTCCCCCCCGATTCCCATTGACTTCAGTTTTATTAGGGATCCTTGATGCCACACTCGGTCAAATGCTGCCTTGATGTCAAGGGCAGTCACTCTCACCTCACCTCTGGAATTCAGCTCTTTTGTCCATGTTTGGACCAAGGCTATAATGAGGTCTGGAGCAGAGTGGTGCTGGTGGAACCCAAACTGGGCATCAGTGAGTAGGTTATTGGTGAGTAAATGCCACTTGATTGCACTGTCGATGACAACTTCCATAACTTTGCTGATGATTAGCCTGATGGGGCAGTAATTGGCCGGATTGGATTTGTTCTACTTTTTGTGGACAAGACATACTTGGGCAGTTTTCCACATTGTCGGATAGATGCCAGTGTTGTAGCTATCCTGGAACAGCTTGGCCAGAGGCGTGGCTAGATCTGGAGCACAATCTTCAACACAACAGTCGGAATGTTGTTAGGGCCCATAGCCTTTGCTGTATCCAGTGCTGTTTCTTGATATCACGTGGAGTGAATCGAATTGGCTGAAGGCTGGCTACTATGAAGGTGGGGACCTCAGGAGGAGGCCAATATAGATCATCCACGCAGCACTTCTGGCTGAAGATGGTTGCAAACACTTCAGCCTTGTCTTTTGTACTCACGTGTTGAGTTCTGCTATCATTGCGGATGAGGATATTCATGGAGCCTCCTCCTTCCGTTAGTTGTTTAATGGTCCACCACCATTGACGACTGGATGTGGCAGGACTACAGAGCTTTAATCTGATCCGTTGGTTGTGGGATCGCTTAGCCTTGACCATAGAATGCTGCATCTGCTTTTTAGCATACATGTAGTCCTGTGTTGCAGCTTCCCCAGATTGGCACCTCATTTTTAGGTGCACATGGTGCTGCTCCTGGCATGCTCATCTACACTCTTCATTGAACCAATGATAGTCCCCTGGCTTGATGGTAATGGTAGAGTGAGGGATATGTTGGGCCATGAGGTTAAAGATTGTGGTGGAATACAATTCTGCTGCTGCTGATGGTCCACAGCTCCTCATGGATGTCCAGTTTTGAGCTGCTAGATCTGTTCTGAATCTTCGCATTTAGCACAGTGGTAGTGCCACACAACACAATGGAGGGTGTCCTCAGTGCGAAGACAGGACTTTTTCTCCATAATGACTGTGCGTTGGTCACTGCTACCAATGCCATCATGGATAGATGCATCTTTGACAGGTAGATTAGTGAGGATGAGTCAAGTAGGTTTTTCCCTCCTGCTGGTTCTCTCACCACCTGCCGCAGGCCCAGTCTGGTAGCTATATCCTTCAGGACTCAGCCAGCTTGGTCAGTAGTGATGTTACTGAGCCACTCTTGGTGATGGACATTGAAGTCCCCCACCCATATTACATTCTGTGGCCTTGCTACTCTCAATGCTTCTTCCAAGTAGTGTTCAACATGGAGGAGTACTGATTCATCAGCTGAGGGAGAGCTGTAGGTAGTAATCAGCAGGAGGTTTACTTGCCCATGCTTGACATGAGACTTCATGGGGTCTGGAGTCAATGTTGAGGACTCCCAGGGCCACTGCATCCCAACTGTATAGCACTGTGCCACCATCCCTGGTGAGTCTGTCCTGCCGGTGGGACAGGATATACCCAGGGATGGTGATGGAGGAGTCTGGGACATTTACTTAATGGTATGATTCTGTGAGTATGACTACGTCAGACTGTTACTTGACTAGTTTGTGGGACAGCTCGCCAATTTCACCACAAATCCCCAGATGTTGGTGAGGAGGACTTTGTAGCGTCGATTGGGCTGGGTGCACAATTATCATATCCGTAGCCGGTGCCGAGGTCACTGCCAAGTGGTCCATCCGGATTTATTATTATTATTGTTTCTCGTAGTGGTTTGTTACAATTGACAATTGGCTTGCTAGGCCATTTCAGAGGGCAGTTAAGAGTCAACCACATTGCCGTGTGTCTAGAGTCACATATAGGCCAGACCAGGTAAGGACGGTAGATTTCCTTCCCGAAAGGACATTAGTGAACCAGATGGGTTTTTACGACAATCTGATAGTTTCATGCGGCAGACAGCAGGGAAACTCCTCTGTAATCACTGCAGTCGGACTTGTCCCCTTTCTTGAAGCTGGTCATGATTACGGCGTCTCTAAGATCGCCTGGCATGCACTCCTCCTTCCAGATAAGAGAGATGAGGTCATGGATTCGCTCCAAGAGTACTTCTCCGCCATGCTTCAGTACTTCGGCGGGGATTCCATCTGCTCCTGAGGCCTTGTTGTTTTTCAGTCGTCGGATGGCCTTTTCAATCTCATGCTGGGCTGGGATTGTGCCAAGATGGTGACTCTCCGCTCTTGGCTCTCAGTGGAATAGGACCTTGAGTGATTGGGTGTACTTGACTGCGCTAAAAAATCCACACACTTCATGATTGTCGGCTAGATGCTGGACCTCCTGCGCTTTTTCAATCCACCATATGTTCTTTAGATCACGAGCTTTTCATTGGACCTCGGCCTTTAGTTCTCTTTAGGTCTGCTTTCTTTCACTGGAGTTGTGGAGTTTTTTCCAATTCAGAAATGCCTTGCCTTTGCCATTTATTAGCTCCTGGATCTCCTGGTCGTTATCATCAAACCAGTCTTCACCACATGGACTACAGTGGTTGAAGAAGGCAGCTCACTACCATCTTCTCAAGGGCAATTTGAGATGTGCACTAAATGCTGCCCTTGCCAGCAACGCCCATATCCCATGAACAAATTTTTTTAAAGTGCCCATTAAATTGCCATTTGCACCGAGACATGGCCCTGAGCTATCTCCTACTACAAAACACATAAATCTGTGCCATATTGATTTACATTGTCTTGCATGCAAGTGTTTCAATGCATGGTGCTGCTGTTGGTATCACCAAATTCAGAGGGAGCTGGAGCATCCAGAGCATGTGTCTAATATTACTAATCCTGCACCAGTGCCATCTGAGCAGAAGCAAGGGCCGCGATTTCCTCTACCAAGGCGGGAGAGAGATGGGCCATCCAAGGGCAGATTCAAATGCCATTCCTGACTCCATGTCAGCTTCCCACATGACTTCCTCCTGATTAGGATTGTTAAGCCCGCCCTGCAAGGTTCCTGGCCAATTAAAAGGAAGCGGGTCTGATGATGTAATTTGATGGCGCGACATCAATCGGTTTCCTTAACAGGACCATGCCCACATTCATTTTGACAGTTGTGCTGTCAGTGTTCTGCAGCATTGAGGTTCTGCAAACACCGACAAACACTGCACAAAGGTGTACGGCTGCACTCAGGCTCTCCCATGATTCCCTCCAGATGCTTATGGCGGGAGTCACAGCAGCAGGTAGTTTCTCTTCCCTCCAATGGACAGAAGAGATGTCCACAGGACACCAGTGCAGCCTGGTTGCATGTTGCACAGGAGGACACAAGCAGGGATATCGTCAGAAGGACCTGGCTGCAATGGCACAAAACCTTTCAATGATCTCAGTAGATCACGAAATGTTACTGTAAAACCACACTCAACCTCATCCTGCTGTGCCACTCATCAAATCCCCATCACTCTGCCTTCTCTACCTTACTTCTGCACATTTTTACTCACACCAGCTTACCTTGCACCTCCACCCATCCCTCTCTATTTGCATTATCACATCCCCATCTCACTATCCACCCCCCACATTCACCCTCATCCTTGTGCAATTAAACCAACTAATAACACACAAGGGTAGGCACTTGGGTCTTTCTTCCAATGTTCATGTCAAGTTTCTGTTAATGTGTTGTGAAAGGTTGAAATCTTTATTTTCAATCCTTTGACTTCTTGGATAGATTTGTGTGCTCCTTTGGAAGTGGCTTAGTGAGTTTTAGTGAATGGTGAGACATTACGGTACCCCCCGCAATGGTGATGATTGTGAAAGGAATGGCTTGGAAATTGTTGGATGCTTTATGGTGTTGGTGTGGGATGGTGCCAACATGGTGCATCATGTGACAACTAGGGTGTACAGCATCAAATGAATTAAATCTGGCAATAGTGAATAGCCAGCCCTGGCCTGCCCGGCAGCAATGTGATCATGTACTGATGTCCTGTCCAGCATCAGTTGATTGCGGAGAAGGTTTGGTGTTGTTGTTGATGTTGCTGGTGTGCCTGGTGATGTCGGAGCTAATTGTGGTGGGATTCTGAGGACCAAGGTGAGATTTCTTTCAAGGACACCGATGCTGATGGAATAGATGGTAGCTGAAGTTGACGTGACAGAAGCGATCTGTCAATGGTGAAATAGGTTGCTCCAAAGAGGTAACAATGGACAGAGAGTATACTCCAAACACTTCCAAACTGCATAAAGCTGAAAAGTGTATTCCAAATCCTGAAGGCTCCAGCTTCTAACATTAGAAAGTGAACAGCTGTGAAGCTTTATACCACTTTTGTAGCTTTCACCTATTCAAAGCGATGGAGAGTGACTGGAAACCCAACATACCTACCTGACGTGACCCCCGAGTAACGGGAACCTCGTGAAAGAGTTGGGAAAATAGTAAGAAGCTGGTAAAATGCTGCTAAATACCTTTAAATGCCCTCTTAAGTATTTGAATTGGCTCACCCGCCGCTTCGTGCCGGGTCTGCAAAGTGTAGGCAGAGCCAGCACTTGGGGAAACTTACATGGAGGCGGGTTCAGAGCCATTTGAATGCTGGCAATATCCAGCCCTTGTTGTGAGGAAGTTATTTGAATCTATAATTAAGGACAGAGCACTTGGGAAAAATTTGGGCTGATTAGAGAGAGCCAACATGGATTTGTAAAGATTAAATCATGTCTAACAAACCTAATTGAATGTTTTGCGGAAGTAACTAAAGTAGTAGACAGGGGAATGTCTATGCATGTACTTTATATCGACTTCCAGAAGGCATTCAATAAGGTTCAACATAAGAGACTGTTAGCTAAAATTAAAGCTCATGGAATTGAAGGAAATTATTGACCTGGTTAAAAGACTGGTAAGACAGTAGAAGACAGACAGTAGGGATAATGGGTATATACTCAAATTGGAAGGAAGTTACTAGTGGTGTCCCACAATTTTCTGTGCTGGGACATCAACTATTCACTATATTTATTATTGACTTGAATAATAGAATAGAGAGCCATAAATCCAAGTTTGACGATGACACAAAGATTGGTAGTATAGTAAGTAGTGATGCGGGAATAACGAGACATTGATAGGATAAATGAGTGGACAAAACTGTGGCAGATGGAATTCAACGGAATTAAGTGTGAGGTTATTTTGAATCAAAGAAGATAGATAATATGTTTTAAATGGTGAAAAGCTAGGAAAAGTGGAGATCCAAAGAGATTCAGGGACCATGTACACAGATCACTAAAATGTAGTAGTCAGGTCCAAATATTAATCAAAAGTCTAACGGAATGTTAGCCTTTATAACTAGAGGTCGAGAATATAAAGGGGGGACATTTTGCTACAGCTATACAAAGCTCTGGTTAGACACACCTGGGGCACTGTGTACAGTTCTGGCCATCACACCTTTCGAAAGGATATATTGGCCTTGGAAGGAGTATACTGCAGATTCACCAGAATGTTACCAGGGGTCCAAGGGTTTGATTATGAAGAGAGATTACATAAACTAGGCTTGTATTCACTGGAATACAGAAGCTTATAGGGTGATTTGATTGAGGTTTTTAGGATTTTGAAAGGAATTTGAGAAGGTAGATAGAAACGTTTTTCTGCTGGTGGGGGAATCTAGGACAAGGGGAATGTTGTGTATGCAATAACTGTTAGACTGAGTACTGTTTAACTCCAAGAGGTATGACCTTGGCTCTGTTTTATTAAGGCCCAAAGTGACTAATATACAAAATGGCTGGCCTTTTATACTTGGGCTACACACACGTGCGTGCAGCCCAATGGCCTCCAACAGTGACGCCATCTAGTGGCTAGTGATCCCAAAAGTACATACATGACAATACCCCCCTCTGAGATATTAACATAGTCTTTTACAAATTGAAACAGTCCAGTGTTTTACGCTCTCGGGTTGACCGTCTCAGTTCAAATCCAGCCTTGGGTAAGTTTTCAGAGTCTGTTGTGACTGGTGACTGGGTGGCTGACCTTGTGGGAGTGGCAATGGCCATGTCAGGAATTGAAAGTCCATTTTCATTGAACCTGTCAGTGATTGAAAGTCCCGATTCACTGATGACCACTGAGTCCTCTGATGACTGGGGCTAGGTTGGTTGGTCATCGATTGTCTCTTCCTCGGACTGTTCCGGTTCATCTGTGTGCCGCAGCTTTGTCTGATCCATATGTTTCCTGCATGTTTGCCCATTTTTGAGCTTGACAATAAATACTCTGTTGCCCTCCTTGGCCATGACAGTACCAGCGATCCACTTGGGACCCTGACCATAATTCAGAACATGTACAGGATCATTTACAGAAATATCGTGTGACACAGCTGTGTGATCGTGATACCCTTGCTAACTTTGTCTTCTATATTCAACAAGAGAGAGCTTGGGTCTTGAGACCTCTCTTCATCATTAGTTCAGCAGGCGAGACCCCGGTAAGCATGTGTGGTCTTATCCTGTAACTCAGCAGTATACATGACAGGCGGGTCTGCAGTGACCCTTGGCTTACTTGTTTCATATTCTGCTTTATGCTTTATGATTTGGACAGCACGGTCTGCTTGCCCATTGGATGCAGGTTTGAACGGTGCTGACCTTACATGTTTGATACCATTGAGTTCATGAACTCTTGAAACTCCTGACTGGTGAAGCACGATCCAATGTCGCTAACAACGATGTCAGGCAGACCATGTGTCGCGAACATGACACTGAGGTTCTCAATGGCAGCTGTGGATATGCTGGATGACATGATTATACACGCTATCCACTTCAAATATGCATCCACCACAACTAAAAACATCTTCCCCAGGAAGGGACCTGCAAAGTCTATGTGAATTCTGGACCATGGTTTGGACGGCCACGACCACAGACTCAGCGACGATTCCGTTGGTGCTTTGCTGAGCTGCATGCAAGTGTTGCATTGATGCACACATGATTCCAGCTCAGAGTCAATTCCCGGCCACCATATATGAGACCTAGCGATGGCTTTCATCATTACAATGCCAGGATGTGTGCTATGTAGCTCACGTACAAATTTCTCTCTCCATTTCTTGGGCATAACAACATGATTGCCCCCACAATATACAATCTGACTGAATAGACAGTTCGTCTTTGCGACGAATGTAAGGTTTGGCCTCCTCGCACATTTGCTTGTGTATGGCAGACCAATCGCCTTTGAGGATGCAACTATTTACCACCGATAAAATCGGGTCCTGGCTAGTCCAGGCCTTAACTTGTTGAGCCATGACAGGGGTTCCTTCACTCTCAAAAGCATCCATAACTAACAATAGGTCCGCCGGTTGTGGCGTTTCCACCTCTGGTGTGGGCAACGGCAGATGGCTCAAAGCATCGGCACAATTCTCGGTGCCAGGTCTATGGCGAATAACATAATCATAAGCAGATAAAGTCAGCACCCACCTCGGGATGCGGGATGAAACATTGGTATTGATATCTTTGTTTTCAGAGAACAGTAAAATGAGCGGCTTGTGATCTGTCTCCAGTCCAAACCAAAGACCAAACAGGTACTGATGCATCTTTTTAACCCCATACACACAGGCTAGTGCATCTTTCTCTACCATGCTGTAGGCTCTTTCCTCTTTAGACAAACTTTTTGAAGCATACGCGACTGGTTGAAGTTTACCCGACTCATTAGCTTGTTGGAGTACGCGACCAATTCCATATGACGAAGCATCACAGGCCAATACTAAACGTTTACATGGGTCATAATGTACCAGCAGCTTGTTAGAGCAAAGCAGATTAGTGGCTTTCTCAAAAGCTCTGTCTTGAGACACACCCCACACCCAGTTGTCGCCATTTCTTAGCAGCATATGCAGTGGTTCTAATAAGGTGCTCAATTTAGGTAGGAAGTTACCAAAGTATTTGAGTAGACCCAGGAACGAATGCAGCTCCGTCACCTTCTGCGGCTTAGGTGCATTTTTGATCACCTTGGTTTTTGCGTCCGTGGGCCTGATGCCTTCAGCAGCAATTTTCCTCCCCAGGAATTCGACTCTGGTGCCATGAAGACGCACTTCGAGCATTTCAGTCTGAGTCCCACTTTGTCCAGATGATGTAGAACCTCTTCCAAGTTGTTCAGATGTTCCTCAGAGTCACAACCTGTGATCAGGATGTCATCTTGGAACACGACGGTTCTGGGAACGGTCTTCAGTAGACTCTGCATGTTCCTCTGAAATATTGCTGCTGCCGAGCGAATTCCAAAAGGGCAACTGTGATAAATAAACAGTCCTTTATGCCTGCGAATTCATGTAAGTCTCTTTGACATCTCGACCAGCTCCTGTGTCATGTAGGCCAACATCAAGTCCAGTTTGGTGAATGACTTCCCCCTGGCTAGCATTGCAAACAAGTCATCAGCCTTCGGTAATGGGTACTGATCCTGTTTTGAAACCCTGTTGATCGTAGCCTTGTAGTCTCCACAGATTCTGACTGTGCCATCACTTTTCAGCACAGGAACAATGGGGCTGGCTCATTCATTAAATTCAACTGGTGATATGATCCCTTCACGCTGGAGTTTGTCCAGTTCAATTTTGACCTGCTCCCTCATCATATACGGCACTGCCCGAGCTTTATGATGGACGGGTCTTGCATCCGAGTCCATGTGGATCTGCACCTTGGCTCCCGTGAAGTTGCTGATGCCTGGTTCGAATAGCAAGGGGAACTTGCTCAGTACTTGGGCACATGTATCTTTCTCCGACGACAACGCCTTGGTGTCGTTCCAATTGCATCTGATTTTTTTAAGCCAGTTCTTGCCAAATATCGTTGGGCCATTGCCTAGGACAATACATAGCGGTAACTCGTGAACTGCACCGTCATACGACACTTTACGACACTGCCAATCACCATTATGAGTTCTTTGGTGTACGTGCACAACTTGGCATTGACTGGACTCAACCTGGGCCTCACAGCCTTAGTATCCCACAGCTTGTCGAATGTCCTCTGGCTCATTATTGATTGACTCGGCCCTGTGTCCGGTTCCATCGATAGCGGCACCCCATTAAATTTCACGTTGATCATTATCGGTTTGCTCTTAGTTAGGAACGAATACAGTACATACACTTCCTCCTCGGGTATCTCAGATTGTGTATCCGGATCTGCGCTAGTCGAACCATCTTCCTCGACGTGTGTCACGGCACGCTTGCTCATCTGCGGACATTTGCGCTGGAGATGCCCCACTCTCAGACAGCCTTTGCAGCTACATTGCTTAAATCAGCACTGCTGGTGTCGGTGATTTCCCCCACAACGGCAACACAGAGAAATCGGATGCATTCCCGCTGGCAGACTTTGGGCAGCCACAGGTTTCATGTATGCAGTCGGGTAGGCCGTGCCATGTGCCGCTCTGCTGAACGCCGAATCAATCATATTTACAGTACTTGCTGAGTTTGGATTTTTCACTGGTATCTGCTTTAGACTTCTATCCGTCGCCATGCATGACTGAGCGATGGCCCTGTTCAAGTCCAACGTCTCCACCACCAGTAGTTTACGCAGGATCACCTCGTGGTTGATGCTGATTACAAAGAAGTCCCGCAGCATGTCTGCCAACACAGCCTTGAACTTACACGGTCCCACTAAACGTCTCAGGTCGGTAAAGAATTCCTCCGCATTCTGGTCCTCTGAGCAAACGTGCGTGTAAAATCTGTATCTTGAGATGATGATACCGTAGTCTGGCTTAAAGTGATCCTGTACCAGTATACACAATTCTTCATATGTCTTCTCTATTAGACTCACAGGCAGGAGTAGATTCTTTATCAGACCAATAAATTTTTGGACCGCAAACCGTGAGGAACATCACCTGGCGCCGATCTGCGTCGCCGAACTCCTCCATTTTGTTGGCCACGAAGAACTGGCTCAAATGGCTCACAACATCTGTCCATTCTCCTCGTTCCACAAATCGCTCCAACAATCCAATTGTGCTCATTTTTTCATGCAAAGGTTCTTGTTGCCTCGTCGCCAAATGTTGTGTATGCAATAACTGTTAGACTGAGTACTGTTTAACTCCAAGAGGTATGACCTTGGCTCTGCTTTATTAAGGCCCAAAGTGACTAATATACAAAATGGCTGGCCTTTTATACTTGGGCTGCACACATGTGCATGCAGCCCAATGGCCTCCAACAGTGATGCCATCTAGTGGCTAGTGATCCCAAAAGTAAATACATGACAGGGACATATCCTCAAAATCAGAGCCAGACGATCCAGGAGAGAAGTTAGAAAACCCTTCTTCATGTCTGCTCTCTCAGGTTGACATAAAGGATCACATGTCACTATTCGAAGAAGAGCAGGGAAGTTTTCCTTGGTGTCCACACCAATGTTTATCCCTCAGCCAACATCATTAAAACAGATTATCTGGTCATTATCACATTGCTGTTTGTGCGAGCTTGTTGTATGCAAATTGTTTGCATATTTCCTACGTCATAGGCAGTCTCTTGGAATCAATGAGGACTTGCTTCCATTCTTTAAAATGAGTTCTTAGGTGACTGAACAGTCCAATACGAGAACCACAGTTCCTGTCACAGGTGGGACAGACAGTCGTTGAGGGAAAGGGTGGGTGGGACTGGTTTGCCGCATGCTCTTTCTACTGCCTGCGCTTGGTTTCTGCATGCTCTTGGCAATGAGACGCGAGGTGCTCAGTGCCCTCCCGGATGCACTTCCTCCACTTAGGGCGGTCTTTGGTCAGGGTCTCCCAGGTGTCGGTGGGGATGTTGCTCTTTATTAAGAAGGTTTTGAGGGTGTCCTTGGAATGTTTCCTCTGCCCACTGTTGGCTTGCTTGCCATGAAGGAGTTCTGAGTAGAGCACTTGCTTTTGGAGTCTCGTGTCTGGCATGTGAACAGTACACCAGTGCAGTCTTCGGCCGACTGAGGAAGAGAGTGTTCGAAGACCAGGCCCTCAAATCTGCCACCAAGCTCATGGGCTGTAGTAATACCCGCCCTCCTGTATAGCTCAGAAACATGGACCATGTACAGTAGACATCTCAAGTCGCTGGAGAAATACCACCAACGATGTCTCCACAAGATCCTGCAAATCCCCTGGGAGGACAGATGCACCAATGTTAGCGTCCTCGACCAGGCCAACATCCCCAGCATTGAAGCACTGACCACACTCAATCAGTTCCGCTGGGCAGGCCACATTGTTTGTATGCCTGACACGAGACTCCCAAAGCATTTCCTACATTACAACAGTGAGTACACTTCAAAAAGTAGTTAATTGTCTGTAAACTGCTTTGGGATGTCCTGAAGACGTGAAAGGTGCTATATAAATGCAATACTTTATTTCCGTCTTTCTTTCATGCAAAAGGTGGTAGAAGTGTGGAACGCTCTAACACAAAAAGCAACATATGCTAGCTCAAATAATAATTTATAATCTGAGATCAATTGATTTTTGCTAGACCAGGGTATAAAAGGATCTGGAGCCAAGGTAGGTGGCTAGTGTTATGATACAGATCAGCCATGATCTCATTGAATGGCGGAACTGACTCAAAGGGCTGGATGGCCTAATCCTCTTCCTATGTTCCAAACACATACGGGTACAATTTTCAGAAGCCCTGCTCCTGCCATGGAGCCTCATTAGTTACAAGTGCTAGTCAGAAAACGGGGGCTACACATTGTAGCCTTATCTCTGTTACAATGTCCACTGTTGGCAAGGCTCTGCAGCCAGATCAGAGCCTTGCAAAATTAGCACGATGTAAATTAATTCTTCATAGAATAAATTTACCCTGTTAAAAACTAATATCTTGGAAACTACACCAGCTAAAGAATTTTACACACTAGATGGGTAGAAATTCATCTTGTGTGGTAGGGTAAGATGTGCGGTATTGCATCGGTCTCCCGCTTTATGCCCCGCCCGATATTCAGTTCCAATTACTTAAATAGAAGTGACTATGAGGTGGGGCGTGTAACAGGCAGCCGGTTCGATACAGCACCGTGGGTTTTGCCCTACCACCCAAGGCAAATGTCTACCCCCAGCTCTGTAATATGAGGGAAAATAGATCAAATAGTGAAAGTGAAAACTTTCTCTTTACTTTCTGTCTATGCTAGTGACCTGCTGCTGAGGGTCCCTGCTCATTTTTTGTAACTTCAGCAGGAGACCCAGAAAAACTGGATAAATGGCGACATATAAACGTTTTAAAATTCCCCTATTTCTCTTTTGAAACTCAAGCCATATTAGCAACCAGACATCACACATTGATAGGACAAAAATCAATAAAGGATTTTCTGAAATATAAACCACAACAAAATATATATTAATATGAAGATGGCAACAACAAAAAAAATCCAATGATTTAACCACAGTAGTACGTTGTTCAGTACAGTTAACTAGAAATATGGTTGATTAAAACTGAATAAAATGTTACTAGACCGAAGGAAATGCTACATGGGTCAAGAATAAGAGAAATAATCTCAATCATAAAATAGAATAAAGAACTCATTCCAAGAGGCTGCAGTACTAGTAAGTCTTTGTCATTCCAACCAATCCCTTAGATGTCTATGTAAGAGCCTGACTAGGTTGCCCTTTCAATATTTGATTGGTTTTGAAACATGCTGTGATTTCAGAAGGAGCCAGCTATATTTTTTAAGCACTGTGTTTAAACAGTGTTATGCTTTTTTAATCCTTGAACATATTGGCACTGAACACACAGAATGCAAGAGTAAATGATACTGCACAATATAGCTAGAGGTCATGATGTCACAAAGTTTCGTTAACTGGAAACATATACAATAGTTGGTGTTTTTTTTCTGTCATATGAACCTCTGGGAGATACTTAATCTCCCAGCAAAGCACAGACAATAAACAAATTATTTGAAAGAATGGAAGCCATCCATCAATTTGACCCCTGTGCCTTTCAAGCTGGTCAATGCAAAGAGCAGAAGACCTTATTCTTTTCTCATGAGGTTGAAAGTTGGGGTATAAAGACTTGATTTCTTTTAATTATTCCACTGCTGAAAAGTCTCTGTGTCCTAGCGCTAGTATTAGTGCACCTCTTGCAAAGTCTTATTCTTCAGGAACACCATCACCTTGTTTGCAATTATGATGCCGAAATAGCATTTCTTGCACGTTGGCTTCAGTCAAACAGGTACAAGAATGAATGGTTCAGAATTAATAAATCTGTTCAGATCTCAGAGTAAATAATTCCCAAATACTTAACCATGATGTTCTGTAATGTTGAGAAGCAATCCATCTACAAATTAAAAACAGTTTTTAAGAGTGCGAACGAAGGCTTTACTATTGTATTGTTTAAAATAACCCAAGGGGCAATGATAAGATGTGTACTACAAAATTAACTTTGTTCTAAAAAGTTAAAATGGGTACAGTGTGTTGTTTTCCTCATGTACTGAAACTGCGGGGGTTAATTTTCAGCCTGGTGTAGAGGGGATGACTTTGGGTTGGATGGCCATGTTACAGCCTGCCATATTTTACTCTCCAGTCAAAGGATCTGACCCAAACTCACCCCATTCCTGCCAGGTGGGTAGGTTAACATTACCCTTGTAATTTAAAAAGGTGTAAAAAACAGGCTTCCTTATGGCTCAATGATTGTCACATCACATGCTGTGGTACATACCAGGTAGGTCTCTGGTGATATCACTGGTCTGCGCTGGGTTAACTGATTTTGGTCAGAGTTTGTACTTCTGGTCACTAACCAGTGATCCCTCCTGAAAATACATGGATGCTAATGTTGGGCTCAGCTGCGAGGACCTCATAACTGTGTCGTGCACTGATACGCAATGTCCAGGTTCAAACATGAAGAATGACAACTGGGGCAAAGTGCAGAGGGGACCAAGATGATTTATTACCTTCAGAAGCAGGCGGATAAGAGAAGCTATTGTAAGGGGAAAAATATCTTCAAGAATAGAACTTTGGTATTTAAACCTATTACTGACTGATTTGTCAAAAATAAAAGTAGCGACCTGATACATAAAATAGTCAGCAATCTGTATGATAAATAATTAAGAATAAATGTTAACAATTGATGCTTGAGGACAGTAATAATGAAAAATAGTGGAAATATATATTATGGCTATGATTGAACATATATATGCATTTGATACAACAGAAGCCTCCTGATTCCTTCCACCTGCTCAGCAAAGCCCCTTTTGTAGTCATTAAATTCAGCTTCGCAAAAATATGTTAACATTTTTTGTTTTTTCATCCTGTTTGATGATTCCAAAGTAGACAGACTGGAGAATATTATTTATTTTCCTTACATTCTTCTTATTCTAGGGAGGTGAATCTTTTCATGTTATTTCATTTTGTGAGGCATCAGCCTGAAATCAGTGCATTAATTTCCAGGTATTCACCAATTGATTTAGAGAGTATCTCTGCGCACTAGGTGTCCTGGGGGAATCCATTTCATTCAATCACCACCTGAGAGATTTAGTAATGCCTTTATTACATTCCAAGGAAAGACACAGAGCTCAATCTGACTCTGCAATTAATTCAATACCTGTTTCTGAAGTCGTGGAACCACGAATTCTATAGGCGATATTGTATTTATCTGGGAATAAATATTACAACAGGGTATTGAAAAGCATCAACGTTGTGCTTCAGCGTATCATTGCCCATGTACCAGTTATGCCAAGGGGGCAGATAAAAAGCACTAAAGTCTGAATCCAAACCAAAACTCTCGAAATTTTAGTTGGACCTGAGCTGCCAAAATATCAACAAGTTTGGAACTTTCCATTTGCTTGCACAATCTGTTGATGTAACACATCCTCAAAGCCCTAGGGAATTACATGCATTACTGCTTACTATGTGGCTCCATCATTGGACTGTATTCCATTCAATTCATATACCTCATTAGCAGATGGCATTGTTGAAAAGCAGAATTTTTGTGGACCTCACATGCACTCATTTATTATCTTTTAGAAAAGCACTCCAGTTGACAGAAAAAATCTCCATTTTCAAGTCAACCAAGACTAGGGGCTAGAAATTCAACTCCCTGGCACTAGATTTTTCAGCACTACGAGTGCCGTTTTGTGATGAAACTGGCATCAATGCCATGCGCACCCATTTCAGGATGCTATCTTGTTGAGGGTGGGAGGGTGGGTGTTAGGAACGTGCGTCAGAAATATGTAGAGTAGGCAGATCGTGATGTTGATTAGTGTTCAACACTGATTTGGTGCCAGTGCTGCCATTTTCATCCTCAACGCTAAAGCTAATGCTCTGTCTTAACCTTGCCACACTGAACAGGTGTTTAGCAGCAGCAAGGACCCTCCACCCCCACCAGTGATATTTTAAGGAATCAGCAACCACTCTAAGGTTAGTCGCTGATTAATTTCTACTGGTTCTGTATAACTTTGTGGAAATGTTTGGAACATTTTAGAGTTGTTTAATGTTGGTGAGGTGGCAGGGAGTGGTGCTGCAAGTGGAGAAGACCTTGGTTCTGACTTCAAGGGTTCTGGTCAGACTTGCTCCCAATCATGGATGCTTTAGTTATCATCCCTCTTGGCCTGCAGCATAGCAGGGAGATGGAGCAGAGGCTGCTCGCAAAAGGAAAAGGAGGAGGGGAAGAAGGGCTCTCAGCAGGAGGCCTTCCCCACCTAGGGTCTTCCGAGAGCAATTCTTTTACCTCAGCCTGAGCCAGGAGCAGTGCATGAGGCATCTGCGCTTTACAAAGGAGTTGCTCATAGAACTCTGCCACCTCTTACAACCAGACCTGCAGCCTCACACCAGGCCAAGGGCAGTACTGCCAATGGCTGTGAACATGACTGGGACCCTGAATGTCCTCGTGTCGGGATCCTTCCAGGCTGGACCAGGCAGTATCTGTAACATCTCCCAGTTCACCATCCACTGTGGCATAAGAGAGGTGACAGATGTTCATTATGGCAGGAGAGGGGAAGTCATTGTTTTCTTTCTGACCAGAGAGAAGCAAGCAGAGTGTGCACATAGCTTTGCTAGAATAGCAGGCTTCCCCATGTGTAGTTGGTGGGCGACCATGCTCAGCACATCATGATGGTGAATGCCCGGTATCCTGGTAGCAGTCATTATACTTTTATTCTGTGCCAGTCCGCTGTTCCTGCAGTCTTTGAACCACCGCACCAAAACAGAGTGTGGCTACTGGGCAACAAGGGCTATCTGCTGACCACCTGGCTCATGGGTCCGCTCCGCAACCCAACCACATGAGAGCCATGCTGCCACATGGAATCTGATAGAGCAGACCATTGGCATCCTTAAACAACGCGTCCACTGCCTGGACCGATCTGGAGGAGTCCTGCAGTACTCAGCAGAGCGCATCTCAAGATTCGTCATGGTCTGCTGCACGCTCCACAAGCTCGCCATCATAAGGGCCCAGTCCTTGCCACCAGGCATACAGTGACCAGCTGAGCAAGAGAAGAAGGAGAGGAAGATGAAGAGGAGGAAGTAGAAGATGAGAAAGCGGAAGACAAGGAAGCAAAGGGGAGGTGGCAACCCAGACAGCCTCTTTCCACCCGGGCTGTCCGTGACTGACTCAACCAACTGTGGTACCAATGAACACATCCCCAATTCGCCACTCAACAATAGTCCCACACTTTACCTTCCCCTGTTACTGACCATCAGAGCATGCTCTTGGCCATAATGCTGAAATAAAAACCACCACAAAAGAAACATTCCAATCCAACTTTAAATATAACAGTCAACTAATCACCCTTGTGCATTCCTTTAGTGCTTGTCTTCCATGTGCCTTTAACTGCTCTAATATTTGTACAAAGTGCTACCTCAATGGCTGCAGCATGGCTTATGGAAAGCTGCTGACTTTCAGTGGAGGAGACTGCAGATGGCCTTGCAGGATGACCTCGAGGAGCTCTGGGCCTAGAAGACTAGGCTGCGGACTGCACCACCTCGCCATGGGCGGCAGCAGTCTGGGCTGGCTGGCTGACAGGCAGCAACAAGGGCACTGGTGGTGTGGCAGAAGTGGGAGGATGAATTCTATCATCCCGAGAGAGGATGGTAAGTTCGTACTCCACTAACCCACTGCCACTCCCCCAGGGCGGCACCTCAGCATTCCTGGTACTCTGTTGGAAGATAGATTGCTGGATTGCTGTGATGCCCTGCAAGCCCCTTCCCACAACAGTCAATGCAGCCATGAAGGCAGCAATCTGAGCTTCCATGGCAGGTCTGGTCTTCCACTGTAGCACTCAGATGTGGGTGGCTTCTGCTTGTGCTACAATAGAAGCTGAAGCATCAGCCAAACTGACTTTGCATTGTGGTTGAATCCACAAGTGTGCTAATGGAATTGCCAATCACTTCCATGCTGGAAAGGATGGGCTCCAAGCTCTGCACAGAGCCTCATGCAAGGTTGGAGGCGGACTCCTCCACACTCCTTGATATTGCACTCAGGCTTTCTGGCAGGCCTGCAAATGCACCAAGCATTCTGTTGTGCATACCCATCACCGTTCTTCTCTAAGCCCTCCCATTGAAGTCCTCATCTGAGTCCTCTGCAGCAGAGCCCACGTGCGACCTCGCCCTCCGGGGAGCTGACACCTATTCTACCCTTTCTCTCTCCCCTGGCTGCAGGCCACTCATGCCTGCTGACTCAACACATGCAGATCCCACCTCTAAGCTACCCTCTAAAGTCTGTGCAGTGCCAGTATCTGAGCTGGTGGCTGCAAGTGTCGGATAGAGTGACGGTGTATCTTCTTCATCATCACTCTCCTTGCCCTCTTCCTTGTGCTGGCCAGGTCGGATTTCTTGGGTGTCTGAAATGAGAAAGGCACAAGGGTAGGGTTGTGATGAGGGCAGTGGGGAAAGCAAGAAGTGCGAGCTTACACCATGCACAGATTGTAAATGAGAAGAGATTGTAGGATGAGGAGAATGTGGGTTGTGAAAAGGAGGATTACGTATGAAGATACCAGCATCTTGTATTCTTTCAGACTCGCCACTGGCCACTGACTCAGCCATGCCCCTGCCAAGAATGACCAGCTCCATCTCCTCCAATGGGGTGAGTTGATGCAGGCGAGTCTGTCCCAAGTCAGTTAAGCTCTGCTGCCTGCAGAAAGGGAAGTGTGTCAGTGAGTTCGGGCTCAAATGAATTATTATCAAAAACTTGCAGCTGACTTTTTTTAGTTCTACTAGCTCTGTGTAGGATTCTACAACTTTTTTAACTTGTTTAAAGTTGCTGAGGTGACAAGAGTGTTGCTGAACGAGGAGGATGCTTTGCTTCTCAGTTAAAGGCTTCTACTCACACCACTTGCTCCCTGTCACGTAGGCTATATTTGCAGTCCCCCTCGCGCTCAGGTATGGCAGGGAGATGGAGCGGAGGCAGCGAAGAAGAGAAGATGCTCGCAGAGGGAAGAGGAGGAGGGCCAGGAGGGCTCTCAACAGGAGGCCTTACCCACGTACGGTCTTCCGAGAGCACTTCTCTTATCTCCATTTAAGCCAGGAGTGGTGTATGAGGAGGCTCCACTTCACCAAGAAAGTGGTCACAGAACTTTACCACCTCCTGCACCCAGACCTGCTGCCTCAGAGCAGGACGACCACGGCTCTCCCAGTGGCCCTCAATGTTTTCGCCAGCAGATCCTTCCAGTCTGTAGCAGGTGACAAAGCTAGCATCCCTCAGTTCATCATCCATCCCTGCATCCGAGAGGGCATAGAGCCTCTCTACTCCAAGAGAAGGGACTTCATTTTCTCCTCTCTGAACAGAGAGAAGCAGGAGGAGCATGCATGTGGCTTTGCCAGGATATCGGCTTCCCCATGGTGCAGGGCACCATCGGCTGCACACATGTGGCTTTGTGGGCACTGCAACCAATCCTGAGATGTTCCATAACCACAAAGACTACCAGTCACTTAATGTGCAGTTGTTGTGCGACCACGTCCAGCACATCATGATGGTGAATGCCCGCTATCCTGGCAGCAGTCATGATGCCTTCATCCTGCGCCAGTCCAGTGTGTCAGCCACCACGTCAAACCCGAGGGTGGATGCTCAGAGACAAGGGCTATCCACTCTGCACCTAGCTGATGACTCTCTTCTGCAACACCACCACACATGGCTAATAATCATATAATGACAGCCATGCTGCCACCAGGAATGTCATCGAGCAGACCATTGGGTTGCTCAAGCAACGGTTTCACTGCCTTGATGGATTTGGAGGACCCCTCCAGTACTAGCTGGAGTGGGTGTCCCATTTTGTGGTGCTCTGCTGTATGCTCCACATCTTGTCCATCATGATGGCACAGCCATTGCCACCAGGGGTTGCATGACCACCTCAGGAGGAGGAGGAGAAGGAGGAAGAGGAGGAGGAGGTGAAGGTGCAGACTGCCTTTAAGTTGTACAGCCTAGCTTTAATTGGAGCTAGCCTTGCACGAACTTGGGCCCTTGCTGAGCGTTCAGCCACTCAGCAGCGTGTTCAGCACTGTGATCCCCACATCCGTTTTCAGGGGCTACTGAATTTCTCGGCCATTATATTTTCTTTTCCTTCTTTGCACTATGTATTCTTTCATTTCGTCTCTGAATCATGTACTTGTATGGTCATAGGCGTAAAATAACTAGGTTTGAGAAAGCTATTGTATATGTGAAAATATCTGAAGTAGCTTTGCTCAAAAATAGTTACAGAATCATATTATTTGTAGGGTTGAGTAAGCTGCAGAACTGGGTACCACTGTAGAGTAGACATCTGCAATCAGTTTTTTAACCAAGGCAAAGTCCAGTTGGATTTGCAGCATGTGCAACCTGCAGGAGGGCTGCAAGTAGCTTTTCTTGGTATTGGAGGATGCTATTACATTTTACAGGAATCAGAGTAACTTCCAGGAAGGAGTTTTGAAGTTGAAGAGATATACAATAGTTTAATACAATGGAGCATCGGAGGATGGAACAAGCAAAAGGTTGTTTTACAAGGAAATTCTGAAACAAAAAGCAGATAAAGTTGCTTGTATGTGCGGATTATGCTCGGGAACTCCAAGGTATATCTTTTCTTCCATTTGATAACGTTAAAAGTTGGCATGAGTAGAAAAATGATTTCTCTGCTTTACTCTAACTCTATTGCATTACTGAGGAAACTACACCCATTGGTTATCTAATCCATTAAATAAAACAAATATACATCAGATTTATTCACTATTCATGTCTTGCTAGGGCTAATAATCTCAAGCAAAGTCTTCCTTGAAAGTTACTTAATGTGACACAAGTTGATGAATTCCTAATTTAATTATTTCAAATGTGCTATTCTGGACAGTTACCAAATGAAGACCGTGCATTTCCCCACAGGAAGCAGGTGACTATCTGATTGATAAATAGTTGATTTAAAATGATACGCCATATAGTGAGAGAGCAATGTTAAAGTACAGTTCAGCAAACATCCTGTTGCTGGGCAGGCCCTGAAACATATAAGGGTAAAAATGCCAGTCCTGTGCAAACGTGAGTTGCGCACTGGGCAGAAAAGTGGGGTTAACTCTCATGGTGAAAATGCAATGTGAGTCCTGCCCAAGGTCTTCTACCTGGATAGAGTTGGAGAAGCAGAAGGTTCATGAGAGTTTCGTTAGAGCCTTTAATTTTTGCATTTGTAGGTGGGGCTTCCCAGCCTTGTAAATTTTGCTCATTGCCAACAAACATCATCGCTGTGGATCAATATAAACAGGGACACCACATTCCACAGAGAGTGCACAGCCAGCACAATACACTTTTTGTCCTTCTCAAAGCTATGCTGGGCAATTAATTTGTATAATTTTTCTGACCTCATTTTTGGCCATTCTACTTGTGTTGCACTTTTTTGTGTTGGACTTTACGTTATTCTTTTATTTTGTTCCTTCAGCTCTTTTTACCACCAACCAATCAGTCTTACTGAGATCGTTGTCTGCTCCCTCTGCAAAGCATGGGTATTCCTTTGGAAATACCTCTTGCCCTCTGGAAGCTGAAAGATGAG
The DNA here is from genome assembly GCF_044704955.1 of Pristiophorus japonicus. Lineage (NCBI taxonomy): Eukaryota > Metazoa > Chordata > Chondrichthyes > Pristiophoridae > Pristiophorus > Pristiophorus japonicus. The sequence goes on along the minus strand of NC_091977.1, from coordinate 115,699,557 downwards.
GAGGAAAGTCAGATGCATCATATAAGTCTCAGCGAACCTGCTCTTACCCAACAAGGTGGGTATATAGACCTCACCACAGTTACCTTGACATGTCTGATGAGCTATGTCTTCACCAATTCACTTCACCAGGGAGGCCTTTACAGAACTTTGCCATTTCTTGCAGGCGAACCTCCTCTACAAATGGCACAGCGCTTCCTGTGGCAGTGAAAGCCACAACTGCCTTGAATTTCCATGTCACTCAGGTGGCCATGGGTGAGATCTGTCATGCAGCTGGTGTGCATACAACAGATCAATGATACATTATTTGCTGGAGTCAATTTTCTTAAGGACAATGACCATTGGTAGGAGACAGTTCTTCATTTTTGTCAGAGTGGTTGGCTTCTCAACTGTGCGGGGCTTCATCGACGGAATCCATGTGACCATGCAAACTCTTTGAACCAATGCAAGAACATTAATGAACGGGAAAAGATTCTATTTTATCAATGGGCAGGTTATTTTTGACCATCAGAACACCATAATGCAGGTAGATGCCAAGTACACTGAAAACTGGCATGAGGCATTTATTCTATGCCGATCCTACCAATCTCTTGCTGAAGTTATAGCAGGTGATGAAGACAAATCCCTTGGAAATCATTTAAAATGTCTAGATAATTAAAAAGCTAATAGAATGATAGGACATATAGCCAGAATAGTAAAATACAATACTGCAAGTAGAATATGCGTGAATTCCTCTTTTCCTCAGGGAGTGTTACTCCAGGGCCTCCTATATCCAACATTGTCACAACTGGACTGCTGAAAAAATAAACCTGGTCACTTGGGAGAAAACATCTACAAAAACGTGTATGTCAGGTGCAGCTGGGATGTAAATTAAGTTAATCCTGTTGGAGGGGGTAAGCTACAGTAGGAACTAATCTGGATAGAAATCACTGTGAAGAAATGCAAGCTGATATGAGGTGTTTGCTACAGACCACCAGGTCAACTCAAGAAAGAAGACAGTTTGCGTCATGAAGAGATAAGAAGCGTGTGTGTGAACCGGAACATTTTTTTAATAGAAGTCTTCCATTAACCTAATATATATTGGAAAATGATTTAGAGTCAGAGTTGTTAAATACTTTAATGACTCAGTGCATAAGGAATATTACAAGCGGCTGTGCTCATTTTAACTTGGTATTCGTAAATGACACAATTTTCAGGAAATGGGAGATGTAATGCTCTGGGGGAGAGTGAGTGACAACAGAATAATCACGTTTAACATGATCTGGAGCCGAATTATGGGGGAAAATTGAATAAATGCGGTCTTGAGGTGCTAATATTGCTAGGCGCTAGTTTTAGTGCCAGGAGATTTTTAGCGCCTGTGGTAGCAAAATTCATTATTAGCGCCCTAAGAATGGAGTGGAGCACTAAGGGAAGCGTTCCACACTTCTCGTAGGGCACTAAGGTGGAGATCTGGCGCTAAAAAAATGGCATCATAGCGCTCTAAGAGAAGGATCGTTGCAAAACACAAAAACTGAAAATAAATTACAAATCAAGAATTTGAAACAACAAGGACCCCAAATAAAGAAATATCACAGCATATAAAAGGAGGTAAAGTCACTAAAAGTTACCTGGTACACTAATCCCTTTCATTAACGCCCCAGGACAGCTCTGCACGCCAACTTTCTCTGGCGAGATTAGCGCCGGGCGCTAAGGCAGGCGAAAACATTGAAGTTGGCTTCCGTGGCGCTACCGGGGCATTCCACACCGGCGCAACATTCCCTGCCGCTAAGTATTAGCGGCACCGCTGAACCCCAATCAAGTTGGTGAGTGGCGCTAATATTGCTGCGCTCAGGCACTAACCCTTTAACGGCCCCTGTAGTGCCCCTCACGAGTGGCGCTAAGCTATTCAATTTTTCCCTCCATATAACTTTAAAAAGGCTAAATTCAAAAAGATGAGGGAAGAATTAAAACAAATGGATTGGGGGAAGCTGTTTGTCAATATTACAAACATTGAATGCCTTTAAAAGAATAATGCTGGACAACACAGCAAGTGCATGCCCAAGACCAGCAGTCTAAGGAAATGTACCCACAAATGGATTAACAAACAAATTAAAAGTGAAATAAAAACAGAAAATGCTGAAAAACAATCAGCAGGTCAGGCAGCATTCATTGAGAGAGAAACAGAGTTAATGGCTGGAATTTTATTAGGTGAGAGCGGGTAGATTGGAGGCATGGGGGGAAGTGAAAGTTGAAAAAATGTAAGACCCGGCCCCAACCCATCCACTACCACCTTTCACGCAGGCGGGACGGGGAGGGGGGTGTGTCTGCCAACCCGTTGTCAGGAGGTGGGTTTGCAATTTAAATATTATAATGAGGCCTGGAGCCCCTACTTTTACTGGCCAGGGGTCCTGGGGCTCAGGATTCCCGATTGCTGCAATTAGGTGCCCTCAACCTCGGGAATCAATCCTTGTGGGCCGGGAGCAGCAGGAGTGCTTTCTCCCGGCCCCCCAAGCTCCCCCACTAGCAGCCTGGCTCTTCCCGGGATCAGGGATCAGACCCTCCCCCGCCCCCTCCCAGGGCATTGGACCCCTCGGCTTGGACCCCCCCCACCATCCTGGGTCCAGCCTGTTGTTGCGGCCTCCTTCTCCAAGTTTCCCTGCACAACTGGAAGCTGTTAATCAGGCTAATTTTCATGCGGGAAACCCGCCCCTGACATCGCATGTGTGCTGTGGATTTAAAACTCCACAGAGTGCCGGGAAACCTAACCTTCTGGATTTCCTGTCATCTCTCGGGTCGCCCCGCACCGTGCGGGTGTGACCCGGGAAAATCCAGCCCATCGTTTCAGGCCGATGATCTTTCATCAGAACGGTTAAAGGTGAAATAAAAGGGAAATATTACCTCTACAGATCCTGCAGAGAGCAAAAAGAAAGTGCTCACTGGAGTGAATATACAATCACACAAAAACAAGTTAAAAGAGTGAAATGAGGGTCAAAGATAGACTTCGGAACAAGCATCGCTGCAGAGGCAAAACACAGTGTAGGTACTTGCAGTACTTCAAGAGCCATCCGAGAAGAGGTGCGAACATTAAAAGATTCAAATTAGTTCAAAACTGATCATGAGCACAAGGTAGTGAATCTTTGGAATGATTATTTCCTCATAGTATTTACAAGCCCTTCCCCCCAAAAAATAATACAGACATAATTCAGGAATTTGATATACATGAGACGGAAGTCTCTGACAAGCTGAAAGAGCTTAAGACTAATAAATCCCCATCGAAAGATGGAATTTACATCAGATATACAGCACAGAAACAGGCCATTTGACCCAACCAGTTCATGCCGGCGTTTATGCTGCACTTGAGCCTCCTCCCATCTTTCCTCATCGAACTCTATCAGCATAACCCTCTATTCCCTTCTCACTCGTGCTTATCTAGCATCCCTTTAAATGTATCTATACTATTTACTTCAATCCCTTCCTGTGTAGTGAATTCCACATTCTCGCCACTCTTTGGATAAAGAAGTTTCTTCTGAATTCCCTATTTGATTTCTTGCTGACTATCTTATATTGATGGTCTCTCGTTTTGCTCTTTCCCACAAATGGAAACATTCTCTCTGTATACACTCTATCAAAATCTTTCATAATTTTAAAGATGTCTATTAGGTCACCCCGCGCCTTTTTTTTCCAAAAGAAAAGAGACCCAGCCTGTTCATCCTTTCCTGGTAGGTGTAACCTTGCAATTTTAGTATCATCCTTGTAAATCATTTTTGCACCCTCACCAGTGCCTCTATATTCTTTTTATAATATGATGACCAGAGTTGTACAGAGTACTCCAAGTGTGGTCTATCCAAGGTTCGATACAAGTTTAGCATAACCTCCCTACATTTCAATTCTATCCCTCTAGAAATAAACCGTCATGCTTGGTTTACATTTTTATGGCCTTATCAACTTGCGTCGCTACTTTTAGTGATTTGTGTATTTGTACTCCTTTTGCTCTTCAACTCCATTTAGATTCTTATTTTCCAAGTAATATATGACCTTCTTATTTTGTTTTACCAAAATGTAATACCTAACTTAGGGCTAGAAATTCCACATTGAAAAATAGCTCTGTTTTTTGGCGCTATTTCGATTAACGGCCGATTTTTCAAGGCCAAATTAGCGCCAAAAAGATAAGGCTTAAGTTTCAGCAAAACATTTTAAAATTTAGGCACAGCTCTAAAATACCTCAGTTCTTAAGGGTGGAGCTAAATTTTTTTGCGTTAAAAGTAACGCCCGTTCTACACATGCGCAAAAAACCCCGCCCGTTTTTCATGTGAAGGATGTGCCCACACATAAGAACATAAGAACATAATAAAAAGGAGCAGAAGTAGGCCATTTAGCCCCTCGAGCCTGTTCCGCCATTCAATAAGATGATGGCTGATCTGATCATGGACTCAGTTCCACTTCCCTGCCCACTCCCCAACACCCTTTACTCCCTTATCGCTCAAAAATCTATCTATCTCCACCTTAAATATATTCAATGACCCAGCCTCCACAGCTCTCTGGGAAGAGAATTCCATAGATTTACAACCCTCAGAGAAGAAATTTCTTCTCATCTCAGTTTTAAATGGGCGGCCCCTTATTCTAAGACTATGTCCCCTAGTTTTATTTCCCCTATGAATGGAAATATTCTCTCTGCATCCAACTTGGGAAGCCCCCTCAGAACCTTATAAGTTTCAATAAGATTACCTCTCATTCTTCTGAACTCCAATGAGTATAGGCCCAAACTACTCAACCTATCCCCATAAGTCAACCCCCTCATCTTGGGAATCAACCTATTGAACCTTCTTTGAACAGCCTCCAATGCAAGTATATCCTTCCTTAAATACGGAGACCAAAAGTGTACGCAATACTCCAGGTGTGGCCTCACCAATACCCTGTGCAGGTGTAGCAGGACTTCTTTGCTTTTATACTCTATCCCCCTTGCAATAAATGCCAACATTCCATTTGCCTTCCTGATTACTTGCTGTACCTGCATACTAACTTTTTGTGTTTCATACACAAGGACCCCCAGGTCTCTCTGTACTGCAGCACTTTTCAATTTTTCTCCATTTAAATTATAATTTGCTTTTCTATTATTTCTGCCAAAGTGGATAACCTCACATTTTCCCACATTATACTCCATCTGCCAAATTTTTGCCCACTCACTTAGCCTGTCTAGATCCCTTTGAAAATGTTTTGTGTCCTCCTCACAATTTGCTTTCCAACCCATCTTTGTATCATCAGCAAACTTGGCTACATTACATTCGGTCCCTTCACCCAAGTCATTAATATAGATTGTAAATAGTTGAGGACCCAGCATCGATTCCTGCGGTACCCCACTAGTCACTGTTTGCCAACCAGAAAATTACCCATTTATCCTAACTCTCTGTTTCCTGTTAGTTAGCCAATCCTCTATCCACGCTAATATATTACCCCCAACACCATGAGATTTTAGCTTGTGCAGTAACCCTTATGTGGCACCTTATCGACTGCCTTCTGGAAATCCAAATACACCACATCCATTGGTTCCCCCTTATCCATCCTGCTCATTATATAGAAACATAAAAAATAGGTGCAGGAGTAGTACATTCTGCCCTTCGAGCCTGCACCACCATTCAATATGATCATGTCTGATCATGCAACTTCAGTACCCCATTTCTGCTTTCTCTCCATATCCCTTGATCCCTTTAGCCATAAGGGCCACATCTAATTCCCTTTTGAATATATCTAAAGAACTGGCCTCAACAACTTTCTGTGGTAGAACATTCCACAGGTTACAATTCCCTGAGTGAAGAAGTTTCTCCTCATCTCGGTCCTCATCTCAGTCCTCAAAGAACTCCAGCAAATTTGTCAAACATGATTTCCCTTTCATAAAACCATGCTGACTCTGCTTGATTGAATCATGCTTTTCCAAATGTCCTGCTACTGCTTCCTTAATAATGGACTCCAGCATTTTCTCAATGACAGATGTTAGGCTAACTGGTCTATAGTTTCCTGCTTTTTGTTTGCCTCTTTTTTTAAATAGGGGTGTTACATTTGCAGTTTTCCAATCTGCTGGGACCGCCCCAGAATCCAGGGAATTTTGGTAGATTACAACCAATTCATCCACTATCTCTGCTACCACTTCTCTTAAAACTCTAGGATGTAAGCCATCAGGTCCAGGGGACTTGCCCGCCTTTAGTCCTATTATTTTACCAATACTACTTCATAAGTAATAGTGATAGTATTAAGTCCCTCCCTCCTGTAGCCTCTTGATGTTTTTAGTGGATTCTACAGTAAAGACCGATACAAAATATTTGTTCAGCATCTCTGCCATTTCCCTGTTCTCCATTATTAATTCCCCAGTCTCATCCTCCAGGGGACCAACATTTACTTTAGCCAGTCTTCCTTTTTATGTACCTGTAGAAACTCTTACTATCTCTTTTTATATTTCATGCTAGTTTACTTTCATAATCTAACTTCCCTATTTTAATCATATTTTTAGTCGTTTTCTGCTGGCTTTTAAAAATTTCCCAATCCTCTGGCCTCCCACTAGTCTTGGCCACATTGTATGCCTTTGTTTTCAATTTGATAGCCTCCCGTACTTCCTTAGTTAGCTGCTGATGGCTATCCCTTCTCTTACAGTCTTTCCTCCTCATTGGGATATATTTTTGTTACGAGTTAGGAAATAGCTCTTAAATGTCTGTCACTGCTCATCAACCGTCCCATACTTTAGTCTATTTTCCCAGTCCACTTTAGCCAACTCTGCCCTCATACTTTTGTAGTCCTCTTTATTTAAGCTTAGGACACTGGTTTGAGAACTAACTTTCTCTCTCTCCAACTGCATGCGCCTGGTCTTGATCAGCTATTTTTAATGACCATTGTAACTTGCAGTATTTTTCTGAGTACTTCCATCGAATTCTTTAAGTTTTGATTTTGTTTTTAAACTGACACGTCAGCACCAAACATCTCCAAACTGGGCTCGAGGGTTGGAGTGTTGGCCAGCAGAATCGGTCCCTCACCCGAACACGGGCTCAGGGCTTGGCTTGAAAAGAAGCCTGGGGGGGGGGCGGGGCAGGGTGGGGGGCTGTGGAAGGCGAATGGAAGGCATGAGAAGCAGTACACTATGCATCAAATGAAGCCCGGAGGTGCTCGAGGACTATGGAAGGCGAACGGAAGGCATGAGAAACCTTACACATGAAGCCCGGGAAGGGGTGGGGGGGGTGGGTTCCTGATCATTGTGCCTGCTCAGACCTGGGTGTGGTCCATACTAGGGCGCAACCTTGGGGAGAGGGAGAACAAAGAACCTTGTCCTGCCTGCCATTTTGAGCTTCTTGCAAAGGTACAATTTAATCATGGGGGCAATACTGACAATGCCATACCTTGTGCAGGCCTTCTGCATGATGGTGCTGCGGAGGAGATGATTGATTCGATGTCATTGCATGAACCTCAGAGCACGTAGGATGATAGGCAAGAGGCCTTACCCACATTGGGTATAGCGAGACAGGCATTCGTACCTGCACCTGAGTGATGCAGACTATGTCAGAAGGCTACGTTTCCGCAAAGAAGTTGTTACTGAGATCTGTGAGTTAGTAAAACCAGACCTACAACCTAGAAGCATCAGGAGGACTGCTTTGTCAGCTGAAGTGAAGATTACAGCTGCACTTTCATTCTATGCATCTGGATCGTTCCAGGCCACAACTGGGGATGTGTGCTTCATTTCTCAACATGCAATACATATCTGCATTTGGCAGGTGGCTGCTGCACCTTATGCCTGGAGGAATGACGGCATAAAGTTCCTCATGACTGCCCTGGCAATGCGTGAAAGGACTGTGGGCTTCTCCAGGATTATTGGCTTCCCAAAAGTACAGGGCTGCATTGATTGTATCCACATCGCCTTGCGAGCACCTTTGAAGGATTCCGAGATGTACAAGAACAGAAAAGGCTTCAACTCCATTAATGTGCAACTCGTGTGTGATGACATGCATCGCATCATGGCAGTCGATTCAAGATACCCTGATAGCACCCATGATGTATTCATCCTACGCTAGAGCATTATATCTGCCATGTTTCAGCAGCAGCCAGAAGGGCAGAGCTGGCTACTGGGAGACAAAGGGTGTGGCCTCGTCACCTGGCTCATTACGCCCCTACGTGTAGCCCGAACGGAAGCTGACCGGGAATACAACATGTCGCACATTGCGACGCGCAGCATAACAGAGTGGCATCTTGAAACAGCGTTTCCAATGCCTGGACCATGCTGGAGGCTACTTGCTTTACTCACCTGAGATTGTCAGTCAGTTTACTGTTGTGTGCTGCATGCTGCATAACTTAGCCATCATGAGACAGCAGCAGCTGGTAGTGGAAGACCCACCTGAGGTGAGAGTGGCTGATGATGATGAGGAAGATGCAGATGATGAGGAGGACGAGAATGAAGAAGCCATACAACTACCTGAACCCGGAGCATGATGGCGGAGGAGGGCGGGCCATCGTGCCCCTTTAACAATTGCTTGAGCCTTGCGCCAGCAGCTCATCTGTGAACGCTTTGCTGCCTGAAGGCTTAGTGGCAACTATCCAAATGGACCATGTTTACTGTTTGGGCCTGTTCCGTAATGTTGTGTTGTGTTAATGGAATAAATGATGGAAATTATTCTTGTTTAGTTCAAAAAGTTGTGTTCATAATGGAAATGATTCAGTTATAATTTAAAATATATTTTGTTCAAAGGTTTAACAAACATTTGTTTGTACTTAACTTTAATAAAAAATATTCTTGTATCAAACTTTAAAGTTTTCAATTAAGATCACTTACAAACTTTAAGATCACTTACAAACTTTTAAACTTGTAAATTTACATAACTTATAAAAAAACTTTTAATTTGAGAACAGTTACAACAGTAACAACATTAATAATAACAGCAACAATAGCATCAACAACAGCAGCAGCAAAAAAAAGCTGCACCCATCTCTCCTCCACCTTGTTCTAAGACCGCCCGCTGCGCTTGGTCTTGGTGACTTCACACCTGCCCGCAGGCGGTGGTGCAGCGTTTCTCAGTTGGTACCAAGCTTATTCTTTTGAACATCTCAGGTAATGCGCACTTCTTGATTGCGGGGGGCAGGCGGTAATGTGGAGGGCCCGGCCTGGGCCTCTTCAGAGGCTGGTCTGGGGATTGGAGAGGGACTGGCAGGTGATTCTGTCAATGGGCGCGGGGGTCTGGGCATGTTCCCTTATTGCAGCAGTTAACTCAGATATTCTCTCCCTCATGTTCACTGACAGTGTTTCAACTACCTGCAACATTCCCTCCCTCATATTCACTGACAGCGTATCAGCTACCTGCGACATTCCCTCCCTCATGTTCCCAGACAATGTTCCCATTTCTCGTGAGAGTGTTGTTACTTCTCCTGATAGTCGCGATACCTCATCACCCACCCCACTGATGGTGGCCTGGAGTGGTCGGGTAAGGTGAATGCTCTCCGCATTCATTGCCATCATCTGAACCATATCTGTTTGAACCTGCACCTCAGGAGAGCACTGTCGTGCTCTCCTTCCCCTCCTCACACTGGGTGTAGCTCGCTGCATCCCATTGGGACCCGCAGCCTCAGACGGTGGGGCCCTGGATGTGCCTTGCTGCACCACACTGGAATCCCAGCCTCGGATGGTCCCACCAACACTCATACCACTCAGGGAAGGGGCTGGCACCTCAATGGGCAGCACCTGCACCTCTTCCAGAGTGAGTACAACGGTGGGGGATTCATCTATCCCCTCCCCTTCCCCCTAACCCTCACCCCTATGCTCTTGGTCTGGAAGGTGGGATTGGAAGATGTTCTCCTCTTCAGGCTCGCCCACATCTAAATCTTCTTCTGCATCATCAGGGTTGGCCTCAGGTTCTGCAAAATATAACACAAAAGACAAATGGTTAGCAGCAGAGGAGGGACAGGGTGGAAGACATGAGTAGGCTCACATAGTGCAGGCTGATTTGAAGGACCACGATAAATGATAGCACATTGCATCAACCGAAGCGTAGCTGACGAAGACATCCCCATGAACCGAAGCATGGCTAGCCCGTACAGTACTTAACATTTAGCAAAGTCAGGCTGTGGCATTTGCAGGACTTACCCTCTCCCTCAAGTGTGGGCCCAGCTTGTGCAGTGGTGGTTGCTTTTTTCCAGGCAGGACCCATCAAAGCAGCGACCCTCTCTTCCAAGTGTATCAGTGGGCGCAGATTTGCCGGGCCTCCTCCTGTTCGAGTTCTCTCTCTTTTGTTTTGTGCCACCTTCCTCTGCAAAGATGAAAATATAACTTTTTAGAGAGGGTGTCTTTCTGCTGGGTGAGACATATACAGATGGTCACGTTTACAATTGCAATTCCACTGAATAAATGAAAATATTACTTACACTAATTACTTGACCAAGGTCCTGCCATTTCTTTTTGCACTGGCCTCCAGACCTCGCGGTGGTCACCATTGCACAGTAATTTTGTGCAAGTTGGTTCCAGTGTTTCTTCATTTCTTTTGGTGGAACTTTTATGTGACCTCTGCTGGTGTCCAGCTCGTGCCATCTGTTCTCAATCACAGTAACTAGTGCCTCCACTTTTTCCTGCAAGAAATTCTTGGTCCTTGCACAGCATTGCATCTTATATTTCAGCTCCGATTTTTCCAATGAGAATTGAAGTTCTCACACACAATTGGCTCTTTGAAAATGGCTGAATGCAGACCGAGAGCTGTACCGGGCATATATGCCCCATTGGATTCACATCAAAAACATCCCTTTCTTTTTGTGTATGTATAGAAGGAAAGGGGCATTCTTTTTTTGGCGCAGACATTAGGCTCCACCCATCAAAGCTACAGGGCAGGCTGCGCAGTGCCAATTTCAAAAAATAGAACAGGGAAACTTGCTACTTTTTTTTTTGGAGTAGTTGAGGCCAAGAAAAATGGGCGTAACTCTGGCACTACACCAAAAAACGGCATTGGGGAAAATTGAGCTCATTATGTGGTACCTTATCGAAGGCCTTTTGGAAATCGAGATAGAATCATAGGGCTAGAATTTCCACAAAGAAGGATATCACCATTTTTTGGCATTACTCGCGATTAATGACTTTTTTTCCCGCCGAAATAACGTCAAAAAATAAACACTTAAATTTCCCCAAACAGTTTGTTACTTTTGGTGAAGTGTTAAAAAAGCATCATTTTTAAACACAAATGAGATTTTCCGCGATTAAAAAAAAACCCGTTCTGCGCATGTGCAGAAAAAAAAATTGCCCGTTTTTCATGTGACAGGTGTGTCCGTGCATGCGCAGTACACTTCCTGGTATGTATCAGCTATTTTTACAGGGAATTGAAAGTTGCAGGAGAGTTCTCAATATTTACATACACAGGTGCAGCAGGAACAAAAATGCAGCGTGATGTGGGAAGGAAGAGGGCTAGAAAGTTGAGGCGGGATGCAAATGAGGCCCTGGTAGGTGCTGTAGAGAGAGGATGGGGCCAGATTGGGAAGAAGGGTCCTCGTAGACTGCACCCATCTACAACGGCGAAAGTTTGGCGACGCGTTGCCGAGCAGGTTTCCTCGGTGGACTCCATCAAGAGGACCTATCCGCAGTGCAGGAAGAGGTGGGGCAGTTGGAGTAAGAAATACTTTTACTTATGCACTTCAATTACTTGTATTGTAAATGTGACCCATCTTGGTATCGCTAGGCTTCTGATCATCATACATTATAAAAATTGCTTTTTTTCTGCACTGCACTTCGTTGTTTTCGTGATGAACAACATGCAAGTAAAGGGGCATTATACAGATCACTTAATTAAATGCACAATATGGTATAAGTGCTTTGATGACTATCTGTGTATGCCACGACAGCAGAAGGCCCCTCTCTTAAAACTGTTTATTGCCATCTTTGCAGAGAAAGTTGGCCGAGAACTGGCGAGAGCAGCAGAAAACTGGTGGGGAGTCTGTCAAGATTGCTCCCACTCACTGCCCTGGAAAGTTGGATTACAAGTCTGATTGGTGCGTCGCAGAAATCGACCACCTGTGCAGATGCTGAGCCCAGGTTTGAGAGGGTAAGTCCTGCAAAATCCATAGTTTGGTTTGGGGCAATGTTAAGTACTGTGTGGGCTACGGTTCGGTTTATGCAATGTATTCTCCTTTGGCTAGGCTTCGGTTTATGCGATGTACTATCATTCGTTGTGATCCTTTAGATGAGCCTGCGTTATGTGAGCCTACTCATGTCACCCTGCCTCCTACCCTGCTGCTAACCAGTCGTCTGCTCTTTTATATTTTGCAGATGTTTCAGATACATCCAATACAGATATATCAGATACAAGAAGACCCCACCAGCTCGCCACAAGCGGAAGTGGTTGACCCCGAACTCAGCTATCCTGCAGAACCTCCACAAGACGATCAGGAGGAGGATGAAGAGGGGAATGAGGAGGAGGAGGAGGAGGAGAATGATGCTTCAATGGATGTTTTGTGGGGGAGTGGGGAGGATGATGAGATGGTGGTATTGAATTTGGAGGAGGTCGAAGCCACAGAGGTAGAAAGGGTTTTAGCCTGCCCTATGCAGGTGAGGACATTTGTTGGTTATGCACCATCCGGGGTCCCGGGTTGCAGGAACCCGCACCTAGGGCAGCAGCAGGCCCGTCTGTAAGGAGGTGGAGACATGAAGAGCGCTCTCCCGAGATGCAGGCTCCACTGATAGGAATAACTGGGGAGAGGGTCCAGCTCACCAAATCGCTCCTTGAGGCCATGGGTGGGATCTCAGCAGCATAGCAGCACTATCTGCTGACAGTAGGGAGGGCATGTCGGGAGGCATAGCAGCACTATCTGCTGACAGTAGGGAGGGCATGTCGGGAGGCATAGCAGCACTATCTGCTGACATTAGGGAGGGCATGTCGGGAGGCATAGCAGCACTATCTGCTGACAGTAGGGAGGGCATGTCGGGAGGCATAGCAGCACTATCTGCTGACAGTAGGGAGGGCATGTCGGGAGGCATAGCAGCACTATCTGCTGACATTAGGGAGGGCATGTCTGAGATAGTCGCTGCAATGCAGGAAAACACCGAGGCTGTCATTGCCCAGCAGCAATTGATAGTTTTGAGTGATGCCACTCCAATCCCTAGACCAACTTCAACAGTCGGTGTGCAGGTTGATTCACAGGCTTTAGAGTCCGAAGCCGGGCCTTCTGCAGCCAGAGGTTTGCAGGGGCTTCCATTGGCATCTGTCCCCCAACAAGCGGAGTGCCATACCCGAGAAACTAATAAGAACCTTGGGCTCACTGGGTGTAGGGCTAAGCCTGCGGTAACGGGCAAGGCTAATGGCAAGGGCAAGGGCAAGAAGGGCAGGCGGCATGGCGGTGTTTAAATAAGGGAGTGGGGGGAGAGGTGGCTGCAGCTGAAGTTTGTTTGCTGCTGTTGTTGTTGTTTTGCTTGCCTTTTGTTGTTGTTGGGTGGTTGGCTGTTTGCTTTATTGTTATTTAAGTGACGTTAATTTAAAAGTTTAATATAATACAAACATTGTTTTATTAAAGTTAAGTACAAGTGTACAAATGTTTAATAAATTTCAAATTATTTTTTCAACTAAACCAAACTTATGTCGTGTCTCATTCGCAGAATAACAGGGGGAAATAGTTAACATGATGTGATACAGTGACCAGTCAATGTTGCAACGTGCCATTCAACTTTCATGCAAAGCGCTGAAGTATCAGCTGCTGACGCAAGGCTCTTGCAATGGTATATGGTCCACGGGGCCACTTCCCATGTCCTCCTGGGGATGGTAGTGGTGGCATGGGTTCCTCGTTCATGGGTTCCTCATCCTCCTCCTCCTCCTCCTCTTACCCCTCTCTCCTGAGGTGGTTCTGCAATCTCCAGTGGCAAATCCTGTTTCTTCATGATGACTAAGTTGTGTAGCATGCAGCACACCACAGTGAACTCAGCGACTTGCTTAGGAGAATATTGCAGGGAGCCCCCAAAGTGGTCCAGGCATCGGACGTGCTGCTTTAGCACTCTAATTGTCTTCTCGGCCATGTTGCGTGTGGTTATATGGCAGATATTGTAGCGACGTTCGCCTTCTGTCTGTGTTTTGCGGAGGGGTTCAAGAGCAAGGTACAAGCCCGTAACCTTTGTCCACCAGCATCCAGCTCTGGCCTTCTAGCTGCTCCTCAAACAACTGTGAGAGAGTGCTCTCATGCAAGATGAAAGCATCATGGATGCTCCCTGGAAATTTTGCATTTACTGACATGATACGCTGACGATGGTCACAGATAATCTGTACGTTCAGCGAGTGGAATTCCTTTCGGTATCTGTAAACCTCCGGATCGTCAGAAGGTGCTCGCAGGGTAATGTGCATACAGTCAATGGCACCCTGTACCTTGGGGAAGTCAGCAATTCGTGCAAAGCCTACAGCCCTCTCATTCTGTGCCTCCCTGGTCATTGGTAAGTTGATGAAGACCTTCCTACATGCAAACAGTGCAGTAGTTACCTGGCGAGTGAACACCTCTTTTCGAAAGCGCAGCCTTCTAACGCACTATGTCTCAGTCAGGTGGAGGTATGAGTGATGTTCCCTGTAAACTCGTTGTGGGTAAGGCCTCCTCCCCATAATTCTGTGACCTCTTTGATTACGCTGATAATGCTGTCGAATAAACTGCCTTCCATGATTATCCTAAATAGCATAAGCAGTCACCAAATATGGCACAGATAGAATAGGCCCCATTCTTAAAATGTCTTAAATGCCTTTAAATGCCCTTAAATGTCCTTAAATGCCCTTAAAAATGAATTATAAACTCACTCATCCTTAAACGCCGCCTTCTCTCCAAACCCTTAACTCAGCTCCGTTTTCCAAGATGGCGCCGTTATCGCCGATTTCGATCCGACTTGACCAGGTAAGACAAGCTTTTTCAGTTCGGTATTCATCACTTAAAAATGTCATTATTGGCCAAATTCATAAAAATGGCGATATCGTTGTTTTTGATGTCACAAAAACAGTTTGTACAAATGGCGGTAGTTATTTTTTAACGAGGGCGTTAAACCACTGGCCAAATTTGAAAAATGTTCTTACATTTTTTAACGACAAAAAAGTCATTTTAGCACGAAAAAATGGCATTAAAGCTTGCGTTAGGCTGGCTAATTTCATGGAAGGAGGCCATTTTGGCCCATCGTGACCGCACCAGTCGACCAAGAGCTATCCAGCTAAACCCATTTTCCAGCTCTTCGTCTGTAGTCCTGTAGGTTATGGCACATTAAGTGCACATTCAAGTATTTTTTAAATGTGGTGAAGCTTTCTTCCTCTACCACCTTTTCAGGCAGTGAGTTCCAGACCACCACCACCCTCTGGATGAAGACATTTCCCCTCATATCTCCTCTAAACCTCCCTCAATTACTTTAAATTTATGCCCCCTGATTGTTGACCCCTCCACCAAGGGAAACAGGTCCTTCCTATCCACTCTATCCAGGCCCCTCATAATTTTATACACTTTGTACTTTGGTTCGGTATTCACGAAGGAGGACACGAACAACCTTCCGGTTATAAAAGGGGTCGGGGGGTCTAGTAAGGAGGAGGAACTGAGGGAAATCCTTATTAGTCGGGAAATTGTGTTGGGGAAATTGATGGGATTGAAGGCCGATAAATCCCCAGGGCCTGATGGACTGCATCCCAGAGTACTTAAGGAGGTGGCCTTGGAAATAGTGGATGCATTGACAGTCATTTTCCAACATTCCATTGACTCTGGATCAGTTCCTATGGAGTGGAGGGTAGCCAATGTAACCCCACTTTTTAAAAAAGGAGGGAGAGAGAAAACAGGGAATTACAGACCGGTCAGCCTGACATCGGTAGTGGGTAAAATGATGGAATCAATTATTAAGGATGTCATCGCAGTGCATTTGGAAAGAGGTAATATGATAGGTCCAAGTCAGCATGGATTTGTGAAAGGGAAATCATGCTTGACAAATCTTCTGGAATTTTTTGAGGATGTTTGCAGTAGAGTGGACAAGGGAGAACCAGTTGATGTGGTATATTTGGACTTTCAGAAGGCTTTCGACAAGGTCCCACACAAGAGATTAATGTGCAAAGTTAAAGCACATGGGATTGGGGGTAGTGTGCTGACATGGATTGAGAACTGGTTGTCAGACAGGAAGCAAAGAGTAGGAGTAAATGGGGACTTTTCAGAATGGCAGGCAGTGACTAGTGGGGTACCGCAAGGTTCTGTGCTGGGGCCCCAGCTGTTTACACTGTACATTAATGATTTAGACGAGGGGATTAAATGTAGTATCTCCAAATTTGCGGATGACACTAAGTTGGGTGGCAGTGTGAGCTGCAAGGAGGATTCTATGAGGCTGCAGAGCGACTTGGATAGGTTAGGTGAGTGGGCAAATGCATGGCAGATGAAGTATAATGTGGATAAATGTGAGGTTATCCACTTTGGTGGTAAAAACAGAGAGACAGACTATTATCTGAATGGTGACAGATTAGGAAAAGGGCAGGTGCAAAGAGACCTGGGTGTCATGGTACATCAGTCATTGAAGGTTGGCATGCAGGTACAGCAGGCGGTTAAGAAAGCAAATGGCATGTTGGCCTTCATAGCGAGGGGATTTGAGTACAAGGGCAGGGAGGTGTTGCTACAATTGTACAGGGCCTTGGTGAGGCCACACCTGGAGTATTGTGTACAGTTTTGGTCTCCTAACCTGAGGAAGGACATTCTTGCTATTGAGGGAGTGCAGCGAAGGTTCACCAGACTGATTCCCGGGATGGCGGGACTGACCTATCAAGAAAGACTGGATCAACTGGGCTTGTATTCACTGGAGTTCAGAAGAATGAGAGGGGACCTCATAGAAACGTTTAAAATTCTGACGGGGTTAGACAGGTTAGATGCAGGAAGAATGTTCCCAATGTTGGGGAAGTCCAGAACCAGGGGACACAGTCTAAGGATAAGGGGGAAGCCATTTAGGACCAAGATGAGGAGGAATTTCTTCACCCAGAGAGTGGTGAACCTGTGGAATTCTCTACCACAAAAAGTTGTTGAGGCCAATTCACTAAATATATTCAAAAAGGAGTTAGATGAAGTCCTTACTACTAGGGGAATCAAGGGGTATGGTGAGAAAGCAGGAATGGGGTACTGAAGTTGCATGTTCAGCCATGAACTCATTGAATGGCGGTGCAGGCTAGAAGGGCCGAATGGCCTACTCCTGCACCTATTTTCTATGTTTCTATGTTTCTTTCAATCAGGTCTCCCCACAGCCTCCTCTGTTCCAAAGAAAATCGACCCAACATTTCCAATCTTCCCTCGTAGCCAAAATTTTCCAGTCCAGGCAACATTCTTGTAAATCTCCTATGCACCCGTTCTAGTGCAATCACACCTTTCCTGTAATGTGGTGACCAGAACTGTACACAGTACTCCAGCTGTGGCTGAACCAATGTTTTACACAGTTCAAGCATAATGTCCTTGCTCTTGTATTCCATGCCTCGACAAATAAGGGCAAGTATTCCATATGCCATCTTAACCACCTTATCTACCTGGCCTGCTACCTTCAGGGATCTGTGGACTTGCACTCCAAGGTCCCTTTGTTCCTCTACACTTTTCAGTGTCATACCATTTAATGTGTATTCCCTTGCCTTGTTAGACCTCCCCAAATGCATTACCTCACACTTATCCGGATAGAATTCCATTTGTCACTGTTCTGCCCACCTGGCCAGATAAATCACATCTACTGCATTACCCTTGTCTACTCCATCTATTACCTCTTCAAAGAATGCAATGAAGTTGATCAAGCAAGACTTTCCCTTTTGAAATCCATCCTGACTATTCATTATTATATTTTTGGTTTCTCGATGTTCTATTTTTTCCTTTAGTAGGGATTTCATTATTTTTCCTACCACCGATGTTAAGCTGACTAGTCTATAGTTCCCTGGACATGTTCTATCTCCCTTCTTAAATATAGGTATTATGTTAATTATCCACCAGTCCTCTACTATACCTTTTTCTAAAGATTTATTAAATATGCGTAATAGTGCCTCGGCTAGTCTTCCCTAGATTCTTTTAAAATACGCAGATGTAATCCTTCCAGACCAGGGGTTATTTCCTCTTTGAGTTTGATTAGTTTAATTAATATTTTTCCTCTTTATTTTAAATATGATTATATCATTTCTAATCTCTCCTCCCAATGTCATGTCTACCTGATCTGTTAAGTCATCCTCAACACTGTGGGACTGCCGAAGAAGAAGACCTGATCTGTCTCCCTGAAATGATCGAAGCAAGGTAATTATTTAATATTTATGCCATTTCTCTATCACTGCCTGTGATTTTATCCTGACCATCCCTGCATGGCCTTATTCCCATCCCGATTTTCTTTTTTTATTAAAGTGCCTGTAGAATATTTTACTATTTTGTTTTAAGTTCCTTGATAATTTAATTTCATAGTTCCTCTTTGCCCTCCTAATTGCTTCTTAGACTTCTCTCCTAATCACTTCATATTCTCTCTTGTCATGCTCTCCCCTGTTCTCCATGTATTTATTGTATTAGTCTTTCCTTACCCTCAATTTTTCCCTTATGTCCTTATTCATCCATGGTGTCTCATTAGAGCTTAGATTGTTTTTTAATGGAAAACATTTTTCCTGGACTCTGTTGAACACCATTTTATATGTTTCCCATTGCTGTTCTACATCTTTGTTTGCAAACACTGTTGTCCATTTTATTTTCCCAAGTTCTATTCTCAGCCCTCAAAATAGGCTTTTCCCGACTCTATTACCCTGGTCTTCATCATACTTATGTCCTTCTCAATTATTATCATAAAGCGTATTATATTATGGTCACTGTTGCCTAAATGTTCCCTTTTGTTTACTTCCTTTTTTGCTCTGGTTCATTCTCCATTACTATATCCAGTAGCGAATCCTCCCTTATCATGCTTCTTATTCAAGAGGGAGCTAGATATGGCCCTTACGGCTAAAGGGATCAAGGGGTATGGAGAGAAAGCAGGAAAGAGGTACTGAGGTGAATGATCAGCCATGATCTTATTGAATAGTGGTGCAGGCTCAAAGGGCCGAATGGTCTACTCCTGTACTTATTTTCTATGTTTCTATGTTTCTATGTTACATATTAGGTTAGAAAGGAGTTCTATACACATTGTAGGAATTCCATTCCCTTATCCTCCTTTACCTACCTCTTTTGGCCAATTAATTTCAGGGGAATTGAAAACCCCCATGATTATTATTCTATGATTTTTTTTTACTCATTTCCCTCATTTGTTTGCATATTTCTTCATCAACCTCCCTTTCATTATTAGGTGGTTTGTAGACTACCCATATTAATGTGATTGATCCTTAATTATCATTTATCTCTATCCACATGGATTCTATATCTGTCTTACTGATAGCTACGCCACTTTTTTCTACTGCCACTATGTTATCTATCATAAGTACAGCTACTCCACCTCCCTATTTATCTCAGCTTGTTGATAAAGACTAGCGAGATTTGCGAAGCATTCACAATCATTATGAGGTTGCCAATAGACACTTTGAGAAGTCAACAGTATCCAGAGGAGCAGCTATTGACCTGCATGATTCTATGCTGTTGGTCACTTACCAGAGCATATATTGTGATACCGACAGCAGGAGCAGAACATTCGAGTTCTCCACTTGCACAAGTTGTAAACATTTGATCCTGCTGGATCTTTCAGGTCCGGCCTTCATTTCTTTTTCTTTTCTATATCAGTAAGTAAACTTTAGCATTGTTGTTGCCAAATTAAGTTAATCTAGGGTTAAGTCATGGCAGGACAGCTCCGACACGTGTTATGCTCCTCCTGCACTATGTGGGAAGTCAGGGACGCTTCCGGTGTCCCTGACGACTACGTGTGCGGGAAGTGTATCCGCCTCCAGCTCCTGACGAACCGCATTGCGGCACTGGAGCTGCGGGGTGGATGAACTCTGGAGCATGCACGATGCTGAGAATGATGTGAATAGCATGTTTAGCGAGTTGGTCTCACCGCAGGTAAAGGGTACACAGTCAGATAGTAAATGGGTGACCAAAAGGAAGAGCATTGGAAGGAGGTAGTGCAGGGATCCCCTGCAGTCATCCCTGGCAAAACAGGTACACTGCTTCGGGTACTGTTGAGGGGGATGACTCATCAGGGGAAGGCAGCAGCAGCCAAGTTCATGTCACCATGGGTGGCTCTGCTGCACAGGAGGGCAGGAAAAAGAGTGGGAGAGCTATAGTGATAGCAGATTCAATTGTAAGGGGAATAGATAGGCGTTTCTGTGGCCGCAACCGAGACTTCAGGATGGAATGTTGCCTCCCTGCTGCAAGGATCAAGGATGTCTCAGAGCGGGTGCAGGACAATCTGAAAAGGGAGGGTGAACAGCCAGTTGTCGTGGTGCACAATGATATAGGTAAAAAACGGGATGAGGTCCTATGAGACGAATTTTGGGAGCTAGGAGCTAAATTAAAAAGTAGGACCTCAAAAGTAGTAATCTCAGGATTGCTACCAGTGCCACGTGCTAGTCAGAGTAGGAATCGCAGGATAGCTCAGATGAATTCGTGGCTTGAGGAGTGGTGCAAAAGGGAGGGATTCAAATTCCTGGGACATTGGAACAAGCTCTGGGGGAGGTGGGACCAGTACAAACTGAACGGTCTGCACCTGAGCAGGACCGGAACCAATGTCCTAGGGAGAGTGTTTGCTAGTGCTGTTGGGGAGGAGTTAAACTAACATGGCAAGGGGATGGGAATCTATGCAGGGAGACAGAGGGAAATAAAATGGATGCAGAAGCAAAAGATAGAAAGGAGAATAGTAAAAGTGGAGGGCAGAAAAACCCAAGGCAAAAAACAAAAAGGGCCACATTACAGCAAAACTCTAAAGAGGCAAAGCATGTTAAAAAGACAAGCCTGAAGGCTCTGTGCCTCAATGCGAGGAGTATTCAGAATAAGGTGGACGAATTAACTGCGCAGACAGCAGTTAACGGATATGATGTAATTGGCATCACGGAGACATGGCTCCAGGGTGACTAAGGCTGGGAACTCAACATCCAGCGTATTCAACATTTAGGAAGGATAGGCAGAGAGGAAAAGGAGGCGGGGTGGCGTTGCTGGTTAAAGAGGAAATTAATGCAATAGTAAGGAGGGACATTAGCCTGGATGATGTGGAATCGATATGGGTGGAGCTGCGGAATACCAAAGGGCAGAAAACGCTAGTGGGAGTTGTGTACAGACCACTAAACAGTAGTAGTGAGGTTGGGGACAGCATCAAACAAGAAATAAGGGATGTGTGCAATAAAGGTACAGCAGTTATCATGGGCGACTTTAATCTACATATTGATTGGGCTAACCAAACTGGTAGTAATGCAGTGGAGGAGGATTTCCTGGAGTGTATTAGGGATGGTTTTCTCAACCAATATTTCGAGGAACCAACTAGAGAGCTGGCCATCCTAGATTGGGTGAGGTGCAATGAGAAGGGAATAATTCGCAATCTTGTTGTGCGAGGCCCCCTGGGAAGAGTGACCATAATATGGTAGAATTTTTTATTAAGATGGAGAGTGACACAGTTAATTCAGAAACTAGGGTCCTGAACTTAAGGAAAGGTAACTTCGATGGTATGAGGGGTGAATTGGCTAGAATAGACTGGCAAAGGATACTTAAAGGGTTGACGGTGTTAAGCAATGGCAAACATTTAAAGATCACATGGATGAACTTCAGCAATTGTACATCCCTGTCTGGAGTAAAAATAAAACGGCGAAGGTGGCTCAACTGTGGCTAACAAGGGAAATTAAGGATAGTGTTAAAACCAAGGAAGAGGCATATAAATTGGCTAGAAAAAGTAACAAACCTAGGAGTGGGAGAAATTTAGAATTCTACAGAGGAGGACTAAGGGTTTAATTAAGAGGGGGGAAATAGAGTACGAGAGGAAACTTGCAGGGAACATAAAAACTGACTGCAAAAGCTTCTATAAATATGTGAAGAGAAATAGAGTAATGAAGACAAATGTAGATCCCTTGCAGTCCGATTCAGGTGAATTTATAATGGGGAACAAAAAAATGGCAGACCAATTGAACAAATACTTTGGTTCTGTCTCCACGAAGGAAGACACAAATAACCTTCCGAATGTACTAGGGGACAGTGGGTCTCATGAGAAGGAGGAACTGAAGGATATCCTTATTAGGAAGGAAATTGTGTTAGGGAAATTGATGGGATTGAAGGCTGATAAATCCCCGGGGCCTGATAGTCTGCATCCCAGAGTACTTAAGGAAGTGGCCCTAGAAATAGTGGATGCATTGGTGATCATTTTCCAACAGTCTATCGACTGGATCAGTTCCTGTGGACTGGAGGGTAGCTAATGTAACACCACTTTTTAAAAAAGGAGGGAGAGAGAAAACGGGTAATTATCAACCGGTTAGCCTGACATCAGTAGTGGGGAAAATGTTGGAATCAATCATTAAGGATGAAATAGCAGTACATTTGGAAAGCAGTGACAGGATCGGTCCCAGTCAGCATGGATTTATGAAAGGGAAATCATGCTTGACGAATTTTCTGGAATTTTTTGAGGATGTAACTTGCAGAGTGGACAAGGGAGAACCAGTGGATGTGGTGTATTTGGACTTTCAAAAGACTTTTGACAAGGTCCCGCACAAGAGATTGGTGTGCAAAGTCAAAGCGCATGGTATTGAGGGTAATGTACTGACGTGAATAGAGAACTGGTTGGCAGATAGGAAACAGAGAGTCGGGATAAACGGGTGCCTTTCAGAATGGCAGGCAATGACTAGTGGAGTGCCGCAGAGCTCAGTACTGGGACTCCAGCTCTTTGCAATATACATTAACGATTTGGATGAAAGAATTGAGTATAATATCTCCAAGTTTGCAGATGACACTAAACTGGGTGGCGATGTGAGCTGTGAGAGGGACGTTAAGAGGCTGCAGGGTGACTTGGACAGGTTAGGTGAGTGGGCAAATGCATGGCAGATGCAGTATAATGTGGATAAATGTGAGGTTATCCATTTTGGGGGCAAAAACACAAAGACAGAATATTATCTGAATGGCGGCAGATTAGGAAAAGGGGAGGTATAACGAGACCTGGGGGTCATGGTTCATCAGTCATTGAAGGTTGGCATGCAGGTACAACAGGCAGTGAAGAAGGCAAATGGTATGTTGGCCTTCATAGCTCGGCGATTTGAGTATAGGACCAGGGAGGTCTTACTACAGTTGTACAGGGCCTTGGTGAGGCCTCACCTGGAATATTGTGTTCAGTTTTGGTCTCCTAATCTGAGGAAGGACGTTCTTGCTATTGAAGGAGTGCAGCGAAGTTTCACCAGACTAATTCCAGGGATGGCTGGACTGTCATATGAGGAGAGACTGGATCAACTGGGCCTTTATTCACTGGAGTTCAGAAGGATGAGAGGGGATCTCATAGAAACGTATAAGATTCTGATGGGACTGGACAGTTTAGATGCGGGAAAAATGTTCCCGATGTTGGGGAAGTCCAGAACCAGGGGTCATAGTTTTAGGATAAGAGGTAGGACTGAGATGAGGAGAAACTTCTTCACTCAGAGAGTTGTTAACCTGTGGAATTCCCTGCCGCAGAGAGTTGTTGATGCCAGTTCATTGTATATATTCAAGAGGGAGTTAGATATGGCCCTTACGGCTAAGGGGATCAAGGGGTATGGAGAGAAAGCAGCAAAGGGGTACTGAGGGAATGATCAGCCATGATCTTATATCTTATTGAATGGCGGTGCAGGCTCGAAGGGCCGAATGGCCTACTCCTGCACCTATTTTCTATGTTTATATGTTTCTATGTTAATATTCACAATGAGCTCCAGGCCTGGATTGATCTTACTACTGGGAGTTCACCTAAGTGGGGTGAAATCTGGTGCATCATGAATCCTTAAAAGGCTGTAGCCAAAAGATTGAAATGGTTGTAGCCACTTAAAGGTAACTTGTTGAATGTAGGTTTAAATTTATACCAGGATATTTCCTCAGAGTTACTGCTGATCCAATACTATAACTTCATAGACTCATAGAATAGTACAGCACAGAAGGAGGCCATTCAGTCCATTGAGTCTGCTTTCGAAGAGCAATTAATTAATTCAGCTTCCCTGCTTTTTCCCAATATGCTTGCAATTATTAATCCTTCAAGTATTTATCCAATTCCATTTTGAAGGCTACTATTGTATCTGTATCCACCACCCTATCAGGCAGTACATTCCTAATCCTAACCACTCATTGAGTAAAAAAGCTTTTCTGAATGTCGCCTCTGGTTCTTTTGCCAATCACCTTAAATCTGCGCCCTCTCATTATCAACCTTTCAGCCATTGGAAACAGTTTCTCTTTATTTACTCTATCTAAATCTTCTGGGGGGGGGGGAAATTGTGGTCGGAGGCTTCCTTCGTATGGACGCCTCCAACCCGAAAAAAATCTACGAAAGTACCCGGTGGTCCCGGAGGAACGTAGAATCCTGGTCGGAGGCCTAGATTCACTGTGCAATGCATGGAAAGATGTCTTGTACGTACAAGCTGGAGTCACATGGGCCTGGACCACCAATCACTATGCAGTATTCTCATTGATAAAAATGGGAGCTCCGTTTGTACGCGTTTCCATTACTATCAATGAGCAAAAGCCCTAAAACACCGAAACATGGCATAATAAATAAATAAAACACCTCACATATTTAAAATTATTTACAATTAAATGTAATTAAATGTTTTAGAAAAAATATATATTGTTTGGAATTTTTTTAATGTGTTTTAATAGTGTTAACAATAAACTTACCTTAATAGACAGGGTTTTTAATATAAAAATGAGTGTTTAAATGTAATTTTTATATGTTTTAAAACTCTTACGCTAGGAAAGGTAAGCTATGCGCCTGCTTTTACCAGGCATAAAAGTTTGAAGGACATTCGCTGGGCGTGAGTTGGGCAAATAGCCTAATCTCTCCTGTGCGGATGTCAGTCTCCCAGGGATGGGGAGGATCTATCAAGAGGAATCTTGACAGATCAGAAAAGCCGGTTTTCAGCGCATGCACATTGCGCCCTGAAAATTGCCTTTTGCGAGGCCTTGCCGGATCCGTGAGCAATTCGTACAGACCTGGTGAGGCCGAGAGTTTTCGGCCCTTTATGATTTTAATCACCTCATCAAATTCTCTTAGCCTTCTCTGATCCAAGGAGAACAACCCCAGGAGATTGGGAGGAGTGCCAAACAATGCGAGACCTGACCAGAGCAGGAGCTTGAAAAGGAGCGGCACAGAGCGGGAGGAGCCGGATCTTGGGAGGAGCTATCTGCAGCAGCGCCAAACGGACCTGGGCATGTAAGAAGTAAAAGGATTCAAAGTGTGATGTCACAGCCAAGCAGGTAAGTAATTGGCTGGTTGGTTAGTGAGTATTGCTCTATTTCTCTTTTTTTTAATCTTGAGCACTGCTGCAAGTTAAGAGCTGCGATTAAAAAAGTAAACATAGACAAGTATAGTTCTACACTAAAAAACCTCATTAATTAAATAAAATATTTAATTTTTTTAAAGTTTTTAAGTTCACTTCTGCTAAGTATTTGATAGACTATAAAATAAAGGGTAACAGCTGATTGCTGAGTAGCTGCTGAGTGTGTTTTGCTAAATTGCAAAGTTTTTTTTCTGCTCGATAGTTTCGAGTCTATTAACTAGAGGCATGACAGGGCAGCCATGAGGGAAGTCCTGGACACTTCATGTAGCCTGGATGACCACGTGGACTCCAGCTGCAGCAACTTGAGCTCCGCAATTCAGAGCTTGAGCGGCGGCTGTAGTCATTGTGGTGCTTCCTTGAGACTGAGAATTTTGTGGATAGCATGTTTCAGGAGGTGATCACCCCGCAGCTTAAGAGTGTGCAGACAGAGAGGAAGTGGGTAACCACATGACAGAGGAGGAGTACTAGGCAGGTAGTACAGGAGTCCTCCGAGTCCATCTCGCTCTCCAACCAGTATTCTGTTCTGAATGCTGGTGAAGGCGATGATGCCTCTGGGGAGTGCAGCCAGAGCCAAGTCCACGGCACCACGGGTGGCTCAGGGGGAGAGGAAGAAGAGTGTAAGAGCAATAGTGATAGGGGATTCGATAGTCAGGGGAGAAGACAGGCGTTTCTGCGGCCACAGACGTGACTCCAGGATGGTATGTTGCCTCCCTGGTGCCAGGCTCAAGGATGTCACCGAGCGGCTGCAAGACATTCTGGGGGGAGAGGGTGAACATCCAGAAGTCGTGGTCCATATCAGTACCAATAACATAGGTAGAAAGAGGGATGAGGTCCTGCAGGCAGAGTTTAGGGAGTTAGGAGAGAGATTAAAAAGCAGGACCTCAAAGGTAGTAATCTCCGGATTATTGCTGGTGCCACGCGTTACTGAGTACAGAAATAGGAGGATTGAGAAGATGAATGTGTGGCTGGAAAGATGATGCAGGTGGGAGGGCTTTAGATTCCTGAGGCATTGAGACCGTTTCTGGGGGAGGTGGGACCTGTACTAGCCGGACGGGTTGTATCTCAACAGAGCCGGGACCAGTATCCTCGTGGGAGGATTTGCTAGTGCTGTTGGGGAGGGTTTAAACCAGCTTGGCAGGAGATGGGAACTTGAGAATAGATTGAGTGGGGAGAGAAGCAAAGCTGGAATTGGACAGCAGAAAAGCAAAGTGAATTTGGAAGACAGAGGAAACAAGAGCTGGAAAATAGACAGCAGAGGAGTTTGGCAATACTAAATGGTCTATACTTCAATGCAAGGAGTATAGGAAATAAAGCAGATGAGCTGAGAGCAGAGATTGACACTTGAGAGTATGATATTATAGCTATTACTGAGACATGGCTGAAAGAAGGGCAGGTATGGCAGCTCAACATTCCTGGTTACAGGGTTTTCAGACGGGATAGAGAGGGGGATAAAAAAGGAGGGGGGGGTCGCAGTTTTGATTAAAGAAACAATCACAGGTGTAAGGAGGGATGATATGTTAGAGGGGTCATCAAACAAGGCCATATGGGTTGAACTGAAGAACAAAAAAGGGCTGATCACACTACTGGGAGTGTACTCTAGACCCCCAAGCAATCAGAGGGAGATAGAAGAACAAATATGTGGGCAAATTGCTGCGAAGCGCAAACACTATAGAGCTGTAATAGTGGGGGATTTCACTACCCTAATATTAACTGAGAAAAAGGTAGTGGGAATGGTACAGAGGGTGTGGAATTCCTAAAATATATTCAGAAGACCTTCTTTAGTCATATGTAACAAGCCCAACAAGGGAGGGAGCAGTTCTGGACTTGGTTTTGGCGACTGAAGAGGGGCAGGTGGAAGGGGTGCAAGTGGGAGAGCATTTTGGTGCTAGTGGTCATAATTCAGTAAGATTTAGGGTAGTTATAGAAAATGACAAAAGGGGGACCAGGAATAAAAGTTCTTAATTATGGTAAAACCAATTTTGCTGAGCTGAGATGGGATTTGGCCAAAGTGGACTGGAAACGGCTACTTGATGGTAAATCAGTGTCAGAGTAGCGGGAGGCATTGAAGGAGGAGATCCTGAGGGTACAAAGCAAGTATGTACCCATAAAAAAAAGGATGGGGCTAACAAATATAGAGCTCCCTGGATGTCAAGGAAAGATTTAAAAAAAAAGGGAAGTATTTGACAGATTCTGAGAACTCAATACTGCAGAAAATCTAGAGGAGTATAAGAAGTGCAGGGGTGCAATTAAAAAAGATACCAGGAAAGCAAAGAGAGAGCATGAAAGAATGTTGGTAAGTAAAATGAAGGAAAACCCAAATATGTTTTATAAATACATTAAGAGCAAGAGGATAACTAGAGAAAGAGTGGGGCCTATTAGAGACCATAAAGGAAATCTGTGTATGGAGGCTGAAGACGTGGGTATGGTTCTTAATGAATACTTTGCATCTGTTTTCACAAAAGATATGGGCGATGCAGACTTTGCAATGAGGGAGGAGTGTGAAATAATAGACGAGATATACATAGTGAGAGAGAAAGTATTAAGCAATTTAACAGCTTTGAAAGTGGATAAATCCCCAGACCCAGATGAAATGCATCCCAGGCTGTTAAGAGAAGCAAAAGAGGAAATAGCAGGGGCTCTGACCATCATTTTCCAATCCTCTCTGGCTGCACGTGTGGTGCCAAAGAACTGGAGGATTGCTAATGTTGTACTTTGTTTAAAAAGGGAGAAAGAGATAGACCGAGCAATTACAGGCCAGTCAGCCTAACCTCGGTGGTGGTAAAATTATTGGAAAATATCCTGAGGGACAGGATAAATCTTCATTTGCAAAGACATGGGACAAGAACCTCAATTTTTTTGCATGCTTAACGCCCACTTAACGCCTATTTTACCACTGAAATGACGTATAACGCTCATATATTGCCCATTTTGGCACTAAATGGAAACTGACGGGCATTTTTAGGAAACTTATCACCGAGTGTTATTTTCCCCATGTGCTTAACACCAGGAAAAAATATTTCGGCCCGTCCACATCAGAATAGGTAAAATCCACGCCCATTATATCGCACAGCGTTACTTTCCGCACGGAATTAACGCCGAGATTCAATAATACCGCCTGCTCATTTTTTTGTCGTAAAGTGCACATTTGGTGAAACTAACGCCCAGGAAATTTCCCACTGTCACTTTCACCACCTCACACACACATTGCCCACAATATCGCTCGCCCAAAAAATCACCCAGAAAAAATAGAACTATTCTGAACTAAAGCCAGCAGTGTGGTTGCCATTTTTACAATTGCAGGTCGTTTCATTCAAAAGGCTGCTGTGCTTCAACCTCGGCGGAGTTCAGATGTACTCTGCAGGTCGTTGGTGTTGATGTGAACATCTCTACAAACATCTTGACCATACTGTGACCGATTTGAATTGAGTGGGTGTCTTCGTCGGGACATTCCTTGTTTGTGACCAATCGGTGGAAAACAGAGAGCTACTGCAATGGGGCCTGTCCTTTCTCACTCTCTCTTGGTGACTAATTACATGCAGCAGACTCTAGATCACCAAAGGTACGCTTCACTGCATTATGTGTCCAATGTAAGAAGTGACAGACTAATGAGGAGGACCAGACATTACACCCCCCAGTAAGTACAAGCAGAAGCATTCTTACCTCGACTTGCCCGACACCACCTGCTTTCGGAGACTGCGTTTCCACAAAGAGGTTATCACTGAGGTATGCCAGCTGATAAGGGCAGATCTGCAGCCTGCCAGCACCATCAGTACTGCACTCTCTGTCGAGGTCAAAGTCACTGTCGTTCTACGCCTCGGGTTCTTTTCAGGCCACAGCTGGAGACAATTGCGGACTTTCTTAGCATGCCACACATCACTGCATTAGACAGGTCACTGAAGTCCTGTACGCACGCAGGAGGGACTTGATCAGCTTCCCTATGACCAGGGAGGCACAGAGTGAGAGGGCTCTAGGATTCTACAGAATTGCAAACTTCCCCAAGGTGCAGGGAGTAATAGACTGTAAGCACATTACAATGCGGGCATCTTTTCAGGATGCAGAGGTTTTCAAGAACCGCAAGGGATTCCACTCCCTGAGTGTTCAACTGGTTGTCGACCACCAGCAACTTATAATGGCAGTGAATGCTAAATTTCCGGGCAGCATCCATGATGCTCCCATTCTGAGTGAGAGCACTGTATCTGACTTGTTTAACAATCAGCCACAAGGTCAATGCTGGATGCTTGGTGACAAGGGATATGGCCTCGCCAGCTGGCTGATGACCCCCTTGCATGACACCCACACTGAAGCCAAGAGGCGATACAACGAGAGCCACAAAGCAACTCGCAATATCATGGAGAAAACTTTAGATGGAGCAGCGCTTTAGATGCCTGGACCAATCAGGAGGCGAGCTCCAATACCACTCTGAGCAGGTAGCTCAATTCGTGGTGGTGTGCTCCATGCTGCACAACTTGGCTATCAGGAGGGGACAAGAATTGCCTGATGAGTCTGACAGTCCACCTCACCAGAGAGGGGAAGAGGAGGACGAGGAGGCGGACGATGATATTGGCCCAGACAATCAGGCTGATGCTGAAGCCATGCCCCTGTCCCCCTGTGGACTGCATGAAAGGGTCCACGGTGTCATGATAGCTGCAAGAGCCTCACGTCAGGAGCTCATCAATGATCGCTTTGCATGAAAGAACGTTTGTGTTATTTACAAGGCTGACACATTGCTGGGTGTGCAGGTCATACATCAATGGTGGGCGTCACCTTGGTGAAAGTTAAAGACAGTTAAAAACCGGCTTTTCCGATCTGTCAAGATATCTCTTGACAGATACTCCGCATCCCCAGGAGAAGGACATCCTTGCGGGCGAGATTGGGCTATTTGCTCATCTCTTGCCTAGCGAATAGCCTACTTTTACCAGCGTAAGAGTTTTAAAACATGTAAAAATAAAATTTAAATATACATTTTTATATTAAGAACCCTGTCCACTAAGGTAAGTTTATTTTAAACCCTATTAAAACACATTTTTTTTAAATCCCCAAAATATATATTTTGGACACTAGGGATAGTCGACACTGAGATGATCATGTAATTCCCAGGATGTAATGGTTCCTGTACTGCTGTTGCATTGAACACTGTCTGTGGAGGGCATCATGCCAGTGTTGAATAGTGGAGGTGTGGCAATGGGCCAATATTCTGGTGTTTTGTTTTATTTCTTTTGGAGATCAGGGGGTATTTGTGCAAAACCTTTCAGAGAATGTGATGGGGTAAAGGCTGTGAGTGGGTGGGTTATAATTAGTCTACAAAAGGAGAAAACATGATGGGTTGAATGGCCTTTTTTGTCCCATGTTCTTTCTCTATCGTTCCCTAAAACAGCAGTGTGTAACAACATTTTAAAAAGCTTTAATGTATCCATTTCTACATAAAAACATTAAGATGAAAGTGTTATTTCTTTCAAAATGGAGTCTGTGCTCTGAGGTGTTACTGTAAATTTGTAATGCTGGTGATCATGTTAGCATCAGTGCACATAGACTACTGCAGTGCAAGCTAGCAGCTGTCTAATTGCAATTTTGTAATTAATAATTACACAGTAGAAAATTATTTGCAATTATCTCCTCCTAAATCATAGTTTAAACAGTCCAAATTACACTACAAACAGCAGTGTAATTAAAACACTTCTGTAGAGTGCTTATTCAAACCTCATTCAGTTACAGGGAATTTCTCAATCACATTCTTCAGCTGATTCATACATTTAATTAGTCTTTAGTACTCAGAGGAAATTGGCTTTATTCAATAAGTGTCAATAATGCCAAACAAATGTAAATGTTACATTGACAGGGTTGCTGCAATCTTTATCAACCATTTTTTTTAAATGGTAATTGAATTCCAATCAGCATTTTAATGAGATAAGCTGAGTTTTTCTTGGCAGGTATGCACTGAATTGTAAGTGTATGAAAATGGGAGGGAAAACCTTCTTTGCTCCCTACAGTATTGTTTCTATAAAGATCTTAGTCATTCACCAATTTAATAATATAAAAAAGGAATATTATTCATTGTTAAGCAAAATGTCTCTTTAACAATAATCACTAATAGTGCTTGCAAAAATGATAAGTACGAAGCCTCTAAATATACTCTGGGTGTAGGCCTGTCGAATCAGACATGTATATTTTCAAGAATCAATATATTTTTGACAGACTTTAAGTATCATCAAAGCAGCAACCTGGCCCTAGCAGAAAGAGGACACTACGTTACATTTCTGCTATGGGGCAACCTTAACAATGGAACACAGTGATTATTTATGTTCCAAGACCCACACCAACTCTTCGGTCAGGGATTTGTCATAACGAAGGAAGTTGTATTGCTATAGATGCTTTCTAGCCCTCCCAAAACTCTTTACAACCAATGAAGTCATTTGAAATGTAGTCACTATTGTAATATAGGAAATGTGGGAGCCAATTTACAAACAGCAAGCTCCCACAAACAGCAAGCTCCCACAAACAGCAATGACATAACTGAGCAGATAATCTATTTGCTCCCCCTCCTCGTTCTCATTTACATGTTGTTCCTTGGCGACATCATCCGAAAACACAGCATCAGTTTCCACATGTATGCTGATGACACCCAGTTCTACCTCACGACCACTTCTCTCGAACCCTCCATGGTCTCTAAATTGTCAGACTGCTTGTCTGACATCCAGTTCTGGATGAGCAGAAATTTTCTCCAAATTAATATTGGGAAGACCAAAGCCATTGTTTTCGGTCCCCGCCACAAATTCTGTTCCCTAGCTACTGACTTCATCTCTCTCCCTATCTTCTGTCTGAGGCTGAACCAGACTGTTCGCAACCTTGGTGTCATATTTTACCCTGAAATCAGCTTTCGACCACATATCCGCAGCATAACTAAGACCGTCTATTTCCACCTCCACCATCGCCCATCTCTGCCCTTGCCTCAGCTTATCCGCTGCTGAAGCCCTCATCCATGCCTTTGTTACCTCTAGATTTGACTATTCCAACGCACTCCTGGCTGGCCTCCCACATTCTACCCTAGGTAAACTAGAGGTGATCCAAAATTCGGCTGTCCGTGTCCTAATTCGCACCAAATCCCACTCACCCATCACCCCTGTGCTCGCTGACCTGCATGGGCTCCCGGTTAAGCAATGCCTCGATTTCAAAATGCACATCCTTGTTTTCAAATCCCTCCATGGCCTCGCCCTTCCCTATCTCTGTAATCTCCTCCAACTCCACAAGCCCCCGAGATGTCTGTGCTCCTCTAATTCTGCCCACTTGAGCAGCCCTGATTATAATATTGGTGGCTGTGCCTTCTGTTGCCTAGGCCCTAAGCTCTGGAATTCTCTGCCAAACCTCTCCATCTCTCTACCTCTCTTTCCTCCTTCAAGATATGCCTTAAAATCTATCTCTTTGACTAAACATTAGGTCACCTGTCCTGATTTCTCCTTATGTGGCTCGGTGTCAAACTTTTTATCTCACAATATTCCTGTAAAGCACCTTGGGCCATTTCACTATGTTAAAGACACTATATAGCTTCAAGTTGTTGTTGTTTAGTGATGCTGGTTGAGGGATAAATATTGGCCAGAACTCCCCAGCTCTTCCTCAAAGTGCGATGGCAGTTTTACATCCACCTGAGAAGGCAGACGGGGCCTCGGTTTAACATCTCATCCAAAAGATGCCATTACCCACAGTGCAACACTCTCTCAGTACTGCACTGAAGCGTCCGCTTAAAATGGCCCAGAAATTGTGGGCGGAGGCTTCCCACGGGCGGTTGCCTCCAACTGCAAACATTTCTACGAAAGTACCTGGTGGTTACGGAGGTTCCGAGACTTCTGGTCCGAGGCCTCTATGTGTAAGGTTCCACCTATCCCAGGGACTTAAGCAGTTCGTATGTGGTGCTGGGATCACGTGGGCCAGTCCAACCTAACAAAATGGGGGTAATCCCATTCATACTTTTGGTGAGTTCCATTTCTACCGAGCCGCCATAAGTATGAATGGGAATACCCCCAAAATACACAAACGCATTAAATACATTTAAAAAACACATTACACATTATTTAAAATGCAATTTAATTAAATAGTTTATACAAAAATACATTTTTGTGAATTTTTTTGAATATGTTTTAACAGGGCTAAAAATAAACTTACCTTAATGGACAGGGTTTTTAATATATAATTGAGTGATAAGATTTTATTTTTCTATTTTTTAAAACTCTTACACTGGTAAAAGCAGACCTTACGCCTGCTTTTACCAACATAAGAATTTGAAGGACATTCGCTGCGCAGGAGTTGGACAAATAGTCCAACTCTCCGCCGCAGAGCCACTTTTCATTCAGATGCGATTTCTTGACAGATCGCAAGTTCCGGGTTTAGGCGCTTGTGCTTCGCATACCTAAACCCGGAACTTGAGGGGCCCCTACGGGCGCATGTGCGCATCCGCAGGGGACGTGATTTCAGGCCCGTTATGTGCTCATGTTTTTAGAGTGGGACTTGAACCCATAACCTTCCGAGTGAGAGTGAGAGCAAAAGACAAGGCTGAAGCATTTGCAATCATCTTCAGCCAGAACTGCCAAGTGGATGATCCATATCTTCCTCCTCCTGAGATCCCATCATCACAGAGGCCGGCCTTCAGTCAATTCAATTCACTCCATGTGATATCAAGAAATGGCTGAGCGCACTGGATACGGCAAAGGCTATGGGCCCTGACAACATGCTGGCTGTTGTGCTGAAGACTTGTGCTCCAGAACTAGCCGTGCCTCTAGCCAAGCTGTTCCAGTACAGCTACAACACTGGCATCTATCCAACAATGTGGAAAACTGCCCAAGTTTGTCCTGTCCACAAAAAGCAGGACCAATCCAATTTGACCAATCACCGGCCCATCAATTTACTCTCAATCATCAGCAAAGTGATGGAAGGTGTCATCAACAGTGTTATCAAGCGGCACTTACTCACCAATAAACTGCTCACTGATGCTCAGTTTGGTTCAGCCTGGACCAGTCGGGTCCAGACCTCATTACGGACTTGGTCCAAACATGGACAAAATAGCTGAATTCCAGAGGTGAGGTGAAAGTGACTGCCCTTGACATCAAGGCAGCATTTGACTGAGGCTGGCATCAAGGAGCCCGAGTAAAATTGAAGTCAATGGGAATCAAGGGCAAAACTCTCCACTGGCTGGAGCCATACCTAGCGCAAAGGAAGATAGTTGTGGTTGTTGGAGGTCAATCATCACAGCCCCAGGACATCGCTGCAGGAGTTCCTCAGGGCAGTGTCCAGGGCCCAACCATCTTCAGCTGCTTCATCAATGACCTTCCCTCCATCATAAGGTCAGAAGTGGGGATGTTCGCTGATGACTGTACAGTGTTCAGTGCCATTCGCAACTCCTCAGATAATGAAGCAGTCCATTCCCACATGCAACTAGACCTGGATGACATTCAGGCCTGGGCTGATAAGTGGCAAGTAACATTTGCACCACACAAGTGCCAGGCAATGACTATCCCCAACAAACGAGAGTCTAACCACTATCCCTTAACTTTCCACGGCATTACCATCACCGAATCCCCCACCATCAACATCCTGGGGGACACCGTTGACCAGAAACTTAACTGGACCAGCCACATAAATACTATGGGATCAAGAGCAGGTCAGAGGCTGGGTATTCTGCAGCGAGTGTCTCACCTTTTGACTCCACAAATCCATTCTACCATCCACAAGGCAGAAGTCGGGAGTGAAATGGAATACTCTCCACTTGCCTGGATGAATGTTGCTATATCAACACTCAAGAAGCTTGACACCATCTCGGACAAAGCAGCCTACAACAATGGTACATCCCTGTCTGGAGTAAAAATAAAACAGGGAAGGTGGCTCAACCGTGGCTAACAAGGGAAAGTAAGGATAGTGTTAAATCCAAGGAAGAGGCATATGGGTGGAGCTACGGAATACCAAAAGGCAGAAAACGCCAGTGGGAATTGTGTACAGACCATTAAACAGTAGTAGTGAGGTTGGGGACAGCATCAAACAAGAAATTAGGGATGTATGCAATAAAGGTACAGCAGTTATCATGGACGACTTTAATCTACATATTGATTGGGCTAACCAAACTGGTAGCAATGCGGTAGAGGAGGACTTCCTGGAGTGTATTAGGAATGGTTTTCTAGACCAATATGTCGAGGAACCAACTAGAGGGCTGGCCATCCTAGACTGGGTGATGTGTAATGAGAAAGGACTAATTAGCAATCTTGTTGTGCGAGGCCTCTTGGGGAAGAGTGACCCTAATATGGTAGAATTCTTTGTCAAAATGGAGAGTGACACAGTTAATTCAGAGACTAGGGTCCTGAAATTAAGGAAAGGTAACTTCGACGAGGAGGACGAAGAGTTTAATTAGGAGGGGGAGAATAGAATGAGAGGAAGCTTGCCAGGAACATAAAAACTGACTGCAAAAGCTTCTATGCATAAGTGAAGAGAAAAAGATTAGTGAAGACAAACGTAGGTCCCTTGCATTCAGGTTAAGGTGAATTTATAATGGAGAACAAAGAAATGGCAGACCAATTGAACAAATACTTTGATTCTTCTTCATGAAGGAAGATACAAATAACCTTCAAGAAATACTAGGAAATCGAGGGTCTAGTAAGAAGAAGGAACTGAAGGAGATCCTTATTAGGCGGGACATTGTGTTAGGGAAATTGATGGGATTGAAGGCCGATAAATCCCCAGGGCCTGATAGTCTGCATCCCAGAGTACTTAAGGAAGTGGCCCTAGAAATAGTGGATGCATTGGTGATCATTTTCCAACAGTCTATCGACTTTGGATCAGTTCCTATCGACTGGAGGGTAGCTAATGTAACACCACATTTTTAAAAAGGAGGGAGCGAGAAAATGGATAATTATAGACTGGTTAGCCTGACATCAGTAGTGGGGAAAATGTTGGAATCAATTATTAAAGATGAAATTGCAGCGCAGATGGAAAGCAGTGACAGGATCGGTCCAGGTCAGCATGGATTTATGAAAGGGAAATCATGCTTGACAAATATTCTGGAATTTTTTGAGGATGTAACGAGTAGAATAGACAAGGGAGAACCAGTGGATGTGGTATATTTGGACTTTCAAAAGGCTTTTGACAAGGTCCCACACAAGAGATTGGTGTGCAAAATTAAAGCACATAGTATTGGGGGTAATGTACTGGCGTGGATAGAGAACTGGTTGACAGACAGGAAGCAGAGAGTTGGGATAAACGGGTCCTTTTCAGAATGGCAGGCAGTGACTAGTGGGGTGCCGCAGGGCTCAGTGCTGGGACCACAGCTATTTACAATATACATTAATGATTTAGATGAAGGAATTGATCGTATTATCTCCAAGTTTGCACATGAGACTAAGCTGGGTGGTGTGAGCTGTGAGGAGGATGCTAAGAGGCTGCAGGATGACTTGGACAGGTTAGGTGAGTGAGCAACTGCAGGGCAGATGCAGTATAATGTGTATAAATGTGTGGCTATCCACTTTGGGGGCAAAAACACGAAGGCAGAATATTATCTGATGGTGGCAGATTAGGAAAAGGGGAGGTGCAACGAGACCTAAGTGTCATGGTTCATCAGTCATTGAAAGTTGGCATGCAGCTACAATAAGCGGTGAAGAAAGCAAATAGTATGTTGGCCTTCATAACTTAAGATTTGAGTATAAGTGCAGGGAGGTCTTACTGCAGTTGTACAGGGCCTTGGTGAGGCCTCACCTGGAATATTGTGTTCAGTTTTGGTCTCCTAATCTGAGGAAGGACATTCTTGCTATTGAGGGAGTGCAGCGAAGGTTCACCAGACTGAGTCCAGAGATGGCATGACTGACATATGAGGAGAGACTGGATCGACTGGGCCTGTATTCACTGGAGTTTAGAAGGATGAGAGGCGATCTCATAGAAACATATAAAATTCTGACGGGACTGGACAGGTTAGATGCAGGAAGAATGTTCCCGATATTGGGGAAGTCCAGAACCAGGGGACACAGCCTAAGGATAAGGAGTAAACCATTTAGGACTGAGATGAGGAGAAACTTCTTCACTCAGAGAGTTGTTAACCTGTGGAATTCCCTACCACAGAGAGTTGTTGATGCCAGTTCATTGGATATATTCAAGAGAGAGTTAATATGGTTCTTACGGCTAAAGGGATCAAGGGGTATGGAGAGAAAGCAAGAAAGGGGTACTGAGATGAATGATCAGCCATGATCTTATTGAATGGTGGTGCACGCTCGAAGGGCCGAATGGCCTACTCCTGCACCTATTTTCTATGTTTCTATGTGTCTACTTGATTGGCACCCCATTTACCACCTTAAATATTCATTCCCTCCACCATCACTGCACCGTGGCTGCAGTGTGTACCATCTACAAGATACACTGCAGCAACTCGCAATGTCTTCTTCGGTAGCACCTCCTAAACCCGCAATCGCTACCATCTAGAATTAAAAGGGCAGCAGGCACATGGGAACACCATCACCTCTGTTGTCTATGGAGAAAGAGTCAGACTGAATACGGTGAGAAAGTAACGTGTGACCTTAGTCTTTTATTGCAGGTCTCCAGAGTGCCTCTCCAACCTGTGAAGCCTTCTTAAATACCTGTGCTCCCAAGGGATTATGGTATCCCTTGGGACTCCAGGGAATGAGCCCTCTGGTGGCTGTTCAGAGTAAATACATGTCCACATATATAACAACATTCCCCCCCAAAGTCAATAATGTAACTATTTATAATGTGAATCAATCTGGGGCCCTTCTTGCCCGGTTTGATCGTCTCGGCGTGAAAGCTGATGTTGTTGAATCATTTGTTGGGCCCTCGCTAGGCTGCTGTGCAGCTGGCCTTGCTGGGATGCCTGGTGTGTTGGGCCCTGCAGGGCTGCTGTGGATGAAGGGTTCTGCTTCATGGTCAACCATCATGTCGGTTGTCACTGGTGAGTGCGTTGGGGCATCAAAAAAGGTAGGGTCCAAGGTTGCTGAGGGTAGTCTGTGAATCTGAGTTTGATTTGGTCCAAGTGTTTCCGGTTAATGAGTCCATTTGAAAGTTTGACCCGAAACAACCTGCTCCCTCCCCTCTTTGGCCACAACAGTGCCAGGAAGCCACTTGGGCCCTTGTCCATAATTTTAAACAAATACAGGATCATTGATTTCAATCTGGCGTGACACATTTGCGCTATCATGGTATGCACTTTGTTGAAGCCGCCTGCTCTCTACCTGTTCATGTAGATCAGGGTGAACTAACGAAAGCCTTGTCTTAAGTGCTCTTTTAATGAGCAGTTCAGCAGGTGGGATCCCAGTGAGTGATTGGGGTCTCGTGCAGTAGCTGAGCAGGACTCGGGATAGGCGAGTCTGCAGTGAGCCTTCAGTTACCCTCTTCAAGCCTTGCTTGATGGTTTGCACTGCTCTCTCTGCCTGAGCATTGGATACTGGTTTAAACGGGGCAGATGTGACATGTTTGATGCCGTTGCGGGTCATGAATTCTTTGAACTCAGCACTGGTAAAACATGGCCCGTTGTCGCTCACCAGGACATCGGGTAAGCCATGTGCGGCAAACATGGCCCGCAGGCTTTCAGTAGTGGCAGCGGATGTGCTAGCTGACATTATCTCACATTCAATCCACTTGGAGTACTCGACTACAACCACAAGGATCATTTTACCCGAGAGCAGGCCTGCATAGTCGACGTGTACCCTCGACCACAGTTTGGAGGGCCAAGACCATAAACTTAGCGGTGCCTCCCTGGGTGCATTGCTTAATTGCGAGCATGTATTACATCTGTGAACGCAGGACTCTAAGTCTGCATCGATACTGGGCCACCACACGTGGGATCTGGCTATCGCTTTCATCAGTACGATGCCTGGGTGGGTACTGTGGAGGTCATTGATGAAGGTGTCTCTGCCCTTCTTGGGGACTCGATTGCCCCACAGAAGGCAGTCTGCCTCTATAGACATTTCATCTTTGTGCCGCTGGAACGGCTTTATCTCTTCCTGCATTTCCACTGGGACACTGGACCAGCTCCCATGAAGCGCACAGCTTTTGACTAGAGATAATAAGGGGTCCTGGCTTGTCCAGGTTTTGATCTGCCAGGCAGTGACGGGTGATTGCTCACTCTCAAATGCTTCCATAACCATGGCTAGATCTGCGGGCTGGGCTATTTCCACTCCCGTGTTGGGCAATGGCAGCCTACTGAGAACATCGGTGCAGTTTTCTGTGCCTGGCCTGTGGCGGATGGCGTAGTTGTATGTGGACAACATGAGCGCCCATCTCTGGACGCGGGCCGATACGTTGGTATTTATCTCTTTACTCTCGGAGAACAGGGATATAAGTGACTTATGATCAGTTTCCAATTCGAATTTTAGCCTAAGCAGGTATTGATGCATTTTCTTTACCCCATAGATACACGCTAACACTTCTTTTTCAATCATGCTGTAGGTTCTCTCAGCCTTAGACAGACTCCTGGATGCATAAGCAACCGGTTACAGTTTCCCGAAATCATTAGCTTGTTGCAAAACACACCGATGGCATATGACGATGCATTACATGCTAGTACCAAACGGTTACATGGATCATACAACACAAGCAATTTGTTTGAGCATAACAATTTTCTCGCTTTTACAAAGGCATTTTCTTGGCTTGTGTCCCAAACCCATTCGCCCCCTTTTCGTAGTAAGACATGTAGTGGTTCGAGCAGGATGCTGAGACCTGGTAAGATGTTACCAAAGTAGTTCAGGAGTCCCAGAAACGACTGCAGCTCCCTCATGTTCTGTGGCCTCGGTGCGTTCTCGATTGCCTCCGTCTTCGCATTGGTGGGGCTGATGCCGTCCGCCGCAATCCTCCTTCCCAGGAACTCCACTTCAGGCGCCAGGAAAACACACTTTGAGCATTTTAACCTGAGCCCCACCTGGTTGAGTCGACTAAGAACCTCCTCCAGGTTCTGCAGATGCTCGACTGTGTTCTGACCTGTGACCAAGATGTCGTCCTGGAAGACCACGGTGTGCGGGACCAACTTCAGTAAACTTTCCATGTTTCTCTGGAATATCGCCGCCGCTGATCGAATTCCAAATGGGCATCTGTTATAAACAGTGCATGTTGATGCAGGTGAGGGCCTTCGATGATTCCTCCAGTTCTTGCGTCATGTAGGCTGAAGTCAGATCCAGCTTCGTGAACGTCTTTCCTCCCGCCAGCGTTGCAAATAGTTCATCGGCTTTTGGTAGTGGGTATTGGTCCTGCAGGGAGAAACAATTGATAGTTACTTTGTAATCGCCACAGATTCTGACGGTGCCGTCTCCCTTGAGAACTGGGACAATAGGACTGGCCCACTCGCTGAACTCGATTGGTGAAATGATGCCCTCCCATTGCAGCCGGTCTAGCTCGATCTCTACCCTTTCTCTCATCATGTACGGTACTGCTCTCATCTTGTGATGGATAGGTCGCACCCCCGGAATTAGGTGGATCTGCACTTTTACTCCTTGGAATTTCCCGATGACTGGTTCGAACAGCGAAGGAAATTTGTTTCAGAACTGGGCACACGAAGTGTCGTCTGCGGGCGATAGCGCTCGGACTTCATCCCAGTTCCAGCGTATCT
Source organism: Pristiophorus japonicus (assembly GCF_044704955.1). NCBI lineage: Eukaryota > Metazoa > Chordata > Chondrichthyes > Pristiophoridae > Pristiophorus > Pristiophorus japonicus. The sequence continues at coordinate 115,658,628 of NC_091977.1, read as the reverse complement.
TTCCCAGCCAGCTCTTGCCAAGCACCGTGGGACCATCGCCCCGTACCACCCAGAGTGGTAGCTTGTGCATCGCTCCATTGTAGGAGACCTTTACAGTAGAACTGCCGATTACAGGAATCAGTTCTTTTGTGTAAGTTCTTAGTTTCATGCGAATTGGAGTTAAGACTGGCCTTGAGGCCTTGTTGCAACACAACCTTTCAAAAGTCTATTTGTGCATGATGGACTGGCTTGCGGCCATGTCCAGCTCCATTGACACCGCGAGTCCATTTAGTTCAACATTCAGCATTATCGGGGGACAATTCGTGGTGAATGTGTGTACCCCATGTACCTCTGCCTGCTCTATCTGAGGCTCTGTTTCGTCATGATCCTCCTCTGCAACATGGTGGTTTGCAGGTTTAACAGGCTTAGCAGCTCGCCTGCACACTCGTTGGAGGTGTACCATTGTTCCACAGCCCTTGCAAACGTATCCTTTGAATCGGCATGAATGGAAACAGTGATCACCCCCGCAGCGCCAACAAGGTGTTAATGGCCTTGCATTCATCACCCTTGATGGTGGATTCTGAGACATCTGCGGACATGTAGCTGCAGGTATGTGTAACCTGTGTGCTGAGAGATTTGCTTAGCATTGTCACTGATGGCAATGAAAGCCTGGGATATCGCTATGGCCTTACTCAAGTTTGGGGTCTCTACAGTCAAAAGTTTGAGAAGTATGGTTTCGTGGCCAATGCCAAGTATGAAAAAGTCTCTGAGCATGTGCTCCAAATGTCCTTCAAGTTCGCAATGTCCTACAAGGCGTCTTAGCTCGGTGATATAACTCACCACTTCCTGGCCTTCAGACGTTTTGTTGGTGTAGAACCGGTACCTCGTCATCAGAACGCTTTCCTTCGGGTTCAAATGCTCTCGGACCAGTGTGCGCAAATCGTCGGACAATTTCTCCGTGGGTTTCGTTGGAGAGAGCAGATTCTTCATGAGGCCATACGTTGGTGCTGTACAGACGGTGAGGAGGATCGCCCTTTGTTTGGCAGCGGTCTCTTCCCCATCTAGCTCATTGGCCACAAAGTATTGGTCGAGACGCTCCACAAAAGTTTCCCAATCATCTCCCTCTGAAAATTTCTCCAGGATGCTCACCGTTCTCTGCATCTTTGGGTTCGCTATCTGTATCTCATCACCAGTTGTTGTGTTGGAGAAAGAGTCAGACTGAATACTGTGAGCTTGAAGTAAAGTGTGACCTTAGTCTTTTATTACAGGTCTCCAGAGTGCCTCTCCAACCTGTGAAGCCTTCTTAAATAGCTGTGCTCCCAAGGGATTATGGGATCGCTTGGGACTCCAGGGAATGAGCCCTCTGGTGGCTGTACAGAGTAAATACAAGTCCACATATATAACAACCTCCAAGTTCCCTTCCAAGTTACACACCATCCTGTCTTGGAAGTATATCGCCATTCCTTTATCATTGCAGTGTCAAAATGCAGGAACTCCCTCCATAACAGCACTGTGGGAGTACCTTCACCATAAGGACTACAGCGGTTCAAGAAGGCAGCTAATCAACATCTTCTTCTCAAGAGAAATTAGGAATGGGCAATAAATGCTAGCCTTGCCAGTGACGTCCACATCCCATGAATGAATTTAAAAAAAAACTAAGCCAAGGCTGTCATCTCATAGCTCTCTGTCTAACTGTAGACTCACTTATACTCTTATCACTGCGATGTGACAGCTCTGATGTAACTACTTTTTTTTCTCTGTTTCCATGAACTTTATTACACTTGTTTGAACAGATAGCTATTAAAGTCCTTGCAATCAGTACTGCTAAACATCAACTACATTTAACCCAGCATATTCTTTCCCTTCCTGAAGGCTCTTGAACTCTAGGAGCCATTCAACACATGTCTACAGACCTCAACATTTTTACTTTCTTATACAATACCATCTGTTCAGACATTCCAAAATATTGATTAGCTATTTCAAAATATTATAACCTAAAGCATTTGCACACTCTCAATATGTTTCTTTCACACAGCTACTGTATGTGCAGTGACAACACAAGGCACTACTGTAGCAAAACTCCATCATATTCTGCTCTTCCCATTTTTATCTCTTTCTATCCTGGTTCCTTACATTCACCAACGTTATTATCCAACAACACTGGCTGTTAATTTTAAAAGCTCTCTTTAGTTAATTTGCTACACAGGTCTTGCAGCTATAGAGCTAAATGATTTACATAGCTTTAAAGGTATGGCATTGACTTGGGTGTAAAGCATTGCATGGGTGGATCTTATATAGGAACATTGGATAGGGAGGATGACATACTCATAAAGCACCTCACTTGATTTTCTATCTATTAAATTAATAGGCGGAAAATCAGGTGCACTACATTAAGGTGTGAGATGCTTCCCTTCTGATTTTCCTGTGTGTACTCCACCAATGCAAAGCTTTATGTCCAGTACTAAACAGGAAACACTTCCCCAGCATCTTAGATGTCACAAATTTTAAGAGCATATAAAAGGGTACATTTTATAAATTTGCGTCCCTGACAGACATAGCTCTGTTCCCGAAGCAATAATCTGTAAAGATTTCCCCATGATGTCCAAGTGTCCGTGCTGCAGCCCATCATGTCTGTGAGTTCATGAAAATGCATTATACAGCTTTGTTGTGTCAAAATAAGCCCCTTTATGATTTCAATATGAGAAGAGTTTCAGTTGTAATTTCCAGCTTGAATTTGTGCCTTGTGGCAATATGACTATTCCTGATAAGCATTCAAAGAGTTGTATGAATAATTAAAATGTTTCTCTGCCGGTATCTGCATTAAGGTTTGGAGGAACGGTGTTGCAGAATGCAAACTATGTAAAAAAAACAGTTTGGCCAAACCTGCAGTTACTGCAGAACTCACATTTATCATTTTCCCCTTTGTAGCCAACAACTCAGTATTGCAGATAGCATTCACGTGTCCTCGATCTCCTTTTGGGCATTTTGTGTGATTTTTTTATAGGCAGGGTGGCCTGAAGTGCCTCACTTTATGATGTATGACTTCAAGTGCTTCTACAGTAACCTGGAACCCTCCAATGCCTCTGTAGCCATCACCTTCAGTCACCTAAGCTTGCTGGTCAGCAGAGATGGCAAACCTTTGATTATCTGGAACAGTGTGTGAATATTTCTGGCAGCTGAGTGCACACGCAACAGGCATGCATAAATAATTAGATTCAAACCTGAAACTTCTTGTGGGAATGGCTGTGTACTACGAGCTGGCAGGATCTCCAACAATGCAACTTTCCCATTAACTCTTACAGAAGGTAGGTGCTGCAGGGAATTTAATGGCCAGAGCAATCTCCTGGACTAGTTTCGATCGTCTAGAAGGGTGGGAGAGGAATTTTCCAGATTTTCTCCCCCAAATTAGTCTGGGTTTTTGATCTGCTTTTGTGCCTTTCCCAGGAGATCACATAGTTTCAAGGTATCGCAATTGTGTGGGGCAGGCTTGATGGACCAAATGATCTTTACCTGTCCGTCATTTTTCATATGTTCGTACTATACATCAATTTTTAGCTTTATATTTGAACTATAGTGCACAAAAGCCACAGTATTTTAAATCTCTATCTGCTTGATATTCTTTTAAATGATTTCATAACTCATGGCTTGATATAATCTACATATACTTTCGTGTAGGGTTTCGTCTGAGTCAACTAAAGCAGAACAAATACGAAAGCAAAATACTGCGGATGCTGGAATCTGAAATAAAAACAGAAAATGCTGAAAATCTCAGTGGGTCAGGCAGCATCTGTGGAGAGAGAAACAGAGTTAACGTTTCAGGTCGATGACCTTTCGTCAGAACATGATGAAGGGTCATTGACCTGAAACATTAACTCTGTTTCTCTCTCCTCAGATGCTGCCTGACCGGCTGAGATTGCGAGCATTTTCTGTTAAAGCAGAACAAATAATCCTTTAAATAATCCTGTAGAGCAATATGTTTGGTTAAGTAACTCAACTCTAACCTTCCACATTGACAGAGAATCTTGATCATTTCTATTTCCTTTATGCAATAATATCAGTTCCGCTTCCATTTTAGATTTTTTATAACTCCATCAATGTTTATAGACAATGATTATAGCTTTTTACCTCTTTGAACAACAAAAACCGTACTAACATTACCAGACTACTACCAACTCTTTTTCTGTTATGGACAATAATCAACTATACTTCTGTTATGAACCACTATCAACACTAATAAGAAAATAAGAAATAGGAGCAGGAGTAGGCAATCTGGCCCCTCAAGCCTGCTCCGCCATTCAATAAGATCATAACTGATCTGATCTTGGCCTCAACTCCACTTCCCTGCCCTCTCCCCGTAACCCTTGACTCCCTTATCATTCAGTAAATATTAACTCTACTGCTACCAAGTCTCTTAAATTTTCCAATTGGTTAAGTTGATAAACAGGCAGAAATCTGAGTAAAAATTGCTTGCGTCAGAATTTTGAACATTTATTGCTCCACTTCATTTCCAGTAAGGTAATTAAGTGGTGCCAAAAGTACCCACCAGTTTCCCAGTTGCAAACTTTTAAATGAGGCCTTATTAAAAAAAAATTAATATAGCACTTTCATCTCCATAGGACATCCCAAAGCACTTCATAGCCAATTAATAACTTTTTGAAGTATGGACACTGTTTTGGAGGCAAACATGGCAGCCAAGTTGTAAAAACATAACAATATAAGAATTAGAAGCAGGACTATGTCATATGGTCTTTTGAGCCTGCTCCGCCATTCAATAAGATCATGGCTGATCTTTGACCTCAACTCCACTTTCCTGTCTGATCTCCACATCCCTTGATTCCACTAGAATCCAAAAATCTATCTATCTCAGACTTGAATAGCAGTATCCACAGCCCTTTGGGGTAGAGAACGCCAAAGATTCACAACCCTCTGAGTGAAGAAATCCCCCCTCATCTCAGTCTTAAATGGCTGACCCATTATCCTGAGACTATGCCCCCTAGTTTTAGACTCTCCAGCCAGGGGAAACAATCTCTCAGCATCTACCTTGTCAATCCCCCTCGGAATCTTATATGTTTCAATGAAATCATTTCTCATTCTAAACTCCAGAGAGTATAGGCCCAATCTATTCAATGTGTACAGGAACTCATGTTGTTTACAGTAAGGTCCCACAAATAATAGAATGACCAATTAATTGGATTTTGATGTTGTTTCAATGATAAATCTTGGACAGGACTGCAGGGGAACATGTCTTCAAATAGTGTCATGGGATCTTATAAATCCAATTGCACATGCAGATGGTGCCTCTGTTTAATATCTCATCTGAAAAACAGCATAACCAACAATGCAGTAATGAAGTACCCTACTGAAGTGCTAGCCTAGATTATGTGCTCAAGTCCTGGAGTGGGGCTTGAACCGTTTGAATCTGAGGTATGAATGCTGCCACTGAGCCAAGTCAGCACACGTGCTTAGCATTTGCAACAGAGTAGTACTGAGATACAAATGTACCTATATACAATGGCCATTCATGGTTGTATTGTAGTAGGAAGTGCATTATAAGCCTATATAGAAATATATTGCTACATTTTGATGCTCTTTTTCCAAAAAATTCTGTGAAAAGTGGATTCCGGTGACACTTCCGGTAAATTTATGGCAGTGGAGCGGGAGCAGTTCCGGCCCTAGTTTCCTGCTATGGGGTTTCCACAAACATTTTTGTTATCAAAACAATATTTGCTAAGCCTGAAATCTACATTAAAATATCAGAAACTTTTATAGGACGACCAATATTCCTCCCCTCCCACCTCTGCACCGTATGCAGCCGCTTTTTGTTTAAGTGGCTGCATCTCTTTCATTTTACCCTTTATCCATTAAAGTTACACACAATTTCCCACCTCACTGTTTTATAAGCGTCCAATACCAGGTCTAATAAGGGTGTGAGATCACTGAGGTTATGAAAATGAAGCAGACCCTGCAAAATTAGGCATGCTAGTGGGTAATGCAGTGCCTGACTAACACAAATCTGAGGCTTGATTGGGATATCTACATTACAGTGTAGTTGAGGTATAAAGAGTAGAAGAGCCCACTTTATGATATAGATCTCCAGTTGAGATGGTCGTCTGAGTATTACAATTGTGAAATTGGGCTGAGGAGGGGAAAAAAAATCAGTCAGGGTTCCTGTTCCTGATTGCTATCTAATGATCCTTGGTGTAAAATGCATGCATGTGGACATAACTGAATTTAGGATAATTTTACGCATGACAATTGCCACTTCTGCAAGCTATCAGAAGTTAGCCAAAAGCCTGTGGAACAGAATCCAACATGAGTCAGTGGTTCAAGGGAGGGGTAGGAAGGAATAAAGGGAGATCATTGACAAAAATAACTCTTCCAAGAACAACTTGCACTTATATAGCACCTTTAATGTAAAAAAACATCTTAAGGTGCTTTACAAGTAGGTGTAAGGAAATGGTCACTGAGCCAAGAATGGAGAGAATAGGAGGGGTGACTGAAAGCTTGATCAAAGTGATGGATCTTGAGGAGGCTTTTAAAGAAGGAGCGTGAGAGGTGGAGAAGCAGAAAGATGTACAAAGGGAATTTCAAAGAGTAGCATTGAGGCGACTGAAAGCTGTTCCACGAATGGTTGGGCGAAAGGGGGATGCTTGGTCTGTCTTCTCAAGTGGACGTAAAAAATTACATGGCACTATATTAAAGAAGAGCAGGAGAGTTCTCCCCAGTGTCCCAGCCAATAATTATCTCTCAACCAATATCACTGAAAAAGCAGATTATATGGTCATTATCTCATTGCTGTTTGTGGGATCTTGCTTGATACTTAATTGGCTGTAAAGTACTTCAGACATCCTGAGGTCATGAAAGACATTAAATACAAGTAAGTCTTCCCTTTCCCTTTCCCTTTCCCTTTCCGTTCCCTTCCCTACCTACCTACTTTTATTTCCAGGGAGTCTGGAATAGTGAAGCTAATTTGTTCTATAACCTATATGAAAGACACTAGAGAAGATTATTATGTTATACAATTCACTGTTGTTTCTAAGATGCCTTTCACAGGTAAGAAATGGCTTGCTACCTCTTTCAACAGTTGGAGAACGTGCTGATGTTAAGATGGCTTTGATGTAACAGTAAACAGTTTAGATAATCTATCCTGCTGAAAAACCTTCCCTTACAAACTATTGATTTTCTTCTCCCAGCTGGAGCTGTCTGGAATGCACTTACCAGTCTGTTTACTGTTTCATGCAGTTTAAATGCTTGGTTTCATGTTGTCTAACGGAATTAGCTAACCTTGTAAGCATTTTACTGGGAAAACGGAATACAGACCTCATTTCATTCACAAGCAAAGTTTAAAGAATGCAATATGTCATCACCAAGTACAGGGCTACGTTTTAACTTTCCAAATTTTGATGTTATCGAGAAAGAGGCAATTATATTTTATTTCAAGCCTTCAAGAGATAACAGGAAACAGTATTTGAAATCTCACCTCATCTCCGTCTCCATCTCAATCATTTTTCTTAAAGTTATACACTCGAGGTCTATGGGTCAGATTTTCATCTTGAGCACAAATAATCCCCAGGGTGGAGTCTATAGAGGAATATCAGGTGGGGAGGATTGCATGAATGTACTGGAGCCCAACCGTCTTTCCTCTACGTTCTTCACCTAGTTGATTTTTTATGCCCAAGTGCAAAAGAGAAAAGTATGCCCCCATGTATTTGCATTTGCATTTCTTGTGATGTTGTAACACCGGTCTGCAGATCATATCATAGACAAAATAATGTTATAACTCATTCTTGAGAAAACTTGCTTTTCAGCTAGTGCTGTCTTGTGGATATCCTGTGTAAAGCTCTCTGTGTGGCATCCATGTCCCGTTGTATTGATGTGATATGCAATTCCTGTAAAATGAAGGTGTGTAGCGTTAAGAAGATAATGCAGTGTTCAATCTTTGCAGTTGATCTTCTTAAGGGATCAACAATGGTGAGCTATAACTAGGTCACAATTAGTATGGAAGAAGAGTGTTTGTTGAAGTGTGCATACTTACTTTGGCACTTCTCATGAAACAGATTTTTTCTTCATTTATCTGCCTGACGTAGGAGTCAGCACTGACTCTTTGGATAATCTCTTTCCATGCAGCTTGAGCCTCTGGTTTTGTAGAAAGGGAGGGGGTAACCTCCTGCTCTGAAAAGGAAAACCCTCATTTATCACACCTTCTTCATCAGCATCTCCAAGGCATCAGTGCTGAGTGCTGGCCTCTTCCCCATGGCCATCATCTCAGAAATCCTAAAAGTGTCCTGCAACTTCAAAATCTTGCCAAGAGGTGTCTCCCTTTAAAAGCTGCTGGCTGGTTTGATTTTCCAAATTGGCAGCCAACCAGCATTTAGGCCTTAATTTCTGCACACATTTTACAGTCCAAACATATATAGATAGATAGGTTAAAAGTAATACCCAGGCATGACAGTAAGTATGAGGGAAAATAATGTTACACAGAAATTGCGACATAGTGTGAAATGGACAGGAAGTATGAGCTACATGCAGAACTTTCATTATATTATAGATAGACATGGACAAATAATTCATGTTTCTGCTGGTCACTGAACAAAAATTTAATTGAGGGGTGGGACAAACTCCTTTCCTTACTAATATCCATTGAGGCCACAGGAAAGAAAATACCACCTTTGGCGATGTGCAGCATTTGCAAATGATATTGATATAACATTCAGCTTTACTGTACCACAAAAACTGGCACCAGGTTATGAGGAGGGGGTTGTGGCAGGAGTGGGAGTCACAATCTGGCCTCTGTAGGGGGGAATTGAGGGAAGTCAAGCCCCATGAGTTCTCACATTTTGAGTCCAAAATGAGGTCGAAGGCACTTTACAGCCTTCTGGATTCAACATCGAGTTCAACAATTTCAGACCATGACCGCTGCCAACATTTGCCTCCCTTTCCCCCCACCCTCCTCAGAGCTTGTTTCTTTCTTTCTTTTTTCTCCTTGTCTCTAATGGCAGTTGGTCATTATTCTGCCATTCACACCCAATCTTGACTAATGTTTTTCTAATTTATGGCATTACCATTTGTATTTGGGCTATCATTCCTTTTGTCTCTCTAATCTCTCCTGTCTTCTAACCTATCATAGCCTTTCCTTCTGTTCTTTCTTCCCCTCCCCCTTTCAGTGCTTCTTAAGAATCTGATCTTTCCAAACACTCTCCAGTTCTGACAAAGGATCATCGACCCGAAACGTTGACTCTGTTTCTCTCCACAGATGCTGCCTGACCTGCTGAGATTTCCAGCATTTTCTGTTTTTATTCCAGATTCCAGCATCCGCAGTATTTTGCTTTTGTATGAGGTCAGAGGTTGCAGCAGAAGGAGGTCTAAGGAGATGACTTTTAGTGGACAAGTGGGGCTGGGAATTGTTTCTGCTCTCTAGGTTAACCTTGGAGTAATAAACAAATTTGGTCATGGAGAGGGAGCAATGATACAGTTTGAGATGTTAGAGCTAGATCTGGTGGTGACCAGCAAGGCCAGTCAATCACCAATCACCTGCTCCTGGCATGCTTCTACACTCCTCATTGAACCAGGGTTGATCCTCTAGCTTGATGGTAATGGAAGAGCGAGGGATATGCCGGGCCATAAGGTTACAGATTGTGGTGGAATACAATTCTACTGCTGCTGCTGCTGGTCCACAGCATCTCATGGATGCCCAATTTTGAGCTGTTAGATCTGTTCTGAATCTATCCCATTTTGCATGGTGGTAGTGCCACACAATACGATGGAGGGTATTGTCAGTGTGAAGATGGGACTTCGTCTCCACAAGAACTGTGGGGTGGTCACTGCTACCAATACTGTTATGGACAGATACATCTGTGATAGGTAGATTGGTGAGGACGAGGCCAAGTAGGTTTTTCCCTCTGCTGGTTCTCTTACCACCTGCTGCAGGCCTAGTCTGGCAGTTATGTCCTTCAGGACTTGGCCAGCTCGGTCAGTAGTGATGCTACCAAGCCACAATGATGGACATTGAAGTCACTACTCAGAGTACATTCTGTGCCCTTGCTTCTTCCAAGTGGTGTTCAACATGGATGAGGACTGTTTCATTAGCTTTCAGGAGTCTGTCAGAATGGCCATTGATTTTCAGGACAATATTCTATATAAATGTTGAAATGATTGTTGACCTCCAAAATCAATATCTACATTTTATTTTCCATTACCCACATAGAGATAAGATTTCACACCAATTCTTTATTTAATAGGCAAGTTATTTGAAACTATTAGAGGCAAAGATGTACAGACAGATGGACAGGGATTGTTTAGTTGAGCCTTTACAGACCCCACTGGAAATTAACACTGCCATGTTGCTGGGAAGTTGATAAATATGCCAGGAAACTATAAAGCATGTCTTTGTTATCAGGATCTATCACTTCCTCTACACAAAGGTTCAGCAAATCCATTGATTGCTATTGCATCAACATCTGACATCAGAACCAAATACTTTTATAAGCAGGAAGGTTTTTAAAAATATATAGATATAATTAATTTAAGCCCTGGATCAGGAAGTAGTAATAGTTGAAAAAGCTAACCCTTTCACCTGTTTGTGCTTTGGAGTGCTGAATGGGTAAATGATTAGTATGTCTAATCCGATTAATGCCCCTTGTGGATTTTATTGTACGTGGCACAGTGCAGTGAGAACAGAGCTTTACTGACAACAGGAGACTTGGAGATTCAATTCAAAAACTCTCATTAGTTCTGCATCTGTTAGCTACTCAGCAATCCTTTTCCTTGAAGCGACCAGTTCATTTTCTCCAATTTTAAAATGCTTCTTCTGTTACTTTTTTTTAAACAGGCATTGCTTTTTTTCTTGACAGCCTGCCAAGCCTGTAATTTAAAAACATGAAACATCAGACCTGCTTAAGTTGCTTTTAAAAAAAAAATTCTGCCCTCCCACATTTTTCAGCTGTGTTTGTCCTGTCATCCACACTGTCAAAAGATGTAATGCACACATTACTATCTCACTGTGTCTTCGCCCAAGAAAATTAGATAGATCAAAAAAAATCTATTTGTAAATGTATATAGAAGTATTGTCATTTACATCTTTCATCACTGAAAGATCAACCACGTTCTCTGAATCCACATGAGTTTCCTCCTGTAGTCTGATTAGCTTTGTTCCTCCGCAATCCTGAACACTTGGAAGAGCTGCAGAAGCTTGTGATTAAGGATTTACGTGAAGATTCCTTGTGCAACTATTCGGCTTGCTGTATTCATGCTGAGCCCTCCTCAGCCTCCTGATTAACTGTTCGTTTCTGATATTAGTGTGATAGCTCCCAGTAAGTGTTAGACATTTCAATTTTCTGTTAAAATGAGACAAAAAAATCAGAGTAAGTTATGCCTTAAAGTATTGGAAGAAACTATATTTATCAATTACTTTCTTTACATGAGTACCCGTAAAATGAAAATATGATGAGATTTTATTATTTCTACTTTTGACATAATTCATTGAGAATGCTTGCTTCCTTAGATAAATGCAACAGAAGTAAAAAAATTTTTAACAGATATCATGAACAAGTCGAATATATTCGAAAAAAGTAGTCTTGAATTTTTGATGAAAGATCATCGACCTGAAACATTGGTCCATTATTCATGGACAGGCGGGAAGGCTGCAGAGGAGGTTGAAATGGCCGAATGACCCAGTGAGACTGGGGATGCGGAGGTTCTGCCGGCAGAACCTCATTATCAGTTTTTGTCCATCTTCCACCCCGCAGCCGGACAGGTTAACAGCCTTGGCCGACAGCTGGGAGGAAAGACAAGTGGCAGGAGGCCATAGCCAGAGACCTTTGGGGAAGGTTCCTGGGAACTGGAAGGGGAGAAGGTCAGCGATTGTGGCGGTGGAAGGGAGAAAAAGGCTTCCATGAGGAACCAGCAGGAGCACTCCTGCCCCTCCGAGCACACAAGGCATGCTGAGAAAGACTCTTGCTGTGTGAAGCCGGCAGCTCCTGCTTCCCTTTCACTGCTGGCTTTCCTGGCCCCTGGGAAACCGGTGCAGCAGCAGTAAATTTTAAATTGGACTCTCAATTGCACTGCGGGTGCCTGATTTACATATGTTAATGAAGTGCCCATCCACTCCATGGCGGGACACTCGGATGCCCTGATATCTGCCGCTTTAAAAAGGCAGAGGGGCACGTACGCACCGTGTTGGAGTTGCTTTTCCCATATTTAAATCTTTAACCTCTCCCTGACCCTCTCCTGTAAGTCGTGGCGGGGATGGAAGGTTATATCAAGATACTGCCTGACCTGCTGAGTATTTCCAGCATTTTCTGTTCTTATTTCAGATTTGCAGCATCCACAGTATTTTGCTTTTGCTGTTGTAGTCTTATTTTAATCGTTTTTGGAAAGTTTGAGTCTTAATATAGTGGTCTGGAAATTCCTGGGGCTCAGCAGAGCGGAGCCCCACCCACCTTCGATCAAGGCTGGAGGTTCAATCCCAAATTCAGAGGATGAGGTCATTTGATTATTTGGGGCAGACCACCAGTGCCTGCAAGGGCACATTAGCGACGGGTGCCCTGATCTGAGCTAATCTACCCATCAAAGAAGAGGAGAGCTCTCCAGAGGCTCAGTGGGATGAAGGGGAAAAAAATTGGAACTCAATGGTTCCCGTTGGGGCCTTATCAACCAGAGAAGGTAATCAATCCCCTCCAGAATTGAATACCTTAACTCGACTGAAGGTTTGGGCCTTTAGAAGGCTTCAGAGGTCTTGACTGGCATGAGTTCCAGTGGGGTCTTTCAAGGGCATAAAGGGAGGAATTTCCCAGGGAAGGACAGAAATTCTCCTCAACATACCATCTTGATGTAGGGAGAGCGGGTGAAAGATCCACTCATGCACCCCCTCCCCCCCACACTTCCAAAAACAATTAAAGGTCCTGTCGAAATATGGCAGCTTCTGATGGAGCTGGATTATATTCTGCTGTCCTCCCTGGACAAATGTAGCTGGTGGGGATATTGAAGAATACATAGAAACATTTAAGAAAGGTGTATGTGATCATGAACCAACTAAAGGCGTCTTGATTTCCTAATCTCCATCCTCCATTGTCTGGCCAGGGCATCTTCATGATGACTTAATGTGTGGATGTCTGTCCTTTCTTCCCTAGTATTCCCTGGCATTATGTGTTCTCTTCTCCCAAGTCTTAGAGTCAGCCATGGCTCAGTGGATAGCACTCTTGCCTCTGATTTAGAAGGTTGTGGGTTCTAGGTCCCACTCCAGGGACTTGAGCACAAAAATCTAGGCTGATACTCCAGTGCAGTGCTGAGAGAGTGCTGCAGTGTCGGAGGTGACATCCTTCGGATAAGATGTCAAACTGAGGTCTCATCTGCCCTCTGAAGTGGACGTAAAAGATCTCATGGCACTATTTTGAAGAAGAGCAGGGGAGTTATCCCCGGTGTCCTGGTCAATATTTACCCCTCAATCAACATAACAAAAAGAGATTATCTGGTCATTATCACATTGCTGTTTGCGGCAGAGAGGGGGTAGGGAAAACCAAATCCAGCAGTACCCTGCTCCTGACAAAATGCCTGGAACATGACCTTGTCATCACTAACACATTGTTCTGCCAGAGGGACAAGTACAAGGCATCATGGCAACACCCTCGCTCCAAACACTGACACCTGCTCGACTTTGTCATCGTTCGAGCCAGCAATTGCAAGGAAGTGCGCATCACCTGCGCCATGACAGGAGCTGACAACTGCTGGAAGGACCATCACCTAATCCGTTCCATCATCAACATCAATATAGCCCCAAAGCGGAGGGGGCAGCAGAAGCAGTGCCGCAAAAAAAATCAATGCCGGAGTACTCAAAGACCCAGTTAAGAGAGTCTTATACAGCCAGCGCCTCACTGCCTAACCTGGCGACCCTTGATGACCCCGAGATGCAGAATGCCCACAGCGCTTGGTCTGCCCTCCATGCCACCATAACCAGTGCCTGCGAAGAGATGCTCGGTCATTTAACCAGGAAACACCAGGACTGGTTTGATGAGAATGACGAGGAGATCCAAGAGCTAATAAATCGCAAGCGCAGGGCATTTCTGAACCTAAAACAACAACCCAACTCGGAAGCAGCAAAGCAGCATTACAGACAGCTTAAGGCCGAGGTCCAACAAAAAACCCATGACCTAAAGAATAGATGATGGGTGGAGAAAGCACTAGAGATACAGCAGCTGGCCAACAGCCATGATGTGCGAGGATTCTTCACTGCCGTCAAGGCCACCTATGGCCTAAGCACCCAAGGCTCCACCTCACTGCTGGCCAAGAACGGGGAGACACTCATCAAGGACACCGAGGCAGTTAGGATCCACTGAAAGGAGCACTTCGAAGATCTGAGACTCTGCCTTTGACTCGAGTGTCCTTGACTCCATCCCGCAGCATGCTACCCGCCACCATCTCAGCAAAACCCCAGCCCTGCACAAGGTAGAAAAAGCCATAAGACAGCTCAAGAATAACAAGGCAATGGGAGGGGATGGAATCCCTACTAAGGCACTAAAGTATGGCGGAGAGGCACTACTGGCACGAATGCATGACCTCATCTCTCTCATCTGGAAGGAGGAGAGCATGCCAGGAGATCTCAGAGAAGCAGTGCGGATTTTGTCCACCACGGGGTACAATGGACATGGTCTTTATGGCGCGACAGCTGCAAGGAAAATGCAGGGAACAGCACCAACCCTTGTACATGGCCTTCTTTGACCTTACAAAGGCCTTTGACACTGTCAACCGCGAGGGATTATGGAGTGTCCTCCTCCGCTTCAGCTGCCCCCAAAATTTTTTCACCATCCTCCACCTGCTCCACGACGACAAGCGAACCATGATCCTGACCAACGGATCCATCACAGACCCAATCCCCGTCTGGACCGGGGTCAAGCATGACTGCGTCATCGTGCCAACTCTCTTCTCGTTCTTCCTCACTGCAATGCTCCACCTCACAGTCAACAAGCTCCCTGCTGGAGTGGAACTAAACTACAGAAGCAGTGGGAACCTGTTCAACCTTCGCCATCTCCAGGCCAGATCCAAGACCACCCCAACCTCTGTCATCGAACTACAATATGCAGACGATGCTTGCGTCTGCACACATTCAGAGACTGAACTCCAAGTCATAGTCAACATCTTCACTGAGGTGTACGAAAGCATAAGCCTTACACTAAACATCTGTAAGAAAAAGGTCCTCCACCAACCTGACCCCACCACAAAACACTGTCCCCCAGTCATCAAGATCCATGGCGTGGCCCTGCACAATGTGGACCACTTTCCATACCTCAGGTGTCTATTATCAGCAAGGGAAGACATCGACGACGAGGTTCAACATTTCCTGCAGTGCGCCAGCGTAGCCTTCGGCCAGCTGAGGAAAAGAGTGTTCAAAGATCAGTCCCTCAAATCTGGCACCAAGCTCATGGTCTGCAGGGCTGTAGTGATACCCGCCCTCCTGTATGGCTCAGAGACGTGGACCATATAGAGTAGATATCTCAAATCGCTGGAGAAATACCACCAACGATGTCTCCACAAGATCCTGCAAATCCCCTGGGAGGACAGATGCACCAAGGTTAGCGTCCTCGATCAGGCCAACATCCCCAGCATCGAAGCACTGACCACACTCGACCAGCTCCGTTGAATGGGCCACATTGTTTGCATGCCTGACACAAGACTCCCAAAGCAAGTGCTCTACTCGGAACTCCTACATGGCAAGCGAGCCCAAGGTGGGCAGAGGAAATGTTTCAAGGACACCCTCAAAGCCTCCTTGATAAAATGCAACATCCCCACTGACACCTGGGAGTCCCTGGCCAAAGACCGCTCGAAGTGGAGGAAGAGCATCCGGGAGGGCGCTGAGCACCTCGAGTCTCATTGCCGAGAGCATGCAGAAAGCAAGCGCAGGCAGCGGAAGGAGCTTGCAGCAAACCAGTCCCACCCACCCTTTCCTTCAACGACTGTCTGTCCCACCTGTGACAGAGTCTGTAATTCCCATATTGGACTGTTCAGTCACCTGAAAACTCACTGTTCGAGTGGAAGCAAGTCTTCCTCAATTTCGAGGGACAGCCTATGATGATGATGATGGTGATGATGGTTTGTGGGAGCTTGCTGCATGCAAATTGGCTGTCGCGTTTCCTACATTACAACAGTGACTACACTTCAAAAGTACTTCATTGGCTGTAAAGTGCTTTGAGACATCTGGTGGTCGTGAACTGCGCTATATAAATCCAAGTCTTTGGGCCCAAGTTTCTGCCCTCTGGAAAAACGGCGCATATCGATAAGGTGCGCCGACTTTCTGGAAGAAAAAGGGCGCCGAAAACTTACCTTGTGATTCTGCGAGTTCTTCAGGATGTCTTCGTGCTCGGCGTGGCGCAGCACAAAGGGTCGGGGGCGGACCCAGGTCCCGGCGCTGAAAACAGTGCCTGGATTCTGCACATGTGTGCTAGAGTGTGCGCGCATGTGCAGTAGCTCCAGGCCCCCGAGGCTGTATGGGAAGGGCCCGAAGCATGCCGCCCCTAGTCCTGGCTGAATGGGCTCACCGGGGCAGTGAAGATCGGACTCGGGCCTCCCTCGTCTTCAGCTTCATGTCCCGCTCCAGCTCTGCCACCCCACCCCCCGCCCCCGTTCAAGTCCCGCTCCGGTTCCCCGCCCCCACATTCAAGTCCCGTTCCGGCTTCCCCCGTCCCGTTCAGGTCCCATTCCGGCTCCTCCCCGCCCCCCGCCCCCGTTCAAGTCCCGCTCTGGTTCCCCGCCCCCACATTCAAGTCCCGCTCCGGTTCCCCGCCCCCACATTCAAGTCCCGTTCCGGCTTCCCCCGTCCCGTTCAGGTCCCATTCCGGCTCCTCCCCCCCCCCCGCCCCCCGTTCAAGTCCCACTCCGGCTCCCCCTTCCCCGCCGTTCAAGTCCCGCACCGGTTCCCCACCCCCACATTCAAGTCCCGTTCCGGCTTCCCCCCCGCCCCCCCGTTCAGGTCCCGTTCCGGCTCCCCCCTCCCCCCGTTCAAGTCCCGCTCCAGTTCCCCGCCCCCACATTCAAGTCCCGTTCCGGTTTCCCTCCCACCCGTTCAGGTCCCGTTCCGGCTCTCTCCCCCACCCCCCCCCCCGTTCAAGTCCCGCTCCGGCTCCCCCCTCCCCCCCGTTCAAATCCCGCTCCGGCTCCCCCCTCCCCCCCCCCCGTTCAAGTCCCGTTCCGGCTCCCCCCTACCCCCCGTTCAAGTCCCGCTCTGGCTCCCCCCTCCGTTCAAGTCCCGTTCCGGCTCCCCCCTCCCCCCCCCGTTCAAGTCCCGTTCTGGCTCCCCCCTCCTCCCCCTTCAGGTCCCGCTTTGGCTCCCCCCCACTCTCACCACCCTCCCTCATCCCCCTCCACCTTCTCCTCCTCTCCCCTCCCTCCCCTCTCCCCTCCTCTCCCCTCCCCCTCCTCTTCCCTCCCTCCTCCCCTCCTCTTTCCTCCCTCCCCTCCTCTTCTCCCCCTCCTCTTCCGCCCCTCCTCTTCCCCCTCCTCGTTCCCCCTCTTCGCCCCCTCCTCTTCCCCCTCTTCTTCCGAGCTAAGGCAACTTGCAGGACAATGTGAGTTTGATGGCTACCTGGAGCAAATGCTCAGAGACTTTTTTGTACTGGGCATCCTATGAGAACTTTTGACTGTAGAGGCACCGACCCTCAGTAAGGCCATTGCGATAGCACAGGCGTTTATGTCCACCAGTGATTGATAACACCAAACAAATCTCTCAGCACACAAATGCTAGCAATGTTCATAAATTAACTGGAACTGTGTTTGTGAGCAGAAATGTACAGGGCAGAACCCACGAGTCTGCAACTGCCAGCAGGCCTCAGGTGACCCAGATGACTCAGAGTTCCCAATAAAGGATGAATGCAAGGCAATTCACACCTTGTTGGCGTTGTGGAGGCTTCCATTCAGCCTATTCATGCCGCTTCAAAGGGTATGTTTGCAAGAGCTGTGGAACAATGGGGTATCTCCAACGAGCTTGCAAATGAGCTGCAAGCTCTGCAAAACCTGCTAGCCACCACGTGGCAGAGGAAGATCGGTCCATGGTGGATCAAAGCAATTTTGAGCCTCAGAGAGAGGAGGCAGATGCTGAAGTACACGGGGTGCACACATTTTTGACGAAATGTCCACCTATAATGTTAAACGTAAAATTGAATGGCTTACCGTAGCCATGGAACTGGACACTGGCGCTAGCCAATCCATCATGAGTAAAAAGATGTTTGAGAGACTGTGGTGCAACAAGGCATTCAGACCAGCCCTGAGCCCCATCCACACAAAACTGAGAATGTACGCCAAAGAGGTTATTACTGCCTGGGCAGCGTCATGGTCAAGGTCACCTACGAGGGCATGGTGCACGAACTGCCACTCTGGATTGTCCCGGGTGATGGCACCACACTGCTCGGAAGGAACTGGCTGGGCAAAATCCGCTGGAACTGGGATGGCATCCGAGCACTATCAGATGTCAATGAGACCTTATGTACCCAGGTTCATAAAAAATTTCCTTCCCTTTTTGAGCCAGGCATTGGAAACTTTTCTGGGGCGAAGGTGTGGATCCACTTGGTCCCAGAGGCACGACCCATTCACCACAAGGCGTGAGCGGTACCTCACAGCATGAGGGAGAGATTGGAAATGGTGCAGCCTGCAAACTTGTTGATGGTGGCGCAGCCCGCAGACTTGTTGATGGTCATGGAAGCGTTTGAAAATGATAAATCACCTGTCACATCCCGCCAGATTAGGACTTGGACCAGCCAAGATCCTCTGCTGTCCCTCGTAAAAAATCAAACCGTTCCAGCGGCGAAAGGACGAGCTGTCCATTGAGGCAGACTGCCTGTTGTGGGGTAACTGCGTAGTGCTACCAAAAAAGGGCAGGGAGATGTTCATCTCGGATCTCCACAGCACACACCCGGGTATAGTAAGGATGAAAGCTATAGCCAGATCCCACGTGTGGTGGCCCGGTATCAACTATGACTTAGAGTCCTGTGTGCGGCAATGCAGCGTATGTGCTCAGTTGAGCAACGCGCCCAGAGAGGCACCACTAAGTGTGTGGTCCTGGCCCACCAGACCATGGTCGAGGATCCATGTTGACTATGCGGGCCCGTTTCTCGGTAAAATGTTCTTGGTGGTGGTGGATGCTTTTTCAAAATGGATTGAATGTGAAATAATGTCAGGAAGCACCGCCACCGCCACCATTGAAAGCCTGAGGGCCATGTTTGCCACACACGGCCTGCCTGACATACTGGTCAGTGACAACGGGCCATGTTTCACCAGTGCCGAATTTAAAGAATTCATGACCCGCAATGGGATCAAACATGTCACCTCGGCCCCGTTTAAACCAGCCTCCAATGGGCAGGCAGAGCGGGCAGTACAAACCATCAAACAGAGCCTTAAACGAATCACAGAAGGCTCACTCCAAACCCGCCTGTCCCGAGTACTGCTCAACTACCGCACGAGACCCCACTCGCTCACAGGGGTGTCCCCAGCTGAGCTACTCATGAAAAGGACACTTAAAACCAGACTCTCGTTGGTTCACCTCAATCTGCATGATCAGGTAGAGAGCAGGCGGCAGCAACAAAATGTAAACGATGGTCGTGCCACTGTGTCACGGGAAATTGATCTGAATGACCCTGTGTATGTGCTAAACTATGGACATGGTCCCAAGTGGATCGCGGGCACGGTGATAGCTAAAGAAGGGAATAGGGTGTTTGTAGTCAAACTAGACAATGGACAAATTTGCAGAAAGCACCTGGACCAAACGAGGCTGCGGTTCACAGACTGCCCTGAACAACCCACAGCAGACACCACCTTTTTCGAGCCCACAACACACACCCAAAGGATGAATGACACCACGCCGGACCAGGAAATCAAACCCATCATGCCCAACAGCCCAGCAAGGCCAGGCTCACCCAGCAGCCCTGCAGGGCCAACAACACGCCAGCCCAGCGAGGACACAGCCAACACACCAGAACAGACATTTGTACCGAGGCGGTCCACCAGGGAAAGAAAGGCTCCTGACCGCCTCACCTTGTAAATAGTTTTCACTTTGACTTTGGGGGAGGCGAGTGATATTGTGTATCTGTAAAGCATGCACTCCCATGTTCCACCACCAGGGAGCGCATCCCCTGAAGTCCCAAGGGATCCCAGCATCCCTTGGGAGCACTATATATAAGCCGGCCCCTAAGGCCTGTTCCTCACTCTGGAGTGTCTTATTAAAGACTGAGATCACTGTTACTTTAACCTCCCTGTGTGCAGCCTCATCTGTGTTAGGAACACAATACTTTTATTGTTCATTTGAGTAGTAAGGAATTCAGTCTTATGGTTATAATCACTTTATTTTTCTACTTTAACATAAAAATAATCTAAAAGCGGAGTATAATTTATTCAGAATGTAACGCAATTTACAAGCAGATTTGAGCATAAGCATATGCTCATCCTTCTACTTCTACAACTTAACACAAAAGCCTCTTTTTTATACACTAACCTCTTTATCAAACTGAAAATGGCCTTGCCTTAATTGGTAGTCTCTGGACAATGCACCGTTCTTCAGCCAATTCTCACGCACACAAGTTTCTATTTCTCTGCAAGATTTGTATGTCAACATCCTTTTGCAATGTACATCAACAAACTCTGAATAAATATTTTGTATCAGTCTTTATGGTAGAGGACACTAACAATATTCCGACAGTAGATAGTCAAGGGGCTATGGGGCGGGGAGGGGGAGGAACTTATCACAATCACAATCACTAAGGAGGTGATACTCAATAAGATAATGGGGCTAAAGGCAGATTAATCCCCTAGACCTGGTGGCTTGCATCCTAGGGTCTTAAGAGAAGTAGCAGCAGGGATTGTGGATGCATTGGTTGTAATTTACCAAAATTCCCTGGATTCTGGGGAAGTCCCAGCAAATTGGAAAACTGCAAATGTAACGCCCCTATTTAAAAAAGGAGGCAGACAAAAAGCAGGAAACTATTGACCAGTTAGCCTAACATCTGTGGTTGGGAAAATGTTGAAGTCCATTATTAAACAAGCAGTAGCAGGACATTTGGAAAAGCATAATTTGGTCAGGCAGAGTCAGCATGGATTTATGAAGGGGAAGTCATGTTTGATAAACTTGCTGGAATTCTTTGAGGATGTAACGAACAGGGTGGATAAAGGGGAACCAGTGGATGTGGTGTATTTGGACTTCCAGAAGGCATTTGACAAGGTGCCACATAAAAGGTTCCTGCACAAGATAAAATTTCACAGTGTTGGGGGTAATATATTAGCATGGATAGAGGATTGGCTAGCTAACAGAAAACAGAGAGTCGGGATAAATGGGTCATTTTCCGGTTGGCCAACAGTGACTACTAGGGTGCTGCAGGGATCAGTGCTGGGTCCTCAACTATTTACAATTTATATTAATGACTTGGATGAAGGGACTGAGTGTAACGTAGCCAAGTTCGCTGACGATACAAAGATGGGAGGAAAAGCAAAGTGTGAGGAGGATACAAAAAATCTGCAAAAGGACATAGGCAGGCTAAGTGAGTGGGCAAAAATTTGGCAGATGGAGTATAATGTCGGAAAGTGTGAGATCATGCACTTTGGCAGAAAAAAAATCAAAGAGCAAGTTATTATTTAAATGGAGAAAGATTGCAAAGGGCCGCTGTACAGTGGGACCTGGGGGTACTTGTGCATGAACCGCAAAAGGATAGTATGCAGGTACAGCAAGTGATCAGGATGGCCAATGGTATCTTGGCCTTTATTGCAAAGGGGATGGAGTATAAAAGCAGGAAAATCTTGCTACAGCTATATAAGGTATTGGTGAGGCCACACTTGGAATACTACGTGCAGTTTTGGTTTCCATATTTACGATAGGATATACTTGCTTTGGAGGCAGTTCAGAGAAGGTTCACGAGGTTGATTCCGGAGATGAGGGGGTTGAGTTATGAGGAAAGGTTGAGTAGGTTGGGCCTCTACTCATTAGAATTCAGAAGATTGAGAGGTGATCTTATCGAAACGTATAAGATTATGAGGGGGCTTGACAAGGTGAATGCAGAGAGGATATTTCCACTGATGGGGGAGACTAGAACAAGAGAGCATGTTCTTAGAATAAGGGGCCGCCCATTTAAAATAGAGATGAGGAAAAATTTCTTCTCTCAGAGAGTTGTAAATCTGTGGAATTCGCTGCCTCAGAGAGCTGTGGAAGCTGGGGCATTGAATAAATTTAAGCCAGAAATTGACAGTTTCTTAAACGATAAGGGGATAAGGGGTTATGGGGAGCGGGCGGGCAAGTGGAACTGAGTCCATGATCAGATCAGCCATGATCTTATTGAATGGCGGATCAGGCTCGAGGGGACGTATGGTGGCCTAGCCCTGTTCCTATTTCTTATGTTCTTATGTTCTTATGTTTAACATCCCTTTGCATAGGTTGCAATGCTCTTGTTGAGCATCCTATTGGCAGGAATCCCAATTTCAGTCCCGAGGTCCTGAAACTGGTCACCTGAACAAACTGACTGTTGCTGCATGAAATACATCTCTCTCTCTCCCTCTCTTCAATTATGACAAACACTTTTTTTTGCCCTATATTGAATAAAATAAATGTGAATACCTTTCAGAAGCTGAATTCGCTGAGTTCCAGGTACTAACATACAGTTTCGATGAATGTTATTTATGTGGATTTCGGAAAGACATTCAACAAGGTTCCACATAAGAGACTGTTGACAAAAATGAGAGTGTATAGATTGGAGGCAATCTATTTCCTTGTATAGGAAATTGGTGAGGAAGTAGGAGACAGAGAGCAGGGATAATGGTTATATACTCAAATTGGCAGGATGTGAATAGTGGTGCCCCCTAAGGACCTTTACTGGGGCCTTAGCTTTTCACTGTATTTGGAAGAGAAATAAAGATCCATGGGCTGGATTTGGGGCTTTTTGGTGTTCGGGGCAATAATCGTGGCGAGGAGTTAAAAGTTAGTGTCTAAAAATAGTTTGCACCTTCAACTGCAAGTTTCAGCAAAAATGTAAGTTGGAGGAGCGTTGGTGTTAAGTCAGGCATTGCACAATGGACTTTGTTTGCCTGAGCCAAAACTTGCGTCGTTAAAGGAGGTGGCTATTTTGCGCATGCGCAGCGTTATGTTTTTCCCCGGTCGCAAACGCCAATGCATGGCGCGGCAGCTTCCTGTGCACATGCGCATATAAACCACCCCACTTCAACCACTTCTGCAGAGATGGAGGAGCAGGAGGGAAGGCAGCGTGCCAGGCGCTTCAGTAATGAGGTGAGTGAGGCCTTCGTCCATGCTGTGGAGAGGAGGTGGTCCTCACTCCAGCTTGCTGGGGGAGCCAGACCACTCCCACTTGTGTTTAAGAGGTTGTGTAGGGGCAGAGCACAGGAGCTCTCTGCTGCAGACACTGTGCCCAGAACTGGGACACAATGTCGGAAAATGTTCAACAATCTTACCAGAGTCATCAGGGTGAGTACCATTCACATTTCTGTATGGCACCTTTCCTTCTAACAAGAAACTCACACACTATGTGAAGTCTTTCATGCATATGGTCCCTCTCAAAAGTCTTGTTGTCTGTGGGGTGGGTTTCACAATGCATAAGAAAGATAAGAAAGATGAAGGCTGACTTCTGCACCCAATGCCTTCTAATGATCAATGCACATGAATTTACTAATTTACATCCTTCCTCGCAATACACTCCCACTGCTGCTATGGTGTAGGGGGTGGTGTGTGGGGTCAGGTTCACCTCTGACCTTCTGAGCGGTTCGAATCGCTCCCACTCCCTGGGTTCTAGACTTTGGATTTATTTGGGGATGTGACAAAGTGCAAGAGACAACTGGTTTCGGTGCAAAGAACTTCGATTTTATTACAGACAAGAAAAGTACAATGTCAAGCTTGAAATGACTAGAATAAAGAACACTTCATCACACATTAAAAAGGGTTACAGAAAATAAGACACCTCCCACCTCCCAATGCCTAACTCTGACTAGGTTAAACTCCAGGGCAAACAGGGATCATGCTTACCAATCCTTTATTATCCATTAGCGGTGGTTTGCGATTTCTGGGTTCACTGGACTCTGTAGGTTCTGCTTGCCATATCCCGAACATCGTAGCGGACTTCTGACTGCGTAGTCTTTAGTTGGGTGGTGTCCGCTGATGCGGTAGGGCATGTATTGGACTTATGGGGTGAGTACCCACTTTCTTCCGTAATCAATAGGTTTTAAAGTCTCTTTAGATAATGTTTCACCTGTTGGTAGCTAGGACTAGATTGTAGAGTGGAAACTTTCGAATCTTCGGTTTCTTCTTAAGGAGTTTTGGTTTTGGAATTGGTCGATCGTGGTGCTTTTGATGTTACCACATTGGCTGTGATCAGTTGTTACCGCGATGACCATGTCCGAAGTTACTGGGAGCTGCTTTCTGCCGTGATGATGTTCTTCTTTTTCTTCTTTCGGTAGCAGGGCAGCGTGGCCCAGGAGTGTCGTCGAGGTTGGAGATAATCTGTTGTGGTGGTCTTTTTCTGTCCTTCCCCTCTTCGAATAGATGAATGCCTGCTCGTTCCCTTTCGTTAAAAACCGGGCCCCAGTTTTACTTTTGGAGCCGTTCTAATCTACACACCAAATCAGCCCTGATTCCTTGTTGTCATTTTGGCGGGCTCGATATCTCTTTGTCATATTTTGGCGGGCCCATTAATGATAACTTGTGTCGGATGTATCGATCTTTTGAATTTGTTTCCCGATCGGAAAAAATTAGCTTTGGTATTTGTAATGTCTGCTTAGGCCTGGGTTTCCATGCGGGCTGGATGAGCTATTAACATTATGCATGTGCTGGATGGGTTTCCTGCTCAGAGTGATGGCTGGCTATTTCTGGGTTGATTGTTGCTATGTTAATGTCTCCCGGGGAGAAGGGTTTTCGAGTTTACACAATTCTCCAGACAATTTGTTTAGCTTCGATACCCCAGACAAGTTCAATACCCAAACTGGTTTCTTTTGAAGGTTAGTTATCCTTTAGTTTTCAACTCTTCCCATACGGACCCAATCTGCCTTATAAAAATACCAAATTCGATAAAAACTCGTAGTTTCTTCCATGTGCACTTTAGGATCCCAAACTTTCTGGTTGATAGTTCCAAATTAAATTTCCTTTCCAATGAGTCCAAACACTGGGGGGTTTTTCCCACAAATTTTGCAATCTTACAATGGCTTTCAGAAAGATCACGACTGTCCCGATGTTACATCCCTCTAACCTCCTAACAATCGCCCATGAAGCTCATGCAACATCGAAACAGATTGAACGGAAGCCAATGAAACATTCACACAGTCTCACCTATTGCACTATGGTAGGCATATACTCCACAACAGGAGAGGAACCCTTTCTGAACCCTTCCTATTTTTCTCTTTGCAGTCGAAGCACTCCCACAACAGAAGGGAGCAGCTGCGCACAGGCCGGGGGCCGTCTCAAATACTTGAACTGAATGATGTCGATGAACGGGTGTCGGCCCTCATTGGAGCAGCAGCTCGGGCAGTTGCCAGGTGTGATGCTGAGCCCCCTTCAAGTAGTGAGGGTATGTAAATGGATCGGGAGCTTGAAGAGACTGCATTGAGATGTATAATGAAGTGGCGGCAGGCCTTCAAATAAACATGTGCAATGGCACCTTCCTCATGTCACCCTGCCCCCTCCCCTGCTGCTAACCACACGTATGTGTTTTTGTGCTTGCTGAAGATCAGCCACAATCGCGCCAGCCTTCCCGGGACGCATCAACCTCAGGCCATGGCGGTGATGACAAGGCTGCGGAGACAACCAACATCACTGAGCCACAAAGCCCACCAGTTGCCCCGTCTCTACATTCCTCATCTGGCGGCAATGAGATTTTTGAGGAGTTTGAGTCTTCGTAGGCTCCTGGCCCCAGTCGCCTACAGCACTGCAGTGAGAGGGGAAAATCTCGGAGGGTGAGCTGGCAAAGTCAGTCTGCTCAACAACAGGCAGACGTGGAACTGGACTTGGTGGAAATGTCCAGAGAAAACACAGGAATGCACCGTGAGTTGATGGATGCATTGGGACGGATCCCAGAGAGCATCGACAAGCTTACTGCGACTGTTGCGGAGGCACCATCAAGGGAACACAGGGGGCATGATCAAATTTAGCTTCTAGGGTGGTTAACGGGGCACTATCTGTTAATGCTGGTGCGAAGACCCCGCCCAATTTAGCAGAAGGCACTGTTCTCGCCACGCCCGGCCGAAAACTCTTTTGTGCTTCTTGGGACTAAGGTGACCCTCTTCTCAGGGAGGACTCTTCAGCAAGCTGCAAATGGACAGCTTTGTCCCGCATCCTGACACTGACGTGAGCAGGCATCTATGGGGCCGGCTATAAAAGTCACATGAACTGTTATCCAGCAAGAGGATGGCATTGACCATGCTGCTTCTACTGGGTCCTTATTCTGAGGCTGGAATTTTCACATTGCAGAGCGTGCCGGTTTGGAGGCAGGTCGGTGGTTGAAAGGTCAGAAATGGACAGTGCATTGGGGACCACGCCGGGACCACGTCAACTTCCGCCTTTAACTTGGGCACATTTCGAGGCATGCCATGGACATGCTCAGAAGAGGCAGGTGACTTCATTGAGGTACTTATCTGCTGATTTACAGGCCCTTAACTGCCTTTTTAACATGAGCTTTGAACTTTAATTGGTTGCGCACGAGATTCACGCACCTCGTGAACCTTGCCTGTGAAGGGGAGGTGGGAGCTCAGTGGCCATTGTGTGAGTTCATTAAGTGACAGCTGGAAAAAGAACATAAATATACATACCTTACACCTGCTTGCTTGCCAAAGTGAAAGGCTCTTGCTGACTCCATTTTGTGCAGAGATTTCTTTGTCAGGAGATGGCAGGTCATTTCTGCAACCTCAGAAGCCACTCTCACCATATTGCCAGTCACTATCAGGATATTGGAAGATTGTATCTCTGATCACCACTTTACCTGGCATCTATTAGATCAGCATGGGTGTCACTAATGCTGCCTCACCTTGGACCTAAGAATCGGACCAAGATAAGCCCAGTAACAACACCAGCCACACCAGCAGCAGCAGCCAAAATACCTCACCAACTTGATGCTCCACAGGAGAGGGGCTTTGGGGGGGGAAATCAGCACAGGGGTCCATCGTGCTGGATGTGATAGCCCCAACACAGGGTATAATACAGGCCGAGGATGAGCTTCCTGGACATGACTGAGCAGCAGTGCTTCAGGAGGCTCAGTCTTTCACTAATGCTGCCTCACCTTGGACCTAAGAATCGGTCATCGCAAACATCGAAGACCTGGTGGACATGCCTTACCATGACTGTCCAGGTCACACCACGCTCAACTTCTTCGCCTCAGACTCCTTTCAGGGATCTGCAACAGACATTTGCAGGATCTTGCAGTCGGCCACCCACAGATGCATCTCACAGGTACAGTAGTATAGAGGTTATGTTACTGAACTAGTAATGCAGAGGCCTGGCCTACTGAGCCAGAGACATGAGTTCAAATCCCACCATGGCAGCTGAGGAATTTAAATTCAGTTAATTAATTAAGTCTGGTATAAAAAAACTAATATCGGTAATGGTGACTATAAAACCATCATATTGTTGTGAAAACCCATCTGTTTCATTAATGCCCTTTAGGAAAGGAAATCTGGATCCTTACCCAGCCTGGCATTGTAATGACTCAAGAGTCTGGTTACTGTAAACTCACTCAGGTGCAACCTGATCCATCTCTTTCCAGCCCAAGAGTGCCAGCTTGACAAAGACACCCAGCTTATATACAGGTGACCAAGCACACATGCCACATGCGTACAGCCCGATGACCTCCGACCATGGCACCCTCTGGTGTCTGGTGACCCCCAAGCATTAATACATAACAACATTCCCCTTTTAAAATCTTAACAACAGTCTTTATACAAATTAAGACGGTCTGGGGCATTCCTCACATGAGTTAATCGTCTCAGTTCAACTTTGGCTCTGGGCGAGCGTTCTGAGTCCGTTGAGACTGAGGGCTGAGTAGCCGATCTGATGGGAGTGGTCATGACCACATCAGAGACTGAAGGTTCAGAGTCAGTAATGTCAGCAGAGTCCTCTGATGAGTGAACAATGGTTGGTTGGTCACTGACTGCATCTTCCTCACTCAGTTCTAGTTCATCCGTGTGCCGCAGTTTAACCTGGTCAAGGTGTTTCCTGCATGTTTGCCCATTCTTGAGCATGACAATAAACATTCTGTTACCCTCCTTGGCTGTAAAAATGATGGCGATCCACTTTGGACCTTGACCATAGTTCAGTACATAAACCGGATCATTGACCAAGATGTCACGTGACACGGCAACACGAGCATGACACCATTGCTGACTTTGACGTCTGTTTTCAACACGATCATTCAAATCAGGATGAACAAGAGAAAGCCTGGTCTTGAAATTTCTCTTCATCAGTAGTTCAGCAGGAGGAACTCCAGTAAGCATATGAGGTCTTGACCTGTAACTGAGCAATATACATGATAACCGTCTCTGCAGTGAGCCCTGAGTTACACGTTTCATAATTTGCTTGATTGTTTGAACGGCACGCTCTGCTTCACCATTAGAAACAGGCTTGAATGGAGCTGATCTCACATGTCTGATGCCATTGAGTTTCATGAACTCCTGGAACTCAAGACTTGTGAAGCAAGATCCGTTGTCACTCTCAACAATGTCAGGCAAATCATGAGTAGCAAACAAAGAAACATAGGAACATAGAAAACAGGTACAGGAGTAGGCCATTCGGCCCTTCGAGCTTGCACTGCCATTCAATGAGTTCATGGCTGAACATGCAACTTCAGTACCCCATTCCTGCTTTCTCGCCATACCCCTTGATCCCCCTAGTAGTAAGGACTAAATCTAACTCCTTTTTGAATATATTTAGTGAATTGGCCTCAACAACTTTCTGTGGTAGAGAATTCCACAGGTTCACCACTCTCTGGGTGAAGAAGTTTCTCCTCATCTCGGTCCTAAATGGCTTACCCCTTATCCTTAGACTGCGACCCCTGGTTCTGGACTTCCCCAACATTGGGAATATTCTTCCTGCATCTAACCTGTCTAAACCCGTCAGAATTTTAAACGTTTCTATGAGATCCCCTCTCATTCTTCTGAACTCCAGTGAATACAAGCCCAGTTGATCCAGTCTTTCTTGATAGGTCAGTCCCGCCATCCCGGGAATCAGTCTGGTGAACCTTCGTTGCACTCCCTCAATAGCAAGAATGTCCTTCCTCAAGTTAGGAGACCAAAACTGTACACAATACTCCAAGTGTGGCCTCACCAAGGCCCTGTACAACTGTAGTAACATCTCCCTGCCCCTGTACTCAAATCACCTCGCTATGAAGGCCAACATGCCATTTGCTTTTTTAACTGCCTGCTGTACCTACATGCCAACCTTCAATGACTGATGTACCATGACACCCAGGTCTCGTTGCACCTCCCCTTTTCCTAATCTGTCACCATTCAGATAATAGTCTGTCTCTCTGTTTTTACCACCAAAGTGGATAACCTCACATTTATCCACATTATACTTCATCTGCCATGCATTTGCCCACTCACCTAACCTATCCAAGTCACTCTGCAGCCTCATAGCATCCTCCTTGCAGCTCACACTGCCACCCAACTTAGTGTCATCTGCAAATTTGGAGATACTACATTTAATCCCCTCGTCTAAATCATTAATGTACAATGTAAACAGCTGGGGCCCCAGCATAGAACCTTGCGGTACCCCATTAGTCACTGCCTGCCATTCTGAAAAGTACCCGTTTACTCCTACTCTTTGCTTCCTGTCTGCCAACCAGTTCTCAATCCACGTCAGCACACTACCCCCAATCCCATGTGCTTTAACTTTGCACATTAATCTCTTGTGTGGGACCTTGTCGAAAGCCTTCTGAAAGTCCAAATACACCACGTCAATTGGTTCCCCCTTGTCCACTCTACTGGAAACATCTTCAAAAAATTACAGAAGATTTGTCAAGCATGATTTCCCTTTCACAAATCCATGCTGACTTGGACCTATCATGTCATCTCTTTCGAAATGCGCTGCTTTGACATCCTTAATAATTGATTCCAACATTTTACCCACTACCGATGTCAGGCTGACCGGTCTATAATTTCCTGTTTTCTCTCTCCCTCCTTTTTTAAAAAGTGGGGTTACATTGGCTATCCTCTACTCGATAGAAACTGATCCAGAGTCTATGGAATGTTGGAAAATGACTGTCAATGTATCCGCTATTTCCAAGGCCACCTCCTTAAGTACTCTGGGATGCAGACCATCAGGCCCTGGGGATTTATCGGCCTTCAATCCCATCAATTTCCCTAACACACTCTCCCGACTAATAAGGATTTCCCTCAGTTCCTCCTTCTTACCAGACCCTCTGACCCCTTTTATATCCGGAAGGTTGTTTTTGTCCTCCTTAGTGAATACCGAACCAAAGTACTTGTTCAATTGGTCTGCCATTTCTTTGTTCCCCGTTATGACTTCCCCTGATTCTGACTGCAGGGGACCTACGTTTGTCTTTACTAACCTTTTTCTCTTTACATATCTATAGATACGAAGGCTCTCAATGGTAGCTGTAGACGTGCTGGATGACATAATAACACACTCTATCCACTTAGAATATGCATCCACTGCGACAAAAAACATCTTTCCTTGGAATAGGCCCGCAAAATCAATGTGGATCCTCGACCATGGTTTGGATGGCCATGACCAAAGACTCAGCGGAGATTCCGCTGGTACTTTACTTAGCTGCATGCATGTATTGCACTGATGCATGCATGGTTCCAGATCAGAGTCAAATCCAGACCACCATACATGAGACCTAGAAATGGACTTCATCATGACAATACCAGGGTGAGTGCTATGAAGTTCACATACACATTTTTCTCTACATTTCTTAGGCATGATTGCACGATTACCCCACAGTAAACAGTCTGATTGATTGGACAGCTCATCCTTGCGATGGTTGTAAGGTTTGGTCTCACGCATCTCCATAGATATGGGAGACCAATCACCACTGAATACACACTGTTTCACAACCGATATAACAGGGTCATGGTTGGTCCAGATCCTATCTTGTGGAGCAGTGACAGAGGTTTCTTCACTCTCAAAAGCATCCATTACTAACAGTAGATCTGCAGGTTGAGGTGTCTCCATCTCAGTTGTGGGTAAGGGCAGATGACTCAGTGCATCAGCATAATTCTCAGTATCAGGTCTATGACGAATGTCAGCGCCCATCTTTGAATGCGGGACGATGTATTGGTATTAATACCTTTGTTTTCAGCAAACAATGAAATGAGTGGCTTGTAATCTGTTTCTAGTTCAAAACGAAGACCAAGCAGGTACTGGTGCATTGTTTTTACTCCATACACACAGACAAAGTTTCTTTCTTTACCATACTGTAAGCTCTTTCCGCTTTAGACAAACTTCTTGAAACAGGCTGTAGCTTGCCCGATTCATTTGCTTGTTGGAGTATACAGCCAACCCCATATGATGAAACATCAGAGGCCAATACAAGACTCTTACACGGATCATAATAAACAAGCAACTTGTTTGAACATAGCAGATTCTTGGCTTTCTCAAAGGCTCTATCTTGAGATGCACTCCAGACCCAGTTGTCACCTTTTCTTACTAATACATGCAGTGGCTCTAGTAAAGTGCTCAATCTGGGTAAGAAATGACCAAAGTAGTTGAGTAGCCCACGGAACGAACGCAGCTCTGTCACATTCTGAGGCCTGGGTGCATTTTTGATGGCTCGGTTTTCGAATCAGTGGGCCTGATGCCATCAGCAACAATCTTCCTCCCGAGGAATTCAACTTCAGGTGCCATGAATACACACTTCAAGCATTTCAGCCTGAGTCCCACTTTGTCCAGACACTGTCGGACTTCTTTAAGATTGTTCAGATGTTCAGCAGTGTCACGACCTGTGACCAGAATGTCATCTTGAAATACGACAGTTCTAGGAATGGACTTCAGTAAACTCTCCATATTCCTCTGAAATATGGCTGCAGCCAAACGAATCCCAGAAGAACACCTGTTGTAGGCAAACAGTCCTTTATGGGTGTTGATGCAGGTGAGTTTCTTTGAAGTGTCGACAAGCTCCTGGGTCATATAGGTCAATGTCAGATCCAGTTTCATGAATGACTTTCCACCAGCTAGCATGGCGAACAGGTCATCAGCCCTCGGTAACGGCTACTGATCCTGTTTCAAAAATCGGTTAATGTTAACCTTGTAATCTCCATAAATCCTGAAAGTGCCATCACTCTTCAACACAAGAACAATGGGACTCGCCCACTCGTTAAACTCGACCGGTGATATGATCCCTTCACCCTGGAGTCTGTCAAGCTCAATTTCAACCTTCTCCCTCATCATGTATGGAACAGACTGAGCTTTGTGATAGACAGGCCTTGCATTGGAGTCCAGGTAAATCTGCACCTTGGCTCCCGTAAAATTACCAATGCCTGGTTCAAATAAAGAAGGAAACTTTTTCAATACTTGAGCACACGAAGTATCATCCACCGAGGACAACATCTTGACATCATTCCAGTTCAGCTTGATTTTCTTGAGCCAATTCCTGCCGAACAGCGTTGGACCATTACCTGGGATGATTCATAATGGTAGCTCGTGAACCACCTCATATGACACCTTGATTGCTGTAGTGCCGAGCACCAGTATGTGTTCCTTAGTGTAAGTACGCAACCTGGCATTGACTGGACTCAGTTTCAGTTTCGCAGCCTTAGTGTCCCACAGCTTGTCGAATGTCCTTTGGCTCATTATCAACTGGCTCGCACCCGTGTCCAGCTCCATTGATACAGGCACGCCATTCAGCTTCACATTAACGACTATCAGCTTGCTCTTGCTCAGGAACGAATGCAGTCCATTCACTTCCTCCTCGGGTTGCGTATCCGGACCATCACTGAATTGGTCCTCATCAACCACGTGGTGAGTCGCACCATGCTTGCTCCATTGTGGACACATCCTGTGAAGCTGCCCCACTTTCTAACATCCATTGCATGAATATTGTCCAAACCGACACTGATGAGGCCGATGATTGCCCCCACAATGCCAACAGGGTGAAATCTGGTTCGAACCAGTTGGTGGGCTCTGAGCAGCGGCAGGTTTTGCGTAAACAGCTCTGCCCGAAAACGACGCCATC
Organism: Pristiophorus japonicus; assembly: GCF_044704955.1. NCBI lineage: Eukaryota > Metazoa > Chordata > Chondrichthyes > Pristiophoridae > Pristiophorus > Pristiophorus japonicus. The sequence continues at coordinate 115,625,509 of NC_091977.1, read as the reverse complement.
TTGTTTACAGTACTTGCCGTGGAACTCCGACTCATTGATGATATCTGCCTCAAATTATCATCCATCATCATGCATGCCTGGGCAGTCGCGATGGCCTTTTTCAAATCCAGCGTCTCAGCAGCCAACAGCTTCCTGAGCATTGCATCATGGTTGATGCCTATCATGAAGACATCAAGCAGCATGTCTTCCAGCATGTTTACAAACTTACGCGGCTCAGCAAGACGTCGCAGGTCGGCGACAAATCCCGACTCGTCCTGGCCCTCAGCACGAACATGTGTGTTGAAACAGTAACGTGATATGATGATCCCCTCTCTTGGCTTCAGATGGTTACCCACCAACGTACACAATTCCTCATACCCATTTTCTGCCGGGCATACAGGCGAGAGAAGATTCTTCATGAGGCCGTAAATTTTCGGACCACAAATGGTGAGGAGAACTGCCCTGCGCTTAACTGTGTAGGCCCCTGCTTCCATGCTGTTGACCACAAAAAACTGATCCAGGCAGTCGACAAACTCTGCCCAATCCTCGCCCTCTACAAATTTCTCCAGGATTCCAACAGTGCCCATTGTGCATGCGAAGGTTCTTAAATTACCCCATCGCCAATTGTAATGACTCAAGAGTCTGGTTAGTGCAAACTTACTCAGCTGAAACCTGATCCATCTTTATTCCAGCCCAAGTGTGCCAGCTTGACAAAGATACACAGCTTATATACAGGTGACCAAGCACACATGCCACATGCGTACAGTCCGAAGACCTCCGACCATGGCGCCCTCTGGTGTCTGGTGATCCCCAAGTACATAACAGGCATATATGTGACTCCAGACACATAGCAATGTAGTTGACTCTTAACTACCATCTGAATTGGCCTAGAAAGCCACTCAGTTGCATAACCACTGTTGTGTGCGTAAATAAACAGACTAACTGCAACAGGAGTAATTTAACGAACTGTGTCCTTTATAGCAACTCCCAAAATGGTGTCCTAAAACCAGCATCAACCAGAATGTTTACAGCAATTGTGAATAGCTCCCGCAGGGTCCTAATACCTGTCTAGTGTCCTGTAACAAACAAATAGAGTATGAACACAAAATATTTCCCTCCTTCTGAAAACACAGTCTATGAACAGACAAAGACCTTGGGGTAGATTTTCCATTATTTTTTCATGCACACCACCCACTTAGCATCCATTTTAATGCTGAAATGAGGTGTAATGCCCATATATCGTCCATTTAGGCACAAAATGGAAACTGATCCCCATTTCTCGGTCACTTATCGCTGAGCGTTACTTTCGGCATGCACACAACACCGATAAAAAATAATACCGCCCACCCACTTTTTTCAGGCGGAATCATCAGAATAGGCAAACGCAATGCCCATAATATCACCCAGCATTACTTTCAGCACATAATTAACGCCGAGATTCAATAATACCAACCGCCCACTTTTTTTTGTCAGAAAGATCACATTTGCTGAAATTAACGCCAAGTATATCGCCCAGCGTCACTTTCAGCATCTTGCGCACATATCGGCCACAATCTGACTCGCCAACAAAAATACTCTGAAAAAGTTGAACTGATCTGAACAAAATGGCAGTGTAAATCCCAGGTCGCTTCATTGAAAAGGCTGCTTCAACTTTGGGGGGAGTTTGGATGTACTCTGGAGTTCTTCGCAGGTAATGTGACCATCTGAACAGACATCTTATCAAACTGTGGACGATTGGATTTTACTGTAGATGTCTTCGTAGGTAAATTTATTGCTTGTGAACAATCGGCATTATACTTATAGTTATTGGAATGGGGCCAGCCATTTCTCAGCCTTCATCGATTACAACACAGATGCTGCAGAGTGCAAATGGCACAACGTCTAATCCACATCATTATGTGCCCAATCTAAGACATGCCAGACTGATGAAGAGGTACAGACCATACACCCCCCCTGCACTTACAGGGAGAAGCGGTCTTACCTCGACGTATCCGAGAACACCTGCCTTCGGAGACTGTGCTTCCACAAAGTGGTTATCAGTGAGATATGCTAGCTCATCAGAGCAGATCTGCAGCCTGCCAGCACCTTCTGTACATCACTGTCCGTCAAGGTCAAGGTCACCGCGGCACTGTCGTTCTACGCATCCGGTTCCTTTCAGGTCTTCGCGGTCGACATTTCCCCTCTGTCTCAGCATGCCACACATTAATGCATTAGACAGGTCACTGAAACCCTGTACGCATGTAGGATGGACTTTATCAGCTTCCCTATGATCATGGAGGCTCAGACTGACAGGGCTCGAGCATTGCTAACTTCCCCATGGTGTAGGGAGCAATACACTGTATGCACATCGCCATTCGGGCACCTTCTCAGGACGCAGAGGTTTTTCGCAACCAAAAGGGATTTCACTCCCTGAAGGTCCAACTAGTTGTCGACCACAACCAGATAATTATGGCAGTGAATGCCAAATTTCCGTGCAGCTTCGATGAGGCTCACATCCTGCGTGAGAGCGTTGTATCTGACATGTTTACCAGTCAGCCACAAGGTCAATGCTGGATGCTTGGTGACAAACAATATGGCCTAGCCATCTGGCTGATGACCCCCCTACGTGACACCCACGAGAAGCGTTACAAAAGAGCCACAGAGCCACACGCAATATGCTCCAGAAAACCATTCATGTGCTTAAGCAACGCTTTGTATGCCTGGAGCACTCAGGAGGGGAGCTACAATACCATCCTGATCAGGTAGCTCAATTCGTGGTCATGTGCTCCATGCTGCACAACCTGGCTATCAGGAGGGGACAAGAATTTCCAAAAGGGACTGATGGTCTACCTCAGGAGAGAGAGCAAGAGGAGGATGAGGAGGTGGACGCTGACCTAGGGTCAGACAATCAGGCTGACTAGGCAACTATGCCCCGCCCCCCTTCAGACCGCAGGAAAGGACCCATGGTGACTACATAGGTGCAAGATTTTTATGTCAGGAGCTCATAATTGAACGCTTTGCCTGAAAGAACATCGCTGAGCTCATAACTGAACGTTTTGCCTGAAAGACCGTTGCTGTGAGTGACAACGCTGACACACTGCTGTGTGTGCAGCTCAGACATCAATGGTGGGCATCACCTTGGTGCTAGTTAAAGTTTAAGTTGATTGAAGTTAAGTTTAATTATAGCCTTACATGTTAAAAAAAAATCACCATTGTGTAACAGTCCAGTTATCTGAGACAATGCGCAACAAGGTTATGTTAAATAAAAAACATTTAATACGACCATTGGTCTGACATCATAAGTATCATGGGCAAAAACACGCCACCCCCACCCAACCCCACAACACTTTTTAGAACATTGACATCAATCAAATGGTCAACATGTCCAGCAACACAGAACACAAATGCAAACCAACAGGGTGGCCCCCTCCCCCCATACCTTACAACAAATTGCATACACCGAGATTGAGATATAACCAGGCCATCACCTGCGGACATGCACCTCACTTTCCTTCCCCCCTCCCCTTCTTCTTACCACCTCGATCCCTTTCCCTCCTCACTCCACGCCGCCTGGCTGAGGAGCTCCTCAGGCGGTGCCTCATTGGGGGGGATGAAAGCAGAGCCGTTGGTTGCACGGATTCAGGAGCGGGGGATGCTGAGGTGGGAACATTCTCGGATCCAGAAGCAGGAGCTTGCTCCTGCCTCTCATGTGCCATTGGCACTGGGGATGCGGAGCCTAGGGGTGGAGTGCTGCGCTCTGGGACCACTGGGTAGCCTGTGCCACGAGTGTTCCTGGCTATCGCCTCCAGGGCCTCCACCATCCGCGGAACATACTCTGTCATGGTGCCGGAGATGCTGGCCAGCTGTCGGGATATGCCCCCCAGTGCCTGTAGGATCTGGTCACCTATGTCTACAGTCCTCCTGGAGAACTCTACCATGTCGCCCCTCTCATCTGGCTTTCGTGGAGCAGATCTTCCGCATCTACGAAACCTCGACGCTGTCTTGGGGACACCTGGGTTGCCCTGTGGCGAGGCACTTAGGCCTGGTACCTCCAGAGTGGAGGCAGGAATGGCTGGAGAAGCACTAGATGGCCTTGGGGTCGAATGCCTTCTGGAGCCTGGCGATGCAAGCTCCTCAAAGTCGGCGCTCTCATCCGTTGAGAACAGACCCAGCAGATTGACGGGCGAGAATCGGAGCTCTTCAGCACCAGATGTAGTATCATCCAGCGAATCCGGCCCCGCACCCCCATTTTCTGGACTCGGTGGTCTTGCCTGGGGCCGCGCTGCTGGCTGAGCTGCAAAACACAAATGAGGTTATTAGAGGAGAAGGGGGTGGTAGGGTCTCAAGGTGAGTCCAGCGCTACCTACAGCATATGCACGACAAAAGCACCACCGCTATCAAAATCATCACAGACATCACATTTCATGCCCATCAACACATTCTGCATTGCAATGATTCTCATGAGGTCAGCATTATTCAGAGGACACTTTTAGCAATCATCTATCATCTATTATTGTTCGGATATGAGTGGGTGTGGCATATATTGACTTTACATCATGCAATGGTGCATACTTTACTCACATGGCATCACTTCAGGGTCTGCAGCTGCCTGCGTGGCCATCTGGGGGTGGGTCCCCACTAGTGAGGGCACCGCTCCTCCATGTCCACGGCCAGATCAGCCATGATCTTGTTGAGTGGCGGAGCAGGCTCGAGGGGCTAGATGGCCTACTCCTGTTCCTAATTCTTATGTTCTTATATGTTCTTATGTCGGTGAGGTCGATGATGACTGGTGGCCCCCCACCCGTTTGCCTTTGCTCGGCCCTATTCCACGATAGCTTCTTCTGTAAAAGGTAACAGGACAACATGGCATGAGATCATTGCTTGATATCATTGCTAGGTACTGTCACAGAGACTGATACAACATGTAACCGACAGATGTAATCATGATTATTATGATAATCATCATTCTTTACCTAAAGACATACACTGTGACCACAGGCTTTGCGTACAACATTCCCGATAAAAGTGAAAGACCTCACATCTGATTATAGTCACTCATGACTCTTGCAAATCAAATTATTTAAATATATAAGTACATGTAAATAAATGTAATACTTACTCTTGTGGCTCTGACAAGGTCGTTCCACCGCTTTTGGCATTGGTTGCCCTCACGCACCTCGTTGGTCGTCGACGAGACCACCTCGGCTACCTCGGCCCATATCTTCTGGTAGGCTTTTGGGATAGGCTTCCCATGCCCTCCCTGGGTCAAATCACCCCAGCGTAACTCGAGCTCCTGCATGAGGGAGGCATTTGCCTCGTCCGAGAACCTCTTCACTCTCTTTTGTCCTCCCAATTGTTCCTCTCCCAGCTCACTGCTCCTGCCAGCGTCAGTCTCCACAGCGTGCTGTGTAGCCTCCTCCACTCCCTCTATTATAGTCACCAAATTCGTGAAAATATCTGCCCGGTGACAGCTAACTTTTTGCGCACAATTTGTTATAAAGCTCGAAACTCTCTCTCCTACCTCCCAAAGCAGCCAAATAAGCACTCACACCACACTCTCACACGCCTTCACTCCCTCTCAGCTCCCTCTCTCTCTGTCTCCTCTTATGTGCATGTAATGATAACCCCTGACCTCAGCGTTGCCATGCCGTTGCTAAGGACGGTGACACTTTACAGAAGGTTAGAGAGATTTAATGCTAACACCCATTTCAGATCGCCCGTGGTAACGCCCAATTTTTAAAATGGAGACTAGGGGCTTTAAAAATGGGCGACAAGCTGGCAATCTGAAAACCCATATTTACCGCCCATGCCGGAAATAATGCCCATTTTTGGGTGATCTGCACAAAAATGGAAAATCTAGCCCCTTGAGATAGCCAGGCCGTGTTCTGATACGCTGAGACCGGCATGGAGCTTGCAGTATTTGATCGAGGTTTTCAGTTGAGAACCAGAACGGTGCCTCTGTTCCATCCTGCTGGTCTGTTGGCCTGTGAGTTGGGATCAGTCTACGAGTGTTCCATTGAGTTCCATCATTGAGCTCGTAGGTGTGAGGGTTGAACTTTCGCCCGATCTGTTTTGGAGGCGAAAGTGAAGATGCGAGCTTATGACTACGGTTTGGGTGCTTAACTCTGACACAATCTCCATTGGGGCTTTTGTGTGCATCATTTTGAGTCAGTGTAAGTCTTCGCTTTTCATTGGTGCTCCAAAATCTGGGATGCGAGTGTGGTTATCTTCATGCTAGGTTTGGCTGGGGGTTTGAGAATGTCCAGTAGCCAGTAAAGATTCTGCTCAATCATGAGCTTAGCAGGTGTCTTCTCCATTAGCGAGCACTTTGTTGAATGGTATATATGGAGAATGGTTTGATTTGCTTCGTCAAATGTTTGGCCTGCTGCGAGGTTGGCTTTCAAACCCTTTTTGATGAAGCTCAACATCTCCGTTGCTTTGAGGATTTTACCGAGCATGCTCGATAGCATGACGAGTGAATAAAATCTTCTAACTGGTCGGACACAACCTGTGGTCCATTGTCAGTGATTATGACCTCTGGGAGGCCCCACTTCGTGAACATACACTGCAGAATAGTGACGATCATTGATGAGGTCACTGAACTTGTAGCCATTTGAAATGCAGGTCATGTACTACAACAAGGAACTGCTGGTGCTGGTGCTTCAACTGGACCGAAGATATCCAACTGAAGTTGTTGCCATGGTCTTTGTGGCCATGGAATGGGCTTCATTGGCACTGGTCAGATGTTTGTGGCCTTTTTGCTCAGACTGCATGCTTCGCGGTGTGAGACGAACTCCTCAATGCAAGTGTCAATCCCAGGCCACCATACGGAATCACAACATCTCTGCTTCAAGCGGACAATGCCAGGGTGTCCATCATGTGTCAATGAGTGAATGCGCTGTTGAAACGACTTGGGGGTTACTGCTCAATCACCAAGAGCTACGCAGCCATCGTTCCAAACGGAAAATTAATCGCGAAGTCTGTGAAAGGTTTTCAGCTTTTCCGGAATTTGCTTAGGCCTCTCAGTCTGGAGGAAGTGGCACACGTGCTGGAGCGTAGCATCACTCTGTGATTCAGTTTTGAGTTCATTGCAGGAAACAAGATTTCTGATGGACCGAGTGATGATCGATGTGACATATGTGTCGTCATCTGTGAACAAGTCAACACCAGAATCCGAAGCAGGTGTCGAGCGGCTGAGCATGTCAGCTACGTGGTTGCGACTGTCAGTGACGTACTGTACATCAAAGTTATACTGATGAAGGCGATCTGACCATTCGTTGATTCGAGGTGGTCTGTGCCCAGATCCAGTTGTAGCGAGAAGCGTAGTTAGCGCTTGGTGATCCGTATGGAGGGTAAATTTCCTGCCATGGAGGTAGATGTGCCAGCATTCACATGCGTAGATGCAAACGAGTACTTCGCGTTCCCCTGTAGAATATTTACGTTCTGCAGATGAGAGTGTGCGAGAGGCGAAAGCTACTGGGCGTTCCAGGCTGACAATCCATTGCGAGAGCGCAGCACCCATGGCGGTGCCTGATGCATCCGTGGTGATGTACGTAAGGGCATTCGGATCAAAGTGCACGAGAATAAGAGGGGATGTGATTTTCTCCTTAAGCGTGGTGAATGCCTGAGCCTGGGAATCTGTCCATTCCCAAGGGACGTCCTTGTGCAGCAACTTGCGAAGTGGTTCAGCAATGTGCGCGTAGTGCGAGATGAACTTGATAGAAGTTGCAAGTGCCGAGGAATGATGAAAGTCCTTTGACATTGGTAGCCTCCTGCATTCGCTGGAGCACGTCAATGTTGTCAAGCGTCACTTGTGCTGTGACTCTGTAGCCCAGAAAGTTTATTTCTCCAGCAGCGAATGTACACTTATCTGCAGTAAGTGTAATGTTATGTGTATCAAGTCTAGCCATAACTGCGTGAAGTTGCTGGTCATGTTCTTCCATTGTTTGTCCATGGACGACGATATCGTCAAACAGATTGAGGGCTCCCTCTATGCCCGCTAGCATCTTCTGACAATCTTCTGAAATACACTTGGTGCAAAAGATAGTCCATAGGGCATGGGTCGATACTGATAAGAACATCATGCGTTGTGAATGCCGTCAGCGGTTTGCTGTCCTCTGTTGGGGGTATTTGCAGGTAACTGCGGCGCATGTCGAGTTTTGTGAAAACTATTGAGCCGTGGAATTCTGAAGACAGTTCATCAATGGTAAGAAGAGGGTACTTGTCGGGGATGATGGCCTTGTTGACCTCTTTCAGGTTGATGCATAGGCGGATCTCCCCATTTTTACGCCAAGCAATGACTAAGTTCGAGATTCAGGGTGAGATGTTGATGCTGTCACTGATTCCCTAAGATTCGAGTCACGTTAATTCTGCGGATACTTGGTCGGTAATCGCAAATGGGAGACGGTGAAGTCGCTGCGTAACCGGTTTAACGGAAGGGTCAACGCGGGGACAATGGCAGAATTTTGATGTCACTCCAAACCCTGTGAAGATTGAGGGATACTGCTTGTCAAAGTCCACCGTGTGCACAGGTGTGCCGGTTGGTTCGTAACCTTTGAACCCAAACTTGTCATAAAGGTAAACACCCATGAAGCTTCATCCCTTTGCAACATAAAAGGAAAAATTCTCCAATGTTATGTCCTTGTAGTATATTGGGACAAATATGACCCCAAGTACCTCAATTTTGGAGTCAGAGTACGCATGTAGAGCGGAAGTTGCGGGCTGCAGTTGACAATGTGTGAAGTGAGTTTTGTACACAGCCTTGCTCAATATGGTGACTTTGGCTCCGAGGTCAATGAGGGAGCAAATGGATGTGCCGTCAATGTTTACCTCAACAGTCCTTGAATTTGCCCGAACCGATGTGCGAAATGTCACTAATGGTGTAAACCATACTGAGTTCATCACTAGCAGGGTTGTCCCCATGTCGAATAGGCTGCGATGATTGACAAGACACTAGCAAAATGGTTCATTTTACAACATGCAGAGCATTTCTTCCTACGTGCAGGGCAGTTAGGACTCTTTGCTGAATGTGATTTGTCCCCACAGTTAAAGCAGTGGAAGTTAGGCCCGCAATATGTAGCGGGTGGCTTATGACTAGTCCTGGGTCTCTGCTGTGATTTCCGCTTTGGACGAACACATTGCACATGGGCTGCAGCTGAAGTCTGCTGCACAGGGGGAGCAGGGGATCTGATCGCTTTTGAATCTGAAAGCGCTGATTCGATTTGGATGGCCAAATTAGTTGCTTTGTCCAATGTCAATTTGTCATCCTCCATTAGCAAGTGTTCCCGAATGTGGGGGATCGTTGTTTTCTCAATAATTTGATCCTTGTTCATTTGCGCTCCTCTATGAGTGCTCCAAAGTTACATGTAGCGGCCAGTTCAGTTAATGAAATGATATACTGTTTGAATGATGCACTGTTCCCTTGCCCCCTTTGACAAAATTTGTATCTTTCCATAATGATACTTTTCTTTGGCCCAAAATATTTCTCTGGGGCTCTTACCGCTTTGTCATAAGAGTCCGTGTCTTTGATTTGGCCAAAGATGCGTTGGCCATCGGTGCTGAGGCAGTGGATAAGTATTGCACGGCGGTGAGCTGGTGTTACGTTGTCGCTGTCTAACCTACTCGCCATGATGTATGTAGAAAAGCTTTTCATTCATCTCGGCCAGGGGATTGGAGGGTCCCCGGGTGTGGAGAGGAAAGGCGGGGGGTGGGGTAGGGAGATTAATTTGATTCATCCTTGTCGCCAAATTATGTTGTGTACATAAATAAACAGACGAACTGAAACAGGAGTAATGTAACTAACTGTGTCCTTTATAGCAACTCCCAAAATGGTGTCCCAAAACCAGCATGTCAATAGCTGCCAATAGCTCCCATAGGGTTCTAATGCCTATCTAGCATTCTGTAACAAACAGAGTATGAACGCAACAACCACCTTCTCAAGAGCAATTATGGATGGGCAATAAATGCCAGCCTAGTCAGCGATGCCCACATCCCATGAATGAATAAAAATAAGATGCATCAACCAGGTGACCAATGCCATGTTTCACAATTCAGCCAATTATTTAAACATACCACTAATGAAGCTAATGTTACTGAGCGGGTGTGCGGCTTTGCGGCTCTGGCTGGCTTCCCACAGGTGCAGGGCGTAATTGACTGCACACATGTGGCCATCAAAGAACCCCCATCCAGGAGTATATGTGAATTGCAAGGGCTTCTACCCCCTCAATGTGCAGCTCTTCTGCAACTATAAACAGATCATCATGCATGTATGTGCCAAATCCCCCAGGAGCTGTCATGACGCTTTCGTGCTGCGATAGTCCACCCTCCTTCAGCTCTTCGGTCCTCCAAATAGACTTACCAGCTGGCTGCTTGGAGACAAGGGCTATCCACTGAAGACCTGGCTGATGACGCTCTTAAGGAGGCCAAGCATTGAGGCCAAGGAGCTTTGTAATGACAGTCACATGTCCATCAGATGTCTCTAGTCGGAACTCCTTCACGGCAAATGAGCCAAAGGTGGGCAGAGGAAATGTTACAGGGACACCCTCAAAGCCTCCCTGAAAAAGTGTAACATCCCCACTGACACCTGGGAGTCCCTGGCCAAAGATCGCCCTAAGTGGAGGAAGTGCATCCGGGAGGGCATTGAGCACCTCGAGTCTCATCGCCGAGAGCATGCAGAAATCATGCGCAGGCAGCAGAAAGAGTGTACGGCAAACCAGTCTCACCCACTCTTTCCCTCACCGACTATCTGTCCCACCTGTGACAGGGACTGTGACTCTTGTATTGGACTGTTCAGCCACCTAAGGATTCATTTTAAGAGTGGAAGTAAGTCTTCCTCGATTCCGAGGGACCGTCTATGATGATATGACGATGATGATGAGATGTCTCATCGAGCAAGCAATCCGCATGCTGAAGGTGCGCTTCAGATGCCTTGACAAATCTAGAGGAGTCCTCGAGGACATACCAGCCAGGATGTTCAAGTCTATGTTGATACTCCTCTTCAAGATGAAAAAATGAAGAAAGACTTGCATTTATATAGCACCTTTCATGACCAACAGACGTCTCAAAGCGCTTTACAACCAATGAAGTACTTTTGGAGCGTCGTCACTGTTGTAATGTGGGAAATGCCTGGAAAAAGTCCCTGAAATGAAACCTGAACCCACAATCTTCTGACTCAGAAGCCACTTTTTAAAAATTATTTATTCAACATTAAAAACATTTACAAAATCGTGATGATTCCATTGTATCATACAAATCCTTTCTGCCACTCTGCATAGCCATTCCTCCAACACATAGTAACATCAAAACCTGAAGTTTAATTTGTCTCCTGTAACATATATTAATCTATTGTACTTTAAAAATTGATCATAACCAAACCTTCTGAACTTTTTCTAGGATATGCTCATCCCAACAGTTCAATGTCTTTAAAACACTGCAACAACTGTTGCAATTTCATCTCCCCCTCTCAGTCCGTTCAAATTAATCGAGACCAATGTAATCATGGATTCTAATAAAGGAAGTGTGCCTGATAATCCCCCATCATTTAATCTCTGGCTCTTCCCTCCTTTCATGCTCCTTCCCAACATTTCGAGTAGCTGTTACTTTCTCCTGCAGCCTCAGGCTCTTTTTCACCTCTTGTTTTAACCTTCCCTGCCATTTCAGCCTCTTCCTTACATTAGGTTTAGGCCAAGCAGCCGCCCTTCACCCTCCTTCTGCACCTTACTAACCTTTCCCTTTCCGCATGATACCACCCCACCACCCCACTTCCATGTCTCCATTGCCCTCTGACTCCTCACACTCAAACTCTTCTGTAATCTCCCGCTCCTGTTCCCCATCAGATACAGAATCTCCCTTAGAGAGTCTTCCTGCTATCATGGTTTCTCCAACAGTGCCACTCTCTTCGGCCTCATCTCCATTGCTGATCCTTGTTCCCTGTTGCTTCTCTCTCTGGGACAATGGCACCTCTTCACCCATCTTACTCCCTTTTTGGATCTTTGTTTCCCCTCTCCCATCCTGATGTCCCTTTAAGGCTCATGCCTCTTGCACCTTTCCCTTTACTTGCCCCCTCCTGCTCTCCTAGATGTCCGTCTCCCCGTCTTTCTTTGGAGTACTTACACTTACCCCACAACCTGCTCCCGCCTCCGCTCCCCCCACGGACACCCGATTCTTTAGGGAGAGCTCTTGATCTGTGCTGCCCTCCGCTGACTTTATCCTTTTCCACCATACTTGCTGTGTTTTCCACCATCTCATCCTGTTCTCTGCTCCACAATTTTCTGCCTCTTCTTGCACTCTTCTCATTCCGTTCGCCGGCTGTGTCCTCCTACTGCTTCACTCTTCTGGCCACTCCACTCACATCTCCTGCTCCTTCTCCTATCTACTCGTCACTCAGCGGGCTTCCTTCTGCCTCACACTCACAGCATGTGGGACACACCTCACAGCTCTCTGCATTACAGCTCCGAGCAATTTGTCCAGACTCGCCACAGTTATAACAGTACAGGTCTGGACAGCTTCTTACAAGATGGTCCTGTCCAAAACAAGAATAGCAAACCTTCACCTGGTTATCATGCAGTACCCGGAAGTATTGCACTCCTTCCATTGTCTCATATGTCATGCTGTAGAGTAATGACTTCACCCCCTCTGGGCACCGTACTTTTACATAACTGGTTCCATCTGTTACCCGTGTTCCTGGGTGGTATTTCCTCTTTATTGACGAACAAATTTTAATGTCCCACGACTCCAACTTTTTTATTAGCACATTGTCCTCAATATAAACCAACAAGTGTAAGAATGAGACCATCACCTCTTCAGAATACAGCAGAAATACATCCAAGATCTTATCACCAACCTTCAAACTCAGTAAAAGTCTTTCCACCTCCTCTTGGCCACTGACCGTCACCTGAACTCAACATTCGAGTTTGGTTGACAGGCAAAGCAGCTCTCCTTGCCACAGTCCTCATGAACCACCCAGATAATATCCCAAGTTCGTACCTCATTATCCTTGCAATGAAACACCACCGTGTTTTCTTTTCCAAACCTCCTGGAATCCTGGCCCAAATCTTTAGACCTTTTATTCTCCTTTCCCCCTACATTTTCTCTGGTGATTAAATTCATCTTGGAAACATTGTCCTCTGAGGGGCCCGGTACAAAAGGCCCTAAAACCTGAAAAAAACAACCCAAAAACCCACCACCAACTTTTGACAAACTCACTCCAACTCCCTGCAGTAATCAGCAGCACCTGCTCACTCCTAGCCCCTCCCACCTAGAGAGTGCTACCCACTGAGCCACTGGCTGACACATGAGATCAATGAGTGTCTGCAATCTGTTACTCACGGCAAGCATGGTCTTGTTTGACTGGCGCCTGGCTGCTCCATGCAGATGGCCATCCTTTCCATGGAACAGCACATCATCACCATCGCCTGCTAGATGGTAGTACTCATGTTGGAGATGGACTCCTCCACTCTTGTACTGTCGCACACATCGCGACTGCAAAAGCTGCCAGAGCCTTGCACATTTGTTGCTGCTCCTCCACGATCACCCTCTTTCTCGATGGCCCACGAGGTTCACTGTCCTTGTCTCCACCGGCTGCTCATGCTCACTTGTGAAGTTTGAGACACCAGCTGACAACACTACTCTATCTCGCTCAGGACCCACCAATGTGCGCAAATCTGCGCTGGTGTTGGGTGCACGTGGGTCTGGTGATGGTACACCCTCAGAGAGTGAAGCTTCCTCTGAGGCATTGTCTTCCTCCTCTGGCTGGACAGTGTGGGGGAGGGGACATTTGATGGACTGGTGGAAGAGTAAGGGCATATGAATTAGAAGTCTTATAGTAAGAATGTATAATGTTACCATTAAGCATGTGATGATATTTTACTGGCTGCTGACATCAAGTCACTATGAGTGACTGTTGTATGCCATGTGGCTGTATGAGATATAATTCTGTCTGCAGATTGCTGGGACATTCCCCTCTCTCCATTTCCCACTGCCAGCAACTCTGCAACTCCAGTGCTTTCAAGGGCCTCCTCCGATGCTGGAGTCAAGTTAGTGAACATTGGAGGACCACCTTTGATTCGTTGTCTCTCCTTACTGTCCTGGGCTCTCTTCTCCTGCAAGGAGAGAAAGAAGAGAACTTTGAGTGAGAGTGATGGAATGAGTGTAAGGAATGGATAGGCTACATCTGTAGAGGATGACTATGAGGGTGTGACGTGACATTGCCAAATGGTCTCCTTCTGTGGCGTTACTTCCTATGATTACATTAGGATGAGTTTCAGGGATGGTTAGTCAGATGGGGATGTGAGTAGGTGTATAGACAGTGAGGGACGGAAGCACATTGCAAGAAAGGTTGGTGTAAGGATTGACGTTCCGATTGACGTGGGAATGTTACCATAGCGGTTAAGGACTAGTTATCCAGAGTCGGGGACTAATGATCCAGAGATGCGAGTTTGAATCCCACCACGGCAGCTGTGGAATTTAAATTCTCTGAAAATAAAATCTGGAATAAAAAGCTAGTATCAGTAATGGTGATCTTGAAACTATAAAATTGTCGTAAAAACCCATTTGGTTCACTAATGTCCTTTAGGGAAGGAAATCTGCTGTCCTTACCTGGTCTGGCCTATGTGTCTCTCCAGATCCACAGCAATATGGTTGACACTTAACTGTCCTCTGAGCCAAGGACAATTAGGGATGGGCAATAAATGCTGGCCTTGTCAGCGATGCCCACATCCTGTGAATTAATTATAAAAAAATGTAGGCTTGGGAACGCACTGTGATGGGGATGTGATGACATGCAGATCAGGATGTAGTTGAATGTGGCATTGTACTCACCTTTCCTGACCTCATGAAATCGTTAAATCTTTTCTGGCACTGGATCCAGGACCGCCTTACAACATCCCTGCTGCTTATCTTCTCCATGATCTCCAGCCATGCCCTCTTGGTGTCTCTGGCTGCTCTTTTGAGCCCATCCCCAGGGAACAGGACCTCCCTATGTGCTCTGACTCCCTGAACCAGGACTTCCAGGGAGGCATCAGTGAATCTGGGCGCAGCCTTCTAGCAGTGTGACTACATGACCCACACAAATCTCTGAGATAGCCAACAATTTCCACATCTTCAAGCCATTTTTATGTCTCCTCCTACAACCTTCAACTGGGATGTGTGCAAGGCTGCTTTAAATATCCGAGCTGAAAGCGAGTCATCGGTGACATCAGCAGATCCACTCCATTTAATTGGGCTGGAAAAACCCACACAACTGTTTCAATTGATATTATTGAGTTAAACACACATTGCAGAATGTGCTGTTAAAAATTTTGGGATGGTGACCCACGATGTAGTCCACATCCACCCGTCCTGATGCTCAGGTAAAGATTCCAGCCTGAGTGTCTAATGATCAGCAGTAAAGCCGACAGAATGGTATCAGCTAGATACTGCAGATGCTGAGAGATGTCACCCGAAGCTCTCAGAAGCCATTTTCCATTGTTTTCTCCAAATGGTCCTTAAAGGCAAGCAAGGCAGTGGTCAGAGAATCCATGTTGGATGCACTGACTGCACTGGATGCCTTTCTGTTGGGGGAAATTGGATGCAGATGTTTCTGGTGCCACCATCTGCTCCAGGTAGAAGTACATTATGTTGAATCCTTTGCAGATATTGGCACTGAGGATGGCATTGGATTTCGTCATGACTCTTGCCCTCTCTCAGAGATAGTGCTAAGTGTGAGTGTGATGCTCATCAAGCATTATTCTACTTAGTAGGACCCTAGAGTTCTGAGGCTGAAGGCTTGGAAACCAGGGACTGACTTCATTCCCCACTGTTCGATTCTGTGGCAGGGTAATCATAGAATAATAGAGTCATATAGAATGATACAGCGATACAGCACAGAAGGAGGCCATTTGGCCCATCGTAACTGTGCCGGCTCTTTGGTAGAACATCCAATCAGTTCTATTTCCCTGCTCCTTTCCCATTGACCTGTAATTTTTGTCCCTTAAAATATTTATGCAATTCTCTTTTGAATGTTAGTATTGAAACTGTTTCCACCACCCTTTCAGGCTGTGCATTCCATTTCACAACAACTCGCTCTGTAAAAAGATGTTTCCTCATGTCACCAGTGGTTATTTTGCCGATCACTTTAAATCTGTGTACTCTGGTTTCCAATCCTTCTATCACTGGAAACAGTTTCTCCTTTTTAATGCATCAAAACCATTCATGATTTTGAACATCTCTATCAAGTGTGCTCCAAGGAGAACAAGCCCAGCTTCCACAGTTTCTCCTCTTAACTGAAGTCCCTCATCCCTGGCACCATTCTAGTACATCTCTTCTGCACCCTCTCTAAAGCTTTGCCATCATTCCTAAAGTGTGGTGCCTAGAATTGAACACAATGGCCGGAATCTTTACCTTGGTGTCGGGTTTTGTGTATGCAACATAATGGGTTGGGAACCCGATGCTGGGAGCTGCACATTCTTCACTACAACTTTAACTTAATTGTCCCAAATTATCCGGTGCGCAGTGCCCTGTTACCGCCCCGGATCCTAACTTCCCTAATTTCCGCCCCCTGCATAATCGCCGGGTGCTAACAATGACCGCTGCAAATGGTGTTGTGAGGTCGGCCAGCAACTTGGAGAGCGATACTTAAAGGCATTGGTGGCCAGGTAGGCCAAAATTTTATTGAGCCCTCTGTGCTGCTTTTTGAATGTATCCCAAAGTGTGTTTGAGCAGCATCTCTTACAATGCTTGGGGCTGTGCATCGTGGATCGCAGGTCCCATCGCCCAGCATTCCCAGGTTTTACCTTCAAAGCATGGCAGCAATGGCCCTTCCCTTTAAGGGAGGAAGGAGCCTGTGATTCCGGTAGCGCTGCACGGGACATTGTGCAGTGCTCTGCTGCTACCGCCCCTCTTGCCCCATTTAACGCTCCAAGCGAAGTGGTAGTGCTTGATTTAGTGCTCCATTTCCGTCCTGGAGCACAAAACCAGAAGTTCGACTGGAATTGGGTAGCGTCTGTTGACACTTTTGCGTTCCTGCAAAAGTTATTGCCTCAAACAGGACGCTATGCAATTTCTAGCCCTATGAGGCCATCCCTAGCCTTCCGGGCAGCAATGTGTGCCGCTGCTGGTGCCATCTCCATCACAGGTTCCTCCTCCTCCTCCAAAGAGGCTATGCGCTCTGCGCCTTGCTCCTCCTGCAGCTCCAATTCTTGCTGCTGCACCATGTTGTGACGTGTGCAATATACAATGATGATTCTGGAGCCCTGGCTGGTGCATATTGAAGAGTTCCTCCAGATCTGTTAAGGCATCTGAAGCATATCTTCAGCATGCCTGTTGCTTGCTCTATGTCATATCTGGTGGACATGTGGCTCTCATTATATTGCTCCTGGGCTTTAGCACTTGGCCTCTTCAACAATGTCATGAGCCACGTCTTAGAAACATAGAAACATAGAAAATAGGTGCAGGAGTAGGCCATTCGGCCCTTCT
Organism: Pristiophorus japonicus; assembly: GCF_044704955.1. NCBI lineage: Eukaryota > Metazoa > Chordata > Chondrichthyes > Pristiophoridae > Pristiophorus > Pristiophorus japonicus. The sequence continues at coordinate 115,608,100 of NC_091977.1, read as the reverse complement.
AGCCTGCACCGCCATTCAATGAGTTCATGGCTGAACATTCAACTTCAGTACCCCATTCCTGCTTTCTCGCCATACCCCTTGATCCCCCTAGCAGTAAGGACCTCATCTAACTCCTTTTTGAATATATTTAGTGAATTGGCCTCAACAACTTTCTGTGGTAGAGAATTCCACAGGTTCACCACTCTCTGGGTGAAGAAGTTCCTCCGCATCTCGGTCCTAAATGGCTTACCCCTTATCCTTAGACTGTGACCTCTGGTTCTGGACTTCCCCAACATTGGGAACATTCTTCCTGCATCTAACCTGTCTAACCCCGTCAGAATTTTATATGTTTCTATGAGGTCCCCTCTCATTCTTCTGAACTCCAGTGAATACAAGCCCAGTTGATCCAGTCTTTCTTGATAGGTCAGTCCCGCCATCCCGGGAATCAGTCTGGTGAACCTTCGCTGCACTCCCTCAATAGCAAGAATGTCCTTCCTCAGGTTAGGAGACCAAAACTGTACACAATACTCCAGGTGTGGCCTCACCAATGCCCTGTACAACTGTAGCAACACCTCCCTGCCCCTGTACTCAAATCCCCTTGCTATGAAGGCCAACATGCCATTTGCTTTCTTAACCGCCTGCTGCACCTGCATGCCAACCTTCAATGACTGATGTACCATGACACCCAGGTCTCTTTGCACCTCCCCTTTTCCTAATCTGTCACCATTCAGATAATAGTCTGTCTCTCTGTTTTTACCACCAAAGTGGATAGTCCTTGTCTCCAAGCAGCCAACCAGTAAGTGTGTTTGGAGGTGCAAAGAGCTGAGGGAGGGTGGACTGGTGCAGCACGAAAGAATCATGACAGCTGCCAGGGAATCTGGCGTGCACATCCATGATAATCTTTTTATGGTTGCAAATGAACTGCACGTTGAAGGAGTGGAAGCCCTTGCAGTTCACCAACACTCCTGGGTGATGTGGGGTGCCTTAATGGCCACATGTGTGCCGACACCTGTGGGAAGCCAGCCAGAGCCGTAAAGCTGAGCGCCCGCTCAGTAACACTGGCTTCATCAGTGATAAAGTTGACATAATTGGCTGACTTGTCAAACATGACATCGATCACCTGGATGTCTGCGACGACTGGTGTGATCGCCTGAGCCTCCTGAAGCACTGCTGCTCAGTCATGTGCAAGAAGCTTATCCTCTGCCTGTAGACCCTGAGTTGGGAGTATCGCCTCCGGCACAGTGCAGCCCTGTGCTGACCCCCTCTCTCCTGTGCACCATCAGGTCATGGAGGAGAAAGCTAGTGATGTGGCTGCTGTTGGCACTAGGGCTCATCATGGTCCGATTGTGAGGTCCAAGGCGAGACAGCACAAGCGGCACCCAATCTGATCTAGTAGAAGGCAGGTAAAGTGGAGATCAGAGGCACAATCCTCCAATATTGTGATAGTGACTAGCAATATGGTGGGTGTGGCTTCCAAAGTTTCAGAAATGACCTGCAAACTGCTGACAGCTAAATTTTGCACAAAATGGAGTCAGAAAGAGCCTTTGCATTAGCCAACTAATCAAGTGCAATATGGGTGTATTTACATGTTTTCCCCAGTTGTCAATTATTGCACTCGCACAACGTCCACAAAGCTTCCGCCTCCTGTTCACAGGCGAGGTTCCCGAAGTGCATGTATCCCGTGCTCTGGAAGTTAAAGCCAAAAGCTGCTGTTAAAAACTATCTTAAGGATCGTTAACAAGAATTAAGAATGAGGTAACCCACGTCTGCCAAGTGAATCCACGGCACGCATCCAAACGCGCCCGAGTTAAATGCGGAAGTCAGCGCGATGACGGCGGGTTCCCGAAGTGCTGACAATTTCCGCAAATTTAACTGCCGACCTGCCCCCAAACCCATATGCTCAGCACCACGAAAATTCCGACCAGTTGAAGCCTAACCAGTATTTTATAAATGTTTAGCATAACCTCCTTGCTTTTGTACTCTATTTCTTTATTAATAAAGCCAAGGATCCCATATGTTTTTAACAGCCTTCCCAACTTGTCCTGTCACCTTCAAAGATTTTTGTACATACACCCAGAGATTTCTCTGTTCCTGCACCCCCTTTACAATTGTACCATTTAGTTTATATTGCCTCTCCTCATTCTTCCTACCAAAATGTATCACTTCACCCTTCTCTGCATTAAATTTTATCTGCCATGAGCCTGCCCATTTCGTCAGTTTGTCTATGTACTCATGTATTCTGTTACTATCCGCTTCACTGATTACTACATTTCCGAGTTTCGGATCATCTGCAAACTACGAAATTATGCCTGTACACCCAATTCCAGGTCATTTAGATATAGCAAAAGGGTAAGGAATGAAGGAGTTACACACATGGAAAGGGACTGTAAGGATAGTTCTGGGGAGCAAGTAGCTTAAACTGTCTGATTTGGTAAATTTGTTAAACTTCTTCCTGCAATGCAATGGAGTCCTGCGGTTCAATGCGGTGGCATTCACTGCCACAACTACCTCCTTTCACAAACTTTGTAGTGCATTCTTGGTGAGTTTGCAGATCCTAGGTCCAACAAAGATCAACTCTCCCACTTGGTACCTCTATTATGAAGACATGCAGGTCCAGCTCCATATAGTTTGCTGTTTGTTTCTTCGATCTGGCTGCCATCCTTGGTATCCCGTTTACCTGATTGCTTCAGTGCTGCCATTGCCCCTGAAGCAACAGCAGGTTTTATATTGTGCTGCTGCACCAAGTAGCTGCCTTTCCTCCAAGTATTTTCAAACCCCACCACCCCACTCCCCCTTTCCCCACCCAACCCACAGTGAAAGAAAGGTGATCCATTTTTGGCAGAAAAGCAGTGATAAATCAGCATGGTGTGTTGTGTGCTGGCCTGGCTTTCCTGTCAAATTCTCCAACACCAAACTTCAATTGCATAATTTGGTTAGTACTCTGCCTTGGCGGATGGGAGGAAAATGGCCACTGCAATCCTCGAGCACCTGTGGTGGTAGAGTTGGGCTGGCTACTTTCAGGGTAGTCAAAGAACAGAGCCAGGCTATTCACCAAAATTCAAAATTGCAAGATGTGTGAATGCGGTCGATTGTTCTGCGATCCACTGCACATCATTAGGGAGGTTATTTAAATTTTAAATCCTCTTCCTTACACCATAGCAAAGCTGGACACCAGAAATACACCTTAAATTCTATGGTGTAATGAAGGCAAATGTGACAATTCACATCATTTCATCATACCGTGCAATTTGAATAGGCCAACCCAATAGACATATTCAACTGCTATTGTCATTTTTGCTGCAAAATTCCAGAAGTGATGGAAATTAGTGGGGAGCTGTTGGAAAAGCTCCCTGGCCAATTTATCCCCTTGTCTGGGGCAGCATATCCTTTTAAGAACATAGGAACATAAGAAATAGGAGTAGGCCATTTAGGCTCTCGGGCCAGCTCCGCCATTCAATAGGATCATGGCTGATCTGATCTTGGGCTCAGTTCCACTTCCCTGCCCGATCCCAATAACCTTTCACTCCATTATCACTCAGAAGTCTGTCTATCTCCGCCTTAAATATATTCAATGGCCCAGCCTTCACAGCTCTCTGGGGCAGAGAATTCCACAGATTTACAACCCTCTGAGAGAAGATATTCCTCCTCATCTCAGTTTTAAATGGGCGACCCTTTATTCTGAAACTATGCCCCCTAGTTCTAGATTCCCCCACGAGGGAAACATCTTCTCTGCATCTACCTTGTCGAGCCCCCTCAGAATCTTATATGTTTTAATAAGATCACCTCTCATTTTTCTAAACTCCAATGAGTATAGGCACAATCTACACAACGTTTCTTTATAAGTCAACTCCTTAATCTCAGGAATCTACCTCGTGAACCTTCTCTGAACTGCCTCCAATGCAAGTATATCCCTCCTTAAATAAGGAGACCAAAACTGTACGCAATACTCTAGATGTGACCTCACCAATATCCTGTACAGTTGTAGCAAGATTTCTCTGTTTTTATACTCCATTCTTTTTACAATAAAGGCCAACATTCCATTTGCCTTTCTGATTATTTGCTATACCTGCATACTACATTTTTGTGTTTCATGTACAAAGACACAGGTCCCTCTGTACTGCAGCATTTTGTAATTTCTCTCCATTTAAATAATAATTTGCTTTTTTATTTTTCCGGCCAAAGTGGATAACCTCACACTTTCCCACATTATACTCCATCTGCCAAATGTTTTCACGCTCACTTAGCCTGTCTATATCCCTTTGCAAATTCTTTGCGTCCTCCTCACAACTTGCTTTCCCACCCATCTTTGTATCATCAGCAAACTTGGCTACATTACACTCAGTCCCTTCATCCAAGACATTAATACAAATTGTAAATAGTTGAGGCCCCAGCACCGATCCCTGTGGCACCCCATTAGTTACCGTTTGTCAACCGGAAATAACCCATTTATCTCGACTCTCTGTTTTCTGTTAGTTAGCCAATCCTCTATCCAATTAGTTACCCCCAACCCCGTGAGCTTTTATCTTGTGCAGTAACCTTTTATGTGGCATCTTATCAAATGCCTTCTGGAAATCCCAATACACCACATCACTGGTCCTCCTTTATCCACCCTGCTTGTTACATCCTCAAAGAACTCCAGCAAATTTGTCAAACATGATTTCCCTTTCATAAAACCATGCTGACTCTGCTTGACTGTATTATGCTTTTCCAAATGTCCTGCTAATGCTTCCTTAATAATGGACTCCAGCATTTTCCCAATGACAGACGTTAGACTAATTCTCTATAGTTTCCTGCTTTCTGTCTGCCTCCTTTTTTAAATAGGGGTGTTATATTTGCGGTTTTCCAATCCATAGGGATCTCTCCAGAATCCAGGGAATTTTAATAGATTAAAACCAATGCATCCACTATCTTTGCAGCCATTTCTTTTAAGACCATAGGATGCAAGCCATCAGGTTCAGGGGACTTGTCCATCTTTAGTCCCATTATTTTACCGAGTACTTTTTTTTAATGATAGTGATTGTTTTAAGTTCCTCCCTCCCTGTAGCCTCTTGATTATCAATTATTGGAATGTTTTTAGTGTCTTCTACTGTGAAGACCGATACAAAATATTTGTTCAAATTCTCTGCCATTTCCCCGTTCCCCATTATTAATTCTCCATTTTCATCCACAAAGGGACCAACATTTAATTTAGCTACTCTCTTCCTTTTTATATACCTGAAGAATCTCTTACTATCTGTTTTTATATTTTTTGCTAGTCACTCTCATAATCTATCTTCCCTCTCTATATTATTTTTTTAGTCGTCCTTTGCTGGTTTTTAAAAGTTTCCAAATCTTCTGGCCTCCCACTAATCTTGGCCAATTTGTATGCCATTGTTTTCAATTTGATACAGTCCTTTACTTCCTTAGTTAGTCATGGATGGCTCTTTCTTCTCTTAAAGTCTTTCCTTCTCACTAGAATACTCACTGAAATAGCTCCTTAAATATCTGCCACTGTTTATCAACCGTCTTACACTGTAATCTATTTTCCCAGTCCACTTTAGCCAATTCTGCCTTCATACCTTTGTAATCTCTTTTATTTAAGCTCAGGACAGTGGTTTGAGATCCAACTTTCTCACCCTCAAACTGAATTTGAAATTGATCACTTTTTCCTAGGGGTTCCTTTATTGGAGATCATTTAATAATCCTGTCTCATTACACTGTATCAGATCTAAGATCCTGGTTGATTCCGCTACGTATTGTTCAAGGAAATCATCCTGGATACACTCTATGAACTCTTCCTCAAGGCTACCTTGGCCAATTTGATTTGCCCAATCAATATGAAGATTAAAATCGCCCCTGATTATTGCCATTCCTTTTTTACATGCCTCCATTATTTCTTGATTTATTCTCCATCCAACAATATAGCTACTGTTAGAGGGCCTATAGACTATGCCCAGCAGTGACTTCTTCCCCTTATTATTTCTTATCTCCACCCAAACTGATTCTACATCTTGATCTTCTGAGCCAATATCATTTCAATCACAGAAGATATCACAACTGGGTTCAATTTTCTCCTCACCTGACATCTACACACAAACACTTCCTAGAACTGGATAGCAAGCATGAGCAAGAATTCTGGCCAAAGTATGCCCCGCATTAGTCCGGCCATACTGAGGATAATTCTGGAATCCCTTTACTACTGGGAACAGTAGCATAGTGGTTATGTTACTGGCTGAGTAATCCAGAGGCCTAGACTAATGATCCAGAGACATGAGCTCAATCTCATCTCAGCAGCTGGGAAATTTAAATTCAGTTAATTAAATAAATCTGGAATATATAGCTAGTATTAGTAATTGTGACCATTACTATTGTAAAAACACATCTGGTTCACTCATGTCCTTTAGGGAAAGAAATCAGCCGCCCTTACCAGGTCTGCCCTATATGTGACTCCAGACCCACAGGAATGTGGTTGACTCTTAACTGCCCTCTGAAATGGCCTCGCAAGTCACTCATTTATATAAGGCGGTTCACGCCATCTTCTCAAGGGCAATTAAGGATGGACATTAAATGCCAGCCTTGCCAGCGATGTCCACATCCCATGAACGAATAAATAAAAAAAAGGCTTGGGCTGGTAAGTGGCAAGTAACATTAGTGCCAGGCAATGAATATCTCCAACAAGAGAGCATCTGTCCATTGCCTCGTGGTGTCATTACCATCGCCAAATCCCCCACCATCAACATCCTGGGGGTCACCATTGACCAGAAACTTAACAAACCAGCCACATAAATGCTGTGGCAACAAGAGCAGATCAGAGGTTGGGTATTTTGCGGCAAGTGTCTCACCTCCTGACTCCCCAAAACCTTTACACCATCTAAACGGCACAAGTCAGGAGTGTGATGGAATATTCTCCACTTGCCTGGATGAGTGCAGCTCCAACAACACTCAAGGAGCTCAACACCATCCAGGACGAAGCAGTCCGCTTGATTGGCACCTCATCCACCACCTTAAACATTCACTCCCATCACTGGCACAATGTGGCTGCAGTGTGTACCATCTACAAGATGCACTGCAGCAACTCGCCAAGGCTTCTTCGGCATCACCTCCCGCGACCTCCACCACCTAGAAGGACAAGGGCAGCAGGTGCATGGAAACATCATCACTTGCAAGTTCCCCCTCCAAGTCACTTGGAAATATATCGCCATTCATTCATCGTCACTGGGTCAAAATCCTGGAACTTCTTCCCTAAAAGCAGTGTGGGAGTACCTTCACCACACGGACTGCAGCGGTTCATGAAGACGGCTCACCACCACCTTCTCAAGGGCAATTAGGGATGGGCAATAAATGCCAGCAATGCCCACATCCCGGAACGGAATAAAAAAAATTATCACAGATGAGACCAGCTAATTCAGCGTCGACTGGTATCAGGTTGTGAAGATCAAATTTAGGACTGATGTCTTTACAGAGAGGGCAAACAACAAATGGAGTTAGGTCACAGATGAGATTTAATAGGCTGCAGGACCTTCATTTGAAGCTATTTTGTGAAATTAAGTCTGTTCTTATAAAATATAAGTATTGTATATACATAACATAAAGGCCTTTTGCTTTTGCTTTGATCGTAAACCTGCTGCTAAATTTGAGTAGAAATACCAGAGCCGGGATCATCCACTTCTACCCACCCATCAGAATCACCCACCCCTTATCTAATTCCCCCATTTGGAGCTCAAAGTGATGCATGATGGGCTAGTAGTGGGATTCTCACCACCCAGAGGAAGGCTGCCAGAGCAAGGAGGAAAATATTGATGCTGCTGCAGCACCAGAAGAACCAGAAAAGGACATTAAGGGGGCACAATTGTCTTGAAGACTGCACCAGCTGTTCCACTGAAAGCCTCAGACAAGACCAGGCATTTAGCAGCTAAGTGTTGTGGGCCAGAAGGGAGGGAGAAGAGACAGTTACAAGGTCCTCTCCATCCACAAATAGACTTCAAGATCATTACCGTCACTTCCCAGAGTCTACTGCCACCTTACCCATGGAGGCCCTGGAAATGGCAGTAAGTGGGGAGAACAGGAGGGAAATGTGACAGGGACTCGGATCTCCATTCACCACTATATCTGCATGCAGCAGGCAGCTGCCAGAAGTAATGGTGATGATGTGCTGGCAGGGAAATCCAGGTCGATGCAGAAAGCCAGTGGTAGGTCTCATCATCCAAATATTCCATCTTTCCCCACCACGATTCTGTCTGTGAAGGAGTATTCCAGCCCGTGTCTCTGCTCTGAAGATCACAATTGGGATTTTCTGCAGAGGGCAGGTGGGTTGTATGGTTGTTCCATCTGTCCATACATCGGCAAAAGTTTAAAAGGGGGTGGAGCTGGAGTCAGGGCTTCACCTGTCAAATTTCCACAAGCTCCCAACGGCAGAGTTGGAGCAAAGACTTTCATCCCAAAATGTCAGTTTAGGGTTAGTTTTTTGTATTTAACATGTTTATTATTTTGGGCGGATATTTTCCTATTTTGGCAAGAAAAAATGTTCTCATGTAGAAATGGCACTGGTCTTGATTTTCTAGCGGTTCATTTCATGAGACATGAATTTGATAGCAGGAATTACAGAAAACTGGCCACTTACAATTCACTATAAAAATAATGTTTCACACATCTCAAGCATGCAAATTGCCACTTAACTAGTATAAATGGAAACTATTTCATTCCTCCAGTTGTGGAGTGAACGAGAGAGAACAGAACTTTGGCTCAACGTCTAATTCATTGAAGCTAAATTTAAAGACCTAGACATGGAAGTGACAGTAGAAGTCATATTGAAGAAAATAAATGATCTTTTTGGTGCCACAGGGCAGTAAACTATCACATAACACAAACAAAAAGGTCCAGAAGAAGCTTCAAGACATGATGTAAGTTTACAATATTACGCTGAAACATCAACAAAAGACAGATAAGGGAATGATGAATATATGTACATGATATACTTAAAAGCTCATTGTTAACGACTGTGATGAATGAAGGAATTTAATTGTGCTAAAGTACCCTGTCCTAATATAGAAATGATTGACCTATATATACTTGATAAATTTAAAGGGATCATTCTTACTGACACAGAAATGTCTAAATTTGAAACTGCCCATTCACGCAGCATTAATCTATACTGCTCTTATTCTTAGTCCCAAAGACAAAGTAGAATTGTAGGGACTGCAGTGGGTGGTGAAAACTCTCGTGCGAAGCCAATAACTGAATTGAGAACAGACTTATTTCATTATTTGAGTGGGAGGTTTGTAAAGGTGTTAGGAAAAGGAATGTGGAGAGGTACAAAGAACAAATGGGGTGATAAATTCAGGAGCGCCCATTTCTGTGTACCCTGAATTTTGGGCCTCGGACATCATCATAATGTAGATGGCTTGGTGGTAGGAACCTGCACAGGTTAGTGCTCCAATTACTAGGTAAGTGATCGGAGGCCTCAGGAGTAGAATTGGGGGGGCTAGGAAGTCGGGCCTGGGGCCGAGTAGTTGTGATGAAGGAGACCAAGATGTAGGATTGATGACTGAAAAACAAGTGAAGGGTGTAGCCCTGGTGTGCTCCATGGGCCTTGTGAGTTTCATCAGGGTCTGGGCTTGCTTTCCATGAGACAGTAGGACCGATTTAAACCGGCCTGCCTGGCAGAAACGAGGCGAGCAGTTAAAATGTCATGCGTACTTACCTGCACCAATCCCGTTATCTTTCCATGAGTTCTGATCTTAACCTGCTCTTCTGATCAGGAGGGAGGGATAGATGCCCGAAGCTTTCTTTAAATAAGCAGATCAGTCTCCGATGACATCATCAAAGCTTGACTGCAATTTTAACCAGAGGCCTGAATGGGAAATCAAGGCCGCGATTTTTCCCACCGGGTCGGGAGCGAGGCGTGTGACTTCGAGTGCATGCTGGAACCTCGCTCCTGGTTGCAGCCCACTCTGTCCAACTGATTTTACTTAGCTGGGGCTTGTTAAGCCCGCCCTGCGTGGTTCCCGGCCAATTAAAGGGCAGCCAGTCTGTAAGGGGGTAGAGTATTGTAAGGGGATAAAGATGGTCACTAAAGTGGATTCTGAAGGTAGTGAATTGATCTGACACATAAAATGGTCCAAGTTAAAGGGCCTATCAGTATTAGGAGGTTGTGAAGATTCAGGAGTTCTTCCACCTCTCGTTAGGGATTGTATCGCCTATTGACAGATTGTATGTAAAAATCACTTACAAATGGGTTTTAAAATGGAGAGAAGCTAAGAAGCAAAGTTTGATGGTAAATGAACCATCCTAAATAACTAAACAATGTGTTGAACTTTGGTACAGAATGATGGAAAATGGCATGGAATCTGGCATGGAATCAGTTAAAGGGAATAGCTCTGCTTGTGTGTTTATCTTTAAAACTGCAGACCAAGCTGGAAATGCCAGAACAAGGATAAGATTGTGGAACAACACATTCCAACTAAGGCTGAGATGGTGAGGTTGCAAAACCACTCAGCAGCCAGTCTGATAAGGGTTAACGAATCAATAGGAAGAGGCATATAAATTAGCCAGAAAAAGCAGCAAACCTGAGGACTGGGAGAATGTTATAATTCAGCAAAGGAGGACAAATGGTTTAATTAGGAGGGGGAAAATAGAGTTTGAGAGGAAGCTTGTTGGGAACATAAAAACTGACTGCAAAAGCTTTGATAGATATGTGAAGAGAAAAAGATTAGTGAAGACAAATGTAGGGCCCTTGCAGTCAGATTCAGGTGAATTTATAATGGGGAACAAAGAAATGGCAGACCAGTTAAACAAATACTTTGGTTCTGTCATCACGAAGGAAGACACAAATAACCTTCCGGAAATACTAGGGGGCCGAGGGTCTAGTGAGAAGGAAGAACTGAAGGAAATCCTTATTAGTCAGGAAATTGTGTTTGGGAAATTGATGGGATTGAAGGCCGATAAATCCCCAAGGCCTGATAGTCTGCATCTCAGAGTACTTAAGGAAGTGACCCTAGAAATAGTGGATGCATTGGTGATCATTTTCCAACAGTCTATCAACTCTGGATCAGTTCCTATGGACTGGAGGGTAGCTAATGTAACACTACTTTTTAAGAAAGGAGGGAGAGAGAAAACGGGTAATTATAGACCGGTTAGCCTGACATCAGTCGTGGGAAAATGTTGGAATCAATTATTAAAGATGAAATAGCAGCACATTTGGAAAGCAGTGAAAGGATCAGTCCAAGTCAGCATGGATTTATGAAAGTGAAATCATGTTTGACAAATCTAGAATTTTTTGAGGATGTAACTGGTAGAGTGTACAAGGGAGAACCAGTGGATGTGGTGTATTTGGACTTTCAAAAGGCTTTTGACAAGGTCCCATACAAGAGATTTGTGTGCAAAATTAAAGCACATGGTATTGGGGGTAATGTACTCATCGTGGATAGAGAACTGGTTGGCAGACAGGAAGCAGAGAGTTGGGATCAACGGGTCATTTTCAGAATGGCAGACAGTGGCTAGTGGAGTGACGCAGGGCTCAGTGCTGGGACGCCAGCTATTTACAATATATATACATTAATGATTTAGATGAAGGAATTGAGTGTAATATCTCTAAATTTGCAGATGACACTAAGCTGGGTGGTGGTGTGAGCTATGAGGAGGACACTAAGAGGCTGCATTGTGAATTGGACAGATTAGGTGAGTGGGCAAACACATGGCAGATGCAGTATAATGTGGATAAATGTGAGATTATCCACTTTAGTGGCAAAAACACGAAGGCAGAATATTATCTGAATGGCGGCAAATTAGGAAAAGGAGAGGTGCAACGAGACCTGGGTGTCATGACGTCAGTCATTGAAAGTTGGCATGCAGGTACAGCAGGCGGTGAAGAAGGCAAATGGTATGTTGGCCTTCATAGCTAGGGGATTTGAGTATAGGAGCAAGGAGGTCTTGCTGCAGTTGTACAGGGCCTTAGTGAGGCCTCACCTGGAATATTGTGTTCAGTTTTGGTCTCCTAATCTGAGGAAGGATGTTCTTGGTACTGAGGGAGTGCAGCGAAGGTTCACCAGACTGATTCCCAGGATGGCAGGACTGACATATGAGGAGAGACTGGATCGACTGGGCCTGTATTCACTGGAGTTTAGAAGGATGAGAGGGGATCTCATAGAAACATATAAAATTCTGACGGGACTGGACAGGTTAGATGCAGGAAGAATGTTCCCGATGTTGGGGTCCAGAATCAGGGGACATAGAATAAGCCATTTAGGACTGAGATGAGGAGAAACTTCTTCACTCAGAGAGTTGTTGACCTGTGGAATTCCCTACCGCTGAGAGTTGTTGATGCCAGTTCATTGGATATATTCAAGAGGGAGTTAGATATGGCCCTTACGGCTAAAGGGATCAAGGTGTATGGAGAGAAAGCAGGACAGGGGTACTGAGGTGAATGATCAGCCATGATCTTATTGAATGGTGGTGCAGGCTCAAAGGTCTGAATGGCCTACTCCTGCACCTATTTTCTATGTTGCTATGTTAATATAGCTTTATAATCAGCTGTAAACCAACCGGTGGTCACAGAAATTTTGTAGGAGGGTCGCACATCTTGAAAAACAGTAGAACTGTGCATGTAGAACCATGTACTTTGAAGGTTCATTCCTGAACTCTTCCCCTGCATGCTTGAGTAAAGACCGGTTGAACTGAGGTTTCGTCTGAGTGATTCTGTGGTTGCTTTATAGACGGGTGGGTGCTGATTCCTTATATCAGGGAATCCACCTTGAAGAAGCGAAGTCTTCTTTTTATCCCAACAGGTCTGATGACGTCATTTGATGATATGCCATCAGCCGGTTTCCTTAAGGGGACCTTGCCCACATACATTTTGACAGTTGTGCTGTCAGTGTTCTACAGGGCTGCATCCAAGCTCTCCCATGACTCCTTTCACATGCTTATGGAGGGAGTCACAGCATGCAGGAAGGTACTCTTCCCTTCAAATGGGTGGAAGAGACTTCCCCAGGACACCAATGCACCTGGTTGCACATTGTATAGGAGGGCCATAATTTTTCAACCCTCTCTGGCTACAGGTATGATGCCGGAGGACTGGAGGACTGCTAACGTTATACCATTGCTTAGAAAAGGAGAAAGAGATAGACCGAGTAATTACAGGCCAGTCAGCCTAACCTCGGTGGTGGGAAAATTATTGGAATAAATTCTGAGGGACAAATTAATCAAGGACAGTCAGCATGGATTTGTTAAGGGAAGGTCATGTCTGACTAACTTGATTGAATTTTTTTTTGAGGAGGTAACAAAGAGGGTTGATGAGGGAAGTGCGTTTGATGTAGTCTATATGGATTTTAGCAAGGCTTTTGATAAGGGACCGCATGGCACACTGGTCATGAAAGTAAAAGCCCATGGAATCCAAGGAAGAGTGGCAAGTTGGATCCAAAATTGGCTCAGAGGCAGGAAGCAAAGGGTAATACTTGATGCGTGTTTTTGTGACTGAAAAGCTGTTTCCAGTGGGGTTCCGCAGGGCTCAGTACTTGGTCCCTTGCTTTGTGTGGTATATAATCAATGATTTAGACTTGAATGTAGGGGGTATGATTAAGAAGTTTGCAGATGATACAAAAATTGGCTGTGTCGTTGATAATGAAGAAGAAAGCTGTAGACTGCAGGAAGATATCAATGGACTGGTCAGGTGGGCAGAACAGTGGCAAATGGAATTCAATCTGGAGAAGTGTGAGGTAATGTATTTGTGGAGGGCTAACAAGGCAAGGAAATACACAATAAATGGTAGGACACTGAGAAGTGTAGAGGAACAGAGGGACCTTGGAATGCATGTCCACAGATCCCTGAAGGTAGCAGGACAGGTAGATAAGGTTGTTAAGAAGGCATACGGGATACAGAAGAACATAAGAACTTAAAAACTTAAGAAATAGGAGCAGGAGTAGGCCATTCAGCCCCTCGAGCCTGCTCTGCCATTCACTAAGATCATGGCTGATCTGATCCTGGCCTCTACTCCACTTCCCCGTCTGCTCCCCATGGCCCTTGACTCCCTTATCGTTCATAAATCTGTTTATCTCCACCTTAAATATATTCAATTACCCAGCCTCCACAGCTCTCTGGGGTAGCGAATTTCAAAGATTCATGACTCTCTGAGAGAAGACATTTCTCCTCATTTCCGTTTTAAATGTGCGATCCCTTATTCTGAAACTATGCCCCCTAATTCTAGGTTCCCCCACAAGTGGAAACATCCTCTCTGCGTCGACCCTGTCAAGCCGCTCAGAATTTTTGTTTCAAAAAGATCACCTCTCAATCTTCTAAACTCCAATGAATATAGGCCCAACCTGCTCAACCTTTCTTCATATGATAACCCTTTCTTCTCAGGAATCAACCTCGTGAACCTTCTCTGAACTGCCTCCAATGCAAGTATATCCTTCCTTAAATAAGGCGACCAAAACTGTAAACAATACACTATAAAGTTGTACCCAGCCCCAGCACACAGCGCCAACCCCCCGACCTAGGAGAGAACACCACCACCAGCAACCACAGGGAGCAGTGCGAGCCAATCTGAGAGTGCGTCAAAGGCCAAGCGGGCGACAAATCGGATGTCATGGCATCCCAGGTGTCTCTTGGGTGCGAGGTCGAGCCCAGCAGCAGGGTTGGGGCCCAGAAGAGATCAGCGAGCAGCGGGAGGCCCAGAGGTTGGCAAGCAGCGGGAGGCCCAGAGGTTGGAGAGCAGTGGGAGGATTCATGGTCGACGAGGCCTAGAGGTCGGATGCAGTGAACAGCAGGGTCATGGCCCAGGGGCGGTGCAGCGCAGACCAGCAGTGCAGTTATGGCCCAGGAAAGGCGCAGCACGGGTCAACAGCAAGTTCGTGAGGCTGCCATTGCGTCCTATGAAACCCAGGGAAAGAGGTCCTGCAGGAAGGAGGAAAGAGGACAGTAGGAGTATGTTTGTTTGTATGTACTTGGCCCATACATCGGAGCCTGGTCTCCAGTCGTCTTGGATCCGCTTGCCACTGGTCGAAGACCTTGCTTTGTCAATCCTGTGTGGTAGCTGGTGTGCAATGGCCATCCAACGTTAAAAGAGTTCATGCACAGGCATCTTCCACACTTTAAGATGAAGTTTGGGATCTGAAACTTCTGGACAATCATGGATAACCCCAACAGCAACAGACCGGAACGCCATACGAGCATCGTTGCCCTGGAACTCAGGCATTTCGACATTGACATTGCTGCCTTAGAAACATAGAAACATAGAAAATAGGTGCAGGAGTAGGCCATTCAGCCCTTCTAGCCTGCACCGCCATTCAATGAGTTCATGGCTGAACATGCACTTCAGTACCCCCTTCCTGCTTTCTCGCCATACCCCTTGATCCCCCGAGTAGTAAGGACTTCATCTAACGCCCTTTTGAATATATTTAGTGAATTGGCCTCAACTACTTTCTGTGGTAGAGAATTCCACAGGTTCACCACTCTCTGGGTGAAGAAGTTTCTCCTCATATCGGTCCTAAAAGGCTTACCCCTTATCCTTAGACTGTGACCCCTGGTTCTGGACTTCCCCAACATTGGGAACATTCTTCCTGAATCTAACCTGTCTAAACCCATCAGAATTTTGTATGTTTCTATGAGGTCCCCTCTCATTCTTCTGAACTCCAGTGAATACAAGCCCAGTTGATCCAGTCTTTCTTGATAGGTCTGTCCCACCATCCCGGGAATCAGTCTGGTGAATCTTCGCTGCACTCCCTCAATAGCAAGAATGTCCTTCCTCAAGTTAGGAGACCAAAACTGTACACAATACTCCAGGTGTGGCCTCACCAAGGCCCTGTACAACTGTAGCAACACCTCCCTGCCCCTGTACTCAAATCCCCTCGCTATGAAGGCCAACATGCCATTTACTTTCTTAACCGCCTGCTGTACCTGCATGCCAACCTTCAATGACTGATGTACCATGACACCCAGATCTCGTTGCACCTCCCCTTTTCCTAATCTGTCACCATTCAGATAATAGTCTGTCTCTCTGTTTTTACCACCAAAGTGGATAACCTCACATTTATCCACATTATACTTCATCTGCCATGCATTTGCCCACTCACCTAACCTATCCAAGTCACTCTGCAGCCTCATAGCATCCTCCTCGCAGCTCACACTGCCACCCAACTTAGAAACATAGAAACATAGAAACATAGAAAATAGGTGCAGGAGTAGGCCATTCGGCCCTTCTAGCCTGCACCGCCATTCAATGAGTTCATGGCTGAACATGCAACTTCAGTACCCCATTCCTGCTTTCTCACCATACCCCTTGATTCCCCTAGTAGTAAGGACTTCATCTAACTCCTTTTTGAATATATTTAGTGAATTGGCCTCAGTGTCATCCGCAAATTTGGAGATACTACATTTAATCCCCTCGTCTAAATCATTAATGTACAATGTAAACAGCTGGGGCCCCAGCACAGAACCTTGCGGTACCCAACTAGTCACTGCCTGCCATTCTGAAAAGTACCCATTTACTCCTACTCTTTGCTTCCTGTCTGACAACCAGTTCTCAATCCACGTCAGCACACTACCCTCAATCCCATGTGCTTTAACTTTGCACATTAATCTCTTGTGTGGGACCTTGTCGAAAGCCTTCTGAAAGTCCAAATATACCACATCAACTGGTTCTCCCTTGTCCACTTTACTGGAAACATCCTCAAAAAATTCCAGAAGGTTTGTCAAGCATGATTTCCCTTTCACAAATCCATGCTGACTTGGACCTATCATGTCACCATTTTCCAAATGCACTGCTATGACATCCTTAATAATTGATTCCATCATTTTACCCACGACTGAGGTCAGGCTGACCGGTCTATAATTCCCTGTTTTCTCTCTCCCTCCTTTTTTAAAAAGTGGGGTTACATTGGCTACCCTCCACTCCATAGGAACTGATCCAGAGTCAATGGAATGTTGGAAAATGACTGTCAATGCATCCACTATTTCCAAGGCCACCTCCTTAAGTACTCTGGGATGCAGTCCATCAGGCCCTGGGGATTTATCGGCCTTTAATCCCATTAATTTCCCCAACACAATTTCCCGACTAATAAAGATTTCCCTCAGTTCCTCCTCCTTACTAGACCCTCTGACCCCTTTTATATCCGGAAGGTTGTTGGTGTCCTCCTTAGTGAATACCGAACCAAAGTACTTGTTCAATTGGTCTGCCATTTCTTTGTTCCCCGTTATGACTTCCCCTGATTCTGACTGTAGGGGACCTACGTTTGTCTTTACTAACCTTTTTCTCTTTACATACCTATAGAAACTTTTGCAATCTGCCTTAATGTTCCCTGCAAGCTTCTTCTCGTACTCCATTTTCCCTGCCCTAATCAAACCCTTTGCCCTCCTCTGCTGAGTTCTAAATTTCTCCCAGTCCCCGGGTTCACTGCTATTTCTGGCCAATTTGTATGCCACTTCCTTGGCTTTAATACTATCCCTGATTTCCCTTGATAGCCACGGTTGAGCCACCTTCCCTTTTTTATTTTTACGCCAGACAGGAATGTACAATTGTTGTAGTTCATCCATGCGGTCTCTAAATGTCTGCCATTGCCGATCCAAAGTCAACACCTTAAGTATCATTCGCCAATCTATCCTAGCCAATTCACGCCCCATACCTTCAAAGTTACCCTTCTTTAAGTTCTGGACCAAGGTCTCTGAATTAACTGTTTCATTCTCCATCCTAATGTAGAATTCCACCATATTATGGTCACTCTTCCCCAAGGGGCCTCAGGGGGAGTGTTTGCTAGTGCTGTTGGGGAGGAGTTAAACTAATATGGCAGGGGGATGGCAACCAATGCAGGGAGACAGAGTGAAACAAAAAGGAGACAAAAGCAAAAGACAGAAAGGAGATGAGTAAAAGTGGAGGGCAGAGAAACTCAAGGCAAAAAACAAAAAGGGCCACTGAATGAAAAGTTGCTGCAGGAGGAGTCAAAACTAAAAATCATGGTTTAAAAACTAGTATTAAAACACTCTACCTAAACGCACGCATCATTCGAAATAAAGTAAGTGAGTTGGCGGCACAAATCATTACAAATGGGTATGATTTGGTGGCCATTACAGAAACGTGGTTGCAGGGTGGCCAAGACTGGGAATTAAATATACAGGGGTATCTGATGATTCGGAAAAATAGACAAGAAGGGAAAGGAGGTGGGGTAATTCTGTTAATAAAGGATGATATCAGGGCAGTTGTGAGAGACGATATTGGCTCTAATGAACAAAATGTTGAATCATTGTGGGTGGAGATTAGAGATAGTCAGGGGGAAAAGTCACTGGTGGGCATAGTTTATAGGCTCCCAAAAATAACTTCACGGTGGGGCAGGCAATAATCAAGGGAATAATGGAGGCATGTGAAAAAGGAACGGCAGTAATCATGGGGGATTTTAACCTACATATCGATTGGTCAAATCAAATCGCACGGGGTAGCCTGGAGGAGGAATTCATAGAATGCATACGGGATTGTTTCTTAGAACAGTATGTTACAGAACCTGCAAGAGAGCAAGCTATCTTAGATTTGGTCCTGTGTAATGAGACAGGAATAATAAACGATCTCCTAGTAAAAGATCCTATCGGAATGAGTGATCACAGTATGGTTGAATTTGTAATACAGATTGAGGGTGAGGAAGTAGTGTCTCAAACGAGCGTACTATGCTTAAACAAAGGGGACTACAGTGGAATGAGGGCAGAGTTGGCTAAAGTAGACTGGGAACAAAGACTAAATGGTGGCACAATTGAGGAACAGTGGAGGACTTTTAAGGAGCTATTTCATACTGCTCAACAAAAATATATTCCAGTGAAAAAGAAGGGCGGTAAGAGAAGGGATAACCAGCCATGGATAACCAAGGAAATTAAGGAGAGTATCAAATTAAAAACCAATGCGTATAAGGTGGCCAAGGTTAGTGGGAAAATAGAAATTGGGAAAATTTTAAACGACAGTAAAGAATGATTAAGAAAGCAATAAAGAAAGGAAAGATAGATTACGAAGGTAAACTTGTGCAAAACATAAAAACAGATAGTAAAAGCTTTTACAGATATATAAAACGGAAAAGAATGACTAAAGTAAATGTTGGTCCCTTAGAAGATGAGAAGGGGGATTTAATAATGGGAAATGTGGAAATGGCTGAGCCCTTAAACAATTATTTTGCTTCGGTTTTCACAGTGGAAGACACAGAAACCATGCCAGAAATTGCTGGTCACAGGAATGTGGGAAGGGAGGACCTTGAGACAATCACTATCACTAGCGGGGTAGGGCTGGATAGGCTAATGGGACTCAAGGTAGACAAATCCCCTGGTCCTGATGAAATGCATCCCAGGGTATTAAAAGAGATGGCGGAAGTTATAGCAGATGCATTCGTTATAATCTACCAAAATTCTCTGGACTCTGGGGAGGTACCAGCGGGTTGGAAAGCAGCTAATGTGACACCTCTGTTTTAAAAAGGGGGCAGACAAAAGGCAGGTAACTATAGGCCGGTTAGTTTAACATCTATAGTGGGGAAAATGCTTGCAACTATCATTAAGGAAGAAATAGCGGGACATCTAGATAGGAATAGTGCAATCAAGCAGACGCAGCATGGATGCATGAAGGGGAAATCATGTTTAACTAATTTACTGGAATTCTTCGAGGATATAACGAGCATGATGGATAGAGGTGTACCGATGGATGTGGTGTATTTAGATTTTCAAAAGGCATTCAATAAGGTGCCACACAAAAGGTTACTGCAGAAGATAAAGGTACGCGGAATCAGTGGAAATGTATTAGCATGGATAGAGAATTGGCTGGCTAACAGAAAGCAGAGAGTCAGGATAAATGGGTCCTTTTCGGGTTGGAAATTGGTGGTTAGTGGTGTGCCACAGGGATCGGTGCTGGGACCACAACTGTTTACAATATACATAGATGACCTGGAAGAGGGGACAGAGTGTAGTGTAACAAAATTTGCAGATAACACAAAGATTAGTGGGAAAGCGGATTGTGTAGAGGACACAGAGAGGCTGCAAAGAGATTTAGATATGTTAAGCGAATGGGCTAAGGTTTGGCAGATGGAATACAATGTCAGAAAGTGTGAGGTCATCCACCTTGGGAAAAAAAACAGTAAAAGGGAATATTATTTGAATGGGGAGAAATTACAACATGCTGCGGTGCAGAGGGACCTGGGGGTCCTTGTGCATAAATCCCAAAAAGTTAGTTTGCAGGTGCAGCAGGTAATCAGGAAGGCGAATGGAATGTTGACCTTCATTGCGAGGGGGATGGAGTACAAAAGCAGGGAGGTCCTTCTGCAACTGTATAGGGTATTGTTCAGGCCGCACCTGGAGTACTGCGTGCAGTTTTGGTCACCTTACTTAAGGAAGGATATACTAGCTTTGGAGGGGGTACAGAGACAATTCACTAGGCTGATTCCGGAGATGAGGGTGTTACCTTAAGATGATAGATTAAGTAGACTGGGTCTTTACTCGTTGGAGTTCAGAAGGATGAGGGGTGATCTTATAGAAACATTTAAAATAATGAAAGGGATAGACAAGATAGAGGCAGAGAGGTTGTTTCCACTGGTCGGGGAGACTAGAACTAGGGGGCACAGCCTCAAAATACGGGGGAGCCAATTTAAAACCGAGTTGAGAAGGAATTTCTTCTCCCAGAGGGTTGTGAATCTGTGGAATTCTCTGCCCAAGGAAGCAGTTGAGTCTCGCTCATTGAATGTATTCAAGTCACAGATAGATAGATTTTTAACCAATAAGGTAATTAAGGGTTACGGGGAGCGGGCGGGTAAGTGGAGCTGAGTCCACGGCCAGATCAGCCATGATCTTGTTGAATGGCGGAGCAGGCTCAATGGGCTAGATGGCCTACTCCTGTTCCTAATTCTTATGTTCTTATGTTCTTATGTTCCTAATGCTTTCTGTCTCCCTCCTTTCTTAAATAGGGGCGATACATTTGTGGTTTTCCAGTCTGCTGGGAGCTCTCCAGAATCCAGGGAATGTTGGTAGATTACAACCAATGCATCCACTATGTCTGCAGCCACCTCTTTTAAGATCCTAAGATGCAGGCCATCAGGTCCAGGGGATTTGTCCACCTTTAGTCCCATTAGTTTGCCTAGTACTTCTTCTCTTGCAATAGTGATTGATTTAAGTTCCTCCCCCTCACCCCCCCCCCCCCATAGCCCCTTGATTATCAATTATTGGGATGCTTTTAGTGTCTTCTACCATGAAGACCGTACAAAATATTTGTTCAAAGTCTTCGCCATTTCCCTGTTTCCCATTATCAATTCCCCAGTCTCATCCTCCAAGGGAGAAATGTTTATTTTAGCTACTCTCTTACTCTCTTTCTTTTTATATACCTGCAGAAGCTCTTACTGTTAGTTTTTATATTTCTTGCTAATTTACTCTCATAAACTATCTTCTCTCTCTTTATTATTTTTTTATTCAGCCTTTGCTGGTTTCTAAAAATTTCCCAATCTTCTGGCCTTCTTCTATTCTTCGCAACATCGTATGCCTTTGTTTTCAATTTGATACCATCCTTTACTTCTTTAGTTAGCCACAGATGGTTCATCCTTCTCTTAGAGCCTTTCTTTCTCACTGGAATATATCTTTGCTGAAAGTTATGAAATATCTCCTTGAATGTTTGCCACTGCATTTCTACAGTCTTACCTTTTAATATATTTTCCCAGTCCACTTGAACCAACTCTGCCTTCATACCTTTGTAATTACCTTCATTCTAGTTCAGGACACTAGTTTGTGACCTAGCTTTCTCACTCTCAAACTGAATTTAAATTCTAACATGCTATGATCACCCTTCCCAAGAGGATCCTTCACTACAAGATCATTAATTAATCCAGACTAGTTACACATTACCAGATCTAAAATAGTCTGCTCCCTGGTTGGTTCCACAATGCATTGTTCAAAGAAACCATCCCAAATACACTCTATGAACTCTTCTTCAAGGCTACCTTTGCCAATTTGATTTGTCCAATCAATATGAAGATTAAAATCGCCCATGATTATTGCTGTACCTTTCTTACAAGCCTCCATTATTTATTGATTTATACACTGTCCTACAGTGTAGCTACTGTTAGGGGGCCTATAGACTATCCCCACCAGTGATTTCTTTCCCTTATTATTTCTTATCTCCACCCAAATTGATTCTACATCTTGACCTTCTGAACCAATATAATTTCTCAGTGATCTCTACTGCATTGATATCAACCCTTATTAAGAGAGCTACCCCACCTCCTTTTCAGTTCTGCTTATCCTTACGAAATGGCAATACTCCTGAGTATTCAGTTCCCAGCCTTGGTCAACTTGCAAACACGTCTCTGTAATGGCTATCAAAGCATACCCATTTATTTTTTATTTGTGCCGTCAACTCATCTATCTTGTTACGAATGCTGCATGCATTCAGATATAGAGCTTTTAATTTTGTCTTTTTACCATTTTTCCCTACTCTGACCCCTCTTTCTGATGCACCCTTATGTGCATACACTCTGTCCCTTCCAGTTACACTCTGGTTATCATTACCCGATCGCTACCCTGCACTTTTGCCTTCTCCTTTCTCTTTGACTTAAAATTTCCACTTACCGGATTCCACTCAGTGTTGCGTGATACAGCCATGCAATCATGGTACATGTTATGCTTGTGACGCCAGGTTTCTACATTATCATTGAGATCCGGGTGGACTAAGGAGAGCCTGGTTTTGAGTGCTCTCTTCATTAGCAATTCTGCAGGGGGAACCCCGGTAAGCGAGTGGGGTTGCATGCGGTAGCTGAGCAGAACCCGAGATAGCCGGGTCTGCAGGGAACCGTCCATCATGCATTTCAAGCTCTGCTTGATGGTTTGGACTGCCCGTTCCACTTGACCATTGGATGCGGGCTTAAACGGCGCAGACCTTGATGCCATTGTGGGTCATGAACTCGTTGAATTCTGAGTTAGTGAAGCATGGTCTATTGTCACTAACAAGGACGTCGGGCAAAACATGGGTGGCGAACATGGCCCGGAGGCTTTCAATGGTGGCAGTGGACGTACATGACGACATTATTTTGAATTCACTCCATTTAGAGTAAGCGTCCATTGCTACTAGGTACACCTTTCCTAGAAAGGGGCCAGCAAAATCTACTTGGACCCTTGACCACAGTTTGGAGGGCCATGACCACAGACTCAGTGGGGCCTCCCTTGGTGCATTGCTCAACTGTGAGTAAGTGTTGCATTGGTGTACACATGACTCCAATTCCGAGTCAATGCCAGGCCACCAAACGTGCAACCAGTCGATAGCCTTCATCTGACTATGCTTGGGTGGGTACTATGAAGGTCGCGTATAAACATTTCCCTGCATTTTATTGGCAAAATTACAAGGTTTCCCATTTCGGAGGCAGTCCGAATGAATGGACATTTCATCCTTGCATCGATGGAATGGCTTAATTTCATCTTGCATTTCCCTGGGACTGCCGACCAGCTCCCATTGAGGACAGAGCTTTTTATTAATGATAGCACCGGGTCCTGGCTAGTCCAGGTCCTGATCTGGTGAGTCATGATGGGCAACCCCTCGCTCTCAAAAGCATCCATTTACAAGGAGCAAGTTTGCGGGCTGCGCCATTTCTACCCCGGAGATGGGCAGTGGTGGCTGACTGAGGGCATCAGCACAATTCTCCGTGCCTGGTCTGTGGCGGATTACATAATCATAAGCAGATAACGTTAGTGCCCATCATTGGATACAGGATGAAGCATTGGTGTTAATACCTTTGCTTTCCGAGAACAACAAAATGAGTTGCTTGTGGTCGGTTTTGAGCTCGAACCGGAGCCCAAATAGGTATTGGTGCATTTTCTTAACCCAGTATATGCATGCTAATGCTTCTTTTTCAACCATACTGTAGGTTCTTTCAGCCTTAGATAAGCTTCTGTATGCATATGCAACCGGTTGCAGTTTGCCTGACACATTAGCTTGCTGTAACACACAACCGACCCCATACGAAGATGCATCACAAGCTAGTACTAAACATTTACACGGGTCATACATTACAAGTAACTTGTTAGAATATAGCAGGTTTCTGGCCTTGTTAAAGGCTGTCTCTTGAGCTTTACCCCAAACCCAGTCCTCACCCTTGCGTAGCAATAAATGTAATAGTTCCAGCAAAGTGCTCAACCCTGGTAGAAAGTTATCAAAATAGTTGAGGAGTCCCAGGAGCGAACGCAGCTCCATCACATTCTGTGGTCTGGGTGCATTCTTGATGGCCTCCGTCTTGGAGTCTGTGGGTCTGATGCCTTCTGTTGCAATCATTCTTCCCAGAAATTCGACCTCTGGCGCCAGGAAAACAAACTTGGAGCGTTTCAACCTGAGTCCTACTCTGTCCAGTCGCTTGAAAACCTCTTCCAGTGCAAGTGTTCAGTGGTGTTGCGGCCAGTGATCAAGATGTGTCTTGGAACACCACGGTGCGAGGAACCGATTTCAGCAGGCTCTCCATGATTGCCGCCGAACGAAGGGGCATCTGTGGTACATAAACAGTCCTCTGTGTGTGTTGATGCACGTCAATTTTTTCGAATGTTCAGCCAGCTCCTGTGTCATGTAAGCAGAGGTTAGATCCAGCTTGGTGAACGACTTTCCCCCTGCTAGCATTGCAAACAGGTCATCTGCTTTGGGTAGTGGGTACTGGTTCTGTAACGAGACTCGATTGACCATTACCTTGTAGCCCCTGTTATATATATAAACCTGAAAATACCCTGTTTAACCACCAGAGGGCTCACCCCTGGAGTCCCAAGGGATCCCACAATCCCTTGGGAGCACTGGTACATAAGGAGGCCTCACAGGCTGGAGAGGCACTCTGTAGACCTGCAATAAAAGACTAAGGTTGCACTTTACTTTGAGCTCACAATATCTGGTCAGACTCTTTATTCATACACTACAACTGGCGACGATGAACCCCACCGCAACGATGCAAAGAACAGTGGGCATCCTGGAGAAATTTTCAGAGGGAGATGATTGGGAAACTTTTGTGGAGAGACTTGACTTCGTGGCCAACGAGCCGGAAGGAGAAGTAAACGCGGCCAAATGAAGGGGGATTCTCCTCAACGTTTGCGGGGCACCAACGTATGGCCTCATGAAAAATTTGCTTGCTCCAGCAAAACCCACAGAGAAATCATATGATGATTTGTGTACACTGGTCTGGGAGCATCTTAACCCGAAGGAAAGCGTTCTGATGGCGAGGTACCGGTTCTACTCGTGCAAGAGGTCTGAAGGCCAGGAAGTGGCGAGCTATGTCGCCGAGCTAAGACACCTTGCAGGACATTGCGAATTTGAAGGACATTTGGAGCACATGCTCAGGGACTTCTTTGTACTTGGCAGTGGCCATGAAGTAATACTTCGCAAACTTTTGACTGTAGAGACCCCCACCTTGATTAAAGCCATAGCAATAGCCCAGGCGTTCATCGCCATCACTGACAATACCAAGCAAATCATGGCGATCACGACGAACCAGAGCCTCAGACCGAGGAGGCAGTGGTATATGGGGTGCACACATTTACCACAAAGTATCCCCCGATAATGCTGAAGGTTGAACTAAATGGACTCCTGGTGTCAATGGAGCTGGACATGGGCACAAGCCAGTCCATTATGAGCAAAAAGATTTTTGATAAATTGTGGTGCAGCAAGGCCTCAAGGCCAGTCCTAACTCCCATTCACACTAAACTGAGAACTTACACAAAGGAACTGATTCCTGTAATCGGCAGTGCTACCGTAAATGTCTCCTACGATGGAGCGGTGCACAAGTTACCACTCTGGGTGGTACCGGGTGATGGCCCCACGCTGCTCGGCAGGATCTGACTGGGGAAGATACGCTGGAACTGGGGCAACGTCCGAGCGCTCTCGCCCATCGACGACACTTCGTGTGCTCAAGTCCTAAACAAGTTCCCCTCGCTGTTCGAACCAGGCACCGGGAAGTTCCAAGGAGCAAAAGTGCAGATCCACCTAATTCCGGGGGCGCGAACCATCCATCACAAGGCGAGAGCAGCACCGAACATGATGAGGGAGAGGGTGGAGAGCTTGCTGGACCGGCTGCAATGAGAGGGCATCATTTCGCCGATCGAATTCAACGAGTGAGCCAGTCCAATTGTTCCAGTCCTCAAAGGAGACGGCACCATCTGAATCTGTGGTGATTACAAAGTAACTATCAATCGTTTCTCACAACAGGATCAATACCCACTACCAAAGGCAGATGACCTCGTTGCAATGGTGGTGGGAGGAAAGACGTTCACGAAGCAGGATTTGACCTCGGCCTACATGATGCAGGAGCTGGAGGAATCATCGAAGGGCCTCACCTGCATCAACACACACAAAGGTCTCTTCATTTACAACAGATGCCCGCTTGGGATTCGATCAGCTGCAGCGATATTCCAGAGGAACAAGGAAAGCTTGCTGAAGTCGGTCCCGCGCACCGTAGTCTTCCAGGACGACATCTTGGTTACAGGTCGGAATACAGTCAAGCATCTGCAGAATCTGGAGGAGGTTCTTAGTCGGCTTAATTGCGTGGGGTTCAGGTTATAACGCTCGAAGTGCATTTTCCTGATGCCTGAAGTGGAGTTCCTGGGAAGAAGAATCGCGATGGACGACATCAGGCCCATCGATTCGAAGATGGAGGCGATCGAGAACGCACCGAGACCACAGAACATGACAGAGCTGTGGTCGTTTCTAGGACTTCTGAACTACTTTGGTAACTTCTTACCGGGTCTCAGCACACTGTTAGAACCACTGCACTCTTTACTGCATAAAGGAAATGAATGGGTATGGGGTAAAAGCCAAGAAAAAGCCTTTGTAAAAGCTAGAAAACTGTTATGCTCAAACAAATTGCTTATGTTGTATGATCCATGTTAGCATTTGGTACTAGCATGTGATGCGTCATCATATGGTGTTGGGTGTGTATTGCAACAAGCTAATGACTCTGGGAAATTGCAACCAGTTGCTTATGCATCCAGAAGTCTGTCTAAGGCTCAGAGGGCCTGCAGCATGATTGAAAAAGAAGCATTAGTGTGTGTTTATGGGGTAAAGAAAATGCATCAATATCTGTTTGCACTCAAATTTGAATTGGAAACTGACCCTAAGCCACTGATATCCCTCTTTTCTGAAAGTAAGGGGATAAATACGAATGCAGCGGCCCGCATCCAGAGATGGGCGCTTACGTTGTCTGCATACAACTACGCCATCCGCCACAGGCCAGGCACAGAAAACTGTGCTGATTCTCTCAGTAGGCTGCCATTGCCCACCACGGGGTGGAAATGGCACAGCCTGCAGATTTAGTTATGGTAATGGAAGCATTCGAGAGTGAGCAATCACCTGTTACTGCTCGACAGATTAGAACCTGGAAGAGCCAGGGCCCCTTACTGTCCTCAGTAAAAAACTGTGTGCTCCACAGGAGTTGGTCTAGTGTCCTGTTAGAGATGCAGGAAGAAATAAAGCCGTACCAGCCATAAAGATGAAATGTCTATACAGGCAGACTGCCTTCTGTGGGGCAATCTGGTAGTGGTACCAAAATAGGGCAGAGACACTCTCATTAGTGATCTCCACAGTACCCACCCAGGCATTGTAATGATGAAAGCGATAACCAGATCCCACGTGTGGTGGCCCGGTATCGATGAGAACTTGGAGTCCTGCGTGCACAAATGAAACACATGTTCTCAGTTAAGCAATGCACCCAGGGAGGCACCACTAAGTTTATGGTCTTGGCCCTCCAAACTGTGGTCCAGGGTCTATGTCGACTATGCAGGCCCGTTCTTGGTACAAACGTTCCTAGTGATTGTAGATGCATACTCCAAAATGAATTGAATGTGAGATAATGTCGGCAAGCAGGTCCGGTGTCACCACTGAAAGCCTGCGGGCCATGTTTGCCAAGCACGGCCTGCCTGATGTCCTTGTGAGTGACAACGGGCCGTGTTTCACCAGTGCCGAGTTCAAAGAGTTCATGATCCGCAATGGGATCAAACATGTCACATCTGCCCCGTTCAAACCAGCATCCAATGGTCAGGCAGAGAGAGCAGTGCAAACAATCAAGCAGAGCTTGAAGAGGGTAACTGAAGGCTCACTGCAGACTCGCATGAGTTACCACTCGCTCACTGGGATTCCACCCGCTGAACTGCTCATGAAAAGGGTACTTAAGACAAGGCTCTCATTAGTCCACCCTGATCTACATGAACAGGTAGACAGCAGGCAGCTTCAACAAAGTACATATCATGATAGCGCAAATGTGTCACGCGAAATTGAGATTAATGATTCTGCATTTGTGTTGAACTATGGACAAGGTCCCAAGTGGCGTCCCGGCACTGTTGTGGCCAAAGAGGGGAGTAGGGTGTTTCGGGTCAAACTTTCAAATGGACTCATCTGCAGGAAACACTTGGACCAAACAAAATTGAGATTCATGGACTATCCAGAGCAACCCACATTAGACCCTACATTTTTCGACTCGCCCAACATACACACAAGTGGCAACCAACGCAGCGGTTGACCACGAAGCAGAACCCATCACCCGCAGCAGCCCAGCAGGACTCACCACACCAGGCAGCCCAGCAAGGCCAGCTGCACAGTAGCTAGCGAGGGCCCAACAAACGACTCACCAAAATCAGCATTTGCACCGAGATGATCAACCAGGGAAAGAAAGGCCGCAGATCAAATAACCTTGTAAATAGTTACACTATTGACTTTGGCGGGGGTGGGGGGGGGCGAGGAAGTGTTGTAATATGTGTAAACCTGTAAGTACCCTGTTTAACCACCAGAGGGCTGATCCCCTGGAGTCCCAAGGGATCCCACAATCCCTTGGGAGCACTCACAGGCTGGTGAGGCACTTTGAAGAACTGCAATAAAAGACTACTGTCACACTTTACTTTGAGCTCACAATATCTGGTCAGACTCTTTATTCATACACTACAGTCCAATTGCTCTTCAATACTGGAACAATTGGACTGGCCCACTCGTTGAACTCGACTGGCAATATGATCCCCTCTCCTTGAAGTTTGTCCAGCTCGATCTCGACTTTCTCTCGCATTATGTATGGAACAGCTCGGGCCTAGCGATGAACGGGTCATGCATCGGGGACTAGATGGATCTGCACTTTGGCACCCGTGAAGTTACCGCTGCCTGGCTCGACTAACGACGGGAATTTGTTTCGCACTTGGGCGCACGAGGCGTCATCCTTCAAAGACAGTGCTTTGATGTCGTCCCAGTTCCATCGGATCTTTCCTAGCCAGCTTCTCCCGAACAGCGTTGGGCCATCACCTGGTACAATCCATAGTGGTAAATCATGCACAGCTCCATCATACGATACCTTCACTGCCGCACTGCCAATGACTGGTATGAGCTCTTTGGTGTAAGTGCGCAACTTGGTGTGGGTTGGACTTAGTTTTGGCCTTTGTGCCTTGTTGCCCCACAGTTTCTCAAAAGCCTTCTGATCATAATTGACTGACTCGCCCTCGTGTCCAATACTATGGAAACTGGAATGCCGTTTAATTTGACTTTTAACATTATTGGAGGGCTTTTGGTGGTGAAGGTGTGTACCCCATATGTAGTGTTCTTACACACTACCATAAATTCACACGAGGCACATTCTGCAGACAAGGTCACTCTGTGACCTGAACCTTTATTCACAGGACCAAGAAGTGATGACCCTGCCTGGGACCTCCCTTTATATACCTGGATGACCAGGTGAGGAGTGTCTCCCACAAGTTCATCCCCTGTGGTCAAGGTGTGCATTTCTTAGGTGTATACGGTATGCAGTATTGTTACATGAAGGTTACAGTTACATAAAGGTTACATACATGACACCATACACTTCCTCTTCAGCCTCGGGTTGAGTTGCCTCTCTTACTCGTTCAGCGTGATCCGCGTCGGATGGGTCATCTTATGCCCACTCTGCCACGTGGTGAGTTGCAGCACGTTTGCACATTCACTGGAGGTGCCCCATTGTTCCACGGCCCTTGCACATGTAGTGCTTGAATCGACATTGATGGGCTCGATGATTACCCCCGCAGTGCAAACACGGTGCTAATGGAGTCGCATTCATGCCCCATGGCTGACTCTGAGTCATCCTAGGTCTGGCCTCTGCGGGCATGTAGGCCCTGCCATGTACAGTTCTGCCTGCTGAAGGTGTTATTTTATGTACAGTACTTGCCGATGAGTTCCGATGCTGCAATGATATCTCTTTAGTGTTATCGTTTGTGGACATAAAAGCCTGGACTATCGTGATGGCCTTGCTCAGATCTAGGGATTCGGCAGACAGCAGTTTGCGAAGAATGACCTCGTGGCCGATTCCAAGCACGAAAAAGTCCCGCAACACTTCTCCCAAAAATCCAGCAAATATGCACGATCCCATAAGGCGTCTTAGGTCAGCGACTTAGCTCGCCACGTCCTGGCCCTCGGAGCGGTGGTGCGTATAAAAGCGATACCTGGCCATCAAGATGCCCTGCTTCGGCTTGAACTGTTCCCGAACCAGCGTGCACAACTCTTCATATGTCTTGTCTGTTGGTTTCATCGGTGCTAGCAGATTTTTGATGAGGCCATATATCGTGGACCCGCAAACGGTGAGGAGAATCGCCCTGCGCTTGATTGCGGTTTCTGACTTTTCCAGCTCGTTGGCCACGAAGTACTGGTCAAGACGCTCAACAAAGGCTTCCCAATCATCACCCTCAACAAATCTCTCAAGAATACCAATGGCAACCCTAAGTGCAATGAAAGTTCTTGATCTGTTACTCGTCGCCAATTGTTTCGTTTAGAATAACTCCACAAAACTGTATATCTTAAGCTCAAACTGTTGTGACCTTGGTCTCTTTATTGTAACTCCAGAGTGAGGAGGCAGCATGGAAGACTGCTTTTTTGCCCAGGGTGTGCAGGTGACCCTTGGGTCTCCGACAGGTGCGCCCCCTCGTGGCAAGTCTTACACATTGGTAATGTTTACATACATAACAGGAGGGATGCTTTATGGTGTTGGTGTGGGGTGGTGCTAACCTGGCGCATCATGTGGCAGCCAGGGTACACAGCGTCAAGTGAAGTAAATGTGGCCATGGTGAAGCCATCCCTGGGGTCCCAGGCAGCAATGTCGTCGGATGCTGATGCCCTGTGTCCTGTGCAGCATCAGGTGATTGCAGAGAAGGTTGGTGTTGTTGTTGGTGATGCTGGTGTGTTTAATGATTTTGGTATTGGGGCTGATGGTGGTGGGAGTCTGAGGACCAAGGTGAGATTTTTTTCAAGGGCACCAATGCTGATAGAATAGATAGCAGGTGAAGTTGAGATGACAAAAGCGATCTGTCAATGATGAAATAGGTTGTACCAAGGAGGTGACAATAAATAGAGAGTTCATGGCAAACACTTCAAACCTCCAGAAAGCTGAAAAGTACATTCCAAATCCTGAAGGCTCCAGCTTCTTTGATTGGAAATTGAACAGCTGTGAACTTCTGCAGCTGTCAACTAGTCAAACCAATCCAGAGTTGTTGAGAACCCGGCACACTTATCTGACGTGATCCCCGAGGGATGTAAACCTCGTAAAATTAATTGAAAAAATCCTCTGGACCTGGTAAAATGCTGCTTAAATAGCTTTAAGCAATTTCTTAACGAGCACAATTGCCCGACACGTCGCTTAGCATCAGGTGATTGTGGAGAAGGTAAAGCCGGCACTTTGGAAATTCACAAGGAGGCTAACACCCCGCTATCAATCACGGCTATTTTGACAGCAGGCCCACCTCCAAACTTGCACTTGCAGGGCTGGTAAGATTCCGGTCTCAGTGTGGTTTCCCCATTATGTCAACTTAGTGGGAATAGGAGCCGGGGCCAGAGGAGGCCCAAAATTGTATGTGGATTTCTTTTCACTCCTGCTCTTTCTGCAGAAAGTTTAAGGCTCCCCAACCTTGGGTTTCCCCTTCCCCCTCCAACCATGAGGCCCTCCAGAATCCTCTCCCAACCACTTATCTGAGTGCCAGGAACCATTCCTTCAAGTTCTCGGCGGCCTCCTGACACCCAACATCTTGTTCCCTACCTGTTGGGTAGGGCAGGAGTTGAAATCTTCCGGGCCTCAGTGCGGAGGTCTGCAAAGATCCAAAATGGAAGAAAGGATTTCCTCCTATGTGTATAAGAAGGTCAATGCCACTAAATAATGGGTGCTTAGTCTATTGCGCGCTGAGCGTCCAGCTGACGCTGCAGCCCAGTGAACAGCAAGTAAAGATCACAAGGAAGCAGTAGAGAAGGCAATCTGGTTGGTCTGCCTACAGCGACAGCTCCAACTGCTAGACAGAATGAATGAAACATTGCAGGCAGAGTTATGGGAATGCGCAGAGAACTACCAGGAAAGGGTTATGTCAGAAGAAAGATTATCAGGAGAACTCCGTAAGCTAAAACAGGAAAGGACCCAAATAATGGAAAAGTTTAAAAACAGTCAGGACTATTTTCAATGTCAGGTTACCGAGGCCAAAAGTAATGAAAAGTCACTGAGGGAGGAAAGCACTCGCCTCACCCTACAAGTAAAAGAGCTCCAGGAAAGATTAAAAGATGTGCAAGCAGCGTATAATGGGTTTGAATCGGGAGACCACGGTCCCTGTCAGCAGCAAATTAAAAGTTTAAACCTTGCTCTGTCTAAGGCAAAAGGCATGGTATGCCTAATAAGCCCGGGTATGCACCAGGTAAACCTGGAAGAGAAGGAAGAAACTGCCCGGCCACTACCTGTGGCATCGGTGACTACACCGGTTCATTAGCAGGAGGGTCAAATCAGTTGCGGGGTGGACAGGGATAGTGAACCACCACCACCTGTAGCACCGAGTTTCAGCTCGGCTTGGCCGCAGGGAGGAGAGGGAGGCGAGCCAGAACAGGGAGAGCCAGAACCAGGGCCAATGTGCCCGGTCCGGCAACAGAGGTTTGGCCCGCCCACCCTTAGCGGGGATCCAGGGCCCCTGGAAAGTCAGTTTGTGGTCCCCCACACTCCTCACCAGCTTAGGGCTATGATAAGCCACCTGGGAAAGCTAACTCCAAAGAGAGACCCCTCGGTTCACTTTTTGGAAGTGGAACAGACAGGGAATATTAATGGGTGCGATGATGCAGAAATGGCAAAGATGCTTCTATCTCTAGACAGCAAACTGTATCAGTCCCTCTCTACTGAGAGCAAAAGAGGTCAGAAAACACTTGCTGCCATCCAGAAAGACATTTTAGAAGCTATGGATTGCAATGACAGGAGTCCCTTCTCTAGAGTAAAGAAAACGGTGCAGCTCACAGGAGAAACCCCACAGGCTTTCGCAGACCAAATGTGGCCGGTGTACAAAAGCGCCTGTAGTGGGGACTTAGACAGGGATCACTTAAACCCGGATGAATTAGCACACTGGCTCCGAAGCCTAGTAGCTAACAGTTTACCCCAAATAAGAACCAAGGCTGAGGCCTGGTTCGACCCCAGAGATCCCCAAGCCACAGAACAGGAAGTGCTTAGGCAACTGACCCTAGCTAACAGAAATGGCAGAGGGACAGAAGAGCACCCACAAAAGGGAAGGGTTCATGAAATCCGACCTAACCAAGACAAGAGGGAATGGCGCCATGAGGGGAGCAACCCCTCCGATACAAAACGTACCTGCTTTGGGTGCGGAAAGAGTGGGCACTGGAGAAGGGATTGTAAAAATCCTTGGAAGAATAGCACAGGAAAGAATTCTCCAGCCCCTGCCCAAAAGACCGAGACAGATAAGCCAGTCCCTCCCCACTTGTTTGAGACCTTTTTAACTGCACTCAGAGCCATGTTCGATGGCCCTGGGAAGGTAGCCACCGCCACCGGTGCCGAAATCCCATCTGCCCCCTCCCAACCAAAACCATGACTAGTACAGGCACAGCCCGTCCACCTGTGTGCCCCCGAGTATGATGCGTGGGGGAGACCGACCGTACAGATGGAGGTGGAAAAGGTGAAAGGGACTTACTTGCTGGACACCGGTGCCTCAAGCACCCTTGTCTATGCAGCTAACCCTGCTGCCTCACCTCTGTCTAGCGGGGTCCCCTACAGCTTGGTGGGTTTCACAGGCACTGAACAGACTGGCTCATTCTCCGTTCCACTCTCCATTCATTTAGGCACACTCCACACTAAGTGGACTTATGTCCTGATGAAGTGGGAGCAGGAAGGGAGAGGGATCCTGGGGGCTGACTTCCTCCTAGGCCATGGGATCCGAGTGGATTTAAGAAACCACTGCCTTTGGGGGTCAGTCTACACGTGACAGGAGAGTGAGGTGATGGTTATCCCTGGAAAACAGGGAAAAGGGACGGTGTGCACCATGAAACCAAAGGAGGGTTACGACCTTGAATTACTGGTCAGTAACACCCCTCAAGAATATTTGAGGAAAAACCTTACAGCTTTTGCCACTCACAAACACGACTGTAGGAGAATAAATGGGGTTGAGGTTAGCATAGATGGGAACCCCATGACCCAACCACAGAAACAGTACAGCTTCCCCAGGGAGGCGGAGGCAGACATGGAAACAGCCTTGGGTTCACTGGTTAAACAGCGGGTATTGAGACCAATAGCTACCCATGTGAACTCTCCATTGTGGCCGGTTAAGAAACCGGACAACTCCTGGAGAGCCACGGTGGACTATCGAGTACTCAACCGTAACATCCCTGCCTGTGCACCCACTGTTGCTGCTGTCGCCGACCTCATTGGAAGTATCCCAGCCTCCGCGACCACCTTCATGGTGCTGGATATTTCCAACAGCTTCTGGTCCATACCTTTAAAAAGAGAAGATCAGTCCAAGTTTGCTTTTACCTTTAAAGGACAGCAATACACTTGGAACTGTCTCCCTCAGGGCTTCCACAACAGCCCCAGTATTTTCCATCAGTGTATGGCCAACTGTTTAAAGAGTTTCAGAAGACCCCAGCAGCTTGTACAGTATGTAGATGACCTGCTCCTGTTCACCGATGAGGGGGAGGAGCATGGCCCACTGCTGGCTGAACTGCTGGAGCTGCTGAAAGAAGAAGGGTTTAAAGTAAACCCCAAGAAGGCACAGATCGGCCTGAAGGAAGTAAAATTCCTCGGACTGGCTGTGCGCGCTGGGGAGAGAGCCATTGACAAAGCTTGAAGGGAAGCAGTGCAGAAGTTACCCGCCCCCAACACAGTAACAGGAGTAAGATCTTTTCTAGGGCTAACCGGGCACTGCAGAGATTTCATTGAGGATTATGCAGCCACCACAGCCCCTCTGCTCTGTCTCCTATACGAGGGAGTGGAGTGGGAATGGGACAAAGGTTGCGAGGCAGCATTTATCCAACTCAAGAAAGACCTGCAGACCTCACCAGCTCTAGGGGCCATAGAGGGGGGTAAAGAGTTTTTCCTGGAGGTAGCAGCCAGTGGGGACAGCCTGAGCGCAGTACTGCTCCAACAGCGGCACGGCCGGCTGAGACCAGTGGTCTACTCCTCCAGGATACTCACGGATGTGGAGAAGGGATACTCCAACTATGAGCGGCACCTCCTAGCCACTCACTGGGTTGTGAAAAGATCACTGATCTTCACAGGGGGAGTCCCCTATATCACATTCCTTACCCACCATACACTC
Organism: Pristiophorus japonicus; assembly: GCF_044704955.1. Lineage (NCBI taxonomy): Eukaryota > Metazoa > Chordata > Chondrichthyes > Pristiophoridae > Pristiophorus > Pristiophorus japonicus. The sequence continues at coordinate 115,572,637 of NC_091977.1, read as the reverse complement.
ACCCAAATGCTCCTGGATGGGAGAATCAAGGACTGGACGGTGAGCAGTGGCCGCATTGCTCGCTAGACCCTGCTCCTCTCTCAAATGGACCTACGGGTAAAGGGTCTCTGCGAGCCAAGACTCACAGCCAATATGATTTATCCAGGGATAGCCCACTGGTGTTCCATAGAAGGGGTATGGGAAATTAACATAGGCTTTCGGGCTGGGTTACACCCCACAGGCCGAGAGATCTATGTGGACGGTTCAAGCACAGTATCTGCGGGTGAATGACTCACAGGCTGCGGAGTTTATGACCCCGAGGCAGGCATTGCCCTGGCGATTAAACTCCCCAGTACTATGAGCGTCCAGCATGCTGAACTGTCTGCGGTGGTGTACGTAGTCACACACCCCAAAGAATTTCCTACCCTATACACGATTTGCTCTGACACTTTGTTCACATGCAATTCGTGTACGGAGTGCCTGGCTATTTGGTCCCGCCGCGGATACACATCCACAGACGGGAGGCCCCCAGCAATTAAACCCCTACTGGAAAATATCATGAAAGCCGTAGGGTAGGAAGGGAATATCTACATACATAAGGTGAAGGCACATTCCACCACTGAACCCCGTAGTGATGGAAACCAACAGGCTGACATGTTAGCCAAGCAGGGAGCCCGCACGTGCAAGCTCTGGGATCCGTACAACCCAGGACCCATTGCAGCGGTCAGGGGCAGGATAGGGATGGCAGGGAAGGCAGGGATAGCTTTACCCCTGGACCTAAAAATGGTCCGGCCCCAAAGCCCCATCCTCAAAACTGTCCTGAACACGCTAGCTAAAGGGGAAAGGGTAGACGGCCCGTACGGCACCGCAGCAATTGTCATTAAAGAAGGTATGCTGTTCAGGGGGGAGCAATGGATAGTACCGCAACAACAGCGGAGAGAATTCCTCCAGCTGGCCCACGGGGGTCCAGGAGCAGGACACCCCGGACCTGAGACTACTTGGCAATGGGTGGAACAGGCAGGGTGGTGGCTCGGACTCAGGGAAGACGTCCGCGAGTTCTGTGCTAGCTGTCTGGTGTGCGCGGCCAACAACCCCGATCCCCAGAAAAGAAATGTGTCTTTGGGACCTATCAGGAGGGTAGAGGGACCTTAGCAGTCAATCCAAATTGAATACATCGGGCCCCTACCTACTGACCAGGGAGGCTACAACTACTGCCTAGTATTAGTGGACGTATTCACCAAATGGGTGGAAGCCTTCCCATGCCGAACAGATACTGCCCTGGGAACAGCTAGGATCCTGGTCAGAGAAGTGTTCTCTCGATGGGGACTACCACAATACGTGGAGTCCGACCAAGCGAGTCACTTCACCGGGCAGGTGATGCAGGAGATCCTTAAGGTGCTCGGCATCAAAGGAAAGTGGCATGTCGCCCACAACCCGCAGTCATCCGGGGCTGTGGAGTGTTTAAACCGTACCATTAAAGAAAGGCTGCGCAAAGAGACAAGGGACTCACTGAAGGGGTGGGCAGAGGTCCTACCACTAGTCCTCATGGGGATCCGGGCCAGCCAGTCAAAGAACACGGAGTACTCCCCATACAAGCTCATGACCGGCAGAGCCATGTGAACCCCTACCCATGTGTTAGCACCAGTACTCACGGAAGGTCAGCTTAGGAAGCGAATTGGGACAGCTTTGTCAGGAATCTGTTTGAACACCTTAAACAGATTCACTGCCAGGCTGCTAACAACATGGGAAAACATCATCGGAGCAACCGACTGCTGCTAGAACCCCGCAAACATCACGAATGGGAGATAGGGGACCAGGTCATGGTGAGAAACTATGCTAGAGTAGGGGTCTTTGAGGCACTGTATAGGGGACTGTACCACATTGTCGACAAGGCAAGCCCCATGGTCTATGCCATAAAATTGCCCCGCCGAACAAAGTGCTTCCACATAAACCAGTGCAAACTTTTCAACCCAGGGGCAAAAAACCCAGCTAAACGTAAGGGACAGCCAAAAACTGTAAACCGCGCTAAAGACAGGGACCCCCAGCCAACAACCCCCAACTGGAGATCCCACAGGGGATGTGGCAGACCCACGGACTGTACTTAGAGGAGTGGTGGACTGTGTTACTGGAGGAGCTGTCCCACCTATCGTTTGGGACTCGGGAAAGGGACCAGCGTCAAAAGGGCACCGAAGATCAGAGACCTTTGTGGGACCTTGGTGGGACCTTTTCAGAAATATAGAAGTCCCAGTCTGGATTCGAATCGCTTCCCACACTTTAGTTATTTGTCAACTCGCGATTATACTTTACTTATGGTGTCTCACTTGCCGACTGAAATGCAGAGGCCGTCAGGTCAGGCAGCAAAGGTGCTATACGCTCCTTGTCCAAACTTGGGAATCGCGCAGGGAGGTGTGACACCATATTACCATGTTTATTTGTGTTTGATTTTACCTGCTGTAAACCACAACATCACGAGTGTTGTAAGAGTGTTACTTAAATGTTTTGACTATGTACCTTTATTTTACTGAACTTAAAACATGTTTGGCTATGGATCTTTTATGCGATTTGTGAATGTGTTACTATGTGTTTTTATTTTATTTACTTAAAGTTGTGTATGACTGTATACCGTCATTTTACTGTGAAAACCGAGTAAAAGAGGGACATCACACCCCTCATTACCGAATTGTAATGACTGTATTCGCCTGTATATTGCATTGCATTTCAACGGGGGATACAGGGTAATGTTCAGCTAGTATAAATGCAGGGAAGGTTGACTCTCGGGAACAGGAATTTTGCTTACCTTAATTGACACTCAAGAGTGTGGAGTGTCAACAGGGGGGAATGAAGGAATGCAAAATTCACAAGAAACCCCCCCTGTGTTTGGGCTCATTCGAAAGGAAATTTAATTTGGGACTATCTACCAAAAAGTTTGGAACTCTAAAGTGCTTATTGAAGAAACTACGAACTTTAATAGAATTATGAACTTTTACAAGACAAATTCAAGCCTGTGGGCAGACCTAGGGAACAAAAGAAACCCACTTGATTATTGGAATTGTCTGGGTGTGAGGACTGAGTTAACCTGTCTGGAAAAATGAGTATTTGAAATCCTTCTCTACAAGATACATTACCATCACAAAATCACCCAGAGATAGCTCCCCATCAACATGGGTCTGGACAAACCATTTCAGCATATACATCACAAAGAGGCCCAACCCAGCCTGTATGCGAAAGACTAAGCACAAAAGGACATTGCAATTACCAAACTAATATTTGCATCAGGAAACAGTTTTCGAACATCAACTCACCCAAGACATATCAACTTTAATGAGCCCGACAAAATATTACAAAGAACCAAGTCCGCCAAAATTATACAAAGGATTGTGAACAGATTGGGCGGCAAGATTAGAACCACTGAAATCGTATAACTGGCCATTGTTTTCAAGAGAGGTTGGGGAGAGAGGTGGTCGCTACTACCTCATCAAGACAAGGAGAGAAAACAACGTGACAGTTGTAAACTAATTTCTCCAGCCTCAAAGTCTTGAAGTCCTGAAGGAAGGAAGAACATCACCATCTACCATTAACTATCAAAAGGATTGGTAAGCATAAGTCCCTGCCTGCCCTGGAGTCTAACCTAGCTAGAATTAGGTATTGGGAGGTGGGAGGTATAATTTTACTGCAACCCCCTTTGAATGTGTAGTGTATGGTACTTTATTAGAGTGATTATAAGTTTGACCTTGTACCTTTACTTGTATTGTTCTTTATTAGAGTGATTGTAAGTTTGGCCTTGTATTTTCTTACTAGAGTAATAAACCTGTATTATCTTGACTGTAATAAAAACAAAGTTCTTTGCATCAAACCAGTGTCCTTTGCACTTTTGTCACCCGCCCCCCCCTCCCCCAAATAAATCCAGAGTACAGAGCCTAAGGGAGTGGGAGCGATTCGAAACCGCTCAAGTTGGTCAGAAGGGAACCTGACCCCCTCATAGAGACCAAAACACAGCACCTCCCTTACAGCATTGTTTGCTGTCCACCTCGGCCCCCAAGTTAAAATTGGGGTTAATATTACAACACATACAATGTTGTGCATTTACTTACATCCATATAATCCATAGTCATTGCAATGGAAGACGATATGGACAGGAAGCCCTAAACATTCATCACTTGATAAATGCTTATAGACAACCAAGAGGGTGTAATTCAGAGAACTCGTAGCTACCATTTCTGAGGAAGGGTTCATTATCCAAAAAATCAACTCATGTTCACTCAACAGATGCTCTCTGACCTGTTGAGTTATTCCAGTGTTTATTGTTTTTGTTTTTAACTTGTAGCTGCCTACTGTTAGGTGATACCTTCCAGTATCATCACCTCCTGGTTTTCCATGATTTTCAAGTAAGTCCATGGTAATATCTCTGTCCATGGCAATGTTATGTAGCATGGAATGTACTGTTACAACTTTTTAAACCTTCTCTGGGGCATATTATTAAGGACCCCTTGTGTTGTTCAAGCATTTGTATAATTGCTTTAGCACCAAAATGTCTGTAAATGAGGATATCTTCAAAGAACTATTTCACATTTGAGTTCCTCCGATTGAAGGCATCATGCATGGTTTATAAGAAGTGTGCATTGATATACATTCTTTCCTGGCAGGGATAATATACTATGTGCACATTGACAGAATAATAATCCTCCCTATTGAAGTATGCTATTGAACTTTTGGTTGGCACTTCGATGGCTGTGTGCATACCCTGTACCTGAGGAAAGTAACCACCATTAAAAAATAACCTCTTGTTTACCTTTACTCCTACTGCTGGTGGTCTCTGTTGACATTTTTGTAGATGGGTGCAGGGCAAATCTGGATATCTGTTACCCGTCTAATGTACCAGTGGATGGCGTAGCATGAGAAGATAAGAACATAAGAAATAGGAGAAGGAGTAGGCCATTTGGCCCCTTGAGCCTGCTCCATCATTCAATAAGATCATGACTGATCTGATCTTGGCCTCAACTCCACTTCCCTGCCTGCTCCCCATAACCCCTATCGTTCAAAAATCTGTCTATCTCCACCTTAAATATATTCAATGACCCAGCCGCCACAGCTCTCTGGGGTAAAAAATTCCAAAAATGCACAATTCTCTGGGAGAAGAAATTCCTCCTTATCTCGTAGTGACTGACTCCTGCAATACCATCTTTGCATTTCTGGACATTCACTATGGCATAAAAGTCGAGGGCAGTGGTGACTTGCAGTGCTATTCACAGTGCATTGCAGTGCAAAGACTGTCTTTGTAGGTCTTTGTGAATCAGACAATATACTTCAGTAACAGCCACCCTGCTAACCTCATGCACTGGTTCTCCATTATGCCCAGGTAAATTATGCTTTTGTCATAGACCTGCTGCCTAGGATGGTACTCGCTGTAAGTTATGTACCTTCTATGACTCCTACATTCACAAGTTGCCCTATTTTCCAACTCCTGCTGTGATATGAAATATGTGAAAATTGCTGTTAAAACCTGTGGCTGAAGGTGCCTTTATACAATTGACTATGCTTATACATCTGAATTTGTTCTTCCTTTGTATAGATAACCAACCCTTGTTCACTTATTGTTTATGACATAGAAATTCATTTTGGGCAGTGGCACAAAGCAGGCTGTATTGGATTGGCCGGCCGTTATACGCAGCGCCTGATGTTCAATTCTATTGACTACAGTGGAACTGATGATCAGGCATTGCATCTAATGGGAGACCGATCCGATGCCGCCCATTTTTCACCACTTTCCGAGATGAATTTCTAGGCCTTGATCTCTTCCTGTGCGATTTTCTCTGAATAGATATTTTTTCACTAAGATATTCACCCATTTTAAGCTGCAAATAAGACTCAGTAGAGCAAGTAATGGATGAAGAAAAGTTACCATGATCTGCCAGTGTTGCTCACCTGTTTCTTCACATCTATTTTTTTAATCAAATTAACAAATTCAGAGAAAAATATACATGGGGGGGGGAAGATTATTTGCTTTTTATATAAAAATTGTAAATGGTTATGTAAAGAACTTGTTTCTGATTTTATTATAAATAGTGAGCAGAGGCAATGTTCCCATTTGGCTGATAAGAAAAAAGAAAACTACAAGGAAAACATCGGCATATTCAACTCTACCAGAAAGATGGATTTCTAAAGGCTTTGAACAGCTTTAATTTCTTGCCCATCATGTTAAATTATCCTGTTTACCCCGAGCATCATGTTCAGATGCCATTTTAGCATTAAATTGCCCATATTGTTCAAAAAAGGAAAAATATTCAGAGTTAATGCCCTTTTATGGTGCTGTTATACAGGAAGACAAAAGCTTGGTAAGTGGCTTCGATAGAAATAGCCACTATTCAATTCAGGGAACATGCATTGAAAGTGCTTCTGCTATTAACTGCTAGCCAACAATAAATGCAAGGGGAAGTTTAATTGCCTGCATCCAGCTGCACCTTGTAATTTTGTCAGCTCTGCTTTAAAAATGTATTTAAAGTGCACTTTAATGCGAACAGTTCCTTTGAAGGTGACACATACATTTAAAAATGCAGGTTTTAACATTTTTGAAAACAGAACTGTGTTGAGGAAGCATTATGCAGAGCAGCTATTTTGTATGTTCTTGTAATGCATCAAGAAATGTGGGAAGCTTTCAGATACAATTATGTCTGAAATCAAGAACAGGTTTTGTGGAGTGGGAGTTTCATTCTGATACTGTTTTATATAGTACACATTCCTTTCTTACAGTGTTAGCTTTTAGACTTTTTAACAATTTAATTATCCCCCAAGGAACAATTTGTGTGTGTTATCTATCAGATTATGAACAGAGCTAAGGCTGGATTCCAATCTTAAATTGCTAAAATACTGCAAAATGCCTGCAAAGAAGAAAATGTACAAAAGTGTAGCAACAAAAACCATTAAATTACACAAAAGTAAGTTAATGTCTTCATTTCAATCAGATGATGAGTTTTATGTATTGATAGGGTGCATCAGAGATTGGTTGATACCATCACAATTTATCAAAAATAATCTGTAAATTGCAAAAGTGGGTGGAACTATTATGATTGTCATTTTAGGTCTCTTGAAAGGCTACACGTTTTACAAGAACAGGAGAAAATTGATATATAATGTAACATAATGTAACATTTACTTGTTGAATCTAAAAATGATTAACTTGTCATAAACATGTATAAAAATCGGATAAGGCTGGCGTTGTGCGGGTTATGAATTGGCTTCATGTAAAGTTACCAAAAACGGACTTAGAGAAACATATCATATATAACAAAAAAAACAAAAGCAAAATACTGCGGATGCTTGAATCTGAAATAAAAACACAAAATGCTGGAAATCTCAGGTCGATAACCTTTCGTATAAGAATTCCTTTGTAGATTTTGTGAAAGAGAATCTAGTCGGTGCTAAATTGCACATGAGAAATCTTATGAGATTTAAAAATGTTCTTACCTGTTTACGAGAAACCTCAAGTAGAAACTATACAACTTGTTACTATTTTTCAAAAATAATTTTTGTTAAACAATGATTCATTGAAGAAGAATAACACCTCATTATCCCTATGCTGCTGCCCTATGTCTCTGTTTAAATGATCAGTCGCTTGGCTTCCACTTAGCAGTGAATAGAAACATAGAAACACAGAAAATACGTGGAGGAGTAGGCCATTCGGCCCTTCAAGCCTGCACCACCATTCAATAAGATCATGGCTGATCATTCCCTCAGTATCCCTTTCCTGTTTTCTCTCCATACCCCTTGATCCCTTTAGCTGTAAGGGCCATATCTAACTCCCTCTTGAATATATCCAATGAACTGGCACCAAAAACTCTCTGCGGCAGGGAATTCCACAGGTTAACAACTCTCTGGGTGAAGAAGTTTCTCCTCATCTCAGTCCTAAATGGCCTACCCCTAATCCTAAGGCTGTGTTCCCTGATTCTGGACTTCTCCAACATCGGGAACATTCTACCCACATTTAACCTGTCCTGTGCCATCAGAATCTTATATGTTTCTATGAGATCCCCTCTCATCCTTCTAAACTCCAATGTATAAATGCCCAGTTGATCCAGTGTCTCCTCATATGTCAGTCCGGCCATCCCAGGAATCAGTCTGGTGAACCATCGCAGCACTCCCTCAATAGCAAGAATGTCCTTCCTCAGATTAGGAGACCAAAACTGAACACAATATTCCAGGTGAGGCCTCACCAAGGCCCTGTACAACTGCAGTAAGACCTCCCTGCTCCTGTACTCAAATCCCTTGGCTATGAAGGCCAACATATCATTTGCCTTCTTCACCGCCTGCTGTACCTGTATGCCAACTTTCAATGACTGATGAACCATGACACCCAGGTCTCGTTGCACCTCCCCTTTTCCTAATCTGCCGCCATTCAGATAATATTCTGTCTTCGCGTTTTTGCCCCCAAAGTAGATAACCTCACATTTATCCACATTATACTGCATCTGCCATGCATTTGCCCACTCACTTAACCTGCCCAAGTCACCCTGCAGCATCCTAGCATCCCCCTCACAGCTCACACCGCCACCCAGTTTAGTGTCGTTTGCAAACTTGGAGATATTACACCCAATTCCTTCATCCAAATCATTGATGCATATTGTAACTAGTTGGGGTCCCAGCACTGAGCCCTGCGGCACTCCACTAGTCACTGCCTGCCATTCTTTCATCTGTAACACAGCTGGCAGTTATGCTGGGATCATGCCAACAGTCACCTCTGTCACTGATCACGATGCAGTGTGTGGGTTAAGAACATAAGATCATAAGAATTAGGAGCAGGAGTAGGCCATTCCGGCCCCTCGAGCCTGCTCCGCCATTAAATAAGGTTCAGGAGCGATCACCCAATTTAAATATCCACGCGACTAGGAGCGTATTTCGGAGGATCCATGCCAGAAAAGGCGAGAAAATGTGGCCTTGGTTCTCTGGCTGAAGGTGGGGGTTGCGGGGGCAAGGGGGGGGGGGGAGGGGCTGGGATAGATGGGGAGGTGGGGGAGCGGTGGTGCCTGGTCTCCCCATCCTCAAAAGAACTCTTTTGTAGGAAGCCACTTGTATACATTTTTAAAAGAAGTTATCCAGTCCTCTTGGGTTCAGGACATGGACCTCAGCCTGGATCCAGAACAGCCATAAAAGAGGCCAGAACTTATCTTTCTTCTCAGGGTAATGGCCTCTGATGATGAACTAGGGCTCAGAGGCTGAGCCCTCAATCATCAAGGATGAAGGAATTGAGTGTAATTTCTCCAAGTTTGGGTGGTGGTGTGAGCTGTGAGGGGGATGCTAAGAGGCTGCAGGGTGACTTAGACAGGCTAGGTAAGTAGGCAAATGCATGGCAGATGCAGTATAATGTGGATAAATGTGAGGTTATCCACTTTGGGGGCAAAAACACAAAGACAGAATATTATCTGAATGGCGGCAGATTAGGAAACGAGGAAGTGCAACGAGACCTGGGTGTCATAGTTCATCAGTCATTGAAAGTTGGCATGCAGGTACAGCAGGCGGTGAAGAAGGCAAATGGCGTGTTGGCCTTCATAGCTAGGGGATTTGAGTATAGGAGCAGGGAGGTCTTACTGCAGTTGTACAGGGCCTTAGTGAGGCCTCACCTGGAATATTGTGTTCAATTTTGGTCTCCTAATCTGAGGAAGGACATTCTTGCTATTGAGGGAGTGCAGCAAAGGTTCACCAGACTGATTCCCGGGATGGCCGGACTGACATATGAGGAGAGACTTGATCAACTGGGCCTTTATACATTGGAGTTTAGAAGGATGAGAGGGGATCTCATAGAAACATACAAGATTCTGACGGGACGGGACAGGTTAGATGCGGATAGATTGTTCCCGATGTTGGGGAAGTCCAGAACCAGGGGACACAGTCTTAGGATAAGGGGTAGGCCATTTAGGATTGAGATGAGGAGAAACTTCTTCACTCAGAGAGTTGTTAACCTGTGGAATTCCCTACCGCAGAGAGTTGTTGATGCCAGTTGATTGGATATATTCAAGAGGGAGTTAGATATGGCCTATACAGCTAAGGGGATCAAGGGGTATGGAGAGAAAGCAGGAAATTACTGAGGGAATGATCAGCCATGATCTTATCGAATGGTGGTGCAGGCTCGAAGGGCCGAATGGCCTACTTCTCCACCTATTTTCTATGTTTCTATGTTTCTATGAAATGGGAACTCCAAAACATAGTGGCTTCCCACCCTCTACATGTCAGTGGTCTTATTTGGGGCAAGTAAGGGTTGCACCTGAAAGAAAGGCCGCAGGAATCTCTGCTAATGCAAGGACTTGGCATACTGGGTCCCGGTATAGTTTGCAGTTCTTCTGCCACTGGAAGGGCTGAGGATTTTCAGCCACTTCGAGCTCTGAGTAAAAGATCACAGCTCATTCATTCAGAAATCTCAGTGCCAAAAACAATACGATTGCTGGGTTTCCTAAATGTCTGTTAATTTTGCTATTAAAACATTTAATAGAGGACTAGGTAAATGATCGGCAAAGGAAAATAGAAAGATATAAAGACTTGCATTTATATGGTGCCTTTCATGACCACCTGATGTCCCAAAGCACTTTACAGCCAATGGAGTACTTTTTGAAATGCAGTCACTTTTGTAATGTAGGAAACACAGCAGCCAATTTTCACAGAACAAGCTACCAAAAACAACAATGTGATAATGACCATATAATCTGTTTTAGTGATGTTAATTAAGGGATAAATATTGGCTGGGGCACTGGGGCTAACTCCCCTCCTCTTCTTTGAAATAATGCCATAGGATATTTTACGACCAACTGAGAGAGCAGACAGGGCCTCGATTTAACATCTCATCCGAAAGACGGCACCTCCGACATGAGCCATGGGTGACACAATATTAAAGAATATGGGGAGAAAGCAGGGGAATGGGATTAGAACCCCCAACATGAAACTAGGAAAACCCAGGTACAATGTGCCAACATTTCTCAATGGCTCTATAAAACTATTAATGGATTCTTTGAGCAAAATATGGGCTAAATTATCAACGTGCTGGCTTGGTGTAAAGCTAGTGTTGAAATCAATGAAAATGAAAATCAGACGGTTTCCATACCAGGCGTCTGACGAAGGGCCATCGACCCGAAACGTTAACTCTGCTTTCTCTCTACAGATGCTGCCTGATCCACTGAGATTTCCAGCATTTTCTGTTTTTATGACCCGTACACAATGCCAGTTCTACACCCAGGTGGAAAGTTCCCCCATTACATCACTTTCTGAGACAGAAAACCAGGCATGTGCTGGATGAAAGGGCAATCCTCCAAAATCCTATTCACAGCAAATGGAACATGCTGATACTTCACTCAATCTGCTGCACTCATGTTCCTCTACGTAAAACGAAGGCATTGTCAATTAGGGTGATGAGTTCCATGAGTATTTGTTTATCTGTTGCTACAAATGCAAAAGTTGTCACAGTAAGCATGATACTGCCAAATAATGCTAAAGATTTTCTTCTATAATAATAGCAGTAATAATAATTTTAGTGCGTGGGATCCTATTTCTGAAAGAATCCTCCTTCAATATGTTGTTTAGCAAGACATGACAAATGACAACGGCATAGCCGTTAGCAACTGTGCACTGTAATTATTTTAACCCACTCAACAGTCATCTTCTAAAAGGTTTGCAACATGCTAACAGTGTAACGCAACTAAGGTTTACAATAGGCTAACATTGTAACACGACTGTATAATTTATTTATTTTGAATTTTCTTTTCTTCATAATTCTTCCTTTTACAAGGTACTCATAAACTTCTCCAGCTGATATTTTTTTTAAATGGATCAAAGGATTGTGTAGGCAGATTTTGACTGTTTATCAAGGAAAAGAAATGTCTGCCAATTTCTGATATAATTACGAACGTGTAATACAAAATAATTATCAGAGGAAAATATGTCAAGGGAACTTACCTACCCAGCATTCTCCACTGAATTACATACTTCAATAACAGTAAAATAAGACAGACCATCAGAACTCATGCAATCATTTGAAGTGATCATTTCAACAATTAACATCTTCTCGTTTTTCTTCAATGACAGCAAAGCCCAAATGCAGCTTAAGCTTGTGGAGTATACGATATGTGTTCCAACAGTTCTACTTGATGGTTCACAACTCCTAAACATCTAATGGAAAGGTTTCGTCTGGCTTATGTGTGAGATGCAGGACCAAGCTGTGCGGTAAATCTGTACAAAATAGGGGCAGTGGCTGCAGGGGGTGTGGGGAGGACTTGCTGGGGAGAGGGTGATGAACAGCAGGTATCATTTTTTCTGATTTATAGTCTGATGCCCTTCAGATACACCTCAGTATCTGTTTTACCTTATTACTAACTGCCTCACATGGACTAGAAGCACAGTGTCAGCTGTGGTTCAGTGGGTAGCACTCTCGGTGGGAGAAGCTAGGAGTGGGAAGGTGCTGCTGATTACTGCAGGATTTGGAGTGAGTTTGAGAAAAGTTGGTGTTGGGTTGTTGGGTTGTTTTTTTTCAAATTTTAGGGCCTTTTTGGCCCATAAATATCAGTCAGATGGTTGCTGAGGGGCCTGGAGTGCCGGGCCCCTCGGTGGACAATGCTCCCAGTGTGAATTTAATCAGGGCAGAGAATGTTTTGGGAAGGGAGAATAAAAGACCCAAAGATTTGGGCCGGGATCCCTGGAGGCTTTGGAAAAGAAAACATGTGGTGGTTCACTGCCAAGTTAAGGAGATGCGAGCTTGGGATATCATCCAGGCAGTACATGAGGACTGCGGTGAGGGAAGTTGCTTTGCTTGACGACCAAAGTCAAATGTTGGATTCGAAGTGATGGTCGGTGGCCGAGAGGAGGTGGGAAGACTTTTACTGAGCCTAAAGGTTGGTGAGAAGTACTTGGATGTATCTTTGCTGTATTCTGAAGAGGTGATAGTTTCATTCTTAAACCTGCCCGTTTATGTTGAGGATGATGCGCTGATAAACAAGTTGGAGTCGTGAGACATTAAACTTTGCTCAGTAATAAAGAGGAGATGCTATATTGGAACACAGGTAGCCGATGGAACCTGTTATGTAAAGGTGCAGTTCCCAGAGGGGGTGAAGTCATTACCCTACAGCATGAAATTCGAGATAATGGAAGGAGTGCAGTACTTCTGGGTTCTGCATGATAACCAGGTGAAGGTTTGCTATTACTGTCTTGGACAGGACCATCTTGTAAAAAGCTGTCCAGACCTGTACTGTTATAACTGTGGTAAGGCTGGATACATCGCTCGGAACTGCAAGGCAGAGAGCTGTACGGTTTGTCGCAAAAGCCCCACCTGCTGTGAGTGTGAGGCAGAAGGAAGCTCCTTGAGTGATGAGGAGATGGGAAAAGGAGCAGGAGGTATGAGTGGAGTGGCCAGAAGAGCGGAGCACGTGGAGGACACAGCTGCCGAACGGAATGAGGAAAGAGCACAAGAAGAGGCAGAAAATTGCGGAGCAGAAAACAGGATGGAGATGGTGGAAAACACATCAAATATGTTGGAAAAGAACAAAGTCAGCAGAGGACATCATGAGTCAGAGACAGTGTCGAGCCATAATATGGCTCACCTGAAGGTGTCCGTGGCGGGAGCAGAGGCGGGTGTGGGGTGCGGGGTAACTGTAAGTACTCCAAAGAGAGATGGGGAATTGTGCATCTTGGGGAGCAGGAGAGGGCAAGACCAGGAGCGGGTGCAAGAGGCAGGAGGTTTAAAGGGACAGCAGGTTGGGAGCGGGGAGACAAAGACACCAAAAGGGAGCAAGATGGGTGCAGATGTGCCATTGTCCATGAGAGAGAAGAAACGGGGAGCAAGGGCCAGCAATGGAGCTGAGGCCGAAGGGAGTGGCACTGTTGGAGAAACCATGTTAGCAGGAGGACTCTCTAAGTGAGATTCTGTATCTGATGGGGAACAGGAACGGGAGATTACAGAAGAGCTCAAGAGTGAGGAGTCAGAGGAGGATGAAGACCTGGAATTGGGGGATGGGGGGCATCATGTGGAAAAGGAAAGGTTAGTAAGGGGCAGAAGGAGGGAGAAGGGGCAGTTCCGTGGCTTAAATTTAATGTAAGGAAGAGGCTGAAAATGCAGGGAAAGTTCAAACAGGAGGTGAAAAAGAGCCGGAGACTGCAGGAGAAAGCAACAGCTGCCCAAAAGATTGGGGAGGAACATGAGAGGAGGGAAGGGCCGGAGATTAAATGATGATGGAGGGATTATCAGGCACACTTCGTTTATTAGAAGCCATGATTACACTGGTCTTGATTAATGTGAACGGACTGAGGGGGGAGAAGAAATTGCAACAGTTGTTGCAGTATTTTAAAGACACTGACCTGTTGGGCCCAAAATTCAGTACCGCTGGAAAGCTGGTGCTCCCCCCACCTTTTTGTGGCCATTCGCGGCAAAACTCTTTTGTGGCTGGGCCACCCCGTATTCAGCTCCAAAATTGAACAGCTGGGTTCCAGCACTAATGAACCCTTCCAAAGTAGATTTTTCAGGGGTATGCACCAATTTGAGCGTTATCACCACTGAGAAATTCAGCATGCAGGTAAGGGTTTCTACTGAGCCAGCTGCTCCCTGGCCTTTTTAAAGACCAGGGTTTGCAGCAAGGCCCTGAGGGGGGAAGGAGGTTGGAAGGATGGCTGGTGTAAGAGGTGCAAGGAGAGTCAACTGGTTCACTGATATGGAGACACTGATGGATGGTGTGGAGGACAGAAGAAGAAGAATACTGTTTCTTGATGTGGGGAGACCTGGCAGACCATCAGTACATAATGCATGAAGGGAGATTGCAGGGGAGGTGTCAGGCACCTCCATACATGTGAGGACGCACCCTCCCAGGAGGGTGCTGGCCAGTCTGCACCCAGCCCTTCCAGGATGACGATGGTCGACACCTCCTAGCTCTGGGATGATGGGGATCCTCCACCTCCTCCTGCGCCACCGCCTCCTCCTCTTCCTCCTCCTCCTCCTACGCTGCCTCCTCCTCCTCCTGCACCTCCTCTTCCTGTAACTTCTCCTCCTCTTCCTCCTCCTCCTCCTGCGCCACCTCCTCCTCCTCCTGCACCTCCTCTTCCTGTAACTTCTCCTCCTCTTCCTCCTCCTCCTCCTGCGCCACCTCCTCCTCCTCCTACACCTCCTCCTCCTCAGGTGGTACTGCTGGTTCGACCTCCAGCTATACCCTCATGCTGACCATGTTGTGCAGCATGCAGCAGAACACAGCGATGATGGAGATCCAGTGAGGAGAGTACTGCAAGGTGCCATCAGAGCGGTCCAGGCACCGGAACTTCTGCTTAAGGGTGCCTATGCACTGCTCAATGATGTACCTGGAGGCACAATGAGCGTCATTGTATGCATGCTCTGGTGCTGTCCTGGGATTCTGCAGGGGAGTGAGCAGCCAAGTGGACAGGGGATATCCCTTGTCCCCAAACAGCCAACTGCAATCCTGATTTGGGCCGGTGAAGATGGCGGGCACACTGGTCTGGCGCAGAATGAATGAATCATAGCTGCTGCCTCCCTTGCCCGCTGTCTGTCTGTATGGTGCAGGTGGCGACGCCTTCTCCTGCGTGCCGCCCTGATTCTGGCCAGGTGTACCAGGTGTCACCCTCCCAACACTCCTCCCATCCTCAGGGTGAATCCTGTAAAGCAGGTCTCTGCAGTCCACAGGCCTCCACTAATGAGTCAGACCTGAAAGTTGTACAAAAATACAGGGGTATGTGCAAACCTCTGAGCAGCACTCAGAAGGTTGAATGGAGCCAAAACAATTAATAAAGCTATTAAAAGATAAATACAGTGGATGCTGTAATCTTAAATAAAAATACTAATAATTAATAAAACTTTTAAAAGATAAATACAGTAGATGCTGTAATCTTAAATAAAAATACTAAAATGGTGTTTAGTAAAAATACTAAAGTGGTGTCCCGTTTGAGCACCGACTCAAATACCTTGCGGGGGCACTGCTGGGAAAAGCCTTTCTGTTTGCAGTTGAAAATCCCTGTCCTTGCCCCTTTCCAGCAGCCCGCACACTGTTTCCCTCTCCACTGGAATGTCTCCTTTACAGCGGCTTCATCACGCCGTTTCCAGCGGAAGTGAACACTGCTCAAATCCGCCCCCCACCCCCCGAGCTGAATATTACTCAGGGAGGGAAAATCATCCAACCACAGCGGCTGATCGATTTTATCGGTTGCCCGCCCAAACTCTGCGGTAGCTGTCCCTTCGGGGACGGTAAATTTTGGCCCCGTTGTGTCTGCTAGAAACCTTTGGGATGAGGATATCCGAGAAAGTGTTTGGACAGTTTGGCAGGGAGAAGTGTTTGCAAGTTGCAAATAATAACCACAGAGGGGTGGCTGTTTTAGTAAGTTCGTCCATAAAAGAGAACATTGCACTGGTGGACAAGGACACTGAGGGGAGATTTTTACAGCTAAAGGTACAAATGGATGAATGGATAATATCTATGCGCGAATGATCATTGCAAGCGTTGTGAGTTTTTTCGGTGGTTATTCACAGAAGTGGCAGCAGCAGAAAACCCTTATATAGTGGGGGATTTTAATGTATTTTTATCTCGGATGGACATTTCAGCCCAGATGACCTTTAAGGATGATAATTCCAAAGAGATGATTGTAAAAATGATGGCAAACTTAAATTTGAGAGACTTATAGAGTGATCAGAATCGCATAAAAAGGGAGTTCTCCAGAAGAGGTTGTGTGAGTGATGTTTTAAAACAGAGCCAAATAGATTTTGTATTATTGCGGGAAGGGTTAAGTTCTGTGGTGATGGAGATTTATTCTTAAAATTATTTTTTAGCGACCACTCAGCTTTGGTTCTTAAAATTAGGAACAGCAGGAGTATGGATTTTAAACAATCAGTACCTGAAAGAAATTGCTTTTAAAGCAGGGATTTTAAATATAATAAAGAATGCTTGGAAGGAACCTTTATTCTTGAACGAAAAAAGAGTTTGGTGGGACAATTTCAAATATGAGGTTAAAGTTTTTTCAGTACGTTATGGGAAAGAAAGAGCAACAGCTAACTGGCGTAAAGAAGAGAATATAAACAGAAGGTTTACAGATATCTGTAAAGCAATTGACGGAGGGGATAAGGGAGCAGAGACTAAGTGGAAGGTTTTAAAGGAAGAGTGGGAATTATTGCAAGCTGAAAAATGCAGGGGGGCCATTCTCTGTGCAAAGGCTAAAGATGCATTGGAGGGCAAAAGATGCACGGGATATTTTCTAGAGCAAAAGAAGTTGCGACAAAGGTTATCATTAATTGGAGAGTTGAAGTTTGGGGAATAGATCATTAATGAAAGTGGAGGTGGCTAGTAGCTTTTATCAAGAGTTATATACAAATTAACTAGTTTGCAGGTGCAGCAGGAAATCAGGAAGGCAAATGGAATGTTGGTCTTCATTGCGAGAGGGATGGAGTACAAAAGCAGGGAGGTCCTGCTGCAACTGTACAGGGTATTGGTGAGGCCGCACCTGGAGCACTGCATGCAGTTTTGGTCACCTTACTTAAGGAAGGATATACTAGCTTTGGAGGGGGTACAGAGACGATTCACTAGGCTGATTCCGGAGATGAGGGGGTTACCTTATGATGATAGATTGAGTAGACTGGGTCTTTACTCATTGGAGTTCAGAAGGATGAGGGGTGATCTTATAGAAACATTTAAAATAATGAAAGGGATAGACAAAATAGAGGCAGAGAGGTTGTTTCCACTGGTCGGGGAGACTAGCACTAGGGGGCACAGCCTCAAAATACGGGGGAGCCAATTTAAAACCGAGTTGAGAAGGAATTTCTTCTCCCAGAGGGTTGTGAATCTGTGGAATTCTCTGCCCAAGGAAGCAGTTGAGGCTAGCTCATTAAATGTATTCAAATCACAGATACCGTATATACTCGCATATCATGCGACTTTTGAAGACCTAAATTGTAACCTAAATTTGGGGGGTCGCATGATACGCGAGATACAAAATTTGCGGGTGTGAAGTGCTGGCCAAGATTAGGCTGTTAGTCTGTTAAGCAGACCGTATCCACGCTGAATCTCGGCAGGTATCTCCTGGGCTGGATTGCAGCCTCTATTGTCGCTTGTACTGTATCGGGGGGGATGAGAGAGAGTCGCGGAGGTCGGGGGGGGGGGGGAGGAAAGAGACCGGACCGGATCCGACCTGACCCCCGCTCTCCCTATCCCGGCGACCCGACCTCCGCTCCCCCAACTCCCCCCACACCCGGCAACCCGACCTCCGCTTCCCCCCGGTGACCCAACCCGACCTCCTCTTCACCCCCCCCCGGCGACCCGACCTCCGCCACCCACAACTCCCTCTGAAGTTTGCTGCATTATTAGAGGCTCCATCTATCTCAGCCCATGCTTCTTTTATCCGCAAACACAGTAGAGGCTGTGGCTGAACGACGCTAGTCAAGCCAGCTGGAACGATTGCTGTATCGGTGTTCGATTCGCGAACAGCTTTCACAGCAGAATCCACTCGATGTTTCATGTTAAGGTCTGTATTCGATCTCAAAAAAGTGACTCGCATGATACATGAGATATGTGGTAAAATCATGTTTTGGGGACGAAAATTTAGGGGTCGCATGATACGCGAGATCGCAGGATACACGAGTATATACGGTAGATAGATTTTTAACCAATAAGGGAATTAAGGGTTATGGGGAGCGGGCGGGTAAGTGGAGCTGAGTCCACGGCCAGATCAGCCATGATCTTGTTGAATGGCGGAGCAGGCTCAAGGGGCTAGATGGCCTACTCCTGTTCCTAATTCTTATGTTCTTATGTTCTTATGTAAATAAGACATTTCGAAATTGGCAATGGAGATGGTTAGTACTTTTATTGAAGAGGGTTTAAAGGAGGATGAGAGAAGCATGTGTGACAAAGAAGTAGGATTAGTGGAAATAAAAGTAGCAATAAGTGGAATGAAGGAGGTGAAAAGCCCAGGATCCGATGGACTAAGTCCAGAATGTTATGACATTTTTTAGAAATTTTAAGTCCATTGGTCTTGGAGATCTATGAGGACAGGTATCATAAGCTTAGTTTCTAAAAATAAAGGGGATAGAAGAGATCCAAAGAATTGGAGGCCCATTATTAAATGTGGATTATAAGATCTTGGCAAGGGTTATGGCAAATCGTATGAAGGAGGTGATGCCACAGATAGTTTTGCCCTCTCAGTCCTATGGATTCATAGGCCGGAATATCGCTGACTCTGTGGTCTCAATCCGAGATGCAATAGAACTCATGGAAGAGAGTGGAAGGGAAGCTTATGTGCTAAAGATGGATCAAGAGAAAGCATTTGATAGAGTCTCTCATGAGTTTTTATTGATGGTTTTGGAAGCATTTGGTTTTGGGAAAAAATTAATTGAGTGGATAAGCATTTTTTGTTCAAACACATTTAGCTGTATTAAATGTAATGGTTTTTTATCCAAGTATTTTCTAATACAGAGATCAGTGAGACAGGATTGTCCACTGTCCCCATTATTGTTCACATTGGTAGCAGAACCATTAGGTTATAAGAACATAATAAATGAAGCAGGAGTAGGCCATTTGGCTCCCCGAGCCTGCTCCGACATTCAATAAGATCATGGCTGATCTGATCATGGACTCAGCTCCACTTCCCTGCCCACTTCCCATAACCCTTTACACCCTTATCACTCAAAAATCTGTCTATCTCCGCCTTAAATATATTCAATGACCCAGCCTCCACAGCTCTCTGAGGCAGAAAATTCCATAGATTTACAACACTCTGAGAGAAGAAATTTCTCCTCATCTCAGTTTTAAATGGGCAGCCCCTTATTCCAAGACTATGTTCCCTAGTTTTAGTTTCCCCTATGAGTGGAAATATCCTCTCTGCAACCACTTTGTTGAGTCCCCTCATTATCTTATAAGTTTCAATCAGATCACCTCTTATTCTTCCGAACTCCAATGTGTATAGGCCCAGCCTGCTCAACCTGTCTTCATAAATCAACCCCCTCATCTCCGGAATCAACCTAGTGAACCTTCTTTGAACAGCCTCCAATGCAAGTATATCCTTCCTTAAATACGGAGACCAAAACTGTACACAGTACTCCAGGTGTGGCCTCACCGATACCCTGTATAACTGTAGTAGGAGTTCTCTGCTTTTATACTCTATCCCCCTTGCAATAAAGGCCAACATTCCATTTGCCTTCCTGATTACTTTCTGTACCTGCATACTTACTTTTTGTGTTTCATGCACAAGGACCTCCAGGTCTCTCTGTACTGCAGCGCTTTACAATTTTTCCCCATGTAAATTATAATTTGCTTTTCTATTATTTCTGCCAAAGTGGATAACTTCACATTTTACCACATTATACTCCATCTGCCAAATTTTTGCCCACTCACTTAGCCTGTCTATATCCCTTTGCAGATTTTTTGTGTCCTCCTCACAATTTGCTTTCCCACCTATCTTTGTATCATCAGCAAACTTGGCTACATTACACTCAATCCCTTCATCTAAGTCATTAATATAGATTGTAAATAGTTGAGGACCCAGCACTGATCCCTGTGGTACCCCACTAGTCACTGTTTGCCAACCGGAAAATGACTCATTTATCCCGACTCTGTTTTCTGTTAGTTAGCCAATCCTCTATCTATGCGAATATATTACCCCCAACCCCGTGAGCTTTTATCTTGTGCAGTAACCTTTTATGTGACACCTTGTCGAATGCCTTCTGGAAATCCAAATACACCACATCCACTGGTTTCCCCTTATCCATCCTGCTCATTACATCCTCAAAGAACGCCAGCAAATTTGTCAAACCCCATATGATTACATGATGCAAAAGGAACAAGACATAGTCGGGATTGTGGTTCCCAGTTCCGGGCAGGTGTCGGTGATACACCAATATGCAGATGACACGACCTTAACGTTGAGAGATGGGGAGTCAGTGAGGAAAGCTATGGAAGTAGTGGAGGAGTATTGTAGAGCTTCAGGAGCCAGAGTAAATTATAGTAAGTCCCACTGCCTGGTTGTGGGAAGGAGTAGGGGACAATGGTTGGAGAAAAGCCCTTTTAAGGTGGTGGAGGTTTTAGAAGTTCTGGGGGTGCATATGGGGTGCAAGATGTATAGGGATGAAGTGGATTGACTAAATTGGGAATCGAAGGTTATGAAAATTTAAAAGATTTGGGAAAAATGGGAAAGAAGGTGGTTGAAAGTGCAAGGAGGAGTGACAGTGGTGTCAGCTCTCCTGTTGTCTAAACTATGGTACTTATTGACGGTGGAGGATATTCCTGAGTAGGCAAAAAAGTCTATCCGAGAGGCTTGTGTAAAGTTTTTATGGGAAGAGAAACCAGCCTTGGTTGCTTACAATACTATCATTGGACAGCAAAATCAGGGAGGACTCAATTTCCCAGATATTGATTTGAAGAAAAAAATCCATTTGAATTAAATGGGTGAAGAGATTTCTTCAGAAGTCAAATACTAGTTTTTGGAAGAGTTGTTTCCAGCACTTTTTTAAATTAAGTGGGATAGGAGGACAGGAAATATTTTATATGGAATGCAACAGTATGTTTTTGAAATTGATTGAACCTCTCCCAAGGTTTTATAAGGGGGTTGTAGACACTTGGGCCCAATTTTTTAAAAGTATGCAGTTTATGCCCAAAGGTGCTGAGGAATTTTAGAACAGCCCTTATTTTTGAACAGGTGGATCAACATTGAAGGAGAGGTATTATTTAATCAAGCTTTTATAAAAAGCTGGTATTATATATATGAAAGATGTATTATATGAGGTAATTCCAGGTTGGCTGTCGGAAGCGGTAGTGAGGGATATGGTTTGGGAGGAGGATCAGGCGGTAGAGGATAAAGCAATTAAGATCATGTATGAGAAGATTGTGAGGGCAATGCCACAGGATTGGATAGAAGAAATAAATACGTAAAACTTCAAAGGAGATATAATGCGTCTTGCTTTTCCAAGCTTTCTGCTGGAGAAAGGGGAGGAGTTGGTCCAAGTTGACAACTGTAATACTCAAGATTTCCATGGGGTATTTAGAGAATGGAGATTTAAGACACCTGCTGGTCAGGAGTTTTGGCAGAATATATACCCAAGCTGGACTTCAACAGAATTTGGAAGGGAGTGTGGGTGAATGCTAAATGTCCAGAGTGGATTGAACTGGATTTCAAATTGGCTCATAACTGAATTTTTACCATGATAGTCTTTTGTAAGATTGGGCGAGTAGAGGTGGCAACTTGCCCAGTGTGTGGAACACGGGATGAGACTCTGTCCCATTTACTGGTGTTATGTCCGCAGTTAAAGGATTTAAAGTATAATGCTCGACAGTTGTGTGAGGTTTTCTTGCTGGGTGAGGACCGAAGAGCAAAAATGGGAATCCTGTGGGACTCAATTTTGAGATGGGGATTGCAAGAGAGTCTATCCGAGTCTAGCCGAGCGGCAATTAATGTAATGTTCATTTTGGCTAGATTTGTGATTATGCAAAGAAGGAATGCTCTGTTTTTTAAGGGGAGGAGCTTAAACCTAAAAGAGTATTTTAAATATAAACTTAAAGATCATTATAAGGCTCTGTGGATGTTTTATTCAGAAAATAATTTAAAGATAGTATTTTATGATCAACTTGTAAAGTACAATAGATTATTATATGTTACAGGAGACAAATTAAACTTCAGGTTTTGATGTTAATATGTGTTGGCGGAACGGCTGTGTAGAGGGGCGAAATGGATTTGTATGATACAATGGAATGATCACGATGTTGTAAATGTTCTTAATGTTCAATAAATATGAATATTTTCTTAAAACATAGGTAGCATTCTCCGAGTCAGAAGGTTGTGGGTTCAAGTCCCACTCCAGGAACTTGAGCACAAAAGATCTAAGCTGACATCCAGTGCCGTGCTGAAAGAGCAATGCAATATCAAAGGTGCCGTCGTTCAGATGAGATGTTAAACCAAGGCCCCATCTGCTCTCGCAAGTGGATGTAAAAGATCCCATGACACCATTTTGAAGAAGAGCAAGGGAATTATCCCCAGTGTCCTGGCCAATATTTATCCCTTAATCAACTTAACACAAAAACAAATGGTCTGGTCATTATCACATTACTGTTTGTGGGAGCTTGCTTGAGTGCAAATTGGTTGCCACATTTCCCACATTACAACAATGATTACACTTCAAAAGTAACTCATTGGCTGTAAAGTGCTTTGTGACATCCAGTGGTTGTGAAAGGTGCTATACAAAAGTAAGTCTTTCTTTCTTTCTATCTGAGTACGATCAATGATTGCTCCCAAGTCCACTTCCTTTTTGACCTCTACCAATGGAGGTTATTCCATGTCATATATGAAGATGGAGGGGAGGCATAATAGAGGTATTGAAAATAGTGCAAAGTATCAATGAGTTGAAGTAACCACCTTTTTAAAGTAAACAATTAGCATAGGACCAGAGAGTTCAAGTACCAAATTCACAAGCTTTGGCAAAGTTAGCAATAAGAAAAAACTTTTTTCCATTAGGCCATGGATATGCAAAACAATCTCCCAGAAAAGATTCAAATAAAAAATGAAAATGTGGGAGGAATACAGGAGACCAGGCAGCATCTGTGGAGAAAGGAAAAAGTTTAGGTTAACTCTGACGCTTCGTCAGAGCCGGAAGATGTTACAGATGATGTAGATGATGTACACTCTGCCCATTTGTATATCAAAATGGTAATCTTACAACAGTGCACGACCCCAATTTGCATATTTGAAAGCCTGCCACCTGTTTGCGGCAGGCATGTTGTCCATCCATTTGTAGGGGAGCCTGTAAATTGCATCAGGTGGTCCTTGGGTATCAAAGGAGCAGCCGAGTTGCACCCTTCAATTTTCAACTATCAGCCACCTGTTTTTCAGGTAAGAAAAGGGCAGCCGGCAGTTGAACATCATCCCATTAAGGACACTTCTTGTTTTCCTTCTTCTGGGAAGGCAGGGAAATAAATGTAGTCTTCCTTTAAGTAGGAGACCAACAGTTGGTGTGGTAGGGCTGTCTATGATGGAACAATCTTACATGAGTACGAAAAGTAAGAGATTTGGTGGACGCCATGATCCTTCCTTGCTCTGGATTTTATTATGTTCCATACTGCTGAGCGGTACAGTTTTAACAGGTTCATCTCCAGCAGTAACCCTTTAGACACTTAGAGGTCCCGAAGAGTGCAAAGTTCCCAAAACTTTCCCCTGCCCCAGTCCCTCTTAATTTTTTCTCTCTTTTTGCTTTTCTCAGGAGATGGCATGGTTAGAGGTGGTTGAGGGGTGGATGGGTTTAATAGAGTAAACAGTTTGCACTGTGTATGGCTGGGCATTACTGATGAACCATCTGTTTTTTACTGCCCTTTTTCTTATGTTCGTATGTAAGTATTGACTCTGAAAGCTCTCTGGACTTAAATGAGTGGAATATGTACCTATGGAGAGAGAAAGTGTGCAATTCATATTGGGAAAACAGAAATTCTATATGTGTAGGTTTCTTTGTAACTTGAATTGTTGACTCTTCAACATGGTGATGGGTTTCTGTGTATGTCGGACACCTGACTGATCAAAATAAAAACCTATCAGTCTAAACCCCTTGGTCTGTACCAATAACCTTTTCCAATGCTGTCCAGGTAGAAAATAAAATAAAATAGCGTCAACAAATGCAAAAGTCTATTTATTAACTGTAGCATTCAAATAATTAATGAAACAGTTGATCAAATTGATTAACATATAAGCATATAATCATCATAGACAGTCCCTCGAAATCGAGGAAGACTTGCTTCCACTCTAAAAGTGAGTCCTCAGGTGACTGAACAGTCCAATATGGGAATTACAGTTTCTGTCACAGGTAGAACAGACAGTCTTTGGAGGAAAGGGTGGGTGGAGAGTCTGGTTTGCAGCATGCTCCTTTTGTTGCCTGTGCTTGTTTTCTGCATGCTCTCGGCGACGAGACTCAAGGTGCTCAGCGCCCTCCCGGATGCTCTTCCTCCACTTGAGGCAGTCTTTGGCCAGGGACTCCCAGGTGTCAGTGGGGATGTTGCACTTTATCAAGGAGGCTTTGAGGGTGTCCTTGAAACGTTTTCTCTGCCCACCTGGGGCTGGCTTGCCGTGTAGGAGTTCCGAGTAGAACGCTTGCTTTGGGAGTCTTGTGTCAGGTATGCAAACAATGTGGCCCGCCCAATGGAGCTGGTCGAGTGTGGTCAGTGCTTCGATGCTGGGGATGTTGGCCTGATCGAGAACACTGACGTTGGTGTGTCTGTCCTCCTAGGGGATTTGCAGGATCTTGCAGAGACATTGTTGGTGGTATTTCTCCAGCGATTTGAGGTGTCTACTGTATATGGTCCACGTCTCTGAGCCATACAGGAGGGCAGGTATCACTACAGCCCTGTAGACCATAAGTTTGGTGGCAGATTTGAGGGCCTGATCTTCGAACACTCTCTTCTTCAGGTGGCCGAAGGCTGCGCTGGTGCACTGGAGGCGGTGTTGAACCTTGTCGTCGATGTCTACCTTTGCTGAAAATAGGCTCCCAAGGTATGGAAAGTGGTCCACATTGTCCAGAGCCGTGCCGTGGATCTTGATGACTGGGGTGGGGGAACAATGCTGTGTGGCGGGGTCAGGTTGGTGGAGGACCTTTGTCTTATGGATGTTTAGTGTAAGGCCCATGCTTTCGTACGTCTTGATGAAGATATTGACGATGACTTGGAGTTCAGCCTCTGAATGTGCGCAGACGCAAGCATCTGCATATAAGCATATAAAGCCAAAATACTTACAACTGAAAGCTGCCAAAGAAGTGTTACATTATATCCAAAAAACTCAACTAAACTTTTAAGGCTATAAATATCAACAGAGTAGTATCATTTTTTTTTCCTTGAAGCATATCTATGGCTAACAGAGAATGGCCTGACAACTGACTAGCTTCAACAAAAATGAATCTCTATACCCGAGGAGGTAGGATTGATATGAGAACTGAGAAAGGCCTAACATTTCTATCATGTGGAACAAGGATGTGAATATTGTCCACTTCCACTAATATCTGATGAATCCACCTCTGTCACATCCAATTGGGCCAATTTTGATGAGATCCCTTTCATCGGGTGAGAGGTGGATGGAGTGAGCAAGCCACCCATCTGATGAAAGTAGTCAGAGGCCTGAACCATTTATAGGGTCGGTTCTCATTAACAGATCTGTGGTGAGCAGCCCACGCATTCAGAGCAGATCACCAATGGTAGGGATGGGAAATCCAGCGACTCCTCCACAGAGCCAAACCAGTCGAGTTAAGTTAATAGGTGGAGGGGAGAGGCGATCGCTGGTACAGAGGGTTAGGCAACAAGTTGGGCTGATTTTTGAGGGGGTCACAAGGAGCATAAATGCTCCTCCTGGCAGCATAAAAGTCGCATAAAAAATGTATCTCCTTTTAAGGATTGCTGATTGGACTGCTCTACATGATACATGCTCTGCCCCTTGATAGGTTGAAATTGCATTGCATCCTATTGATCCTGATTTGCATTGCAAAGTAAGATTTCCTCCTGTGTCTAGCAGGAACCTTGGCTGCCCATCTGAAGGACACAATCAAAATGGCCGAAGGATGAAATGACAGCGGGAACAGGATGGTAAATTTTGCTTTCCAATTTTGAGCACATTACCGCTTGGTTCTCACCCAAAAATGGCGATGAAAATCAGCCTCAACATTACAATCTTAGCTATTACCATGACCTACAATGACATGATGCAAGTTTTTAAAATGGTAAATATTCCTAGTTCAAATTGGGTTGTTTTCAATAAACTCAAGCCTGTTTTCAGAATCATATAGCAAAGAAGGAGGCCATTTGACCCATCATACCTATGCAGGCTCTTTGTAAATCTATCCAATTAGTCCCACTCCCCCGCTCTTTTCACATAGCCCTGCAATTTTTTCCCCTTCAGGTATTTATCCAATTCCCTTTTGAAAGTGACTATTGAATCTGCTTCTACCAGACTATCAGGCAGTGCATTCCAGATCATCATAACTCACTGCGTTAAAATAATTCTCCTCATCTTCCCTCTGGTTCTTTTGGCAATTACCTTAAATCTGTGTTCTCTAATTACTGACCCTCCTGCCAGTAGAAACAATTGTTCCCTATTTACTCTACCAAAACCCTTCATAATTTTGAACACAATTAAATATCCCCTTAACCTTTTCTGCTCGAAGGAGAACAACCCCAGCTTCTCCAGTCTCTCCACATAACTGAAGTCCTTCATCCCTGGTACCATCTGGTAAATCTCCACTGCACTCTCTTCAAGATCTTGACATCCTTCCTAAAGTGAGGTGCCCAGAATTGGACACAATACTCCAGCTGAGGTCTAGAAAGTGATTTATAAAGGTTTCGCATAACTTCTTTCTATGGTCCTAGCCAATATTTATCCCGCAATCAACATCTAAAAACAAATTATCTGGTCATTATTACATTGCTGTGTGGGAGCTTGCTGTGCATAAATTGGCTGCCGCAGTTCCTACCTTACAGCAGTGACTACACTTCAAAATGCACTTCATTGACTGCAAAGCATTTTGGGATGCCCGGTGGTCATGAAAGTTGCTATATAAATGCAAGTCTATCTTTCTTTCTTTGCTTTTGTACTCGGCTGGATTTTCCGCTAATTTGTGCCTCAGTTAGCGCCCCGGTGGAGCGTTAAATGCTGTTTTTGGACGTTATACTACGTGTCCAGGATTTAGCACCCAGCCGTAAGATTCGGCTGTTGGTTTACGCCAGTGCAGAGACTTACCGCCCGCCCTCCGTGTTCAGCGTGATTATGACGTCAATTGTCAGATAAGGCTGCGCTAGAGCTCTGGATGGAACTTTCAGCCTTCACACCACATTTAACACTCACCCCAGGAAACGTCTGAAAAAAATAGGCGATCCTAGGGTGCAGCAAGCACTATTGGTGGCATATTTAAATGGAGGCTGGAGGATCTTATATCGCAGTTGTCAGTGACCTCTATTGTTGCGCGCAGAATGCTGCATGAGGATCCGAGTTGCAAATGGTACTTTTATGTGCCATGACACTTTGCTTACGAAGTCAATGAGCAATTTCAATGGGGGCAATACAATTCGCCAGCGTATCATGCTGGTTGCTATTGGCAGGCAGCTTCAAGCTGCAAGAAGGATTCTTGGTCATGTTGGGCTATGGATTCGAAGAGGTCACAGACATATGGGGAGGAGACCTTACCTGCCATGGGATTACAGGGAATATCGCTCATACCTCCACATCTCTGAGGCACAGTGTGTTAGAAGGCTGCGATTCCGAAAAGAAGCACTGACAAAGATATGCCAGCTCCTACGGGCAGACCGACAGCCTACCAGTGCCAACAGGACTGCGCTGCTTATCGAGGTGAAGGTTCCTGTGTATAGAGGAACTCGACGAGGCTGAGTACTGTGAGCTAAACTTAGTGTGACCTTAGTCTTCTTTATTACAACTCCAGAGTGCCTAAACAAATTGGCAGCCAACCTTTTATACTGGCCCAGCACGTGTATGCAGGTGACCATTAGGACTCCAAGAGTCATGCCCTCTGGTGGCAAGTATTACATAGTTACATACACAACAAAGGTGACTGTGGTAGTGGCCTTCTACGGCTCCGGCTCCTTCCAGGCAGCAGTACTTAAGGAAGTGGCCCTAGCAATAGTGGATGCATTGGTGATCATTTTCCAACAGTCGATCGACTCTGGATCAGTTCCTATGGACTGGAGGGTAGCTAATGTAACACCACTTTTTAAGAAAGGAGGGAGAGAGAAAATGGGTAATTATAGACTGGTTCACCTGACATCAGTAGTGGGACAAATGTCGGAATCAATCATTAAGGATGAAATAGCAACGCATTTGGAAAGCAATGATAGGATTGGTCTAAGTCAGCATGGATTTATGAAAGGGAAATCATGCTTGACAAATCTTCTGGAATTTTTTGAGGATGCAACTAGTAGAGTGGACAAGGGAGAACCAGTGGATGTGGTGTATTTGGACTTTCAAAAAGCTTTTGACAAGGTCCCACACAAGAGATTGGTATGCAAAATCAAAGCACATGGTATTGGGGGTACTGACGTGGATAGAGAACTGGTTGGCAGACAGGAAGCAGAGAGTCAGGATAAACGGGTCTTTTTCAGAATGGCAGGCAGTGACTAGTGGAGTGCTGCAGGGCTCAGTGCTGGGACCCCAGCTCTTTACAATATATATTAATGATTTGGATGATGGAATTGAGTGTAATATCTCCACGTTTGCAGATGACACTAAACTGGGTGGCGGTGTGAGCTGTGAGGAGGACGCTAAGAGGCTGCAGGGTGACTTGGACAGGCTAGGCAAGTGGGTAAATACATGGCAGATGGGTAAATGAGAGGTTATCCACTTTGGGGGCAAAAACACGAAGGCAGAATATTATCTGAATGGCGGCAGATTAGGAAAAGGGGAGGTGCCGCGAGACCTGGGTGTCATGGTTCATCAGTCATTGAAAGTTGGCATGCAGGTACAGCAGGCGGTGAAGAAGGCAAATGGTATGTTGGCCTTCATGGCAACGGGATTTGAGTATAGGAGCAGGGAAGTCTTACTGAAGTTGTACAGGGCCTTGGTGAGGCCCCACCTGGAATATTGTGTTCAGTTTTGGTCTCCTAATCTGAGGAAGGACGTTCTTGCTATTGAGGGAGTGCAGCGAAAGTTCACCAGACTGATTCCAATGATGGTTGGACTGACATATGAGGAGAGACTGGATCAACTGGGCCTTCATACTCTGGAGTTTAGAAGGATGAGAGAGGATCTCATAGAAACATATAAGATTCTGATGAGACTGGACAGGTTAGATGCGGGAAGAATGTTCCCGATGTTGGGGAAGTCCAGAACCAGGGGACAGAGTCTTAGGATAAAGGGCAGGCCATTTAGGACTGAGATGAGGAGAAACTTCTTCACTCAGAGAGTTGTTAACCTGTGGAATTCCCTGCCACAGAGAGTTGTTGATGCCAGTTGATTGGATATATTCAAGAGGGAGTTAGATATGGCCCTTACGGCTAAAGGGATCAAAGGGTATGGAGAGAAAGCAGGAAAGGGGTACTGAAGGAATGATTTTCCATGATCTTATTGAGTGGTGGTGCAGGCTCGAAGGGCTGAATGGCCTTTTCCTGCACCTATTTTCTATGTTTCTAAGTTTCTAGGGGACATATGCAGCATCTCTCAGCACGCTGAAGTTGCCGCATTTGCCAGGTTACAAAGGCACTGTTCACACACAGAATGGGCTTCATAAAGTTCCCAATGAGCAGGGACAGCCAGACTGAGAGGGCTTTACGCTTTGGAAGAATTATAGGCTTCCCCAAGGTTCAAGGAGCCATTGACTGCACATTCATCGCCTTGCGAGCACCATTACACAATGCAGGTCTTCAGAAATCGAAAGGGTTACCACTCCCTAAACATACAGCTGGTCTGCGACCACACGCAGCACATCCTCACAGTGAATGCCCACTATCCAGAGAGCACACATGATGCTTTCATCTTGGTGAAAGCAGTGTGTCATGAATGTTTCAGCGACAAAGACAAGGGCAGGGCTGACTGATCGGGGACAAAGGATACGGCCTGGCCACTTGGTTCATGACCCCTCAGGAACCCTCAGACAGAAGCCGAGCAGCACTATAATGACAGCCATGCAGCCACCTGCAACATCATCGAACAGACAATTGCTGTGCTCAAGCAGCGCTTCCGATGCCTGGACCGTTCTGGAGGCAGCCTTCAATACTCCCCTCAACAGGTCTCCGAATTCATTGTGCTCCACAACATAGCCATCATGAGGGGTCAGGCATTGCCAGTGGGGATTGCAGGATCATCTCAGGAAGAGGAGGAGAGGAGGAGGAAGACGAGCCTGGCGAGGAACCCATTGCGGATCCACCATAACCACAGGGGTGGCAGCATGGAGATGAGGCCGCAGCAAGAGCCTTACGGCACCAGCTCATCATTGACCAGTTTGCTTGAATGGGGAAGGTGGGGTTGCAGCTTTGACTCGTGAGTCTGTGCCACCATGACGGCTCATCTACACTGAATTCTGCAATGAGACACATGACATCAATGACAAAGGTGCAAGAAACATTTTAATAAATGTCAGTAACAAATGATGCCACGACCAAACAACCCATAACGATACAATCATAAAACCAAAACTAAATAAACACAAAACTACTTCCTGCAGCCAATCAATGCAAACTAACCCATTTCTTAAGATACAACTATTTACAATGTGAACAATTCCATATGAGCTCAATCTTGTGCCAGGCCTTAATGGCTCTTAGACACACTTCACCCCCACCCCCACCCTTCCCGTCAGTCCCCTCCCACACCTGCTGCTTCTCCTCAATGAGTCCTCAGTGCCTACAGCAAAGCTACTAGAGGGCTGCTGTGTTGTGGGGTGGGGCAGACAATGCAGACGACGTATGACGATGACCTGGACTAGCTCTTGGCCTGTAAGGCCCAGCTATGGACTGCTGCACCTCATCATTGGCGAAAGCAGTCTCTGGCGGCTGGGGTGTCAACTGTGTATGGTGCATGGTTGGCGAGTCAGTGGTGGGAGCCGGAATGCGGTCATCCTGAGGAAGGACAGCACCTTCCATTTCCTGGGAGCCACTGACTCTCCGACTGGGCTGGGCCTCAGCATCCGGAGCACGATGTGTCTCCACAACTTGCCGGTCTGCTTCGACACCGTTCCTTCCCCGTTGGACAGTGGAGAACGCAGAGAGAATGGCCCCAGTCATCGACCGCATCATGTCACCATGCTGAAGCGCAGCTTGTGCCTGCGATTAATGCAATGTTGCAACGTACTCAAGGGCACTGCCACATACTCTGGAATGCCACTGTCTTTGCTCGCGGCCACCAGCCTCTGTGTGTGGGCAATGGTGGCCTCACTGGAGTCCTGAGTTGCATTGGCAACCCGCGACGCTGCCTCCGCAACAGTCGCAGTAAGCTTGTCGATACTCTCTGGGATCCGTCCCAATGCATCCATCAGCTCACGGTGCATTCCTGTGTTTTCTCTGGACATTTCCACCAAGTCCAGTTCCATGTCTGCCTGTTGTTGAGCAGACCAACTTTGCCAACTCACTCTCCGGAGACCTAGCCTGTGAGATTGCCCTCTCTCACTGTGCTGCTGTAAGCAACCGGGGAAAACAAAACACCGCGCATGCGCAAAATGGCACCTCCTTTAACAACACAACTTTTGGCTCAGGCACACAAAGTCCATTGTGCAATATCTGGCTTAACACCAAAGCTTCTCCAACTTACTTTTTTGCCAAAACTTGCAGTCGAAGGTGCAAAATATTTTCAGGCACTAACTTTAACGCCCCACCGCAATTAACGCCCCGTAATCCAAAAAGCCCAAAAATTCAGCCCCATACCTCTATTATAAAGCCAAGGATCACGTATGTTTTTTTAACAGCCTTATCAGCTTGTCCTGCCACCTTCAAAGATTTGTGTACGTAAACATTTAGGTCTGTCTGTTCCTGCACCCCCTTAAAAATTGTACCATTTAGTATTCTTCGATGTTCATATACTTTTGCCATATAGTTCTTCAGTTTATGTAAAAGTCATTCTTGACTGTGATAACTTTTTGTAAGTACGTGTTCCAAATATAATCATTCCTGGTAATACAATGCTGCTGCTGTGCTTAGAGCATTTATATTGTATAGTTCACAGAATATCAATATTTCAGCGCCATTGAATTACATGCTATAAGTGTTTGTGTTGCAACAAAAGATTGAAAAATAAATTTGTTATCTACTGAGTAACCGAAAAAATCTTCTTTCTGTGTTTCTGTTAGTGTATTTAGTTCCTGCTTCATTTGGTCTAAACTATTCTGTAGTTATAAAGGACATTAGTAGAGTGGGTTGAATCTAAACTAGACAGAAACCACACCATTAATTGGCTGAGTTGGCAGATTTCACAACACTACAGAAAAATTGCTTCTCCCAGTGAAGACATTATGGACAATTCAGATAGAAAAATAGTTTGGTTAGGTATATATTTCCATCAAATATAGATTTTTCTAGTAGGCAAATAATTTATCAACACCTGCACTGTTCCACTCTTTCCTGTGGTGTTAGCTTCCATTTTAAGAAACAATTATGGCTGCCTTCTCCAATTCGGGAAGTGGAAATGTTTGTGTAATAGGGAAGGGACAGAAATTTCCATGGAGATATATGCTGGTTACAGAAACTGGCAGCAGCTCTTGATAGATTAGTAGACCTTAATGTCTTGGTAACAAACCAAATTTAACTAAAGAACAGCATTCTGACTGAGTCTCTATACATTTCCCCTCATTATGTTTGTGGGACATTGAAAACAGAAACATTGGCCTTGCTATCTACTCAGAGACGCATTGGGAGTGGGGGTTCCAGTATAGCGTGGGATATGGAGGTGCTTGGAGCTGGAGTCATTCGAGGAAAACCTCTCAATATGGAATCAGGACGTTCAAAGGCTGCATCCCGCTTTAATGACACCTCCCTTGATGTGCTGCTGTGGACGTTAGGGAGTCGGAGAGAGCTACTCTTCCCCAGCAACAGAGGAAGAAACCTGCTGCTGACACCAAGAAAGTATGGCTGGAGCTGGCTCAGGAGGTCAGCAGCAGAAGCATCGTGCCACACTCATATATTCAGTGTAAGAAGCGCTTTAATAACCTAAGCAGGTCAGGAAAGGTGAGTGCAGTTCCACATTCACCTACATCCTGCTGTATGCATCATGCCAAACCCCTCACTCTGCCTTCTCAAGCTTACTCCATCACATAACTCCTCGCAACAACTTACCTTGCATGCTGACCCATCCTTCTCTTTTTATACACTTCCTCATATCCCCATCTAACTATCACCACTCCCAATCATCCTCATCCTTTGCAACTTGATGTCTCTCCTTGATAGTCACCCTCACCAAATGCACTCTATCCATCGGATGAACACATGTCATTACATTCACTTATAAGTCTCTTCTTTCACATTGCAGGAGAAGAGAGCACTGAACATGAGGGAGAGAACTGGAGGTGAACCTCCACACATTTCCAACTTACAAGTCTAGAGGAGGAGGCACTGGAAATTAGTGGAGTTTCGGCATCCCTAGCCATCAGGGATGGGGAGACAGGGAGCTCCCAGCTACTTAGTGACACAATTCAATAAAAGCCACCCACATGTCATATGACATCAGTCATGTTGACTTGATTTCAACAGCGAGTGAAATATGATCATCTTCATAATGATAACTTGCAACATATTCTGACCTTGCCAGTACTAATTCCTGTCTTTTATCTCTGGCAGGGCCTTCACGCATGCAGCAGCAGCTGCAGTCACTATCAGAAGCTGATTCCTTCTCATGATGCACCATCAAAGGACTCATGCTTACCATGCACCAGCTCAGATACTCACAATTCGGTGAGACCAGTGAGACAGATAGTTGGGTTTTCACCTGGTGACTCATAATATGCAAGTGAGCAAGACCATATGGTGGTGGCAGGGACAGCATTGGAGATTCCGTGTTGGAGGGTGCAGCCCTCTCCAAGCTCTGCTCAGCTGGACATCGAAGCTGTATTCTGGGAACTGTCGATGAAAGGATAATCATTGAGGAGCAGCAAAAAATGTGCAATGAACTGACAGGCCTTCCAAGCACACTGTCCATGATTGCAGAGAGAATGGAGCAGTCCGCCTCAAACTTGAGTGGGCTGATGGCGCAGGGCATTGCAATAATGTGTTCTTGCATGGATGAAGTGGCCAGCTCCGTGGAACAGCAAGGGCAGCTATCAAATGAGTCCATGCAGGCATTGACCACAGCCATGCAGACTCTGGACACCAAAATAGCTGCTACCTTAAATAGGATGACAGATACCTTAGCCTTGGCCTTACAGCACCTCACTGATCTACACCAAAGTGCTTACCACCACAGTGGTAGCAGTGAAATGCACCTGAGCCATGAGAAGGATGATGGCAAAAAGGGACATGGACGTGGGGATTCCACTCAAAGCACTTCTACTTCTTACCCATTGCCCCCCTCAGTCAGTATGCACATGGGTGCATGAGAAAATGTTGGCCCTGAATTTGCAGTCGGCATGACGGTGAACTGTCAGCGTTCGGCGTTATGCCGCCTTTGAAACTGACCGTAAGTTCAGGACTTCTGCATGCGCTCACATACGCGCTAAATCCCAAACTTGCGATCTGTCAAGTTACGAATACGCAGAAACTTCGCTGTGTCTTTCACTTCCTGATAGAAATCAATGTGCTGGCAAAAGGTTGGGCTAATTTCTCACCTACTCCGAAGTAATTACGCTTTCAATTTTTAAGTCTTGTGCAAGCAGGCGCAGTGTAAGAGGACCAGAAAAAAGTTTTTATTCTTTAGGTTCTTTATTTAGGTTTAAAGAAATTTTAACACACAACAATTAAATGGTACCATCAATTATATATTGTACATAGCCCTGTTAGGCTGTGTATCCTGCAAAGAAATGGTTTACAATCAACAAATGCAAATTTAAAACAATCATTGTTGTTGTGTATGCATGCCTGTTTACTGTGTGATGTCTGTAACATTGTTATGCCACATTGAATGTACCCTTATACTGCACACACCTTACCGGTACACCAGAGGGTGCTGCTGCTGGAAACCTAGGGGTTGCCTGCACACAGCAGGTAACCCAGTATAAAAGGGATCTCACAGCTTGTTGTCGTCACTCAGGAGCTGCAAATAAAGGACTACAGGTCTGCACTGTTTAAGTATCATGCCCTGCCTCGTGGAGTCATTACTAAAGGTGCCTACATACGCTACAATTGTAGATTGACATTTTTGAATTAATTTAAATCATGAAAATGGAAGCATTTTTATTTTTAGACTTAAAGTGCCGTAACCTACAAGGCTACGGATCCAGAGCTGGAAAGTGGGATTAGGCTGGATAGCTCTTTTTCAGCTGGTACAGATACAATGGGCCCAATGGCCTCCTTCTGTGCCAATAAGTTCTATGATTCTGTGATGTTCCAAACATGTGCCACCAGATGGTATGTTTTGTGTTATAATTACTGAGGAAATTGACCTAGATCATTTGTGAAATATACACCACCAAGGACAAGTGACTGTCTCGCTATCTACAGTAACATAACCACAACATGGAATGATCTCAAGTCAGTTATTAACTCTGTTGTGCGCATGCATCATGAAAGTATAAAGCTGGCGAGACCCAAATGAATAGCTTATAGGCTAAGAATCAGGAAGTAAAGGAACCATCGCCCCACGTGAGCCTAGGTTTACATACACACAACAGTGCGCGCCTGGGCTTAGTGGGGAGCACGCTGCATGGAACTCTGCAGTGTTTTAAAGGACGCTCTCGCAGTGGGATTGCATGAGGTAGGTGCGGATTTACTTGTAATGCCAAAGACGTACTGCTTAGCTTTGCCACTGACCGCAAATTCAGGCCAGTTAAGTTATTTAGTTTTTGTTGTTTAATTAGGTTACATAAATATTATTATTTTGCACCACTTTCACATCTTGTCCATTGTTGGTGCTGGGTGGCAAAGTCACCTTTTAACTTGTTTGATGATGAATGGGAAGACATGAATTGATGGGGACCAATGAAGGGATGTTCAAGGGATGGTTGGTTGTTTTCAGGACTGCTTTGTGTTAGTGGTATGGGGGTATGGGGGGGTGGGGGGGAGGGTGGGAAGAGTGGCCATTTCATTTGCTTGTGACATTGGTCTACTGGTGTAACCTCAGTTAACCTTGCATTAATAAGGGCATCCCTGATATCCCAGGCAGCATTGTGAGCAGCTGAGGGTGCATCACCGCCTTCCTCCTCCTTGTCTTCCTCCTCCTCCCCTCCTTTTCCGAATCGTCCGAGGAGGATCTGAGCTCCTCTCCTTGGTCTTCCTGCAGGTTGAAGCCTCGCTGTTGCGCAGTCTTATGCAGTGCACAGAAAACCATGACCATTCTGGTGACCATGGCTGCTGTATACTGAAGGGCACCTCTCGGTCCATCGAGCCACCTGAAGTGTATCTTCAGCATGCTGATGACTTTTCAATCACACATCCGGTGATGAAATGGCACATTGATGGAGTGGAAGCCCTTGTGGTTGACAAATACTTTTGGATGAGCTGGGGGTGCCTGGATTGCCATGTGTGTGCAGCCAATGACGCCCTGCATCTGTGGGAAGCCAGCCAGAGGCACAAACCTGAACGCCTGCTCATTTTGACTGATGTAATTGCAGATGACGCTGACATAATTGGCAGCCCAGGCAAACGAGCCATCAATCTCCTCTCTTATGCATTTGTGGGCTGCTGATTGGGAGATCCTGTAAATAACATAACAACATAAGAATTAGGAACAGGAGTAGGCCATCTAGCCCCTCGAGCCTGCTCCGCCATTCAAAAAGATCATGGCTGATCTGGCCGTGGACTCAGCTCCACTTACCCGCCCGCTCCCCGTAACCCTTAATTCCCTTATTGGTTAAAAATCTATCTATCTGTGACTTGAATACATTAAATGAGCTAGCCTCAACTGCTTCCTTGGACAGAGAATTCCACAGATTCACAACCCTCTGGGAGAAGAAATTCCTTCTCAACTCGGTTTTAAATTGGCTCCCCCGTATTTTGAGGCTGTGCCCCCTAGTTCTAGTCTCCCCGACCAGTGGAAACAACCTCTCTGCCTCTATCTTGTTTATCCCTTTCATTATTTTAAATGTTTCTATAAGATCACCCCTCATCCTTCTGAACTCCAACGAGTAAAGACCCAGTCTACTCAATCTATCATCATAAGGTAACCCCCTCATCTCCGGAATCAGCCTAGTGAATCGTCTCTGTACCCCCTCCAAAGCCAGTATATCCTTCCTGAGTAAGGCGACCAAAACTGCACGCAGTACTCCAGGTGCGGCATCACCAATACCCTATACAGTTGCAGCAGGACCTCCCTGCTTTTGTACTCCATCCCTCTCGCAATGAAGGCCAACATTCCATTCGCCTTCCTGATTACCTGCTGCACCTGCAAACTAACTTTTTGGGATTCATGCACAAGGACCCCCAGGTCCCTCTGCACTGCACCATGTTGTAATTTCTCCCCATTCAAATGGTATTTCCTTTTTATGTTTTTTTTCCCAAGGTGGATGACCTCACACTTTCCGACATTGTATTCCATCTGCCAAACCTTAGCCCATTCGCTTAACCTATCTAAATCTCTTTGCAGCCTCTCTGTGTCCTCTACACAACCCGCTTTCCCACTAATCTTTGTGTCATCCGCAAATTTTGTTACACTGCACTCTGTCCCCTCTTCCAGGTCATCTATGTGTATTGTAAATAGTTGTGGTCCCAGCACCGATCCCTGTGGCACACCATTAACCACCGATTTCCTACCCGAAAAGGACCCATTTATCCCGACTCTCTGCTTTCTGTTAGCCAGCCAATTCTCTGTCCATGCTAATACATTTCCTCTGACTCCGCGTACCTTTATCTTCTGCAGTAACCTTTTTTGTGGCACCTTATCGAATGCCTTTTGAAAATCTAAATACACCACATCCATTGGTACACCTCTATCCACCATGTCCATTATATCCTCAAAGAATTCCAGTAAATTAATTAAACATGATTTCCCCTTCATGAATCCATGCTGCGTCTGCTTGATTGCACTATTCCTATCTAGATGTCCCGCTATTTCTTCCTTAATGATAGTTTCAAGCATTTTCCCCACTATAGATGTTAAACTAACCGGCCTATAGTTACCTGCCTTTTGTCTGCCCCCTTTTTTAAACAGAGGCATTACATTAGCTGCTTTCCAATCCGCTGGTACCCCTGCAGAGTCCAGAGAATTTTGGTAGATTATAACAAAGGCATCTGCTATAACTTCCGCCATCTCTTTTAATACCCTGGGATGCATTTCATCAGGACCAGGGGACTTGTCTACCTTGAGTCCCATTAGCCTGTCCAGCACTACCCCCCTAGTGATAGTAATTGTCTCCAGGTCCTCCCTTCCCACATTCCTGTGACCAGCAATTTCTGGCATGGTTTCTGTCTCTTCCACTGTGAAGACCGAAGCAAAATAATTGTTTCAGGTCTCAGCCATTTCCACATTTCCCATTATTAAATCCCCCTTCTCATCTTCTAAGGGACCAACATTTACTTTAGTCACTCTTTTCCGTGTTATATATGTGTAAAAGCTTTTACTATCCGTTTTTATGTTTTGCGCAAGTTTACCTTCGTAATCTATCTTTCCTTTCTTTATTGCTTTCTTAGTCATTCTTTGCTGTCGTTTAAAATTTTCCCAATCTTCTATTTTCCCACTAACTTTGGCCACCTTATACGCATTGGTTTTTAATTTGATACTCTCCTTAATTTCCTTGGTTATCCACGGCTGGTTATCCCTTCTCTTACCGCCCTTCTTTTTCATTGGAATATATTTTTGTTGAGCACTACGAAAGAGCTCCTTAAAAGTCATCCACTGTTCCTCAATTGTACCACCGTTTAGTCTGTGTTTCCAGTCTACTTTAGCCAACTCTGCCCTCATCCCACTGTAGTCCCCTTTGTTTAAGCATAGTATGCTCATTTGAGACACCACTTCCTCATCCTCAATCTGTATTACAAATTCAACCATACTGTGATCACTCATTCCGAGAGGATCTTTTACTAGGAGATCGTTTATTATTCCTGTCTCATTTCAGAGGACCAGATCTAAGATAGCTTGCTCCCTTGTAGGTTCTGTAACATACTGTTCTAAGAAACAATCCCGTATGCATTCTATGAATTCTTCTTCCAGGCTACCCCATGCGATTTGATTTGACCAATCGATATGTAGGTTAAAATCCCCCATGATTACTGCC
Organism: Pristiophorus japonicus; assembly: GCF_044704955.1. Lineage (NCBI taxonomy): Eukaryota > Metazoa > Chordata > Chondrichthyes > Pristiophoridae > Pristiophorus > Pristiophorus japonicus. The sequence continues at coordinate 115,532,913 of NC_091977.1, read as the reverse complement.
ATTCCTTTTTCACATGCCTCCATTATTCCCTTGATTATTGCCCGCCCCACCGTGAAGTTATTATTTGGGGGCCTATAAACTACGCCCACCAGAGACTTTTTCCCCTTACTATCTCTAATCTCCACCCACAATGATTCAACATTTTGTTCATTAGAGCCAATATCGTCTCTCACAACTGCCCTGATATCATCCTTTATTAATAGAGCTACCCCACCTCCTTTCCCTTCTTGTCTATCTTTCCGAATCGTCAGATACCCCTGTATGTTTAATACCCAGTCTTGGCCAACCTGCAACCATGTTTCTGTAATGGCCACCAAATCATACCCATTTGTAATGATTTGTGCCGCCAACTCATTTACTTTGTTTCGAATGCTGCGTGCGTTCAGGTAGAGTGTTTTAATAATAGTTTTTAAACCATGATTTTTAGTTTTGACCCCTCCTGCAGCCCCTTTATATTCAGTGGCCCTTTTTGTTTTTTGCCTTGGGTTTCTCTGCCCTCCACTTTTACTCATCTCCTTTCTGTCTTTTGCTTTTGTCTCCTTTTTGTTTCCCTCTGTCTCCCTGCATTGGTTCCCAGCCCCCTGCCACATTAGTTTAACTCCTCCCCAACAGCACTAGCAAACACTCCCCCTAGGACATTGGTTCCGGTCCTGCCTAGGTGCAAACAGTCCGGTTTGTACTGGTCCCACCTCGCCCCAGGAATTTGAATCCCTCCCTGCTGTACCACTGCTCAAACCACGTATTCATCTGAGCTATCCTGCGATTCCTACTCTGACTAGCACGTGGCACTGGTAGCAATCCTGAGATTACTACTTTTGAGGTCCTACATTTTAATTTAGCTCCTAGCTCCTTAAATTCGTCTCGTAGGACCTCATCCCTTTTTTTACTATATCATTGGTACCAATGTGCACCACGACAACTGGCTGTTCACCCTCCCTTTTCAGAATGTCCTGCACCCGCTCCGAGACATCCTTGACCCTTGCACCAGGGAGGCAACATACCATCCTGGAGTCCTTACAATCGAATCCCCTATCACTATCGCTCTCCCACTCTTTTTCCTGCCCTCCTGTGCAGCAGACCCAGCCACGGTGCCATGAACTTGGCTGCTGCTTTCCTCCCCTGATGAGTCATCCCCCTCAACAGTACTCAAAGCGGTGTATCTGTTTTGCAGGGGGATGACCGCAGGGGACCCCTGCACTACCTTCCTTGCACTGCTCTTCCTGCTGGTCTTCCATTCCCTAGCTGGCTGTGAACCCTTCACCTGCGGTAAGACCAACTCACTAAATGTGCTATTCACGTCATTCTCAGCATCGTGGATGCTCCAGAGTGAATCCACCCTCAGCTCCAATTCCGCAACGCAGTCTGTCAGGAGCTGGAGGCGGATACACTTCCCGCACACGTAGTCGTCAGGGATACTGGAGGCGTCCCTGAGTTCCCACATGGTACAGGAGGAGCATATCACGTGACCGAACTCTCCTGCCATGACTTAACCCTTAGATACACTTAAATTGGCAACAACAATGCTAAAGTTTACTCACTGTTATAGAAGAGAAACAAGAAAAACTACTCACCAATCACCAGCCAATCACTTACCCCCTTGGCTGTGACGTCACCTTTCTGTTTCTTTCTACTTCTTTTTTGCCTTCTCCCTGTAGCTGCACAAGCCTCTCGCCGATCCCCGGACTGACACCTCTCCACGCTCCTCCTCGACGCTGCTCCCGACTCAGCGACCCACCTCCACACGCTGCTCCTGACTGCTGCCGTGTTGGGCCGTTATCGGCCTCTCGCCGACCCCGGAACTCAGGCCTCTCCACGCACCTCCTCGACGCTGCTCCCGACTCAGCGACGCACCTCCTCACGCTGCTCTCAGGCAGAGCCCTAGTCGGATGCAGAGGCAAAAATGTTGAGCGTGGTGGTTACCTTGACAGCCACTGGTAATACAGGTGGCCACCAGGTACAGCAGGCAGGAGGTCTTCTTCCAGGAGGCTGCAGATGTCTGCTATCAGCTGACGTGACATCCTGAGCCTCCTGAATCACTGCTGTTCAGACATGTCAAGGAAATCCAACCCCTGCCTGTAGACCCTGTTTTGCTGTTCCCCTCTCTGCTGCTCCCCTCTCTGCACCTCCCCTCTCTGCTGTCCAGCTACAGCTCTGTGACCAGTAGGCTGGTGCTAGTGCTGGTTCTGTTGTTAGTCATATTGATCCTCATCCGAGGTCCAATCGAAGACAGCCAAGGCACCACCCATCCTGATGTGATTGAGAAAACCTCCAAAGTTTAGAAATTAACCTCTCAGCAAAAGTAATGTGAATGTATGTTTTCTCACTCTCAGTTAAAAGCGCAGCAGTGAGTACTGAGTATTTAGTGCAGTTTTTTCATTGGTTTAATTCAGTCCCCTCTATTGCCACTGTGATCTCACCTGGCCTTGACTGGTCACTTTCCGGAATCCCGGGAAACCCGTAGATGCGACATCAAATTTGAAAGTGAGTTGAAATATTGCTCTAATTACATAGAAACATAGAAAATAGGTGCAGGAGTAGGCCATTCAGCCCTTCTAACCAGCACCGCCATTCAATGAGTTCATGGCTGAACATGCAACTTCAGTACCCCCTTCCTGCTTTCTCGCCATACCCCTTGATCCCCCTAGTAGTAAGGGCTTCATCTAACTCCCTTTTGAATATATTTAGTGAATTGGCCTCAACTACTTTCTGTGGCAGAGAATTCCACAGGTTCACCACTTTCTGGGTGAAGAAGTTTCTCCTCATCTCAGTCCTAAATGGCTTACCCCTTATCCTTAGACTCTGACCCCTGGTTCTGGACTTCCCCAACATTGGGAACATTCTTCCTGCATCTAACCTGTCTAAACCCGTCAGAATTTTAAAAGTTTTTGTGAGGTCCCCTCTCACTCTTCTGAACTCCAGTGAATACAAGCCCAGTTGATCCAGTCTTTCTTGATAGGTCAGTCCCACCATCCCGGGAATCAGTCTGGTGAATCTTTGCTGCATTCCCTCAATAGCAAGAATGTCCTTCCTCAAGTTAGGAGACCAAAACTGTGCACAATACTCTAGGTGTGGCCTCACCAAGGCCCTGTACAACTGTAGCAACACCTCCCTGCACCTGTACTCAAATCCCCTCGCTATGAAGGCCAACATGCCATTTGCTTTCTTAACCGCCTGCTGCACCTGCATGCCAACCTTCAATGACTGATGTACCATGATACCCAGATCTCGTTGCACCTCCCCTTTTCCTAATCTGTCACCATTCAGATAATAGTCTGTCTCTCTGTTTTTACCACTAAAGTGGATAAACTCACATTTATCCACATTATACCTCATCTGCCATGCATTTGCCCACTCACCAAACCTATCCAAGTCACTCTGCAGCCTCATAGCATCCTCCTCGCAGCTCACACTGCCACCCAACTTAGTGTCATCCACAAATTTGGAGATACTACATTTAATCCCCTCGTCTAAATCATTAATGTACAATGTAAACAGCTGGGGCCCCAGCACAGAACCTTGCGGTACCCCACTAATCACTGCCTACCATTCTGAAAAGTACCCATTTACTCCTACTCTTTGCTTCCTGTCTGACAACCAGTTCTCAATCCACGTCAGCACACTATCCCCAATCCCATGTGCTTTAACTTTGCACATTAATCTCTTGTGTGGGACCTTGTCGAAAGCCTTCTGAAAGTCCAAATATACCACATCAACTGGTTCTCCCTTGTCCACTTTACTGGAAACATCCTCAAAAAATTCCAGAAGATTTGTCAAGCATGATTTCCCTTTCACAAATCCATGCTGACTTGGACCTATCATGTCACCTTTTTCCAAATGTGCTGCTATGACATCCTTAATAATTGATTCCATCATTTTACCCACTACTGAGGTCAGGCTGACCGGTCTATAATTCCCTGTTTTCTCTCTCTCTCCTTTTTTAAAAAGTGGGATTACTTTGGCTACCCTCCACTCGATAGGAACTGATCCAGAGTCAATGGAATGTTGGAAAATGACTGTCAATGCATCCGCTATTTCCAAGGCCACCTCCTTAAGTACTCTGGGATGCAGTCCATCAGGCCCTGCGGATTTATCGGCCTTCAATCCCATCAATTTCCCCAACACCATTTCCTGACTAATAAGGATTTCCCTCAGTTCCTCCTCCTTACTAGACCCTCTGACCCCTTTTATATCCGGAAGATTGTTTGTGTCCTCCTTAGTGAATACTGAACCAAAGTACTTGTTCAATTGGTCCGCCATTTCTTTGTTCCCCGTTATGACTTCCCCTGATTCTGACTACGTTTGTCTTTACTAACCTTTTTCTCTTTACACATCTATAGAAACTTTTGCAATCCGCCTTAATGTTCTCTGCAAGCTTCTTCTCGTACTCCATTTTCCCTGCCCTAATCAAACCCTTTGTCCTCCTCTGCTCAGTTCTAAATTTCTCCCAATCCCCGGGTTCGCTGCTATTTCTGGCCAATTTGTATGCCACTTCCTTGGCTTTAATACTATCCCTGATTTCCCTAGATAGCCACGGTTGAGCCACCTTCCCTTTTTTATTTTTACGCCAGACAGGAATGTACAATTGTTGTAGTTCATCCATGCGGTCTCTAAATGTCTGCCATTGCCCATCCACGGTCAACCCCTTAAGTATCATTCGCTAATCTATCCTAGCCAATTCACGCCTCATACCTTCAAAGTTACCCTTCTTTAAGTTCTGGACCATGGTCTCTGGATTAACTGTTTCATTCTCCATCCTAATGTAGAATTCCACCATATTATGGTCACTCTTCCCCAAGGGGCCTCGCACAATGAGATTGGTAATTAATCCTCTCTCATTACACAACACCCAGTCTAAGATGGCCTCCCCCCTAGTTGGTTCCTCGACATATTGGTCTAGAAAACCATCCCTTATGCACTCCAGGAAATCCTTCTCCACCGTATTGCTTCCAGTTTGGCTAGCCCAATCTATGTGCATATTAAAGTCACCCATTATAACTGCTGCACCTTTATTGCATGCACTCCTAATTTCCTGTTTGATGCCCTCCCCAACATCACTACTACTGTTTGGAGGTCTGTACACAACTCCCACTAACGTTTTTTGCCCTTTGGTGTTCTGCAGCTCTACCCATATAGATTCCACATCATCCAAGCTAATGTCTTTCCTAACTATTGCATTAATCTCCTCTTTAACCAGCAATGCTACCCCACCTCCTTTTCCTTTTATTCTATCCTTCCTGAACGTTGAATACCCCTGGACGTTGAGTTCCCAGCCCTGATCATCCTGGAGCCACGTCTCCGTAATCCCAATCACATCATATTTGTTAACATCTATTTGCACAGTTAATTCATCCACCTTATTGCGGATACTCCTTGCATTAAGACACAAAGCCTTCAGGCTTGTTTTTTTAACACCCTTTGTCCTTTTAGAATTTTGCTGTACAGCGGTCCTTTTTGTTCTTTGCCTTTGGTTTCTCCGCCCTCCACTTTTCCTCATCTCCTTTCTATCTTTTGCTTTTGCCTCCTTTTTGTTTCCCTCTGTCTTCCTGCATTGGTTCCCATCCCCCTGCCATATTAGTTTAACTCCTCCCCAACAGCACTAGCAAACACTCCCCCTAGGACATTGGTTCCGGTCCTGCCCAGGTGCAGACCGTCCGGTTTGTACTGGTCCCAGCTCCCCCAGAACCGGTTCCAATGCCCCAGGAATTTGAATCCCTCCCTGCTGTACCAGAGATTAGCATATGTTAATCGGCAACCTGCCTCTCCCGAGGAGGTTTCATGCAAGCAACCTAATGCGCCCGGGTTAAACCCAGAATTGGCACGTTGGAGACAGCTTCCCGCTGACATTTCCGCTGGTTTTAACCCCGCACCCAAACTCACATGCTCGTCCCGATTAAAATTCCCCTCACTAAAACTAAAAGAGAATATTTGGAAACATTTATATAATGAAATTGGGATCAAATTATTTTAAACGTTCTCGTTTTTTTATGGCCAATCATGTTTAAATAAAACGCTTGCAAGACTTCTTAATCGATTCAAGAAATTCCAGTCTCTCTGGGCTTGTCAGCGGTTTAACTTCTCAGCTCATCCCCTATTGATCACAGCTCAGCCAAGTTGTTAATGGCTCAAAATCCGCTCCCTCCCAGGAAAGAAACATTAATCTTACTAAAGCTACTCAAATGTCAAGGTTGTGTTAATTGTTTAATATTAATACTAAACTAGATCATAAAAATTAAATTTTACATAAAAATAGAGGGCATGGAACTTGGTCAGAGTACTGCCCACAGTCGCTGAGGTACCAGCCAAAAAAATGTTTTCTGAGAGATTCCTGAAGTACCGCCCATCTGTCGCCCAGATCCCGCCCTGCGGGAGTTTTCTCCATGAACTACCCCGGCGCAACTTCCTGCCGCCCGCCCATCCCGAAGACTCCAAAAATGGGATTTTCCTAGTGCACGATCCTCTACTATCGTGCTCTCGCCCGCCAGAATGACCGCTGGCAAAAAGATGGTCTGAGCTGGCTGTAAATCGGGAGGCAGGGAAAATCGCTCAGAGTGCTGCAATGCTGCATATCCCGGGTAGCGTCCATATGCTGCACCACTATCAGAGGCTCAGAATCAGTTCTCAGATCGACCTAAAACTGCGCAGAATGACTTCACAGACGTAAATGAAAAGTATTCCGTTGAAGAGCAGATGTGGTCTAGGAAGTGGCAATGAGTTCCGAAACACAGTCAAGGCTCCATGGAGATGCACTATAAGGGTTTTTAGACCATTGCAGGCACACATGGTATGAGCTTATGTCAAACTATATAGGCAATAATAAAATCATGTAATGCTCTGTGAGGTAGCAGGATGTGATAGTGAGAACAGCATGAGCTCAAATATATAAGACATAAAAAGATATATAACGGACTGCGAGGTCACTGAGGAACATGTCATATCAGTTGTGGGACTCCGCGATGTTGGACCTAAGAAAATGTGGACTGAAGTGCAAGCCTTAATGTGTGGCCTCCAAGTTGTGCAACTGACTCTCATTCAATGGCAGCCTTCCTGCATTGGTCACCGTTACTTGTCGTAGCGCAATCGCCTGATGACGGGACCCTTTAAAGAGTCGCATCATATGTGGACGGCAAGATATTCCTCAGACAGCAGTGCACCTTGAGGAGATTTGTCTGTTTCTCAGCAGGCACCCCAGATGATGTAAAATGAGACACTGACCAAGAGTAGGTGAACAATGTGACTGTATTGAATAGTGCAGCATGCCAAAGTGACAGAACATGCAAACAATAGAATCCAACATATGTACATTATCTCAGAAACCACTCAAGTCACATTCACAACAATCCATGTGAAACAACAGCTACAACTTAATGAAGAGTAAAGAACATCTCCACCACCAACACCCAACCCTCTACCCATTACCACCACCTCTCTTCCACCCCCCCCACCTCGATGTGAGGCCCATTGTCCTCTTCATGGCTCGGCCTTCATCACGACGATCCGTACCCCTGCCCCTCACCGCTTCTGCTGCATGACGTTGTGCAGGAGGGCAGCTACTGCTGTGTTCGTCTTGGAGAGAATGTAGGGGGCGAGATGGAAGCCGCTGGCATCTCCGGCTCCTTGGGATCTGGTCGGCCTCGATGGTGTGGGCTCAGGGGGTTGCATGTCATGTCCCGAAAGTGTCGATTGCCGCATGGCCTCTACAGAGTTGATGTTGCGCTCCACCGCACTAATGAGCCGTGACATACTGGCAGTATGTTGCTCACCAAAGGTGTTGATGCTGGCAGCGATCTCAGCCCAAGTCTGCAGCAGATCTCGAGCTAGGTCAACGCTCAGCCTCGCCAGCTGCACCATTTCCTGAATTGCTGCGAGTCGTCCTCCATCCTCATCAGATTGTTGTATCATCCTGGGTCCTTGCAGCTTGGTGGCTTTTCCAGCATGGCCTCTGCACCTCCCAGCACTTGTTCCTGCGTCGTCCGATTCGAATCCCAAAACGTCGGACCCTGACAGGGATGTTGGCCGTACAGGTGGCACACATGTCAGGAGGCTGGAGTCCTCCTCTTGCATTTCGTCGAACACAAGTGGTTCGAAGACTGGCACTTCTCTCTCCTCTTCCTCCTGGTCTTCGTGTCTCTGGGTGGTGGAGGTGGATGCGGTGGACATGGGTGATCTTGGGGGGGGCGGGTGGAGGAAGGAGCTGGTGTGTTGGGCTGCTGACAACATCGGGGTGGGAGACGTTGGTGGAAGGGTTCATTGCTCGGTGCTGTCCGAATCAACATCTGCAAGTAGAGGACAACATCTTGGTGTATAGCTTGGGGGTGACATGTGATCCGTCACATTTTCCATTCTTACTTCAAGAACTTCCATCGCTACATGAGCACACCATTAATGGTCGACACACAGTGTATTGAAAGGCACTTGACTTAACATTGTATGACATGAGCGTAACGCACACCGGAGATTAGTATAAGCTCACTATGCTCTAGCACGGGATCTGCAGCATCCTTTGTGGTGGCACAGGGGTGGTCACCCACCAATGCCATGCACGCTCCTCTAGGTTGGTCAATTCAATGACATCTCGTGGGCCCCCTCCCATGCCACAGGCTTGATGCGTTGGCTGATCTTTTCTTCTGCAGAAAGAAAAGTTGTGGCCTTTATCCATTTTGCTCATGCAACACACATACACACAGACACAACTGGCACAGAACTTTTTGGAGTAGTACGGGAGTGCAACAATAAATATTCACTCACACTTGCTGACACCACCACATTGTTCCATTGTTTCCGACACTGGTCACCATCACGCACAATGTTGCCCAGTGAGGACACGGCCTCCCCAATCTCCCTCCAAAGGCGTCTATGTTGGGGTGGGGGTAGAGGTTTGCCACAACCATCCCGCGTGAGGGCTTTATACTGGCGCTCCACCTCACATACAAGCTCCTCCAGCTCCTCCTCATTAAACCAGGGAGCTCTCGGCTTCCCTCCATCAGACTTCTTGGAAGCTTTTTTGGCACATTAGATGGATGGCTGATGATGATTTTGTTTCTCTCTCTCCAAATATGTCCTCTCTGCAACTGGCAGGTGCAAGTGAGTAGCAAGGTTTTATGCGCATGTGCAGCTGTGCAATCAGCCCCAATCTTTGCAAAAGTGATGTCATCGCCCACAAGAAACGACAAAAGAAGTTCCCAAATCTCGCGCATGCGCGGTGCATGGCCTCCGATGTTTGCCAAACTGAGAGGCCTGCACCTACCGCCCACTGCTGCCACCGCCCGCTCCCGCCCGCTGTCTCCCGCTGCCTGCCGCTCCTGCTGCCGCTGACAGAACCGCAGTGAAACTCCCGCCTGACTGGCCCCAGTGGCAGTGGCCGGCAAAAACTGAAGTTCCGCCCGAGGACCGCTGAGGAATGGGTGGGCCTTAGCTCTGACCAAGTTCGGGCCCAGAGAGCAAATTGCAAAAATTAGTATTTTGATTGGCTAGGAATTAGCTCAAAGACTATTTTCAGAGCCATTAGAAAACCAGTGTACTGAAAATTGGCCTGATCATATTATAAATGCAAGCGGTCAATTTGCCCATCATATTGATGTCATCGGACTAGATCCTAGCATTTATACAAGAGCCCAAGTCCTCATCTGCTACTACTACCAGCAGCATTAAATTTGGAAATTGGCGGGAATGGAGCACGAAATGGAGCCACTCCATTTTAACTGCTCACCTGTTCCATTCTCAACAAGCGGGGAGAGTTAAAATTCCATCCCCCAATTTCACATTTTTATGCACCTACAGATGTACATGTTGGATACTGCTCCCACTACTGAGAACAGTTTGGACTATTTCTGAGTTGTGAACATAATGACTCACCAGAAGAAGAATTGCGCTTTAAAGAAAAGAAAAATGTGAAACTGACAAATTGAAAAATGATATGCAGAGAAGCCTTCACATTAATTATTCCAATACTTTATAAAGAAAAAGTCTGAATGGAATTCTGTTTCTTTTTACAGAACCAAATCTCATTAATGTGAAAACTAAGACAACGCAGACAGACTACTTGTCTGGCACTTGAAAAAGGAGGAACAAGTAATAGAAGCAACTGAAATTATTAATGCATTTAAATGCATAATGCAATTGTATGGAACTTAAAATGCTGAATGGAAAAAGATTCTTTGAAGGAATCAATCAAAAGAAATCTGCCTGAATATAAAAAGGAACACGTTGGGCGAGTCTCAGTTCTAGAAATGACAAAAAGCAATTCTTTCCTCTGGGAAAATACCAGGGAGAGATGGGCTGCCACCTGCCAGCAGAATATTATAAAAAAATTTAAGCTCCTAATTTCTGACTCAAAGGTTAACAAAGAATCGGAGTGGAATTAGTGAATCAGGAAATTATCTTGTATTCTTTCAGCCCCACCTCTGGCCAAGGGCTCAGTCATGCCCCTGCCTAGAATGGCCAGCACCGCCTCCTCCAAGAGGGTGAGATGAAGCTAGGAATGTGAGTGTTGGGGGAGATGGGGGGGATTTTACATCAAGCAATGTGTGCGGTTAATGGTGCAGCTGGTAGGAGATGGCTTTAAAAGATGCATTCACTGACCTTGACCACTCGACTGAGGTAATGAAACTTCTTTGGGCACTGGTGCCAAGTCCTGGGGGCGACACTGCTGGCAGTGACCACATCAGCGCTCTGGCCCCACATCCTTCTTTCTGGAGAGATTCCTGGCCCCCTGTGGGAAGTGTACCTCTCTTCCAGTGTTTATCCCCTGCACAAAAGTGCTGCATGTGAGACCCAGGGTGCCCTTTCCCCGGCATGTTGAGCTATTTGTGTTACTGCTGAAACATTTCTACCATTTGTTTACATGCAGAGTTGAGCTCTAAGGGCTAAAGACTGCCTATTTTAAAATTATTTTTGTTTTTTTTATTTTAGAAGGCAGTTTTCCTTTAAGGGCTCGAGACTGCTTTCTAAAATGACATTCTTGCTTTAAGAAAATGCTGCCTCGCTCCAGGGACGCTACGGCCAAGCTGCATTGAGCTTCCTGCCGAGTGCACAGCCTGAAGCAGCACATTCTTCGCTAGGCTGTGTGTTGCAATTGTTCAAATCAGCAGGCAGCACCAAAATAACAGTGCTGATTGTGATCTTTTTACGGGCGCAAGTAAACCTCACCCCGCTGTTGTACCACTTGTTTTCAGGCTTTCTCGGATTTCTAGGCCTTGGTATTTAATCTGAAAAGATCAGTTTAAAAGCTGAAAGCCTTCTTCATCAAAACCTATCTTGTGACCTTGTCATCCTGTGATGGAAAAAAAAATGTTGCATCATGTGGTGGATTTTAGAAATAAAACTAATGTATGGAAAATACTATGGGACGTGCTAACCTCCATCCCCAATTCTTGATCTGCATTCTTGATGCTCAAAGCTCCATGCTGGGAGCACAAATTCATACAATGTATCTTATGTATTCATTATTTCTTGATGATTATCTGAAGTGATTGTGTCACTATCTCCACCCCTGCCTCAGCTCATCTGCTTTTGTTACCTCTAGAGTCAATTATTCCCATGCTGTCCTGGCTGGCCTCCCATCTTGCCTCCTTCATCAACTTGAGCTCATCCAAAACTCTGCTATCCATATCCTAACTCACACCAAGTCCCGTTCACCAATCACTCCTGTGCTCGCTGACCTACATTGGCTCCCAGTCCGGCAACGCCTTGATTTTAATATTCTTATCTTTGTTTTCAAATCCCTCCATGGCCTCGCCCCTCCCTATCTCTGTAACCTCCTCCAGCCCGATAACCCTCCCAGATCTCTGCGCTCTTCCAATTCTGGCCTCTTGCGCATCCCTGATTTAATTGCTCCACCATTGGCGGCCGTGCGTTCAGCTGCCTAGGCCCCAAGATAGTGATTATGAACTGTTCAAGCTTCATTCTTATAATTTATGACATCATCCAAACTTGGGATTTCATCGAGCTTTTGGGCACCTGTCCTAATATCTCCTTATGTGGCTTGGTGTTAAATTTTGTTTGCTAATACTCCTATTTCTTGGGATGTTTTACTATGTTAAAGGTGCTATATAAATGCAAGTTGTTGATGTTATTGTTTATAGAGTATCACCATACATCAACTGTGTGAACCATGCCAATTATAGATACTCAACACAGGCAAATAAAAAGCAGGAAAAAAGGCAGGCCATCCCTACCAGCTCTTTAGTATGTATTTTAAACATAGTTTCTCCAAAGGAGACATCATCTCACATTCCAGATAATGATTATGAACTACTCAAGCTTCATTCTTATAATTGTGACATCATCCAAACTTGGAAAAGATGAATGCCGAGTAATTATTCTCAGATATCCATAATTTTCTTATTCTCCATTTAATGAATGTAATAAGCGGTGTAGCGGAGGACGAAAACCTCCTCATTTTACCCAGAAGGAAAAGGGCTGTGGGATCTGTCTGTGCTGCAATGTGAATTGAAACCGAGATGGTTTGACCTTGGCAGAGCAGTGATTGGACAGGGGAGGACACCGGAGGGCCAATGGTGGGACAGAGTCAGCCCGAAGCATGGGGCTTTCAAGCCAATGGGAGAGCACTTGCTCGAAAACTGTGGGACTGACTCATAGCCATTATCGGGCTATTGTCGTCCCCATATTTACACTATGGAGGAAATTATGCAGACCTTCAGAAAACTAGGGAACCCAAAACAAACCAAGGGCCTACACAATGGCTACAGGAGGCCAACGCAAGCAACACCCACTCAAACCTTGAGTAGGTTAACATCAGTGGAAAAAACCTGCAATAATCTAAAACTGCTGCATTTTTCAAAATCACAAAGCCCACCAATGGGAAGGATCGATTTCAGCATGCGAGGCGGACTGGATAATCTGGCTATAAAAAGGGGTTTCTGACACAGTGTGTATGTGTGTTCTGCTCTCGTGATCCAACAACCAGCAAGCTTCTCGACACTGAAGGAAAACCAGTGTCCGAAGACACCGAAGATAGAAGAAACAAACCACCAGACTGCAGAAAGCACAGTAGTGAGTATAACCTCTGGTCCCCAGAACTCCCAACTCAGTTAGGCCAGGAAAGGTGGAAGGTTGGGCATTGTACTGCTAAACTTGTATAAAAATTTTTGTTGTGTCCTTTTAGTGGGATTTAGGGGGATTGTTTTGTTGGTGTATTGCTGTTTGTTGAGATACACCTTGTCAAATAAATTGGAAGCCTAAGTTCCTCTTGGAATCACCTTGTCTCAGTTCTATTGTATTACATCTCCTGATCGTGAGTCTTATGTCAGAACAGTGTAAGGGAAGCTAGGAGCGCCTCGAAAACGCTCAACTGTGCATCACAGGCTAGGGAAGAAGGGGTTAGGAGTGTTTGACACTCACAGGTGCCTCACAGGCTAGGCATAAGCTGTGGGGACACACGAGTCTCAAAACCCCCTTCATAAGCTGTGGACACAGTCTCTCCAGGGGTGCTCTTGCAGCACTCAGGGTACCTCACAGGCCAGGCATAAGCTGTGAGGGCAGAAGCCCAGAGAGAGACACCCAAGGCACAACAACACTCCCTTACAGCGGTGCGGCATACCTCTTCAAGGTACAGGTGTGCTGGAAAGCGACGGCTGTGAAGAGGACGACTGGATTGGATGTCACCAAGGTCCAGGTCGCTAATTGGAGTGTGGGCAGGTATAGCAGGAGTGGCAAGGTTGAGGCGCAGGAGCAGCGTGTGAACGTGGAGCGACGTGATCGGGGCCCAGGAGAGGCGTGAGTTCGGGGCCCAGAGAGGCGAGGGCCCACAGGGCAGCAATATGTGTGCACTAGGTCCGTGCAGCAGAGCTGGTGTCCAGTCGTCTTGGTTAATCCTTGCCACTGGACCAAGACCGAGCTCTGTCAAGCCCGTGTGGTGGCTGGTGTACAATGGCCACCACACGTTAAAAAAATCCACGCACAGGCATCTTCCACCCTTCAGCATGTAGTTCTGGAACTGGAATATTAGGTCCTTCATTGAAACGCCTGTGAACTCCTCCCTGTTTGGCGTGGAAGCAAGTCATCCTCGATACAAGGGACCGTCTATGATGATTAATATTTAACTTTAATACAACTAATAAGAATCTTTTTTGATGACTTAAAGGTCTGTGAAAGTTATGAGCCATGACAGTCTACAGTTATGTCATCCTACCCAGATTACACGATGGAAATTAATAGCAATGGATTCACCCTGATGACGAAAGTGTTCTTTATCATCTATGTCATCTACTGTACACTTGAAAGCTAGATTTCTGAGTTCTTGCTGCTGGCGTGGAGTCCTGCTAAGTGGGAGAACCTATTGGAAATTTGTGTGCAAGCGGTACACGATTTTCCAACTGTGTGAATTATTGGTTGAAAGTGTGAAATTAACCCCTGATGTCCTTTTTCGACAATATACGAGCTTGAAATTTTCCTTATTCTGAGACCACCATGCTGAAATCACTTGAAGGCTGTCTTCCATACAAAGCACAGAAAGATCTGTTTCATGATTGAATGTAAGAACATAAGAACATAGGTGCAGGAGTAAGTCATTCGGCCCCTCGAACCTGCTGCACCATTCAATAAGATCATGGCTTAACATGGCATTAAAAACTTGGGGCTGGATTTTCGACTCATTTGTGCCTCGGTTAGCACCACTGCGGGGCGTTAAATGTATTTTTGGGGCATTCTGCCAGACGTCCAGGATTTACAGCCCGGCCGGAAGATTCGGCTATTGGTTTGCGACGGCGCAAAAACTTACCACCCCGCCCGCTGTTTTTATCGTGATGATGACGTCAATCATCGTGCAAGACTGTGCTCGCGCCCCGATGGAACATTTCGACTAAACACCATATTTAATGCCCTCCCCAGGAAACACCTGAAAAAACCATTGACAACCAGTGGATGTGGTGTATTTGGACTTTCAAAAGGCTTTTGAGAAGGTCGCACACAAGAGATTGGTGTGCAAAATTAAAGCACATGGTATTGGGGGTAGTGTACTGACATGGATAGAGAACTGGTTGGCAGACAGGAAGCAGAGAGTCGGGATAAACAGATCCTTTTTAGAATGGCAGGCAGTGACTAGTGGGGTGCCGCAGGGCTCAGTGCTGGGACCCCAACTATTTACAATATACTATACATCAATGATTTAGATGAAGGAATTGAGAGTAATATCTCCAAGTTTGCAGATGACACTAAGCTGGATGGTGGTGTGAGCTGCGAGGAGGATGCTAAGAGGCTGCAGGTTGACTTGGACAGGTTAGGTGAGTGGGCAACTGCATGGCAGATGCAGTATAATGTGGATAAATGTGAGGTTATCCACTTTGGTGGCAAAAACATGAAGGCAGAATATTATCTGAATGGCGGCAGATTAGGAAAAGGGGAAGTGCAAAAGACCTGGGTGTCATGGTACATCAGTCATTGAAAGTTGGCATGCAGATGCAACAGGCGGTGAAGGCAGCAAATGGCATGTTGGCCTTCATAGCAAGGGAATTTGAGTATAGGAGCAGGGAGGTCTTGCTGCAGTTGTACAGTGCCTTGGTGAGGCCTCACCTGGAATATTATGTTCAGTTTTGGTCTCCTAATCTGAGGAAGGACGTTCTTGCTATTGAGGGAGTGCAGCGAAGATTCACCAGACTGATTCCCGGGATGGCGGGACTGACCTATCAAGAAAGACTGGATCAACTGGGCTTGTATTCACTGGAGTTCAGAAGAATGAGAGTTTAAAATTCTGACGAGTTTAGACAGGTTAGATGCAGGAAGAATGTTCCCAATGTTGGGGAAGTCCAGAATCAGGGGTCACAGTCTAAGGATAGATTCACAGACTGATTCTCGCGATGGCAGGACTGACATATGAGGAGCAACTGGATCGATCGGGCCTGTATTCACTGGAGTTTAGAAGAATGAAAGGGGATCTCATAGAAACATAAAATTCTGACAGGACTGGACGGGTTATGTAGTGTCTCTGCACCTTGTTACAAACTCACATGATGCATGTAGATATCAGGCACAGTCACTCTGTGACATTCACTTTATTCCCAGGACCAAGGAGTGCTGACCTTGTCTTTACTTGGTCCAAGTGTTTGCGACATATCTGCCCATTGTTTAGTCTGAGCACCATGACCCTGTTTCCTTCTTTGCCAATTACGGTGCCCTCAAGCCATTTGGGTCCCAAAGCGTGGTTAAGATCAAATACCAGGTCATCTATTTCTATACACCTCCCCCTTGAGCCTCGATCATGGAGCTCGGTTTGGGACTGGCGCTTGCCCTCAACAATGTCTGCCAGGTCTGGGTGAATGAGGGACAGCCGTGTCTTGAGCGTGCGTTTCATGAGGAGTTCCGCTGGCGGGACTCCCGTGAGCGAGTGCGGCCGGGACCTGTAGGCCCGGTACTGAAGGGAGGGTCCTTGGATGCGCAGCATGCCTTGCTTTATGACTTGGACCGTCCATTCCGCCTGGTCATTGGAAGCCGGCTTGAACGGCGCTGTCCGGACGTGCTTGATCCCATTGCCCGACATAAACTCCTGGAATTCATGGCTGGTAAAACACGGGCCATTGTCGCTGACCAGGATGTCCGGCAAGCCGTGGGTCGCGAAAACTGTATGCAGACTCTCCACAGTGATGGATGTCGTGCACGAGTTCAATATGATACACTCAATCCACTTCGAGTATGTATCGACAACGATCAGGAACATTTTCCCCATGAACGGGCCCACATAGTCAACGTGAAGGCGAGACCATGGCCTTGTAGGCCAGGGCCACGGGCTGAGTGGAGCTTCCCTGGGGGCATTGCCCAGCTCGGCACACGTCGTGTACCTGCGAACCCAGTGTTCCAGGTCTGAGTCAATCCCCGGCCACCATACATGTGACCAGGCAATGGCCTTCATTAACACGATGCCAGGGTGCTCGCTGTGGAGCTCCCTGATGAACGCTTCCCTTTCTTTCTGGGGCATGACTACCTGGCTGGCCCATAACAGGCAGTCGGCTTGGATGGAGAGTTCATCCATCCGTCTCTGAAACAGCCTGACTTCCTCGGGGCGGTGTGTGGGCGCCCAATTCCCAGTCAGGACACTTTATCATGGATAGGAGGGGGTCCCTGTTGGTCCAGAGTTTGATCTGTTGGGCTGTGATAGGGGAGCCGCAGTGTCAAAAGCCTCAACGGCCATGGCCATCTTGGTGTTCTGCTCCGACGCCCCCTCGGTGGTGGCCAGTGGGAGCCTGCTGAGTGCGTCAGTGCAATTTTCGATGCCTGGCTGGTGCCGTATGGTGTAGTCATATGCAGCCAGTGTGAGGGCTCATAGCTGTATGCGAGCTGACGCGTTAGTGTTGACAGCCTTGCTGTTGGACAACAGGGATGTTAACGGCTTGTGGTCCGTCTCTAGCTCAAACTGTCTACTGAAAAGGTACTGGTGCATCTTTTTCACACCATACACACATGCGAGTGCCTCCTTCTCGACCATGCCGTATCCACGCTCTGCCTGGGAGAGCCACCGGTTGGAGTCGGCTGTCATTGTTACCCTGCTGCAACACACACCCAACCCCGTAGGATGACGCATCGCATGTTAAAACCAGTTTTTTACAGTGGTCATACAAAGTCAACAGTTTGTTGGAACACAGCAGGTTCCTCGCCTTATTGAAAGCCCGTTCTTGACAATCCCCCCAAAACCATTCACACCCTTTATGGAGGAGCATGTGTAACGGCTCCAACAATGTGCTTAAGTTCGGCAGAAAGTTCCCAAAATAGTTCAAAAGCCCCAGGAATAATCGCAACTCCGACGTGTTGCCGGGCCTGGGCGCCCGGCGAATCGCCTCAGTTTTTGATTCAGTGGGCCGGATCCCATCTGCGGCAACCCTCCTGCCCAGGAACTCGACCTCTGGGGCCAAAAACACGCACTTGGCCTTTTTCAGCCGCAAGCCTATCCGATCCAATCGGTGTAGCACTTCCTCCAGGTTGTGGAGGTGCTCCTCGGTGTCTCAACCTGTTATAAGGATGTCGTCTTGGAATACGACCGTTCCTGGGATGGACTTGAGCAAGCTTTCCATATCACTGAAAGTTAGCCGCTGCCGAACAAATGCCAAACGGGCACCTGTTGTAGACAAATAATCGTTTGTGCGTCGTGATGGTGGTCAGAAGCTTGAAATCTTCCGCCAGTTCCTGAGTCATGTAGGCCGAAGTGAGGTCCAACTTCGTGAACAGCTTTCCACCTGCCAGCGTGGCAAAGAGGTCCTCCGCTCTCGGGAGCGGGTATTGGTCCTGCAGCGACACTCGGTTGATGGTGGCTTTGTAGTCGCCACAAATCCTGACCGAGCCATCTGCTTTGAGGACGGTAACGATGGGACTTGCCCAGTCACTGAATTCAACGACTGAAATTATGCCCTCTCTGAGCAGCCTGTCCAGTTCACTTTCAATTTTCTCACGCATCACGTACGGCACCACTCTGGCTTTGTGGTGCACTGGTCTGGCGTCCAGAGTGATGCGCATCACTACTTTAGTGCCCTTAAACGTTCCGACACCGGGTTGAAAGAGTGACTCGAATTTTTGCAATGCCTGCGAGCATGAACTTCACTCCACGGATGAAATGGTGTACACATCCCCCCATTTCCAATTCATCTCAACTAGCCAACTCCTCCCCAAAAACGCGGGCCCATTTCCCGGAACAATCCAGAGTAGCAGACGGTTCTGTAATCCATTATGCATTACCACCAAGTTTGCACTGCCCAGCATTGGGATGATCTCTTTGGTGTGCGTACGTAGCTGCATCTCAATGCGTTCCAGTTTGGGCCTGCTAGCTCTGTGTGGCCATACTCTCTCAAATTGTTGGGCGCTCATGAGTGACTGGCTAGCTCCCATATCCAGCTCCATGTGCCATTCAGTAAGACTTTCATCATCATGGGTGGCGTTTTAGTGTATGAGCTGAGGTCGCCAGCCACATGAACTCTCTGAACTTCAGCATCCACGGTTGTTCCCCAGGCCTCATCCTGCATTGCAGACCCCTCGTCTGGTTCCTCTGTCTCACAGACTAGCCTCGCTACTGCCTTTTTGCACATCCTGGCCAAGTGTCCACTGACATTACAAATCCTACAGGTATAAAGCTGGAACCTGCAGCTTTTGGCAGTGTGTCTACCCCCACACCTCCAGCATGAGCTGAGATTGCTGTTAACAAAAGGACTATTCCCAGGCATTCCTCTCCGATGGCCCGTTTGGCTGTTTCTAAGTACTCCGATGGGGGGTGTTAATGGTTCCATCACGGGATGCATTGTTCCTCGTGATGGCGTGAATTGCCGATCCCCTTTCCATTGTCCCTGTTGCGGGCCCACCCTTGAGCTTGTTGCTGCCTGGGCGGTGTCGAATTGCCCTTGCCTGCCTGCCTGCGCGGTGTCGAATTGCCCTTGCCTGCCTGTGGGGTTCTGTATCACTTTTACAACATTAACTCCCTGGTTCATCGCAACGTTAAAACCAGGGCTACGTGCGTAAATTAGCTTGGTCTTCTCTTCCCCTGCCATAAAGGTCTGAGCTATCAACGCCACCCCTTCTAAAGTCAGCTCCTTGGTCGTTATGAGCTTCCTGAAAATGTCGGCATGATTAATGCCCTCGATGAAAAAGTCCCTTAACATCTCCCCCCTTCAGGCATCGGAGAACTTACAGAGATTGGCTAAACACCGCAGTTCCGCCACAAAGTCCGAGACGTTTTGACCCTCCTGACGCCAGTGAGAGTAGAACCGGTGTCGGGCCATGTGTATGCTACTTGCTGGCTTGAGAGGCTCACTGATCAGCTGGCTGAGCTCTTCGAAGGACTTGTCCGCTGGCTTTTGGGGTGCGAGCAGGTGTTTCATCAGCGCATACGTCTGTGGACCGCAGCTGGTCCGTAGATGCACCCTCCGCTTGTCAGCCGCTGTCTCTTCCAGCCAGTCCTTTGTGACAAAGCTCTGCTGGAGTCTTTCCACAAAGTCGTCCCAGTCCTCACCCACACAGTAGCGTTCCTCTGTGCCACCGGTGGCCATCCTCGAGGTTCGGTGATTCCCGTTTCTCGTCGCCAAATGTAGTATCTCTGCACCTTGTTACAAACTCACACAAGACATGTAGATATCAGACATGGTCACTCTGTGACCTTCACTTTATTCCCAGGACCAAGGAGTGCTGACCCGGGGTGGGACCTCCCCTTTTATATCTGGAAACCCAGGTGAGGAGTGTCTCCCGCAAGCTCACCCCCCTGTGGTCAGGGTATGCATTTCAAGGGTACAGGTACAGTGTACATGAGTTACAGTTACATAACTATTGTCATTGCAAGATGGTGAAATACATGACAGGTTAGATGAAGGAAGAATGTTCCCGATGTTGGGGGAGTCCAGAACCAGGGGTCACAGTCTAAAGATAAGGGATAAGCCATTTAGGACCGAGATGAGGAGAAACTTCTTCACTCAGAGAGTTGTTAACCTGTGGAATTCACTTCCGCAGAGAGTTGTTGATGCCAGTTCATTAGATATATTCAAGAGGGAGTTGGATATGGCCCTTACGGCTAAAGGATCAAGGGGTATGGAGAGAAAGCGGGAAAGGGGTACTGAGGTGAATGATCACCATTATTGAATGGTGGTGCAGGCTCGAAGGACCGAATGGCCTAATGATGCACCTATTTTCTATGTTTCTATGTTTCTATGGTCCCAGGGTGCATCAGGCAGTATTGGCAGCATTTTTAAATGGACGGATGAGGATCCTACATCGCATAAGAACATAAGAAATAGGAGCAGGAGTAGGCCATTTGGCCCCTCGAGGCTGCTCTGCCATTCAATAAGATCATGGCTGATTTGATCATGGACTCAGCTCCACTTCCCTGCCCACTCCCCATAAACCTTTACTCCCTTATCACGCAAAAATCTGACTATCTTCGCCTTCAATGACGACTACATTCAATGACCCAGCCTCCACTGCTCTCTGGGGCAGAGAATTCCACAGATTTCCCTCTGAGAGAAGAACCCTCTGAGAGAAGAAATTTCTCCTCATCTCAGTTTTAAATGGGCAGCCCCTTATTCTGAGACTATGTCCCCTAGTTTTAGTTTCCCCTATCTCTGCATCCACCTTGTCGAGTACCCTCATTATCTTACATGTTTCAGTAACATCACCTATCATTCTTCTGAACGTCAATGTGTATAGGCCCAACCTACTCAACCTATCTTCTTAAGTCAAATGCCTTATTTCCGGAATCAACCTATTGAACCTTCTCTGAACAGCCTCCAATGCAAGTATATCCTTCCTTAAACAAAACTGTATGCAGTACGCCAGGTGTGGCCTCTCAATATCCTGTACAGTTGTAGCAGGAGTTCTCTGCTTTTATACTCTATCTCCCTTGCATTAAAGGCCAACATTCCATTTGCCTTCCTGATTACTTGCTGTACCTGCATACTAACTTTTTGTGTTTCATGCACAAGGACCCCCAGGTTCCTCTGTACTGCAGCAATTTGCAATTTTTCTCCATTTAAATTATAATTTGCTTTTCTATTATTTCTGCCAAAGTGGATAACCTCACATCTTCCCACATTATACTCCATCTGTCAAATTTTTGCCCACTCACTTAGCCTGTCGATATCCTTTTGTAGATTATTTGTGTCCTCCTCATAATTTGCTTTCCCACTCATCTTTGTATCATCGGCAAACTTGGCTACATTACACATGGTCCTTTCATCCAAGTCATTAATATAGATTGTAAATATTTGACGACCCTGCACCGATCCCTGCGGCACCCCACTAGTTGC
This sequence comes from Pristiophorus japonicus, assembly GCF_044704955.1. NCBI lineage: Eukaryota > Metazoa > Chordata > Chondrichthyes > Pristiophoridae > Pristiophorus > Pristiophorus japonicus. The sequence goes on along the minus strand of NC_091977.1, from coordinate 115,511,191 downwards.
TGTTTGCCAACCGCAAAATGACCCATTTATCCCGACTCTCTTTTTTCTGTTAGTTAGCCAATCCTCTCTCCATGCTAATATATTACCTCCAACCTCGAGAGCTTTCATCTTATGCATTAACCTCTTATGTGGTACCTTATCGAATATCTTCTGGAAATCCAAATACACCACATCACTGGTTCCCCTTTATCCACACTGCCCGTTATATCCTCAAAGAACTCCAGCAAATTTGTCAAACATGATTTCCCTTTCATAAAACCATGCTGACTCTGTTTGATAGATTAAGCGAATGGGCTAAGGTTTGGCAGATGGAATACAATGTCACAAAGTGTGAGGTCATCCACCTTGGGAAAAAAAACAGTAAAAGGGAATATTATTTGAATGGGGAGAAATTACAACATGCTGAGGTGCAGAGGGACCTGGGGGTCCTTGTGCATGAAACTCTTTTGGAGTTTACCTGAAAAAACATAAACATTAAACCGTGCCACCCGCCCTGGATGACACACCAGACATTTACAAGGCCCTTTTTTTTCTTTTTTGTGTTTTTTTTTTGTGTTTTTTTGGGGGGGTTTTTTGGGCACTAAAATCACATTTTTTCCAGTGCCCCCTATAAAAGGGGAGGGGGACACTAAAAGCACCGGCAATTAAAACAAATTAAACTTTAAAACATAAAATCAAATTAAAATTTGGTTGCTGGGCGTGACGATGCACTCCAGTACCTCCGGTGCCCACCTCTCGCGAGCGTACCGGTGGACACCGCGTGCTCCATCTCCAAGGACACCCTGGCGCGGATGTACGCGCGGAAGAGAGGCAGGCAGTCAGGTTGAACGACCCCCTCGACCGCCCGCTGCCTGGACCGGCTGATGGCACCCTTGGCCGTGCCCAGGAGCAGTCCTACGAGGAGGCCCTCGGACCTACCCGCTCCCCTCCGCACAGGGTGCCCAAAGATCAGGAGAGTGGGACTGAAGTGCAGCCAGAATTTCAGGAGCAGCCCCTTTAAATAATAAAACAGGGGCTGCAACCTCGTGCATTCCATAAAAACATGGAACACGGACTCTTCCAGACCGCAGAAATTGCAGGCGGCCTGGGAGTCCGTGAACCGGCTTAAAAATTTGTTGCATGGCACTGCTCCGTGCACCACCCTCCAGGCCAAGTCCCCGATGAATAGTGGGAGGACTCCCGCATAGAGTGCCCTCCATCGGGGACCCCCGCCTCCTCCGGACGGCAAGATGGTACGCCATGGCGTGTCCGGACGGCCGGCGAGGATGGCAAAGTTGAGAGTGTGCAGGAGCAGCCCATACAGGAAACCCCTCCGCGCGGAACTGAAAGGCACGGAGGGGATTTCCTCGAGGCGGCTCAAGTTGTGAGGCGCCGGCTCCCGAGGGAGGTTCCGGGGTTTGGCGCCGATGAGGAATTCCGTCCGGACGGGGGTCAGTTCGGACGGGATCTCCTCACGTGCTTGAGCCTCCTCGATGCACCTAACAGAGTCAGGGCCCAGAGCTGTTTTTAGCGACTCGATGGCATCGGCCGCGTGGCGGACGTTGGCAGAATTTAGGCGCCACGCCAGCATGCCTGGCGCCATCCAGCCCGCTCCTCCGCCATCGAGCAAGTCCCTGACCCTGATCACCTCACCAGCCACAGCCCTCTCTTCCGACCGCCACATAAAACCTCAGTCGTGGAGGTACGGATTCCCGAGCAGCGGCTCCTGCAGGACAGCCGCCACTCCAGCCGGCGGAGAGCTGCGCTTGGTGGAGACTTTGTTCCAGACCCTGATGAGTTCCCTGTAAAAGACAGGCAGCTCCTGGAGGACGGTCCTGACACCCTCCAAGTTCACAAACGGGAGCTGCATGTCGTAATTGAGGTCGCACTGCTGGCGGAAGAAATACGTCGCCAGAGCACACCACCTAGGAGGGGCTCGACGTAAAGGTATCTCTGCAGGGTCTGAAGACGGAAAGTCGCGAGCTGGGCGCTGACGCACACCAACGACTGACCGCCTTCCTCAAGCGGGAGACTCAAGACCGCGGCAGAGACCCAGTGCTTCCTGTTGTTCCAGAAGAAGTCCACCAGCTTCTTCAGTATCTTGGCGACAAACGCAGGGGGAGGGGTCAAAGTGACCAGCCGGTACCACAACATTGCGGCCACCAGCTGGTTTATGACTAGCGCTCGACCCCTGTAGGACAGCACTCGGAGCAGTCCTGTCCAGCGCCCTAGGCGAGCGGCGACCTTGGCCTCCAGCTCCTGCCAGTTCGCCGGCCAGGCGTCCTCGTCGGGGCTAAGGTAGACTCCCAGATCGAGGAGATGGGTCGTGCTCCAGGCAAAAGGCCTGAGCTCCTCCGGCAGGGAGTCCACCCGCCACTGACCCACCAGGAGTCCGGAACATTTTTCCCAGTTGATTCTGGCGGAGGATGCGGCCGAGTAAATCTCCTGGCACTCACGCATCCTCCGCAGGTCAGCGGGATCCTCTACCGCGAGGAGCACGTCATCGGCGTAAGCCGAGAGGACGACCTCCACGCCCGGCCCTTGCAGAGCCAGTCCCGTCAACCTCGTCCGCAGGAGGTGCAGGAAAGGCTCCACGCAGATGGCATATAACTGGCCAGACATGGGGCATCCCTGGTGCACCCCTCTCCTAAAGCGAAGGGGCGCCGTCAAGGACCCGTTAACCTTAATCAGACACTCCGCGGCGGCGTACAAAAGTCGGATCCGGGCGACGAAATGCGTCCCGAACCCGAAAGCGCGCAGAGTTCCGAGCAGATAGTCGTGATCCACCCTGTCGAACGCCTTCTCTTGGTCGAGAGATGGAAGGCGACCGACAGACCAGCCTCCTGGGAATGATGGATGAGGTCCCGGACCAGATGGATGTTATCGTGGATTGTCCGGCCCGGGACCGTGTAGGACTGGTCGGGGTGGATCATGTGGTCCAGCACGGTGCCAAGGCGAGCAGACATCGCCCTGGCGAAGATTTTGTAGTCCGTGCTGAGGAGGGAGACCGGGCGCTAGTTCTTAAGGAGGCGGAGATCGCCCTTCTTAGGCAGCAGGACGATGACTGCCCTGCGCCAAGAGAGGGGCATCTCCCCGGTCGCCAGACTTTCCCCCAGGACCCGCGCGTAGTCGCCCCCCAGGACGTCCCAGAACGCCCTGTGGAACTCCACGGTCAGCCCGTCCAGCCCCGGTGATTTTCCCCTCGAGAGCCGGTCGAGGGCACCGGTCAGCTCCGCCAGGCTTAGCGGAGCTTTCAAATTTTCACCGCCCTCCGGGCTGACTCGCGGCAGGTCCTCCCACAAAACTCTATGCGCTTCGTCGCTTGACGGATCCGGAGAGAACAGAGCACCGTAATATTCACGGGCCCTGTTGTTGACGCCCTCCGGATCCGAGACGAGAGAGCCGTCGTCGGCCAGCAGCGTCAAGAGCTGCTTACGGACACTCTGCCTTTTTTCCAGCGAGTAGAAGAAGGGGGAGCCGCGGTCCAGATCCCGCAGGAACCGGATCCGCGACCTCACGAACGCGCCTCGGGTCCCGATGAGCTGCAGATCCTTCAGCGCGGCCTTCTTAGCTTCGTACACCGTCCGCAGGGCCGGGTCCTCGACGACTTGACCGAGACGGGATTCCAGGTCGAGCACCTCTTTTTCTAGGCGCCCGACTCCGGCTGCCCGCCTCTTGGTCGACCCCCTCGCGTACTCTTGACAGAAGACGCGGACGTGAGCCTTGCTCACGTCCCACCATAGCCTCAAGGAGGGGAAGCCCCCCTGCTTCCTTCTCCAGTCGGCCCAGAATCGACGGAACGAGTCCTGGAACCGCACGTCCTCCAGCAGCCGGTTGTTAAAGTGCCAGTACGCGGACCCCGTCCTCGCGCGGAGCGAAGCGAGCTCCGCCCACACCAAGTGGTGGTCCGAACACGGCACCGGCCGCATGGAGGCCGCCGGGATGCAGGAAACGTACGCCCGAGACACGTAAAGGCGGTCGACTCTGGACCATCCTACTCCAGGCCTCACCCAAGTAAAGGCGCTGGAGTCGGGGTGGAGATTTCGCCAGACGTCCACCAAGTCGAAGGACCCGACCAAGTCCCTCAACTTCTCCATCGCCGTCATGCTCTGCGGGGCACCGGAGCGGTCCCTCATCTCGAGGGTGCAGTTAAAATCCCCCCCGAGGACAATGCAGTCGCCGACGTCGACGGAGCCAAAAAGAGCGGACACTTCTTCGAAGAAGCGCGCCTGCTGCGGGCCGGGCTGAGGGGCGTACACGTTCACGAGATGGAGCGGCACGTCCCCCAGGCGAACCGTTACGTGCAGCAAGCGGCCTGGCACGGGCTCCTCGACCCCCAAGATCTCCGGCTGAAAATGCGGGCCCAGCAAGATGGCCACCCCACTAGAAGTGGCGGTGAGGTGGCTCATGCGGACCTCTCCTTGCCATTCCAGGAGCCACGTGGCTTCGTCTCCCGGAACGGTGTGGGTTTCTTGCAGGAAGCACGCCGCATATTTCCCCTCCCGCAGGAGCGAAAAATTGTCAAATCTACGACGTGCCTCTCTGCCGCCATTGATGTTGAGGCTGGCTATGGTTATGGCAAAAGCATAGTGCAACCTCTACCTTAACCTATTGCGGGGGAGGGAGCGGAGTCTTTTGTTGACCTCCACTCCTTCAGCAGCCCAGCGAGGAACTTTTTGAGCCGGCGCAGCTCAAGGCCTTGCGCCCTTGATAAGGGCCCGCCCGCGGCCATGGTTTTAGCGGCGACGCGGACGGAAGCGATGAGCAGCCCCGGCTCGGACCATCTTTCCCGGGCCAGATGGGCTCGGTTGCGGCGACCCTGGCTCTCGACCAAAAAGTCCCGGAAATCCTCTACGGGAATGAGGGGGGACTCAGCAGCGGGCACGAGGAGATCCACCGCCTCACTGGCGATGGACTCGAAATCTTCACCCACGTCCTCCACCGAGTCCCCGTCCTCCTCCGGGAGGTCGCCGCTAGCAGCCGGCCCGTCGACCGCACGAGGTACGGCAAACGGCCCGGCCGCTCCATCCGGCCCTGGCTCTGCCCCGATCCCACCCCCAGGATCGTCGGCAGAGGAATCCCCACTGGGCTCTTTTAGAATTGGTGCTGGGTCGGGAAGCGACAGCGGAAGGGGTTCCTCCTCCGCCCCAGGAACCGGGGAACAAGGAGAGACCCGGCCATAGAAAATCCCCAGGCCCTCCAAGCGCTCCAGCTCCAAAGTAGGGGGCGAGGGTGGGTGTTCCTCCCCCTCCCCGCCGCCACCTCCTGGCCCAGCGTGTACAGATTCATTAAAAGTGTTAATACTTTGTATTTCTGCCGAGTCGAGCAAATCCCGGGGGAAGTTGGATATTGGCTGGGCAGGCTCAGGTTCGGCCTTTTCGGCCCCGCCCGCCTCAGTCCCCGGGACGCTCGACCTGGCGGCTACGCATTCTTCCGCGGTCCCCACGCCCCCCACGACAGGCAGATCTTTCACGCCATCCCCGGGAGGCAGCGGCTGGGCAGCCTTGACTACCTCACCCTCCCCGGGGACAGATTCCTCGTGCCTACGGCGCAGTTTGGGGGCGCCGGTGGGGGACGTGGGACACGTGGCGGGCACTGACTCCTCCGCGGAGGGATGTTGTTCCCCCCCCGCCTCATTGGAGCGGCGCCTCCTTTTTTTCCTCGGGGGGCACGGAGACAGGGAGACACCCGTGTCTGCCGAGGCCTCCCGCTCCACTCCCCCCTTTTTCTTATCTTGCCCGCGCCCGAACCCCTCTGCGGTATTAGTCAAGGGCTCGGGCACGGGCTCAGGGCACCCCGCGCTCGCCGGTGACGGGGTTAGGCCGAGCGCGGTGAGCAGCTTGTCTGGCGCACTAAGGGGACCCGCCTCTAGGTGTTTCGCCTTCTTCCGCGCCTTCTTTCCGGCCGGACGCTCTCCCTCCCCCCCGCCGGAGACCGTGAAAACAAAGGCCCCCGGCGATGCCCGTGCACCCACAGCTCCCGGCACGCGGACGCTACTAGGGGGAGGGGTGGCAGCGGCGCCAGCCTTGGCCGCCCTCGGTGGTTTGGCGGCTTTGGAAGCGGGGCAGTTCTTGCGAACGTGCCCCACCTCCCTACAGGCATGGCACCGCACGCCGTCCGACGTCCAAAAGACGCGGTAGGCAGTCCCCTCGTGCACCACATTAAAATTGCCCTCTGTCGTCTCCTCCCGCGCCAGCCGGACAAAGAGCTGGCGGCGGAAGGAGAACACATGGCGCAGGCTGTTCTCCCTGAGGCCAAGCGGTATGGGGTTGATCCCCGACCTTACCTCCCCCAGTTGGTGTAGGTGAGGGAGGAGGAGCTCAGCGGGAACAAAGGGCGGGACGTTTGATAGAATGACCCTCTGCCCGGTGGCCTCGAGAGGGTCCACCGGCAGGAACGCCCGCCCACCGTGAGCCCCTTTTCAATGGCCAGGGACACCGCCCGCTCCGACCCCAGGAAGAACATGGCCTTCCCAGACATCTTGGAGGCTGCGACAATGGCCGAGGGGCCGACTACCCCAGCCATCGCCCGCACGCACTCCTCAATGCTCATTGTGGGGTGAGTGTAGCTCTTGACCCCGTGTTTCGTAGTTATAAGTCTGAATGGTGGCAGGGCAGCAGGTGGCGCAGGAGGTGCCGTGGATGTGGATGCCGCCTGCGCATAAGTCCTAGCTGGCCCTGCCACCGGCATAGATGGGGTCGCCATCACGGGGTCCCGTTAAGGGCTACACCCACCCCAAAGTCACAGTCCTTAATGGTCTTTAAATGGCCTCGTTTAATAGACTGAGCAGAGGAGCTCTTAACGAGGCACACCTCTCCCCTAGTTGACAATTGCGGAGCGGCCTTGCTCCCTCTGCTCAGTTGTCTTAATTGTTTTATATTTTTCCAATCAATTTGGGAGGAAAAGGGCTCTCAGAGAGAGAGGTGAGAGACAGAGAGTAACAGAGAAAGAGAGAGGGGGTGGGAAGGGGGGAAACTGCGAGGGCAGGTCTCCCCTCGCAGCTGTGGGTGGGTGCAATCCCCAGATGGCAAACAAAAATAGTCTTTGGGGTGGTCTTCGGGTGAGGGGAGAAGATGTCTTCACCTGGTGCAGCTGGAGCCACACAGGCACACACTCCCAACGATGTTAATTAGGGTGGATTAATTGTTTCTTCAGCCTGGTAGCTCCAACTATCCCAGGCTAGGCAATGGGGGAGGGGTGCTTCAAAGGTGTGTGGGGCCTAGTTGTAAGCAAGGCCCCCACACACACTTCCACACACACACATACCCCCCGCGATGTTCCGGCCCCCAACTGGTCTTCTTTCCTCCCCCCACCGATACAGCAAAGTCTTTTAGGGACTGCACCAATACACCCACCTGTAGAATGGTAGAGTCTCCCTCCTTCCACACTGGAAGTTGTTGTTGGTCTTTCCTCCTCTCTCCAACTCTTTGTAGAAATGGTAAAGTTGTTCAAGTTTTCTGCTTTTTCCTCCTCTCCCTCTGGGTAAAAGTTGGTGGTGAAGCCCCTTCCTTCCTTCCTTCTCTTCCTGGGCTGATTCACAGGCCCAGCCAGGAGCAAAAGCAGCAGCTCCTTCTCTCACTGCTCACACAGTTTAGGCCACGCCTCCACTGCTCCACAATTGGCCCAGGTGCAGCAGGTAATCAGGAAGGTGAATGGAATGTTGGCCTTCATTGCGAGAGGGATGGAGTACAAAAGTAGGGAGGTCCTCTGCAACTGTATAGGGTATTGGTAAGGCCACACCTGGAATACTGCTTGCAGTTTTGGTCACCTTTCTTAAGGAAGGATATACTGGCTTTGGAGGGGGTACAGAGACGATTCACTAGGCTGATTCCGGAGATGAGGGGATTACCTTATGATGATAGATTGAGTAGACTGGGTCTTTACTCGTTGGAGTTCAGAAGGATGAGGGGTGATCTTATATAAACATTTAAAATCATGAAAGGGATAGACAAGATAGAGGCAGAGAGGTTGTTTCCACTGGTAGGGGAGACTAGAACTAGGGGGCACAACCTCAAAATACGGGGGAGCCAATTTAAAACCGAGTTGAGAAGGAATTTCTTCTCCCAGAGGGTTGTGAATCTGTGGAATTCTCTGCCCAAGGAAGCAGTTGAGGCTAGCTCATTGAATGTATTCAAGTCACAGATAGATAGATTTTTAAGCAATAAGGGAATTAAGGGTTACGGGGAGAGGGTGGGTAAGTGGAGCTGAGTCCACGGCCAGATCAGCCATGATCTTGTTGAGTGGCGGAGCAGGCTCGAGGGGCCAGATGGCCTACTCCTGTTCCTAATTCTTATGTTCTTATGTTCTTATGTTCTTATGTTGCTGCTACTTATCGTGCTACTTATCCTGCTACTGCTTCCTTAATAATGGACTCCAGCATTTTCCCAACAACAGAAGTTAGGCTAACTGGTCTATAGTTTCCTGCTTTTTGTCTGGCTCCTTTTTTAAACAGGGGCATTATATTTGCGGTTTTCCATTCCGCTGAGACTACCCCAGAATCCAGGGAATTTTGGTAGATTACAACCAATGCATCCACTATCTCTGCAACCACTTCTTTTAGGACCCTAGGATGTAAGCCATCAGGTCCAGGGGACTTGTCCAACTTTAGTTCCATTATTTAACCAAGTACTACTTCATTAGTGATAGTGTTATCCACTATTGGGATGTTACCCAATCCTCTGTCCTCCCACTAGTCTTGGCCACATTGTAAGCCCTTGTTTTCAATTTGATAACATCCCTTATTTCCTTAGTTAGCCACGGATAGTTATCCCTTCTCTTACAGTCTTTCCTTCTCATTGGGATATATTTTGTTGCGAGTTATGAAATATCTCCTTAAATTTCTGCCACTGCTTGTTAACCGTCCCATATTTTAGTCTATTTTCCCAGTCCACTTTAGCCAACTCTGACCTCATAGCTTTGTAGTCTCCTAACAGCTGCGCACATAATGCTGTGTGAAGCTCCAACTTGCAAACTTCACTGTTATCTGCCATTATAGTGCCCTTACAACTTCAGTGAGAACATTTAATGGGGGCATTACTAGTTCGCCAGCGTATCATGCTCCATGCTCTTGCCAGGTGGTGTCAAGCTAGAAGAAGGACTCTTGGCCATGTCGGCCCACAGATGATGAGAGGCCAAAGACGTCCTCAGAGGAGGACTTACCGCCCATGGATTTACAGGCACCAATGCTCAGACCTCCAGCACTTTGAGGAGCAGTGTGTGAGAAGGCTGTGCTTCCGAATAGAAGTGCTGACAGAGATATGTCATCTCCTACAGACCTGGACCACTCTGGAGGCAGTCTTCAATATTCCCCTCAACAGGTATCCAAATTCATTGTAATGAGCTGCATGTTGCACAGTTTGGCCATCATGAGGGGCCAGGCATTGCCAATGGGATTGCATGCCCACCTCAGCAGGAGGAAGACGATGAGGAGGAGCCTGACGAGGCCCCCATTGGATAGCCACCCTATCCACGGGGGAGGCAGCGTGGAGATGCTGCCAGACCAACACTCGCATGTCGCCAGCTTGTAATGGACCGGCTCTCCTAAATGGAGGAAACTGAGGGATGGAGCTAATACTGGACACTCTATGTGCCCTCGGTGAATGTTGGAATGGTGCACAAGACACCAATGGCAAATGGTGAGTCATACATTTTACTGCAACAAAATCACAAAAACCAAACCAGAAAATATACAATGTTATTTTGCAGGACACTAAACAACAATGAAACTTCTTTACCGCCGCAAGTTTCGGCTCAGGTGCACAAAGTCCGTTGTGTAATGCCTGACTTAACGATAATGCTCCTCCAACTTACATTTGCGGCAAAACTTGCAGTCGGAGGCGCAAATTATTTCCAGGCGCAAATTTTAACACCTACTGCAATTAACGTCCCGAAATCCAAAAAGCCCAAAATCCAGCCCTTTATATTAATATACAATACTTCAATACACGAAAATGTAACTATACCTTATGTATGAAGTGAGTGACATTGTGGCCTAGAAACTCGAAGATGCTGCATCCATTTTATAGGTGTAAAACAGACATAAACGCATCCAATATGGTGACATGAACGTGCACTTTCTGAGCCAAAATTCATAGCAACACATTGCTATTAAGAACTAGTTGGTTTATTAACAAAGGTTTAACAATCACACTACAATTACCAGGCATTACCATTCGGCTCATAATTACATACCTCATCGTGGATGACCTCGACCTAACTGACTGGGGTTTTATTGCGTCTTGTGAACACCATGTGACTGGCTAAGCCACTCACAAAGCAACAGCTCTACAACTATTTTGTTGTATCTGTAAAACAAATGTAAATCAAATACCCCCTTATTAAAGGGGCACTAGAACTGACAATTTAAACAAATTAAACTTGAAACTTTAAACTGTCAAATTAAAATTTGGTTACTGGGGGTGATGATGCACTTCAGTCCCTCCGGCACCCACCTCTTACGGAAGGCCGCGAGCGTACCGGTGGACACCACGCGCTCCATCTCCAGGGACAATCTGGCTTGGATGTAACCGCGGAAGAGAGGCAGGCAGTCGGGCTGAATGACCCCCTCGACCGCCCGCTGCCTGGACCGGCTGATGGCCACCTTGGCCATGCCCAGGAGCAGTCCTACGAGGAGGCCTTCGGACCTGTCTGTTCCCCTCCGCACAGGGTGCCCAAAGATCAGGAGTGTGGGACTGAAGTGCAACCAGAATTTGAGGAGCAGCCTCTTCAAATAATAGAATAGGGCTGCAACCTCGCACATTCGACATATACATGGAACACAGATTCTTCCAGACCGCAGAAATTGCAGGTGGCCTGGGAGCCCGTGAACCGACTTAAAAATTTATTGCACAGGACTGCTCCATGCACCACCCTCCAGGCCAAATTCCCAATAAATAGAGGGAGGACTCCCACATAGAGAGCACTCTACTGGGGACCCCTGCCTCCTCTGGATGGCAAGATGGTGCACCATGGCGTGTCCGGAAAGCAGACAAGGCTGGCAAGGTGGAGAGTGTGCAAGAGCAGCCCATACAGGAATCTCCTCCGCACCGAACTGAAAGGCATGGAGGGGATTTCCCCGAGGAGGCTCAAGTTGTGAGGCGCCGGCTCCCGAGGGAGGTTTCAGGGCTCAGCGCCGATGAGGAATTCTGTCTGGACAGGGGTCAGTTTGGACGGGATCGCCCCACGTGCTTGAGCATCCTCGATACACCGAACGGAGTCAGGGCCCAGTGCGAAACAGCTCTACAACTATTTTAGTTGCACCTGTAAATCAAATGCCCCCTTATTAAAGGGGTAAATTAGGGGTAAAGGGGTAACTTTAATACAAGTGCCCCCTGATTAAAGGGAGGGTGGCACTAAAATCCACACAATAAACAAATTAACTTTTGGCAGCAAATTAATTCAAATCAAAATTTGGTTGCCGGGGTGATGATGCACTCCAGTCCCTCCGGCACCCACCTCTCGCAGAAGGCCGTGAGCATACCGGTGGACACAGCGTGCTCCATCTCCATGGACACCCTGGCTCAGATATAACCACGGAAGAGAGGCAAGGAGTTGGGATGAATGACCCCCTGTTGCCTGGACCAGTTGATGGCCACCTTGGCCATGCCCAGGAACAGTCCTACAAGGAGGCCTTCCGACCTGCCCGTTCCCCACCACACAGGGTGCCCAAAGATCAGGTGTGTGGAACTGAAATGCAACCAGAATTTGAGGATGTCATGTATTGATGCTTGGGGTCACTAGACATCAGGGGGCGCCACTGTCGGAGGCTATCGGGCTGTACATGCATGTTTACGGGCCCTTGTACCATGTCTTGTAATCACTTTGGGCGTGAATAAAGTGGACCAGGTTTACACCAGAGTGAGTTTACAGTAACAAGTCTTTTGAGTCATTATATACTTAACATTTGGCGACGAGGTAACTTAAAAGAACCTTCGCATGCACAATGGGCACTATTGGAATTCTGGAGAGATTTGTGGATGGCGAGGATTGCGCAGATTTTTCAACCGCCTGGATCAGTATTTTGTGGCCAACAACATGCTGGGAGATGATGACGCAGTTAGGCGCCGGGTGGTTTTCTTCACTCTTTGTGGTTCAAGAACATATGGCCTTATGAAGAATCTGCTCTCGCCTACACGTCCAACGGACAAACAATACAAGGATTTGTGTGCTTTGGTACGTGACCATCTCAAGTCAAATGAGGGGATCATCATATCACACTATCGCTTCTACACACATGTTCGTGCTGAGGGCCAAGATGTGTTGGGATTCGTTGCCGACCTGTGACGTCTTGCTGAGCCATGTAAGTTCGGGACCATGTTGGAAGACATGCTGTAAGATTTCTTCATGATAGGCATCAACCATGATGTGATTCTCCAAAAGTTATTGGCTGCAGAGATGCTGATTTGAGCAACGCCATCACTACTGCCCAGGCATGCATGGCGACTGATGATAATTTGAGGCAGATATCATCGAAAAGTTGGAGCTCCACGGCAATTACTGTAAACAAGATTGTGTCGTCGTTTGGCAGAGCTGCTTATGGCAAGGCTTACTTGACTGCTTGCGGGAAACCTGTAACTGCTCAAAGTCCACCAACTGATACGAATCCTATTCACCCGGTTGGCGTTGTGGGGGCAATCAACGGCCTCATCAGTGTCAGTTTAGATCTGTAACGGCTGTTCCAAAGTGGGGCATCTTCAGAGAATGTGCCCACAACTCAGCAAGCGTGCTGCTGCTCATCACATTGGTGATGATGACCAGTCTAGTGCTGGCCTGGATGCACAACTTGAGGAGGAAGAGTATGGTCTGTATTCGTTCTTGGGAAAGAGCCAGCTGATAATGGTTAATGTGAAACTGAATGGCATGCCGGTTTCGATGGAGCTGGACACGGGTGTGAGTCAGCCGATAATGAGCCAAAGGACATTCAACAAGCTGTGGGGCGGTGAAGCCTAAGCTGAGTCCAGTCAATGCCAAGTTGCGTACTTACACCAGGGAACTCATACCAGTGATTGGCAGTGCAGTCGTCAAGGTGTCATATGATGGTGTGGTTCATGATCTTCCATTATGGATCGTCCCAGGAAATGGTCCAATGCTGTTCGGCAGAAATTGGCTCGAGAAAATCAAGTGGAATTGGAACGATATCAAAGCGTTGTCATCAGTGGATGACACTTCGTGTGCTCAAGTGTTGAAGAAGTTTCCTTCTTTGTTTGAACCGGGCATTGGAAATTTTATAGGAGCCAAGGTGCAGATTAATCTGGATTCTGATGCAAGGCCTGTCTATCATAAAGCTCGGTCTGTTCCCTATATGATAAGGGAGAAGGTTGAAATTGAGCGTGACAGATTCCAACGTAAAGGGGTCATAACACCGGTCAAGTTTAATGAGTGGGCCAGTCCTATTGTTCCTGTGTTGAAGAATGATGGCACTGTAAGGATTTGTGTAGACTACAAGGTTACGATGAACCAATTTTCGAAACAGGATCAGTATCCGTTACCGGGAGCCGATAACCTGTTCGCCATGAGGAGAAACTTCTTCACCCAGAGAGTGGTGAACCTGTGGAATTCTCTGCCACAGAAAGTTGTTGAGGCCAATTCACTAAATATATTCAAAAGGGAGTTAGATGAAGTTCTAACTACTAGGGGGATCAAGGGGTATGGTGAGAATGCAGGAATGGGGTACTGAAGTTGCATGTTCAGCCATGAATTCATTGAATGGTGGTGCAGGCTAGAAGGGCCGAATGGCCTACTCCTGCACCTATTTTCTATGTTTCTATGTTTATGCTAGCTGGTGGAAAGTCATTCACTAAACTGGATCTGACGTCAGCCTATATGACACAGGAGCTTGTCGACACTTCGAAGAAACTTAGCTGCATCAACACCCATGAAACTCTTTTTGGAGTATACCTGCAAAACATAAACATTAAAACCATGCCACCCGCCTGGGTGACACAGCAGACATTTTCAAGGCCCCTTTTTTTTTTTCTTTTTTCTTTTGTTTTTTTTTTGGGGCGCTAAAATCAAATTTTTCCAGTGCCCCCTATAAAAGGGGAGGGGGACACTAAAAGCACCGGCAATTAAAACAAATTAAACTTTAAAACGTAAAATCAAATTAAAATTTGGTTGCCGGGCGTGATGATGCACTCCAGTCCCTCCGGTGCCCACCTCTCGCGGAAGGCCACGAGCGTACCGGTGGACACCGCGTGCTCCATCTCCAAGGACACCCTGGACCGGATGTAAGAGCGGAAGAGAGGCAGGCAGTCAGGTTGAACGACCCCCTCGACCGCCCGCTGCCTGGACCGGCTGATGGCACCCTTGGCCGTGCCCAGGAGCAGTCCTACGAGGAGGCCTTCGGACCTACCCGCTCCCCTCCGCACAGGGTGCCCAAAGATCAGGAGAGTGGGACTGAAGTGCAGCCAGAATTTCAGGAGCAGCCCCTTCAAATAATAAAACAGGGGCTGCAACCTTGTGCATTCCATAAAAACATGGAACACGGACTCTTCCAGACCGCAGAAATTGCAGGCGGCCTGGGAGTCCGTGAACCGGCTTAAAAATTTGTTGCACGGCACTGCTCCGTGCACCACCCTCCAGGCCAAGTCCCCGATGAATAGTGGGAGGACCCCTGCATAGAGTGCCCTCCATCGGGGACCCCCGCCTCCTCCGGACGGCAAGATGGTACGCCATGGCGTGTCCGGACGGCTGGCGAGGATGGCAAAGTTGAGGGTGTGCAGGAGCAGCCCGTACAGGAAACCCCTCCGCGCGGAACTGAAAGGCACGGAGGGGATTTCCCCGAGGCGGCTCAAGTTGTGAGGCGCCGGCTCCCGAGGGAGGTTCCGGGGTTTGGCGCCGATGAGGAATTCCGTCCGGACGGGGGTTAGTTCGGACGGGATCTCCCCACGTGCCTGAGCCTCCTCGATGCACCTAACGGAGTCAGGGCCCAGAGCTGTTTTTAGCGACTCGATGGCATCGGCCGCGTGGCGGACGTTGGCAGAATTTAGGCGCCGCGCCAGCGTGTCTGGCGCCATCCAGCCCGCTCCTCCGCCATCGAGCAGGTCCCTGACCCTGGTCACCTCACCAGCTACAGCCCTCTCTTCCGACCGCCACATAAAACCTCGGCCGTGGAGGTACGGATTCCCGAGCAGCGGTTCCTGCAGGACGGCCGCCACTCCAGCCGGCGGAGAGCTGCGCTTGGTGGAGACTTTGTTCCAGACCCTGATGAGTTCCCTGTAAAAGACAGGCAGCTCCCGGAGGGCGGTCCTGGCACCCCCCAAGTTCACAAACAGGAGCTGCGTGTCATAATTGAGGTCGCGCTGCTGGCGGAAGAAATACCTCGCCAGAGCGCACCACCTAGGAGGGGGCTCGCCGTAAATGTATCTCTGCAGGGTCTGAAGACGGAAAGTCGCGAGCTGGGCGCTGACGCACACCAACGACTGACCGCCCTCCTCAAGCGGGAGACTCAAGACCGCGGCAGAGACCCAGTGCTTCCTGTTGTTCCAGAAGAAGTCCACCAGCTTCTTCTGTATCTTGGCGACAAACGCAGGGGGAGGGGTCAAAGTGACCAGCCGGTACCACAACATTGCGGCCACCAGCTGGTTTATGACTAGCGCTCGACCCCTGTAGGACAGCACTCGGAGCAGTCCTGTCCAGCGCCCTAGGCGAGCGGTGACCTTGGCCTTCAGCTCCTGCCAGTTCGCCGGCCAGGCTCCCTCGTCGGGGCTAAGGTAGACTCCCAGATAGAGGAGATGGGTCGTGCTCCAGGCAAAAGGCCTGAGCTCCTCCGGCAGGGAGTCCACCCGCCACTGACCCACCAGGAGTCCGGAACATTTCTGCCAGTTGATCCTGGCGGAGGACGCGGCCGAGTAAATCTCCTGGCACTCACGCATCCTCCGCAGGTCAGCGGGATCCTCTAACGCGAGGAGCACGTCATCGGCGTAAGCCGAGAGGACGACCTCCACGCCCGGCCCTTGCAGAGCCAGTCCCGTCAACCTCGTCCGCAAGAGGCGCAGGAAAGGCTCCACGCAAACGGCGTATAACTGGCCGGACATGGGGCATCCCTGGCGCACCCCTCTCCTAAAGCGAAGTGGCGCCGTCAAGGACCCGTTAACCTTAATCAGACACTCCGCGGCGGCGTACAAAAGTCGGATCCGGGCGACGAAATGCGTCAACACCCATGAAGGACGGTTTGTCTACAACAGGTGTCCTTTTGGAATTCATTCGGCTACAGCCATATTTCAGAGGAATATGGAAAGACTGCTAAAATCCGTCCTAGAACTGTCGTGTTTCAAGATGATATTCTGGTCACAGGTCGCGACACTGCTGAACATCTGAACAACCTTGAGGAAGTTCTACATCGACTGGACAAAGCGGGATTCAGGCTGAAATGTTCAAAATATATCTTCATGGCACCTGAAGTTCAATTCCTGGGGAGGAAGATTGCTGCTGATCAGGCCTACGGATTCGAAAAACAAGGCCATCTAAAATGTACCCAGGCCTCAGAATGTAACGGAGCTGCATTCATTCCTTGGGCTACTCAACAACTTCGGTAATTTTTTTACCCGGATTGATCACTTTACAAGAGCCACTGCACATGCTGCTCAGAAAAGACGACAACTGGGTCTGGGGTGTATCTCAAGATAGAGCTTTTGAGAAAGGTAAGAATCTGCTCTGTTCAAACAAGCTGCTGCTTCACTATGATCTGTGTAAGCGTCTTGTATTGGCCTGTGATGTTTCATCATATAGGGTAGGCTGCGTACTCCAACAAGCAAATGAGTCGGGTAAACTACAACCTATTGCGTATGCTTCGAGAAGTTTGTCAAAAGTGGAAAGAGCTTACAGTATGGTAAAAAAAGAAGCTTTGGCCTGTGTGTATTGGGTAAAAAAAATGCATCAGTACCTGTTTGATCAACGCTTAGAAGGCACGGAGGGAATTTCCCCGAGGAGGCTCAAGTTGTGAGGCGTCGGCTACTGAGGGAGCTTTCGGGGCTTGGCGGCGATGAGGAATTCCTTCCACACGGGAGTCAGTTCAGATGGGATCGCCCCACGTGCTTGAGCATCCTCGACACACCTAACAGAGTCAGGGCCCATTGCGCATCAGCTCTACAACTCTTTTTGGTTGTAAACAAAATAAACATTAAATCAAGTGCCCCCTGATTAAGAGGGGGGGGACACTCCAGACATTTTTCAAGTGCCCCGTTTTTTTTTTTAGGGCACTAAAAATGCAAATCAAACAAGTACCCCCTGGTTAAAAGGGGGCGGGGGCACTAAAAACTGGGTAATTAAAACAAATTAAACTTTAAAACATATAAAACCAAATTAAAATTTGGCTGACGGGGGTAATAATGCAATCCAGTCCCTCGGGCGCCCACCTCTCGCGGAAGGCCGCGAGCGTACCAGTGGACACCGCGAGCTCCATCTCCAGGGACACCCTGGCTCGGATGTACGCACAGAAGAGAGGCAGGCAGTCAGGCTGAACGACCCCCTCGACCACCCGCTGCCTGGACCGGCTGATGGCACCCTTGGCCGTGCCCAGGAGCAGTCCTACGAGGAGGCTCTCGTACCTACCCGCTCCCCTCCGCTCAGGGTGCTCAAAGATCAGGAGTGTGGGACTGAAGTGCAGCCAGAAATTGAGGAGCAGCCCCTTTAAATAATGAAACAGGGGCTGCAACCTCGCACACTCCATAAAAACATGTAACACGGACACCTCTAGACCGCAGAAATTGCAGCCGGCCTGGGAGCCCGTGAACCGGCTTAAAAATTTATTGTACGGGACTGCTCCGTACACCACCCTCCAGACCAAGTCCCCGATAAACAGTGGGAGGACTCCCGTGTAGCGTGCACTCCATCGGGGACCCCCGCCTCCTCCGGACGGCAAGATGGTACGCCATGGCGTGTCCGGATGGCAGATGTGCATGGCAAGGTGGAGAGTGTGTAGGAGTAGCCCGTACAGGAAACCCCTCCGCGCAGAACTGAAAAGGACGGAGGGGATTTCCGCGAGGAGGCTCCAGTTGTGAGGCGCTGGCTCCTGAGGGAAGTTTCGGGCTTGGTGCCCATGAGGAATTCCTTCCAGACGGGAGTCAGTTCGGACGGGATCTCCCCACGTGCTTGAGCCTCCTCGACACACCTAACGGAGTCAGGGCCCAGTGTGCAACAACTCTACAACTCTTTTAGGGAAGCAAAATAAACATTAAATCGTGCCCCCGAATCTGGGGGACACTCCAGACACTTTTCACGAGCCCTTTTTTGTTTTATTTGGTGATTTTTATGGTTTTTTAAAGTTTTTTTGGGGGCAGTAAAACCACAGATATATATATATTACAAGTGCCCCCTATAAAAGGGGAGGGGGACACTAAAACCGGCAATTAAAACAAATTAAACTTCAAAACATATAAAATCAAATTAAAATTTGGTTGCCAGGGGTAACGATGCACTCCAGTCCCTCCGGCGCCCACCTCTCGCGGAAGGCCATGAGCGTACCGGTGGACACCGCATGCTCCATCTCCAGGGACACCCTGGACCGGATGTAACCGCGGAAGAGAGGCAGGCAGTCAGGCTGAACGACTCCCTCGACCGCCCGCTGCCTGGACTGGCTGATGGCCCCCTTGGCCGTGCCCAAGAGCAGTCCTACGAGGAGGCCCTCGGACCTACCCGCTCCCCTCCGCACAGGGTGCCCAAAGATCAGGAGTGTGGGACTGAAGTGCAACCAGAATTTCAGGAGCAGCCCCTTTAAATAGTTGAACAGGGGCTGTAACCATGCACATTCAATAAAAACATGGAACACGGACTCCTCCAGACCGCAGAAATTACAGGCGGCCTGGGAGCCCGTGAACCGGCTTAAAAATTTGTTGCATGGGACTATTCCGTGCACCACCCTCCAGGCCAAGTCCCCGATAAATAGTGGGAGGACTCCCGCGTAGAGTGCACTCCATCGGGGACCCCCGCCTCCTCCGGACGGCAAGATGGTACGCCCTGGTGTGTCCGGACGGCAGACGAGGATGGCAAGGTTGAGAGTGTGCAGGAGCTGCCCGTACAGGAAACCCCTCCACGCAGAACTGATAGGCACGGAGGGGATTTCCCCGAGGCGGCTCAAGTTGTGAGGCGCCGGCTCCCGAAGGAGGTTATGGGGTTTGGCACCGATGAGGAATTCCAACCGGATGGGGGTCAGTTCGGATGGGGTCGCCCCACGTGCTTGAGCCTCCTCGACACACCTAACAGAGTCAGGGCCCAGAGCTGTTTTTAGCGACTCGATGGCATCGGTCGCGCGGCGGACGTCGGCTGAATTTAGGCGTCGCGCCAGCATGTCTGGCGCCATCCGGCCTGCTCCTCCGCCATCGAGCAGGTCCCTGACCCTGGTCACCTCACCAGCCACAGCCCTCTCATCCGACTGCCACCTAAAAACTCGGTCGTGGAGGTACGGATTCCCGAGCAGCGGCTCCTGCAGGACAGCCACCACTCCAGCCGGTGGAGAGCTGCGCTTGGTGGAGACTTTGTTCCAGACCCTGGTGAGTTCCTTGTAAAAGACAGGCAGCTCCTGGATGGCGGTCCTGACGCCCCCCCCAAGCTCACAAACAGGAGCTGCGTGTCGTAGTTGAGGCCGTGCTGCTGGCGGAAGAAATACATCGCCAGAGCACGCCACCTAGGAGGGGGCTCGACGTAAAGGTATCTCTGCAGGGTCTGAAGACGGAAAGTCGCGAGCTGGGCGCTGACGCACACCAACGACTGACCGCCCTCCCCAAGCAGGAGACTCAAGACCGCGGCAGAGACCCAGTGCTTCCTGTTGTTCCAGAAGAAGTCCATCAGCTTCTTCTGTATCTTGGCGACAAATGCAGGGGGAGGGATCAAAGTGACCAGCCGGTACCACAGCATAGCGGCCAGCAGCTGGTTTATGACTAATGCTCGACCCCTGTAGGACAGCACTCGGAGCAGTCCTGTCCAGCGCCCTAGGCGAGCGGCGACCTTGGCCTCCAGCTCTTGCCAGTTCGCCGGCCAGGCTTCCTCGTCGGGGCTAAGGTAGACTCTCAGATAGAGGAGATGGGTCGTGCTCCAGGCAAATGGCCTGAGCTCCTCCGGCAGGGAGTCCACCCGCCACTGACCCACCAGGAGTCCGGAACATTTCTCCCAGTTGATCCTGGCGGAGGATGCGGCCGAGTAAATCTCCTGGCACTCACGCATCCTCCACAGGTCAGCGGGATCCTCTACTGTGAGGAGCACGTCATCAGCGTAAGCCGAGAGGATGACCTCCACGCCCGGCCCTTGCAGAGCCAGTCCCGTCAACCTCATCCGCAGGAGGCGCAGGAAAGGCTCCACGCAGATGGCATATAACTGGCCGGACATGGGACATCCCTGGCACACCCCCCTCCTAAAGCGGAGGGGCGCCGTCAAGGACCCGTTAACCTTAATCAGACACTCTGCGGCGGCGTACAAAAGTCGGATCCGGGCGACGAAATGCGTCCCGAACCCGAAAGCGCGCAGAGTTCCGAACAGATAATCGTGATCCACCCTGTTGAACGCCTTCTCTTGGTCAAGGGTTAGGAAGGCGACCGACAGACCAGCCTCCTGGGAGTGATGGATGAGGTCCCGGACCAGATGGATGTTATTGTGGAATGTCCGGCCCGGGACCGTGTAGGACTGGTCGGAGTGGATCATGTGATCTAGCACGGAGCCAAGGCAAGCAGACATTAATCTGAAAGGTGGCAGGGCAGCAGGAGGCGCAGGAGGCGCCGTGGCTGCGGAGGCCGCCTGCGCATACGTCTTTTCTGGCCCTGCCACCGGCGTGGATAGGGACGCCATCACGGGGTCCCTTTAAGGGCTACACTCACCCCAAAGTCACAGGCCTTAAGGTCTTAATGGCCTCGTTTAAAGCTGAGAAGAAGGAGCTCTCAAAGAGGCACACCTCTCCCCTGGTTAATGATTGGGGCGGGGCCTTACTCCCTCTGCTCAGTTGTCTAAATGAGTTTTTAATTAATTGATTTAGGAGAAAGGAGCTCTCAGAGAGAGAGGGGAGAGACAGAGAGAGAGAGTGACAGAGAGAGAGAGAGAGGTGGGTGGGAAAGAGGGAAGCTGTGAGGGCAGGTCTCCCCTCACAGTGCTGGGTGGGTCTTTGCTGGGGTGCACTCCCCCGATGGCAAAAGAACAAAGTCTTATAGATGATCTTCAGATGGGGGAAGAAGATGTCTTCACCTGGGGCAGCTGAAGCTATCCAGGCACAGCACTCCCAACGATGTTATTTGGTGATTAAATAAATCTTCAGCCAGGTAGCTCCAGCTATCCCAGGCCAGGCAGTGGGGGATGGGTGCTTCAGTGGTGTGTGGAGTCTAGTTTTTAGCATGGCCCCCACACACACTTCCACACACACCCCCCCCCCACTATGTTCCGGCCCTCGAATTATTCTTCTTTCCTCCCCCCACCGATAAAACAAAGTCTTTCGAGGAGTACACCAATACACCCACCCATTGTTTTAAACTGGCTCTCCCTCCTTCCACTATGGCTAATGATATTTCCAGAAGTTGGCAATATTATTTGTTCTTTTCCCCTCTCTCCAACTCTCTGTGGCAGTGTGGTAATAGAAGTTCTTTCTCTCTTCCTCTCCCTCTGGATGGTGAAGTGTGGTAAGCCCTTTCCTCCTCTTCCTGGGGTGTTGTACAGGGATCTCCACAGGCCTCAGGCAGGAGCTGAAGCAGGAGCTCCTTCCCTCACTGCTCCAGGCTCCAAATGATTAGGCCAGGCCTCCAACAGCTCTACAACTCTTTTGGGGGGGAACAAAATAAACATTAGATCAAGTGCAACCCGATCTGGGGGACACTCCAGACACTTAACTGCCCCATTTTTTAATAAATTTTTTTTTTTTGGTTTTTTGTGTTTTTTTGTGATTTTTTTGGGGGGCATTCAAACCATATATTTTACATGCCCCCTATAAAAGGGGAGGGGGACACTAAAAATCCGGCAATTAAAGCAAATTAAACTTTAAAACATATAAAATCAAATTAAAATTTGGTTGCCGGGGGTGATGATGCACTCCAGTCCCTCCAGCGCCCACCTCTCGCGAAGGCCGCGAGCTTACCGGTGGACACAGCGTGCTCCATCTCCGGTGACACCCTGGCGCGGATGTATGCGCGGAAGAGAGGCAGGCAGTCGGGCTGAACGACCCCCTCGACCGCCCGCTGCCTGGACCGGCTGATGGCACCCTTGGCCGTGCCCAGGAGCAGTCCTACGAGGAGGCCCTCGGACCTACGCTCCCCTCCGCACAGGGTGCCCAAAGATCAGGAGTGTGGGACTGAAGTGCAACCAGAATTTCAGGAGCAGCCCCTTTAAATAATGAAACAGGGGCTGCAACCTCGCACACTCCATGAAAACGTGGAACATGGACTCCTCCAGACCGCAGAAATTGCAGCCGGCCTGGGAGCCCGTGAACCGGCTTAAAAATTTGTTGCACGGGACTGCTCCGTGCACCACCCTCCAGGCCAAGTCCCTGATAAATAGTGGGAGGACTCCCACGTAGAGTGCCCTCCATCGGGGATCCCTGCCTCCTCCGGACGGCAAGATGTTGTGTCATGGCGTGTCCGGACGGCAGACGAGGATGGCAAGGTGGAGAGTGTGCAGGAGCAGCCCATACAGGAAACCCCTCCACGCAGAACTGAAAGGCACTGAGGGGATTTCCCCGAGGCGGCTCAAGTTGTGAGGCGCCGGCTCCCGAGGGAGGTTCCGGGGTTTGGCGCCGATGAGGAATTCCGTCCAGATGGGGGTCAGTTCGGACGGGATCGCCCCACGTGCTTGAGCCTCCTCGACACACCTAACGGAGTTAGGGCCCAGAGCTGTTTTTAGCGACTCGATGGCATCGGCCGCGCGGCGGACATCGGCCGAATTTAGGCGCCGTGCCAGCATGTCTGCCGCCATCCAGCCCGCTCCTCCGCCATCGAGCAGGTCCCTAACCCTGGTTACCTCGCCAACCACAGCCCTCCCGTCCGACTGCCACCTAAAACCTCGGTCGTGGAGGTACGGATTCCCGAGCAGTGGCTTCTGCAGGACGGCCGCCACCAGCCGGTGGAGAGCTGCACTTGGTGGAGACTTTGTTCCAGACCCTGGTGAGTTCCTTGTAAAGGACAGGCAGCCCCTGGACAGTGGTCCTGACGCCCCCCAGTCTCACAAACAGGAGCTGCGTGTCGTAGTTGAGGCTGTGCTGCTGGCGGAAGAAATACGTCGCCAGCGCACGCCACCTAGGAGGGGGCTCGACGTAAAGGTATCTCTGCAGGGTCTGAAGGTGGAAAGTCGCGAGCTGGGTGCTGACGCACACCAACGACTGACCGCCCTCCCTAAGCGAGAGACTCAAGACTGTAGCAGAGACCCAGTGCTTCCTGTTTTTCCCGAAGAAGTCCACTAGCTTCTTCTGTATTTTAGCGACAAACGCAGGGCGAGGGGTCAAAGTGACCAGCCGGTACCACAGCATAGCGGCCAGCAGCTGGTTTACGACTAGCGCTCGACCCCTGCAGGACAGCACTCGGAGCAGTCCTGTCCAGCGCCCTAGGCGAGTGGCGACCTTGGCCTCCAGCTCTTGCCAGTTCGCCGGCCAGGCTTCCTCGTCGGGGCTGAGGTAGACTCCCAGATAGAGGAGATGGGTCGTGCTCCAGGCAAAAGGTCTGAGCTCCTCCAGCAGGGAGTCCACCCGCCACTGACCCACCAGGAGTCCGGAACATTTCTCCCAGTTGATCCTGGCGGAGGATGCGACCGAGTAAATCTCCTGACACTCACGCATCCTCTGCAGGTCAACGGGATCCTCTACCATGAGGAGCACGTCATCGGCGTAAGCCGAGAGGACGACCTCCACGCCCGGCCCATGCAGAGCCAGTCCCGTCAACCTCGTCCGCAGGAGGCGCAGGAAAGGCTCCATGCAGATGGCATATAACTGGCCGGACATAGGGCATCGCTGGCGCACCCCCCTCCTAAAGCGAAGGGGCGCCATCAAGGACCCGTTAACCTTAATCAGACTCTCCGCGGCAGCGTACAAAAGTCGGATCCGGGCAACGAAATGCGTCCCGAACCCGAAAGTGCACAGAGTTCCGAACAGATAGTTGTGATCCACCCTGTCGAACGCCTTCTCTTGGTCGAGAGATAGGAAGGCGACCGACAGACCAGTCTCCTGGGAATGATGGATGAGGTCCCGGACCAGATGGATGTTATCGTGGATTGTCCAGCCCGGGACCGTGTAGGACTGGTTGGGGTGGATCATGTGGTCCAGCACAGCGCCAAGGTGAGCAGACATCGCCCTGGCGAAGATTTTGTAGTCCGTGCTGAGGAGGGAGACCGGGCGCTAGTTCTTAAGTAGGCGGAGATCACCCTTCTTAGGCAGCAGGACGATGACTGCCCTGCGCCAAGAGAGGGGCATCTCCCCGGTCACCAAACTTTCCCCCAGGACAAGCGTGTAGTCGCCCCCCAGAACGCCCTGTGGAACTCCATGATCAGCCCATCCAGCCCCGGGGCTTTTCCGCTCGAGAGCCGGTTGAGGACGCCGGTCAGCTTAGCGGAGCTTCCAGATTTTCACTGCCCTTCGGCCGACCCTGAGAAGGTCCTCCCACAAAACTCTACGCGCTTCCTCGCTGGACGGCTCAGGAGAGAACAGAGCCCCGTAATATTCACGGGCCCTGTTGCTGATGCCCTCCGGATCCGAGACGAGAGAGCCGTCGTCGGCCAGCAGCGTCAAGAGCAGCTTATGGACACTCTGTCTTTTTTCCAGTGAGTAGAAGAAGGGGGAGCCGCGGTCCAGATCCCGCAGGAACTGGATCCGTGATCTCACGAACGCGCCTCGGGACCCGACGAACTGCAGGTCCTTCAGCGCGGCCTTCTTCGCTTCGTACACCGTCCGCAGGGCCGGGTCTCGACGACTTGACTGAGACGGGCTTCCAGGTCGAGCACCTCTTTTTCTAGGCGCCCGACTCTGGCCGCCCGCTCCTTGGTCGACCCCCTCGCGTACTCTTGACAGAAGACACAGACGTGAGCCTTGCCCACATCCCACCATAGCCTCAAGGAGGGGAAGCCCCCCTGCTTCCTTCTCCAGTCGGACCAGAATCGACGGAACGAGTCCTGGAACCGCTCGTCCTCCAGCAGCTGGTTGTTAAAGTGCCAGTACGCGGACCCCGTCCTCGCGCGGAGCGAAGCGAGCTCCGCCCACACCAGGTGGTGGTCCGAACACGGCACCGATCGCATGGAGGCTGCCAGAACGCAGGAGATGTACGCCCGAGAAACGTAAAGGTGGTCGATTCTGGACCATCCTCTTCCAGGCCTCACCCAAGTAAAGGCGCTGGAGTCGGGGTGGAGATTTCGCCAGACATCCACCAAGTCGAAGGACCCAACTAGGTCCCTCAACTTCTCCATCGCCGTCATGCACTGCGGGGCATCGGAGCGGTCCCTCGCCTCGAGGGTGCAGTTAAAATCCCCCCCGAGGACAATTCAGTCGCCGACATTGACGGAGCCAAGAAGAGCGGACACTTCTTCGAAGAAGCATGTTTCTGCGGGCCGGGCTGAGGGGCATACACGTTCACGAGATGGAGCGGCACGTCCCCCGGGCGAACTGTTACGTGCAGCAAGCGGCCTGGCACGGGCTCCTCGACCCCCAAGATCTCCAGCTGAAAATGCGGGGCCAGCAAGGTGGCCACCCCACAAGAAGTGGTGGTGAGGTGGCTCATGCAGACCTCTCCTTGCCATTCCAGGAGCCACGTGGCTTCTTCTCCCGGAACGGTGTGAGTTTCTTGCAGGAAGCACACCGCATATTTCCCCTCCCGCAGGAGCGAAAAATTGTAAAATCTACGGTGTGCCTCTCTGCCACCGTTGATGTTGAGGCTGGCTATGGTAATCTTCATGACAAAAGCCTAGTGCAACCTCAACCTTAACTTACAGTGGGAGGGGAGTGGAGTCATTTGTTGACCTCCACTCCTTCAGCAGCCCAGCGAGGAACATTTTGAGCCGGCGCAGCTCAAGGCTTTGCGCCTTTGATAAGGGCCCGCCTGTGGCCATGGTTTTAGCTCGGCGCGGACGGGCCTGATGAGCAGCGCCGGCTCAGACCATTTTTCCAGGGCCAGATGGGCTCGGTTGCGGCGACCCTGGCTCTGGACCATAAAATCCCGGAGCTCCTTTACAGGAATGAGCGGGGACTCAGCGGCGGGCATGAGGAGATCCACCGCCTCACTGGCGATGGACTCCAGATCTTCTCCCGCGTCCTCCACCGAGTCCCCACCCCCCTCCGGGAGGTCGCCGCCAGCAGCCGGTCCGTCAACCAAACGAGGTACGGAAAATAGCCTGGCCGCTCCGTCTGGCCCTGTCTCTGCCCCGATCCCACCCCCAGGATTGTCGGCAGTGGAGTCCCCACTGGGCTCTTTTAATTATGCTGCCGGGTCAGGAAGCGGCAGAGGAAGGGGTTCCCCCTCCGCCCCAGGCACCGGGGAACATGGAGAGACCTGCTCGAAAAACTGCTCCAGGTCCTCCAAGTCCCCCGTCTCCAAAGTTGGGGGCAAGGGATGGTATTCTGACCCCTCCCCGCCGCCACTCACCGGCCCAGCGTGTGCAGGTTGATTACAATTTTTAAAATTTTCTATTTCTGCCGGATCGAGCAAGTCCCGGAGGGTGTTGAGTATTTGCTGGGTGGGCTCAGGTTCGCCCGCCTCAGTCCCCGGGACGCCCGACCCGGCGGCGACGCATTCCTCCGCCGGCCCTACGCCATCCACAACAGGCAGATCCTCCTCGCCATCCCCAGAAGGCAGAGGCTGGGCAGCCTCAACTGTCTCACCCTCCCCGGGGCAGATTCCCCCCCACCTACGGCGCGGTTTGGGGGCGCTGGTGGGGGACGCAGGACACGCGGCAGGCACCGACTCCTCTGCGGAGGGATATTGCTCTTGTTGAAGGTGCCCTCCATCGTCTCCTCCCGCGCCAGCCGGACAAAAAGCTGGCGGCGGAAGGAGAACACGTGCCGCAGGCTGGTCTCCCTGAGGCCGAGCGGTATCGGGTTAATCCCCGACCTTACCTCCCCCAGTTGATGTAGGAGGGGGAGCAGGAGCTCAGCGGGATCAAAGGGCGGGACGTTGGAAAGAATGACCCTCTGCGCGGTGGCCCAACGTGAGCCCCTTTTCAAGGGCCAGGGAAACCGCCCGCTCCGACCCCAGGAAGAACACAGCCTTCCCGGACATCTTGGAGGCTGCGACAATGGCCGAGGGGCCGACTACCCCAGCCATTGCCCGCACGCACTCCTCAATGGTCATAGTGGGGTGAGTGTAGCTCTTGACCCCGTTGTGGGCTGGCTGTGTCGGACCCCATTTTGGTAAAGACTTTAACGTCGGCGCTGGGAGCGTGCGCTGTAAGGATGCAGATCATAATGTTATCAGCATGTAACAGATTGAAAAATAATTAGACCATTGCTGTCCTTAAACAAGATTTCCGCTGCCTGGATTGCACCGGTGGAGCCCACCAGTACTCACCAAAGTGCCTTTCAAGATTCATCGTGGTCTGCTGCATGCTCCAGAACCTCGCCATCATGAGTGCACAGTCCTTGCCACCAGGCATACGGTGAGCAGCTGAGGAAGAGGAGAAGCAGAAGGAGGTGGAAGAAGAGGAGGAGGAAGAGGAGGAAGCGAAGAGGAGGAGGAAGTGGAAGATGAGGAAGCGGAAGAGGAGGAAGTGGAAGGGAGGAGGCAACCCAGATAATCCCTTCCGGCCTGCACTGTCCATGATCGATTCATCTGATTGTGGTACCAGTGAACGCAACCCCAATTCCACATTCAACGATAGTCCCACACATTCCCTTCCATTTGTTACTGACCAGAACTGTGTTCTCTCAGCCACAATTCTACAATAAAAAAACCACAAAACAAAAATTCCAAACCAATTTTACAAATCAAAACATTACAATATTTCATACAATTGTCAACTAATCACCCTTGTGCATTCACTTAATGCCTGTCCTCATGCTTTTGCCTGTCCTAGTGCTTCTACGCAGTGGTATCCCAGTGGCTGCAACACAACTAGAGGAAGGCTGTTGACTTTCAGTGGGAGAGATTGCAGATGGTCTTGCAGGATGACCAAAGCAGCTCTGGGCCTAGTAGGCCTGGCTTCGGACTGCACCACCTTGGGTTGGGTGGCAGCAGTCTCGGCTGGGCTGGCTGACAGACAACAGCAAGGGCACTAGTGGAATAGCAGTGCTGGGAGGACGAATGCTGTCATACTGATAGAAGGCAACAGGTTCAGGCTGCACTGACCCACTGTCACTTCCCCATGGCAGCTCCTCAACAAACCTAGTAATCTACATGTGCGGGAAGTGTATCCGCCTGCAGCTCCTGACAGACCGCATTGCGGCACTGGAGCTGCGGCTGGATGAACTCTGGAGCATCTGCGATGCTGAGAATGTCATGAATAGCACGTTTAGCGAGTTAGTCTTACTGCAGGTAAAGGGCACACAGCCAGATAGTAAATGGGTGACCAACAGGAAGAGCAGTACAAAGAAGGTAGTGCAGGGGTCCCCTGCGGTCATCCCCCTGCGAAACAGATACACCGCATTGGGTACTGTTGAGGGGGATGACTCATCGGGGAGAGCAGCCGCAGCCAAGTTCATGGCACCGTGGGTGGCTCTGCTGCAAGAAAATGAGTGGGAGAGCTATAGTGATAGGGGATTCGATTTTAAGTGGAAGAGATAGGCGTTTCTGCGGCCGCAACCGAGACCCCAGGATGGTATGTTGCCTCCCTGGTGCAAGGGTCAAGGATGATTCGGAGCTGGTTCAGGAAATTCTGAAAAGGGAGGGTGAACAGCCAGTTGTCGTGGTGCATATAGGTACCAACGATATAGGTAAAAAAAACGGGATGAGGTCCTATGAGACGAATTTAGGGAGCTAGGAGCGAAATTTAAAAAGTAGGACCTCAAAAGTAGTAATCTCAGGATTGCAACCAGTGCCACGTGCGAGTCAGAGTAGGAATCGCAGGATAGCTCAGTTGAATACGTCGCTTGAGGAGTGGTGCAAAAGGGAGGGATTCAAATTCCTGGGACATTGGAACCGGTTCTGGGGAAGGTGGGACCAATACAAACCGGACGATCTGCACCTGGGCAGGACGAGAACCAATGTCCGAGGGGGAGTGTTTGTTAGTGCTGTGGGGGAGGAGTTAAACTAACATGGCAAGGGGATGGGAACCTGTGCAGGGAGACAGAGGGAATTAAAATGGAGGCAGAAGCAAAAGATAGAAAGTAGAATAGTAAAAGTGGAGGGCAGAGAAACCCAAGGCAAAAAACAAAAAGGGCCACATTACAGCAAAATTCTAAAAAGACGAGACTGAAGGCTCTGTGCCTCAATGCGAGGACTATTCAGAATAAGATGGATGAATTAACTGTGCAGACATAGAAACATAGAAAATAGGTGCAGGAGTAGGCCATTCGGCTCTTCGAGCCTGCACCACCATTCAATGAGTTCATGGCTGAACATGCAACTTCAGTACCCCATTCCTGCTTTCTCGCCATACCCCTTGATCCCCCTAGTAGTAAGGACTACATCTAACTCCTTTTTGAATATATTTAGTGAATTGGCCTCAACAACTTGATGTAGTAGAGAATTCCACAGATTCACCACCCTCTGGGTGAAGAGGTTTCTCCTCATCTCGGTCCTAAATGGCTTACCCCTTATCCTTAGACTGTGACCCCTGGTTCTGGACTTCCCCAACATTGGCAACATTCTTCCTGTATCTAACCTGTCTAAACCTGTCAGAATTTTAAACGTTTCTATGAGATCCCCTCTCATTCTTCTGAACTCCAGTGAATACAAGCCCAGTTGATCCAGTCTTTCTTGATATGTCAGTCCCGCCATCCCAGGAATCAGTCTGGTGAACCTTCGCTGCACTCCCTCAATAGCAAGAATGTCCTTCCTCAAGTTAGGAGACCAAAACTGTACACAATACTCCAGATGTGTCCTCACCAAGGCCCTGTACAACTGTAGTAACACCTCCCTGCCCCTGTACTCAAATCCCTTCGCTATGAGGGCCAACATGCCATTTGCTTTCTTAACCGCCTGCTGTACCTGCATGCCAACCTTCAATGACTGATGTACCATGACACTCAGGTCTCGTTGCACCTCCCCTTTTCCTAATCTGTCACCATTCAGATAATAGTCTGTTTCTCTGGCTTTTACCACCAAAATGGATAACCTCATATTTATCCACATTATACTTCATCTGCCATGCATTTGCCCACTCACCTAACCTATCCAAGTCACTCTGCAGCCTCATAGCATCCTCCTCGCAGCTCACACTGCCACCCAACTTAGTGTCATCCGCAAATTTGGAGATACTACATTTAATCCCCTCGTCTAAATCATTAATGTACAATGTAAACAGCTGGGGCCCCAGCACAGAATCTTGCGGTACCCCACTTGTCACTGCCTGCCATTCTGAAAAGTACCCATTTACTCCTACTCTTTGCTTCCTGTCTGACAACCAGTTCTCAATCCACGTCAGCACACTACCCCCAATCCCATGTGCTTTAACTTTGCACATTAATCTCTTGTGTGGGACCTTGTCGAAAGCCTTCTGAAAGTCCAAATACACCACATCAAATGGTTCTCCCTTGTCCACTCTACTGGAAACATCCTCAAAAAATTCCAGAAGATTTGCCAAGCATGATTTCCCTTTCATAAATCCATGCTGACTTGGAACTATCATGTCACCTCTTTCCAAATGCACTGCTATGACATCTTTAATAAATGATTCCATCATTTTACCCACTACCGATGTCAGGCTCACCAGTCGATAATTCCGTTTTCTCTCTCCCTCCTTTTTTAAAAAGTGGGGTTACATTGGCTACCCTCCACTCCATAGGAACTGATCCAGAGTCTATGGTATGTTGGAAAATGACTGTCAATGCATCCGCTGTTTCCAAGGCCACCTCCTTAAGTACTCTGAGATGCAGATCATCAGGCCCTGGGAATTTATCGGGCTTCAATCCCATCAATTTCCCCAACACAATTTCCGGACTAATAAGGACTTCCCTCGGTTCCTCCTTCTTACTTGACCCTCTAACCCCTTTTATATCTGGAAGGTTGTTTGTGTCCTCCTCAGTGAATACCGAACCAAAGTACTTGTTCAATTGGTCTGCCATTTCTTTGTTTCCCGTTATGACTTCCCCTGACTTCCCCAGTTAACGGGTATGACGTAATTGGCATCACGGAGACATGGCTCCAGGGTGACCAAGGCTGGGAACTCAACATCGAGGGTTATTCAACATTTAGGAAGGATAGGCAGAGAGGAAAAGGAGGCGGGGTGGCGTTGCTGGCTGAAGAGGAAATTAATGCAATAGTAAGGAGGGACATTAACCTGGACGATGTAGAATCGGAATGGGTGGAGCTGCGGAATACCAAAGGGCAGAAAACGCTAGTGGGAGTTGTGTACAGACCACCAAACAGTAGTAGTGAGGTTGGGGATAGCATCAAACAAGAAATAAGGGGTGTGTGCAATAAAGGTACAGCAGTTATCATGGGCAACTTTAATCTACATATTGATTGGGCTAACCAAACTGGTAGCAATGCAGTGGAGGAGGATTTCCTGGAGTGTATTAGGGATGGTTTTCTTGACCAATATGTCGAGGAACCAACTAGAGAGCTGGCCATCCTCGAGTGGGTGATGTGTAATGAGAAGGGACTAATTAGCAATCTTGTTGTGCGAGGCCCCTTGGGGAAGAGTGACCATAATATGGTAGAATTCTTTATTAAGATGGAGATTGACAAAGTTAATTCAGAAACTAGGATCCTGAACTTAAGGAAAGGTAAGTTTGATGGGTTGAGGCAGGTATTGGCTAGAATAGACTGGCAAAGGATACTTAAAGGGTTGACAGTGGATAAGCAATGGCAAACATTTAAAGATCACATGGATGAACTTCAGCAATTGTACATCCCAGTCTGGAGTAAAAATAAAACGGGGAAAGTGGCTCAACCGTGGCTAACAAGGAAAATTAAGGATAGTGTTAAAACCAAGGAAGAGGCATATAAATTGGCTAGAAAAAGCAACAAACTTGAGGACTGGGAGAAATTTAGAATTCAACAGAGGAGGACTAAGGGTTTAATTAAGAGGGGGAAAATAGAGTACGAGAGGTAGCTTGCAGGGAATATAAAAACTGACTGCAAAAGCTTCTATAAATATGTGAAGAGAAAAAGATTAGAGAAGATAAACGTAGGTCCCTTGCAGTCAGATTAAGGTGAATTTATAATGGGGAACAAAGAAATGGCAGACCAATTGAACAAATACTTCAGTTCTGTCTTTACGAAGGTAGACACAAATAACCTTCCGAATGTACCAGGGGACAGTGGGTCTAGTGAGAAGGAGGAACTGAAGGATATCCTTATTAGGTGGGAAATTGTGTTAGGGAAATTGATGGGATTGAAGGCCGATAAATCCCCGGGCCTGATAGTCTGCATCCCAGAGTACTTAAGGAAGTGGCCCTAGAAATAGTGGATGCATTGGTGATCATTTTCCAACAGTCTCTCGACTCTGGATCAGTTCCTATGGACTGGATGGTAGCTAATGTAACACCACTTTTTAAAAAGGCGGGGAGAGAGAAAACGGGCAATTATAGACCGGTTAGCCTGACATCAGTAGTGGGAAAAATGTTGGAATCAATCATTAAGGATGAAATAGCAGCGCATTTGGAAAGCAGTGACAGGATCGGTCCAAGTCAGCATGGATTTATGAAAAGGAAATTATGCTTGATGAATCTTCTGGAATTTTTTGAGGATGTAACTAGCAGAGTGGACAAGGGAGAACCAATGGATGTGGTGTATTTGGACTTTCAAAAGGCTTTTGACAAGGTCCCGCACAAGAGATTGGTGTGCAAAATCAAAGCTCATGGTATTGGGGGTAATGTACTGACGTGGATAGAGAACTGGTTGGCAGACAGGAAGCAGAGAGTCAGGATAAACGGGTCCTTTTCAGAATGGCAGGCAGTGACAAGTGGAGTGCTGCAGGGCTCAGTGCTGGGTACCCAGCTCTTTACAAGATACATTAATGATTTAGATGAAGGAATTGAGTGTAATATCTCCAAGTTTGCAGATGACACTAAACTGGGTGGTGGTGTGAGCTGTGAGGAGGATGCTAAGAGGCTGCAGGGTGACTTGGACAGGTTAGGTGAGTGGGTAAATGCATGGCAGATGCAGTATAATGTGGATAAATGTGAGGTTATCCACGTTGGGAGCAAAAACACGAAGGCAGAATATTATCTGAATGGCGGCAGATTAGGAAAAGGGGAGGTGCAACGAGACCTGGGTGTCATGGTTCATCAGTCATTAAAAGTTGGCATGTAGGTACAGCAGGCGGTGAAGAAGGCAAATGGTATGTTGGCCTTCATAGCTAGGTGATTTGAGTATAGGAGCAGGGAGGTCTTACTGCAGTTGTACAGGGCCTTAGTGAGGCCTCACCTGGAATATTGTGTTCAGTTTTGGTCTCCTAATCTGAGGAAGAACGTTCTTGCTATTGAGGGAGTGCAGCGAAGGTTCGCCAGACTGATTCCAGGGATGGCGGGACTGTCACATGAGGAGAGACTGGATCAACTGGGCATTTATTCACTGGAGTTTAGAAGGATGAGAGGGGATCTCATAGAAACGTATAAGATTCTGACAGAACTGGACAGGTTAGATGCGGGAAGAATGTTCCCAATGTTGGGGAAATCCAGAACCGGAGGACGTAGTCTTAGGATAAGGGGTAGGCCATTTAGGATTGAGATGAGGAGAAACTTCTTCACTCAGAGAGTTGTTAACCTGTGGAATTCCCTGCCGCAGAGAGTTGTTGATGCCAGTTCATTGGATATATTTAAGAAGGAGTTAGATATGGCCCTTACGGCTGAGGGGATCAAGGGGTATGGAGAGAAAACAGGAAAGGGGTACTGAGGGAATGATCAGCCATGATCTTATTGAATGGTGGTGCAGGCTCGAAGGGCCGAATGGCCTACTCCTGCACCTATTTTCTATGTTTCTATGTTTCTACCGGAAGACAGATTGCTGGACTGCTGTGACACCCTGGAAGCCCCTTTCAACATTGGTCAACGCAACCACGATGGCAGCAGTCTGTCCTTGTCTGGCAGCAAGCTGAGCTTGCATGACTTCAGTTTGAGCTTCCGTTAAAGCACGCAGATGTTGGGTGGCTCCTGCTTGTGCTGCAATGGAAGCTAAGGCGGCTGCCATCAAATGCTGCATGATGGTTGGGTCTACAAATTTGTTGATGGATCTGCCCAGCCCTTCCATGCTGGAAAGGATGGGCTCCAAGATCTGCACAAAGCCTTGTGCAAGATTGGAGCTGGACTCCTCCATGCTCCTTGACATTACATTCAGACATTCTGGCAGGCCTGCCAATGCACCAAGCATTTCATTGTGCAAACTCATAAGCTTTGTTCTATTGGCCACTCCATCACTGAGTCCTGTGCAGCAGAACTCATGTGGAACCTTGCCCTCCGGGAAGCTCGCACCTTCGCTACCCTTTCCCCCTTCCCTGGCTGCAGCCCACTCATGCCCGGTGCCTCACCACATGCAGATCCCGCCTCTAAGCCACCATCTAAAGTCTGTGCAGTGTCAGTATCTGAGCTGGTGGCTGCGACTGTCAGATCAAGTGATGGTGTTTCTTCGTCATCATAACTCTCCTCTTCCTCTTGCACCACTGCCTGGCTGGGTTGTATTTCTTGGGTCTCTGAAATGAGAAAGGCACAAGTGTAAGGTTGTGGTACAGGGGTGGGGGGTGGCGGGGGAAGTAAGAGGTGCATGCTTACACCATCTGCAACTTGTAAGTCAGAAGAAATTGTGGGATGAAGGGGAAGTGGGATGTGGGAAGGAAGATTAGGTATGAGCACTCCGTCACCTTTAATGGTTTCAATGTCGCCACTGGCCACGGCCTCAGTCACAGCCACCCCAAGTATGGCAAGCACCATCTCCTCGAGCGGGGTAAGGATATGGGGTTACGCCTGTCCCCCTCTGGTTAGCTCCCACTACCTCCGGTTGTGGGCCACCTTGTCCTGCAAGAAAGAAGGAAGTGTATCAGTGAGTGTGGTTCATTGAAAATGCTGATGTAGCTGTCATGCTTGAATAGCTGGCAGTGTGTGCAAGCTGTGAGATGGGGGTGTGAGGTTTGCAACAGTGCGAAGTGTGTGAGGTTGAGGTGGAGCATATGAATGTGAGGTATGAGCCATGATTGATAGAGATTGTTGGTAGGTGAATGATGGGATTGTCGTGCAGAGTGTGAGGCTAGTGGTACAGTTTGTGGGATATGGCATTTGAAGATGAATTCACTGATCTTGACAACTCATGTGAGGTCATTAAACTTCTCCCTTCACTGCATCCAAATCCTCTGGGCTACACTGCTTGCCTTGACAGTGATGATTATCTGCTCCCATTCCCTTCTCAGCATCTGTCTGGAGGGCCTCCTGGCCCCTGTGGATATGGGACATTTCTCCTTCTGTCCACCTCCTGCACCAGGACCTCGAGTGCTACATCAGAAAATCTGGGAGCTTTCTTACTGCAATGTTGTGCCATCTTCACCCTTCCTGTAGGTCACACAGTCCTCTACAACGACTTCCAGTACCTGCTGCGCCCAGAATGCACCTCCTCTTTAAAAGGTGCAGGTTGGCTTTAAAAACTGCAGACTAGTTGTAATTGGTCTAGCCTCGAAGAAATTTGGGCCCCCTGCTGCACATGCAGCCACTCAGCAGCGCATTTAGTGCTGGGGTGCATGCCACTATCATTTTAATTAGCAGCCAGCACGAAATTTGCATGCTACCTGCATTACTTTGAACGGGTTCAAATTAAGCACACATTGCGATCCCTGCACCTGTTTTCAGGGGCTAGCCATAAAAGTTTTATTTTGTTTGAAACAAAAATGCATTGAGTACATTTTTGAATAAAAGCTTAAGATACAAATCATTAGAATCAGACCTTTATTTTTGGTTTCATTTTTAAATGTTTTTTTCAACTCTTTAGGATCTTTTCCTCTATAATAACACAGCAGACTTTGGATATTCCCATTTCAATCTTAACGGTAATTCTGTTATTCCCACCTTTGAGTACACCTGACACTCAAAATGTGGTGGATGAACAATCATTTTCACGGTGCAGTAAGTTTTACGGAAATGAAATAATTTGCTTGCCACAAATGTTATTCTTACATAATTTGCGAATGTTTTGCAGTATGTCAACAACAATGAAATCATCAGCCAGTTGAGTCTTGATTGTATCATGTCACTTGGATATTCAACAATGCACCAGAGACTAGCTTTCAGAAGAAAATTGCAGTAAATGTTAAGAAAAATAAGTTTGTGCTTCAAGAAATAAAAGAATTGGATTAATATATTGCCTTATCACATCATCAAAACACTTCAAAGTGCTTCATACAGTGAATTACTTTTTGGGGTGCAGTAGTTATTGTCATGTAGGCAACTATAAAAGGAAAGCAATATGACAGCAACAAAAAAACAAAATATAATTAGACTATTACATTCAACAGTATGTCTTCAAGATGTAATATAGCTCTTGAATCAAATGACATGTAGGTATTCCTCTTCAATGATCTTGACAGATACAGTTGTTTACTTTAGGAATCCTTTCCTTTATACTTATATTTGATTGTGAAGTGAGTTAACTTTGCTTCCTTCTTCAAAGGAAACCATGTCAAGTATTTGCATAGTTATGCCCTTCATTGGCACAGTAAAGAAAAGAGAAGGCATAATTTACAAAAGAAGAATAATAGGTATACACAAAACTCCTTCCTAAGTTGAAACTCCCCAAACGATCAAATGTTGTGATCATTGGACTAGTTTCCCCATAGAGAAATAAAGAAAATTGAAGGATGAATCAAATGGTGCATCTCTTAATGTCAGTATACAATGACAGTGCCACGAACACCAACAATAACATACATTTCATAGAATCATAGAAATTTACAGCACAGAAGGAAGCCATTTTGGCCCATCATGTCTGCACTGGCTGATCAAGAGCTATCCAGCCTAATCCCACTTTCCAGCTCTTGGTCCGTAGCCCTGTAGGGTTACAGCACTTTAAGTGCACATCCGAGTATTTATCAAATGTGGTGAGGGTTTCTGCCTCTACCACCCTTTCAGGCAGTGAGTTACAGACCCCCACCACCCTCTGGGTGAAGAAATTTCCCCTCATATCGCCTCTAAACCTCCCCCCAATTACTCTAAATCTATGACCCCTAGTTTTGACCCATCTGCCAACAGGTCCTTCCTATCCACTCTATCCAGACCCCTCATAATTTTATACACCTCAATCAGGCCTCCTCTTAGCCTCTCTGACCCAAAGAAAACAGACCCAGCATCTCCAATCTTACCTCATAGTCAAAATTCTCCAGTCCAGGCAACATTCTTGTAAATTTCCTATGCACCCGTTCCAGTGCAATCACATCTTTCCTGTAATGTGGTGACCAGAACTGCACACAGTACTCCAGCTGCGGCCTAACCAGTGTTTTATACAGTTCAAGCATAACATTCTTGCTCTTGTATTCCATGCCTCGACGAATAAAGGTAAGTATTCCATATGCCTTCTTAACCACCTTATCTACCTGGCCTGCTACCTTCAGGGATCTGTGGACCTGCACTCCAAAGTCCCTTTGTTCTTCTACACTTTTCAGTGTCGTACCATTTAATGTGTATTCCCTTGCCTTGTTAGACCTCCCCAAATGCATTACCTCACACTTATCCGGATTGAATTCCATTTGCCACTGTTCTGCCCACCTGACCAGTACATTGATATCTTCCTGCAGTCCGCAGCTTTCTTCTTCATTATCAACCACACAGCCTATTTTAGTGTCATCTGCAAACTTCTTAATCATACCTCCAACATTCAAGTCCGAGTCATTGATATATACCACAAAAAGCAAGGGACCCAGCACTGAGCGCTGTGGAACCCCACTGGATACAGACTTCCAGTCACAAAAACACCCATCAACCATTACCCTTTGCTTCCTGCCTCTGAGTCAATTTTGGATCCAACTTACCACTTTGCGCTGGATCCCATGGGCTTTTACTTTCGTGACCAATCTGCCATGTGGGACCTTATCAAAAGCTTTGTTAAAATTCTTATACACTACATCGTACGCACTACCCTCATCGACCCTCCTGGTTACCTCCACGAAAAATCAAATCAAGTTAGTCAGACACGACTTTCCCTGAACAAATCCATGCCGACTGTCCTTTATTAATCCATATCTTTCCAAATGAAGATTTATAATGTCTCTCGGGATTTTTTCCAATAATTTTCCCACCACTGAGGTTAGACTGACAGGCCTGTAATTACTTAGTCTATCCCTTTCTTCCTTTTTAAACAAGGGTACTGCATTAGCAGTCCTCCAGTGCTCTGGCACCACACATAGTCAGAGATGACTGGAAAATACTGGTCAGAGCCTCTGCCATTTGCTCTTTTGCTTCTCTTAACAGCCTGGGATATATTTCATCCAGACCTGGTAATTTATCCACTTTCAAAGCTGCTAAGACCCTTAATACTTCCTCTCTCTCACTGCAAAATCTGCTTCGCCCATCTCTTTGGTGAAAATTTAGGTAGGGTTTCTTGCATCAATAAACATCTTGGAGTGCTATAGGAGGGGTCAGGAGGATTTTGAGCAGAAAGTGAATAAATTCTCACCATACGTCCTCAAACACATGCCAGTGGCACTCATCATTCATCTGCCTGATTGTCCCCCTCACTGAATGCACTGCATCCATCGGATGCACATATACCTTGCAGACACTCCTAGGTCTATTGTGCCTCCTTGCAGGAGAAAGGAGCCCAAAATACAAAGGAGAGGGAGAAGACTGGAGGTTGTGCAGTTGACATCTGCAGAGAGCGAAGCCATAGAGATAAGTGGCATATCAGTATCCCTGACCATCGGAGATGGCAGACTTAGACTTCGCTGCTGCGTGGTGACAGCATTAAATATCATGTTGACTTAATTTCAGCACTGAATAAAATATGATGACCTTAATTATGCTCAAGTAAAATATTTTTACATTCCCATGACTAAATAATATCTGTCCCTTCCATCCTCCAGGGCCATCACATGAAGAACAGCATTCCATGCCCATTCTGGACAATGTTTCCTCAAAAGAGCTGCTTCCTTCTGTGGGTGCACTATCATAGGACACATGCTTATCAGGCCACTTCTGAAGTCGAGGTCCAACAGAAAACCCGTGACCTAAAGAACAGATGGTGGCTGGAGAAAGCTCAAGAAATCCAGCAGCTGGCCGACAACCACAACATGCGAGGATTCTTCAGCGCAGTCAAGACGACCTACGGGCTACCCCACTGCTGTCCAAGAATGGAGAGGTGCTCATCAAGGACAGAGAGGCAATCAGTGCCTGCTGGAAGGAACACGTCGAGGATCTCCTTAACCGAGACTCTGTCTTCGACGTGAGTGTCCTCAACTCCATCCCACAGCATGCCACTCGCCACCATCTCAGCACAATCCCAGCCCAGCATGAGGTTGGAAAGGCTATCCGACAACTGAAGAACAAGAAGGCATCAGCAGCTGGAATCCCTGCCGAAGCACTAAAACATGACGGAGAAGCACTACTGACGTGGATCTATGACCTCATCTCCCTTATCTGGAAGGAGGAGATCATGCCAGAATATCTCAGAGACGCTGTAATCATGACCATCTTCAAGAAAGGTGACAAGTCCGACTGAGGTAACTACAGAGGAGTTTCCCTGCTGTCGACCACCAAGAAAGTCATTGCAAGAATCCTCCTCAATCGCCTTCTCCCTGTGGCTGAAGAGCTCCTCCCAGAGTCGCAATGCGAATTCCGTCCACGAAGGGGCACAATGGACATGATCTTC
This sequence comes from Pristiophorus japonicus, assembly GCF_044704955.1. Lineage (NCBI taxonomy): Eukaryota > Metazoa > Chordata > Chondrichthyes > Pristiophoridae > Pristiophorus > Pristiophorus japonicus. The sequence goes on along the minus strand of NC_091977.1, from coordinate 115,471,397 downwards.
ACCGCGCGGCAGATACAAGAGGAATGCAGGGAACAGCACCAACCCTTGTACATGGCCTTCTTTGACCTCACAAAATCCTTCGATACTGTCAACCGTGAGGGATTACAGAGCGTCCTCCTCAGATTCGGTTGCCCTTAAAAGTTTGTCACCATCCTCCACCATGAGCCTGACCAATGGATCCATCACAGACCCATTCCACATTCAGACCGGGGTCAAGTATGGCTGTGTCATCGCACCAATGCTCTACTCGATCTTCCTTGCATAATGCTCCATCTCACTCTCAGCAAGCTCCCCGCTGGAGTGGAACTAAATTACAAGACAAACAGGAATCTGTTCAACCTCCGCTGCCTCCAGGCTAGATCCAAGGTCGTTCCATCCTCCATCATCGAATTACAGTATGCAGATGATGCTTGTGCCTGCGTACACTCGAAGGCCGAACTCCAAGCCATTATCAACACGTACGAGAGCATAGGCCTTACACTAAACACTAAGACAAAGATCCTCTACCAACCTGCCCCCGGCCACACAGCACTGCCCCCCCCCCCCCCCCCATTATCAATATCCTCGATGAGACCTTGAACAACGTCGACCATTTTCCATACCTTGGGAGCCTACTGCCAACATAGAAACATAGAAACATAGAAACATAGAAAATAGGTGCAGGAGTAGGCCATTCGGCCCTTCTAGCCTGCACCGCCATTCAATGAGTTCATGGCTGAACATTCAACTTCAGTACCCCATTCCTGCTTTCTCGCCATACCCCTTGATCCCCCTAGCAGTAAGGACCTCATCTAACTCCTTTTTGAATATATTTAGTGAATTGGCCTCAACAACTTTCTGTGGTAGAGAATTCCACAGGTTCACCACTCTCTGGGTGAAGAAGTTCCTCCGCATCTCGGTCCTAAATGGCTTACCCCTTATCCTTAGACTGTGACCCCTGGTTCTGGACTTCCCCAACATTGGGAACATTCTTCCTGCATCTAACCTGTCTAACCCCGTCAGAATTTTATATGTTTCTATGAGGTCCCCTCTCATTCTTCTGAACTCCAGTGAATACAAGCCCAGTTGATCCAGTCTTTCTTGATAGGTCAGTCCCGCCATCCCGGGAATCAGTCTGGTGAACCTTCGCTGCACTCCCTCAATAGCAAGAATGTCCTTCCTCAGGTTAGGAGACCAAAACTGTACACAATACTCCAGGTGTGGCCTCACCAATGCCCTGTACAACTGTAGCAACACCTCCCTGCCCCTGTACTCAAATCCCCTTGCTATGAAGGCCAACATGCCATTTGCTTTCTTAACCGCCTGCTGCACCTGCATGCCAACCTTCAATGACTGATGTACCATGACACCCAGGTCTCTTTGCACCTCCCCTTTTCCTAATCTGTCACCATTCAGATAATAGTCTGTCTCTCTGTTTTTACCACCAAAGTGGATAACCTCACATTTATCCACATTATACTTCATCTGCCATGCATTTGCCCACTCACCTAACCTATCCAAGTCGCTCTGCAGCCTCACAGCATCCTCCTCGCAGCTCACACTGCCACCCAACTTAGTGTCATCCGCAAATTTGGAGATACTACATTTAATCCCCTCATCTAAATCATTAATGTACAGTGTAAACAGCTGGGGCCCCAGCACAGAACCTTGCGGTACCCCACTAGTCACTGCCTGCCATTCTGAAAAGTACCCATTTACTCCTACTCTTTGCTTCCTGTCTGACAACCAGTTCTCAATCCATGTCAGTACACTACCCCCAATCCCATGTGCTCTAACTTTGCACATCAATCTCTTGTGTGGGACCTTGTCGAAAGCCTTCTGAAAGTCCAAATATACCACATCAACTGGTTCTCCCTTATCCACTCTACTGGAAACATCCTCAAAAAATTCCAGAAGATTTGTCAAGCATGATTTCCCTTTCACAAATCCATGCTGACTTGGACCTATCATGTCACCTCTTTCCAAATGCACTGCTATGACATCCTTAATAATTGATTCCATCATTTTACCCACTACCGATGTCAGGCTGACCGGTCTATAATTCCCTGTTTTCTCTCTCCCTCCTTTTTTAAAAAGTGGGGTTACATTGGCTACCCTCCACTCCATAGGAACTGATCCAGAGTCAATGGAATGTTGGAAAATGACTGTCAACGCATCCACTATTTCCAAGGCCACCTCCTTAAGTACTCTGGGATGCAGTCCATCAGGCCCTGGGGATTTATCGGCCTTCAATCCCATCAATTTCCCCAACACAATTTCCCGGCTAATAAGGATTTCCCTCAGTTCCTCCTCCTTACTAGACCCCCCGACTCCTTTTATAACCGGAAGGTTGTTCGTGTCCTCCTTCGTGAATACCGAACCAAAGTACTTGTTCAATTGGTCCGCCATTTCTTTGTTCCCCGTTATGACTTCCCCTGATTCTGACTGCAGGGGACCTACATTTGTCTTTACTAACCTTTTTCTCTTTACATATCTATAGAAACTTTTGCAATCCGTCTTAATGTTCCCTGCAAGCTTCTTCTCATACTCCATTTTCCCTGCCCTAATCAAACCCTTTGTCCTCCTCTGCTGAGTTCTAAATTTCTCCCAGTCCCCAGGTTCGCTGCTATTTCTGGCCAATTTGTATGTCACTTCCTTGGCTTTAATACTATCCCTGATTTCCCTTGATAGCCACGGTTGAGCCACCTTCCCTTTTTTATTTCTGTGGCAGACATCGATGATGAGGCCCAACACTGCCTTCAGTGTACCAGTGCAGCCTTCGGTCACCTGAGGAAGAGAGTGTTTGAAGATCAGGATCTCAAACCCGGTACCAAGCTCATAGTCTACAGAGCAGTGGTGATACAAGTTCTCCTATATGGCTCAGAGACATGGCTACGTACAGCAGGCACCTCAAAACACTGGATAAGTACCACCAATGCTGCTTCCGCAAGATCCTGCAAATCCACTGGCAGGATAGGTGCACTAACGTCAGTGTTCTCGCTCAGGCCAATATCCCCAGCATCTCAGCACTGACCATGTTCGATCAGCTCCGTTGGGCGGGCCACATCGTCTGCATGCCTGACATGAGACTCCCAAAACAAGCGCTCTACTCGGAGCTGCAACACGGCAGGCGAACCCCAGGTGGGCAGAGGAAATGTCTCAAGGACACCCGCGAAGCCTCTTTGAAAAAAATGTAACATCCCCAACGACATGTGGGCATCCCTGGCCCTGGACCACCCAAAGTAGAGGAAAAACATCCGGGAAAAATAGAAACATAGAAAATAGGTGCAGGAGTAGGCCATTCAGCCCTTCGAGCCTGCACTGCCATTCAATGAGTTCATGGCTGAACATTCAGTACCCCATTCCTGCTTTCTCGTCATACCCCTTGATCCCCCTAGTAGTAAGGACTACATCTAACTCCTTTTTGAATATATTTAGTGAATTGGCCTCAATAACTTTCTGTGGGAGAGAATTTCACAGGTTCACCACTCTCTGAGTGAAGAAGTTTCTCCTCATCTCGGTCCTAAATGGCTTACCCCTTATCCTTAGACTGTGACCCCTGGTTCTGGACTTCCCCAACATTGGGAACAATGTTCCTGCATCTAACCTGTTTAAACCCGTCAAAATTTTAAATGTTTCTATGAGATCCCCTCTTATTCTTCTGAACTCCAGTGAATACAAGCCCAGTTGATCCAGTCTTTCTTGATATGTCAGTCCCGTCATCCCGGGAATCAGTCTCGTGAACCTTCGCTGCATTCCCTCAATAGCAAGAATGTCCTTCCTCAAGTTAGGAGACCAAAACTGTACACAATACTCCAGGTGTGTCCTCACCAAGGCCCTGTATAACTGTAGTAATACCTCCCTGCCCCTGTAATCAAATCCCCTCGCTATGAAGGCCAACATGCCATTTGCCTTCTTAACCACCTGCTGTACCTGCATGCCAACCTTCAATGACTGATGTACCATGACACCCAGGTCTCGTTGCACCTCCTCTTTTCCTAATCTGTCACCATTCAGATAATTGTCTGTCTCTCTGTTTTTACAACCAAAGTGGATAACCTCACATTTATCCACATTATACTTCATCTGCCATGCATTTGCCCACTCACCTAACCTATCCAAGTCACTCTGCAGCCTCATAGCATTCTCTTCGCAGCTCACACTGCCACCCAACTTAATGTCATCCGCAAATTTGGAGATACTACATTTAATCCCCTCGTCTAAATCATTAATGTACAGTGTAAACAGCTGGGGCCCCAGCACAGAACCTTGCGGTACCCCACTAGTCACTGCCTGCCATTCTGAAAAATACCCATTTACTCCTACTCTTTGCTTCCTGTCTGCCAACCAGTTCTCAATCTACGTCAGCACACTACCCCCAATCCCATGTGCTTTAACTTTGCACGTTAATCTCTTGTGTGGGACCTTGTCGAAAGCCTTCTGAAAGTCCAAATACACCACATCAACTGGTTCTCCCTTGTCCACTCTACTGGAAACATCCTCAAAAAATTCCAAAAGATTTGTCAAGCATGATTTCCCTTTCACAAATCCATACTGACTTTGAACTATCATGTCACCTCTTTCCAAATGCGCTGCTATGACATCCTTAATAATTGATTCCATCATTTTACCGCCCTGTTTTCTCTCTCCCTCCTTTTTTAAAAAGTGGGGTTACATTGGCTACCCTCCACTCCATAGGAACTGATCCAGAGTCTACGGAATGTTGGAAAATGACTGTCAATGCATCCGCTATTTCCAAGGCCACCTCCTTAAGTACTCTGGGATGCAGACCTCGAGTCTGAACACCTCGAGTCTCTTTGCCAAGAGCAAGTTGAAGCCAAGCGTAAACAGTGGAAGGAGCGCACGGCAACCCAAGCCCCCCCACCCACCCATTCCATCAACCATCGTCTGCCTCACCTGTGACAGAAAATGTAGGTCCCGCATTGGACTCTTCAGTCACCTGAGAACTCATTTTTAGTGTGGAAGCAAGTCATCCTTGACTCCGAGGGACTACCTATGATGATGATCAGGCCCCAGCACAGATACAAGAACTTCAGTGGTTCTGTTAGTTAGGTGGCATATCACTTGGTGAATCATAGTTCATAAGTGAGCATGAGCAGAGAATGGTGGAAGGGACAGCTATGGAGAGTCTGGGTCAGAGGGCACAGTCCTCTCCAAGCTCTGCTCAGCTGACTAGAGATGCTGAGCCCAGGCAGCTATCAATGAAAGGAGAAGGGCAGCTGGTCAGCAGCAAATGTGCGAGGTACTGACAGGCCTGGCAGTGATACTGTCCACAATGGCAGAGAGGATGGAAGATTCCAGCTCAAGCATTTGAGGATTGATGTCGCAGGATAGAGTGGCCTCTTCTGTGGAACTTGAATTGCGGCACACTAATCAGTCACTGCAGGCCCTGACCATGGCCGTGCAAACCAGCGATGACAACATTTCTGCCGCCTTAAACAGGATGACAGATACCTTAGCCGTGGCTTTACAAGGTGCCACTGATCTGCTCCGAGTGCTCTCCCGCAGAGTGATAGGAGTGATGTGGTACTGGCCTAGGAGAGGAACAATGCCAAAACGAACATATAAGTGGGAACTCCACTCAAAGCATTCCCATGTCTCTCCCGTTGCCATTCCCTCAGCCAGTACCCAACCTGCTGCCTCCTCTCCCGATGGCCGTGCTTGTCCTTGGATAGGAGCAGGTGGAGCAATCTTTGATGGGTCCCTCACAGGCTCCAATACCCAGAGAACGTCAACCAAGAGAACCTCAGAAACTAGAGCAGGGATCTGAGCAGCCTGCCTCTACCTCTTCTGAAGCAACAGAGATTGCACCAGCTAGGAACAGTAGTTAAAGGAAAAGAAAAGCTTTGTAGTTAACCGAGAATATGTACATGCATGTTTATGAAAATGTTGTGTTAAGTTTCATTTATTTATTTATTCAAAAAAGTTTATTAATTTGCACCACTTTCCATGTTCACCGTTCTTGCCTGCTGAGTGCCAACTTGGGTTTTCAGCTGCTTGGTGATGAATGTGAAGATATGAATTGACTGAGACCAATTGGTGCATGTGCAATGGGTGGATGGTTGCTTCCAGGACTGCTTTCCGTCAGTGGGGGTAGGGGGCAGGGGATGTGATAGTTACTATGGTCCAGTGTGAGTTACTAACTGAAGCTTCAAACTATTAGGGCATCCCTGGCATCCCGAGCAGCAATGTGATCGGCTTGTCTGGCGTTGGTGGCACCATCTTCATCTTCCTCCTCTTCTTCCTCCTTCTATCCATTGTAATCCTCACCAGATGAAGAGTGTTGAATGGTTTGTTCCTCCTCCACCTCTAGTCCTCGCTGTAGCGCTATGTTGTGCGAACCACAGCACAGCACATTACCCTGGAGAATGGAAGGGCCCCTCCAGACCTATCCAGGCACCTGAAGCGCATCTTGAGCATTCCAATGGCTTACCCGATGACACATCTGGTTATCATATGGCTGGCACTCTAGATGTCTTCGAGTTCATTGGTGAAGTCCCTCAGAGGTGTCATTAGTCAGTTTTGAAATGGTTATCCTTTGTTGCCTAGTAACCACTATTTAAGTGTGGTTCCGGGAACAAACAGGTCGGAATGTTGGACTGCCGCAGTATGAAAGCATCATGGCAGCTGCCAGGGAATCTGGCGCAGACCTGCATCAACCGTTTTTTGTGGTTGCACACCAGCTGAACATTGATAGAATAAAATCCCTTGCAATTGATGAATGCTCCTGGTTGATCTAGGGATCCTCAGATGGCCACGTGCATGCAGTTGATGGCACCCTGCACCTGTGGAATGCTGGCCAGAGACACAATTCCGAGTGCCTGCTCATTCTGGCTATTGTTATCACAGGGGAAGTTTATATAACCCCCAGCCCTGGCAAATCAACCAGCCATCAACTGTCTTATGCATTTATGTGTAGCAGATTGCGAGACCCTCGATATGTGTCCGGTAGCATCCCGAAAGGGCTCATCATCATCATCAACATAGGCAGACCCTCGGAATCCAGGAAGACTTGCTTCCACTCTAAAAATGAGTCCTTAGATGGCTGAACAGTCCAATACGAGAACCACAGTCCCTGTAACAGGTGGGACAGATAGTCATTGAGGGAAAGGGTGGGTGGGACTGGTTTGCCATACGCTCTTTCCACTGCCTGCGCTTGATTTCTGCGTGCTCTCGGCGATGAGACTCGAGGTGCTCAGCGCCCTCCCAGATGCACTTCCTCCACTTAGGGCGGTCTTTGGCCTGGGACTCCCAGGTGTCACTAGGGATGTTGCACTTTATCAGGGAGGCTTTGAGGGTGTCCTTGTAACATTTCCTCTGCCCACCTTTGGCTCATTTACCATGAAGAAGTTCCGAGTAGAGTGCTTGCTTTGGGAGTCTCGTGTCTGGCATGCGAACAATGTGGCCTGTCCAGTGAAGCTGATCAAGTGTAATCAATGCTTCAATGCTGGGGATGCTGGCCTGGTCGAGGATGTTAACGTTGGTGCATCTGTCCTCCCAGGGGATTTTCAGGATCTTGCGGAGACATCGTTGGTGGTATTTCTCCAGCGACTTGAAGTGTCTACTGTACATGGTCCATGTCTCTGAGCCATACAGGCGGGCAGGTATTACTACAGCCCTGTAGACCATGAGCTTGACATCACCAACACCTTGTTCTGTCAGAGGGACAAGTACAAGACATCGTGGCAACACCCTCGCTCCAAACACTGGCACCTGCTCGACTATGTCATCGTCCGAGCCAGGGATCACAAGGATGTGCGCATTACCCGCGCCATGACAGGATCTGACGACTGCTGGACAGACCACTGCCTAATCCGATCCATCATTGACATCAACATCCTGAAAGGGCAACGCATATAATGGAATTTTTCTTCCAGGTTGAATTTACTGTTTTCATCTATTTTTTGTAAATCTTGTGTTAGGCTTATTGGGTCAATTGGGATACGTATCTTTCTTTTCCACCCATTCAGCGTGTTAATAAATTGGGCGGTACTTATCAAGATCGAGGAGTCTCCTCTCTCCTTTTCCCCAGAAATAGTCATTTCGTATTCTTATTTTCGCAGACAAAATCCATCATTTGCTGATGTTGGAATTCTGAGATAAAATTAAAAAATGCTTGTAGGTTATCCCAGGGTCTATGCCTACAATGTTAGTTTTCCTTTTTCTTTACATATGCTGACGGGTCGGCTTTGTTTCCCCAACATTTTTGTTTTTATTTCCTCAAATATTTTCCAACTATTATGCTGGGCAGGGGCAAGGTATTTATACCATTCAAATAGTTGATTCTAGGAATTATCATCATTACCATCACATCTACTTCTCCACATAAGAAATTGGCAAGTGGCCTAAACTCATTCCAATGGCTCCTAACGCTGTGTCATAATTATTTTGTGAAATTATATTTCAATAGCAGTGGAGCTAAATCCTTCAATATTTCTTATATGTCTGCTTCCATTTAACATGTGCCTCACTTAGGACATACTTTATCTGTTGAGAGGCATGGCCTCTAATTGTTTCAACAGAAGGAAACATTAGCCTAGATATTCTGTGAGAAAAAAGCTTTAGGATTCCCATATTGCAGTATCTCATATTTATTTATTTTCACCAATTTCTTCCTTTCTCCTTCCCTCCTCGTAGATTTTTTGCTGGGTTTTGATTCCACAGGCCTTGGCACCTTTCCCATTCTTTATGCTTGTCAGCAGGTTATTTTATCACGAAGGGCATTGCAGCTGAGCCTGATGGAAGTCTTTAAAAATGGAATTGTTCATGCCTGGGCTAGAGAGGGCAAAAATTAGCCAATATTCTTGTTCCTGATCTTTATCCAGTGATCTCAGCCAGAAAGTCTGTGTACATGTATAAATAACGAGGCCTGAAATGGCCTTGGTTGTGACGCTCCCATAGTAAAATAGCATTGCAATGCTCATCACCATCATCATCATCATGCATGAAGAATGCTGTGAAACCATAGCCCATCAGCAATCATCAGGAAAGGAAGAATGGGGAGAAAAAACTTGCGGGTGAAGAAACTTCAATTAGCTTACTGTTTGTTTTCAATTATTTGAAATTCCTGGAATTCTATGCAAAGTTTGACGGACAAAAATATTTGAAATAATATTTAATACTTTCTTTAATTCCATCCTGTGGAGTTTAGAGGGTTGGATCTTAAAAGATATTAGGATATATTAAAGAAATGATAGGTATAATTTATTTTTTGACAGTTTTAAAATACAGATTGTGAAAGGGAACAAAAGGAATGCTTTTCCCATAAAAATCAATTTATAAATGTGCCTTGCAGTAAGGCTAGAGCACTATGGGGATACAGTTCACATTTCTCCCTTGATGGCACTGTCAGCAACATCACATTGACCTATAGTATATGACAATTTATAGTGTTTGTAACAGAGCGTTTTTTTGCATCTCAATTTTTTTATAGGTATATAATTTCAAAAAAAGCAATTTCTCAGGTAAAATGTCACATGTTAGATGTACATTGTCCCCTATATTTTGTTTCCATGGTGACAGACTCTGTCAGATGACTGCTTTCCTCCGCTCCTTCAAAATGATTGCATCCTATTTTTCCATCACATTACAAGAGGCTGTTTTCATTCTCACTTCCTGACCATATTAAACGTAAAAAAAGAGATTGAATTACTCTGCTGTACAGTCTATATCTGATAAGGATTTAAGAGCTGATATTGATGTACTGGAGACAGTTTTTTTCTTCTTTCTCGCAAGAAAACCTACAAATTTATAATGAATTTGACTTTTATATTGACCATTCAAGTAGTCAAGTAGCATTTCTACACCTGGGGGTAAATATGGCATTTCTCCCACTCCATTGATAAAGCATTATTCTAAATATTGCTTTGTTTGGACTCGGTAATTCAACAATGGAAATATTCCTAATATGATGTGTTGCACCAGATATTTCAGTTATGAAATAGTTGCTTTGCTGCAAGATTCGACCTGCATGCTCAGGATAATGAGGACATGTGTTCACTGCTTCACTTTAGTTAATGTAATGATAACATGTTACATTTCTGCAGTTAACAATGAACATATGCTGTCCAGGAGTAACTGAAAGAAAAGGACATCTTATTTTTGTCATGACATAATACTGTGATTTGAAGCTTTTGAATACTGTCAAAGCATTTATAGTCTAAAATTCTAAGAATAAAACAGATACAGTGCAGATTTGTTAGTTTTTTTCCTAAAATAATTTTATGAATTGCAGTTGCTTTGCATGTGGCTCTGTGCATTTCTGAAGACTATACTTAATATAGACGTATTCAGATTCAGACTCAGACTCTGATTCAGTGCATATATGATAATTTAGATAATGTGGATAAAACCTAAGAGACTCGCAGAGGGAATACAGTGTCGTCAAAGGGTTGATTCTTAAAGGGCCATTGTTGCCCTCAACGTAGTTGATTTTGTGGTGTTATGTTTTATGAACCTATATGTATTTATCACACACGGGAAATTGTTCAACCTCCGTCGCCTCCATTCCGGATCCAAGGTTGTTCTAACCTCTGTCATTGATTATAATATGCAGATGACACTTGCGTTTGTGCACACTTGGAGGCCAAACTCCAAACCATTGGTGACACCTTCATGGAAGCATACGAGAGTGTGGACCACTTCCCATACCTTGGGAACCTCCTGTCAGCGAGGACAGACATTGACAACCAAGTCCAACACTGACTTCTGTGTGCCAGTGCAGCCTTCGGTCACCTGAGGAAAAGAGTGTTCGAAGACCAGAATTTCAAACCCAACACCAAGCTCATGGTCTACAGTGCAGTAGTGATTCCTGCCCTCCTATACGCTTCAAAGACATGAACTATGTATAGTAGGCACCTCAAAGCACTGGCGAAGTACCACCAACGCTGCCTCCACAAAATCCTGCAAATTCATTGGCAGGATAGGCACACCAACATCAGCATTCTCTCTCAGGCCAACATCCGCAGCATTGAGGCATTGACCATGCTCGATCAGCTCCAATGGACGGGCCACCTTGTCCGCAGGCCCGATTCCATTCTCCCGAAACAAGCACTCTATCTGAGCTACGTCATGACAAGTGAGTCCCAGGAGGGCAGAAAAAATGCTTCAGTGACTCACTTAAGCCTCCTTGAAAAAATGTAACATCCCCACCAACTCTTGGGAATCTCTGGCCCAAGACCACTCAAAGTGGAGGAGAAGCTTCAGAGAAGGCGCCGAACACTTTGAGTCTCTTTGTCGGGAGCACACGGAAGCCAAGCTCAAACAGCAGGAGGAGCATTCGACAAATCAAATACTCCACCCACCCATCCCTCTAAGCACTATTTTCCCTACCTGTGACAGAGACTGTAGATCCCGCATTGGGCTCATCGGTCACCTAAGAACTCACTTTAGTGTGAAAGCAAGTCATTCTCGACTCCGGGGTCTGCCTAAGAAGAAGAAGAAGAAGGAGGAAGAATTTATCACACTATGAATAATTAATCTTGGCTCTTCCAGAGATTCCCTTTAACCTTAACCTATTCCAATCTCTGAATTTTCACAAATGAAAACAAATTACACAACAGCCATCTGACATTTCTATTATTGTTTAAGGGCTTTCTGTAGTATTCCACTGAGAGTGGGAAATTCTAATATTGGGTCCAAACAGCACCCAACTCAACTTTACTAAGGCTATTAGCTCAGCGAAGTCAAAGGTGATGGTGGAAATTAAAAATTCAGTTCAGTTTTTAAAAGGATGTGTTTTTCAGAAGATTACAGTCTGTATATAAAGGTGTTTAAAATATAATTGAATTATCACTGACACTCCAAATTGGCCTTTCTAGCTGAATGTTTGTACACAGGAATTTCAGAGTATGTATGACTTCTGAATCAAAGTGTCAAAATGTAATTAAGCAGGATAATAATAACCAGGCATTGCTACAAAATAATTATTAGCCATCTTAGAGTATAATTTCCTCCATTCGCTAATTTTAGCAACAAAACAAAATGTGAGCGGGGAACGCCCATGTACCATTTCTAATATTACAGCTCCAAAGTCCCTGTCAATTCTGAACTGCTTAGTGCAGTGTAAAATTAAGAGTGAGATCCCAGTGTTGCAAGGATTTACTTAATTGTCTATCACCATTGTCTATTACTGTTTCAGGAAACTTATACATGGTTCAAAATATATTGCTGCCCTAACCCACCCAAAATTAAAATAGGTAATTGAGTACTCACAGTGACTATAATATGTTTATCATTCTACTTAATATACAGGGCATGAGAGCCACAATGGAAAGCAGTGACTTTAAGAAATGAACCTAATGATGGCGAAGCACATAGGCACTTGTGAGTTATGTTGCTTGATGTCACAAGTGGTTTATTTTTCATTAGCATTGATTCTGTGTCATGCATTCTATTTATACAGTGGCCCATGTTTAATATTGTCTTGCAGCTAGTGTTATTCTGCTCTTTGCATCTGCCGAATGTTCATTGGTGCATAAGGACACAATTTAATATTCATTTGTGCAGTGGCATGGAGTAGTGCCTGCGGGGTATACAAATTATATTATAATGTGGATTCTGTGTGTAAACAGATGCCTGAGCTATCGTCTTCTATTCTGTGCTGGGAAGAAATGCCCAGGAATGCCACTAGAAAGTTAAAGGGCCATTCTCCTCTTTTCACATCATTGTTTTGCAGTATAAATATTTATAAGGTGGAATGTAGCTTTATCAAATCACTCATGTTTAATTCATGATATGTGTCCGTTTTAGAAAGGGCCTTTTTGGTGAAAAAGCAACATTTGAAACCATAGTAATGGCATTATAGCTCTTACTTCTCAGTGCAGTTATAGTGGGCGTAAATCCCCATTTATGCCAGGCTAATTCTTGATAAAGGCATAACTGCTTTGCCAAGTAATGTTATGCTTGGATCAATATTATGTTTGGATCAGCATTTCTATAAATTCTAGATTAAAAATATTCAGTTGGAAAATCTTTGTATCATGGCTCATTTAATCACTCATTCAGTCCAAATTCAATGAAAATAAATACAGAAAAACACTGAACAAAAACCATGAATTGTACACAAAATGATTAGAATCTGGAATGTGCAACTGCCTTCAAATGAAATTTTCCAGAGGTTATGATACTTAGTGGGATGAGCATTCGTAATAATGGAATGCTTGGACTTTGTATTTGACTCATGATTTAAACAGGAATTCTATACAATGAGAATGCATAGGTTTTATTTACCACGCTTGGATCAGAGATGCACATATTTTGAGTCAATGGTACTACTTTTTAAGACAATACCAAAGAGATGCTGTCTAAAATGCTCCAAATATAAACTGTTTTCTCCCTTATAAATTAAAAAAATATTATATTGGATTTAGCAGTTAACCATGACCTGAAAATAATAATGTGCAATCTTAACCAATTCAAATCAAATTCCTGAGTTTGCTGTTTTTAACAGAGGCATTAACTCATTTGCTTTAAATAGCTTATTCCACAAAACAATTTCTGGAAGGAGTGTAGAAGACCAGAGAGGAGGAAATGAGGCAGAGGAGGAGGGCCTTTAATTTTTTTTTTTATTATTCATTCATGGGATGTGGGCATCGCTGGCATGGCCAGCATTTATTACACATCCCTAATTGCCCTTAATAAGGAGGCGGTGAGCTGTCTTCTTGAACTGCTGCAGTCTGAGGGGTGAAGGTACTCCCACAATGTTGTTAGGGAGGGAGTTCCAGGATTTTGACCCAGTGACGATATATTTCCAAGTCAGGGTATTGTGTATGTTGGAGGAGAACTTGCAAGTGGTGGTGCTCCCATGCTCCTGCTGTCATTGCCCTGCTAGGTGGTTGAGGTCGCAGGTTTTGGAGGTGCTGTCGAAGAAGCCTTGACGAGTTGCTGCAATGCATCTTGTAGATGGTACACACTGCAGCCACGGTGCACCGGTGGTGGAGGGAGTGAATGGTGAAGGTGGTGGATGGGGCGCTAATCAAGCGGGCTGCATTGTCTTGGATGACGTCGAGCTTCTTGAGTGTTGTTGGAGTTGCACTAATTCAGGCAAGTGGAGAGTATTCTATCACACTCCTGACTTGTGCCTTGGGGAGTCAGGAGGTGAGCCACTCACCACAGAATACCCAGCTTCTGACCTGCTCTTGTAGCCACAGTATTTATGTGGTTGGTCCAGTTAAGTTTCTGGTCAATGGTGACCCCCCAGGATGTTGATGGTGGGGGATTCGGTGATTATAATCCCGTCGAATGTCAAAGGAAGGTGGCTAGGCTCTCTTTTGTTGGGGATGGTCATTGCCTGGCATTTGTGTGGCGTGAATGTTACTTGCTGCTTATCAACCCAAGCTTAGGGTGAATTAGAAAATATGTCAGTGTGAATGCCGTGAACAACATCCTGCATACTTCTACCACATGTAACTGGCATTAGAAAGTGTTGTGGGCAGTTCCGGTTGTGTGGTATACAGAAATACATTGATATCACCATGGTCATCCCCTGGTGCCAGGCACTATGTCACCAATATCACTGATCAGCATGACAGATATCACAATGGAATCAATGAGTTTAGGGAAGGTCTTTCTCAGAGTACTCTCTAAACAATCTCCAAGACTAAAGAAGCAGGAAGAGATTGCCCGTTTTATTATGGAGCACTGGCAAAAAAAATTTGGTAATAAAATGCTGGTACCAGTAAAAGCGATCATGAAGTTGTCAGAGTGACATAAAATCCCAACTGGTTCACTAATGTCCTTTAGGGAAGGAATATATTTGCGAGACGAAAAAATCTACGGTATATCTAGTTCGCATTCTATCATCCTGGTAGTCGCATGATACAATGATGATGGAGTTGTTGACTAATCACAGCAATCAGTCGCCATCAACTAGTCTGCAACAGACCCAGACACAAGGAAAATCCCAGTGGTGGAGATTTTTGGGAACCATAGGTCCAAAATTACCTTTTTCCTCTCAAGCCTGCTATAGTTACCAAATATCATATCTCAAATTACTCATATACTGTATCCCAAAATGTTATTTTCTGAAAGACATAAACTCACTTGCATTTGAGTGAGTGACCCTCTTCTGAGTGTCAAAGCAGCTTTCAAAATATTGCCTTTTAACACCAACAGGAGTGTGGATGGCAAGACTGGCTCAAAAGTAATGCCAAGACAGATAAAAAGATTAAAAAACCTGGAGGAACAATTCACCACCCGCTGGAATGAGTCTCCTCAGCCTCATTGGTCCCTTTCTGGGCCTCCAGTTTGATTATCAAGTCAGGAGTATAAATCATGTCATTAACAGGGTCCTCTACGACATTAATTACCAGCCCTAATAGGCACCAGCAGGAATAATTCATATTAACGTCGAAAATCCAATAATTTCATAATCGCTATTAAGTTCAATGGGGAGCCTCATGACGAGAATGAATTTTTATCGGCTCTGGTGAGGCTAACGACAGCACAAAACATCAGTACATTGCAGAGGATTGGAAATCGTTCACTATCTCTTTTACTCGGCAAATTTCAGGATTTTTAACAAATTAATAACAGCAAGCGCTGCTAATGCATCATTCTAATGGCGTGATTTCCTAGCAATATCTAGCCCATTAAAATTATGCTCCTCTGTTTATCTGTTTCTCCACTATGATGATCAATGGACTAATATATATAATTGTATGATAAAAGAATTTATATATAAGTGGGTTCATACGTGAGTACTCTTGTTGTCTTGGACAACATTCCTTCCTCAACTAATAGCAGTAAAAACAGATTAATTGGTTATTCATCTCTATGTTGTTTGTAAGATCTTGCTATGTGCAAAATGGTTACCATGTTTATTCACATGTCAACAACAACTACTCCAAAGTAATACATTACATGAGAAGTGCTTTGAGATGTTTGAGGTGTGATAAAGCCTAGGCTGAATTGCCGCACGGCCTGCTATTTTGGACAACGCCGTTCCTATTAACGCCCTCTCCAAAACAGACACAGCTGAACATGCTTTCAGCTGTATGACAGATCCCTCACCAGCGCTTCTTAAAGGGGCACACACAACTTTCAGGTAAGTTTACATTTTTGCTTTTATTCCTTTTTTTTACATTTTATTTGAGCAATGGCTTGGTTTAAGGCATTTTAAAAGTTGTTAAATTGTGAAGATGACACAAATGACATCCTTTGTGACTGTGACAATGGCAAACTATCCCTCCTCGTTCTTCTTGATTTGTCTGCAGCCTTTGATATAGTTAATCACTCCATCCTTCTCCAACGCCTCTCCACCGTCGTCCAGCTGGATGGGACTGCACGTACTTGGTTCCATTCTTATCTATCTAATCGTAGCCAGAGAATCACCTGCAATGGCTTCTCTTCCTGCTCCCGCATCGTTACCTCTGGTGTCCCCCAGGGATCTATCCTTGGCCCCCTCTAATTCTCATCTACCTGTTGCTCCTTGGCGACATCATCTGAAAACACAGCATTAGTTTCCATGATAAAGTGCGACATTCCCACTGACACCTGAGAGTCCCTGGCCAAAGACCGCCCTAAGTGGAGAAAGTGCATCCGGGAGGGCACTGAGCACTTCGAGTCTCAACGCCGAGAGTGTGCAGATATCAAGCGCAGGCAGTGGAAATAGTGTGCGGCAAACCAGTCCCACCTACCCCTTCCTTCGACGACTATCTGTCCCACCTGTGACAGAGTCTGTGGCTCTCGTGTTAGACTGTTCAGCCACCAAAGAACTCACTTCAGGAGTGGAAGCAAGTCTTCCTCGATTCCGAGGGACTGCCTATGATGGTGTGTTTCCACATAAGAACATAAGAACATAAGAATTAGGAACAGGAGTAGGCCATCTAGCCCCTCCAGCCTGCTCCGCCATTCAATAAGATCATGGCTGATCTGGTCGTGGACTCAGCTCCACTTACCCGCCCTCTCCCCGTAACCCTTAATTCCCTTATTGCTTAAAAATCTATCTATCTATGACTTGAAAACATTCAATGAGCCAGCCTCAACTGCTCACATATATGCTGATGACACCCAGCTCTACTTCACTATCACTTCTCTTGACCCTCCACAGTCTCTAAATTGTCAGACAGTTATGGATGAACAGAAATTTTGTCCAATTAAATATTGGGATGACCAAAGTCATTGTTTTTGGTCCCCACCACAAACCCCGCTCCCTAGCCACTGGCTCCATCCCTCTTCCCAGCTTCTGTCTGAGGCTGAAACACACTGTTTGCAACCTTGGTGTCATACTTGACCGTGAAATGAGCTTTCAACTACATATCCGCAGCATAATTAAGTCCGCTATTTCTACCTCCGTAATATCGCCTGTCTCCGCTCCTGCTGAATGCCTCATCCATGCCTTTGTTACCTCTAGACTCAACTATTCCAATGCACGCCTGACTGGTTTCCCACATTCTACCCTACATTAGCTTGAAGTGATCCAAAAATCGTCTGCACGTGTCCTAACTCACACTAAGTCCTGCTCACCCATCTTCTTCTTCTTCTTAGGCAGTCCCTCGGAGTCGAGGATGAGTTGCTTCCACACTAACATGAGTTCTAAGGTGGCTGATGAGTCCAATGTGGGATCTACAGACTCTGTCACAGGGGGGCAGGTGATGGTTGAAGGGACAGGTGGGTTGTGTACGTGGTTTGTCGTACGCTCCTTCCTCTTTTTGTACTTGACTACCGTGTGCTCCTGACCAAGAGACTCAAATTGTTCGACGCCTTCTCGAATGTTTAGACATAGAAACATAGAAACATAGAAAATAGGTGCAGGAGTAGGCCATTTGGTCCTTCTAGCCTGCACCGCCATTCAATGAGTTCATGGCTGAACATGCAACTTCAGTACCCCATTCCTGCTTTCTCACCATACCCCTTGATTCCCCTAGTAGTAAGGACTTCATCTAACTCCTTTTTGAATATATTTAGTGAATTGGCCTCAACAACTTTCTGTGGTAGAGAATTCCACAGGTTCACCACTCTCTGGGTGAAGAAATTCCTCCTCATCTCGGTCCTAAATGGCTTCCCCCTTATCCTTAGACTGTGTCCCCTGGTTCTGGACTTCCCCAACATTGGGAACATTCTTCCTGCATCTAACCTGTCTAACCCCGTCAGAATTTTAAACGTTTCTATGAGGTCCCCTCTCATTCTTCTGAACTCCAGTGAATACAAGCCCAGTTGATCCAGTCTTTCTTGATAGGTCAGTCCCACCATCCCGGGAATCAGTCTGGTGAACCTTCGCTGCACTCCCTCAATAGCAAGAATGTCCTTCCTCAGGTTAGGAGACCAAAACTGTACACAATACTCCAGGTGTGGCCTCACCAAGGCCCTGTACAATTGTAGCAACACCTCCCTGCCCCTGTACTCAAATCCCCTCGCTATGAAGGCCAACATGCCATTTGCTTTCTTAACCGCCTGCTGTACCTGCATGCCAACCTTCAATGACTGATGTACCATGACACCCAGGTCTCTTTGCACCTCCCCTTTTCCTAATCTGTCACCATTCAGATAATAGTCTGTTTTTACCACCAAAGTGGATAACCTCACATTTATCCACATTATACTTCATCTGCCATGCATTTGCCCACTCACCTAACCTATCCAAGTCGCTCTTCAGCCTCATAGCATCCTCCTCGCAGCTCACACTGCCACCCAACTTAGTGTCATCCGCAAATTTGGAGATACTACATTTAATCCCCTCGTCTAAATCATTAATGTACAGTGTAAACAGCTGGGGCCCCAGCACAGAACCTTGCGGTACCCCACTAGTCACTGCCTGCCATTCTGAAAAGTCCCCATTTACTCCTACTCTTTGCTTCCTGTCTGACAACCAGTTCTCAATCCATGTCAGCACACTACCCCCAATCCCATGTGCATTAACTTTGCACATTAATCTCTTGTGTGGGACCTTGTCGAAAGCCTTCTGAAAGTCCAAATATACCACATCAACTGGTTCTCCCTTGTCCACTCTACTGGAAACATCCTCAAAAAATTCCAGAAGATTTGTCAAGCATGATTTCCCTTTCACAAATCCATGCTGACTTGGACCTATCATATTACCTCTTTCCAAATGCACTGCTATAACAGTCATTTTACCCACTACCGATGTCAGGCTGACCGGTCTATAATTCCCTGTTATCTCTCTCCCTCCTTTTTTAAAAAGTGGGGTTACATTGGCTACCCTCCACTCCATAGGAACTGATCCAGAGTCAATGGAATGTTGGAAAATGACTGTCAATGCATCCACTATTTCCAAGGCCACCTCCTTAAGTACTCTGGGATGCAGTCCATCAAGCCCTGGGAATTTATCGGCCTTCAATCCCATCAATTTCCCCAACACAATTTCCCAACTAATAAGGATTTCCCTCAGTTCCTCCTCCTTACTAGACCCTCCGACCCCTTTTATATCCGGAAGGTTGTTTGTGTCCTCCTCAGTGAATACCGAACAAAAGTACTTGTTCAATTGGTCCGCCATTTCTTTGTTCCCCGTTATGACTTCCCCTGATTTTGACTGCAGGGGACCTACGTTTGTCTTTACTAACCTTTTTCTCTTTACATACCTATAGAAACTTTTGCAATCCGTCTTAATGTTCCCTGCAAGCTTCTTCTCGTACTCCATTTTTCCTGCCCTAATCAAACCCTTTGTCCTCCTCTGCTGAGTTCTAAATTTCTCCCAGTCCCCGGGTTCGCTGCTATTTCTGGCCAATTTGTATGCCACTTCCTTGGCTTTAATGCTATCCCTGATTTCCCTTGATAGCCACGGTTGAGCCACCTTCCCTTTTTTATTTTTACGCCAGACAGGAATGTACAATTGTTGTAGTTCATCCATGCGGTCTCTAAATGTCTGCCATTGCCCATCCACAGTCAACCCCTTTAGTATCATTCGCCAATCTATCCTAGCCAATTCACGCCTCATACCTTCAAAGTTACCCTTCTTTAAGTTCTGGACCATGGTCTCTGAATTAACTGTTTCATTCTCCATCCTAATGCAGAATTCCACCATATTATGGTCATTCTTACCCAAGGGGCCTCGCACAACGAGATTGCTAATTAATCCTCTCTCATTACACAGCACCCAGTCTAAGATGGCCACACCCCTAGTTGGTTCCTCGACATATTGGTCTAAAAAACCACCCCTTATGCACTCCAGGAAATCCTCCTCCACCGTATTGCTTCCAGTTTGGTTAACCCAATCTATGTGCATATTAAAGTCACCCATTATAACTGCTGCACCTTTATTGCACGCACCCCTAATTTCATGTTTGATGCCCTCCCCAACATCACTACTACTGTTTGGAGGTCTGTACACAACTCCCACTAACGTTTTTTGCCCTTTGGTATTCTGCAGCTCTACCCATATAGATTCCACATCATCCAAGCTGATGTCCTTCCGAACTATTGCCTTAATTTGCTCCTTAACCAGCAATGCTACCTCACCTCCTTTTCCTTTTATTCTATCTTTCCTGAATGTTGAATACCCCTGGATGTTGAGTTCCCAGCCCTGATCATCCTGGAGCCACGTCTCCGTAATCCCAATCACATCATATTTGTTAACTTCTTCACTTTGAGCGGTCTTGGGCCAGGGATTCCCAAGAGTTGGTGGGGATGTTACATTTTTTCAGGCAGGCTTTGCAGATGTCCTTGAAGCTTTTTCTCTGCCCTATTGGGGCTCACTTGCCATGACGGAGCTCGGAGTAGAGTGTGTTTCGGGAGCCTTGTATCAGGCGTGTGCACCTATCCTGCCAATAGATTTGCAGAATTTTGCGGAGGCAACGTTGGTGGTACTTCTCCAGTGCTTTGAAGTGCCTACTGTACATTGTCCATGTCGCTGAAGCATATAGGAGGGTGGGTATCACTACTGCTCTGCAGACCATGAGCTTGGTGCCGGGTTTGAGATTATGTCTTCAAACACTCTTTTCCTCAGGTGACTGAAGGCTGCACTGGCACACTGAAGACTCCCAAGATATGGAAAGTGGTCCACGCTGTCTAATGTCTTGTGGATCTTGATGATCGACAGGCAGTACTGTGAGGCGGGGACAGGTTGGTAGAGAACCTCTGTATTATGGATGTTTAATGTAAGGTCCAATATCTCGTACACTTTAGTGAAGGTGTCAATGATGCTTTGGAGTTCGGCCTCTGAGTGTGCACAAAAAAAGGGTCATCTGCGTACTGTAATTCAATGACAGAGGTTGGGACAACTTTTGTGATCGACTGTAGGTGACAAAGGTTGAACAATTTCCCATTTGTCCTGTAGATTACCTCCACTTCAGCAGGGAGCTTGTTGGAGGTTAGATGAAGCATTGCAGCGAGAAAGATTGAGAAGAGCATTAGTGCAATGACACAGCCTCGCTTGACTCTGGTCTGCAATTGTATTGGGTCTGTGAAGGATCCATTGGTAAGGATCACGGCTTGCATGTCATCGTGAAGCAGGCGGAGGATACTGACAAATTTTTGAGGATAGCCGAATTTGAGGAAGACACTTCTATGTATTGTGTTCCTAACACAGATGGGGCTGCACACAGGGAGGTTAAAGTAACAGTGACCTCAGTCTTTAATAAGGCACTCCAGAGTGAGGAACAGGCCTTAGGGGCCGGCTTATATACAGTGCTCCCAAGGAATGCTGGGATCCCTTGGGACTTCAAGGGATGAGCTCCCTGGTGGCAGAACATGGGAGTGCATGCTTTACAGATACACAACATCACTCCCCCCGCAAAAGTCAAAGTGAAAACTATTTACAAGGTGAGGCGGTTGGGAGCCTTTCTTTCCTTGGTGGACTGCCTCGGTACAAATGTCTGTTCTGGTGTGTTGGCTGTGCCCTCGCTGGGCTGGCGTGTTGTTGACCTTGCAGGGCTGCTGGGTGAGCCTGGCCTTGCTGGGCTGTTGGGCGTGATGGGTTTGATTTTCTGGTACGGGGTGGTGTAGTTGATCCTTTGGGTGTGTGTTGTGGGCTCGAAAAAGGTGGTGTCTGCTGTGGGTTGTTCAGGGCAGTCTGTGAACCGCAGCCTCGTTTGGTCCAGGTGTTTTCTGCAAATTTGTCCATTGTCTAGTTTGACTACAAACACCCGACTCCCTTCTTTAGCTATCACCGTGCCTGTGATCCACTTGGGACCATGTCCATAGTTTAGCACATACACAGGGTCATTCAGATCAATTTCCCGTGACACAGTGGTGCGACCATCGTTTACATTTTGTTGCTGCCGCCTGCTCTCTACCTGATCATGCAGGTTGGGGTGAACCAGCGAGAGTCTGGTTTTAAGTGTCCTTTACATGAGTAGCTCAGCCGGGGGCACCTCTGTGAGCGAGTGGGGTCTCATGCGGTAGCTGAGCAGTAATCGGGACAGGCGGATTTGGAGTGAGCCTTCTGTGACGCGTTAAAGGCTCTGATTGATTGTTTGTACTGCCCGCTCTGCCTGCCCATTAAACGGGGCCAAGGTGACATGTTTGATCCCATTGTGGGTCATGAATTCTTTAAGTTCGACACTGGTGAAACATGGCCCGTTGTCACTGACCAGTCTGTCAGGCAGGCCGGGGGTGGCAAACATGGCCCTCAGGCTTTCAATGGTGGCGGTGGCGGTGCTTCCCGATATTATTTCACATTCAATCCATTTTGAAAAAGCATCCACCACCACCAGGAACATTTTACCGAGAAACAGGCCCGCATAGTTGACATGGATCCTCGACTGTGGTCTGGAGGGCCAGGACCACAAACTTAGTGGTGTCTCTCTGGGCATGTTGCTCAACTGAGCACACACACTGCATTGCCGTACACAGGATTCTAAGTCAGAGTCGATACCGAGTCACCACATGTGGGATCTGGCGATCGCTTTCATCATTACTATACCCAGGTGTGTGCTGTGGAGATCCGAGATGAACGTCTCCCTGCCCTTTTTGGGTAGCACTACGCAGTTACCCCACAACAGGCAGTCTGTCTGAATGGACAGCTCGTCCTTTCGCCGCTGGAACGGCTTGATTAGCTCTTGCATTTCAACGGGGATGCTGGCCCAGCTCCCATGCAGTACACAGTTTTTTTACTAGGGACAGCAGAGGATCTTGGCTGGTCCAAGTCCTAATCTGGCAGGTCGTGACAGGTGGCTTATTATTTTCAAATGCTTCCATCAACAAGTTTGCAGGCTGCGCCATTTCCACCCCCGTGGTGGGCAATGGTAGCCAACTGAGAGCATCCGCACAGTTCTCGGTGCCTGGCCTGTGCGGATGGTAGAGTTATACGCTGATAGCGCGAGTGCCCACCTTTGTATGCGGGCTGAGGCATTAGTATTCATCCCCTTGTTTTCAGCGAACAGGGATATGAGGGGCTTGTGATCGGTTTCCAGCTCCAATTTGAAGCCAAGCAGATACTGATGCATTTTCTTTATCACGAACACACATGCTAATGCCTCTTTCTCAATCATGCTGCAGGCCCTCTCGGCCTTAGACAAGCTCCTGGAAGCATACGCGACAGGTTGCAACTTCCCCGCAACGTTAGCTTGTTGTAATACACACCTGACTCCGTACGACGATGCATCACATGCTAGCACAAGTCTTTTACACGGGTTATACAATACAATGCAGCTTGTTGGAGCATAAAATGTTTCTGGCTTTCTCATAAGCAATTACTTGGTTTTTTCCCCAAAACTAGTTCTCACCTTTGCGCAATAACACATGTAGGAGCTCTAAAAGGGTGCTTAACCCTGGTAGGAAGTTACCAAAATACTTGAGGAGTCCCAGGAATGACCGCAGCTCCGTGACGTTCTGTGGTCTGGGCGTGTTCCTGATAGCCTCTGTCTTGGCATCTGTGGGCCGAATGCTGTCCGCCGCGATCTTTCTCCCCAAAAACTCCACTTCTGTTGCCATGAAGACACATTTCGACCTCTTCAGCCGCAGCCCTACGCGATTCAGTCGCTGGAGGACCTCCTCCAGGTTTTGTAGGTGCTCGGTGGTGTCCCGACCCGTGACCAATATGTCGTCCTGAAAAACCACCGTGTGGTACCAACTTGAGTAGGCTCTCCATGTTTCTCTGGAAGATCGCTGCAGCCGACCAAATTCCAAACAGGCATCTGTTGTAGATGAACAGTCCCTTGTGCGTGTTGATACAGGTGAGGCCCTTCGAAGACTCCTCCAGCTCCTGCATCATGTAGGCCGAAGTCAGGTCGAGCTTGGTGAATGTCTTGCCTCCTGCCGGCGTCGCAAATAGGTCGTCTGCCTTAGGTAGCGGGTATTGGTCCTGTAGCGAGAAATGATTAATAGTTACTTTATACTCGCCACAAATCCTGACCGTGCCATCACTTTTGAGTACTGGAACAATCGGGCTGGCCCACTTGCTGAATTCCACTGGGGAGATGATGCCCTCGCATTGCAGTCTGTCCAGCTCGATTTCCACTCTCTCCCTCATCATGTGAGGTACCGCTCGCGCCTTGTGGTGAAGGGGTCATGCCTCTGGGACCAAGTGGATCTGCACCTTCGCCCTGGAAAAGTTTCCAATGCCTGGCTCAAAAAGGGAAGGAAATTTGTTGAGAACCTGGGTACATGAGTCCTCATCGACATGTGATAGTGCTCGGATGCCATCCCAGTTCCAGCGGATTTTGCCCAGCCAGCTCCTTCCAAGCAGTGTGGGGCCATCGCCCGGGACAATTCAGAGTGGCAGTTCATGCACCGTGCCCTCGTAGGTGACCTTGACCATGACGCTGCCCAGGACAGTGATAAGCTCTTTGGTGTACGTTCTCAGTTTCGTGTGTATGGGGCTCAGGGCTGCTCTGAATGCCTTGTTGCACCACAGTCTCGCAAACATCTTTTTACTCATGATGGATTGGCTAGCACCAGTGTCCAGTTCCATGGCTACAAGTAAGCCATTCAATTTTACATTTAGCATTATAGGTGGACATTTCGTCGAAAATGTGTGCACCCCGTATACTTCAGCATCTGCCTCTTCTCTCTGAGGTTCGAAATTGCTTTGATCCTCCATTGACCGAGCTTCCTCTGCCATGTGGTGGTTAGCAGGTTCTGCAGAGCTTGCAGCTCGTTTGGAAGCTTGTTGGAGGTGCCCCCACTGTTTCACAGCTCTTGCAAGCATACCCTTTGAAGCGGCATGAATAGTCTGAATGGAAGCCTCCACAACGCCAATAAGGTATGAATTGCCTTGCATTCATCCTTTGTTGGGGACTCTGAGTCATCTGGGTCACCTGAGGACTGCTGGCAGTTGCAGACTCGTGGGTTCTGCCCTGTACATTTCTGCTCACAAACACAGTTCCAGTTAATTTCTGAACATTGCTAGCACTTGTGTGCTGAGAGATTTGTTTGTGTTATCACTGGTGGACATAAACGCCTGTGCTATCGCAATGGCATTACTGAAGGTCGTGTCTCTACAGTCAAAAGTTTTCGTAGGATGGTCTCGTGGCCAATGCCCAGTACAAAAAAGACTCTGAGCATTTGCTCCAGGTAGCCATCAAACTCACATTGTCCTGCAAGTCGCCTTAGCTCGGCGACGTAGCTCGCCACTTCCTGACCTTCAGATCGCTGGCACGTGTAGAACCGATACCTCGCCATCAGCACACTCTCCCTCGGGTTAAGATGCTCCTGAACCAGTGTACACAGCTCCTCATATGACTTATCTGTGGGTTTCACCGGAGCCAGAAGATTCTTCATGAGGCTGAAGGTCAGTGCCCCACAAACTGTGAGGAGGACCACTCTCCTTTTTGCAGCGCTTCCTTTTCCGTCCAGCTCGTTGGCTACAAAGTACTGGTCTAGCCATTCGACATAGGCTTCCCAGTCCTCACCCTCCGAGAAATTCTCCAGGATGTCCACAGTTTGCTGCATCTTTGCGTTGGATTCGTATTCTCGTCGCCAGTTATTGTGTTCCTAACACAGATGAGGCTGCACACAGGGAGGTTAAAGTAACAGTGACATCAGTCTTTAATAAGACACTCCAGAGTGAGGAACAGGCCTTAGGGGCCAGCTTATATACAGTGCTCCCAAGGGATGTTGGGATCCCTTGGGACTTTAGGGGATGAGCTCCCTGGTGGCGGAACATGGGAGTGCATGCTTTACAGATACACAACACTATGGGCTAGAAACTTTTTTTGCATGCTTTACGCCCACTAAATGCCCATTTTACTGCTGAAATGACGTATAACGCCTTTATATTCATGGCACAAAATGGAAACTGACGGGCATTTTTAGGAAACTTATCGCCGAGCGTTACTTTCCCCATGTGCTTCACGCCAGGAAAAAATAAAACCACCCGCCCACTACTTTGGGGCAGAATCATCAGAATAGGCAAAATCAACGCCCATAATATCGCCCGGCGTTACTTTCTGCACTGATTTAACGCCGAGATTGAATAATACCGCCTTCCCACTTTTTTTGGGAATAAAGAGCATATTTACCGAAACTAGTGGCCATGAGATCGCCCAGCCTCACTTTCACCACCTCGCACACATATCGCCCACAATATCGCTCGCCCAAAGAACCGTCCAGAAAAAGTGGAACTAACCTGAACTAATCACAGCGTTATGGACACCATGTTCTACATCACATGTCGCATCCTTTAAAAGGCTGCTGTGCTTCAACCTCGGGGGAGTTTGGATCTACTCTGGAGGTCTACATCCCTAAAAACATCTTGACCATACTGTGAATGATTGGAATTTAATAAGTGTCTTCGTCGGGACATTCATTCTTTGTGACCAATTGGTGGGAAACATAGAGCTACTGCAATGGGGCCTGTCCTTTCTCACCCTCTTTTGATGACCAATTACATGCAGCAGACTCGAGATCGCCGAAGGTATGTTCCACAACATTATGTGCCCAATGTAAGATGTGCCAGACTGATGAGGAGGACGAGATGCTACACCCCCCGTAAGTACAGGGAGAAGCAGTCTTACCTCGACTTGCCCGACATCAGCTGCCTTCGGAGGCTGCGCTTCCACAAAGAGGTTATCACTGAGGTATGCCAACTGACCTGCAGCCTGCCAGCACCATCAGCACTGCACTGTCTGTCAAGGTCAAATTCACTACGGTACTGTCGTTCTATGCCTCAGGTTCTTTTCAGGCCACAGCTGGTGACATTTGCGGACTTTCTCAGCATGCCACACATTGCTGCATTGGACAGGTCACTGAAGCCCTGTACGCACACAGGAGGGACTTGCGTATGAGTTTCCCTATGACCAGGGAGGCACAGAGTGAGAGGGCTCTAGGATTCTCCAGAATTGCAATCTTCCCCAAGGTGCAGGGAGCAATAGATTGTATGCACATCGTGATACGGGCACCTTTTCAGGATGCAGAGCTTTTCAGGAACTGCAAGGGATTCCACTCCCTAAATGTCCAGCTCATGGTCGACCACCAGCAAATTATACTGGCAGTGAATTCTCAATTTCCAGGCAGCATCCATGATGCTCACATCCTGCATGAGAGCACTGTATCTGACTTGTTTAACAATGCTGGATGCTTGGTGACAATGGATATGGCCTCGCCACTTGGCTGATGACCCCACTGCGTGACACCCACACTGAAGCCAAGAGCGATACAACGAAAGCCACAGAGCCATTCGCAATATTGTGGAGAAAACCATTGGAGTGCTTAAGCACCGCTTTAGATGCCTGGACCACTCAGGAGGGGAACTACAATACAACTCTGAGCAGGTAGCTCAATTCGTGGAGGTGTGCTCCATGCTGCACAACTTGGCTATCAGGAGGTGACAAGAATTGCCTGATGAGTCTGACAGTCCACCTCACCAGAGAGAGGAAGAGGAGGACGAGGAGGCGGACAATGATATTGGCCCAGACAATCAGGCTGATGCTGAAGCCATGCCCCCTCCCCCCTATAGACTGCATGAAAGGGCCCGTGGTGGCATGATAGCTGCAAGAGCCTTACGTCAGGAGCTCATCGATGATCGCTTTGCCTGAAAGAACGTTGGGTGTTATTTACAAGGCTGACACACTGCTGGGTGTGGTCATACATCAATGGTGGGCATCACCTTGATGACAGTTAAAGTTTAAATTGATTGAAGTTAAGTGTGATTATATCCTTTATTGTTAAGGAATCACCAGCGTGTAATGGTGCAGCTATCTGAGCCAATGCGCAACAAGGTTTTGTTAAATAAAAAACATTTAAACTGAACATTTGTCTTAAATCATCAGTATTTCTGTACAAACCAACCCAACCCCCACCACCGCTTCTCCTCCCCACCTCTACCCCTTCCCCTCCTGACTCCAAGCCGCCTGGCCGAGGAGCTCCTCAGGAGATGCTTCATTGGGATGGGTGGGGGGGGGGGTGGCGTGATGGGGGGGTGATAGCCGAAGTGCTGCTTGGATGGATGAAGGAGAGGACGGTCCTGAGGTGGAAACGTGCTCCAAGCCAGAAGCAAGATGTTGCTGCTGGCTCTCATGTATGGTTGGCAATGGAGGTGCGTCACCTTGGGGTGCAGTGCAGCGCTCCGGGACCACTGGGAGCCCTCTGCCACCAGTGTTCCTGGCTACCAGCTCCAAGGCCTCCACC
This sequence comes from Pristiophorus japonicus, assembly GCF_044704955.1. Lineage (NCBI taxonomy): Eukaryota > Metazoa > Chordata > Chondrichthyes > Pristiophoridae > Pristiophorus > Pristiophorus japonicus. The sequence goes on along the minus strand of NC_091977.1, from coordinate 115,442,933 downwards.
ATGCCTTCCATGGTATATCTTATTTGTTGGACAAAAACTCGGTGCCAACTATGTTCTTGGTGCTTAGTAGGCTTTTTGCTGCTGGTGAATCGTGCCTCCCACAACAGCCAAACAGGCACACACCACAGCCACACGTGCCTACAGTCCCTCTCAGCTCCCCCTCTCTCTGTCTCCTCTTCTGCGCATGTCATAATGATCCTTGACCTCCTGAATCACAGGAGTCGTGCATTGCCATGCCATTGCTAATGACGACGACACTTTACAGCAGAAGGTCAGCGAGATTTGACGCTATCGCCCATTTCATATCGCTCGCGGTAACACCCATTTTCAAAAATGGAGACTAGGTGCTTTGAGAATGGGCGAAAAGCCGGCGATCTGAAAACCCATTTTTACCGCCCATGCCGGAAATAACGCCCATTTTGGGATGATAAGCACAAAAGTGGAAAATCTAGCCCTATATCCCTCACAGTTCACAATGTCGAAGACCATTGTGAGGTCAAAGAAGGCCATGTACTGAAGTTGATGCTGCTCCCTACATTTTTCTTGAATTTGTCGCACGGTGAAAATCATGTCCGTTGTACCTCTAACTGGGTGGAATCCATATTGTGACTCTGGGAGGAGCTCTTCAGCCACTGGGAGGAGATGATTGAGGAGGATTCTTGTGATAACTTTCCCTGTGACAGACAGCAGGGAGACTTCTCGTAATTGCCGCAATCGGTCTTGTCACCTTTCTGGAAAATGGTCACGATTACGGTGTCTCTGAGAACTCCCAGCATGATCTCCTCCTTCCAGATGAGAGTGATGAGGTCATGTGGTCACTGATCTATATTGGCTCCTGGTTAGGCAACGCCTCGATTTCAAAATTCTCATCCTTGTTTTCAAATCCCTACATGACCTCGCCTCCCTCCCCCATCTCTGTAATCTCCTTCAGCCCCAGAACCCTCAGAGGTGTCTGCGCTCCTCTAATTCTGCCCTCTTGAGCATCCCTGATTGTAATGGCTCAACCATCGGTGGCCATGCCTTCTATTGCCTAGGCCCTAACTCTGGAATTCCCTGCCTAAACCTCTCCGCCTCTCTATCACTCTATCCTCTTTTAAGACGCTCCTTAAAACCTACCTCTTTGATCAAGCTTTTGCTCACCTGTCCTAATCTCTTCTTATGTGGTTTGGTGTCAAAGTTTTATCTCATAATACTCCTGTGAAGCACCTTGGTACATTTCACTACATTAAAGGTACTATATAAATACAAGTTATTGTTGTTATTGGGATTGCAGGGAGTGCTGCTGGATGTTTGCAAGGCTTTGGCTCTTAAAGGAAGGGCTCTGAGAAGATCACTTGCTCCCAGTCCTGGGGGCTGTAGTTGCAGTCCCCCCTGGGCAGCAGCAAGACATGGAAATGGTAAAGCAAGAGGTGCATGCTTACACCATGTGAAGCTTGTAAATCAGAAGTGATTGCGGGATGAGGGGAAGTGGGATGTGAGAAGGAGGATAACATATGAGGATACTGGCATGTTGTATTGTTTCAGCCCCGCCACTATCCAAGGGCTCAGCCATGCCCCTGCCAAGAATGGCCAGCACAATCTCCTCCAAGGGGGTGAGGTGAAGCTAAGAATGTGAAGTGTGCCTCGTGTTTGGTAGAGATTGTTGGTAGGTGAGTGATAGGGGACAGGGACGGGGGCGTGGTCATGCATTGAGCAATGTGTGAGGCTAGTCGTGCAATTGGTAGGAAATATCTTTTGAAGATGCATTCACTGACCTTGACGACTTGTCTGAGGTCATGAGGTTATTTGGGCACTGGAGTCAGGTTCTGGGGGCAATACTCCTGGCAGTGACCACCTTGACGATCTGGTCCCACATCTTTCTTTCTGGAGGGCCTCCTGTCCCCCTGTGGTAGAGGATCTTTCTTCCAGTGTTGACCCCCTGCACAAAGCTCGAGTGCTGCGTCCAAGACCCAGGGTGCCCTTTCCCTGGTCTGTTGAGCCATTTGGGTTAGCGCTGAAGCGCTTTTACCATTATCTATCAGCAGAAGGCAGTTCACCTTGATAAGGTACAGACTGCCTTCAAGAGGAGCAGGATAGTTGTAAATAAAGTTTAAGTAAAGCTAGCCTCGCTCGAACAACGTGAACTTCGGCCCTCTGGTGAAGGCGAAGCCTGTCAGCACCATGTTTAGCGCTAGACTGTGCGCTGTAATCATTATAATTAGCAGACAGCACAAAATTAACTTGCTGCCTGCGCTCCTTGAATGGGTGTGGGTATATCTCGTATTGTGGTGCCCGCGCCCGTTTTTTCATGCGATTGAATTTCACCCCTACAGACTCTTATAACCACCAGAAAAAGTCTGCAAGGGTCTGTTACCATTGGGGAGGGTGGTCCTGGAGTCTGGGAGCATTGGGCTGGGTGTTGGGTCCGGAAATAGTGAGGGGAATCCATGTCAGGCTGGGAATGCTCCAAGAGGGTATCTGACATTTGAATAGGTGGCACCAGACCTCACACTTCTCCATCTCCCTTGGTTTTACTTGCTCTGCTTTTATCTCTCTTTCTGTTTTTCTCTCCCTACCTCACACTCTCTCCAGTTTCAAATACTCTTTCTGTCTTTCTCAAATTCTCCGTATTGGTTTCTTTCGAGGTTATTTTGGTCAAAGGGTGAAAATAGGCACTAAACGTGTGCTGTGCTAATAATACAGGCCTGGTTGAAAGTCTGGATTCAACACACAATTTTAGTCCTAATTTCCTAATTGCTGATTACCATAATATGAACTTGCCTGAACATGCTAAACTAGAAACCTGCAGATTTAGCACTCAAAATGCTGGTTATATGCTATTTTCGTGGAGCAGTATATGTGAGCTTCACTCACCGACTTCCACTGAAGGTGTGGAGGGCTGTGGCTGGCACACAATGGCACATTGCAGGATAGCTCAGGGGCCGAGGGAGAAGCACAGACCATTGTCGCTGACCAAGGTGTCCGGTAGACCGTGGGCTGCAAACATTGCCCGTAGACTTTCTACCGTGGCAGAGGATGTGCTTGAATTTAAAATGTCACACTCGATCCATTTGGAGTAGGCGTCTACTACAACCAAAAACATTTTCCCCATGAAAAAAACCTGCGTAGTCCACATGGATGCGTGACCAAGGCTTGGCGGGCCATGGCCAGGGGCTAAGGGGGGCTTCCCTGGGCGCATGGCCCAGCTGGGCACACGTGTTGCACCTGCGAACACAAAGTTCCAGATCTGCGTCTATCCCTAGCCACCAAACGTGTGACCTGGCAATTGCCTTCATCGTGACAATGCCCGGGTGCCCATTGTGGAGTTCTCTGATGAACACCTCTCTGCCCATCTGGGGCATGACTACGCGGTTTCCCATCAGTAGGCAATCGGCCTGAATCGAGAGTTCATCCCTGCGGCTGTGAAATGGTTTAAATTTCTCAGGGCATGCCCTGTACGTGGCTGCCCAGTCCCCATTCAGGACACATTTCTTGACTAGAGACAATAGCGGGTCTCTATTTGTCCAGACTTTGATCTGACGGGCTGTCAGGGGTGAGCCTTCGCTTCCGAAAGCTTCAACAGCCATGACCATCTCAGCTGCATGCTCGGTAGCCCCCTCAGTGGTGGCTAGTGGGAGCCTGCTGAGTGCATCGGCGCAGTTTTCGGTGCCCGGTCTGTGCCGAATTGTGTAGTCATAGGCAGCTAACGTGAGTGCCCACATCTGTATGCGGGCCGATGCGTTTGCATTTATGGCCTTGTTGTCGGCCAAAAGGGATGTTAGGGGTTTGTGATCTGTCTCCAGCTCAAATTTCCTGCCAAACAGGTACTGGTGCATTTTCTTTACCGCATATACACATGCAAGCGCCTCCTTTTCTATCATCCCGTAGCCCCTTTCTGCCTGGGACAGACTTCTGGAGGCATAAGCTACCGGCTGTAATTGACCCTTGGCATTGACATGCTGCAACACACACCCGACACCATAGGACGACGCATCGCACATTAACACAGGTTTTTTACATGGGTCATATAGCGTTAACAGAACATAACAAATTGCGTGCTCTATTAAAAGCCCTTTCCTGGCTGTCCCCCCAGACCCATTCACAACCTTTGCATAGGAACACGTGTAGCGGCTCTAGCAGCGTGCTCAATTTGGGAAGAAAGTTACCAAAATAGTTCAGGAGCCCCAGGAATGAACGCAGCTCCGTCGTGTTACGGCGTCTCGGTGCTCTCTGGATCGCTTCCGTCTTGGACGCAGTAGGGCTGATCCTGTCTGCTGCTACTCTCATCCCCAGGGATTCTACCTCTGGAGCTAGGAAGACACACTTCGCCTTTTTCAGTCGCAGACCTACCCGGTCCAGTCTGCGTAGCACCTCCTCCAGGTTGTGGAAGTGTTCTTCAGTATTGTTACCCGTAATGAGGATGTCGTCCTGAAAAAACCACCATCCCTGGAATCGACTTGAGGAGGCTTTCCATATTTCGTTGGAAGATCGCGGCGGCCGAGCGAATCCCGAATGGACATCTGTTGTATTCAAACAACCCCTTGTGTGTCGTGATGGTGGTCAGCTTCTTCGACTCACTCGCCAGCTCCTGGGTCATGTAAGTTGAGGTCAGGTCCAATTTGGAAAAAAGTTTGCCACCGGATAGCTCTCGGTAGCGGGTACTGGTCTTGGAGTGACACCCGATTGATGGTGGCCTTGTAATCGCCACATATCCTGACCGACCCATCCGCCTTGAGCACCGGCACAATTGGGCTCCCCCAGTCACTGAATTCGACTGGCGAACTGATGCCTTCCCTCAGCAGGCGGTCCAATTCGCCTTCTATCTTTTCCCACATCACGTACGGCACCGCTCTGGCCTTGAGGTGTACTGGCCTGGCGTCCGGGTTTATGTGAATCACTACCTTGGCCCCCATGAAAGTGCCAATGCCGGGTTGAAATAATGAGTCAAATTTGTCCAGCATCTGTGAGCATGATACTCGCTCCACTGAGGAAATTGCATTGACATCGCCTCATTTCCAGTTCATGACAGCAAGCCAACTCCTCCCCAGTAATCCCGCACCGTCCCCTGGGACAATCCAGAGTGGCAGTCTGTTCTCCGAATCTTTGTGGGTCACGACTACCGTGGCACTGCCTAGCACCGGAATGATCTGCTTTGTGTAAGTCCATAGCTGTGCGTCAATCGACTACACTTCAAAAGTAATTTCATTGGCTGTAAAGTGCTTGGGACGTCCTGAGCTTGTGAAAGACGCTATTTAGAAATGCAAGTTTTTCTTTCTTAGGCGGATGTGGAGGTTAATATTCAAAAAGAAACTATTAGAAGAGTCAATTGGACTAAAAATAGAAAGGTCACCCAGATAATATGTATTCCGGAATACTGAAGGAGGTTGGGGAGGAGATAATGGAGACACTAATCATAACTTATCAAAACATCTTGGAAATGGGAATTGTGCCAAAGGACTGAAGGATGGCAAATGTTGTACCCCTATTCAGAAAGGAATAAGTCAGCACATTCCAGGCCAGTCAGATTTACCTCAGTTGTGGGTAAACTGTTTATAATATGAAATGAAATTAGTGAACACTTAGCAAGGCAAGGGATAGTCAGCATGGATTTGTAAAGGGCAGATTATGCTTGACTAATCTAATTGAATTTATCTGTGCACTATGTGTGGAAATCACAGAGTGTATAAAGAGAACACAGTGGATGTTGTATATATGGATTTTTAGAAGCTGTTTGATAAGTTGCAACATTAAGAGACTTGTTATGGAAATTAAAGCAGATGGTATCAAAGAGGTGAACAGAAAGCAAAGACTATGTGTAGATTGATGTTTTTTGGATTGACATAATGCCCCAGGGATTGTGCTGGACCTATTTTAATTTTCCACTTTATTAAAATGATTTAGATCTATGCAGATGCAGGAACGAGTGAGAAGCAAGAAAGCTCAGCTGCTCAAGATGGATGAGGTATGGAGCAGGGGAAGAGGGTGAAGAAAAATTAATTCCGATCACCCCCCAGAAATGTAGAAAAATATTTCTCCAGCAGTGATCTGGCGAAATCTGTGCCGGTGAGCATTTCTTTTAAATGATACAGGTTTCAAAAAGTATAGAGAGATGCATTTAAGAATCTCTCTTTCTGCCACTAGTTTCCCGCCTCTGCTGCTGCTGCTGGTGGTTGTTGGCTACTCAACCCTGTCCCCTTCTCAACCCCACTCCACTACCCTCATCCACACTGCAACTGTGTGAGGGAATGTGGCCAACAAATCAGTCATAATCAGACCCTCTCCACAATGACCACTCTCCTCCTGCACTGGAATCAGACCTGAACCAATGTAACCAAGTCCTGAAACCCAAGGACCCTGTCTCCCCGATCCTGCCACCCACCCCCTCCCCCCCGCCCCCGCCGCCCTCCATCCTGATTTGCAGTCACAAAGCCATATTTCAGGCCACTGTCAGAAAACAGCTTAAATAACCCATCTGGCGCGGGAGTCCGGGGGAGGCCTATAAAAGGCCCAACGTCGTCGGAGCAGCAGGAGTTCGAGCAGGCGGAGCGGAAGTCTGCGGGAGGCCGATAAAAGACCCAGCGGGAGTTCGAGGAGGCCATCTGGTGCAGGGAGAGAAGGCAAAAAAGAAGTAAAAAGAAATCGAAGGGTGATGTCACAGCCAATGGGGGTAAGTGATTGGCTGGTGATTGGTGAGTAGTTTTTCTTCTTTTTCTTTTCCTTTATCAGTAGGTAACCTTTGACATTGTTGCCAAATTAAATTAATTAAGGGTTAAGTCATGGCAGTTGAGCCTAAACCCATGTCATGCTCCTCCTGTGCTATGTGTGAAGCCATGGACGCTCCCATTGTCCCTGGCGACTACATATGCGGGAAATGTATCCAGCTGCAGCTCCTGACAGACAGCATTGCGGCACTGGAGCTGCATATGGATTCACTCTGGAGCATCTGCGATGCTGAGGATGTCGTGAATAGCATGTTTAATGAGTTGGTCAAACCGTAGCTAAAGGTTACTCAGGTAGATAGGGAATGGTTGACCATCAGGCAGAGCAGTGGAAGGAAGATAGTGCATGGGTCCCCTGTGGTCATCGCCCTCCAAAACAGATACACCGCCTTGGGTGCTGTTGGGGGGGATGACTCACCAGGGGAGGGCAGCAGCAGCCAAGTTCATGGCACCGTGGGTGGCTCTGCTGCACAGGATGGCAGGAAAAAGAGTGGGAGAACTATAGTGGCAGGGAATTCTATTGTAAGGGGAATAGATAGACGTTTCTGTCGCCGCAATCGAGACTCCAGGATGGTATGTTGCCTCCCTGGTCAAGGATATCTCGGAGCGGCTGCAGGACAATTTGGAGGGAGAGGGTGAACAGCCAGTTGTCGTGGTGCAAATAGGTACCAACGATATAGGTAAAAAATAGGATGAGGTCCTACAAGCTGAATTAAGAGGGGAAAATAGAGTAGGAGAAGAAGCTTGCCGGGAACATAAAAATTGACTGCAAAAGCTTCTATAGATATGTGAAGAGAAAAAGATTAGTGAAGACAAATGTAGGTCCCTTGCAGTCAGAATCAGGTGAATTTATAATGGGGAGCAAAGAAATGACAGACCAATTGAACAAATACTTTGCTTCTGTCTTCACAAAGGAAGACACAAATAACCTTCCGGAAATACTAGGGGACCGAGGGTCTAGTGAGGAGGAGGAACTGAAGGAAATCCTTATTAGGCAGGAAATTGTGTGAGGGAAATTGATGGGATTGAAGGCCGATAAATCTCCAGGGCCTGATAGTCTGCATCCCAGAGTACTTAAGGAAGTGGCCCCAGAAGTAGTGAATGCATTGGTGATCATTTTCCAGCAGTCTATTGACTCTGGATCAGTTCCTATGGACTGGAGGGTAGCTAATGTAACAGCACTTTTTAAGAAAGGAGGGAAAGAGAAAACAGGTAATTATAGACCGGTTAGCCTGACATCCGTAGTGGGAAAAATGTTGGAATCAATTATTAAAGATGAAATAGCAGCGCATTTGGAAAGCTGTGACGGGATCGGTCCAAGTCAGCATGGGTTTATGAAAGGGTAATCATGCTTGACAAATCTTCTAGAATTTTTTGAGGATGTAACTAGTAGAGTGGACAAGGAAGAACCAGTGGACGTGGTGTATTTGGACTTTCAAAAGGCTTTTGACAAGGTCCCACACAAGAGATTGGTGTGCAAAATTAAAGCACATGTTATTGGGGATAATGTATTGACATGGATAGAGAACTGGTTGGCAGACAGGAAGCAGAAAGTTGGGATAAACGGGTCATTTTCAGAATGGCAGGCAGTGACTCGTGGAGTGCCGCAGGGCTTAGTGCTGGGACCCCCAGCTGTTTACAATATCCATCAATGATTTAGATGAAGGAATTGAGTGTAATATCTCCAAGTTTGCAGATGACACTAAGCTGGGTGGTGGTGTGAGTTGTGAGGAGGATGCTAAGACGCTGCAAGGTGACATGGAGAGGTTAGTTGAGTGGGCAAATGCATGGCAGATTCAGTATAATGTGGATAAATGTGAGGTTATCCACTTTGGTGTCAAATATATGAAGGCAGAATATTATCTGAATGGCGGCAGATTAGGGAAAGGGGAGGTGCAATGAGACATGGGTGTCATAGTACATCACTCATTGAAAGTTGACATTCAGGTACAGCGGGCATGTTGGCCTTCATAGCTAGGGGATTTGAGTATAGGAGCAGGGAGGTCTTACTGCAGTTATACAGGGCCTTGGTGAGGCCTCACCTGGACTATTGTGTTCAGTGTTGGTCTCCTAATCGGAGGAAGAACGTTCTTGCTATTGAGGGAGTGCAGCGAAGGTTCATCGGACTGATTCCCAGGATGGCAGGACAGTCATATGAGGAGAGACTGGATCAACTGGGCCTCTATTCACTGGAGTTTAGAAGGATGAGAGGGGATCTCATAGAAACATATAAAATTCTGACAGGACTGGACAGGTTAGATCCAGGAAGAGTGTTCCCGATGCTGTGGAAGTCCAGAACCAGGGGACACAGTCTAAGGATAAGGGGTAAGCCATTTAGGACCGAGTTGAGGAGAAACTTTTTCATTCAGAGAGTTGTTAACCTGTGGAATTCTCTACCGCAGAGAGTTGTTGATGCCAGTTCGTTGGATATATTCAAGAGGGAGTTAGATATAGCCCTTACGGCTAAAGGGATCAAGGGGTATGGAGAGAAAGCAGGAAAGGGGTACTAAGGTGATGATCAGCCATGATCCTATTGAATGGCGGTGCAGGCTCGAGGGGCCGAATGACCTATTGCAGCAACTATTTTCTATGTTTCTATGTTTCTATGGCTAGCGCAAAGGGAGATAGGGAAATGGCAGCAGCAGGGAGTGGCAGGAGGGAATGAGCAAACAGCGGCAGACCTGGTTTTAGTAGGTGCACTGTGGAGAGCAATGCCATGTATCTTGCAGATGGAGCTGGGAGGTCACAGCAACATTTAGGTCACAGTGTCACCTACCTTGGAGCTCAGGCTTGGAGGAATCAATCATAGAAACATAGAAGTTTACATCACAGTAGATGGCCACTTGGCCCATTGTGTCTGTGCCAGCTCTTTGCTAGAGCAATCCAAAACTAATCCCATTGCCCTATTCTCTCCCCATAGCCCTGTATTTTCCTGTTTCAAACATTTATCAATACTTCTCTTAAAAGATGGAATGGTTTCTGCCATAACTACTCCCTGTGGCAAAGTATCCCACGATCTAACAACTTCCTACATAAAGGAATTTCTCCTTAGCTCTTTCCTCAGTCTTTTAGTGACAATTTTAAATTGATGACTCTCAGCTCTGACTCTCCAATGAGAAGAAACAGTCTTTCCCTATTTACACTGTCAAAACCCTTCATAGATTTAAAAACCTCGATTAACTCTTCTTGCCATAGAGGGAGTGCAGCGAAGGTTCACCAGACTAATTCCTGGGATGGCAGGACTGTCGTATGAGGAGAGATTGGGTCGACTTGGCCTGTATTCACGAGAGTTTCGAAGAATGAGAGGGGAATCTCATTGAAATGTATAAAATTCTGACTGGGTTGGATAGACTGGATGCAGGAAAGATGTTGCCCCTGGCTGGGAAGTCTCGAACAAGGGGTCACAGTCTCAGGATACGGGGTTAGGAAATTTAGGACCGAGTTGAGGAGAAATATTTTCACTCAGAGGGTGGTGAACCTGTGGAATTCTCTACCACAGAGGGCTGTGGAGGCCAAGTCACTGAATGTATTTAAGAGGGAGATAGATAGATTTCTAGAAACAAAAGGCATCAAGGGGTATGTTGAAAAAGCGGGAATATGGTGTTGAGATTGAGGATCAGCCATGATCATATTGAATGGCGGTGCCGACTCAAAGGGCCGAATGGCCTACTACTGCTCCTATTTTCTATGTTTCTATGTTCCTTTGTTTGGGCCTTCTCTGCTCCAGTGAAAATTGACTCAGTATCTCAAGTATCTCAATCAGAGGTAAATAAAATTAATCAGTAATTTTAATTGTGACAGGAAAGTATGACAGGCAGACAGATGTGAAGGAGATAACATGACAGGAAAATGTTACAGGAAGTAAGTGTTAAACTTACAGGAAAAGCACTATATGGAAGACTTTAATATATTATAGGTAGATGGTGGTATAATAATAGGTTGGTTAGAATTGTATTGTTAATACTTTTCCTGTTTGAAAACAAGCTCATTACTCTAAATTAAATTGTGGAAATATAGCTAGAGGACACAAGTTCAAACTGGTAAAAGGTCTTTTTTGGACTAATATATCGGAAGTTATTTTTCCCACAACCTGTGAAATAAACTACCAGATAGAGCTAACACTCTGGAATAATTAAGAAGCAATTGGTTGTAACATGAAGGCAAATTAGGATCTCTGAATGGACAAATTATAATGGGCTGAATGGCCTTCCTCATCCATAATTAACTTGTGGCTTTGTACTATCTTCCTACTGGCAGTCTTTGGAAAAGCAGTGTGTAAAAGTTACTTTTGTTTAAGAACAAAAATAAAGAAAAGAATAGACTTTCATTTAAAAAGTGTCTGTCACATCTCTCAGACACATTTAAAATGAATTAATGTACAATAAATTTAAGTGCAGTGTTCCTCGAACCACTGCTCTTGCCGCATCCTGAGATCCATGCTTAACGCTATGTGCCGTAACATGCACACTCTCGAACTTCCTGAGCTTCATCCCCTTACACCCCCACCTCAATGAATTTTCAGCTCGGCATGACACTGAGCTCTTTTTCCGTCGCCTTCGCCTCTGTGCCCACTTCTACCTCCCGCACAATTTCTCACATTTTCAGAATTTTACCTGGACCCCTCCCTCCAGCCTCTTACCCTCTAAATCTTTTCATTGCGAACTACCGGCGTGACATCAGCCGTCTCAATTTCTCTGCTCTCTCACTCACTCCAACCCACCTCCCTCTGAACTTGCAGTACTCTGTTCTCTCAGATCCAATCTTACCATTGTCATCAAACCTGCTGACAAGAGTGGCACTGTTGTTGTTTGGCGAACCGACCTCTATCTTGCGGAGGCCAAATGCTAACTCTCTGACACCTCCTCCTACCTCCCCCTGGACCATGACCCCATTACTGAACATCAAGACATCATTTCCAAGTTTATCACTGATCTCATCTTCTCTCGAGATCTTAACTTCACGACCTCCAACTTCATAGTTCCCCAACCCCACACAGCCCACCTTCCCAAGATCCACAAACAGGACTTCCCTGGTAGGCCCATCATTTCAGCCTGTTCTTGCCCTAAGGAACTGATTTCTTCCCTTTTCAGCTCTATTTTTTCTCCCATTATCTAGTCTCTTTCCAGCTACTCTTCCGACGCCCTCTGCCAGTTTAACTGTTTCCAGTTTCCTGGCCCTAACCATCTCCTTTTCATCATGGATGTCCAATCTCTCCACACTGCCATCCCCCACCAGAACAGCCTGAGTGCACCCTGCTTCTTCCTTCAACAGAAGCCCAACCAGTCCCCATCCACCACCACTCTCCTCCGCCTGGCTGAATTTGTTCTCAATTGAACAACTTATCATTTGACTCCACTCAGTTTCTCCAAATAAAAGGTGTTGCTATGGGAACCCGCATGGGTCCTAGCTATGCCTATCTTTTTGTGGGATATTGAAACATTCTTTGTTCCGTCTTACTCAGGTCCCCTCCCTCATCTCTTTTTCCGATACATTGATGACTGTATCGGTGCCGTTTCCTGCTCTTGCCCTGAACTGGAAAATTTAATTCACTTTGCTTCCAATTTCCACCCTTCACTCACCTTCACATGGTCCATCTCCAACCCTTCCCTTCCCTTCCTCGACTTTACTGTCTCCATTTCTGAAGATAGGCTATAGACCAACATTCACTATAAACCCAGACTCCCACAGCTACCTTAACTACACTTCCTCCCACTCCATTTCCTGTAAGGACTCTATTCCATTCTCCCAGTTTCTCCATCTCTGTCATATCTGTCCTGACGATGCCACCTTCTATACTAGTGCTTCCGATATGTCTTCCTTTTTCCTCAACTGAGGATTCCCCTCTACCATGATTGACAGGGTCCTCGACCATGTCCATTCCATTTCCCGCACTTCTGCTCTCACCCCTTCCCCTCCCTCCCAGAACCACAATAGGGTTCCCCTTGTCCTCACCTTCCATCCCACCAGCCTCTACAGTCAACGGATCATCCTCTTCCATTTCTGCCACCTCCAGCATAATCTCACCACCAAACACATTTCCATCCCCTCCCTTTCAGCATTCCAAAGGGATTGTTCCCTCTGCGACATGCTGGTCCACTTCTCAATCAATTCTAACACCCCCTCCCTTTTGCACGGCACCTTCCTGTGCAAGGGCAACACCTAGCCTTTTACCTCCTTCCTTCCCACTGTCCAGGGCCCCAAACACTCCTTCCAGGTGAAACAGCAATTTACTTGTACTTGCATCATGGGATCTTTAAAGTTGACCTGAACCATCAGGACAGAAAGACAGTGCCTTGGTTTAAAGTTTCATCCAAAGGACAGCACCTCCAGCAGTACAGCACTCCCTCAATACCGCACTGGAGTGTCAGCCTAAAATCATACCCTGGTGTCAGGCCCAAATTGATAACATTCTGATCCAGAGTCCTACCAACTGAGCAAAGCTGAAAAAATCAACACATCACTTAACAACAGTTTTCTCTGTGGAGCAAATTATCACAATCAAACAATATTGATTTAAATATTAAATAGAGGAAAACAAAATCTTAATCATTTCGATTAATATATAAACACATCTGGGGTATCCTATCTGCTTCTTACTGAAATTGACTGATTATGATTTACAATTAGAGTCATGAAAATATTGATTTAATAAAGACAGTCCATATCTGAATTATACTTTTTTTTCCCATAGACTTATTCCTGCTGGATTCCTGGGCTGAAATTAATGTTGGGATGTTATGAAAAATGATTATGAATATGCTGGCTATGTTCTTTGAACAGCTGACTAAAGAGGGCAGTGTAGAGCTAAATCTAGTCCTGACTCGATGAGCTGAATGTATTATGGTACTTATCTAAGTCAGAGACTAAATTGAACATTTAAATTAGGTATCTAACTCTTTGAGTATTCTATAGTTTTATGCTATCGATGTGACTGGATAAACTGTTGAATAATGTCCAAGGCCACTGATTTTCCATTATCATGTAAAAACGGATTGAATCCTGGAATACGATTCTCAAAGCACCAGTAAAAATCAAAGAGCTGCATGTACTAAGCTGGAATTTGACTTTGTCAGTCATCATAAACCAAAGGCCTTGATTGGCCATTGCTTTTCCTTATTCATGGAAAATTGGATGCAATCGCAGGATGCAACCTCCAAAACACCAACAAAATTCACAAAATCCCATGCAACAAAAACGGTATTGACCTGGTCAGTCACTGCTGAGTGGCCCTGGTCACAGAATCCTATGTAACAAAAATGTTATTGACCCGGTCAGTTTACTACTGTGTGGCCCTGGTAACAGCTGTTGAATGTAACAGCCCCTGGGGTTAACTATGGTCTAGCAATAAGTCAAGGAAATGACACGTCTCTGACCCAAGCGTATGCCTTAGATACAACACCTGTCTGGCATTATCATTATCGGGCACTGCCCTATCTCTGTAAAAGTGAGCGCCATATAAAGAATGTTTAATGAAGATTAAATTAACTATTAAAATATTTCCAAATTATGATTGACAGTCTTCTCATGTACTGCCATTTTCAAGATATAAGTAAAATACTACACGATCTAACCTCAATCCATGTCTTTTGCACATAAATGTTTTCAATCTTTTTGAAGGCAGACTGAATTAACACTAGTTGAGGCGACTCTTCGTTCGAATCGTTAAGCTGTTTTATTCATATTCATATTCATTTTGTTCAATTGATACAACTTATCTCCACATAATGACATAAAAATAATGAATACACTACAATGCCCCACTTCAATGGCCACCTTGCTTGACTTAACCAGAATAACTTTTTTGTATTCGGAGTTTTTGAGCCTGTATTTTATGCACCCTAGAGAGAGAGGGTAGGAGAGAAGATCGAGGAGAGAGGGGGAGGGTAGGAATTAGGAGGGGAGGTGAGAGAGCAGGGGAGAGGAGTGGGTGACTGAGAAGAGCGGGGAGGGAAGGAGAGATTTATTATGAGCGACAACAAGGGAGATCCACTCATATATTGAAAGTCTGGCATCTAGTGTGCACTTCCTGTGTCATAATTTGTTCACCCTGGATGTAACACCTACTTTTAACTGGAAGGGACACTTATCAGTACAGGTACTATTAACCTTTAGTCCTCCCAACACTAGGTGGGACTGCTGTTTCGCCAACCTCTATTTCCCAGATCCTCCAGGTGGAGCTGTAAGCAAGTTCTGCTTACACTGAACCAATATTGCCTTGCAATATTGGCCCTTTCCTTTTGGCCCGGAAATCTTCTTCCCTTGCTCCAAAAATAGTTCCCTCTGAAAAAAAAAAAGCAATAAAGAACTCGTCGATAGGGAGGGCAACGGCTGACTGCAGTGCGGGCAGGTACAGCAGGAGCGGCGAGGTCGGGGCGAAGGAGTGGCAGGAGTTCGTAGAGGGATGTGATCGGGGCCCAGGAGAGGCAAGAGTTTGGGGCCCAGAAGAGGCGATGGCCCAGGGGCAGCATGGGCTAATCCACACTGCGATATGTGTGTGCACTAGGTCCATGCAACAGAGCAGGTCTCCAGTCGTCTTGGTTAATCCTTGCCACTGGACCAAAACCTAGCTCTGTCAAGCCCGTGTGGTGGTTTGGGTGCAACGGCCACCACACATTTTTTTTAAAATCCACGCACAGGCACCTTCCGTCCTTCAAGATGTAGTTCGGGACCTGGAATATCATTGAAACACCTGTGAACTCATCCATTTTTGGCATGGAAGCAAGTCATCCTTGTTTCGAGGGACTGCCTATGATGATGATGATTGTCTTGCAAGTAAGTTTTATTGTAAATTAATTTAAGTTTTGTTTATTTCACTTTTTATTACTTACTTCAACCATATTCCTGCCTCATTGGGCCCACCCTGACTCCCTCAGGCTTCTGCTGCAGTTACAGGGCCTTGGGCTGCTCTCTCCATCTCCCTCTCCATTAGTGATACTTGCCTGTCCTTCGATCACCCCCTGCTTGGGCTTTGGGTTGCACACTGTGGCTGTGGACCCAGCTGCAGTTGGCTGCCCACCCTCCCTCACAATTACAGGTGTGGGGCCATAGCTTGTGAACATACAGGTGTTGGCCAGCTGTCAGATCACTCTCCCTCAATCCTTTCCTATTGTTGTTGCCTGTCCTTGGGTTTCCTGTCTGCTATAAGTGCTTTATAAAAACAAATTGCAACTTTTTTAGTTTGTGTTCCATGCTGCCCTCAAACTGCCTGAACCTCCTGAGATTGATGCTGGTGCTGGTCAGAATGAGATTGAGCGATGGGGTGTTGAGTGCTGAGAGAGTCCATTGCTGAGAGCCCTGAGACAGCTGCTTGGCAAAAAGCTGGCATGGAGTTTCTGGTCAATGATAGTTTTTGTCAGTGACTGTATTGCTGAATAAGATGGATAGTGAAGGAAGGATAAGTGTTGTACAAACCCTGAGTTGGTTGGGGCCATGCCTTTTGTTTCTCTATTATCTGCTATTATCGTCCAAATCACATTGAAAGGCCTGCTTGTCAAAAGGGGTCAAAAGATGCAAGATGGCTGGACTATCTCCAGTAGCTACCATTTTCCAAAAACCTGTGGGCCTTCTGGCACATTCTGGCCATTAGTCAGGCAGGAGTTCAGTGGAAGGCCTACGAGTTAGACTGGAACCCATCTTGTGGCTGTATTTCAGAGACATTTGTTTTACTGTGCTGCCTGTGCTGCTAGGTTCTATTGGGGTTTGTTTGGTGCACAACCTCCCTCTGCCACAAAGACAGTCCACAGTGTCAGAGGGGCCATGATTAGGGGGGCGGACTGGTCGGCCAGCAATTTCTTCAGCCCCAGCTTGGGCAGCCAGTATACCAGGTTAAATGAGGTTTGCTGGCATAAGCAAGGCCCACCTGAAAATTCAGATCTGCAACTGTACTGGAATTCTATCCCTCCCCAAACCACAAACACAGAATTCTGGGCTATCATTTAAAACACAGAACCAAAAGGAAACCTTGAATTAAAGAGTTCTGTAAATTGTAACAAAATTTAACACTTGGACAGCTTAATCTCTAAACAATAGTTCACTGAATATTCAAATACATATCTGAAGAGCTCCTCTGGAACACGTTCTTTTGGGGTTATGCACAATAAATAGTATTGCAAAAGTGCCCTGATGCCAGTAAGTATGCGATTGGCTGTTGTGCAACCCTCAATCCCAGGACCAGCACTCTAAAGGGCTGATCTGACTTTGGGGAAGAAATTGGGAGTGCTGCTGCAGAAGCAGATGGTAAACCAGGCAGGAGAGATTGGGAATCTGGGGGACATCGATGGGGGGCTCGGAGAAATCGGAGAAGGAAGGGAGGAGACTGCGGTAGGGTTGTGGAGAAAATTGTAGGGGGGCCGTGAACACCCAGGCCTCATAAACATGCACTGACTCCCAACGGATGTCGGCAGAAATGATGTCACCACTGGCGTGAGGTAGTCAAAAATAGTGGGGGGTGGGGGGTTTCAGATCACTGCTGGGAACCCACTGAAATCGTCCCAGCAAAGTAAATAACCATATGTGAGGGGATCGTAAATTCCATGATCGTGGGGGGGGGGCGGAGAGCCTCCTGGACCACATGGAACTGTTAAAAATTTTAACAGCATGGTTAAAATGGCATGTGTGTCCCGATGACGCCATTGGGATGTAACATTGTCATTTAAATTAAGTCCTGCTCCTCTGGTATGGGGAGCTTTTTTGTGCCTGAATTCAGGAATGTAAAAATGGTTGGGTGCAGGAATTTGTTGTGATGCGATGCAACCCCACCGCTCCCGCCCACCATCTTAACCAGCTCTTGTAATGTTCCCACAGGGCCAGGGAGAGTTAAAATCAGCCCTTACTTGTTAGGAGAATGTTTGGTCCTGTTTATACAGGGAGGTGAGGAGGAGGGGGGTGGGGAGAGGGGGGCCGGTTAACAGTTAGGAAACCCAGAAGTACGGGTTTTTGGGGAAAGGAATTCATTTTCGTGTTCTCAGGATGTGGGTGGCACTGACAAGACCACATTTATTGTCCTGAGAAGGTGATGGTGAATGTTCTTCATGAACTTCTGCAACCCTTTTGGCAATGATACTCCCACAACTTGTGGTTATGGTATTGGATTAGCAACCCAGAGGTCACGAGTTTAAATCACAACATGGCAAGCTGTAAAACTGAATTCAATAAATCTGACAATGTGTAGGGGAGCACTGGGAAAAATGACAAACCTTGCCAGATGGTGGTTAAAAATCCAACTGGTTCACTAGGGTCCTTCAGAGAAGGTAACTTGCCAGAGAAGGTAATCTGAACTGGCCAACGCATGCAGATGCAGTATAATGTGGATAAATGTGAGGTTATCCACTTTGGGGGCAAAAACACGAAGGCAGAATATTATCTGAATGGTGGCAAATTAGGAAAAGGGGAGGTGCAACGAGACCTGGGTGTCATGGTACATCAATCATTGAAAGTTGGCATGCAGGTACAGCAGGGGGTGAAGAAGGCAAATGGTATGTTGGTCTTCAAAGCTAGAGGATTTGAGTATAGGAGCAGGGAGGTCTTACTGCAGTTTTACAGGGCCTTGGTGAGGTCTCACCGAGAATATTCAGTTTTGGTCTCCTAATCTGAGGAAGGACTTTCTAGCTATTGAGGGAGTGCAGCGAAGGTTCATCAGACTGATTCCCGGGATGGCAGGACTGACATATGAGGAGAGACTGGATCGACTGGGCCTGTATTCACTTGAGTTTAGAAGGATGAGAGGGGATCTCATAGAAACATAAAATTCTGACGGAACTGGACAGATTAGATACAGGAAGAATATTCCCGATGTTGGGGAAGTCCAGAACCAGGGGACACAGCCTAAGGATAAGGAGTAAGCCATTTAGGACTGAGATGAGGAGAAACTTCTTCACTCAGAGAGTTGCTAACCTGTGGAATTCCCTACCGCAGAGAGTTGTTGATGCCAGTTCATTGGATATATTCTTTGTTTATATTCAAAATTTGTGGCCCATTGAAGAAAATATCTCTACAATACAATCAAGTTGCAAACATATTTCCTTCATGAAGGTACAGCTAGGCAGTATTTTTTTCTGTTTAGCATAAGGGAGAAAGAAACTCCAAAGGACCAACTGTTCACAAATTAAATTGTTAGGGAAAGAAATTCCCTGGTGTAATTTGAAGGTGTGGAATTGTGACCTGCCACTGACCCCATCCCAAATCGTGGGGATGAAGTCATTTAAATAATTGGGGTTAGCCCCATGCCAGCAGCAGCATAACATGGGCACCTGCCCCACTGAGATTTCTCTGGGATCAATTACTCTACTTCTTCTTCTTCTTAGGCAGTTCCCTGGAGTCGAGGATGACTTACTTCCACACTAAAGTGAGTTCTAAGGTGACTGATGAGACCAATGCGGGATCTACAGTCTCTGTCACAGGTAGGGCAGAAGGTGGTTGGAGGGACGGGTGGGTGGGGTGCTTGATTTGTCGTACGTACCTTCCGCTTTTTGTACTTGGCTTCCGCACGTTTCCAGCGAAGAGACTCAAAGTGTTCGGAGCCTTCTCAGATGCATCTCCTCCACTTTGACCGGCCTTGGGCCAGGGATTCCCAAGTGTCGGTGGGCTGTTGCATTTTTTTAAGGAGGCTTTGAGGGTGCCTTTGAAGCATTTTCTCTGCCCTTCTGAGACTCGCTTGCCGTGACGTAGCTCGGAGTAGAATGCTTGTTTCGGAAGTCTAGCATCGGGCATGCGGATAATGTGGCCCGCTCACCGGAGCTGATGGAGCGTGGTCAATGCCTTGATGCTGGGGATATTGGCCTGAGACAGAATGTGGAAGTTAGTGCGCCTATCCTGCCAATGAATTTGCAGGATTTTGTAGAGGCAATGTTGGTGGTACTTCTCCAAAACTTTGAGGTGCCTGCTGCACATAATCCATGTTTCTGAAGCATATAGGAGGGCGGGTATCACTACTACTCTGTAGACCATGAGTTTGGTGCCAGGTTTGAGATCCTGGTCTTTAAACACTCTTTTCCTCAGGTGGCCGAAAGCTGCATTGGCACACTGAATGTGGTGTTGGACTTCGTCATCGATGTCTGCCCTTGCTGATCGAAGGTTCACAAGTTATAGAAAATGGTCCATATTGTCCATGGTCTCATCGTGGATCTTGATAACCGGGGAGCAGTACTGTGTGGCGGGGGCAGGTTGGTAGAGAATCTTTGTCTCACTGATGTTTAATGTGAGACCAAGACTCTCATACGTTTCAGTGAAGGTGTCAACGATGGTTTGGAGCCCGGACTCCGATTGTGCACAAACACAAGCATCATCTGCATATTGTAATTCAATGACAGAGGTTGGAACAACCTTGGTTCTGGACTGGAGGTGTTGGAAGTTGAACAACTTCCTGCTTGTCCTGTAGATTAACTCCATTCTTGTTAAATGTGAGATGAAGCATTGCAGCGAGGAGGATTGAGAAGAGCGTTGGTGCGATGACACAGCTTTGCTTGACCCTGGTCTGCACTTGTATTTGGTCTGTGGTGGATCCATTGGTAAGAATCACGGCTTGTATGTCATTATGAAGCAGGTGGAGGATAGTGAGAAATTTTTGAGGACAGCAAATTTGACAAGGACACTCCATAATCCCTCATAGTTGACAGAGTCGAAGGCCTTTGTGCGGTCAAAGAAAGCCATGTACAGAGGTTGATGCTGCTCCCTACATTTTTCTTGGAATTGTTGCACGGTGAAGATCATGTCCATTGTGCCCCTTAGTGGACGAATCTGCATTGCGACTCTGGGAGGAGCTCTTCAGCTACTGGGAGGAGACAATTGAGGAGGATTCTTGCGGCAGACCGTAGGGAAACTCCTCTGTAATTACTACAGTCAAATTTGTCCCCTTTCTTGAAGATGGTTATGATTACGGCATCTCTGAGATCCCCTGGCATGCTCTCCTCCTTCCAGATAAGAGAGATGAGGTCATGGATTTGCACCAAGAATATTTCTCCGTTATGCTTTAGTACTTCGGTGGGGATTCCATCTGCTCCTGAGGCCTTGTTGTTTTTCAGCTGTCGAATGGCCTTTTCAACCTCATGCCGGAGCTGGGATTGTGCCGAGGTGGTAATGTGTAGCATGCTGTGGGATGGACCCTTCATGAAGGTACAGCTAGGCAGTATTTTATTCTGTTCAGTATAAGGGAGAAAGAAACTCCAAAGGACCAAATTTTCATCAATTACATTGTTAGGGGGAAGAAATTCCCTGATGTAATTTGATAGTGTGGAATTGTGACCTGCCGCTGACCCCATTCCAAATCGTGGGGATGAAGTCATTTAAATAATTGGGTTGAGCCCCATGCCAGTAGCAGCATAACATGGGCACCTGCCCCACTGAGATTCCTCTGGGATCAATTAGTATTGCACTGGCAGATGTATGGGACCTACAGTCGGCCCAGAATGGGACCTGCACCTGATCTCATCAGATGTAGGTCTCATTGGGTTTATCAGGGGCACTTGAGAAAAAATTCCTGCGTCATTCTGATATTTCCCCAGACAACCTGTGCAATGTTATGGGGACGAGCAGAACTATCTGCCACCCTTCCCGGAATACAATTTGTTGGACAAGTTAAGAGAGGCAGAGAACCTGTGAAACAGATTCTGAATCAAATTGCCCTCCCTATCCCCGCAGGGATTCTGGGTGATTTGTATTGCATTGCATCAGATTTTTTTATAACTACAGCACCAATTTTAACTCCCACTCATGTCCAAGGAGAACGTGGTGTCCGGGGGAGGAGGGGGTTTATACCACAGTAGCATAGTTACCTCCGTGTTCTCCCTGCTCCCTTACTGGCCACAATTTCTACCATCGGGAATCGGGAGGTGCGTGAAACCCTCGTCACAGGCAGACCAGGGCGACATAAGTATTCAAAATCAGGGTCCGATTCAATTTAACGCCAGTCCGCGTGAGTTGCGCACAGGTGCTGACTGGACCTGGGAAAATTGCCGCTAATTGTACCCAGAGCTAGAAGCAGCCCAGGTAAGTCATGTTTTAATCTTTTAAAGGTTCTCTTTTGGGACAGGAGGAGTAAGAGTGCTCCCCCAAGTCCCACAAGGAATACTTTATCCTCCCTGACAAAAGCTTCCCTTTGTTTTTACGCAACCCTGAACTCTTTCGACCGCCCCCCACCCCTCCACCCCCAATCATTTACCTTGGGTCCCAGGCGGCGGTCTGTTGCCATATCATTTCCCATTTTCACCTGCAAGCTTCAGGCAGGAGTCCGACTTGAAATATGATCAAACCCGGGGGTAAAATGGCTCGAGCTTCTCACCGACATGGCTATGTGAGCTTATCGGTCACCACATCCCCCCTCGAGTCACACCCACACCCCGAGTTAAAATCGGGGCTTAGATCTATTGTACAACTTCAGACCTTTATTTCAGGTGCTTTTCCTTGACTTATGATGACCTTAATATCAATAGATCTTCAGCAGTAATTATCCAGTAATAAGTATGTAATTCAGAGCATAATCTGTCAGTTAAGCTACATTATGAATACATTTTTGAATGAGAGGTTGACAGCTACTGAATGTTGATAAGATATCCAATCAAAGAGAACATCTACAGATTTAATGGCTTTCTTGTAATATTTGGATTATTATCTTGTGGTATTTATGTATGTGAAAGATGGAGGATTACAATACTGGGTTTTGCTCGAACTCTCTTCTCTTTAACAGCAGTTCTAATAAACAAACCTTGCTGCCTACAAGCAGAAATCTGTACTTCTTCAATGCCATATTCTTAAAACGGTGTATACTCGAAGAATTAAGAATGACCACACTTGTAGTAGCCTGCTCATTAAATTTAATGTAGTTCTGTGTTACATTACATACCTCTCTTTGAAATGGTGGGAAGTAACACACAAATAAAAGGTTTGCATACCAATGTGACTAATATAGTAATAGGAAACAGAACAGCCTCATAGTAAAAGTACAATGTAGGTCCAAATGCTGGGGAGCACCAGCTGGGAATCTTTGATACTGACCGCCAAAGTAGCTGAAGTCAAGGGGAGGACCTACAATTACCATAATACTGACAGGTGCCAATGCCACTAGGAACACATCTTGGGCACCTGCCAGCAGAGTGGGGATGGGAAATGAAGCACTGGCCAGCTGCTCTTGGGGATGCCAGAACCACTGGCAAAGAAGTAATGTTTTAATGGATCAGTCAGCCTCCTTTACAAGGTGGTAGGAACAATTTCACCTTACAGCTGAACATTATTTTGACCCACATCTGGACATCCCTTGATGGACCTCACATCCACTGGGCCAACTGCTTGAACCCAGCATACTGGTTGCTCAGCAGAACCTAAGCCAAGATTGAAGAAATTCTTAGCCTAGGATTCCTTCCTCCCTGCCTGTCCCCTCTGATGTTAGGGGCCATGTTTGGGCTAGACAGATGTTCCGCCCAAAAAAATCTTGAATTGGAAGAGTATTCAGGTCGCTGTCCAATTTCCAATCCCTCCGCTGCACTACTGGTTAACTTATGCCAAGAGTACATCACTAGGGGCACAGATTTTGATAAGCATATGATTTTTGTACTCTGGTGGATCTCCAATAGTGTTGTTCACAGGTACTGTCCAGCTACTGTCCAGATCCAGCAGCGTTAGAGCGCACGATAGTGATTGGACTCAATTGGAGGATGGGGAGGGATGACAGATAAGCAAGAGAGGAGATGGGGTTAGGGGTAGGATGTAGGAGGAGAGGAAAGAGGGAAGTAGAGGGAAGAGGAGTGGTGTTGCAGCAGGAAGAAGGGCAAGGAAAAGAGAATTGGAGGAGGGAGGGGGAGTGTGGGTAAAGACAGAGGAAGGACAGAGAGGGGAAAAGGAGGGGAGAGAGTTAGGTACTTCAGTGGGTGAGGGCTTTGGGAAGTAGTTCAGTGGGGGAAGGTCTGAACCCTCCTCCCACATGTAGAATGAAAATCCCCAAATGCTGAAACCCCACCCCCAACCCCAACTGAGGCAACAGTTATAATCCAAGACCCTTTATGCAAAGATAAAATCTCTTGCCAACACACCTGTAATGTATGTAAACATTGTAACTGTGTAGGACTTGCCAACAGAGGGCGCAACTGTTGGAGGCCCAAGGGTCACCTGCACACCTTGTGCAAGGGAGTATAAAAGATTGTCTGCCAGGCTGCTTAGGCACTCTGGAGTTGTATTAAAGAGACTAAGGTCACATCAGTTTTAGCTCACAGTATTCAGTCTTGTAGCGTTCTTCCATACTTAACAATTGGCGACGACAGATTTATAGAGGATGATGATTGGGAAGCCTTCGTTGAGCGTCTCGACCAATACTTCGTGGCCAACGAGCTGGATGGGGACGATAAAGCGATCAAGCACAAGGCGATTCTCCTCACCGTGTGTGGGTCCACAATATACGGCCTCATCAAGAATTTGCTAGCACCGGAGAAACCAATGGAGAAGGCATATACAGAGTTGAGCTGGTTCAGGAACACCTCAAGCCAAAGGAGAGCGTCTTAATGGCCAGGTATCGCTTCTACACGCACCACTGCTCCAAGGGCCAGGACGTGACGAGTTATGTCGCCGACCTGAGATGGCTTGCGGGAACTTGCGAATTTGCTGGATTTTTGGGGGAAATGCTGCAGGACATTTTTGTGCTTGGCATCGGCCACGAGGTCGTTCTTCGCAAGCTGCTGTCCACCGAATACCTAGACCTGAGCAAGGTCATTACAATAGCCCAGTCATTCATATCTACAAGCGATAATATCAGACAGATATCTTCCCAGCATCAAAGCTCACCGGCAAGTACTGTGTATAAAATAATGTCGCTAGCAGGCAGAACTGCATAGGCAGGGCCTACACGTCTGCAGCTGCAAGACCTAAGATGACTCAGAGTCTGCCATTGGGTGTGAATGCAAATCCATTAGCATCATGTTGGCGCTGCGGGGGTAATCATCGAGCCCATCAATGTCGATTCAAGCACTACGTGTGCAAAGGCTGCGAAACAATGGGGCACCTCCAGCGAATGTGCAAGAGTGCTGCAACTCACCACGTGGCAGAGTCGACAGGGAAACATTTATACGCGACCTACACAATACCCACCCAGGCATAGTCATGATGAAGGCTATAGCCAGGTCGCATGTTTGGTGGCATGGCATTGACTTGGACACCAGTGCAACACGTGCTCACAATTGAGCAATGCACCAAGGGAGGCTCCATTGAGTCTGTGGTCATGCCCTCCAAACCGTGGTCCAAGATCCACCTAGATTTTGCTGGCCCCTTTCTCGGAAGATGTTTTTAGTTGTAGTGGACGTTTACTCTAAATGGATTTAATGCGTAATCATGTCATCCAGCACATCCACTGCCACCATTGAAAGCCTCCGGGCTATGTTCGCCACCCATGGCTTGCCCGACATCCTTGTCAGTGACAATGGACCGTGTTTCACCAGCTCGGAATTCAACGAGTTTATGACCCCCAATGGCATCAAGCATGTCAGGTCTGCCCCATTTAAGCCTGCATCTAACGGTCAAGCGGAATGGGCAGTCCAAACTATCAAGCAGAGCTTGAAACGTGTGACGGAAGGCTTCTTGCAGACCCACTTATCTCTGGTTCTGCTCAGCTACCGGACGCGACCCCATTCACTCACTGGGACTCCCCCTGCAGAATTGTTAATGAAGAGAGCACTCAAAGCCAGGCTCTCCCTAGTCCACCCGATCTAAATGATCATGTGGAAACCCGGCATCACCGGCAAAACATGTACCACGATTGCACGGCTGTATCGCGTGACATTGATGTTAACGACCCTGTGTTTGTCCTGAATTACGGTCTTGGTCCTAAATGGGTTGCTGGCACTGTCTTGGCCAAGGAGGGGAATAGAGTGTTTATAGTCAAACTATTGACTGGACAAACGTGCAGAAAGCATTTGGATCAGACTAAACTGCGGTTCACCAACAACGAGGAACAAGCTAAAGAGGACATCACCATCATCGATCCACCAACACACACCCAACCCGCAATCGACCTCGCTGTCAATCAAGAGGATGAACCCACCATTCCCAACAGTCCTGTCAGACCAGCCACGCCGCAGTGCAGCAATGGTCCAACCAACTCACCCATGCCAGAGTTTGAACTCAGACGATCAATCAGGGAGTGTAGGGCCCCGGATCGTCTCAACTTGTAAATAATTTGTATCAAAGACTTTGGGGGGAAGTAATGTTATGTATGTAAACATTGTAACTGTGTAAGACTTGCCACCAGAGGGCGCAACTGTTGGAGGCTCAAGGGTCACCTGCATACCTCATGCAAGGGAGTATAAAAGTTTGTCTGCCATGCTGCTTAGGTACTCTGGAGTTGTATTAAAGAGACTAAGGTCACATCAGTTTTAGCTCACAGTACTCACTCTTGTGGAATTCTTCCATACTTAACAACACCCCTACCGGCTGAGGCAAATTTTGCTACCCATTTCTCCCTTTGTCCCATTTCCCTTTCCCTTCCTTTTCTCCTTGTCCCTCCTCCATTCTCTCCACCTTCTCTTCTCATCCCCTGTTTACCTGCCCTCCCTCCATCCCTCTCCTTCCTCCCTCCCTCTTTCTCCCAACCCCTTCCTCCCTCCCCTTCCTTTCTCCCTCACTCCCCATCCCCCTCTCTCCTCCCCTCTCCCTCCCCCTTTCCCCCTCTCCCCTCCTCCCACCTCCTCCCTCCATCCTCCTCCCTCCCTCTCCTTCCCTCCTCCTCCCTCTCCTTCCCTCACTTCCTCTTCCTCTTCACTCCCTCTTCCTCCTCCCTCCCTCCCTCCTCTCTCCCTCCTTCTTCACCCTCTCTCCATCCCTCTTCCTCCTTCTTCTTCCTCCCTCCCTCTTCCTCCTCCCTCCCTCTTCCTCCTCCCTCCCTCTTCCTCCTCCCTCCCTCTCTCCCTGTTCCTCCTTCCCTCCCTCCCCCTTCCTTCTCTCTTCCCTCTCTCCCCCTCCACTCCTCCCATTCCCATTTCTCCTCTTTTCCTCCCCTCTCTCCTCCTCCTTCACCTCTCCCCTTCTCCACCTCATCTTTATTTCCTTCCCTCCACCTTATCTTTCCTTCCCTCTTCCTCCTCCTTCACCTCTTCATTTCTGAGTTTGGCACTTTTATTCAAGTCGGTCACTTTGTTCTGCACATCCTTCCAAATGTATCAAATTATTGAGACCTTGGTGACTTTTTATGTGATTTTCGTCCATGCCTCCTGGGACTTTAGCTTAATGGTGGATTACACTTGTGCATTCCTCATTCCTTCATAACATATACAAAAAACAGAAATACCTCACTAGCAAAGTGGTCCATTTTATTCCTTGTTCCATCCATCAGCAATTCAATTTAAATATGGCACTCCACAACTAGATAGCTATAATGAAGTTAACAATCATTGCATATTTTTTCTGATTGGCCAATTAGTTGTGCATTAGTTGCAATCATCTGAACTCCATGAAGGTGCAAAGAGTAAGTATGTGTAATCCTGCAAGTGTGCCAACAATAACAAGAAAAAAAACCTCTCATGCAGTCAATGCAGTAAATTAAAGCCCTAAATTAGTTTTTGCAGTCACAGTGCCAATAAAATATGAGTTCACAGAATAAAACTGACCAGAATTTGGCACTAATGTTCATTAATTGCGTCTCACTCAGAGAGATCACAGGTACGATTGGTGTAGGAAGTGGAAAGATTCACCCGACTACAATAGGGGAGTGGTGTTTTTGAGGCTGGAGTTAAGGCACATTGTTCAGGTAAAGGTGAAGGAGCTTCATTATGTAGCTGGCCATATGGGCCCGGATTTTGTGGTCAACAGCGAGGGAATGGCGCTCGTTGTTCACCTCACTGAAAGTTGCCCACGCAGATTTTACCAGCTTTAAAACCGAGACTTCCTGTCATCAGTGCGGCGCCCTCTATAGAGCACCTGTGGCATCTGTGAACAGGTGAAGAAACAGCAAGGCTTTTCAACCAATCAGATTGAAGAATCCTCACTGAGCCAAGCAGAGTCCAAACCAGGAAGTATAAATTAGGAAATATAAATTAGATTTAAATGATGTACAGAAAGCAAAATAAAGATTGGAAGATACAACTGCAATTAAAAGAGAGAGATAAACAAAATCGACAGAAAAAGTAAAATAAAAATTATTTTAATATATATATATTAAAAAAAATCTCCAACACTAATTCTCTTCTGCGGGAATGAGTCTCCACTCTTGTAAAATTAATTTTTCAGGGCCCAAGACATTGTTCAGCTGTAATTATCACTTATCTCGCTGTTAAAAATGCACTTACTCCTGAATGCACCATCCCTAACTTTTTCAGCCATCTTAAGTGTGCAACTAGTGGGCAAGTTCATTCTACTGCAGTCATTTCAGTGATGAATCTATCGGTGAGGACTGTTACAGCACACCCTGTGGAGGAACGGGGTATCTCTGACAGCAACTTCTGGATTTCTGCGTTTAACTGCGCATGTGCGGACACCAGAAGTTGCTGTCAGATTTCCTCCATTAAAATGGTGAGCGCTGTTAGCCTCACCATTATTATGACTTCAAAATCGAGCCCATTATGCCTGACCTGCGAGTACTGCCTGACAATATTGGATATTTAAAAATGAAGAACTGTTCTTTGCTCCAAATTTGACAGCCTGTATTTTGCTAAATGCAAAAAATGTCAGTATGATTAAAATTAAGAGATACATTAACACAATCTTCAATAGTATGCTTTAGTCATATTGCTGGATCATGATTGTGAGATCTTCGTCTTTTTGTTAGAAACTGTTGATTTATTTAGAAGGATTTATTCAAGAATGGATTGACAACAAGTATTCAGGTTGTCCAGGACCTCATAACACAGCAGCAGCCTTTCATATCGCCAACTCTATCTGGACTTGGCTTATTCCAAATCGAAATCCCAGAAGAGAATTCAGAATCAGCATGGCTGAGAAAACAGAGAACCAACAGTGTGTCTGATCCTTTTTGTACTGAATGTCTGAGAGACATTCTCGGCTGTTCAGGGGTGAAGTCAGGAAGCACTTCTTCACACAAAGGGTAGTGTAAATCTGAAACTCTTCCCCAAAAAGATGCTGAGGCTAAGTGAATTCAAAATTTCAAAACTGAGATTGACAGATTTTTGTTAGGCAATAGTATTAAGGGATATGCAACCAAGGGAGGTAAATGGAGTTAAATACAAGTCAGCCATGATCGAATTAAATGGTGACACAGGCTCCAGGGGTTGAATGGACTACTCCTGTTTCTATGTTCCGAGAGATAGACAATTAAGTCACAGCCAACGTGGGTAATCCTCCAACTAGTGCACCCACTGAAATATTTCACACACAATGGATAACATTTTAAATGAGATCCAGAACACATTGCAAGGTTTGTACACATTAACATAAACTTGATTATGACATGTTGCGCAGGGCCCAATGACCTGCTCAGTTGAGTCCTCTGACTCTATTGCACTTTATAGAAGTGTAGGTCTGGTGACTAGACTTATTAAAAATAATATATAAGTGCATATCTCAATAAATTTTCAAATACTGTAGCAACATGTTGGAGGGAAAGGTGGCACCAGCACCAGCACTGAAACAGGTGACTTTGGGGATAATTGGCAAAAGACATGAACACATGTTTACATCATACTTGTGCCAGGCTTTAATATAATATGAGGAAAAAAAAGTTATGTAGATATGTTACTATGATAAAATTGCTTCATATGCATGCATTTAAATGTTAATAAAATCATATGTAAATTTCTTAATTTTTGGAATCTAAGCCCAAATTTATAAGGAAAACCAACATTTAGTGAATGTACAAGTAAAACTAATATTGAGAACTTAAAAACCCATGAAGAAAATTAAACAATTCTAAATACAATCCTGATCCCTTGCCACTAAAATCTTCGAAATTCTTAGAAAATGTTTTTTTCTATGAGGCCGACTCCTCGCTCAGCATCCTGATTCTCAATTTCAATCTTTCCTCAATGATATAACTCCTTCCACATCCCAACCATGCTCCTTTCTTGCCATGCTCATCAACTGTTCTCTTCCCTCAAACACCATGTCCATAGCCCGCGAGGCTTGTTTGCTTCCACTAGCTCCTCACCTTCCTCATCTGCCACTCCAACCTCCATCCTTCTCGTCTGCCACCCAGGCTCCACTGTTGCTCCACAGTTCCCCTTTCTGTATCTAATGAACACAACTACACTTTAGAGCTGTGGGGTTATAATTGACTGAAAGACTGGCCCTTCAAAGTGCATGCCAGGACTTGCTGTTTGTAAGACCTGTTCCTTCTCCCTTTTCAGTGATGACAGGCATCATTAAGAAACAATATCAGTGAAGAGCCAAGGAAGCCTTTGTAGCAATGCATAATTCAAAGATAACCTTAAAGAAACTTCAAAACAATGTATAGCATGATAGTTTGAACTCAGTGTTAGCTTGTGGCTCAGTGGGTAGAGCTCTTGCCTTTTGAGTCAGAAGGTTGTGCGTTCAAATCCCACTCTGGGGACTTGAGTACATAAAGCTAGGCTGAAAATCCAGTGCAGTGCTGAGGGAGCGTTGCACTGTTGGAGGTGCCTTCTTTCGGTTGAGATGTTAAACCGAGACCCTGTCTGCTTTCTCAGGTGAATGTAAAAGATCCCATGACACTTTTTCAAAGAAGGGCATGCGAGTTATGCCTGGTGTCCTGACCAATATTTATCCCCCAATCAGCATAACAAAAAAGCAGATTATCTGGTCACTATCACATTGCTGTTTGTGGGAGCTATCTGTGCACAAATTGACTGCCACATTACAACAGTAACTACACTTCAAAAGTGCTGTGAGATGTCGGTGATCATGAAAGGCGCTATATTAATGAAAGTCTTTCTTTTGTTTTTTCTCTCTGGGATAACTATACTGCAACCATAGACAACGTTCCTTTTTATGTAACTGGAATTTGTGAGGATAAAAAATTAATTAATTAAATTATGCATCTGCCTGCAGTGGGTAAGGAAAAGCATTATACATTTATTTTCAAGGGGGAGGGAGAAGAAGAACAAGGGTGGAGATCGTAGGGTGAAGAGGAGCTGGGGAAGGAAAAGTAAAAGGGGAAAAAGAGAATGGGGAAGAGGATGACAGCGAGAGAGAGAGGGAAGAGGATGAGTGTTAGGAGGTGAGGAAGAGGAGTTAGTGGAAGTGAAAAGAGGGAGTAAGAGGTGAGTTGGAAAATGCACGAGGGGAGGTAGAAAGGAAAGGGAAAGAGGAGGAGAAGGAAAAGGAGGACAATCAGAAATGGGCAGCAATACAGAGAGGAATAAAAACAGAAAATGCTGGAAATCTCAGCAGGTCAGGCTGCATCTGTGGAGAGGAAACATTGGACAACTCTCACAATGTTCTCATATTGAACAACTTCTCCTTTAACTCCACTTACTTCCTCCAAATTAAAGGTATTGCCATGGGAACCTGCATGGGTCCCAGCCTTTTCATGGGATATGTGGGACATTTTTTAATCCAGTCCTACTCGGGTCCCCTCCCTCACCTCTTTTTCCGGTACATTGATGACTGTATCGGTGCCGTTTCCTGCTCCCGCCCTGAACTTGAACATTTCATTCACTTTGCATCCAATTTCCACCCTTCCCTCACCTTCACTATCTCCAACTCTTCCATTCCCTTCCTTGACTTCTTGATCTCCATCTCTGGGGATAGGCTATTGACCAGTATTCACTATAAGCCCACAGCTACCTGGACTACACTTCCTCCCACCCCACATCCTGTAAGGACTCCATTCCATTCTCCCAGTTTCTCCACCTCCATTGCATCTGCTGTGACGATGCCAACTTTCACACTAGTGCCTTTGACATGTCTTACTTTTTCCTCAGCAGAGGATTCCCCTCTGCCGTGGTTAACATGGCCCTCGACCATGTCTGTTCTATTTCCCACACCTCTGCTCTCACCCCTTCCCCTCAGAACCATGACAGGGTTCCCCTTGTCCTCACCTTTCACCCCACCAGCCTCCATGTTCAACGGATCATCCTCCGCCATTTCCGCCACCATAGTGTGATCCCACCACCAATCACATCTTCCCCTCCCCTCCCCTCTCAGCATTCCGAAGGGACTGCTCCCTCCGTGACACCCTGGTCCATTCCGCAGTCACCCCCAGCAACTCCTCCCCTTCCATGGCACCTTTCCATGCAAACGCAGGAGATGCAACACCTCCCCTTTTACCTCCTCCCTTCCCACTATCCAGGGCCCAAAATCCTTTCAGGTGAAGCAATGATTTACTTGCCCTCCTTTCAAGTTAGTAAACTCTATTCGTTGCTCATGATGTGGTCTCCTCTACATTGGGGAGACCAAGCGTAGGTTGGGTGACCGCTTTGCGGAGCACCTCCGTTCAATCCGCAAGTGTGACCCTGAGCTTCTAGTCGCATGTTACTTTAATTCTCCACTCCATTCCCACTCTGATCTCTCTGTCCTCGGTCTCCTACACTGTTAAGCTCAAGCAACAGCACCTCATCTTTCGTTTAGGCACTTTATAGCCTTCTGGACTCAACATTGAGTTCAAAAATTTCAGAGCGTAACTGCTGCCAATCTTTGGCTCCCTTCCTCGCACCCCCCACCTCCTCAGAGCCTGTTTCTTTCTTTTTTTTTCTCATTGGCTCTAATGGCAGCTGGTCATTATCCCGCCATTCACGCCCTATCTTGACTAATGTTTCTCTAACTCCTGGCATTGCCATTTGAATTTGGGCCATCATTCCTTTTGTCTCTCTAATCTCTCCTGTCTTCCAACCTATCACAGACCTTCCCTTTTGTTCTTTCTTCCCCTCCACCTTTCAGTGCTTGTTAAGAATTTGTTCTTTCCAAACACTCTCCAGTTCTGACGAAGGATCATTGACACGAAACGTTAACTCTGCTTCCTCTCTACAGATGCTGCCTGACCTGCTGAGATTTCCAGCATTTTCTGTTTTTATTCCAGATTCCAACATCCGCAGTATTTTACTTTAGTACAGAGAGGAACATGGACGTTAGGAGGAGGACAGAGCGCAGGCAGAGGAGACAAGGAAGAGGGAGGGGAGAAGGAGGGGTAGAGACTGAAGGGGAGAAAGGAGAAAGGAAGGGACAGGGGGGGCCAAGCGGAGGAAGAGGTGATGAGGAGCAGAGGGAAGGGTGTAAGTGAAGGCTGAAAGGTAGGGAAGGCGAGAATGCATGAGGGGAGGAAAAGGATGAGAGGAAGGAAGAGAAGAAAGGAGGGGAGGAGGAAATTGAGAATATTAAAGTTACCCTGTTCCCTACCTCTTCTCCTTTGGACTATCAATTTAACCTGTGCTTTCTGCCTGTCCCTCCCCTTCTCCCTCCCCCTCCTCCTTCCTCTTCTTCTGTGCTCTCCTCCTCCCCTCAAAATTGTGTCCAATTCATAGACTAATTCAAAGAAGATTTTGAAATACTTTACCAACCTACCCTTTTAAAAATGGGTTCAGTAGTTAGTCATTAGAAATTTTGAACTTGCATTTTGAAGATTTGAATTCTGGAACCTGAGAGTCTGAATCCGAATATGAATTGAATTCTCTCAATGAATTTATCAGCAGAGTGAGAGGATGAAAATAAAATAAAAGAGGAGCAGTTTGACTTCTTTATCCACTGGCTTACTAAAATTCTTGGTAACCCCTTAATGCAACCCAATACATTTCCAAAGAGGTACAAAAGGAATCCAGCAATAAAATAAAGTACATTTATTTGTAAGTTAAGAGTTTCAATATGCTGAAATTTTAAATGGGAATTTAATTCCTCAAGCATATAACAAGTGCATCTCCACTGTAAAAATATCCTATGGTTTCCTTGAGGAATTTTGCATGCCATTTTGATGAGATTGGTCACAATTAGTTCATTCCAAGATATACAATGGGTAATGCAGTTAAAAAATATGCTACAGTAGGAGGGAATTTCTTATTGCTAGTACGTATATGAATTAAGAGCTTTGGATAATTACACATAATTTTGCTAATTGAAGGGTACTTACTGCACTGGATGTGATTATTAAAAATGGGTAGTTGTAAAATAATTTGCCATAAAAAACTGCAAATTTAATTCAAGAATCAGTAGCTGAAATGTCATCACCCACATCGGAGGATTAATCACTTTCCAGTGCAAACTGGCTAATTCTATAATGGCATACTATGAAATTAGCAGCATTTTATTGTGTTAATTATCTGTGGGGTAGGACGTTATTAGTTCTGACAAATGCAAATGAGAAATGTGCTCTCAGGATAAAACACAACCAAAGGTGAAACCTAGCACACTAAGGTCATTTATAACATTTGTGCACTACCATTGGAAGGCTTATAATTAAAATACCTTAATAATAATAAAAATTGTTTTAGTGTATATTTTATCTTCATTTGTGTTTCATCATACCCTTTTTAACAGAATAGCACTTTGGTTTTGTTAGATAATAATAAAAAATTATATTCCTCAAGGGAAAACAAATTCTGAATGCATGGGTTTAATCTCATACAAAGCCAAACCTAGTTTTTCATGCTTAAAATGAATCATTTGCACAAGAATAATGTCAATAAAACACAGTTCTAGCTGTGTCTATGCTAAACTTTCTTTGAATGTATTTCATCCTCTGTCAGTATTGCCCTGATATGTCCTCTTAAATTGGATCTCTAAGCCTTTCATAAAGTTTAATAAATCTTCAGCAATTCACCCAGAGGAAATTATATTAAAAACCTTCAAATGTGAAGTTCGGCCCAGACACAGCATTGGGAATTATATCACCATAATCAGGTTGTAATGAAAGCTTCTGTCGCTGTAGTTCCCACTCATAATCTGCCTGTTTTTATGAAAAGGGGCCTTGTCTGGGTTCATAGGCAGCTTTAATTGGAAGATGTCTTCATTTCATTCCAGTCTTCTGGGATAATAACTTGCCCCATGTTTAAACATAGGCCCTCGCTGCTGATATTTTTTCATTTAGTAAAGCATGGCTCTTTAAATGATTTAGCAAATCATCATGAATGCCAGCCAAATGATTGGCAGCTTATTGCCAGTGCGCCATTTGCATGACATTTGTTCGCTCTCTAAGAAAGCCGCAGCAGGTAAACAAATAATACCGTTTCTGTGTGCTTTCCTGTTTATGTTCTAATAATCAAATGACATTTGTGCAGAGGCAAATGCTGCTGCAAATTATGGCAAGAAAAACAATCACGTTTAACACTGTGCCTTCATCCTGGTAATCCTTTGAAGGATATGATCTAAAATACTACCTTGCCTTATAAGTTTAGATTTTTTTTTATTGACTAGAAATTCAAACAGTTTGAGAATGTTCAGAACTTTTCAAACAAAAGGAATAAAAGACCTAGCACTGTCATTGGCGGTTTAACAATGTTTTTAAATATTCATTCCTGAGATGTGGCCGTCGCTGGCAAGGCCAGAATTTATTGCCCATCCCTAATTGCCCTTGAAAATATTTTTCTACATATGCTTATCTTTTCATCACTTATTTTACAGTTTTGTTCTTGTTGCATTTTCTATTAGGCTTACTTGGCAAATTTAGTGCAGTAATAAACAGCAAATTGCTTGGTAATATGTGCAATGAGGAGAACATCATTATAAAACAATATAAGTTAAGAACTCGAGTGACCGGTAGTTGGTAAAGGTCTCTACATTGATTTAACTACATGATTAATAATTGTTCAAAAAAAAAATCAATGATCTGCATATGAGAGCCTAGATCAATCTGATCACATAGTCTGTATTGATTATCCTAATTAAATGATCACAATAATTTTTGAAATCATGACTCACTGACTAGACATTAGTTTCTCACAAATCTAACCAACTGCAAGAAAGGTTGTCCAATTTTGAGAAATAAGATTGTTTATGCAAAATAGTTTGTGTTTCACACTATATTGCAGAGGAATTGCAGTCACAGACTTCTCATACAAATGTTATGATGCGCAAAAATGTCAAATCCTATATAACAATTATAACACTTTACTCTGAAAAATCCAATGCAATTGCTGTAGCAATATTCCCATTATAAATACGGATGTGCTGAGCTCATAAAACAAAAAATAAAAAAAACGGAAAAAATGATAAAAGCTCTATTAAGCTCTGCTTGAATGATATTGTCCTAGCACTGGTAAAGAAGATTTAACTGATGTCTGCAAGATTTGATTCTGCAGAACTAAATTCAATTACCTCGATAATCTGATTCTGTTATGTTAGGCAGTCTCTCAGGTAAACTCAGAGAACAAAGAATAAAGCAAAAATTAAAATATAAGGGGGAGGAAATTTGGTTTGAGGCTAATTAGGGCGCTAATGGCGGCGGGACGGTAAATTTTGCGTCGGGAAATGATCTGCATCTGCAGCCACAAAATTTAGCAGCTGGGCCCTGACTGTGGAGCCGAGTTAAGGGAGCCGTTCCGTAAAAACTCTCTTAGGGCGTTAGGCCGGCTGAGCAACTGAAAGTCCCGAGCTAAAGAGCTGGCCTCAGAGCGCCCTAAGAGAGGCTTCTCTGGAAAAAAAATCATTAAAGAGAAACACAAAAGACATTCTCAATACCTTCCTCACCCCACATAAACATAAATCGCAAAACGAATAAAAGAAAAACAATCACACTTACCTGATGTATTCATTCCTTCCCTCACGGACAGCTCTGACCGCCTGGTTTTTCAGGCGGTCTCACTAGGGTGCACTATGGGGCGCTACGGGGTCAGCGGCAAACAAAAATCCTTGCGATGTCAAAACCAGGGGCACTGCACACCGGCTGGACTCTCCTGGCTGGTACTGGTCAGTGCCACCGGCAGCAGCACACTGAATGTGCCGGGTGGTGCGGATGCTGGCACTCGCAGCCCCGACCCATTTAGCGCCCCTGTTCCAACCCTTTCCAGGGGCGCTAAGCTACCGAATTTCTACCCGAAGGTGCTGCAGAAAGAAAATATAATGTGGACATCTTCCCTTTGATTGCATGTCAACACTGTCCATTTAAAACATGTTAACTCATAATTAATATTGATGTTTCTAAGTAAGTAAAAAGTATTTTATGATTGTATTTTATGGTAGGTTTAATACAGAATGAATAGTGCAGTTAATCTGTTGATGCACAAATAGAGCTAAAATGAAAAAAAATTGGTTTATATGAGCTGTCATGTCCTCGTAAAGGAAACGAGTCTGCTTTTGTTTGTCTGTTTTCACCTAATGTTGTAATCAGTACAGGTTGAATCTCCCTTATCCAGAACTCCCTTATCCGGAACAGGCCAGATCCCGAGGGTTCCGGATGAGGGAGGTTCAACCTTTACTTCTTTATGTGGATGCTCATGCACCTCCTTGACCTTTGACCTTGGCATTTAATTGGTCCAGGAGCTAGTAATTGAAAATGGAAGTAAGCAGCTATTTATTCCATTTGCAAGCAGTTGAGTAAACCAACAAGTGAACAGTGATTTTCTAAAAGAAGAATTTGTATTTATAAAGTAGCTTTTATGACCGCAGTGCACCTCACAGCCAGTGAAGTATTTTAGAAGTGTAGACACAGTTGTAATGTTGTGATGCCAATTTTCAAACAGCAAGGTCTCACAAAGAGCAATGAGATAAATGACTAGATCATCTCTTTTAGCATACCAGGGAGAACTCCTCTGCTCTTCTTCAAATAGTGCCACGAAATCTTTTACATCCACCTGAGAGGGGGCCTTAGTTTTACATCTCATCTGAAAGATGGCATCTTCGACAACGCATTCCCTCAGTACTACACTGAAGTGCCAGCCTAGATTATGTGCTCAAGAACCTGTAATGCGGCTTGAATCCACAACCTTCTTACTCAGAGACTAGTGTGCTACCACTGAGCCAAGGCTCACACAAAAGCAGAACTCTATTAGGTGCTTGTTAAGAATTTGAGTACTGGAATTAGGTATGGGTCCACAATGGACATGTAGATCTCTCAAGCGATAGTCTCAATTTTATCGGCGTTCAGTGTACATTTCTGTATTTGTACAGATATCCCAATTGAATATTAGGAAGACCAAAGCATTGTTTTCGATCCCCACCACAAACTCCATTCCCTAGACACTGACTCCATCCCTCTTCCCAACTCCTGTCTGCGGCTGAACGAGACTGTTTGCAACCTTGGTGTCATATTTGACCCTGAAATGAGCTTTTGACAACATAATCATAGCATAATTAAAACTG
Source organism: Pristiophorus japonicus (assembly GCF_044704955.1). Lineage (NCBI taxonomy): Eukaryota > Metazoa > Chordata > Chondrichthyes > Pristiophoridae > Pristiophorus > Pristiophorus japonicus. The sequence goes on along the minus strand of NC_091977.1, from coordinate 115,405,113 downwards.
CCTATTTCAACATCCGTAACTTTGCCCAATTATGCCCTTGCCTCAGCTCATGTGCTGCTGAAGCCCTCATCCATGCCTTTGATACCTCTAAACTTGATTATTCCAATACACTCCTGGCTGGCCTCCCACTTTCTACTCTACCTAAACTAAAGGTGATCCAAAACTCGGCTGCCCATGTCCTAATTCGCACCAAGTCCCGCTCACCCATCACCCCTGTACTTGCTGACCTACATTGGCTTACGGTTAAGCAATGCCTCGATTTCAAAATTCTCATCCTTATTTTCAAATCCGTCCATGGCCTTGCCCCTCCCTATCTCTGTGATCTCCTCCAGCCCCATAAGCCCAAGAGATGTCTGCGCTCCTCTAATTCTGCCCTCCTGAGCATCCCTGATTATAATCGCTCAACCATTGGTGGCCGTGCCTTCTGTTGCCTAGGCCCCAAGCTCTGGAATTCCCTGCTTAAACCTCTCTGCCTCTCTACCTCTTTTTCCTCCTTCAAGACGCTCCTCAAAACTTACTTCTTTGATCGAGCTTTTGGGGCTGGATTTTCCATTGCATCTGTGCCCGGTTTCTCCGTGGTATTGGTTGGTTTGGGTGGAAAACCACCCGGCAGAAATTTCCAGAAAGAGTTCTGCCGGCGATTTCGAAATACCGCTTGGGAGCGGACCACCGGCGTGCACTTTCCAAAAGCTGCTACTGCCCGAGTTTTGACTCAGCGATGACCTGTAGGTAAGTAGAAAAAAAACACCCATGTGAAGCAGTGGGAGCTGGGCAGTAGGTAAGTAGCCCTGAAAAAAAAAAGGTAAGTGAAAGGGTTTTTAATAATTATTTTAAAATTCTTTTACAGCGATTAAGTTGAAAAGGATCCTGAGAATGTTTTCTTATTTTTTACTTTATGGTTTTTGGAAAAAATATTTTTTGTGTTTACCTCCCTCGTAGGCCCAACCTAGGCCACCTATGGTCCAAACTCCCAAGGCCCCACCCCACTCCTGGCCAAGAACGGGGAAACACTCATCAAGGACACAGAGGCAGTCAGGGCCCGCTGGAAGGAGCACTTTGAAGATCTCCTCAATCGAGACTCTGCCTTTGACTTGAGTGTTCTCGACTCCATCCCGCAGCATGCGACCCGCCACCAACTCAGTGAGACCCCAACGTTGCACAAGGTAGAAAAAGCCATAAGACAGCTCAAGAACAACAAAGCTACGGGAGCAGATGGAATCCCTGCTGAGGCGATAAAGTATGGCGAAGAGGCGCTGTTGGCGTGGATACATGACCTCATCTCTCTCATCTGGAGGGAGGAGAGCATGCCGGGAGATCTCAGAGATGCAGTGATCATGACCATCTTTAAAAAGGGGGACAAGTCCGACTGCGGCAACTACAGAGGAATCTCCCTGCTATCAGCCACTGGGAAAGTTGTCGCTACTGTTCTCCTCAACCGTCTTCTCCATGTGGCCGAGGAGCTCCTCCCGGAGTCACAGTGCGGATTTCATCCCCTACGGGTCACAACGGACATGATCTTTGCAGCGTAACAGCTGCAGGAAAAATGCAGGGAGCAGCACCAGCCCTTATACATGGCCTTTTTCGATCTTACAAACACCTTTGACACTGTCCACCATGAGGGTCTATGGAGCATCCTCCTCCGTTTCGGATGCCTCCAAAAGATTGTCAACATCCTCCGCCTGCTCCACCACGACATGCAGGCTGTGATCCTTACCAACAGATCCATTACAGACCTAATCCACGTCTGGACCGGGGTCAAACAGGGTTGCGTCATCGCCCCAACCTCTTCTCAATCTTCCTCGCTGCCATGCTCCACCTCACAGTCAACAAGCTCCCTGCTGGAGTGGAACTAAACTACAGAACCAGTGGGAAGCTGATGGCAAATCTGGAGCGATTTAGTTGCAAATCAGCCATGTCGATTCTTTCTCCTTGCAAGTCACAGATGGGTGTGAAAACGGCTCATGATTGTTGTAACTTCTTCAAATGCTGCATTTTCATTACGGCTCTACTGCCAGAGGCAATCGCCAGAGGAAATGCTAGACTGTAAATGAGGTGGTGCTTACTGCTTAGTGCCTTTGCGGGAACAGACAACCAACTCAGGAGGTGACTTTTAGCTATACTGCTGGCAGTGGCAGCAAAAGTAAAAGGCCAGCATTGGACATCAGGGAAGGCCTTCAGCAAGAATAAAGAATTGTTAATGAATTCATATGAAATGTCTTTGCCTACAATTTTAACAGGGACTTTTAAAATAAAACAAATGGGTTAATGCCTCTACTAAAATAGCACACAAAAATCATTGGTGTCGAAATTGGTCATCAATGCACCCATTTCCATCCAAATGCGCAACAAGGACATAGCGGGTATAAGACTTGTGCTGATCCATTACAACAGTGACTGCACTCCAAAAGTACTTCATTGGCTGTAAAGTGCATTGAGACGTCCGATGGTCATGAAAGGAGCTATATAAATGCAAATCTTTCTTTTTTTGTAGTCTAATTTTATTCTTCTGCTACCTTATCTAGTGCTACTTCCAAATTCTACCCGAGTGGGAGAAAGCAGTGAGGTGGCTGCAATGAGTTCCTGGTATAGGAAGGATGCCTCAGTTCTTTGGGCAGGTTTGTCATCAATGCCCAGGGTTAGCTCCTGAAGGTATATCAAATTTGGGGATGCCCTCCAGTTTTCAGTCTTTCTCTTCTGTGGGGAGCTTCCTTGGCCTGCAATGAGAAGGCAGAAATGAACGACTGAGTGACTGCTTCCTGAGGCCTATGAGAGCTAAGCAATTGGGCATTGTTCTTCCCCAAAGAGGAGAAAAAAAAATGACACAGCTATGAGCAAAGAGCAGGGGAGTGCGATTAATTGGATATCTCCAACAAAGAGCCAGCAAAGGCACGATGGGCTGAATGGCATTCTTCTGTGCTGTCAGATTTTATGGCTGGAGTTTTAACCTGGAGGCAGGTCAGGAATGGGGGGCTAGAAAGCAGTCGGGAAACTCGTTGGAATGGGTTTCTTGCATGCTCTGCCAATTTTAATGGCAGGGTCTGATTAACATTTCACAGCTTCGTTTCCTGCCCGCAGCCAGAGATGGAGAGGCTGGCTAGCTGCGGGTGAATGAGCCTGTAGCACTCGGCCAAAGAGAGGAGGGAGGAAGGGATCAGGGGAAGTGAGAGATGATTGGCGGGGGGGGGCGGGCGGGTGGGCGGTGGTGAATCAAGGCCGGAGGAAGATAGGGGGGTGAATCCAATGCCAGAGGATGATCGGGAGATGTTTTCAGGGCCGAAGGATGATCGGCGGAAGGTTGGGGGTGAGTGAACCTGGGCCAGAGGAGTAGTGGAGCCAGAGAGGGGAGGCCCACAGCAGTATCAGGGAAATGGTTGGGGGCTGGAGGGGGAAGGACAGAGGTGTAACGGGGGCAGTGGTTGGGAGTCAGAGGACAATCGGGGCCGGAGGGAGGACGTCAGAGGAGCATCGGAGTGGGTGGGGGAGAGAATGGTCAATTGGGGCTAGAAGGGGGAGGCCAGAGGAGCATTGGGTGTGGTTGGGGGCCGAAAGAGCACGGAGCTGGAGCGAGGAGGCTGAGAAGGCAATTAGTGGCCTTGGGAGCGGGGGAAGGGAGAGGTCATGAAGGGACATTGGAGGACATGGGGAATCGGAAGCATCTGGCGGGCGCGGTGATCGGGCAGGAGATCGGAGGCCACGGGGGGGGGGCGCACGATGATCGGGTAGGGGATCAGAGGCCATGGAGGGGTGGGGGGCCGGGGTGATCGGGCAGGAAATCGGAGACCATGGGGGGGGGGTGGAGGTGGGGTGATCGGGCAGGAGATCAGAGGCCATGGGGGGGAGTGGAGGCGGGGTGATCGGGCAGGAGATCAGAGGCCATGGGGGGCTGGGGGCGGGGTGATCGGGCAGGAAACCGGAAGCCATGGGGGATGGTGGGGGTGTGATCGGGCAGGAGATCGGAGGCCATGGGGGGGTGAGGGGGCGGGGTGGTCGGGCAGGAGATCGGAGGCCATGGGGGGGTGAGGGGGCGGGGTGTTGGGCAGGAGATCGGAGGCCATGGGGGGGGTGAGGGGGTGGGGTGATCGGGCAGGGGATTGGAGGCCATGGGGGGTGGGGGTGAGGCAGGGACACTGAATCCAGCTGTCCTCTCATTCCATTAGTTAACGGGTTCCCCAAAGCCTGGGAAACACGACCAGCCAGAGGTAAATATTTAATGGTGGATCACCATGAGGCATGCCAGCCTCATTATAATATTTAAATGGAAGACCCTCCATCTGGGCACGGTTTGGCTGCCTGTCCCCATCCTGCCTCTGTTAAAACTGGACGTTTGCGGCTTGCAGACGGGTTGGAGTTGGGATGCAGTTTTTTCATTCTTTAACCTTCCACCTGACCCCAACCCACCCGTTTTTGGGTTAAAATTCGCCCAAATGTTTCTATGATGATTTCTAAAGGGATAGAATTGAAAAGCAGTTAAATGATGTTAAACTTTTATGGAACCTTAGTTAGACCACACTTGGAGTACTGTGCATAGTTCTGGTCTCCACATTAAAAAAGGATATAGAGGCACAGGAGAAGGTGCAAGGATGATACCAGAACAGAGGTTATACCTATCAGGAAAGACTGATCAGGCTGGGGTTCTTTACTCTAGAAAAGAGAAAGCTGAGGGGGATCTAATAAAGGTCTTGAAGATTATGAAAGTATTTGATGTAGAAAAAAAAATTCCACTTGTGGGGGAGTTCAAAACCAAGGGCCATAAATATAAGAGATAAAATATAAAATAAATCCAATAGGGAATTCAGGAGGAACTTCTTTATCTAGAAAATGATTAGAATGTGGAATTTGCCATAAAAAGAAATAGTTCAGGCAAATAGCATAGATGCATTTCAGGGGAAGCAAGATAAATACATGAGGGAGTAAGGAATAGAAGGTTATGCCAAAAGCATTCGATGAAGAGGGGTGGGAGGAGGTTGTATGGAGGCAGATATTAGTTTCCGGTGGGCAGAGAGTGGGACGAGGGTTAAAACCTACCACAGCATCAATTTGAGACCCAGGCTATTTTAACTCCGAAGGCTCATTTACATCCCGCTGGTCAACTACCCGCCTGGAGCAGGTATACAAAGGCAGCTGGCAGACCGCCGGAGGCCCAGTCAGGGAGGGGGGTTTCATTCAGCAGGGCCTCAGAGTTAGGAAGGAATGGAAAGTCCAGAGCAACAGAAGACCAGATTTTCCTTGTGAAATCTGGAGTAGTACTCCTATTCGTCCTGGCCCCACAAAGATAAGTTTAAAACTTACCTTTTCGGGTCTGCGCTCCCTCCCAGACAGGTCTCACTGAGCTGGACGGCCGCGGTGAGTGCCCCACTTAGACCCCAGTTAAAATAACACAAGGGGCTGGATTTTTGGTTTTGCCATTTTCGGGGTGAAAACGGAAGCAGGGTGAAGCGGGAAAGTTACCGCCCGGGCAATGCCTGCATCATGTGGAGACATTTTTGCCATCTGGGGAGGCGTTGTACCAACTTTCGTGGCGCAAAGATGGGAACCTCACCAACTAAAGTGCGGGGCCGGGAGCGCTCCGAAAGAGAGGCCTTGGGAGAGGGAAAAAAAAATCACGAAACCAATCCAAAAACATTGCCCATGACACCACAACACAAATCGCTACAAAAAAATAAAAGAATAAACACCGGAGCTTAACTTTTTTGCACTTTATCTACCTCACCGCCACCGGCAGGGCTGGACCGCTCTGTTTTCACTGGCAGTCAGCACGGGGCGCACTTCGGCTCGTACGGGTCAGATGCGAGTCCAAAGTATTGCCGGTGTCACAATGAGAGGCGTTCCACACCCAGCACAGCTCTTCCTGCCGGAGCTTCGAAGCACCGCCGCAAAACCCGACCGGAGGATCACGACCGGATGCAGAAGACCTTGCCGCCCCATTTCTCGCTGCTCCGGGACAAAACCCGGAGTGCAAAGGACCCGAAAATCCAGCCCAAGAGATCCTAATGACATCATATGACCTCCATTTGTATGTATTAATGAGTTCAAGTGGCGTTGGGCGGAAATGAAGTGGGAGCGGGACAGTACATTTTTAGAGACGATTGTAAATGTACTCTCCTCATGCCCTCTCCAAGCTCAACTCGTCCACGAGAACTATCTCCTGCTACCGTGACTCTATTCTCAATAAACTGCTAACCACCCAACGTCCATTCCTGGCACCCATATTAGCTGATATTGTTAACAGTTCACCCTCCCCTTTAAATCTGCTGACATCACCCGCCTCCTCCAAAACCCCACCCTTGACCCCACTGTCCTTGTAATCTACTGCCCCATCTCCAACCTCTCTTACCTCTCCAAAGTCCTTGAATGTGTTGTCACCTCCCAAATCCGTGCCAAACCTTTCTGCAACTTGGGTTTGAACCCCTGCAATCAGGTTTCCGACCCTGCCACAGCATTGAAACTGCCTTATCAAAGTTACTATGTGACTATATCCATGGTAAACTATCCCTTCTCGACCTGTCTGCAGTCTTTGACATCGCTGACTGCACCATCCTCCTCCCACCCATCTCTTCTTCGTCCAGCTGGATGGGACTGCCTAGCCTGCTTCCATTCTTATTTGTCCAGTCTTTGCCACAGAATCACCTGCAATGGCTTTTTTTTCTGCTTCCGCATCATTACCTTGGAGTCCCCCAACCTTCTATCCTTAGCCCCCTCCCATTTCTCATTAATATGCTGCCCCTCGGTAACATCATCCATAAACATGTGGTTTAGCATCGGCCGTTAAAACCTGTTGTGGTGAAAAATTGGCAGCTGACTCACTTTCGCCTGCTTCTGGTGTGCTCTGCGGTGGCCGCCATTTTGGGCAGCTCGGTAGTGCTGCCATGGCCAACGCTATGATTAGCCAGATTGTGACGTCAATGGGGGTGCAACGTATGAGTGCAATATAGCTCCACCTAGTGGACTACTGTGGTAATGCAACTACTCAAATAAATACTACTCAATAAATACAATAAAAGGACCATGTGACAAGGTGTGTGTTTGTGATGTCATAAAGAATATATCACATTGGCGAACGAGGATCGGATTCCCTAGCTGAAATTTTTGTTGGCGGATCATCCAGCCAAATAACAGAGACTTTGAGAGGTTCTTTGTTTTGCAGCACAGCTGAAAATCCAAGGTAAATTTCAAGCTCACTGTTGACATTACCAGAGTCCAGATGACTGCACCTCTGGGAAGAATAGGACGCTTCAGTGAGTTTGATTGCGACTGAGAGACTTTCGGAGTATATGTGGAGCCACTAGAAATGTTTTCCACCGCAAATAATATCATCAAAGTCCCCAATGATGAAATCCATAGCCGGGTGGTGTTAGAAAGAAAATGGGTTATTTTCCTGACTGAAGCAGTTGTATGAAATATTGAAAATTGTGCCTGTTTCTGTCAAGCCAAAGGACACGCTGCTGATGGAGGTTCTAACCAAGTTAGAACAGCACCACAGTCCTGAGCTCCTGGAAATTGCTGAAAGTTATTGTATTGGAATACAAGATCAACTAACTGACGAGAATATCACTGAGTACATTGTAGCTTTAAAAAAGCTATCCATTCCCATTCACTGTCATTTCGGAAACTTTCAGGACCGAGCATTGCGTGATCGCTTTGTTTGTGGGATGAAAAATGAAGCGTTCAGAAGAAAATTGTTGACAACCCCCTAACTTAACTTTTGATTTAACTTGTCAGACAGCTGTCGATGGATATGGCCAACCAATACTCCCAAGAATTTTGCGCCATTTCCAGTCATCACACAACTGAGGTGAATCGCCTGCAGGTTAAAAGTAAAAGGCAGTTGGGTCCCAAGGCCTCAGCAACTGGCCAAGGTAACTGCCCATTGAAGTCCTGCTATCGGTGCCTGGGACAACACATTGCTTAAAGTTGTCCATATGTGAAGGCTGAGTGTTTCTTCTGCAAGAAAACTGGGCATCTTGCAAAGGCATGCTGAAGAATAAACCGATGTTCAATGCTATAAATAGAAATAATCAGACACTACATAGCATTGAAAGAAGCAACAGGATGAGGAGATTCTGGAGATACACGTCATCAGGAGTACTAGGGTACCGAACAACGATTCACGAAGTATCGTCTTTCAAGTAGACGTTGCAGGAACCAGGATACCCATGCAAATTGACACTGGTGCATCGATGAACGTTGTACTGGATTCACTATATCGCAACAAGAAAAATTGAAGTAGAGCTGTGAGGCTACTGACGAGAGCAAATACCTGTTGCAGGAGATATCACAGTAGTGGTGAAATAAAAGGATCAGTTTCAGAGCTTGCCACTCTTAGTAGTGGCAGGAGGCAATACTGCCTGGATAGGTAGAAATTAGTTGGGATCACTCAAGCTGGATTGCAATGAGATTTTTCATGTGGAAATTAAATTTGCATCAAAGGATGATGACATCAAGCAGTATCCGAAGGTATTCCGAGAAACAAGCAGTCCAATCCAAGACTTCAAGGCGCATGTCAGAATACAGAAGGACGCTAGGCCAGTTTACTGCAAGCCACGCCCCTTACCATATACAAGAAACATAGAAAATAGGTGCAGGAGCAGGCCATTCGGCCCTTCGAACCTACACCGCCATTCAACATGATCATGGCTGATCAATCAACCTCAGTACCCCACCCCAGCCTTCTCTCCATACCACCTGATCGCTTTAGCCATAAGGGCCACATCTAACTCTCTTTTGAATATGTCCAACGAACTGGACTGAACCACTTTCTGTGGCAGAGAATTCCACAGGTTAACAACTCTCTGGGTGAAAAAGTTTCTCCTCATCTTGGTCAAATATGGCTTATCCCTTATCCTAAGACTGTGACCCCTGGTTCTGAACTTCCCCAACATCGGGAACATTATTCCTGCATCGAACCTGTGCAGTCCCGTCAGAATTTTATATGTTTCTAAGAGATCCCCTCTCATTCTTCTAAATTCCAGTGAGTATAAGCCTAGCCGATCTAGTCCTTCCTCATATGTCAGTCCTGCCATCCCAGGAATCAATCTGGTAAACCTTCGCTGCACTCCCTCAATAACAAGTACGTCCTTCCTCAGATTAGGAGAACAAAACTGCACACAATACTCCAGGTGTGGTCTCACCAAGACCCTGTACAACTGCAGCAAGACCTCTCTGCTCCTATACTCAAAATCCCCTCGCTATGAAGGCCAGCATGCCATTTGCTTTCTTTATGGCCTGCTGTACCTGCATGCCTACTTTCAATGACTGATGTACCATAACACCTAGGTCTCATTGCATCTCCCCTTTTAATAATCTGTCACCATTCAGATAATAATCTGCCTTCCTGTTTTTGCCACCAAAGTGGATAACCTCACATTTATCCACATTATACTGCATCTGCCATGCATTTGCCCATTCACCTAACCTGCAGCCTCTGAGCAACCTCCTCGCAGCTCACACTGCCACCCAGCTTAGTGTCATCTGCAAACTTGGAGATATTACAATCAATTCCTTCATCTAAATTATTACTGTATATTGTAAATATCTGGAGTCCCAGCACTGAACCCTGCAGCACCCCATTAGTCAGTGCCTGCCATTCTGAAAAGGACCCATTTGTTCCCACTCTTTGCTTCCTGTCTGCCAACCATTTCACTATCCACGTCAATACATTACCCACAATACCATGTGCTTTAATTTTGAACACTAATCTCTTGTGTGGGACCTTGTCAAAAGCCTTTTGAAAGTCCGAATAAACCACATCCACTGGTTCTCCCTTGTCCACTCTACTAGCTACATCCTCAAAAAATTATAGAAAGTTTTTCAAGCATGATTTCCCTTTCATAAATCCATGCTGACTTGGACCGATCCTGTCACTGTTTTCCAAATGCGCAGCTATTACATCTTTAATAATTGACTCCAGCATTTTCCCCACTATTGATGTCAGGCTAACGGTCTATAATTCCCTGTTTTCTCTCTCTCTCCTTTTTTAAAAAGTGGGGTTACGTTAGCTACCCTCCAATCCAGAGGAACTGATCCAGAGTCCATGGAATGTTGGAAAATGACCACCAATGCATCCACTATTTCTAGGGCCACTTCCTTAAGTACTCTAGGATGCAGGCCCTGGGGATTTATCGGCCTTTAGTCCCTTCAATTTCCCTAACACCATTTCCTGACTAATAAGGATTTCCCTCAGTTCCCCCTTCTCGCTAGACCCTCAGTCTCCTAGTATTTTCGGGAGATTATTTGTGTCTTTCTTAGTGAAGACAGAACCAAAGTATTTGTTTAATTGGTCTGCCATTTCCTTGTTCCACATCATGAATTCACCTGATTCTGACTGCAAGGGACCTACATTTGTCTTCACTAATCTTTTTCACTTCACATACCTATAGAAGCTTTTGCAGTCAGTTTTTATGTCCCCTGCAAGCTTACTCTCATACTCTATTTACCCCCTCCAAATTAAACCCTTAGTCCTCCTCTGCTGAATTCTAAATTTCTCCCAGTCCTCAGGTTTCTGGCCAATTTATATGCCTCTTCCTTGGATTTAATACTTTCCCTAATTTCCCTTGTTAGCCACGGTTGAGCCACCTTCCCTTTTTTATTTTTACGCTACACAGGGATCTACCATTGTTGTAGTTCATCCATGTGATCTTTAAATATCTGCCATTGCCTATCCACCATCAACCCTTTAAGTATCATTCGCCAGCCTATCCTAGCCAATTCACGTCTCATACCGTCTAAGTTTCCTTTCTTTAAATTCAGGACTGTAGTCTCTGAATTAACTGTGTCACTCTCCATCTTAATGAAGAATTCTTCCATATTATGGTCACTTTTCCCCAATGGGCCTCGCACAACCAGATTGCTAATTAATCCTCTCTTGTTACACAAGACTCAGTTTAGGATGGCCTGCTCTCTAATTGGTTCCTCGACATATTGGTCTGGAAAACCATCCCTTATACACTCCAGGAACTCCTCCTCCACATTATTGCTTCCAGTTTGGTTAGCCCAAACAATATGTAGATTAAAGACATCCATGATAACTGTTGTACCTTTATTGCAAGCGTCCCTAATTTCTTGTTTGATGCCGTCCCCAACCTCCCTACTACTGTTTGGTGGTCTGTACACAACTCCCACTAACGTTTTCTGCCCTTTGGTGTTTCGCAGCTCTACCCAAATAGATTCCATATCATCCACGCTAATGTCCTTCCTTACTATTGCGTTAATCTCCTCTTTAACCAGTAATGCTATCCCACCTCCTTTTCCTTTCTGTCTATCCTTCCTGAATGTTGAATACCCCTGGATGTTGAGTTCCCAGCCTTGGTCACCTGGAGCCATGCCTCCGTAATCCCAATTACATCATATCCGTTAACAGCTATCTGCGCAGTTAATTCATCCACCTTATTATGAATGCTCCTCGCATTTAGACGCAGAGTCTTCAGGCTTGTTTTTTAACACTCTTTGTCCTTTTAGAATTATGTTGTATGTGGTCCTTTTTGATTTTTGCCCTTGATTTCTTTGCTCTCCACTCTTGTTTTTCTCTTTCCTACCTTTTGCTTCTGCCCCCTTTTTTCTTCCCTCTGCCTCCCTGCGTAGATTCTCATCCTCCGCCATTTTAGTTTAAATCTCCCCAACAGCACGTGCAAACACTCCGCCTAGGACATCGGTTCCGGCCCTGCCCAAGTGCAGACCATCCAGTTTGTACTGGTCCCACCTCCCCCAGAACTGGTTCCAATGCACTCAAGGAGAAAGTTGAGCAAGAACTCAAAAGACGAGAAACTGAGAACATTATCTCTAAGGTAGAAGAAGTGTTCTCTTTTTCAAATAGATGAATTGCCAGTCACAGCTGAAGAGATTGGTAGAGCAACCAAACGTGACCCAGTTGTGTCAAAGGTATGATTACATACCAAATGGCTGGCCAAATCAGGTATCAGAGGAAGATATTCATTTATACTTTGTTCGTAGGAATGAATTGTCAGTGATTGCAGATAAAGATTGTAGTATGTGGTGTGGAAGAGTAATTATTCCAATTAAGCTCGGGTCCAAATTATTAGGAGGTCTTCATGACCAGCACCTGGGAATGTGCTTGACCAAGAGTTTTGCACACCATTTCTTATGATGGCCAGGTCTAGATAAAGATATAGAGTACATCGTTGGTCAGTGTACAACATGTCAATCGGTAAGCAAGAAACCACCATCAGTACCATTACAGTCATGGAAATGTCCTTCCAGCGTTTGGCAAAGGTTACAATTAGATTTTGCTGAGCTAGAAAGACAATTGTTCATTGTGATTGATAGCCATTCGAAATGGGTAGAGGTGTTTCCGATGCGTAAAATAAAAACAAGTAAAACAGATAGTAAGAGTAAGATAGTCAGAGTTTCTACGGGTACAGAAAAAGGAAAAGAGTGGCTAAAATAAATATTGGTCCCCTAGAGGATGAGACTGGGGAATTAATAATGGAGAACAGGGAAATGGCAGAGACGGTGAACAAATATTTTGTATCGGCCTTCAAGGTAGAAGACACTAAAAACAAACCAATAATGGATAATCAAGGGTCTTTAGAGAGGGAGGAACTTCACTATCACAAAGAAGTAGTACATGGTAAAATAATGGGCCGAAAGGCAGACAAGTCCCCTGAATCTGTTGGCTTACATCCTAAGGTCCTAAAAGAGGTGGCTGCAGAGATAGTGGATGCATTGGTTGTAATCTACCAAAATTCCCTAGATTCTGGGGAGGTCTTAGCAGATTGGAAAACTGTAAATGTAACGCTCCTATTTAAAAAAGGAGGCAGACAGAAAGCAGAAAACTATAGACTGGTTAGCTTAACATCTGTCATTGGGAAAATGCTGGAGTTCATTATTAAGGAAGCAGTAGCAGGACATTTGGAAAAGTGTAATTCAATTAAGCAGAGTCAGCATGGTCTTTTGAAAGGGAAATCATGTTTGCCAAATTTTCTGGAGTTCTTTGAGGATGTAACGAGCAGAGTGGATAAAGGGGTACCAATGGATGTGGTATATTTGGATTTCCAGAAGGCATTTGATAAGATGCCACATAAAAGGTTACTGCACAAGATAACATTTCACGGAGTTGGGGGTAATATATTAGCATGGATATGTTGACAATGGCTTGGAGTTCAGATTCTGAATGTGCGCAGATGCAAGTGTCGTCCGCGTACTGTACTTCGATGACAGAGGATGGGACGACCTTGGATCTAGCCTGGCGGCGACGAAGGTTGAACAGGTTCCCATTGATTCTATCCTTTAGTTCCACTCCAGCAGGGAGCTTGTTGAGTGTGAGATGGAGCATTGCAGCAAGGAAGAGCGAGAAGAGCATTTGCAGCGGAAAGTGCATGCGGCAAACCAGGCTCCCCACCCACCCTTTCCTTCAACGACTGTCTGTCCCACCTAAGACAGAGACTGTAATTCCCATATTGGACTGTATAATCACCTGAGAACCCTCTTTTAGATTGGGAGCAAGTCTTCCTCAATTGATTGATTGATGATTAACATGGATAGAGGATTGGCTAACTAACAGAAAACAGAAATGGGTCATTTTCCGGTTGGCAAATAGTAACTAGTGGGGTGCAGTAGGGATTGGTACTGGGGCCTCAACTATTTACAACCTATATTAACAACTTGGATGAAGGGACCGAGTGTAATGTGGTCAAATTTGCTGATGATACAAAAATGGGGAGGAAAGCAAATTGAGAGGAGGACACAAAAAATCTGCAAAGGGATATAGACAGGCTAAGTGAGTGGGAAAAAATTTGGCAGATGGAATACAATGTGACAAAATGTGAGGTTATCCACTTTGGCATAAAAAATAAAAAAGCAAATTATAACTTAAATGGAGAAAAATTGTAAAGTGCTGCAGTACAGAGGGACCTGGGGGTCTTTGTGCATGAAACACAAAAAGTTAGTATGCAGGTACAGCAATTAATCAGAAAGGCATATGGAATGTTGATCTTTATTGCAATGGGGATAGAGTGTAAAAGCAGAGAAGTCCTGCTACAACTGTACAGGGTATTGGTGAGGCCACACCTGGAGTACTCCGTACAGTTTTGGTCTCCGTATTTAAGGAAGGATATACTTGCATTGGAGGCTGTTCAGAGAAGGTTCACTAGGTTGATTCCAGAGATGAGGGTGTTGTCTTATGAAGATAGGTTGAGTAGGTTGGCCTATACACTTTGGAGTTCAGAAGAATGAGAGGTGATCTTATCGAAAGATATAAGATAATGAGGAGGCTCGACAAGGTGGATGCAGAGAGGATATTTCCACTCATAGGGAAACTAAAACTAGGAGACATAGTCTCAGAATAAGGGGCTGCCCATTTAAAACTGAGATGAGGAGGAATTTCTTCTCTCAGAGGGTTGTAAATCTGTGGAATTCTCTGCCCTAGGCAATTGGGTTCTTGAATATATTTAAAGTGGAGATAGACAGATTTTGAGTGATAAGGGATTAAAGGGTTATGTGGAGCGGGCAGGGAATTGGAGCTGATCAGATCAGCCATGATCTTATTAAATGGTGAAGGAGGCTTGTGGAGTCAAATGGCCTACTCCTGCTCCTATTTCTTATGTTCTTACTAGACAAATTGCGAAGATTGTTTTTTTCATATGCCCTCCGAGAAGAAATTGTGTCTGATAATGGGCCGCAATTTTGTTCAGAAGAATTTGCACAGTTCATGAGCAGAAATGGTGTGAAACCTACCAAAGTCCCACCATACCACCATACTTAAAATGTTGCATTAGAGCACAAAGTATAATTTGTAAAACGTGGCCTCATCAAGCAAATGTTGGATCTAAATCCAAGGAAACGGCAGTTGTTGTTAGAGCACAAATTGACTAATTTTCTAATTTTCTAATTACTTATCGTAATACTCCTCATACAACTACCTGTAGAACACCAGCAGAGTTGTTTCTCAAACTACAGCCACAAACCAGGTTCTCATTGTTAAAGCCAAACTTGGCACAGTGAGTAGAAAAGAAACAATTAAGACAGGAAGAAAATCATGATAGAGGTAGAGTAAGAGAGAGAAGTGTGAAATTGAATCAGAAGTTTAGAGTGAAGAACCATCACCGTAAATAGTCAAAATGGTTACCAGGAAGAAGAATGAAGATATATGGCCCTCGCACATATTTGGTCAAGATATTTGATTATAGACAGGTTAGATTTGTTCACATTGATTATATTTTACCTACAGATGTGGAAGGAGTTGGAATGATTCGATTATTTCTGACTCATCAGATAGTCTTGTTATAAGTAGAATACCAGTAACAAATCTTACATCAGATGTATTAGAAACAAGTCCAAGAGAAAGTCAGAATTTAAGTCAGAGTCCGAGTCAGGCAGACAAACAGTCTGAAGTTGTAGAGAGTCCAAATGTAAATCAAGGATTGCCCTTGGAGAAAAATTCTCTAAGTATGACACCAAGTTTGGAAAGTTCTGTTCAAGTGCGAAGGTATCCTTTTCGAGACAGATAACCAGTGGTTAAGTTTGATTTGTAAATATGGCAAAATAAGTCCTTATCTTTTTTTGTGTCTAACCATGCAAGTTATGTATGATGATTGTTTTGTTATGATTACTTTTTCATTAAGGAGGGAGAAGTGTAATAGAGATCCACCTAGTGGACTACTGTGGTAATGCAACTACTGATGTAAATACAATAAAAAGATCATGTGACAAGATCACATGACAAGTTCTTGTAGAGCCATCTTGTGTATTGTGTGTTTGTGATGTCGTAAAGAATATATCACAATGAGGTCATTAAACTTTTTGCGGCACTGGATCCAGGTCCTGGGAACAACATTTGTCGCAATGATGGATTGCACTATTTCATCCCAGATCATTCTGCTGTTTTTCTTTGAAGGTCACTTTAACCTATGCTGGTATCAAACATCCCATCGACGTTGGATTCCCAGGAACAATGCCTCCAGTGCGGCATCTGAGAAACGTTTTGCCCTTTCTTGAAGGTGTTGAGCTATGGCTTCTTTTCACCTGACAGCGAGGTGCTTCTGCAACAAAGCACCTCCAATTTAAGTAGTGGAGAGTGCCTATTTATTGACCAGGAGACTGCACCCGATATTGCCCTCCCCCTGCCCCCCCCACCCCCCGCACCACCATTGAGCTCTAAGCCAATCAGCAGCATGTGCTGTAATCATGTAAATGAGTAGGCAGCATGAATTTTGCGTGCTGCCTGTACCACTTAGAATGAGCACAGGAAAATAGCACTGGGTGCTGCCCCCACCCATTTTTGGGTTTTATCCAATTTCTAGGCCAGAGTTTGTTCCACTTGTACGCTGACGACACCCAGCTCTACTTCACCATCAGTGTTTTCTCTAATGTCTTTTTGGTGCGTGGTCCCTTTAAATTGGCTGTGCGGTATGTTTTTCAATGGCAGCAGCTGATGAGCAGCCTGCACGAGGCCTCCCGATTGCTGCGTGGTTGCATGGTCTTAGGAGGAACATTAATCACCAACACCTCTCTCGACCCCTCCACTGCCTCTGATTTGTCACGCTGCTTGTCCGGGTGAGCAGAAATTTCCTCCAACGAAATATTGGGAAGACCAAAGCCATTGTCTTCAGTCGCCGCCACAAACTCCGTTCCCTAGCCACCGACTCCATCCCTCTCCCTGGCCACAGTCAGAGGCTGAACATGACCATTCAACCTATTTAACCCTGAGATGGGCTTCTGACCACATAGCCTCTCCATCACCATAAGAACATAAAAACATAAGAAATAGGAGCAGGAGTAGGACATATGGCCCCTTGAGCCTGCCTTGCCATTCAACAAGATCATGGCTGATCTAATCTTTGCCTCAACTCCACTTTCCTGTCTGTTCCCCATAACCCTTAACTCCCCGTTAGTTCAAGAATCTGTCTACCTCAGTCTTGAATATATTCAATGACTCAGCCTTCACAGCTTGCTGGGGTGGAGAATTACAAAGATTTCTCCTCATTTATGTCTTAAATGGGCGACCTCTTATTCTGAAACTATGCCCCCGAGTTCTAGATTTCCCCACGAAGGAAAATATCCTCTCAGCATCTACCATGTCAAGCCCTCTGAGAACCTAATATGTTTCAATAAGATCACCTCTCATTCTTCTAAACTCCAATGAGTACAGACCCATCCTGCTCAACCTTTCTTCATATGGGCAGGACCGGAACCAATGTACCAGGGGGAGTGTTTGCTAGTGCTGTTGGGGAGGGGTTAAACTAATATGGCAGGGGGATGGGAACCTATGCAGGGAGACAGAGGGAAGTAGAATGGGGGCAGAATCAAAAGATAGAAAGAAGAAAAGTAAAAGTGGAGGGCAGAGAAACCCACGGCAAAATTCAAAAAGGGCCACATTACAGCAAAATTCTAAAGGGGCAAAATGTGTTAAAAAGACAAGCCTGAAGATTCTGTGCCTCAATGCGAGGAGTATTCGTAATAAGGTGGATGAATTAACTGCGCAGGCAGCACAATGATATAATAGGCATCACGGAGACATGGCTCCAGGGTGACCAAGGCTGGGAACTCAACATCCAGGGGTATTCAACATTCAGGGAGGATAGACAGGAAGGAAAAGGAGGTGGGGTGGCGTTGCTGGTTAAACAGGAAATTAATGCAATAATAAGGAAGGACATTAGCTTAGATGATGTGGAATCTGTATGGGTAGAGCTGCGGAATACCAAAGGGCAGAAAATGCTTGTGGGAGTTGTGCACAGACCACCAAACAGTAGTAGTGAGGTTGGGGACAGCATCAAACAAGAAATTAAGGATGCGTGCAATAAAGGTACAGCAGTTATCATGTGCCACTTTAATCTACATATTGATTAACCAAACTGGTAACAATGCAGTGGAGGAGGATCTCCTGGAGTGTATTAGAGAAGGTTTTCTAGACCGATATGTCGAGGAACCAACTAGAGGGCTGGCCATCCTAGACTGGGTGATGTGTAATGAGAAAGGACTAATTAGCAATCTTGTTGTGCGAGGCCCCTTGGGGAAGAGTGACCATAATATGGTAGAATTCTTTATTAAGATGGAGAGTGACACAGTTACTTTAGAGACTAGGGTCCTGAACTTAAGGAAAGATAACTTCGATGGTATGAGACTTGAATTGGCTAGAATAGATTGGCGAATGATACTTAAAGGGTTGATGGTGGATAGGCAATGGCAAACATTTAAAGATCACATGGATGAACTTCAACAATTGTACATCCCTGTCTGGAGTAAAAATAAAACGGGCAAGGTGGCGCAACTGTGGCTAACAAGGGAAATTAAGGATAGTGTTAAATCCAAGGAAGAGGCATATAAATTGGCCAGAAAAAGCAGCAAACTTGAGGACTGGGAGAATTTTATAATTCAGCAGAAGAGGACAAAGGCTTTAATTAGGAGGGGGTAAATAGAGTATGAGAGGAAGCTTGCTGGGAACATAAAAACTTACTGCAAAAGCTTCTATAGATATGTAAAGAGAAAAAGATTAGTGAAGACAAACATAGGGGCCTTGCAGTCAGATTCAGGTGAATTTATAATGGGGAAC
The DNA here is from genome assembly GCF_044704955.1 of Pristiophorus japonicus. Lineage (NCBI taxonomy): Eukaryota > Metazoa > Chordata > Chondrichthyes > Pristiophoridae > Pristiophorus > Pristiophorus japonicus. The sequence goes on along the minus strand of NC_091977.1, from coordinate 115,386,611 downwards.
AAAGAAATGGCAGACCAATTGAACAAATACTTTGGCTCTGTCTTCACGAAGGAAGACACAAATAACCTTCCGGATTTACTAGGGGACTAGTGAGAAGGAGGAACTGAAAGAAATCCTTATTAGGTGGGAAATTGTGTTCAGGAAATTGATGGAATTGAAGACCGATAAATCCCCGGGGCCTGATAGCCTGCTTCCCAGAGTGCTTAAGGAAGTAGCCCTGGAAATAGTGAATGCATTGGTAATCCTTTTCCAACAGTCTATCGACTTTGGATCAGTTCCTATGGACTGGAGGGTAACTAATGTAACACCACTTTTTAAGAAAAGAGGGAGAGAGAAAACGGGTAATTATAGACCAGTTAGCCTGACATCAGTAGTGGGGAAAATGTTGGAATTAATTATTAAAGATGAAATAGCAACACATTTGGAAAGCAGTGACAGGATCGGTCCAAGTCAACATGGATTTATGAAAGGGTAATCATGCTTGACAAATCTTCTAGAATTCTTTGAGGATGTAACTAGTAGAGTGAACAAGGGAGAACCAGTGGATGTAGTGTATTTGGACTTTCAAAAGGCTTTTGACAAGTTCCCACACAAGAGATTGGTGTGCAAAATTAAAGCACATGGTATTGGGGGTAATGTACTGACATGGATAGAGAACTGGTTGGCAGACAGGAAGCAGAGAGTCGAGATAAACAAGTCCTTTTCAGAATGGCAGGCAGTGACCAGTGGGGTGCTGCAGGGCTCAGTGCTGGGACCCCAGCTATTTACAATATACGTAAATGACTTAGATGAAGGAATTGAGTGTAATATCTCCAAGTTTGCAGATGACACTAAGCTGGGTGGCGATGTGAGCTGTGAGGAGGTCGCTAAGAGGCTGCAGGGTGACTTGGACAGGTTAGATGAGTGGGCAAACGCATGGCAGATGCAGTATAATGTGGATAAATGTGAGATTATCCACTTTGGTAGCAAAAACACAAAGGCAGAATATTATATGAATGACGGCAGATTAGGAAAAGGGGAGATGGAACGAAATCTGGGTGTCATGGTACATCAGTCATTGAAAGTTGGCATGTAGGTACAGCAGGCGATGAAGAAGGCAAATGGTATGTTGGCCTTCATAGCTAGGGGATTTGAGTATAGGAGCAGGGAGGTCTTACTGCAGTTGTACAGGGCGTTGGTGAGGCCTCACCTGGAATATTGTGTTCAGTTTTGGTCTCCTAACGTGAGGAAGGACGTTCTTGCTATTGAGGGAGTGCAGCGAAGGTTCACCAGACTGATTCCCAGGATGGCAGGACTGATATATGAGGAGAGACTGGACCAACTGGGCCCGTATTCACTGGAGTTTAGAAGGATGAGAAAGGATCTCATAGAAGCATGTAAAATTCTGACGGGACTGAACAGGTTAGATGCAGGAAGAATGTTCCTGATGTTGGGGACATAGTCTAAGGATAAGGGGTAAGCCATTTAGGACTGAGATGAGGAGAAACTTCTTCACTCAGAGAGTTGTTAACCTGTGGAATTCCCTACTGCAGAGAGTTGTTGATGCCAGTTCATTGGATATATTCAAGAGTGAGTTAGATATGGCCCTTACGGTTAAAGGGATCAAGGGGTATGGAGAGAAAGCAGGAAAGGGGTACTGGGGTGAACGATCAGCCATGATCTTATTGAATGATGGTGCAGGCTCAAAGGGCCGAATGGCCTACTCCTGAGCCTATTTTCTATGTTTCTATGTTTCTATGTTTCTTTGTACCTATGTTTCATATGACAACCCCTTTATCTCAGGAATCAACCTCGTGAATCTTCTCTTAATTGCCTCCAATGCAAGTATAACCCTCTTTAAATAAGGAGGTCAAAACTGTGTGCAGTACTCTAGGTGTGGTCCCATCAATACCCTGTACAGTTGTAGCAAGGCTGTCCTACTTTTACACTCCATTCCGCTTGCAATAAAGACCAACATTCCATTTGACTTCCTAATTACCTGCATGCTAACTTTTTGTGTTGCATAAGAATATAAAAACGTAAGAAATAGGAGCAGGAGTGGGCCTTTGGCCCCTCGAGCCTGCTCCGCTATTTAATAAGATCATGGCTGATCTGATCTTAGGCTCAGCTGCTTTTCTATTCTTCTGACCAAAATGGATAACCTCATATTTTCCCAAATTATACTCCATCTGCCAAATTTTTGCCCACTCACTTAACCTATCTATATCCCTTTGCAGACTCTTTGGAGTAGAAATTCGGTTGCTTAGCGCTCCTGGAAAGGGTCAGAGCAGGGGCACTAAAGGGGTTGGAGCCACAACGCCAGTATTCGCGGCGCTCGGCACATTCAGTGTGCTGATGCTGGCGGCACTGACCAGTATCGACTGGGAGCGTCGAGCCGGTTTCGACAGCATTTTGATATTAGGGTGTATTGGCACCCATAGCGGCCTGTGGTGACAGTGCCTTTGAAAGCTGTCGTGCAGAGCTTTCCCGGGGCGCTACAGGAAGGAATGATTGGATAAGATAAGTTAAATTAATAATTTTCTGATTTATTTTTGCGATTCATCTATGTATACGGGGAGTAATTGATCAGGAATTTTTTTGTGTTTTTTGTCCAGGTATTCTTTTCCAGGGAGGCCTCTCTTAGGGGGCTACGAGGCCAGCGCTTCGCAATGTACTTTCGGTTGCACACCCGGCCTAGCACCCTAAGGGAGGTATGGAATACTTCCCTTAGTGCTCCACTCCACTCTCAGGACACAGCAACTGAATTTTTTGGGTGCCATCGCAAACCATTTTCCGGTGCAAAATTTAACATCCCACTGCCATTAGCACCCTAAGAAGCCATTAACTTAATTTCCACCCCACAGTGTCCTCCTCACAACTTGCTTTCCCACCTATCTTTGTATCGTCAGCAAATTTGGCTACAATAGCCTTCATCCAAATCATTAATATAGATTATAAATAATTGCGGCCCTAGCACTGATCCCTGTGGCAACCCACTACTTACAGTTTGCCAACCTGAAAATTACCCATTTATCCTGATTCTCTGTTTTCTATAGTTAGAAAATCCTCTATCCATGCTAATATATCACCCCCAACCCCGTGAGCTCTTATCCTTAATGTAGTGCCTTATTGAATGCCTTTAGGAAATCCAAATACACTATATCTACTGATCCCCCTTTATCCACCCTGCTCGTTACATCCTCAAAGAACTCTAATAAATTTGTCAAATACGATTTCCCTTTCATAAAACCATGTTGACTCTGCTTGATTGTATTCTGATTTTCTAAATGTTCTGTTACTACTTCCTTCATAATGGATTCCAGCATTTTCCCAATGACAGATGTTAGGCTAACTGGCCTATAGTTTCCTGCTTTCTGCTCCCTCCTTTCTTGAATAGGGGCATTACAGTTGCGGTTTTCCAATCCACTGCCACCTTTCCAAACCTAGGGAATTTTGGAAGATTACAACCAATGCATCCATTATCTCTGCAGACACTTCCTTTAAGACCCTAGGATGCAGGCCATCAGGTCCAAGGGACTTGTCAGTCTTTAGACCTATTAGTTTGCCTAGTATTTTTCTCTAGTGATAATGATTGTTTTAATTTCTTCCCTCCCTTTTACCCCCCAATTTTCTACTATTATTGGGATGCATTTCGTGTCTTCTACTGTGAAGACAGATACAAAATATTTGTTCACAGTCTCTGCCATTTCCTTGTTTCCCCTTATTAATTCCCCAGTCTCATCCTCTAAGGGACCAACATTTATTGTCGCAATGCTCTTCCTTTTTATATACTTGTAGATGCTCATACTGTCTGTTTTTATATTTCTTGCTAATTTACTCTCATAATCGATTTTCTCCCTCTTTATTATTTTTTTAGTCATCCTTTGCTGGTTTCTAAACTGTTCTCAATCTTCTGGTCTGCCATTAATCGTCACAACTTTTCTTTTAGTTTGATACCATCCGTAACTTCCTTGGTTAGCCATGCATTGTTCATCCTTCTCGTAGAGTCTTTCTTTCTCAATGGAATATATCTGTGTTGAGTATATCGTATATATCGTGTTGGACTGTACAGCCACCTAAGAACTCATGTTAAGAGTGGAAGCAAATCTTCCTCGATTCCAAGGGACTGCCTATGATGATGATGATATCTGTGTTGAGAATTATGAAATATCTCCTTAAATGTCTGCCACTGCTTATATACCACCAAGACTAGGCAACTGGTTGACATTATCAGGTCCCAGGTCATCGTTTGGAGCCCTGGGCCCTGATAAAGCAGGGAAGCATGGAAGGTCGTGGCGGTCTTGCGACGAGTGATCGGGGCGGAGAAGTGATGAGGGATCGTGGCTGAGATTTGGTGGGTGATCGTGACGGAGGTTCGGCGAATGTTTGTAGCAGACGAGTAGTGAGAGATCGTGGCGGAGGTGCAGCGAATGAGTGTACGGAGCCCAGAAGAGCCGAGGGCCCGGGGCAGCACGGGCCTGCCCACACTGCAATATGTGTGTGCACTAGGTCCATGCAGCAGAGCAGTTCTCCAGTTGTCCTGGTTAACCCTTACCATTGGATAAAGGCCTAGCTCTGTCAAGCCCGTGTGGTGACTGATGTGCAACAGTCACCACTCGTTAAAAAATCCATGCACAGGCATCTTCCACCCCCTCAATTGGAGTTCAAGACTGGAACATTGGGTCCTTTATTGAAACATCTGTGAACTCATGTGGAAGCAAGTCATCCTCGTTCGAGGGATCGCCTATGATAATGGCCACCAAGAACGCTGGTCTCAAACCCTGCCTGAGCTCATCTGCTGCTGAAACCCTCATCCATGTCGTTATTACTTCGAGACTTGACTATACCAATGCTCTCCTTACCGGTCTCCATTTTCTACCAACCATAAACTCTGCTGCCTGTATCCTAACTTGCACCAAGTCCCATTCACCCATTACCCCTGTACTCGCTGACCTACATTGGCTCCTGGTCCGGCAATGCCTGGAACTTAAAATTCTCCTTATTTCTGTAACCTCCTCCAACCCTACAACCCTCCAAGATCTCTGCGCTCCTCCAATTCTGGCCTCTTGCACCTCCTGACTTTAATTGCTCCACCATTGGTGCTCGTGCCATCAGCTGCCGAGGCTCTAAGCTCTAAAATACCCTCCCTAAGCCTCTCTGTGTCTCTACTCTTTCCTCCTCTATGATGCTCCTTAAAACCTACCTTTTTGACCAAGTCAACTGCCCTAATGTCTCTTTATGTGGCTCAGTGTCAAATTTGTTTGATAAAGTTCCTGTGATGCACCTTGGGACATTTTACTACGTTAAAGACGCTATATAAATGCAAATTGCTGTTGTTGTTGTTCTTGCATGGCCAACCCATTCCCGCTGGGCAGAGTGGGATAAAATTGATTTCCCACCCCCCATGAGTCCTGCTGCAGTCATCCTGCTGCTACCCTCATAGAGATCAATTAGCTCAACACATACTGGGGTTCGAAGTTGGTTGTGTGCAAACTGGGCAGTGCCTTTCCCATTTGAGCCCATAGTGTAGCTCAATATTTTATGTGTTGATATACATATTATTGGACACCAAATACAATCAAAGCAACATTCTGGAAGACAGTATTCAGAGTAATAAATTATTATATTTAATATACATGAGACATTTTTGCACTATGCTCAATAAGTTTTGAACTCTGCTGGGGAAGAATCAAGCAAAAAGAAGAGAGGGACACATGATGATTAACAGCACGCATGTTGTAGAATTACCTCATTGTAGCACCGTCATTCAATCATTAGCCATTCAATTTCCAACTGAATTCACAACATGAATTAGCTTTAAATATTCACACGTGAATTATCTGAAAGCCATTTTTATAGTTAGTTAAACATGTAGATAGATTAGGATGCAAAGTAAAAGTTTTAAATAATATCAGATCCCATCAAAATGTTCTCTAAGCAAAATTTTTGGCTGCGGTTAGTCAGGAGGATGCTAATTACGCAGAGCAGAAGTTCTACAACAAACAGTCAGTCATCCAATATTCAGTGTGATTTCTGTAAAGCCTTTGTACTCGACAATGCAAGATCCTGACACTATCTGAATGCTGCTGTTAATGTTAATTCAATTCACTGTCAGCGGGGAAGCCCAAGTGCAAATATCAGCCAAGGTTAGGACTTGAAAGTAGTTTTCTTGTGCCCTTGTTATACTAACCTGCTCAGCATGGAAAAAAAAACACATTAAATAATTTCACCTCCAGATTCATTTCAATTACTAAAAAGCAAGTCTTCCCAACAGATAGATTTAGAAAATCCAGCAGCTTTACACTCAGGTTGCCACCTGCTTTACCAGGTCTGCTCTTTGGAAACTGGCAGTGAAACTGCCCACTGACACCAATATAAAAAAAGCTTCGGTCTCCCTGCCTTTCTTGCATCACATTCCTGGGCTACAGAAGCCTTAACTTTGCCAGACTTTCCATGCTTCCCTCCTTCTCTGCTATTCTGCTGTAACCATTTACATCTCTTCTGGACCCATTTTTTTTCTATACTTGTGTTATAATCACTTCATTTTGCCTTACATCATTATCCCTATTATCAATTAATCACTCCCGCATTCCATCCTTTCACAGAACTCTCCCTTTCGTTGTTTTTCTGCCATATCCCTCTCTTTTCCCTGGCTATGCACTTGCTTAAAATCTGTAAAATCTTGAACATCTTCCAGTTCTGATGGATGGCCATTGACCTGCAACATTGGCCTCGATATTAATCCCCACACTGCCTCCCACCCCTCCCCCCCAATCCGCCCCCATGACTGGCGTGAGGAGGTTGCGGGGGGGGGGGATTAAACACTTAAAACAGGGGGAAAGGTAGGACAACCAAAGCCAGAGCTCCCTGGATGATGAAAGAGATAGATAGTAAGATGAAGCAGAAAAAGGGGCTTATGGCTGACGTCAGGTTGCAAATACAAGTGAGAACCAAGCTGAATACAGAAAGTTCAGAGTGGAAGTGAAAAATGAAATAAAAGGGGCAAAGAGAGAGTATGAGAATAGCAAACACAAAAGGGAATTCAAAAATCTTCTGTAAGCATATAAATAATAAATGGATAGTAAGAGGAGGAGTGGGGGCGATTAGGGACCAAAAAAAGACCTACACATGGAGGCAGAGCGCATGCCTGAGGTACTAAATTAGTACTTTGCATCTGTCTTTACGAAGGAAGATGCTGCCAAAGTCTTAGTGAAAAAGGAGGTAGTTGAGCTACTGAATAGGATAAAAACTAATAAGGAGGAGGTACTGGCTGTACTTAAAGTAGATAAGTCACCACAACCAGATGGGATGCCTCCTAGGATGCTGAGGGAAGTAAAGATGGAAATTGCAGAGGTATTGGCCATAATCACAGTATCGGTTGTGGCTCAGTGGGTAGCTCACTCACCTGAATCAGAAGGGTATGGGTTCAAGTCCCATTTCAGAGACTTGAGCACAGAAAATCTAGGCTGACACTCCAGTGCAGTGCTGAGGGAGTGCTACACTTTCAAAGGTGCCATCTTTCAGATGAAATGTTAAACCGAGGTCTCGTCTGCTCTCTTGGATGGAGATAAAAGATCCCATGGCACTATTTCGAAGAAGAGATTTTTCAAGGAAGTAATCAGGAGGGTCAATGAGGGCAGTGCATACGATATGGTGTATATGGATTTTAGCAAAGCTTTTGATAAGGTCCCACATGGCAGACTGGTCATGAAAGTAAAAGCCGATGGGATCCAGGGCAAAGTGGCAAGTTGGATCCAAAATTGGCTCAGAGGCAGGAAGCAAAGGATAATGGTTGATGGGTGTTTTTGTGACTGGAAGGATGTATCCAGTGGGTTCCGCAGGGTTCAGTGCTGGGTCATTTTTGTGTTATATATCAATGATGGACTTGAATGTTGGGGGCATGATTAAGAAGTTTGCAGATGACACTAAAATAGGCTGAGCGGTTGATAATGAAGAAGAAAGCTGTGGATTGCAGGAAGACATCAATGTACTGGTCAGGTCGGTGGAACAGTGGTAAATTGAATTCAATCTAGATAAGTGTGAGGTAATGCATTTGGGGAGGTCTAACAAGGCAAGGGAATACACATTAAATGGCACAACACCGAAAAGTGTAGAGGAACAAAGGGACCTTGGAGTACAGGTCCACAGATTCCTAAAGTAGCAGGCTAGATAGACAAGGTGGTTAAGAAGGCATATGGAATATTTGCTGTTATTGGTCGAGGCATGGAATACAAGAGCAAGGAGGTTATGCTTGAACTGTATAAAACACTGGTTAGGCTGCAGCTGGAGTACTGTGTGCAGTTCTGGTCACCACATTACAGGAAAGATGATATTGCACTGGAAAGGGTGCAGAGAAGATTTACAAGAATGTTGCCTGGACAGGAGAATTTTGTCTATGACGAAAGATTGGAGATGCTGCATCTGTTTTCTTTGGAACAGAGGAGGCTGAGGTGAGACCTGATTGAGGTGTATAAAATTATGAGGAGCCTCGATAGAGTGGATAGGAAGGACCTGTTTGCCTTGGCAGAGGGGTCAACAACCAGGGGATATAGATTTAAAGTAATTGGTGGTAAGGTTTAGAGGAGATATGAGGGGAAATTTCTTCAACCAGAGGGTAGTAGGGGTCTGGAACTCATTGCCTGAAAGAGTGGTAGAGGCAGAAACCTTCACCACATTTTAAAAATACTTGGATGTGCACTTAAAGTGCCGTAACCTACAGGACTACAGATCAAGAGTCAGAAAGTGGGATTAGACTGGATAGCTTTTGATCAGCCGGCGCGGACACGATGGGCCGAAATAGCCTTCTTCCGTGCTGTAAATTTCTATGATTCTATGAAGAGCAGAGGAGTTATCCCCGGTGTCCTGGCCAATATTTATCCCTCACTCAACGTATCAAAAAACAGATTATCTTATCATTATCTCATTGCTGTTTGTGGCAGCACTTCAGCATCCCCACCAATCTGCTGCAGGGCAGATTGCTGGGCTGTTGCGATACTGAGATCCCTGGTCATTTGTGGTGGACCCAGCGGTGATGGCAGCAGTCGGAGCTTGCGTGGTATCCAGCTGAGACTGCACCAGAGGAGTCTGAGCTTCCGGGCGAGCAACCATTGACTCCATTACTAAGACTTTGCGTTGCTTCCGCCTGTGTCGCAATGGATGGATGGAAAGAAGGAAGGAAGGAAGGAACCAACCCATTGGCAGAAGGGTCGAGAACAAGAGGAAACATATTTAAAGTCATTGGCAAAAGAACCAAAGGTGACATGAGGGAAAACGTTTTTATGCAGCTGTCGGGTTTGCCGTCAAGCGGCCTCCTGAGAACTTTAGTTAAAATGTGTTTGAGGCGCCGATGACATCATCGGGCTGTGACTTTCCATCTGCCTGGGTCACGCCTGATCTGAGCTGAGTTAAGATGGTGTTGGTACAAAAGCAGCAGGAACGCAGCACGATCCCCTCACCATTTTAAACCCCCCCCCCAACCACACCATTCCCACAAGGCAGGAGGAAGGAAGAAGGGAGGAGGAAGAGGGAAAAGTGTAATTTGTTTTTGTTTGATTGTATTACTTTTTTTAACCTCTTCCCCTCTTAAGGTCTCCCTGTACCACATACCATTCATTCCCCAGCTGACAATATGTGCAGGCAACATACTTCTATGTTGCCCTAGAGCTGGGCATGATAATCTGGGAGATTGCTTGTTTCTATTTTTTTTTTGTCTTACACTCCCTGATTAAGCTCTCACTGCTTGTCATGGATACCATTTTTAGTTCTTTGCTTTGGATGGAGGAACAATTGGAAGAAGAGGAGCATCAGCACAGCAACAGCAGCTTCAACAACCAGGAAGTGCAGCAGGTGGGACTATTAGAACACGGCAGGTGAGGGGGCTGCTTGTAGAAGACCTTGCCCAGCCCAGTGGGTAAGAGCCAGTTTCCGGGATATGACTGAGGGAGCACTTCAACAGGCAGACTGTTGTCTGTTGCATAAGAACATAAGAATCAGGAGCAGGTGTGGTCCATTCGGCCCCTCGAGCTTGCTTTGCCATTCAATGAGATCATGGCTGATCGTCTACCTCAACATTTTCATGCACTATCCCCATATCCCTTGATTTCCTTAATATCCAAAAATCTATCGAACTCTGTCTTGAATGTAATCAAAAGACAGCCTCCACAGCCCTCTGGGGTAGCGAATTCTAGAGATTCACCACTCTCTGAGTGAAGAAGTTTCTCCTCAGTGCTAAATGGCCAACCCCTTATTCTGAGACTATGACCCCTGCAGCAGAATGTCTTTGCCAATGGTTGCCAAAATCATCACTGTCCTTAACATTTTTTCCACAAACTTCTTCCAGACTTCGACAGGAGACATCACCCACATTTCTCAGTCTGCAGTGCACAGCAAGTCACCAATGGCCTTTTTGAGATGGTCGCCCAATACATCATTTTCCCCATGGATGCCAACAGCCAGAATGTGAGAGCTCTGGGATTTGCAACAGTGGCTGACTTCTGCTATAACTGGAATAAAAACAGAAAATGCTGGAAATCTCAGCAGGTCAGGCAGCATCTGTGGAGAGGAAGCAGAGTTAACGTTTCGGGTCGATGACCCTTCGTCAGAACTGGAGAGTGTTCAAAAAGAACAGATTCTTAACAAGCACTGAAAGGGGAGGGGAAGAAAGAACAAAAGAGAACGTGTGGGATAGGTTAGAAGACAGAGAGATTAGAGAGACAAAAGGGATGATGGGCCGAATTCAAATGGTAATGCCAGGAGTGAGAAAAACATTAGTCAAGATAGGGTGTGAATGGTAGGATTGTGACCAACTGCCATTAGAGACAAGGAGAAAAAAAAGAAACAGACTCTGAGGGGCATGGGGGGAAAGGGAACCAAAGGTTGGCAGAGTTACACTCTGAAATTTTTGAACTCGATGTTGAGTCCAGAAGGCTGTAAAGTGCCTAAACGAAAGATGAGGTGGTGTTCCTCGAGCTTGTGTTGAGCTTCGTTGGAACAGTGTAGGAGACCGAGGACAGAGAGGTCAGAGTGGGAATGGAGTGGAGAATTAAAGAGCCAGGCGACTGGAAGCTCAGGGTCACACTTGCGGACTGAACGCAGGTGCTCCACAAAGTGGTCACCCAATCTACGCTTGGTCTCCCCAATGTAGAGGAGACCACATCGTGAGCAGCGACTACAGTAAATCGTAGTTTCACCTGGAAGGAGTATTTGGGGCCTTGGATAGTGAGAAGGCAGGTGCTTGCATAGAAAAGTGCCATGGAAGGGGAGGAGCTGCTGGGGGTGACTGCGGAATGGACCAAAGTGTCGCGGAGGGAGCGGTCCCTTCGGAATGCTGAGAGGAGTCGGAAGGGGAAGGTGTGATTGGTGGTGTGATCATGCAGGAGGTGCCGAAAATGGCGGAGGATGATTTGTTGAACATGGAGGCCGGCGGGGTGAAAGGCGAGGACAAGGGGAATCCTGTCGTGGTTCTGACAGGGAGGGGAAGGGGCGAGAGCAGAGGTGCGGGATATAGAATAAACACAGCTGAGGGCCATGTTAACCTCAGTGGAGGGGAATCATCTGTTTAGGAAAAAGGAAGACATGTTAGAGGCACTAGTGTGAAAGGCGATGTCGTCAAAGTTTGGTAGCTGTGGAAAGAAGATCTCTAGAGGAGATGAGGTCAGTGACGGTCTGGTAAATTATGCCTTGATGTTCATTAGTCAGGTCATGGTCCAGGGGGAGGTAGGAGGAGGTGTCAGAGAGTTGCCGATCAGCCTCTGCAAGGTAAAGGTCGGTTTTGTTAGATATGTAAACCTGTAAATACCTTGTTTAACCACCAGAGGGCTCATCCCCCGGAGTCCCAAGGGATCCCACAATCCCTTGGGAGCACCGGTACTTAAGGAGACCTCACAGGCTGGAGAGGCACTCTGGAGACCTGCAATAAAAGACTGTCACACTTTACTTTGAGCTCATAGCATCTGATCAGACTCTTTATTCATACACTACAACTGGCGACAAGATACAGATATCAAACCCCACCACAATGATGCAGAGAACCATGGGCATCCTGGAGAAATTTTCAGAGGGAGATGATTGGGAAACCTTCATGGAGCGACTCGACCAATACTTTGTGGCCAACGAGCTAGAAGGAGAAGCGAACGCTGCCAAACGAAGGCCGATTCACCTCACCGTTTGCGGGGCACCAATGTATGGCCTCATGAAAAACCTGCTTGCTCCCACAGCGAAATCGTATAATGATTTGTGCACACTGGTCCGGGAGCATCTTAACCCGAAGGAAAGCGTTCTTATGGCGAGGTACTGGTTCTACACGTGCAAGAGGTCTGAAGGCCAGGAAGTGACGAGCTATGTCGCCAAGCTAAGACGCCTTGCAGGACATTACAAATTTGAAGGACATTTGGAACACATGCTCAGGGACTTCTTTGTACTTGGCATTGGCCATGAAGTAATACTTCGCAAACTTTTGACTGTAGAGACCCCAACCTTGAGTAAAGCCATAGCGATAGCCCAAGAATTCATCGCCACCAGTGACAATACCAAACAAATCTCTCAGCACACGAGTGCTGCTACAAGTACTGTGAACAAAGTAATGTTGTTTTCGAATCATAATGTACAGGGCAGGCCTCAGATGCCTGCAGCTGCACGTCCGCGGATGTCTCAGAGTCCACCATCAAGGGTGATGAATGATAGGCCATTTACACCTTGTTGGCGCTGCGGGGGTGATCACCTTTTCCATTCATGCTGCTTCAAAGGATATGTTTGCAAGGGCTGTGGAACAATGGGACATCTCCAACGTATATGTAGGCAAGCTGCAAACCCTCCTAATCCTGCAAACCACCATGTTGCAGAGGAGGACAGATCCACAGCAGATCACAACGAACCAGCGCCTGAGACCGAAGAGGCAGCGGTATATGGGATGCACACATTTACCACAAAGTGTCCCCCGATAATGCTGAAGGTTGAATTAAATGGACTCCCGGTGTCAATGCAGCTGGACACGGGCACGAGCCAGTCCATTATGAGCAAAAAGACTTTCGATAAATTGTGGTGCAGCAAGGCCGTAAGGCCACTCCTGACTCCCATTCGCACTAAACTGAGAACTCACACAAAGGAACTGATTCCCGTAATCGGCAGTGCCACTGTAAAGGTCTCCTACGATAGAGCAGTGCACAAGTTACCACTCTGGGTGGTACCGGGCAATGGCCCCACGCTGCTCCGCAAGAGCTGGAACTGGGACGACGTCCAAGCGCTCTCGCCTGTCGACAACACTTCGTGTGCCCAGGTCCTAAACAAGTTCCCCTCGCTGTTTGAACCAGGCGTAACCCATTCATCACAAGGCGAGAGCAGTACCGTACATGATGAGAGAGAGAGTGGAGACTGGCTGCAATGAGGGGGCATCATTTCACCGATCGAATTCAACGAGTGGGCCAGTCCGATTGTTCCAGTTCTCAAGGGAGACAACACCATCAAAATCTGTGGTGATTACAAAGTAACTATCAATCATTTCTCTCTGCAGAATCAATACCCACTACGAAAGGCAGACGACCCATTCGCGATGCTGGCAGGAGGAAAGACGTTCACGAAGCTGGATTTGACCTTGGTCTACATGACGCAGGAATTGGAAGAATTATCAAAAGGCCTCACCTGCATCAACACGCGCAAAGATCTCTTCATTTACAACAGATGCCCATTTGGGATTCGATCAACCATGGCGATATTCCAGAGGAACATGGAAAGCTTACTGAAGTCGGTCCCGCGCACTGTGGTCTTCAAAGATGATATCTTGGTTACAGGTCGAGACACAGTCGAACATCTGCAGAACTTGAAGGAGATTCTTAGACGGCTTAATCGCGTGGGGCTCAGGTTAAAATGCTCGAAGTGCGTTTTCCTGGCACCTGAAGTGGAGTTTCTGGGGAGAAGAATCGCGGCGGACGGCATCAGGCCCACCGATTCGAAGGCGGAGGCAATCGAGAACTTACTGAGGCCACAGATCGTGATGGAGCTGTGGTCATTTCTCGGACTCCTGAACTACTTTGGTAACTTCTTACCGGGCCTCAGCACACTGTTAGAACCATTGTATGCCTTACTGCGTAAAGGAGATGAATGGGTATGGGGTAAAAGCCAAGAAAATGCCTTTGTAAAAGCTAGAAAACTGTTATGCTCAAAAAAATTGCTTGTGTTGTATGATCCATGTAAGCGTTTGGTACTAGCATGTGATGCATCATCATACGGTGTTGGGTGTGTATTGCAACAAGCTAATGAATCTGGGAAATTGCAACCAGTTGCTTATGCATCCAGAAGTCTGCCTAAGGCTCAGAGGGCCTACAGCATGATTGAAAAAGAAGCGTTAGTGTGTGTTTATGGGGTAAAGAAAATGCATTAATATCTGTTTGGGCTCAAATTTGAATTGGAAACTGACCATAAGACACTGATATCCCTCTTTTCTGAAAGTAAGGGGATAAATACGAATGCATCGGCCCGCATCCAGAGATGGGCGCTCACGTTGTTCGCATACAACTACGCCATCCGCCATAGGCCAGGCACAGAAAACTGTGCCAATGCTCTCAGTAGGCTGCCATTGCCCACCACAGGGGTGGAAATGGCACAGGCTGCAGATTTAGTAATGGTAATGGAAGCATTCGAGAGTGAGCAATCACCTGTTACCGTGCGACAGATTAGAACCTGGACAGGAATGAACAGCCATGATCTTATTGAATGGTGGTGCAGGCTCGAAGGGCCGAATGGCCTACTCCTGCAACTATTTTCTATGTTTCTATGTTTCTATGGACGAGCCAAAAAAGGGCAGGGACACTGTGATCATTAGTGATCTCCACAGTACTCATCCAGGCATTGTAATGATGAAAGCGATAGCCAGGTCCCACGTATGGTGGCCCGGTATCGATGCGGACTTAGAGTTCTGCGTGCACAAATGTAACACATGTTCACAGTTAAGCAATGCACCCAGGGAGGCACCACTAAGTTTATGGTCTTGGCCCTCCAAACCGTGGTCTAGGGTCCATGTCAGCTATGCAGGCCCATTCTTGGGAAAAATGTTCCTAGTGGTTGTAGATGGGTACTCCAAATGGATTGAACGTGAGATAATGTCGGCAAGCACGTCCGCTGCCACCACTGAAAGCCTGCGGGCCATGTTTGCCATGCATGGCCTGCCTGATGTCCTTGTGAGCGACAACGGGCCATGTTTCACCAGTGCCGAGTTCAAAGAGTTCATGACCCGCAGTGGGATCAAACATGCCACATCTGCCCCGTTCAAACCAGCATCCAACGGTCAGGCAGAGAGAGCAGTGCAAACCATCAAGCAGAGCTTGAAGAGGGTAACTGAAGGCTCACTGCAGACTCGCCTATCCCGAGTTCTGATTAGTCACTGCACGAGACCCCACTCGCTCTCTGGGATTCCACCCGCTGAACTGCTCATGAAAAGGGCACAAGACAAGGCTCTCGTTAGTCCACTTTGATCTACACGAACAGGTAGAGAGCAGTCGGCTTCAACAAAGTACATATCATGATAGCGCAAATGTGTCACGCGAAATTGAGATTAATGATCCTGTATTTGTGTTGAACATTGGAAAGGTCCCAAGTCGCTCCCCGGCACTGTCGTGGCCAAAGAGGGGAGTAGGATGTTTCGGGTCAAACTTTCAAATGGACTCATCTACAGGAAATATTTGGACCAAACCAAACTCAGATTCACGGACTATCCAGAGCAATCCACATTAGACCCTACCTTTTTTGACCTCCCAACACTCACACCAGTGGCAGTCGACACAGCGGTTGACCACGAAGCAGAACCCATCACCCGCAGCAGCCCAGCAGGACTCGCCACACCAGGCAGCCCAGCAAGGCCAGCTGCACAGCAGACCAGCAAGGTCCCAACAAATGTCCTCATCTCTGTCGTTCTCAGCAGATCATGGTATGGACATTGTGCAAATAGATATTAACAAATATGATGTGATTGGGATTACGGAGACGTGGCTCCAGGATGATCAGGGCTGGGAACTCAACATCCAGGGGTATTCAACATTCAGGAAAGATAGAATAAAAGGAAAAGGAGGTGGGGTAGCATTGCTGGTTAAGGAGCAAATTAAGGCAATAATTCGGAAGGACATTAGCTTGGATGATGTGGAATCTATATGGGTAGAGCTGCAGAATACCAAAGGGCAAAAAACGTTAGTGGGAGTTGTGTACAGACCTCCAAACAGTAGTAGTGATGTTGGGGAGGGCATCAAACATGAAATTAGGGGTGCGTGCAATAAAGGTGCAGCAGTTATAATGGGTGACTTTAATATGCACATAGATTGGGTTAACCAAACTGGAAGCAATACGGTGGAGGAGGATTTCCTGGAGTGCAGAAGGGATGGTTTTTTAGACCAATATGTCGAGGAACCAACTAGGGGGGAGGCCATCTTAGACCGGGTGTTGTGTAATGAGAGAGGATTAATGAGCAATCTCGTTGTGCGAGGCCCTTTGGGGAAGAGTGACCATAATATGGTGGAATTCTGCATTAGGATGGAGAATGAAACAGTTAATTCAGAGACCATGGTCCAGAACTTAAAGAAGGGTAACTTTGAAGGTATGAGGCGTCAATTAGCTAGGATAGATTGGCGAATGATACTGAAGGGGTTGACTGTGGATGGGCAATGGCAGACATTTAGAGACCGCATGGACGAACTACAACAATTGTACATTCCTGTCTGGCGTAAAAATAAAAAAGGGAAGGTGGCTCAACCGTGGCTATCAAGGGAAATCAGGGATAGTATTAAAGCCAAGGAAGTGGCATACAAATTGGCCAGAAATAGCAGCGAACCCGGGGACTGGGAGAAATTTAGAACTCAGCAGAGGAGGACAAAGGGTTTGATTAGGGCAGGGAAAATGGAGTACGAGAAGAAGCTTGCAGGGAACATTAAGACGGATTGCAAAAGTTTCTATAGATATGTAAAGCGATAAAGGTTAGTAAAGACAAACGTAGGTTCCCTGCAGTCAGAATCAGGGGAAGTCATAACGGGGAACAAAGAAATGGCGGACCAATTGAACAACTACTTTGGTTCGGTATTCACTGAGGAGGACACAAACAACCTTCCGGATATAAAAGGGGTCGGAGGGTCTGGTAAGGAGGAGGAACTGAGGGAAATCCTTATTAGTCGGGAAATTGTGTTGGGGAAATTGATGGGATTGAAGGCCGATAAATCGCCAGAGCCTGATGGACTGCATCCCAGAGTACTTAAGGAGGTGGCCTTGGAAATAGTGGATGCATTGACAGTCATTTTCCAACATTCCATTGACTCTGGATCAGTTCCTATGGAGTGGAGGGTAGCCAATGTAACCCCACTTTTTAAAAAAGGAGGGAGAGAGAAAACAGGGAATTATAGACCGGTCAGCCTGACATTGGTAGTGGGTAAAATGATGGAATCAATTATTAAGGATGTCATAGCAGTGCATTTGGAAAGAGGTAATATGATAGGTCCAAGTCAGCATGGATTTGTGAAAGGGAAATCATGCTTGACAAATCTTCTGGAATTTTTTGAGGATGTTTCCAGTAGAGTGGACAAGGGAGAACCAGTTGATGTGGTATATTTGGACTTTCAGAAGGCTTTCGACAAGGTCCCACACAAGAGATTAATGTGCAAAGTTAAAGCACATGGAATTGGGGGTAGTGTGCTGACATGGATTGAGAACTGGTTGTCAGACAGGAAGCAAAGAGTAGGAGTAAATGGGGACTTTTCAGAATGGCAGGCAGTGACTAGTGGGGTACCGCAAGGTTCTGTGCTGGGGCCCCAGCTGTTTACACTGTACATTAATGATTTAGACGAGGGGATTAAATGTAGTATCTCCAAATTTGCGGATGACACTAAGTTGGGTGGCAGTGTGAGCTGCGAGGAGGATGCTATGAGGCTGCAGAGCGACTTGGATAGGTTAGGTGAGTGGGCAAATGCATGGCAGATGAAGTATAATGTGGATAAATGTGAGGTTATCCACTTTGGTGGTAAAAACAGAGAGACAGACTATTATCTGAATGGTGACAGATTAGGAAAAGGGGAGGTGCAAAGAGACCTGGGTGTCATAGTACATCAGTCATTGAAGGTTGGCATGCAGGTACAGCAGGCGGTTAAGAAAGCAAATGGCATGTTGGCCTTCATAGCGAGGGGATTTGAGTACAGGGGCAGGGAGGTGTTGCTACAATTGTACAAGGCCTTGGTGAGGCCACACCTGGAATATTGTGTACAGTTTTGGTCTCCTAACCTGAGGAAGGACATTCTTGCTATTGAGGGAGTGCAGCGAAGGTTCACCTGACTGATTCCCGGGATGGCGGGACTGACCTATCAAGAAAGACTGGATCAACTGGGCTTATATTCACTGGAGCTCAGAAGAATGAGAGGGGACCTCATAGAAACGTTTAAAATTCTGATGGGGTTAGACAGGTTAGATGCAGGAAGAATGTTCCCAATGTTGGGGAAGTCCAGAACCAGGGGACACAGTCTAAGGATAAGGGGGAAGCCATTTAGGACCGAGATGAGGAGGAATTTCTTCACCCAGAGAGTGGTGAACCTGTGGAATTCTCTACCACAGAAAGTTGTTGAGGCCAATTCACTAAATATATTCAAAAAGGAGTTAGATGAAGTCCTTACTACTAGGGGAATCAAGGGGTATGGTGAGAAAGCAGGAATGGGGTACTGAAGTTGCATGTTCAGCCATGAACTCATTGAATGGCGGTGCAGGCTAGAAGGGCCGAATGGCCTACTCCTGCACCTATTTTCTATGTTTCTATGTTTCTATGTCCTCTGGCAAGCTGTGGCTTGCCACATTGCCACATTGTCCGCATGCCGGACGCAAGTCTCCCAAAGCATGCGCTCTACTCAGAACTCCTACATGGCAAACGAGCCTCAGGTGGGCAGAGGAAACGTTTCAAGGACACCCTCAAAGCCTCCTTGATAAAGTGCAACATCCCCACCAACACCTGGGAGTCCCTGGCCAAAGACCGCCCTAAGTGGAGGAAGAGCACCCGGGAGGGCACTGAGCATCTCTAGTCTCATCGCCGAGAGCATGCAGAAAACAAGCGCAGGCAGCGGAAGGAGTGTGTGGCAAACCAGACTCACCACCCACCCTTTCCTTCAACCACTGTCTGTCTCACTTGCGACAGACTGTAATTCCTGTATTGGACTGTTCTTCACCTGGGAACTCACTTTTGGAGTGGAAGCAAGTCTTCCTCGATTTCAGGGGACTGCCTATGATGGTGATGGGCTGTCCCTGCTGGCTCTACCTACTCCTGCTCACTAGTGCGAGGTGCATTGCAATGTACAGATCCACTAACTCACTCTCAAACCCAGCCATGGTGCCAATCTCTGTGTTGGTGCTTCGGGGGTCGGGGTGGGGGGGAGGAGGGTGGAGTGTGTGATGATGCCTCTTCTGAAGGATTGTCCTCCTCCAAGGTTTCTCCTTTGCGGGGGGCTGTGGCTGTTGAGAAGAACCTGGAGGAAAGAGAAAGGGGACAATAATTAGAATGACTCTGAGAGGCTGGACAGTTGCAGATGACATGCATTTCAATGCAGCTGGATGTATTCAAGCTGGCTGAATGTGCATTGTTCTATGCTTTAGTAAAAGTAATAGTCAGAGACCTGATTCAGAGAAGCCACCAGACTCAAAATCCCCGATGTGCACAGCTCCACCAGGGCAATTTATTTCAAGAACTTGCTGCCCCAGTACTGATATGATAAATGGGTTGGCTGGTCCTCCCCCAGTCCAACTCCTCTCCCTACTGTTATGCACCATCTTCTCTTGCAGCGAGAGAGAAGGTGAGAGTTAGTGCATGTCTACTGAAAAGGCGAGTGCACATGTATGGGGCTTCTGATGATGATGTATATGTTGAGAGTGAAAAGATGCAAGCCGGATGGGGAGGTGTTGAATAGCAAGCAAATGTGTGGAGTGTGAAGTGAGAAAGGAGTCATGAGAGATGTCACTGATTTTGCAAAGGTTACCAAGTGAGAAGTGACTGTTGTGAAGGGAGCAAGGAAGAAGTGATTGCGTATTTGGAATGAGAATGAGAGGTGGTACAGTTTGCCTTTGTGCTGGGTGGTGAAGGATGTGATGAAGGGAAGGGAATTGCTGAGAGTGATGGGGGAGGTGGGGCTGGAGAACTGTTGGCAGGCATTCATGAGAGAGATGGAGAAATAAAAAGCTGTACTGACCCTTGCTACTCCTGTGGTTTATTGAAATGCTTCCTGCACTGGATCAATGTCCTGGGTGTTACACTCTGGGAGCTTACAACCTCTGCCACCTCTCTCTAAGTCTATTTGGAAACCACCTTCCACTGCTGGGATACAGGAATCCCTCCTCTCCAACAGCACCTCCAGGGAGGCATCTGAGAATCTGGGGGCATGCCTGCAACTCATTCTCCCCACGCCTCCTTCCAGACAGTTTCCAGAAAGAACCAGACTGAAGGGAATGTCATCTTCCTTTAAGGGGTATATATGCTGTTTCAATTAGGCTTCGAGAGAGCCTGACTGAAATTGCGCAAGGAAAGTAAGTCACTGTTAGCCACAAACTAGGAAACCCACCTGTCAGATTTAAATGAGATCCAGCAGCTAAAATACCCCAGGCCAAAAGTTTTCTGCAGTGAATTGCCCCAACTGCCCGAATCCCACCCGAGGTTATAATCAACTCCTTGAGCTCAGAATCTGGACTGGCATTTTAGTGCAGGTCTGAGAGACTGCTGCAATGTCAAAGGTAATGGGCGGAACTTTCAACTTCGGCGGGGCTGACCTCAATGGAAAGGTAAATTGGGGGTGGGGCATGTATAACGGGCAGTTGATGTCGCCCATTTTACGTCCCTGCTCTAGTTAAATGTTCGAGCCACTGTTTTTCGGATGAGACATAAAACTATGAATCCATCTCTTTGTTTCGGTGACACTATTCAAAGAAGGCTGGAGAGTTTTCCCAGTGACCTGACTCATATTTATCCCTCAGCCAACACCATCAAAACAGATTCATTGGTCATTTATCTCCTTGTTATTTGTGGGACCTCACTGTGCAAAAAATTGGTTGCCATATTTTCTGACAACAGTGAATACAATTTATTGGTTATCATCCTTGTAATGTGCAAGGTGCTATATTAATACAAATCATTTCTTTTCACATATGCATAATAGCCACTTGGGTTGATATCAGTGGGCAGTTAGCACCCAAATGAATTGTACTCCAGCAAGGAAGCAATGCCTTCAGGAGAGAAGAGAAACAAAAAAATATTTCCCTGTAAAGGTCATCTTTTTCTTTGGGAAGATAGAGATGTTAAAAAGGCTCCTTTGTTTTGACAACAAGTGATTTAAACAATGGGCCTAAAATTGAGGTTGGAGGCTTCCTTCATACGAACGCCTCCGACCAAAAAAAATCTACGACTATCTGTTGGTCCCTGAGAAACATAGCATCCTGGTCAGAGGCCTAGATTTGCTGCTCAGTGCATGGGGACCTGTCTTCGAGGTATATAAGCCAAGCTGTAGTCACGTGGGCCTGGACAACCAATCATGATGCGGTATTCTCATTGATAGAGTAGGAATCGCAGGATAGCTCAGATGTATATGTGGCTTGAGGAGTGGTGCAGAAGGAGGGAATTCAAATTCCTGGGACATTGGAACCGGTTCTGGGGGAGGTGGGACCAGTATAAACAGGACGGTCTGCACCTGGGCAGGGCCGGAACCAATGTCCTAGGGGGAGTGTTTGCTAGTGCTGTTGGGGAGGGGTTAAACTAATATGGCAGAGGGATGGGAACCTATGCAGGGAGACAGAGGGAAGTAGAATGGGGGCAGAAGCAAAAGATTGAAAGAAGAAAAGTAAAAGTGGAGGGCAGAGAAACCCAAGGCAAAAATCAAAAAGGGCCACATTACAGCAAAATTCTAAAGGGGCAAAAAGACAAGCCTGAAGGCTCTGTGCCTCTATGCGAGAAATATTCGTAATAAGGTGGATGAATTAACTGCGCAGATAGCTGTTAACGGATATGAAGTAATTGGCATCACGGAGATATGGCTCCAGGGTGACCAAGACTGGGAACTCAACATCCAGGAGTATTCAACATTCAGGAAGGATAGACAGAAAGGAAAAGGAGGTGGGGTGGCGTTGCTCGTCAAAGAGGAAATTAATGCAATAGTAAGGAAGGACATTAGCTTGGATGATGTGGAATCAGTGTGGGTGGAGCTGCGGAATACCAAAGGGCAGAAAACGCAAGTGGGAGTTGTGTACAGACCACCAAACAGTAGTAGTGAGGTTGGGGACAGCATCAAACAAGAGATTAGGGATGTGTGCAATAAAGGTACAGCAGTTATCATGGGTGACTTTAATCTACATATTGATTGGGCTAACCAAACTGGTAGCAGTGCGGTAGAGGAGGATTTCCTGGAGTGTATTAGGGATGGTTTTCGAGACCAATATGTTGAGGAACCAACTAGAAGGCTGGCCATCCTAGACTGGGTGGTGTGTAATGAGAAGGGACCAAATAGCCTTGTTTTGCGAGGCCCCTTGGGGAAGAGTGACCATAATATGGTAGAATTCTTTATTAAGATGGAGAGTGACACAGTTAATTCAGAGACTAGAGTCCTGAACTTAAGGAAAAGTAACTTCGATGGTATGAGACGTGAATTGGCTGGAATAGACTGGCGAATGATATTTAACGGGTTGACAGTGGATAGGCAATGGCAACCATTTAAAGATCACATGGATGAACTTCAATAATTGTACATACCTGTCTGGAGTAAAAATAAAACTGGGAAGGTGGCTCAACCATGGCTAACAAGGGAAACTAAGGATAGTGTTAAATCCATGAAGAGGCATATAAATTGGCCAGAAAAAGCAGCAAACCTGAGGACTGGAAGAACTTTATAATTCAGCAGAAGAGGACAAAGGGTTTAATTAGGAGAGGAAAATAAAGTATGAGTGGAAGCTTGCTGGGAACATAAAAACTGACTGCAAAAGCTTCTATAGATATGTGAAGAGAAAAAGATTAGTGAAGACAATCGTAGGTCCCTTGCAGTCAGATTCAGGTGAATTTATAATGGGGAACAAAGAAATGGCGGATCAGTTGAACAAATACTTTGCTTCTGTCTTCACGAAGGAAGACACAAATAACCTTCCAGAAATACTAGGGGACCGAGGGTCTAGTGGGAAGTAGGAACTGAAGGAAATCCTTATTAGGTGGGAAATTGTGTTAAGGAAATTGAGGGGATTGAAGACCGATAAATCCCTGGGGCCTGATAGTCTACATCGCAGAGTACTTAAGGAAATGGCCCTAGAAATAGTGGATGCATTGGTGGTCATTTTCCAACAGTCTATTGACTCTGGATCAGTTCCTATGGACTGGAGGGTAGCTAACGTAACACCACTTTTTAAGAAAGGAGGGAGAGAGAAAATGGGTAATAAAGACCGGTTAGCCTGACACCAGTAGTGGGGAAAATGTTGGAATCAATTATTAAAGATGAAATAGCAGCACATTTGGAAAGCAGTGACCGGATCAGTCCAAGTCAGCATGGATTTATGAAAGGGAAAACATGCTTGACCAATCTTCTGGAATTTTTTGAGGATGTAACTAGTAGAGTGGACAAGGGAGAACCAGTGGATGTGGTGTATTTGGATTTTCAAAAGGCTTTTGACAAGGTCCCGCATGAGATTGGTGTGCAAAATGAAAGCACGTGTTATTGGGGGTAATGTAATGACGTGGATAGAGAACGTTGGCAGACAGGAAGCAGAGAATTGGAATAAATAGGTCCTTTTCAGAATGGCAGGCAGTGATTAGTGGGGTGCCGTAGGGTTCAGTGCTGGGACCCCAGCTATTTACAATATACATTCACAATTTAGATGAAGGAATTGAGTGCAATATCTCCCAAGTTTGCAGATGACACTAAGCTGGGTGGCAGTGTGAGCTGTGAGGAGGACGCTAAGAGGCTGCAGGGTGATTTTGACAGGTTAGGTGAATGGGCAAATGCATGGCAGATGCAGTATAATGTGGATAAATGTGAGGTTATCCACTTTGGGGGTAAAAACACAAAGGCAGAATATTACCTGAATGGTGGCAGATTAGGAAAAGGGGAGGTGCACGAGACCTGGGTGTCATAGTACATCAGTCATTGAAAGTTGGCATGCAGGTTCAGCAGGTGGTGAAGAAGGCAAATGGTATGTTGGCCTTCATAGCTAGGGGATTTGAGTATAAGGGCAGGGAGGTCTTACTGCAGTTGTACAGGACCTTGGTGAGGCCTCACCTGGAATATTGTGTTCAATTTTGGTCTCCTAATCTGAGGAAGGCCGTTCTTGCTATTGAGTGAGTGCAGCGAAGGTTCACCAGGCTGATTCCCGGGATGGCAGGACTGACATATGAAGAGAGTTGTTGATGCCAGTTCATTGGATATATTCAAGAGGGAGTTAGATATGGCCCTTAAATGGTCACTTGTTGGCATGACTGAAATGGTCACTTGTTATCATCACTCTAATGGTCACTTGTTATCATCACTGAAATGGTCACTTGTTGTCATCACTGAAATGGTTACTTGTTAGCGTGACTGAAATGGTCACTTGTTATCATTACTTAAATGGCCACTTGTTCTGTAAAATGTTCATTTCTTCTTCTTGTAACATTTTGGGGATTTTGAGGGAAGGGTGGGTTGTTGCAGGGGGTGGGGGGTTGGAGGGAGGGTGTTGTTCATTAGTTCTTTGTTTGTTAATAAAAAAAAATTCTTACAACTTTTTAACCTTCTCTCTTACTTACAACATACAGTTCTTCATGCAGATTTGTTTGTTTATTCTGTTTCCCCACGGAATGTCATTAAATAACTTCACTATGTAAAAGCTATTTAATAAATAATTCCAATATATGCATAAATAAGGTGAAAGTACCTATTTATATTCCCTGTCCCAAATTTCTGAGTACAATTTGCATCAAATTTACTCTCTAAATAACTCAGAACAATTCTCCACCCTTCCTCAGAGGCTAAAAATGGCATCCGTAGTGCCCATTTCCCTCTCTTAGGCCCTGAAAAAGCAACTGTTTTTGAGCACTCTTTTGGGCCTTGCATCGGCCCAGCTAAGTGCATGCTAAGTGCTGAAACTTGGGATGGGCCTTGTGTGGGCGATCATCTCAGCGATCAAAGTGGAAACTTGGGGGCCTATTTTTCCGGCGATATTTTGGGCCTAGTTTCCACTTTTTGCTCAAAATGGGCGATAGAGGTCCATTTTGGTCCATAGATGGGCCTTAAATGGGCGATGTGAAGTGGAAAGTCTAGCCCATAGAAACATAGAAAATTGTTGCAGGAGTAGGCCTTTTGGCCCTTCGAACCTGCACCACCATTCAATAAGATCATGGCTGATCATTCACCTCAGTACCTCTTTCCTGCTTTCTCTCCATACCCCTTGATCCCTTTAGCTGTAAGGGCCACATCTAACTCCCTCTTTAATATATCCAATGAACTGGCATCAACAACTCTCTGCGGTAGGGAATTCCACAGATTAACAACTCTCTGAGTGAAGAAGTTTCTCCTCATCTCAGTCCTAAATGGCTTACCCCTTATCCTTAGACTGTGCCCCCTGGTTCTGGACTTCCCCAACATCGGGAACATTCTTCCTGCATCTAACCTGTCCAGTCCCGTCAGAATTTTATATGGTTCTATGAGATCCCCTCTCATCCTTCTAAACTCCAGTGAATAAAGGCCCAGTCAATCCAGTCTCTCCTCATATGTCAGTCCAGCCATCCCAGGAATCAGTCTGGTGAACCTTCACTGCACTCCCTCAATAGCAAGAAGGTCCTTCCTCAGATTAGGAGATCAAAACTCAACACAATATTCCAGATGAGGCCTCACCAAGGCCCTGTACAACTGCAGTAAGACCTCCCTGCTCCTATACTGAAAACCCCTAGCTATGAAGGCCAACATACCATTTGCTTTCTTCACCGCCTGCTGTACCTGCATGCCAACTTTCAATGACTGATGTACCATGGCACCCAGGTCAGGGGTACTGAGGTGAATGATCAGCCATGATCTTATTGAATGGTGGTGCAGGCTCGAAGGGCCGAATGGCTTATCCTGCACGTATTTTCTATGTTTCTATTATAAAGGGAATTCTGTTTGTGCGAGTTTCCATTACTATCAATGAGAAAAACCACTAAAACACCCAAACACAACATAGTAAATAAATAAAACACCTCACATATTTAAAATTAATTGGAATCAAAGTTAATTAAATATTTTAGAAAAAATATATATTTTGGGTAATTTATTTTGTGTTTTAATACAGTTTAAATAAAACTTACCTTAATGGACAGGGCTTTTAACATAAAAATTCAATTTAAAAACACATTTTTGTGTGTTTTAAAACTCCTTCGCTGGTAAAAGTAGGCTATGCGCTTGCTTTCCCCAAGCTTAAGAGTTTGAAGGGCATTCACTGGGCATGAGTTGGGCAAATAGCCCTATCTCGGCCGTGCGAATGTCCTTCCTGCGGGGATGCGGAGGATCTGTCAAGACAAATCTTGACAGATTGGAAAAGTCGGTTTTGCACATCATGCCCCGAAAATCGGCTTTTGCGAGGCTTCGCCGGGTCCATGCATACTCTATACGGACTTGGTGAGGCCGGAATTTCAGCACCACTGACTTTTTCAACCTGTGTATTACAGCAGTAATAGGGTAGTCAGAAACACTTTCTGCCCTAAGTCTGCAGATTAAATGGATGCATATCTTTCAGAACCAGTTCCATATCTTCAGCATGGTTCTTAAGCTGCTAGACAAAATAAAACGTCTCTGAGTAAAAATGAACGAGAATTTCAGTTTTAAAGGGATGTCATCTCATAGGAAGATTTTGGTCAAAAAAACTCTATTGATATGCTGTCATATTGGCACCTGTAATAAGTTTGCAATATATCTACTTTTATAATTCAGTCTTTCATTGTTTATTGTAAGCAAAATTATAATTTAATATCTGAAATGATTGGCAATGTGATGATATTATTGCATCACTGATTGTATCATCAGGCACCTTTTCTGTTTGCTGACCTGATAAGTTGCCTCATCATACTTTTTCAAGTCTACTTTTCCTTTTAATTTCTCATTTACAGATTTATTCCAACAGTGCTCTGCCCTCCGGAGACCATTACAAAGTACACATTTTACAAAAGCCTCAGATGACCTATTTCTATGCATTATATTTTGTAGGGGGTGGTGTTTTGGTCAGGTTTCTCTGACTCCTTGGCGTTTTCGAGGTGCCCCACATCCTGGATTCTAGACTGTGGACTGATTTGGGGGTTGTGAGAAACTGAAACAGAGTCAGTTGGGTAGGATGCAAAACTGGTTTTATTGTGTTCAAACAGTGTAAAAGGGCACGTTTTTAATAATCACAATAATCAGGTACAAATAGGGAGAAATGGCAACTCAAATGCTCTATATTTAGGAAGAACACATAACACATATAACAGATTAAAAGAACACAGTCCTCCCACCTCCCAAAATACTTATGCACTAAACCTGGAAGGGGAAAACACACAAGAACATCAACAGGTAGGAACAGTAAGAAAAAACCCAACCTCCCAGACCCACTATCTAGCTAGGTTAGAACTCTGGGGTTTCAGGGACCATGCTCACCAATTCCCTTTTGACAGTTCCAACTCCGGGGTTCACCTTAGTTGGCCAGGTTCTGTAGTCTGTACCCCTTGGTAGCATAGGACCAGCTTGTAGAGTGGAAAAATCTTCGTTTTTTCTTCGGTTTTGTCGGGTTGGTTCCGGTTGACTGTTTGATTGGTCGTGATGGTCCGAAACTTTCCGATAGTCATTTTGAAAGCCTGTTTGCTGTTGTGGTGCTGTCCTTCTGGGTTTTAGAAATTCCTTTGGCCGATGTTTCGGGGTCCCATTTTTCGAGGCTGATGTTAACCTGATGCAACGAGACTGCTACCTCAATAGTGTCTCTAGAAGCACACCTAACTGCCAGAACAGGCCTTCAATTATACTAAAACAGGCTTCCTTATCTTCACGCCAAATCAGTTCTTGGGCTTTGTTTAAACTGTTCTGTCCATTGATTTTCAAATGTCTCCTTTGTCAGTGTTTTTGGTGGGCTAGTCAGCAGTAACTCGATTAAGGTGTGATAGTGTGCTATCACTGGTTTTGCATTGTTTTAGGATTGTCCAGTTTCCTGGCCATCTATTTGGGCCCATGATTTCCATAGTGGTTGATTGGGTAATTGGCTTCTTGCATATTTTGGATGAGTTCTGTAGTTTAGATAATGGCTGGTAATTCGATTATCTCTTAGGAGGTGAATTGGTGCTGCATAGTTCCCCCAGACAGTCTGGGATCCTTAATACACGAATTTGCTTCACAGAGGTTAGCCCCACCTCCTGTATTTGGTAACTCTTTTTCGCAGCCAAAATGTTGTAGAATCTTAAAATTGATATGCTCCTTCCCATAGATGTTTAGGGGATCTCAGGCTTCTATAATTTAGGTCCATTTTGAATTTTCTTTTCAAAAAGTCCAAACACTGGGGGGGGTTAGATGAGGTTGCCCCCTTTTTGCCTTTTTCCTTTTAAAACTTAGATCTCCAGTTGAAAAATCCAAAGCTCATTTTTAACAGTCCAAGAGGAGCTTTTCTTTAATTTTCAGGGAGAGGGACTCATGGGAATTTTTGGGAACCCTTCAATTTGCATTGTTGTATCTCTGATGATGCATTTAACTATAATACTGATACCAGCAGCAGCTTTGAGTTGGCAGCAATGATGTGAGGTAAATGTGATAGGTGACTGTTGCCTCTACAAGCACAGAGAACCAGTCATTTTTTTCTTGTGCTGCCAGAGAGGCTGGTCTTGATTGGGGTAAATGTCTAGTATTAATGACCGGCTTCCTTATTTTTGCTGTGTGCTAGCATGCAAAACAACAGAGGGCATGAAATCTCATGTCAAAATTCATCTCTGCCAATAGGGTAGATTTTGACTTTGCACGATAGTGTAAAATGGATGATAATGAATCGCTGGCCAATTTTTATTTCCATTGAACTCAACTCACTATTAGAAACATAGAAACATAGAAAATAGGTGCAGGAGTTTGCCATTCGGCCCTTCTAGCCTGCACCGCCATTCAATGAGTTCATGGCTGAACATTCAACTTCAGTACCCCATTCCTGCTTTCTCGCCATACCCCTTGATCCCCCTAGTAGTAAGGACCTCATCTATTGAGACTGTTAATTTGCTATCACCTGTTTTACACTATCGCACAAAGTCAAGAGCTAGTAGAGACCTTGGCAGGGAGGTCAATAACCATGGAGCATAGGCTTAAATTGGTAGAAGGATTAGAGGGGAGTTGAAGAGAACTTTTTTCACCCAGAGGATGGTGGGAGTCTGGAGCACGCTGCCTGAAAGAGTGGGAGAGGCAGTAGCCCTCATCACATTGAAAAAGTACTTGGATATGCACTTGAAGTGTTGTAACTTACAAGGCTATGGGCCAAGAAATGGAAAGTGCAATTAGTCTGGATAACTCTTTGTCAGCCGGCGTGGACATGATGGGGCGAAATGGCCTCCTTCTGTGCTGTAAATTTCTATGATTCTATGATCATTTCCCTGAAAGTCCGAAAACAGGCGTTGGGTCCCTCATTAGAAAATGCTTGCTTAGGTGACCACCCCCAGACACCTGAAAACCATCCGAGCTCAGTAAGGTGCTGGATGGTTTTCAAGCACCCTTAAGGCATATGGAATAGTACTGCAAAATCTTTCAGTTTTGTCTCCATTTTCATTCAGGAAAACGGGCTCATGTTAACCAATTTTTACCGTATCATTTTTAAAAACACATTCCACTTAGCCACACAATCCAACCAAAAAATACAACGTGGAAATACAAATATGCTTCCCCAAAATTGGACAATATCTACTAACCAGTCATTAAAAGGATAGCAGCTTTCTGAAAAGTATATGTTAAGACTTTTTGTTGTTGTTTTGAAAGGAAAAATGCTGGAAGGAGGGAAAAGAAAGTCTCCAAGTTTCAAAGTGGTTCACACACAACAAATTACTTTGGTGCAATGATTGGAGGCAAATATAATATTTTGTGCACAAGATCCCAGAAACGGCAATGAGAGAACTCTTTCATCATGATGGCATCTCATGCAAGTGACTCAATAATCTACTTTGAGATGATTTATATCGTTATATTATGTTTGTATGTACAAAAAAATGTTTGCCGAACACTTTTTCATGCAAATGTTGCTCCTTCAAACATTTATATTTAATAGTACTCTGCACCTCTGACACCACCACAATGTATAAATACCGCAGAAAGCCTGTTCTGCCATTCGATTAGATAATGGCAAATTTCTACCTCAACTCCATTTACCCATTGGAGTGTTATAACGCAAAATAAATTAACACTGACCTACATAAGCAGAAATTAGGGCAGGTGACCAAAAGCTTGATCAAAGAGGTAGGTTTTAAGGAGCATCTGATAAGAGGAAAGAGATAGAGAGATGGAAAGGTTTAGGGAGGGAATTCCAGAGCTTGGGGCCTAGGCAGCTGAAGGCACAGCCACCAATGGTTGAGTGATTAAAATCAGGGATGCTCAAGAGAGCAGAATTAGAGGAGCGCAGATATCTCGGAGAGTTGTGGGGCTGGAGGAGATTACAGAGGCCATGGGGAGATTTGAAAACAAGGATGAGAATTTTGAAATCAAGGCGTTACTTAAACATGAGTCAATGTAGGTCGTGATCACAGAGGCGAGAGACCACCAGCGGCAGGTCAGGCCATAAAAGGAGCGGCGAGCAGCGGCCATGGGCAGCCCTTGGAGCGGCGAGTGGCACTGTGGGCTCTGGAGCAGCCCCTGGAACAGCCATGCCGCTGCAAGGTACAGCGCGAGCTGGTGCAGGACGGCGACGGCAGCGAAGAGGGCAACTGGATCAAGGTCCAGGTTGGTGATTGGAGGTACAGCAGGAGCGGCGAGGTCGGGGCGAAGGAGTGGAGCGAGATCGTGGAGCGACGTGATCGGGGCCCGGGAGAGGCGTGAGTTCGGGGCCAGAAGAGGCGTGGGCCCAGGGGCAGCACGATCCAGCCCACACTGCGATATGTGTGTGCTCTAGGTTTGTGCAGCAGAGCAGGTCTCCAGTCGTCTTACCACTGGACCAAGACCTAGCCCTGTCAAGCCCGTGTGGTGGCTGGTGTGCAACGGCCACCCCGCGTTAAAACAATCCACACACAGGCATCTTCCACCCTTCAATGTGTAGTTCGGGACCTGGAATATTAGGTCCCTCATTGAAACACCTGTGAACTCATCCCTATTTTGGCACGGAAGCAAGTCATCCTCGTTTCGAGGGTCTGCCTATGATGATGATGATGATGATTGGTGAATGGGACTTGGTGAGAGCTAGAACATGGGAAGCTGAGTTTTGGATGACCTCAAGTTTATGTAGGGTAGAATGCAGGACGCAAGCCAGGAGTGCATTGGATATTGATAAATTACCTAATAAAAATCTGTTGATTTCAGTCTTGAAAATTTAACTTGACCCAGCATCCACAGCCTTTTGTGGAGAGAGTATCAGATTTCCATTAAACTAGAATCTTAAATTTAAACAAAACCAATTAGAAAGGTATGAAAGGTTGCCTAAGGTAGATTGGGAAATTAGATTAAAAGATAGGACGTGTCTATTTGCAACTCCAAAGTTTTGATTGGTCTCCTTGGATGACAAGACCTGATTGCTGATTAATTTCCTTGGAGGACAAGACACATCCAGCAGTTTCTCTGGAAGGTGTAATTAAAACTGCCCTGCCTACATAATCAATTACTTGTTAAAGTTTAATTCGAGCCATTCTGACTGCCCACTCCAGACAGAACAAAGGTCACTTGGAAAAGACAAGGCACACCCTCGTGGGTTAATATCTTCTCCACCCCCCAAACAAGATCCTGCCCCAACTGCCCAAGTTCCTGAACTCCCCCCAAGTTACTGACATTCTCCCCCTGCCCAAGTTCCTGATCTCCCCACCACCCCACCCCACCCCAACAAATTCCTGGCTTCACCCCACCCAGATCCCTGACCTTCTCCTTCTGCCCAATGTTCTGACCACTCCCCGCTCCAAGTTTCTGACCTCCCAACCACCCCCCATCCGGGTTCCTGACCTCCATCACCCCCCAAGTTGCTAACCTTCTTCCTTTGCCCAAGTTCCTCCCCACTCCCCTTGGAATCCTGACCTTTCCCTGCCCAAGTTCCTCCCCCACGAGTTCCTGACCTTCCCCCAACCCCCAATAGATAGCGCATTGTGCGTAGGTCACGGATTGTTAACAGGTTTATTTGGTATGAAGTGAAAGGTGACAGCTTTTGAGAAATCAACCAGGTCTAGGGGAAGGAGAGGGAAAACGTGGCTTGAGTGGAAAAGGAATGGGATTGGAAGAAAGTGATCCAGCTTATCGTCTGGATCACGTTCTTGCTTTCATTTCCCCCCCTGCCGCCCCCCCCCCCCACCCCCACCACCCCAGCCCCCGCCGCCTTTAGACCTGGATCACATTAGAACATAAGAAATAGAAGCAGGAGTAGGCCGTTTGGCCTCGCAAGCCTGCTCCGCCATTCAATAAGATCATGGCTGATCTGATCATGGGCTCAGCTTCACTTCCCTGCCTGATCCCCATAACCCTTCACTCCCTTATCATTCAAAAATCTGTCTATCTCCACCTTAAATATATTCAATGACTCAGCCTCCGCAGCTCTCTGGGGTAGAGAATTCCAAAGATTCATGACCCTCTGAGAGAATAAATTCCTCCTCATTTCTGTATTAAATGGGCGGCCCCTTATTCTGAGACTATGCCCCCTAGTTCTAATTACCCTACGAGGGGAAACATTCTCTCTGCATCTACCCTGTCAAGCCCCCTCAGAATCTTATACATTTCAATAAGATCACCTCTCATTCTTCTAAACTCCAATGAATATAAGCCCAACCTGCTTAACCTTTCTTCAAAGCCAACCCCTTCACTTCAGGAATCAACGTCATGAATCTTCGCTGAACTGCCTCCAATGCAAATATATCTCTCCTTAAATAAGGAGATCAAAACTGTTCGCAGTACTCTAGGTGTGGTCGCACCAATACTCTGTACAGTTGTAGCAGGACTTCCCTGCTTTTATACTCCATCCCCTTGCAATAAAGGCCAACATTCTATTTGCCTTACTGATTATTTGTTGTACCTGCATACTAACTTTTTGTGTTTCATGCACAAGGACCCCCAGGTCCCTCTGTACTGCAGCATTTTGTAATCTCTCCCCATTTAAATAATAATTTGCTTTTCTATATTTCCTGCCAAAGTGCATAACTTCACATTTTCCCATATTATACTCCATCTTCCAAATGGTTTCCCACTCACTTCGCCTGTCTATATCCCTTTGCAGATTCTTTGCGTCCTCCTCCCAACTTGCTTTCCCACCCATTTTTGTATCTTCAGCAAATTTGGCTACATTACACTTAGTCCCTTTTTTTCCAAGTCATTAATATAAATTGTAAATAGTTGAGTCCCCAGCACTGATCCCTGTGGCACTCCACTAGTTACAATATGCCAACCTGAAAATGACCCATTTATCCTGACTCACTGTTTTCTGTTAGTTAGCCAATCCTCTAGCCATGCTAATATATTACCCCCAACCCTGTGAGCTCTTATCTTGTGCAGTAACTTATCACGTTCTTTCCCACTCCGTGCTCTTTACCTCTCTCCCTCACCCCCAAGCTCCTGACCACCTCTCCCCTCCTCTTCTCCCTCTCCCCATCCTCTCTGTCTCTCTCTCCCCCTCCTCTGTCTCTCTCTCCCCCTCCTCTGTCTCTCCCTCCCCCTCCTCCAATCTCTTTTCTCTCTCCCCTCCAATTCTCTCTCTCTCTATCTCTCCTGTCTCTCCGCCTCTGATCCCCTCTCAAGCTCCCTCTAATTCCATCTTTCTCTTCCCCTTCCGATTCTCTCTCTCTCTCTCTCCCCCTCCTTCTGATCCTCTCTCTTGCTGGGGAGTTCCAGAACCAGGGGTCACAGTCTAAGAATAAGGGGTAAGCCATTTAGGACTGAGATGAGGAGAAACTTCTTCACTCAGAGTGATTAATCTGTGAATTCTTTACCGCAGAAAGTTGTTGAGGCCAGTTCGTTAGATATATTCAAAAGGGAGTTAGATATGGCCCTTACGGCCAAAGGGATCAAGGGGTATGAAAAGAAAGCAGGAAAGGGGTACTGAGGTTGAATGGTCAACCATGATCTTATTGAATGGCGGTGCAAGCTCGAGGGGCCGAATGGCCTGCTCCTGCACCTAATTTCTATGTTTCTATGTTTCTCCCTTTCCTCTCTCTCCCTCCTCCAATCTCCTCTCTCTCTCTCTCCCCTCCAAACCCCTCTTTCTCTACCTCCCTGATCTTCTCTCTCCCCCTCTTGTCCCTCTCTCTTGCTCCTTTCTCTCCGCCTCTGATCTCCTCTCAAGCTTCCTCTGATTCCCTCTATTTCTTCACCTTCCGATCCCCTTTCTCTCTCCCCCTCTTGTCCCTCTCTCTTGCTCCTCTCTCTCCGCCTCTGATCTCCTCTCAAGCTTCCTCTGATTCCCTCTATTTCTTCACCTTCCGATCCCCTTTCTCTCTCCCCCTCTGAACCTCTCTCCCTCCTCCCTCCAATGTTCTACCTCCCCTTACTCGCTCTCCCCCTCTGATCCTCTCTACCTCCCCTCCGATCCTCTCTCCATACCCCCTCCAATCCTATCTCTCTCCCCCTCTTTCCCTCTCTCCCTCCCCCTCCGATCCTCACTCTCTCACCCCACCTCTTTCTACCCCTCCGATCCTCGGTCTCTCACTACTCCTCTCCCTCTCTCCCTCCTCTCCCTACCCCTTCAATCCTCACTCCATCCCCCCTCCGATCCTCACTCTCTCCCCCCTCCTATCGTCTCTCTCTCCCCTCCAATTCCCTCACTCTTTCTGAAGGCTGAAAAAATATTCATGCAGATATTCTAGGCAAAAGTCTCGGAGGCTCCTTTAGTATATTCATTGATTTTCAAAAGATAACCCAAAAACCCGAGTAGCAGACTCAGGCTCAAGCAACAGACAAAGCAGGCAGCAATGGTAGCAACTCCGACAATCTGGTTCGGCAGACGCCACTTCCAGCTTCCTCATACATCATACTGCACATGCGCAACCGGATCGAGTGTATAGGTGCAGTCCCAAACAGGCACACATGTGCAGAGGGAATCAAAAAATACGATGCAAATAATCATTCCACAAAAGGTAAGCAATGGCAAACATTTAAAATGATAATTCATATTTCTCAATAAATATACATTATATTGAGGAATTAAAAACTCAACTGGCATAGTGGTACA
Organism: Pristiophorus japonicus; assembly: GCF_044704955.1. NCBI lineage: Eukaryota > Metazoa > Chordata > Chondrichthyes > Pristiophoridae > Pristiophorus > Pristiophorus japonicus. The sequence goes on along the minus strand of NC_091977.1, from coordinate 115,351,334 downwards.
ATTGTGGCTAACTAGAGAAGTTAAGTAAAGTATTAGATTAAAAGAAGAGGCTTACAAAATTGCCAAAAGTGTAGTAAACCTGAAGAATAAAAGTGTTTTAAAAATCAGCAAAGGATAACCAGAAAAGGATAAAGAGGGAGAAAATACAATATGAGAGTAAACTAACCAGAAAAATAAAATCAGATTGTAAGAGCTTTTACAAGCATGTAATGAGGAAGAGTAGCACAAGTAAATGTGGGCTCCTGAGAGACAGAGACAGGAGAGATTACAATGGGGAATAAGGAAATGCAAGAGATGTTAAACAAATATTTTGGGCGCGATTTTCCTTACCTCGGTGGGTACGGTGCGGGCAACGTCGGTGGCGGGTCCCGACACCTGTTGGCTCCATCCCACTCGAGAAAATGACTTTCCATTGATTGGGCTTCTTAAACCCGCCCAGCGCTTTTCCCAGTCCAATTAGAGGAAGCAGGTCTGGTGACGTCATTCATGGCGCATTATCAGCCGGTTTCCTGAAAGGGACCATGGTCAACTTTCTTTTAACATTTGTCCTGTCAGTGTTCTCCAGCATTGAAGTGCTGCAAACACTGACAATGACTGCACAGAGGTGCAGAGCTGTTCCCAGGTTTCCCCACAACTCCCTCCATATGCTTATGGAGGGGGTCATAGCACGTAGGGAGGCCCTCTTCTCTTCCGATGGGTGGAAAACACCTCCCCAGGTGACCAAGACAGACTGGTTGTGCATTGCATAGGAGGGCACAAGCAGGGATGTTGTCAGGAGGATTTGGTTGCAATGACACAAACCTTTCAATGATCTTATTAGATCACCAAATGTTAGTACAAAGCCACACTCACCTTCATCCTGCCGTGCTTCTCATCACATCCCCATCACTCTGCCTTCCCTATCCTACCCCTGCACATTGTTACTCACACCAACTTACCTTGTACCTCCACCCATTCCTCTCTCTTTATCTACATTATCATATCCCCATCTTGGTAGTCACCCCTCAAACTCACCCTCATCCTGGTGCAATCATACCAACTAACAATACACAAGGGTAGCCACTTCGATGTTTTATCCATTGTTCATATAAAGTTTCTATTAATGTGCTGTCAAATATTGAAACCTTTATTTTCAACACTTTGTGTTCTTGGACAGATTTGTGGGCACCTTTGGAAGCGGCTTAGTGAGTTGCAGTGAATGGTGGGCATAACGGTATCCCCCACAATGGTGATGGGTGTGAAAGGAATGGCTTGGAATGTTTTATGGTGCTGGTGTGAGGTGGTGCCAACATGCCACATCATCTGGCAGCCAGTGTGTACAATGTCAAGTGAAGCAAATCTAGCCACGGTGAGGCCATCCCTTGCCTCCCAGGCAGCAATTTGCTCGGGTGCTGATGCCTCTGCAGTATTAGGTGATTTTAGAGAAGATTGGTGTTGTTGTTGGTGCTACTGCTGTACCTGATGCTCCTAATCGTGGGGCTGATCGTGGTGGAATTCTGAGGATCAAGGTGAGACAGTATAAACGGCACCGATGTTGATGGAATAGATATCAGGTGAAGTAGAGCTGACAGAAGCATCCTGTCAATGGTGAGAGAGTTCTTCCAAAGAGGGTGATACTGGATAGTCAGTGGAAAGTGGAAAGCCTGCAGAATCTGTGCTGAGGAACAGCTAGGGGCTGAGGAAAGTGATGATCTGCCAGGTGGGTGCTTTTACTGCACATTTGAAGCTGTCAAGTAATCAGCTGGAGCAGTGGACACTGAACTTCCACCTTAGGTTGACAGCCGTGGTCCCCGAACAGCATGGTTCCCGTGGTCATGAAGTCAGAGTGAAAAGGTAAGTTAAAAAAAGCCTGTTAATGATCTGTCAACTAGATGCTAATGAGTTTAATTGGGTCGCTCGCCGCTGACTGTTGGGTCTGCTCGGCGCTGACTGACTCGATATTGGGAAAGTCACATGGCGCTGAATTGACAGCAGGGACCCAACCCACTGTCAAAATAAATCTAATTTCCCACCTGACCTGCCACCGATCCCACCCACTGATCCCTGGAAAATTCCAGCTAGTGTGTTTATCTTCAGAATATAAAATACAAAGAACACACTGGAAATTGTGGGGAACCAAGGGTCGAATGAGAGTGAGGAATTTAAGGTAATTAATATTAGTAAACCATCACTTCTCGTCCTTCTTGATCTATCTGCAGCCTTTGACATAGTTGACCACTCCCTCCTCTTCCAATGCCTCTCCACCATTGTCCAGCTGGGTGGGAATGGCCCTCGCCTGGTTACATTCTTATCTATAAAATCGTAGCCAGAGAATCACCTGCAATGGCTTCCCTTCCCGCCCACGCATTGTAAACCTCTGGTGTCCCCCAAGGATCTATCCTTGACCCCCTCCTATTACCCATCAACATGCTGCCCTTGGCGACATTATCCGAAAACACTGCTTCAGTTTCCACTTGGGGCTCGACAAGGTGGATGCGGAGAGGATATTTCCACTCATTGGGGAAACTAAAACTAAGGGACATAGTCTCAGAATAAGGAGCTGCCCATTTAAAAATTAGAAATTTCTTCTCTCAGCAGGTTGTAAATCTATAGAATTCTGTGCCCCAGAGAGCTGTGGAGGCTGGGTTATTGAATATAATTAGGGCGAGAATGGACAGATTTTTAAGCGATAAGGGAGTAAAGGGTTATGGGGAGCGGGCAGGGAAGTGGAGCTGAGTCCATGATCAGATCAGCCATGATCTTATTGAATGGCGGAGCAGGCTCAAGGTGCCAAATGGCCTACTCCTGCTCCGATTTCTTATGTTCTTATGTATGCTGATAAACACCCAGCTCTACCTCACGACCACTTCTCTTGACCCCTCCACGGTCTCTAAATTGTCAGACTGCTTGTCCGACATCCGGTTCTGGATGAGCAGATATTTTCATCGAATCATAGAATCATCATAAAATCATAGAAGTTTACAGCATGGAAAGAAGCCATTTCGGTCCATCGAGTCCATGCCGGTCAACAAGAGGCTATCCAGCCTAATACCACTTTCCAGCTCTAGGTCCGTAGCCCTGCAGGTTACAGCACTTCAAGTGCACATCCAAGTACTTTTTAAATGTGGTAAGGGTTTCTGCCTCTACCACCCTTTCAGGCAGTGAGTTCCAGACCACCACAACCCTCTGTGGGAAGAAATTTCCCCTCAAATCCCCTCTAAACCTACCAATTACTTTAAAGTTATGCCCCCTGATTGTTGACCCCTCTGCTAAGGGAAATAGGCCCTTTCTATCCACTGTATCTAGGCCCGTCATAATTGTATACACCTCAATGAGGTCTCCCCTCAGCCTCCTCTGTTCCAAGAAAAAAATCCAGTCTATCCAATCTGTCCTCATAGTTAAGTTTCTCCATTCCCGGCAACAGCCTCGTAAATCTCCACTGTACCCGCTCCAGTGCAATCACGTACTTCCTGTAATGCGGTGATCAGAACTGCACGCAGTACTCCAGCCATGGCCTAACAAGTGTTTTATACAGTTCAAGCATAACCCCCCTGCTCTTGTATTCTATGTCTCGGCTAATAAAGGCAAGCATTCCGTATGCCTTCTTAACCACCTTATCTACGTGGACTGCTACTTTCAGGGATCTGTAGACATGCACTCCAAGGTCGCTTTGTTCCTCTACACTTTTCAGTGACATACCATTTAATGTGTATTCCCTTGCCTTGTTAGACCTCCCCAAATGTATTACCTCACACTTCTCTGGATTAAATTCAATTTGCCACTGTTCTACCTACCTGACCAATTCATTGATATCTTCCTGCAGTCTGCAGCTTTTTTTTTCATTATCAACCATACAGCAGATTTTAGTATCATCTGCAAACTTCTTAATCATACCCCCAACATTCAAGTCTACATCATTGATGTATATCACAAAAAGCAAGGGACCTAGTACTGAGCCCTGCGGAACCCCACTGGAAACATCCTTCCAGTCTCAAAAACACCTATCAACCATTACCCTTTGCTTCCTGCCTCTGAGCCAGTTTTGGATCCAACTTGTCACTTTGCCCTGGATCCCATGGGCTTTTACTTTCATGACAAGTCTGCCATGTGGGACCTTATCAAAAGCTTTGCTAAAATTCATAGGGCTAGATTTTACACTTTTGTGCAGATCGTCCAAAAATGGGTATTATTTCCAGCGTGGGTGGTAAAAATGGGTTTTCAGATCGTCGGCTTATCGCCCATTTTCAAAGTCCCTAGCCTCCATTTTAAAAATTGAGTGTTACCGCAAACAATATAAAATGAGCGTTAGCATTAAATCGCTCTGACCTTCTGCAGTAAAATATCGCCGTCCTTAGCAACGGCATGGCAATGCTCGCTTCCCACGATTCAGGAGGTCATGGATCATCATTACATGCGCATAAGAGGAGACAGAAAGAGAGGGAGCTGAGAGGGAGTGAAGGCGTGTGAGGGTGTGGTGTGGCAGCTTTGGGAGGAAGGAGGGAGAGTTTCGAGCTTTATAGCAAATTGTGCCAAAAAAACTTAGCTGTTACCAACCAAATATTTCCCCAAATTTGGAGGGAGTGGAGAAGGCGACACAGCACACTGTGGAGACTGTCGCTGGCGAGAGCAGTGAGCTAGGAGAGGAACACATTGGAGGAAGCAAAAGAGCGAGGAGGTTCTCGGACGAGGCTAATGCCTCCCTCCTGCAGGAGGTCCAGTCATGCTGGGGTGATTTGACACAGGGAGGGCATGGGAAGCCCACTCCAATGGCTTACCAGAAGATATGGGCCGAGATAGCAGAGGTGGTCTCGTCGGCGGCCAACAAGGTGTGTGAGGGCAACCAATGCCGCAAGCGATGGAACGACCTTGTAGGATCCGCAAGAGTAAGTATTACATTTATTTATATGTACATATGTATTTATATAATTTGATTTGTAAGAGTCATGAGTGACTATCATCAGATGTGAGGTCTTTCACTTTTACCGGGAATGTTTTACTCAAAGCCTACGGTCACGGTGCACGTCTTTAGGTAAAGAATGATCATTCTCATAATAATCATGATTACATCTGTCAGTTATGTGTTGTATCAGTCTCTGTGACAGTACCTAGCAATTATATCATGCAATGATCTCATGCCATGTAGTCCTGTTACCTTTTACAGAAGAAGCTCTCGATGAATAGGTCCGAGCAGAGGTAAACGGGTGGGGGGAGCCACCAGTCACCAGCGACCTCATTGACATGGAGGAGCAGGTGCTCACGCTCATGAAGAAGCACCCCCAGACAGCCACGGATGCATCTGAGACCCTGAAGTGATGCCACATGAGTAAAGTATACAGCATTGCGTGATCTAAAGTCAATAGATGCCACACCCACATGTCCGAACAATAATATATGATAGATGATTTCTAAAATTGTTCTATAAATAATGCTGGCCTCATGAGAATCATTGCAAAGCAGAATGTATTGATGGTCATGAAATGTGATGTCTGTGATGATTTTGATAGCGGTGGTGCTTTTGTCGTGCATTTTGTCGTGTGTAGCACTGGACTCACCTTGTGACCCTAGCACCCCCTTCTCCTCTAATAACCTCATTTGTGTTTTGCAGCTCAGCCAGCAGCGTGTCCCAATGCAAGACCACAGAGGCCAGAAGGTGGGAGCATGGGGCCGGACTCGGCGGACAATCCTACATCTGTTGCTGAGGAGCTGCGATTCTCGCCCGTCAATCAGCTGGGTCTGTTCTCCACGGATGAGAGCTCGGACTTTGAGGAGTGTGCATCGCCAGGTTCCAGAAAGCATTCAACCCCAAAGCCATCTAGTGCTCCTCCGGCCATTCCCACCTCCACTCTGGAGGAACCGGGCCCAAGCACCTCACCACAGGGCACCCCATTTGTCCCCAGGATGGCGCAGACCCCGCGGAGGTTTCGTGTACGCGGCAGGTCTGGTCCACAAGTGCCAGATGAGAGCGGAGAGATGGTACAGTTGTCCAGGAGGACTGTAGACATAGGTGACCATATCCTAAATGCATTGGGGGGCCATATCCCGACTGCTGGCCAGCATCTCCGGCACCATGACAGAGTACGTTCCGCGGATGGCGGAGGCCCTGGAGACGATAGTCAGGAACACTCATGGCACAGGCCTCCCAGTGGTCTCGGAGCGCGGCACTCCACCCCTAGGTTCCGCACCCCCAGTGCCAATGACATATGAGAGGCAGGAGCAAGATCCTGCTTCTGGATCCAAGAATGTTCCTACCTTGGTAACCCCCCGCAACCACTGGCTCTGCCTTCATCCCCTCAATGAGGCACCACCTGAGGAGCTCCTTAACCAGGTGGTGTGGAGTGAGGAGGGGAAGGGGTAGAGGTGGGGAGAAGGAGAGGAGGGGGGAAGGAAAGAGAGATGCATGTCTTGAGGTGATTACTTTGTTATATCTCCATCTCGGTGTATGCAATTAAGTTGTAATGTATGGGGCAAGGGGTCCACCCTGTTGGTTTGCATTTGTTTTCTGTGTTGCTGGACATGTTGACCATTTGATTGATGTCAATGTTCGAAAAAGTGGGGTGGGATTGGGGTGTTTTTGCCCGTAATACTTATGATTTCAGACCAATGTTGGTATAATTTTTTTTTATTGAACATAACCTTGTGCATTGTCTCAGATAGGTGGACCGTTACACACTGGTGATTCCTTAACATGAAAGGGTATAATTACACTTAACTTGAATCAACTTAAACTTTAACTGGCACCAAGGTGATGGGCACCATTGATATCTGAGCTGCACACACACAGCAGTGTGTCAGCTTTGTCAAAACAGCAATGTTTTTTCAGGAAAATCGCTCATTTATGAGCTCCTGACATAAGAGTCTTGCAGCTATGTAGCCACCATGGGCCCTTTCCTGCAGTCTGGAGGGGGTCGTGTGCATGGTTGCATAGTCAGCCTGATTGTCTGGCTCATCAAAGCTGCCCGGACATTTGGCATTCACTGCCATAATTATCTGGTTGTGGTCGACAACTAGTTGGATCTTCAGGGAGTGAAATTCTTTACTGTTGCGAAAAAGCTCTGGGTCCTGAGAAGGTGCCCGCATGGCGATGTGAGTACACTGTATTGCTCCCTGCACCTTGGGGAATTTAGCAATTCGGTAGAATCCTACAGCCCTGTCAGTCTGAGCCTCCCTGGTCATGGGGAAGTTGATAAAGTCCATCCTACGCGCTTACAGGGCCTCCGTGACCTGTCTAATGCAGCAATGTGTGGCATGCTGAGACAGAGGGGAAAGTCGACCGCGGAGGTTCGAAAGGAACCAGATGCGTAGAACGACCGTGCCGTGGTGACCTTGATCTCGATGGACAATGATGTTCTGAAGGTGCTGGCAGGCTGCAGATCCGCCCTGATGAGCTGGCATATTTCACTGATCACCACTTTGTGGAAGCGCAGTCTCCGGGCAAGTGTTCTCGGATAAGTTGAGGTAAGATTGCTTCTCCCTGTGTGCAGGGTGAATGGTCTGGACCTCCTCCTCATTCTGGCATGTCTTAGATTGGGCACATAATGCTGTGCATTAGACGTTGTGCTATTTGCACTCTGCAGCATCTGCGTAGTAATCGATGCAGGCTGAGAAATGGCTGGCCCCAATCCAATAAAAGAAAAGTGCCAAGTGTTCACAAGCAATAAATTTCCACACTAAAAGACACCTACAGTAAAACACAATCATCCACAGTATGAAAAGATGTCTGTCCAGATGGTCACTTCACCTGAGAAGAACTCCAGAGTCAATCCAAACTCCCCCGAAATTGAAGCAGCCTTTTCAATGAAGCGACCTGCGATTTTAAAAATGGCATTCACACTGCTGTGATTAGCTCAGAACGATTCAACTTTTTCAGAGTGGTGTTTTTGGTGAGCGATATTGTGGGCGAGATGTATGCGAGGTACTGAAAGTGACGCTGGGCGATATACTGGATGTTAGTTTCGGCAAATGTGATCTTTACGACAAAAAAAAGTGGGCGGTCGGTATTATTGAATCTCGGCGTTAATTACGTGCGGAAAGTAATGCTGGGCGATATTATGGGTGGTGGTTTTGCCCATTCTGATGATTCCGCCCAAAAGAAGTGGACGGGCAGTATTATTTTTTCCCGGCGTTACGTACATGGCGAAAGTAACGCTCGGCGATAAGTGTCCGAAAAATGGGAGTCAGTTTCCATTTTATGGCTAAATGGGTGATATCTGGGCGTTGCACCTCATTTCAACATTAAAGTGGATGTTAAGTGGGCATAATGCATGCCAAAATAATGGAAAATATAGCCCATACACACTACATCATATGGTTTGCCCACATCGACCCTCCTGATTACCTCCTCGAAAAATTCAATCAAGTTCGTCAGACATGACCTGCCCTTAACAAATCTGTGCTGGCTGTCCTTGATTAATCTGTGTCTTGCTAAGTGAAGATTTACCCTGTCCTTCAGAATTTTTTCTAATAATTTTCCCACCACTGAGGTTACGCTGACTGGCCTGTAATTACCCAGTCTATCCCTTTCTCCCTTCTTAAACAAAGGTACCACATTAGCAGTCCTCCAATCCTCTGACACCACACCTGAAACCAGAGAGGATTGGAAAATGATGATCAAAGCCTCTACTATTTCATCTTTTGCTTCACTTAACAGCCTCTGATACAGTTCATTCGGGCCTGCGGAATTATTCACTTTCAAAGATGCTAAATTCCTGAATACCTCCTCTCTCACTATGTTTATTTCATCGAATAGTTCACACTCCTCCTCTTCGATTGCAGTGTCTGCATCACCCCTCTCTTTTGTGAAAAAAGACACAAAATATTCATTCAGAACCATACCCATATCTTCTGCCTCCACACGCAGATTACCCTCATGGTCTCGAATACACCCTACCCTTTCTTTAGTTATTCTCTTGCTCGTAATATATTTATAAAACATCTTTGAATTTTGCTTGATTTTACTTGCCAAGAATTTTTCATGCTCTCTCCTTGCTTTCACTAAGGAGGATACAAACAACCTTCCGGATATAAAAGGGGTCAGAGGGTCTAGTAAGCAGGGGGAACTGAAGGAAATCTTTATTAGTCGGGAAATTGTGTTGGGGAAATTGATGGGATTGAAGGCCGATAAATCCCCAGGGCCTGATGGACTGCATCCCAGAGTACTTAAGGAGGTGGCCTTGGAAATAGCGGATGCATTGACAGTCATTTTCCAACATTCCATTGACTCTGGATCAGTTCCTATGGAGTGGAGGGTAGCCAATGTAACCCCACTTTTTAAAAAAGGAGGGAGAGAGAAAACAGGGAAGCCTGACCTCAGTAGTGGGTAAAATGATGGAATCAATTATTAAGGATGTCATAGCAGTGCATCTGGAAAATGGTGACATGATAGGTCCAAGTCAGCATGGATTTGTGAAAGGGAAATCATGCTTGACAAATCTTCTGGAATTTTTTGAGGATGTTTCCAGTAAAGTGGACAAAGGAGAACCAGTTGATGTGGTATATTTGGACTTTCAGAAGGCTTTCGACAAGGTCCCACACAAGAGATTAATGTGCAAAGTTAAAGCACATGGGATTGGGGGTAGTGTGCTGACGTGGATTGAGAACTGGTTGTCAGACAGGAAGCAAAGAGTAGGAGTAAACGGGTACTTTTCAGAATGGCAGGCAGTGACTAGTGGGGTACCGCAAGGTTCTGTGCTGGGGCCCCAGCTGTTTACATTGTACATTAATGATTTAGACGAGGGGATTAAATGCAGTATCTCCAAATTTGCGGATGACACTAAGTTGGGTGGCAGTGTGAGCTGCGAGGAGGATGCTATTAGGCTGCAGAGTGACTTGGATAGGTTAGGTGAGTGGGCAAATGCATGGCAGATGAAGTATAATGTGGATAAATGTGAGGTTATCCACTTTGGTGGTAAAAACAGAGAGACAGACTATTATCTGAATGGTGACAGATTAGGAAAAGGGAAGGTGCAACGAGACCTGGGTGTCATGGTACATCAGTCATTGAAGGTTAGCATGCAGGTACAGCAGGCGGTTAAGAAAGCAAATGGCATGTTGGCCTTCATAGCGAGGGGATTTGAATACAGGGGCAGGGAGGTGTTGCTACAGTTGTACAGAGCCTTGGTGAGGCCACACCTGGAGTATTGTGTACAGTTTTGGTCTCCTAACTTGAGGAAGGACATTCTTGCTATTGAGGGAGTGCAGCGAAGATTCACCAGACTGATTCCCGGGATGGCGGGACTGACCTATCAAGAAAGACTGGATCAACTGGGCTTGTATTCACTGGAGTTCAGAAGAATGAGAGGGGACCTCATTGAAACGTTTAAAATTCTGACGGGTTTAGACAGGTTAGATGCAGGAAGAATGTTCCCAATGTTGGGGAAGTCCAGAACCAGGGGTCACAGTCTAAGGATAAGGGGTAAGCCATTTAGGACCGAGATGAGGAGAAACTTCTTCACCCAGAGAGTGGTGAACCTGTGGAATTCTCTACCACAGAAAGTAGTTGAGGCCAATTCACTAAATATATTCAAAAGGGAGTTAGATGAAGTCCTTACTACTCGGGGGATCAAGGGTTATGGCGAGAAAGCAGGAATGGGGTACTGAAGTTCCATGTTCAGCCATGAACTCATTGAATGGCGGTGCAGGCTAGAAGGGCTGAATGGCCTACTCCTGCACCTATTTTCTATGTTTCTATGCTTAATATCCTTTTTAATTTCACCCCTGGGCTTTCTATATTCCTCGAGAGATTCTGCAGTATTTAGCCCTCAGTATCTGTCATAAGTCTTCCTTTTTGCTTTATCCTATCCTGCATTTCCCTTCACATGCAGGGGGCTCAAGATTTGTTAGTCCCACCTTTTTTTTTTAAGGGCACATATTTGGCCTGTAACCTCCGGATCTCCTCTTGAATCCTGTTTCCAGTCCACTATGGCCAAATCACCTCTCAGCTTAACAAAGTTGGCTTTTCCTCAATTTAGTTTTGGGACGACGAAAGCCATTATTTTCACTCCCCGCCACTAACTCCGTTCCCGAGCCACTGACTTCATAAAAACATAGAAACATAGAAAATAGGTGCAGAAGTAGGCCATTCGGCCCTTCAAACCTGCACCACTATTCAATATGATCATGGCTGATCATGCAACTTTAGTACCCCATTCCTGCTTTCTCTCCATACGCCTTGATCCCTTTAGCCGTACGGGCCACATCTAACTCCCTTTTGAATATATCTAACAAACTGGCCTCAACAACTTTCTGTGGTAGATTATTCCACAGGTTCACAGTTCTCTGTATGAAGAAGTTTCTCCTCATCTCGGTCCTAAATGGCTTACCCCTTATCCTTAGATTGTGACCCCTGGTTCTGGACTTCTCCAACATCGGGAACATTCTTCCTCCATCTAATCTGTCCAATCCCATCAGAATTTTATGTGTTTCTATGAGATCCCCTCTCATTCTTCTAAATTCCAGTGAATATAAGCCTAGTCGATCCAATCTTTCTTCATATGTCAGTCCTGCCATCCCGGGAGACATTCTGGTGAACCATCGCTGCACTCCTTCAATAGCAAGAATGTCCTTCCTCAATTAGGAGACCAAAACTGTACACAATATTCAACGTGTGGCCTCACCAAGGCCCTGTACAACTGCAGTAAGACATCCCTGCTCCTATACGCAAATCCTCTCGCTATGAAGGCCAACATGACATTTGCCTTCTTCACCGCCTGTTGTACCTGCATGCCAACTTTCAATGACTGATGTACCATGACACCCAGGTCTTGTTGCACCTCCCCTTTTCCTAATCTGTCAGGTAATATTCTGCTTTCCTGTATTTTCCACCAAAGTGGATAACCTCACATTTATCTACATTATACTGCATCTGCCATGCATTTGCCCAATCACCTAACCTGTCCAAGTCATCTTGCAGCCTCTTAGCATCCTCCTCACAGCTCACACTGTCACCCAGCTTAGTGTCATCTGCAAACTTTGAGATATTACATTCAATTCCTTCATCTAAATCATTAATGTACATTGTAAAGAGCCGGGATCCCAGCATTGAACCCTGTGGTACCCCACTAGTCACTGTCTGCCATTCTGAAAAGGACCCGTTTATTCCTACTCTTTGCTTCCTGTCTGCCAACCAGTTCTCGATCCACGTCAGTACATTACCCCCAATACCATGTGCTTTAATTTTGCACACCAATCTCTTGTGTGGGACCTTGTCAAAAGCCTTTTGAAAGTCCAAATACACCACATCCATTGGTTCTCCCTTGTCCACTCTACTAGTTACATCCTCCAAAAATTCTAGGAGATTTGTCAAGCATGATTTCCCTTTCATAAATCCATGCTGACTTCGACCGATCCTGTTACTGCTTTCCAAATGCGCTGCTATTTCATCTTTAATAATTGATTCCAACATGTTCCCCACTACCGATGTCAGGTTAACCGGTCTATAATTACCCGTTTTCTCTCTCCCTCCTTTCTTAAAAAGTGGTGTTGCATTAGCTACCCTCCAGTCCATAAGAACTGATCCAGAGTCGATAGACTTTTGGAAAATGACCACCAATGCATCCACTATTTCGAGGGCCACTTCCTTAAGTACTCTGGGATGCAGACTATCAGGCCCTGGGGATTTATTGGTCTTCAATCCCATCAATTTCCCTAACACAATTTGCTGACTAATAAGGATTTCATTCAGTTCCCCCTTCTCACTAGACCCTCTGTCCCCCTAGTATTTCCGGAAGGTTATTTGTGTCTTCCTTAGTGAAGACAGAACCAAAGTATTTGCTCAATTGGTCTCGCGTTTCTTTTTTCCCCATTATAAATTCACCTGATTCTGACTGCAAGGGACCTACATTTCTCTTCACTAATCTTTTGCTCTTCACATATCAATAGAAGCTTTTGCAGTCAGTTTTTATGTTTTATGGAAGTCAGAGCAGAGCAATTCGGGAGCAGCAGGGCCCATAAAAGGGCCCAGTAATCGGGAGCAGCGGAGGTCAGAGCGGAGCAGGTTGGGAGCAGCGAGACCCATAAAAGGAGCCCAGCAGTCGAGAGCGGCGGAAGTCGGAGCGAAGCAAGTTGGGAGCAGCGAGGCCCATAAAAGAGACCCAGCAGTCCGGAGCGGCGGAGGTCGGAGCAGAGCAGATTGGGAGCATCTGTCTGAGGCTGAACCAGACTGTTCACAACCATGGTGTCATATTTGACTTGACATGAGCTTCCGACCACATATCCACAGCATAACTAAGAGCGCCTATTTCCACCTGCATAACATCGCCCGTCTCCGCCTTTGTCTCAGCTCATCTGCTGCTGAAACCCTCATCCATGCCTTTGTTACCTCTAGTCTTGACTATTGCAATGCACATTCAACCCCACGTAAACTAGAGGTGATCCAAAATTCGGCTGCCCATGTCCTAACTCGCACCAAGTCCTGCTCACCCATTACCCTTGTGCTTGCTGACCTACATTGGCTCTCGGTTAAGCAACACCTCGATTTTAAAATTCTCATCTTATTTTCAAATTCCTCTATGGCCTCGCTCCTCCTTATCTTCTCTGTAATCTCCTGTACAGCCCCACAACTCCTCCCCCTCCCCCCCCCCCCACCCCCCAAGATATCTGTGCTCCTCTAATTATGCCCTCTTGAACATCACTGATTATAATCGCTCAACCATTGGTGGCCATGCCTTCAATTGCCTCGGTCCTAAACTCTGGAATTCCCAACCTAATCCTCTTCGCCTCTCTACCTCTCTTTCCACCTTTAAGACACTCCTTAGAATCTACCTCTTTTACCAAGCTTTTCTCATCTGCCCTAATTTTTCCTTATATAGCTCGGTGTCAAATTTTTGTTTGTTGTTTTCTAATACTTCTGTGAAGCGCCTTGGGACATTTTACTACGTGAAAGGCGCTGTATAAATACAAATTGTTTTTGTTGTAAAAATAAACTATTGATTAAATTAATGGAAGTAAAAGCCGACAAATACCCAGGACCTGATGGCCTACATCCTAGGGATTTATAAGAGCTGGCTGCAGAGATAATGGTTGCATTGGTTCTGATCTTTCAGAATTCCCTGGATTGTACAACTGTCTCCATGGATTGAAAGGATGCCAATGTAACCCCGCTATTCAAGATAGGAGGGAAGAGAAAACAAGGAACGGTGGACCAGTTAGCCTGAGTAGCAGAGAAAATGCTAGAATCTATTATTAAGGATGTGGTAACAGGGCATTTGGAAAATCACAATATGATTAGGCAGACTCAACATGGTTTTATGAAAGGGAAATCGTGGTTTACAAGTCTATTAGAGTTTTTTGAGGATGTAACTAGTAATTTAGATAAAGGGGAACCAATGGATGTAATATACTTGAATTTTCAGAAGGTATTCGATAACGATAGCGTGCCAAACAATAGGCTGTTACACAAGATTTGGGCTCATAGGCTTGGGGATATTAGCATGGATTGAGGATTGGTTAACGAACAGAAAATTGAGAGTAGGAATAAACAGGTCATTTTCAGGATGGAAGGGTGTAACTAGTGGAGTGGCACAAAGATCAGTGCTGGGGCCTCAGCTATTTACAATTTATATCAATGGCAGATGACTGAGTGTCATATATTTCCAAGTTTGCTGAAGATACAGGTAAAGTGATTGGGCAAGAAGATGGCAGATGGAGTATAATGTGGGGAACTGTGAAATTATCCATTTTGGTAGGAAGTATGGAAAAGCAGAATATTTTTTAAAGAAAGAAAGACTTGCATTTATATAGCACCTTTCGTGACCACTGGACGTCTCAAAGTGCTTAACAGCCAATTAAGTACTTTTGGAGTGTAGTCACTGTTGTAATGTGAGAAACACGGCAACCAATTTGCGCACAAGCAAACTCCCACAAAGAGCAATCTGTTTTTGTTATGTTGATTGAGAGATAAATATTGGCTGGAACACCAGGGATAACTCCCCTGCTCTTCTTTGAAATATTGCCATGGGATATTTTACATTTTTTTGAGCGAGCAGATGGGGCCTTGGTTTAAAGTCTCATCTGAAAGATGGATGAAGGTGAGGGACTAGTAAATGTTGGGATTCAGAAGGATTTGGGTGTCCTTGTACACAAATCACTGAAAGTTAACATGCAGGTAAAGCAAGCAATTAGGAAGGCAAGTAGTGTCTTTTATTACAAGGGGGTCGGAGTATAAGAGTAAGCATGTCTTGCTGCAATTATATAGGGCTTTGGTGAGACCACACCTGGAGGATTGAGTACAGTTTTGGTTTCCTTATCTAAGGAATAATATACTTGCCTTAGATGGGTGCAACAAAGGTTCAATAGATTATTTCCTGGGATGAGAGGGTTGTCCAATGAAGAGAGATTCAGTAAAATGGGCCTATATTTTCTGGAGTTTAGAAGAATGAGATGTGATCTCATTGAAACATAAAATTCTTAGAGGGCTTGACGGGGTAGATGACGAGTGGCTGTTTCCCCTGGTGGGAGGGGCTAGAACTAGGAGTCACAGGGAGAGATTCGGTTGTGCCTCATTTGGGGCGGTAACCCAGGTGGAGCGGTAATTTTAGCGCCTTGAAAAAGTTTGCGCATTCCACCCAGAAATTCATCAGAAGCAGTCGAAGAGCTGACAGGGGCACAAAATCAGCCGTTGCACACGACATAACAAAAGTTTGGTCGGTAAATTTGGCGGACCCATTGCGCATGCGTCGAACTCTGATTCAGATCCTGGGAAAAGCCGAGTCTTAAAGGCACGGCATAGTAATGCACCCATTAAAGTTTTCAAAATCACTTTTTCTCAAGCTGAACTCTTATTTCTGTCTGTCGTTGCAAACTCGGAGGCACACGCACCGTGCTCCGTGCAACCGTTGCACTGACTGTGACCTCTGAGGGAAGTGCTTCCTCATCTCATTAAGTAGCCACCAGTTAACGGCTCTGCAAGCCTGTACCGACTGTTTTTCTTGACGTTGTTCTTGGCGACCGCTAAATGAGATGGCTGCACCTGTCCTATCCCCATATCCCTTGATTTCCTTAGTGTCCAAAAATCTATCAATCTCTGTCTTCAATGATGGAGCATCCACAACCCTCTGGCGTAGAGAATTACAAAGATTCAAAGCTCTCTGAGTGAAGAGATGTCTCCTCTTCTCAGTCCTAAATAGCCGTCCCCTGATCCTGAGAATGTGGGCTGGATTTTCGGTTGTCTAACACCTCAGTTAGTGGCCAGAGGGGGCATTAATGGGAGCATAAAAGCTTACCGACCGGGAGCACAGTTTTTAGCACCCTGACCAAAAATTCATTCATGGCTCACCGGGCTTTCAAACCAGTAGCGCCTGGCTGCTGACAATCTGTGCGATCCTGACGTCAGAACTGGTGCAACGTCCACGTTTGCGTCCCAGTTGGTAAATTAGGTGCGGCCACCTCATTTAGTGGCCGTCGAGAACAACGTCTCGAAAAACAGTCGGTACAGGCTTGCAGAGTCGTTAACTGGTGACTACTTAAAGGGATGAGGAAGCGCTTCCGTCAGAGGTCACAGTCAGTGCAATGTTTACACAGCATGGCGGCAACCCTCCAAGTTTGCAGCGGCAGACAGACATACCAGTTGAGCTTGAGAGAAACTTATTTGTAAAACTTTAATGGGGTCATTACTAGTTCACTAGCGTCACATTCAACATGCTCTAGCAAGGCATCGTGAAGAGAGAAGGGTTGTTGGACATGTCGGTGGCAGAAGGAGGAGAGCCCCTAGACATCAGGGCAGGAGGCCTTACCCCCCCCCCGTCCCACGGTTTTGCCGGCGGCAATGCTCATACCTGGACCTGTCCGAGGAGCAGTATGTCAGAAGGCTGCACTTCCGAAAGGAGGTCGTTGCAGAGATATGCCATCTCCTGCACGCAGACCTGCAGCCTCACATCGGCACCAGGACTGCGCTGCCTGTCGCAGTGAAGGTCATGGTGGCACTTACCTTTTATGCCTCCGGCTCCTTCCAGGCTGCATCAGGGGACATATGCAGTGTCTCACAATTTTCAGCACATCGCTGCATCTGCGACGTCACACAGGCTCTGTACACCTGTTGAATGGACTTTGTAAGGGGATAAAAAATGGTCACTAAAGTGGATACTGAAGGTAGTGAATTGATCTGACACATGTCCAGATTGTAGGACTTATCAGTATTAGAAGGTTCTGAGGAATCGGGAGTTCCTCTGTCTTACGGTAGGGATTGTAATTGACCAATGTATGTAAAGCACGCTTATACACTTGCTTGAATGGGTTTTAAGAAGGGGAAGCAGCAAAGCTTGCTATGTTGCAAAGCTTGATAGTTAATGAACCATCCGTTGTATTAACCTTAGTACAGTCTCATGGAAACTTACATATTCAGTACAGAACAAGGACAGTAAAATGTTTGGGAACATAGATTTTAGCAGCATGGGAACAGGATGCAATTGACTGGTAGTTTTGACTAGAGTTCTTGGGAGAGGGATAAGGAGGCACCACCCTGCAAAACAAAGTTAATCAACACGTCATGAGGAACTGAGGAAAAGTTGACACCACTGAGTAACACATTCCGGGAGGGTGACATGTGATGGGAGATGAACAGGTGGGGAAGAACCACTCAGAGCCAGACTGAGCAGTAGGCCAATTGATGGTTTTGTAGGAGGGTCGCACATCTTGAAAAATGTATAACTATAATTGTAAAACTTTTATTCTGTAAAGGTTCATCAGTGCACACTTCCCTAGCATGCTTGAATAAAAACCGGTTAAACCAAGGTTTCATATGAGTGATTCCATGGTCGCTATATGGACGGGTGGGTGTTGATTCCTTATATCAAGGAGTCTACCTTGAGGAAGAGAAGTCTTCTTTTTACCCCAACAACTTCATTACCTGCCCAATGACCAGGGAGAAACAAGATGAGCATGCATGTGGGTTTGCTAGGATAGCGGACTTCACGATGGTCCAAGGAGCAATTGACTGCATGCATGTGGCTTTGCAAGCACCATTCCAGAATGCAAAGGTATTCAGAAACAGAAAGGGATAAGATTCTCTAAATGTGCAGCTGGTGTCCAACCACACCTCGTGTGGAGCTGAGTCCATGATCAGATCAGCCATGATCTTATTAAATGGCAGAGCAGGCTCGAGGGGCCCACACCTGCTCCTATTTCTTTTTTTCTTATGTTCTTATGTTCACACATAGCGCATTCTCACACTCAATGCTCGCTATCTTGGAAGCGCAATTGATGTCTATATCGCGTGGGAGAACACAGTGCCTCGACTGTTTCAGCCACCACATCAAGCCTGAGGTTGGCTGCCTGGGGACAAGGGATACGGACTCGCCACCTGGATAATGACCCTCCTCCGCAACCCTAGCATAGAACCGGAGGAACGCTACATGCCGCCACCTGCAACATTGTAGAGCAGTCTATAGAGATGAAGCAGCGATTACGATGCCTGGAGGCAGCCTCCAATATTCCTCTCAGCAGGTCTCACTATTCATTGTGGTGTGCTGCATGCTGCACAACTTGGCCATCATGAGGGCCCAGGCCTTGCCGGTGGGGATTGCAGGCCCACGTCAGGAGGACGAGGAGGGGGAGGAGGAGGATCAGGAGCCTGCTAACGCCCCGAATGAACAGCAACACGACGAGGAGGCAGCGTCCCAATGTTGGCAGTTGCTTATAAGCGAACGCTTCACTTAAATGGAGTGAGCTGAGGGATGCAGCTAATAATGAGCGCGTATTGTGGAACGATAATGCCAGCTCTCTGTTGAAAATCAACAGTCATACACCAGAGGCTGAAGGAAATGTTCAATGTTACATTTTATTGCAAACACATCCCTCAAACAACCCCAAAAACCCCACCTCCCTCAAATAAATCATAATGGAGCACCTACCCGCTCCTTCAAATAATACAACAGATGAATAACATTTACAACATTTGTACACAGACCCCATCCCCTCAAAGAAAACAAAATAGTACATGGGCCGATTTACGCTCCGGAGAGCTGGCCCCCGAGTTTCCCCTCACGCTGGGCGTTGCTGCAGGCCAGTGGTGCCAGGAGCCTCAGGTTCGGCCAACCCCGGGAAGATGGCCTCGTCGATCGAGGTTCTCTCCTCACTTGATCCAACTGTGGACGTCACATCGTGTCCCAGCACACTGCTCTCCACCTCCTGCTCCTCATCTTCCCCATTGTCTGAAGACAGGCTGGCGCTTATCAGCTGGGGAGGGGGCAGGAAGGCAAGAAAGCGGGGGGCATCGTTATTTTGGTTGCAACATCTTGCAAGGCTTGTGGCCTCAAGGCTAAGGGGCCTTACACAAAACGCCCAACTCATTCACTTACCGTCACTGTCGAGCGGGGGCTCTGGCTCCCTGCCCTCCACCGCCATGACTGCAGCGCCCATGAGGGCAGACACTCACTCCTCCACGTCGGTCAGGTCCTGGAGGTAGGGCCCTCTCCCCGATGATCCAACTCGCGCAGATTGTGCGCGCGTGTGACCTGCAATGACAAAAGCACAATGTTGTTAGTGGCTGTGTCGGTGCTGGTGTGCCACATGTGTCTGCAGTAGGGCACTCAAGAGTAATATGGTGAAGTGTGCATATCAGCATTTCATGCTGCGTGGCTTCACACAGTGGATGTGTGAACGGTGGGTCTGGGGCATAAACAACTTACCAGTAAATATGAGACTCAGGACTCGGACAGCATATGAAGAGTTGAAAGGTGCTATTAGGTGGACTCAACAACAACAACTACTTATATTTATAAAGCAACTTTAACGTAGTGAAACGTCCCAAGGCACTTTACAGGAGCATTATACGATAAAGATTTGACACCAAGCCGCATAAGTAGAAATTAGCACAGGAAGCTTGGTCAAAGAGGTAGGTTTTAAGGAGCATCTTGAAGGAGAAAAGAGAGGTAAAGAGGCAGAGAGGTTTAGGCAGGGAATTCCATAGCTTGGGGCCTCGGCAACAGAAGGCACGGCCATCAATGGTTGAGTGATTACAATCAGGGATGCTCAAGAGGACAGAATTAGAGGAGCGAAGACATCTCAGTGGGTTGTGGGGCTGGAGGAGATTACAGAGATAGGGAGGGGCAAGGCCATGGAGGGATTTGAAAATAAGGATGAGAATTTTTAATTGAGGCATTGGTTAACGGGAAGCCAATGTAGGTCAGCGAGCACAGGAGTGATGGATGAGCGGGACTCGTTGCGAGTTAGGACACAGGAAGCCAAGTTTTGGATCACCTCTAATTTACAAAGGGTAGAATGTGGAAGGCCAGCCAGGATTGCATTGGAATAGTTAAGTCTAGAGGTAGAAAGGCATGGATGAAGGCTTCAGCAGTGGATGAGCTGAGGCAAGGGCAGAGACTCAGGCTGAGTAAAAACCTAGAAGGTGAAAGACGCTTGGATGGGCGGAGCATGTTTGGTGAGGCGATGGAGAGGTCCCAGGCTGGCTTCAGCAATGAGGAGCACGGTCTGGTAGAGATAGAGAAGGGGTAGGCAGTGCAAAGCCTTTACATTATGTGAGAAAGTGAGGTTCACATGAAGGCATTGGAAGGTGAATGGAAAGGGTACACACCCTGACGACTGTAGTAAGGCCGTTGAATCTATTGCGATTTTGTGCTCCGGGCTGTAACATGCTTAGCCACCTCCCTCCAGAGCCTTCTCAAATCCCGAGGCACTGGCTTCTTCCTCCTCCAGGCTGGAGGGCACTCCAGCGACTCTCCACTGCCTCCAGCAAGGCATCAAGGGCAGTGGGTGAGAAGCGGGTAGATCGCTGGCATCCCCCTTACTCCTCCATTTTCGCGCTCTGAAGACTCTGGAGCTGGAACTGCGCATGCGCAAACTTGAGTTGCCGTGCCTTTAAGACTCGGCTGTTCCCAGGGTCTGACTCTGAGTTCCGCGCATGTGCAATGGGTCTGCCAAATTTACCGACCAAACTTTCATTATGGCCCCCCCCAGCTGTAGTGTGCAACGGCTGATTTAGTGCTCCTGTCAGCTCTTCAATCGATTTTGACGAATTTCTGGTTGGAGGGCGTAAACTTTTTCAAGGCACTAAAATTACCGCTCCACCTGGGTTACTGCCCCAAATGAGGTGCGACCGAATTGCTCCCCCTATGTGTTTACTTGAGCAAAGAAAGTGGTAACGAAAAAAAAACTTTGTGGGTTATTGTACTCATGTTTTATGTAAACTCAATAAATTGAGATTCAAAAGGATCTAACCGATGTATTGTTTTAAAACCTATTTGCTTTCTAAAAATGCATGTCTCTTCACACAGCTCAATATAATTTAAATGGAAAAGCTAGGAAAAATCCTTCTGATGTGCTGCTTTGATTTTTAATATTGTCGGAATAAAATAAGGTAGGATATAATAGACTCATCAATTAATTTGAACACTAGCTGATCCATGAATACATGGTAGAGATGCAAATATTGCAGTATGAAGATACCAAAAGAAGTGTGTTATGTGTTAGTATGGCTCAAGCTTTCTACCTGTATTTATAGCTGCAATTATATCTCAATGAGGTTTGTCTACAGCTTTGGCTGCACGCTAATTTTCTTCCTCACTGAACTCAAGGAATGGTTTGGACTGTTTATGAACCAGACATATTGACCTCATTTACAGCAAGCAGTTTAAATCCATAATTTTTCCACCCACAATCCTCTTTGACATTCCGGTGGTGTGGTAAGCTCAGTGAAACTGAACTAAAAGTCTCACACTTCATTGAACACCATTATGCGGCTTTATGCTTATAAGCCTGTTTCCCTCGGCTGCCTTTCAGCTTTGCTGGAAATCAGTTTGGCCACAGGCTGGCGGTGATTAATTGGAAGAATCCAATAAATCAGCCTGTCAGCCAGCAGGCTCTCCTCACTCCATCTACAAATCGACATTTGGATTTTGCTTTCTCTGGGGCCATCAGGCACCTCTCCTTGCACAAGGTGAACTTGAAGCTATTGTGAGCATCAGTGGGTCTTGCAAGCAGTCCCATGGCAGACTCTCTCTGTATCCCCATGATTTGTGTGCTCAGAGACGACGCTTATGTTAAATAGATACTGTCCTCCTCACTAGACCTTTCAGTTATCGTATCTTTGTCAACTTACAGCAGCTGCATGCATAACTAAAGGGATTTGTCTTTCAGAATTACTTATTTGTTGCCTACCTAATAAATAACATGCAATTTAGATAATGCTTCATCGCTGGGTTATACTAAGAATGTAATGCAAGCAAGTGAAGTTATTTTATCACAAGTCTGTGGCAGATGACTTTGATTTAGCCTGAGAGAGCTGGCAGACTTGAGCAAAAAATGTAGTTTTCAAGAGACATAATTATAAAAACATCACCCCACATTTGGGTAGAACCTGTAATTGTGAGTGATTTTATCAGGGCAGTGATTTGCAAATTATGTGGTCCAATTTACATTTACCCTTGGAATGATTGGCAAAACTGCAATTATCAATGTAGAAGTGACATTACATTTGTGGTTTGGTTTGGAAATAACATGGGTGTGACATTTGTAGCACATAATTGAAAATGATCAGTTTTGGTCATAATTTATTGAAGATTGCTCTAAAACATTGCAATAGAGGATGTGCATTTCAAGAATTTCTCATAAGTTACAGTATGACTGCATGAGGGGATTTAAAAGATTTTTTAAAAATGCCCTTATATTTCACTAGATAAAAAGCCAGGGAGCAATGATTGTGTAATGAACTGTGCCTTATTGGAATGGTAACTGTGAAGATAATTTTCTCCTTTATGTGCACAAGGTGCGATGGTGGACTCATATTGCAAATCTCTTACATTGTGCTTGAGGGGGTGTGCACCATTTATCAAGCTGACTGGGCTGTCATATCAGTGGAAAGAGCTTGAAGAGCCTTGACCAGGAGATTGAAGGTTGGTAGCAATTTACTGAAACAGAAACGCAGTGAACAGGAAAGAGATGGGCTCCTAATCTCTTCAATTTTCTTATGTTACCCAAAGGCTAAAGAATAAAATGAAACCGTAGCTGGTGACAACTTTGGGAGGGGGTGGGAAACTCCTGATTGCCCAGCAGGAGAAATGTGCAAAATCAAAGAGCTGCCACAGTTTGGAGGCTGTTCTGAAATAAATGGCTGATGTTGCAGAGCAGGAATGGGAGGAGAGGTGTAGAGGGGAGGGGGAAAGGATGTTACCCATCTTCAAGCCTTGTCAGTTCAGCGATCAGTGCTCTCATTCATCTGTTCAGCCTGCTAGTTCCTTCCTATAATGTGCTAGATAAACCTTGATCCAACTGACAATGCTCAAATCAGATTTGATTTGATTGTTCACATGTGAATGCCGCATGACACTAGCTGCCTAAAGATTTTAGTGAAATGCTTAGATATTTCTTAAAGGCATACTTCTTTCAGAATGAATTGCATGTCAGATCCCACTATTTTAACACTTGAAAAAGATGCACTGCTGTAAAATGTGTCGGACAGACATAGCTTTTAACTACACTTGCTGATTTTCTTATTCATTCTACTTTTATTAACAGATCCTGTAGCTTTACAGCAGCTACCATTCACAATCCAAATAATGACAAAAGGCAACACATCAGATTTGATCCCAGTCTGTGCTGAATTAGCTGACCTCAGTAGGCCAATGGTAAGAGCAGTGCAATTGCTCTCAACACACATGGCCCAGAAAGGGGAAACATTCAGTTAGGGTTCCTGCTCCTGATTGCCTTCCATTGCACCTGTAGCAAATGTGCACTCATGTGGACAACTGGTGAGGACAGGTTAGAATCAACTGTGATGCTTTCCACAGTTGAATAGTCTGCTGTCACTCACTGCGTAGGCTTAACTTGAAGAATCATCTTGTGAGTAAGATACAGGCCGAGACCTGTGCTGTGTAACTGTACCCCGATATCAGTCAGCACCTTCAGAAGAGGTGAAGAAATTGAGATAGAAAAAACTTTCTCAAGGGTCACAAAAAATATAGTTATCAGGTTATCATTCTGTTTCCAGCCCTGTTCTGGAAAATCATTCTGACTGCAAGCAAGAAATGTAAAAAAAAATCTATTTACAGAAAGGCCAACCTACTTTCTTTTCTTGGCAGTTGCAAAGCCTGCACAGCAGCAATTGTAATTTGTTTTGATGCCACCAAGGAAGAAAAACATCCACAATATTTATTGGAGTATGAAAATAATGTTTTCATGGGATTCCAATAGTAAGCAAAATAAAAGTTTCCCCACCTAAGTTTAATTCCTGGAAGTTGTTGGAGAAACAATAGCATTACCTCAGTGTAAATAATACTTGAAAAAGTTACTTATATTCTTACCAATCTGAGTTTATTTGCGCCCTATCTTCCCTCCTCCATGAGGTCTCTTGCCCCAGGTGATGTCTCTGAACTGGGAGGCATTTTTAAGTCTTTTTTTATGCATCTTCAACAATGCCATTTTCAGCCCTCAGAGATAAAGACTGACAATTTGTGCATTGATTTTGAGACACAATCTCATCTCTGCAGGGGGTTTTACTGAAAAGGTCATTTAAAATACAGTTCAAAGCAGTGAGAGAAAACCTTTAACTCATAATAGAGTTCACAGGGGAGATATCTGAGGCTAGAGTTAGCAAAAGTTAGCAAACAAACTTTCCTTTTTTTTCTTTTACCTATTGGCTAAGGATACTACTGTCGTAATCATCATCATAGGCAGTCCCTCGAAATCGAGGAAGACTTGCTTCCACTCTCAAAGTGAGTTCTCAGGTGACTGAACAGTCCAATACGGGAATTACAGTTTCTGTCACAGGTGGGACAGACAGTCGTTGAAAGAAAGGGTGGGTGGGGAGCCTGATTTGCCGTACGCTCCTTCCACTGTCTGCGCTTGTTTTCTGCATGCTCTCGGCAACGAGACTCGAGGTGCTCAGCACCCTCCTGGATGCTATTCCTCCACTTAGGCCGGTCTTTGGCTAGGGATTCCCAGGTGTCGATGGGAATGTTGCACTTTATCAAGGAGGCTTTGAGGGTGTCCTTGAAACGTTTCCTCTGCCCACCTGGGGATCGCTTGCTGTGTAGGCGTTCCGAGTAGAGCACTTGCTTTGGGAGTCTTGTGTTGGGCATGTGGACAATGTAGCCCGCCCAAAGGAGCTGGTCGAGTGTGGTCAGTGGTTTAATGCTGGGGATATTGGCCTGATCGAGAACACTGATGTTGGTGTATCTATCCTTCCAGGGGATTTGCAAAGTCTTATGGAGGCATCGTTGGTGGTATTTCTCCAGCGATTTGAGGTGTCTACTTTATACGGTCCACGTCTCTGAGCCATACAGAAATGCAAGTATCACTACAGCCCTGTAGACCATAAGCTTGGTGCTAGATTTGAGGGCCTGGTCTTCGAACACTCTCTTCCTCAGACGACTGAAAGCTGCGCTGGCGCACTGGAGGCGGTGTTGTCGATGTCTGCCCTTGCTGATAGTAGGCTCCCGAGGAATGGAAAGTTGGTCACGTTGTCCAAGGCCACGCCGTGGATTTTGATGACTGGAGGGCAGTGCTGTGTGGCGGGGTCAGGTTGGTGGAGGACCTTTGTCTTACGGATGTTTAGTGTAAGGCCCATACTTTCGTATGCCTTGGTGAAGATGTTGACGATGGTTTGGAATTCAGCTTCTGAATGTGCACAGACGCAAGCATCGTTCGCCTATTGTAGTTCGATGACAGAGGATGGGACGGTCTTGGATCTAGCCTGGAGGCAACGAATCACAATGCGGATTCCGTCCACTATGGGGTACAACGGACATGATCTTCACAACATGACAACTACAAGAGAAATGCAGGGAACAGCACCAATCCTTGTTATGTCCTTCTTTGACCTCATAAAGGCCTTTGACACTGTCACCATTTCGGATGCCCCCAAAAGTTTGTCGCCATCCTCCGCCTGCTCCACGATGACATGCAAGCTGTGATCCTGACCAACGGATCCACCACAGACCCATTCCACGCTGGACTGGGGCCAAACAAGGCTGTGTCACCGTGCCAACCCTCTTCTCGATCTTACATAAGAACATAAGAACATAAGAATTAGGAACAGGAGTAGGCCATCTAGCCCCTCGAGTCTGCTCTGCCATTCAACAAGATCATGGCTGATCTGGCCGTGGACTCAGCTCCACTTACCCCCCCCCCCCCCCCGCTCCCCGTAACCCTTAATTCCCTTATTGGTTAAAAATTTATCTATCTGTGATTTGAATACATTCAATGAGCTAGCCTCAACTGCTTCCTTGGGCAAAGAATTCCACAGATTCACAACCCTCTAGGAGAAGAAATTCCTTCTCAACTCGGTTTTAAATTGGCTCCCCCGTATTTTGAGGCTGTGCCCCCTAGTTCTAGTCTCTCTGACCAGTGGAAACAAGCTCTCTGCCTCTATCTGGTCTATCCCTTTCATAATTTTAAATGTTTCTAGAAGATCACCCCTCATCCTTCTGAACTCCAACGAGTAAAGACCCAGTCTACTCAATCTATCATCATAAGGTAACCCCCTCATCTCCGGAATCAGCCTAGTGAATTGTCTCCGTACCCTCTCCAAAGCCAGTATATCCTTCCTTAAGTAAGGTGACCAAAACTGCACGCAGTACTTCAGGTGCGGCCTCACCAATACCCTGTACAGTTGCAGTAGGACCTCCCTGCTTTTGTGCTCCATCCCTCTCGCAATGAAGGCCAACATTCCATTCGTCTTCCTGATTACCTGCTGCACCTGCAAACTAACTTTTTGGGATTCATGCACAAGGACCCCCAGGTCCCTCTGCACCGCAGCATGTTGTAATTTCTCCCCATTCAAATAATATTCCCTTTGACTGTTTTTTTTCCAAGGTGGAAGACCTCACACTTTCCGACATTGTATTCCATCTGCCAAACATTAGCCCATTCGCTTAACCTATCTAAATCTCTTTGCAGCCTCTCTGTGTCCTCTACACAACCTGCTTTCCCACTAATCTTTGTGATCTGCAAATTTTGTTACACTACACTCTATCCCTTCTTCCAGGTCACCTATGTATATTGTAAACAGTTGTGGTCCCAGCACCGATCCCTGTGGCACACCACTAACCACCGATTTCCAACCTGAAAAGGACCCATTTATCCCGACTCTCTGCTTTCTTTGTTAGCCAGCCAATTCTCGATCCATGCTAATATATTTCCTCTGACTCCGCGTACCTTTATCTTCTGCAGTAACCTTTTGTGTGGCACCTTATCGAATGCTTTTTGGAAATCTAAATACACCACATCCATCGGTACACCTCTATCCACCATGCTCATTATATCCTCAAAGAATTCCAATAAATTAGTTCAACATGATTTCCCCTTCATGAATCCATGTTGCGTCTGCTTGATTGCACTATTCCTATCTAGATGTCCCGCTATTTCTTCCTTAATGATAGCTTCAAGCATTTTCCCCACTACAGATGTTAAACTAACCGGCCTATAGTTACCTGCCTTTTGCCTGCCCCCTTTTTTAAACAGAGGCGTTACATTAGCTGCTTTCAATCCGCTGGTACCTCCCCAGAGTCCAGAGAATTGTGGTAGATTATAACGAATGCATCTGCTATAACTTCCGCCATCTCTTTTAATACCCTGGGATGCATTTCATCAGGACCAGGGGACTTGTCTACCTTGAGTCCCATTAGCCTGTCCAGCACTACCCACCTAGTGATAGTGATTGTCTCAAGATCCTCCCTTCCCACATTCCTGCGACCAGCAATTTTTGGCATGGTTTTTGTGTCTTCCACTGTGAAGACCGAAGCAAAATAATTGTTTCAGGTCTCAGCCATTTCCACATTTCCCATTATTAAATCCCCCTTCTCATCTTCTAAGGGACCAACATTTACTTTAGTCACTCTTTTCCGTTTTATATATCTGTAAAAGCTTTTACTATCTGTTTTCATGTTTTGCGCAAGTTTACTTTCGTAATCTATCTTTCCTTTCTTTATTGCTTTCTTAGTCATTCTTTGCTGTTGTTTAAAATTTTCCCAATCTTCTATTTTCCCACTAACCTTGGCCACCTTATACGCATTGGTTTTTAATTTGATACTCTCCTTTATTTCCTTGGTTATCCACGGCTGGTTATCCCTTCTCTTACCGCCCTTCTTTTTCACTGGAATATATTTTTGTTGAGCACTATGAAAGAGCTCCTTAAAAGTCCTCCACTGTTCCTCAGTTGTGCCACCATTTAGTCTGTGTTCCCAGTCTACTTTAGCCAACTCTGCCCTCATCCCACTGTCGTCCCCTTTGTTTAAGCATAGTACGCTCGTTTGAGACACTACTTCCTCACCCTCAATCTGTATTACAAATTCAACCATACTGTGATCACTCATTCCGAGAGGATCTTTTACGAGGAGATCGTTTATTATTCCTGTCTCATTACACAGGACCAGATCTAAGATAGCTTGCTCCCTTGTAGGTTCTGTAACATACTGTTCGAAGAAACAATCCCGTATGCATTCTATGAATTCCTCCTCAAGGCTACCCCGTGCGATTTGATTTGATCAATCGATATGTAGGTTAAAATCCCCCATGATTACTGCCGTTCCTTTTTCACATGCCTCCATTATTCCCTTGATTATTGTCCGCCCCATCGTGAAGTTATTATTTGGGGGCCTATAAACTATGCCCACCAGTGACTTTTTCCCCTTACTATCTCTAATCTCCACCCACAATGATTCAACATTTTGTTCATTCGAGCCAATATCATCTCTCACAACTGCCCTGATATCATCCTTTATGAACAGAGCTACCCCACCTCCTTTCCCTTCTTGTCTATCTTTCCGAATTGTCAGATACCCCTGTATGTTTATTTCCCAGTCTTGGCCACCCTGTAACCACGTTTCTGTAATGGCCACCAAATCATACCCATTTGTAATGATTTGTGCCGTCAACTCATTTACTTTATTTCGAATGCTGCGTGCGTTTAGCTAGAGTGTTTTAATACTCGTTTTTAAACCATTATTTTTAGTTTTGACCCCTCCTGCAGCCTTTTTATATTTATACATATTGTCCCTTCCTATCACCTTGTGGTTTACACTTACCCCAGTGCTACTCTGTTCTGTTGCCTCCTGCCTTTTGCATTCTTTCTTGGGGTCCTGTTCATCTGAGCTCTCACCCACTCTCACTAGCTCAGAGCCCTCTCCTGGGTTCCAAATACTCCTCGCATTGAGGCACCAAGCTTTCAGGCTTGCTTTTTTATTACACTTTGACAGTTTAGAATTTTGCTGTACAGTGGCCCTTTTTGTTTTTTGCCTTAGGTTTCTCTGCCCTCCACTTTTACTCATCTCCTTTCTGTCTTTTGCTTCTGTCTCCATTTTGTTTCCCTCTGTCTCCCTGCATTGGTTCCCATACCCCTGCCATATTAGTTTAACTCCTCCCCAACAGCACTCGCAAACACTCCCCCTAGGGCATAGATTCCGCTCCTGCCCAGGTGCAGACTGTCCGGTTTGTACTGGTCCCACCTCCCCAGAACCGGTTCCAATACCTCAGGAATTTGAATCCCTCCCGGCTGCACCACTGCTCAAGCCACGTATTCATCTGAGCTATCGTGCAATTCTTACTCTGACTAGCACATGGCACTGGTAGCAATCCCGAGATGACTACTTTTGAGGTCATACGTTTTAATTTAGCTCCTTAAATTCTTCTCGTAGGACCTCATCCCTTTTTTTACCTATATCGTTGGTACCAATGTGCACCACGACAACTGGCTGTTCACCCTCCCTTTTCAGAATGTCCTGCACCCGCTCTGAGACATCCTTGACCCTTGCACCAGGGAGGCAACATACCATCCTGGAGTCTCGGTTGCGGCCACAGAAACGCCTATCTATTCCCCTTACTATTGAATCCCCTATCACTATCGCTCTCCCACTCTTTTTCCTGCCCTCCTGTGCAGCAGAGCCAGCCACGGTGCCATGAACTTGGCTGCTGCTGCCCTCCCCTGATGAGTCATCCCCCTCAACAGTACTCAAAACGGTGTATCTGTTTTGCAGGGGGATGACCGCAGGGGACCCCTGCACTACCTTCCTTGCACTGCTCTTCCTGCTGGTCTTCCATTCCCTATCTGGCTGTGGGCCCTTCACCTGCGGTAAGACCAACTCGCTAAATATGTTATTCACGTCATTCTCAACATCGTGGATGCTCCAGAGTGAATCCACCCTCAGCTCCATTTCCGCAACGCAGACTGTCAGGAGCTGGAGGCGGATACATTTCCTGCACACGTAGTCGTCAGGGACACCGGAAGTGTCCCTGAGTTCCCACATGGCACAGGAAGAGCATAACACGTGACCGAGCTCTCCTGCCATGACTTAACACTTAGATACACTTAAATTGGCAACAACAATGCTAAAAGTTACTCACTGTTATAGAAGAGAAAAAAGAAAAACTACTCACCAATCACCAGCCAATCACTTACCCCCTTGGCTGTGACATCACCTTTCTATTTCTTTCTACTTCTTTTTTGCCTTCTCCCTGTAGCTGTACAAGCTGGGCCTTTCGACGCACCTCCTCGATGTTGGGCCCCGGACTCCCTGCTGTGCCTTTTATAGGTCTCTCACCAAAGTCCCGACTGCCTCTCCACGCACCTCCACGACGCTGGGCCCCGGACCCCCTGCTGTGCCTTTTATAGGCCTCTCACCGAAGTCCCGACTGCCAGTGAGAGGCCTATAAAAAAAGCACAGCCTCACTGCAATGCTCCATCTCACACTCAACAAGCTCTGCACTGGAGAGGAACTAAACTATAGAACCAGTGGGAACCTGTTCAACCTATTGTAGTAAGTATTGCTGTGAGAAGTGTAGTGATCTCAACTGGCCTGATAGAAATTGCTCTCATAAGCCAGATACTCCAGAAGAATGCCATTAAAGAGCAGCACACTTCAGTTCTTCACAATCTAGGCTGGGCCATCAGTGCGTAAATTTGGAAATTAGAAGCAGTTTAAAAGTTAACAGTTTTTGGTTTCTCCACCATCCCTCCCCCCTCCATTTTTGTAAAAATTGTTCATCTTCTGCTTAGGAGCCCTGCATTGCATAGTAATCTGCTCCTGTGTCAGCTATGGCTCAGTGGGTAGCTCACTCACCTCTAAATCAGAAGGTTGTGGGTTCAAGTCCCATTTCAGGAACTTGAGCACACACATCTAGGCTGACGCTCCAGTGCCGTGCTGAAGGAGTGCTGCTCTGTTGGAGCTTTTGTATGAGACATTAAACCAAGACCCCAACTGCTCCCTCAGGTGGATGTAAAAGATCCCATGGTACTATTTTGAAGAAGAGCAGGGGAGTTATCCCCAGTGTTCTCGATCAACACAACAAAAAACAGATTGGCCCTGAAATTCCAGTTGGAGGCTTCCCGCAGGCAATTGCCTCCAACCTGAAACATTTCTACGAAAGTACCTGGTGGTCTGGAAGGAGCCTACGATTCCGGTGGGGAGGCCTTCTCTTCCCGTGCTGCGAAGCGCCCTCCCGTCCGCCAGGTTCCCACGCAGAAGGTGCAGTCATGTGTGACTGCTCAGCCAATCAGGAACTGTATTCCACAGCATTCTCCATATCTACGAGTTCTCATTGCTATTAATAAGAAAAAAAGCAAAGACACTACATATAATAAAAAAATAAAGAATACATTTCACATAATTAAAATTAATTGAAATTAAAGTTAATAAATATCTGAGAGAAACATTTGTTTTTCGCGTTTAAAACATTTTTTTTAATTATGGTTAAAAATAAATGTAACGTAGTGGGCAGGGTTTTTAAAAATAATATGTGTTTTTTTAATTTAATTTAATTATATTTTTGTATGTGTTAAACTCTTACGCCTGTAAAAGTCGGCTCTGCGCCTGCTTTTATCAGGCACAAGAATTTTGAGGACATTTGCTGGGCAATATATGGGTAAATACTACAATATCGCCCATTCAAATGTCCTCATTTCCGAGATGTGGAGGATCAGTCAAGCTCCAGCTTGACAGATCGGAAAAGCCGGTTTTCAGCGTATGCGCATTGTACGTTGAAAACTGGCTTTTCCGATGCCTTCTCAGGTCTGTAGAAACTTCTTATGGACCTGGGGTGGTCGGGATTTCAGGGCCATTATCTGGTAGTTATCACATTGCTGTTTGTGGAAGCTTGCTGTGGGTAAATTGGCTGCCGCGTTTCCCACATTACAACAGTGACTACACTTCAAAAGGATTTAATTGGCTGGAAAGTGCTTTGAGATGTCCGGTGGTCGTGAAAGGTGCTATATAAATGCAAGTCTTTCTTCTTTCTTTCTTTGAGACAGTGGAGAGGTGGCCTACTCTCTGGCCATTGTCAGTGCTATTCTGTACAAGGAGGCAGTGTGACTCACTCAGAGGAATTTTAGCCCCTAAAACCGATGGGAAGTTGCAATGTTAAAAATTTCCAATTTGAGCTCAATCCACCTTGAACCCGCCCATGTCCAGTTTTAAAAGAGGCAGGTTGAGGGGCAACAATAACAACAACTTGTATTTATATAGCACCTTTAACATAGTAAAATGTCCCAAGGCGCTTCACAGGAGTGTTATAAGACAAAACAATAAATTTGACACTGAGCCACATAAGAAGAAAATACGGCAGATGACCAAAAGCTTGGTCAAAGAGATAGATTTTAAGGAGCATCTTAAAGAAGGAAAGAGAGGTAGAGAGGCAGAGAGGTTTAGGGAGGGAGTTTCGGGGCTTAGAGCCCAGACAACTGAAGGTACGGCCACCAATGGTTGAGCAGTTATAATCAGGGATGCTCAAGAGGGCAGAATTTGAGGAGAGCAGACAACTTGGCTGGTTGTAAGATAAGGGAGATTACAGAGATAGGGAGGGCAAGGCCACGAAGGGATTTGTAACAGGGACGAAAATTTTGAAATCGAGACTTAACCGGAAGCCAATGTAGGTCACCGAGCACAGGGGTGATGTTTGAGCAGGACTTGGTGCGAGTTAGGACACGGGCTGCCGAGTTTTGGATGACCTCAAGTTTATATATGATGTGGGAGGCCAGCCAGGAGTGCGTTGGAATAGTCAACTCTAGAGGTAACAAAGGCATGTATGAGGGTTTCAGCAACAGATGAGCTGAGGCAGGGGCAGATATGGGCAATGTTACGGAGATGGAAATAGGCGGTTTTAGTTATGCTGCAGATATGTGGCCCAAAGCTCATTTCAGGTTCAAATATGATACCAAGGTTGTGAACAGTCTGGTTCAACCTCAGACAGATGTTAGGATGAGGGATGGAGTCGGTGGCTAGGGAACAGAGTTTGTGGCAGCAACCAAAGACAATGACTTCGGTCTTCCCAATATTTAATTGGACAAAATTTCTGCTCATGTCAGACAAGCAGTCTGACAATTTAGAGATCATGGAGGGGTCGAGAGAAGTGATGGTGAGGTAGAGCTGGGTGTCATCAGCGTACATATGGAAACTGACGCTGTGTTTTCGAATGATGTCACAAAGGGAAAGCATATAAGCATATATCAAATAGATGAGAAATAGGAGGGGGCCAAGGATAGATCCTTGGGGGACACAAGAGGTAACAATGTGGGAGTGGGAAGAGAAACCATTGCAGGTGATTCTCTGGCTGTGATTTGATAAATAAGAATAGTTTGCAGTGCAGCAAGTAAACAGGA
This sequence comes from Pristiophorus japonicus, assembly GCF_044704955.1. Lineage (NCBI taxonomy): Eukaryota > Metazoa > Chordata > Chondrichthyes > Pristiophoridae > Pristiophorus > Pristiophorus japonicus. Next base: position 115,317,820 of record NC_091977.1, on the reverse strand, counting down.
AGGCGAATGGAATGTTGGCCTTCATTGCGAGAGGGATGGAGTACAAAAGCAGGGAGGTCCTGCTGAAATTGTATAGGGTATTGGTGAGGCCGCACCTGGAGTAGTGCGTGTAGTTTTGGTCACCTTACTTGAGGAAGGATATACTAGCTTTGGAGGGGGTACAGAGACGATTCACTAGGCTGATTCCGGAGATGAGGGGGTTACCTTATGATGATAGATTGAGTAGACTGGGTCTTTATTCGTTGGAGTTCAGAAGGATGAGGGGTGATCTTCTAGAAACATTTAAAATAATGAAAGGGATAGACAAGATAGAGGCAGAGAGGTTGTTTCCACTGGTCGGGGAGACTAGAACTAGGGGGCACAGCCTCAAAATACGGGGGAGCCAATTTAAAACCGAGTTGAGAAGGAATTTCTTCCCCCAGAGAGTTGTGAATCTGTGGAATTCTCTGCCCAAGGAAGCAGTTGAGGCTAGCTCATTGATTGTATTCAAATCACAGATAGATAGATTTTTAACCAATAAGGGAATTAAGGGTTACGGGGAGCGGGCGGGTAAGTGGAGCTGAGTCCACGGCCAGATCAGCCATGATCTTGTTGAATGGCGGAGCAGGCTCGAGGAGCTAGATGGCCTATTCCTGTTCCTAATTCTTATGTTCTTATGTTCTTATGTTCTTATGTAACCAAGTGATTGCATTACCACCCAGCTGGACGATGTTGGAGAGGCTTTGGAGAAGGATGGGGTGGTCAACCGAGCCGGCATACCTCCATTTAACAAGATTTCTATTTTTAACTACTGTCAGCCAGATTTCCTGGGCCTCGGAAAACCTGGCAGGTAAAAGGAGGTGAGATGGGCTGGATCTATCAGGTAAGTGCCTTTATAACAGTGCTTGTGGGCCACGAGGAGCAGAAGTATTTCCTCCAGGCTCAACAAGCTACTCTGTAAACCACCCCTCACCCTGCAGTCACTGAGACCCCGCAATCTCCCACCGCAATCTCTCCATTCTCCCCCATGATCTCTCTGCTCCCCCACCCCCCCCGGCCCCCGCCCCGCGATCCCTCGCCATCTCTGCCCCAGCACCTCTAGATCTACTTCTTCTGAGGCTGGGTGTTGGGCAGGAAACCTGGAAAAAAATTTAGAACAGCTCTGGAGTTAAAACTCCATGGCATTCGGGGAAACCTGTACTTCTGGTTTTCTCAGCCATAACGCCTACACCCCCTCCCAATGCACCTCAGAATTACTATTAGAGCCACTCTCTTACTTTCTCTTCTTTGTTCTGAGAAAGTACCTTAGCTCCACTTGGCACCTTCCCCGACAACTCATCTGCCATTGTAAATTCACTGTGATGGGAAATTGTAGGTATGAGCCCAAATCCTATCACTGTGGGGTGCAGCTGATTCGTACACCACTCGCTATGTTGCACGGCGGACTGAAACTGCCAAAACTCATTTTAATCATGACCTGTAACTGATGAATGCTGACATTTACATCTTATCCTTTGGCAGGCTTTGAACTTAGGTCTGCAGAACTGAAGGACATTCGATGACATGTTTTTTTTTAAAAGCCAGATAATTGTAACAGCATTTGCTTTTCTTTGCTTTTTGTGGTTTATGATGTTACTAATAAACACCCTTGCTTTTACTTCATGTCTGACATTTAAACAAAGGGAGAGAGAGGCATCATAGAAAATGTCACAGGTAATGCTATATTCTCAGGGAAGGAAGGCTTTTACTTGTTCTAATTTTTCAGCCCATTTTACAATTCTATTCCCCCCCCCCCATTGGAAAATGTATATGATTCTGCTTTTTAAAATCAGAAAATGTCAGCAATTATTTAGTAATCAGTATTATGATTGTACGGTTCTAATTCCATAATAACATTAAGTTGAAATAGCCCTCCCATGCCTCATTGTGCTGGAAGCTTAGTGTAATGATGTTATATAATACTCTTTCAACTTACAGACGGATAAACTGTGAGATCCTTGTTTTAGAAGGCAATATCATTATTGCTTGAAATAAATGACCTGCTTCTTTCAGTTTTGAATAAGACACTGCATCATAGTACTGGATTGTTGAAAATTCTTAAGAAGTGGTATTTCTTGAAATAAGGTTCTACTACAAAATTCTTGAAAATGTCAGAACATTTATCTCTGTAATTCCACTTTATGATCTTCAACATTGAAGACATTCTTGTAGCTCTTCTGTGACAGAAGTATGGATGCACATTTCACCTATTATAAAAGGACTTTGAGCATTCAAAGGGTTAATTTAAAATTCATGCCAAGCTGTTCAATTTTTAATATCCCAATGTTATTTTCCATTCTTCTTGGTTCTGAACTAATAATCTAAAATCAAATCCTTGATTTTTTTTTTAATAACTAATATTTCAGTAAATGTGAGCAAAGTTTTCATTGTGACTGCTTTTTATATGTTTAAAGTTGGACACTTACAAAATTGATAATAAACTCAATAACATTTTATGTGCACATACCTTCTAAATTGAAGATATTCTATAGCTTTAATGGAAACTTTTATTGTGCAGAGTTCTCTTGGGGGAAAGCATTTTGAAATGAAAATAAAAAGAGGTTATCAGGCTAGGCCAGGAGAATGTTAACTCTCTATACTGCGGATATGTCACAAGTGTGCAACAAACATAACTCATCGGTGATACTGTCACTAGTATGCCAAGGACTTTTTTTTGCTGAAAACAGAGCCAATGAGCAAAGAAAAAAAATGAATGAAAAATACAGGATACGTTTCAGTGAATTACCAAAGGAATGCAATCAAGAGGTTCAGCTGACATAATACTCTCAGTGAAAATGGACTTATCTGTGATCCTCATTTGAACACTTCATCTGGATTAGTGACTTAAATTCATGTAGGATGCATTGTTTTATAAGGACAGGAACATTATACCATTTTATTTATAATATACTATTATGTAGCAAAGGGGGTTCTGTGTACAATGTGACCTATCCCTTTAAGGTCACAAGGTTTTATTGTCACAAGTAAACACATCCTGAGGTCAATTGGAGCCTAATTCCTTTTTGGCAAATCTTATATTCTGGGAAGATTTTTTGAAATCAGTCGGAAATTATTGTTTTACTTCCACTTTGTTCAAGTGCTACATAGAAATTTGCATGTGTGACACATGAAGTGTAAGAGACACATTTCAAAACTTGTATCTACAAGACAGACAGACTTAGATAGGTAGATAGATTTACAAATGAGAACTCCTGGTACAGAGCTATGAGAGAGGAGCATTTATCAGGAATTAGAGCACAGAGATCAGAGATTCTCCATTTGATTTCTCCATCAATTGTACACCGACTCATTACCCAGATTTTCAATATGCACTCAACTCGCAAAATTGGTAAAATTTAACTCATAGTGAATTTTTCATGCAAATAGTTTCTGTTTGGTTTTACCGAGCAGTGACCATTCTCTTCTGGTGTCACTTAAGACCTGACAGATTATGAGGTTAACAAACGAGAACCTCACAAATTATCAATATTTGTGTACCTTTACCAGCTTATTTTAGGTAGTGAATTCTGAAAACACTTGCAGTCCAATGTGTATTAGAGAAAGGAAATGTTGATGTTACGTGCTATTTAAAATGGAAGAATTGCTCCCCAATGACTCAGTTGGTAAAGAAACTGTCCAGTGTGGAATTGAGTCCTATGGACGAGGAAGGTCTTAGGTTGATACTCAGTTTGTGTTGTGGTAGCTGGTCCCAGTTGGGGTAGCAGTGAGCGTGCTACTGTTAGCTTCAGTGCCCCTGGATTAGAGAGGGGAAAACATCAGTGACTCCTGCTAACTGCTCACCTGCTCGAGAGTACAAAGTGTGTGGCTGTTGAATAAAGATAGGATTGAGCTCAACTCAAGGTCAAATAGTCTGCCAAGACAGATACATGAAGCATAGCCACTTGGACTATTGGTACCTATTGAAGAGGAGGTACTAATGGGTGTCCAGTGCCTGTGAAACAGTTACCCAGCAATGAGCCAATGGCTTGAAAAAAAATTGGAAAATTACAATGATATCTTGAAAGAATTGTTAACAGTTGATAAAAAATTTAAGGTAAGATGTCATCAGTTTTATCTTCATTGGAGTTTGGTACAGAAAGGATAATGTATGGGGAAAGGAGCATTATTCATGAACAACCATTATAAGAGCCAACACTTAATAAGGCTACTTCTTTTTCCTGAGCAATAAGGTATAAATCTTAAATTGGGTAATAATGTAGTGCAATTGTAACTGTCCAGTGGATTGTTGCATTGACTGCAACAATTTTGTCATTATTTATTCATAATAATATATTATTCATTTTTCAACTATATGTAATTTCAGTCTGTTTCTGCACAGTAATGTTATACTGCACAGTATCAGTTGTATGTTTAGATCAGTGATATCATCTGGTAACTTCTGGGAAGTTTTCAATACAGTAGTGATGTAATCCCTTATGATGTTTAAATGATGTTGCCTTGTAGGGATTTTTCTGCTTTGCTTTATTATAACTTCTGCTATTTAATTATTTAATCTAAATTTACATAACAGATTCATTACTAGGATTTATTTACATTTAAACTGCCTACTGATCCCCGATACCACACCCCCCCTACCCCTCACCCCTCCATCAGTAGCTCAGGATTGGAGTAAAATCTTAATCAAGATTGGCATGTAATACATATTCATTTTCATACCTGATTAATAGATGTGTGTTTCAAGTCAACATTTTTGTCGTTTTTGCTCTAATCTGTTCTAATCCCTGCTACCACTTCTCTATCTGACACAGGTGCTCAGATATTTGGATAGCCAGTAAAAGGAGCTTAGAAACTATTGGCTCAGTGATGTTAGTGCTGTAATTTACACCACAGAAACCTTGGCAGCATTAGGACTGAAAACTCATTATTGATGCTTTGAATGTTGAAAGAGGATTTCAACACCAAAATATTAATTTAAAAAGATTATAATTTAATATACATTCTGGGAATGCCATGAATTAGAATTAAGTTCTGTTTAGTTTCTCGTGTTTCTTTTGAATATAGTCAGAAATAGAGATGTACAGAGAATGATATCTGCAATTAGAATATGGCAACAGTGATCAGTGCAATTTCAAATCAATCCTTTGCACCGCAGCCTGTGATGTTCCCATTGAGGAATTCCATGTGATATTTTTTGAGACTTCTAGCCATTGCCCACTAAGGACTAGAAAGTCAGTAAAAAAAAAAATGCACCTGAATCAAAGTTAGTTCTTTGCAAAGCTCCTTCCTCCTTTATATTACAGATTACAACTCTACTGTTTAACTGCTGATGGTGGTTTCATGTTTGTCAATCTGTAAACTTTTGGGGGATAAATTATAAGAATAAATATGTGGAATGAATATTTATTTATGAAAAATCCTTACTTGTTTCTTTCCTTCTTTTCAAAATTCTTTATGATTTCTTTATGAGGTTAGTTCTTAGCTGCATTGCACAATAAGTGATGTCCAAAATGACTGACACCACCAAATAATGTTCATCAGCAAGCTTGGTGCAATATCTTTATAAATCCATATAAGTTTACCAATCAACACAACTAACTGGCACTAGATTTCAGTCTGTATAATTAAACAAGGATTAATTCAGGAGGTGGGGATTTAATGAAATAGGTAATGCTCCTGTTCGTTCTGAATTTTGATGAACAAATATAGATGTAAAGGTACAACATTGACAACTTGCATTTATATACTGCCTTTAATGCAGTAAAACATCCCAAGGTGCTTCACAGGAGTGATATCAAACAAAATTTGACACCAAATAAATGGAAGAAGAAAATCAAATATATTCAACATTTGTTATGATTGGTACAGTATAAAATGTAAATTTGTTTTGCTGTACATTACAATATTTGATTGTGTTGGTGAAATTGTTATTCCATTTCACTGCCTACGGGATCAATATTTAACATACTGAAAGTATTAATTCATGGATATGTGGTCACAATTGTGGGATTGCATTTAAGAACTCACCAAACTGCTCAAGAAACTCAGAGGAAACACATGTCATTGAATAAACAGAATATCTTACTGGCAGCAATAAATGCTAGAAGTTCTTTCATTCAATGATAAGCCACTATAACTCACTGGTGCCTGCAGGTCTTGTTAGTTATGGGTCTTTCACATGCATGCAAGGACTGCCATAACTCACCTTTGCCAGTGAGATACTGTTGATTAATATTTAAAGGCATAAGGTAAGCATAGTTTTTCCATAGTCTATTTTACGCAATCCTAATCTGAACATTGATTCTATTACAGCAAGAAGGAAAAGAAATTCTGCAGACTACTCCAATACATGGCAAGTTAAAACCCATAAAGGACCAATAAAAATAATTACAGGCCAGCTACACATATATATTAACAATAATGAGATTACTGGTTAGATAATCAGAATACTTCAACGTACCATCAGTCAGAAATAAGTTTTGCATCTTGAAATGAGACCTTCCGCTGTCTGAAATCATCCTCAGTATAAACAGTACTCTTCTCTACACGTTTGGACTTGCCAGCCCTTTTTATTTGAGATTTCATTTAAACTACCTTTTAATTGTATGTACTGGTATGACAGAACATGAATGATGTACCAGCGTTAATTAGGGCTCAAGTCACCAGACTGTGCCAGCTGGAAGCTGAGAAACAAGTGTAAATTATTCTGTCATCAATCAGCTTGAAAATGTTTGAATCACTAATTAGTTTGCAATTTAGACGACAGTTTATCTGATGCACATTGTGTCAAAAACTTTAGATCTGAGGTGAATAAATTGCCAGCAAAAAGCACTTATTCCCTGCTTGAAAACATGAAGGCTCATTTCCATGTTGAAGGGTGGCCCGGCAGTGTTCATTAAACTCCAACTGGGACTATGTAAATCAGGAATCCCTTTAAGCACTTCAGCCTGTGGATGGTATTTAGAAAAAGAAAGCTTGCCTCTCTTTTTATTATTAATAATTCATATCCAATAGATGAGGATGTTTGTGCTTAAACAGCTTTGAAAAACATCACAACGGCAAAAAGGCAATCACCCTTTTACATGAAAATTAGTTGTGCGGTGTCTTGCTGTGCAACTGATTTATTCTCCTCAGGTGTCATGTGACCGGAATGTTAAACAGTACGTTATTAGCCCTTGTCCTTTAAAGACGTGCAAAGCAGACATTAAATAGCCACTGATCAGACATAATTCTGTACTTAGACCTGCACCTCTCAGGCTGCTAATAATATATGCATGAGGCTGTTTAGTATTACCAATGTTCATTATCAGAACGTAAATTAAGGTCATAATTTAAAAAAAAATCAAAGTCTTGTCTGAGAAAGCATTATAATGAATGTTTCCTTTTTAAAAATTAATGACCCGTTTTTTTCTGATGGTAGGCAGTCTGCCAGTCTGCAGGGTGTCATAATTTTTTTATTCTTTCATATGAGGGGATTAATATTCATAGAGATTAGAAATAAGCATCCCTGCAAGCTCAATTTCCATAACATTCATTTGAAGCAAAGATACTTACAATGAAAGAAAAGAAACCAGCACGATAAAAGATTTGTGTTTTAGAAAGAATAGAAATGGGATTTAAAATACAAAAATATATCTAATACAAATTGTTCTTGTTAAGTGGGTTTAAAGTACATGTGATTTTTGGCTCCCAGGGTGAATGGCTTTTGAAAGTATTGTCCTTATAATTTACAATCTTGACCATTGACCTAGGCCTAGTGTCTAGATAGCGTATTTTTTATGATGTGTTGGCTTTCTTTTCACTTATATAAGTCTATCAGGATTTCTTTTTACATGTTAACATGGATAGCTATTATGCAGATTACCTTAATTTGTTCATCATATGGTCTATTCCCACCTCCTTTCTCCAGCTTTTGATTTTTATCTAGGCAAATAGAAGATGAGCATTCTAGAAGGGTGGACATTGAAATGGGGAAGCTTCCATGGACTTGGCACCCTGAAGGTTGTGTGGATGCCTGAAACAAAAATGGAAAATACTGGAAATTTACAACAAGTCAGTCAGGATCTGTGGAGAGAAAAGACTGCTGATTGGGGTAGAAGTCAGTCTGAACCCATTTTTGTCGCACAAGCAGCGCACACCTGAACAGAGGTCCAAGGCCATCCCAAAATTGGGCTTCAGGTTTCATCTACACCTTCGGGATGAATTATCAGCACCTGCTGCGCCTCCATGGACTGCTTGCCCCAAGGGGAAATGAATTTTGGGGTGCTAGTAGCGGCCCTCAGGTAAATTCCAGGAGAAAGATTGTATCAGGCAACGCCACTTTCCAAGGTTTCTGTGGCTCCTCCACCAAAGTTATGGCAGATAAATGGGGGAAACTCCATGGAATTTCACCTCCACACAGTCGATATGCTAATCCTGCAAGAAGAAAAAAATAGGTCCACATCTGAAATGTTAACCTGCTTCCTCTCCCTGGACAGTAACAGATCCAGTCACTCATCCCCACACTAGTGCCCTTCGCGGTGCAGAAAATGGGGGACATAGCTAATGTATGAAGTTATTAAAGTGAATGTTCAGACCACAGCGCACGGGAATGCCCAAGAGAAAAATGACATACCGTCCCTGAAATTTGTGTTGAACTCTGTTGGAACAACTTAGGAGGCCAAAGATAGGAAGGTCAGAGTGGGGGAAGGTGGAGTTGAGGTAGAAGATCAGCCATGATCTTGTTGAATGGCGGAGCAGGCTCGAACGGCCAAATGGCCTACTCCTGCTTCTATTTCTTATGTTCATATGTTCTAAGTGGGAAGGGGAGTTAACATGGTCAGGGCCACACTTCCTGACAGAATTGTAGTGCTCAGCAAAGCAGTAACCTATCTGTATTTTGTCTCACAATAAAGTAGACTGCAGTGTGAGCAATAATTACAACATATGAGATTGGAGGAAGTACACATAAATTGCTGTCTTATATGGAAGGAATGTTTGGGCTTAGGGTGATGGCATGGGAGAAGGTGAATAAACTGTTATGGTACCTACTGTGGTTGAATGGGAAAGTGCCGGGTAAGGGCAGTTGGAGGTAGAGGTGGCGGAAGTGTAACAAAGGTGTTGTGGCGAAAATCAGAGCGAGGAAGGAAAAATATGGTTGGGGTTGGAATCATGTTATAGGTGGCACAAATGATGGCAGATGATTTGTGAAATACGGAGATTGATGAGATGGATGGTGAGGGCAAGGCGAACTTTCCCATTGCCATGAGAGGAGGATAAGGGGAAGAGATCAGAGGCATGCGAAATAAATTGGACACAGGAAGGATCAGGTGGTGGATGCCAGTGGTGCTTGTCACTGAGTCACATTTTTTTTAATACATGCCGAAACTAGGATGCGTTTTTCTATTTTTGTTTGAGGGTATTACTATGTTGCTTAATATTGTTATCCAATAGAATAAAATGCTAAGTTTCTAGTGATAAAGAGCTATCACCATGTCATGCCATTTCAGCCATGTTTATTGAACAAACATTGAAGGATTGCGGTGGCAATGCACATAGCTTTGACAGAGGTCACTATATAGAACATCTTAATGACTAACTCTGTTAGACCAAATAAAATTGCTCTGGTAAAGATTTGGAAAATAGGAAAGATTAAACTTAGGTATTTTGCAGGACTTGCTGGTAACGGTTCATTTGTTTTTGTGTTGTCCAAAGAGTGTGATGGGAGAGGCTGAAATAAAAAGCATCTAACATAAACAATTCTAAAATCTTCATTAATAGAGAGATATGTATTTTTTATTTCTTTGGGTGTTTGGTTTTAGAGTTAAATAGCAATTGGAACCGGAAGTTCCGATGGGCCCATTCTGCCAAGGCAATTGCAGTGGAGAGGAACTTCCGTATACCTAATGGGCCCAATTTTGGCCAACCCATTTTTTTTGGCAGACTTACCCTTTATGCAGCATTTTTGTGCGCTGGAAATGGCGGAAGGAAAAAAATGGCCCCCTCCTGGGCGTTCTGAAGAGTCTGGAATGCCCTGGCATGGCGCAGATTAAACAGTGGGGGGCAGAGCTACAGCCCTGCGCTGAAATCAGTGCCAGCAGCGTCGCGCATGTGCAGTGGCGTCGGGTCCGGTGTTCGCGCATGCGCAGTAGCGCCGAAACTTGCAACAGTGTCCTGCCTGTATTGCTGTTTGTATGCAAATTAAGATGCTGCGTTCGGTCGGCCCCCCACACCTCGCCCCCGTCCCCCACCCCTGAAATGAAGGCCAGCCAGCAGCTCTCTCTCTCTCTCCCCGCCCCCCCCCGCCCCATCAATGCCACATTCAGTCGCCCCCCCCCTCCGGTGATATGAAGGCCAGCCAGCAGCTCTCTCTCTCTCTCGCCCCTTCTCCCCCACCCCACCACCGAGTGTATAGAACAGACTTTATTTGTATAGCGTAGATGATCGATCCATACAATACAAAGGATAGCAATTTGGATTTCTCTCACCTCTGCTACCTGATTTAGCCTTGCAACATCACCATGTTTACCAGAGGTTGATGAAGACTATCATAATTTTGCCCATCTCCCATTGGATTCTTTGTTGACTTGCTCATCATATTATTTCTGTTCTAGTTAAATGCATATTTTCTGCAATTGTCGTGCAGTTTTCCTTTTGGGTAGCTAAGCTTGTCTTTGGAAGTTAGAGTAGGGTGCCCCTGAAGAGTTAATACTTTCAATAGGTGTGCTACACAGAGAAACATTCGTGTGGACTTAAGTCTAAAAAAATAACTTGCATTTATATAGCGCCTTTCTCGACCTCAGGCTGTCCTAAAGTGCTTTACAGCCAATTAAATACCTTTGAAGATTAGCCACTGTTGTAATGTTGGAAATGCGGCAGCCAATTTGTGTAAAGCAATGTGATAATGACCATAGAATCTGTTTTGGTGATGTCGTGGCTCGGAGATCTCTCTTGCTGCAGTGGGATGGATGTCCGTGGGTCGAGGAAGCCAGCGACTGATTGCCCGACAGTATGTGAGACGCACAGATCGGTCCTGCTGCTGGCTGCAAGGGGTTGGGTTGGGGGCAGGGGCGGGGGGGGGAAAGAGATGTATTGGGGGTGTAGGAGTGTGGAGGGACACAAGGAGCAAAGGATTGGAGGGTGGGGGTGGGGTGGTGGAAGAGTGCTGTTGGGGGTGTGGGAGACAGCGGTGGGTTAGGGTGGATTACACCACATTAATCTATCAGCCAGTCTCTGACAGAGACACGTTAATGCCAAACAGTTAGTTCTTACAAACGAGGGATAATCTAGTCCGAGGTGAGTTATTCAAGTAATAGGTTGGACCAATGGGGTATGATGTTTTCCGAAGGATCAACTTAGCCACAATTAGATGTTGATGTGTCTGCCTCAGCCAGGAGCCTACACTTGCTTATTTATAAAAAGAGAAACAACTGTCCTCACTCAGCAGATATAAGGCAAAATATCATCGCAAGAGGTTTTAAGCCATTTTAAGTGATGTGTTTAATGCTTTAGTCCTTTGTATTTAATGCTTTCCACCCCTGTCTCTGGCTGTGCCTGCACTCAACTTAACTCTAGGTAAGGTTTTTCAGAACTTATAAAAGTGGATACTTATTCCGTTCTATGTTAGTTTGGAATAACTTTTCGCAGTTCAAACTTGCAAAACAGGCGTAAGTGGCTGGATAAACCTCCGTTTGAAAAAAAAACTGAACTAAAGCGAAACTAAACATACTCACTCGAACTGGAGCAAACTAAATGCCGAAAATTGCGATTTCTGAGATACTCCAATCTAAACTAGTTGCTCCAAAAAAATAGGAGCAACTCCACCTGAAACTTGGGCCCATAATGAGGGCCACAGGCCCCATTCCAAATCCCAGTCATGGTGTCATTTACATGGTTGGGGCAGTTTGCTTGTGCCTGTAGATGTGTTTCAAAGGCATCAACCTGGGTGCACTAATAGATGACTCAGTGACCCGCAGCTATTCCAATAGGGAAACCAAAGGCCCAAACTGGGCAACTCCAAAGGGAGTTAGGAGCTGGCTTAATAAAGGTTATAGAAGTATAGAAACACAGAAACATACAAAATAGGTGCAGCAGTAGGCCATTCAGCCCTTTGAGCCTGCATCACCATTCAATAAGATGAACGCTGATCATTCACCTCAGTACCACTTTTCTGCTTTCTCTCCATACCCCTTGATCCCTTTAGCCGTGAGGACCATATCTAACTCCCTCTTGAATATATCCAATGACCTGGCATCAACAACTCTCTGCGGTAGAGAATTCCACAGGTTAACAACTCCTTGAGTGAAGAAGTTTTTCCTCATCTCAGTCCTAAATGGCTTACCCCTTATCCTTAGACTTTGTCCCCTGGTTCTGGACTTCCCCAACATCGGGAACATTCTTCCTGCATCTAACCTGTCCAGTCCCGTCAGAATCTTATATGTTTCTATGAGATCCCCTCTCATCCTTCTAAACTCAAGTGAATACAGGCTGAGTCGATCCAGTTTCTCCTCATATGTCAGTCCTGCCATCCCAGGAATCAGTCTGGTGAACCTTCGCTGCAGTCCCTCAATAGCAAGAACGTCCTTCCTCAGATTAGGAGACCAAAATTGAACACAATATTCCAGGTGAGGCCTCACCAAGACCCTGCACAACTGCAGTAAGATCTCGCTGCTCTGAGACTCAAATCCCCTAGCTATGAAGGCCAACATACCATTTGCCTTCTTCACCACCTGCTGTACCTGCATGCCAACTTTCAATGACTGATGTACCATGACACCCAGGTCTCGTTGCACCTCCACTTTTCCTAATCTGCCGCCATTCAGATAATATTCTGCCTTCGTGTTTTTGCCACCAAAGTGGATAACCTCACATTTATCCACATTATACTGCATCTGCCATGCACTTGCCCACTCAGCTAACCTGTCCAAGTCACCCTGCAGCCTCTTAGCATCCTCCTCACAGCTCACACCGCCACCCAGCTTAGTGTCGTCTGCAAACTTGGAGATATTACACTCAATTCCTTCATCTAAGTCATTTATGTATATTGTAAATAGCTGGGGTCCCAGCACTGAGCCCTGCGGCACCCCACTCGGCACTGCCTGCCATTCTGAAAAGGACCCGTTTATCCCAACTCTCTGCTTCCTGTCTGCCAACCAGTTCTCCATCCATGTCAGTACTTTACCCCCAGTACCAAGCGCTTTAATTTTGCACACCAATCTCTTGTGTGGGACCTTGTCAAAAGTCTTTTGAAAGTCCAAATACACCACATCCATTGATTCTCCCTTGTCCACTCTACTAGTTACATCCTCAAAAAACTCGAGAAGATTTGTCAAGCATGATTTCCCTTTCATAAATCCATGCTGACTTGGACCGATCCTGTCACTGTTTTCCAAATACGCTGCTATTTCATCCTTAATAATTGATTTCAACATTTTCCCCACTACTGATGTCAGGCTAATCAGTCTATAATTACCCATTTTCTCTCTCCCTCCTTTTTTAAAAAGTGGTGTTACATTAGCTACCCTCCAGTCCATAGGAACTGATCCAGAGTCGATATACTGTTGGAAAATGATCACCAATGCATCCACTATTTCAAGGGCCACTTCCTTAAGTACTCTGGGATGCAGACTATCAGGCCCTGGGGATTTATCGGCCTTCAATTCCATCAATTTCCCTAACACAATTTCCCAACTAATAAGGATATCCTTCAGTTCCTCCTTCTCACTGGACCCCCAGTCCCCTAGTAGTTCCGGAAGGTTATTTGTGTCTTCCTTTGTGAAGACAGAATCAAAGTATTTGTTTAACTGGTCTGCAATTTCACTGTTCCCCATTATAAATTCACCTGATTCTGACAGCAAGGGACCTACGTTTGTCTTCGCCAATCTTTTTTCTCTTCACATATCTATAGAAGCTTTTGCAGTAAGTTTTTATGTTCCCAGGAAGCTTCCTCTCATACTCTATTTTCCCCCTTCTAATTAAAACCTTTATCCTCCTCTGCTAAATTCTAAATTTCTCCCAGTCCTCGGGATGGCTGCTTTTTCTGGCCAATTTATATGCCTCTTCCTTGGATTTAACACTATCCTTAATTTCCCTTGCGAGCCACAGTTGAGCCATCTTCCCCGTTTTATTTTTACTCCAGACAGGGATGTACAATTGTTGAAGTTCATCCATGTGATCTTTAAATGTTTGCCATTGCCTATCCACCGTCAACCCTTTTAAGTATCATTCGCCAGTCTATTCTAGCCAATTCACGTCTCATACTATCGAAGTTACCTTTCCTTAAGTTCAGGACTCTAGTCTCTGAATTAACTGTGTCACTCTCCACCTTAATAAAGAATTCTACCATATTATGGTCACTCTTCCCCAAGGGGCCTCGTACAACAAGATTGCTAATTAGTCCTTTCTCATGACACATCACCCAGTCTAGGATGGCCAGCCCTCTAGTTGGTTCCTCGACATATTGGTCTAGAAAACCATCCCTAATACACTCCAGGAAATCCTTCTCCACCGTATTGCTACCAGTTTGGTTCGCCCAATCTATATGTAGATTAAAGTCGCCCATGCTAACTGCTGTACCTTTATTGCATGCATCCCTAATTTTTTGTTTGATGCTGTCCCCAACCTCACTACTACTGTTTGGTGGTCTGTACACAACTCCCACGAGCGTTTTCTGGCCTTTAGTATTCCGCAGCTCCACCCATACAGATTCCACATCCTCCAAGCTAATGTCCTTTCTTACTATTGTGTTAATTTCCTCTTTAACCAGCAACGCTACCCCACCTCCTTTTCCTTTCTGTCTATCCTTCCTGAATGTTGAATATCCCCGGATGTGGAGTTCCAGCCTTGGTCACCCTGGAGCCATGTCTTCGTGATGCCAATTATATCATATTCGTTAATTGCTGCTTGAACAGTTAATTCATCCACCTTATTATGAATACTCCTCGCATTGAGGCACAGCACCTTCAGGCTTGTCTTTTTAACACACTTTTCCCCTTTAGAATTTTGCTGTAATGTGGCCCTTTTTGATTTTTGTCTTGGGTTTCTCTGCCCTCCACTTTTACTACAGGAGACAGCTCCCCCCTCCCCACCCAAGTACCATGCCCCCCCAGCCAAAGATTCTGAAGTCCCCCAACCCAAGTTCCCGATCCCTCCCAGCCCAAGTTTCTGACCCCCGCAGCCCAAGTTCTTCCCCCCCAGCATGTTCCTGATGCCGCCGAGCCCAAATTCATGCCCCCCCAGCCCAAGTTCATGCCCCCCCAGCCCAAGTTCCTGAACCCCGTAGCTCAAGTTCCTGACACCCTCCAGCCCAAGTTCAAGCTCAATCCCATCCCAAATTCCATGACCCCGCAGCCAAAAATCCTTACCTCCCCCCCCAACACAAGTTCCTGACCAACCCCAGCTCAAGTTCATGCCCCACCCTTGCCCAAGTTCCTGACCCATCCCAGCCCAAGTTCCTGACCTTAACCCCCTCCCCCCGCCGCATCTATAAAGGGCATTGTGTGTGGATCACGGACTGTTAACAGGTTTATTGGGTTTGAAGTAAATAGTGACAGTGTTGTCACTTCTGGATATCATCCACTCCAATGATGTACCTTGTCACACATGCACCGAGCTTTCTGAGAAATCAGGTGTGGTTGTAAAGAGGGTGGGTTTGGAAGAACGTGATCTGTTTTCACTGAGTTCACTGGGTTCCCTCTCTCCCCTCTGATCCCGTCTCCCGCATCCCTTCTCTTCTCCAATCGCTCTGCCCCCAGTCTCTCTCTCTCTCTCCCTCTCTCTCTCTGCTCCCCTCTCTCTCTCTCTCTCTCGCTCTCTATCCCACTCTCTCATTCTCACCCCAGTCTCTCTCACTCTCCCACAGTCTCTCTCTTTATTCCCCTAATCTCTCTCTACAGACACTCCCTCCACTCCTCCCCCCCCCAGTCTCTCTCGCTCCCTCCCCCAGTCTCTCTATCTCCCTCCCCCCCAGTCTCTCTCTTTCTCTCTCTCTCTCAGTCTCTCTCTCTCTCCCTCCCCCAGCCTCTCTCTTTATTCCCCTAATCTCTCTCTACAGACACTCCCTCCACTCCCCCCAGTCTCTCTATCTCCCTCCCCCCCAGTCTCTCTCTTTCTCTCTCCCTCAGTCTCTCTCTCTCTCCCTCCCCGCAGTCTCTCTCACTCTCCCCACAGTTTCTCTCTCTCTCTCCCCCCAGTCTTTCTCTCCCTCCCCTGTCTCTTTCTTTTCTCCCCTAATCTCTCTCTACAGACACTCCCTCCGCTCCCCCCCAGTCCCTCTTGCTCCCTCCCCCAGTCTCTCTATCTCCCTCCCCCTAGTCTCTCTCTCTTTCTCTCTCCCTCAGTCTCTCTCTCTCTCTCCCTCCCCACAGTCTCTCTCTCCCTCCCTCACAGTCTCTCTCTCTCTCCCCCAGTCTCTCTCTCCCTCCCAACCAGTCTCTGTCTCTTTTCAATAGAACATAAGAACATAAGAACATAAGAAATAGGAGCAGGAGTAGGCCATTTCACACCTCGAGCCTGCTCCACCATTTAATAAGATCTCCACTTTCCTGCCAGCTCCCCATAACCCTTTATTCCGTTATCACTCAAAAATCTGTCTATCTCCGCCTTAAATATATTCAATCACCCAGCCTCCACAGCTCTCTGAGGCAGAGAATTCCACAGGTTTACAACCTTTGAGAGAAGAAATTCCTCCTCATCTCAGTTTTAAATGGGCGGCCCCTTATTCTGAGACTATGTCCCCTAGTTTTAGTTTCCCCTATGAGTGAAAATATCCTCTCTGCATCCTCCTTATCGAGCCCCCTCAATATCTTATATGTTTCTGATATATTCTCCTGAACTCCAATGAGTATCGGCCTAACCTACTTAACCTAAGTCAACCCCCTCATCTCCGGAATCAATCTAGTGAACTTTCTCTGAATAGCCTCCAATGCAAGTATATTCTTCCTTAAATACGGAGACCAAAACTGTAGGCCGTACTCTAGGTGTGGCCTCACCAATACCCTGTACAGTTGTTGCAGGACTTCTCTGCTTTTATACTCTATCCCCCTTGCAATAAAGACCAACATTCCATTTGCCTTCCTGATTACTTGCTATACCTGCATACTAACTTTTTGTGTTTCATGCATAAGGACCCCAGGTCCCTCTGTACTTCAGCACTTTGAAATTTGTCTCCATTTAAATTATAATTTCCTTGTCTATTTTTTCTGACAAAGTAGATAACCTCACATTTTCCTACATTATACTCCATCTGCCAAATTTTTGACCAATCACTTAGCCTGTCTATATCCCTTTGCAGATTTTGTGTGTCCTTCTCACAATTTGCTTTCCCATCTTTGTATCATCAGCAAACTTGGCACATTACACTCGGTCCCTTCATCCAAGTCATTAATATAGGTTGTAAATAGTTGAGGCCCCAGCACCGATCCCTGTGACACCCCATTAGTTACTCTTTGTCAACCGGAAAATTACCCATTTATCCCGACTCTCTGTTTTCTGTTAGTTAGCCAATCCTCTATCCATGCTAATATATTACCCCCAACCCCGTGAACTTTTATCTTGTGCAGTAAACTTTTATGTGACACCTTATCAAATGCCTTCTGGAAATCCAAATCAACCACATCCACTGGTTCCCCCCTATCCACCCTGCCCGTTACATCCTCAAAGAACTCCAGCAAATTTGTTAAACATGATTTCCCTTTCATAAAATCATGCTAATTCTGCTTGATTGAGTTATGCTTTTCAAAATGTCCTGCTACTGCTTCCTTAATGATGGACTCTAGCATTTTCCCAACAACAGATGTTAGTCTAACTAGTCTATAGTTTCCTGCTTTTTTTCTGCCTCCTTTTTTAAATAGGGGCATTATATTTGCAGTTTTCCAGTCCACTGGGAACGCCCCAGAATCCAGGGAATTTTGGTAGATTACAACCAATGCATCCACTTTCTCTACAGCCACTTCTTTTAAGACCCTAGGATGTAAGCCATCGGGTCCAGGGGACTTGTCCACCTTTTGTCTCATTATTTTACCGAGTACTACTTCTTTAGTGATAGTGATTATATTAAGATCCTCCCTCCCTATAGCCTTTGGATTATCGATTATTGGGATGTTTATTAGTGTCTTCTATCTTGAAGACTGATACAAAATATTTGTTCATCGTCGCTGCCATTTCCCTGGTCTCCATTATTAATTCCCCAGTCTTATCTTCTAGGGGGCCAACATTTACTTTAGCCACTCTTTTCCTTTTTATGTACCTGTAGAAACTCTTCCTATCTGTTTTTATATTTTGTGCCAGTTTACTTTCATAATCTATCTTCCCTCTCTTTATCATTTTTTTAGTCGTTCTTTGCTGGCTTTTAAATGTTTCCCAATCCTCTGGCCTCCCACTAGTCTTGGCCACATTGTACACTCTTGTTTTCAATTTAATACCACCCCTTATTTCCTAAGTTAGCCACAGATAGTTACCCCTTCTCTTTCAATCTTTCCTTCTCATTGAGATCTATTTTTGTTGCAAGTTATGAAATATCTCCTTAAATGTTTGCCACTGCTCATCAACCGTCCCATACTTTAATCTATTTTTCCAGTCCGCTTCAGCCAACTCTGCCTTCATACCTTTGTAGCCTTCTTTATTTAAGCTTAGGACACTGGTTTGAGTTCCAACTTTCTCACCCTCCAACTGAACCATGTTACTCATTCAGAGAGGATCCTTTACAAGAAGTTCATTTATTAATCCTGTCTCATTACACAGTACCAGATCTAAAGTAGCCTTCTCTCTGGTTGGTTCTGCAACGTACTGTTCAAGGAAACTATCCTGGATACACTCTATGAACTCCTCCTCAAGGCTACCCTGGCCAATTTGCTTTGTCCAATCAATATGAAGATTAAAATCGCCCATGATTATTGCTTTTCCTTTTTTACAAGCCTCCATTGTATCTTGATTTATATTCCATCCAACAGTGTAGCTACTGTTAGGGGGCCTATAGACTATGCCCACCAGCAACTTTTTCCCCTTATTATTCCTTATCGCCACCCAAACTGATTCAACATCTTAATCTTCTGAGCCAATATCTTTTCTCACTAATGCACTGATCTCATCCTTTATGAACCGTGCTACCCCACCTCCTTTTCCTTTCTGTCTGTCCTTCTGAATTGTCAAATACCCCTGAATATTTAGTTCCCAGTCCTGGTCACCTTGCAACCATGTCTCTGTCATGGCTGTCAGATCATACCCATTTGTATCAAGTTGTGCCGTCAACTCATCCATTTTGTTACGAATGCTACGTGCATTAGGTAAAGAGCTTTTAAATTTGTTTTTTTTAACCATTTTTTCCTGCTTTGACCCCACTTTCTGATTCACCTTTATGTTTATATATTCTGTCCCTTGCTGACACGCTCTGGTTTTCATTTTCCCGAGTGCTACCCTGCTCTATTGCCTTCTCCTTATTCTTTGACTTTTAAAATTTTCACTCACCTGAATCCTTCCCCCCCGACTAATTAGTTTAAAGCCCTCTCTACAGCCCGAGTTATTTGATTCGCCAGGACCCTAGCCCCAGCACGGTCTAAGTGGAGCCCATCCGAACGGAACAGCTCCCTCTTACCCCAGTACTGGTGCCAGTGTCCCTCGAACCAAAACCCATTTATCCCACACCAGTCTTTGAGCCACGTGTTTAACTCTCTGATCTTATTTACCTTATGCAAATTTGCTCGTGGCTCAGGTAGTAATCCAGAGATTATTACCTTTGTGGTTCTGCTTTTTAATTTGGCCCTAGCTGCTCATACTCTCTCGGCAGACCTCTTTACTTGTCCTACCTAAGTCGTTGGTACCCATGTGGACCACGATAACTGGATCTTCCCCCTCACATTCCAAGTCCCTCTCCAGCCCCGAGGAGATGTCCTTAACCCTGGCACCAGGCAGGCAACACAGTCTTCAGGACTCATGCTCTCGGCTGCAGAGACCAGTATCTATCCCCCTAATGATACTGTCCCCTACCACTACAACATTTCTTTTTACTCCCCCCACTTGAATGGCCCCCTGTACCACAGTGCTGTGGTCAGTTTGCTCATCCTCCCTGCAGTCCCTGCTCTCGTCCACACAGGGAGTAAGAGCCTCAAACCTGTTGGACAAGAGCAAGGGCCAAGATTCCTCCATCACTCCATCTTATGGAGTGCCTATACTTTTCTCACTTGTAGTCACACACTCCTGTCCCTGACCACGGATCGAATTTAAATTAATTAATCTAATTGGGGTGACTAGCTCCTGGATCGCGCCGTCCAGGTAATTGTCCCCCTCCCTGATGTGTCGTAGTGTCTGCAGCTCGGACTCCAGCTCATCAACACGGAGCCGAAGTTCCTCGAGCTGCAGACACTTGCTGCAGATGTGGTCGCCGTGGACATCAATGGAATCCACCAGCTTCCACATGTTACAACAGTGACACATCATTCCCCAGTCTCTCTCGCTCCCTCCCCCATTCTCTCTCTCTCCCTCCCCCCAGTCTCTCTCTCCCTCCACCCAGGCTCACTCACTCCCTCCCTCCCTCCCAGTCTCTCTCTCTCTCCCCAGTCTCTCTCTCCCTCTCTTTCTCTCGCCCTCTCCCCTGTCTCTCTTCCCCTCCCCCAAGCTCTCTCTCTCTCTCCCAGTCTCTCTCCCCCGGTCTCTCTCCCTCTCCCTCCCCCCATCCCCAGTCTCTCTCTCCCTCCCCCAGTCTCACTCTCTCTTTCCTCCCCAATCTCTCTCTCACTCTCCCCCCAGTCTCTCTCTCTCCACCCCTGATGTTTTCTCTCCCACAGAAGGCCGCAAAAATGTTCATATAGATAATCACAGCAATATTCTCGGCAAAAGTCCTGTAGATAATCCAAAAGCTAGAAGCAGCTCCAGCAATAGTTATCTCCACACGGTTTGGAACCACTTCCGGTTTCGTCATATGTCGCACTGTGCATGCACGACAGAATCAAGCGCCCATATGCAAAAAGATGACGGTGTCCAATGCATGCATGCGTAGAAGGATACACAAGAAACTAGTGCAAATAATCACTGTGCTCTGAAATGGCCAAGCCGTTGTAAAAAACCGCTACGAAAAATCGAAGAATAAAACCAGACAGAAAACCCGGCATTGATTTCGGCATCGGCTTCGGACATGACAACGGCACATCCAGCCCACTCGACCCTACAAATTCCTCCTCACTAACATCTGGGAACTTCTGCCAAAACTGGGAGAGCTGTCCCACAACCTAGCCAAGCGAAAGCCTGACATAGTCATACTCACAAAATCATACCTTTCAGCCAATGTCCCAACTCCTCCACCACCATCCCTGGGTATGTCCTGGCCCACCGACAGGACAGACCCACCCGAGGTGGTGGGACAGTGGTATACAGTCAGGAAGAAGTACCCCTTGGAGTCCTTAACATTGACACCCGACCCCATGAAGTCTCACGGCTTCAGGTCAAGCATGGGCAAGGAAACCTTCTGCTAATCATTACCTACCACCCTCCCTCAGCTAATGAATCAGTACTCTTCCATGTTGAACACCACTTAGAAGAAGTACTGAGGGTAGCAGGGACAAAGAATGTACTCTGTGTGGGGAACTTTAATGTCCATCACCAAGAATGGCTTGGTAGCACCTCTACTGACCGAGCTGGCCGAGTCCTGAAGGACATAGCTGCCAGACTAGGCCTGCAACAGGCCATGAGAAAACCAACACAAGGGAAAACCCTACTTGACCTCGTCCTCACCAATCTACCTGTCGCAGATGCATCTGTCCAAGACAGCTTTAGTAGCAGTGATCACCGCACAGTCATTGTGGAGACGAAGTCCTGTCTTCACACTGATGACACCTTCCATCGTGATGTGTGGCACGACCACCATGCTAAATGGGATAGATTCAGAACAGATCCAGCATCTCAAAACTGGGCAACCATGAGGCATTGTGGGTCATCAGCTGCAGCAGAATTATATTCCACCACAACCTGTAACGTCATGGCCCAGCATATTCCTCACTCTCACATTACCATCAAGCCAGGGGACCAACCCTGGTTCAATGAGGAGTGCAGAAGAGCATGCCAAGAGCAGCACCAGGTGTACCTAAAGATGAGGTACCAACCTAGGGAAGCAGCAACATGCTAAACAGTGAAAACAACATGCTATAAACATGTCACATATCCCACAATCAACGGATCAGATCAAAGCTCTGCAGTCCTGCCACATCCAATCATGAATGATGGTGGACAATTAAACAACTGATCCAGTACAGCTGCGACACTGACATCTACCCGACAATGTAAAGACTGCCCAGCTATGTCCTATCCAGAAAAAGTAGGACAAATCCAATCCAGTCAATTAACCCCACATCAGTCTGTTCTCAATCATTAGCAATGTGATAGAAGGTTTCATCGCCAATGCTATCAAGCGGTACTTACTCACCAATAACCTGCTCACCGATGTTCAGTTTAGATTCCGTCAGGACCACTTGGCTCCAGACCTCATTACAGCCCTGGTCCAAACATGGACAAAAGAGCTGAATTCCAGTCAATGGGAATCAGAGGGAAAACTCTCCACTGGCTGGAGTCATGCCTACCACAAAGGAAGATGGTTGTGGTTGTTGGAGATTAATCATCCCAGCCCCAGGACATCGTTGCAGCAGTTCCTCAGTGTAGTGTCCTAGGCCTAACCATCTTCAGCTGCTTCATCAATGACCTTCTCTCCATCATATCAGAAGTGGCGATGTTCGCTGATGATTGCAGTGTTCAGTTCCATTCACAACTCCTCAGAAAATAAGGCAGTCCATGCTCGCTTGCAGCAAGACCTGGATGACATTCAAGCTTGGGCTGATAAGTAGCAGGTTACAGTTGCGCCACATAAATACCAGGCAATGACCATCTCCAACAAGCAAGATTCTAACCATCTCCCCTTGACATTAAATGGCATTACCATCACCGAATCCCCTACCAGCAACATCCTGGAGGCCACCATTGACGAAAAACTTTATTTGACCAGCCACATAAACATTGTGGCAACAAAGGTGGGTCAGAGGCTGGGTATTCTGTGGCGAATGTCTCACCTCCTGACTCCCCAAAGCCTTTCCATCATCTACAAGGCACAAGTCAGGAGTGTGATGGAATACTCTCCAATTGCCTGGATGAGTGCAGCTCCAACAACACTCAAGAAGCTCGATCCAGAACAAAGCAGCCCACTTGATTGGCACCCCATACGCCATCTTCAACGTTCACTCCCTCCACCACCGGCGCATCGTGGCTGCAGTGTGTATCATCTATAAGATGCACTGCAGCAACTCGCCATGGCTTCTTCAGTAGCACCTCTCAAACCAGTGATCTCTACCACTTAGAAGGACAAGGGCAGCAAGTGTATGGGAACACCATCACCAGCAAGTTCCCCTCCAAGTTACAAACCATCCTGACTTGGAAATATATTGCCGGGCGTTCATCGTTGCTGGATCAGAATTCGGGAACTCTCTCCCTCACAGCACTGTGGGAGTACCTTCACCACAAGGACTGCAGTAGTTCAAGAAGGCTTCTCACCACCATCTTCTCGAGGGCAATTAGAGATGGACAATAAATGTTGGCCTTGCCAGCGATGCCCACATCCCAGAACAAATAAAAAAAAAGATCCCCTCTGGGATTGATTATCTTTTGTCTATGAATCTTCTGGGTCCTTACCAAGGGCCTCAACAGCTCTGTTGAGACCATAAAAGAGCATGGGCTAGAAATTTGAAAAATAGTGCTATGACCATTTTTTGGGCAGTAATCGATGATTTAGATTTTTTTGAACTGCTGGAATACCACTATGGCTGGAGGCCACAAAAATTCGGTAAACGGTGACTGGTGGTCACGGTAGCGGTAAAATCCAGCCTTGCATGATGGAATTTCTGTGCCGTAGCTGAATTCAGCAATCTGAAAAAAAGCAGACCTTCTGCGCATGCGCAATTTTATTTTTTTCGCCGATTTTTTTTCTTCTGATATTTCTCCCCCCATGATTCTGGTCAAGAGTCAGGGTGCACCTGTGCATGCACAGTACACCCAGCTCTCAATCTGCCATTTTTCAGAGACAGGAGAAGATGCAGCAGGGTGATCATAGCAGACAGAGGGCCAGGAAATTTAGTTTCGATGCGAATGAGGCACTTATAACAGCAACTGAGAGTAGATGGGGGGAGTTTAATAGGAGGGGTCAAAGTAAATGGCCCCCCGCCTCCCCCCCCCACCCGTTGTAAGGAGATTTTGGACCTCTGTTGCTGAGGAGGTATCCTCAGTAGATAACATTCCCAGGGACCACCAGCAATGCAGGAAAAGGTGAAATGACCATTGCAGGGTCGTGAGAGTAAGTAATATTTTTATTCATGCACTCCTTGGCTACTTAAATTGTAAATCTAACACATGTTGCTGCAGTTAGGTTTAGTATTGCACCTTATTTGCCATAAATGATCGTTACACATTATTAAGACTGCTTTTTGACATCTTAAAAGATGTTTTTGCATGTCAATGTCTTCCTCATGAAACACATCCAACTACCAGGACCATTAAACAGATAGCTGTATTAAATGCACACAGTATGGTATAAGTGCTTTGATGGCTATCTGTGTGTGCTACAAGAGCAGAAGGGCACTCTGGTAACCATTCCTATTGTCATCTTTGCAGGAAAAGTTGTTTCACAATCGCCGCGAGCACAGGCGGCGGTCCACTCCAAACGCATCCATCAACAGACCTGGCTGGTCTCATTGGTGCCTACGGGAGGTCAACTACCCATGTGGGTGCTGAGCCCATGGTCGAAACTGAGGGTAAGTCCTGCAAAATCCCCGGACTGGGTCGGGGCAATGGGTATTCAACATTCAGGGGTATTCAACATTCAGGAAGGATAGAATAAAAGGAAAAGGAGGTGGGGTAGCATTGCTGGTTAAAGAGAAGATTAATGCAATAGTTAGGAAGGACATTAGCTTGGATGATGTGGAATCTATATGAGTAGAGCTGCAGAACACCAAAGGGCAAAAAACGTTAGTGGGAGTTGTGTACAGACCTCCAAACAGTAGTAGTGATGTTGGGGAGGGCATCAAACAGGAAATTAGGGGTGCATGCAATAAAGGTGCAGCAGTTATCATGGGTAACTTTAATATGCATATAGATTGGGCTAACCAAACTGGAAGCAATACGGATTTCCTGGAGTGCATAAGGGATGGTTTCCTAGACCAATATGTCGAGGAACCAACTAGGGGGGAGGCCATCTTAGACTGGGTGTTGTGTAATGAGAGAGGATTAATTATCAATCTCGTTGTGCGAGGCCCCTTGGGAAAGAGTGACCATAATATGGTGGAATTCTACATTAGGATGGAGAATGAAACAGTTAATTCAGAGACCATGGTCCAGAACTTAAAGAAGGGTAACTTTGAAGGTATGAGGTGTGAATTGGCTAGGATAGATTGGCGAATGATACTTAAGGGGTTGACTGTGGATGGGCAATGGCAGCCATTTAGAGACCGCATGGATGAACTACAACAATTGTACATCCCTGTCTGGCGTAAAAATAAAAAAGGAAAGGTGGCTCAATCATAGCTATCAAGGGAAATCAGGGATAGTATTAAAGCCAAGGAAGTGGCATAAAAATTGGCCAGAAATAGCAGTGAACCCGGGGACTGGGAGAAATTTAGAACTCAGCAGAGGAGGACAAAGGGTTTGATTAGGGCAGGGAAAATAGAGTACGAGAGGAAGCTTGCAGGGAACATTAAGATGGATTGCAAAAGTTTCTATAGATATGCAAAGAAAAAAAGGTTAGTAAAGACAAACGTAGGTCCCCTGCAGTCAGAATCAGGGGAAATCATAACGGGGAACAAAGAAATGGCAGACCAATTGAACAAGTACTTTGTCCGGTATTCACTAAGGAGGACACAAACAACCTTCCAGATATAAAAGGGGTCAGAGAGTCTAGTAAGAAAGAGGAACTGAGGGAAATCCTTATTAGTCGGGAAATTGTGTTGGGGAAATTGGTAGGATTGAAGGCCGATAAATCCCCAGGGGCTGATGGATTGCATCCCAGAGTACTTATGGAGGTGGCCTTGGAAATGGCGGATGCATTGACAGTCATTTTCCAACATTCCATAGACTCTGGATCAGTTCCTATGGAGTGGAGGGTAGCCAATGTAACCCCACTTTTTAAAAAAGGAGGGAGAGAGAAAACAGGGAATTATAGACCGGTCAGCCTGACATCGGTAGTGGGTAAAATGATGGAATCAATTATTAAGGATGTCATAGCAGCGCATTTGGAAAGAGGTGACATGATAGGTCCAAGTCAACATGGATTTGTGAAAGGGAAATCATGCTTGACAAATCTTCTGGAATTTTTTGAGGATGTTTCCAGTAGAGTGGACAAGGGAGAACCAGTTGATGTGGTGTATTTGGACTTTCAGAAGGCTTTCGACAAGGTCCCACACAAGAGATTCATGTGCAAAGTTAAAGCACATGGGACTGGGGGTAGTGTGCTGACGTGGATTGAGAACTGGTTGGCAGACAGGAAGCAAAGAGTAGGAGTAAATGGGTACTTTTCAGAATGGCAGGCAGTGACTAGTGGGGTACCGCAAGGTTCTGTGCTGGGGCCCCAGCTGTTTACATTGTACATGAATGATTTGGACGAGGGGATTAAATGTAGTATCTCCAAATTTGCGGATGACACTAAGTTGGGTGGCAGTGTGAGCTGCGAGGAGGATGCTATGAGGCTGCAGAGTGACTTGGATAGGTTAGGTGAGTGGGCAAATGCATGGCAGATGAAGTATAATGTGAATAAATGTGAGGTTATCCACTTTGGTGGTAAAAACAGAGAGACAGACTATTATCTGAATGGTGACAGACTAGGAAAAGGGGAGGTGCAACGAGACCTGGGTGTCATGGTACATCAGTCATTGAAGGTTGGCATGCAGGTACAGCAGGCGGTTAAGAAAGCAAATGGCATGTTGGCCTTCATAGCAAGGGGATTTGAGTACAGGGGCAGGGAGGTGTTACTACAGTTGTACAGGGCCTTGGTGAGGCCACATCTGGAGTATTGTGTACAGCTTTGGTCTCCTAACTTGAGGAAGGACATTCTTGCTATTGAGGGAGTGCAGCGAAGGTTCACCAGACTGATTCCCGGGATGGCGGGACTGACATATCAAGAAAGACTGGATCAACTGGGCTTGTATTCACTGGAGTTCAGAAGAATGAGAGGGGATCTCATAGAAACGTTTAAAATTCTGACAGGTTTAGACAGGTTATATGCAGTAAGAATGTTCCCAATGTTGGGGAAGTCCAGAACCAGGGGTCGCAGTCTAAGGATAAGGGGTAAGCCATTTAGGACCGAGATGAGGAGAAACTTCTTCACCCAGAGAGTGGTGAACCTGTGGAATTCTCTACCACAGAAAGTTGTTGAGGCCAATTCACTAAATATATTCAAAAAGGAGTTAGATGTAGTCCTTACTACTAGGGGGATCAAGGGGTATGGCGAGAAAGCAGGAATGGGGTACTGAAGTTGCATGTTCAGCCATGAACTCATTGAATGGTGGTGCAGGCTCGAATGCTTACTCCTGCACCTATTTTCTATGTTTCTATGTTTCAATTATGCAGTGTTTGTGGGCTAGGGTTGGGGCAATGTGATGCAGTGTCTGTGGACTTGGATTCAGGTAATGTGATGCAGTGTCTCTCAATGACATATAATGCAGCAGTGGTGGTCCTTCAAATAAGCCTGCGCTATGTGACCTTACTCATGTCACCCTGCCCCCTCCCCTTGCTAACCACGTCTGTTGTTTTCTATTTTACAGATGACGATTCTGAGGTGCCAAATCCTCCTATTGAAGCCTCCACCTCAGCCCATCGTGTGTGAGTCGAGGAGGAAGATGAGGGGCGCGCTGAGGAACCTCCACGGGAGGAACAACATCTTGAACCTGTAGCGGGGGGGGGGAGCGGTTACGGGGCGGGGTTGGTGGTAGTGGTGGTGGTGGGGGTGGAGAAGGTGGAGGGGTGGAGAGGGTGCTTGGTGTAGAGGGGGTGCTGGGGATGGAGGTAGTGCTGTGGGTGGAGGGGGTGGAGGAGGTGGTGCGGATGGAGGGGTGTATGGAGTGGAGGGGTGGAGGGGGTGGTGGAGTGGAGAGGGTGGAGGGGGTGGAGGGGGTGGAGGAGGTGAGGGGGTGGAGGGGTTGGAGGAATGTAGGGAGTGGAGAAGGTGGTGGGAGTGGAGGGGGTGGTGGGGGTGGAGGGGGTGAGGGGGTCAATGATTTGGAGGGAGGTAGGGAGTGGAGGAGGTGGTGGGAGTGGAGGGGTAGAGGGAGTGGTGGGGTTGGAGGGGTGTAGGGGGTGATGGGGGTGAAGGGGGTGGAGGGGGTGGAGGAGTGGAGGGGGTGGAGAGGGCGATGCAGTCAGCACTTCTTTTAGCTGCGACCAGAAATTCCTCGGAGGAAGCCACATTTTACAGACTTTGTCCCATCCGAGGCAGCGAGTCCAAGTCGTGTGCAGCAACACACCCCTAGGGTTGAACCCCGTATGCCGTCTCTTCGGAGGTTGAACCGGCAAAGCCGGTCTGCTGAAAGACAGGCAGATGCACACCTGCACATGGTGGGACTGTCAAGAGAGAGGGTCGAACTCAGTCGAGAGCTCCTCCAGGCCCTGGGTGGCATTTCCAGCAACATCGTGGCACAATCTGTGACACAATCTGTGAACATGAGGGAGGGCATGTCGCAGATCGCTGCTGCGATGCGGGAGAACACCGAGGTTGTCAATGCCCTGCGGCAATTGATGGTCTTGACTTTTGGCACTGCATTCCCCAGTGTCATAGCACCCAGATCGACAGCACACTCTGATTGGTGAGGTTGAGCAAGAGCCTTGCCACTCAGAAGCTGGGCCTTCCATACCCCGATCTCTCCAGGGTGTCCAATGGTGTCTCCATTGTCTCTCCCCCAACAACAGCAGCGCTGCAAACCGTCTTGGTCCCAATGTGGGTAAGGGTAGGGGAAAAAAGCGAGGGGGTATGTTAAGATCTGGGGGGGGGGGGAAGGTGCCAAAGGTAATAGATATTCAGTGCGGGGGTTGTTGTTGTTTTCTTGCTGTTTTGCTGTTGTGGTTATTTTATTAAAGTTTTTAAAGTTTTACAAATTGTTCAAGTTAAAAACTTATTTAAGTTTCAAAATTGAAGTTTACAAAGTTTTAACAATGTACAAATGTTTCATAAATTTCAAAATGTTTTATTCACCTTAACCATTCTTGTGCAGTGTCTCATTTGTAGAATAAGAGGGGGAATAGTCAACATGGTGGAATAGAGTGGCAGGCAACGGTTAAATGTGCCGTTCACTGTTCAAGCAAAGCATTGATTATGAACTGCTGATGTAAGACTTTTGCACTGGTGAAAGCGCCACGAGGCCTCCCCTGTGGTGGTGGTGGTAGTGACATGGGTTCATTGCCGGGTTCCTCCTCCTCCTCCTCGTCCTCGTCATCGTCCTCCTCCTCCTCCCCTCTCTCCTGAGATGGTCCTGAATCCCCAGTGACAATTCCTGTCCCTTCATGATGGCTAAATTGTGTAGTATGCAGCACACCACAATGAACTCAGTGACCTGCTGAGGGGAGTATTGCAGGCAGCCTCCAGACTGGTCCAGGCATCGGAAGCGCTGCTTGAGCACTCCAATTGTCTTTTCAATGATGTTGCATGTGGCTATATGGCTGTCATTATAGCGATGCTCGGCTTGTGTCTGAGGGTTCCGAAGGGGGATCATAATCCCGGTGCGAGACCATAACTGTTGTCCCCCAGCATCCAGCTCTGGCCTTGTGGCTGATGCTCAAACAGGTATGAGACACTGCTCTCACGCTACCTGGAAACGGGGCATTGACTTCCATGATGCACTGAGTATGGTCGCACACGATCTGTATGTTCAGGGAGTGGAGTCCCTTTCGGTTTTGGTAAACCTTTGGATCCTCTAAAGGTGCTCTAAAGATGAGCACACAGTCAATGGCACTGTAAACCTTGGGGAAGCCAGCAATTCGTGCAAAACCTATAGCCCTCTCATTCTGTGCCTCCCTGCTCATTGGGAACTTTATAAAGCCCATCCTGCATGCATGCAGTGCAGTTGACACCTGGCAAATGCAGCTCTGTGTAATGAACTGCGAGATGCAACATATGTCCCCTGCTGATGCCTGAAAGGAGCCGAAGGCATAGAAAGCAAGTGTCGCAGTCACCTTCACCTCGATGGGCGGTGCAATCCTGTTCCCGCTGGTAGGCTGTAGGTCTGCCTTTATCAGCTGGCATATCTCTGTGACTGCCTCTTTTCGGAAGCGCAGCCTTCGAACGTAGTGTGCCTCAGACAGCTGCAGGTATGAGCACAGATCTTTGTAAACTCATGGGGGGTAAGGTCTCCTCCCCATATGTTGTGAGCTCTTTGATTATGCTCATAATGCTCTTGAATAAGCCTTCTACCAGCTCGATGCTGCATAAAAAAAGCAGCCAGCAATAATGGCAGATATTATAGCCTCATTCTTTTAAAAGTCTCAAAAGTCCTCAAATTTCCTTAAATGTCCTCAAATAACCTTAAAAACGAATTATAAACTCACAAAAATCTCAATGTGTAAAACGCAGCCTTCCCTCCAAATCCTTTTATGCACTGAACTTCTGTTCCATTTTTCAAGATGGCGTCATGGGTCTGAGCAGGTAAGACTTGAGTTTTCCCTGCGGGTTTTTGGACGGGCGGTAAAAATGGCGGTATTGGTGAATTTCCCACCCACGGCGATAGCGGGGCATTGCACGCCGCTTGACGTCATAAAAATGGTGAAAAAAATGGGCAGGCGATCATTTTTACTGCAGGCGTAAAACCGCTGCCGAATTTGCCGCCCGGGTGCTAAATTTTGTTCACCTCGTTTACCGCCCCCCTAAAAAAATAACTTTTTCCACCCCGCCACGGCAGTAAAATGCAGGTAAATGGCCGCAAACGTTCCAAATTTCTAGCCCCATAATTCCAGGTAGTCCAGGAATTCCCTCAAGCATGCTCCCTTAATGCAAGGGAGGACAGGCAAAAAAGCTTTCCTTCTCCATCATCAACACTAGAATTTTGTGTACATTTTACACATGGCAGAATCACAACAAAATTATGTTTTGCCCCAAATACAGGCCATTGCCAAGCTGTCTTGCCCACTCTTAGCTCTGGCTCCGGATTGTAATTGTGCAGGTATTTCAAACCCTTGTCTCTACTGTAACAATTTTTTTCTCCTTTACTTCGTTTCCCTACATACGCACACATCCAGCAGAGGTCACTGGGTAGTCATCACCCTTTATGCCCAGGAGATCAAAACCAATTGTAGTGCTCCTATTGGCATCCAGGCTGAGATCAGGTATCTCAATACAGAGCTATCATGACAACATTATGTAAAACTAGCTGGGAGTTTATGCTTACTGAAGAATCAAAAATCTTTTGCTGAAATCTGGCAACCAAACTTAATTAATATTTTCAATACTAAAAACAATTTAGCGATCAAATTTTTAATTTTTCCATTTTTACTCCATATGTGTGTGCTGAGAAAGAGTAATAGCATAAATTCATTAAGTGGTTAATGCTGACCAAAAATTAATTCATTATTACTGAGTATTTAACTTTAATGCCTTACTGGTTCTTAGGGTTTATTGGCCTAACTTTTTAAAAAGTTTCTTTTAAGCTTATTGACTTTTGCATTTGCAATATAGTTGGTTCCCCTTATCAAGGTTGTGTCCTTGGTATGGTAAATTTAAATGTTATCACTATACATATAAAATGTAAATTTTTGCCAAACTATGAATTATTTCCAGTCAGCTACGTAGGTTAATAAAAATCCAGTGCAAATTTAATCTTCCTTGTGAAGCAACTATTTTTTAATATTACAAAGTGCTCATGGTTTTATTGCTCACTTACCACGTTAAGACCCTGTGACAGATTTACAGTCATGTGCCCAATTTAATCTTGTAGAGCCCAAGTGTTAGTTTCTAGGATCGTAGAATTTTTTTTAACGTAAAACAACACAAAAAGCTTTGATTTTCAGGATGTTGTATCATAATTGGATCTGTCAAATTGGTACTAACTTATAATAATTTCAGAAAATTCCAGAAATACATAGCTAGAGATCTGAATCAAGTCAGAGTTCTATAAAAGGGTCTCTACCTGAAATTATATCTTATTTCTATCTATCAGTTTTCTTTTCAAATTCTAATGGTTTTTCAGCATTTTTTTTTCCAGCTTTTGCATTTTTTTGCTTTTTGTCATGACATAAACCTGTATTTTGTGAATTATATATGTTTTGTTGCTTAAAATATATTATTGAAGGACATCAGATCAATGCACACTCTGATTATGCAAAGGTGCTTTTGTACCAATAACCGAAATGCTAGATCGGAACAGGAGTAGGCCATATCGAGCCTTATCTGCCATTCAGTTAGATCATAGCTGATCTGTATTTCAATTCTATTTACCCACCTTTGATCCATATCCCTCAATACCCTTACTTAACAAAATTTTTTGATTTCAGTCTAGAAAATTTCAATTAACCCACAGCTGAAATGAAAACTTCTGTTCTTTCCATAGACGAAGACCTGCTGAGTGTTTCCAGCATTTTCTGGTTTTGTTTCAGATTTCTAGCATCTGCAGTGATTTTGCTTTTAGTTTTACAGTGGTATACAAGAGCCCCTATAGTAATGATTTTGCTTATTACCACAAAATTAGCATGAACAGTTTGTTATTTATCCTGCTGTACCACCATCTGCTGACAAGTTGCAGGAACAAACAGATCTCACTCTGTGTATTTATCCTTTGCTGTAATGCCAATGTCACCACTTGACGTTATTGCTTAACTGGGTGCAACAAGGTGCAGTTTATGGAAATAGTGTATTAATGGCATCAGGAACAAGACAACTATGGGTCTGCTTCAGCCAAAGGATAAGGAAATTCACTGAATTCATAGTTCTTTATATTGAACAAATACAGTGAAAGTGTAACTGGCAGTATAATATGAGAAACACTATTATTGCAACAACTTAAAACTTTCCATGTATTGGTTACATAATAAAATATTTAATGCAATATTAAG
Source organism: Pristiophorus japonicus (assembly GCF_044704955.1). Lineage (NCBI taxonomy): Eukaryota > Metazoa > Chordata > Chondrichthyes > Pristiophoridae > Pristiophorus > Pristiophorus japonicus. The sequence continues at coordinate 115,284,820 of NC_091977.1, read as the reverse complement.
TCTGCTTGCAATAAAGGTTTGTACTAATGGAAATTAGAATAGAAACATCAGCATGAATATTTGTCCACAGTGGTTAGACGTGGCGAAATGTCAAATGAAAACACAAGATATGAAAAAATGTTAAATGTAGATGTAAATGAACCCTTTGAGGACTGCAATAGATTTTCTGCATCAATGTGAAGAATTAGCATGCAACAACACCATCTCCTTGGGCTCTGTGTTTACTTCTCTTGGCCATGATTGCATTTCTTCCATAGGATGCGATCTCTGTCCAAAATAGCAGCAAAGCTTTACTGCTGTGCACTGATGAGACTTCAGAACCAAAAGAAAGCAACTATACGACAAAGTGGTTTTGCTTCTGAAAGTAAAAGTAATTGAGGAAAAAAATGTTTGATGCAGTTTTTCATTCTATTTTATTTTAACTGAGAAATCAAAAGGAAGGCGCACCACCAAGTAGGATGATTGCTTGAAGTGTAGGAGACAACACCTTTCTTAGGGGTTGGAAGAACTTGAGCAAATATACCATAAGGAAAAACAAACTTGTGTAGTAAGTTAGTATGAAAAGATGCCAAAGGACAGCCAAAGGACAGCTTAGTTTGGAGGCACACAGTTTGAGGATGGTGGGAGGAATATCCGTTAGAAGAACATATTGGAGTCCAGTGTGGAACAGCTAACAGGTAAAATGGGGGTAAAACTTAAAAAACAGGACTTCAAAGGTAATAATCTCAGGAGTACTCCCAAGGCCACATGATAGTGTGTATAGAAACAGGATGATAGTGCAGATAAATACGTGGCTGGAGAAGTGGTGCAGGTGGGAGGGTTTCAGTTTCCTGGATTGATTGATTCCTGGGATGAGAGGGTTGTCGTATGATGAGAGCTTGATTAGATTGGGGCTCTCCTCTCTGGAGTTTTGAAGAATGAGAGGTGATCTCATTGAAACATATACGATTCTTAGGGGGATTGACAGGATAAATGCTGAGAGATTGTTTCCCCTGGCTGGAGAGTCTAGAACTAGGGGGCACAGTCTCAGGATATGAGGCCAGCCTTTGAAGAGTCGAATGAGAATTTCTTCACTCAGAGGGTTGTGAATCTTTGGAATTCTCTGCCCCAAAGGGCTGTGGATGCTCAGTGGTTGAGTATATTCAAGGCTGAGACAGATAGATTTTTGGACTCCAAAGGAATCAAGGGATATGCAGATAGGACAGGAAAGTGGAGTTGAGGTCGAAGATCAGCCATGATCTTATTGAATGGCGAAACAGGCTTCAGGGGTTGTATGGCATACTCCTGCCCTTAATTCTTATGTTCTTATTGGGACCAGTTCTGGGGGAAGGGGCACCTGTACAGGATGGATGGGTTGCACCTTAACAAAGTAAAGACCAATGCTCTCACTGATAGGTTACATAGTACTATTGGGGAGGGTTGAAACTAATTTGGCAGGGGAGGGGAACCAAGAAATAGCAGAGGGGCATAAATGCATGTTGTGTGGCACTACCACTATGATAAATGGGATAGATTCAGAACAGATCTAGCAGCTTCAAACTGGGCATCCATGAGATGCTGTGGGTCATCAGCAGCAGCAGAACTGTATTACACCACAATCTGTAACCTCATGGTCCAGCATATCCCACACTACCATTACCATCAAGCCAGGGGAGCAACCATGGTTTAACGAGGAGTGCAGAAGAGCATGCCAGGAGCAGCACCAGGCATAACTAAAAATTAAGTGCCAAGTTGCTGAAGCTACAACACAGGACTACAAACATACTAAATAGTGGAAATAGCATGCTATGGACAGGCCTAAGCAATTTCACAACCAAAGGATCAGATCAAAGCTCTGTAGTTCTGCTACATCCAGTCGTGAATGGTGGTGGCCATTAGACAACTAACGGGAGGAGCAAGCTCCATGACTATCCCCATCCTCAATGATGGCAGAGCCCAGCATGTGAGTGCAAAAGACAAGGCTGATGCGTTTTTAACCATCTTCAGCCAGAAGTGCCAAGTGGCTAATCCATCTCAGCCTCCTCCTGAAGTTTCCACCATCACTGAAGCCAGTCTTCAGCCAATTTGATTCACTCCACGTGATGTCAGAAAGGGCTGAGCGCACTGGATACAGCGAAGGCTATGGGCCCCGATAACACCCCGGCTGTCCTTGAAGACTTGTGCTCAAGAACTAGCCGCACCTCTAGCCAAGCTGTTCCAACACAGCTACAACACTGGCATCTACCTGACAATATGGAAAACTGTCCAGGTATATCCTGTCTGCAAAAAGCAGGACAAATCCAATCCGGCCAATTACCGTCCTGTCAGTCTACTCTCAATCATCGGCAAATTGATGGACGGTTTCATCGACAGTGGTATCAAGCAGTACTTACTTACCAATAACCTGCTCACCATGCATGTCTAGGTTCCTCCAAGACCACTTGGCTCCAGACATCATTACAGGCTTGGTGCAAACATGGACAAAAGAGCTGAATTCCAGAGGTGAGGTGAGAGTGACTGCCCTTCACATCAAGGCAGCATTTGACCGAGTGAGGCATCAAGGAGCATTAGTAAAACTTAAGTCAACGGGAATCAGGGGAAAACTCTTCACTGGCTGGAGTCATACCTAGCACAAAGGAAGGTGGCTGTGGTTGCTAGAGGTCAATCATCTCATCCACAGGAGTTCTTTAGGGCAATGTCCTAGACCCAACCATCTTCAGCTGTTTCATCAATGACCTGCTTCATCAATGTTCATGCTCACATGCATGACCTGGAAGACGTTCACGCTTGGGCTGATAAGTGGCAAATAACATTCGCACCACGCAATGGGCCAGGCAATGACTATCTCCAACAAGAGAGCATCTAACCACTTCTGCTTAACATTCAACGGCATTACCATTATCGAATCCCCCACCATCAAATTTCTGGGGCTCATCATTAACCAGCAACTTAACTAGACCAGCCACACAAATACTGTGGCTACAAGAGTAGATGGAAGCTGAGTATTCTGCGGCAAGTGACTCACCTCTTGACTCATCAAAGCCTTTCCACCATCTAAAAGGCACAAGTCAGGAGTGTGATGCAATGCTCTCCACTTGCCTGGATGAGTGCAGCTCCAAAACACTCAAGAAGCTCAACACCATCCAGGACAAAGCAGCCCACTTGATTGGCCCCACCTTCAACATTTACTCCCTCCACCACCAGCACATCATAGCTGCAATGTGTACCATCCACAAGATGCACTGCAGCAAATCGCCAAAGCTTCTTCGACAAACCTGTGACATCTACCTCCTAAAAGGACAAGGGCAGCAGGCACATGGGAACACCATCACCTGCAAGTTTCCCTCCAAATCACACACCATCCTGACTTGCAAATATATCGCCGTTCCTTCATTGTCATTGGGTCAAAATCCCGGAACACACGGACTACAGCTGTTTAAGAAGGGGGCTCACCAGCACCTTCTCAAGTGCAACTAGGGAGCGGCAATAACTGCTAGCCTTGCCAGTGACGCCCACTTCCCATGATCAACTAATTTAAAAAATGAGATCAGATGGCAGAGAGATATAAACAGCGGTAAAATTAGAAATATGCTCATGAAAGGAACAATCTTTTCTGCGATCAAGAAATGAATTGGAGAAGAAAAGTGAACCAAAAAAGGTCAGCTTTGTTTTTCGTAGAGCTAACAACTTCACAAACGTTATATTGGCAAGGGACTAGAAATGGTGGCTGCTGAAAGGATAGATAATCCTTTGATAATGCAGAAGTGAAATTTGCTCAGGATGCTGAAGTTCAATTAATATGCAAAGTTGGACGTACATGATTGAAGCAAAATGTACTACCAGATTTAACAAGGTGAGGTATGAAACCTTCTATGCGAGTTAGAATTATTTCATTGGCATCAACAGAATTATCAGAGGAGGAAAGATAGCAAATTGGATGAAAGTAACAAAACATTGTCGAAGACAATTCCTGTTGGCTAAATTATAGACCCAATTTTGTACTTCCAGCAACATCTATGTTGGGAATGGCTAGCTATTGGGACAATGTTAACCCACAGCACAGTGAGCTGCCTGAACACCGATTTGCAGGGTTACTTCATTGGATTAATTAGCAGATGTTCACAGCACAACTCTTTTAGGAGAAAAACAACTAACATTAAATTGTGCCCCCCGATCTGGGGGACACACCAAACATTTTCAAGGCCCCTTTTTTTGTGTTTTTTTTTGTTGGTTTTTTTTTGTATTTTTTTGTTTTTTTGGGTTTTTTTGGGCACTAAAATCAAATTTTTTTCCAAGTGCCCCCTATAAAAGGGGAGGGGGGACACTAAAAACACCGGCAATTAAAACAAATTAAACTTTAAAACATAAAATCAAATTAAAATTTGGTTGCCGGGCGTGATGATGCACTCCAGTCCCTCCGGTGCCCACCTCTCGCGGAAGGCCGCGAGCGTACCGGTGGACACCGCAGCACAGCTTTGGCCTTGTGACAGCAGCTGGCCTAATAAACAGGTGGACAATCTGGCCAGAAACTGAAATTTAAAGGGATGTGCCCACTTAAAGGTCAATGTTTATTTACGAGGGCAATATTGTTTCAGCCATTATCACGGGTAAAATGGATCTGAAATATTTGTCAGATTATGCCAAAGCTGTGGAGGGGCATAGAGAAAGGAAAGAACTGTGAAACAAAAATGAAGTGAAAAGAAACTCGGTAGAGTGTATGCAGTGATGGTGTTGTGCAGCACCCTACTGCCAGGTACTCTTGTTGTCACATTAGGACATAATGGGCCAAGCACAATTTTTGAAGCTACTTTAAAAATTATATTAAAAATACCATTCTGTTGGCTTCCAAGAAAAGGTTTTGCTATTGCAGGTGCTTTAGCAGATGCATTGTATATTTTTGTGATGTGACTATCATATTTCCGATTGAGTTTTTTTCATATTATAACAAAACAACATCCATCATACACATTTCTGTATGCAAACATGTTAAAGTGCCTTGCAGAGGCTTTATCATAATGATGCCCCTTTAATGCATGAACTCTATGATGATGTGTGCATGCACTGGTGAGCTTCTCCAGTTGCAGCAATATTTGTTTCTGTATATGTTGAGATTTCAAAGGCACTCATCTTACTGCGACTGACTCCTGATTGAACAGAGCCGCGTTTACCAACAAGTTGACTTGGGTTGACCTGAGCGGCCAGTCACAATAATGTTAAATTATGTTCAGTCAAACAAAATGCGATATGTTCCAACAAGACTGCAATGTTATAAACTTGATGGATACTTCTGTCAGTGCTGTGCAAATGTTACTGTAAACCTTGGACTAACACAAGGACATTTTAATTTTGCTGTTACACATATTCATTGGAATAAGAATAATAAATTTCAGTTTTGCCCTTGTACCTTTTGATATTGCCGTGCACAAAACTGCATCTTTATTTATAGTGATAAATCTCATTTCCATGTTTAAATGAAACTGTCTACTCATAGCCTCATTTAAAATTATTTATTCTTGCTGAAACAAGGAATTAGACCTTTTAATTGCCTGTGCTACAGCAAAATTCATCATTCGCTCCACTTTTCTCATATGAATTATTACAATTTTATACACTGCCACTGATGTTGTAATATACCTTCATGCAAATAGTTTGCAGTGTAATAAGATTTACATTTTGATCTGAATGTTTCAATCATTGCTCCATTGGGCTTTATTACACTGGTGTAGTTAATCAGTGGTTGTCCATCCTTCAAGCTATGATTCATTCTGCATTTTCTGCATTAATGCATTTGCATCAAATAATCTGCATGCATTAACTATTTGTGCATTAGATTTCCTTGTAGCAGAAACTATACAAACATTTTCTGCAGTACATTCGTAAGAACATGACTCTTATTATCAATTTAGTGCTTTCAAACATGTTATATAAATTTGAGCTAAAATGATTTGCCTGTAGCAGCCCACTGAAAATCTCAGTAGAAATTATTGTGCATGATTTTTGCATATGAATGTTTGTTGCATTTGTATGACATTGCTTGTTGGCTACCTTAACATTAAAATAGCCTTAATTAAAAAGCAAACACAATTATATAATTATGAATGTGTTAAATGTATGCTAACATTGCAAACAGTCATTTCTGCACATATTTTTGTTCTTCCTTAAATACTTTATGAATATTGTTTAAAATCCTATTGCAATTGTGTGGAAGCAAATTATGATTTAATAGCAGTAATATTTATGTTGGGAGTCCCTCTATAGAAAATTGTAGCATTTGCTAAATCACTATAAGCCTGTGGCAAACCCTGTGTAAAAGGACTAATGAGAAGGAGCGATACATCTGGTTAAATCTCAATTAATGCCCTTCACCTCTGGAGATCCTAGTTTGAAATTGGCCAAAGAAACTGGAATGAAGTATGTTCTTGTTAATAACTAATAGAAGTCACAAATTGATAAAATCTTAGCAATTTGATCTTAGGTTACAGTGGATGTGGGTTATTAGTGTGTTGTGCAGGAAGTGCTCTGAATCCAGCATCAAATGAACATTACCAACATAGCCACAAGTCTATGAACTGCAGAAACTCTTGGAAAATGTTACTTATGAATGAATGTTTCCACAAAAGAAGACAATTTCTTCCAAATAATGCATGATTCAAATTTTTTACCTTGATGTGGAAAAAATATTTTCGTGAACACAAAATTTAGCTTTTCAATCACTGATTTCAGTATGTTTTTCAGAAATGGCCAAACTGATCTCACCAAGAGTGCTTAGAGTAATCCCTTAAATTTTCTGGTCAGGTTCATTCGTTATTCTCATTGTTGAGACCTAACACTGACAGAGTGGAAGACGGGGATGTAATAGTGCAGCAGCAGATGGCACTTGTTGGAAATTGGTAATTAGTGAGTATGGTAGTGTACTGGTTATGTTACTGAATGAGTAATCGAGAGGTCTGGCCTAAAGATCCAGTTAAGGAGCATGAGATCGAATTCCACCATGGCAATTTAAGAATTTGAACTCAGTTTTTAAAAAGCTGGAAATAAAAAGCTGGTATCGGTAAAAGTAACTAATATGTCCTTACTATACAGTATAAATGCACACGAGACCCATACTTGAGAGAAGGTCACTCTGTGACCAGTAACCTTTATTAGCCAGCACTGAAGTGATGAAGGTGGGTGGAGCTTCCCCTTTTATACCTGAAAGTCCAGGTTAGGAGTGTCTCCCACAAGTTCACCCCCTTATGGTCAATGTTCTCACGGTGTACAACTTAGGTCAGTTTATACATGGGTTACAATGACAGTACATGACATCACCTCCCCCCCGCCAAAGTCTTATTGGGATCACAGGTTAAGTCTCTCTGGTGGTTTACGCTCCCTTGTAGAGCGCCTGAGTTGGGGCTCCGGTTGTTGGGCACTGGCCTGAGTGTCTGCTGTTTGCGGTGCCTCAGGCCTGTCCGGACTGCCCACAGTAACTGGGTTCTCCTCCACTTGGTTCCGATGTTCGGTCACCTGTGGAGGAGTGAACTCTATATCGTGTTCTTCCTCTGTTTCTTCTGTGGGGTTGCTGAACCTCCTTTTTGTTTGATCCATGTGTTTGCAGCAGATTTGTTCATTGGTAAGTTTAACTATCAGAATCTTTTTCCCCTCTTTGGCAATCACGGTGCCTGCGAGCCATTTAGACCCTGTAATTGAGGACAAAGACAGGGTCATTGACATCGATACATCGCGCCCTCGCATTCCTGCCATGGTAGTCACATTTGACTGGCGCCTGCTCTCAACAATTTCTTTCATGGTGGGGTGTATAAGGGATAACCTGGTTTTAAGCATCCTTTTCATTAGCAGCTCTGCGGGTGGGACCCCTGTGAGCGAGTGTGGTCGGGATCTATTGGCCAACAGGAGGCGTGATAAGCGGCTTTGTAGGGAACCCCCTTGGATTCTGAGCATCCCCTGTTTGATATCTGCACTGCACTTTCCACCTGGCCCTTTGAGGCCGGCTTGAATGGTGCAGCTCTGACATAGTTGATACCATTTCCTGCCATGAAGTCCTGGAATTCAATGCTCGTAAAGCACGGGCCATTGTCGCTGACCAAGACGTCCGGTAGACCATGGGCGGCGAACATTGCCCGTAGACTTTCTACCGTGGCAGAGGATCTACTTGGATTGAGAATGTCACACTTGATCCATTTGGAGTAGGCGTCGACTACAACCAACAACATTTTTCCCATGAAAGGACTGCGTAGTCCACATGGATGCGTGACCATGGCTTGGCGGGCCAGGACCAAGGGCTAAGGGGGGCTTCCCTGGGCGTATTGCCCAGCTGGGCACACGTGTTGCACCTGCAAACACAAAGTTCCAGGTCTGCATCTATCCCTGGCCATCAAACGTGTGACCTGGCAAATGCCTTCATCATGACAATGCCCGGGTGCTCATTGTGGAGTTCTCTGATGAACGTCTCTCTGCCCATCTGGGGCATGACTACTCGGTTTCCCCATAGTAGGCAATCAGCCTGAATCGAGAGTTCATCCTTGCGCCTGTGAAATGGTTTGAATTCTTCAGGGCATGCCCCGTACGTGGCTGCCCAGTCCCCATTCAGGACACATTTCTTGACTAAAGACAGTAGCGGGTCTCTATTTGTTCAGACTTTAGTCTGACGGGCTGTCACGGGTGAGCCTTCGTTTTCGAAAGCTTCAACAACCATGACTATCTCAGCAGCATGCTTGGTTGCCCCCTCGGTGGTGGCTACTGGGAGCCTGCTGAGTGCATCGGCGCAGTTTTCAGTGCCCGGTCTGTGCCGAATTGTATAATCATAGGCAGCTAACGTGAATGCCCACCTCTGTATGCGGGCCGATGCATTTGCATTTATGGCCTTGTTGTCGGCCAAAAGGGATGTTAAGGGTTTGAGATCTGTCTCCAGCTCAAATTTCCTGCCAAACAGGTACTGGTGCATTTTTTTTACTGCATATACACATGCAAGCGCTGACTTTTCTACCATCCCGTAGCCCCATTCTGCCTGAGACAGACTTCTGGAAGCATAAGCTACCGGCTGTAACTGACCCTTGGCATTAACATGCTGCAACACACATCCGACCCCATAGGATGACACGTCGCACGTTAAAACAAGTTTCTTACATGGGTCATATAGCGTTAACAGATTGTTGGAGCATAACAAATTTCGTGCTCTATCAAAAGCCCTTTCCTGACTGTCCCCCCAGACCCATTCGCGACCTTTGCGTAGGAGCACTGTGTAGCGGCTCCAACAGCGTGCTCAATTTGGGAAGAAAGTTACCAAAATAGTTCAGGAGCCCCAGGAACGAACGAAACTCTGTCATGTTACGGGGTCTGGGTGCTCTCTGAAACGCCTCTGTTTTGGATGCAGTAGGTCTGATCCCGTCTGCTGCTACCCTCATCCCCAGGAATTGTACCTCTGGAAGACGCACTTCGCCTTTTTCAGTCGCAGACCTACCCGGTCCAGTCTGCGTAGCACCTCCTCCAGGTTGCAGAGGTGTTCTTCAGTATCACAACCCATGATGAGGATGTCATCTTGAAAAACCACTGTCCTTGGAATCGACTTGAGGAGGCCTTCCATATTTCGTTGAAAGATCGTGGCGGCGAGCGAATCCCAAACGGACATCTGTTGTACTCAAACAATCCCTTGTGTGCCATGATGGTGGTCAGCTTCTTCGACTCACTCGCCAGCTCCTGGGTCATGTAAGCTGAGGTCAGATCCAATTTTGAAAAAAGTTTGCCACCGGATAGTGTCACAAAGAGATCCTCCGCTCTCGGTAGTGGGTACTGGTCTTGGAGTGACACCCGATTGATGGTGGCCTTGTAATCACCACATATCCTGACCGACCCATCCACCTTGAGCACTGGCACAATCGGGCTCGCCCAGTTACTGAATTCGACTGGCGAGATGATGCCTTCCCTCAGCAGGCGGTCCAATTTGCCTTCTATCTCAGCAGGCACTGCTCTGGCCTTGTGGTGTACTGGCCTGGCGTCCGGGTTGATGTGAATCACTATCTTGGTCCCCATGAAAGTGCCAATGCCGGGTTGAAATAGTGAGTCAAATTTGTCCAGGACCTGTGAGCATGATATTCACTCCACAGAAGAAATTGCATTGACATCGCCCCCATTTCCAGTTCACGACAGCCAGCCAACTCCTCCCCAGCAGTGCGGGACCGTCCCCCAGGACAATCCAGAGTGGCAACTTGTTTTCCGAATCTTTGTGGGTCACGACTACTGTGGCGCTGCCTAGCACCGGAATGATCTCCTTTGTATATGTCCGTAGCTGTACGTCAATTGGCAATAATTTTGGCCTCCTGGCTTGGACGCCCACAACTTGTCGAACTGTTTAATACTTATCAGGGCATGGCTGGCCCCTGTGTCTAGCTCCATTGATACTGGGATGCCATTGAGGAGCACTTTCATCATTATCGGTGGCGTCCTGGTGTATGAACTGTGTCTGTGCTCCACATGAACTTGCTGAACTTCAGCTTCCAGTGAATTCCCCCAGTGTCCATTTGGCCTCGTAGGGCTTACATCGTCCCCGTCCTCCTCGTACATCAACCTGCCTGCAGGCTTCCTGCACATACGTGCCAAGTGACCGCTGACGTTGCAGTTTCTGTAGATATATTGCTGATACCTGCAATCTCTGGCTGTGTGTTTGCCTCCACACCTCCAACAGGAGCCGTTGTTGGAAACAAAAGGTCCATTACCAGTCGATCATCTCTGACTGTCTCTGTAACTGCCCTTAAGCACACCATTGACAGGAGTTGATGGCCCCATTACTGGCTGCATTGTCCCTTGCGATGACATGAATTTCCGTTCAGCTAGCCATTGTCCCTGTTGAATTACCCCTTTGGGTTCGACTACATGCTCGGGCATGTCCAATTGCCTCTGTCTGCTTGGAGAACTGTTAATAATGTTGACTCCCTGTTCATTTGCTGCGTTTAAACCACGATTTTTGTCAAACATCATTCTGGTCTCTTCCTCCCCTGAGATAAATGTTTGGGCCATCAAAGCTGCCGTTTCCAGGGTCAAGTCTTTGGTCTCAATCAGTTTCCTGAAAACCCCAGCGTGCCCGATGCCCTCAATAAAAAAGTCTCGCAGCATCTCCGCTCTGCATGCATCTGGGAACTTACATAGGCTCGCCAGTCGCTGGAGGTCTGCCACGAAGTCTGGAATGCTTTGCCCTTCTCGCCGCCGATGCGTGTAAAACTGACGTCTCGCCATGTGTATGCTGCTCACCAGTTTAAAGTGTTCCCCGATCAACTTACTGAGCTCTTCAAAAGTCTTGTCTGCCGGCTTCTCTGGCGCTAGAAGGTCCTTCATCAGGGAGTACGTCCTGGATCCACAAACCGTCAGGAGATGAGTCCTGCGTTTGTCGGCCGAATCCTGTCCCAGCCATTCCTTAGTGACGAAACTTTACTGTAGTCTCTCAATAAAAGCGTCCCAATCATCACCCACACTAGTACCTCTCATCTGTGCTGCTAGTGGCCATGCTTACGTGGTTTAAATCCCAGTTTCTCGTCGCCAATAATATGTCCTTACTATACAGTATAAATGCACACGAGGCCCATACTTTAGAGAAAGTCACTCTGTGACCAGTTACCTTTATTACCAAGATCTCAAGTGATGAAGGTGGGTGGAGCTTCCCCTTTTATACCTGAAAGTCCAGATTAGGAGTGTCTCCCACAAGTTCACCACCTAGTGGTCAGTGTTCTCATGATGTACAACTTAGGTCAGTTTATACATGGGTTACAATGACAGTTGAATACATGACAGTAACCACAAGTGATTGCTGTAGAAATGCAATTGGCTGATAAATATCCTTTAGGGAAGGAAACCTGCTGTCCTTACCTGGTGTGGCCTATACATGATTTCAGTTTGATACCAACATAGTTGACTCTTAACTGCCCTCTGGCAAGCCACTGAGCTATGTCAAGCCAAGATTGCAGTGGTTGAAGAAGAAAAATCACCACCTTGTCAGGCCAATAGGGTTCAGCAATAAATACCAGCCAGATCCTGAGAATGAATTTTTTAAATGTTCATTGTCAATGTAATAGAAAGAGTAATAATACCATTGCTATGTGCAATTTTGCTGCTAAGCAACAATATTTTATGTCATGCTCTGATGAAGATAGAAATAAGCGAATATCTTTAGTTATAATAAAAAATATTTAGATATATTATTAAATGATAAATGTGGATTTCAACTAAGACAGATGGTCAGGCAACATAAATAACTATCGGCAAAACTATTCAAATATATCCCTTCTGTATCAAAGTTTACCTGATATGCTCAAAGCAAAGTTTGCTAGCATTCCTCAATCTAGAACCTAATCAGAAAAAGCAAGAACTAAAAGTATACTTTTTGTGTTAGCTCGCCCATATTTCTGCTTGTGTTTGAAGAATTGCATTAATTGTGCATAAATACCCATTGCCTTAAGCTTTATGAATTATAATAAAGTATCACTTTTATTCCTGCTGTGCCAGTATTCTCGCATTATGCCCTAAGGAGATGTAATAGTCTTATATATGCTTCTTACTCTATGTTCTCATTAAGTTCAAAATAATTCACACAAAATATATGTAAGCTAACTGAAAGGAAGGGCTTGTCTCATGCCATTATCATCTCTAAATAGCTGCTATGTGACGCTTTTTCTTCATTTGTACCAGCAAGTGCCAGTGATTCTGAAAGGAGCGCTTATTAAGAACATACAGAGCACTATATAAAGCTACTAAGTATATGCATAAAAATAGATTATTCTGATATCAGTACTTTTATCCTGATCTAGTGCTTTTTTTTAAACTGACATTCTTTTCCCAATGATCTCCTCTCTTGAAAAGTTTATCATACAGATGCCAGGTGCCAGTTGCCCTCTGGTGCCGTATGCAGATGTTTTCATGTGTGAATCCAGATGGTGCATGCTGGCAAGCTATTTTATTGTAGAAAGCATCAGAACGATGCCCAAAACTGTCTTTACCTGATTTCCACATGTGTGTACTTTCTAGTAAGCATCCTTGGATAGAAATAAGGAACAAGAACCCTGGCTAAATTGATCTCCTTTTTCTCCTTAGTCTGGGATACTGAGCCAAATGTAGGACCTCCAACTTTGCTCCAGTTAAGATTCGATGATTCATCAGAATTCAGGAATCAAACCTGGCACCATCCTTATCTACTTAGGTCAGTACAAAAGCAAGTGGTGTATTTACCCACTGAGCTACTAGGGAGCCTTCAGATCCATTTGAAATGATATTGATGTCTTTTAACCTGTAAAACACAGCTATAAGTGGCTTTGAATGTCAGTCACCTTGTTATTGGTAGAGGGAGGGAATGCTTTTTAAAAGGAGGAACAAAGAGTGCATGCCGTAAATTTTCCAATCAAGTCTAAGATTGGGAAATATTTAGGGCACGGTTAGTGTATCAATGCTTCCTGATTTTTCAGATTCATTTACATAGTGTAGCAAATACCCAATATTGAGCCTCAGATTGGGAGCTCACTGGGGAGTGGGGAAGGTGGTGGAAAATTGCATGTAACCTTTAAAAAACTGCTTACAAGGGTTTGATGGCTAAATTCAAAGGAATGCGACCACTTAAATTGGTGAAGGCCCCCGCCCGCCCAAGTGCTGCCCAAAGGACCGCCGATGGCCGCCGAGGTACCTGACGGTACTTTGGGAGGGGTTTTCGTCAAAAAGGTCCTTGAAAGGGTGGCGGGCGGCAAAAGAGGGATTTACGCCGCCAATCTGGGCAGCAGCCAGCGGGAGCTAGGTGGCAAAGGTGCTTGCCGCCCAAGTGCCACCAAGGATGGAGTTGGGCCCACGGTGGGTCGAAGACCTAAAAAGGAAAATCATCCAAAAAAGAACATCAGAACACCTTCAGGGGACCCCATCCAGGTAAGTCGCTGTAAAGAAAAAATGTTTACTAATCTTTTTTTTTCAGTTCTTCATATGCACCATCGGGGATAGAACAGCCTCCAGCCAGCGGTCCTTCCCCGTTCTGGTGCCGACTCCTGCCGGCACCCACCCGCATCAATATGGCATCTCGGCGGGCGGGAGGTCAGTTGCACCACTCGGCCGTCTGCTGACGTCAGCGGACAGTTCCTGGCAGTTCTTCCCTCCCGCCCGCTCCAGCCCAAATGGAAAATGGCACTTGGAGCAACTTCAAGAGGAATGTTGGCGGCAGTGAGCGATAAGGCCATCAATTTCGGGCATTAGATCCCCACATCTGGAGATAAAAATGTTGGGAGCAATTACAAAGACTGCTTTTTAATGTATATTTCTGTCTTTGCAAAGGTTGGTTGAGTAACAAAAGTGTCTTGTCAAAACAAAATGGCTGACAAAAGTGGAGGCAGGAAACTGAGGGGGAGAAATTGGGGTCATTTGCGCTCCCGTTAGCGCCCCTGGGGGGCGCTAATGGGGCACAACCGACTTTGCATCCGGGCACAGCGTCGCTATCACTCCAGCTAAATTAGGCAGGAGTTTCGTGGTGGCGCTACAGTGTTGCGTTCCGATCTCCTGCGCCCGGAGATCGTGATGTTATCACTGTGCTCAGTGCCCCGTTAGCGACACGGACCCTAAATTGGGTATTGCCCCCTGAAGCTGTGGCGGGTGATGACATTGATAGCTTCAGGGGATGTGTACCAGGTGGCCGGCTGCTAGCGTGGTGAAATTTAAAGGGGAAGTGGCCGGCTACTCTTGGGCACCAATGCCAATTTGCACGGAGGGATCCGTGCCGCGAACGCTCAGCCCGGCAGTCTGCTTGAGTGCCGGGCTGCTCACACAACACCCCCACAGCTGGAGCCTTTTTATTATGCAGAGTATGCAGCTTGGGCCCTTTCCTTTAATTCAGCCCAGTGGCCCAGTGCTTAGCGCTGCTCAGCCATGCGCCCGGTTCCCGAACCATAGGCTCCGCTACCACCCCAGAAAGGAAGTGGAGCGCTTGATGTTGCACTCCACTTCCTTTCAGGAGCAGTAACCCCAATTTATCGCAAGAGGCGAGTCTTCTGCACCAGGTGCAAAGTCTTGAGCCTCGCATGTGTTACCGCCCCCAAATGGGGCGCTCCCAAATTTCTAGGCCTGAGTCTGTGACCAAATGATGGAGTCGTGCAACAATGGCAGTGGAGGTGGAGAAATGGTAGGATAGCACAATGGGTTTCAACCTTGTTTGTTTATCTTGATCAGCCAGACTCAAATCTATCCTGGGTTGATGGGATTAGCTATTTCTCTCCAACAACTGCAAGAGTTCTATAAGAAATTAATTTAGATAGTTTGAACTCAGTCCCTATTGAGTATGAGTTCATGAGACAAATCTGTCTACAACCAGCAAAAAATTGAAATCTGGGGGGAATTTTAACCTAAAAAACACAGGTGAGTTGGGGCGTGGGGTAGTTAGAGTGTTGAAAATGTGAATCCCAACCTGAACCTGCCTCCAAACCGCCCACTTTGGGTTTTAACAGAGGCAGGACAAGGGTGTGAGAAGCCAATCAGCTGGCAGGAGGTGGGTCGTCTATTTAAATATTATAATGAGGCTGGAAGCCTCGGGGCTGAAATTGCCCCTTCCGATAAGGCCTCTGGCTGCTTGAAAGCGGCGGCCACAGGATGGCACGGAATGGCCACCAACTCTCCACGGAGGGGGCCACCATTTTGTAAATTGCCCTTCGTGAGTTTTGGAGCAGTGCCCAGGACCGCTTTGCCCGTTTTCCCGCCGTGGTGTGCATGCGCCAACCCCTTACTGACTGGCGAGGACCCCCTTGCAAAATTGCCCCTTTCCTGGTATTGCCCCGCAGGAGTGCCCCGCCGCCGATCAGTGCCCCCGACAGCTTTTGCTGTTGGTACACTCTCTGTGGCAGCCCTGTCGCCCTTAAAGTGGAGGGCGACTGCTTCGGCCGCCATGTTATTTTTTGGGTTCAAGGCTGCTGGCCTGGCCGAAACCCTCCCTGGAGGCCCAGTGTTTGCCACTAAAGTGGCTGCAGAGTTCGCAGCGGTTCTCCCCTTCCACTTCGCCTCTCCCCACTTCCGCTCCCATCATGATTACACGAAAAAAATCCCCGAAGTGCTGAATTTCGACGGAAAGACCGCCTTAATGCATGGGGCGGCCAGAACACATCAAAAAACGATAGGTGCGCCTCGTTTCCAGCGGTGGGCAATTTCGGCCCCCTCTTTAATCACCATTTTGTGTTTAACTTAAGCTGGTCGGGTTTTGCACACCTCGTGAAACCCGCCAGCTAAAGCAAGGCGAGGACTGCTGCATCTAGGAGTTAATTTTAAATTGGGGATTGACAGATTTTTGTTAAGCGAAAGTATTAAGGGATATGGGCTAAAGGCGAGTATATGGAGTTAGGTCGCAGATCAGCCATGATCTCATTGAATGGCGGAACAGACGTGAGGGGCTGAATGGCCTAATGCTGTTCCTATGGGCCCAAGTTTCGGCTCGAGTTGCTCCTATTTTTTTGGAGCATTAAGTTGAGCATGGAGTATCTTAGAAATTGCAATTCTCGGCATTTAGTTTGCTCCAGTTCTAATTAGTTAGAATAGTTTTGTTTTAGTAGTTTTTTTTTCAAAAAGGGGCGTTACCAGCCACTTACGCCTGTTTTGCAAGTTTAGGCAGCGAAAAGTTACTCCAAACTAACTTAGAACGGAGTAAGTGTCGATTTTTGTTCGCTCAGACAAACCTTGCCTACATTTTATGAATTAGGTGCAGGGAGCGAGAGATGGGGGGCGGGGGGGGACGGACGGGGGAAGGGAAGTTAGAGGGAAGTTAGGGGATTTTACAAGCATGAAACACTTCACTTTTACCAATAAAGAGCCATCATCAATAATAAATGATAAATAAATCAATAAATAATAAATAAAATTTTCCTACCTCTCCATCGAAGCAGTGGCAGCAAGCACCGAGCTGCAATCTTTCGGCCATTCGGCCAGAGGATAGGGGAAGCCTGACAAACACCGGGAGGAAGAGCCAGCCAGCCAGCCAGCCAGCCAGCCAGCACCTTTGAAAGTTTAATTTGTACTTCAAGTGTGGGTGCTGCATTATCAACACCACGAATTATGCAATGGTTCTCTGTCAATTCGCTACATAGGAGAGAATTGATTAGAGCTCACCACACCAGGAACGACATAGCCCACAGGCTGATGGGCAGGAGGCCTTACCTTCGTCGGCAACATCGAGTCCGCATTTGTACCTGGATATGAGCGAGGCTGTTGGGTCAAAAGGCTGCATTTCTGCAGAGAAGTTGTCGTTGAGATCTGTGATAGGCTGAGAGCAGATTTGCAGCCCAAAAGCAGAACGCCGACTGCCTTGTCTGCTGAAGTGAAGGTAACAGCTGCACTTTTCTTCTATGCCTCGGGATCGTTTCAAGCTACAACTGGAGATGTGTGCACCATCTCTCAACGTGCAATACATGCCTTCGTTCACCAGGTCACGGCTGCACTGTATGCATGGAGGAATGACTTCATCAAGTTCCCAATGACTGGCCAAGCAATGCATGAGAGGGCTGTGGGGTTCTTGAAGATTGCTGGCTTCCCAAAGGTACAGGGCTGTATTGATTGTATCTACATCGCCTTGCGAGCACCTGTGGAGGATGCCGAGCAGTTCAGGAATAGAAAAGGTTTCCACTCCATTAATGTGCAGCTCGTGTGTGACAATATACAGCACATTATGTCAGTCGATGCAAGATACCTTGGCAGCAGCCATGATGCATTCATCCTACACAACAGCGTTATATCTGACATGTTTGAGCAGCAGCCAGAAGGGCAGAGCTGGCTACTGGGAGACAAAGGGTACGGCCTCGCCACCTGGCTCATGACGCTCCTACATGTAACATGGAAGGAAGCTGACCATCAGTACAACATGGCGCACATTGCGATGCGCAGCATCATAGAGAGGACCATTGGCATCTTTAAACAGTGATTCTGATGCCTGGACCATTCCGGAGGCCACTTGCAATAGTCCCCTGAGATTGTCGGTCAGTTCACTGTGGTGTGCTGCATGCTGCATAACTTAGCCATCATGAGGCAGCAGGAGCTGTTAGTGGAACCAGAAGACCCATATGAGGTGAGAGTGCCTGATGATAGTAATTTGGAAGAACAGGATGAGGATGATGACGACGATCAGGAAAGCATGCAAGTGCCTGATGCCGGAGCATAACGTCGGAGGAGGGCGGTCCATCGTGTTCCTTTAATGATTGCTCGAGCCCTGCGCAAGCAGCTCATCCGTGAACGCTTCAATTACTGATGCCTGAGGGCTCAGCGACAACTGTTCCACATGGACATGTTTATTTTTTGGAGTTGTTCCTATGTTGTGTTGTGTTAATAGAACATGATTCAGTTTTAATGTAAAAATATTTTATTGAAAAGTTCACAATGTATTGCATGTTAGTGTAATAAAATATTTGTTGTATCAAACTTTACTTTAATATGACTCTTTAAGATCACTTAAAAACTTTAAGATCACTTTTTAGGTGCAAAATTAAATAACTTACAAAATGTGAGAACATTTACACTCTAAGATCACTTAAAAACCCTAAGATCACTTATAAGTTGTAAAGTTACAAAACAATTTCAATTTGAAAAAGTTACTACAGTTACATCAAGAACAAGAACAAAAGCAGCAAAGAAAGGTACCATCTCTCATCCACATCTCGGTGAATGTTCACTTCTTCATGTGGGTGTCATTTGATTGGTTGGGCTGTGTGCCCTTATTGCAGCAGCTACCTCACCCAGGCCCTCCCTGATGGCCTGTGCCATCACTTGCACTCCCTCTGACATTCCTTCCCTCATTTCCCGTGTCATTACTGCTATTTTTCCCATCAGTACCGTTACCTCTTCCCCCACCGCACTGACGCTGCCCACGAGTGATCGGGTAAGGTCATTGCTCTGCCACAACCTGACCCACATCTGGTGCACGCTGCATCTCAGGAGAGCGTGTTTCCAATCTCCTTCTCCTCTGCCTGGGTCGGCCTCGTGGCACCACGCCAGTGGGGGGCGCAGGCTGGGACTGTGGGGCCCTGGGTGTTGCAGGCAGCACCACTCCAGTGGGAGGCGCAGGCTGGGACTGTGGGGCCCTGGGTGTTGCAGGCAGCACCACTCCAGTGGGAGGCGCAGGCTGGGACGGTGGGGCACTGGGTGTAAAATGCTGCATTACACCACCACCACCAGTACCACTGGGAACCGCAACGTCGGAATCTGTGAAACCATAGAATGTCGGACCAGAATCTATGCAAGTGTTTCAAACACTGATGTCTGCTAATGTGGGTTGATACATATAAGTTCAAAAGTTTCCCCTGAAGACATTTCAGTCAAACCCTGCACCCACCCTTGGTCTGGATCATCCACATCTGGTTCTTCTTCAGGATCTTCAGGATCTTCAGGATTGGCATCATCTTCTGCAAAATATAATAACAGTCAAATGGTTAGCAGCACAGGAGGGGGCAGGATGGGTGGCATGAGTAGTCTCACACATAGCAGGCCAGGCAGCAGGTTGATTTGAAGGGCCACAATGCAGTTTCAGGACTTACCCTTTCCCTCGTGTGTGGGCCCAGCTTGTGCTGTACTGATTGCTTTTCTCCAGGTACGACTCATCAAAGCAGCGACCCTCTGTTCCAAGGGTGTCAGTGGATGCAGATTTGGCATGCCTCCTCCTGTTCGAGTTCTTTTCCTTTTGTTGTGGGCCAATTTCTTCTGCAAAGATTAAACTATAACTTTTTACAGAGTGCGTCTTTCTGCAGGGTGGACATATACAGATGGTTATATTTACAATTGAGATTCCATTGAAAAATGAAAATATTACTTACACTAACTACTTGACCAAGGTCGTGCCATTTCTTTTTACACTGGCTTCCAGATCTCCTGGTATTCACCATTGCGCAGTAATCTTCTGCAAATTGGTTCCAGCATTTCTTCATTTCTTTGGGTGGCACTTTTGTGTGACCTCTGTTGCTGGTATCCAGCTCCTGCCATCTCTGCTTAATGATATTAACTAGTGACCCCACTTCCTCATGCAAGAAATTCTTCGTTCTTGGTGGACATTGTTCCATTGCTGTATTGAATTGACACTCAATGATTTTTCAAAACACACAGTCCTTATATTGCATGTACCTATGCAGCACTCCTTCTGGAAGTTTAGCAGCAACAAATAGCACTTACTGATTCCAGTAGCTGATTTCTTCCACAGTACTGCTAACAGCACTCCTTCAGGCACAAAAAATCAGTCAGAAGGCTTTGCACAGCTCCACACACCCAAAAATCACTTTTCTGCATGTCCCTTTAAAGATGGCCGATTGCCAATGTTTATGTGCCATTGTGCATGCGCGCATGCTCCAAAGCGCATGTGCAACTCTGCCGGCACTCAAACTGACGCTGGGCCCTAGCCCCGTCACCCTGCCGGCAGTGCTTGCTCAGAACGCGTTTGCTCCGCGCCCAGCAGCTCCTGCTGCGTCGCGCTGAGTTGGAAACGAGCCTACAGATATCGGAGAATCGCGAGGTAAGTATTTGGCGCTTTTTGAGTTCTAGAAATTAGGTGGGCTTCTCCGAGGTGCACCATTCTACCGGGGATCCGAAACTTGGACCCTTGGTTCCTATGTTCCTAAATGAGGAAAACCATGATTTTTCGAGGTTCGCCTGGGAAATATTACGATAATGTCCTCGCACCCAAGAAATGGCTTTTGGCTTTTTTCGCTTGAAGCTTGGTTGTGCTAGTTTCTGGATTGTTTCTCCAATAATTGCATTGTTACTTTCTGGCGGGGTGGGGGGGTGGTGGAGGGAGGGCGGGGGATTGCACTTTGCTTGGCGTATTTGTTTTTTCTTTTGTTTTTGACCTTTTTTTGATTGACTTGTTTTTTTCTATCATAGCATTTTGGAGAGCTTAAAACTCATCATCAGCACCCTAAAATATTAGGAGGGCCAATCCTGGAATTTGTCTTGCCCTTCATGAGCTTGAGGATGAGGAAGAACTGCAGAAAAATGATCAGAGGGACATTTTACGTTCTTTCATCGCTCCTGCCGCCCAATTAAAATTCTTCTCAAGCCCGATGTTATCTTCCTCATCGAAATAACTTTCCTTTCTACTCCCTTAGCATATGCACAAAATAATTCATCCGCTGTGACTTCAATAATCATCTAAACTTCCCTATCCTCCTGTCATCTGACTTCTTTGCCTTCCTATCATAACTCAATCTCAGTCTTCACACATGTAAAGTCCTGTTCCCTCAGTACAGATTCACACGAGGCATGTAGTGAAGTCAAAGTCACTCTGGACCTGCACCTTTTATTTCACAGCTCTGGAAAGCTGCACTTGCCTGAGACCTGTGCTTATATACCTGTCTCTTGCAAGTGCACCCCCGGTGGTAAGGTATGCTGGTGGTTACAGGTCATATCTTATTACAGTCATGTATAGCATGTTGGGATACAGTTATATATAATAATGTAAGATACATGACATCACCCTCCCCCAAGGTCTTATTGTCTTTATAAGTTCAGTCTCTCAGGTGGTCTACGCTCTCGCGTGGAGCGTCTGAGTTGTGGTTCAGTTGTTTGCCTTGGTGTCTGTTTTTCTTTGGGTGTGGTTGCTGGTATCTCGGCTGGGCTGTCTGTTTCGATTGGTGTGATTGTTGTTGACTCACCTGGGCTGTCTGTTGGGATTGACTTTCCTCAGGTTGTTCCCTCTGTCTGTCCACCAGGTGTGGTGCGAGTTCCATATTGTAGTCTGCCTCTGGTTCCACAGTGCTGTTGGTAAATCTGCTTTTGACTTGGTCTACATGCCTCCGGCAGGTTTTGCCATTGTTCATTTGAACTACCAGTAGCCTGTTTCCTTCCTTGCCCGTTACTGTCCCTGCAAGCCATTTGGGACCCCTGCCATAGTTTAGTACAAACACTTTGTCCCCTGTCTCATTCCATCTCCCCCTCGAACTTCTGTCATAGTAGTCAGTCAGCTTACGACGCTTTGCCTCAACGATTTTGTGCACGTCTGGGAGGATTAATGAGAGCCTTGTTTTTAAAGTCCTTTTCATCAACAGTTGCGCGGGAGGGAGCCCAGTCAGTGAGTGCGGACGAGATCTGTATGCCAACAGCAGTCGCGACAGATGACCCTGCAGCGTGGAACCTTGGATTTTAAGCATGCCTTGTTTAATGATTTGCACTGCTCTCTCCGCCTGGCCATTGGAGGCCGGCTTGAACGGTGCCGTCTTGACGTGATTTATGCCGTGGTCAATTATAAAGTCTTGGAATTCTGCGCTGGTGAAGCACGGACCATTGTCACTGACTAATATGTCAGGGATTCCGTGAGTTGCAAACATGGTTGTGAGGCTATCCACAGTGGTGGAGGTTGTGCTTGAGTTTAAAATGGTGCATTCGATCCACTTTGAAAATGCATCTACAACTACGAGGAACATTTTGCCCATGAATGGGCCCGCATAGTCTACGTGCACCCGCGACCACGGTTTGGTAGGCCAGGGCCAGGGACTCAGTGGAGCCTCCCTGGGGGCATTGCTGAGTTGGGCACAAATGGTGCACCTTCGGACGCAGAGCTCCAAGTCTGCATCAATACCAGGCCACCAGACGTGGGATCTGGCTATGGCCTTCATGAGAACGATCCCCGGGTGCTCGCGGTGGAGCTCCCGGACAAATGCCTCTCTGCCTCGCAAAGGCATGACTACTCGGCTGCCCCACATCAGGCAGTCTGCTTGTAGTGATAGCTCTTGCATGCGCCTGTGAAAGAGTTTGAATTCCTCGGGGCAGGCATCGCGAGCCTCTGCCCAGTCACCGGTTAGGACACATCTTTTTACTAAGGATAACGTGGGGTCGCTGGCCGTCCAGGCTTTGATTTGGCGAGCCGTCATGGGCGAACCTGTGGACTCAAAGGCATTGATTGCCATGACTATCTCACAGTCCTGTTCATCAGACCCTTCCGTGGTCGCCAGGGGTAGCCTGCTGAGCGCGTCGGCACAGTTGTCTGTGCCTGGTCTGTGCCTTATGGTATAGTCGTAGGACGCCAGCATGAGTGCCCACTGTTGAATTCGCGCCGAGGCGTTGGCGTTTATTGCCTTGCTCTCGGATAGGAGGGACGTGAGGGGCTTCTAACGCGAACTTGGCCCTGAAAAGGTATTGGTGCATCTTTTTGTCACCGTACACGCACGTGAGCGCCTCCTTCTACCATTCCGTACCCGCACTCCGCCCGCGAAAGTGACCTGGAGGCATAAGCTATGGGTTGTAATTTGCCCGCACTATTGACATGTTGCAAAACGCACCCGACCCCATACGCTGACGCATCGCATATGAGAACTAGCTTTTTACCTGGATCAAAGAAAATCAAAACACTGTTGGAACACAGAAGATTGTGTGCCTTATTGAAGGCGCGTTCCTGGGCGTCCCCCCAAAACCGATCGCACCCCTTCCTGAGTAGCACGTGGAGAGGCTCCAGCAGCGTGCTTAAGTTCTGCATAAAGTTCCCAAAGTAATTGAGTAGCCCAAGAAAGGCGTGCAGTTCTGAGACATTCTGGGGCCTGGGTGCCAGGCGAATTGCTTCTGTTTTGGACTCTGTTGGACGGATTCCATCAGCGGCAATCCTTCTGCCCAAAAATTCAACCTCGGGTGCGAGAAACAGGCACTTGGATTTCTTGACTCGTAGGCCTACCCAATCCAACCACCTTAGTACTTCCTCCAAATTACGGAGATGGGAGTCGGTGTCCCTGCCCGTGATAATATGTCGTCTTGAAATACAACCGTCCCCGGAATGGACTTGAGCAGACTCTCCATGTTGCGCTGCCGACCTGATGCTGAATGGGCATCGATTGTACATGAAAAGGCCTCGATGTGTGTTGATGGTGGTGAGTAGCTTGGATTCCTTGGTCAATTCTTGCGTCATATACGCAGATGTGAGCTCTAATTTTGAGAAAAGTTTACCTCCAGCCAATGTGGCAAATAAGTCCTCTGCTCTGGGCAGCGGGTACTGGTAGGGAGACTCTGTTTATAGTAGATTTGTAGTCCCCACAGATTCGTACGGATCCATCAGGCTTCATGACTGGGACGATGGGACTTGCCCAGTCGCTAAATTCCACAGGTGATATAATGCCTTCCCGCAGAAGCCTGTCTAGTTCGTGTTCAATCTTTTCCCTCATCACAAAGGGTACAGCTCTGGCCTTGTGATGGACCGGTCTAGCATCCTGTGTGATGTAGATTTTGACTTTGGCCCCTTTGAAAGTGCCCACACCTGGCTGAAAGAGATGTTCAAATCGCTTTATAACTGTTGAGCAGGAGATCCGTTCCTCTAATGACATGGCATGGACATCATCCCATTTCCAGTTTAGTTTTGCCAGCCAGCTTCTCCCCAGCAGTGCTGGGGGGTCTCCGGGGACAATCCACAGGGGAAGTCGGTTCACTGTCCCTTTGTGTGTGACAGAGAGCATGGCACTGTCGAGGACTGGTACAATTTCTTTGGTATAGGTCCTTAGTTTGGTGTCGACCCTTGTGAGTTTTGGTCTGTCTCTTTTATGCGGCCACAGTTGTTCAAATTGTTGAGCGCCCATGAGAGATTGACTCGCTCCTGTATCCAGCTCCATGTTGACAGATATCCCGTTGAGTAGGACCCTCATCATTATAGGAGGCGTCCTGTTGTAGGAGTAGCGGCCATTGATCGTGTTGACCCGCTGTACATCGGTGTCCCGGGTACTGTCCCCACCGTCTTCTGGTCCGCTTTCCGACCCATCCGATTCGTATACCAGCCGAGCTGCCGTTTTTTTGCACATGCGGGCCAAATGCCCTATATATTCACAATTTCTGCAAACAGCCTGCTTAAATCGACATTCCCTTGACGAATGCCCACCCCCACACCTCCAGCACAGACTGCTTGCAAAGAATGAGCTGCGTCTGGCTGATCTCTCTTGAGCTTCTCTCAGTTTGTAGTTGATTGCTCTCATTGTGGGTTGATGAGGTGTGAACGGCCGTTCCTGTGGCCCTTGATGGCTTCTGTTGCCACTGCTTGCTGTCGAAAGCCTGTTCTGCCGGTTTTGTCTGTGTGTGGGGGTAGTAGCTTTTCTAATGCTGTGAACTCCTTGTTCCATTATTTCGTTAGTTGTCGCACCTGCATTGTAAATCAACCTCGTTTCTTCTTCCCCTGCCAAGAATGTCTGTGCAACCAGTGCTGCTGCCTCTAAGGTCAGGTTCTTGGTCTCTATGAGCTTTTGGAATATGCCTGCGTGGCCTATTCCTTCAATGAAAAAGTCTCTCAGCATTTCTCTCCTCAGTTCATCAGAGAACTCACATAAACTAGCCAACCTCCGAAGTTCCGCCACGAAGTCGGGTATGCTCTGGCCCACGCAGCGTCTGTAGTTGTAGAACCTGTGTCAGGCCATGTGTAGGCTGCTCGCTGGCTTCAGGTGGTCTCTTACCAGTGTGCTCAATTCTTCAAACGACTTGCTTGCTGGTTTCTCAGGTGCCAACAGATCCTTCATTAAAGCGTATGTTTTCGAGCCACAGCTGGTCAAGAGATGGGCTCTTCTCTTGTCTGCCTTATCGTCGCCTAACCAGTCTTTGGTTACAAAGCTTCGCTGGAGCCTTTCTATAAAGTCCTCCCAATTGTCTCCCGCATTGTACTTTTCATCTGATCCGTTGTTCACCATTCTGTGGATTCTGTAATCCCGTAACTCGTCGCCACTGTAAAGTCCTGTCTCCTCAGTACAGATTCACACGAGGCATGTAGTGAAGTCAAGGTCACTCTGGGCCTGCACATTTTATTTCCCAGCTCTGGAATGCTGCACTTGCCTGAGACCTGTGCTTATATACCTGTCTCTTGCAAGTGCACCCCCGGTGGTAAGGTATGCTGGTGGTTACAGGTCATATCTTATTACAGTCATGTACAGCATGTTGGGATACAGTTATATATAATAATGTAAGATACATGACAACACAAATTCCTTCACACCTACTTACAGCCACCCCTTAGATCTTGTCATCCCTCTTGGTCTATCCACTCCCAAAGTTTACCTCTGACCACTGCCTTTTTTCAATTACCACCTACATCCCTTACCTTCCATTACCCCCACAATTCTCACCATCACTTGTGGAAAAATCTCACCCCAGTTCCTTTAAGAATTTACTTTCAATATCCTAAATCCCTCTTCTATGACCCTCCATCGATCACAATACCTCTCAGCACCTCTGCTATGCCTGAGTCATGGCCTACAACACCTGCCATTTCCTCTGCCTACTATGTTGGAAACTGGAGCACATGGGCATTAAGTAGGGGAAAATCAATTTCAAAACTTTCAGGCGATGAGGAGAGAAGAAAATTATGGAAAGAGAAGAGAAAAAAGTGTCTGCTAATTCAGTATCAATCGATTGGTACCCATTTGCAGAAAGTTATGTGTTGCGGGTCCATACCAACTAGAAACTAGATTGAAACAGGCCTAAATGATTTCATATAGGATCTTTACAATGAACATAGAGATGAGATTTTCATTCTATCCCTAAGGTTTAGATTCAAGCCCAGGTCTTAGATGGGAAAGAACAGTGTTGTAATCCACTGCACTACTGTCTCTCCTGAATGTCATCTCACTAATTGCCTAATGGTTGGTCCTCTTTTCCCACCACTACCATAAGTAGCACACAAAATTCCCTCGAGTGTTATTGCAGGTCATGAAATATGCTGATTAGACCATCGGCTATGCCAGAAATCAACCTATGACCACATCAGGGCTATTTAAACTTAGCATTAGCACTAAAAAGATGATTTTCTAACTGCGTTCCAGGTAGGGGCCTCATCTGTTGGGAATGCATGTTGGAAATTCGATGTGCACTGTGCATAAAGGCTCTGCAGTAGAAACCAGAAGATTACCACTTAAAAGAATAAATGGGGAGGTTATAAGATTTTTTGTCATGCAAAAGATTTTAGAATACTGAATATGTTACCTCAAATAGCTATTGAAACCAATTCCATCACGACATTTATGAGAGAAATAAGTAAACAATTGAAGACAAAAATATTCAAGGGTACAGGGAAAGAGTAGGGAAATGATGCAGGAGCAGGTTGCTATAATGTAGAACTCGTACTGCCAAAAGCACAATGGGCTGAAATTTTTGTGATTCTGTGATATCACTTCAGATTTAACTGAAGCAATAATTGTCTGACCAAAGAACATTAAACTACTAGTTTTTATAAGTGGATTTTTAAAAGTATATCATTTATTTTTTGAAAGCATGAACTTTCAGTTTCAGAATTCCTACTAACCATAGAAGCATGGAGTTGCTAAAATATGAACATTAAAAGAGCTCACAACAGAAACCTAACTTTCTATTCTATTATCTAAAATTGCCTCAATTGCCTCAGTGAATCTGCTGTATCGGTAGGGTGAAGCAAGTAACTCGAATGCTGGACCACTCCATTAACCTTCCTTTTGTTAATATAAAATACATTGATCTTTGCAAACGGACTGCAGCAGGTCATGTATTTATGACAACTTTAAAGTGCAACCCTGCGGAGATTGACAAAAATAGATTGTTTTTAATTTCTTTGTGTCCTTTAATACTTTCCATTTAATGCCTACATTTATTCTGCTGATGAAACTCTCCAAATGTCCAATTAAATCTTTTTTATAGCCCAGCATTTCAGTACAGATTTTGAGCATTTTCTTTCTGTTGTATAAGTACTACTTTGCCCGTAATAAAACTATTCCATCATAATCAGTGGAGGCTGGAAATCTGTAGACCTTTTCTTTTTGGTTTTACACTGGTATTCTGTTACAATTCAAAATATAAGGATAACACTGTCATATTTAGCAACACAGTGCATTAATGCTGCAAAGGAGGGTTGATGGGAATGTACTAGCTGTCATCACGAAATTAAAGGTGAAGATGCAGAGGCTGGAGCTCTGAGAGAAGCAACAGAAATGATATAGATAAGATTAGTGACATATGTAGGGGCAGAGATAGTGTGTGACACGGTCTACCCAGTTGAACAAGCTGAAGCCACCAGTAATAGAAAGAGCGTGTTTTACCTAATCCTCTCAGATAAGCTGTTCCATCCAGAATTATCACACCACAATCTTCAGGGTATGAGACTGAAAATGAAGTTTCAAACAGCTTTGATTCCTTTCCCATAAATGAGAAACTGTCAGATGGAACTTTATTTATTTTCAGCTCCCTTTGAAACACCCTTCAAGAGTGCCAATATATCAGTAACTAATGCATAAAGCCTCCTGCACTGATTGACAGAACATGATATAAAGCAACTCATATTTGACATATATAACACTTTTTCATTGAAAAGAAAAATGTTACATGTGAATAAAATATATTTTAAAATTTACTATTTAATTCAGTTGAGATATATATGAAATACAGTAGCAGTGGAT
Organism: Pristiophorus japonicus; assembly: GCF_044704955.1. Taxonomy (NCBI): domain Eukaryota; kingdom Metazoa; phylum Chordata; class Chondrichthyes; family Pristiophoridae; genus Pristiophorus; species Pristiophorus japonicus. The sequence continues at coordinate 115,256,504 of NC_091977.1, read as the reverse complement.
CACAGTGCTCACAGTGAGTTGGAGGATACACTGTTTTATAATAATAGAGGTGTCATAACTGGAATGCTATGCCACGTAATAAACATAGAAACATAGAAAATAGGTGCAGGAGTAGGCCATTCGGCCCTTCGAGCCTGCACAACCATTCAATGAGATCATGGCTGATCATTCACCTCAGTACCTCTTTCCTGCTTTCTCTCCATACCCCTTAATCCCTTTAGCCGTAAGGGCCATATCTAATTCCCTCTTGAATATATCCAATGAACTGGCATCAACAACTCCCTGCGGCAGGGAATTCCACAGGTTAACAACTCTCTGAGTGAAGAAGTTTCTCCTCATCTCAGTCCTAAATGGCCTACCCCTTATCCTTAGACTGTGCCCCCTGGTTCTGGACTTCCCTAACATCGGGAACATTCTTCCCGCATCTAACCTGTCCCGTCCCGTCAGAATCTTATATGTTTCTATGAGATCCCCTCTCATCCTTCTAAACTCCAGTGTATAATGTCCCAGTTGATCCAGTCTCTCCTCATATGTCAGTCCAGCCATCCCTGGAATCAGTCTGGTGAACCTTCGCTGCACTCCCTCAATAGCAAGAACGTCCTTCCTCAGATTAGGGAACGTCCTTCCTCAGATTAGGGGAACGTCCTTCCTCGGAAAAGAACCTACATTTATAAAACACCTTATTGTGAATCTCAGAAATATCACAAAATGATTCACATACAATTAATTACTTTGAAGTGCAGTCCCTTGTTTTATAGGGCAAATGTAGCAGCCAAATTGCACACAGCAAGATCCGACAAACAGAATGAGCAGTTAATCTATGTTTGGTGGGTTTGGTTGAGGGAGGACTATTAGCCAGGATTCTAGGAGAAGCAGCTGTTCTTCTCCCATCAATGCAGGCTGAGACATTTAAGATCCACCTGAACCTGCAGATGCAACCTCAGCAAATTCAGAAATCACAGCATGGTTACTGTGATGAGTGTGCATCCACGATTTCCTAATTTGTGCTCCCAGTGGGAAAGGCTTTGCCTTGAGAGTGCACATTCAGAAGATATGTTATTATTAGATGAAATATAAGTGCAAATCATGCTGGTTCTATAACAGGTTGGTGATCCACTCTGCCGGTTTACTGCCTAGTGCTGAAAGTGAAAATTACTCCCATTGAGTGAATTAGTCAAATTGCATTTTTATTGTAATCTGAGATTTTTAACAATATTTTAGAGATTGAATTTTGTTCCTCTTTTGTGAAAACTGTAAATCAGCGACTTCGATTATTGTTATATGTTCCTTTCTTACCATTTTGTAAAGGGAAGAATACACAGCAAATTGGTAGACAAGCTACATCAGGTTGGAGGTAGGTGCCTTGCATTTAACAGCACGAGAGGGAGGGTCCTGGTCCGGAGCTGCACTGGCAGGTGACCTCAATGTTTCTGGAGTATAGAACCATTACATGGATCTGATGGTTTCTTATTATTGTGGAAAGAGAAACAGGAGTTTGGCAACACTGGGAATAGAATGTGGGGTCTGGCAGCATAGAAGTGATTTGAGGGAGAGGAATTTGGAAATAAGTTTATAACAGATCTCCCTAGAGACAGTGAAGTAATTGTTTTCAAACATACCTTGTAAAAGATTCAAAATGTTATACTTTATCCTGTTTCCCTGTTCTGTGTGTGGAAGTGGGAGGGGATCACATCTCTAGTGAAAGTATTTGGAGGGAAATGTATAAGGCCCAGAGATTTTGAAGCAAATGTTTTTTTGATTGGTTCCAGCAGGATTGTTGCAGAAAGAGCAGAAATTAGGCTGCCACCTGGATATTGAGGGTTTGGACTTGCCTGGAGTTCCCTGTGGCCTTGTTTTGAGGGCAAAGGCTCTGTCCAACTCAAACAAGGCCACTGATGTGGAGGTGGTGGGGCCAGGGGTAGGAGATTCCAAGGCTGGGAGTTTCCACATCCCCAACCTTGGATGCAAGGTCTGGTGGCTTGTTGGCTGATATGCTGAGAAGCAAGAGATGTACCGGTCTCACCGGTGGTGGGAGTGTGGGCCACATGGAGGTGGGGGTGGGAATTCAGACTTAATTCATGATCGGGACCCCTGACAAGAATATCAGTTAATTTTAATTGATTTTTTTACGAGCCACTTTGGTAAATAGGTCACTGAGGACAGTTTGTCATTTTGAGGAGGCTCTTGACATCCTTCACTGGCCCAGCCAGCAACTTTTCACCTTGCGGCCTCCTGTAGCAGGCAGGCACCTGAAAACATAGTGAGGCAAAATTGGTAATGCAATGGGTTTTTCATATATTTCACTATTAAGAAAGTTGCCATATAGTATATATATTACACAGAGATGTAATATGTTTGGGTATTGTAGCACGCTGCATGTTGCTGTAAACCAATTTTTGGGGCAGTTGTCTCCTCTTCTCCAAACAGTGTTGATTTTTGCTGTAGTATGGTTCCACAGGTACTGGTAACCTTTTGTTACCTAGCCCAAGTGGCCATTCATATTGTGTGTCAACCTAGACCATAAGTGTCAACACGCTACTTGGTCATGTTGGATATCATGGAGAATCACATCTTGTTCAAATCTGATGTTCATACAATTGCAATACCCAGTATGTGTGACAGATAATTGATCGGGAGCGGGAAACTTGGCTGATTTTTCTCTTTTCTGAACCAGATGCACTGAGTCATAGAAACATAGAAACATAGAAAATAGGTGCAGGAGTAGGCCATTCGGCCCTTCTAGCCTGCACCGCCATTCAATGAGTTCATGGCTGAACATGCAACTTCAGTACCCCATTCTTGCTTTCTCGCCATACCCCTTGATCCCCCTAGTAGTAAGGACTACATCTAACTCCTTTTTGAATATATTTAGTGAATTGGCCTCAACAACTTTCTGTGGTAGAGAATTCCACAGGTTCACCACTCTCTGGGTGAAGAAGTTTCTCCTCATCTTGGTCCTAAATGGCTTACCCCTTATCCTTAGACTGTGACCCCTGGTTCTGGACTTCCCCAACATTGGGAACATTCTTCCTGCATCTAACCTGTCTAAACCCATCAGAATTTTAAACGTTTCTATGAGGTCCTCTCTCATTCTTCTGAACTCCAGTGAATACAAGCCCAGTTGATCCAGTCTTTCTTGATAGGTCAGTCCCGCCATCCCGGGAATCAGTCTGGTGAACCATCGCTGCACTCCCTCAGTAGCAAGAATGTCCTTCCTCAGGTTCCAATTATAATGCTCCGACTGTGCCTCTTTCCTTGCTAAGATTGACTAACTCTGCACAAAATGCGAATTAAATCTGGTCTAAAATCCTCAATGTTACATCAGACAGTGCCTTTGACCATTAGGATATGTCATAGGGCAGTCTTATATATTATTTTTAATAAAAGATCTGGGATATTTTAAAAATCTGTTTTTGTATGTCATTCTTTTGATAACTTGGGATAATCCTAAACACCGTTCTTGCTGGAATGTTCTCTCTAGGTGTTCTCCAATGTTAACACCTACAATGATATCAACAGGATGTCTCATTTCAGTAAGATTTTTGTGATGTTCTGAATTAATTAAAATATCTGTTTGGATAAACAATTGATGGATGGATAGGTGCAAAATAAGCAAATATTTTATTGAAGTATTAATTAAATCTGAGACATGTATAATCTATAATTAGAAAACTAATAGGTTGAGGGTTACCAAAGTAACTGAGATTGCTTTATGATGGCCAGAATTGAAGGCTGATTACATTATTGTACACTCAAGCAATAGGTTAACACTGATAGCTCTAAAATTTCTGTCAATATTTTGTTGTTATGATGTTCAGCTAAGTTTATTTATTATAATGGGGGGAAATGTTTATGTTGGAGAATCCTCTGATAGAATGTAATCTGGGCTGTACAGTGTCGATGGGCAATAGTCACTCAATAAAAGATTATTCATCAATTAGTAAGCAATAATAAAAGTGAATTCTGAGCACAATTTTTCAGTAATCACGTTCAAGGTTTGAGTTCAATGTTATAACAAAACAGTATATGTATAATTAGTATTTTTTATCCTCTTTTTTGGTTTCCCTGAGCCACATACTATTTCCCAATGTGACAACATGCTTCCAGATCTCAGCAAATATCACTCTGTAACTGGTCACATATGTACAAGGACAAGCTGTGTGGGGAGTCTTCCCCTCTGCTTTTTCTCCATCCCCATGTATAACTACTTAGTCTTTGCTTGAAGCATTCTTGCTGATGACATGCTGAGATCAGGAACTCATCATGCACAGAACTGCAGGAGTGAAGTCTTGCTTGTTTTGTAATTCAGTACGTTGGGAATTCTGCATTACTTCGGAGCCTGTTAAAAAATGGGAAAATCTTAATTCTCTGCGACAAAATATTGCAATCAATTGTACAGAATATGTGCATTTTTTATTAGATGTAATTATTCAGCAAGAGGAACATCAGAATAGAAGAACTGAAAGGAATAGAGTAATTCACAAGTTGCAGATTGTTATGATTTATATACCACAAGTAAACTTAATTGCATAACTAACAAGTGACAATATTGAAATTTGATCATGTTGGTCAGGGTCACAAACAATGTTCCCATTAATTTTTTGGGGGGTGGCTTGGACAATTCAAAAAACTGTGCATGCGCAGTTTTTTTGTATTGAAAAGCTGGCGAGCCAGCAAGCCGACTGCGTGGGAAGTTCAGAGGCAACATTGGTCACAAAGTATAAATATCAACAATCACTGTACTCTGTTGTATATTCTGTATTTTTATTATACTATTTTGATACCGTTACAGGCCTGAAAGCAGATAATATGCTTGAAGGTTCAAAGACAGATTGGGCTGAATTTTTGGCTCGCTTATGTCTCTGTTAGTGCCCCAGAGCGGAGGTACATAAGAACATAAGAATTAGGAACAGGAGTAGGCCATCTAGCCCCTCGAGCCTGCTCCGCCATTCAACAAGATCATGGCTGATCTGGCCGTGGACTCAGCTCCACTTACCCGCCCGTTCCCCGTAACCCTTAATTCCCTTATTGGTTAAAAATCTATCTATCTGTGATTTGAATACATTCAATGAGCTAGCCTCAACTGCTTCCTTGGGCAGAGAATTCCACAGATTCACAACCCTCTGGGAGAAGAAATTTCTTCTTAACTCGGTTTTAAATTGGCTCCCCCGTTTTTTGAGGCTGTGCCCCCTAGTTCTAGTCTCCCCGACCAGTGGAAACAACCTCTCTGCCTCTATCTTGTCTATCCCTTTCATTATTTTAAATGTTTCTATAAGATCACCCCTCATCCTTCTGAAATACAACGAATAAAGACCCAGTCTACTCAATCTATCATCATAAGGTAACCCCCTCATCTCCGGAATCAGCCTAGTGAATCGTCTCTGTATCCCCTCCAAAGCTAGTATATCCTTCCTTAAGTAAGGTGACCAAAACTGCACGCAGTACTCCAGGTGCAGCCTCACCAATACCCTATACAGTTGCAGCAGGATCTCCCTGCTTTTGTACTCCATCCCTCTCGCAATGAAGGCCAACATTCCATTCACCTTCCTGATTACCTGCTGCACCTGCAAACTAACTTTTTGCGATTCATGCACAAGGACCCCCAGGTCCCTCTGCACTGCAGCATGTTGTAATTTCTCCCCCATTCAAATAATATTCCCTTTTACTGTTTTTTTTCCCAAGGTGGATGACCTCACACTTTCTGACATTGTATTCCATCTGCCAAACCTTAGCCCATTTGCTTAACCTATCTAAATCTCTTTGCAGCCTCTCTGTGTCCTCTACACAACCCGCTTTCCCACTAATCTTTGTGTCATCTGCAAATTTTGTTACACTACACTCTGTCCCCTCTTCCAGGTCATCTATGTATATTGTAAACAGTTGATCTTCTGCAGTAACCTTTTGTGTGGCACCTTATCAAATGCCTTTTGGAAATCTAAATACACCACATCCATCATTAAATGGTGTTTCCAGGTGTTACAGCAGGCATCCAGCTTTTACCACCGGCTGGCAAATGCGGCTCATGGTTTGCGGCAGCACAAAAACTTACCACCCCATGTTACACTCATAATAAATGGTTAGACTGAGTACTGTGTGTAATGAGCAAGTGTGACCTTAGCTCCTTTATTACAATTCCAGCGTGCAAGTACCTCGTGGGTGGCCTGCTTATATACTATGCTCCCAAGGGATGCTGGGATCCCTTGGGATTCCAACAGGTGGGCCCTTTTCTGGTCAGGTGTGATGCAGGATACAAAGGGTTAAATACATAACATCACTCCCCCGTGAAGTCAACAGTACACTTATTTACAAGGTGAGATGATCTGGGGCTTTGCGCTTCCTTGTCGATCGTCTCGATACAAATGTGGGTGGGTTGGTCAGTTCTTCACTGGGCTGCTGGGCAGCCGGCCTTGCTGGACTGCTGGGGATGATGAGTTCGGTTTCGTGGTCAACTATGATGTCAGTTGCCACTTGTGTGTGTGTTGGAAGGTCAAAGTTGGTGGGTCCTCTTCGGGTTGTTTGTAGCTGTTGGTGATCCGCAATTTGATTTGGTCCAAATGTTTTCTGTGCATTTGTACATTGGTCAGTTTGACCTGAAACACCCTACTCCCTTCCCGGCAAGCTATTTGCGACCATGCACATTATTGAGCACAAACACAGGATCATTGATCTCAATATCGCGTGACAAATTTGCGCGGTCATGGTACACACTTTGTTGATGCAGCTTGCCCTGCACGTGATCATGGAGATCAGGATGGACAAGAGAGAGCCTTGTTTTAAGCACCCTTTTCATGAGCAACTCAGCTGGGGGAATCCCGGTGAGTGAGTGGGGTCTGGTGCGGTAGCTGAGCAGTACTTGGGACAACTGGGTCTGCAGGGAGCCTTCCCACACACGTTTCAAGCTTTGCTTGATGGTCTGAACTGCCCGTTCTGCCTGGCTGTTGGATGCGGGCTTGAGCGGGGCAGATGTGACATTTTTGATCCCGTTGCGGGTCATGAATTCATTGAATTCAGCACTGGTGAAGCACGGCCCATTGTCGCTGACTGGGACATCAGGCAAGCCGTGCGTGGCAAACTTGGCTCGTTAACTTTCAATGGAGGCCATGGATGTGCTTACAGACATTATTGCACATTCAATCCATTTTGAGTAAGCGTCCACGACAACCAGAAAAATTTTTCCTAGGAATGGGCCCACATAGTCTACATGGATCCTCGACCATGGTTTGGATGGCCATGACCACAAACTTAGCGGTGCCTCTCTTGGTGCATTGCTCAGCTGAGAGCAAGTGTTGCACTGACACATGCATGACTCTAAATCTGAGTCGATGCCAGGCCACCACACGTGAGATCTGGCTATGGCTTTCATCATTACGATGCCTGGGTGGGTGTTGCGCAGTTCGCAAATAAATGTGTCTCTGCCTTTCTTGGGCAAGACCACGCGATTACCCCACAAAAGACAGCCCACCTGCAGGGACAACTCGTCTTTGCGCCTGTGGAATGGCTTAAGTGTTTCCTACATCTCCCTGGGACACTGGACCAACTCCCATGGAGGACACAGTTTTTTTTATCAAGGACAGCTAAGGATCCTGGCTGGTCTAGGTCCTGATCTGGTGGGCTGTAACGAGGGACTTCTCGTTCTCAAATGCTTTCATGACCATGAGCAAGTCCGCTGGCTGTGCCATTTCCACCTCGGTGGTGGGCAATGGTAGCCGACTGAGAGCATCTGCGCAGTTCTCTGTACCCGGTCTGTGGCGGATTATATAGTTGTATGCCGACAGCCTGAGTGCCAATTTTTGGATGCGGGCAGAGGCATTGGTATTAATCCCTTTGCTCTCTGAGAATAGCGATATGAGCGGCTTGTGGTCAGTTTCAAGCTCGACCCTGAGGCCAAATAAGTACTGGTGCATTTTTTTTACTCCGTAAACGCATGCCAGAGCTTCTTTTTCAACCATGCTGTAGGCCCTTTCGGCCTTAGACAAACTCCTGTATGCATACGCAACCGGTTGCAAAATCCCTGATTCATTAGCCTGTTGTAACACACTGCCGGCCCCGTATGACGACGCATCGCAAGCTAACACCAATCGTTTAGATGGGTTATACAGGACAAGCAGTTTGTTAGAACACAATAAGTTTCTGGCTTTCTTAAAAGCAGCCTCTTGTGAATTCCCGCATACCCAGTCGTCCCCCTTGTGCAGTAGCGCATGTAGGAGTTCTAGCAGGGTGCTTAACCCAGGTAGGAAATTACCAAAATAGTTAAGGAGGCCCAGGAACGACGCGTTCTTGATGGCCTCCATCTTGGTGTCGGTGGGTCTGATGCCGTCTGCAGCGATTCTCCTTCCTAAGAATTTGACGTCCTGTACCAGGAAAACACACTTCGAGCATTTTAATCTGATCCCCATGCGATCCAACCGACTAAGAACATCCTCCAGATTCTTCAAGTGCTCCATAGTGTCCCGACCTGTAACCAATATGTCGTCCTGGAAGACTACTGTGCAAGGAACCAACTTTAGAAGGCTCTCTATGTTCTGCTGGAAGATCGCTGCGGCTGACCGAATCCCAAACGGGCACCGGTTGTAGATAAACAGACCTTTGTGTATGTTGATGCAGGTGAGGTCTTTCGAAGACTCCTCCAGCTCTTGCATGATGTAGGCCGAGGTCAGGTCCAGCTTGGTGAATGTCTTCCCTCCAGCCAGGGTCACAAATAGGTCGTCTGCCTTGGATAGCGGGTACTGGTCCTGCAGCGAAAAATGGTTAATCGTTATTTTATAGTCTCCACAAATTCTAACCGTACCGTCCTCCTTGAGTACCATGACAATCGGACTGGCTCAGTCATTGAATTCCACCAGTGTGATGATGCCTTCGCATTGCAACCTGTCCAGCTCGATTTCCGCTTTTTCACGCATCATGTACGGTACCACCCAAGCCTTGGAATGGCTGAGACCTTAAACAATTATTTTGCTTCGGTCTCCACAGTGGAAGACACAAAAACCATGCCAAAAATTGCTGGTTACATGAATGTGGGAAGGGAGGACCTTGAGATAATCACTATCACTAGGGGAGTAGTGCTGGACAGGCTAATGGGACTCAAGGTAGACAAGTCCCCTGATCCTGATGAAATGCATCCCAGGGTATTAAAAGAGATGGCTGAAGTTATAGCAGAAGCATTCGTTATAATCTACCAAAATTCTCTGGACTCTGGGGAGGTACCAACGGATTGGAAAGCAGCTAATGTAACGCCTCTGTTTAAAAAAGGGGGCAGACAAAAGGCAGATAACTATAGGCTGGTTAGTTTAACATCTGTAGTGGGGAAAATGCTTGAAGCTATCATTAAGGAAGAAATAGCGGGACATCTAGATAGGAATAGTGCAATCAAGCAGACGCAACATGGATTCATGAAGGGGAAATCATGTTGAACTAATTTACTGGAATTCTTTGAGGATATAACGAGCATGGTGGATAGAGGTGTACCGATGGATGTGGTGTATTTAGATTTTCAAAAGGCATTCGATAAGGTGCCACACAAAAGTTTACTGCAGAAGATAAAGGTACGCGGAGTCAGAGGAAATGTATTAGCATGGATCGAGAATTGGCTGGCTAACAGAAAGCAGAGAGTCAGGATAAATGGGTCCTTTTCGGGTTGGAAGTCGGTGGTTAGTGGTGTGCCACAGGGATCGGTGCTGGGACCACAACTGTTTACAATATACATAAATGACCTGGAAGAGAGGACAGAGTGTAGTGTAACAAAATTTGCAGATGACACAAAGATTAGTGGGAAAGTGGGTTGTGTCGAGGAGACAGAAAGGCTGCAAAGAGATTTAGATAGGTTAAGCAAATGGGCTAAGGTTTGGCAGATGGAATACAATGTCGGAAAGTGTGAGGTCATCCACCTTGGGAAAAAAACAGTAAAAGGGAATATTATTTGAATGGGGAGAAATTACAACATGCTGCGATGCAGAGGGACCTGGGGGTCCTTGTGCATGAAACTCTTTTTGGAGTTTATCTGCAAAACAAAACACATTAAACTGTGCCACCCGACCTGGGTCACACACCAGACATTTACAAGGCCCTTTTTTTCTTTTTTTTGGTTTTTTTGGGGGTTTTTTTTTTCCTTCTTTTTTTTGGTTTTTTTTTGGGCACTAAAATCACAATTTTTCCCCAGTGCCCTCTAACTCTTTTAGGAGTCTACCTGCAAAACATAAACAACATTAAACTGTGCCACCCGACCTGGGTGACACAGCAGACATTTTCAAGCCCCTTTTTTTTTTTGGTTTTTGGTTTTTTTTTGGGGCGCTAAAATCAAATTTTTCCAGTGCCCCCTATAAAAGGAGAGGGGGACACTAAAAACACCGGCAATTAAAACAAATTAAACTTTAAAACGTAAAATCAAATTAAAATTTGGTTGCCGGGCGTGATGATGCACTCCAGTCCCTCCGGTGCCCACCTCTCGCGGAAGGCCGCGAGCGTACCGGTGGACACCGCGTGCTCCATCTCCAAGGACACCCTGGACCGGATGTAAGAGCGGAAGAGAGGCAGGCAGTCAGGTTGAACGACCCCCTCGACCGCCCGCTGCCTGGACCGGCTGATGGCACCCTTGGCCGTGCCCAGGAGCAGTCCTACGAGGAGGCCTTCGGACCTACCCGCTCCCCTCCGCACAGGGTGCCCAAAGATCAGGAGAGTGGGACTGAAGTGCAGCCAGAATTTCAGGAGCAGCCCCTTCAAATAATGGAACAGGGGCTGCAACCTCGTGCACTCAATAAAAACATGGAACACGGACTCTTCCAGACCGCAGAAATTGCAGGCGGCCTGGGAGTCCGTGAACCGGCTTAAAAATTTGTTGCACGGCACTGCTCCATGCACCACCCTCCAGGCCAAGTCCCCAACGAATAGTGGGAGGACCCCTGCGTAGAGTGCCCTCCATCGGGGACCCCCGCCTCCTCCGGACGGCAAGATGGTACGCCATGGCGTGTCCGGATGGCAGGCGAGGATGGCAAAGTTGAGAGTGTGCAGGAGCAGCCCGTACATGAAACCCCTCCGCGCGGAACTGAAAGGCACGGAGGGGATTTCCCCGAGGCGGCTCAAGTTGTGAGGCGCCGGCCCCCGAGGGAGGTTCCGGGGTTTGGCGCTGATGAGGAATTCCGTCCGGACGGGGGTCAGTTCGGACGGGATCTCCCCACGTGCTTGAGCCTCCTCGATGCACCTAACGGAGTCAGGGCCCAGAGCTGTTTTTAGCGACTCGATGGCATCGGCCGCGTGGCGGACGTTGGCAGAATTTAGGCGCCGCGCCAGCGTTTCTGGCGCCATCCAGCCCGCTCCTCCGCCATCGAGCAGGTCCCTGACCCTGGTCACCTCACCAGCCACAGCCCTCTCTTCCGACCGCCACATGAAACCTTGGCCGTGGAGGTATGGATTCCCGAGCAGCGGCTCCTGCAGGACGGCCGCCACTCCAGCCGGCGGAGAGCTGCGCTTGGTGGAGACTTTGTTCCAGACCCTGATGAGTTCCCTGTAAAAGACAGGCAGCTCCCGGAGGGCGGTCCTAGCACCCCCCAAGTTCACAAACAGGAGCTGCGTGTCATAATTGAGGTCGCGCTGCTGGCGGAAGAAATACCTCGCCAGAGCACACCACCTAGGAGGGGGCTCGACGTAAAGGTATCTCTGCAGGGTCTGAAGACGGAAAGTCGCGAGCTGGGCGCTGACGCACACCAACGACTGACCGCCCTCCTCAAGCGGGAGACTCAAGACCGCGGCAGAGACCCAGTGCTTCCAGTTGTTCCAGAAGAAGTCCACCAGCTTCTTCTGTATCTTGGCGACAAACGCAGGGGGAGGGGTCAAAGTGACCAGTCGGTACCACAACATTGCGGCCACCAGCTGGTTTATGACTAGCGCTCGACCCCTGTAGGACAGCACTCGGAGCAGTCCTGTCCAGCGCCCTAGGCGAGCGGCGACCTTGGCCTTCAGCTCCTGCCAGTTCGCCGGCCAGGCTCCCTCGTCGGGGCTAAGGTAGACTCCCAGATAGAGGAGATGGGTCGTGCTCCAGGCAAAAGGCCTGAGCTCCTCCGGCAGGGAGTCCACCCGCCACTGACCCACCAGGAGTCCGGAACATTTCTCCCAGTTGATCCTGGCGGAGGACGCGGCCGAGTAAATCTCCTGGCACTCACGCATCCTCCACAGGTCAGCGGGATCCTCTACCGCGAGGAGCACGTCATCGGCGTAAGCCGAGAGGACGACCTCCACGCCCGGCCCTTGCAGAGCCAGTCCCGTCAACCTCGTCCGCAAGAGGCGCAGGAAAGGCTCCACGCAAACGGCGTATAACTGGCCGGACATGGGGCATCCCTGGCGCACCCCTCTCCTAAAGCGAAGGGGCGCCGTCAAGGACCCGTTAACCTTAATCAGACACTCCGCGGCGGCGTACAAAAGTCGGATCCGGGCGACGAAATGCGTCCCGAACCCGAAAGCGCGCAGAGTTCCGAGCAGATAGTCGTGATCCACCCTGTCGAACGCCTTCTCTTGGTCGAGGGATAGGAAGGCAACCGACAGACCAGCCTCCTGAGAACAATGGATGAGGTCCCGGACCAGATGGATGTTATCGTGGATTGTCCGGCCCGGGACCGTGTAGGACTGGTCGGGGTGGATCATGTGGTCCAGCACGGCACCAAGGCGAGCAGACATCGCCCTGGCGAAAATTTTGTAGTCCGTGCTGAGGAGGGAGACCGGGTGCCAGTTCTTAAGGAGGCGGAGATCGCCCTTCTTAGGCAGCAGGGCGATGACTGCCCTGCGCCAAGAGAGGGGCATCTCCCCGGTCGCCAGACTTTCCCCCAGGACCCGCGCGTAGTCGCCCCCCAGAACGTCCCAGAACGCCCTGTGGAACTCCACGGTCAGCCCGTCCAGCCCCGGGGATTTTCCCCTCGAGAGCCGGTCGAGGGCACCGGTCAGCTCCGCCGGGCTTAGCGGAGCTTCCAGAATTTCGGCGCCCTCCGGGCTGACCTTCGGCAGGTCCTCCCACAAAACTCTACGCGCTTCCTCGCTGGACGGATCCGGAGAGAACAGGGCCCCGTAATATTCACGGGCCCTGTTGTTGACGCCCTCCGGATCCGAGACGAGAGAGCCGTCGTCGGCCAGCAGCGTCAAGAGCTGCTTACGGACACTCTGCCTTTTTTTCAGCGAGTAGAAGAAGGGGGAGCCGCGGTCCAGATCCCGCAGGAATCGGATCCGCGACCTCACGAACGCACCTCGGGACCCGACGAGCTGCAGGTCCTTCAGCGCGGCCTTCTTCGCTTCGTACACCGTCCGCAGGGCCGGGTCCTGGACGACTTGACCGAGACGGGATTCCAGGTCGAGCACCTCTTTTTCTAGGCGCCCGACCCTGGCCGCCCGCCTCTTGGTCGACCCCCTCGCGTACTCTTGACAGAAGACGCGGACGTGAGCCTTGCCCACGTCCCACCATAGCCTCAAGGAGGGGAAGCCCCCCTGCTTCCTTCTCCAGTCAGACCAGAATCGACGGAACGAGTCCTGGAACCGCACGTCCTCCAGCAGCCGGTTGTTAAAGTGCCAGTACGCGGACCCCGTCCTCGCGCGGAGCGGAGCGAGCTCCGCCCACACCAGGTGGTGGTCCGAACACGGCACCGGCCGCATGGAGGCCGCCGGGACGCAGGAAACGTACGCCCGAGACACGTAAAGGCGGTCGACTCTAGACCATCCTACTCCAGGCCTCACCCAAGTAAAGGCGCTGGAGTCGGGGTGGAGATTACGCCAGACGTCCACCAAGTCGAAGGACCCGACCAGGTCCCTCAACTTCTCCATCGCCGTCATGCACTGCGGGGCACCGGAGCGGTCCCTCGCCTCGAGGGTGCAGTTAAAATCCCCCCCGAGGACAATGCAGTCGCCGACGTCGACGGAGCCAAGAAGAGCGGACACCTCTTCAAAGAAGCGCGTTTGCTGCGGGCCGGGCTGAGGGGCGTAGACGTTCACGAGATGGAGCGGCACGTCCCCCAGGCGAACCGTTACGTGCAGCAAGCGGCCTGGCACGGGCTCCTCGACCCCCAAGATCTCCGGCTGAAAATGCGGGCCCAGCAAGATGGCCACCCCACTAGAAATGGCGGTGAGGTGGCTCATGCGGACCTCTCCTTGCCATTCCAGGAGCCACGTGGCTTCGTCTCCCGGAACGGTGTGGGTTTCTTGCAGGAAGCACACCGCATATTTCCCCTCCCGCATGAGCGAAAAATTGTCAAATCTACGGCGTGCCCCTCTGCCGCCGTTGATGTTGAGGCTGGCTATGGTTATCTTCATGACTAGAGCATAGTGCAACCTCTACCTAACCTATTGTGGGGGGGGGAGTGGAGTCATTTGTTGAACTCCGCTCCTTCAGCAGCCCAGCGAGGAACTTTTTGAGCCGGCGCAGCTCAAGGCCTTGAGCCTTTGATAAGGGCCCGCCCGCGGCCATGGTTTTAGCGGCGGCGCGGACGAACGCGACGAGCAGCCCCGGCTCGGACCATCTTTCCAGGGCCAGACGGGCTTGGTCGCGGCGACCCCGGATCTGGACCAAAAAGTCCCGGAGTTCCTCTGCGGGAATGAGGAGGGTCTCAGTGGCGGCCGCGAGCAGATCCACCGCCTCACTGGCGATGGACTCGAGATCTTCACCCGCGTCCTCCACCGAGTCCCCGTCCCCCTCCGGGAGGTCGCCGCTAGCAGCCGGCCCGTCGACCGCACGAGGTACGGCAAACGGCCCGGCCGCTCCATCTGGCCCTGGCTCTGCCCCGATCCCACCCCCAGGATCGTCGGCAGAGGAGTCCCCACTGGGCTCTTTTAAAATTGGTGCTGGGTCGGGAAGCGACAGCGGAAGGGGTTCCTCCTCCGCCCCAGGAGCCGGGGAACACGGAGAGACCTGGTTTAGAAAATTCTCCAGGTCCACCAAGTCCCTCAGCTCCAAGGTAGGGGGCGAGGGTTGTTGTTCTTCCCCCTCCCCGCCGCCTCCTCCCAGCCCAGCGTGTGTGGATTCATTAAACTTGTTCATATTTTCAGTTTCTACCGAGTCGAGCAAATCCCGGGGGAAGTTGGGTATTGGCTGGGCGGGCTCAGGTTCGGCCTTTTCGGCCCAGCCCGCCTCAGTCCCCGGGACGCTCGACCCGGCGGCTACGCATTCCTCCGCTGGCCCCACGCCCCCCACGACAGGCAGATCTTCCACGCCATCCCCAGGAGGCAGCGGCTGGGCAGCCTCGACTGCCTCACCCTCCCCAAGGACAGACTCCTCGCGCCTGCAGCGCAATTTGGGGGCGCTGGTGGGGGACGCGGGACACGCGGCGGGCACCGCCTCCTCCGCGGAGGGATGTTGTTCCCCCTCCGCCTCATTGGGGCGGTGCCTCTTTTTGTTCTTGGGGGTGCGCGAAGGCAGGGAGACCTCTATGTCTGCCGAGGCCTCCCGCTCCGCCCCCCCCTTTTCCTTTTCTTGCCCATGCCCGGGCCCCTCCGCGGTATTGGTCAAGGGCTCAGGCACGGGCTCAGGGCACCCCGCGCTCGCCGGTGACGGGGTTGGGCTGAGCGCGGTGGTCAAATTTTCTGGCGCACTGAGGGGACCCGCCTCTTGATGTTTTGCCTTCTTCCGCGCCTTCTTTCCGGTCGGACGCTCTCCCTCCCCCCCGCCGGAGGCCCTGAAAACAAAGGCCTCCGACGATGCCCGCGCACCTACGGCTCCCGGCACGCGGACGCAACTAGGGGGAGGGGTGGCGGCGGCGCCAGCCTTGGCCGCCTTCGGTGGTTTGGCGGCCTTGGAGGCGGGGCAGTTCTTACGAACATGCCCCACCTCCCTGCAGGCATGGCACCGCACGCCGTCCGACGTCCAGAAGACGCGGTAGGCAGTCCCCTCGTGCACCACATTAAAATGCCCCTCTGTCGTCTCCTCCCGCGCCAGCCGGACAAAGAGCTGGTGGCGGAAGGAGAACACGTGGCGCAGGCTGTTCTCCCTTAGGCCGAGCGGTATGGGGTTGATCCCTGACCTTACCTCCCCCAGTTGCTGTAGGTGAGGGAGGAGGAGCTCAGCGGGAACAAAGGGCGGGACGTTTGATATGATGACCCTCTGCGCAGTGGCCTCGAGAGGATCCACCAGCAGGAACGTCCCGCCCACCGTGAGCCCCTTTTCGAGGGCCAGGGACACCGCCCGCTCCGATCCCAGGAAGAACACAGCCTTCCCAGACATCTTGGAGGCTGCAACAATGGCCGAGGGGCCGACTACCCCAGCCATCGCCCGCACGCACTCCTCAATGCTCATTGTGGGGTGAGTGTAGCTCTTGACCCCGTGTTTTTTGGTTATTAGTTTGAATGGTGGCAGGGCAGCAGGTGGCGCAGGAGGCACCGTGGATGTGGATGCCGCCTGCGCATATGTCCTTGCTGGCCCCGCCACCGGCGTGGATGGGGTCGCCATCACGGGGTCCCTTTAAGGGCCACACCCACCCCAAAGTCACAGGCCTTAATGATCTTAATTGGCCTCGTATATTAACTGAGCAGAGGAGCCCTTAGTGAGGCACACCTCTCCCCTAGTTGGCAATTGGGGAGGGGCCTTGCTCCCTCTGCTCAGTTGTCTTAATTGTTCCCTTTTTTTTTAAATTAGGAGAAAGGGGCCTCAGAGAGAGAGGGGAGAAACAGAGTAACAGGGAAAGAGAGAGGGGGGGTGGGAAGGGGGGGGGAACTGCGAGGGCAGGTCTCCCCTCGCAGCTGTGGGTGGGTGCACTCCCCAGATGGCAAAACACAAAAAACACAGTCTTTGGGATGGTCTTCAGGTGAGGGGAGAAGATGTCTTCACCTGGGGCAGCTAGAGCCAACCAGGCACACACTCCCAACGATGTTTAATTAGGTGATGAAATTCTTGAGCCTGGTAGCTCCAGCTATCCCAGGCTAGGCAATTGGAGGGGGGGGGTTCAATTGTGTGTGGGGCCTAGTTGTAAGCAAGGCCCCCACACACACTTCCACACACACACACCCCCCGCGATGTTCCGGCCCTCAGTGGTCTTCTTTCCTCCCCCCACCGCTATAACAAAGTCTATTTGGGGACTGCACCAATACACCCACCTGTTGAATGGTAGAGTCTCCCTCCTTCCACACTGGATGTTTGTTGGTCTTTCCCCCTCTCTCCAACTCTATGCAGAATGGTAAAAATGTTGGAAAGTTTTCTTTTCTCCTCCTCTCCCTCTGGGTGAAAGTTGGTGGTGAAGCCCCTTCCTTCCTTCTTTTCCTGGGCTGGTCTCGGGGCTTTCCAGGCAGGAGCAAAAGTTGATAGCTGCTCCTCTCACTGCTCACAGCTCCTACTGTGCAGGACACGCCTCCACTGCTCCACAATTGGTCCTTGTGCATGAAACTCTTTTGAGTTTACCTGCAAAAACATAAACATTAAGACCATGCCACCCGACCTGGGTGACACAGCAGACATTTTCAAGGCCCCTTTTTTTTTTTAATTTATTTTTTTTTTTGTTTTTTTTGGGGCGCTAAAATCAAATTTTTCCAGTGCCCCCTATAAAAGGGGAGGGGGACACTAAAAGCACCGGCAATGAAAACAAATTAAACTTTAAAACGTAAAATCAAATTAAAATTTGGTTGCCGGGCGTGATGATGCACTCCAGTCCCTCCGGTGCCCACCTCTCGCGGAAGGCCGCCAGCGTACCGGTGGACACCGCGTGCTCCATCTCCAAGGACACCCTGGACCGGATGTAAGAGCGGAAGAGAGGCAGGCAGTCAGGTTGAACGACCCCCTCGACCGCCCGCTGCCTGGACCGGCTGATGGCACCCTTGGCCGTGCCCAGGAGCAGTCCTACGAGGAGGCCCTCGGACCTACCCGCTCCCCTCCGCACAGGGTGCCCAAAGATCAGGAGAGTGGGACTGAAGTGCAGCCAGAATTTCAGGAGCAGCCCCTTCAAATAATGGAACAGGGGCTGCAACCTTGTGCACTCAATAAAAACATGGAACACGGACTCCTCCAGACCGCAGAAATTGCAGGCGGCCTGGGAGTCCGTGAACCGGCTTAAAAATTTGTTGCACGGCACTGCTCCATGCACCACCCTCCAGGCCAAGTCCCCGATGAATAGTGGGAGGACCCCTGCGTAGAGTGCCCTCCATCGGGGACCCCCGCCTCCTCCGGACGGCAAGATGGTACGCCATGGCGTGTCCGGACGGCCGGCGAGGATGGCAAAGTTGAGGGTGTGCAGGAGCAGCCCGTACAGGAAACCCCTCCGCGCGGAACTGAAAGGCACGGAGGGGATTTCCCCGAGGCGGCTCAAGTTGTGAGGCGCCGGTCCCCGAGGGAGGTTCCGGGGTTTGGCGCCAATGAGGAATTCCATCCGGACGGGGGTCAGTTCGGACGGGATCTCCCCACGTGCTTGAGCCTCCTCGATGCACCTAACGAAGTCAGGGCCCAGAGCTGTTTTTAGCGACTCGATGGCATCGGCCGCGTGGCGGACGTTGGCAGAATTTAGGCGCCGCGCCAGCGTGTCTGGCGCCATCCAGCCCGCTCCTCCGCCATCGAGCAGGTCCCTGACCCTGGTCACCTCACCAGCCACAGCCCTCTCTTCCGACCGCCACATGAAACCTCGGCCGTGGAGGTACGGATTCCCGAGCAGCGGCTCCTGCAGGACGGCCGCCACTCCAGCCGGCGGAGAGCTGCACTTGGTGGAGACTTTGTTCCAGACCCTGATGAGTTCCCTGTAAAAGACAGGCAGCTCCCGGAGGGCGGTCCTGGCACCCCCCAAGTTCACAAACAGGAGCTGCGTGTCATAATTGAGGTCGCGCTGCTGGCGGAAGAAATACCTCGCCAGAGCACACCACCTAGGAGGGGGCTCGACGCAAAGGTATCTCTGCAGGGTCTGAAGACGGAAAGTCGCGAGCTGGGCGCTGACGCACACCAACGACTGACCGCCCTCCTCAAGCGGGAGACTCAAGACCGCGGCAGAGACCCAGTGCTTCCTGTTGTTCCAGAAGAAGTCCACCAGTTTCTTCTGTATCTTGGCGACAAACGCAGGGGGAGGGGTCAAAGTGACCAGCCGGTAACACAACATTGCGGCCACCAGCTGGTTTATGACTAGCGCTCGACCCCTGTAGGACAGCACACGGAGCAGTCCTGTCCAGCGCCCTAGGCGAGCGGCGACCTTGGCCTCCAGCTCCTGCCAGTTCGCCGGCCAGGCTCCCTCGTCGGGGCTAAGGTAGACTCCCAGATAGAGGAGATGGGTCGTGCTCCAGGCAAAAGGCCTGAGCTCCTCCGGCAGGGAGTCCACCCGCCACTGACCCACCAGGAGTCCGGAACATTTCTCCCAGTTGATCCTGGCGGAGGACGCGGCCGAGTAAATCTCCTGGCACTCACGCATCCTCCGCAGGTCAGCGGGATCCTCTACCGCGAGGAGCACGTCATCGGCGTAAGCCGAGAGGACGACCTCCACGCCCGGCCCTTGCAGAGCCAGTCCCGTCAACCTCGTCCGCAAGAGCCGCAGGAAAGGCTCCACGCAAACGGCGTATAACTGGCCGGACATGGGGCATCCCTGGCGCACCCCTCTCCTAAAGCGAAGGGGCGCCGTCAAGGACCCGTTAACCTTAATCAGACACTCCGCGGCGGCGTACAAAAGTCGGATCCGGGCGACGAAATGCGTCCCGAAAGCGCGCAGAGTTCCGAGCAGATAGTCGTGATCCACCCTGTCGAACGCCTTCTCTTGGTCGAGGGATAGGAAGGCGACCGACAGACCAGCCTCCTGGGAACAATGGATGAGGTCCCGGACCAGATGGATGTTATCGTGGATTGTCCGGCCCGGGACCGTGTAGGACTGGTCGGGGTGGATCATGTGGTCCAGCACGGCACCAAGGCGAGCAGACATCGCCCTGGCGAAGATTTTGTAGTCCGTGCTGAGGAGGGAGACCGGGCGCCAGTTCTTAAGGAGGCGGAGATCGCCCTTCTTAGGCAGCAGGACGATGACTGCCCTGCGCCAAGAGAGGGGCATCTCCCCGGTCGCCAGACTTTCCCCCAGGACCCGCGCGTAGTCGCTCCCCAGGACGTCCCAGAACGCCCTGTGGAACTCCACGGTCAGCCCGTCCAGCCCCGGGGATTTTCCCCTCGAGAGCCGGGCGAGGGCACCGGTCAGCTCCGCCAGGCTTAGCGGAGCTTCCAGATTTTCGGCGCCCTCCGGGCTGACCTTCGGCAGGTCCTCCCACAAAACTCTACGCGCTTCCTCGCTGGACGGATCCGGAGAGAACAGAGCCCCGTAATATTCACGGGCCCTGTTGTTGACGCCCTCCGGATCCGAGACGAGAGAGCCGTCGTCGGCCAGCAGCGTCAAGAGCTGCTTACGGACACTCTGCCTTTTTTCCAGCGAGTAGAAGAAGGGGGAGCCACGGTCCAGATCCCGCAGGAACCGGATCCGCGACCTCATGAACGCACCTCGGGACCCGACGAGCTGCAGGTCCTTCAGCGCGGCCTTCTTCGCTTCGTACACCGTCCGCAGGGCCGGGTCCTGGACGACTTGACCGAGACGGGATTCCAGGTCGAGCACCTCTTTTTCTAGGCGCCCGACTCTGGCCGCCCGCCTCTTGGTCGACCCCCTCGCGTACTCTTGACAGAAGACGCAGACGTGAGCCTTGCCCACGTCCCACCATAGCCTCAAGGAGGGGAAGCCCCCCTGCTTCCTTCTCCAGTCAGACCAGAATCGACGGAACGAGTCCTGGAACCGCACGTCCTCCAGCAGCCGGTTGTTAAAGTGCCAGTACGCGGACCCCGTCCTCGCGCGGAGCGGAGCGAGCTCCGCCCACACCAGGTGGTGGTCCGAACACGGCACCGGCCGCATGGAGGCCGCCGGGACGCAGGAAACGTACGCCCGAGACACGTAAAGGCGGTCGACTCTAGACCATCCTACTCCAGGCCTCACCCAAGTAAAGGCGCTGGAGTCGGGGTGGAGATTTCGCCAGACGTCCACCAAGTCGAAGGACCCGACCAGGTCCCTCAACTTCTCCATCGCCGTCATGCACTGCGGGGCACCGGAGTGGTCCCTCGCCTCGAGGGTGCAGTTAAAATCCCCCCCGAGGACAATGCAGTCGCCGACGTCGACGGAGCCAAGAAGAGCGGACACCTCTTCAAAGAAGCGCGTTTGCTGCGGGCCGGGATGAGGGGCGTACACGTTCACGAGATGGAGCGGCACGTCCCCCAGGCGAACCGTTACGTGCAGCAAGCGGCCTGGCACGGGCTCCTCGACCCCCAAGATCTCCGGCTGAAAATGCGGGCCCAGCAAGATGGCCACCCCACTAGAAATGGCGGTGAGGTGGCTCATGCGGACCTCTCCTTGCCATTCCAGGAGCCACGTGGCTTCGTCTCCCGGAACGGTGTGGGTTTCTTGCAGGAAGCACACCGCATATTAAGTTGTCAAATCTACGGCGTGCCCCTCTGCCGCCGTTGATGTTGAGGCTGGCTATGGTTATCTTCATGGCAAAAGCATAGTGCAACCTCTACCTTAACCTATTGTGGGGGAGGGAGCGGAGTCTTTTGTTGAACTCCGCTCCCTCCGCAGCCCAGCGAGGAGTCCCTCGAGCTCGCGCAGCTCAAGGTGTTGTGCCTTTGTCAAGGGCCCGCCCGCGGCCAAGGTTTTGACGGCGGCGCGGACGGATCCCTTGATCAGCTCTGGCTCGGACCATTTTTCCAGGGCCAGACGGGTTTGGTCGCGGCGACCCCGGCACTGGACCAAAAAGTCCCGGAGTTCCTCTGCGGGAATGAGGAGGGTCTCAGTGACGGCCGCGAGCAGATCCACCGCCTCACTGGCGATGGACTCGAGATCTTCACCCGCGTCCTCCACCGAGTCCCCGTCCCCCTCCGGGAGGTCGCCGCTAGCAGCCGGCCCGTCGACCGCACGAGGTACGGCAAACGGCCCGGCCGCTCCATCTGGCCCTGGCTCTGCCCCGATCCCACCCCCAGGATCGTCGGCAGAGGAGTCCCCACTGGGCTCTTTTAAAATTGGTGCTGGGTCGGGAAGCGACAGCGGAAGGGGTTCCTCCTCCGCCCCAGGAGCCGGGGAACACGGAGAGACCTGGTTTAGAAAATTCTCCAGGTCCACCAAGTCCCTCAGCTCCAAAGTAGGGGGCGAGGGTTGTTGTTCTTCCCCCTCCCCGCCGCCTCCCCCCAGCCCAGCGTGTATGGATTCATTAAACTTATTCATATTTTCAGTTTCTACCGAGTCGAGCAAATCCCGGGGGAAGTTGGGTATTGGCTGGGCGAGCTCAGGTTCGGCCTTGTCGGCCCCGCCCGCCTCAGTCCCCGGGACGCTCGACCCGGCGGCTACGCATTCCTCCGCTGGCCCCACGCCCCCCACGACAGGCAGATCTTCCACGTCATCCCCAGGAGGCAGCGGCTGGGCAGCCTCGACTGCCTCACCCTCCCCGGGGACAGACTCCTCGCGCCTGCAGCGCAATTTGGGGGCGCTGGTGGGGGACGCGGGACACGCGGCGGGCACCGCCTCCTCCGCGGAGGGATGTTGTTCCCCCTCCGCCTCATTGGGGCGGTGCCTCTTTTTGTTCCTGGGGGTGCGCGAAGGCAGGGAGACCTCCATGTCTGCCGAGGCCTCCCGCTCCGCCCCCCCCTTTTCCTTTTCTTGCCCGTGCCCGGGCCCCTCCGCGGTATTGGTCAAGGGCTCAGGCACGGGCTCAGGGCACCCCGCGCTCGCCGGTGACGGGGTTGGGCTGAGCGCGGTGGTCAAATTTTCCGGCGCACTGAGGGGACCCGCCTCTTGATGTTTTGCCTTCTTCCGCGCCTTCTTTCCGGTCGGACGCTCTCCCTCCCCCCCGCCGGAGGCCCTGAAAACAAAGGCCTCCGACGATGCCCGCGCACCTACGGCTCCCGGCACGCGGACGCAACTAGGGGGAGGGGTGGCGGCGGCGCCAGCCTTGGCCGCCTTCGGTGGTTTGGCGGCCTTGGAGGCGGGGCAGTTCTTACGAACATGCCCCACCTCCCTGCAGGCATGGCACCGCACGCCGTCCGACGTCCAGAAGACGCGGTAGGCAGTCCCCTCGTGCACCACATTAAAATACCCCTCAGTCGTCTCCTCCCGCGCCAGCCGGACAAAGAGCTGGCGGCGGAAGGAGAACACGTGGCGCAGGCTGTTCTCCCTTAGGCCGAGCGGTATGGGGTTGATCCCTGACCTTACCTCCCCCAGTTGCTGTAGGTGAGGGAGGAGGAGCTCAGCGGGAACAAAGGGCGGGACGTTTGATATGATGACCCTCTGCGCAGTGGCCTCGAGAGGATCCACCGGCAGGAACGTCCCGCCCACCGTGAGCCCCTTTTCGAGGGCCAGGGACACCGCCCGCTCCGACCCTAGGAAGAACACAGCCTTCCCAGACATCTTGGAGGCTGCAACAATGGCCGAGGGGCCGACTACCCCAGCCATCGCCCGCACGCACTCCTCAATGCTCATTGTGGGGTGAGTGTAGCTCTTGACCCCGTGTTTTTTGGTTATTAGTTTGAATGGTGGCAGGGCAGCAGGTGGCGCAGGAGGCACCGTGGATGTGGATGCCGCCTGCGCATATGTCCTTGCTGGCCCCGCCACCGGCGTGGATGGGGTCGCCATCACGGGGTCCCTTTAAGGGCCACACCCACCCCAAAGTCACAGGCCTTAATGATCTTAATTGGCCTCGTATATTAACTGAGCAGAGGAGCCCTTAATGAGGCACACCTCTCCCCTAGTTGGCAATTGGGGAGGGGCCTTGCTCCCTCTGCTCAGTTGTCTTAATTGTTCCCTTTTTTAAAAAAAAATTAGGAGAAAGGGGCCTCAGAGAGAGAGGGGAGAAACAGAGTAACAGGGAAAGAGAGAGGGGGGTGGGAAGGGGGGGGGGAACTGCGAGGGCAGGTCTCCCCTCGCAGCTGTGGGTGGGTGCACTCCCCAGATGGCAAAACACAAAAAACACAGTCTTTGGATTGGTCTTCAGGTGGGGGGAGAAGACGTCTTCACCTGGGGCAGCTAGAGCCACCAGGCACACACTCCTAACAATGTTAATTGGGTGATTAAACAATCTTCAGCCTGGTAGCTCCAGCTATCCCAGGCTAGGCAAATGTGGAGGGTGGGGGGGGTTCCAATTGTGGGGGGGGCCTAGTTGTAAGCAAGGCCCCCACACACACTACCACACACACACACACCCCCCGCGATGTTCCGGCCCTCAGTGATCTTCTTTCCTTCCCCCACCGATACAACAAAGTCTGTTTGGGAAATGCACCAACACCCACCTGTAGAATGGTAGAGTCCCCCTCCTTCCACACTGGATGTTGTTGTTGTTGGTCTTTTCCCCCTCTCTACAACTCTTTGCAGAATGGTAAAAAGATGTACAAAGTTTTCTGCTTTTTCCTCCTCTCCCTCTGGGTGAAAGTTGGTGGTGAAGCCCCTTCCTTCCTTCTCTTCCTGGGCTGTTCTCAGGGCTCTCCAGGCAGGAGCAAAAGTTGATAGCAGCTCTCCTCACTGCTCACAGCTCCAACTGAGCAGGACACGCCTCCACTGCTCCACAATTGGTCCTTGTGCATGAAACTCTTTTTGGAGTTCACCTGCAAAACATAAAACATTAAACGGTGCCACCCGACCTGGGTGACACTCCAGACATTTACAAGGCCCTTTTTTTTTCCCCCCTTTTTTTTGTTTTTTTTTGTGTTTTTCTTTTTTTGGTTTTTTTTGGGCACTAAAATCACAATTTTCCCCAGTGCCCCCTATAAAAGGGAAGGGGGACACTAAAAGCACCGGCAATTAAAACAAATTAAACTTAAAAACGTAAAATCAAATTAAAATTTGGTTGCCGGGCGTGATGATGCACTCCAGTCCCTCCGGTGCCCACCTCTCGCGGAAGGCCGCGAGCGTACCGGTGGACACCGCGTGCTCCATCTCCAAGGACACCCTGGACCGGATGTAAGAGCGGAAGAGAGGCAGGCAGTCAGGTTGAACGACCCCCTCGACCGCCCGCTGCCTGGACCGGCTGATGGCACCCTTGGCCGTGCCCAGGAGCAGTCCTACGAGGAGGCCTTCGGACCTACCCGCTCCCCTCCGCACAGGGTGCCCAAAGATCAGGAGAGTGGGACTGAAGTGCAGCCAGAATTTCAGGAGCAGCCCCTTCAAATAATGGAACAGGGGCTGCAACCTCGTGCACTCAATAAAAATATGGAACACGGACTCCTCCAGACCGCAGAAATTGCAGGCGGCCTGGGAGTCCGTGAACCGGCTTAAAAATTTGTTGCACGGCACTGCTCCGTGCACCACCCTCCAGGCCAAGTCCCCGATGAATAGTGGGAGGACCCCTGCGTAGAGTGCCCTCCATCGGGGACCCCCGCCTCCTCCGGACGGCAAGCTGGTACGCCATGGCGTGTCCGGACGGCCGGCGAGGATGGCAAAGTTGAGGGTGTGCAGGAGCAGCCCGTACAGGAAACCCCTCCGCGCGGAACTGAAAGGCACGGAGGGGATTTCCCCGAGGCGGCTCAAGTTGTGAGCCGCCGGCCCCCGAGGGAGGTTCCGGGGTTTGGCGCCGATGAGGAATTCCGTCCGGACGGGGGTCAGTTCGGACGGGATCTCCCCACGTGCTTGAGCCTCCTCGATGCACCTAACGAAGTCAGGGCCCAGAGCTGTTTTTAGCGACTCGATGGCATTGGCCGCGTGGCGGACGTTGGCAGAATTTAGGCGCCGCGCCAGCGTGTCTGGCGCCATCCAGCCCGCTCCTCCGCCATCGAGCAGGTCCCTGACGCTGGTCACCTCACCAGCCACAGCCCTCTCTTCCGACCGCCACATGAAACCTCGGCCGTGGAGGTACGGATTCCCGAGCAGCGGCTCCTGCAGGACGGCCGCCACTCCAGCCGGCGGAGAGCTGCGCTTGGTGGAGACTTTGTTCCAGACCCTGATGAGTTCCCTGTAAAAGACAGGCAGCTCCCGGAGGGCGGTCCTGGCACCCCCCAAGTTCACAAACAGGAGCTGCGTGTCATAATTGAGGTCGCGCTGCTGGCGGAAGAAATACCTCGCCAGAGCACACCACCTAGGAGGGGGCTCGACGTAAAGGTATCTCTGCAGGGTCTGAAGACGGAAAGTCGCGAGCTGGGCGCTGACGCACACCAACGACTGACCACCCTCCTCAAGCGGGAGACTCAAGACCGCGACAGAGACCCAGTGCTTCCTGTTGTTCCAGAAGAAGTCCACCAGCTTCTTCTGTATCTTGGCGACAAACGCAGGGGGAGGGGTCAAAGTGATCAGCCGGTACCACAACATTGCGGCCACCAGCTGGTTTATGACTAGTGCTCGACCCCTGTAGGACAGCACTCGGAGCAGTCCTGTCCAGCGCCCTAGGCGAGCGGTGACCTTGGCCTCCAGCTCCTGCCAGTTCGCCGGCCAGGCTCCCTCGTCGGGGCTAAGGTAGACTCCCAGATAGAGGAGATAGGTCGTGCTCCAGGCAAAAGGCCTGAGCTCCTCCGGCAGGGAGTCCACCCGCCACTGACTCACCA
Source organism: Pristiophorus japonicus (assembly GCF_044704955.1). Lineage (NCBI taxonomy): Eukaryota > Metazoa > Chordata > Chondrichthyes > Pristiophoridae > Pristiophorus > Pristiophorus japonicus. The sequence goes on along the minus strand of NC_091977.1, from coordinate 115,230,049 downwards.
GGAGTCCGGAACATTTCTCCCAGTTGATCCTGGCGGAGGACGCGGCCGAGTAAATCTCCTGGCACTCACGCATCCTCCGCAGGTCAGCGGGATCCTCTACCGCGAGGAGCACGTCATCGGCGTAAGCCGAGAGGACGACCTCCACGCCCGGCCCTTGCAGAGCCAGTCCCGTCAACCTCGTCCGCAAGAGGCGCAGGAAAGGCTCCACGCAAACGGCGTATAACTGGCCGGACATGGGGCATCCCTGGCGCACCCCTCTCCTAAAGCGAAGGGGCGCCGTCAAGGACCCGTTAACCTTAATCAGACACTCCGCGGCGGCGTACAAAAGTCGGATCCGGGCGACGAAATGCGTCCCGAACATGAAAGCGCGCAGAGTTCCGAGCAGATAGTCGTGATCCACCCTGTCGAACGCCTTCTCTTGGTCGAGGGATAGGAAGGCGACCGACAGACCAGCCTCCTGGGAACAATGGATGAGGTCCCGGACCAGATGGATGTTATCGTGGATTGTCCGGCCCGGGACCGTGTAGGACTGGTCGGGGTGGATCATGTGGTCCAGCACGGCACCAAGGCGAGCAGACATCGCCCTGGCGAAGATTTTGTAGTCCGTGCTGAGGAGGGAGACCGGGCGCCAGTTCTTAAGGAGGCGGAGATCGCCCTTCTTAGGCAGCAGGACGATGACTGCCCTGCGCCAAGAGAGGGGCATCTCCCCGGTCGCCAGACTTTCCCCCAGGACCCGCGCGTAGTCGCTCCCCAGGACGTCCCAGAACGCCCTGTGGAACTCCACGGTCAGCCCGTCCAGCCCCGGGGATTTTCCCCTCGAGAGCCGGGCGAGGGCACCGGTCAGCTCCGCCAGGCTTAGCGGAGCTTCCAGATTTTCGGCGCCCTCCGGGCTGACCTTCGGCAGGTCCTCCCACAAAACTCTACGCGCTTCCTCGCTGGACGGATCCGGAGAGAACAGAGCCCCGTAATATTCACGGGCCCTGTTGTTGACGCCCTCCGGATCCGAGACGAGAGAGCCGTCGTCGGCCAGCAGCGTCAAGAGATGCTTACGGACACTCTGCCTTTTTTCCAGCGAGTAGAAGAAGGGGGAGCCGCGGTCCAGATCCCGCAGGAACCGGATCCGCGACCTCACGAACGCACCTCGGGACCCGACGAGCTGCAGGTCCTTCAGCGCGGCCTTCTTCGCTTCGTACACCGTCCGCAGGGCCGGGTCCTGGATGACTTGACCGAGACGGGCTTCCAGGTCGAGCACCTCTTTTTCTAGGCGCCCGACTCTGGCCGCCCGCCTCTTGGTCGACCCCCTCGTGTACTCTTGACAGAAGACGCGGACGTGAGCCTTGCCCACGTCCCACCATAGCCTCAAGGAGGGGAAGCCCCCCTGCTTCCTTCTCCAGTCGGACCAGAATCGACGGAACGAGTCCTGGAACCGCACGTCCTCCAGCAGCCGGTTGTTAAAGTGCCAGTACGCGGACCCCGTCCTCGCGCGGAGCGAAGCGAGCTCCGCCCACACCAGGTGGTGGTCCGAACACGGCACCGGCCGCATGGAGGCCGCCGGGACGCAGGAAACGTACGCCCGAGACACGTAAAGGCGGTCGACTCTAGACCATCCTACTCCAGGCCTCACCCAAGTAAAGGCGCTGGAGTCGGGGTGGAGATTTCGCCAGATGTCCACCAAGTCGAAGGAGCCGACCAGGTCCCTCAACTTCTCCATCGCCGCCATGCACTGCGGGGCACCGGAGCGGTCCCTCGCCCCGAGGGTGCAGTTAAAATCCCCCCTGAGGACAATGAAGTCGCCGACGTCGACGGAGCCAAGAAGAGCGGACACCTCTTCAAAGAAGCGCGTTTGCTGCGGGCCGGGCTGAGGGGCGTACACGTTCACGAGATGGAGCGGCACGTCCCCCAGGCGAACCGTTACGTGCAGCAAGCGGCCTGGCACGGGCTCCTCGACCCCCAAGATCTCCGGCTGAAAATGCGGGCCCAGCAAGGTGGCCACCCCACTAGAAATGGCGGTGAGGTGGCTCATGCGGACCTCTCCTTGCCATTCCAGGAGCCACGTGGCTTCGTCTCCCGGAACGGTGTGGGTTTCTTGCAGGAAGCACACCGCATATTTCCCCTCCCGCAGGAGCGAAAAATTGTCAAATCTACGGCGTGCCCCTCTGCCGCCGTTGATGTTGAGGCTGGCTATGGTTATCTTCATGACTAGAGCATAGTGCAACCTCTACCTAACCTATTGTGGGGGGGGAGTGGAGTCATTTGTTGACCTCCACTCCTTCAGCAGCCCAGCGAGGAACTTTTTGAGCCGGCGCAGCTCAAGGCCTTGAGCCTTTGATAAGGGCCCGCCCGCGGCCATGGTTTTAGCGGCGGCGCGGACGGACGCGACGAGCAGCCCCGGCTCGGACCATCTTTCCAGGGCCAGACGGGCTTGGTCGCGGCGACCCCGGCACTGGACCAAAAAGTCCCGGAGTTCCTCTGCGGGAATGAGGAGGGTCTCAGTGGCGGCCGCGAGCAGATCCACCGCCTCACTGGCGATGGACTCGAGATCTTCACCCGCGTCCTCCACCGAGTCCCCGTCCCCCTCCGGGAGGTCGCCGCTAGCAGCCGGCCCGTCGACCGCACGAGGTACGGCAAACGGCCCGGCCGCTCCATCTGGCCCTGGCTCTGCCCCGATCCCACCCCCAGGATCGTCGGCAGAGGAGTCCCCTATGGGCTCTTTTAAAATTGGTGCTGGGTCGGGAAGCGACAGCGGAAGGGGTTCCTCCTCCGCCCCAGGAGCCGGGGAACACGGAGAGACCTGGTTTAGAAAATTCTCCAGGTCCACCAAGTCCCTCAGCTCCAAAGTAGGGGGCGGGGGTTGTTGTTCTTCCCACTCCCCGCCGCCTCCCCCCAGCCCAGCGTGTACGGATTCATTAAACTTGTTCATATTTTCAGTTTCTACCGGGTCGAGCAAATCCCGGGGGAAGTTGGGTATTGGCTGGGCGGGGTCAGGTTCGGCCTTTTCAGCCCCGCCCGCCTCTGTCCCCGGGACGCTCGACCCGGCGGCTACGCATTCTTCCACTGGCCCCATGCCCCCCACGACAGGCAGATCTTCCACGCCATCCCCAGGAGGCAGCGGCTGGGCAGCCTCGACTGCCTCACCCTCCCCGGGGACAGACTCCTCGCGCCTGCAGCGCAATTTGGGGGCGCTGGTGGGGGACGCGGGACACGCGGCGGGCACCGCCTCCTCCGCGGAGGGATGTTGTTCCCCCTCCGCCTCATTGGGGCGGTGCCTCTTTTTGTTCCTGGGGGTGCGCGAAGGCAGGGAGACCTCTATGTCTGCCGAGGCCTCCCGCTCCGCCCCCCCCTTTTCCTTTTCTTGCCCATGCCCGGGCCCCTCCGCGGTATTGGTCAAGGGCTCAGGCACGGGCTCAGGGCACCCCGCGCTCGCCGGTGACGGGGTTGGGCTGAGCGCGGTGGTCAAATTTTCTGGCGCACTGAGGGGACCCGCCTCTTGATGTTTTGCCTTCTTCCGCGCCTTCTTTCCGGTCGGACGCTCTCCCTCCCCCCCGCCGGAGGCCCTGAAAACAAAGGCCTCCGACGATGCCCGCGCACCTACGGCTCCCGGCACGCGGACGCAACTAGGGGGAGGGGTGGCGGCGGCGCCAGCCTTGGCCGCCTTCGGTGGTTTGGCGGCCTTGGAGGCGGGGCAGTTCTTACGAACATGCCCCACCTCCCTGCAGGCATGGCACCGCACGCCGTCCGACGTCCAGAAGACGCGGTAGGCAGTCCCCTCGTGCACCACATTAAAATACCCCTCTGTCGTCTCCTCCCGCGCCAGCCGGACAAAAAGCTGGCGGCGGAAGGAGAACACGTGGCGCAGGCTGTTCTCCCTTAGGCCGAGCGGTATGGGGTTGATCCCTGACCTTACCTCCCCCAGTTGGTGTAGGTGAGGGAGGAGGAGCTCAGCGGGAACAAAGGGCGGGACGTTTGATATGATGACCCTCTGCGCAGTGGCCTCGAGAGGATCCACCGGCAGGAACGTCCCGCCCACCGTGAGCCCCTTTTCGAGGGCCAGGGACACCGCCCGCTCCGACCCCAGGAAGAACACAGCCTTCCCAGACATCTTGGAGGCTGCAACAATGGCCGAGGGGCCGACTACCCCAGCCATCGCCCGCACGCACTCCTCAATGCTCATTGTGGGGTGAGTGTAGCTCTTGACCCCGTGTTTTTTGGTTATTAGTTTGAATGGTGGCAGGGCAGCAGGTGGCGCAGGAGGCACCGTGGATGTGGATGCCGCCTGCGCATATGTCCTTGCTGGCCCCGCCACCGGCGTGGATGGGGTCGCCATCACGGGGTCCCTTTAAGGGCCACACCCACCCCAAAGTCACAGGCCTTAATGATCTTAATTGGCCTCGTATATTAACTGAGCAGAGGAGCCCTTAATGAGGCACACCTCTCCCCTAGTTGGCAATTGGGGAGGGGCCTTGCTCCCTCTGCTCAGTTGTCTTAATTGTTCCCTTTTTTAAAAAAAAATTAGGAGAAAGGGGCCTCAGAGAGAGAGGGGAGAAACAGAGTAACAGGGAAAGAGAGAGGGGGGGTGGGAAGGAGCGGGGGGGAACTGCGAGGGCAGGTCTCCCCTCGCAGCTGTGGGTGGGTGCACTCCCCAGATGGCAAAACACAAAAAACACAGTCTTTGGATTGGTCTTCAGGTGGGGGGAGAAGACGTCTTCACCTGGGGCAGCTAGAGCCACCAGGCACACACTCCCAACGATGTTTAAATAGGGTGATTAAAAAATCTTCAGCCTGGTAGCTCCAGCTATCCCAGGCTAGGCAAATGTGGGGGGTGGGGGGGTTCCAATTGTGGGGGGGGGCCTAGTTGTAAGCAAGGCCCCCACACACACTACCACACACACACACACCCCCCGCGATGTTCCGGCCCTCAGTGGTCTTCTTTCCTCCCCCCACCGATACAACAAAGTCTGTTTGGGAAATGCACCCACACCCACCTGTAGAATGGTAGAGTCTCCCTCCTTCCACACTGGATGTTGTTGTTGTTGGTCTTTTCCCCCTCTCTCCAACTCTTTGTAGAATGGTAAAATGTTTGAAAGTTTTCTTTTCTCCTCCTCTCCCTCTGGGTGAAAGTTGGTGGTGAAGCCCCTTCCTTCCTTCTCCTCCTGAGCTGTTCTCAGGGCTCTCCAGGCAGGAGCTAAGGTTGATAGCTGCTCTCCTCACTGCTCACAGCTCCAACTGAGCAGGACACGCCTCCACTGCTCCACAATTGGTCCTTGTGCATGAAACTCTTTTTGGAGTTTATCTGCAAAACAAAACACATAAAACCGTGCCACCCGACCTGGGTGACACACCAGACATTTACAAGGCCCTTTTTTTCTTTTTTTGGGGTTTTTTTGGGGTTTTTTTTTTTCCTTCTTTTTTTTGGTTTTTTTTTTGGGCACTAAAATCACAATTTTTCCCCAGTGCCCCCTATAAAAGGGAAGGGGACACTAAAAACACCGGCAATTAAAACAAATTAAACTTTAAAACGTAAAATCAAATTAAAATTTGGTTGCCGGGCGTGATGATGCACTCCAGTCCCTCCGGTGCCCACCTCTCGCGGAAGGCCGCGAACGCACCGGTGGACACCGCGTGCTCCATCTCCAAGGACACCCTGGACCGGATGTAAGAGCGGAAGAGAGGCAGGCAGTCAGGTTGAACGACCCCCTCGACCGCCCGCTGCCTGGACCGGCTGATGGCACCCTTGGCCGTGCCCAGGAGCAGTCCTACGAGGAGGCCTTCGGACCTACCCGCTCCCCTCCGCACAGGGTGCCCAAAGATCAGGAGAGTGGGACTGAAGTGCAGCCAGAATTTCAGGAGCAGCCCCTTCAAATAATGGAACAGGGGCTGCAACCTCGTGCACTCAATAAAAACATGGAACACGGACTCCTCCAGACCGCAGAAATTGCAGGCGGCCTGGGAGTCCGTGAACCGGCTTAAAAATTTGTTGCACGGCACTGCTCCGTGCACCACCCTCCAGGCCAAGTCCCCGACAAATAGTGGGAGGACCCCTGCGTACAGTGCCCTCCATCGGGGACCCCCGCCTCCTCCGGACGGCAAGATGGTACGCCATGGCGTGTCCGGACGGCAGGCGAGGATGGCAAAGTTGAGAGTGTGCAGGAGCAGCCCGTACATGAAACCCCTCCGCGCGGAACTGAAAGGCACGGAGGGGATTTCCCCGAGGCGGCTCAAGTTGTGAGGCGCCGGCCCCCGAGGGAGGTTCCGGGGTTTTGCGCCGATGAGGAATTCCGTCCAGACGGGGGTCAGTTCGGACGGGATCTCCCCACGTGCTTGAGCCTCCTCGATACACCTAACGGAGTCAGGGCCCAGAGCTGTTTTTAGCGACTCGATGGCATCGGCCGCGTGGCGGATGTTGGCAGAATTTAGGCGCCGCGCCAGCGTTTCTGGCGCCATCCAGCCCGCTCCTCCGCCATCGAGCAGGTCCCTGACCCTGGTCACCTCACCAGCCACAGCCCTCTCTTCCGACCGCCACATAAGACCTCGGTCGTGGAGGTACGGATTCCCGAGCAGCGGCTCCTGCAGGACGGCCGCCACTCCAGCCGGCGGAGAGCTGCGCTTGGTGGAGACTTTGTTCCAGACCCTGATGAGTTCCCTGTAAAAGACAGGCAGCTCCCGGAGGGCGGTCCTAGCACCCCCCAAGTTCACAAACAGGAGCTGCGTGTCATAATTGAGGTCGCGCTGCTGGCGGAAGAAATACCTCGCCAGAGCACACCACCTAGGAGGGGGCTCGACGTAAAGGTATCTCTGCAGGGTCTGAAGACGGAAAGTCGCGAGCTGGGCGCTGACGCACACCAACGACTGACCGCCCTCCTCAAGCGGGAGACTCAAGACCGCGGCAGAGACCCAGTGCTTCCTGTTGTTCCAGAAGAAGTCCACCAGCTTCTTCTGTATCTTGGCGACAAACGCAGGGGGAGGGGTCAAAGTGACCAGTCGGTACCACAACATTGCGGCCACCAGCTGGTTTATGACTAGCGCTCGACTCCTGTAGGACAGCACTCGGAGCAGTCCTGTCCAGCGCCCTAGGCGAGCGGCGACCTTGGCCTCCAGCTCCTGCCAGTTCGCCGGCCAGGCTCCCTCGTCGGGGCTAAGGTAGACTCCCAGATAGAGGAGATGGGTCGTGCTCCAGGCAAAAGGCCTGAGCTCCTCCGGCAGGGAGTCCACCCGCCACTGACCCACCAGGAGTCCGGAACATTTCTCCCAGTTGATCCTGGCGGAGGACGCGGCCGAGTAAATCTCCTGGCACTCACGCATCCTCCGCAGGTCAGCGGGATCCTCTACCGCGAGGAGCACGTCATCGGCGTAAGCCGAGAGGACGACCTCCACGCCCGGCCCTTGCAGAGCCAGTCCCATCAACCTCGTCCGCAAGAGGCGCAGGAAAGGCTCCACGCAAACGGCGTATAACTGGCCGGACATGGGGCATCCCTGGCGCACTCCTCTCCTAAAGCGAAGGGGCGCCGTCAAGGACCCGTTAACCTTAATCAGACACTCCGCGGCGGCGTACAAAAGTCGGATCCGGGCGACGAAATGCGTCCCGAACCCGAAAGCGCGCAGAGTTCCGAGCAGATAGTCGTGATCCACCCTGTCGAACGCCTTCTCTTGGTCGAGGGATAGGAAGGCGACCGACAGACCAGCCTCCTGGGAACAATGGATGAGGTCCCGGACCAGATGGATGTTATCGTGGATTGTCCGGCCCGGGACCGTGTAGGACTGGTCGGGGTGGATCATGTGGTCCAGCACGGCACCAAGGCGAGCAGACATCGCCCTGGCGAAAATTTTGTAGTCCGTGCTGAGGAGGGAGACCGCGCGCCAGTTCTTAAGGAGGCGGAGATCGCCCTTCTTAGGCAGCAGGACGATGACTGCCCTGCGCCAGAGAGGGGCATCTCCCCGGTCGCCAGACTTTCCCCCAGGACCCGCGCGTAGTCGCCCCCCAGAACGTCCCAGAACGCCCTGTGGAACTCCACGGTTAGCCCGTCCAGCCCCGGGGATTTTCCCCTCGAGAGCCGGTCGAGGGCACCGGTCAGCTCCGCCGGGCTTAGCGGAGCTTCCAGATTTTCGGCGCCCTCCGGGCTGACCTTCGGCAGGTCCTCCCACAAAACTCTACGCGCTTCCTCGCTGGACGGATCCGGAGAGAACAGGGCCCCGTAATATTCACGGGCCCTGTTGTTGACGCCCTCCGGATCCGAGACGAGAGAGCCGTCGTCGGCCAGCAGCGTCAAGAGCTGCTTACGGACACTCTGCCTTTTTTCCAGCGAGTAGAAGAAGGGGGAGCCGCGGTCCAGATCCTGCAGGAACCGGATCCGCGACCTCACGAACGCACCTCGGGACCCGACGAGCTGCAGGTCCTTCAGCGCGGCCTTCTTCGCTTCGTACACCGTCCGCAGGGCCGGGTCCTGGACGACTTGACCGAGACGGGATTCCAAGTCGAGCACCTCTTTTTCTAGGCGCCCGACCCTGGCCGCCCGCCTCTTGGTCGACCCCCTCGCGTACTCTTGACAGAAGACGCGGACGTGAGCCTTGCCCACGTCCCACCATAGCCTCAAGGAGGGGAAGCCCCCCTGCTTCCTTCTCCAGTCGGACCAGAATCGACGGAACGAGTCCTGGAAACGCACGTCCTCCAGCAGCTGGTTGTTAAAGTGCCAGTACGCGGACCCCGTCCTCGCGCGGAGCGAAGCGAGCTCCGCCCACACCAGGTGGTGGTCCGAACACGGCACCGGCCGCATGGAGGCCGCCGGGACACAGGAAACGTACGCCCGAGACACGTAAAGGCGGTCGACTCTGGACCATCCTACTCCAGGCCTCACCCAAGTAAAGGCGCTGGAGTCGGGGTGGAGATTTCGCCAGACGTCCACCAAGTCGAAGGACCCGACCAGGTCCCTCAACTTCTCCATCGCTGTAATGCGCTGCAGGGCACCGGAGCGGTCCCTCGCCTCGAGGGTGCAGTTAAAATCCCCCCCGAGGACAATGCAGTCGCCGACGTCGACGGAGCCAAGAAGAGCGGACACCTCTTCAAAGAAGCGCGTTTGCTGCGGGCCGGGCTGAGGGGCGTACACGTTCACGAGATGGAGCGGCACGTCCCCCAGGCGAACCGTTACGTGCAGCAAGCGGCCTGGCACGGGCTCCTCGACCCCCAAGATCTCCGGCTGAAAATGCGGGCCCAGCAAGATGGCCACCCCACTAGAAATGGCGGTGAGGTGGCTCATGCGGACCTCTCCTTGCCATTCCAGGAGCCACGTGGCTTCGTCTCCCGGAACGGTGTGGGTTTCTTGCAGGAAGCACACCGCATATTAAGTTGTCAAATCTACGGCGTGCCCCTCTGCCGCCGTTGATGTTGAGGCTGGCTATGGTTATCTTCATGACTAGAGCATAGTGCAACCTCTACCTAACCTATTGTGGGGGGGGAGTGGAGTCATTTGTTGACCTCCACTCCTTCAGCAGCCCAGCGAGGAACTTTTTGAGCCGGCGCAGCTCAAGGCCTTGAGCCTTTGATAAGGGCCCGCCCGCGGCCATGGTTTTATCGGCGGCGCGGACGGACGCGACGAGCAGCCCCGGCTCGGACCATCTTTCCAGGGCCAGACGGGCTTGGTCGCGGCGACCCCGGCACTGGACCAAAAAGTCCCGGAGTTCCTCTGCGGGAATGAGGAGGGTCTCAGTGGCGGCCGCGAGCAGATCCACCGCCTCACTGGCGATGGACTCGAGATCTTCACCCGCGTCCTCCACCGAGTCCCCGTCCCCCTCCGGGAGGTCGCCGCTAGCAGCCGGCCCGTCGACCGCACGAGGTACGGCAAACGGCCCGGCCGCTCCATCTGGCCCTGGCTCTGCCCCGATCCCACCCCCAGGATCGTCGGCAGAGGAGTCCCCACTGGGCTCTTTTAAAATTGGTGCTGGGTCGGGAAGCGACAGCGGAAGGGGTTCCTCCTCTGCCCCAGGAGCCGGGGAACACGGAGAGACCTGGTTTAGAAAATTCTCCAGGTCCACCAAGTCCCTCAGCTCCAAAGTAGGGGGCGAGGGTTGTTGTTCTTCCCCCTCCCCGCCGCCTCCCCCCAGCCCAGCGTGGAGGGATTCATTAAACTTGTTCATATTTTCAGTTTCTACCGAGTCGAGCAAATCCCGGGGGAAGTTGGGTATTGGCTGGGCGGGCTCAGGTTCGGCCTTTTCGGCCCCGCCCGCCTCAGTCCCCGGGACGCTCGACCCGGCGGCTACGCATTCCTCCGCTGGCCCCACGCCCCCCACGACAGGCAGATCTTCCACGCCATCCCCAGGAGGCAGCGGCTGGGCAGCCTCGACTGCCTCACCCTCCCCGGGGACAGACTCCTCGCGCCTGCAGCGCAATTTGGGGGCGCTGTTGGGGGACGCGGGACACGCGGCGGGCACCGCCTCCTCCGCGGAGGGATGTTGTTCCCCCTCCGCCTCATTGGGGCGGTGCCTCTTTTTGTTCCTGGGGGTGCGCGAAGGCAGGGAGACCTCTATGTCTGCCGAGGCCTCCCGCTCCGCCCCCCCCTTTTCTTTTTCTTGCCCGTGCCCGGGCCCCTCCGCGGTATTGGTCAAGGGCTCAGGCACGGGCTCAGGGCACCCCGCGCTCGCCGGTGACAGGGTTGGGCTGAGCGCGGTGGTCAAATTTTCCGGCGCACTGAGGGGACCCGCCTCTTGATGTTTTGCCTTCTTCCGCGCCTTCTTTCCGGTCGGACCCTCTCCCTCCCCCCCGCCGGAGGCCCTGAAAACAAAGGCCTCCGACGATGCCCGCGCACCTACGGCTCCCGGCACGCGGACGCAACTAGGGGGAGGGGTGGCGGCGGCGCCAGCCTTGGCCGCCTTCGGTGGTTTGGCGGCCTTGGAGGCGGGGCAGTTCTTACGAACATGCCCCACCTCCCTGCAGGCATGGCACCGCACGCCGTCCGACGTCCAGAAGACGCGGTAGGCAGTCCCCTCGTGCACCACATTAAAATGCCCCTCTGTCGTCTCCTCCCGCGCCAGCCGGACAAAGAGCTGGCGGCGGAAGGAGAACACGTGGCGCAGGCTGTTCTCCCTTAGGCCGAGCGGTATGGGGTTGATCCCTGACCTTACCTCCCCCAGTTGCTGTAGGTGAGGGAGGAGGAGCTCAGCGGGAACAAAGGGCGGGACGTTTGATATGATGACCCTCTGCGCAGTGGCCTCGAGAGGATCCACCGGCAGGAACGTCCCGCCCACCGTGAGCCCCTTTTCGAGGGCCAGGGACACCGCCCGCTCCGACCCCAGGAAGAACACAGCCTTCCCAGACATCTTGGAGGCTGCAACAATGGCCGAGGGGCCGACTACCCCAGCCATCGCCCGCACGCACTCCTCAATGCTCATTGTGGGGTGAGTGTAGCTCTTGACCTCGTGTTTTTTGGTTATTAGTTTGAATGGTGGCAGGGCAGCAGGTGGCGCAGGAGGCACCGTGGATGTGGATGCCGCCTGCGCATATGTCCTTGCTGGCCCCGCCACCGGCGTGGATGGGGTCGCCATCACGGGGTCCCTTTAAGGGCCACACCCACCCCAAAGTCACAGGCCTTCATGATCTTAATTGGCCTCGTATATTAACTGAGCAGAGGAGCCCTTAATGAGGCACACCTCTCCCCTAGTTGGCAATTGGGGAGGGGCCTTGCTCCCTCTGCTCAGTTGTCTTAATTGTTCCCTTTTTTTAAAAAAAATTAGGAGAAAGGGGCCTCAGAGAGAGAGGGGAGAAACAGAGTAACAGGGAAAGAGAGAGGGGGCGTGGGAAGGAGGGGGGGGGAACTGCGAGGGCAGGTCTCCCCTCGCAGCTGTGGGTGGGTGCACTCCCCAGATGGCAAAACACAAAAAACACAGTCTTTGGATTGGTCTTCAGGTGGGGGGAGAAGACGTCTTCACCTGGGGCAGCTAGAGCCACCAGGCACACACTCCCAACGATGTTTAAATAGGGTGATTAAAAAATCTTCAGCCTGGTAGCTCCAGCTAATCCAGGCTAGGCAAATGTGGGGGGTAGGGGGGGTTCCAATTGTGGGGGGGGGCCTAGTTGTAAGCAAGGCCCCCACACACACTACCACACACACACACACCCCCCGCGATGTTCCGGCCCTCAGTGGTCTTCTTTCCTCCCCCCACCGATACAACAAAGTCTGTTTGGGAAATGCACCCACACCCACCTGTAGAATGGTAGAGTCCCCCTCCTTCCACACTGGATGTTGTTGTTGTTGGTCTTTTCCCCCTCTCTCCAACTCTTTGTAGAATGGTAAAATGTTTGAAAGTTTTCTTTTCTCCTCCTCTCCCTCTGGGTGAAAGTTGGTGGTGAAGCCCCTTCCTTCCTTCTCCTCCTGGGCTGTTCTCAGGGCTCTCCAGGCAGGAGCTAAGGTTGATAGCAGCTCTCCTCACTGCTCACAGCTCCAACTGAGCAGGACACGCCTCCACTGCTCCACAATTGGTCCTTGTGCATGAATCCCAAAAAGTTAGTTTGCAGGTGCAGCAGGGAATCAGGAAGGCGAATGGAATGTTGGCCTTCATTGCGAGAGGGATGGAGTACAAAAGCAGGGAGGTCCTGCTGCAACTGTACAGGGTATTGGTGAGGCCGCACCTGGAGTACTGCGTGCAGTTTTGGTCACCTTACTTAAGGAAGGATATACTAGCTTTGGAGGGGATACAGAGACGATTCACTAGGCTGATTCTGGAGATGAGGGGGTTACCTTATGATGATGGATTGAGTAGACTGGGTCTTTACTCGTTGGAGTTCAGAAGGATGAGGGGTGATCTGATAGAAACATTTAAAATAATGAAAGGGATAGACAAGATAGAGGCAGAGAGGTTGTTTCCACTGGTCGGGGAGACTAGAACTAGGGGGCACAGCCTCAAAATACGGGGGAGCCAATTTAAAACCGAGTTGAGAAGGAATTTCTTCTCCCAGAGGGTTGTGAATCTGTGGAATTCTCTGCCCAAGGAAGCAGTTGAGGCTAGCTCATTGAATGTATTCAAATCACAGATAGATTGATTTTTAACCAATAAGGGAATTAAGGGTTATGGGAAGCGGGCGGGTAAGTGGAGCTGAGTCCACGGCCAGATCAGCCATGATCTTGTTGAATGGCGGAGCAGGCTCGAGGGGCTAGATGGCCTACTCCTGTTCCTAATTCTTATGTTCTTATGTTGTGGAGGATGGGTTGCGTACCAGGAATCAAATGGATCTGCACTTTCGCCCCAGAGAAACTTCCAATGCCTGGCTCGAATAACGATGGGAACTTGCTTAGAACCTGGGTGCACGAGGCGATGTCGATGGACGAAAGCGCTCAGATGTCGTCCCAGATCAAGTGGATTTTCCCCAGCCAGCTTCTGCCAAACAACGTGGGGCCATCCCCTGGTACAATCCACAGCGGGAGTTCATGTACTGCTCCATCAAAGGAGACTCTGACTTCAGCACTGCCAATTAAAGGGATTCGTCCCTTGGTGTAAGTCCTTAGTTTCGTTTGAATGGGGCGGAGCTTTGGCCTGTGTGCCTTCTTTCCCCACAGCCTGTCGAAGGCCTTTTTACTCATTATGGACTGACTTGCCCCCGTGTCCAGCTCCATAGATATTGGAATGCCGTTCAGTTCAACTTTCAACATAATAGTTGGGCATTTTGTTGTGAACGTGTGTACCCTGTACACTTCTGCCTCCTCAGTACGAGTTTCCAATTCAGTCTGATCCACTGTGGATCGATCTTCCTCTGCAACGTGGTGGTTTGCAGAGTTTGCAGCTCGCCTGCACATTCGTTGGAGGTGTCCCATTGTTCTGCAACCATTGCACGCATAGTGCTTAAAGCGGCATTGATGGGGCTGACGACCACCTCCGCAGCGCCAACAGGGTGTTAACTGCCTCGCATTAACAGATGATGGCGGACTCTGGGTCAATTGAGGTCGGGCCACAGCAGCCGGCGTGTACATTCTGCCCTGTACATTTCTGCTCAAAACCGACATTACTTTATGCACAGTACTGGCCGAAACTTCTTTGTTCTGTGAAATCTGCTTGGTGTTGTCGCTCATGGACATAAATGCCTGGGCTATCGTTATGGCTTTAGTCAGATTCGGAGTTTCTACAGTCAACAGTTTGCGAAGGATTGTCTCATGTCCGATGCCCAGTACGAAAAAGTCTCTGAGCATTTGTTCTAGGAATCCCTGAAACTCACAATGTCCTGCAAGGCGCCTTAGTTCAGCTACATAGCTCGCTACTTTCTGGCCCTCTGATCATTGACACGTGTAGAACCGATATCTCGCCATCAAAACACTTTCCTTAGGATTTAGGTGCTCCTGGACCATCGTACACAATTCTTCATAGGATTTCTCTGTTGGTTTTGCCGGGGCCAGGAGATTCTTCATGAGGCTATAGGTTGTTGCCCCACGGACAGTTAGGAGGATAGCCCTTCCTTTGGTGGCATTCTCGGCCCCTTCTCACTCGTTGGCCAAAAGTATTGGTCGAGTCTCTCCACGAAGGCCTCCCAATCGTCCTCTTCTGAGAACTTCTCCAGGATGCCGACTGTTCTTTGCATTTTCGCGCGGTTGTTCGTTACCTCGTCGCCAATTGTTACACTCATAATAAATGGTTAGACTGAGTACTGTGTGTAATGAGCAAGAGCATTGACAGCCAAAAGTGCCCAGTGTGTGAGGTCATCTTCCCGCTCAACCTGGAGGTCTTTGATTTCGAGCAGCACGTTGTGAAGCACTTTGTTTACGAGTCTCCTGTGTGCCAAAGGGCCTCTCCAGAGAACAGACAAACTGCTTATGAAGACCATTTGTAGTCCCATTTTATGAAGGTCAGCTGAGGGGCAAACAATAAACCAGTTTGAGTTCTACTTTAATAAATATGCCGCCAAGACCAGCCTTTCCTCTCCCGACCCGCCTCCTGACCCGGCCCGCTGCCTTCCCCGGCCAATTTCAACTGAAGGTAGGATTTATTACAATTTTTGGGAAATTGTGTTGGGGAAATTGATGGGATTGAAGGTCGATAAATCCCCAGGGCCTGCATCCCAGAGTACTTAAGGAGGTGGCCTTGGAAATAGCGGATGCATTGACAGTCATTTTCCAACATTCCATAGACACTGGATCAGTTCCTATGGAGTGGAGGGTAGCCAATGTAACCCCATTTTTTAAAAAGGAGGGAGAGAGAAAACAGGGAATTATAGACCGGTCAGCCTGACATCGGTAGTGGGTAAAATGATGGAATCAATTATTAAGGATGTCACAGCAGCGCATTTGGAAAGAGGTGACATGATAGGTCCAAGTCAGCATGGATTTGTGAAAGGGAAATCATGCTTGACAAATCTTCTGGAATTTTTTGAGGATGTTTCCAGTAGCGTGGACGAGGGAGAACCAGTTGATGTGGTGTATTTGGACTTTCAGAAGGCTTTTGACAAGGTCCCACACAAGAGATTAATGTGCAAAGTTAAAGCACATGGGATTGGGGGTAGTGTGCTGACGTGGATTGAGAACTGGTTGGCAGACAGGAAGCAAAGAGTAGGAGTAAATGAGTACTTTTCAGAATGGCAGGCAGTGACTAGTGGGGTACCGCAAGGTTCTGTGCTGGGGCCCCAGCTGTTTACATTGTACATTAATGATTTAGACGAGGAGATTAAATGTAGTATCTCCAAGTTTGTGGATGGCGCTGGATTGGGTGGCGGTGTGAGCTGCGGGAGGGATGCTGTGGGGCTGCGGGGTGGCTTGGATAGGTTGGGTGGGTGGGCAGGTGGATGGCGGATGGAGTGTGGTGTGGGTGGATGTGGGGTTGTCCACTTTGGTGGTAGGAACCGAGAGGCGGACTGTTGTCTGGGTGGTGACAGATTGGGAAAAGGGGAGGTGCAACGAGACCTCGGTGTCATGGTGCATCGGTCGTTGGGGGTTGGCATGCTGGTACAGCATGCTAATGGTTGGGAGGGCAGGTGGCATGTTGGCCTTCGTGGCGGGGGGATTTGAGTGCAGGGACGGGGAGGTGTTACTGTGGTTGTGCAGGGCCTTGGTGAGGCCGCACCTGGAGTGTTGTGTGCAGTTTTGGTCTCCTGACTTGGGAGGGGGGGGGTCATTCTTGCTGTTGGGGGGGTGCGGCGGGGGTTCGCCGGGCTGATTCCCGGGATGGCGGGACTGGCATGTCAAGAAAGACTGGATCAACTGGGCTTGTATTCACTAGATTTCAGAAGAATGAGAGGGGATCTCACAGAAACGTTTAACATTCTGACGGGTTTAGACAGGTTAGATGCAGGAAGAATGTTCCCAATGTTGGGGGAAGTCCAGAACCAGGGGTCACAGTCTGAGGATAAGGGATAAGCCATTTAGGACTGAGATGAGGAGAAACTTCTTCACCCAGAGAGTGGTGAACCTGTGGAATTCTCTACCACAGGAAGTTGTTGAGGCCAATTCACTAAATATATTCAAAAAGGAGTTAGATGTAGTCCTTACTACTAGGGGGATCAAGGGGTCTGGCGAGAAAGCAGAAATGGGGTACTGAAGTTGCATGTTCAACCATGAACTCATTGCATTGTGGTGCAGGCTCGAAGGGCCGAATGGCCTATTCCTGCACCTATTTTCTATGTTTCTATGTTTCTATGTTTCTATGTTTCTATGACCTTAGCTCCTTTATTACAATTCCAGAGTGCAGGTTCTCGTGGGTGGCCTGCTCTCAAGGGACGCTGGGATCCCTTGGGACTCCAACAGGTGGGCCCTCTGGTGGTCAGGTGTGATGCAGGTTACAAAGGGCTAAATACATAGCACCCCGCCCTCTAGTTTCACTGAGATCATGACGTCAATTGTCGTGCAATGCTATGCTAGCACCCTGGATGCAAAATTAGGCCCTAATGCCTCATTAAACTCCTGCCCCATAAACCAAGCATTCCCCGGGTGCAGCAGGCGGTATGGGCAGTGCACTTAAATGAAGGGATGAGGATCCTACATCGCAAATCACATTGACTCCAACTTGAAAGCGGCAGTTTTATCTGCCATTACAGTGTCCTTACAATTCCAATGAGAGAATTTAATGGAGCTATTATAAGTTCACCAGTGTATCATGCTGCATGCTATTGCCAGGCGGCATCAAGCACAGAAGAAGGGCTCTTGGTCATGTTGGCCCACGGATGAGGAGAGGCCAAAGACATCTGGGGAGGAGGGCTTATGGGTTTACAGGCACTAACACTCATACCTCCAGCTCTCTGAGGAGCAGTGTATGAGAAGGCTAGACTTCTGAAAGGAAGTGTTGACAGAGATATGCCATCTCCTACAGGCAGACCGATGCCTGGACTGCTCTGGAGGCAGCCTTCAATACTCCCCTCAAGAGGCATCTAAATTCATTGTGGTGTGCTGCATGTTGCACAGCTTGGCCATCATGAGGGGCCAGGCATTTTCAGTGGGGATTGCAGGCCCACCTCAGGAGGAGGAGGACAACGAAGAGGAGCCTGGTGAGGCCCCCATTTGGGCATCACACCATCCACAGGGGAGGCAGCATGGAGATGCTGCCAGACCAAGAGTCACCAACAGTTCATAATGGACCAGTTCTCCTAAATGGAAGAATCTGAGGGATGGAGCTAATTAATAGTGGACACGCTATGTGCCCCCATAAAGGCACATCTCCGGTGAACGTTGAAATGACACACAAGACACCAATGGCAAAGGATCAAACAGATATTTTACAGCACCAAAGTAACAAAAACTCCCCCCACTAAAAGGAAACCATACAATAGACAACGTTATGTTGCATGGCACTGAACAACACTGAAGTGCATTAAATCAAATAAACTATTTACAAGCATAATCAACAAAAATCAGGGCATCTGTACAGCCTTGTGTTGCATATTATTCTGACTTATTTAACACCGCGATTTTTGTCTGGGGCGTAAAGACGTTCTTGTGTAACACCTGATTTTGTGCCCCGATCATAAACCTCATTTTTTGATGAATTTTGCAGATGAGGATGCAAACTTTTTCCAGACGGTATCAGGACCGCCCTGCCGCCATTACCGTCCCAAAATCACAAAAACTGAAAATCCAGCCCTCCAGAATCTATTTGGGTAGAATTAAGGAACAGAAGAGGACTGTTACGCTGCTGGATATGTACTATAGCCCACCAAATAATGGGAAGGAAATAGAGGAGTAAATTTCAGAAAGATGTAAGAACATTAGAGTAGTGATAATGGTGAACTTCAATTATCCTTATATAGACTGGGAAAATAATAATGTAAAGGGCAAAGATGGGAGGAATTCCTGAAATGTGTGCAAGATAACTTTCTTAATCAGTTTTCACCCCAACAAGGAACGAAGCAGTGCTGCATCTAGTTCTGGGGAATGAAGTGAGGAAAGTGGAGCATGTTTCAGTAGGGGAACCTTTGGGAAACAATGATCACAATAATATTAGGTTTAGAGTACTTATGGAAAAGTATAAGGAACAATCAACTGTAAAAATACTCAACTGGAGGAAGGTTAATTTCAGTGAGTTAAAAAGAGATCTGGTCTCGGTGGATTAGAATCAAAATTGTCAAGTAAAGCAATAAATGAGCCTTCATAGAGCAGATAGTCCAGGTACAGACTAGACACATTCCCATAAATGGGAAAGGAAGGTCATTCAAAGTGAGAGTTCCCTGGAATAGAGATTAAAATGAAACAGAAAAAGGAGGCTTATGATAAATGTCAGATGTATCATGCAGTAGAGAACCATGTTTAATACAGAAAGGGCAGAGGAGAACTGAAAAAAGGAATAAGAGGGGCAAAGAGAGTACATGAGAATAGATTAGCAGGTAACATAAAAGGAAACACTAAAGCCTTTTATAAACTTATAAATAGTAAAAGGAAAGTTCATGGAAGAGCAGGGCTGATTGGGGCCCTAAAAGGAGATTTCTTTGTGGAGGCAAAGGGCATGGCTAAGGGACTGAATGCATATTTTGCCTCTGTCTTCCCAAAAGAAGAGAATGCTACCAATGTCACAATAAAGGAGGAGCTAGTGGAGAAAATGGATAGGACAAAAATAGATAAAGAGGAGGTACTAAACAGGTTGGCATTGCTCAAAGTAGAAAAGTCATCCGTTCTGGATGGAATGTATCTGAGGAAAGTAAGGGTGTAAATAATGGAGACTCTGGCCACAATCTTTCAATTCTTCTTATATATGGGAATAGTGCCAGAGGACTGGAGGGTTGCAAATATTACACCGCTGTTCAAAAAACAGGTGAGTGATAAATCAGGTAAATATAAACCAGACAACCTAACGTAGGGAAACTTTTAGAGAAAAAAAATCCTGAACAAAATTGTAATTTGAAAAAACATGGATTAATTAATGACAGCCAGCATGGATTTATTAAAGGCAAATCGTGTTTGTCTAACATGATTGAGTTTTTTGATGAAGTAGCAGAGCGGGTTGATGGGGGTAGTGTGAATGTTGTTGTGTATACGATAAAGAACAACATAATATACTAGAATGGTATCAGGGATGGGGAACTTCAGTTATGTGGAGCGACTACAGAAGCTGGGATTGTTCTCCTTAGAGCAGAAAAGGTTAAGGAGAAATGTAATAGAGGCCTCAAAATCATGAAGGATTTTGATAGCGTGAATAAGGAAATACTGTTCCTACTGGCAGAAGGGTCTGTAACCCCTTCACCAGTAGAAACAGTTCCTCCCGAAGTATACACATTTAAAGTAATGGGCAAAAGAGCCAGAGGTGAGATGAGGAGAAATTTTACGTGGTTAGTTATTATGATCTGGCATGCACTGCCTGAAAGGGTGATAGAAGCAGATTTAATAGTAACTTTCAAAAGTGAATTGGATAAATACTTGAAGGAGAGAAAACTGCAGGGATATGGGTAAAGAACAGGGTAGTGGGACTAATTGGGGGAGATTTGACCTATAAAAATGGGGGGGGGGCGGGGTTAGGAGTGTGAGGCTAGTTAAGTTGTTAAAAATTAGATTCCTGACCTTAACCCGGCTCCAACCCACCTACTTTCCATTTTAACAGAAGTGGCATGTGGATGGAATGGGGGAAGGTGTGCAGCCAACCCGCTGCCAGGAAGTGGGACGTCAATTTAAATATTTTACTGAGGTTGGAAGCCTCTTCTCTAACCTCCATTTTGTTTTTAACTGCAGCTGGTCAGGTTATACACACCTCATACAACCGGGCAGTTACAGCAAGGCGAGGACTGCTGCATCCAGGAGGTAAGTGCCTTTACATTTATCTCCTGGATCTAGGGTCCCTACCTAGCCCACCCCGGCAATCAGAGACCCCCTCACAAGCCTCCGATCACCTTGCCAGATTCCCCCCACCCCTCACTGATGATGCTGTGGCTGGCCCTGATCCTCCAGTGGTTGCCCACGATCTTCCCTTTACCCCTTCCCCACCCTGATCCCCTCTCCCCCACCTTCCCCGATCTTCTGCCTGACCCCCTCCCAATCTGCTTAATGGCCCGGCCTGACCCGCGATCTTCTTAACGGCCCACCCTGACCCACCCAATCATCTGCCCAACACCCCCTGATCCTCTTAACGAACTGACCCAACCCCCGTTCTTCTTAATGGCTCAGCCTGACCCCCTGATCTTCTTAATAGCCTGACCTGACTCAGATTTTTTTAATGGCCCGGCCTGACCCCTACGATCTTCTTCCCGACCCCCCGATCCTCTTAATGGACCGGCCACCAGACTAACCCTCCCCCCTCCTCTGTGCGGTCCAGTACCACAGGAAAACTGCCTCTCATTCTGGCTGGCTATGGGTGGGAAACAGGGGCCTAGCATGCAAATCAGGCCCTGCCGTTAAAGCCTCCTGGGTTTCCCGACTGCCTCAAAGCCCATCCTGCCCCCAAACCACCTTCCTCATTAAAAGCCAGCCTATTGGATTGCTCTTTCAAAGAGCTGGCAAAGGCGAAATGGGCCGCATGGTCTCCTGCTATGCTGTAAGATTCTATAATTCTATGATTTATGGCAAATATATAGGGCCCAAAAATATTTAGCTCTTCTGGCACACTCTTCCAGAACTCTGATGGAACTGGCATAGAAGGGACAAAGTTTAGGCTCGTATTCAGATACACTGGGTTTTGACTTTATTTGGGGAATTTGATAGGGCCTTATAAGGTGTACAGTTTCTGCCTTACAAGGCCAACAGTATAGGAGGGGGCTCGAGCTGGGTTAAGGACTGTAAACATAGGGAGTTCCCATTTCCCAGCTACCCAAAGGGAGTTAGATGGTCAACTTCAGATCAAGCTGAACTTCCTCACAATCCTCAACTTCCTCAAAAATAACCAGTCTTAATCTATCCGTCTCCTTCAACTCCATCTCCAACTTCCCTTCTTTCCCAAGGTCATTAAACCTAGTGCTTGACTCCCAATTCAATCACTCTTTATTTCATCTCACCAGCGTGTGTAATACCAATCGCAGAACCTATTGCACCAATGAGTATTTTTCCAACACAAATTTTGGGCTAGAAATTGCGTAGCGCGCCATTTGGGGCGATAACTTTTCAGGAAGCACAAATGTAGCGCCAGATGGAAAAAATGTTTTGATCCTGGAAAATTTCACTTTAACGCTCCAAGAGGGAAGTGGAGTGATAAATCAAGCGCTACCACTTCCCTTAGAGCACTAAAGGGAGTGAGAGAGGCGGTAGCGGCAGAGTACTGAACAATGCTCCGTGCAGCGCTGCCGTCTTTGGAGACTCCTTCCTTCGCTAAAAGGGAAGGGCCAATGTTGGAGTGATTCAGTCTTCATCCTATCTCTGTGGGGCCAAGCGACATGTGCTGCGTGCATAACAGCCCCAAGCACTCTAACAGAATGCAGGGCTGATGAATTGCGGGGTCCTAAAAAAGCAAAAGACACCAGACTGAGGAGAACCAACCAGGAGGCAGGCTATCTTAGATCTGGTACTGTGTAATGAGACAGGATTAATAAACAATCTCCAAGTAAAGGATCCCCTTGGAATGAGTGACCATAGTTTGATTGAATTTCAAATTCAGATGAAGGGTGAGAATATTGGATCTCCAACCAGCGTACTAAGCTTAAATAAAGGAGACTACGAAGGTATGAGGGCAGAGTTGGGTAAAGTGGACTGGGAAAATAGATTAAAGTGTAGAACAGTTGATGAACAGTGGTGTACATTTAAAGGGATATTTCACAACTATCAGGAAAAATATATTCCAGTGAGGAGGAAAGGGTGTAAGAGAAAAGATAGCCATCCATAGCTAACTAAAGAAATAAAGGACGGTATCCAATTAAAAACAAGGACATACAAAGTGGCCAAAACTAGTGGGAGGACAGAAGATTGGGAAGTTTTTAAAAGCCAGTAAAGAACGATTAAAAAAATGATTAAGAAAGGGAAGATAGACTATGAATGTAAACTAGCACAAAATATAAAAACAGATAGCAAGAGTTTCTATAGCTATATAAAAAGGAAAAGGTTGGCTAAAGTAAATGCTGGTCCCTTAGAGGACGAGACCGGGGAATTAGTCATGGGGAACATGGAGTTGGCAGAAACTCTGAACAAATATTTTGTATCAGTCTTTACGGTAGAGGACACTAACAATATTCCGACAGTGGATAGTCCAGGGGCTATAGTGGGGGAGGAACGTAACACAATCAGAATTACCAACGAGGCGGTACTCAGTAACATAATGGGACTAAAGGCAGATAAATCCCCCGGACCTAATGGCTTGCATCCTAGGGTCTTAAGAGAAGTAGCGGCAGGGATTGTGGATGTATTGGTTGTAATTTACCAAAATTCCCTGGATTCTGGGGAGGTCCCAGCAGATTGGAAAACTGCAAATATAATGCCCCTATTTAAAAAAGGAGACAGACAAAAAGCAGGAAACTATAGATCAGTTAGCCTAACATCTGTGGTTGGGAAAATGATGGCGTCCATTGTTAAAGAAGCAATAGCAGGACATTTGGAAAAGCAAAATTTGGTCAGGCAGAGTCAGCATGGTTTTATGAAGGGGAAGTCATGTTTGACAAATTTGCTGGAGTTCTTTGAGGATGTAACGAACAGGGTGGATAAAGGGGAACCAGTGGATGTGGTGTATTTGGACTTCCAAAAGGCATTTGACAAGGTGCCACATAAAAGATTACTGCACAAGATAAAGGTTCACAGGGTTTGGGGTAATATATTAGCATGGATAGAGGATTGGCTAACTAACAGAGAACAGAGAATCAGGATAAATGGTTCATTCTCTGATTGGCAACCAGTAACTAATGGGGTGCCGCAGGGATCAGTGCTGGGACCCCAACTATTTACAATCTATATTAATGACTTGGAAGAAGGGACTGAGTGTAATGTAGCCAAGTTTGCTGACGATACAAAGATGGGAGGAAAAGCAATGAGTGAGGAGGACACAAAAAATCTGCAAAAGGACATAGGCTAAGTGTGTGGGCAAATATTTGGCAGATGGAGTATAATGTTAGAAAGTGTGAGGTCATGCACTTTGGCAGAAAAAAATCAAAGAGCAAGTTATTATTTAAATGGAGAAAGATGCAAAGTGCCGCAGTGCCGTAGGACCTGGGGGTACTTGTGCATGAAACACTAAAGGAGAGTATGCAGGTACAGCAAATGATCAGGAAGGCTAATGTTATCTTGGCCTTTTTTGCAAAGGGGATGGAGTATAAAAGCAGGGAAGTCTTACTACAGCTATATAAGGTATTGGTGAGGCCACACTTGGAATACTGCATGCAGTTTTGGTTTCCATATTTACGAAAGGATATACTTGCTTTGGAAGCAGTTCAGAGAATGTTCACTAAGTTGATTCCGGAGATGAGGGGGTTGACTTGTGAGGAAAGGTTGAGAAGGTTGGGCCTCTACTCATTGGAATTCAGAAGAATGAGAGGTGATCTTATCAAGACGTGTAAGATTATGAGGGGGCTTGATGGGGTGGATCAGAGAGGATGTTTCCACCGATGGGGGAGACTAGAACTAGGGGGCATGATCTTAGAATAAGGGGCCGCCCATTTAAAACGGAGATGAGGAAAAATTTCTTCTCTCAGAGGGTTGTGAATCTGTGGAATTCATTGCCTCAGAGAACTGTGGAAGCTGGAACATTGAATAAATTTAAGACAGAAATAGATGGTTTCTTAATCGATAAGGGGATAAGGGGTTATGGGGAGCGGGCAGGGAAGTGGAGCTGAATCCATGATCAGATCATGTTCTTATTGAATGGTAGAGCAAGCTCGAGGGGCCGTGTGGCCCACTCCTGTTCCTATTTCTTATGTTCTTATTAATAAATTTTGCCCTACCTGACCACCACTGCCTTTAAATAGTGCACCCTAAGTGGCCAGCCGAGGTGACAATGCCTCCTGCAGCTGCCGCTGCCGGTGATCCAGTGATGCTGCAGGGGGCGGAAGCGAATATCACATCTGGGGTGCTAACAGGGCGCTGCGCACCAGATGACATCATGATCTACAGGGTATAACAGAGTGAATCGGTAAGTGTTTGCGCCAGTGCAAAACCGCCCAGGAAGTTCACGGGGGTTAGTGAATTTGCTGCGCCCAGTCGGTAACCCCTTAGCGCCCCGTTACCATCCCCTGTAAACGCTAACGGGAGGCACAAAGCAGGCCAATTTCTCCCCCAAACTGTATGGCCCCCCTAAGATTAATATTAAAGGAGGTATTTCTGAATGTACGCTCAAGGTGGTTAAGGTTATATCAGAAAATTGGCCTTTAGTGCCAAAAAATGGTGAATTGTGACACTTTTGTGCTTAAGGTCTGCTTCTACAAGGCGCTGGATTAAAACTGAAGAAAATAATTTTGTGTAGGACCCTTGCAACCACCAGAGAGAAGAAATGCCCATCCCATCCACCTTGGCTAAATCAAACTCAGATTCCTGATGTGAAAGAGCAACCCTCTCAATAATAAGAATGTAGGAAATGGGACCAGGAGTAAGCCATATGGCCCCTCGAGCCTGCTCCGCCATTCAATAAGATAATGGCTGATCATCAACCTCAACTCCACTTTCCCTCCCGATCTCCATATTCCTTGATTCCCCTCGACCCCAAAGATCTATCGATCTCAGTCTTGAATATATCCACAGCACACTGGGGCAGAGAATTCTAAAGATTCACAACTCTCTGAGTGAAGTACTACCTCCTCATCTCTGTCTTAAATAGCCTACCCCTTATCCTGAGACTATGCCCCCTAATTCTAGACATTCCAGCCAGAGGAAACAAGCTCTTAGCATCTACCCTGTCCATAATGCTCTTTTGAAGAATTTCTGGAAGTTGTTTCAGTTTTATATGTGCTGCCAAATGCTGAATTTTGATCACCTCAGGAAGCATTGAAATAAAAAGCCAAAAGGGGACCCTACCCTACAGGAAATATCAGGGAATGTTGATGCTGAGTGAGATCTGTTCTGTGAGTGGAGATGGCCTTTGAGTGTTATTTTATGTCATTGCATATTGAATTAAAAGATGACGTGGCGGACTGATTTTCTGAGGCTTTGTGGTATAGTGGATGGAATGCATGACTGACCTACCCTATATTTGTGGGATTTTTGTACTGGTACTGTTTGTGTTGATGGTTGAGATGTTACACCACAAATATCATGTATTGATTTCACAAGCCATAAGCATGATATTAAAGTGAGAGGTGGTGAAATTGGTCAAAGCCAGTAGTGCAAAATGGTCTGAGAAAGAAAAGCTGGTGTGGTGTAAAATGGGTTGCAAATTTGCTATCAGCTCATTTTGTGCCACTGGCATTAGTAAATTTCACCCCCACTATCTACCAATTCATAGTGCAAAATCCATTGAGTTTTTAAATGTATATACTCTCAATCTTGTTACTGTGAGTTAGAGAATGCTGGAAACTAACTTATATCATAATATTAAGATTTAATTCCACCTTAATTTGCCATGCTATATACCACAATTGAAACATACCTTGCAATCTAAATTATTTTTGCATATAGGAGTGCTAGGATATTAAATTGGGTAAATGCTGAGGATATCATGAAAAGCATGTTTAGTGAGCTGGTCACACCGCAGGTAAAGGTTACACAGACAGATAGGGGATGGGTGACCAACAGGAAGAGCAGTGCAAGGAAGGTAGTGCAGGGGTCCCCTGCGGTCATCCCCCTCCAAAACAGATACACCACTTTGGATACCATTGGGGGGGATGACTCATCAGGAGAGGGCAGCAGCAGCCAAGTTCATGGCACTGTGGGTAGCTCTGCTACACAGGAGGGCAGGAAAAAGAGTGGGAGAGCTATAGTGGTAGGGGATTCTATTGTAAGGGGAATAGATAGACGTTTCTGCGGCCGCAATCGAGACTCCAGGATGGTATGTTGCCTCCCTGGTGCAAGGGTCAAGGATGTACAAGCTGTAGGACATTTTGGAGGGGGGGGGGTGAACAGCCAGTTGTCATGGTGCATATAGGTACCAACGATATGGGTAAAAAGCGGGATGAGGTCCTACAAGCTGAATTTAGGGAGCTAGGAGTTAAATGAAAAAGTAGGACCTCAAAGGTAGTAATCTCAGGATTGCTACCAGTGCCACATGCGAGTCAGAGTAAGAATCGCAGGATAGCTCAGATGAATACGTGGCTTGAGGAGTGGTGCAGAAGGGAGGGTTTCAAATTCCTGGGACATTGGAACCGGTTCTGGGGGAGATGGGACCAGTACAAACCGGACGGCAGGACCGGAACCAATGTCTCAGGGGGAGTGTTTGCTAGTGCTGTTGGGGAGGGGTTTAACTAATATGGCAGAGGGATGGGAACCTATGCAGGGAGACAGAGGGAAGTAGAATGGGGGCAGAAGCAAAAGATAGAAAGAAGAAAAGTAAAAGTAGAGGGCAGAGAAACCCAAGGCAAAAATCGAAAAGGGCCACATTACAGCAAAATTCTAAAGGGGCCAAGTGTGTTAAAAAGACAAGCCTGAAGGCTCTGTGTCTCAATGCAAGGAGTATTCATAATAAGGTGGACGAATTAACTGCATATGCAGCAATTAACGAATATGATATAATTGGCATCATGGAGACATGGCTCCAGGATGACCAAGGCTGGGAACTCAACATCCAGGGGTATTCAACATTCAGGAAGGATAGACAGAAAGGAAAAGGAATTGGTGTAGCATTGCTGGTTAAAGAGGAAACTAACGCAATAGTAAGGAAGGACATTAGCTTGGATGATGTAGAATCTGTTTGGGTGAAGCTGCGGAATACCAAAGGGCAGAAAACACGAGTGGGATTTGTGTACAGACCACCAACTAGTAGTAGCAAGGTTGGGAACAGCATCAAAAAACAAATTAGGGATGCGTGCAATCAAGGTACAGCAGTTATCATGGGCGACTTTAATCTACATACAAATTGGGCTAACCAAACTGGTAGCAATACGGTGGAGCAGGATTTCCTGGAGTGTATTAGGGATGGTTTTCTAGACCAATATGTCGAGGAACCAACTAGAGGGCTGGCAATCGAACACTGGGTGATGGGTAATGAGAAAGGACTAATTAGCAAGCTTGTTGTGCGAGGCCCCTTGGGGAAGAGTGACCATAATATGGTAGAATTCTTTATTAAGATGCAGAGTGACACAGTTAATTCAGAGAATAAGGTCCTGAACTTAAGGAAAGATAACTTCGATGGTATGAGACGTGAATTGGCTAGAATAGATTGGTGAATGATACTTAAAGGGTTGATGGTGGATAGGCAATGGCAAACATTTAAAGATCACATGGATGAACTTCAACAATTGTACATCCCTGTCTGGAGTAAAAATAAAACGGGGAAGTTGGCTCAACTGTGGCTAACAAGGGAAATTAAGGATAGTGTTAAATCCAAGGAAGAGGCATATAAATTGGCCAGAAAAAGCAGCAAACCTGAGGGCTGGGAGAAATTTAGAATCCAGCAGAGGAGGACAAAGTGTTTAATTAGGAGGGGGAAAATAGAGCATGAGAGGAAGCTTCCTGGGAACATAAAAACTGACTGCTAAAGCTTCTATAGATATGTGGAGAGGAAAAGATTAGTGAAGACAAACGTAGGTCCTTTGCAGTCAGATTCAGGTGAATTTATAATGGGGAACAAAGAAATGGCAGACCAATTGAACAAATACTTTGGTTCTGTCTTCATGAAGGAAGACACAAATAACCTTTCGGAAATACTAGGGGACCGAGGATCTAGTGAGAAGGAAGAACTGAGGAAATCCTTATTAGGCGGGAAATTGTGTTGGGGAAATTGATGGGATTGAAGGCCGATAATTCCCCGGGCCTGATAGTCTGCATCCCAGACTACTTAAGGAAGTGGCCCTGGAAATAGTGGATGCATTGGTGATCATTTTCCAACAGTTTATTGAGTCTGGATCAGTTCCGATGGACTGGAGGGTAGATAATGTAACGCCACTTTTTAAAAAAGGAGGGAGAGAGAAAACAGGTAATATAGCCCAGTTAGCCTGACATCAGTAGTGGGGAAAATGCCGGAATCAATTATTAAAGATGAAATAGCAGCGCATTTGGAAAGCAGTGACAGGATCGGTCCAAGTCAGCATGGATTTATGAAAGGGAAATCATGCTTGACAAATCTTCTAGAATTTTTTGAGGATGTATCTAGTAGAGTGGAAACAGGAGAACCCATGGATGTGGAGTATTTGGACTTTCAAAAGGCTTTTGACAAGTTCCCACACAAGAGATTGGTGTGCAAAATTAAAGCACATGGCATTAGGGATAATGTACTGACATGGATAGAGAACGGTTTGGCAGACAGGAAGCAGAGAGTCGGGGTAAATGGGTCCTTTTCAGAATGGCAGGCAGTGACTAGTGGCGTGCAGGGACGCCAGCTATTTACAATATACATCAATGATTTGAATGAACGAATTGAGTGTAATATCTCCAAGTTTGCAGATGACACTAAGCTGGGTGGTGGTGTGAGCTGTGAGGAGGATGCTAAGAGGCTGCAGGGTGACTTGGACAGGTTAGGTGAGTAGGCAAATGCATGGCCGATGCAGTATTATGTGGATAAATATGAGGTTATCCACTTTGGTGGCAAAAACACAAAGGCAGATTATTATCTGAATGGCGGCAGATTAGGAAAAGGGGAGATGCACTGAGACCTGGGTGTCATGGTACATCAGGCATTGAAAGTTGGCATGCAGGTACAGCAGGCGATGAAGAAGGCAAATGGTATGTTGGCCTTCATTGCTAGGGGATTTGAGTATAGGAGCAGGAAGGTCTTACTGCAGTTTTACAGGGCCTTGGTGAGGCCTCACCTGGAATATTGTGTTCAGTTTTGGTCTCCTAATCTGAGGAAGGACATTCTTGCTATTGAGGGAGTGCAGCAAAGGTTCACCAGACTGATTCCCGGGATGGCAGGACTGACATATGAGGAAAGACTGAATCGACTGGGCTTGTATTCACTGGAGTTTAGAAGGATGCGAGGGGATCTCATAGAAATATATAAAATTCTGACGGGACTGGACAGGTTAGATGCGGGAAGAATGTTCCCGATGTTGGGGAAGTCCAGAACCAGGGGACACAGTCTAAGGATAAAGGGTAAGCCATTTAGGACTGAGATGAGGAGAAACTTCTTCACTCAGAGAGTTGTTAACCTGTGGAATTCTCTACCGCAGAGAGTTGTTGATGCCAGTTCATTGGATATATTCAAGCGGGAGTTAGATATGCACCTTACGGCTAAAGGAATCAAGGGGTATCTAGTGAAAGCAGGAAGGGGTACTGAGGTGAATGCTCAGCCATGATCTTATTGAATGGTGGTGCAGGCTCGAAGGGCCGAATGGCCCACTCCTGCACCTATCTTCTATGTCTATGTTTCAATGAGAGAAAATAGTCTGGGCCTGTTTTCATGTCCAGAATTGCCAATGCGCAACCGGGAGGGCTGAGCCAGCCCAAAATTGGGCCCCAGGCCTCATTTCAGTCAACAGGCAAGCTGCTGCCAGCTATTGTGTCTCCACAGGCAGCTTGCCCAATGCAATACATGAATTTGGGCCATTTGCCTTGCTGGCAATGGCTGTCAGGTAAATACAGTGGGGAAAGCAAGGGGATTTGAGTACAGGGGCAGGGAGGTGTTGCTACAGTTGTACAGGGCATTGGTGAGGCCACACCTGGAGTATTGTGTACAGTTTTGGTCTCCTAACCTGAGGAAGGACATTCTTGCTATTGAGGGAGTGCAGCGAAGGTTCACCAGACTGATTCCCGGGATGGCGGGACTGACCTATCAAGAAAGACTGGATCAACTGGGCTTGTATTCACTGGAGTTCAGAAGAATGAGAGGGGACCTCATAGAAACATTTAAAATTCTGACGGGGTTAGACAGGTTAGATGCAGGAAGAATGTTCCCAATGTTGGGGAAGTCCAGAACCAGAGGTCACAGTCTAAGGATAAGGGGTAAGCCATTTAGGACCGAGATGCGGAGGAACTTCTTCACCCAGAGAGTGGTGAACCTGTGGAATTCTCTACCACAGAAAGTTGTTGAGGCCAATTCACTAAATATATTCAAAAAGGAGTTAGATGAGGTCCTTACTACTAGGGGGATCAAGGGGTATGGCGAGAAAGCAGGAATGGGGTACTGAAGTTGAATGTTCAGCTATGAACTCATTGAATGGCGGTGCAGGCTAGAAGGGCCGAATGGCCTACTCCTGCACCTATTTTCTATGTTTCTATGTAAGACAGCAGGAAGATCCAATCACGGCTAGCTGTAGCTGCCGTGATTGGCTGTGAATGCTGCGGGGATGGTTCCATGATACTTAAAAAAATAATTTAGCTTTTCAGTGGTGGCCGGTTCCTAGGCCTCATGCATGCCTGGGAAACTGTAGCGGAGCAGTCCCGATACCTGCTCCATTCAGGGCAGTCCATTATCTCGTTGGTGAATTGAAACAGGTGTTGGCGCCTTCATTGGAAAATGCAGGAGCTCTCATGCTTGTTTTAGGCTGTCGCCCTGAACATCTGAAAGTTGTCCAAAACCAAGAGTATAAGATGTTTTTCTGCCGTCCTTGGAGCGCAAGACAAAGCCCTACAAAATTGGTAATTCCATCTGGAAAACGGGCACAATGATGACCAATTTATACTCCAATTCAGATGGTTGTTTTTAGAATTTAGGAGAGATGTCCATTGCTAAAAAGACCCAAAGACATATATATATATCTGTACACATTTGAACAATCTTTGGAGCTATTTCAAAGCTAGAATTTTAATTAGGGTTTCAGATGATGACGATGATAAGCGGCTTCAGTTTTGATGTCAGAGTTTATGATGAAGAATTATAAGCTTAGCTGGATATCTGCCTTTTGGCAATTATAAAACCAGACATGTTCAGGTTTGCTGTTTTGATTATGAAAATTGATTGAGGATATTATGGTTTACAATAATTAATGCCGAGGTAGCCACAAGGTGGTACGGAGCTAAAAAAAAACCCTCAAGTTTTAGCAAACAAAATGTTAGTATTTACGTATACATTTTAGAATTTTCTGGACAGCCTACTCAGAAACCAAACTGTCCAGCCAGTGTAAAACTTGATTGGCAGCATAATATGATCGCTGTGCTTTAGTCATTTCAAAGTATCTGTCGTTACCAGTGCAATTGTCAAGCCTTATACAACTCTTGATGGTGTATCCTCTGTGCCAATCATTCAGAAGAAACCTTAAAACCATGCGTGTCATGTTTCTTGTATGGAAAAATGGGCGAGAAGTTTTGTGCGCAACAGTGATCATTTATTTCATCTATGATATTGGCAGAAAGTCAGAAAATGTGTAAATCAAATAACTGAAAATGACACCAACACAAAGGCACTTTGTTTTAAACTCAGCTTCCTCCTAGAATCATTCAATCAAAAGTTGGGCTGATATGAATGTAAACAGAAACCGGAAAGAACAAAAGGAAGCAATATCTTACAACATAATACAGGAGCACTTTGTCTAGGGAAGACAATCTTTGGAGTCTTCTGCCGAAAGGGGAATAAAGAGAGTATCAGAAAAATAGTGCAAATGACGAGAACACCAACATAACAAAATAATGTCTGACTGACTCTCTCCCCATCGTTCAGTCTTCAACCAAAATTATTTTTGGACGTAGCAGAGTTCTAACAGCAGGAAGTCACAAACAGCTGTTAAAGCATATTATTTCGCTGATGTTATCTTTTCGCCCTTTTTAGTAAAAACTTAGATCACAGGCAGCGATTTGGCCAGCGTCATGTATATTGGGCAAATATTCCTTATTTATTCTTATTTGTGTGTTTTGATCTGCCAACAAGAAATAACGTCGCGGTTTCCGCTTCCCATTATACATTTGTTCTGATTTAACAATCGCACGGCGGTTCTACTCAAAGTAGCTAACGAGAAATCTCCGTAATTACCTATGTTTAAAGCCAACCATTTTCGTTCTAGATTCACTCGGAGTAAAACTGAATCAATAAAGAAGGCACAGCTGTAGTAAGGAGTGCACTCGTTAATGTGACGAGATATAATTTACGATTTGCTTGTTTTTGAATTGGGCTTTGTTAACCAAATATTGAGACAAAAGTTAAAACATGTCAAACACTGGAAGGTGCAACGAAGTGATTTTTTTGCGCTCTCTCCTTGCTCACAGGTCGGTGTTGATGGAGCTCTGTGGGTCCCCAACCCTCTCTAAATACGCTGTAATGACAGATTGCTCGAGTATTTTGCAAAGAGACATTCGACCCTAATTAGCCAGCATTCCATACAGCGCTCGAATGGAATAGAGCATGGGAGGATTTCACGAAACGCCGGCAGAGCCCCACGTTACTTTGATTGACAGCTGAACAAATGTTTCCTCTCCTTTTTTTCCCAACTTTTCGCTTGTGTTCGAGGGGAAAAAAATCTAGAGACCCAGCGAACGACTGCTCGCCCAGCGCCGCGAGGCGTCAGCTTTGCACTTTTTACCCACGCCAATTGGTCGCTTCACCCGCACGACGTCAGCGCCCCACGTGGGATCACCAGCCATAGCCGCTCGCGATTGGACAGTCTGGCACAATGGGCTGCAACCCGCGCCGGGCCCCGCCTTCCCCGTGCGGCGATTGGTGGCTGAGCCGTGACTGACGTGCCGTTGGGACGGGCGAGCAGCGAGGGAGCAACTCCCGATTGGTTGAACGGCGGTGCTAATCAGGGCTGTCGGGCTGGTTGGTGTGGCGCAGCATTCTGGGCAGTGTAGTCCGAGTAGCGGGGACACTTGCATCAGCTTCGACCCAAATGAACCGGGCGACCGGACTACAACACCCACGACGCAACAACAGGGTTGCTGCCCTCCCTCCCTCCGACTGTGGGTGGGTGGCTGAAGTATCGCATCCCTGCACCTCCCCTTTTCCTCGCTGAAGTCAAGTTGACCGGGGTGTGAATATGTAAGAATGTTAATGACACGGTGCTTCTAAATTTGGTAAACACAAGTCATTACTTTCGTGTGCTATCGGATGAAGGGCAGAAGAAAAGCTGCCGCCTCCGCACTCTGCCTGCAGGCTGGCCGTGTCTCTTCCCCCCTGTGCGGTGCTTGAGTGATGTTGTAAGGTCGCTGCGAGCTGCTGGCCGGCAGAGCGGAGCGGGAGTGGGATCCCGAGTGGGCGGCGTTCCCTTCCCCGGGAGAATCTCCAACCCTCACCCGAATCTTGCACTTTGTCTCCGCAACACTCGCATTTTGGAAGGTCGAGCAGAGCGGCGAAGCTGGCAGCTTTCGGCCGCATCGCCGACAACTTGGCGACTTTTAAATTAAGGAACTTACATGACACAACTCACCTAAAAGATTGAGAGGGCTTTTGGAAAACAAAAAATAAATCACAGCGAGATGTATCCTCAAGCCAGACATCCCGTAAGTGTGTGCTTTTTAATCTCCCAGCTCTTCCCGAAACATCACACGCGGACAATTACATTTCGAGCTTTAGCGTTCTCTCGACGCGGGTTTAATGACAGTCTCTCGATAAATATTTGTAGACGCGCAAAGTACAGTGTTTACGTTTGCTTTGTCAGTAATGTTTAGAAATGGCAATTTAATGAGAGTGGTGCACGGTTCCCAGTTTGTCTCGGTACTGATGCTGGTTTGTTTTTGTGTTTCTAGGCGCCTCACCAACCCGCACAGCCCTTTAAATTCACCATCTCAGAATCGTGCGATCGCATCAAGGAAGAATTTCAGTTTTTGCAGGCGCAGTATCACAGGTTATAAATAAAAAAATCCCGCAACATTAATGTGTCTGGAAGTACAGATGTCTGAATTGGGGCTTTTAATATAAACGTCTTTATTTCTCGCTGTCTTCCCTCTGCAGGGGACAAGGTTATGGTCTGTAGTGTCCACGCTTCGTGTACTGTAGGCTTTCTTTTCTCTCTTTCATCTCCTCCCTTTTAATTGTCTGATGTAAAATGATCCCCTCCGGTACTTCAGTTTGGTTGAAGATGGTGTCCGAGTGCAAATCTCGCACTCTTTGTAGTGCTGAAGACAGGTTTTTTTTTAGCATCAATTGTCGATGCCTTGGCCCTATGGAAGTGATTTCATTTTTTTAAACTAAGGCGCTAATTCCTTCTAAAATATTTCTTTCTACCCGGTTGAAAAGTGATTCTCGCAGTTGAGGGAAAGGGGACGGTGAGTCCAAACGCGGGTAATCCCGATCCTCTTGAAGAGAATGCGCCGAACGCTTTAATGTTTCGATATAATTTTTAGATCTCGATTTCCCGCTGTTTCCCTTTATTTCGCTTTCACATTTCTCCATGTGATGTGATGATGAAGGAGCAATATCCTCTGCATAGACGGCTCCCCATTCGGCTGATATGTCGAGGCTACAGAGTGTGAAACAATTACATCTTTTATTGTCGTAAAACTCCCAAATCTGGATTAAAAT
The DNA here is from genome assembly GCF_044704955.1 of Pristiophorus japonicus. Taxonomy (NCBI): domain Eukaryota; kingdom Metazoa; phylum Chordata; class Chondrichthyes; family Pristiophoridae; genus Pristiophorus; species Pristiophorus japonicus. Next base: position 115,195,291 of record NC_091977.1, on the reverse strand, counting down.
ACATTGGTATGTACGGATTGGGAGATCAGCAACTTCGATGATTTAAAAAAAAAATATTAAATTACTTTATAGCCTGTCGAGATTTGAGTATATTTGCTTTCCATCCTTTTTTGAGATACTGTGCATTTTCTCATTTTAGTACTTAAAGATAGCGGTCCAGTTTCGATTCTGTATTTACAGAAAATGTAAACTGAACAAAAAAAATTGACATTGATAATCTTGGAACAATTCTAGCTCTCTTTTAAGAATCATTGTCTAAGATTTGTACCAGTTGGGTTAGTATTTTTAATTGCTAAGTAATCGTTTCTTTTTCTGATCTAATTAATGTAGTCTATTATTGCAAGATATAATGTTGACGCACTTGTCATGTTCGCATGTGTCAGATTTGGTACTCTACTTGTACTTATTAAAATCAATCTTTGACTACATACTGTCATATTTTGGCATATATATAGAGTTGGCATCATAAATCATTTCTAGGAGAACAAAATGCAGTGCAGCACTAATTAAGTGCACCCTGCCTGGGTAAGGCAACACTTCTAATGATCCGGGTAAGATCAGTTATGCAGAGGATAGTATTGCCTGCAGCGCAGTCTATAAAATGCCCATATAGTGCCTTGAACAATCTTTCTTTCTTTTAAACAGTTTGAAATTGGAATGTGAAAAACTAGCCAGTGAAAAGACAGAAATGCAACGCCATTACGTCATGGTAAGTTTAAAAAACATCTATTTGACTCCTTTTTCGTTATAATGGCTGTTATTGTGAGAATTCAATGGATCTTTATCAGTTTGTATTATTGTTTGAGTGTGGATTTAACAATAATATGTTCTATTACTTTACCTTCACAGTATTATGAAATGTCTTACGGTCTGAATATAGAAATGCACAAACAGGTAAAATTCTTAATTTTCGATAAATATTTGGAAGAAATGTTTGTTATCTTAAAATGTTGTTGTAGTAGCCTCATGGAATATATTTATGTGAATTTTATCATAAGATTTTGAACAGAAGAAATTGAGAGTTCTGTGCTGACAATGGCAGAAATTTTAGAGTTATTGAACTCCTTCAGGCTAATGCTGATTATATAGAGCCGCCTGAGAAATAGCGTTGACAAAACAAAATTGAGATAGTTGAACACATCTTGTAACAAGAGTTTATTCCATATATATATGGTGTATTTGAAATAGCTGCTAAAGATGACTTTTGCTAAGTGTGTTTAACCTAAAAATAACTTCTAACATTAAAAATATTAACAAGCATTTCCTCCCTACCAATTGAGAGTTAAAAGGCTGAAAATGGAAATATTGTAGTGGAAATTTGTAGTAATGTGATGTCAAAACTTTCCAGCTCACAACAGATAAATTAATTTTCTGTCAACATTGAAAATGTTTTCACATTGCAACAATGATATGTTGTACTATTAAAACATTTAAAATAGAACAACTGTGCCATATAATGTTTTAGATTTTTCTTTTTTAAATGTCATCTAAGTGGTGTGCACTGAATCTTATTTTTTCACATGATTTTAAAAACTCTCATTGATTGTTCGCCTGTGTTTTGAGTAGTGAATCGTTCACTCTTGTGAAAGAATGATGGCAGGGCACTGATGTAGTGTCCTTGTCAGCATGATTGATAATTTCACTCTGAGCCACAGGAGCAGGTGTGTAAATCAAGCAAAGAAAGGTATTTCTGCAATGGTGCTGTGCTGAGTAACTCCATTTAAGGTGTTTTGTACAATAATGGGATATCCTACTTGTGAGTTGTAGATTTATGCACTTGTGAAATGATTACCATAATTTCCCATCATCTGTGAGTCTTTTGTGGATTATTGTTTAAGATAGCATGCTCAGTGTTGTAGGTTTTTTGTGACTACACCCTGGATGTTAACTTCTGTTCGGTGATGCCATTTGTTTTGTGGTATGGAGATGGTATACATTTTGCAGAATTGTTGCTTTCTTGTTTGTAATTAGTGAGGTAGATAATAATGCATTATATCATGGTTGCAGTAGCTCTTTTTTTTGCTCAAGCAAAATTGTTAGTGAAATTTTCTGTAAACTGAGATAGTGAATTCAAAATATTGTACAGAGCATGTTATTTGTGATTTTTAAACACAATATGTAGGCTGATCACATAACCCAATAACAAACATTTTATCTTACTATTTGTAAATGGCTGACTTTTTACATACTGAGCATCTGTGAGGAAGTGGAAAATATAGATCAATGAAGGAGCAGTGTAATTTGATAGCTTTTCACAATGCACTGTCGAATGGAAGAAGTCATCATTAGAATAAGACCCCCTCTACTGGTCCCTTGACACCACTTGGATACGGTCTAATCAGGAAATACTGGCGCTTAGTTTCAAAAATCGCACAGCAAATGAGCCTTGATAGGGGACAGTAATGAGGATCAAATTGGTGCTTCTTGCATACTGGTCATTAGTTCAGGTTAAAAAAACACCCCTCTTAGTTTGGGTGAAATTGAGCAGTTTACTGCTTGAGAATCACCGTGTGAGGAAGTAAATGAGTTTGGCGAAGCTCACCTCGCACTACCTGAAGTACAATTTATGAAATTACATCTGCTTTGGTTGCTGGAGGGAGGGTAACAGGTCTTTTATTCATCTAGAGGGAGCTGGTGGTGGGGTGAGATGCTCGTAAATTAAGCAATATCCTTTTTTTTAAATGTAGCATGTTGGTTTTCCAAAACATAAAGCTTATCAATTTTCAACTTTGAAATTTACATTTGAAATCAATTTTGCTATACATATGTAGGAGTTTAAGTTGGAATGTGTCTGCTTTGTTTTATAATTACTATTCAGGCAGGTTTGAGGGACAGCTGTGGATCACAGTGGCAAGAGCACGCAGTTCAGTATCCATTTTAAATCCAGTCGTGATGCTGATTCATTAGTTTGCATGCTTTTTTCATTTTTCTTTTAAAATCTATGTGTACTGTGTTTGCCAGAGAAACATTGGATGAAAAAAGTGGAGATAACTAAATATTTTAATCTGGCAAATAACTGAGATTAAAGGGATTATTTCAGAAAACAAGTTTTTCCTGTATTTGCTACATGCAGGAGTCGGGGTAGATTGTTTTAACATTTATTTAATTGTGCACCCTTTTGAGGGGGGCTAATATCTAGGTTTCAGGGCTTAACTACTAAGTGTGTTTTTAATTTAAGTGAGATAGGATTTTAATAGTTGAATAAGAAGAAACTGTTGAGCCTTTTTTAAAATGTGCATGTTGAGATTATAACACCGCTTGTAAACTCAGAGAAGCACTGTATCTGCAGATTGTGCAAATTACCTAGATATATTTGTAATATAATTAGAAAGCTTCCATTCTACTTCCAAACAGCCGTTTTGTAGAACATAAAATGCAGGCAGTTGCACTATGATGATGTCACTGAATTGATGTAGTATTACCCACTTATACAATTTAAAATAAATGCCCTCAGAGGTTCATGCGATCCTGTCCAATGTGAATTATGTGAACTAATTGAAATATGCAGTAATATGTTAGGGCTTGGCTATCACACATATTTAGTATTCCAAAGGACTTGCATTTTAAAATTTGATTTTGGAGTCTTGTGATTTCCTTTTTTCATGTAATTCAATTCTACACAAATATTAATGTATCCTAAACTTCCCCTTTATTTACTTTTATAATGACAGGAAGTGCAGGCGCTTTCCATTTCCTTTAATATATTGTCATTTAGACTATTTTAAAATCCTCCTTTCTTGCATACGTGATCTTCGAGAAGCAAGCAATGCATTTTTTTAACTTTCTGCGACCAGGTGTATTCATTCATAACAAGCAGCCTGTCAGAAAATCTAACACAAACACAACACAACACACACACACACCTTTTACTTGTCTACCGTTGAGGGTTAATTCACTTATTAGATTAGTATCTCTGGAGTTTTAGGGGGCTACTTCAAAGTCCTAGATGTACTATAGTAATTGGTGGCCCAGATATTTCAAATATTCAGGTTATTTTTCTCCTCCATCTTATTAAAACTTCAGTTCCTTATGGCTGCTTATAGTCAGAATTTATTTGTAGATAATTATTTTATTGGTACAGAGGATGGTACCTGTGATGGGGTTGTGACTGAATTAGCAAATTGACAGAAGGGTAATAGTGAAACACCAATTGCACAAAAGGCTGATTTTGTTCTTAAAATTTATTTTGTATTCTGTTTGATTCTCTTTCTTTCTACACCAATGTCAATAAAAGCAATTGAAGTAAAATGTTTAAGAACTTGTCATTCCTTGGGAGAGAATTGTGTTTTTATTTGAGTTTATCTTTCCTCTTAAAAAATAATTCTTCACTTTTTTAGGGATTTGCTTTTGTAATTCATTTAATGAAAACTTTGTGGATAAAACATCTCAAAGTTTTAAAAGAATTTTTATCCATACACTGCACCAAATCTGGGTGTAAATGTAGTATTGTAGTAGTAATTGCTATTTTTCAAAAATTATACTTTTGTATTTAAAAGTAGTAAATGTACTGTGAACTGACTGCAGCATTCAGTTGTACTACTGTACCTAGATATGAGGCAGTGGTGGTCTAACGTCTTATATTTACCCTGGCTGTAGATGTACTATGCTGATTGAATTAACATTAATTATAGAACCTAATTTAAAATATTTTGGTTGATCAAATATTTATGTTGCTCATAATCTAGCGCAGTATTCTTGACGATGGTATATCATACTTAAAATTGTAAACATTTTGCTATGACTATTAAAATAAATTTAAAAATCCTTGTATTGTACTTCATAATAAAAGTAGCAAGAAATTAATGTTATGAACCTTGCCACCATTCAAATTTTAACAATCTAACTAACCAAGATGTCAAGTTGTTCCATTATTAATTAAATAGAGGGCCTCCAGGAATTTTTAAAGATGATCTAGACACATTGTTGATATCATTAAGATTTCAAAACCAAATGTTATTTCTTCGTAATGAAGTGTAGATTGTTGCTCAAAACTTACAACGATAGTTAGTACTTCAGTGTGGACTTTCTTGTGCATAAATTACACCATGCAGCTATCTGTTATCTTCTATATTCTATACCTGTATAACCAATAGTTTGGTTAGCATTTCAGTAATTGCCATGTGATGCATTACATCTTTAGTATTAATGTTAGTGTTGCAGCACATGAGCTGAAAACTCAATGCAACTGGTCCAGTGAATTATTTCACTGACTTTGTCAGCAGTCTAAGAGTTAAGTAGCCTCTGGTCTTGCAGTAAATTTCTGTAATTGTCTTTATACAGCAGGAATTGAAATGTGATTGCTTTCAGTTGCACTGTAAAACATCTCAAATTCCTACCCCATCGATCAATTATAATGAAGCTAATTTTAACAATCTTCAGATTTTAAAATGATAGCTTTTAATCTGTTTGTATCTTGATATTTTTATGTACGACAGTACACAGAGAATAACACTGACAATGATTATAGCTAATCTAATCTTGGGGTTCAGATGACATCATAAGCAGCATGAGTGCTGATTAAGTGGTTTGCAACAGTTATCTGAGCCCCAATATTAGATTTCAACCTTGCAATTACTCTTTTAATGTATGCTGGAAATTTGCATCGCTAGCAACTGTTAGTGCTGATTCAGTTGTCAGTTGTCTGCTTCATGTTTATGGATAATGATTTTCATTCTGTAGGATTAAAGATTACTGAAGGTATTTTGAATACGATTTCTTGATATACTCCCTTTCAACAATTGAATAGTTTATGTGTTGACTGCTACTAAACATGGGCAGTAAGCAAGGGACATAGAGGAGACTCATTGTATAGATGCAGCCAGGTTGTTTTCTTCATAGCATTTTATTGTTTCACTTGATATTAATCAGAAGCTTCCTGTTGTAAGGCCTTTAGGCAGAGTAAAGCTCTAGTGTGAGAAATGTGCAATAAAAATGTGATTGTTGTTCAAAACAATTAAATACAAATTTAAGGGCTTGGCCCAGTGATTGAATCTCAAAATCATAACTGCAGCAGTCGATCGGAAATGATGATAAATAGCATTAGAAACCTTTTAGTGAAGTACAGTGACTACAAGGAGGAGAGCAGTATGGATTTGCATTATATCCGATGCCCTCCAGTACCAAGTGGATTGTCAATACTGCTTGTTTAGCATTTTCTAAGGGCAATAGGAGTATTGATTTCTGGCTTATAAGCGACGGCTCTATTTTCACTACGGAGAGGTATTGCAGGTTGTTAAGAAGAAATTGACTTGAAGAGGCTTGACTGCTGCCCATCATGAAGCAAATAAAGCAAAACTGCTGAAGCATGGTGGAGCAGCAAGACAGGGGCCCTCAGCAATTTGTTGCTATTAATTTACCATGGTCGACAGCAAATCAATTGGCGTCTACTTCATCTATTCGAGAATATGCTGTCCAGAGCAGATAAAAGGCCATATGTGGCAATAAGAATAGACTATTTGCTAGATAGAGGATGAAGTTAATGTGTAAATAAGTGAATTCAAGGCTTCAGAGCACATTTTAGTGAGTAACTTTTTAATGGAATATATCCTTGGTCAATAAGGAATTTATTGACTTGCATGGGTTCTATTTTAATTCTTATCAATCCTATACAGAATTGGTTGAAAATATTTTGATAGTCTGTATTTTGGTCCAATTGTCACTTTTTAAAACTGTGCTTTAGAGAATATAGACCGGTATTGAAATGTACAATAGTTCACAACTAGTGTAGGCAACAATTTGTTTTAGATTGGACTATTAAACAATGAAATGGTACTTTGTGAGATTGACCATGTAGATATAATTCTAAATGAGCAATATAGTAGCATTACTATATGTATTTATTTTTAATATGAATCAAACAAACCAATTGGCTAAAAGAGTGGACATTAGGTGGTCAAAATACAATCCTAAATTAGCCTATTGAATCAAAAGGAATACTATCTAGAGATTTTTAATGGTCCTTTGCACTACTGTGTTCTGTCTACTAATGGCTGTAATGAATGTTGCAGCCTTTTCTCTAGTTGAATAGGGGCATCGCGCTGATTTAAAGCACTCGGCTGTGCCGAATGCTTTAATCGACTCTTCCTCCCCTATTCCAGCATGTTTCCTGATTAAACTGTTACCATGTCTATTTCTATCCATGTTGAATATTAGAATTTTATGCATAATAGAGTTTGTATTCAGGATGATGGGATTGTAAAAATAATCAGTGAATGTAGCAAAATATAATAGATTGATATGGCACAGAAGGAGGCCTTTCGGCCCATTGTGCCTGTGTTGGCTCTTTGAAAGAGAGATCCAATTAGTCTCACTCCTCTGCTCTTTCTCCATAGACCAGCAAATTTTTCCTTTTCAAGTACGTATCTAAGAACCGGATCTGTCTTTTGACAGTTCCAATATATCCCTGGAAGAAGGACATTCGCGGGCAGAGATTTGGGCTATTTGCCCAACTGCTGCCCAGCAAATGTCCTTCAAACTCTTGCGCCAAGTAAAAGCAAGCATAAAGCCTGCTTTCTTAAACACCACATATTTAAAATTAATTGAAATTGAATTTAATTAAATGTTTTAGACAAAAATGTATTTTTTGGAATTTTTTAAAAATATGTTTTAATAGGAGTAAAGCACAGCCGAGTACTTTAAATCACCTTAATGGACAGGGTTTTTAAATATATAAAAAAAAAAATTCTAGCTTTTAAAACTCTTACGCTGGTAAAAGCAGGCAGGCCTTATGCTTGCTTTTACTCGGTGCAAGAGTTTGAAGGACATTTGCTGGGCAGCAGTTGGGCAAATAGCCCAAATCTCTGCCCGCGAATGTCCTCAGCATTACTGTGAATGGGGATACTCATTTTAATTGTTTGGTCCGGCCCACGCGATCCCAGGCTGCACATATGCTAATGGAATAAGTGGGCCTGTACGCTGGACTGTGAATGGAGGCCTCGGAGCGCAAGTCTACGTTCCTCCGGGACCACCAGGTACTTTAGTTTAAAAAAAAATTCAGTCGGAGGCATCCGCCCGCCCGCGGGAAGCCTCCGACTGCAATTTCTGGGCCATTGTTTTAAAGCATGATGGTGATTACAAAGCACACTGTTTACTGTTATTTGAAGTCCTTGATGAGATTACTGTCTTGTAACCATTGTAGGATATCCAAACTCCCACTGCATCTAGTGAGGCTTTGTGAAAGTGTTTTATTTTAGCTTCAAAGATTAGAATATACAGTAGTGCTCTGTAGTCCAGAGGTTGTAAAATTTAACAAATAGGAGTTCTGAATTTTTTTATGGGGGAGGGGGCGGAGCAGCAGGACAGAGAATAGGACTGAAATGGAGAGTTAGACCTCCTGTTTATCCTCAACACTAATTAAAGCATTGACGTTCTAGACATCCATTACAGTTTTAGCTGTTATACTACTAGACTGTTAAGGTGGGATGTACCAGCTTCATCGCAGGCCTTCTGCTCTTCCTTATTGGGGGTGTGCCCCCCCCCCCCCCGCCGCCCAGTCAATCTTGCTAGGCAATAGATAAACATGATTTTTTTAATTGGGGAGGTGGGAGGTGAGATAACCTGTCTTAATTTTGAGTAGACTTTCTGCTGGCTGTAACAGGAAAAATGCCGACCGCATTGGAATAGCAGTAGTGGAAAGTTAATTCCATATTTTAACCTTGAATAACAAACTGGAAATGGGCTTGTTAGTAAATTTGTCAGCAAAATCATTGGTTTATTGTCTCTCTTTATTTTACTTCAACATTTTATTTTAACTTGTCCATTTTTTTTTTTCTTACATGTATTTTTTTTTCAGATTCTTATTTGAAAGTAACATTTTAATCTGAAATAGCAGGAAACTATTGAATGCATATTAGTACTCAACTGGTCTAATGGCAGAGGATAACTGGCAATAGTAATGAGTAGAGCATGATTTCCGCTCGTTTGTAAAATTGGGAGTCAATTTACTTTCTAAATTAGCACCAGACAAATGGTTGTCTCAATTAACTACAAGGGAAGCCTGTCCATTATTGGTTCAGTAAGTAAGTCATGGCTTCCAAACAACATGTAGGAGTGTAAAGTGAACTTGCCTGCACAGAACGTGCCTTCACTATAAGCCCACTGACTCCCACAGCTATCTGAACTACACTTCCTCCCACACCGCATCCTGTAAGGACTCCATTCCATTCTCCCAGTTTCTCTGTCTCTGTCGCATCTGCTCTGTCGACACCACCTTCCACACTAGTGCCTCTGAAAAGTCTTTTTCCTCCACCATGGTTAACATGGCCCTCGACTGTGTCCGTTCTATTTTCCACAATTCTGCTCTCACCCTTACCTCTCCCTCCCAGAACCACAAAAGGGTTCCCCTTGTATGCACCTTTCACCCCACCAGCCTCTGTTCAATTGATCGTCCTCCGCCATTTCAGTCACCTCCAGCGTGATCCCATCACCAATCACATCTTCCCCTCCCGTCCCCACTCAGCATTCCTTAGGGACCGCTCCCTCCGCAACACCCTGTCCACACAACAATCACCCCCAGCAGCCCCTCCCCTTCCCACGGCACCTTCCCGTGCAAGCACAGGATATGCAACACCTTCCCTTTTGCCTCTTCCCTTCCCACTATCCAGGGCCCCAAACACTCCTTCCAGGTGAAACAGCGAATTACATGCACTTCCTTCAATTTAGTATACTGTATTCGCTGCTCACAATGTGGTCTCCTCTACATTGGGGAGGCCAAACGCAAATTCGGTGACTGCTGAGCAGAACACTTCCATTCAGTCCATAAGCTTGACTCTGTTCGCCTGTTACTTTAATTCTCTGCTCCACTCCCACTCTGAACTCTCCATCCTTTGCCTTCTACACTATTCCAACGAAGCTCAACACCAGCTCAAAGAATAGCACCTCATCTTTGTTTAATTCAGAAGGCTGTAAAGTGCCTAAACGAGAGTTCAACAATTTCAAACCATATCCTCTGCCCATATTTTTTCCCCCATCCTCCCCTTTTTTTTTTTAACACCCACCTTTTTTGTTTCTCTCTCCCATGGCAGCAGGTGATGATTCTGCCAATCATAACCCATCTCGACACATCTTTTGTTTACTAATTTGTACCATTACCATCTCATTTTTGCCCATCATCCCTTTTGTCTCTTAAATCACTCCTGCCTTCCACCTATCACAAACCTTCCCTTTTGTTCTTCCCTCCCCTCCCCCCTTTCAATGTCCCTGCACTTCCTTCACAATCGGTTACGTCTCAAACTTTTCCAGTTCTGATGAAGGGTCACAGAACCGAAACGTGTAACTTTGTTTCTCTCCACAGATGCTGCCTGACCTGCTGAGATTTTCAACATTTTCTGTTTTTATTGCGTGCACAGTTCTTAGCAGGCAGCATATTCTCTAATGGGGCCTATTGGTGGAGCGCTTCTAGAGTGGAGAGCTTACAGCTGTAGAGGAAGCAAGTATTCACAAAAAGATAAAATTCTGTGATGTAGAAACCATGGCCCCGATATTGGTGGCCTTACCACCCACTGCTGCCGACTACTGCCGAGTTTTGCCTCCGTTCTCCCCTCTGTGCCAGTTTCCACTTGGGCTGGAGCGGGCAGGAGGGGAGAACCGCCTGCTGACAGCTGCTGGCGGCCAAGTAGCGCAAGTGTCCACCCGCCCACCGAGCTGCCAGATTTGTGCGGGCGGGAGTCGGCGCCAGCAGGGGGAAGGACCGCTGCATGGAGGCCGGTCTAACCCTGATGGTAAGTACGAAAACCTGCAAAAAAGGTTAGTGAACATCTTTAAAATTCTTTCTTTACAGCGACTTACCTAGATGGAGTCCCCTGAAGGTGTTCCGGTGTTTTTTTCTGTTAATGGTTTTTACTTTTCAGAGTTTCGCCCTCCCTGGGCCTGTCTCCATCCTCATTGGCACTTAGGCGGCAAGCTCATTTGCCGAGATTGAGAGCTTCCGTCCGCTGCTGCCCAGATTGATGGCGTAAGCCGTTATTTTGCCGCCGGCTGGTACTGCCACCTCTTTTAGAGGAATCTTCCTGACAAAGTACTGTCGGCCATCTCTCAGCAGCCATCGGCGGTCCTTTGGGCGGGCCTTGAGTTTCATCAATTTTGGGCCCTATGAGTTGAAATGCAGCCTATTGAAGACCTAATTACTCCCTTTACTTCCTCATGCTGGGATTAGACAGCAGCATTCTCCCTTTTTAAGGTTAGAATATTGATCATTAAATATGCTGGTCTAATTTCTTCTGGTTTATTTGAAACCTGCTACAGGTAGAGCGTCCGAAATCCGTGAACCTTGGGACTGTGACCGTTCTGGATTTCGGCATGTCTTTCCGACATCCCGAATCCAGAAAGGCACCTGCCGAGGTTTGGTTATTTCTGGATTTTGAATCGTCTTTCTGACATCCCGGATCAGGAAATGTGTTGGTGGAGGGGAGGGTCAGTGGGTCCGGGGGTAACAGTGGTGGCGGCCGGGAAATATCTGCGTTGAAGACCTGTGAAAAAGGTCAGTTAAAATTTTTATTTTCTAATTATTTTTCAGTGATTTAGGGTTTTGTGAATTTTTTTTTTTGGAATGTTTTTTGGGTGTTGCCCCCCCTCCCAAGGCCCAGCTTGCAGCAGTGATTGTGTGTTTTTTTTAAAGTCCGGATTTCGGAACATATTCTGGACGACCCCTCCACGAATCAGCGCGATGTCTGGATTTCGGAATATTCCGAATTTTGAAACTCCGGATTTTGGACGCTCAACCTGTATCAGTTTTTGTAAAACATGTTGTAGCTTTCCCATTGTAATGAATGAAAAATAGAAAATGAAAAATTCAAATTTGTTCAATTTACTATCTCCACCTCTTGTTAAATACTGTTTCAAATTTTGTTTTGTCGCGATTTATATTTTGCATTCTTTGAAGAAGTGATCGAACTAGTATGTAGTATGTAAGGTTTTGTTTGAATCATAGAAAGCTAAAATCTGAAACAAAAAATAACAGAAAATGTTCAGAAGTACAGAGCAGGTCTTCTAGCATCTGTAAAGGAAAAATAGTTTCATGCTACAGACGTAAACTAGATCTACTTTTATATTTTGTTAATGTTACCAATCCAACATGTGGATCTTATGCAGCTGATGGCAACAGCACGATACACTTGGCAGATTTTCTGAGACTGATGGCTCGGAATACCTGATTTTTGTTATTTTACTGGGTCTTCCTAGTCCCCAGGTATAACTAATCTGGCTAGTTTGTCTTTGGTGTTTACCACCAGCTGCACAAGACCTGCACATTGGGAGGTGACAGCAGTAACACAATATAAAAGTGAAATCAGAGTCTATACCTGAAATATACACCCATTTTTTTCATTTTAAATAATGATGGATAGTTACCAGGAATTGCATTTTTTTAAATTGGTCTGGTAAACTATAATTTCTAATTTCTCAGCTTGGTTTGATTAACATAATAGATATTTCAAAATGTAAAAATAACTGCCATATTTTTGTTATGAATCTAGCTCTAGCTAAAGTAAATTTTTCAGCAGATAAATCAGTGAGGTTAATTAATAGGCCATGGATGTGAATCTCAAGTTTACATTTCTCTCAGAGCAGAAATGACCAGAGGTTTCTTCTTTACCAGTGAGGGTTTATAGTGATGTACTGTAATCTAATTTTTTAACACATCAATACAACATTTATTCAAGTTCAAAGGTTATGAATCTTCACCATTGTATTGATACTGCACAACTGCTGGAAAGCCAAGTTCTGTAATCTAAAGGTCTGTTACACTAGTAGAACAATATAATAGAAATGCTGGTGGGTTATTCGGTCAGGTCACTTGAGGGATAACCACGCCCTGCTCATGTTATGCCTTCTATTTTTGTTTTTGTCATTTGGATGAACTGAGAAGCTTGTACAATAGGGATGTAAAGAATCTGCTTAGATATAATCTGGCTTCTATAAATCCAATTATCTATGATTTTGAGGCATACATCAGCCTCGGTCTTCTGTAGACACATATGCTGTGGATTTTACGTTGTACTTTGACTAATTACGACAATAATTACACTTCCCCTGGAAACATGTACCCAAGTATGTAAGTGATGGGTCAATTAAATACTATTTTCCTTTAGGCTACAGGAGTAGTTTTAAGGATTATGGGTAGAAATGCCTACGAGAGAATATATTTTGCTCAGAAATCTTTTTTTTTAAACTATGGGCTGGATTTTCGGCTTTTCTATTTTTGGGGTGTTAATGGCGGTGGGGCAGGAAAGCTTGCGGCCGGCAATAGTTTGCGTTTTAGTATATAAGTCTGGGCTTTGCGTCGGGGCGCAACGCTAAGGGAGGCATTGTACACCTCTCTTGGCGCAAGGAAGGGAAACTCCCGAGCTAAAGAACTAGGCCATGAGTGCTCCGAGAGAAGCCTGAGGGGAGGAAAACCTAAAAACAACCCACAAAAACATTCCTAAAACATTGCCCATGGCACCGCAACACACATTGCACAAAAAATTAAAACAAAAAACACTTGCACTTACTTTTGTAGTGTGTTACCTTCCTCTCCGCCACCAGCATGGCTGGACCACTCTGATTTCGCAGGCGATCATTGCGGGCGCACTTCCGGGTGGACGGGTCCGGCAGGAGTTCAAACTCTCGCTGGTGTCGCAATCAGGGGCATTGCACAACCGGCGCAGCTCTTCTTGGCGTTGCTGCTCAGTGCAGCCACAAAACCCGACCAGAGGATCACGGCAGGGCGCTGGAGACCTCACCGCCGCCTTTCATGTTACTCTGGGGCAAAACCCGCAGTGCAAAATACTGGAAAATCCAGCCCTATATAAAGTTCTGAAAATATAATGATGATGCCCCAGTGAGATAAAACAATAGACAGTGTGAGAAAAACTGGTTTATCTGTCTTGCTAGTTTGTTAGAACTGACAATATTCAATGCATTAACTGGTATTTTCTTTCTCATTTTCACTCGCTCATGTTTTTTTTTCACCGTGCCCTCCCTTTATCTTTTGTGCAATCATTTGTGTGGCTTTCAAGTATTTATTAGCTCCATGGTATCAAATATACATTTTAAATTGAGATTTATTGGCTAAGCACTTTAGCAGTTGAGAGTTTTTGAGAATTACTATACATTATGCATATTCCATTTTGGATAGCAGCAAGCAAGAGCTTTGCTTGGGAACATGGAGAGATGTTCTACAGGAGTTCTTTTATAAATGCAGAAGACTCATTAATCATGGGTGGCAAAAGCCTGAGTGAGTTAATGACAGTTATTTGCACAAGTGAAAATAATCTCGCATCATCAGTAGTGCAATATACTATTAAGATATACCTCCAAGTGCAAGTTTAAAAAAAATAGTTAACATTCCAGGGTTGTAAAAGTATCATGCACAACCATATAACAAGGGCAAATAAGGTCTGATTATATTTCAGTCACTTCTGTACAGTAAGCATAAGTGTGAAAAACACTTCTAAACCTCTAAACCTTTTAAAATCATGTCCGGACCAATAACTTTTCATTACAGACTTTGTGTCGTGAGAGGAAATCTTGTGAAAGCATATTAGAGATATTAAAATAGACTAGACTGGAATGTTTATGTAAAAAGCAGATTTATACTTGATGAACAGCTGTGACTAGATGTTTAAACCGAGGTGGTCTGGAGCTGCTGATCATGTGTATGACATGTTGGTATAACTTCTATAACTACGTAAAATAACTTTGTCTAACCATAAAGCCTAGAGAGGGAAGGGAGAGGAAATTCTTTTTTTTAAGAAAAACAAGTACTTGTAGGACTAGTAGTAGTTTTTTCATGGTGAGTTGGGACACATGATAGAAAAGCAGAGTACTTTTTAAATGGTGAGAGATTGGAAAATGTTCATGTTCCGAGGGACCCGAGTGTCCTTGTACACAAATCACTGAAAGTTAACATGCAGGTACAGCAAACAATTAAGAAAGCAAATGGTATGTTGGCCTTTATTACAAGAGGATTTGAGTACAGGTACAGTGCCTAAAATCTAATCCGAAAAATGTTCCAGAATCCAAACACCCTGACTAACTGTTACTGCCGCCAGCGGGTATAGGGAAAAGTCCAAAAAATAAAATCCAACTACTGTATAGTGACAAAAATTGCAAGAATAAAAACGCCAATCCTACCTGTTCCAGTCCAGGTCTTCACAGTCACCACACCGCTGCTCCTGGGTCCGCACCAACTCTATACAACGCGCAAGTCCCTGGCCAGAACCAAACTCTGCCCAGCACACAAGTTCCTTCGGCCAAAATCAAACTCTGCACAGCAGTTATCATGGGTGACTTTAATCTACATTTAGATTGGGCTAACCAAACTGGTAGCAATACTGTGGAGGAGGATTTCCTGGAGGGTTGGTTTTCTAGCCCAATATGTCGATGAACCAACTAGAGAGCAGGCCATCCTAGACTGGGTCTTGTGTAATGAGAGGATTAATTAGCAATCTTGTCCTGCGAGGCTCCTTGGGGAAGAGTGACCATAATATGGTAGAATTCTTCATTAAGATGGAGAGTGACACAGTTAATTCAGAGACTAGGGTCCTGAACTTAAAGAAAGGTAACTTCAATGGTATGAGGCGTGAATTGGCTAGGATAGACTGGCGAATGATACTTAAAGGGTTGACGGTGGATCGGCAATGGCAGACATTTAAAGTTCACATGGATGAACTACAACAATTGTACACCCTGTCTGGCGTAAAAATAAAACATGGAAGGTGGCTCAACTGTGGCTAAAAAGGGAAATTAGGGATAGTGTTAAATCCAAGGAAGAGTCATATAAATTGGCCAGAAAAAGCAGCAAACCTAAGGACTGGGAGAAATTTAGAATTTAACAGAGGAGGACTTGGGGTTTAATTAGGAGGGGGAAAATAGAATATGAGAGTAAGCTTGCAGGGAACATAAAAACTGACTTCAAAAGCTTCTATAGATATGTGAAGAGAAAAAGATTAGTGAAGTCTAATGTAGGTCCCTTGCAGTCAGAATCAAGTGAATTCATAATGGGGAACAAGGAAATGGCAGACCAATTGAACAAATCCTTTGGTTCTGTCTTCACTAAGGAAGACACATATAATCTCCCGAAAACATTAGGGGACCAAGGGTCTAGCGAGAAGGAGGAACTGAGGGAAATCCTTATTAGTCAGGAAATGGTGTTGGGGAAATTAATGGGATTTAAGGCCGATAAATCCGCAAAGCCTGATAGTCTGTATCCCAGAGTACTTAAGGAAGTGGGCTCTAGAAATAGTAGATGCATTGGTGATCATTTTCCAACATTCCATGGGCTCTGGATCAGTTCCTATGGATTGGAGGGTAGCTAACGTAACCCCACTTTTTAAAAAAGGAGGGAGAGAAAACAGGAAGTTATAGACTGGTTAGCCTGACATCGGTGGTGGGGAAAATGCCGGAATCAATTATTAAAGATGTAATAGCAGCGCATTTGGAAAGCAGTGACAAGATTAGTCCAAGTCAGCATGGATTTATGAAAGGGAAATCATGCTTGACAAATCTTCTAGAATTTTTTGAGAATGTAACTAGTAGAGTGGATAAGGGAGAACCAGTGGATGTGGTGTATTTCGACTTTCAAAAGGCTTTTGACAAGATCCCACACAAGAAATTAGTGTGCAAAATTAAAGCACATGGGATTGGGGGTAATGTATTGACGTGGATATAGAACTGGTTGACAGACAGGAAGCAAAGAGTGGGAATAAACTGGTCCTTTTCAGAATGGCAGGCAGTGACTAGTGGGGTACTGCACAGTTCCGTGCTGGAACCCCAGCTATTTACAATATACATTAATGATTTGGATGAAGGAAGTGAACGTAATATCTCCAAGTTTGCAGATGACACTAAGCTGGGTGGCAGTGTGAACTGTGAGGAGGATGCTAAGAGGCTGCAGGGTGACTTGGACAAGTTAGGTGAGTGGGCAAATGCATGGCAGATGCAGTATAATGTGGATAAGTGTGAAGTTATCCACTTTGGGGGCAAAAACAGGAAGGCATATTATCTGAATGGTGACATTCGTAAAAAGGGGAGGTGCAACGAGACCTGGGTGTCATGGTACACCAGCCATTTGAAAGTAGGCATGCAGGTACAACAGACAGTTAAGAAAGAAAATGGCATGTTGGCCTTCATAGCGAGAGGATTTGAGTATAGGAGCAGGGAGGTCTTGCTGCAGTTGTGCAAGGCCTTGGTGAGACCACACCTTGAGTATTGTGTACAGTTTTGGTCTCCTAATCTGAGGAAGGATATTCTTGCTCTAGAGGGAGTGCAGCGAAGGTTCACCAGACTGTTTCCCGGGATGGCAGGACTGACGTATGAAGAAAGACTGGGTCGACTAGGCTTCTATTCACTGGAATTTAGAATGAGAGGGGATCTCATAGAAGCATAAAATTCTGACAGGATTGGACAGGTTATATGCAGGAAGAATGTTCCCGATGTTGGGGAAGTCCAGAACCAGGGGTCACAGTCTAAGGATAAGGGGTAAACCATATAGGACTGAGATGAGGAGAAACTTTTTCACTCAGAGAATTGCGAACCTATGGAATTCTCTACCACAAAGTTGTTGAGCCCAGTTCTTTGGATATATTCAAAAGGGAGGTAGATGTGGCCCTTACAGCTAAAGGGATCAGGGGGTAGGGAGAGAAGGCAGGAGTGGGATACTGAAGTTGCCTGATCAGCCATGACCATATTGAATGGTGGTGCAGGCTCAAAGGGCCGAATGGCCTGCTCCTGCACCTATTTTCTATGTTAAGTCCCTTCGGCCAGAATCAAACTGTGCACAGCACACATGTCTCTTTGGCCAGAATCCAACTCTGCACAGCACACTGCAGCTCCCCAAAGCAGCAACTGCGCGATCGTATCTCCATGCCCCATGACTCCGACCGGACCTTACCGGACCTCACCCGACCAGATTTCGATTTTAAGTTTGCAGTTTACACACCTGTACCTGTAATTAAAAATATTACCTGTATCTGCACATGCACTTTTAAATTCAGCTTTAAAAAAAAATTAGTGGCATTAAACATTATACAGCTACCCCACCTGACCCACCTACACCCCATGCTGAGACCCCACCTGACACACCTACATCCCATGATCAGATCCCACCCAACCCGACTCCCATCGCTGTGGTGTTTTTCCCAATTTAAAGATCTGCACAGGTAAAGACTGAATTTGTGTTGTCATTGCAAACATGTCAAAAAGGCCAACAGATACCCCAATGGGTTCAGATAAAGGAAAGAGGAAGCATAGTTCACTTTCAATTGCCAAGAAAGTGGAGTTACTCCAGAGATTAGAGAGAGGTGCTTCAGTGAGAAAATTGAGTGAGGTATATGGTGTTGGACTCTCCACCATCTATGATATCAGAAAACAGAAAGAACAGCTCATGAAGTTTTATGTGGAAAGTGATGCTCATAAGGAAATGAGTAAGAAAAACAATATACATAAGCTGAAATGTGGTGATTTGGATCGAGCAGTGATGGAATGGTGGTGACAGGCAAAGTGAAGAGCTTCCTTTGACTGGCCCAATGGTGGTGCAACGAGCTAAAATATTCCATGCACAATTGGGGATTGAAACTCCATGCGAGTACTCTTCTGGTTGGCTAGCCAAATTTAAAAGGCGTCATGGCATCAGGCAACTGAAAGTATGTGGCGAGAAAACCTCAGCAGATCATGAGGCAGCTGAAAATTATATTGATGAGTTCATCAAACTAGTTGCTGATAACCTTTCACTTGAGCAAATGTACAATGCTGACGAGACAGCAC
Source organism: Pristiophorus japonicus (assembly GCF_044704955.1). Lineage (NCBI taxonomy): Eukaryota > Metazoa > Chordata > Chondrichthyes > Pristiophoridae > Pristiophorus > Pristiophorus japonicus. Next base: position 115,176,550 of record NC_091977.1, on the reverse strand, counting down.
TGTTTTGGCGCTACATACCGTGAAAGACAGCAGCAGCAGAAGAAACGCAGCTTGCAGGTGTAAAAGACGCCAAGGATAGGTTGACTGTGCTTGCTGCTGCAAATGCGGCTGGGACACAAGTGTAAACTTATGGTCATTGGGAGAAGCCAGAGTCCAAGATGTTTCAAGGGTTTGAGAGTATTGCCAGTGCATTATTATGCCAATAAGAAAGCATGGGTAACCAGGGTAATCTTTCTGAACTGGTTTGAGAAGCATTTTGTCCCTCAGGCGCATGTTCATTGCACGGAAGCTGGCCTTGAGGAAAACTGCAAAATATACTTGCTGCTAGACAATTGCTCAGCACATCCCAATGCGGAGCTTGTGGCTTTTGGTAAGGATAATGTCCGTGGCATCTACTTACCTCCAAATGTTACATCACTGATACAGCCAATGGACCAAGGAATTTTGAGATTGATAAAGTATCTACAAAAACAAATTTATGAGGTGTTTGCTTAATGCTGTGAATACAGTCATGGGAATAAAAGCATCCTCAAAAGCTTTCTGTGTCAGGCACGCCATATGGGCAGCTGCGGATGCATGGAGCTTGGTAACTGCAAACACCTTGGTCAAAGCTTGGCATAACATCTGGGCATCAACTATGTTTGCTGCTGATGATGCTCCAAGACTTTCAAGGCTTTCATTTGTCCAGGGAGAAAGCAATGATTGCTCAACTTTTAGATTATGCAAGAAGGTTGATTTGCGAAGATACGCAGAAATTGAATGAGGACGATGCCGTAGAAGTCATGGACAAAGACAACGATGCTCCCATCGTGCATGCAGTGACAGAAGAAGAAATCATGCAGAGGGTTTTGCATCCAGAAGAAAAGGATGAAAGCTGTGAGGATGATGATGATGATGATGATGCCTATGATCAAGTTGAAAAAGTGCAGATTGACAAAGCAATCAATCTTTGTCAAGAATTAATTCACGCCTTAGAGCAACGAAGCTTCATAAGTGAAGAAGAAATACTGCAGGTCTACAGAATTCGGGACAAATTAGTGAAAGAAAAACCCAAATTATTTAAATAAACAACAATATTAAATATCTTTCAAAAAATGTCGCATCAGAAGGCCCAAGATCTACAGCATGGAGCTACCCCAGTAAATTCCACATTTGATAATCCTATTGCTGGCCCATCATCAGCCCCAGCCATCATAGCTGAGCCCTCTACCTCTAGCACAACCTCCAGCCAATTGTAACTGTATTTATAAACTCTGTTTACCAAATAAAAGCCTTCATTTACTGTTTTATATTTCATAACTTTACTGTTTTACAAATAAAAACCTTTATTATATTTCATGTTTTGATTACTGTACATTCCTTTTCAAATTTGAGGAAGGTAGCAAACGATACAGGCTGGGAAGCTCACATTAAGGACAGGTAATGCGTTGTGAAAAAGCGAGACAACAAGGCTGCGCTGTGCCGGGAAGCTCGCATGTTGAAAATACACTGCAGGATAGAAGCCTCTTTTAACATGGGGAATGTTCCTAAGAACTTTTCAAGTACAGGACTCAGGACATCAGACTACCTTCCAAAGCATACAGGTACAAAAACAAGAGAGGGAGACTTACCATGCGTTGCGAAGAAGCGAGGACTACAAGGCCTGCGAGGAGAAGAACTACAAAATGACATCCAAAAACCGAAAATTTCGGAACCTAGGCCCAGGCATTTAGAAACATAGAAACATAGAAATTCGGCCCTTCGAGCCTGTACCGCCATTCAATAAGATCATGGCTGATCATTCAACCCGAGTACCCCTTTCCCTCCATACCCCTTAATCACTTTTGGCCGTAAGGGCGCTATCTAACTCCATTTTGAATATATCTAACGAACTGGCCTCAACAACTTTCTGTGGTAGAGAATTCCACAGGTTAACAACTCTGAGTGAAGAAGTTTCTCCTCATCTCAGTCCTAAATGGCTTACCCCTTATTCTTAGACTGTGACCCCTGGTTCTGGAACTCCCCAGCAATGGGAACATTCTTCCTGCCTCTAATCTGTCCAGTCCCGTCAGAGTTTTATATGTTTCTATGACATCTCCTCTCATTCTTCTAAACTCCAGTGGATACAAGCCCAGTTGATCCAGTCGCCCCTCATATGTCAGTCCTGCCATCACGGGAATCAGTCTGGTGAACCTTCACTGCACTCCCTCAATAGCAAGGACGTCCTTCCTCAGATTAGGAGACCAAAACTGAACACACTATTCTAGGTGTGGCCTCACCAAGGCTCTGTACAACTGCAGTAAGACCTCCCTGCTCCTATACTCAAATCCTTTAGCTAGGAAGGCCAACATGCCATTTGCCGCCTTCACCGCCTGCTGTACCTGCATGCCAACCTTCAATGACTGATGTACCATGACACCCAGATCTCATTGCACCTCCCCTTTTCCTAATCTATCACCATTCAGATAATCTGCCTGTCTGTTTTTTGCCACCAAAGTGGATAACCTCACATTTATCCACATTATACTGCATCTGCCATGCATTTGCCCACTCGCCTAACCTGTCCAAATCACCCTTCAGCCTCTTAGCATCCTCCTCACAGCTCACACCGCCACCCAGCTTAGTGTCATCTGCAAACTTGGAGATATGACATTCAATTCCTTCATCTAAATCATTCATGTCTATTGTAAATAGCTGGGGTCCCAGCACTGAACCCTGCAGCACCCCACTGGTCACTGCCTGCCATTCTGAAAAGGACCTGTTTATTCCGACTCTCTGCTTCCTGTCTGCCAACCAGTTTTCTATCCATGTCAATACATTACCCCCAATACCATGTGCTTTAATTTTGCACACTAATCTCTTGTGTGGGACCTTGTCAAAAGCCTTTTGAAAGTCCAAGTACACCACATCCACTGGTTCTCCCTTGTCCACTCTACTAGTTACATCCTCAAAAAATTCTAGTAGATTTGTCAAGCATGATTTCCCTTTCATAAATCCATGCTGACTTGGACCGATCCTGTCACTGCTTTCCAAATGTGCTGCTATTTCATTTTTAATAATTGATTCCAACATTTTCCCCACCACTGATGTCAGGCTAATCGGTCTATAATTCCCTGTTTTCTCTCCCTCCTTTTTTAAATTACCCTCCAGTCCATAGGAACTGATCTAGAGTTAATAGAATGTTGGAAAATGATGACCAATGCATCCACTATTTCTAGGGCCATTTCCTTAAGTACTCTGGGATACAGCCTGTCAGGCCCTGAGGATTTATCAGCCTTCAATCCCATCAATTTCCCTAACAATTTCCGGACACTCTTCTGACGTTCCGAAATCCGGAAATACTCCAACCTGGGCTTGGTGTTTCCGGACTTCTAACATCAGAAACATGTTCCAAAGTCCTGAAAAACACGAAGTCCGGAACGGCCTCGGTCCCGAGGGTTCCGGATTTTAGGCGTTGTACCTGTATAAGAGTAAAGATGTCTTACTGCAATTATATAGGGCCCTGGTGAGATCACACCTGGAGTATTGTGTGCAGTTTTGGTCTCCTTACCTAAGGAAGGATATACATGCCATAGAGGGGGTGCAACAAAGGTTCACCAGACTGATTTCTGGGATGGAGGGATTGTCCTACGAGAAGAGATTGTGGGGAAGAGGCCTATATTCTCTGGAGTTTGGAAGAATGAGAGGTGATCTCATTGAAGTATACAAAATTCTTGCAAGGCTTGACCGGGTAGATGTTAGGGAAGATGTTTCCCCTGACTGGGGAGTCTAGAACCAGGGTCACCGTCTCCGAATAAGGGGTCGATCATTTAAGACTAAGATGAGGAGAAATTTCTTCACTTGGAGGGTGCTGAATCTTTGGAATTCTCTACCCCAGAGGCTGTGGAGGCTCAGTCTTTGAGTATATTCAAGACAGAGATTGATAGATTTTTGGATATTAAGGGATATGGGGATAGCTCAAGTAAGTGGAGTTGAGCTGGAAGATCAGCCATGATCTTATTGAATAGCAGAGCAGGCTCGAGGGGCTGAATGATCTACTTCTGCTCCTATTTCTTATATTGTGACCCGTGAAAATAAACAATCCAGTCCTACTTGCAGAGCTAGTCAAGTTTAGCTTGTGGCTTTTAGTTTCCATGAACATCATGTACTGACCATGTATCTATAATTTTAGGGCATAAAAATACATATGGTATTGTGGAGGTACAGCTTTTCTAGCCTGAGCCCACTCAGTATGTGTTGGTAGGCTATTTGACCATGTGAGAGAGAAGCTTTGGCATCAAATAGGAGTATGACATCAATGCACACTTTCTGCAGGGGTCCTGGATTACAACAGTTCCTACATTACAAAAGTGACTACACTTCAAAAGCACTTCATTGGCTAGAAAGTAGTTTGGGATGTCCTGAGATTGTGAAAGGCACTATATAATTTTTTTTTCTTTGAGGTGAGATATAGTAGTTTACAAAAGATTATTCAAGTTTTTTTTGCAGAAGTGTGATATTAAAGTGGAAATTTGAAAAAGCACATTGCATTTAATCTGTAGTCTACTGATTTACTAAAAGCAAGCTTTTATGTCATTGCACATGTCTTTCTACATACACTAATGTTTTACATCAACAGAAACGGGTGTCGAATCATAGTTGCTTGTTTTCCTGTTATTACCGTGATTGACTTTTCAATTAGCTACTTGCAGTTTGGGAATACGTATACAAGTTGAGCATCCAAAATCCGGAGTTCCGGAATCCGGACTCCGGACCGATTGGTGGCAGGGTCGCCCGGAATCCGTAAAATGTTCCGGAATCCAGACCCGTTGACCTCTGGGGGCCCCACCGCTGCCCGACCTTGGGCCTCATCCTGCCGCCGCAGATCTTACCCCGCCGCTGCCCGACCTCGGGCCTCACCTCCACTATCCTCTCCCCGCCCGCCGCTGCTACCCTTGCCTCGGGGTCTCCTCACCAGCCCGCCCTAACACCTTCTCTACGACGGAGCCCGCCAACCGCGACAGCTCTGCGGCGACGGGCCCCGCCCGAACAACTCGGCGGCTGGGTCCCGCCCTCCTGACGGGGCCAGCGACCCGAACAACTCTTTGGAGAGCAACCCCCGCCCCCCCCGCCCCCCTCCTCTTCTGACGTTCCTAAATCCAGAATTACCCGAACCTGGGCTCGGGTGTTTCCGGATTCGTGACGTCAGAAAGACGTTCCAAATCCAGAAAAGCATAAAATCCAGAGGGTTCTGGATTTGGGATGCTGCATCTGCACAACAACAACAACAACAACTTTTATTTATATAGCGCCTTTAACATTAGTAATATGTCCCAAGGCGCTTCACAGGAGTGTTATAAGAAAAAAAAAATTTGACTGGTTAGATTAGACTGGTTGGCGCGATGGTCTACCTTGAATAGAAAAGAGGATCCATTTTTATTTGGAGCAGATGGTAGGCTGGGTTAAAAGAGAAATTAACATATTCGAGTGATTTACTTTCACTGGTGTTTTTCCCTTCCCTTCTGAGAATTGCTATTTTGGGGTTGACCTCACAGCTGGGAGGCACGCTGGTGGCAGAACCGTTGAAAATTTATTTCAAATTGGCGTAAAACAAACTGGGATTATATCAATAACTTTTTTTTTTAAAAGAGGTAAAATATGTACATGTGAAAATAGGTTTGCTTGAGGTGGCTTCTATCTGTGTTTTTGAATGTATATGTTCTCTTTGAAGTGTGGGATACTCTTTCATTATGCTCCATACTGTGCACCTGCCTTGGGTTGCAGGCAATGTGCATGACAACCTTTCAGGCCTCAGTCGTGTGAATCCAGTTGTTAAAAATGAGGGAATGGCTCAGGGTAACTGCCTCTTTATGGAGAAGTGCTTAGCCTCCTCTTTGAGCTAATTGAGAAAGGGAACTCCCATGTACAGAGAACATAAGAACATAAGAAATAGGAGCAGGAGTAGGCCATTCCGCTCCTCGAGCCTGCTCCACCATTCAATAAGATCATGGCTGCTCTGATCATGGACTTGGCTCCACTTCCCCGCCCGCTCCCCATAACTCCTTATCCCCTTATTGTTTAAGGAACTGTCTATTTCTGTCTTAAATCTATTCAATGTCCCAGCTTCCAAAGCTCTCTGAGGCAGTGAATTCCACAGATTTACAACCCTCAGAAGAAATTTCTCCTCCTCTCTGTTTTAAATGGGCAGCCCCTTATTCTAAAGTCATGCCCTCTAGTTCTAGTCTCCCCCATCAGTGGAAACACCCTCTCTGCATCCACCCTGTCAAGGCCTCTCATAATCTTATATGTTTCGATAAGATCACCTCTCATTCTTTGAATTCCAATGAGTAGAGGCCCAACGTAGTCAACCTTTCCTCATAAGCCAACCGCCTCATCCCCGGAATCAACCTAGTAAACCTTCTCTGAACTGCCACCAAAGCAAGTATATCCTTTTGTAAATATGGAAATCAAAACTGCATGCAGTATTCCAGGTATGGCCTCACCAATACCCTGTACAGCTGTTCCCTGCTTTTATACTCCATCCCCTTTGCAATAAAGGCCAAGATTCCATTGCCCTTCCTGATCACTTGCTGTACCTGCATACTAATCTTTTGTGTTTCATGCACAAGTATCCCCAGGTCCTGCTGCACTGCAATACTTTGCAATCTTTCTCCATTTAAATAATAACTTGCTCTTTGATTTTTTTCTGCCAAAGTGTGTGATCTCACACTTTCCAACATTATACTCCATCTGCCAAATTTTTGCCCACTCACTTAGCCTGTCTATGTCCTTTTGAGATTTTTGTGTCCTTCTCAAACATTACTTTTCCTCTCATCTTTGTATCGTCAGCAAACTTGGCTACGTTACACTCAGTCCCTTCTTCCAAGTAGTTAATATAGATTGTAAATAGTTGGGGTCCTAGCACTGATCCCTGCGGCACCCCACAAGTTACTGGTTGCCAATCAGAGAATAAACCATTTATCCCCACTCTCTCTCCTCTGTTAGTTAGCCAATCCTCTATCCATGCTAATATATTACCCCCAACCCTGTGAACTTTTACCTTATGCAGTAACCTTTTATGTGGCACCTTGTCAACTGCCTTCTGGAAGTCCAAATACACCACATCCACTGGTTCCCTTTATCCACCCTGTTCGTTACATCCTCACAGAATTCCAGCAAATTTGTCAAACATGACTTCCCCTTCATAAATCCATACTGACTCTGCCTGACTAAATTTTGCTTTTCCAAATGTCCTGCTACTGCTTCTTAATGGACTCCAACATTTTCCCAACCACAGATGTTAGGCTAAATGTTCTATAGTTTCCTGCTTTTTGTTTGCCTTTTTTATATAGGGGCATTACATTTGCAGTTTTCCAATCTGCTGGGACCTCCCCAGAATCCAGGGAATTTTGGTAAATTACAACCAATGCATCCACAATCACTGCTGCTACTTCTCAAGACCCTAGGACGCAAGCCATCAGGTCCAGGGGATTTATCCGCCTTTAGTCCCATTATCTTACTGAGTACCACCTCCTTGGTGATTCTGATTGTGTTAAGTTCCTCGACCCCCCCACCCCCCACCCCATAGCCCCTTGACTATCCACTGTTAGAATATTGTTAGTATCCTCTACCGTAAAGACTGATACAAAATATTTGTTCAGAGTTTCTGCCAACTCCATGTTCCCTATTACTAATTCCCCGGTCTCGTCCTCTAAGGGACCAACATTTACTTTTGCCACTCTTTTCCTCTTTATATACCTATAGAAACTCTTGCTATCTGTTTAAATGTTGTGCTAGTTTACTGTCATAGTCTATCTTCCTTTTCTTAATCACTTTTTTGGTCGTTCTTTGCTGGCTTTTAAAAGCTTCCCAGTCTTCTGTCCTCCCACTAGTTTTGGCCACTTTATACCCTTATTTTTAATTGGATACCGTCCTTTATTTCTTTAGTTAGCCATGGATGGTTATCTCATCTCTTACACGCTTTCCTCCTCAGTGGAATGTATTTTTCTTGAGCGTTGTGACATACCTCCTTTAAATATACACCACTGTTCATCAGCCGTTCTACACTTTAATCTATTTTCTCTGTCCACTTTACCCAACTCTGCCCTCATACCTTCATAGTCTCCTTTTATTTAAGCTTAATACGCTGGTTAGAGATCCAACTTTCTCACCCTCCATCCGAATTTGAAATTCAATTATGCTATGATCACTGATTCCAAGGGGATCCTTTACTAGGAGATTGTTTATTAATCCTGTCTCATTACACAGGACCAGATCGAAGATAGTCTGCCCCCTGGTTGGTTCCGTTACATACTGCTGAAAGAACCCGTCCCTTACGCACTCCATGAACTCCTCAAGGTTACCCTGACCAATTTGATTTGTCCAATCAATATGGAGGTTAAAATCACCCATGATTATTGCTGTTCCTTTTTGACAAGCCCCCACAATTTCCTGGTTTATCCTCCGATCTACAGAGTTGCTACTGTTAGGGGGGCTATAGACTACGCCCACCAGTGTCTTTTTCCTCTTATTGTTGCTTATCTCCACTCAAACTGTTTCAACACCCTTATCATTTGAGCCAATATCGCTTCTTCCTATTGCAGTGATTCCATCCTTTATCAATCGAGCTACCCCACCTCCTTTTCCTTTCTGTCTGTCCTTCCGGATTGTCAAGTACCCCTGAATATTTAATTCCCAGTCCTGGTCACCTTGCAACCACGTCTCTGTAATGGCTATCAAATCATAACTATTTATCTCAATTTGTGCCATCAACTCATCTATTTTGTTACAAATGCTATGTGCATTTAGGCAAAGTGCCTTTAAGTTTGGTTTTTTTTACCCTTTTTTTTCTGCTTGTTTCCTCTCTCTCCTTCAAACTCTCATTTATTTTTGCTTTCTAATTCCAGCTTTACTCCCCTCCCTACTGAATCGATTTTAAGATTCCCATCCCCCCGCCAAGCTAGTTTAAACCCTCCCCAACCGCACTTTCCCGGCTCTGTTGAGGTGCAACCCGACTGGCTTGTACTGGTCCCACCTCCCCCAGAAGTGGTCCCAATGCCTCAGCAAACTGAAGCCCTCCTGCCTGCACCATCTCTCCAGGCACGTATTCATCTGCTCTATCCTCCTATTTCTGTACTCACTAGCTCGTGGCACTGGAAGTAATCTGCAGATTACTACCTTTTTGAGGACCTGCTTTTTAATCTCTCTCCTAGCTCCCTAAACTCTGCCTGCAGAACCTCATCCCTCTTCCTACCTGTGTCATTGGTACCGATGTGGACCACGACCTCTGGCTGTTCACCCTCTCCCCCCAGAATGCCCTGCAGCCGCTCAGTGACATCCTTGACCCTGGCACCAGGGAGGCAACGTACCATCCTGGAGTCACGTCTGTGGCTGCAGAAACGCCTGTCTGCTCCCCTGACTATTGAATCACCTACCACTATAGCTCTGCCATTCTTCTTCTCTCGCCCCCCCCCCCCCCCCTGCTGTGCAGCTGAGCCGCCAGTGGTGCCGTGGACTTGGCTCTGGCTGCACTCCCCAGAGCCACCATCGCCCCCACCGGTATTCAGAACAGAGTACCGGTTGGAGAGCGTGGCGGACTCGTGGGACTGCTGCACTACCTGCCTAGTCCCCCTCTTCTGTCTGTCACCTACTCCCTCTCTGCCCGCACACTCTTAAGCTGCGGAGTGACCGCCTCTGGAAACGTGCTATCCACGTTGCTCTCAGTTTCACAGATGCACCGTGAGGAGTATATTCCATCACGCTATGGCGCAGCTCCTGGTGCTGGGTTGCGTATTTTGATATAATTTCATTTTTTTTCAATGTTAAAAATTGAACTATGTATCTGATTCTTACAAAAAGGATTATTCTTACAGCTGCTGGCACAGACTATTGGCTTTAGGTAAGATATATAGAGATACAACACAATTGTACATATTGTGTGAAACTTAAAAAGTTAGTTGCTTATTGTATCTATTTTGTGACCTGTGGGCATGAAAGATACTTTTCTAGCCTGAACAAAGTGTCATTTCACATGAGTAAGTAGAAACAATGATTCAGATATGTGAAAAGAAACTTCACAATTACTCCTATGTGTCTGAAGTGAGCTTGCTGCATGTTTTTATTTCTTTCCAGAAAAGCCAAAGTTGTGCGAATTGGGTGTTTTTAATTATACCAAAGATGTAAACTTATTCCTGTCTGCAGAACACACAAATTTCCTATTTGAAAATTGGAAGGAGAAAGTCAGTGAATGAGTCTGAGATCTTAAATCTCTGATTTAGGGATGGCTGGAGTAAAGATCTAAAAGAGCTGATAAGCCAGATCACAAGATTATGTGAACTAGACAAAGTTAAATTAGAATCTTTGGGGCTGAAATTGCCTTTTTCTGAAAGGTCTGTTAGCCCCTCCCTAACGCGGCGATAAGGACTTTTAGCCTGGGGGCAGGTGGCGGAAGCGACCCACCTGGAATTGCCCGCGGGATGGCGGCGGTGAAAATGGCTTTGCGCCACGCCCTGTAGATTTGCCCTGGGCGGTGGCGCACACGGTGATGACATCATCGCCAGGCATGCCGACCGCGGGAAATTGCCCCACGGGTGCAACGTTGGCGCAGGCCGTAAAGCTGTGGTGGCTGGGGCTCCCCATCTGCCTTTAAAAGGGGGGCTTTGCGCCACAGCTGCCGCCTATTTTTTATCGATCAACTTTGCAGTTGACACGACAATGGCGGGCACAGATTCGGCCGGGATGCCACGGAAACGGCTGCAGAGTTCGCAGTGGCCCTCTCCCTTAAGAGAAGGGGAAGGACGTCGCGGCGAGTGATAATTGCTGCGATTCCGCCCCGCTACCGTTCTGCTCTGTACCTCCAATATGGCCCGGATGTTTTTACATGCGCCAAGACCCCAATTCCGGGTCATTTATGTTCTACTTTCGCCGGGTGATAAATCATTAATTTAAATTGTGCTGGGGTGTGGGACAATTTTGCCCCCTTTATCTTCAGAAAAAAAGAAAGTTTAATAAACTTAATTTATTTAAAAAATTGACGAAAAAATAATTTGTATCGTTGACACGGTCGACCATAGCATCCTCCTCCATTGACCAGCTGAGTGGGACTGCCGTGAGCTGGTTCCACTCCTAACTATCTAGTTGTAGCTAGAGAATCTCCTGTAATGGCATCACTTCTCTTACCCCCACACCCTTATTTCTAGAGTTCGTCCAGGTTCTATTCTATTTCTCACCTACGTGCCGCTGCTTGGTGACATCACCTGTATGCATATCATGTTCTACATGCACGCTGATGACACCCAGTTTTACCTCACCATCACCTGTTTCGACCCTTTCGCTGGCTTTGTGTTATTAGACTGCTTGTCCAACGTCCAGTCCTGGATGAGCTGCAATTTTCTCCAATTAAATATTGGGAAGACAAAAGCCATTGTTTTTGGCCCCCGCCACAAAACCTGTTCCCTTGCCACTGATTGTCATCTCCCTTTCTGGCTACTGTCTCAGGCTGAATCAGACTGTTCACAATCTCTGCATTCCATTCAATCATCAACTTCCCATATTTCTACAACTATCCAAGACCCAAAACCTACTGCTTTGCCCAAGCTTTTAGTCACCTGTCCTAGTATCTCCCTCTTTGGTTCAATTTCAATTTTTGTCTGACTATGCTCCTGCGACGTGCCTTGGGACATTTTACTACATTTAAGGCACTATAGGCATATTGTTGATGTTGAAAAATCTTCTTGCGTGTTTCTTGAGGGGGTTGGGGGAAAGGCTAGGAGGGAATCCTTATGGTCTTAAAAAAAAGCCACTCCACCTATTTTAATAATCCAATAATTAAGTTATCCTCTCGTGGATACTTGCCTTTTTGGGCCTGTGGTCACATGTAGGTATCCCAATAATGACCTGGAACAGTTTGGGTTGAGGTGGGTGTGATAACATTTTAAAAATCTTAAACCTGCCCACTTCCGGGTTTAACAAAGGTCGGACAGGAGTAATCGGGAAGGCAAATGGAATTTTGGCTTTTATTGCAAGGGGGATAGAGTATAAAAGCAGGAAAGTCCTGCTACAACTGTACAGGGTATTGGTATGGCCACACCTCGAGTACAGCATACATTTTTGGTCTCTGTATTTAAGGAAGGACATACTTGCATTGGAGGCTGTTCAGAGAAGATTCACTAGGTTGATTCCAGAGATGAGGGGGTTGACTTATGAATATAGGTTGAGTAGGTTGGGCCTATACTCATTGGAGTTTGCAAGAATGAGAGATGATCTTACCGAAACATATAAGATATTGAGGGTGCTCGACAAGGTAGATGCAGAGAGGATATTTCCACTCATAGGGGAAATTAAAATTAGGGGACTATGGGCTAGACTTTCCCGAGAGCCCCTCAACACCCGATTGCCCGCTCAGAAAAACCGCTAACATTTGGTAAGTAGCACTGGCGAGAATTTCCACTTTTATGTTAAAACTAATTAAAACTAATTGCCCGGTGAGAAAATGGGCATTGCACCTTTTTTTCTTGGCGGTTAAGGGGAAACCAAGTAAAACGGGTGGTTTAAGAAAAATTTAGTCTGAGGGGGAAAACTTAAAAAAAAATTTCAATTATTAAAAAAAAATAAAAGTATTCCCAAGGCACTTTTACACCTAATCGCCATTTAAAAAAAAAAACCTTTAACTTACCTTTCTTTGCAGAGTACTCACCTACCACTCTGTTAAAGCAGCTTTTACAGGGTGGTTCCCTCGGTGATCTGGACGAGCTTCTGTTGAGGCCAAACTTACACCCTGGCGATTCTCTCAGTGTTGCACATCGATGGTTTGGTCCCGGCGGGCGTTTTCAGATTTGGGAGATATCACTAAAAACCTAAGGGGGAACCTTTCGCCGGGTGGAAAAACAGCTGTACCATCGAGTAAATTGCCGAGAACCCACCGAAAATATGAGGAAGGTCTAGCCCATAGCCTCAGAATAAGGGATTGCCCATTTAAAAGAGATGAAGAGGAATTTCTTCTCTGAGGGTTGTAAATCTATGGAAATCTCTGCCCCAGAGAGCTGTAGAGGCTGGGTCTTTGATTATATTTAAGGCGGTGATGGACAGATTTTTGAGCGATAAGGGAGTAAAAGGTTATGCGGAGCGGGCAGGGAAGTGGAACTGTGTCCATGATCCGATCAGTCGTAATCTTACTGAATGGCGGAGCAGGCTAGATGGGCCAAATGGCCTAATCCTGCTCCTATTTCTTATGTCCTTATGTTCTAATCTGACCCCTCTAGCCTGTTCCGCCATTCAATCAGTTCATGGCTGATCTGATCTTGGCCTCAACTCCACTTCCCTGCCCTCTCCCCATAACCCTCAACTCCTTTATTCTTCAAAAATCTGTCCTTCGAAAACTTGCCCCCGTCAATACAGGGGCCAATCTTCAAATTTGAGGTTTAGAAGGAGTACTTTGTACTAAAAGTATTCCTTTCCTTTTTAACTAAATGTTTATTTCTGATGAGCACAGATACAAGTGTATAGTGAAAAGCTTGGTCCTTGCTAGTAGTAAGTGCTGAGAAAAGTTTGAGCCAAGTTTAAGAATTATTTTTTTAAAAAGAAACACCAATGAGGAGCTTATGTCAATACTTTATTTTGGGGATTTCTTCCTAACATCTGACCTATTCAATTGAGTTGGCTCTTAAGTTGTGATCAGGCAGTTACGAAGGAAGCATATTCTGCTGATACAATAGAAATTATTTTATAATATAAATGAGGTAAGTCTTTCTATAATATAATAATAACTACTACTAGCTGTACTTAAATAATGCCTTTAAAGTAAAAAAAAGAATTCCTAAGGTAGTTCGGAGGAAGGCGGCAATGGATTCTGAGTCTTCATGGCAGCATTGGGAGAACTGTTCACTTACTGCAGAATCTACTCCATCTTTTAATTCTGGGTGGAGCCAACAACAATTGGCAACTGTGCACAAGTAGTTGCCCTGAAGTCAATGAATGTGACATTTAACAAACTGCAATGCATGAATCTCGTGCCTGAGCATTTGATGCAAAGTTGCATTTCTCGAGTTTGAGTTTTGCCTGTGTAAGTCTAATGCACAAAACGCCTATAGTTGGACAGATATCTCTGCCCGCCAGTAGCCATGCTAAAACTTGTAGATGTTGGTGTTGCATATAGCTGCTCTTTATTTACTGTCAGCCAGTGATGTTGGCACACAGCCAAAAACCCCCTCCTGAGGAATTTTGGTGCCAATGTTGGCCTGTTGCTATGTTTACTTTACAGGTTTACCTCCTGCACACTTGCTGTTCGAAGCAGCTACATAAAGTGAATGGGAAATGAGTTGTCACCTGTTCCTAAATATTTAAAAGGAAGATATCAATGTGATTATTGTGTCCTTCATCTTTTAGAATCATGTTGAATTCTTTTGGAGTTGCAAGTTTAGAAGTAGCATGGGAATAGTTATTTTATGTCCAACATACATGCTCATGAGAGGAAATTCTGCCTGTTGTACAACCAATCACATCCCCTCCCCCCAGTTCTTGAGCTTGATGTCCCATCAGGCCAAGTTCTATGCAGAAAGAGCAGCAGGTTCCCCTAGTGTAGATGGCCAATTATATTTATGGTGGGTGCTTTATGTCCAAAGGCATCTTGCAAGGAGGTGTGCTTTACTAGCTCCAAAGGTACTAGCATCAAACCATTTACAATATAGCCATGCAGCTGCTTTGGGATTCAGTGTTGTAACGTAAATGTGTAAAACATTTTCTTTTCTCCGCCATTTTCTCTGAAGAGAAAGACAACTGTGGTTGTAATCAAATTTGGAACACTGTACCTGGGCATGTATCAAAATACAGTATCGTTTAATAATGACACAACCTTTTGTGGCAACACTATTTTCTGTGTTGTGTCTTTGGAATATTGCCCTGAGAGCAAGCCTAAAAACTGGAATTGTTAAACTATTTAAAGTCAAAATATTCTTACTTAGCAATCAATAGGTTGACACTTAAGTACAGTACTGAGGAAGTGCTGCACTTAATGAGACTTTAAACTGATGCCAGTTACCTTCTCAGGTGGATGTAAAATACCCCCAGGCAAAATCCAAAGAAAAGAAGGTTTCCCCACGAAAACACAAAGAAACACATTATCTGGTCATTTATCTCTATTTTGGGGATCTTGCTGTGTGAAAATTATCTGTCATGTTTCTCTACAGTACAACAATGATTATACTTCAAAAAAATAAGTAATTCATTGGCTGTGAAGTGCTTTCGGACATCCTGAGGCCATGAAAGACACTATATAAATGCTAGTTCTTTCTAAAAACAAATTGTCTCTTCTACAATGAATTATTTTGAAGTGAAATCACACGGAATGTGGCAACAAAGTTGTGCATGGAATGGTTTCCCAAACAGCAGTGAAGTGACTAGTTAATCTGTGCTTTTGGTTGTAGTGGTTGAGGGATATATGTTGGCCAGGGCACCAGGAGAACTCACCTGCTCTATTCCAAATAGTGGCAGTCCCTGCAACAACGTAGCACTCCCTCAATACTGCACAGAAGTATCGGTCTAGATTATTTTTTTGTGTGCTGAAGTATAACTTAGCACTTGAACCTACACACAACCTACTGACTCCGGCGAGAGTGCTACCACTGTGCGACGAAGAATCAGCTTGGTTCAATCAAAGACGCTTAGTTTATTTCAATTTTATTTCCACATTATTGTGCCAAGCTGGACTGTTGCAAATATGGATCAAACCTGTTTTGATGTTTTACTAGATGTGTTGGAGCAATGGAGCATTCCATTTTCAAAACCTTGTGAAGATTGCATTTTCTTTACTATGTGAATTCTTACTGATTGGCAGTAAGAATATTATAACTTCTGTTCCAGTCAAGCGTTGTTTAAGGCCACTCAATTGTTAACATTCACTTATCAAATTGGCCAGGTCATGACTGAAACAATGTTGCTTAATGGAATTCAACGACTTTCAATGTTGCACTCTTGTGTATGATATATTTTAATCCGCAATGTGCAATATTCTCTCATGTTAATTTAAATTTAGCAAGTAGTTACTTGCCAGCTGTTAAGATAGCAGAATTTGCACTTTGTTAATACCAATTTAATTTCTAGAACAAAGCAGTAGGAGCATTCTTTGCCAACGTGTACATGCACACAATTCTAGGTTCACACCATCTTAATGGCAATAAACTCTTGTTTCATTGAAAGGGTTACTATAGTGATTTTTATCCAACTACAGAACCGCATGTAGTTACTCAGAGTAAACTCTGAATAACTGAAGAAGTAGATATGTTGGTGTGTGTTTTTGTTGGTTTAAAGAATGTGATTCTAAACTTTGGTGTACTTTTAACTCATAATGTCTTTTCTTCTGGAATGTAATGAAACTTTCACTTGTCTTCCAATGAATTGAAATTTATTTGTAAAGATTTCAGAATTCTGTGGTAGGTGCAGGAAATGCATTTTTAGAAATAGAGTGGTGTTTTGTCAGCTGAAAAAAATGTGTTAATTGTGTTTTGTTTTGCTTGGAAACAGAATAGATGATAAAGAAGCATTCATGGGAAGAACATTTTTTTTTAGGAGTTCAAGTGCCTTTATATCATTCAGTGACCTTTCCTCTTCTCTCTTTCTCCACCCCCCCCTTCCCGCCCCCCCTTGCTGGTTTAAGACCGGCAGCATGTAAGAAATCAGTGCTGTTCAAATGACCCAAGCTATCAATGAATGTAGTTGTTCGGGGATGTGTGACCCACGTGACCTATAAATCTGATTGGAAGTTACAGCTCTGGCAACATGGTTGGATTCACTGATGGATGGCAGATTAAGGGCTGTGATTAACCATGTGATTTGCAGGCTTGGAATCTGTTGCCAAAGCAACATTCATCGGATGCAGTCAGAATTTCAAGTGACCAAATGAAATTCAGGTGGTGAAAAATTTTCTCTTGCTTTTCCATTTTTTCTATGTGGTCTACACTTCAAAGTGAAAAATAAATCTTTGATGAATCTGCTGTTCACCCTTAAGCTGTCTGTTACTCATCAGACACCAGGTTGCAGTTCAGTGAACAGAGAAAAGGTTTTAATAAAAGCCGTGCCACAGGCTGTAATGCATCATTTTAGGTCTCTAATTACATTACAATGACAAATATCAATGGTGACAACAGCAATAACCTACATCCTTTAATAGCTGGGTTGGAAAGGATTTTGGGCTCTTTGCCATTATATTAGACTCCATTTCAAAAGTAGACCATTAGGAGTGTGTACTGACAGTATTATTGTCTGATAACCCAAGCTCTGTGAAAGGGTCTGTAAATAAATGATGCTTCACTATCTGCCTTTCCCTGAGGACAAAGGAGGGCACATTACACAGTGACCATAGACATGCTGGTGTTGCTGTAGTAACTTCCTCTTTAAACAGGGAATGCATCGTCTCATTTTCTTAACTTTCTAGCTTTTGTCTTGTGACAATTAGTGCTACTACAAAAGTTTCATTTTCTCTCTTTTTTAAAATTTAAACTGAGCTTCCATCTTCTTAGTGATGTTATAATGAGAGACCACCTCCCTTACTGCACTTTTTTCACTCCTGAATCTTTCTTGTGTTGGTCCTTTTTTCAGCGTTTTGTGTAAAATGAGACTGCAAACTTTCCAATTCATAGGGGGGGAAATTTTAATGTCCAAGGACGGGTGGGTGGGAAGCAAAAACATTAAAAAAATCTCAATCCCAACACAATCGGCACACTTCCGCTTTAATGGAGGCGGTTCGGCCAGTAAATGCTTTTAAGGAGGCTGTGTGCCTGCCTCCATGTTAACAGGATTTAATTTTTAACCCATGTAGGCTGGGTTTCCCAGAGTTTGGGAAACCCAGCAGGTAAAAGGAGGCAGGAAGGGCCAAATCCATGAGGTAAGTTAATTTACAGCACTGCATGTGGGCTAGGAGAAGCAAGATTGTTTCCTCCAGGCCCAACAAGCTTAACCTCTTCACACCCGCGATCAGCCGACCCCATAAATACTGTGGCTACAAGAGCAGATCAGAGGCTGGGTATTCTGCAGCGAGTGTCTCACCTGACTTCTGAAAGTCTTTCCACCATCTACAAGGCACAAGTCAGGAGTGTGATGGAATATTCTCCACTTGCTTGGACGAGTGCAGCTCCAACAACACTCGAAGCTCGAGAAATCAAGGGCTATTATTGGCTTTTTATTTGGACTGGTTTCAATTTTAAGTTATGAATGACTGAATCTATACTTCTATTTTTATGAATGCGTCAGATGTTTCCAGTAGGATTGGGATCACAATTCTTGATTTGTTCCTCGTTTGTAACAGCTTACACAGGTATAATTGATGTGAATGGAAACTTTGAGGCATTATAATCAGAATGAAAGAACTGAAACAGGATTGATAGTATTGTATGAATTGTAATTACAAAAGACCATAGTTGAACAGGAGATGGTGTATTTCAGCTAGCCAATTAAAAATAGTGCAAGGATCAGCTGTGAAAAAAGTGACAGGAAAATTGAGAGGCATTATACAAAGGGTGCACAAATATTGCCTTTACTCGTAACGTATAAACTTTCCTGACCTATTTGATCATCGAGTAACTGGTAGTTTTCAGGATAATAGGCAGGAACATTTTCCTGCTTCTAGCTTTGAGTGAAATATTTACTGTTGCTGTTTGGATATATGTGTCTGATCTCTGACTATATTGCAGTATTCAACTGTTGCTATTGATCTGATGGCACAGTTTAACATTTCCAGTGTGCTAATTAGTCAGATAAATGCTCATTACTGTTCAAACACAGTTGCTGTTTTGTTGTATAGATATAGATGACTGATGCTGCCACAGCTCTGCTCCCACAGGACACTAGGATGCCTGAGAGAACTTGGATCGTCTTACTGTAGGTTGTCAAAGGCCGAGACTGTGTGTATTGTAGCATAAAAGACATGAAACAGACCTCTTGCTATTATGTTGTAATATCTTCAGCACCAGTACATTATACATTATTAAAGCAAAAAATGAAAGTTCCTTCAGTTTCATAGGTTATATGTGACATCATTAATTTATTAAAATGGAGGTCTTGTCATCAATTTTTCTCTTTTAGATTTTTTAAACTGATATTTTTTTTAAAGTATAAATACGTGTCTCATTGGGGTGAAGATAGAGTTACTGAACAGAATATTGTGAGAGCTGAATTAACATCAGTAAAAATGTTAATTAACATAGGTTGGTTCAATGATCTTGCAATTTTAACTGTATATTAATTCAGATCACCCACACTGTTAGGCTCAGTAATTCTAAGCTGCTTTTCTCCCATTTGTCACCAGCGCTTGCTGTTCAAAATGAAATCAACTGAGAGAGACTAATGAGACTTGCTTCTGTAAAATGTGAACTTTTGGTGAGCCAATTAGAAGTCATTTATTTAAAAAATGCTAAAGCGAAGAGAAAGAGGGAGCACAAGGGACATTGGCCCCGATATTTACTTGGAGCCGTGAAGACTGGGCTGGGGAGGGATTTCTAGATGGGCCAGGACGCCCTGCTGAAATTAACCGCAGGCCGTCTTCAATTTTTTTCAGCAGGTTTTCTGCCTGGCTTGTTGGGCGGGAAAGCAGCCACGGAGCGGATGCCGAGCAAGTAGAAGATCCGACGGGGGGGGTGGTGGAAGGATGATTTGGATTTATATCTATCAGAGGCTCTAATGCAGGGTTCATATGTACATTTACATATCTGCATTTACATTGCCAAGATGTGAGGAGGGGGGAGATGATGAGCAAGGAACCTGTGCTCTAATAATTATTCTCATCAATTGCATAGATTGGTGTGCAGGCCGGAACCAGACTGGTCTGAATTTATCCACAGTATTGGCAACCCCACCGCTTCATAAATCAGGTGTCAAACTCTTTAAAAATCATGAAATTTGGTAAAGAAATCATGAGTTGCTATTTTTATCCCGACCTGACCCCTTGCTGACCTTTGCTCCCAGGCAGGAAGTACATTCCGTGACCTTTGCTCCCAGACAGGAAGCACATTTGTCCGCCACGAACCAATTACTGAGATAAGAATATAAGAAATAGGAGCCTTGGACTTCTGATCACAAAAAGTAAAACAATAAGAATTTCTGCATGCGTGGGGTGCAGATCTTTTTTCCCCAAAACAGTTACTCAGCCCTGTAGTTCTAAATGATCAATAATAATTACCATGCAATTGTTTTTTTCTGCTTGCTTGTTGGCTTCAGATTTTTTTCTTCGGTGACTGTCCTCAGGCCACGATGGTGGTGATGGTGTTGTAATATAAATGCAATGGTGCTGACATATGTTAAAAGCGGCTCCGAGGGAAACACACATCGATCCGATGCACATCAATACATTTAAATCTCACTCCCTTTACCTCTTCCCCCACATCCCCCTCTTTTTAAAAAAAAAAATATGCAGTTACACAGTGCTGAGATGGCTGCCAATGAAATGCAATGGATGCTCTCACTCTCATTCCCACTTTCCAGATCACTTTAATTTAGTCCTATTGCATTTACAATCCTTTCATCCTGCTCCTTTTTCTAAACTGCATCTACTTTAAAAAAAAAAATCTTTGCTCCTTGTTTTCTATTTTGCAGTACGATCCCTTGCCGGTTATAATAATAATTTTAAATAAAGAGCCCAGACAGTCAGATTACAGGAGGGAGACTCACTCTGGGAAATTTACCTCCAGAAAACAATGTGACCATCCAATACTCCACTCTACAATTGCTGTATTTTCAAATCGCAGGAGTTTTCTGTGAATGCGCAAGAGTCTTTTTTCCGCATGCATGCACAAGTCATGTTTTTCTTTCCCCCCCCCCCCCCCAAAAAAAAAAATCCAGAGATTTAGGCGTTACATCGTGAGATTTCACTCCAAAATTGCATCCCATCTTTAATATAGTGTTTCATTTCTAGATCCAGTCTGTGTTTCCAAGCTTTTCCCAGATCTTGCCTGCTCCAGTTTTCTTGCTGATCAACTTACTATGTGCAAAATGTTTAATTGACGTAGAGCAGAAACAAAAATAGTGTGCTTTTGCTAAACATGATCAAACCTGAAATGATTAAACAACTGTCTTTGTTGTTTGTGGTTATAAAAGCACCTTGTGTGACCTTGCTTTATTGACACATGCCTGTGCTGTACCTTAGTCAAATTGTGACTAGTTATCTTTTAACTAAACTTGACTACTTAAGAACAATCTCATATCGCTGATCTGGAACATTACAATGCAAACATTTACTTTCATGTTCTTGGAGCATTAAAAATCTGCATTTGTGCACAATGGTATAGTTATACAGGTACAGTTGAAATTATCCAAAATAATCACTGGCACTCTAGCAGGAAAGCAACTGTTTTTAGAGCAGAAATAAATTTTGATGCCACACCCATTTTCTCCCATAGAATGACAGCAACTTATAGCACAGAAGGAGGCCATTCATCCCATCATGCCTGTGCTGGCTCATTGAAAGAGCAGCTGAACTTAGTCCCACATCCCCGCTTTTTGTCCATAACACAAAAGAACATAAGAACATAAAAAATAGGAGCAGGAGTAGACCATTTGGCACCTCGAGCCTGCTCCGCCATTTAATAAGATCATGGCTGATCTGATCATGGACTCTGCTCCACTTTCCTGCCCGCCCTCCATAACCCTTTATTCTCTTATTGCTCAAAAATCTGTATCTCTGCCTTAAATTTATTCAATGACCCAGCCTCCACAGCTCTCTGGGGCAGAGAATTCCATAGATTTACAACCCTCAGAGGAAATTTCTCCTCATCTAAGTCTCAGTTTTAAATGAGCAGTCCCTTATTCTATGTCCCCTAGTTTCAGTTTCCCCTGTGAGTGGAAATATCCTCTCTGCATCCACTTTCTCGAACCCCCTCATCATGTATGTTTCGATAAGATCACCTCTCATTCTTATGAACTCCAATGAGTAGAGGCCCAACCTACTCGACCTGTTTTCATAAGTCAACCTCCTCATCTTCAGAATCAACCTAGTGAACCTTCTCTGAACAGCCTTCAATGCAAGTATATCCTTCATTAAATCCGGAGACCAAAACTCTAGGTGTGGCCTCAATACCCTGTATGGTTGTACCAGGACTTCTCTGCTTTTATACTCTATCCTCTTTGCAATACAGGCCAACATTCCATTTGCCCTCCTGATTACTTGCTGCACCTATATACTAACTTTTTGTTAGTATATAGGTCCCTCTGTACTGCAGCACTTTGCAATTTTCCTCCATTTAAATTATAATTTCCTTTTCTATTTTTTTCTGCCAAAGTGGATAACTTCACATTTTCCCACATTATTCTCCACCTGCCAAATTTTTGCCTGTCTATAATCCCTTTGCAGATTTCTTGTGTCCTCCTCACAATTTGCTTTCCCATCCATCTTTTTATCATCAACAAACTTGGCTACATTACACTCGGTCCCTTCATCCAAGTCATTAATATAGATTGTAAATAGTTGAGGATTCAGCACTGATCCATGTGGCACCCCACGAGTTACTGTTTGCCAACCGGAAAATGACCCATTTATCCCAACTGTTTTCTGTTAGCCAATCCTTTATCCATGCTAATATATTACCCCCAATCCCGTGAACTTTTATCTTGTGCAGTAACCTTTTATGTGGCACTTTATCGAATGCCTTCTGGAAATCCAAATACACCACATCCACTGGTTCCCCCTTATCCACCCTGCTCATTACATTCTCAAAGTACTCCAGCAAATTTGTCAAACATGATTTCCCTTTTATAAAACCATGCTGACTCTGCTTGATTGAATTATGCTTTTCCAAATGACCTGTAAGTTGCTTACGTACTTGTCCAACTCCCTTTTGAAAGTATTTATAGCCCTTTTGAAATTATTTATGGAATAGTTTAGTATTGCAACGCATTGCATTTCTATCCCTCGTGCATCTCCTTGCTAACCAGCACTGTTCTCTACTGTGTCAGCTGTGGCTCATTGGGTAGCACTTGCTTCTGAATCAGAAGGTTGTGGGTTCAAGTCTCACTCCAGGGACTTGAGCACCAAAAAAATCTAGGCTGGCACTCCAGTGCAGCGCTGAGAGAGCACTGCACTGTCGGAGGTGCTGTCTTTCGGATGAGACATTAAACCAAAGCCCCATCTGCTCGCTCAAGAGGACATAAATGTTCCCATGGCAATATTTCGAAGAAGAGCAGGGAAATTATCCCCGGTGTCCTGGCCAATATTTATCCCTCGATCAACATAACAAAAAAACAGATTATCTGGTCATTATCACATTGCTGTTTGTGGGAGCTTGCTTGTGCGTAAATTGACTGCCGCTTTTCCTGCATTACAACAGTGACTACACTCAAAGTATTTCATTGTCTATAAAGCGCTTTGAGACGTCCGGTGATCGTGAAAGGCACTATATAAATCCAAGTCTTTCTTTACTGACCCGTATCCTACTACTATTCGCCTTATAGACTTGGATTTATTACATAATTTTTAGTTTTGTGTAGAATTGCATAGAAGTTACAACACAGAAATAGGCTATTTCGCCCAAAGTGCAACATTCCCACAGGCACCTGGGAATCCCTGGCCCAAGACCGCTCTAAGTGGAGGAAGAGCATCTGGGAGGGCGCTGAGCACCCAGAGTCTCGTCACTGAGAGCATGTAGAAAACAAGCGCAGGCAGCGGAAGGAGCGTGCAACCAGTCCCACTCACCCTTTCCTTCAACGACAGAGACTGTGGTTCCCACATTGGACTGTACAGTCACCTGAGAACTCACTTTTAGAGTGGAAGCAAGTCTTCCTCGATTTCGAGGGACTGC
Organism: Pristiophorus japonicus; assembly: GCF_044704955.1. Lineage (NCBI taxonomy): Eukaryota > Metazoa > Chordata > Chondrichthyes > Pristiophoridae > Pristiophorus > Pristiophorus japonicus. The sequence continues at coordinate 115,152,818 of NC_091977.1, read as the reverse complement.
TTATGACGATGATGATGATTTTGGCCCAAGAAGTCTGTTAGTGTTTATCCTCCACACGAACAGTAGTCCTAATCTCAGAATCCTGCACTGTTCCTATATCCCTTTATCACCACTTTTTCAACTACCTGTCTAACCTATTCTCAAATATTGCCACGGACTCTGCTTCAATCAGAACTCTAGTTCATGTATTCCACAGCCTCATAATAATCTGTGTTTTTAAAAAGAAAGAAGTTTCTCCCGCTGCCTCTGCTAATTCCCTTGCATTTTATCTTGTATCTATGTCCCGAGATTGTAGAACCCCTTAACCACTTCTACCTACCCTGTCTGGTCCCTTCATAATTTTAAACGCCTCAATTAAATTACCCCATAATCTCCTCGAACAAAAAAGACCCAATTGTTCGCATTCTTTGTATTTGTATTTCCTCATACCAGGCATCATGCTCGTGAATCTGTCATACTCTTTCTAATGCCTCAACACCCTTGCTATACTTTGGAGCCTAAAACCTTACGTCGTACTCCAATTGTGATCTTACTAAGGCTTTTTTTGATAGACTCACCATTACATCTCTACTTTTATAATCAATACCTCTTTCCATAAAAGCCACTATTCTATTTTTTTTGGCCTAATCACTTGAGACTGTTTTTACTGTCTCGCAAACTCTCTGCTCTTCCACAAGTATTCAAGTCATTGATGGGCACAGTGAACAGAACAGAACCCTGTGGGACATCACTACTCACTTCCATCCACTCCTAGAAGCTGCCCTTAATTCTTTCTTTCGTTTCTTCCCTTCTAACCAGCCTGTAATCCAATTTGTTACCTCCCCATAATTCCATGCTTCTTAATCTTCTCCCAATAGTCTCCTGTATGGTAGCTTGTCAAAGGCATTCTGAAAGTCCATGTGTACCTCATTTACTATATTGCCCCTATCTACCATCATCTCCTCAAAGAACTCTATTACATTTGATCGAGTATGAACTTCCATTCTGAAAAAGGTGTTGGCTGTTTGCAATTATTTTCTCTTCATCTAGATACTTAGTCATTTCATTTTAATTAAAGTTTTCAGTATTTTCCCGACCACAGATATTAAGGTAACTGGCTGTAATTACCTGGGTTGGTGCTGTCTCCCTTTTTGAAATTGGGTATTATGTGGGCTGCTCTCCAGCCACTTGACTCAATTCCATTCACTACTCATTTTCCAGATGAAATGAGATTATAAAAGATTATAAATTGAAATTGATATACTTTGGTCTGTGCAGATTGTTTTCCAATGCATCAGAGTGACCTTTGGTCCTTCTTGCCCATCTCGTGAAACAATCCTTGAAGCACCTCCAGTGAAGCTATCAGTAACCCAGTGTTGTACCCTAACCACACACTATTGCATATTCCTCAATACCTTCTTTGTCTAGAAAAATGCCTGGTTGTCTCTTGGATCCATTTATATTGTCTGCTTCAATGATTTTCCCTGGCAACTTATTCTGCAAAATTCTGCCTAATTTTCCCTTCTGATTCATAACTTTAACGTTTTCAACTTAGCCCCTGGTATTTGAACCTTTCACCATATGCCAATAACAACTTTTTCAGTCCCTTTTTATAATCTTGTTAACTTCAACTCAAAATTTTCTCTTCCAAATAAAACAAGCTCAATGTTTCCTCATAACATAAATTCTGACCTCTAGAGTCATCGTTGTTGTTTGCCTCTGTTCCTTCTCAAGGGCATTACTATCCTTTCTGTGATTAGGTGACAAGCACTGCACACAGTACCCAGTGCAGGCAGTGCATTTACCCACCAAGTTATTAGGGGTGTATTGTAACTGAAAAAAAAATCTCTCTTGTACTTGTTGTGCCATTTGAGTGTTTTTCTTATCCCTCCCCTATTAATCTTTTAAAGGAGTGACTGGCCCTAACATTATGCACGTCAATTGTTAATCTGCAAAATATGCTTTTTAGATTTGTTTATTTTAAAAGCCCATATATTCTTTAAATCTTTCTGATTAGATGTTAGTAAAAGAATTGATCAGAATTGGACATGATTGAATATTTGTAGCCAACCTTGAGTCTAGGGCGGTTTTCCCAAACAAATGGTTGATACTTGATTTTCTTTGTATTTAGTTTGTAAATGCATGTCTAATTATTTACTGTAAATGGAAAGATGTTAGTAAATAAAATACAGTTTGTGTAGGAGGGCTTGTATCCATAGAATATGTTGCACTCTGCTTTATAAGTGGAATACTTGCGAATTAAAAATCTACTTTCTTTTCATCTGAGCCTATTATAATCCCAGATCTATAATATATTTAAAAATGTTCTGTCTTCCTGTTGCATGATATAAATCTACACAAATATCTTGCATCTTGCTAATCAATAATCGGGAATGAACATTGAAGGGTGGGTTAGGTGGAAGGGGTGAAATTCCAATGGGGAAGTTCTAAAAGTGCAAATAAAACTTGAGGCTAAAATTCCAGCCCTGCCAGGTCCGTACGAAGTGCGCATGGTTCCGGCGAAGCCTCGCAATAGCCGGTTTTCGGGGTGCAATGCGCATGTGGCAAAAAAACAGCTTTTCTGATTTGTCAAGATTTCTCTTGACAAATCCTCCACATCCGGGAAAAGGACATCAAACTTTTACGCTTGGTGAAAGCAGGCGTATAGTCTACTGTTACCAGCATAAGAGTTTTAAAACATATAAGACTTAAATTTAAATACACATTTTTATAGTAAAAACACTGTCCATTAAGGTAAGTTTATTTTTAACATTATTAAAACACATGAAAAAAAAATTCCAAAAAATAAATTTTTTCTAAAACATTTAAATGTAATTACTTTTAAATATGTGAGGTGTATCCGTTTTATTTTATTTATTTATTTATTTATTATGTTGTTTGGGTGTTTTCTCATTGTGTGAGTTCCCATTACTAATGGAGTTTTCATTATCAATGAGAATACCGCGTCATGATTGGTTGTCCAGGCCCACGTGACTCCAGCTTGGACTTGCGAACCTCGAAGACGGGTCCCCATGCGCTGAGCAGCGAATCTAGGCCTCTGACCAGGATCCTATGTTTTTCTGGGACCAATAGGAAGATTCGTAGATTTTTTGGGTGGGGGGGGGGGAGGCGTCGGAGGCGTTCGTACAAAGGAAGCCTCCAACCTCAATTTATAACTACATGTTTGAGTGTTCAAGGCTTTCAGGCACTTTTTAATATATTTAAATCATTATTATAATCTTTATGCTGCTAACTGAGAAATGTAGCTGGGATACAGTAGCAAGATGGCCACCGGGGTGGCAGCTCCCTAGGGAGCTCCTCTGCTGTACAATGTTATCCCTTGCCATCTGTTGCCATCCCACACCCTTTCTCCCCCAATCTCCCCCTTCCATTGTTTGCGCTCCCTCTAGCTCTAATAGGGGGTGCATTTCTTACCCCTAAAGCACAAATCCATGCTGCAAAGGCGGCTACCTGAATTTTCTCCCCATCCCCCAACTTTGCCTGCTCAACACCTCCATCAGTGAGCGCGGATCTCCACTGAAACCGATCTTCAACCTACCGGACTTTTCTGCTGCCAAAACATCGCTCCCCACCAATTGTGGCCGACTCAGCGACTCCTTGCAGACACCATCGGCGGATGACTCCGCTGTTCCAAGCAACCCCCGGCGATCTCAGCGGTGGTGAGCATTTGACCAGCTTCAAAAACAGGTTTGGGCCAACTTCACGTGTGAGCCTTTCCTCTGGGCCTCCCTTCACTCATCGGCGACATCCGGGCCTCCCTTCCTCTAGCAATGGCTGTGGTCACTCTGACCTCTCCTCCTTCCACAAAATGGATCTCTGATCTTCCCAATGCCTGCCCCCAGCCAGGCCTCTGATCTCTTACCACTTCACCGAAGAGCACTGCTCAGCAACAAGCTTACGGCTCGCATCTTGCCGTAGGCAATTAGGCTCATACAGTAATGCCTGGTCTCCAGTCATCTTGGACCCCCTTGCCACAGGGCCAAGACCTTGCTCAGCTAAGCCTGTGTGGTAGCCGGTGTGCAACAGCCACCCCACGTTAAAAGAACTCGCGCACAGGCATCTCCCACCCTTCAGTATGAAGTTCAGGACCTGGAACGTCAGGGCTCTCATGGACAACTCCAACAACGACAGGCTGGAACGGCGCACCGCCATAGTTGCCGGGGAACTTAGACGCTTCGATGTTGACGTCACCGCCCTAAGTGAGACGCGGCAGGCAGGGGAAGGCCAGCTCAAGGATCAAGGTGGAGATTACACCACCTTCTAGAAAGGGAAACCAGAGGAAGAACACCACCTCCACGGAGTCGGTTTCGCCATCAAGAATGAGCTGGTCGACCGCCTCAGAGACTCCCCCTGCGGGATTAGTGAACATCTCTCAACTCTCCGACTCACCCTATCCCGGAACCAGTGTGCCACAGTCATCAGTGCGTACACCCTAACACTCGGTGCAACAGATGAGATCAAAGAGGGTTTTTACTCCAGCCTCTCAAATCCCTATGGATGATAAACTGATCCTCCTCGGCGATTTCAATGCCAGGATCGACAAGGACACAGACCTTTGGGGAGGCGTAATCGGCAGAGAGGGGGTAGGGAAAACCAATTCCAGCGGTATCATGCTCCTGACAAAGCCTAGAACATGACTTTGTTCTGCCAGAGAGACAAGTACAAGGCATTGTGGCAACACCCTCGCTCCAAACACTGGCACCTGCTTGACTCTGTCATCGTTTGAGCAAGGGATCACAAGGATGTGCACATCACCTGCGCCATGACTGGAGCTGACGACTGCTGGACGGACCATCATCAACATCAATATAGCCCCAAAGCGGTGACGGCAGCAGAAGCAGTGCCACAAAAAAAATCAATGACGGGGCACCCAAAGACCCAGTTAAGAGAGCCCTACACAGCCAGCACCTCACTGCTAACCTGACGAACCCGAGACGCAGAATTCCCACAGCACTTGATCTGCCCTCCAGGCCACCATAACCAGTGCCTGCGAAGAGACGCTCTGTCATTTAACCAGGAAACACCAGGACTGGTTTGATAGTGACCAGCAAATCCAAGAGCTAATAAGTTGCAAGCGCAGGGCATTTCTGAACCGAAAACAACAACCCAACTTGGGAACAGCAAAGCAGCATTACAAATGGCTTAAGGTCGAGGTCCAACAAAAAACCTGCGACCTAAAGAATAGACGATGGGTGGATAAAGCACAGGAGATTCAGCAACTGGCCGACAGCCATGATGTGCGAGGATTCTTCACCGCAGTCAAGGCCACCTATGCCCAAGCACCCAAGGCCCCACCCCATTGCTGGCCAAGAACGGGGAGACATTTATCAAGGACACCGAGGCAGTCAGGACCCGCTGGAAAGAGCACTTCGAAGATCTCCTTAGCCGAGACTCTGCCTTTGACTCAAGTGTCCTCTACTCCAGCCCGCAGCATACTACCCGCCACCATCTCAGCAAAGCCCCAGTCCTGCACGAAGTAGAAAAGGCCATCCGTCAGCTCAAGAACAAGACAACTGGAGTGGATGGAATCCCTGCTGAGGCACTAAAGTATGGCGGAGAGGCACTATTGGCACGAATGCATGACCTCATCTCTCACATCTGGAAGGAGGAGAGCATGCCGGGAGATCTGAGATGCAGTAATCGTGACCATCTTTAAAAAAGGCGAAGTCCGACTGCGGCAACGACCGAGGAATCTCCGTGTTATTAGCCACTGGAAAAGTTGTCGCTAGAATCCTCCAATAATCTTCTCCCTGTGGCTGAGGAGCTCCTCCCGGAGTCAGTGCGGATTCCGTCCACTACGGGGCACGACGAACATGATTTTTACGGTGCGACAGCTGCAATAAAAATGCAGGAAATAGCACCAATCCTTATACATGGCCGCTGCCTTTTATCATACAAAGGCCTTTGACACTGTCAACTGTGAGGGACTATGGAGCGTCCTCCTCCGTTTCAGCTGCCACCAAAAGTTTGTCACCATCCTCCGCCTGCTCCACGATGACATGCAAGCCTGACCAACGGATCCATCACAGACCCACTCCATATCCAGACAGGGGTCAAGCAGGGCTGCATCATCGCGCCAATCCTCTTCTCGATCTTCCTCGCTGCAATGCTTCACCTCACACTCAGCAAACTCCCCGCTGGAGTGAAACTAAACTACAGAACCAGTGGGAACCTGTTTAACCTTCGTCATCTCCAGGCCAGATCCAAGACCGTCCCAACCTCTGTCGTCGAACTACAGTACGCGGACGACGCTTGCGTCTGCACACATTCAGAGACTGAACTCGCGCAAGTCGTAGTCAACATCTTCACTGAAGCGTATGAAAGCATGGGCCTTACACTAAACATCCGTAAGACAAAGGCCCTCCACCAACCTGACCGCACCACACAGCACTGCCACGCAGTCATCAAGATCCGCGGTGCAGCCCTGGACAACGTGGACCACTTTCCATACCTCGGGAGCCTATTATCAGCAAGGGCAGACATCGACGACGAGGTTCAACACTGCCTCCAGTGCACCAGTGCAGCCTTTGGTTGCCTGAGGAAGAGAGTGTTCGAAGATCAGGTCTCAAATCTGCCACCAAGCTCATGGTCTAAAGGGCTGTGGTGATACCCGCCCTCCTGTATGGCTGAGACGTGAACCATATACAGTAGACACCTCAAATTGCTGGAGAAATACCACCAACGATGTCTCCGCAAGATCCTGCAAATCCCCTGGGAGGACAGGTGCACCAACGTTGGCGTCCTCGATCAGGCCAACATCCCCAGCATCGAAACACTGACCACACTCTACCAGCTCCATTGGATGGGGCACATTGTTCGCATGTCTGACACGACCTGTCGGGCAGTCCGACATGTCTTGTGTCTGATGTGTCGGGCAGTCCGAGAGGCGGGAGTTCATGGAGTCGGGAGGTCTATAAAGGCCCAGCGGCAGCGAGAGGCGGCGGCAGTCCGAGAGGCGGGAGGTCGTGGAGTCAGGAGGCCTATAAAGGCCAGCCAGTGCAACTTCAGCGGGGAGGCAAAAAAGTAGAAAGAAATTGAAAGGTGACGTCACAGCCAAAGTGGTAAGTGATTGGCTGGTGATTGGTGAGTAGCTTTTCTTTTTTCTTTTCTATATCAATAAGTAACATTTAGCATTGTTGCCAATTTAAGTGTATCTAAGGGTTAAGTCATGGCAGGACAGCTTGGACACGTGTTATGCTCCTCCTGCACTATGTGGGAAGTCAGGGACGCTTCCGGTGTCCCTGACGACTACGTGCGCGGGAAGTGCATCCGTCTGCAGATCCTGACTGCATTGCGGCACTGGAGCTGCGGGTGGATGAACTCTGGAGCATCCACGATGTTGAGAATGATGTGAATAGCACGTTTAGCGAGTTGGTCTCACCGCAGGTAAAGGGTACACAGCCAGATAGTAAATGGGTGACCAACAGGAAGAGCAGTGCAAGGAAGGTAGTGCAGGGGTCCCCTGCGGTCATCCCCCTGTAAAACAGATACACCGCTTTGGGTACTGTTGAGGGGGATGACTCATCAGGGGAGGGCAGCAGCAGTCAAGTTCATGACACCGTGGGTGGCTCTGCTGCACAGGAGGACAGGAAAAAGAGCGGGAGAGTGATCGGGGATTCGATTGTAAGGGGAATAGATAGGCGTTTCTGTGGCCGCAACCAAGACTCCAGGATGGTATGTTGCCTCTCTGGTGTAAGGGTCAAGGATGTCTCGGAGCGGGTACAAGACATTCTGAAAAGGAGGGTGAACAGCCAGTTGTCGTGGTGCATATAGGTACCAACGAGATAGGTTTAAAAAAAAAAAAAACGGGATGAGGTCCTACGAGACGAATTTAGGGAGCTAGGAGCTAAATTTAAAAAGTAGGACCTCAAGTAGTAATCTCAGGATTGCTACCGGTGCCACGTGCTAGTCAGAGTCGGAATTTCAGGATAGCTCGGATGAATACGTGGCTTGAGGAATGGTGCAAGGAGGAGGGATTCAAATTCCTGGGACATTGGAACCGGTTCTGGGGGAGGTGGGACTAGTACAAACCGGACGGTCTGCACCTGGCAGGACCGGAACCAATGTCCTAGGGGGAGTGTTTGCTAGTGCTGTTGGGGAGGAGTTAAACTAATATGGCAAGGGGATGGGAAACTATGCAGGGAGATGGAGGGAAATAAAAAGGAGTCAGAAGCAAAAGACAAAGGAAAATAGTAAAAGTGGAGGGCAGAGAAACCCAAGGCAAAAAACAAAAAGGGCCACATTACAGCAAAATTCTAAAGGGGCAAAGTGTGTTTAAAAAGACAAGCCTGAAGGCTCTGTGGCTCAATGCGAGGAGTATTTGGAATAAGGTGGATGAATTACCTGCGCAGATAGCAGTTAACAGATACGATGTGATTGACATCACGGAGACATGGCTTTAGGGGGACCAAGGCTGGGAACTGAACATCCAGGGGTATTCAACATTTAGGAAGGATAGACAGAAAGGAAAAGGAGGCTGGGTGGCGTTGCTGGTTAAAGAGGAAATCAATGCAATTGTAAGGAAGGAAATTAGCTTGGATGATGTGGAATCGGTATGGGTGGAGCTATGGAATACCAAAGGGCAGAAAACGCTAGTGGGACTTGTGTACAGACCACCAAATAGTAGTAGTCAGGTTGGGGACAGCATCAAACAAGAAATAAGGGAGGTGTGCAATAAAAGTACAGCAGTAATCATGGGCGACTTTAATCTTATATATTGATTGGACTAACCTAACTGGTAGCAATGCGGTGGAGGAGGATTTCCTGGAATGTATTAGGGATGGTTTTCTAAACCAATATGTCGAGGAACCAACCAGAGAGCTGGCCATCCTAGACTGGGTGATGTGTAATGAGAAGGGACTAATTAGCAATATTGTTGTGCGAGGCCCCTTGGGGAAGAGTGACCATAATATGGTAGAATTCCTTATTAAGGTGGAAAGTGACAGTTAATTCGGAAACTAGGGTCCTGAACTTAAGGAAAAGTAACTTCTACGGTATGAGGCGTGAATTGGCTAGAATAGACTGGCAAAGGACACTTAAACGGTTGACAGTGGATAAGCAATGGCAAACAGTTAAAGATCACATGGATGAACTTCAGAAATTGTACATCCCTGTCTGGAGTAAAAATAAAACGGGGAAGGTGGCTGAACCATGGCTAACAAGGGAAATTAAGGATAGTGTTAAAGCCAAGGAAGAGGCATATAAATTGGCTTAAAAAAAGCAACAAACCTGAGGACTGGGAGAAATTTATAATTCAACAGAGGAGGACTAAGGGTTTAATTAAGAAGGGGAAAACAGAGTACGAGAGGAAGCTAGCAGGGAACATAAAAACTGACTGCAAAAGCTTCTAGAAATATGTGAAGAGAAAAAGATTAGTGAAGACAAATGTAGGTCCCTTGCTATTGGATTCAGATGAATTTATAATGGGGAACAAAGAAATGGCAGACCAATTGAACCAATACTTCAGTTCTGTCTTCACGAAGGAAGACACAAATAACCTCCCGAATGTACTAGGGGACAGTGGGTCGAGTGAGAAGGAGGAACTGAAGGATATCCTTATTAAGCGGGAAATTGTGTTAGGGAAATTGGTGGGATTGAAGGCCGATAAATCCCCGGGGTCTGATAGTTTGCATCCCAGAGTACTTAAGGAAGTGGCCTTAGAAATAGTGGATGCATTGGTGATCATTTTCCAACAGTCTATTGACTTTGGATCAGTTCCTATGGACTGGAGGGTAGCTAATGTAACACCACTTTTTAAAAAGGGAGGGAGAGAGAAAACGGGTAATTATAGACCGGTTCGTCTGACATCAGTAGTGGGGAAAATGTTGGAATCAATCATTAAGGATGAAATAGCAGCGCATTTGGAAAGCAGTGACAGGATTGGACCAAGTCAGCATGCATTTATGAAAGGGAAATCATGCTTGACGAATCTTCTGGAATTTTTTGAGGATGTAACTGGTAGAGTGGATAAGGGCGAACCAGTGGATGTGGTTTATTTGGACTTTCAAAAGGCTTTTGACGAGGTCCCGCACAAGAGATTGGTGTGCAAAATTAAAGCACATGGTATTGGGGGTAATGTACTGACGTGGATAGAGAACTGGTTGGCCGACAGGAAGCAGAGAGTTGGGATAAACTGGTCCTTTTCAGAATGGCAGGCAGTGACTAGTGGAGTGCTGCAGGGCTCAGTGCTGGGACCCCAGCTCTTTACAATATACATTAATGATTTAGATGAAGGAATTGAGTGTAATATCTCCAAGTTTGCGGATGACACTAAACTGGGTGGCGGTGTGAGCTGTGAGGTGACACTAAGAAGCTGCAGGGTGTCTTGGATAGGTTACGTGAGTGGGCAAATGCACGGCAGATGCAGTATAACGTGGATAAATGTGAGGTTATCCATTTTGGGGGCAAAAACACGAAGGCAGAATATTATCTGATGGCGGCACATTAGGAAAAGGGGAGGTGCAACAAGACCTGGGTATCATGGTTCATCAGTCACTGAAAATGGGCATGCAGGTACAGCAGGCGGTAAAGAAGGCAAATGGTATGTTGTCCTTCACAGCTAGGAGATTTGAGTATAGAAGCAGGGAGGTGTTACTGCAGTTGTGCAGGGCCTTAGTGAGGCCTCACCTGGAATATTGTGTTCAGTTTTGGTGGTCTAATCTGAGGAAGGACATTCTTGCTATTCAGGGAGTGCAGCAAAGGTTCACCAGACTGATTCCAGGGATGGCTGGACTGTCATATGAAGAGAGACTGGATCAAATGGGTCTGTATTCACTGGAGTTTAGAAGGATGAGAGGGGATCTCATAGAAACGTATAAGATTCTGACGGGACTGAACAGGTTAGATGCAGGAAGAATGTTCCTGATGTTGGGGAAGCTCAGAACTAGGGGACATAGCCTTAGGATAAGGGGCAGGCCATTTAGGACTGAGATAAGGAGAAACTTCTTCACTCAGAATTGTTAACCTGTGGAATTCCCTACTGCAGAGAGTTGTTGATGCCAGTTGATTGGATATATTCAAGAGGGAGTTAGATATGTCCCTTATGGCTAAGGGAATCAAGGGGTATGGAGAAAAAGCAGGAAAGGGATACTGAAGGACTGATCAGCCATGATCTTATTGAATGGTGGTGCAGGCTCGAAGGGTCGAATGGCCTACTCCTGCACCTATTTTCTATGTTTCTACAAGACTCCCAAAGCAAGCGCTCTACTTGGAACGCCTACTCAGCAAGCAAGCCCGAGGTGGGCAAAGCAAACGTTTCAAGGACACCCTCAAAGCCTCCTTGATAAAATGCAACATCCCCACCAACACCTGGGAGTCCCTGGCCAAAGACTGCCCTAAGTGGAAGAAGAGCATCCTCGAGTCTCGTCGCCGAGAGCATGCAGGAAACCAGCATAGGCAGCGGAAGGAGCGTGCGGCAAACCAGTCCCACCTGCCCTTTCCTTCAATGACTGTCCCACCTGTGACAGACTGTATTTTCCAAATTGGACTGTTCAGTCACCGAAGAACTCATTTTTAGAGTGGAAGCATTTTCCTCGATTTTTAAGGGACTGCCTATGGTGATGATGGTGTAGCTGGGATCTCTCTCTCTTTCCATCTAGTGTATTGGCATTGATGAAAATTCTATAGTTTTAAGATCAAATGGATGTTTTTGTCAGCCAAATAATTAGAACTGATGATCAAAAAAAAGTTGTATTAGTCTAACAGTAAATCCAAGGGTGGGGGTGGTGTCTAGAGAGATACACCATCAAGCAGATAGCACATGTTAATGAGAAGAGTAGTGAGGGTGAGAAATGGAAAAAAAAATGAAAGGAAATGGGTACTGAGGAATATAAATGTCAAGGTTGCAGTGTCAGATATATGAATGTACTAAGCATTCAAAGTAGTCTTTGAATTCAGGGAATTAATTAAGACGGAGGGACATGATGTGGTCGCATTGGTGGAATCATGGCTTCAGCCAGGGAGATACTGGAGCTGGGAACTAAATATTCTCAGTTATAAAATTTTCAGGAGAGATAAAGAAGAGATGAGAAGTGACCTTATTCCTTAAGAACACACTCACAGCTATGGAAATACACTTTTTTTTAATCGATGGCAGCTCTCTGATGGAATCTGTCTGGGTTAAGACATAGAAACATAGAAAATAGGTGCAGGAGTAGGCCATTCGGCCCTTCGAGCCTGCACTGCCATTCAATGAGTTCATGGCTGAACATGCAACTTCAGTACCCCATTCCTGCTTTTTCGCCATACCCCTTGATCCCCCTAGTAGTAAGGACTACATCTAACTCCTTTTTGAATATATTTAGTGAATTGGCCTCAACAACTTTCTGTGATAGAGAATTCCACAGGTTCACCACTCTCTGGGTGAAGAAGTTTCTCCTCATCTCGGTCCTAAATGGCTTACCCCTTATCCTTAGACTGCGACCCCTGGTTCTGGACTTCCCCAACATTGGGAACATTCTTCCTGCATCTAACCTGTCTAAACCCATCAGAATTTTAAACGTTTCTATGAGATCCCCTCATTCTTCTGAACTCCAGTGAATACAAGCCCAGTTGATCCAGTCTTTCTTGATATGTCAGTCCCGCCATCCCGGGAATCAGTATGGTGAACCTTCGCTGCACTCCCTCAATAGCAAGAATGTCCTCCCTCAAGTTAGGAGACCAAAACTGTACACAACACTCCAGGTGTGGCCTCACCAAGACCCTGTGCAACTGTAGTAACACCTCCCTGCCCCTGTACTCCAATCCCCTCGCTATGAAGGCCAACATGCCATTTGCTTTCTTAACCGCCTGCTGTACCTGCATGCTAACCTTCAATGACTGATGTACCATGACATCCAGGTCTCGTTGCACCTCCCCTTTTCCTAATCTGTCACCATTCGGATAATAGTCAGAATGGTGATAATCAAGGATGTGTTGCCATATTGGGAGAATGGTGTAGACCACCAAATAGTGGGAAGGAGATCAAACCTGGGATTTGTAGATGAGGGGATTTGAACCATCCTGAATTAGAGTGGGATAAGATGTAGCATTTGTGTTAAAATGGAGTGTTCTTAAAATGTATTGAGGATGGTTTTCTAAATCAATATATTCAATGTCTAGCAAGGAATGATGGTTCTGGCTCACAGCAAGACAAGTAAGTGAACTTAAGGTTGGAGAACAATGGGGGAAATAGTGACCATAACCATTGGAGGGAAACAATCAAGATAATTAGGAATGTAAAAGAAGGAATATGAAAAGACTGGTGGTAAATAGAAAAATGAGGAAGGACTTTCAGAACCAAATAAGAAAAAAAAATAGCCAAAGAAGGGGAGGGATCATTTGAAGACCAAGTTGAATGAGAAAATGGTGGAGACATTTTATAGGTTTCACACAATTTTTATACAGGAGGGTGAAAACGTCACGATGGACTGCAGCAGTATAAGAACATAAGAAATAGGAGCAGGAGTAGGCCATACGGCCCCTCGAGCCTGGTCCGCCATTCAATAAGATCATGGTTGATCTGATCATGGACTCAGCTCTACTTCCCTGCCCACTCCCCATATCCCCTTATCGTTTAAGAAACTGTCTATTTCTGTCTTAAATTTATTCAATGTCCCAGCTTCCACAGGTCTCTTGAGGCAGCGAATTCCACAGATTTACAACCCTCAGAAGAAATTTCTCCTCATCTCTGTTTTAAATGGGCGGCCCCTTATTCAAAGATCATGCCCGCTAGTTCTAGTCTCCCCCATCAGTGGAAACATCCTCTCTGCATCCACCTTGCCAAGCCCCCTCATAATCTTACACGTTTCGATAAGATCACCTCATTCTTCTGAATTCCAATGAGTAGAGGCCCAACCTAGTCAACCTTGCCTCATAAGTCAACCCCCTCATCCCCGGAATCAACCTAGTGAACCTTCTCTGAACTGCCTCCAAGCAAGTATATCCTTTTGTAAATATGGAAACTCAAAAATCTGCATGCAGTATTCCAGGTGTGGCCGCACCAATATCTTGTATAGCTGTAGCAGGACTTCCCTGCTTTTATACTCCATCCCCTTTGCAATACAGGCCAAGATACCATTGGCCTTCCTGATCACTTGCCTTTACCTGCATACACTCCTTTTGTGTTTCATGCACAAGTACCCCAGGTCCTGCTGTACTGCAGCACTTTGCAATCTTTCTCCATTTAAATAATAACTTGCTCTTTGATTTTTTTCTGCCAAAGTGCATGACCTCACACTTTCCAACATTATACTCCATCTGCCAAATTTTTGCCCACTCACTTAGCCTGTCTATATCCTTTTGCAGATTTTTGTGTCCTCCTCACACATTGCTTTTCTTCCCATCTTTGTATCATCAGCAAACTTGGCTGCGTTACACTCAGTCCCTTCTTCTAAGTCGTTAATATAGATTGTAAATAGTTGGGGTCCCAGCACTGATCCCTGCGGCACCCCACTAGTTACTGGTTGCCAACTAGAGAATGACCCATTTATCCTGACTCTCTCTCTTCTGTTAGTTAGCCAATCCTCTCTCCATGCTAATATAGTACTCCCAACCCCGTGAACTTTTATCTTGTGCAGTAACCTTTTCAAGATGACGCACCATCACTTTCTCGAGAGCAATTAGAAATGGGCATTAAATGCTGGTCTTGCCAGCGACGCTCACATCCTGTGAATGAATAAATAAAAATAAAGTGTCTGAATAGGATGTCCAAGAACCATAACTTAAGATAAATATTCAAAAGGAAGCTATTCAAATAGTTGATACTAAAGTTACCAGGCCCTTGAATCCCAGAATACTAAAGGAGGCTTTCCAAAAGTCTTGGAATGAGGAATTGTGCTAAAGAACAGCAAATGTTACACCTCTGTTCAAGTGAAGAAGTGACGAGTTGGGAAATTATGACCAGTTATTCTTACCTCAGATGTGAGTAAGCTTCTATTCATAATACTATGGGCTAAAATTAATAAACACTTTGAAATGCATGGGCCAATTAGAAATGGTTAGCATGGATTTTTAAAGAGAAGGTTGTCTTTACTAATTTAGTTACAGTGTTGGGGTGTTTTGTTTGTTGCATAAATACATGTGTTTTCAGAAGGCATTTGATAAGGTACCACTTATAATTAGCAAAAATTAATACCTAAAGGGGTTGATGTTAAAATGACCACTTCCATCAGGCAGGAGACAAGCAGAGAAAGTCTGCCACCTGTCTGACATGGTCAAAGACACAAACCATTTTCAAGGTGGTGTCTCAATATGAATTCTGTTGGTAGATCTGCTCATGCATTTGGAATAGCTCACTGAAGGTGAGCCAGGTAAATTAAACTTTTTCCATTATAAATTCCTATGTCCACATTTATAATGGGTTTTGCCTATGTAAACTCATTACTCAATGCAGTCTAGCTACCAGGTTCTCTCTCATTGCTCAGAATGCTTTCTAATTTTTTTTTCTACTAGTAATCTTTTTTTGTCGGTAACTTAAATTTCTTATGCTCAAAATAAGGGTGCATACAAAATTAGGGAAAATCCATAAATTACATCTTTCACAACATCATGATTAACTCTGTATCTTGTCTCTTAATTTCTTCATTTTAAAGTTTGTATTTGAAGATTTCGGTCTCCCAAAAATCTAGAATTGGACTTAGAATCATAGAAATTTACAGCATGAAAGGAGGCCATTTCGGCCCATTGTGTCCATGTCGGCCGACCAAGAGGCTATCTAGCCTAATCCCACTTTCTAGGCTCTTGGTCCGTACACCTGTAGGTTACAGCACCTTAAGTGCACATCCAGGGAGCTTTTAAATGTGGTGAGGATTTCTGCCTCTGCCACCCTTTCAGGCAGTGAGTTCCAGACCGCCACCACCCTCTGGGTGAAGAAATTTCCCCTCGTATCTTCTCTTTAAACCCCCCCAATTAATTTAAATCTATGTCCCCTGGTTGTTGACCCCTCTGACAAGGAAAACAGGTCCTTCCTATCCACTCTATCCAGGCCCCTCATAATTTTATACACCTCGATCAGGTCTCCCCTCAGCCTCCTCTGTTCCAAAGAAAACAGACCCAGCATCTCCAATCTTTCCTCATAGCCAAAATTCCCCAGTCCAGGCAACATTATTGTAAATCTTCTCTGCACCCTTTCCAGTGCAATCACATCTTTCCTGTAATGTGGTGACCAGAACTGCACACAGTACTCCAGCTGCGGCCTAACCAGTGTTTTATACAGTTCAAGAATAACTTTCTTGCTCTTGTATTCCATGCCTCGACTAATGAAGGCAAGTATTCCATATTCATTCTTAACCACCTTATCTACCTGGCCTGCTACCTTCAGGGATCTGTGGACCTGCACTCCAAGGTCCCTTTGTTCCTCTACACTTTTTAAGTGTTGTACCATTTAATGTGTATTCCTTTGCCTTGTTAGACCTCCCCAGATGCATTACCTCTTACTTGTCCGAATTCAGATTCAGATTTTTTCCCCCCCAGACCTGTGACTGAGTTAAACTTGGATTGTGCAGTCTGAGCATTCTACTTTACCAGGATGCATCGGTACTGTTCAGTGATAGAAAGACAGACCGTAACTTTCCACATTCAAATTTGTTTTTTTTAAAACACATTTTGAAAGTAAGGAAAGCCTCTTGAGGGGAAATGGATAGTAAAGGAGTATAAGAAGGGATGGGAAGGAGTACAACTAGTTGACAGTAAGGGGGGCTTTGGCCTCGCTACGTGTTTTCATGGCGGTGGGGAAAGGAGTGGATGTTAAGGGTGAAGTAAGTGACAGCACAGCAAAGAAGAAGGGAAGACACTGGAATTAATTGGGTAGCTCAAAAGATGAGATGGGGTAATGATGGGAATGAGAGATGGTAGAAAGGGGTAGCTGCTATGATGCGATGGTGGGATGGGAGATACTGAGGGCCATATTTTGCCTGCAACCTCCACCCAAAATGCAGGTGTAGTGGCTTCTTCCCCACCACACCATTGAATACCGCCCCATTATCTCCCACCTGTATTTAAAAAGAAAAGAGACAGAGCAGCAAAGAACGAGAGAGAAGAAAAAAAGTGAAGGAGAAGCAGAAGAAATAAGATTGGGAGAGAAACTGCAGCAGAGATGGGTGGGACAGAGACCATATTCTCTGACTTGCTATGTGCAACACCACAGGAAATTTTCCAGTAACATAATACTTGGATTTTATACAGAATGTACTGGTTTAAAAATTGAATTGAATTATGTTCGTGAGTCTTGGTCTGATTGTTTCCTTGCCTCTAGTTCCCTCCCTCCTGCTGGGGGTGGGGGGAGTAAAGATGGTGTGTGGGCATTTCAGATCGCTCTCTGGTGAGGAGAGGGAATTGGACTGTGGGGAATAGGTCATTTACAATGAGGGGATATGGGCTGAAGGGGTTCACAAATTGTCCTCAGCAGATGGGGATGTTCGAATGTATTGGATTAGATAATGGTAGTAAATGGTATTGAATGGCAGCTAAGTCAAGGAGATGATGGGGGAGGATATAAGCGATGGAGAATGGATATGTGATTGTGAGGGGAGAGGCTATATTATGGAAAGAGTCTAAGTCATGTGAAGAAGAGGAGGATGTAGGATGGATTGTAGAACGGAATGGCAGCTGGGGAACTAAATGTCGGAGGGAGGGTAAGGTCAGCAGATGAGAGAAGTAGAGGCCGAGAGGAATCCTGGTCAGTAATCAGTGAGGAGAGAGGATGACTGCTCCGGTGCAAGCTAACAGGGATTAGCAGCTGGAGAGGCAACCATACAACAATGAATCATTGAGGATACAACATATCAGGATGTGTCAAGGAAATTGTGGCAGGGTCACATTAGGAGCAAAGAAGGTGGTGCCAAAGAGACTTGATGCAATGTGAACCAATTGGAGGATTGGAGTAAAATGGGAGAAGATCAGGGTGAATTATTAGGGTATTTGAAGTTGCTACAAGTTGCTATTTCCCCTCCCTGCCACTGGAAAATTTGAGCTGTAGCAATTAGCAGCTCTGAAGTGATGTTGCATTGGTACAAGACATTGGTTAGGCCAAATTTGAACCATTGCTTCAGGTTCTGGGCACTCCTTTATGGGAAGAACTTTGGAGCAATGAAAAGGGTGTAGTGAAGATTTATTAAAATGATAATATGGAGAGATTAGTTATGAAAGGTTCAAAATCTTGGCTTTTTAACTAGAGCTGGGAACGTTAAGGGGGATCTAAGAGGTTTTCAAGATTGAATGGTTTGAGAGTGTATTTTCTGGTTGACCACTAGTAACTGGGGGGCATAAACTCAGGATGTCACTCTTAATAGCAAAGGGGAAAGTTATAAGAATTTTTTTTAATACCGAGAGTTATTGAAACATGGGATACTTTAACCACAAGTAGGTATGTGAGACAAACATTATAACATCATTTAAAAGGTAATTGGCAATTATTTGAAAAGACAGAATATAAAAAGATTACAGGGAAAGGTTGAGGAAATGGGATTAGACTGCTCCAGTTCAAGAGTCAGCACAGGCTCAATTGACCGAATGGTAGCATTCGTTGGCACAGTTTGATACAAAAGCAAAATAGAGGTGCAGCGTCCAAAATCCGGAATTCCGGAATCTGGACTTCGGAACGATCGGTGGCAGGGTCGTCCGGAATCCATAAAATGTTCCAGAATCTGGACCTGCCGACCTTGCCAACCTCGGGGCCCCTCCACTGCCCGACCTTAGGCCTTGCGTCGCCGCTGCTGCCCTTACCTCGCCCCGATCACTGCCACTGCCCTTACATCGGGGCTTCCTCATTGGCCAGTCCCAACACCACCTCTATGACGGGGCCCACCGGTCCGAACACCTCCTTGGTGGCGGGGCCCCGCCCGAACACCTCCTCGATAGGGCTCCGCCCGAACGGCTCCTCCTCGGCAGGTTTCTGACGTTCCGAAATCCAGAAATACCCAAACCTGGGCTCGGGTGTTTCCGAATTCGTGACGTCAAAGATGATCCAAAGTCTGGAAAAGTGCGGAATCTGGAATGGCCTCGGTCCCGAGGTTTCCGGATTCTGGATGCTGCACCTGTACTGCAGATACTAGAAATCTGAAATAAAAACAGAAAATGCGGGAAATACTCAGTAGGGCAGGCAGCATCTGTGGAGAGAGAAACAAAGTTAACGTTTCAGGTCGATGACATTGTTGTCAGAGATGTTCTGATGATGGCCTAACTCAAAAAGCAAAGTTCAAAGGCTAAGAGCTGTCACCTGAACTCTG
Organism: Pristiophorus japonicus; assembly: GCF_044704955.1. Taxonomy (NCBI): domain Eukaryota; kingdom Metazoa; phylum Chordata; class Chondrichthyes; family Pristiophoridae; genus Pristiophorus; species Pristiophorus japonicus. Next base: position 115,133,616 of record NC_091977.1, on the reverse strand, counting down.
ATACTGGTTTACAGCCTTCAAGCCACTCCAGGGTACCTTCTTTCTTTTTACATATATACAAATGCAGACTTTGAGATGGTGTGATTGGGCTTTACTTACTACAACTTTGGATACCTAATTTGTTAACTTGAATAACTTGTGGAATTCTTATGTGCGTCTTTGACAATTATCACTTTTTAAAAACCATTTTGAGTTCTATTGAAGAATTAATGGTTGTGTTGGTGTATGCCGATCTCTCCATAACTCTGGAATAAATCTAAATGTTTGAAATGGGACTTATTCTGATATTTGACAGGATTTATGATTTTGCTGGTTTTGGTTTTTGTTTGTTGTAGTAGTTTTTTTAAATATAGACCATTTCAGTCAAATCTAAATTCGCAGTATGTTACTTTGCTCTCTTTCTTAACTTTACCCCACCTCCCCACAAACTTATTGCATTCACTCAAAATTATCAGAATCACTTGCACTTCATTGATATAGTGATGGAAATGAGGTAATCTGTAACTTTTGAAATTGTTTAAAATCTGATCATTTGATGTGCATGAATGTAGAGGAACCTAATAACAAGTTCAAGTCCAGAAAAAAATAGCTTTTCTCGACCTGACTTCTTTTCTCGTGCGATTAGCCAGGTGGGAAAACAACAACATGCAGGCCTCTAGTTAAAATAGCAGTCAGAACCTGATGTCATTGGAGTCCATCCACCTCGCCGGATTCTGGCAGGTGTCCTTCTTGCCTGCTCAGAAGAGTAGGTTAAAATGATAGTCTGAAGGATCACTGAGACCTGCACGTGATTTTAACTAAAATAAAAATGGGAAACTCAGCAGATCAGGCAGAATCTGTGGGGAGAGAACAGAGTTAACATTTCAGGTCGATGACCTTTTGTCAGAACTGGAAAAAGTTAGAGATATAATAGGATTTAAGCAAGTGCAGAGGCAGGAAAAGTGGGTGGGGAGGAAAGAACAAAAGGTAAGATCTGTGATGAAGTGGGAGGCGAGATTAAATAACAAAAGGCATGATTGTACAAGGCAAAAGGAGATGGTATTAGAGATTTTAACTGCCTGGCTGGGAGGGCAAGGTTAAATTGCCCCTATTATTTTTCTTCTGACTGTATAACTATACATAATAAAACTCCAGAGTTAATAGATCTGAACTGCAGGATCTAGATTTTCTGATTCCCACAGATGAAAAGTGCTCACTAATAATCTAACTGATATGTGCATTTATTTAATGCAAGGAATAGGAAATGTATAGCTATTCAGGATGTAAGAGTTCACATTTGATGCAGTTTGCAGATATATATATATATATTTATATGTGTGTGTCTGTGTATTTTATCTGTAAAGCGCACTGAAATAATTTTTCCTTATCTCACTGTTCATCATAGTTTAACTCCAAATTAATCCCAGTACTACATTCAGGAAAACTTTTATCTGCTCTATTTTCAATTGCTGCTAGACATCTAGGCATGTTGTGGCAGCAGATAAATCTGATATTGTACTGTGGGTTAGTTTGCTGCAAGAAGACAAACTAGTTAGCATTGTACGTATTTTGACGGTATTGCACTAATGACCCAAGATCTGGTTCTTTTATCTTTCAGGCTGAAATTGTCAAGCGACTAAATGCCATTTGTGCCCAAGTCATTCCTTTCCTGTCTCAAGAGGTAAGCTCTCCTTAATATAACATATTTATGATCCCTGGTAGCATGGACGGTACTTGGCTTTCTTTTTGGGAACGTTTTATTTTCTCGAGTCACTTTCCTTTAGTTCTGGGGCACAGAACAGATCCAAAGAATAGATTTCCAAAAGGAGGTCAGTTCCTTCTACTTGCTTTTTAAAAAAAAAAATCACACTGCTTCTATGGATGGACCAGAGGGAACTTAAGACTCTTGAATGCGCGTTGAGCTGTTTATAGGCCAATACAAGTGCAAAATCAAATTCATTTTAGACCATCTGTTATTTTCAATAAAAATTTATGAATAAAAGGACACTATTTGGTCTGCTTAACTTTTCTCATTGAATATATATTGTGTGAACAACTTATGGATATATAATCATGTACGTTTCTTCACCCTTCCTCTCCTGAAAATGGTAACTCTTGCTGGAATGGATGCTGATACCTTTCCTAATTGGCCATGGTTCATGTGTAAGCCTCGACAGTGAGATTCAGTAGACTATTTGCGCATCGTTGTAGCTGAGCCCAGTCTTGCCCTTGCTACCTTTGTTGTAGCCAATTGTAATATACATAATGTACTTTGAAATTGAAATGCTTGCCTTCATTCATAGAAAAATAACTAGTAGGAATTGGGTTGAGTGAGCTTGCAACATGTGAGGAAACCATTGATGCTTATGAGTGGCCATTTGGTACCAAAGATACAAACCTACAAAAAACATATGTTGTGACTTGTTATGCAGATTATGATGAAATATAGGGTGGTAAATGAATTAAGTATATAATCTGAATCATAAATTCAAAGATAGCATTATAATAACAATGTGTGCTTGCATTCTGAAAGGTGATTTTTCCACCTCATGATTAGATTCTTTCATTATATCTTGCCACTAGATCTTAATGAATATGCTGAGGGTGAGGGTACTTGATGGTGTATGTTCAGTGGATGCCTCAGCAGTTTGATGTCTTTCTGTGCTGTTAAGTGTCACTGGGAGCGATGTAAAACTTGAAGTTTATGTTTGAACTCCATGTTCATATACCTGCATAAAGTACATGTATTTAACTTTCTTCTTTAAATTGTAAAGGTTAGTGAATATCTTTTGTTAGGGTGGTAAAGTACCCTGGATCATCCTTGCGTAAGTCTTTGTTGGTTTACAAAAAGCATATTACTGAGAAAGTACCATGTATGGTTAATCTATTAGAATTCTGAAAAAAGCATGTATTCAAGAAGCAAGTCTCTAGGATATATTTAGGCGTGAGGCAACGTTTGTAAAATTTCACAGAAATTTACTTATAACATGGTTTTCATAAAGTTACATTGCATTACTTATCTGTGTTCAGAGTTTTATAGATAGCCGTAAAATACATACAGTTTTTCTCTTAATAATGGATCCAGTTTTTACCTCAAGATACAATGACAATTTGGTGATTGTATAACTAACTGATTTATAGTTTTTCCTTTTTGTAGTTGAAAAGGACTAACTGGTTAAGGCTTTTACGTTGCTGTCACAATAAACCCTTAAAGGGATTGGATTGAGCAGTTAAGTATGCTCTGTGAACATTACATACAGCACTGATCGATGAGGTTTTTCACTCTTAGGTTTAAGAAGGACGTAACGCTACAGAATGCAAATGAAACTGACATTATTTGCTTTCTGAAATTCACTTTCAGCACCAACAGCAAGTGGTGCAGGCAGTGGAGCGAGCCAAGCAAGTGACCATGGCTGAGCTAAACGCCATCATCGGGGTACGTGGTCTTCAAAGTCTGCCCCTTACAGTGTGTATACCCATTTTATTACTCTCCTCCTTACCACTGCTGGAGCCAGTTTAACACTTAAGATGAGGGAGATCACATGTAAAGGGATCCATTATCTTTTCATTCTAATTTTAAGTTAAAGATACAGGCATAAATTATTGCTCAATTCAATCTAGCTATTGCTGTTGAATGTTGTGGATTATAAATTCAAGTCTCAACCTATGTTCAGAAGAGAAAAATCAATGAAATCTGAGAGTAGGTGTGCAGTTATATTTTGAAAAACAAATTGCCAGTAATTCACATGAGAATTTAAAATATCATTAAGTTAGCTGTGTCAAATGTTCTGTGCTTGAGAAACATCATAATATTCTTCAGCAATTAACTGAGTCAGAGGTCTCTAGACAGTTTTGTTTTCCCCAAAAAGTCAAATAATAGTTCGGATTCTGATGATCAGCATAACTTTTTTGTAATTAGTACAATAGTGCAATGGAAGTCCAAGATGTGAAGTACTTAACTAAATTATAGCTATTCCTGGTATAATGTGTGCAAGTCTGGTAGGGTTTTAGTCATTGCCATATAACATGTATATATTCTACTATCAGATTTTTGTAGTGCTTTTAATCATCAAAAATGTTAACTGTATAAAAGGAATCCTGAAGTAATGTCATAACCTCTTAATTTCTTCACTTTGGAATATTGATAGATATTCCTACCGCTTCAGATGCCATAAATAGACCTGCTCCCTTTGGTAAAATGCGCAGCTTACTGTCCACCATTACTTACAACAGTAGAACCTAGCTTATTACTATTTGTATCATTGATATAAATGTTCATGAATGATCATTTTAAACATTACCTTAACATTTAGTGCAGGTGGTCATTACACCATATCTTATAGTAATATAAGTTCTTTCAATCTCTGGAGAAATCCAAATTAATAGGGGTAATAGTGATTTCTTAAGGTGATTAGCGAGAATGTATCTACTGAAAAGGCTCCTAAAATTACAGGGAATAAAAAGTTTCTTGTTTCATGATATAACTGTAAGGAGAGATGAAATGATTTCCATCCAGCAAAGGGATCTTGATGATGAGTTTTAATCTTTCAGTGATGTTCTAAATCTCAGAAATATTTTCTTAGTTTACACAACATGCATTTGATTACATATTCACTTTTGAGCACTTGCTTAATAAACCCTTTGGGATTTTAAGTAAACAGTAATATAAGGGATTTTGGCCTGAAATTCCGCAGGGATTTTCCTGGTCTCCCACTGTAACTTTAGCAGGTGACCAGCAGAGCCACTAGGAAATGGCATAAACGGTTTGCACCATTTCACCAAGGATTCAACTGGTCTCCTGACAATGTTATGCCGCAAGATAGGGAGAATCCTATGGAGTCTGAGCCTTTATTTTTATTTGGCATTTTGGGTCTGGTCATTCCTCTTGAAATTGGATTAAGGTTTTTCTCCAATGGCTACTTTCCTAAGTAGTAATCTTTAAGAATTATCATTTTACAAGGGGGATATTGGTGATTCTAAAAAATAATTATTGATAAAAGTATGACATAATAGACTAAATATTTTAATTTTTTTATCCACTGAAGCATAAATTTGCTTAAGCTAGAATATACTACGAATAAGGTAGACCATTTTTCATTCTCTCTTTCACCCCTCTCCCAAATCCCATGGATTAATATGGCTTTAACTACAACACAACTGTACTGTGAATCCTGGCATCTTTTAATCTATACATGTATGACACTCATACTCTGACACAGTCTGTCATACTGGTAATTCACTCAATGCCAAAATTAAAAGTGAGAACTAATTTTATCTCAACAGTATCTCCTTCACATATAACTGTGCAGCTGGTTCTGGCAATTATGTTTTTTAAAATTTTATTTTAATTAACTTGATAGGTAGCATTTTTTTATTTTTCTTGTGTTGTCTGTGAAGTCATTTTTTCTGTTTTGTTCAGTGTATCAAAAACACTTTGAAATGCTAATTATTCCATTTGCTTTGATTAAAATTCAAATTGCTGAGTGAAGATGTAGATAAGGGTCACTGAATAATCAATCTGAAGTGTAGATAGTGCTTCATTTTTTTCCCTTTTTTATAAAATAGGAAATTGGAACCCTCTGATCGAGGCTGATAGTGGCATTAGATGTGGCTTAGTTGTTAGTTATTTTTTAATGGGCTATTTTAAGCACTGTTTGGAGCTTGGATGACCACATGGAAGATATTGGTAGTTAATTAGATGAAATAAAATAGAAGAGTGACCTTCATTTCCTGCTAATGGCCTTTCGCAAAGTAGGATGAATCTAAGTCAATTGTGAAGAATTGTGAATTACGTTTGTTCTGTATCTTTCATGCTTCAGTTCTTGGTATGGGAGATGCATATACCATGCAGTTATGTTTTATGATCCCTCAGAAATCGGGTATTTTACATGTCAAACACTACTTTATATGTCAACATTGTGGACTAGTGTAGGCAAATTCAAAATCTAATGGTTGCAGGAAAATAATAAGGCCTATTAATTCAGCAGTTTGTAATGCTGTAGAAAGCTTTATTTTAAATATAGAAAACTTTAACCAAAGCAAAAATCTATCTGCTGGTAATCTTAGAAATTGTTCCCGGGTAGAAGGTCATGATTATAGAATCTTGGTACTGCCTGTTACGTGATTTTGCTGCCGCAGTCAGGTAAGTTTCTTTTTTGTTGATTCTTGGCTAGCTAGATAGAATGCTGAATAGTAAGTGATCTGCACTGCTTCTGGGAGACAACACTGTCCCATTTGTCACTTACATTGTGACTTTTATTTGTTGATCAGTCATAAATGCAACATAAGCACTTACAGGAACCCAAAGTCCTGATTCAACAGCAAAATACTGCAGATGCTGGAAATCTGAAATAAAATCAGAAAATGCTGGAAATATTCAGCAGATGGAGACAGAGAAACAGAGTTTCAGATCGATGACCTTTTGTCAGAACTGGGGGAAAAGTTAGAGATGAACCAGGTTTTCAGCTAGTACCAAGGCAGGCAAAGGGGGGGAGGGGAGGAGAGGAAAGAGAAAAAGGGTAGGTCATATATTAATGACTTGGATGTGGGTTACAGGGCACAATTTCAAAATTTACAGATGACCCAAAACTTGGGAATTATAGTGAACAGTGAGGAGGATAGTGATCGACTTCAAGAGGGCATAGACAGGCTGGTGGAATGGATGGACACGTGACAGATGAAATTTAACGCAGAAAAGTGCAAATTAATACATTTTGATAGAATGAGGACAGGAAATATAAACTAAGGGGTACAATCCTAAATGGGGTGCAGGACCAGAGACACCTAGGGGTATATGTGCACAGATCATTGAAGGTAGCAGGGCAGGTTGAGAAAGCAGTTAAAAGAGCATATGGGTTCCTGGGCTTCATAAATAGCTGCATAGAGTACAAAAGCAAGGAAGTTATGATGATCCTTTTATAAAGCACTGGTTCGGCCTCAACCAGAGTATTGTGTCCAATTCTGGGCATTGCACTTTAGGAAGGATGTGAAGGCCTTAGAAAGGGTGCAGAAAAGATTTATGAGAATGATTCCATGGATGAGGGACTTCACTTACGTGGGTAGACTGAAGAAGCTGGGTGTAATGTATTTGCTTTATGGCTTCTTAGCTGAAGAATTCATAGCAACACATCGCTATTAAGAACTAGTTGGTTTATTAGCAAAAGGTTTAACAATCACACTACACATTACCAGTTCAGCCACCAGGCTCACAACCACCTGCCTCATCGTGGATCCACTGAACCGAACTGGCTGGGGTTTTATTGCGTCTTGTGAGCATTATGTGACTGGCGAAGCCACTCCCAACTCAACCTGTGAGCATACTCACAGGTGCATACATTACACTGGGGTTCACCTTGGAGCAGAGAAGATTGAGAGGTGATTTGATAGAGGTGTTCAAAAAAAGGGGTCTGAACAGAGTATGTAGAGAGAAACTGTTCCCATCGGGAGAAGGGTTGCGAACCAGAGGACACAGATTTAAGGTGATTGTCAAAAGAAGCAAAGGTGACACAAGAAAAAACTTCTTTATGCGGGTAGTGGTTAGGATCTGGAATGCACTGCTTGAAAGGGTGGTGGAGTTGGACTCGATCATAGCTTTCAAAGCGGCGTTGGATAAGTACCTGAAGGAAAAATAATTGCAGGGCTACGGGGAAAGGGCAGGGGAGTGGGACTAGCTGAGAATTGCTCTTGCAAAGAGCTGGCATGGGTTTGATGGGCCAAATGGTCATCTTCCATGCTGTAATCATTCTATGATTCTATAGGATGGAAGACAGGAGAGATTAAAAGACTAAAGGGATGATGATGCAATGTAAAAGGAGATGGATCCTTCCTGCCTTCCATCCTATCACAGAACTTCTCTTTTTTTTCCTTTCCTTAACTTTCCCTAAATCGGTACTTGCTTAAAACCTGGTACATCTCTTAACTTTTTCCAGTTCTGCTATTTCCATAATTTCCATTTTTATTCCATGATTGTTGCTTTTCTATTTTCTATAATCTTGCAATTGGCTATAGGAAGTACAATCTCTGTGAGCAGTCATTGCATTGAACATAATGTGAGATTTGATCCTTTCCGCAAGCTATGTCTTTCTCTCTCCTGGCTATGCTAGATATTCTATATGAACAGAAATAAGACAGAACACTGTAATGGCTAAGTGGAAAAGAGCCTGCAGATATTGGGATGCACAATAAAGAATAAACAATAAGTTACATAAGTTGAGTTCTGGAGAAAAATGCAAACGAGAGTTCTAAAGGCCCTAATCATATGGCATTATGAGGACAGGAAAGAAGAAAGTTGAGACTAATCAAAACGCTGACCCAAGATGCAGGGGGCTGAGATACACATCTGTCAACAAATCATGAACAAACATGGCAGGATGAAATTAACACTAGTCCATTGGCTAAAATTATAAAATGATAAAGGTTCATCCTATAAGAAGGGAAGGAGGGAAACAAAAGGGACAGGGTAAGAGAGAAGGGCAGTTCAAACAGCATTTAAATGAAGTTGTATCAAAGCCTAGGATAAAGGCAGCAGGTCATCTCAAGGGGCAAAATATTGCACCCACTGTTGTGTATCTGTAAAGCATGCACTTCCATGTTCCACCACCAGGGAGCTCATCCCCTGAAGCACCGTATATAAGTCGGCCCCTAAGGCCTGTTCCTCACTCTGGAGTTTCTTATTGAAGACTGAGGTCACTGTTACTTTAACCTCCCTGTGTGCAGCCTCATCTGTGTTAGGAACACAATTACTGGCGACGAGAATACGAATCCAACGCAAACTCTGGGCATCCTGGAGAAGTTCTCGGAGGGTGAGGACTGGGAAGCCTATGTCGAACGGCTAGACCAGTACTTTGTGGCCAACGAGCTGGACAGAGAAGGAAGCGCTGCAAAAAGGGGAGCGGTCCTCCTCACAGTCTGCGGGGCACCGACCTACAGTCTCATGAAGAATCTTCTGGCTCCGGTGAACCCCACAGATAAGTCGTATGAGGAGCTGTGCACACTGGTTCGGGAAATCTTAACCCGAGGGAGAGCGTGCTGATGGCGAGGTATCAGTTCTACACGTGCCAGCGATCTGAAGGTCAGGAAGTGGTGAGCTACGTCGCGAGCTAAGGCGACTTGCAGGACAATGTGAGTTTGATGGCTACCTGGAGCAAATGCTCAGACTTTTTTGTCCTGAGCATTGGCCACGAGATCATCCTACAAAAACTTTTGACTGTAGAGACACCGACCCTCAGTAAGGCCATTGCGATAGCACAGGCGTTTATGTCCACCAGTGATAACACCAAACAGATCTCTCAGCACACAAGTGCTAGCAATGTTCACAAATTAACTGGAACTGTGTTTGCGAGCAGAAATGTACAGGGCAGGACCCATGAGTCTGCAATTGCCAGCAGGCCTCAGGTGACCCAGATGACTGAGTCTGCAACAAAGGATGAATGCAAGGCAATTCACATCTTGTTGGCGTTGTGGAGGCTTCCAATCAGCCTATTCATGCCGCTTCAGAGGGTATGTTTGCAAGGGCTGTGGAACAATGGGGCACCTCCAACGAGCTTGCAAATGAGCTGCAAGCTCTGCAAAACCTGCTAACCACCATGTGGCAGAGGAAGATTGGTCCATGGTGGATCATAGAAATATAGAAACATAGAAAATAGGTGCAGGAGCAGGCCATTCAGCCTTTCTAGCCTGCACTGCCATTCAATGAGTTCATGGCTGAACATGAAACTTCAGTACCCCCTTCCTGCTTTCTCGCCATACCCCTTGATCCCCCGAGTAGTAAGGACTTCATCTAACTCCCTTTTGAATATATTTAGTGAATTGGCCTCAACTACTTTCTGTGGTAGAGAATTCCACAGGATCAAAGCAATTTCGAGCCTCAGAAGAGGCAGATGCTGAAGTACACTGGGTGCACACATTTCCGACGAAATGTCCACCTATAATGCTAAACGTAAAATTGAATGGCTTACCTGTAGCCATGGAACTGGACACTGGCGCTAGCCAATCCATCATGAGTAAAAAGATGTTTGAGAGACTGTGGTGCACCAAGGCATTCAGACCATCCCTGAGGCCCATCCACACGAAACTGAGAACGTACACCAAAGAGCTTATCACTGTCCTGGGCAGCGCCATGGTCAAGGTCACCTACGAGGGCACAGTGCACATACTGACACTCTGGATTGTCCCAGGTGATGGCCCCACACTGCTTGGAAGGAGCTGGCTGGGCAAAATCCGCTGGAACTGGGATGACATCCGAGCGCTATCACATGTCATTGAGACTTCATGTACCCAGGTTCTTAAAAATGTCCTTCCCTTTTTGAGCCAGGCATTGGAAACTTTTCCGGGGCGAAGGTGCGGATCCACTTGGTCCCAGAGGCACGACCCATTCACCACAAGGCACGAGCGGTACCTCACATGATGAGGGAGAGTGGAAATCGAGCTGGACAGGCTGCAATGCGAGAGCATCATCTCCCCAGAGAAGTTCAGCGAGTGGGCCAGCCCAATTGTTCCAGTACTCAAAAGTGATGGCACGGTCAGGATTTGCAGCAATTATTAATCGTTTCTTGCTACAGGACCAATACCCGCCACCTAAGGCAGACGACCTATGTGCGACACTGGCAGGAGGCAAGGCATTCACCAAGCTCGACCTGACTTCAGCCTACATGACGCAGGAGCTGGAGGAGTCTTCGAAGGGCCTCACCTGCATCAACACGCACAAGAGACTTCATCTATAACAGATGCCCGTTTGGAATTCGGTCGGCTGCAGCAATCTTCCAGAGAAACATGGAGAGCCTACTCAAATCGGTACCACACAATGGTCTTTCAGGACGACATATTGGTCATGGGTCGGAACACCGACGAGCACCTACAAAACCTGGAGGAGGTCCTCCAGCGACTGGGTCGCATAGGGCTGCGGCTGAAGAGGTCGAAATGCATCTTCATGGTAACAGAAGTGGAGTTTTTGGGGAGAAAGATTGCGGCGGACGGCATTCGGCCCACAGACACCAAGACAGAGGCTATCAGGAACGCACCCAGGCCACAGAACGTCACAGAGCTGTGGTCGTTCCTGGGACTCCAACTATTTTTGTAACTTCCTACCGGGGGTTAAGCACCCTTTTAGAGCCCTTACATGTGTTATTGCGCAAAGGTGAGAACTGGGTATGAGGAAAAAAAACCAAGTAATTGCTTTTGAGAAAGCCAGAAACATTTTATGCTCCAACAAACTGCTTGTATTGTATAACCCGTGTAAAAGACGTGCTAGCATGTGACGTGTCATCATATGGAGTCTGGTGTGTATTACAACAAGCTAACGTTGCGGGGAAGTTGCAACCCGTCGCCTATGCTTCCTGGAGCTTGTCTAAGGCTGAGAGGGCCTACAGCATGATTGAGAAAGAGGCATTAGCGTGTGTGTTCGGGGTAAAGAAAATGCATCAGTACTTGTTTGGCCTCAAATTTGAGCTGGAAACCGATCACAAGCCCCTCGCATCTCTGTTCGCTGAAAGCAAGGGGATAAATACTAATGTCTTAGCCCGCAGACAAAGGTGGGCACTCGTGCTATCAGCGTATAACTATAACCATCTGCCACAAGCCAGGCACCGAGAACTGTGCGGATGCTCTGTCGGCTACTATTGCCCACCACGGGGGTGGAAATGGCGCAGCCTGCAAACTTGTTGATGGTGGCGCAGCCCGCAGACTTGTTGATGGTCGTGGAAGCGTTTGAAAATGATAAATCACCTATCACGGCCCGCCAGATTAGGACATGGCCCAGCCAAGATCCTCTGCTTTCCCAAGTAAAAAAAAAACTGTGTACTGCATGGGAGCTGGGCCAACATCCTCCGTTGAAATGCAAGAGCCAATCAAGCCGTTCCAGCGGCGAAAGGACGAGCTGTCCATTCAGGCAGACTGCCTGTTGTGGGATAACCGCGTAGTGCTTCCCAAAAAAAGGGCAGGGAGATGTTCATTTCCGATGTCCATAGCGCACATCCGGGTATAGTAATGATGAAAGCGATAGCCAGATCCCACGTGTGGTGGCCCAGTATCGACTCTGACTTAGAGTCTTGTGTACGGCAATGCAGCGGATGTGCTCAGTTGATCAACACTTCCAGAGAGGCACCACTAAGTTTGTGGTCCTGGCCCACCAGACCATGGTCGAGGATCCATGTCGTCTATGCTGGCCTGTTTCTCGGTAAAATGTTCTTGGTGGTAGTGGATGCTTTTTCAAAATGGATTGAATGTGAAATAATGTCGGGAAGCACCGCCACCACCACCATTGAAAGCCTGAGGGCCATGTTTGCCACCCACGGCCTGCCTGACATACTGGTCAGTGACAACGGGCCACGTTTCACCAGTGCTGAATTTAAAGAATTCATGACCCGCAATGGGATCAAACATGTCACCTCGGCCCCGTTTAAACCAGCCTCCAATGGGCAGGCAGAGCGGGCAGTACAAACAATCAAACAGAGCCTTAAACGAGTCACAGAAGGCTCACTCCAAACCCGCCTGTCCCGAGCACTACTCAGCTACCGCACGAGACCCCACTCGCTCACAGGGGTGCCCCCGGCTGAGCTACTCATGAAAAGGACACTTAAAAACAGACTCTCGCTGGTTCACCCCAACCTGCATGATCAGGTAGAGAGCAGCCGACAGCAACAAAATGTAAACTATGGTTGCGCCACTGTGTCACAGGAAATTGATCTGAATGACCCTGTGTATGTACTAAACTATGGACATGGTCCCAAGTGGATCGTGGGCACGGTGATAACTAAAGAAGGGAATAGGGTGTTTGTAGTCAAACTAGACAACGAACAAATTTGCAGAAAGCACCTGGACCAAACGAGGCTGCGGTTAACAACCCACAGCAGACACCACCTTTTTCGAGCCGACAACACACACCCAAGGGATCAACAACACCACGCCGGACCAGAAAATCAAACCCATCACTCCCAACAGCCCAGCAAGGTCAGGCTCACCCAGCAGCCCAGCGAGGACACAGCCAACACACCAGAACAGGCATTTGTACCGAGGCGGTCCACCAGGGAAAGAAAGGCTCCCGACCGCCTCACCTTGTAAATAGTTTTCACTTTGACTTTGGTGGGGGAAGTGATGTTGTGTATCTGTAAAGCATGCACTCCCATGTTCCGCCACCAGGGAGCTCATCCCCTGAAGTCCCAAGGGATCCCAGCATTCCTTGGGAGCACTGTATATAAGCCGGCCCCTAAGGCCTGTTCCTCACTCTGGAGTGTCTTATTAAAGACAGAGGTCACTGTTACTTTAACCTCCCTGTATGCAGTTTCATCTGTGTTTGGAATACAATACCCACCAGATCCAAAAACCTGACCAGTCCCACTATGGAATGCTCGGGTGTCTCGAGAGCCCTGCATTGAAGGACCTCCATGAGACTTCATCGCACAGTGCAGGAAAAGGAGCCAAATTTTGAAAATTTCATTGAGATAGCTGGAACGAACGTAATCAGTTTTCTGTCTGGTCCATCTCTTCCAAAGCTCCTTGCCTTCGGCAACCTCGCCTGATGCCAAAGGATTGTGATACAGCAATTTTGATGCAGTTTGAAGCAAATCAATTGGATGGCTTATGTTGGAAGTCTCGGGGGACTTCTACCAGGAACTACAGAACGCATTGGAAAGGTTTGGCATCTATTGTGATAAGCTCTTATATTAGGGAATAAGTCAACAGAATGCAGGAGTATGTGCTAGTTTCAACAGCACTTCCAGCACTCAGGAAATTGGCGTGTTCATCATGGATGTGTGCTTCACATGAATAGGTTTGATGCAGTAGCTCTAATTGCTCCAGCCAATTACAGTTTGAAATTTTGGGTGCCACTAAATAAGTAGCTTCCTGCTCTTCTATCTGAAGTTGCAATATGTAAACTGGCCCCTTCCACAGTATTGAAGTTAACATAAACTAGCTAAACCAACAGAAACAAATGAAGTTCAGCTTCCCAACAATAGATCAATTAAGTAGAAAGTGCAGCCTTGCCCAGCTTTATTAAATCCAAGGAAGAGGCATATAAATTGGCCAGAAAAAGCAGCAAACCTGAGGACTGGGAGAAATTTAGAATTCAGCAGAGGAGGATAAAGGGTTTAATTAGGAGGGGAAGTTTGTTGGGAACATAAAAACTGAATATAAAAGCGTCTATAGATATGTAAAGAGAAAAAGATTTGTGAAGACAAATGTCGGTCCCTTACAGTCAGAATCAAATGAATTTAAAATGGGGAACAAAGAAATGGCAGACCAATTGAACAAATACTTTGGCTCTGTCTTCACGAAGGAAGACACAAATAACCTTCTGGAAATACTGGAGGACTGAGGGTCTAGTGAGAAGGAGGAACTGAAGGAAATCCTTAGTCAGGAAATTGTGTTAGAGAAATTGAAGGCCGATACATCCCCAGGGCATGATAGTCTGCATCCCAGAGTACTTAAGGAAGTGGCCCTGGAAATAGTGGATGCATTGGTGATCATTTTCCAACAATCTATCGACTCTAGATCAGTTCCTATGAATTGCAGGGTAGCTAATGTAACACCACTTTTTAAAAAAGGAGGAAGAGAGAAAATGGGGAATTGCAGACCAGTTAGCCTGACATCAGTAGTGGGGAAAATGTTGGAATCAATTATTAAAGATGAAATAGCAACGCATTTGGAAAGCAGTGACGGGATCGGTCCAAATCAGCATGGATTTATGAAAGGGAAATCATGCTTGACAAATCTAGAATTTTTTGAGAATGTAACTAGTAGAGTGGACAAGGGAGAACCAATGGATGTGGTGTATTTGGACTTTCAAAAGGCTTTTGACAAGGTCCCACACAAGAGATTAGTGTTCAAAATTAAAGCACATGGTATTGGGGGCAATGTATTGACGTGAATAGAGAACTGGTTGGCAGACAGGAAGCAGAGAGTCGGAATAAACGGGTCCTTTTCAGAATGACAGACAGTGACTCGTGGGGTGCTGAATTCCTCAGTGCTGGGACCCCAGCTCTTTACAATATACATCAATGATTTAGATGAAGGAATTGAATGTAATATCTCCAAATTTGCAGATGACACGAAGCTGGGTGGCGGTGTGAGCTGTGAGGAGGATGCTTAGAGGCTGTAGGGTGACTTGGACAGGTTAGGTGAGTGAGCAAATGCATGGCAGATGCAGTATAATGTGGAATTACATAGAAATATAGAAAATAGGTGCAGGAGTAGGCCATTCGGCCCTTCTAGCCTGCACCGCCATTCAATGAGTTCATGGCTGAACATTCAACTTCAGTACCCCATTCCTGCTTTCTCGCGATACCCCTTGATCCCCCTAGTAGTAAGGACCCATTCTAACTCCTTTTTGAATATATTTAGTGAATTGGCCTCAACAACTTTCTGTGGTAGAGAATTCCACAGGTTCACCACTCTCTGGGTGAAGAAGTTCCTCCGCATCTCGGTCCTAAATGGCTTACCCCTTATCCTTAGACTGTGACCTCTGGTTCTGGACTTCCCCAACATTGGGAACATTCTTCCTGCATCTAACCTGTCTAACCCCGTCAGAATTTTAAATGTTTCTATGAGGTCCCCTCTCATTCTTCTGAACTCCAGTGAATACAAGCCCAGTTGATCCAGTCTTTCTTGATAGGTCAGTCCCGCCATCCCGGGAATCAGTCTGGTGAACCTTCGCTGCACTCCCTCAATAGCAAGAATGTCCTTCCTCAGGTTAGGAGACCAAAACTGTACACAATACTCCAGGTGTGGCCTCACCAATGCCCTGTACAACTGTAGCAACACCTCCCTGCCCCTGTACTCAAATCCCCTTGCTATGAAGGCCAACATGCCATTTGCTTTCTTAACCGCCTGCTGCACCTGCATGCCAACCTTCAATGACTGATGTACCATGACACCCAGGGTCTCTTTGCACCTCCCCTTTTCCTAATCTGTCACCATTCAGATAATAGTCTGTCTCTCTGTTTTTACCACCAAAGTGGATAACCTCACATTTATCCACATTATACTTCATCTGCCATGCATTTGCCCACTCACCTAACCTATCCAAGTCGCTCTGCAGCCTCACAGCATCCTCCTCGCAGCTCACACTGCCACCCAACTTAGTGTCATCCGCAAATTTGGAGATACTACATTTAATCCCCTCATCTAAATCATTAATGTACAGTGTAAACAGCTGGGGCCCCAGCACAGAACCTTGCGGTACCCCACTAGTCACTGCCTGCCATTCTGAAAAGTACCCATTTACTCCTACTCTTTGCTTCCTGTCTGACAACCAGTTCTCAATCCATGTCAGTACACTACCCCCAATCCCATGTGCTCTAACTTTGCACATCAATCTCTTGTGTGGGACCTTGTCGAACGCCTTCTGAAAGTCCAAATATACCACATCAACTGGTTCTCCCTTATCCACTCTACTGGAAACATCCTCAAAAAATTCCAGAAGATTTGTCAAGCATGATTTCCCTTTCACAAATCCATGCTGAATAATGTGAGGTTATTCACTTTGGGGGCAAAAATACAAAGGCAGAATATTATCTGAATGGCGGCAGATTAGGAAAAGGGGAGGTGCAACGAGACCTCGGTGTCATGGTACATCAGTCATTGAAAGTTGGAATGCAGGTACAGCAGGCGGTGAAGAAGGCAAATGGCATGTTGGCCTTCATAGCTAGGGGATTTGAGTATTGGAGCAGGGAGGTCTTACTGCAGTTGTGCAGGGCCTTGGTGAGGCCTTAGCTGGAATATTGTGTTCAGTTTTGGTCTCCTAATCTGAGGAAGGACGTTCTTGCTATTGAGGAAGTGCAGCGAAGGTTCACCAGACTGATTCCTGGGATGGCAGGACTGACATATGAGGAGAGACTGGACCTGTATCCACTGGAGTTTAAAAGGATGAGAGGGGATCTCATAGAAACATATAAAATTCTGACGGGATTGGACAGGTTAGATGCAAGAAGAATGTTGCCGATGTTGGGGAAGTCCAGAACCAGTGGACACAGTCTAAGGATAAGGGGTAAGCTATTTAGGACTGAGATGAGAAGAAACTTCTTCACTGAGTTGTTCACCTGTGGAATTCTCTACCACAGAGAGTTGTTGATGCCAGTTCATTAGATATATTGAAGAGGGAGTTAGATATGGCCCTTATGGCTCAAGGGATCAAGGGGTATGGAGAGAAAGCAGGAATGGGGTACTGAGATGAATGATCAGCAATGATATTGTTGAATAGTGGTGCAGACTCGAAGGGCTGAATGGCCTACTCCTGAGCCTATTTTCTATGTTTCTATTGGAGATTGTTGGAGCTAAACTTAAATGCATAGATAGTTGGGGCTCTCTAAATTGAGACATCTGAGGATCCAAGGCAAGAATCATTGTGAGCAAGAGACCTACTTCCTAAGAGCAGGTTGACCACAACAGTGCATGTATTCACAGAACTCCTGTAAGTTGAATAGAAGCTTGGCTCAGAAGTGACAAGTTAGATCAGGAATGACTTTGACTCCTCTTGCCATGTATCAGAAACCAAGATTAATTGTGACATCTGCTTTAGCATCACTGATCTTGTATCCTGACATAAGACTATAGTACCATGTGCAGCTCATGAAATGGGTATGTATCATATGTTTCTGATATGTGCTGTTGAATACTTCAAACACCCATTGATGATCATAAGGACCAAGGATGAGAGTGTGAAGATATATTTGATAGAAATGCTCTCCGATCCCATGATGTCTAAGAAAACTTAATGTATTGAGAATCTTCCCAGCACAGTGGGAAAACACCTTGTTTGATAATTAAGGAACTGGACATTATCCTAAGGTCTCCTACAAATGAAGTCTGAACTGATAGGAATGTACTAATTTAGGAGCTTAAGTTCCACTGAGAAGTCTCACATGATCTAGGCACAGTACTAACTGTGGCCTTCCCAAATTCAGAGAAAGCTTGTGGTAGCTCATATATCTAAATTGACAATGATAAAAGTTTCATCTAAGATTATGCAAAAGAAAACAAAACTTGTGTCTAAGTACGGAATATTAAGGTATTGGACAGGCTGATGGTGGGATCATATCACATGCTAGGCTGTCAGATAAACCATGTTGATTGGATGACACAGCAATAGCACCGTGTCATTTTACTTTTGAGAAATGAGTTGAATATAATCGCCTTTCTTTGCTGGCTGAAAGATTGCTCGTTAAAATACAGTTGGGTAGATTTAGCCCAATTCCTAGTGAGCAAAGAAGCACAGATCTGCCCACAGATTGACCCAAAATTAAACAAGGAATGATTGGTTTTGAAAAATTTACAGTAGCATGTTAGAGAGTGCGATTCTGTGATTGTGAACTGAAGTACATTGTTGGGGCTGAGTATAAGGAGTGTTACTCTGCATCTAGCTTGCACCATACCTGATTCAGGGAATGTTCGATGTTGAAACCAATACTGAGAGAGATATAGATAATCTTTTCTTCAGCCTGTGCCAATTATTTTTTGAGTTGGCTCCTAGATGTTAAATGACTGTGTGCTAATGTACGCCAGTAAGTACACTTTCTATCGTGTATCATCTAGGTTTTTGTTCTATTTCATACGTAAAAATAAAATCTTTTAGGAGAAGGTAGACTTTTTTCTAAATACCTGCAATGAAATTAGACATCATCTCTGAGACTCTAGTGGTTTGTTTACACTGATTACTTGCAAGTATGTAGTGTAAACAAATACATATCTCCTGATTTGCAAAAGTCTTGCTTTCAAAATAATACATTCTATAGATAGATAGACTTGCATTTATACAAAAGCAAAATACTGCGGATGCTGGAATCTGGAATAAAAACAGAAAATGCTGGAAATTTTAGCAGGTCAGGCAGTATCTGTGGAGAGGAAGACTTACATTTATATAGTGCCTTTCACAACCTCGGGATGTCCCAAAAGGCTTTTACAGCCATTGAAGTACTTAAAAAAAAAAACGGTCATCATTGTAATGTAGGAAATGCGGCAGCCGATTTGCGCATGCCAAGCTCCCTTAAACAGCAATGAAACGATGACCAGATATTGGGCTAGTAATTCAGTTTTTGGATATCTTTTTTTTGTTATTTTACAGGACCAATACCACTAAAAACGTTGCCATTTTTTAAGGGGGTAAAATTGACAAAAAAATGCACCCGACGGTAAAAATCGGCATTGCACGAGGATTCGCGGTGGAAACCGCGGTCCTCGCCAACTTTAGCCCGAGGCCTATCACTGCCAAAAATACAGGCCCTGGGAGGGGAGAAAACACACAAAATTGCAAAAATAAAAAAATCAGAAAACATTCACTATACACTTAACTAATGAATCGCTGAAAAAGAATTTAAAAATATAAATTTCAACTTGCCTTTTTTGTAGGTCTTCATACTTACGGCTGTTTCTGGGCTTCAACGCAGGCAGCATTTGCAGGTTTTTTCTTTTCACCCTGCGTATGGGTTCGCCGAACGGCCAATTTTAAGTGGTGCGGGTTTTTTTGGACGTTGCATGTGGTCGATCCGCTTTTCGGCGATATTTCAAAACCGCCATTCATTAACTTTGGCCAATTTAGGTGAGTACCTTTTACCGGCAAAAAATCGCCGAAAAATCATGCACAAGGCTGGCCAATTTCTCCCCCATTGTGTTTTTAGGTGTTGCTAGTCATTATTAACCTATGGTTTCCAGTCAATGTTACAGTATCTTAACTAAAAGTGACACAAGTACCCGTTTTAACCATGTGCATAACTACATTTTAATTTGACTATGATCTGCTTGCAGATGGATGTTTAAAAAAGAAACAAAACATCTGTTTTGGATATGTTGGTAGTATCATAAGTTTACATTTAAATGATCACCATTTCAGGGAATTAATCCCCATCGAAAATAATTGTGGTTTTTAGAGCAACAGGAATGAGACTGATTGCTTTGTGATTGGGAATGTCAAACACATTTGGCAGCTTGAACTGTGTTAGTGAAAGCTAAAGAAGGAAACTGATTAATATGTTGATGCTTTGATGGTGCTGATGAAGCAGTTCAATTGGATTGTGTCTCTCCTGCGGCTTAAATAAGGTACAAAATTAAGCTAGAATGGCTTTGAACCTCCCTCTCTATTGATTAGAGGTAGCATGCAGTGAAGTGATTTAATTCTGTAAACATTGTAGTGAGTAATGAGCTGTTTTCTGCTGCAGAATTCACAAGATTTTGCTTCCAGAATGTTGTGAAATGAATTCACTGAGGTGAAACGTGTATTCCAAGATGCATTCATTTCACATTAGGTTCTGGAGGTTCTGTTGAGGCTATGCTTTAATTTTGAGTGCCCATGTATTGTGGTTAGTATAGGTGGTCATTTTAAATGGAGTATGTTGAAGCAGTTTCATATTAAGGCAGTATATATTAGTCATTAATAATAAGAGTACATTTATTTGCCTTAAAATAGATTATTTACTAATCGTTTATGTTGTCCGCTTGTTTTTTTTATATTAATTATATATTTTTTAAAAGGTGAGATGCAGTGTATACATGTCAGAAAAAGTGCCCAATGAAAGGAAAATTCCAAGATAAGGCCTTATGTCTTACACTTTCCGCGTGTAAAATATAATATTCCAAGAGGGGTATATCACAGCTGAGCCTAATTCTGACTTCACTTGAAGCCTACTGGCAATGATTTATCGATCAGGAATGGAATCCTCCCCCAGTCAAAGGACTTTGAGGTCAATTGAAATGCCGCATCTCTGCCCAAAGGTGAACTTGGGCCCTTCCTGGTCTGTCTAACTTAGTACCATGGTGCTGTAGCCAGGTCAAGAGTTCAGGGAGGCTAGGGTTTTTAATCAGTTAAGAGAAATCCCAGCTAAAATGACCTATCTTTCGAATGCATAATTTCCATATCCATCAGCTAGAAATCATCTATCTTAATGTTGGGCTCCAGGATTTCAATGTCTGGGGCAGAAATAGTATCCACTTTTGTGATCAGAGTGCCATATTTTTCATGAGCCTGCAATATATGAACTCTTGTTGCTCAAGGTGGTTGCCTTGACCTGTTGGTCTCCAGAGACGTGTATTAGGCAGGTTTGTGTTCGAGGTCCTATCAGTGTTCATTTCTCATGTTGCTGCTGGGTGCTTCCATCATAGGGTGAGATCCTTAATTCAGAAGAAAAATCCCAGCTAAAATGACCTATCCTTCTAATGCATAATTTCCATATCCTTCAGCTAGAAATCATGCTTGTCGATAGCATGATAAGTGATTTGAACTTAGAACTGTGCCTAGGGCTCCAATTTTTTTCAGGATCAGATCTGCAATTGGTACATCTCTGGACAAACACTACATTTGTAATACGCTGTAATCAGAAACAGGGTGAACTCTGTATTTGGACATATTCCACATCTAAGATTTGTCATCAATGGCACCTCGCCTATTTTGTATAATAGCTAATACTTCAACATAATTCAGCCCTTTTTTAATACAGGTGCAGTGCCTAAAATCCGGAATCCTCGGTACCGAGGCCGTTCTGGATTCCGGGCTTTTCCGGACTTTCGATTTGCTTTCTGATGTCACGAATCCGGAAATACCCGAGCCCAGGTTTGGGTATTTCCGGATTTTGGAACGTCAGAAGGGGGATTCCCACCTAGGAGCTGTTCAGGCCATCCAGCCCCGCCGAGGAGGTTGTCATCGAGCGGGACCCCGCCGAGCATGTTGGCGTCGAGTGGGGCCCCGCCGAGGAGGTGCTCAGGGGGGCCGGCGAGGAGACCCCGAGGTAAAGGCAGCGGCGGTGAGGTGGGCGAGGCCAGAGGTCGGTAGAGTCGTCTGGTTAGGAATCCGGAACATTTTACAGATTCCGGACGACCCTGCCACCAATCGGTCCAGATTCCGGAACATTCCGGATTCTCAACGCTGCACCTATACAGAAAAACAACAAACACACACTTGTCCCTTTCAGCAAGCTTAAACATCTAGTTTGTCATTATTCTGACCGGCTCAAATTCCAATGAGAGCAAAATAATCTCATTAGGTCTGCCTTCCTTCCTGGACCTTACTGAACTGTAGCTCGTGCTTCTGTCCTTTGTTTCTTAGCCGGCCAGGAAGCCAGTAATGTGGGCCTGGAATTTACGGTCCCCGTGATGGCATATGCTCTGTGTACGCCATCATAAGCCTGCTGAAAGGCCCCATAAGCTCTGGGTTTCTACATGCACTACGCATGCGTGAAAACCTAGAACTTGCAATCTGTCAAAGTACGCCTTGACAGATCTACCGAACAGACTAGAAACTCACTTTCGCTGATGTAGAGTTGGACTATTTGTCCAACTACTGCCCAGCAATTGCACATGAAACTCTTGTGGCTGGTACAGGCCTGCTTTCACCAGCATAAGGATTATTATAAATCTTAAAATTAAACATTTTTAAATTAAAAAAAATAATGCGCAAGCATTTAAAATTTAGTTTATACAAATATTGGCTTTGATAAAATGTTTAAAATAATTTTTCTAAATTTTTAAAATTGTATTTGCTGCAATGAAGGGACTTTAAATTTTAAAATCCGAACATTTATTTTATTACAGTTGTCTAAATTTCTGAATTATTTGGGGATTCCAGTAGTGTTTACGGGGATTCAGTCTGTAAATGGTATACTCCTTTCTCACTGGAGGACCTGGCCCACGTGATCCCAGGGATGCTTCCGAACTGCCTGCGCCCCTGGGATTCATGGGCCTTTATGCTGGCGTACATCTGCAGGCCTAGGACCCTAACACTCCATAGTTTTGGAGCCAGGAGGTAAGCGTGTTGATCTTTCGCGGGTCGGAAGTGTACTTCGGAGGTATACCTCCGACTCAGGACCGTGATCTCTAACTTTCTCCCACATTCTCTGCATGGAGATTGGCCAGTAGGGCTGATAATGAAACTAGCTCTCCCTCTAGCTGGAGATCCCCAAAACATTCCTCCTGCTCAAATGACGAGAATTTTCCCGACGACGAATCTGGATGGCTCACAAGATAAGCCAAATGACTTTCATTGCCTCCAGCTGGAGTGATATACAAGAAACAGCATTTAACAAACCCGTTTATCTAGCTTCTAATGCACACCCTTCAGCATTTCTTTTTAGAGTATTTAACCCTCTGAGAGGGAAATTTAACCTGATAGTAACATTATATTTTTTAATATAAATTATCCCAAGATCCTTTAGTGGCAAAATGATTAGAAATCTTGAAATGTGTCGGTAAGTTATTCAAAAATTGATTTTGAGGTTGCTTTTGAGAATGGGACTATGGGCAGATTTTGTTGCAGAATCTGCAACTGCTAAGCTGCACTCCACTGAATGATCATCCTACAGTGATTTTTATTTTCAACTTGTCTTTTGGTGTTACTTAGAAAATCAGTGATATCGATGAATTGCTTCCTTACTAATTTTGCATTTGCATTTCCACCCCCCCCCCCCCAACTAATCTGATCTGAAAAGTATAGCCACATATCAACAGGATCTTGTTCTAAGCTCCCCAATGACCAGACTCTTTGATTATTTGATTAGTTGTGTGCATTGATTAGGTGACTATGTGAGAAGACTATTATAATCTTTAATGCACAGTGACCTGCACATAATACATTCTGATCTACGGATTCAGTGATGGCTACAGGCTTTCCCTAAATTGCCCATTGAGTTAAATGGGGCCCAAATTAATGGATTGGTGAGTATAGGATAGGTGGCTCCTATACTATCCGATTGAGGACCCCCAATTATAGGCCTCTGAAAAATGGGGGAGGAAAAGCAGCTTATCACATCTCTTAGAACGCTTCACGTACAATGAATAAGCCTAAAGCATAATCACTGATGCTTGTAGGTGGCTACAACAAACATTTTACATGCAGTAAGTTTAGTTATTTTCTTTGGTGGTTGTGAGAAGAACCCCAGGATTATCAATTTCTATCCAGGTTTAGTGTCTCATTTGAAAGATTATACATCTGACAATGCAGCATTCTCTTAGTACTGTGTCATCTTAGATTATATACTCAAGTCCTGCATCATGTATTCTACTGTCATTGGAACCCATGTATAAACTGACCTAAGTTGTACACCGTGAGAACACTGACCACTAGGTGGTGAACTTGTGGGAGACACTCCTAACCTGGACTTTCAGGTATAAAAGGGGAAGCTCCACCCATCCTCTCCATTTCAGTGCTGGCAAATAAAGGTTACTGGTCACAGTGACCTTCTCTCTAGTATGGGCCTCGTGTGCATTTGTACTGAATAGTAAGGACATATCATTGGTGACGAGAAACTGGGATTTAAACCACGCGAGCATGGCCACTAGCAGCACAGACGAGAGGTACTGTGTTGGTGATGATTGGGACGATTTTATTGAGAGACTACAGTAAAGTTTCGTCACTAAGGAATAGCTGGGACAGGATTCGTCCGACAAACGCAGGGTTCATCTCCTGACGGTTTGTGGATCCAGGACGTAATCCCTGATGAAGGACCTTCTAGCGCCAGAGAAGCCAGCAGACAAGACTTTTGAAGAGCTCAGTAAGTTGATCGGGGAACACTTTTTAAACCGGCGAGCAGCATGCACATGGCAAGACACTGGTTTTTACACGCATCGGCGGCGAGAAGGGCAAAATGTTCCAGACTTCATGGCAGACCTCCGGCGACTGGCGAGCCTATGTAAGTTCCCAGATGCATGCAGAGCGGAGATGCTGCGAGACTTTTTTATTGAGGGCATTGGGCAGAAAACTGATCGAGACCAAAGACTTGACCCTGGAAATGGTGGCTTTGATGGCCCAGACATTTATCTCAGGGGAGGAAGAGACCAGAATGATGTTTGAAAAAAATCATGGTTTAAATGCAGCAAATGGACAGGGAGTCAACATTGTTAATGCGGCACACAGTTCTCCAGGCAGGCAGCGGCAATCGGACATGCCCGAGCATGTAGTCGAACCCAAAGGGGGAATTCAACAGAGATAATGGCTAGCTGAATGGCGATTCATGCCATCGCAAGGGATAATGCGGCCTGTAATGGGGCCATCAACACCTGTCAATGGTGCGTTTAAGGACAGTTACAGAGACAGTCGGAGACAATCGACTGGTAATGGACCTTTTGTTTCCAACAACGGCTCATGTTGAAGGTGTGGAGGCAAACACACAGCCAGAGCTTGCAGGTATCAGCAATATACCTGCAGAAATTGCAACGTCACGGTCACTTGGTGCATATGTGCAGGAAGCTTCTCGGCCTTTTGGCTAAGGTCATGCGTAACTGATCTGACAGGGGAGTAAGCATGACCCCAACGTGGTTCTCCCTGGATCAGGAAGGTGATTCTCCTATGCTTTTTGGAAATAGGAGGTGGGTGGGGTGGCTTGACCCATCCACCTCCACGGAGGTGTGTGGGGGGCCTGACCCATCCACCTCCATGGCACGAACCTGGTATTGCAGTACTTCCAGGAACGGTGCAGTGGCTCTCGGCCTTTTGGCTAAGAGCATTGGCGCAGAGTGATCCTTGATGTGTGCAAGGTGACCTCTGGCCTTTGTGATTTGACAAAGAATTGGAAAGATTGGCAACGAATAAATAAATAAAAAAATAAAAAAATATGTGCAGGAAGCTGACAGCCAGGTTGATGTACGAGGAGGACTGGCCCGATGTAAGCCCTACGAGGCCAAATGGACACTGGAGGAAATCGCTGGAAGCTGAAGTTCAGTGAGTTCATGTGGAGCACATCTACAGTTCATACACCAGGACGCCACCGATAATGAAAGTGCTCCTCAGTGGCATCCCAGTATCAATGGAGCTAGACACGGGGGTCAGCCAGTCCCTGATGAGTATCAAACAGTTCGACAAGTTGTGGGCGTCCAAGGCCAGGAGGCCAAAATTATTGCATATTAACGCACAGTTACAGACATATACAAAGGAATCATTCCGGTACTAGGCAGTGCCACAATAATCATAACCCACAAAGATTCTGAGAACAGATTGCCACTCTGGATTGTCCCGGGGGACGGTCCCGCACTGTTGGGGAGGAGTTGGCTTGCTGTCATGAACTGGAAATGAGGTGATGTCAATGCAATTTCTTCTGTGGAGCGAATATCATGCTCACAGGTCCTGGACAAATTTGACTCACTAATTCAACCTGGCATCGGCACTTTCAAGGAGGCCAAGGTAGTGATTCACATAAACCCAGACGGCAGGCCAGTACACCACAAGGCCAGAGCGGTGCTATAATGATGCGGGAAAAGATAGAAGGTGAATTGGACCGCCTGCTGAGGGAAGGCATCATCTCGCCAGTCGAATTCAGTGACTGGGCTAGCCCGATTGTGCCGGTGCTCAAGGCGGATGGGTCTTTCAGGATATGTCGTGATTACAAGGCCACTATCAATCGGGTGTCACTCCAAGATCAGTACCTGCGGAGGACCTCTTTGCGACCCTATCCGGTGGCATACTTTTTTCAAAATTGGACCTGACCTCAGCTTACATGATCCAGGAGCTGGCAAGTGAGTTGAAGAAGCTGACCACCATCACAACACACAAGGGGTTGTTTGAGTACAACAGATGTCCGTTCGGGATTCGCTCGGCCGCCGCGATCTTTCAACAAAACATGGAAAGTCTCCTCGTCGATTCCAAGGACGGTGGTTTTTCAAGACAACATCCTCATCATGGGTTGCGATACTGAAGAACATCTCCACAACCTGGAGGAGGTGCTATGCAAACTGGACCGGATAGGTCCGCGACTGAAAAAGGCGAAGTGCGTCTTCCTCGCTCCAGAGGTAGAATTCCTGGGGATGAGGGTACTAGCAGATGGGATCAGACCAATTGCGTCCAAAACAGAAGCGATCCAGAGAGCACCCAGACCCCGTAACACGACGGAGCTGCGTTTGTTCCTGGGGCTCCCCGAACTATTTTGGTAACTTTCTTCCCAAATTGAGCACGCTGTTCGAGCCGCTACACGTGCTCCTACGCAAAAGTCGCAAATGGGTCTGGGGGGTCAGCCAGGAAAGGGCTTTTGATAGAGCACGCAATTTGTTATGCTCCAACAATCTGTTAACGCTATATGACCCATGTAAGAAACTTGTTTTAACGTGCGATGCATTGTCCGATGGGGTCGGGTGTGTGTTGCAGCATGTTAATGCCAAGGGTCAGTTACAGCTGGTAGCTTATGCCTCCCAGGCAGAAAGGAGCTACGGGATGTAGAAAAGGAAGCGCTTGCATGTGTATATGCAGTAAAAAAAAAAATGCACCAGTACCTGTTTGGCAGGAAATTTGAGTTGGAGACAGATCACAAACCCCTACCATCCCTTTTGGCCGACAACAAGGCCATAAATACAAATGTGTCGGCCCGCATACAGAGGTGGGCACTCACGTTAGCCGCCTATGACTACACTATTCGGCACAGACCAGGCACTGAAAACTGCGCCGATGCACTCAGCAGGCTCCTACTAGCCACCACCGAGGGGGCAACCGAGCATGCTGCTGAGATGGTCATGGCTGTTGAAGCTTTCAAAAGCGAAGGCTCACCCGTGACAGACCGTCAGATCAAAGTCTGGACAAATAGAGACCCGCTACTGTCTTTAGTCAAGAAATGTGTCCTGAATGGGGACTGGGCAGCCATGTACAGTGCATGCCCTGAGGAATTTAAACCATTTCACAGGCGCATGGATGAACTCTCGATTCAGGCCGATTGCCTACTGTGGGGTAACCGCGTAGTCATGCCCCAGATGGGCAGAGAGATGTTCATCTGAGAACTCCACAAAGAGCACCCGGGCATTGTCATGATGAAGGCAATTGCCAGGTCACACGTTTGGCAGGGATAGATGCAGACCTGGAACTTTGTGTTCGCAGGTGCAACACGTGTGCCCAGCTGGGCAATGCGCCCAGGGAAGTCCCTCTTAGCCCCTGGTCCTGGCCCGCCAAGCCATGGTCACGCATCCATGTGGACTACGCAGGTCCTTTTGATGGGAAAAATGTTTTTGGTTGCAGTAGACGCCTACTCCAAATGGATCAAGTGTGACATTCTCAATTCAAGCCGATCCTCTGCCACGGTAGAAAGTCTACGGGCAATGTTTGCCGCCCATGGTCTACCGGACGTCTTGGTCATCGACTGGCCTGTGCTTTACAAGCATTGAATTCCAGGACTTCATGGCAGGAAATGATATCAACCATGTCAGAACGGCACCGTTCAAGCCGGCCTCAAAGGGCCAGGTGGAACGAGCAGTGCAGATAATCAAACCGGGGATGCTTAGAATCCAAGAAGGTTCCCTACAAAGCCGCTTATCACACCTCCTGCTGGCCAATAGATCCCGACCACACTCGCTCACAGGAGTCCCACCCGCAGAGCTGCTAATGAAAAAGACGCTCAAAACCAGGTTATCCCTTATACACTCCACCATGAAAGAAATTGTTGGGAGCAGGCGCCGGTCACAATGTGACTACCATGACAGGAATGCAAGGGCGTGATGTATTGATGTCAATGACCCTGTCTTTGTCCTCAACTACGCTGCAGGGCCCAAATGGCTCACAGGCACTGTGATTGCCAAAGAGGGGAATAGGATTCTGGTAGTTAATCTTACCAATGGACAAATCTGCCGCAAACACTTGGATCAAACAAAAAGGAGGTTCAGCAACCCCACATAAGAAGCAGAGGAAGAACACGATGTAGAGTTCACTCCTCCACAGGTGACTGAACACCGGAACCAAGTGGAGGAGAGCCCAGTCAATGTGGGCAGTCCGGACAGGCCTGAGGCACCACAAACAGCAGACACTCAGGCCAGCGCCCAACAACCGGAGCCCCAACTCAGGCGCTCTACAAGGGAGTGTAAACTGCCAGAGAGACTTAACCTGTGATCCCAATAAGACTTTGGGGGGAGGTGATGTCATGTATTCTACTGTCATTGTAATCCATGTATAAACTGACCTAAGTTGTACACTGTGAGAACACTGACCACTAGGTGATGAACTTGCGGGAGACATTCCTAACCTGGACTTTTAGGTATAAAAGGGGAAGCTCCACCCACCTTCATCACTTCAGTGCTGGCAAATAAAAGTTACTGGTCACAGAGTGACCTTCTCTCAAGTATGGGCCTCGTGTGCATTTATACTGTATAGTAAGGACATATCATCCTGACTGGGGTTTAAACCCATGACTTTCTAATTCTAGGGCAAAAGTCATATCAGCTGAGCCAGGATAATATCTGCAAAATATACATTTTATTGATGGTGACATGATATTCGTAAATTTGACTTTGGTTGTCAGATTTGATCACTGTTGGCTTCTATTAATAACTTGATGGTGTGTTTATTTTGCAATTATTAATTCTATGTTCCTTATATCTATAAGCCATAGCTATCGGACAATTCAGTGAAGGAAATATCATGTAAGAATACTTATTTCTGCTCCTGAGGTGTTTATTGCTTGTCTTTTTAATGTAGCATACCCACGTGGGTTTTTTTGGCTATTATCAGACATATTTGTAGTGAACCTAGAAGTGAGAAAAGCTTGTTCCCGATTGCCACACTCTGTTTTTGGCCTGCAGGCTTCAGTTATTCTAAGTACAATGAGATTTATTTTTGACCTGAAGAAAGATATTCATTGCAACCAGTGATCATTAATTACTGGTGCTTTTCCCACATATTGCCATTCTGCAAATATTTTCCAAACTTTCAAAGAGGTACCAGTAGGTTAGAGCTGCTTTAATGCACAATATCTAAAGCTGTGACTTTCATTTGTGGTCAAGAACAAAATTGATTCTCTGCTCTCTCCGCCATTTTCAAATGAAAACAGTTGCAAAGAGATGGTATGGATTTATATCAGTCAGAAGCTCTAATGCAGGGTTCATATCTACATTAGGGTGTATTTGCTTTGCCGAGATGTGATGGGGGAGACGATAATGGTGCACTACCAATGAGCGTCATCAATTGCGTGGATTGGTGTGCAGACTTGTCTGACTTGTAATCATCATAAGCAGTCCCTCAAAATCAAGGAAGATTTGCTTCCACTCAAAGTGAGTTCTCAGGTGACTGTACAGTTCAGTGTGAGAATTACAGTCTCTGTCACAGGTGGGACAGACAATCGTTGAAGGAAAGGGTGGGTAGGAAGCCTAGTTTGTCACACGCTCCTTCCGCTGTCTGCGCTTGATTTCTGTATGCTCTTGGCGACGAGACTCGAGGTGCTCAGTGCCCTCCTGGATGCTCTTCCTCTATTTTGGGCGGTCTTGGGCCAGGGATTCCCAGGTGCCGGTGGGGATGTTGCACTATATCAAGGAGGCTTTGAGGGTGTCCTTGAAACGTTTCCTCTGCCCACCTGGGGCTCGCTTGCCGTGTAGGAATTCCGAGTAGAGCGCTTGCTTAGGGAGTCTTGTGTCGGACATGCAGACGATGTGGCCCGCCCAACGGAGCTGGTCGAGCGTGGTCAGTGCTTCAATGCTGGGGATGTTGGCCTGAGTGAGAGCACTGACGTTTGTACATCTAGCCTCCCAGGGAATTTGCAGGATCTTGCGGATACAGCGTTGGTGGTTCTTCTCCAGCGCTTTGAGATGTCTGCTGTATATGGTCCACGTTTCTGAGCCATATCGAAGGGCAGGTATCCCTACTACTGCCCTGTAGACCATAAGCTTGGTGCCAGATTTGAGGTCCTGGACTTCAAACACACACTTCCTCAGGTGACTAGAGGCTGCGCTGGCACACTGGAGGCGGTGTTGGACCTCGTCATTGATGTCTGCCCTTGCTGATAATAGGCTCCTGAGATATTGAAAATGGTCCATATTGTCCAAGGCTGCACCGTGGATTTTGACCGGGGGGCAGTGCTGTGTGGCGGGGTCAGGTTGTCTTTCGGATGTTTAGTGTAAGACCTATGCTTTCATACACCTCGGTGAAAGTGTTGATAATGGCTTGGAGTTCGGCCTCTGAGTGTGCGCAGACGCAAGCTTCATCTGAGTACTGTAGTTCGATGACCGAGGATGGGACGACCTTGGATCTAGCCTAGAGGCAGCGAAGTTTGAATAGGTTCCCATTGATTCTATAATTTAGTTCCACTCCAGCGGGGAGCTTGTTGAGAGTGAGGTGGAGCATTGCAGCAAGGAAGATTGAGAAAAGCATTGGTGCGATGACACAGCCCTGCTTGACCCCGGTCCAGATATGGATTGGGTCTGTGGTGGATCCATTGGTCAGAATCACGGCTTGCATGTGATGGTGGTGCAGGTGGAGGATGGTGACAAACTTTTGGGGGCAGCCCATAGTCCCTCACGGTTGACGGTGTCAAAGGCTTTTGTGAGGTCAAAGAAGGACATGTAAAAGGGTTGGTGCTGTTCCCTGCATTTCTCTTGTCGTTGTCGCGCACAGAAGTTCATGTCCGTTGTACCCCTTGGTGGACGGAATCCGCATTGCGACTCTGGGAGGAGCTCTTCAGCCATAAGAAGATGATGATTGAAGAGGATTCTTGCAATGACTTTCCCAGTAGCCGACAGCAGCGAGATTCCTCGTAATCATAGTATTGCCAACCCCATTGCCTCATAAATTAGGAGACACGCTTTTTTAAATCACGAGATTAGGTTTAAAAATCATGTTGCTATGTTTATCCCATCCCAATCCCTCGCTGATCTTTGCATCCAGACTGGAAGCGCATTTGGCTGTTACTAACCAATTACTGAGTTAAGAATATAAGAAATAGGAGCAGGAGTAGGTGGATCGGAGGCCCCGTTGTCACTCACAGGCCGGCCTTGCTCTGCTTTTGACGGTTAATCTTTCCAGAGCATAGCTGGGTAATTACATTATTTTGTGAAAAAATCTTCCACTATGAAATGCAACAATTGCATTTTTTTTTCCAAGAAAGGAAAGGATGATTTAATTGTTACATAAACTTGTCTTTCTCAACAATTGATATAGCAAAACATTTATGCAGCAGCAAGGGTATTAATACTTAACTCAATTATATCTTGGTAACATTTTGAAATCCTTTTGAGCATTGCTGCAAGATACCTAGTTTTGCTTGGATTGGAAACGGGGCGTGACAAAATTAAGGTACACCAGATAAAAGTTCACAGGGTTGGGGGTAATATATTAGCATATGGATAGAGGATTGGCTAACTAACAGAAGGCAGAGAGTCGGGATAAATGGTTAATTCTCGGGTTGACGACCTGTAACTAGTGGGATGCCGCAGGGATCATTGCTGGGACCCCAACGAGTTACAATCTATATTAACGACTTGGAAGAAGGCACTAAGTGTAACGTAGCTAAGTTTGCTGATGATACAAAGATGGGAGGAAAAGCAATGTGTGAGGAGGACACAAAAAATCTGCAAAAGGACATTGGCAGGCTAAGTGGGTGAAAATTTGGCAGATGGAGTATAATGTTAGAAAGTATGAGGTCATGCACTTTGGCAGAAAAAAATCAAAGAGCAAGTTATTATTTAAATGGAGAAAGACTGCAAAGTGCTGCAGTACAGCATGACCTGGGGGTACTTGTGCATGAACCACAAAAGGATAAGCGATCAGGAAGGCCAATGGAATCTTGGCCTTTATTGCAAAGAGGATGGAGTATAAAAGCAGGGAAGTCTTGCTACAGTTGTACAAGGTATTGGTGAGGCCATACCTGGAATACTGCGTGCAGTTTTGGCTTCCATATTTACGAAAGGAAATACTTGCTTTGGAGGCAGTTCAGCGAAGGTTCAATTGGTTGATTCCAGAGGTGAGGGGGTTGACTTATGATGAAAGGTTGAGTAGGTTGGACCTCTACTCATTGGAATTCAGACAAATGAGAGGTGATCTTATCGAAACGTATAAGATTATGAGGGTGCTTGACTGGGTGGATGCAGAGAGTATGTTTCCACTGATAGGGGAGACTAGAACTAGAGGGCATAATCTTAGAATATAGGGCTGCCATTAAAACAGAGATGAGGAGAAATTTCTTCTAGGGTTGTGGATCTGTGGAATTTGCTGCCTCAGAGAGCTGTGGAAGCTGGGACATTGAATAAATTGAATACAGGAATAGTCAGTTTCTTAAATGATAAGTGAATAAGGGGTTATGGAGAGCGGGCGGGGAAGTGGACCTGAGTCCATGATCGGATCAGCCATGATCGTATTGCTTGAGGGACCATATGGCCTACTCCTGCTACTATTTCTTATATTCTTATGTTTGTTGACTTTCTTTTAAAAATGTTGCAATTACAAATTTGGGAAAAAGCTTTAATCCTGCTTGACCCGAATTTCTTTCATTTTCTTTAATTTTTGCCATATCTTTCCACCATGTATTGTCTGCTTTATTTGACAGGAAATTTACCAGTTTACAATCCCCTCGTGCAAAACAGGAACCAACTAGAGGGCTGGCCATCCTAGACTGGGTGATGTGTAATGAGAAAGGACTAATTAGCAATTTTGTTGTGCACGGCCCCTTGGGGAAGAGTGACCATAATATGGTCGAATTCTTTATTAAGATGGAGAGTGACACAGTTAATTCAGAGACTAGGGTCCTGAACTTAAGGAAAGGTAACTTCAATGGTATGAGACGTGAATTGGCTAGGATAGACTGGCGAATGATACTTAAAGGGTTGACGGTGGATAGGCAATGGCAAACATTTAAAGATCATATGGATGAACTTCAACAATTCTACATCCCTGTCTGGAGTAAAAATAAAACGGGGAAGGTGACTCAACCATGGCTAACGATAGAAATTAAGGATAATGTTAAATCCAAGGAAGAGGCATATAAATTGGCCAGAAAAAGCAGCAAACCCGAGGACTGGGATAAATCTAGAATTCAGCAGAGAAGGACAAGAAGTTTAATTAAGAGGGGGAAAGTAGAGTATGAGAGGAAGCTTGCGGGAACATAAAAACTGACTGCAAAAGCTTCTATAGATATGTGAAGAGAAAAAGATTAGTGAAGACAAACTTAGGTCCCTTGCAGTCAGATTCGGGTGAATTTATAATGGGGAACAAAGAAATGGCAGACCAGTTGAACAAATACTTGGGTTCTGTCTTCACGAAGGAAGACACAAATAACCTTCCGGAAATACTAGGGGACAGAGGGTCTAGTGAGGAGAAGGAGGAACTGAAGGAAATCCTTAGTCAGGAAATTGTGTCAGGGAAATTGATGGGTTTGAAGGCCGATAAATCCCCGGGGCCTGATAGTCTGCATCCCAGAGTACTTAAGGAAGTGGCCCTAGAAATAGTGGTTGCATTGGTGATCATTTTCCAACAGTACATTGAGTCTGGATCAGTTCCTGTGGACTGGAGGGTAGCTAATGTAACACCATTTTTTTTTTTAAAAGGAGGGAGAGAGAAAATGAGTAATTATCGACCAGTTAGCCTGACATCAGTAGTGGGGAAAATGTTGGAATCAATTATTGAAGATGAAATAGCAGAGCATTTGGAAAGCAGTGACAGGATCGACCCACGTCAGCATGGATTTATGACAGGGAAATCATGCTTGACAAATCTTCTGGAATTTTTTGAGGATGTAACTAGTAGAGTGGACAAGGGAGAACCAGTGGATGTAGTGTATTTGGACTTTCAAAAGGCTTTTGACAAGGTCTCGCACAAGATTGGTGTGCAAAATTAAAGCACATGGTATTGAGGGTAATGTACTGACGTGGATAGAGAACGTTGGCAGACAGAAAGCAGAGAGTCGGAATAAACGGGTCCTTTTCAGAATGGCAGGCAGTGATTAGTGGGGTGCCGCAGGGCTCGGTGCTGGGACCCCAGCTATTTACAATATACATTAATGATTTAGATGAAGGAATTGAGTGTAATATCTCCAAGTTTGCAGATGACACTAAGCTGGGTGGCGGTGTGAGCTGTGAGGAGGACGCTAAGAGGCTGGAGGGTGACTAGGACAGGTTAGGCGAGTGGGCAAATGCATGGCAGATGCAGTATAATGTGGATAAATGTGAGGTTATCCACTTTTGGGATAAAAACACGAAGGCAGAATATTACCTGAATGGCGGCAGATTAGGAAAAGTGGAGGTGCACGAGACCTGGGTGTCATGGTACATCAGTCATTGAAAGTTGGCATACAGGTACAGAGGAGGTGAAGAAGGCAAATAGTATGTTGGCCATCATAGCTAGGGGATTTGAGTATAAGGGCAGGGAGGTCTTACTGCAGTTGTACATTGCCTTGGTGAGACCCCACCTGGAATATTTTTTTCAGCTTTGGTCTCCTAATCTGAGGAAGGACGTTCTTGCTATTGAGGGAGTGCAGTGAAGGTTTACCAGACTGATTCCAGGGATGGCAAGACTGACATATGAGGAGAGACTGGATCGACTGGGCCTGTATTAATTGGAGTTTAGAAGGATGAGAGGGGATCTCATAGAAAAATATAAAATTCTGATGGAACTGGACAGGTTAGATGCAGGAAGAATGTTCCCGATGTTGGGGAAGACCAGAACCAGAGGACACAGTCTAGGGATAAGGGGTAAGCCATTTAGGAGTGAGATGAGGAGAAACTTCTTCACTCAGAGTTGTTAACCTGTGGAATTCCCTACCGCAGAGAGTTGTTGATGCCAGTTCATTGGATATATTCAAGAGAGAGTTAGATATGGCCCATATGACTAAAGGGATCAAGGGGTATTGTGAGAAATCAGGAAAGGGGTACTGAGGTGAATGATCAGCCATGATCTTATTGAATGGTGGTGCAGGCTCGCAGGGCCGAATGCCCTACTCCTGTACCTATTTTCTATGTTTCTATGTAACAGGAAAAAGTCCACGACACGATATCACACTGCTCCTGTTCCGCCTCTAATCTCCGTCCGTAGCCTCTGTTTTATAAAAATAGTTTGTTGAAGTAGTAAATGCATGGTCAAAGCTTTCCATTCATTCTATATAAATTAGTAATGCAACTTTACACAAAGAGCATAATCTCCTTTTTAATTGCTTCTTGATGAAGGCCTCAACCAGAAACACAGCACTTTACAGCAATATCCAGTGTGATTATTTGCACTCGTATTTTGTGTCCTTCTGCGCATGTGCGCATTGGACTCCGCCCCCTTTTTGCGCTTGGGGCTTGATTCGGTCATGCATGCCCAGTATGATGTACGAAGAAGCCGGGAGTGGGGCCAAACTATGAACCGCGTGGAGTTCACTGCCGCAGAAGCTGTTTCTAGCTTTTGGATTACCTTGAGGACTTTTGCCTAGAATATCATTGATTATCTACACAAACATTTTCCTGGCCTTCAGTGGGAGAGAAAACATCGGAGGTGGAGGTGGAGGGGGGTGGGGTGGGTGGAGAAAGCGAGAGAGACTAAGAGAGAGTGAGAGACTGGGGGGTCGGGGGGGTGGCGCGGGGGAGAGAAAGAGGGTATCGGAGGGGAGAGAGGGAACTCTGGGAAGACAGAACATGTTCTTCCAACCCCACCCCCATTACACCCACACCCGATTTCTTGGAAATCTCGGTGCCTGTGTGACAAGGGACATCATTGGAGTGGATGTGACGACATTGGAGTGGATGTGACGACACTGTCACTATTCACTTCATACCCAAAAAACAATGTGACCCATACACAATGCCCCATCCATGGTGCAGCAGGGCTTGTGGGATCAGGAACTTGGGCTGCGAGGTTGTCAGGAATTTGGGCTGGGTTTGGGGTGGGTGCGTCAGGAATTTGGGCTGTGGGGGCGGGTGGGGGGTGTGGAACTTGGGCTGGGGTCAGGAACTTGGGCGGCAGAGGAGGGGGGGTGGTGTCAGGAACTTGGGCTGGGATGGGGCAGGAATTTGGCTGCAAGGTTGTCAGGAACTTGGGATGGGGGAGTATTCTCCTGTATGGAGTCGGTAGTCAGATAGGCGTGAATTACACTTTACAAAGTCACTGAGAACTTGGGCAGTGTGGTTCTAATTACACATTCCAGGTAAACTGCTGGGTGTGTCTTATCCTCCAAGGGGACCAGTCATCATTCAGGTCATGTGTCCAAGGGGACCCAATCAGAGCATTGTTCTGTTGTAAATAACTAACTCCTTAACTGTCATTGTAGTGGAACACAATCTAATTTCAATCATTAATTAACCCACCATTTCTCCCCCTTAACACTTCTCCGCATCACAGTCAAAAACACAACACATTCTCTGCATTATAAAATTGTACCTGTACTTGACCTTCACTCTACAGTACAGGCTACTGCTTCAATCTCACTGAGAAGCAGTGAAGTACCAATGTTTCTATGCAACAATCTGGCCCTGTTGTACTTCAACATTGATGCTCACAATTAGTCAAACAACCTTCAGAAACGCCTAACTCTCGGGATAAACGGCTATTTCGCAAGTGTGGAAAAAATATACATGATTCGCGCATGTGCAAAACGGTATATTAATCGCCAGATTTAGGCATTCCATCACGAGTGAAACTTTATTTCATTGAAATTGCGTCTCACGCGATGGAATTGTGAGAGTTGGCAATACTATAGCCAGACATCAGTATAAATAGATGTGAATACCCATAATCTGTCTGATGTTTATCTCCAATATTGAGAACAATCTTCAATTATCGGAAGGTATGGAAATGGAAACCTTTGCCACTAGCTACTAAATTCGATTGTTAAACAGCTCTGATACTCTGAAGTAGTAGGCAAGAGAGCTATGCACAATTGTGCAAAGTGGGAGCGGAAAGAAAGAAATCAGAGCTGTTGTAATATCTCTGGTTGCAGTGTTCCTGACATTACATACGTATTGAGTGCTAATTATCGGAATCAAGCCAGCTATTGGGAAACTGCAGAGTAGTCAACAAAAGCAATCCCAATCATGAAAGCAAATTAGACAGTCAGCTTCACGAGATTGAAACATATTGGCTCAGCAGAACACAGCAATAGTTATGACCGGAGTTTCCTTTTTGGCCAGCAAATATTTTTTTTACTTTTTACAAATTTTGCTAAGTATGCAAACACAACTATGTAAAAAGTTAAATAATTCACACAAAAATCATTAAACTTATCAATAAAATTCTCCATTGCCTGTTGGAAGTTAGTCCGATAACGTTTTCCCTCGGATGCCTGGTTTCTCTCTTGGACTGGGGTTTGAGTTTTACTACTTTTTCTTCTGGCCGGCGGGTCTGTAAGCAGAGGCCACAGATTTAAGATAATTGGCAAAAGAAGCAGAGGGGAGGTGAGATTTTTTTTTCATGCATAGAGTTTTTGTGATCTGGAATGCACTGTCTAAAAGAGTGGTGGAAGCAAATTCAGTAGTAACTTTCAAAAGAAAATTGGATATATACTTGAAAAGGAAAACATTTCAGGGCTATGGGGAAAGTGTGGAGGAGTAGGACTAATTGGATAGCTCCTTCAAAGCTGGCCTAGGCATGATGGCCTTAATCTGTGCTGTATAATTCTATTGTATAAATCCACTAACTTTAAAGTACACACAGGAAAATATACCCAAGACCTTAGAGTCTGCATGCTTCAGTTATATGCTGCCTTTACCAATTGAGGCTCACTGAAGCCCAGTCAGGAAATCTTTCTTGAAGATCTGCAGTAGTAGAGATGACCCTATCATCCATTATGTAAGTAACAGAAATATCTGCGTGGTGGGAAGGATTGAAAGTGGAATTAATCATACGACAAGATCTGAACTTCTGGTCTTTATGGCTTGATTTTTGCCAGAACGTTCCAAAGCTTGATTCTTGATATTCTAAGTTAGCTGATCTTGGTTGGGGCACTGTGGTTGGCCTCCATGCTTTTTTGCTAGTGAAGGAAAAATAAGCTAGGGCTGATGTTCCTGGTGTGCTATTGAGTAACCTCTGCTGAAAAATGTGCATGTGATGACTAATGAGGGCAAGATTGGCTTTATCTGTGACCTATTCCATGTTTGGATAGCTTGCCTACACTCACTGTATAGGCTTGCACATGAAGTACCACTTTGCAAGGCTGCCAGCACCCACTGAACTATACCCCAGCAAAAGTCTATACTCTCGGGAGGGTGGTGGTGGTGGGGAGAGAGATGGCACAAGTTGAGGGCAGACACGAAAGATTCTGGCCTGGAAATACCAGAAATTGTTCAGGTTCTGGAAATCACGTGCCTCCTACCTGATTATCTTATATACCTGGCTGAACCAGACTTTTCATAACCCCTGCATCCTATTTGACTCTGAGCTGAGCTTCCGACACCATATCCTCTCCATCACCAAGACCACCTACTTCCACCTCCATAATATCATCCATCTCTGCCTTGCTTCAGGTCATCTGCGGCTGAAATCCTCATCCATGCTTTTGTTGCTCAATTCGACTAGACTCGATTTATTCCAGTGCGTTCCTGACCAGCCTCCCCTCTTTCACCCTCCATAAACTTAAGCTGATCCAAAATTTTTCTCGCAGCAAGTCCCATTTCCCCCATCACCCCTGTGCTCATGACCTACATTGGCTCCTGGTCCAGCAACACCTCGATTCTTACATTTATTTATTTACATTTTTTTTTAAAATTCCCTTCATGTTCAGATCCCCCCCCTTGGCCTCACTCCTCCATATCTCTGAAACCTCCTCCAGCCCTACACCCTCCCAGAACTTCTGTGTTCGTTCACCTCTGGCCTCTTATGCATCCCCCTACTTCCTTCATCCCACCATTGGCGGTCATGCCTTCAGAGGTCTCGGTCCTAAGGTCTGGAATGCTCTCCCTAAACACCTCTAATTATCTCTCCTCCTGTAAGATGCTCCTTTAAAACCTGCCGCTTTGACCAAAGTTTTGGTCACGTGTCCTAAAATCTCCTTATGTGGTTCAGTGTCAAATTTTATCTGATTATGCTCCTGTGAAGCACCTTGGGATGTTTTACTACATTAAAGGTGCTTTTCAAGTGCAAGTTGTTATTGAGACTCACCAGTGAGGCATCTTACTTGGGTTGTACAGGGAATGTTGAAATAAGCCAAAATGTTTTCTTAAATAGTTTACAAGAATTTTCAAGACAAGTATGAAAGAACATTATCATGCTTGGCATTAACTTTTTAATCTCTACCATAGCACACAGAGAAGAGAAGGTTTCAATGCTGGCTGTTGGTGAGTCTGAGAAGTGTTGAAATTAAGATCTACTAACTGACCATGATCTCTTCAAATTAGCATACTATCGTGCATCATTTTGCTTACAGCATAGAAAATAGCTATAAGCAACACTGTCAACAATTTCTCTCTCTCTCTCTCTCTCTCTCTCTCTTTCTGCTTTTTCTCTCTTTTTATCATGCTTGCCCTCTCTTGTGCCCGCTCGTTTTGTGCTCTCGTGCTTACTCTCTATCTTTTGAGCTTTTTTTCCCCCCAAGTCATGAAAAGTGAAGAAACATCTTTACATTTTCAAGGTTAGTGATTAAGGCAGAAACTATGGCCCCAAGTTTCCACAAGATTTGCTTCTGATTTTTAGGAGCAACTGGTGGAGAACGGAGTATCTTAGAAATCGCAATTCTCCACATTTAAGTTTTCTGCAGTTCTAGTCATGTAGAACAGTTTCACTTTGGAACAGAATTTTTTTTCAAAAGGGGGCGTGTCCAGCCACTGACGCCTGATTTGAAAGTTTCCACAGTGAAAACGTACTCCAAATTAACTTAGAATGGAGCAAGTGAAGATTTTTGTAGGCCTGAAAAAACCTTGTCTACACAAAAAAATCAGACGCAGGTTACAAATTAGGCGTCTGGAACGAGGTGGGGGGGGTGGAAGGGAAGTCTTTACATTCTACAATAAATCCTTAGTTATACTTATAAAAATATTATACAAATAATTCCAACCTGAATAAAAATTTATAAGCAAAGAAAAGATTAAATAAACCATGTTCCTACCTGTGTGAAAGTGCTTCAGGCAGGGAGAAGGCTGCAGGAAGCCTCACAAGTTGAGGCAGCCGTTCCCGACGGCAGGGGGGAGGGAGGCAGTGAGGAGGCAGCTGTTCCCGACGGCGGGGGGGGGGGGGGGGGGGGGGGGAGGGGAGGCAGTGAGGAGGCAGCTGTTCCCGACGGCAGGGGGGGGGGGGAGGTGGAGGAGGCAGTGAGGGCCCGACCGACGGCGGCAGGGAGGAGGCAGCCGTTCCCGACGGCAGGGGGGAGAAGGCAGTGAGGGCCCGACCGACGGCAGCGGGGGGGAGGCAGTGAGAAGGCTGCAGGAAGCCTCAGAAGTTGAGGCAGCCATTCCCGATGGCAGGGCGGGGGAGGCCCCCCTGCCGTCAAGTCGGGCCCGTCGGGAAAGGCTGCCTCAACTTCTGAGGCTTCCTGCAGCCTTCTCACTGCTGCAAGAAGCCTCAGTGCTGATCATGGAAGGGCAATGTGGTTTTATTAAAAAATTTTAAAAATTGAACAGCTACAAAGAACTACAAAAATGGCCGAGTGCCAATGTTTCCTTCACACTGCGCATGCGCGAACGCTCCAGCGCGAACGCTCCAACGCGCAAACGCCGGGTTGCCGGCACAAAAAAACCTCATTTAAATGGTACCCGCCCCCTCCTACTTACAAAATCGGCGCGAGTGGTAGGCTCCGCCCCCTGGGCGCCGCGCCAAGCTGACATCGAGCTGTAAAGCGCTCGAGAATAGGGCGGTTTTTTTCAGGCGCGTTTTCGGCGCGAAAAACGGGCGCCCAGCTCGGAGGGGCGCCTGTTTTGCCGCATGTGGAAACTTGGGGCCTATAGCTTGGAGTTTCTTCGCAACAGCTGCTACTTCACTGCCATAACTTTGTTGGAATTGCGCCAGAAAATATTTTTTTTGCTGTACTTTGGGCAAAGTTATGGTGGTAGAGAGGGAGTGGCTCCTACAAAATTCATGGCTTATTGTCAACAATCAAGATTAGATTGAATAAGTGAATGAAGGAAAAGAAGATGAAGCAGTAAGGAGATGAGAAGAATTTTTTTTGCAGCAAGTTATGATCTGAAATGCATTGCCTGAAATGGAGGTGGAAGCTGATTCAAGTAAGTTTCAAATGGAAATTGGATATATTCTTGAAAAGGAAAGATTTGCTGGGGAATGGGGCTAATTGGATAGCTCTTTCAACAAGCTGACATGGGTGCAATGGGCTGAATGACTTCCTTCTGTGCTGTATGATCCTATGTATTTCTCTTTCTGTCTCCTTCCTTCCTGGTTAAGAAGACATATGGAATTCTTGCCTTTATTAGCTGAGGCATAGAACACAAGAGCAGGGAGGTAATAATGCTTGAAGTGTATAAAACACTAGTTAGGCCACAGCTTGAGTATGCATGTAGTTCTGGCCACCACATTACAGGAAAGATGAGATTGCACTAGAGAGGGTACAGAGGAGATTTACGAGGATGTTGCCAGGACTGGAGAATTTTAGCTATGAGGAAAGATTGGATAGGCTGGGTTTGTTTTCTTTGGAACAGAGGAGGCTGAGGGGAGACCTTACTGAAGTGTATAAAATTGAGAGGCCTTGATAGAGTGGATAGGAAGGACCTATTTCCCTTAGCAGAGAGGTCAACAACCAGGGGGCACAGATTTAAAGTAATTGGTAGGAGTTTTTGAGCGGAGATCTCTTCACCCAGGGGTTGGTGGAGGTCTGGAACTCACTGCCTGAAAGGGTGGCAGGGGCAGAAACCTTCACCACATTTAAAAAGTACTTGGATGTGCACTTAAAGTGCTGTAACCTACAGGGCTATGGACCAAAAGCTGGAAAGTGGGGTTAGGCTGGAAAGCTCTTTGTTGGCCGGCGCAGACACGATGGGCCGAAATGGCCTCTTTCCGTGCTGTAAGTTTCTATGATTCCTCCCTTCCTTCCCTCCCTCCCTCCTAATATGGATCTGACACATTCCTCATTGTGGTGTTTGACTTTCTGACTCTCTTATGTTGTATAAAACCCTTTTTCAGTGTATCTTCTGTCTATTCATTTTTCCCACAGTCACTGTAATACATGATCCTTTACCTATGAAGTTAATTTCTATCACTTGCCTTTTTTAGAAGCAAAACTACACAATGGTAATGGATACTGATCAGGGAAGAACAGATTGTAAGGGCAGCAGAGGAACACACAAGTGTGACAAAAAGAGGACAATTGGAAAACAGCATCGGATTGGCCCTGGGAAGGAATTGAGTGATTTTTACTGCCTAAGCGCATTCATGAGAGATTGGATCTGGGAGACCGGCAGTTCAGGCTCACTGTGTAGAACTGAAATTTGGGAGTATTGCAGGGAAGGAGCTGAAGTCTGGGACCACAGTGGAGGAAGCAGGAGTGTACATCCTGTGAGATGGGGGCTGGAAATATTGGGCCCAAGTTTCCACACGATAAAAAAAACGGGCGCCCCGCCGAGCTGGGCGGCCGTTTTTCGTGCCGACAACAGCAGCGGAAAAAAAACGCACGATTCTGGAGCGCCCTGCAGCTCCATGTCTGCTTGGCGCGGCGCCCAGGGGGCGGAGCCTACACTCGCGCCGATTTTGTAAGTGGGAGGGGGCGGGTACCATTTAAATTAGTTTTTTTCCTGCCGGCAACGCTGTGCGTGCGTGTTGGAGCGTTCGCGCATGCTCAGTGTGAAGGAAACATCGGCACTCGGCCATTTTTGTAGTTCTTTGTAGCCGTTTAATTTTTGAACATTTTTTAATAAAAGCACATTGCCATCAGCACTGAGGCTTCTTGCAGCAGTGAGAAGGCTGCAGGAAGCCTCAAAGTTGAGGCAGCCGTCCCCCCCCACCCCCGGCGGGAACGAACGGCTTCTTCCTCCCCCCCCCCCCCCCCGCAGAATTCTCCCTGGCTGAAGCACTTTCACACAGGTAGGAAGATGGCTTATTTAATCTTTTCTTTGCTTATAAATTTTTATTCAGGTTGGATTTATTTGTATAATATTTGTATAAGTATAAATAAGGATTTATTATAGAATTTAATGACTTCCTTTCCCCCCCCCCCCCCCCCCCCCTCACCTCGTTCTGGACGCCTAATTTGTAACCTGCGCCTGATTTTTTAATGTGTAGACAAGGTTTTTTCAGTTCTACAAAAATCTTCACTTGTCCATTCTAAGTTAGTTTGGAGTACGTTTTCACTGTGGAAACTTTCAAATCAGGCGTCAGTAGCCGGACACGCCCCCTTTTGAAGAAAAAATTCTGTTCCAAAGTGAAACTGTTCTAACAGACTAGAACTGCAGAAAAAAAAATGTGGAGAATTGCGATTTCTAAGATAGTCCGTTCTCCACCAGTTGCTCCTAAAAATCAGGCGCAAATCATGTGGAAACTTGGGCCCATTGAGGGGTGCTGAGATTTTAGAGCACTCTGCACAGGCTAGGGTCTAAGAGAGCTCCAGAGCATGTGGGATATTGGGATATCCCGAGACTGCACTATTGGGGGGAAGTCTGGGGTGACTGCTGGGGCATGTGGGGTTTGGTATCTCAGAGAGGGAGGTTTGGGGCTGGGAAAAGGAGTTTATATGAAGCCTCATTATATCACTTAAACTCTCCAAAATATTTCACAGATTATATGTAAGTCCCGGAGTGGGTTTGAACCCACAACCTACTGACTCGGAGGTGGGAGTGTGATCACCAAGCCATACAGACACTACGTAGCTATTGGGTGAGGGAGGAGAGGCAGCATAGAAACATAGAAAATAGGTGCAGGAGTAGGCCGTTCGGCCCTTCGAGCCTGCACCACCATTCAATATGATCATGGCTGATCATGCAACTTTAGTACCCCATTCCTGCTTTCTCTCCATACCCCTTGATCCCTTTAGCCATAAGGGCCACATCTAACTCCCTTTTGAATATATGTACTGGAACTGTCCAGGATCACAAAGTGTCAGCACATGTGCTTAAAAAAAGCAGTCATGATTGCATAAACATCATCGATGATGGTTGCAGCTTCGACAGAAAGCACCATATGCACAAATAGTGGTTTCCCAGAGGATGGACAGTCATTTGATCCTGCAGGAGAGAGCCACAAAATATAATGGGAAGGAATCACCAGCTGAAAGATACGAGAGGGTCGATCTATGGGGCAAAATTTACTGGATACATTTCGAACAGGACTCTGGAGTGTTCTGTTTCTGCTAAACATTTTCTTTTAGCAATTTCAGTGTGCATGCGTTTCCAAAACGCTATGGACTCGTGCTTTAATTTTATAGGTAGATATATTAATTTTTCTTTGTTGCTGTAGATTCTTCCCTTCTGCCTGCAGAGAGTGCTGCTCTCTCTGGGAGTTCAGGAATGATAGTGTGATGCATCACTATCTCTGCCTCA
The DNA here is from genome assembly GCF_044704955.1 of Pristiophorus japonicus. Taxonomy (NCBI): domain Eukaryota; kingdom Metazoa; phylum Chordata; class Chondrichthyes; family Pristiophoridae; genus Pristiophorus; species Pristiophorus japonicus. The sequence continues at coordinate 115,088,619 of NC_091977.1, read as the reverse complement.
TGAACTCCGAAAATCATCTATTCTCGGTATAGAGAATACACCAGCTTTGGAACATGGAAATATGGAGACATACCTGCCTTTCCCTATTGTGCATATATACACACAAACTCTGTGCATTCCTCTTTCTACCTGTGCTTGCACTTTTGTGTGCAGGTGCATTGCTTGACTCTCTACACCTCTTAATGTGGTGACACATCACAAAGTCATGAGACAGATACGGAAGTGCAGTGGTCATGTTACTGGACCAATAATCCCAAAGCTTGGACTAATAATCCAGAGAATACAAATTCAAATTCCACCATGGAAGTTTGAAAAGTGGAATTCAGTTTTTTTTTTAATATAGAAATAAAAAGATGGTATCAGTAAGAGTGACTATGAAGATGTCAGATTGTCGTAAAATTCCCACTGGTTCACTAAAGTCCTTTAGGAAAGGAAACCTGCTATATTTACCTGGTCTGGCCTATATTTGACTCTAGTCCCACACCAATGCGTTAATTCTTAACTGCCCTCTGAAGTGGCCTAGCAAGCCACTCAATTGTATCAAACTGTGCCACCACCTTCTGGGACAACTAGGAGTGGGCAATAAGTACCAGCTTTGCAGTGACGCCCACATTCCAAGATGTGGGATGGTTGCAGCAACATTGACTGTAATCTGGGGTAGGGTGTAATGGGGCACAAAATCATCTATAGAGTTGGGACTGGGCATGTCAGATGATAGAGCCACATTGAGCGAGTCAGAGTGGGGGAATCACAGCTACACTGATATCAGCTGACCAAGAAACCAATTAGACTCTCAAAATACTTCCAATGATTGCATAGTGGTTTTGTTTCATTTATAGTTGATATGTCAAGTCTGTATTCTGCAGTGCTACTTGGGTAGTCTCTCAGAGTGGTGTCAATTAAACGATTAAATGAAGTCCTCCAAGTTGTGCAATTAATATGAATAGGACACACATTGCTTGATATTTTGCCGACTATATCTGAGATTATCAAAAACTTTTAAATGAAACTGCATTGTGCAGCATTTGGCAGAGCTTTTTTTTTATCCCAGTAATTCTTTTCCATTTCTGAAAGCCTAAATTACCCTATGGCTACATGTTTGCAGCCAACAGAACTACTTCTCGCTTCCTGCTGCACGTCAAAAAAAAACTTTTATGGAAACGCAGATTGTAGGATAATGTCACGTGTGTGCGATTATTGTTGGGATAAATAATTGGCAACAAGTTCCAGTTTGCTGCCATGGAAATCTTCAATTTAAAAAAAAGAAGCCGCTAGATAGCTGCACCACCTCGTGAAAAAAGTTTACACATTTTAAAGGACGATTTGTTATAAACAAAGGACGCAAAGCTGATAGCTTCTTGTACTGATGTCCCCATCCCGCAAATACCTCAAATTAAAAATTCTCATCCTTCTGTTTAAACTCATCCATAGACTTTTCATGTCTCCTTTACTCGAACTCCCTGTGTGGTCGAGACCAGGGACTGCAGGGAGGATGAGCAAACTGACCACAGCACCGTGGTACAGGGGGCCATTCAAGTGGGGGAGTAAAAAGAAATGTTGTAGTGGTAGGGGACAGTATCATTAGGGGGATAGATACTGTTCTCTGTAGCCGAGAGCATGAGTCCAGAAGACTGTGTTGCCTGCCTGGTGCCAGGGTTAAGGACATCTCCTCTCGGCTGGAGAGGAACGTGGAGTGGGAGCGGAAAGATCCAGTTGTCGTGGTCTACGTAGGTACCAACGACATAGGTAGAACAAAGAAAGAGGTTCTGCTGAGGGAGTTTGAGCAGCTAGGGACTAAATTGAAAAGCAGAACCACAAGGGGGGGTAATCTCTGTATTATGACCTGAGCCATGAGCAAATTTGCATAGGGTAAATAAGATCATTAGAAATGAACGTGTGGCTCAAAGATTGGTGTGGGAGAAATGGGTTTTAATTCATGGGGCATAGGCACCAGGAGTGGGATAGGAGGAAACTGTTCCGTTGGAACGGACTTCATTTGAACCAGGCTGGGACTAGTGTCCTGGCGATTCGAATAACTAGGGCTTTAAACTAAATAGTGGGGGGAAGGGATCCGGTGAGCAGAAATTTTAAAAAAGTCGAAGAAAAAGGAAAAGGTAAAAGTGCAGGGTGGCGATAGGGGTAATGATAACCAGAGTGGGACAAGTAGGGACAGAGCATATACACAAGACAAAATTAAAAGCTCTATCTGAATGCACGAAGCATTCGTAACAATATAGATGAGTTAACGGCACAAATAGAAAAAATGGGTATGATTTGATTGTCATTACAGAGACGTGCTTGCAAGGTGACCAAGACCGGGAACTAAATGTTATGGGGTATTTGCCATTTTGGAAGGATAGGAAGAAAGGAAAAGGAGGTGGGGTAGCTCTGTTAATAAAGGATGAGATCAGTGCAGTAGTAAGAAATGATACTGGCTCTGTACATCTTGATCTTCTGTCAGTTTGGGGGCGATAAGAAGTAATAAGGGAAAAAAGTCACTGGTGGGATTGGTCTATAGGCCCTCAAACAGTAGCCACTCTGGCACAGATTATAAATCAAGAAATAATGGAGGTTTGTAAGAAAGGTACAGCAATAATCATGGGTGATTTTAATCTTCATATTGATTGGACAAATCAAATTGGCAAATTGGTAACCTTGAAGCGTTCATGAGTGTATGCCGGATGGTTTCTTGGAGCAATATGTTGTGGAACCAACCAGGGAGCAGACTATTTTAGATCTGTAACGAGTCTGGATTAATTAATGCTCTTGTAGTGAAGGCTCCTCTTGGGATGAGTGATCATAACATGGTAGAATTTCAAATTCAGTTTGAGGGTGCGAAAGCTAGGTCTCAAACTAGTGTCCTGAACTTAAATAACGGTATAAAGGCAGAATTGGTTCAAGTGGACTGGGAAAATATATTAAAGGGTAAGACTGTAGAAACGCAGTGGCAAACATTTAAGGAGATATTTCATAACTCAGCAAAGATTTATTCCAGTAAGAAATAAAAATGCTAAGATAAGGGTGAACCATCCGTGGCTAACTAAGGAAGTAAAGGCTGATATCAAATTGAAAACAAAGGAATACAATGTTGCGAAGGACAGTGAAAGACCAGAGGGTTGGGAAATTTTTAGTAACTAGCAAAGGACGACTTAAAAAAATGATAAAGACCGAGAAGATAGCATATGAGAGTAAACTAGCAAGAAATATAAAAACAGACAGTAAGAACTTCTACAGGTATATAAAAAGGAAATGAGTAGCTAAAGTAAACATTGGTCCCTTCGAGGATGAGGCTGGAGAATTAATAATGGGAAACAGGGAAATGGCAGAGACTTTGAACAAATATTTTGTATCGGTCTTCACGGTAGAGGACACTAAAAACAACCCCATAATTGATAATCAAGGAGCTGTGGGAGATAAAGTACTTGGCAAACTAATGGGACTAAAGGTAGACGAGTCTTGTGGATCTAATAGCATGCATCCTAGGGTCTTAAAAGAAGTGGCTGCAGAGATAGTTGATGCATTGGTTGTAATCTACCAAAATTCCCTGAGTTCTGGAGAGGTCCCAGCGGACTGGAAAACCATAAATGTAACACCCCTATTTAAGAAAGGAGGGAGACAGAAAGCAGGAAACTATAGACCAGTTAGCCTAATACCTGTCATTTGGAAAATGCTGGAGTCCGTCATTAAGGAAGTCGTAGCAGGACATTTAGAAAATCATAATGCAGCAAAGTGGAGTCAACATGGTTTTATGAAAGGGAAATCATGTTTGACAGATTTGCTGGAGTTCTTTGAGGACGTAACAAGCAGCGTGGATAAAGGAGAACCAGTTGATGTATATCTGGATTTCCAGAAAGCATGAGATCAGGTGCCACACAAAAGGTTACTACACAAGATAAGAGCTCATAGGGTTGGGGGTAATATATTCACGTGGATAGAGGATTGGCTAACTAATAGAAAACAGAGTCTGTATAGATGGGTTATTTTCAGGTTGGCAAATTGCAACTAGTAGGGTGCCACAGGGACCAGTGCTGGGGCCTCAACTATTTACAATTTACATTAATGACTTGGATGAAGGGACTGAGTGTAACATAGCCAAATTTGCTGATGATACAAAGAGAGGTGGGAAATCAAGTTGTGAGGAGGACGCAAAGAATCTACAAAGGGATATACATAGGCTCAATGAGTGGGCAAAAATTTGGCAGATGGACTATAATGTGGGAAAATGTGAGGTTATCCACTTTGGTAGGAGAATAAAAAAGCAAATTATTATTTAAATGGGGAGCTATTGCAAAATGATTTAGTACAGAGGGATCTGGGGGTTCTTGTACATGAAACATAAAAAGTTAGCATGCAGGTACAGCAAGTAATCAGGAAGGCAAATAAATGGAATGCTGGCCTTTATTGCAAGGAAAAGGGAGTATAAAAATTGGGTAGTCCTGCTCCAACTATACAGGGCATTGGTAAGACCACACCTAGAGTACTGCATACAGTTTTGGTCGTCTCATTTAAGGAAGGATATACTTGCATTGGAAGCAATTCAGAGAAGGTTCATGAGGTTGATTCCTGAGTTGAAGAAAGGTTGAGCAGGTTGGGCCTATACTTCTTGGAGTTTAGAGGACTTAGAAGTGATCTTATTGAAACATAAGATTCTGAGGGGGCTTGACAGGTTAGATGCAAAGAGGATGTTTCCCCTCATGGGGGAATCTATAACTAGGGGGCATAATTTCAGAATAAGGGGTCGCCCATTTCAAACAAAAATGAGGAGGAATTTCTTCATTAAAAGGGTCGTGAATCTTTGGAATTTTCTACCCTAGAGAGCTGTGGAGGCTGGGTCTTTGAATATATTTAAGGTGGAGATAGACAGATTTTTGTATGATAAGGGAGTCGAGGGTTATGGGAAGCGGGCGGGGAAGTGGAGTTGAGGCCAGGATCAGATCAGCCATGATCTGATTGAATGGCGGAGCTGGCTCGAGGGGCCAGATGGCCTACTCCTGCTCCTATTTCTTATGTTCTTAAGACCCTCCTTTAAAATCCACCTCTTTCATCAAGCTTCAGTTCAACCCTGCTAGTATCTCCTTTCTTTGGTCCACTGTCCATTTTTTCCCCCGTTTACACCCAGTGAAGTGCTTTGCGATATTTTTCCATGTTATAAATGCAGGTTATTCTTCTGCCCCTCCCCGTCCCCTGCACGCATGTGGCTTGTATATGCTTATATATGCACATATATAATGTTATGCATGTATATATCGATATATTATATGGCTATTGCATAGTTAACTCATTGTACTTGATATTAAGATTGGCAAATGTTTCTTCAGATGTTTTAAGGAGGTGGTCAGAGAAATAGTTAATAAAGGGAATTCCTTTTACTCCTGTCCCACTTGACTTTGCCAAATAAATTGTTTTTAGAATCTTAAAATTAACTGCATGAATTTTTAATCATGCACCTTTGTATGTATGTGCTACAGTCACTGCTGTATCAGTTGAGCACCAATTGTTTCTCCTTTTTATTTTAAAGCATTTGCACAAATTCTAGCAATAATTTCTGCAAATTGTTATATGGTAACATTTTTAAATAGAATTAGATCATGTATGTAAACGTAAATTTAAGTTTTCAACAGATAGGAGAGGGATGTTATTTTCTGTTTTGTTGTAGAAATGGTATTGCGGTTCTCAAAGGATTAAGATAGGAATTGACCAGTAGGCCATCTAATAATTGGATTAATAAATCTGTGAGCATGTCGTATGCCAGCTGATCCTGATTGAACCAGACAAAGGGCTGGAAATTCATCACCTTTCCGTCCATTTACCGGCGGAAAACAGTTTAATCCTGAAATGCTGCCCAACTTGAAATTACCGCCCAAATATTGCCGGTGGTAAATTAATCAGTCATTTACCGCCGGCAGTAAACAATACCACCCGCCCATTTTTTAACGTTATTTTGGTGTCTTTCACCGTGCAATGCCAAAATACCGCCCAAAAATACAGCTGGTGTTAAATTTATCAAATCGCCCATTTTTACTGCCGGAATAAAATACCGCCCAGAAAACTCGGGTGTTACTTGATCGTAGGGACGCCATTTTGAAAATCAGAGGATCTTGAAGGAAGGCTGTTTGAAGTTATTGAGAGTTTTAAAGTTATTTGTGAGTAGGATTTAAAGGGTGTTTGAAGATATTTGAGAGAATCTGAGCTCATTGTAATTAATTTAAAGGACATTTGTGGATATTTGAGGGCATTAAAAGGAATGGGGCCTGTAATTTCTGTGCCAATATTGCTGACTACTTGCATGCTGCGGAATAGAGCTGGAAGAAAGTTTATTGAAGAGCATTATGTGCCCAAACAAAGACTTATGAGGAGGAGGCCTTACCCACAACAAATTTTCAGGGAGATGCGCTCATACCTGCATCTGTCCGATACACAATGTGTTAGAAGGCTCCGTTTCCGAAAAGAGGTGATCAATGAGATATGCCAGCTCATAAAGGCACACCTGCAGCCTACCAGCACCAACAGGACCGCACCGCCTGTCGAGGTGAAGGTGACTGCGGCACTTGCCTTCTATGCATCCGGCTCCTTTCAGGCATCAGCTGGCAACATATGCTGCATCTCTCAGCATATCATACATCGCTGCATTCGCTAGGTAACTGATGCACTTTACGCAGGCAGGATGGACTTTATAAACTTCCCAATAACCAGCGAGGCACAGAGTGAGAGGGCTTTGGGTTTTCAAGAATTGCTAACTTCCCCAAGGTTCAGGGTGCCATAGACTATATGCGCATTGCCCTGTGAGCACCTTTTAGAAGAGCCAGAGGTTAACCAAAACTGAAAGGGATTCCACTCCCTAAACCTGCAGCTTGTCGTCGACCACACACAGCGCATCATGGCAGTAAATGCCAATTTTCCAGGGACCATCCATGATGTGCCCAATTGGTGCTCACTGCTTGCATTTTCCATTCAAATGAAGCCTGATACTGAATTGGGCTTGCAAAGTAATCACTATTGCTGCGCTGACTAACCACCCATTTTTGGTCATAAGTCATATTTCTCCTGCGACATTTCAACACACGATACAAATGCAGAGCTAATTTCCAGCTTATTCCCATGGCTTTACCTCATTTTATATTAAAGTAGTTCTTTTGACCAATCAGGGTCAAGAATACCAACATTTGTTTTTATTTTGTTAATAAAATCGTTGACATCTGCAACCTAGAAAATTGAGAGTTGTATTGAGCTACAGCAGGCATATCACTTCAAAGTTCCTGTGCTGAAAATACCTTTATTGTACAAACCACAGCTACTTGGAACAGTGTGTCCAAAGTACAGCTTATGGGCCACATGTGACCCATGAACCTTTGTCGGATATGGCCCACAAAGCCCAGGCAACTCCATTCTTTTAGCATGTGTATTTCCCTCGCTTTACTTTGTCCTGCTTGAATTTTGACTCATTGGCAGTTTGAAAAGTGCTGTTCCCTCTTTGGTGGGAAAAACCCTAAATCAGAACACCCAGATATGTTACATATTAGCAGTTTGCAATGTATGCATATTAATAGACATTGATTTGGTTTAAAATCTTACATATGGCTCACGAGGCTCTATGGTATGCACCTTAGCGAGACAAAGGGCTTGACACTCCTGTGCTAGGATATGAAAAGATTATCCAGTCACTCGGAAATCCATTGTAGGTTCACTTTAAGTAAAGTTTGATCTTTCGGTCATGGAGACGTACTGTGTTCCAGAAGATAATTTGTTTAAAACCTTTGCAGTGCAACATTTTGTTAAAATTTGCTGTAATCCTTTATTACACCTGTGCTGCTTGAGCTTGATCTATCTTTTCCTCTGTCTCCCTGCAAATGAAATCATATTCCCTTAGATTTAAATTGTAGATATAAACATCCTTCTTTTTAATGTACTTACATATTTTATTTTAAAAAAAATTGCAGCAGTTTGCTCCAATTAAATAAATGGTTGCATTTTCAACTAAATTAAATTATGTTACAGCTCATTGAAGCTAATGTAATAAAGCTAATATTGAAGATTGATTTTTAATATGTAATCAGGTTCACTTAAATGTACAAGTGTATTATAATCCTAGTGTTTGACTGAGGCAATCCTAATGCATTTGATATTTATGCCTTGATATGTTTCATTATATATTCAGTATTGTCCAGAATAACTTGCATTACATTGTATTACCCACCATTCACCCGACAATAGCAGCAAACCATCTACCTATCAATGGTTAGTACAGTGCAAAGCTTGATGCAGCTCTGGCTGAGGTCAAACACTCGAATACTAACCTCTTGAGGGCTTTTCTATATGTTGCCAGTGTACTGGTAAAACAGACTTTAAACTCTTGTCAGTGCAGCTAGTGGTGCATGCATCACAGTCCCACTCAAATAAACCTGTCACAACATCGACTCACTGGGTAGCAAAGAGTACAAGGGGCAGGCCTCTAGCTTTTATTCGAGCATTACTAAACGTGCACAGAGTACGCAATTATTTCAGCATTATTGAGCAAGCCTAAGGACCTGAAACTCTGCTACATCAGATTTCCTTTAGTAATTTGCTGAAGTACTGCTAAGGACACTCTGAGGGCTTTAAATAGTGGCTGCATTCAAGTTCCTTTCTGGGTTATTAAAATCACTTTTCTCACATGTTGACTCTTGCTGTGCAGTTAATGCTGAGAAGATAGTTTTTATACTTATTAATTTGTTTAGCAAGTTTCCTGTTGAAGTGGGACTGAGGCTTATTTTTGTCAGTATCTTAATACAGCTTCTTTCAGTAATGTGCTTTTTGTTTCATTTGGAGTACTTTGAATTTTATAGCATTTGAATATGTATGTCACGACAGTAGTTGAGTCTTAAATTTACTGTAATCTTTTATTTTTATTTATGTACTGTATTAAGTGCTAATTACATCTGCATTTTTATTAAGTTTCATGTATGTTCATCATTAATCTGGGTTTTTGGAGCTTTTATAACTGCAGTATTTCTCCACAGCCTACAATTTCAAACTTAATTGCATGAATTACAAACTCAAACTGGTCCACCATCTATGTGTCTGAGGGTTTAGCCATGAGCTTGAAGCAACTCGAAATTGGAATTCAAAATATTGTAAATTTTTGTAGGGGAAGAGAATATCCAGAGCATCCACCACGCTCGCCGAGATCTAAAGTTTTAGGGTCTTTTTAACTTGTTACAAATATAGCTTCAAGTTCTGTACAAAACTGACATTTCATTTACTTTACTGAACATCTGCATTTGTCCCAGTTGGATCTGTTTGAGTGATTATACATTGGCAGATATAGGTATTAGGCCATTAAAGAAGGCATTTATTGCCCCCAAATTTAAATTGATTATTAAAAGTAAATAGTGATATAATTTCAATGGTACAATATTGCTTTTAAAATAGCTATTCCAAATGGTGGATGCTGTGTGAAAGCACAATTTTTATATTGCTGTAAACAGCATGCAATAACTGCATGTAATGAATATTTGTAAATTGACATTTGGGCCTCGATATTAAATCGCCCCCCTCAACGGGCATCAGAAGGTCGGCAGGGTGAAAAAAATTTAAAATCCGAAAACATGTCCCAAACCCGCCACATAAGTTCCTGTTGCCATTTTTATGGAACACTTCATTGACGTATTTAAATCTCTCAATGCAATTGGGAGCCAGATTTAAATGTAACTGTTGCCGCGTGGGTTTTTCAGGGCTCGGGAAACTTAGCAGTAAAAGGAAGGTGAGTGCTGCTGGCTCAAGAGGTTAAGTGCCTTTTACAGCACTCCGTGTGGGCCGGAGGAGCAGGAATGCCCCCAACCCCCGCCGTATCAAGAAAGCCTTCGGCTTCCCATTTGCGAGTTGCAGGCCTCTCTCTTTTCCCTTCCTGCCCCGATCTCTCGATCCTTCCCTCCTGATAGCCCTCTCTTTCCACTCTCCCATCCACACCAAGTCCTGATCTCTTGCTCCCGACCGACCAATTGCTGAGGACCGTCCCCAAGGATCGCCGTCTGCGGCCTTCTGCTGCTGCTGCTTTTCCCACCGGGCAGCTGACCAACCTTTCAATTTGTCTGCCTGCCGTGCAGGAAAAGGAATATAAAAATTATGAGGTCCTGCCATTAAATTCAGCAGGACCTCCACGTCCCCAGTTCTGCCGGTTTTGCCGGATTTCTCCCCACTCCCCCACATCCTCTCCACCTCCCTGTAAATATCGAGGCCCAGGTCTCTACTAAATTTCTAAAGTGGAAAAGCCAGTATAAGAGACACTGCTAATTCAATTGCATGATTGTATTTTTGAGTAAATGTGCTTTTGATTTCATGTACTTTTTCTAATTGCTTGAACTTTTTCTAATTTCTTCATACATTATGTTCATACAAGTTAATTCTTCCACAGCAGCAACAACAGCTACAGGCCCAACATCTATCCCACAGTCATGCACTTCCAGTACCTCTCACCCCACATCCGTCTGGGCTTCAGCCTCCAGGAATCCCTTCTGTTGGAAGCAGTGCAGGACTATTGGCATTATCCAGTGCTATGAAAGATGAGAAAAAACATCATGATACAGACCACCAAAGAGGTAAACAATGCTTGAAACTGCAATTGATTGAAGATTGGTATTTTAGAAATGGGAACTTGGTTGTTAATCTCTCACATCTTTAGGAACATAGGAACAAGAGTAGGCCATTCAGCCCCTCAAGCCTGTTCCGCCATTCAATTAGATCATGGCTAATTTGAATCTTAACTTAATCTGCTCGCCTTGGTTCTGTAACCCTTAATACCCTTGCCTAACACAAATCGATCAAGCTTAGTTTTGAAATTTTCAATTGAAACTGATTCTTTCCCTTCCCATTTCTACAGTGTAGCTCTTGAGATTTAAAACTATATTTTGAAGTTGTAATATTTTTAGCAAAGGAAAAACATTTGATTAAGTATGAAATAAAGCAAAACTAGAGGTCATCAATATAAGACAGCCACCAAGAAATCCAATAGGGAATTCAGAGAAACTTCTTTACCCAGAGTGGTGAGAATATGGAGCTTGCTACCACAGGGAGTAGTTGAGACGAACAGTATAGATGCATTTTAGGGGAAGCTAGATAAACATATGAGGGAGAAAGGAATAGAAGGTTATATTGATAGTTAGATGAGGAAGGATGGGAGGAGGCTTGAATGGAGCATAAATACCGGCATGGACTGGTTGGGCTGAATGACCTGTTTCTGTGCTGCATTTTCTGTGTAATTCTATGAAAATGTATAAAATTTACAGGCTTTTGGAGTGGGGGAGACTGGATAACATATTTTCCACCATGCAGTTTTAGCATCAGTATTGCCTTGTTATTCCAACTAGAGAGCAATTGCATTATTCAGTGTAGCACTTCATGGCTAGCCTTATCTCGCCAAGTTTGAATACAGTAGCTAGTTGATGCCAAAGAAGGAGTGTTGATGTATATTCATGCAGGTTGGGGGGGATTAGCCATGAATAAAATAGTACAAATTAATTAGATTAGTCAATCTACATACCTTCTAGATAAATTGAGAGAGAATGCTATAACTAAAATAAGGCATGTTTATATATCTTGAACATTTGGAAATATGGATAGAAAACAGTTTTCTGAATGATCCTCTTAACTGATTATCTTGTTGTTTAATTTGTATTTCTTATTTATTGTGTGGAATAATAGTTTGTATTTTTTACAGCCAGAGCCTTTTGTTTTTTGTTATAGCAACAAAGCACCAAATTTGCCAAGTTAAAGCAGCTTGATAACCCCTTTACACTACATGGTTGCCTCTGATGGGAAGGGAACTATAGGAGATAAAGCTGTAATGTAAACAACCTTGTGCTAGTGCTGTTGGAAGGCATCAACATTCTCCTTGAGAGAGGATTTTTAGGGGGCTCTTATGGAAAGAGTTGCCAGTGACTAAGCTAAATGGCTCCCAAAAGTGGCACTTACATCTAGTCTACCATCAGTGCTCTGCCTACAAGTGTGCTGAACTTGCTGCTCCCCCTCTTTTTCCCTCCCCCCCCCAATATTCTTTGTAGGGTAGCTGTGTGCAGTTTTGCCATAGCTGGCCGGTACGAACTGGTAGGTTCTATGTACGTTGATTCACTGTTGTTGCGTTTGTCCATCAGTATAAATGGGAATTATATTTTTTGGCAACAAGGGAAACTGATTCAGTTGCAGAATTGGAAACAAGTTTGTAACACAAAATTGCGATGGTATTAACCCATAGGTAGGGATACAAGGATTGGTTTAAAAGGTAGCAAATATTCAGAAAACTTGAGAAAAAAATTATAATCTATAACATTTTGTTAAAGGTATGATTTCTTGCACATCAAATTATTCTGCTGATTCATGGACATGATTAATGTAGAGTCTAGTACTGTACTTGGACTGATTTCAGTAGGCCATTCTGAGAGTATTTAGTCATAAGACCACAAATATATATCATTACACTGTACATTCTCCTCTTGCTTCAAGATGCATAGTGGGCATGTATATTACCCAGTTCATGCTTGCAAGCAGGAGCCAAACTGATTTTTAAAAAGTGGTAATTTGCTATTTGACTTTGAAGATCATAAATTTAGTGGAATCACAAAGCAAAACCATATCCTTTTTTGGATTTCATAAATTCCTATTGGGCACTATTACAGAATGTGCAGATGTGCAAAATACTGGTACCCTCTATCCTACTACATTAGTCCTATCTGCCCTGTCACAATTTTTATAGCACTGAATTACTTGTACTTTTTCTGTTATTTGCCAATTACAAATTGGGAGGGAGAGGCTACAGATTTTCCCCTCATCCACCCTCCATTTGTCTGTTATACTCTGTGTTGGATTTAAATGAGGTATTAACACCAGAATCAGACCAGGCATTTACTGGCACGGCACTGATGGCAGGTTAGTATTGGACCCACCTTGGTGTAAACTTGTTAATATAGGGTATGAAAATGTACTTTACTAGGAAACAGCCGATCTGGTGATTGGGATAAAATGATGATCATGATAACAGGTGCTTGTTTCTCCCTTCCACCCCCCACCATTTCTCCTCCATCTGTGCTTGCTTGCAACCTCGTTCATTTATTTAATGATGTGGCTTCCGTGAGAACAGACAGAGACTCAGTAAAGGTAAGTTTTAACTATTTTTTCTACAAAAGGGATAAAAATTATATCTTTGGATAACTTCTTTTTGCGTTTTTGATTTTCAATTGTTTCTTCCTGTATCTTATATTGCTACAGTACTAGAATGTAACATGAATGTTTTGGTTGGTACAATTGCAAACATTAACTTTAGAGCTGTGTCTAAAGACACTTTTATATTGGAGCTGAGGCTCCAGGAAACCCATGCTAAATGGGAAATCCATGATCCGAGTGTCCACTCTTTCCTTTTTAGTGTACCACCATATTGCTGGTATATGTTGGTGGGTTAGTGGGAAATAAGTACATGTTCTTCATTCCTTTGGCATCTGTCCTTGGGAGCCGGGAAAACTCCGCATTGTGAGAGATGTACACTTACCCTTTCTTGTGTTTATAGTGTGCCAGTGGTAGGAGTGTACTCAGCAGCTGCTGCCAATAGCACACTGTGTAAAAGCACCGTCAAAAACTTCTTTATTCTGTTTCTAGTGTGGGTTAACTGGCAAAAACTGGCTTCTTCAATTGATAAAATTGTTGTCCATGCTAAACAGGTATTAGTCAAAACTACTTTAAAAAAAAAAAATCTTGCAGTAAAAAAAGAGTTTTTAAGTGTAGATATTTGACCAAAAGTAAGTAAAAGTGACTCCTGTATCTTCTTTGAGATTTGACTTGTAAAAGTGACAATATAGTTAAAGAAATAAAGAATTTGCAATTATAGAGCACCTTTTCACTGTCTACAGGGCATCCCAAAGTGCTTCAGAACCTATTAATTTTTTTCCTGAATTTTCTTTGAGATGAGGGAACTGTTATAGAAACATAGAAACATAGAAAATAGGAGCCCTTCGAGCCTGCACCGCCATTCAATGAGTTCATGGCTGAACATGCAACTTCAGTACCCCATTCCTGCTTTCTGGCCATACCCCTTGATCCCCCTTGTAGTAAGGACTATGTTTGTGGGTGACAAATGCTGTGAGACTGGCTCGCACATAGGCCCTGTACTCTGCCGGGGTGTTCCTGACCAGAAGCTCTAAGTCATAACCCCCTTTTGGCTTTACAGTACACAGAGCCCCTTTGTCTTGTATTCTTTCTATAAACATGACCTCGTTGTTTGTCCCTGGGTCCACTGTTCCCCATAAGCAGTGATTTCGCAGATCCACCAGGATCAGGTGGGCTATAATGAAGTCTGCCCCCAATATAGCTTTGTTAGCTCCCAACTTATTAGGACGCACTTCCATTTGGTGGTCAGTGCTCCCAACTTAAGGGTCAGTGGGATCGAAAAATACCCTGTTCTTTCGTTCCCCGTGAAGCCGACTAGCTCGTAGGGCACACCGCTGGACAGGGGCAAGGAGGCTGGGTCCTCTGTGTGGACAAGGGTGCTTGAAGCCCCCGTGTTCAACAAGTAAGTTCCCTGGTTCCCCTCCACCTCCATTTTTACCCACGGTCTTCCCCACGAGTCATAGTCCAGCGGACACAGGTAGGCAGGCTTGGTGGGTGCTAGTCATAGTTCCTGCCGTATGGGAGCTGTGGGGATCTCTCTACCCATTGCTACATTGATACGGCCGGGACCTGTCAGCAGCTGCCTGAGGATTTCTACAGCGGTTTCAAACACTGTTGTGGCACCCGCTTTCTCAGGCATTGGAGCAGCTAATTTACACACACACACAAACATTCTACAAACTGCAAATGACATGAATGACCAGTTAATCTATTTTTGGTGGTGTTGGTTGAAGGGGTAATAATGCATTGGAGCACTCCTGCTCATCTCTGTATAGTGCCATAGGATCTTTTAAATTTATCTGGGCAGGTGGACAGCCTCTGTTTAACATCACAGCCGAAAGGTGCTTCGATGAGGTGTACTTTTTCATGGGTTGTTCATGGTAACTTCTGAATCAGAGTATGGTTACTGCAAAAATATACTTAAGATCTCCATTGTTTGTAATTGCTGGTGGCCTTGTCCTCATCCCAAATCCCAGGAATTGGGTCATTTGTGCCCGTGACATTTATGGTATTTTTGTGGGAGGTCAGTAATTTCAAAATGGTACCTTGCTGCTTCATGGGGAGGTGGGCCACTCCAGCCAAAGAAAGTCAACATTTTAAAAACTATGAATTTTGAACTTGCTGTTTTTGTAGAAATCTGGCATTGTAGGTGCTTCTTCGACCTGGATGGCAAGTATACTCACATAATGCAGGTGTAATTTCCGTAGGGTGCATGCAAAACAGAAATGTCCGAATATCTGGTGGGTCACACCATCCTGCAAGTCCTGCCTTTTCTGAGATCAGTAGCATGCAATTGAAAGAAGCCCTCTTGCCTTTTCCTAGCAGAATTTCTCATTGTGGGGAAAAAAAGATAGACACTTGGTGGAACTGAGATCCACCCCAAATTTTGCAAGAGCCAAAAATATCCAGTATTATTTGTTGATTTAAAATGCAGGTTTGAAAACAGCTTCTTGGCACAATTGAAGGATCAAAATAATTGACAGCAGAAAAATAGTCATTCTTTTATTAAAATTGAACTGTTTCAGATTACTGTAGTAGGTTTGATGTATGTAATTTCTTCAGGTAGCATTTTAATTTCTATTGAAATAATTTCAAATCTTCTTCAGTACTTGAATTTCATTTTTTTAAATTCTTTGTAATAGATCAAAATCCCTAAAATGTTTGCATCACAAGTAAATTAGTTTTTAAGTAACCTTATTGGCAATTGTAATATGAATAGGAAGACTGCTGGATTTAAAAAAAGCGATGACAGTTACTTTGGCCGAAATCTTACCGGGGCTGCGAGTTTGGTGGCAGATCCGCTGTCGAATCAACAGTGGGGTGGAAGTCCGCTGTGAATCCGCCTCCTTGTGAATTTCCTAAGTGCAGACCCAGCACTAAGCAGTGTGTCAGGCAATTCAGGTAGTTAAGAAGCTACTTAAAGCTATTTTAGCAGCAACAATGTTCTAATGATTTGTCCAAGTTTTCTGCAAAGTTCCCGTCCTCGGGAATCACGTCAGTTAAGTGTGTCTGGTTCTCAACAACTCTGGATTGGTTTGAATAGTTGACAACTGCAAAAGTGGTAAAAAAGCTGCCATTTTGCAGTTGTTCAATTTCCAGTCTTAGAAGCTGGAGCCTTTAGGATTTGGAATACATTTTTCAGCTTTATGGAGGTTTAAAATAGAAATTTACAGCGCAGAAAGAGGCCATTCCGGCCCATCGTGTCCACGCCGGCCGACAAAGAGCCGCGCGGCACTCGGTCAGCAGCCCTGAAGGTTACATATAAATCTATGAACAATGACCGAAAGGCAAAGAGCACCCAGCCCTACAAGTCCACCTCACACAACTGCGACACCACTTATACTGAAACATTCTACACTCCACCCCAACTGGAGCCATGTGATCTCCTGGGAGAGGCAAAAACCAGATTAAAAACCCAGGCCAATTTAGGGAGAAATAAATCTGGGAAAATTCCTCTCCGACCCATCCAGGCGATCGAAACTAGTCCAGGAGATCACCCTGGCTGTATTCGATTCCCTGTGGTACTTACCATTATATCTGCGCTGGCCAACAAAAGGTCATCCAGTCTAATCCCAATTACCAGCTCTCGATCCATAACCCTGCAGGTTACGGCACTTCAAGTGCCCATTCAACCATCTCTTAAGTGGTGAGGGTTTCTGCATCCGCCACTCTTCCAGGCAGCAAGTTCCAGATACCCACAACCCTCTGTGTAAATAAGCCCCCCCTCAAATCCCCTCTAAACCTTCCACCAACTACCTTAAAACTATGCCCCCTTGTAATAGACCCCTCCACCAATGGAAATAGGCCCTTACTATCCACTGTCCAGGCCCCTCAATATTTTGTACACCTCAATGAGGTCTCCTCAACCTCCTCTGTTCCAATGAGAACAAACCCAGCCTATCCAATCTGTCCTCATAACTAAGATTCTCCATTCCAGGCACATTCTAGTAAATCTCCTCTGCACCCTCTCCAGTGCAATCACATCCTTCCTATAATAAGGCGACCAGAACTTCACGCAGTACCGGAGATGAGGGGGTTACCTTATGATGATAGATTGAGTAGACTGGGTCTTTACTCGTTGGAGTTCAGAAGGATGAGGGGTGATCTTATAGAAACATTTAAAATAATGAAAGAGATAGACAAGATAGAGGCAGAGAGGTTGTTTCCACTAGTCGGGGAGACTAGAACTAGGGGGCACAGCCTCAAAATACAGGGGAGCCAATTTAAAACCGAGTTGAGAAGGAATTTCTTCTCCCAGAGGGTTGTGAATCTGTGGAATTCTCTGTCCAAGGAAGCAGTTGAGGCTAGCTCATTGAATGTATTCAAATCACAGATAGATAGATTTTTAACCAATAAAGGAATTAAGGGTTACGGGGAACGGGCGGGTAAGTGGAGCTGAGTCCACGGCCAGATCAGCCATGATCTTGTTGAATGGCGGAGCAGGCTCGAGGGGCTAGATGGCCTACTCCTGTTCCTAATTCTTATGTTCTTATTACTCCAGCTGTGGCCTAACCAAAGTATTATACAATTTAAGCATGACCTCCCTGCTTTTATATTCTATGCAGTGAACTCTCTATCCAGTGTCACTTCCTTGGAGCAACCTCTCTCACCATTGACAGATCGCTTCTGCCATCTCAACTTCAGCTGCCATCTGTTCCATCAGCATCGGTGCCCTTGAAAAATTCTCACCTTGGTCCCACTATGATCAGCTCCAACACCAACATCATTAGGCACACAAGCATCACCAAGAACACCTTCTCTGCAAATCACCTGATGCTGCACAGAACACGGGGCATCAGGACACGACCACATTGCTGCCCGGGACGGCCTCATCATGGCCAGATTTACTTCAGTACACCCTGGGTGCACATCATGCGCACCCACACCAACACCATAAAGCATCCCTACAAACACCATAAAGCATCCCTACAATGTCCGAGCCATTACTTTCACACTCATCAGCATTGGGATGGGGGGGCTTACTGTTATGTTTCACCATTCACTGAAACTCAATAAGCCACTTCCAAAGTAGCACAATTATATGTCCAAAAAGGCAAAGAGTTGAAAATAAAGATTTCAATGTTTGACAACACATTCGCAGAAACTTTACACGAACATTGACTATAACACCCAAGTGGCCACGCTTGTGTGTTGTTAGTTGGTATGATTGGACATGGATGAAGGTGAGTATATGGGGTAGCTAGTGAGATGGGGATATGATAATGTAGATAGAGAGAGAGAGGGATAGGTGGAGGTGCAAGGTACGTTGGTGTGAGTAAGGATGTGTAGATGTAAGATAGGGAAGGCAGAGTGATGGAGATGTGATGAGGTGTGATCTACCGAGATCATTGAAAGGTTTGCACCACTGCAGCCTGGTCCTCCTGATGACACACACCTGCTTGTGCCCTCCTGTACAATGTGCAACCAGGTTGCGTAGGTCTTTTGGGGGGGTCTCGTATGCCCATTGGAAGGGAAAGGAACATTTGGAGGGAGTCATGGCAGAGCCTGGGTGCAGCCATGCACCTTTGTGCAGTGCTTGTCAGTGTTTGCAGCACCTCAATGCTGTAGAACACTGACAGCACAACTGTCAAAATGAATATGGGCATGGTCCCTTTAAGGAAACCGACTGATGATGCGTCATCAAATGATGTCATCAGACCCGCTTCCTTTTAGTTGGCCGGGAACTTCGCAGGGCCATCTTAACAAGCCCCATCCATGTAAAATCACTTGGACAGAGGCGGTAGAAGAAGGGAGCGGGGTTTCAGTCCGCAGCCAAAGTCACTCGACTTGCTCCTGACCCAGCCTTTGATACTAATACACCCTCTCTAATTAGCATTTTTAGTGCAAATGTAGCTTCAGGCAGTGCTTTATTTTTTTAATTGTAATAGAATTTCAGATATTGTTTAAAAAATGTCAAAGAAGAATTAGACATGTTTCTCTCCAACTACCTCCCCAATAAAATATTTTTCCTTTCTCCCCCAGAAGCAATGAACCATACTAGATACAGTTCCATGGGGATTGGTGTCTTTTTTTCCTAGTGACCATTCTCTGTGGTTGAACCTACTTACTGAGTGTGTTAGTGGGCTTTTTCATTGTTGAAGGCATTGCAGTCGAGCTTGATACAGTTCTGACTCGACATCCCCCATGTATACACTTTCAAAAGAGGTTACTGGATAGTGATCAGATATTTTGTGACTCTTCACTAGCCCAGGACTTTGAAGCTGATTGTAATATCCTAACTATAGCCCTTGGTGACATCAATTAATTTAGCATAGACCAGAGTAGGTGTAAAAAAAATTCCAAAGCTAATGTACTTCCAAATTTTAATATATTTTAGGAAAGTAAAGTAATATTGGTATAAATGAAATGGACTTAAACTTGCAATGCGCAAAGGCAGTCAGTGAGTCCCTCCTCACTGTAAACTCGGGCTGAAGGGATCCCGCACCGGCCCGCTTCTACCCCAGTCCAAAAGGACTCCGGGGCCGGCCAGCTCTTCTGAGCCTGCTGGTCCGCTGGCCACAAGGAAGACGCTGGGGTGGAGTGTTCCGGCAGTACTGTGAAACATTCTGTCCGGGGCTGGCACTCAACCGACCAAAGAGACTCCGGGGCTGGCGCTGAACGGGCCGAAGGGACTCAATTTTTAAACTTTATTCAATTTTTAAACTTCTTAAACAATTCAGGAAAATTTTTAATCAATTTGGAGAACTTTTTTTCGATAACTTTTAATCAACTCTTAATCTATTAAACCTTCAATCAACTTGTGTAACTTTTTAAAAAATAATTTGGAAATATTTTTCAACTCTTAAACTTTTAAAACAACTTGGAAACCTTTGGGGACATTTTTAACCTTGGAAGAAACTTTCCAAAACATCCCTCGGAACCCCAGCGGGCAGCTGACCTTCCCAATGACTGCCCCCCAACCAAGTCTCGGGCCATCTGCTATCAGTGACGCTTCTTGGCGCCGAGCTTGAGGCCAGTATCTCGCCGTAGGCAATTAGGCTTATACAGCAGTGCCCGGTCTCCAGTCATCTTGGACCCCCTTGTCACTGGACCAAGACCGTGCTTGGCTAAGCCCATGTGGTTGACCGCCTCAAAGACTCCCCCTGCAGGGTTAATGAACGCCTCATGACTCTTCGCCTTACCCTATCCCGGAACCAATGCGCCACAGTCATCAGTGCGTACGCCCCAACACTCGATGCAACGGATGAGGCTAAAAAGGGTTTTTATTCCAACCTCGAGACATCCTTGTCCCGCGTCCCCACAGTCGACAAATTGATCCTCCTGGGTGATTTTAATGCCAGGGTCGGCAAAGACACAGCCCTCTGGGGAGGCGTGATTGGCAGAGAGGAGGTAGGGAAAGCCAACTCCAGCGGTACCCTACTCCTGACAAATATTTAGAACATGAACTCCTCATCACCGACACCGTGTTCCGCCAGAGGGACAAATACAAGGCATCGTGGCAACACCCTCGCTCCAAACACTGGCACCTACTCAACTATGTCATCATCCGAGCCAGGGATCGCAAGAATGTGCGCATCATTCGCGCCATGACGGGAGCCGATGACTGCTGGACGGATCATCGCCTAATCCTATCCATCATCAATATAAACATAGCCCCAAAGCAGAGGGGCAGCAGAAGCAGTACCGCAAAAAGTTAATGCCGGGGCACTTAAAGACCCAGCTAAGAGAGCCCTATATAGCCAGCGCCTCAGATAATCTAGCGTGCCTTGATGACCCTGAGATGCTGAATGCCCACAGCGCTTTGTCTACTCTCCAGGTCTCCATAAACCAGTGCCTGTGAAGAGACACTTGGTCACTCAACCAGAAAACACCAGGACTGGTTTGATGAAAATGATCAGGAGATTCAAGAACTAATAGATCGTAAGTGCAGAGCATTTTTGAGCCTCAAGCTACAACCCAGCTCGGGAGCTGCAAAGCACCGTTACAGATGGCTCAAGGCTGAGGTCCAACAAAATACCTGGGACCTAAAGAACAGGTGGTGGATGGAGAAAGCACAGGAAATACAACAACTGGCCGACAACCACGATATGCGAGGATTCTTCATTGCAGTCAAGGCCACCTACGGTCCAAGCTACCAAGGCCCCACCCCACTCCTGGCCAAGAACGGGGAAACACTCATCAAGGACATCAAGGCTGCCAGGGCCCACTGGAAGGAGCACTTTGAAGATCTCCTCAATCGAAACTCTGCCTTTGATTTGAGTGTTCTCAACTCCATCCCGCAGCATGCAACCCGCCACCACTTCAGTGAAACCCCAACGCTGCACGAGGTAGGCAAAGCCATAAAACAGCTTAAGAATAGCAAGGCTACAGGTGTGGATGGAATTCCTGCTGAGGCGCTAAAGTATGGCGGAGAGGTGCTGTTGGCGCGGATACATGACCTCATCTCTCTCATTTGGAGGGAGGAGAGCATGCTGGGAGATATCAGAGATGCAGTGATCGTGACCATCTTTAAAATGGGAGACAAGTCCGACTGTGGCAACAGCAGGGAAATTCCCCTGCATCAGCCACTGGGAAGGTTGTCCCTAGAGTTTTCCTCAACCGTCTTCTCTCTGTGGCCGAGGAGCTCCTCCCGGAATCACAGTGCGGATTTCGTCCCCTATGGGCACAACGGGCATGATCTTTGCAGCGCGACAGCCCTTTTTCGATCTTACAAAGGCCTTTGACACTGTCAACCGTGAGGCTTTATGGAGTGTCCTCCTCTATTTTGGATGCCCCCAAAAGATTGTCAACATCCTTCACCTGCTCCACGACAACATGCAGGCCTTGATCCTTACCCGCGGTTCCATTACAGACACAATCCACATCCGGACCGGGGTCAAACAGCGCTATGTCATCGCTCCAGCCTCTTCTCAATCTTCCTCGCTGCCATCCTCCACCTCACAGTCAACAAGCTCCCCGCTGGAGTGGAACTAAACTGCAGAACCAGTGGGAAGCTGTTTAACCTACGCCGCCTCCAGACCAGGTCCAAGATCACCCCAACCGATGTCGTTGAGCTGCAGTACGCGGACGACTGCGTCTGCACATATCCTGAGGCTGAACTCCAGGATATAGTCGATGTATTCACTGAGGCATATGAAAGCATGGGCTTTACGCTAAACATCCATAAGACAAAGGTCCTCCACCAGCCTGTCCTCGCCGCACAGCACTGCCCCCCCCAGTCATCAAGATTCACGGCGCGGCCCTCGACAACGTGGACCATTTCCCCTACCTCGGGAGCCTCTTGTCAACAAAAGCAGACATTGATGCGGAGATTCAACATCGCCTCCAGTGCGCCAGTGCAGCCTTTGGCCGCCTGAGGAAGAGTGTACGAAGACCAGGCCCTCAAATCTGCCACCAAGCTCATGGTCTACAGGGCTGTAGTAATACCCGCCCTCCTGTATGGATCAGAGGCATGAACGATGTACAGAAGACATCAAGTCGCTGGAGATATATCACCGACGATGTCTCCGCAAGATCTTGCAAATCCCTTGGGAGGACAGGCGCACTAACATCAGTGTCCTTGTCCAGGCTAACATCCGCAGCATTGAAGCATTGACCACGCTCGATCAGCTTCACTCGGCAGGCCACATAGTTCGCATGCCAGACACGAGACTCCCTAAGCAAATGCTCTATGCGGAGCTCCTTCACGGCAAACGAGCCAAAGGTGGGCAACGGAAATGTTACAAGGACACCCTCAAGACCTTCTTGGTAAAGTGCAACATCACCACTGACACCTGGGAGTCCCTGGCCGAAGACTGCCCTTGGTGGTGAAAGTGCATCCGGGAGGGCGTTGAGCTCTTCAAATCTCAACGCTGCCAGCGTGAAGAGTTCAGGCGCAGGCAGCGGAAGGAGCGTGCGGCAAATCAGTCTCACCACAACCACCCCCTTCCCCCGACTAATGTCTGTCCCACCTGTGACAGGGTCTGTGGCTCTCGCATTGGACTGTTCAGCCAGCAAAGGAATCACTTTAGGAGTGGAGACAAGTCTGCCTCGATTTCGAGGGACTGCCTATGATGACTGTAAACTGGGTGTAGGTATAAATTGTTAATTTACTTTTTTAACTGGGTAATGTTGAATTCTGTATGGAATTCAATGGAAGACCTATGCAATTATGTCTAGCCGAAGGCCTGCCTTAGTTAATAAACAAAAGGAGGGATCAGTTTGGTGATTTTATTTTTTTTAAACCTTGGTGGTTTGGGGGTGGATAGGTGGTGGAATTGATCAGCTCAGATAGATCAGATAATGGGTTTCAAATGTTTAGAAGGTTCCCATTTATACAACAGTGCACCAATTTTGCAGTTCTAGTGCAGTGTATCATTTCTTCTTCCTGGAAGGAAATGGACCGATTGGTTAAATAAATTATTTCAGCACTTTCTAGTTAACGCCTGGAGAACAAAACTGGAATGACTTTAGCTCCACAGTGATGGAAAACAAAACTTGTTTTATGGCTAAATAGGAAATATTTTTGGTACCAGAAATTTAAAGACTCATCAGAATGATTTATTTTAGGATGAAAAGCTTAATGCCAGCATTCCAAGATACAATAGCTTGCTAATTTCCTTAAATGTTTTCAGCAATGCACAAAGTAGCAGTTAGTCTCTTGTTTTATTGATCTGTCGTCTCTTAAGTGGTTCTGTGTAGGAGAGGCTTTTTATGAGTTTACACCATGTGACTAATACTGATGTTTAACCACCAGAATGTGACAATTCCCAACAGCTGCACGCTGTTTCCTTGTACAAGATAATTTATTCATGCAGGATAATGCTCTTTAACATTTAGCAGGTAATGAACATGACATAAATTTCCTCTTGCATTTAATTTTTCCCTTTTCTCCTCTACTAATGTGCAAACAGGCATTACTAGTGCTCTAAATAATAAGCAATTTCTGGCTGTCTATCAAGGGGAAATTTCAGTACAAATTTAAATTAATGATGCCTGAAATTTTTTATGGCTCTTCTGAAAGCCATTAATGTGCAAAGTAAAGGATACGCTGGTAACAATTAGTGTAGGATATAATATGAACAAGTAAAGTTTTGTGCAGTACTGATGATCTGATTGACTTTTAATTAAAAAAAATACTCTTGCATAATAAAAGTTGTTTTTTCTTAAAACACAGACCAGTACAACTTCTACTGGTTAGAAGGGATACAGAAGAAAAGTTACAGTTGATTGGTTTGACCAATTATTAGGTCGTATCTTATTTGTGACTTTCAATGGGATTTGAAGTGAGTCGATCTTGATTTTACATTTGATGTAATGAAATTTATTTCCTACACAAAATGTAATGGTGAATGATAATCATGTTTCTATTGTTGCATTATACAGTGGTTTACAGTCATATAAAGCACCCACACACAATTCTCTATTAAAGCTAAAAGCTAACATTGTCAGAATGTTGGCTTATGATCCTTTTGTCACGGTTTATATTGAGTAACTAAAAATGTTAAATTCTTAAAAATTGCCTTTTTATTTTTACAAAGCTCGCACAGTTTGTGGGATTTGCAGTCATATATGCTTTCTAAACGAATGTGTGTTGTATCCAAATAGAAGACAATTACAGTTTTCGCAGTGTAGGTTATGCTAACTATATAAGAGAAATTTCACAATTATATATATTTAAGATTAATGCATACGAGAAATGTTGCTATACATTTGCTTTCAGAAGAATTTGGCAATTGTATAAAAGCTCACCATAAAACAGCAGCAAAACAGGTGGTGCACTGATGTTTCTACATTTAGACCCCTCTTGTCCTGTCTTTTTTTAAAAAAGAGATATTTTCATCATTCTGGCGAAGGAGAGAATTGAGCAATTGCGATCATAGGCTAGTCTAAGCTGTAACAATGGCAATAGCTCTCAAAATTCAGTAGCAATTTTGAGTTTAAATGGTCCTACTCCAGTGACATTGTGAATGGAGAAGTGCTCTCAGGAGAGGGAGTTTCACTTACAGGGGTTATTGCTTGCCAGCACCTCCAAGGAATGAAATAGTTTATAAGGGTGTCTGAGATATACAAGAACAATTAGGATTACATAACCATTCTATGACACTTTCCGATTAATATGCCATTTTAGTGTTGATGTTTAAAAAGAGATGTTGGAAGCTTGAAGTTGACCCTTCTTGTTCCCATCGTTGTCAGGAAGCACTACATAGAAAACTGTCCTCTGATTTTTTTTTAGTGGCTTGCTTTTCTTAGGTCAGAAAGCATCTCCGTTATACTGTTCAACACAAAGGTTTAAGTCTGTAATCTGAACAGATAGTCCAGTTAATAAGTTTTATGGATGTTGGCTACTTAGATGATCATAGATGTTGGGCACCTGGCATCTGATAAAATTATATAGTAGTAAATAATAGGAAGTTTTTCACCCATTTTGCACAGGTTATAGCCTAAGCTTTGTGTTATTAATGCTCTCCATTCTGTTATTTACTCCTGCTGATCACTGAAATATAGTCTTAGTGAAATAAACAGATGGGCATTAGTGAAAATTATTTTTGGGTTTCTGTTGGCTCTTCAACCAATCATTATTGGCACTTTTTTTTAGTTAATTGGTGGTGGTGACTAAGGTTTTCATTTTAAATTGTGTTCTAATGTCAATTGCACTTAATTTACCTTTAGGTGCATATGTTCTGCAGAACTTGTGTGGACACTTTAATTGTTTATGGGACAATTGAATGACTTGCATTGGCTTGTGACTGAGTCGTTGGCTAGAATATGTGAATAACAACTTTTTAAGCTGCGTAGCTACCTACATAACGACTTGCAGGTCTCGCGCAGCCGGTGAGTCGGCTTTTAAGTAGAAAAACCGCGCTTGCACGGAATTTTGAATGACCCGTGCAGCCTGGGCCAAAACAAATTCGAGGGAACATTGGTGAATACATTAGTGACTTGTGTCACGTTACTGCATAAAAATATATTGGTTAAATTTAATAACGTCAATTGAAGCATAATGATAACAATTAAACAGGGTCCTGTTTTGCATGTTAAATCTGGTAGAGGAAGCAAAATGAAACTGCTCAACAATCCTGCAGATGAATATAATTTTGCCTTTTTTGAACTAATGGTGGAAATGTTGTACTTTACTGTGCATTACAGGGCAGAATGAAAATCCATGTTACCATGGCAACAAAACTGCTTTCTAGATTGCTTCCTAAGATGTATCTGCACTACAAGCAGATGTCTGAATCAAGGAGCTCTCTCTGAATATAAACAAATAACTTTTTAGGCAGGTGTTGGAAATCATATGGAAATCCTATTAAGAGGCCTCGAGTTCCTGTCTGTCAGGAAGCTGTTGCCCACAAAGGGGTTGGTTGTCTGAATGAAATGGACAGAGTTAATTCTCATTAGGTTTTGGCTTTCCCAGGAAATTATTGTCTCAGCATGTTCGCTTTCTCCTGTGAATTTGAATGTAGTCTGTTCTCCTATTGATCTGTTCTGCCTGCCCTCTGTAAATCAACACTTGAACCACAGTAGTCCTTCGAGATTTGTGATGTTTCCCCTGACTGGTCTGGGCCTGCCAGATCCTGCTTGGATTAGAGGAGAAAAGCCGAGGTTGTAGGTGCGGGAAAGGTGAAGCTGTTATATCTGCCCAGGTGATTAAAGGTTTATTGATATTGTTGAGGATGCATGTGTTTGTGTTCTGTCCCACAGCCTAGTACTATATTTCACTTCGCACTAAGTACTGTGTAGAACCAGAATAATAATTCACTTTTGCTTGAAGGTTTACAATTGTGTGCACACATTCAACAAAACAAACAGTATTTACTATTCAGACTGCAATTAATACAACGCAATCACTGCATTTAAAATTACATTTTGCTTTCCACAATAGAATTGTAAAGAAAAACTAAGATGTGCAGTTTTTATTTGGCGGTTGATTATTAATCAGTAATTTTTTTGTGTTTGTACTTCAAATGCTATTATAATATTGATGGACAAACAAGTCCAGAAAAAGCTCCACTATTATCTCACTTTTTCAACTATGTGATGCATTTTATAAAACCAATAAAATGCACGTTGGTAGTCTCTCTTGTTGCCCTAGTAACAGACCACAGGGCATGCTGTATGTGAAATGCATGAACATCTGTGTTTTAATCTTTTTAGTTTATTCTTTTCTGGGCACTGATTGGACCACTCAGACTTGTGCCTGTGACACTGCATGAGGAGGGATAAGCTGCAGAATTCCCTTGGGCCCTGCCCTAAGTGGTTGGCAGAATGGAAAAGTGAAGTGAGATTTAGCCAGGCAGCATTTTCAGTGGTTGAGGGATTTAGCCTGACTCGCCTCTCGGTGGGACTTTATTAGCTTAGTTTCTGCCACACAGGGAAATTAATAGAAATGTTCTAGTAAATCTAGGCATTAGTAAGGTTTATTGGTCTGTCTAGAAATACAAGCAGGAGAACTGAAGCAATCACTGTTTTTATATTATGAACTTCTTTGTGCCACCTGCATTCCCTTTAGGTTCTGTCCACATACTGAAATATTGAATAAATCTATCTAATGCTAAGGAAGAAATTCATATCTATTGTGTATATGGTTTAAAAATGAATAAAATATAAACTGCTGCCTGGGAAGTATGTTTAGAATTGTATTAACGCAGTATCCTTAATTGGGTAAAGACAGAAAATGTTGCAAATACTCAGGTTTAGTAGCATCTGTGGAGAGAGAGAGAGACAGTTAATGTTTCAGGTCGATGACTTTTTGTTATTTAATTGGGTTGTTTTTATTGTAACATTTTTTCTGTTGATGTGAAGGTGTGCAGTAGATTGTAAATTAACAAAAAAGAGAGAGTTTGCATCCAGAATCAGGTTAACATTATGATGCTTAAACACTGGTTACGAAGCAAAACGGCCAGATAATTTCAAGTTGGTTGTTTGCTGCTTTAATTTGTATATGAAACCCTAATACACATTTATAAAAAAAACATTAAATTAGTAAACTAACTTTTTGTTTTGTTTTGAGTTGTTAACTGGCTACCCCGAAAGACCATAAGCACATGCACATGAATCATTTCTGTGATTCTGTGATATTGTTACCTCTAACATGGAAGACATTATTTCTGACAGTTGTGTTAAATTATGTTTTTGTAACTTATATGATGAGGAAATAAGCCAGTTTGAAAATACATGTATTGATGTAGTCATAGTGTAAAACACAGCTTTCAAGTTTATTTAAAAGTTTTTATTTTGTTCCTGTAGAATAAGCTTTGTAGGATGTTTTCTTTTTAAAGTCTAGGTAGGTTTCCTTATTTAAGTTGCACATTTGGGGCCCAAATTTGGCCATCCGTTTTTTTCGGCAATTACCAGGGGCCTGCGCTCAAGAGTGCCGGCAGCTCAACGCATGCGTACTGGAGGTTTCGCACATGCGCAGTAACTCCTCTGCAGCCTGGGACCTGATGTCCTGCCCCTATCCCAGGCCGAGTGGTGACATGACGCGCGCCGGGCTGCTGCACGTCATGGAGTGTGTCCCGCACCTATCCCCAGCCGAGTGGCCTCTAGCACCGAGGTAGGACTTGAGTTTTATTTTTTATTTATTGATGCTTGTGCTTTTTAGTGAGGAGAGTTTTGATTGGGGGGGAGAAGAGTTTTGATCGGGGGAGAGGAGGGGGGCAGGAGTCAGCAGTCCTCAGAGAGAAGTCCACTGTTGATTCCTGCAGCCTCCGTGCTCGGTGAGCCCAGCCTGATGTGTGTTGTGTGGCCAGCGCGTTCTCTCCCGCCTGGGCGTCCCACCCACCCACCCACACCTATCCCCAATAGAGTGGCGTCTCACACCGGCAGGCCCGCTGACTTCCCAGGCTGAGTTATGAAGGTAGGACTTAAGTTTTATTTTTTATTATTTATTTTTTTATTTATTATTGATGGTTTTTATGTATCTTGACTGTTGTAAAGGTGTTTAGTGCTTTGCAAGGTCCTCTCGCTTCCCTTACCCTCCCCCTCTCCCCCCCGCCCCCGCCCCCCAAATCTCTAGCTATCTGCGCTGATTTTTTAACTCTCCACAAGGATTTTCTGTGCGGCCACAAGTGGCCACATACGCTGGCCGGTTAGTTTGGAGCAACTATTAGCTGTGCAAACTGGCTTAAATGGCCAAAACAGGCGTAGGTGTCTGGTAATGCCCCCTTTGAAACAAAATTAAACTTAAAAAAAATCCTAACTAACTCACTTACACTGGCGCAAATTAAATGTGCAGAATAGGGATTTTTAAGATACTCCAGAAAAATCAAGTTGCTCCAAAAAAAACAGCAACTCCTGGGCAAATTTGGGCCCCAATGTGGAGTTCAGTGTTTGAACAATATCACAGTTGTATTTACTTGATAAACCTTAAATATTGCACATCGGGTATGATGAATAAGTTGAGCTCCTTTTCTTTGATCCATTATAATGTGTATTGTTTCAAATATGTTTAGGTGGAAGCATAACTTTCCTTTTGTGGTTGCACTTCAATTTAGCAGTTTAATAAAACACTATAACCTAATCAGGTTAAGAGTGAGAGTGTGTGTGTGTGTAAATGTGTGTAAACTTTCTGTAAGTTGAATAATGTACAATTGATCTCAACATCTGGACTAGGAAAGAGAGGGGGCAGGGGTTGGGGGGAATCAGCCAGGGTTCCTGCCCATGATTACTATCCAGGGACCACTGCTGGAAAGCCTATATTATGCCCTCCACAGTCAAATAATCTGTTGGCCATGATTGTCCAAGCTGCCACAGAAAGAATGTACATTTCAGTGATATACTCTCAAACTTCCACCATGAAACCATAACCCAGGAAGAGTTGGTAGCCTTAGAAAAAGGGAGAAAGTTGGAGGGAAAAGTAATTCCTCCGACAAAAACGTTTCTTATCACAGTGTATCATCTCAGCCTATCCTCAATTTGGCAAAATATTTCTGTACTACTACTGTTCAGTTACACATTGCAGATTTGTATTTCACTTGCATGTTTTAAAATGTATTTAAACCTGATTCATCAGTTGCTGGTTCAGTTATATAGCCGTCGCCCCCTACTGCCTTTAATCAGTCTATTCCTCTTGATTCTAATCACTTGGGGGGTCAGGTAAAAATGTGATTTATTAGAAGTGTAATTGAAACCGAAGCGTATGAAATGATTTTCTTTGCGCAACAGTCATTTACCAAAGCCTGAATTTTGTAGTCCATCTGTATTTTGTACTTTTTGGTGTACATATTCTAGAACTGCAATTGTTTCAAACTCATTTAGCATTTTCAAAATCACTTGCGTTTACTCTGCCAATTTCAAGTCTAATCATTCCCCACTCATTTTCACAGGCAGTCCAGTCTCCGCATTGGTGTTCATATATGAATACAGTACTGCAAGCCAATTATTTACACTGAAATACTGAGATACTGCAACAGAACATGATAAGCTTGCCTGTTACGCACCGTGAAGCACGCAGATAACCAATCATTACACTTTCTTAGGCTGTTGCTGTGGCCATTAGAGTGTGAATTCATTGGATGACTCAGAATTCAATAGTGAATTGCATTTATTTAACTTGGATAACCGTTCCCATACTGGCTCATAATCCTTCAAACTGCATTTTTAAACAAATTGCAAAGAAGTGGCGTGAAACAGAATAGAAAATAATGAAAAGGCCCCTGAATTTGTGCCATCTGTTAACTAGTGGGTTATTAAGTGGAGTGGACTGTATGATGTTACAGCAGCATTATGACCTCCTCAAGATATCTTCAATCAATCCCAACTGTTCTCAATTGACAATTGAGAATACTCTTCAGTGGTACAAATTTCAGTATTCAAATGAGGTGTGATTGAATTAAGCTGTAATTTTCTGTGCAAGTATACAGTAAGTTGTAATTGAGGACTGGTAGTTTGAGTTAAGATGAGGCACAGGGTCAGAAACGTAAGACGAGCTGTTCTCATTGTAGCTTGTTGGACTCCTGCAAGTCAGTTGTTGCCATTTAATTAAACTTTTCTTTTAAATGAGCAATTTTATAAGCTTAACAGTGTAACCAATAAGTAACCAATTTACCCATCCTAATAGTTTTGCAGATTCGGTAGTAGTGAAGCACTTTAAGTCCGTGGGTTGGAGCCTCCCCGCCCCATGACAGACGCGAGAGGTTAAAAATGTTATAACGGTTAACGTGTCCCTAACCTGCCGATTTTACACTAGCACGTAACTTGTCACATGAGTATCTCGCCCAAGAGATGTGGCACTTTATTAACATATTTAAATCAGGCCCCCACATTGCAATTGGGAGCCAGATTTAAATGCAACAGTTGGCAACCATTTTTCCCAGGCTCGGAAAACCTGGCAATGAAATGGAGACGGGAGCTGCAGGCTCCAGAAGGTAGTTGCTTTTTACAGCACTCCTTGTGGGCCAGGAGGTGCAGGAATGCTCCCCCCCAGCTCTTCAAGGAAGTCTTCAGCCTCCCATCTGCCAATTGCAGCCTCTCTTTTACCCTTGCCCCGCCACGATTAACATCCTCCCTCAACTCCTTCACAAACCCCATCAGCGCGCCCGTTTCTTTTTCTTCCCCCCCCCCCCCCCCCCCCCCGATTGCTGCTCTTTTCTTTCTCACCCAGCTCTGATCTGAAGCTCCAGCCTGATTTCCAAGGATTGTCCCCAAGGGTCCTCAGCTACAGCCTCCTACTGCTGGTTTTCCCACCACACAGCCTGTCCATTCAGCTGGCTGTTCGGGAAACAAAAGAAAAAAATTATAATGTCCTGCCGTTAAATTCGTTAGGACCACCATGTCCCCGGGTTTTCCCCACACCCTCCCCGCTTCCCCGTAAATATCGGGACCCATAGGCTCACTAGTGCTATATCCACAGTTCTCCTTTCCTCCATTCCAGCAAGCTTGTATATAAGCCAACCCTGGTTCCAGGGTTATTGAAGACCATATTTCCTGCCCATTCACAGTGAACAGATGGAAAATCTAGCACAGAATACCATCATCTGAAAGAAATTTAAGACAATCATTTCACCTCAAGTCCTCAAAGTGGTTTTTCAGGATGACTGGCTGGCAACTTGAAAACTATGGTTTCATACACGCCTCAAGGAATCCCACAGGAAGTACCTGTGGCTGAACATTAGCAGAGTGCGCTATCTAATATCACCCCTTCTTCAGGTTCCTCTCATAGTATCAATCAGTTTGTTTGATACTGTGGAGCACTTCCTGGCCACGATTGTGCTTACCGAGGCGGGCTAGCTATGGCTGCGGTAAGTGGCAGGCTGCGACCCCGCTACCGCATCCATGGAGCTCTGTTGTTCTGATTTTATGTTGATTGGGCTTATTAAGCTCGCCCTGCAAGGTTCCCGGTCAATTGATAGGAAGGGACCATGGCCAACTTTTATTTGACTGTTCTTCTGTCAGTGTTTTGCAGCACTGAGGTGCAGTGAACACTGACAAACACTGCACAAAGGTGCACATCTGCACCCAAGCTCTCCCATGACTCCCTCCATATGGTTATGGAGGGAATCACAGCATACAGAGAGTTTCTTTTTTTTCCAATGGACGGAAGAGACCTCCCCAGGACACCAATGCAGCCTGGTTGCACATTGCACAGGAGGGCACAAGTGGGGATGTCATTAGGAGAACCTGGCTGCAGTGACGCAAACCTTTCAATGGTCCCAGTAGATCACAAAACATTACTGGAAAGCAACATTCAACCTCATCCTGCTGTGCCACTCATCACATCCCCATCACTTTGCTTTCCCTACCCTACTCCTGCACATCCTTACTCGCAACAACTTTCCTGGCACCTCCACATATCCCCCTCTCTACATTACCACATCCCCATCTCACTAGCCACCCCTCACACTCACCCTCATCCTATTGCATTCATATCAACTAACAACACACAAGGGTAGGCACTTGGGTGTTTTAGTCAATGTTCATGTAGAGTTTTTGCTACTGTGTTAAATATTGAAATCTTTATTTTGAACACTTTGTGCTTCTGAACAGTTTTATGTGCACCTTTGAAAGTGGCTTCGTGAGTTTCAGTGAATGGTCCAATATAAGGGTACCCCGCACAATGGTGATGAGAGTGAAAGGAATGGCTTGGGCATTACAGGGATGCTTTATGGAGTTGGTGTGAGGTGGTGCCAATCTGTCACATCATGTGACAGTAGGGTGCACAGCATCAAGTGAAGTAAATGTGGCCATGGTGAGGCCATCCCTGGCCTCCCGGGGCAGCAATGAGGCCGGGTGCTGATGCCCTGTGTCCTGTACAGTATCAGGTGATTGTGGAGAAGGTTGGTGGTGTTGGTGATACTGGTGTTGGAGCTGACCGTGGTGGGATTCTGAGGACGAAGGTGAGATTTTTTTCAAGGGCACCGATGCTGGTGGAGGTGGTGGCAGGTGAGGTTGAGATGACCGAAGCGATCTGTCAATGGTGAGAGAGGTTGCTCCAAGGAAGTGACAGTGGATAGAAAGTTCACTGCAAACACTTCCAAACTGCATATAACTCAAAAATGTCTTCCAAATCCTGAAAGCTTCAGCTTCTGACATTGGAAAGTGAACAGCTGTGAAATGGTAGCTTTTATACCACTTCTGCAGCTTTCAACTAGCCAGAGCAATGGAGAGTCACTGAGAATCCGACTTCACTTACCTGGTGTGTTCCCCAAGGGACGGCAAACCTGTCAAAAAGTTGGTAAAATGTTAAATGCCTTGTTATAATCCTCTTGAATACCTTTTTAAACTGCCTGTTAAGTACCTTAATTGACTGGCCCGCCACTTGCTGTCTGGTCTGTGAGCCGGAGGCAGATCCAACAGTTGAGAAACTGACATGGAGGCAGATTCAGAGCGGGCTTCCGCCCCACTGTCAATTAGGGCCATTTTGACAGCGGTCCCGCCTCTAAACCCACACTCACAGGGCTGGGAAGATTCTGGCCCCAGTTTTAATCCATTTGTTTGCAAGAGTAAGTGCTCCATATACATCTTGGTGACTGGCTGGTCTAGGCCATAGGTGGAGTCTTTAAGGCAAGCAGGTCAAGCGATGACCTGGCTCCAGTGCTAATTGAGAAAAATCTCAGTTGCAGTGTGTACAGGACCTGCCTTTCATAGGAGCCTGATTCTAGATAGAAATGTGTGTGATACGCATATCATTGGACTAGTTAAGTGCAGTTCAGTTATAATATTCTGAGAGTGAGCTCCAGGATCCAAGCAACATCATATTTGTTTGGGCCTCGTGCATTATGGTATTGTGTACCATGGAGCTAAATCTCCACGTGCAGTGCTGTCAAGCATCTTTCTCACCATAGACAAAGCAAAATCTGACTCATCACAATGGTGGGCACAATCACCTTATGACGAATTTTGTTTGAGGTGTCTGCCACGTCGCAAATCCATCATTGTGTTTTACCTTGTAGGGGAGATTCTTGTATACTTCCCTTTCACACCCTCTCTTTGAGCTCAATTTTGCCCAAGCCCATTTTCTGGCGTATTGCCAGAGTTACGCTGGGTTTTTAGGTCCAGAAATGCGCCAGAAATAATTGTACTAACTTTCCCCGATCTTTAAACTGCAATCCGGAGCCGCGCAGCGTGTCCAGTCGCCTCGGGGGGGATGGAGCCTGCTGTCGGCGCTGAAAAGAGCAGCCAGGCCTTCTGTGCGCGGAAAAAAAACTTGTGTTTTTGACATTGCTGCAATGGATGCGCATGCTCAGTATGGCTCAGAGTTTAGCTCAGCTTTAAAAGTCTATGGAATCTGTCTGCTGAAACTAGGGAGTTGTATCCACTGTTAGACCGAATGCTGATTCGTCCCAGCACGCTGTCTGAGTCTGTGTCCCGATTTTTTTTGTATATTAATTTATACTTTTATAAACTATATTTAAATTGTCTAGGGGAGAAGTTGATTTAATGCAGCTTTTAAAATCGATGGAGATCAGGTCTGCTGCTTATTTACTACTGTTGAATCGACTGTTTGCTGCTGCTTGTTGGATGTAGCCTGTCTGTATATGGCCGAAACTGCTGATTATTAATTTTTATTATTTTTATTTTTATTTGGCCCCACCGTGTTGTGGATCAAAGGTTTGGTCGCATGGAAGGACCCCTTAATTGTCCTAAAAGTTATAATGATCAGATCGAATTTATTTCTTGTTTTATCGGGCTAAATTTGTATGCGGCCGGAGAAGGTGCCTAGATCGGAGATCTTACTATCTCCGGGAGAGAAGGACAACTTCCGATAACGTGGCAAAGTATATTTAATTGGACCGAAGGAGTTTAACTGTTAGTTCTCCCTACTTAATTCCAAGCTTGCTGGTCCGTCTGCTCCCCCCCCCCCACCAACCCTGGCCCTGAGTGTCCTCCCAGTCTGCTCCCCTCCCCTAGCCCAGGCCGAATGGCCTCCGATTTACTTACCTGTGACAATTTCTTTAACTCTCCAAGGGTTTTCTCGAGAGGCCACATACACTGGCCTAAACAGAAATGGAGTAACTATCAGCTGGCCAAAGTTCCCTAAATGGCCAGAATTCGCGTCGGTAGCTGGTTACACACCCTTTGGATGAAAAAGAACATACCTAAAAAAAAAAAATCGTAACTAAATGAGTTACGCTGGTGCAAATTGATTGGAGAAACTAGATTTTTAAGTTAGACCAGAAAAAGCAGCCTGCTCCAAAAAAACGGCAAAAAATCACTGGGGAAAATTGAGCCCATAGAATGAGTCATTCCCAAATTTTTGTGAAAAGTAATGGTAATCCTCAACAGTCTGCATTGGCCCAGGAAAATCTGGTTCTTGTACCTACTCGTCTCAAGTATAAATGAGCCGCCTTGGATCCTGTACTGGAAAGGACCACCGAACCATTCCCTGGCTGTGCAAGAATCACCAAGGAAGATTAAAACTGACTCCATTCCTTTGTTAGCTTATACGGTGGCCACTGCACAATTCATCATTCCAGAAGTTACTTGTAAGGCATCTACCCAGAGCCTGGGGGTCCTTGTGCATAAATCTCAAAAAGTTAGTTTGCAGGTGCAGCAGGTAATCAGGAAGGTGAATGGAATGTTGGCCTTCATTGCGAGAGGGATGGAGTACAAAAGCAGGGAGGTCCTGCTGCAACTGTATAGGGTATTGGTGAGGCCGCACCTGGAGTACTGTGCAGTTTTGGTCACCTTACTTAAGGAAGGATATACTGGCTTTGGAGGGGGTACAGAGACGATTCACTAGGCTGATTCTGGAGATGAGGGGGTTACCTTATGATGATAGATTGAGTAGACTGGGTCTTTACTCGTTGGAGTTCAGAAGGATGAGGGGTGATCTTATAGAAACATTTAAAATAATGAAAGGGATGGACATGATAGAGGCAGAGAAGTTGTTTCCACTGGTCGGGGAGACTAGAACTAGGGGGCACAGCCTCAAAATATGGGGGAGCTAATTTAAAACCAAGTTGAGAAGGAATTTCTTCTCCCAGAGGGTTGTGAATCTGTGGAATTCTCTGTCCAAGGAAGCAGTTGAGGCTAGCTCATTGAATGTATTCAAATCACAGATAGATAGATTTTTAACCAATAAGGGAATTAAGGGTTATGGGGAGCGGGCAGGTAAGTGGAGCTGAGTCCACGGCCAGATCAGCCATGATCTTGTTGAATGGTGGAGCAGGTTCGAGGGGCTAGATGGCCTACTCCTGTTCCTAATTCTTATGTTCTTATGTTCTAATCTCTGTTTTCTCAAAACATTATTGCCTTGGCCTGTTTGCTCAAGAAAAATGTTTTGACATTGCCCTACTCCATGTTAGCCTGAAGGTGTACATCTAATGTTTTGTGCTACTGTGGGATGCTGCCTGTTTTTATGTGCTCATTGAATAAGAAAACGACTTGCTGTATGTAGGTAGAACTTGCTTATTCCC
This sequence comes from Pristiophorus japonicus, assembly GCF_044704955.1. Classification (NCBI taxonomy): domain Eukaryota; kingdom Metazoa; phylum Chordata; class Chondrichthyes; family Pristiophoridae; genus Pristiophorus; species Pristiophorus japonicus. The sequence continues at coordinate 115,051,693 of NC_091977.1, read as the reverse complement.
TGAATGCTTCATAGAAAGCTTTCTCCAGACCAATTTCTAATTTTGAGTTATGACCTAGCAAGGCTTATTTTATTTTTCTTAAATCTCAAGTTGCTCAGGTTTGTGTGTTTAGTAACTATGGGGCTGAAATTGGTCACCGGTAAGTCCCGCCCATTTTTCGGTGGTCCCTGGGCGCACCCACCTTATTGGCGCCGGCTGCCACTTGGTCCCTTCGGGAGCCACTTGCAGCTATGTTGTGTGGGTGGCAGCGGGAATTGGCGGGCGAGTGCGGGCGTCAATGGCCGGAGTCATCAGTGGGCGCCAGGTGCAGGCCTCTCCACTGAACTTCGGAGGGCCTGCAACGTGCATGCGCGAGACTTTGAGAGTTTTTTGGTAGTCTTTTCACCCACCGGATATCATCTCGGCCGCGTTTGAGGCTGATGGGACATCTGCACATGCGCTTAAAGGCACACCGCTCTCTTGCAGCTGTGAGTTGGAGAGGGCAAAGTCTGGTAAATTGAGAGCAACAAAATCTTTAGTCATTCCTTTAATCATTGAAGATGAGTGGCCAAAAATCTGCAATGAAGATTGTCAAAACCAGGCCCAGAGCTCCCTGGTTTCATTAAAGAGGAATTGGAGGAGCTAATAACGGAGGTGGAGCGCAGGTATAAAGACCTCACCCGGGATGGTCGTGGCAAGCCTCCACCACCCCAATACCGACGCATTTGGAGCAGAATCGCTGAGGTAGTGTCCGCAATGGGCAACATTGTGCGGCATGGGGACCAATGCAGGAAACGTTGGAACGATTTGGTGGCAGTAGTAAGCCCCTCCTCCTGTCCAACTGCAAAAAGTTTGTGCGCCAAATGTGTGTGTGTGTGTGTGGGAGACATCAGCAAAGGGGCTAAAGGCTGCAACGTTTCTTTGTGCAGAAGAAAAATGCATCCAAGGCAGCAAACCTGAGTGCGATGAGAGGGGGCCCAACAGAGGTGGTAACATTGAGCACGCCGGAGGAGCGTGCGTTGACATTGGTGGGTGACCACCGCCGTGCAACCACAAAGGTTGATGCAGATTCGGTGCTGCATGATGGTAAGGTTATACTAATCTCTGATGTGAGCCAGGCTAGTGGCATGAAAGGTCATACAATGTTAAGGCAGTCGTGGTTTAATGCACACTTTGTCGCCCATTATTGGTGTGCCCACGTAGAGATGGAACTCCTTGCTGGCGCAATGTGAGATGGCACGGCTCACGTCAGCTTGACCAGCCCCATCCCCTCCCCTACAGACTGAAATGTTGTCCTCTACTTGCAGACGATGACTCGCACATCACAGATCAAGGCACACCATCCACCTCTAGCATTCAGAGGAGCCGTCAGACCCCAACGTCTCTGACCCCGACATTGTCCCCAGCCCAACACAGTGAAACCTCCCCACCCCCCACCCCCCATCACCTATTTCCACCACTCCCACCTCCACTACCCAGAGCCCCGAAGAGGAGGAGGGAGAAGGGCCCGCCTTTGAGCCCCTTGAGCTCGAGGAACTGGAACAGGATGATCGCAGCCTCCTGCCATGTGTACCAGCTGTCCGCAGAACCTCTGCGTCGGGCTCAGAGTTCATGGGTTTGGAACGGGCTCCACACTCGCAAGCTCTACAAAGTGCAGAGGCCCTGGCGCAAAGGCAATCAAGGCGCCTGAACCCACCAGGAGCGCGCAACCAGCTAAGGATGCAGGAGATGGTCCAGCTATCACAGACTAGCATGGAGATAGGCCGCCATATGCTCCAGACCATGACTGGGATAGCTGGCAGCATCGCCACCTTCACTCAGTAGCATGATGACAGGATGGACCGGCTCATTATTGTGTTGGAGCGCACAACCGAGTCCGTTGAGGCGATGAGGCAAGAGGTGGCTTCCGGCCACATAGCGCAAGCCCCAAACCTCACACCCTCAAGGCAGACCGATCCGGAGGAGCAGTAGATCCCGGCGCCTTCGGTCATGCCCCCTCTACCTTCTCACCAAGATGCACACGTCTGCAGAGATCCAGCTGCCCTCCTGCACAACCTCCTCAACCAGATGCAGTGAGGAGCAGGGGAGCTGGGCACCGTGGTGTAGGCGGGGCGAGGAAGAGAAGCTTGGGCATCGCTTCAAGGTGGGGGTGGGGGGAGGGTGGTGGTGGGGAAGAGGTGGTGGTGCTGGGTAGATGTGTTGGTGGTGGAAATATTCCAAAATGTAATAATGTTATGTAACCTTTGTTATTGTGCACTTGTAAATACACTCACATTGTTGACCCTCTCTTGGTCAGTGTCTGTTTTTAACGTCACGTGTGGTGCCTTGTGAGAAACACACATCTGTCCCTCAGGTAATCTGCTTCATCACGAATATCTTTCCATCCACATATGACTGCACTGTATAATGGGTGCAGCGGCCTAGCCCGGAAATCAGCACGATCCTGGCCTGCAAGACCATCAGCAGGAGTAGAAATACAGCAGACTAGAGGGCTGGCCATCCTAGACCGGGTGATGTGTAATGAGAAAAGACTAATTAACAGTCTTGTTGTGCGAGGCCCCTTGGGGAAAAGTGACCATCATATGGTAGAATTCTTTATTACGATGGAGAGTGACAGTTAATTCAGAGACTAGGGTCCTGAACTTGGGGAAAGGTAACTTTGATGGTATGAGATGTGACTTGGCTAGAATAGGTTGGCGAGTGATATTTAAAGGGTTGACGGTGGATAGGCAATGGCAAACATTTAAAGATCACATGGATGAACTTCAACAATTATACATCCCTGTTTGGAGTAAAAATAAAACGGGGAAGGTGGCTCAACCGTGGCTAACAAGGGAAATTAAGGCTAGTGTTAAATCCAAGGAAGAGGCAGATAAATTGGCCAGAAAAAGCAGCAAACCTGAGGACTGGGAGAATTTTGTAATACAGCAGAGGAGGACATAAGAACATAACATAAGAACACAAGAATTAGGAACAGGAGTAGGCCATCTAGCCCCTCGAGCCTGCTCCGCCGTTCAACTAGATCATGGCTGATCTGGCCGTGGACTCGGCTCCACTTACCCGCCCGCTCCGCGTAACCCTTAATTCCCTTATTAGTTAAAAATCTATCTATCTGTGATTTGAATACATTCAATGAGCTAGCCTCAACTGCTTCCTTGGGCAAAGAATTCCACAGATTCATAACCCTCTGGGAGAAGAAATTCCTTCTCAACTCGGTTTTAAATTGGCTCCCCCGTATTTTGAGGCTGTGCCCCCTAGTTCTAGCCTCCCCGACCAGTGGAAACAACCTCTCTGCCTCTATCTTGTCTATCCCTTTCATTATTTTAAATGTTTCTATAAGATCATCCCTCATCCTTCTGAACTCCAACGAGTAAAGACCCAGTCTACTCAATCTCTCATCATAAGGTAACCCTCTCATCTCCGGACAAAGGGTTTAATTAGGAGGGGGAAAATAGAGTATGAGAGGAAGCTTGCTGGGAACATAAAAACTGACTGCAAAAGCTTCTATAGATATGCGAAGAGAAAAAGATTAATGAAGACAAACTTAGGTCCCATGCAGTCAGATTCAGGTGAATTTATAATGGGGATCAAAGAAATGGTGGACCAGTTAAACAAATACTTTGTTCTGTTTTCATGAAGGAAGACACAAATAACCTTCCGGAAATACTAGGGGACCGAGGGTCTAGTGAGAAGGAGGAACTGAAGGATATCCTTATAAAGTGGGAAATTGTGTTGGGGAGATTGATTGGATTTAAGACTGAAAGTCTGCATCCCAGAGTACTTAAGGAAGTGGCCATAGAAATAGTAGATGCACTGGTGATCATTTTCCAACAGTCTATCAACTGTGGATCAGTTCCTATGGACTGGAGGGTGGCTAATGTAACACCACTTTGTAAAAAAGGAGGCAGAGAGAAAACGGGTAATGGTTAGCCTGACATCAGTAGTGGGGAAAATGTTGGAATCAATTATTAAAGATGAAATAGCAGCACATTTGGAAAGCAGTGACAGGATCGGTCCAAGTCAGCATGGATTTATGAAAGGGAAATCATGCTTGACAAATCTTCTGGAATATTTTGAGGATGTAATTAGTAGAGTGGACTCGGGAGAACCAGTGGATGTGGTGTATTTGGACTTTCAAAAGGCTTTTGACAAGGTCCCACACAGGAGATTGGTGTGCAAAATCAAAGCATGTGGTATTGGGCGTAATGTACTGACATGGATAGAGAACTGGTTGGCAGACAGGAAGCAGAGAGTCGGGATAAACTGGTCCTTTTCAGAATGGCAGGCAGTGTCTAGTGGAGTACCGCAGGGCTTAGTACTGGGGCCCCAGTTCTTTACAATATACATTAATGATTTAGATGAAGGAATTGAGTGTAATATCTCCAAGTTTGCAGATGACACTAAACTGGATGCCGGTGTGAGCTGTGAGGAGGACACTAAGAGGCTGCAGCGTGTCTTGGACAGGTTAGGTGAGTGGGCAAATGCATGGCAGATACAGTATAATGTGGATAAATGTGAGGTTATCCACTTTGGGGGCAAAAACACAAAGGCAGAAAATTATCTGAATGGCTGCAGATTAGGAATGAGGGAGGTGCAATGAGACCTGGGGGTCATGGTTCATCAGTCATTGAAAGTTGGCATGCAGGTACAGCAGGTGGTGAAGAAGGCAAATGGTATGTTGGCCTTCATAGCTAGGGAATTTGAGTATAGGATCAGGGAGGTCTTACTGCAATTGTACAGGGCCTTGGTGAGATCTCACCTGGAATATTGTGTTTAGTTTTGGTCTCCTAAAATGAGGAAGGACGTTCTTGCTGTTGAGGGAATGCAGCGAAGATTCACCAGACTGATTCCCGGGATGGCGGGACTGACATATGAGGAGAGACTGGATCAACTGGGCCTGTATTCACTGGAGTTTAGAAGGATGAGAGGGGATCTCATAGAAACTTACAAGATTGTGATGGGACTGGACAGGTTAGATGTGGGAAGAATGTTCTCGATGATGGGGAAGTCCAGAACCAGAGGACACAGTCTAAGGATAAGGGGTAAACCATTAGGACTGAGATGAGGAGAAATGTCTTCACTCAGAGTTGTTAACCTGTGGAATTCCCTGCCGCAGAGAGTTGTTGATGCCAGTTCATTGGATATATTCAGGAGCGAGTTAGATATGGCCCTTACGGCTAAAGGGATCAAGGGGTATGGAGAGAAATCAGGAAAGGGGTACTGAGGGAATGATCAGCCATGATCTTATTGAATGGTGGTGTAGGCTCGAAGTGCCGAATGGCCTACTCCTGCACCTATTTTCTATGTTTCAATGTTCTTATGTAGAACCATCGAGAGCGGATTGAACCCTCCGTGACACTCAAGGCCCCAAGGTACAAACTGCGCTGCCCATGAAGCAAAAACACGGGACACCCCAGTTTTAAAATATCCCACCATTAAATCTATAACTATGCTGCTGCCATGTCGCTCGCTTGCCCTTTACAACAGGAATCCTGAGATGATATAAGCCATCATCACTAACACCAATCTCCTCCTGTCTGATACAAACCAATTCCACAGGCCCAGAAAGATTAAACTCAGCCTGTTACTTGGATTGGACGTCGCCATTCCCGTGCCGAAGGAATTGTTGTACCAGAGGGGCAACATTTGTGGGCGCTCGATTCTCCACCAATTCCCATTCTCCTCCTTTCTGGTGGATAATGGAGGGGCCAATGTGTGTAATGTGCAAGTCAGTAAGAATTGCAGGCTGGGGTCATTGGAGGGAGCGACGTGCGGCGGCATGCCACTGCAGGGAGCAGCGCATGCTGCTGCTGGAGGGCTACGGCTGTGACTAGGGCGACTGGATTTGACGTCGCCCAAATCCAGGTCGCTGATTGGAGTGCGGACAGGTACAGCTAGGGCGGTGAGGTTGGGGCGAAGGAGCAGCGAGAGTTCATCAAGAGACGTGGTCTGGGCCCAGGAGAGGTGTGAGTTTGGGGCCCAGAAGAGGCGAGGGTCCAAGGGCAGCACGGGCCAGCCCACACTGCAATATGTCTGTGTGCTAGGTCCGTGAGGCAGAGTTGGTCTCCAGTCATCTTGGTTAATCCTTGCCACTGGACCAAGACTTAGCTCTATCGAGCCCGTGTGGTGGCTGGTGTGTAACGGCCACCACACATTAAAAAAAATCCACGCACAGGCATCTTCCACCCTTCAGCAATTTGGGACCTGGAATATTATGTCCTTCATTGAAACACCTGTGAACTCATTGTTTTTTGACGTGGAAGCAAGTCATCCTCGTTTCGAGGGACTGCCTATGATGATGATACTGGTTCCTGTCATCAGGCCATCGCAACACGACAAGGAAGGCTGCCATTCAATTACACTCATTTTAACTACTTGCAGGCCAGACCTTAAGGCTTGCACTTCAACCCTCTTTTTCCAAGGCCAAACATAGTGGAATGCCACCCCTGAGATGACATGGTAATCAGTTACATTGCAGTTCATTAAATGTTTTTTCCCATGTTCCATTCCTCATGTAACGCTCTTCTGACTATCAGTTGTAGTGATGCGCCATTTCTTTACATCTTCTAACTCTCGCTTATTCAGCCTGACATAATCCCATACCATCTGCCCAGTCACAATATGTGCATGAATATATTCCGCATTAAATACTCTCAAGACTCTTGGGGGGCCATCTCCACTAAGCCTTTACCATCTTTTGTTATTCATTGCTGCTTCCCTTACCACACCTTCCCTTCAACAGAGTCATATGGAGAAACATATGTGAACTCTTTCTGTGCAGATTAGGTCCATCACATTACTCTTTATGTGTTGTTAGGGTTATTCGATCTGTCAGATTTATTACATCTCTCCGAATAGAGTTATGTCCGTGACAACTACAAAGCATGCTGGGTTCAGGTATTTTGTGATTAAGCACAACAGATTTTATTAAATAATTTCCTTGCAGTACAAAGAAATAAAACTTAACAAGGCGATAGTGACAGTCTATTCATTGAAACCTCAGCGGAAGGCCACTGAGTCACTGCAGCACTTGTCTCTTGCTGTGTTCTATTGACCGTAGTCCTTCCTCAGTTTGGTCTGTAATCACGCTGCCCCTAAAGTCGAATAGCTGTAGCTTTATACCCTTTTCCTCCTATACAAATGTTGAATCTGCAGCTGTCTCAGGCTTACAATAGATCATTCTAAGTCTGTGCCTCTGATCTTCTATGTTATATCTAGTGCCGCCCTGAGAACTTTTAGAAGGACTGTGTCACAGAATTAATGAGCTTGGCTGTACAAAATGTGACATGCTGCATACTTTTTGGTTATTGATAATTATTTGGCCTTGGCCATTGTGGTTCTAAATGGAGGTGTTTCAGCAAGGTCAAAAAAAAGTTTCCATCAGCTTAGACACATTTTGTTCGCTTTCATCACATACCAATTAAACATGAGCATAATCAGTAATCTAAACCAACATCCAGCAAACTTTTTTCTAGCAGTCCCATTCATAATGCTGCAGCATCTGCATGATACCCGCGATGTGAAGCGCTGCAGCATTCTGAGCCCTTCTCGCTGCCGCCCGACTCACAGCCAGCTCAGACCTGCTTTTTGCCAGTGGTCCTTCTGGCCGGCGGCAGGTCGATCTGAGGCCATCATCCCTGACCAAAATGGGCGATTTCCAGCATCCGGCATGGACGGGCGGCATATAGTCACGCCGGCGGAACCCTCCACGACCAATCTCCCGCAGAGCGGAACGTGGACGGCTGATGGGCGGTTCCGGAGGAATTGCCCCCAAAAAATACATTTTCAACGGAACCTTTGCAGGTGCAACTCCCACCAATTTCAGCCCCTTTAAATATAATCCAGGTTGAACGTCCAAAATCCGGAATATTCCGTGATCCGGACACCGGGTCAATCTGTGGCGGGGTCGCCAGGATACCGGAAAATGTTCCGAAATCCGGACTCCCTCTCCGCGGCAGCCCAACCTCCGCCCTCGACCTGCTGCCCGACACCCCTCCCCTCCCCTACCTACCTCGGCCCAGGCAATGACATTCCAAAATCTGGAAATATCTGGAACGGTCTCAGTCCCAAGGTTTCCGGATTTCGGACGTCACACTTGTATGTTAGGGTATATACATACACGAGTTATTTTTACAATTTTTTCTTATAACCTCTATTTGAAAACAGTTCAGTTTTTTAGTCCATTTTCATATAACTTTATGAGCAAACTTTAATGTGTAAAAATGTGCTTCAGTGATAAACACATTGGCCCCAAGTTTCCACACGCGGCGAAAAAGGCGCCCCTCAGAGCTGGGCGCCTGTTTTTCGTGCCGAAAACAGCGCCTGAAAAAAAACGCAGTATTCAAGGAGCTCGATGTCTGCTTGGCGCGGCACACAGGGGGCGGAGCCTACCACTCGCGCCGATTTTGTAAGTAGGAGGGGGCGGGTATAATTTAAATGAGGCTTCTTGGTGCCGGCAACCCTGCGCGTGCGAGTTGGAGCGTTCACGCACGCGCAGTCTGAAGTAAACATTGGCACTCGGCCATTTTTAAAAGTGCTGCAGAAAAAGTGAAGATTTGTTTCTTGGACCCCTGCAAAGGCTTGTATTTTAATTTTCTTGATATTTCTGTGTGTGAGGGAGTGCTTTTAGCAGCACTGCTGAATAAATCACCTGCTGAAATCAGTGAGTTCAGCTTTTCACTGCTAAACTTGCAGAACCGGTGCCTGCAAATTAAGGACTGTGTTTGAAGAAATAAAAGTGCCAATTCAACTTTGCAATGGATCAACTTCCACCAAGAACAAAGAATTTCTTGCATGAGGAAGCAAACCATTGCATAATATGTGGTGCACCCATTCTGCAAATTTAAATATAAAGATGTCGATGTGGCTGCCTCTCCCTGTCCAAATGGCCTCAGTCAGTCCCCCTCACAGCTCGAAGACTGCTGCTGCTCCCGACCAGCCACTGACGCCGCTGCAATCCCATGGCCGAATGGCCTCAAGTCCGTCCGGGTGCTGCATCTTCGCGGGGAATGAAGGCCTGCCTCAAGCACCAAGGCTGCTTGCTGCCTGCCCCCGAGACCGACGCCACACCGCTGCCTCAAGCACTGAAGCTCAGCACCAAGGCTGCTTGCTGCCTGCCCCCGAGACCGACGCCACACCGCTGCCTGAAAGGCCTGCCTGAAGCACTTTCACACAGGTAGGAAGATGGTTTATTTAATCTTTTCTTTGCTTATAAATTTTTATTCAGGTTGGATTTATTTGTATAATATTTGTATAAGTATAACTAAGGATTGATTGTAGAATTTAATGACTTCCCTTCCCTCCCCCCCCCCCCCCCCACCTCGTTCCCGACGCCTAATTTGTAACCTGCACCTGATTTTTTAATGTGCAGACAAGGTTTTTTCAAGCGTACAAAAATCTTCACTTGCTCCATTCTAAGTTAGTTTGGAGTACGTTTTCACTGTGGAAACTTTCAAATCAGGCGTCAGTGGCCGGATACGCCCCCTTTTGAAAAAAAAATTCAGTTCCAAAGTGAAACTGTTCTACCTGACTAGAACTGCAGAAAACTAAATGTGGAGAATTCCGATTTCTAAGATACTCCGTTCTACACCAGTTGCTCCTAAAAATCAGGAGCAAATCATGTGGAAACTTGGGGCCATTGTGCTTTATTATTCAGATGTTGGCCATTGCAACACTTTTTTTTCTTGTGTCACTGACCTGTTTTTGTGCTTTCTCTCTGTTTGTGTAGCAAGAAGCCAGCACTTTGTGGTCCATCAGTATTCAGTTTAGGCAGTCAGCCCACAGCAAAAAAAATTTCAAGGAGCCATCACTTCATGGTTCACAGAATGCAAACCACTAAACAAACACTCTATGACTAAATTGTCCTGCATGTTTACTGAAGCAACAGACACAGAAGGCAACATTTCCTGTTGAAAAGGGTTTATACTGGCAGTTTTGACCTACCTAGCTATTGGGTTTCTGCTTTCTATTGACCGTGTTCTCAACAAGTACAGTCTGAACATATAATGAACAGCTGGGCAGATAATTATGGGAATTCAGCATTGCACACTAACCTGTGTTTAAGGTAGTTATTCACTTTATTTTATAAAGTTGTTATTGGGTACAAATGAGAACAAGCAAAAGGTTAAAATAACAGGGAGGATCTTGAGATAACAGAAGTTTTTATACTTGAGAAATCAGAAGTGCATAAACATTTAATTGTGAATCTTATCTGTAGAGTTGTTCAAGGTGTGTTTTGTTGAAGTTTGTTTTATCTTTCTGTTTAGCAGGTGAAGATCGCTTTGTACCTCTGCAAAGTCTGCAGCTAAAGGGCAGGTGTAGGTGGAATACTGCCGTTCCAGATATAAAGTAAATAACGTAAATTAAATGAGCCTATTCTTCCCTATCCGATCATAGCCTAAGCATCTCTAGCAATGGCTTCTCTTCCAATCCCTGCATAGTCAGCTCGAGAGTTTGAGTATTGATTATCGAAAAACAAAATGAGTATTCTAGTGAATTATAATGAACAATGCCACAAAACAGTGGCATACTTAAGGTTCCCTGTTGGAAGCAAAGTTAGTATGTATAGGGCTCAATTTTCCCCAGTTTTCTGCGCTGTTTTTGGCGCATGCCGCTTTTTCTGGTGTAAGTTTTAAAATATCCAAGTCTCCCCAAAGTTTCTGCGCCAACGTAACTCAGTTAGTTATGATTTTTTTAGGTTAGTATTTTTTTGGGGGGCGTAACCTAATGTCTGCCAGTTTTTCAGATTTAAGCAAGTTTGGCCAACTTACATTTTTCCCAGGACAGCATATGTGATCACTCCCAAAAAACCTTCTGTGGTGTGGGAAAAAAAAATCAAAAATTAAAGAATTGAATTTGGGTTCCATTTTCTCCCTTTTGACTTTGAAAAAATTAAGCTTCATGATGCATATTCTGTCTGCTTACATAGAAACATAGAAACATAGAAAATAGGTGCAGGAGTAGGCCATTCGGCCCTTCTAGCCTGCACCGCCATTCAATGAGTTCATGGCTGAACATGCAACTTCAGTACCCCATTCCTGCTTTCTCGCCATACCCCTTGATCCCCCTAGTAGTAAGGACTCCTTTTTGAATATATTTAGTGAATTGGCCTCAACAACTTTCTGTGGCAGAGAATTCCACAGGTTCACCACTCTCTGGGTGAAGAAGTTTCTCCTCATCTCGGTCCTAAATGGCTTACCCCTTATCCTTAGACTGTGACCCCTGGTTCTGGACTTCCCCAACATTGGGAACATTCTTCCTGCATCTAACCTGTCTAAACCCGTCAGAATTTTAAACGTTTCTATGAGGTCCCCTCTCATTCTTCTGAACTCCAGTGAATACAAGCCCAGTGGATCCAGTCTTTCTTGATAGGTCAGTCCCGCTTGACTCCCTCCAAAACTTTGCCTAAAACAATGGCGTCTTTCTGCGCCGATTTTTTAATGTGTGCTGGTTTTTCTTAAGTGCCCAGAAGGTTTTTTGAGAGTGGTCTCATACGCTGTCCTGGGAAAAATGTAAGTTGGCCAAACTTGCTTAAATCTGAAAAACTGGTACAGACATCAGGCTACACCCCCAAAAAAAATACTAACCTAAAAAAATCGTAACTAAATGAGCTACGCTGGCGCAGAAACTTTGGGGAAACTTGGATATTTTAATTTACGTCAAATAAAATGGCGTGCGCCAAAAAAATGGCGCAGATAACTGGGGAAAATTGAGCCTATAGACACTAACTTTGCTTCCAACAGGGAATCTGAAGTATGCCACTGATGTAGCATTGTTCATTATAACTCACTAGAATACTCATTTTGTTTCCCAATAATGTGTCCGGGTGAGGGAGCGATTCTGCTGGCCGATTCTCGAGCCCGGTGAGGAGACATTTGGTCGGTGGTGGGGTGGTACTTTGGACACAAACTAAAATTAAAGAATCGCATTAGACTTTGTTGCCCCAAATGCCTTCATTCAATGTCTAGCTTCCTCTTCTAAGCAAGCCTATTGCACATGCACAGACCAGGGTGTGGTCCATACTAGGGCGTCGACCTTGGGGAGAGAGAGAGCAAAGAAGGTTTAAGTCCATTGTCCTGCTGTTTTGAGCTTCTTGCAAAGCTACAAATTAATTATGGGGGCAATATTGACTGCCATATCTCGTGCAAGCCTTCGGCATGATGGTTCTACGGAGAAGACGATTGATTAGACATCATTGCATGAGGAACCTCTGAGCTCATAGGATGATGGGCAGGAGGTCTTACCCACATCGGGTATAGTGAGACAGGCGTTCATACCTGCACCTGAGCGATGCAGACTGTGAGAGAAGGCTGCGTTTCCGCAAAGAAGTTGTAACCGAAATCTGAGAGTTAGTGAAAGCAGACCTGCAACCTCGAAGCGTCAGGAGGATAGCTTTGTCAGTTGAAGTAAAGGTTTACAGCTGCACTTTCATGTAATGCATCTGGATCATTCCAGGCCACAACTGGGAATGTGTGCGCCATTTCTCAACATGCAACACTTATCTGCATTCGTCAGGTGACTGCTGCACTATAAGCCTGGAGGAATGACTACATAAAGTTCCCCATGACCACCCAGGCAATGTGTGACAGGGCTGTGGGCTTCTCCAGGATTGCAGGCTTCCCAAAGATACAGGGCTGCATTGATTGTACCCACATTGCCTTGTGAGCACCTTTGGAGGATTCCGAGATGTACAGGAACAGAAAAGGCTTCCACTCTGTAAATGTGCAGCTCGTGTGTGACGACATGCATTGCATCATGTCAGTTGATGCGAGATACCCTGGGAGCACCCATGATGCGTTCATCCAATGCGAGAGCGCTATATCTGCCATGGTTCAGCAGCAGCCAGAAGGGCAGAGCTGGTTGATGGGAGACAAAGGGTTAGGCCTCGCCACCTGGCTCATGATGCCACTACGCGTAACTCAGAACGCGTAACTAGTCGCACATTGCAAATCGCAGCGTAATAGAGAGGACCATAGGCATCTTGAAGCAGCATTTCTGATGCCTGAACTATTCCGGAGGCAACTTGCAATACTACCCGGAGATTGTCAGTCAGTTCACTGTTGTGTGCTGATTGCTGCATAACTTCACCCTCATGAGGCAGAAGCAGCTGGTAGTAGAAGACCATCCTGAGGTGAGAAAGGCTGATGATGAGGAGGAACGTGATGACAAGGAGGAGGAAGCCATGCAACTACCTGAGCCCGGAGCACAACGGCGGAGGAGGGCGGACCATCGTGCCCCTTTAACAATTGCTCGAGCCTTACACTAGCAGCTCATCCGTGAACGCTTTGCTGCCTGAAGGCTCAGCGACAACTATTCCAAATGGACTATGTTTACTGTTTGGACCTGTTCTGTAATGTTGTGTTGTTAATGGAACAAATAATGGAAATAATTCAGTTATAATTTAAAATATATTTTATTAAGTTTAACATTTGTACTTCACTTCAATAAAAAATATTCTTGTAGAAAACGTTAAAGTTTTCAGTTAAGATCACTTACAAACTTTTAACCTTGAAAATTTACATCATTTACAAAAAACTTTTAATTTGAGAACAATTAACAGTAACAACAGTAATAACAACAACAGCTGCGCTTGGTCTTGGTGACTCCACCCCTACCCACAGGCGGTGGTGCAGCGTTTCTCGGGTTGGTACCAAGGTTATTCTTTCGAGCATCTCTGGTAATGCACATTTCTTGATCGGGGGCGTGGGCAGACGGTACTGTGGAAGGCCCCGGCTTGGGCCTCTTCAGAGGCTGGTCTGGGGATTGGAGTGGGAGTGGCAGGTGATTCTGTCAATGGCCGCGGGGTCTGTGCGTGTTCCCTTATTGCAGCAGCTAACTCTGACATTCCCTCCCTCATGTGCCCAGACAGTGTTCCCATTTCTTGAGAGTGTTGTTGTTTCTCCCGACAGTCCCAATACCTCATCACCCATCACACTGATGGTGTCCAGGAGTGATTGCGTAATACTCTCCGCACTCATTGTCATCATCTAAACCACATCTGTTACATCCTGCACCTTAGGAGAGCGCTGTCGAGCTCTCCTTCTCCTCCTCACCCTGGGTGTGCCTCGCTGCACCCCACTGGGACCTGCAGCCTCGGATGGTGGGGCCTTGGGTGTGCCTTGCTGCATCCCACTGGGACCTGTAGCCTCGGACTGTGAGAAACCATGGAATGTCCCAACACTCATACCTCTCAGGAAACGGGCTGGCACCTGAATGGGTGGCACCTGCATCTTCTCCAGGGTGAGTACAAGAGTGGGGGTTTCATCCTCCCTCACCCATCACCCCCATGCTCTTGGTCTGGAAGGTGGGATTGGAAGATGTTCTCCTCTTCATCTTCAATTAGCCTAACATCTGTCATTAGGAAAATGCTGGAGTCCATTATTAAGGAAGCAGTAGCGGGACATTTGGTAAAGCATGATTCAATCAAGCAGAATCAGCATGGTTTTATGAAAGGGAAATCATGTTTGACAAATTTGCTGGAGTTGTTTGCGGATGTAACGAGCAGGGGGGATAAGGCACAACCAGTGGATGTGTATTTGGATTTCCAGAAGGCATTCGATAAAGTGCCACATAAAAGGTTACTGCACAAGATAGAAGCTCACGGGGTTGGGGGTAATATATTAGAAGCATAGAAACATAGAAAATAGGTGCAGGAGTAGGCCATTCGGCCCTTCGAGCCTGCACCACCATTCAATAAGATCATGGCTGATCATTCCCTCAGTACCCCTTTCCTGTTTTCTCCATACCCCTTGATCCCTTTAGCCATAAGGGCCAGATCCAACTTCCTCTTGAATATATCCAATGAACTGGCATCAACAACTCTCTGCGGCAGGGAATTCCACAGGTTAACAACTCTCTGAGTGAAGAAGTTTCTCCTCATCTTAGTACTAAATGGCCTACCCCTTATCCCAAGACTGTGTCCCCTGGTTCTGGACTTTCCCAACATCGGGAACATTCTTCCCGCATCTAACCTGTCCAGTCCCGTCAAAATCATATACGTTTCTATGAGATCTCCTCTCATCCTTCTAAACTCCAGTGTATAAAGGCCCAGTTGATCCAGTCTTTCCTCATATATCAGCCCAGCCATCCCTGAAATCAGTCTGGTGAGACTTCGCTGCACTCCCTCAATAGCAAGAACATCCTTCCTCAGATTAGGAGACCAAAACTGAACACACTATTCCAGCATGGATAGAGGATTGGCTAACTAACAGAAAATAGAGAGTCGGGATAAATGGATCATTTTCCGGTTGGCAAACAGTGACGAGTAGGATGCCGCAGAGAATCGGTGCTGTGTCCTCAACTATTTACAATCTATATTAATGACTTAGTTGAAGGGACTGAGTGTAACATAGCCAGTTTTTCTGATGATACAAAGGTGGGTTGGAAAGCAAATTCTGAGGAGGACACATAAAATCTGCAAAGGGATATCGACAGACTAAGTGAGTGGGCAAAAATTTGGCAGATGGAGTATAATGTGGGAAAATGTGAGGTTATCCACTTTGGCAGAAATAATAGAAAATCAAATTATAATTTAAATGGGGAAAAATTGCAAAGTGCTGCAGTACAGAGAGACTTGGGTGTCCTTGTGCATGAAACACAAAATGTTATTTTGCAGATACAGCAAGTAAACAGGAAGGCAAATGGAATGTTGGCCTTTATTGCAAGGGAGATAGCATATAAAAGCAGAGATGTCCTACAACTGTACAGGGTATTGGTGAGGCCACATCTGGAGTACTACGTACAGTTTTGGTCTCCGTATTTAATGAAGGATATACTTGGATTGGAGGCTGTTCAGAGAAGGTTCACTAGGTTGATTCCGGAGATGAGAGGGTTGACTTATGAGGACAGGTTGAGTAGGTTGGGCCTATACACATTGGAGTTCAGAAGAATAAGAGGTGATCTTACTGAAATATATAAGATAATGAGGAGGCTCGACCAAGGTGAATGCAGGGAGGATATTTCCATTCATCGGGGAAACTAAAACTAGGGGAAATAGTCTTGGGGCCGCCCATTTAAAACTGAGACGAGGAGAAATTTCTTCCCTGAGGGAAGAAATTCTATGGAATTCTCTGCCCTAGAGAGCTATGGAGGCTGGGGCATTGAATATATTTAAGGCGGAGATTAACAGATTTTTGAATGATAAGGGAGTAAAGGGTTATGGGGAGCGGGCAGGGAAGTGGAGCTGAGTCCATGATCAGATCAGCCATGGTCTTATTGAATGGCGGAGCAGGCTCGAGTGGCCAAACGGCCTACTCCTGCTCCTATTATGTTCAGGCTCATCCACATCTGAATCTTCTTTTGCATCGGCTTCAGGCACGTCGGGGTTGGTCTCAAGTTTTGCAAAATATAACAGAACAGACTAATGGTTACCAGCAGAGGAGGGGCAGGGTGGCATGAGCAGGCACAGCGCAGGCAGCAGGCTCATTTAAAGGACCACTATGAATGAAAGCACATTGCATCAACCAAAGTGTAGCTGACAGAGATATCCCCGTGAACCGAAGCATGGCTAGTCCGCGCAGCACTTGTCTTTTAGCAAAGCCAGACTGTGGAATTTGCAGGACTTGCCCTCTCCCTCGAGTGTGGGCCCAGCTTTTGCAGTGGTGATTGCTTTTTTCCAGGCAGGACCCATCAAAGCTGCGACACTCTCTTTTAAGTGTGTCAGTGGGTGGAGATTTGCCGGGTCTCCTCCTGTTTGAGTTCTTTCCCTTTTGTTGTGTGCCACTTTCATCTGCCAAGGTGAAAATAAAACTTTTTAGAGAGAGTGTCTTTCTGCTGGGTAAGATATATACAGATGGTCACATTTACAATTGCAATTCCAGTGAATAAATGAAAATATTATTTACACTAACTACTTGACCAAGATCCTGCCACTTTTTGCACTGGCCGCCAGACCTCAGGGTGGTCACCATTGCACAGTAATCTTTTGCAAGTTGGTTCCAGCGTTGTTTCTTTTCTTTTGGTGAAACTTTTATGTGACCTCTGCTGGTGTCCAGCTCATGCCATTTGGCCTCAATTATAGTAACTAGTGCCTCCACTTCCTCTTGTGAGAAATTCTTGGTCTTTGAGCCACGTTGCATATTGTAGCTCTGATTTTTTCCACTGAGAATGAAAGTTTTCACACAGCACTCAAAGTTCTCACAAACGTGGCTCTTTAAAAATGGCCGAATGCAGACCAGGAGGTGTACTGGACATGCGCGCCTATAGCAGTCACGTAAAAAACGTCTTTTTTTTTTTCCCGCGCATGTGCGGGGGGCGGGGGCATTGTTTTTTGGTGCAGACATTAGGCTCCACCCCCTGAAGCTAAAGGACAGGCTGCGTGATGTCAATTTCAAAAATTAGAACGGGGAAACTTGCAAGTTTTTTTTTGGAGTAGTCGGGGCCAGAAAAAACGGGCGTAACTCTTGAAATACACCAAAAAACGGCATTGGGGAAAATTGAGCCCTGTATCTGAATGCAGATTAGAGGAAACTTATTGTTTAGTAATCATTACATTTCCCTGTGGCCGTGTATTACTTAATAATTAACATTTGAAGGTTAATAAACTGTTCTGGATTTGCATGCTTATTCTTCGACATAGAAACAAAATCCAAAGTGATTCTAATTTCAGGTTTACCACAATTTTTGCGATGAGGAGAATTTAGGTATATAATATGCATATTCAAAGCACCAACCTCGTTTTATAGCTGAATAATTTTTTAATGCTTGACCTGAATATTGCTCGCTGCCCCCATTACAACTGTCTGGATTTAAATATTTTCTAAGTAGTGCCAGAGTCTTAGTGCCATTTGCCTTGAAATTTAAATTGAATAAAGAAATTCAGATTTTATTGTCATTAGAAGAGGAACTGAATCAACACTAACTAGTCTGTGAAAAAATTGCATTGTGATTATTTTTACGGTGTTCTGCGTCCCTCTGTGCATGCATGCCTGTTGGTGCACCTGATCACAGTTTGAGGGGGTGGGGGGAAGGGTAGGAACGGGGGCAGAGCCTCAAGACTATTTTGCTATTGTGCGTAGTAGCTGCAGCCTCCAGACTCAACTGACACCCTTTCCTCATCTCCCTGTGGAGAAGGTCAGGGGATGCGGGGGGAGGGGGAGAGGAACTCTGAGGCGGGGGAGAGATCAAGCAGGTTACTGAGAGGAGCGTGGTAGGTAGGGGGGGGGTGGGGGGTGTTGGGAGGGGAAGGTCAGAGAGAGTTAGCTCGGAGGCAGGGATGGCGGGAAGGTCAGAGAGGAGCTTGGCGGAGTGGGGATGGTTCGGAAACTCGGCGGGGGATAGGGGTGTTAGAGCATGGATAGAATGGGGGGGGAGGGGGATGAGAGCGAAAAAGTGGTCCAGATGGGAAGACTGATTATGTTCTTCCCCCTCTGTTAGACGTAGATCACGTTCTTCCAACTGGATGAATTGGTGAATCTCTCCTCTCAGAGCAGGTGAATGGCTGCCCCCCGGTGTGTACTCGCTGGTGTGTCAGAAGGTTGGGTACACACACGGACCCCATACACATGGCCCCTTCATTCAGAACTAAAGACATTTTTTATCACTTCCTGATGGAAAAAATAACCCATAAAACTCCAAAAAATGAACTAACCCACTAAGTAGAGTATAAGGGGCGTGAAATTGCATATCGCCCAGCGCGGAAGTCCCGCTGCACAACCTAAATTGAGGTTATCGCCCCAGAGAGGATGTGCAGTGCAATATCGGGCACTCCACATCCTCTTGGGGACGGGTATGGGGCGCTAAGCGTGCGCAAGTCCCTGATGTGATCACAGTGCCCTCCCTCCCATTAAAGGGGAGGGCAGGCTGTGAGCTCTGCAGAGGTTTTTAGGGGCCTCCACTGGGCCACCGAGGATGGGGGGCACCGTGGTTGCAGCCCAGCACCAAAGCGGAGTGCCGGGCTGCACCATCGCAGCACGGACTCCAACGCAAACACTCACGGAGGCCAGACCAGTAATTCGGCCGAAAAATAAAAATGGCCGCTCACCTCCTCTTAAATTTCACCCCTTGAGCGAAGTGTGGCGCAGTTTGTAACCTGAGAGGCTGGCACTAACATCGCCCGAGGTAGCCTCACAGGGCGCTGCCCAATTTCCGCTATGGGGTGAAAACCAGTCATTGCGCACAGCAATGTCATTGCCGGAGGCGGAGCAGCCTGGGGCGCTACTGGTTTTTCACCTCCGCTTACTCCTACGCAATTTTGCGAGAGCCGATAGTGCCCTCTTTTATCCCCCGCCCCAGGCAAAAACATATTTGGGCCCTGGAGGTGCACAGCAGGCCAGTTTCGCCCCCAAAGTCTTTTTTATTTTACCAGCCAAGGACAACTATAATTACAATTGCAGAATACTAGTGTAGGGGAACTTCACAAAGCTAACCACCACATTCTGTAGTCTGGCAAGACTGAATCAAATTTCTCATTTAAGGGTTGTCTACAGCAGGCAGGATCCAAGTACACATTCCAGACAAATTGTTTGGTGTGTCTGATCCTCCAAGGAGACCAATCAAAAATCTGGTGATGCAAATAGACTCAGTCAAAAATTGTCTCATCAAGTCTGAATGACAAAATGAGAAGAATGCGCTGTATGGCTTTTCCTCATTCTTGTTTCTGCATTTACTTGAATTGGATTTTGCTGCTATGTAGTTTTAAACAGCACCTTGTATTTAAAGAGCACCTTTGACATAGAAAATATCCCAAAGTCTTTCACAGAAGCATCATTTAAAAAAAATCAATACAGAGCCAAAGATAATACTATCAAGAAGGTGACCAAAAGCTTGGTCAATGAGGCAGGTTTCAATGCAGATCATAAAAGGAGGAGATGGAGATGCGGAGGGGTTTAGTGATTGAATTCTAAAGCGTGCCCCTCTTGACACAGAAGGCTCAGCTGCCAATAATGGCACAATGGGGGTGAGGGGAGGGGGATACAAAATGGGCTAGAGTAAGAGGAAAAGAGAAATAAAAACACAGAGAAACAGAGTGAATGTTTCAGGTCGATGAACAGGCAGTTCTGACAAAAGGTTATTGACCTGAAACATCAGCTCTGTTTCTCTTTCCACAGATGCTGCCTGATCTGCTGAGTGTGTCCAGCATTTTCTGTTTTTTATTTCAGATTTCCAGCATCTGCAATATTTTCTTTTTGTAAGAGAAAAAGAGAGTTTGGCCGGGGTGGGGGAGGGGTTGCTGTAGGACTGAAGGAGGTTAGAGATAGAATGAGGAAAGGCCATGGAGAATGACTATTTTAAATTTGAGAACTTGGGGTCTGCGAGGACACCCGTGATGGGTGAGTAGAACTTGGTGCAGAATAGAATACAGGCAGAAAAGTTTTGCATGAGCTTATGGAGGATAACATGACCACACCCTCAATGTCTTGCTGCATCATTATACATTCAAATATGAGTACATTATCACAGAATTACAACATTTCATTAATGTATGGCAACAATGTAAATAAAACTGCTTTGATATGTTTCTGGGAGACATGAAAAGGTGCTACATGCAAGATTTTTGGTTAGTTTCGCTATCCCACTATATCACGTAATGTAAATATGTTATTGTGGATGTGTACTTGACAGGATATTGCTAAGCAGAGTCAGCAATTGCAATTTTCATGCTTTTTAGATAATAACCCAGATAAACAAAACATTTTTCTTACCATCAGCATCTTTCCATTAAGTGACTTTTACCATCTTACCCATGATAAATGTGTTTTAAATTTTATAACCTCCAATTTCAGAGTTCCTCTGTGTCACCATCAGCCAGTTTCAGAGCTGCAGAGAAGCACAGAAACTCAAATGACTACTCCACAGATAGTAAGAAGCAGAAGACTGATGATAAGGATTTAGCAAACCGCTATGTGAGTAACAATCTAAATGGTGGGCAAGTCAGCATAAATATTTTTTATTATGTTTCTTTAATTGTAATTAAACCTTGAATTATTCTAAATTTTTGTCTGTAATTATATTATCTTCCCTCCCCCCCCCTCTGTATTTTTATGAATTCATTTTTCAGTTTTTAAAAACATTCACTTAAGTGGGAAAAAAATCCAAATCAAGATTGCTCCAGAAATAGGATTGTTTGAAGAGACTGGTAGTAGATTGTACCTATCTGCAAGTGAGGAGTTATGTGCTAAAGTATCATTGTGGGAAGAAAGAAATGAGCAATAGTATCAGCATTACATTGGAAAATGTAAAAACGTTCTCAGTGTTCCATTTCCTGTCCGTGCCACCCTCTGAGGCATTAGATCAGTAGTATTAAGCTGCTAGTCACATACTTTCTGTTGGACTGTTTTGTTGTGTGCAAATTTGATCTATACCTGCCTTGGTCCCAGAACAGTGAGATGGAGAAAGGGTGGCTGCTACAGTACAACGTGAAGGAGCACAGCTGTCCTTGGTGTACCAGACATAACTCCTCCTGGGTTTGCTATTTAATCTTGCATATCCCATTTCAGGCACCCATTGTACATATCGATCCTAGGTCCTGTTTATTCAGAAGCAGAATGAAGATCCTTCCCAACAATGTTCCATGTCTCAACCCAAAGCTCAGAGGAGCATCCCACACTGCAACCAGTGTGATATTTTTTCTATTTTGTAGTCCTATGTTGTGGACCCATGTCAACTCTGGAATAAAAACAAAAAATGCTGGAAATACAGAATCTGTAGAAAGAAACAGACTTGACATTTTAGGTCGATGACCTGTCATCCAAACATGTCAATTTGGGACTGGTTTGAGATTGGCCAAGCTAATTTGACCCACGATAAAATTTCCTTCTGTCTCCTGGCTGTAAGGATCCCATCGGAGTGAAAGACTAGTATCTTAAGCTGCTGTGCGCTTCCAGTTCCTCACACAAAAAGCGTTCTGTATTTCACTTATGGTCTGGCATGGCCAATGTGGAGACTGCAGCATCACTGATTAAGCTGCTCTAAAATGTTTATTGTTATATAGCTAAGTCTTAACCATGCATAGGTTGACAACCCTATTGCAATAATATTTTCATACAGCAGTCTGAATTGAGTTAAAGTTAATGTGCATTCATCATATTTAAATATAAAATGCATTTATTTGTTTGTGCATATATATAGGATAGCGATGGAGAGAAGAGTGATGACAACTTGGTGGTTGATGTCTCGAATGAGGTTTGTAGTGGTTTATTTTAGGAACGTTGAATGCAATGATTGAATTGGTATTGGTGTTGTGAAATATTAGATGAGATAAACTTAGTGAGAGGAAGTATTAAGGGGTTCAACAGCTTTGAAAGTGGATAAATCACCAGGCCCGGATGAAATGTATCCCAGGCTGTTAACAGAAGCAAAAAAGAAAATAGAGGCTCTGACCATCATTTTCCAATCTTCTCTGGCTACAGGTGCAGTGCTGGAGGACTGCTAATTTTGTACCTTTGTTTAAAAAGGGAGAAAGGGATAGACCGAATAATTACAGGCCAGTCAATCTAACCTCGGTGGTGGGAAAATTATTGGAAAAAATCCTGAGGGACAGGATAAATCTTCATTTGGAAAGACGTGGATTACTCCAGGACAATCAACATGGATTTGTCAAGGGAAGGTCGTGCCTGACTGACTTGGTTGAATTTTTCGAGGAGGAAACCAGGAGGGTCGATGAGGGCAGTGCATATGATGTAGTGTATATAGATTTTAGCAAATCTTTTGATCAGGTCCCACATGGCAGATTGGGCATGAAAGTTAATAGCCCATGGGATCCAGGGCAAAGTGGCAAGTTGGATCCAAAATTGGCTTGGAGGCAGGAAGCAGAGGGTAATGGTTGATGGGTGTTTTGTGACTGGAAGGCTGTATTCAATGGGGTTCCGCAGGGCTCGGTGCTGGGTCCCTTGCTGTTTGTAATATATATCAATGACTTGGACTTAAATGTTGGGATATGATTAAGAAGTTTGCAGATGACACTAAAATAGGTTGTGTTGTTGGTAATGAAAAAGAAAGTTGCGGACTGCAGGAAGATAATCAATGTACTGATCAGATGGGCAGAACAGTGGCAAATGGAATTCAATCCGGATAAATGTGATGTAATGCATTTTGGGAGGTCTAACAAGGCAAGGGAATACACATTAAATGGTATGACACTGAAAAGTGTAGAGGAACAAAAGGACCTTGGAGTGCAGGTCCATAGATCTCTGAAGGTAGCAGGCCAGGTAGATAGGGTGGTTAAGAAGGCAAATGAAATATTTGCCTTCATTAGTCGAGGCATAGAATTCAAGAGCAAGGAGGTTATACTTGAACTATATAAAACAATGGTTAGGCCACAGCTGGAGTACTCTCTGCAGTTCTGGTCATCACATTACAGGAAAGAGGTGATTGCACTAGAATGAGTGCAGAGGAGATTTACAAGAATGTTGCCTGGACTGGAGAATTTTGGCTATGAGGAAAGATTGGAGCTGCTAGGTCTGTTTTCTTTGGAACAGAGGAGGCTAAGGGGAGACCTGATAGTTTTATATAGATCAATGAGGGGAGTGGATAGGAAGGATGGACCTGATTCCCTTGACAGTGGGGTCAACAACTAGAGGGCATAGGTTTAAAGTAATTGGGGGGAGCTTTAGAGGAGATATGAGGGGAACTTTCTTCACCTAGAGGGTGGTGGGGTCTAGAACTCACTGCCTGAAAGGGTGGTAGAGACAGAAACCCTCACCTCATTTAAAAAAAATACTTAGATGTGCACTTAAAGTGCCATAACCTACAGGGCTACGGACCAAGAGCTGGAAAGTGGGATTAGGCTGGATAGCTCTTGGTCGGCCGGCACGAACACGATGGGCCGAAATGGCCTCCTTCCGTGCTGTAAATTTCTCTGATTCTATGATAATTAACACAGACTTTGATGCATTAAATATTGTACTGCAGAGTCTTTCTTGGTTCATTGTTGATCTATCATTCAATATTTTCAAGCATCAGTTTAAGCTCTTAGATGTTTAGTTAATTAATTTAATTTAGATTCTATCAAAATAGAAATTTAACATGAAGTTTCTAAGTGTAACTGAAGATATGATCATCTAAAATGTTCAAGGAAATTTAAATGCAAGTTGAAAATTGTGAATATTTATCTTTTTGATTTTGTGTGAGCCACCATAAAATGTCTGCGTATTATTTGTCATTAACTGTAAATGTAGAGAAAAAAATGCATATCTGGGAATGATTACAGGGCAATAATATACTGGGCATAAAAAGAGCTAGATAAAAAGTTCAGAATGGAATTAGATGTAGGTTGAGGTGATCATATATTCCATGAGATATGACAGTTCATCATACAAGGGGTGAAACATTATCTCTGGAGAGCAACAGGCCAGGATTGAATGAAGTCATGAGGACAGATAAATATTCTGGAATTGCATGATAACCTTTTGAGTATCAAGGAGTATTTCTCTGGAACCTTACTACAGGAGATGTGATCAGTGTAGAGTCCATTATGGGGTAGATTGTACACAGTCAATCAAAGGAAGAAAATAACTTGTATTTCTATATCACTTTTCCCATCCCCAGCCAATGAATTACATAATTCATTAATAACATCGCCTGACTCTGCCCCTGCCTCAGCTCATCTGCCACTAAAATCCTCACCATACCTTTGTTACCTCGAGACTTGACTATTCCAGTGCTCTCCTGGCCAGCTTCCACTCTCCATATACTTGAGCTCATCCAAAACCGCTGCTAATATCCTGATTTTCACACATCATCCCTGTGCTCATTGACCTATATTGGCTCCTGGTCCGGCAGTGCCTCAATTTTCAAATTCTCATCCTTGTTTTTATAGCTTTCATCAGAACCCTGATGAAATTTATAGCCTTAACAATATCCTTACTGAACCTCTTAATACGTGTGCACCAGAGCTAACTGATTCCCTAGCAAAGCTGTTGTAGTACAGCCATAACACAGGCATCTTCATGACAATGTGGGGTGCCTAGGGCCTAGCTATGCCCTATCCTTT
The DNA here is from genome assembly GCF_044704955.1 of Pristiophorus japonicus. Taxonomy (NCBI): domain Eukaryota; kingdom Metazoa; phylum Chordata; class Chondrichthyes; family Pristiophoridae; genus Pristiophorus; species Pristiophorus japonicus. Next base: position 115,026,786 of record NC_091977.1, on the reverse strand, counting down.
TTAAAAGAAACAGTAAATCTAATCTGACCAATTACCATCGTAGCCTTTTATTCAATCATCGTTAAAGTGATGAAGGGAGTCATCAGCAACACCTACTCACCAATAACCTACTCAGTGACAGTGTTTGGGTTCTTCCAGAACCACTGCTCTTGATCTCATTACAACCTTGATCCAGACACACAAGCTGAATGTCAGAGGGGCAGTGAAAATAGCTGCCCTCAACATCAAGGCAGCATTCAACCAAGTATGGCACCAAAATGTTCCAGCAAAACTGAGATCAATCGGGATCAAATGGAAAATCTCCCTTGATTGGATCCTACTTGATGCAAAGGAAGATAATGTGGCTGTCAGAGCCCAATCATTGCAACCACAGGACATCACTATAGGAGTTCTGCAGGGAAGTGTTTTTGGTTCAACCATCTTCAGCTGCTTCTTCAATGAACTTTCCTTCATCATAGGTCAAGCTGTGAAGTTGTTCATTGACAATTCCAGTATTCAGCATCATTCACAACTCCAACAGCTGCATCATCTTCCTTTGCATCAAGCACAACTCCAACGAGTGGAGGGTTTTCCCTTTGACACCCATTGACATCAATATTTTCTAAAGCACTTTGGTGCCATTCACAGCTTCTCTGATAAAGCAATCTATACCACCCTACAGTAGGACCTGGACAATGTTCAGGCTTGGGCTGAGAAATGACAGGTAAGACTCACCACATACATGTCAGGTAATGACCATCTGGACCTAGAAAAACCCAGCCATCTCTCCCGACCTTCAATGGCACCACCATTGTTGAATCTCCCACCATTGACATCTTGGGGGGGCTCATCACTGACCTGAAGCTTAACTGGACCAACTATATTATCACCATGGCTGCAACAACTGGGTAAAGGCTGGGTAGTCTGCAATAAGCAGCTCACCACCTGACCCTTCAAAGCCTCTCCACCATCTACGTGGCTCAAAGAAGTAGTGATGATGAAATATTTACTGCTTGAGAAGTTCAATATTATCAACGACAGCGCAGTTTACTTAATCAATTGGCACTGTCACCAGACTCAATACCTATTCCTCCATCTCTGGCATACTATGGCTGCAATATGTACAATCTACAGGATGCACTGCAGCATCTCATCCATGGTTACTTTGATAGGACCTCCCTCCATTGTAACATCTACCATCAAGAAAGAAAAGCAGCAAACTTCACCAGTGTTGATGTTCGACTTTCATACATGGAGTTAACTAATTTGATTTAATATTTCCACTCATAGGGGAAACTAAACTGGGGGACATAGTCTCAGAATAAGGGGCAGCCCATTTAAAACTGAGATGAGGAATTTCTTCTCTCAGACAGTTGTAAATCTATGGACTTCTCTGCCCCAGAGAGCTGTGGAGGCTGGGTCATTGAATATTTTTAAGGCGGAGATAGACAGATTTTTGAATAAGGATATGCGGAGTGGGCAGGGAAGTGGAGTTGAGTCCATGATCAGATCAGCCATGATCTTATTAAATGGCGGAGCAGGCTCGAGGGGTCATGTGGCCTACTCCTGCTCCTATTTCTCAGGTTCTTACAATCACTGCATGCACATTGAGAAATAATTTGCATCTGATTAGTAGAATGTAATATGGCCAGTTTATATTATAAATTGTTACTTGTAAGTATAGATCTGTCTTATTTTTCATATTTTGGAATGCTGCTCACGCCAAAATGTTGTGTTCCTTGTTTCAGGATCCCACTTCACCACGTGGTAGTCCACCCCACTCACCACGGGAAAATGGCTTAGATAAATCTCGCCTGTTAAAAAAGGATGCACCTATAAGCCCAGCTTCCATTGCTTCCTCCAGTAGTACTCCTTCTTCAAAGTCCAAAGAAATGAGTCTTGTGAGTATTGTGTATACATTTCTGTCTGAACTCTTCAATTAGAAATCATTATTTGGTGCATTTCGACTTCCAGAAGGCATTTGACAAGGTGCCACATAAAAGGTTACTGCACAAGATAAAATTTCATGGGGTTGGGAGTAATATATTAGTATGGATAGAGGATTGGCTAACTAACAGAAAACAGAGAGTCGGGATAAATGGGTCATCCTCTGATTGGCAATCAGTAACTAGTGGGGTGCAGCAGGGATCAGCGCTGGGATCCCAACTATTTACAATCTATATTAACGACTTGGAAGAAAGGACCGAGTGTAACGTAGCCAAGTTTGCTGACGATACAAAGATGGGAGGAAAAGCAATGTGTGAAGAGGATACAAAAAATCTGCAAAAGGACATAGACAGGCTAAGTGAGTGGGCAAAAATTTGGCGGATGAAGTATAATGTTGGAAAGTGTGAGGTCATGCACTTTGGCAGAAAAAAAATCAAAGAGCAAGTTATTATTTAAATGGAGAAAGATTGCAAAGTGCTGCAGTACAGCGGGACCTGGGGGTATTTGTGCATGAAACACAAAAGGATAGTATGCAGGTACAGCAAGTGATCAGGAAGGCAAATGGAATCTTGGCCTTTATTGCAAAGGGGAGGGAGTATAAAAGCAGGGAAGTCTTGCTACAGCTATACAGGGTAATGGTGAGGCCACACCTGGAATACTGCGTGCAGTTTTAGTTTCCATATTTACGAAAGGATATACTTGCTTTGGAGGCAGTTCAGAGAAGATTCACTAAGTTGAATCCAGAGATGAGGGAGTTGACTTATGAGGAAAGGTTGAGTAGGTTGGGCCTCTACTCATTGGAATTCAGAAAAATGATTGGTGATCTTATCGAAACGTATAAGATTATGAGGGGGCTTGACAAGGTGGATGCAGAGAGGATGTTTCCACTGATGGGGGAGACTAGAACTAGAGGGCATGATCTTAGAATAAGGCGCCGTCCATTTAAAACTGTGATGAGGAGAAATTTCTTCTGAGGGTTGTAAATCTGTGGAATTCGCTGCCTCGGAGAGCTGTGGAAGCTGGGACATTGAATAAATTTAAGACAGAAATGGACAGTTTCTTAAACAATAAGGGGTTATGGGGAGCGGGCAGGGAAGTGGAGCTGAGTCCATGATCAGATCAGCCATGATCTTATTGAATGGCGGAGCAGGCTTGAGGGGCCGTATGACCTACTCCTGTTCCTTATTCTTATATTCTTATGTTCTTATTAGTGCCAACAGAGGCACATTCTAATTCAGTAAAAGTATATTTTTCACTCCAGCCCTCTTGGCAATTAGGTTAGTCATACTCTAATGTTTATCTTAAAATGCTCCCTGCTCCTGCTAAATGGCATAGAACCATGTGGTAAAAGGGGTTAATGAACTTCACTATCAAGTCAAATAGATAATCTTTGGCAAAAAAGCTGCAAATCTGAACCAGAACGAGAAAATGATAGAGAAACTTGGGTCACTCGGTATCTGTGGAAAGAACAAGCTGATGTTTCAGGTGTGTTGACCTTTCATTAGAAAATCTCAAATGATTTGAAACCCAGGTCTCTGCACCTTATCCATTTAAAGTATAGCATGCTTTGCAAGTCTGTCATTAACTCAGGCTGGAAAGTACTTGAACTCTTTTTTTAATTATATCTATTAATTTTTTTAAGAAACAAATAATTTGGCATTGTTCTCAACTGAAGTTGTTGATCTCAGGAAAGTTACAGTTGATGACATTACTAATATTTTAGATTGGTTGTTGGTTATAATCACTGTCATCACAATGCTAATTTATAGTGAGTGAATGTTTGTAGTATCATTTTGGAGTTGCAGCATCGACAAGGTAGCTTTCTGCTTATTTACAGAATGAGAAATCAACTACTCCAGTGTCAAAGTCCAACACTCCAACTCCTCGATCAGATGCTCCAACTCCAGGAAGTAATTCCACTCCAGGATTGAGGCCTGTTCCTGGCAAACCACCAGGAATTGATCCATTAGGTAGCTAAATGATTCACTATAAACAGTTGTCTTTGTATAGCTTTATAATATTACCTTTGCTGTTGGCATGAATTCCTGTTTTAATGCTGCAAGAATACATTTTCCATTTCATGGGTTTAGAGTTGCAAACAATCACCAATTTTTACATGGAAAAATTCCTTACCGGATGCAAACCACAAAAAGTAGCATTATATAGCGCTTTACTTTTTTCCCCTCCTCTGGATTTCGCAGATTGAAAGATGACCTGTCCAGCTGAGGTGAAGTAAAGGCATTTGCAGGTACTTGGGGCCCAAATTTCCCCATGAGTTGCACTTTTTTTTGATGTAACTTGATTTATCTGGTGTATCTTTTTAATTTGCGCCAGTGTAAGTGAGTTAGTTAGGTTTTTTGTTGTCAGGTTTTTTTTTTCAAAAGGGGGTGTTCCCAGCCACTTGCACCATTTATGCCAATTTGGCCAAAAAAAAGTTGTAGTAAACTAACTTAGGGCAGTGTATGTGTCCACTTTTGTCTGCACAGAAAGACCTTACTTACAGTTAAGGAATCAGTGCAAGTAACTACATTTAAAGCACCACCAAGCACGAAACAAAGCACAAGCAATAATAACCATTCAATAAAAACTAAAGAACTGAAGTAAATAATTAAATTAACAAATAAAGAGCTGAAGTAAATCCTACCTTCAACTAAACTCAGCACGGCTGGCCGTGCGGAAGTTCCTTCGTCCTGGGATAGGGGAGGGAGAACGCGGCTGCCGCCCCACTGACTTTCAACCCTTTTCGGGTGGGAATTTTTTCCCTTTTTGCCCATTTTCCCTTTTTCCCCACTGACATCTTCAAAGAGCTTCACACACACATTATTTGTAATACAACCTAACTGCATGTTGCTGGTTATTTATTGATGCACAGGATGGGGATATAGGTTAAACACATGGCTGTCACTGTATATGTGCTTCTTTAACATGACAAGACTGCCACCCAACCAAACGAACGCAAAGCCAGCCCAGCATGGCAAGCGACGTCGCTACACGACAAGCTATCCTCGGTCCAAACCACTAGACTGCAGCCAAAGACGACCAACCTCTTTCCTCCCCCCGCCCCTTCTCTCTCTCACCCCGATCAAAACTCAGTCGCACCAACCTGTTTCTTGCAGCCCTCAGCGGCCGGCCTGTGTGGCAGACCATTCGGCCTGGGATAGGGGCTGGATGCGTTCTGCAGGCATCATCATCACAATCATGGGGCGGAGCTACTGCGCATGCGCGCAGCTGCTGGCACTGTTTTCGGCGCAGGGCTGTAGCTCCGCCTCCCCCACTGATTGCCACACCACGCCAAGCCCTAGGACGGTCCACGGAGCGGGGAGAATAAGGAGCTACATTTTCGGCGCCATTTTAAAAGCAGAAAGTCGCCGCATCTCTGGTAAGTGCGCCGGAAAAAGGGGTTGGGGAAATTTGGGCCCTTGGAGCTTACTGTCACTGATGGCAGACTTTGATAATTTACAGGCTTGAGGACTCCTATGGCAGTGCCGTGCCCTTATCCTGCTCCTTTTGGAATAGTGCCCCATGCTGGTATGAATGGAGACCTAACGAGCCCAGGGGCCTATGCAGGTTTACATAATATCTCCCCTCAGATGAGTGCAGCAGCAGCTGCTGCTGCAGCAGTAGCTGCTTACGGCCGTTCTCCAGTGGTGAGTGAATTAAGCAGGCTTTTAACCCTAATTTGACTTAAGCTATTTTCTTTCATTCAAATAAGCAGTCTTATTGATAAAATTTGAGCCAGGAAAATAGTTTAATGTGTGCCTGTAGATATTGCTGTTGTAATTAGAGAAAGGCAGAAATAGTTGGCAGTTAAAGCTTTTTGAATGAATGCTTAGAAATACTTTATAAAAAAAAAAAATTGGTTTAATGGTTTATACAATTCAAAAATGATTCAATTCTGGCAATTTTTAGGTTGGATTTGATCCACATCACATACGTGTACCTGGGATTCCACCAAACCTCAGTGGCATTCCTGGAGGAAAACCGTAAGTCTATCATTCTGCTTGTCAAAAATAAGACATGAGAAAAATAATTGAAAGTTTTGGGAAGGAAGAGGTAATATGAGTAAATTTTGTGATTCTCTGAGAACAGTGGTTCTCAAACATGATGATCTGAAAGGGTAGTGGAAGCAGATTCAATAGTAACTTTCAATGGGGAATTGTATAAATACTTGAAGGGAAAACATTTACAGGGCTATGGGGAGAGAGCGGGGGATTGGGACTAGTTGAATAGCCCTACCAAAGAGCCGGCAGCGGCACGATGGCCCAAATGGCCTCATTCTGTGCTATATTATTCAATGATGGTGGAGATACATGTCATGCTTTCTGTCATGAAAGGTGCATTGTCAGAAAATGCATTGAGCACTGATACTTTTCCACGTGTAATTTGAGTTTAATTTTCAAACTGGATTTGCTTGATTTGTAGATTGGTTTTTAACAAGGAAGAATGAAATATATTTAAACTCATTTGTACCACTTCAGATCTGTGGGGACAGGGCACAGTCGGGGGTGGGGTGGGTGGTGGCAGGGATGGTAGGGAGAGTGTACCGACTGTACTGGGATTCAACTCGCCTTTTGTTTCTTCAGAGAAGTTAACACGTGGCGCCCGCAGTTCGAGTCGCGGACTGTCACTCTCCGCTCAGACACGTTGCAGCGCTGGGGGCCTGGCCACAGAAGCCGCCTTCTGTCACTCCATCTGACCAGCGGCCTGACCTGCCGTGCCCTACCCTCCGCTGCCTGTCCGACTGGCTGCCTGTACCCGACTGCTGCAACCAGCCCCAGCCAGGCATCCCTCAACCAGATCCTGGGGATGACATCACTTAGCAATCACACGGTCATTAGGGAGATGAGCTGCAGTCTTCTAAAAGGCAAATAAGTCGATGGAGTAAAGGATAACGCAAATGTTTATTGCAAAAAGGAAGAAGATAGTGTCACAAAATGCAACTCTCAAACTTTTTTTTCATTGATAATCTAACTTTCACATTATTTCATGGACCCCCTGGCAAGTCTCTGCCGACCCCAGTTTGAGAACCATTGTCCTAGATTTCCACATCCCTCATGGTGATATTGGCCTGTTTAGGTGCTGTACGTTAGGAAATCAAAATGAGCAAAGGTGCACCGCTGATGCCACTGCACGGTCATGGCTGTGCAGTGCCTTTGGTGTGAAACCATTGTTTGGTGGTGGTTTTGCTGCTGGTGCTTTCCAAATCTGGGAGATACTGGATGTGTTGCCAGCATGGTACCAAGGTTAGAACATAAAGAGGAATCTTTACTTAGAATTCTATTGAATGGCATATATTTGAGTTACCTGGTGTGGCCATCATACTGTGTACTTGAAGTTACCATTTTGATCATGCTAAATATTAATGCCATCTTTACATGTTAGGCATATTGGGGTGGAAATCTCTGCGCAGTGTAGCGCAGAGAGGACATATGGAACATTTAAATAGCTGGCTGGCTGGCTGGCATGATCAGTCCTTCCACCACGTTAACAGCAGATGCTTGTTGTATAACAGGTGAGGAAACTGAGACTTTGGGACAACTGCTGCTGGAAGGCATTAACTGGAGGCTGGGTAGGAGACCATGCATATCTCGGCTACCATGATTTATCTTTATAATCATTCATGGGATGTGGGCGTCTCTGGAAAGGTCAGCATTTATTGCCCATCCCTAATACCTCAGGACAGTTAAGAGACAACTGCATACCTGTGAGTCTGGGGTCGCATATAGGCCAGAAGGACATTCCCTAAAGGACATTTGTGAACCAGATGGGTTTTTATGACAATCTGCTAGTTTCATGGTCACCATTACTGATGCTAGCTTTTTATTCCAAATTTAATTAATTAACTGAATTTAAATACCCCAGTGCTGTGGTGGGATTTGAACTCACATCTCTGGATCATTCGTCCAGGCCTCTGGATTACTAGCCCAGTAACATAACCACTATGCTACTGTCCCAGTAATTGTGCCCAGATTGTAATGCTGCTGAAGTTCTGCACCTCTCAATTGGTCAAACTGCTGTTAAGTAGAGAATGCTACAGTCAGGAGGATGGTGGCACGGCACTTGTACCCCTTGTGGTGAGTTGTACTACTCATCATGTTGCTTGTGAGGTGCTCTTGGTAACTGGTGTCCACCTAACGAGGATGTAAACCTGCACTTGTCAGTTGTTGGATGACCAATTAGTGACTGTCTTCCTTGGGGGATAGGTGAGGGAGGTACAGTGGGGTCAAAGTAGTTCCAAAGTGAAACTTCAATATATAAACCAGATGGGTACACAGTACTCTAAGGCCCTGCTAATGAGTAACCCATGTAGCCTGGCTCACTAATTCAACGTGGAGGGGTACACCTGTCACTGGGGGCCAGGATTCTTCCCATTCAGCTCCAGATGACTCCGCAAAGCAATACTTCAATGGGTAGAGTGGTCCCTGGTAACAAACGGCAGGAAGTAGCTCTTGGAAACCACCAACTGTGTGCTGTTAGCTAGTTAAATTCCAGCAGTACCTTGTTCACATTTGGTGGTCCCTCAGCTTTAGCTCTGCTGACCTGAGCCCTACCTCTCTGGACTTGGGTAAGTGGAATGTGTTCCTTTAGGGACAGAGATGCACACTCTGCTAAGCAAACAGAAAACCCACAAGTGAATGTAGTTTTCTTCAGAGCTTGACTTGGAAATTTTTTTTTTAAATGATGGTTTCTGCACCTGTTGGACAACACACTGACCAATAAAAATGAAAAGCCTACCTCAAACGTTTTGATTCTGGCTTTAACATTCTGAACAGGTTATGTTATAACTACATTTGAGTTCATGCTATGCTAATGTATTAAAGAGCTTTGGCTTTATTGCAACATTTTTGTAATAAAAACAGAGCAGCAGAAATAATATGCCAACTGATGTAGAAATTTGCTAATCAGCGCTTTCCTTTGTTAATAGTGCTTATTCATTTCATGTAAGTGCTGACGGACAGATGCAACCTGTGCCTTTCCCTCCTGATGCCCTGATTGGACCGGGAATTCCAAGACATGCTAGGCAAATGAACTCTCTGAGCCATGGTGAGGTTGTGTGTGCCGTGACCATCAGCAATCCTACAAGACATGTGTACACTGGTGGGAAAGGATGTGTGAAGGTCTGGGATATTAGTCACCCTGGGAACAAGAGCCCAGTCTCTCAGCTGGACTGCCTGGTAAGAGGATTGGCAGGAAAATAAAATAACATACTTGGGTGAAAGAGGAATTTGGAAATGTGTGCTTTGCTTACATATAGATATATATGTCATTCAGGAGAGGGAAGCTATTTCTTCAGTGAAAATTACATTTTGTTCATTGTGTAATGTTTGTTGGACTGGAGTACAAAATGCTTGAACGTTGCATGTATAAAATGTCAGATAGCCAAGTGGTGAAGGATAGAGTTCTAGAGCCCAGTCTTTAGTTACTTACATGTCATTATTCACTAAGATGCACATTACATACTGTGCTTCCCCAAGATAAGCTTGAAACCCTTCCCCAGCCTACTCTCATATATATGAGAGCAAGAGTCCCCAATTAATTGCCACCACCTGTATCCAATTGCTATACATCACTTAAGTACAATTAACCACATTTAGTAATAGCACACAAGTAATATTCAAATTGCCTGTTGTACTAAATTGCTTGCATTTTCAATATTAAAAATCACTAGGGAAACTAGGGCAGAAATAAAATCCCAATATACAGATTAATGTATACTTTTATGGAAAAGTCATCAAAAATGTTCACAATTTTTGTCTAAAGTGATTTGCTAAACTTGAGTTTTGTGAAGACAAATCAAACTTCCTGTTATAATATGCATTTTGACAGTGAAGACTAGCATGATTGCGAAATTCTATCTGTGCCTCTAATTCACTGTTGATAATATACATCATTACCTCCCAGTAATAAACTTGATTATCATTCTGCAAATCCTTCGTTGTGGTCATCAACAGTGCAGCACAGGTGTCTACCATGGATCGGGAAAAAAATCCATCATGTCAAAACATCCCCTGACAATTGCCAGAGATTTTGTCATTTACTGCATGTGGTATGATTTGCAGCCTTAGTCCCTCAATTTATATAAAAAGTCCCAGAGGCAGTGATAATGGTGGTATTTGGTTATCAGTCACTTTCTGCAACAAATCACTAGTCCAGAGCATGGCATCTGCTGCGGACATAAATGGAATAACTCTCCACCCTCCAGTGAGCAACTCTATATTTTTACTTGGATAATGTCTATTTGCATGCACTTTCAGTGCTATAATGCACCCCAGGTACTCTGAATCCATGTTCCTAAATTTCATGAGGCTGCCTCATTGGACAAGAACGCTCCTGCCAGAAAAACACACCCTACCTCCTTCAGACAGCTTCTATCAATTCAACTAAAGTGGGATATTTTTTTACCTGAATCCTTGGCAGGCTAACAACTGACCAACATAAATAATACTTCCTACTGATTTTGTGTGCTTTATTATTTTAAATTAAGTTGTGTGAGCAAAGTGAGGGTCAACTTGGCAATTTTGAAATTTTATTCTAGTATCAGCTATGGTTCAGTTGTAGCACTGTTCAATCTGAGTCGGATGGTTTTGGCTTCAATCCAGTCCAGAGACTTGAGCACATTATCTTGGGTGACATTTCAGTGCAGTACTATGGGAGCTCTACAGCATTGGAAGTTTTTTCGGATGAGATGTTAAACCAAGGTATCACCTGCCCCACCTGCCCTTTCAGGTGGATGTAAAAGATCCCATGACACTTTTTGAAAAATATGGGAGTTTCCCTGGTGTCCTGCCCAACATTTATACCTCAACCACCAACAAAAATTGATTTATCTGGTAATTTATCTCATTGCTGTTTGTGGAACCTTGTGGGCAAATTGGCTGTTGTCCTTCCCCACTTTATAATAGTGACTATATTCTGAAGTATTTAATTGTCTATGAAGTGCTTTGGGACTTTGAAAGGTGCTGTATAAATGCAGGTTCTTTTCTTCCTTGATAAATTATCCCCTGCTGGCCTAATTATCTATGTTTCTGATAGGGTGATTGGCTTGCTCCCAAACAGCCTGCCAGTGCCTTCCAGTAGCTAGTTGACTGGCTCTTTGGCAGTTGCTCAGATCAGAAACTAAGCTGATTTGGGTTCACATCTATGCCCCTCATACTTCATGGCTTTGAACATTCATACTTAAAAGCTCAGTGTCACATACCCCTTGCCTAGTTTGACGGACAGTTACAGCAGGTTGCTGAAAGCAAGTTGTGCTTTTTTATTCCCTCTTTTACAATGCTGCAAGATGCATTGTTATACTGAGAGTGAAATTTCTTTCAGCAACTAAAAAATTGTACTTTTTTTTGTAGTATATTTAGTTACAATTTCAGTACTTGTTCCTGTTTGTTTTAACTACAGTAACCATATTTATGAATCATCAATTATATAAAGTTAGCCATTTAAAATCTTCTCCATTTTCTGTGTATCACAGTTTATTTAACAGCAAAGCAAATGTGCAATTTACTAAAAGTCATTATGAATACTCTTTTCCCACTCCCAACACTCCCTTTTTGCATAATTCCTGCTTACAAAGACCTTTGGAAAATTCTGGTTTGTGCTATTGCCTCTCCAGTCATCACCATTTGTTTTCTGGGCTGCATATTATATAGGCCTGATAACTTTTCTACTTTTAGTACCATTATTATTTTTTAATACAGTTTCATAGTGCTCTTCCACATTCTTCTCAGGTATTATTACAATTGCATTTTCTTGTCTTCTATAAAAGCTCAGGCAAAGTACTTATTAAGCATCTCCTCCATTCCCTCGTTCACAAGTACAGGATGGTCTCCTTTGTCTTTAAGTGGCCACCTCTTCTTTGACTATCATTTTATTTCTTGTGTGCTAATGAAATCTCATCTGCTGCTGTTTTGTGAGAGCAGCTGCCATTATTACTTGAGCTTTGTATAAGCAAGCAGTAGATCCAGTTTCAGTGCCAAAAAACATTAGGATACAGCATTAGGGAGTGGAAGATGTTTAGCCTCAACATTAGTCCCCACGTGACACATTTGGTGCTGCTGTATTTATCATCTAATATCAAGTAGTTAATTGGGTGCAAGTTAAATGCTAGAACTTAATCTTGAGATTTGGGTGTTCAATTTGAACGATTTATGCACCTACTCAAATTGCTCCATGTAGATTACAGTCATGTAAACTGCTCTTGGGTATTAGCTGCTGGGTATTTATCATGTTACTATAGATCTCAATACTGTGACTGTAACAAGTTTATCCATGAGCTGTAGATGTTTAAGTGAAGCTATCAGGAAGGATATTCTGTTTTTCAAAAGTTCTGAAAGGATAGAAAAATGGAATAAACATTCATATTGGCCTGGATTTTGCGGTCGGTGTTATTATCTATGGCATCTGAATAACATGCACCCTTACCTGATGAGGACCCTTCTCGTAAACATGCTAGTAGATGCTGCATACTAGAGGGCAGCGTAATAGCCCATAGATCCCAGGGGTCGAGTGTGTGCAGAAGCGTACCTGGGATTACATGGACCAGTGCTCCAATCAGCAAATAGAAGCAATATGTATTTGTAGAATTGATCTTTGAAGCTTTCTCAGAAAGAATAAAAGGAAATAAAAACAGGAAACTAATAAATAAATCCAATGAAAAGAGGAGGTAGATTCCAACAATTTAATGGCACTCAGGAGAATCACGGTGAAATTTAGTTAATTTAACATCTGCTACATTCCCATTTGTCAATTTGTGCTAATATTCCACACTTTCCACATTTTCTCCGTGCGCCATCCCAAATAAGACACTCTGTTTCTACAACCTTATACGTTCCTGGATGTCATCTAATTGCAAAAACATTTTTTTTTAAATTCCAATACGTAATAAAGTATCAGATGAGAAATGTTTTATTGACCGGTTACCCCTTATACTGTAAAAACAGGCTCTGCGCCTGTTTGCATCAGCCGTAAAAATTTCAGGCGTAATTGCTGGGCCGTTGGAACGCGGCGCTAGGATTTCCTCGTCGGTGTGGATCATCTGGTGCATGCACCGTCTATTTGAAAGGCGGTCTGATGGAGTATGCCATCCTACCCACTGCAAATTCTGGCCCAATGTGAAACTCCTAACTTCAGATTGTAATTCTGATTACATGTTTGATTGCACTGGGTGTGTAAGTTAATTACAAAATTGTTTAAAAACAAAATTCCAATGCATTATACTTTCTGGAAAAATCTTAAGTAGAAATAGTTAAAATAGATTAAATCACTTATTTATTCTGGCGCCATATTTTATTTGTCTTTTTCATGTAAGCAATTGCTTAATGGCTTTTATCTCAACAGAACAGAGACAATTACATCCGATCATGCAAGTTGCTTCCTGATGGTCGCACGCTGATTGTTGGTGGTGAAGCCAGCACGTTATCTATTTGGGACCTGGCAGCCCCAACTCCACGTATAAAGGCAGAATTGACATCCTCTGCTCCTGCCTGCTATGCTTTGGCTATCAGCCCTGACTCCAAGGTCTGTTTCTCCTGCTGTAGTGATGGTAATATCGCTGTCTGGGATCTGCACAATCAGACATTAGTCAGGTAAGAATTGGTTATCTTCCAGAAAACTTGAATACTGCTGCTTATAATTTGTGATGTGTATGTTTGAAAAGTCAGAGGCAGAAGGTTCATTGTAATAAAAAAAACACCTTTAAATGCACAATGCAGTTTTAACCTGTTTTGAAGTAAATGCTTAAAGTGTCAGCATGTCTCAGTGGGTAGCAGTATCACCCCTCGAGTCTGAAGGTTATGGATTCCAGCTTCACTACAGACTTGAGCACATAATTTAGGCTAGCACTTTAGTTCTGCATTGTCGGATGTGCTGTTTTCCAGAATTAGATGTTTTCCAGTGGACCTAAAGGATTCCATTCACTATTTTGAATTAGAACAGGGATTTCTCCCAGTACCTAGCTAACATTTTTCCCTCAACCAACACTGTGAAAATCAGATTGTTTGATTTTTCGTCTCATTTGCCTTTTCTAGGATCTTGTGTGCAAATTGGCTGCTGTACAAGAGTGACCATACTTCCAAAATAATTCATTGGTTGTGCAGCATTTCTGGATATCATGAGAATGTGATAGGTGCTATATAAATACAATTTCTTCCATTTCAAGGATGCGCACTTAATTAGGATTTTTTATATAAACCATCTTTGGCACGATGGGCTGTATACTTTTTTTTATAACTGTTCTAAAATGAAGTTCAAGTGAAATGTCAGTGTTTCAGTGCAGCATTCTTGGGCTTTCAGAAAACTTTCGAATAATGTTTGTTATCCATGTTTTTAATATTGGTTATTTCTTCTAATATATGAAATTGACACATATAGTGCAGAAGGGTCACAAACAAAGTCATTGATGTAATGTGAAGAGCAAAATGAACTCATCAGGAAATGTATTCAAATGTATTGCTTTCTTGATGTTAACAGGCAATTCCAGGGTCACACAGATGGAGCCAGCTGTATTGATATTTCAAATGATGGCACCAAGCTTTGGACGGGAGGTTTAGACAACACTGTACGATCCTGGGACCTCCGAGAAGGAAGGCAACTACAACAGCATGACTTCACATCCCAGGTACATATATAGAGAATGGAAGAATTTTTAAAAGAGAGTTTGTAACACTGTAAAACAAATTAGAGAGATTTAGATAGTAAAACCAAGAAAGCAAATTTGAAGTGGTTTATGAATGCCAAATAAACAAAGTGTTGCAGCTTTATACCTGAGCATGCTATATGCTTCACTTTTATTGGTTAGGATTAAAAGATATGCTCTACTCTCCTTTTTTTTTAGTTCATTTACACCAAGGTGCTCCAACTCCTCTTGGCAATAAGCAAGTGCATTGGCCTGTTTCGGAATTGTCATTGACGGACTGCAACTTCAGGATTTCCAAATCCCAAAGTTGTAGTCAGTTTCAAAAGCGGAATGATGGCGAACGCTACCAGTTCACGTCATTCCGACCGCAAATTCCGGACCAATATTACATTAATGGAGGATGTTGTTTGCCGTACATATTGATGTGTGTGTAGATAGTGTTCTGAAGTTTATGCATTCAACTGAACTGCAACCTAAAATGCATGTTTTCAGAATTTGCCATTTACAACATCCTAATGTTCTATCTAAAAGCAAAAGATGAACTTTGCTGAGTTATCATTTTGGATGACTACATAACTCTACCGACAAGTTATTAGTTCAAAATTTTTTTGGTAAAATTTACTATGTATTGCTCTAAGATAATTATGTAGCTTTTAGTTAGTCCATCGCTTACAAAATGAACTGTTTCATAGGGTACAGATTCTATAGTTTAATTGTGAGGTTTTTTTCTGCTCTAGATCTTTTCACTGGGATATTGTCCGACTGGAGAGTGGCTTGCGGTTGGAATGGAAAACAGCAATGTAGAGGTGCTGCACGTGACAAAACCAGACAAGTACCAATTGCACCTCCATGAGAGCTGTGTGCTGTCCCTTAAGTTTGCTCATTGTGGTAATTTCTTCTTTCTGATGCTGCTCATCGTGTTAATTTTTGTGCTGATGATATTGAGTGTTTGACCATTCTAAAGACGGGTTTAAAATAAAAAAACCTTGCGGATTTTTTTTTATATCTAAAGGACTTCTCCCCTCCCAACTTGAAGCAGAGTTGGGGGAGGGGCAAGAGTTATTAGCCCAAATTTTAACTTTGGGTGGGAATCAGGCGGGCAGGTGGCATGTTCTGACCTCCAGTTGCATGAGGCCTGAGAAATTTTAACTCTTAGACAGCATCTGCCTCCGCCGGTCTGTTTTCCACATGAAACCGGCAGGAACCATTAACTGGCCGACAGGCAGAAGCACAGTGAAGGAACGGTTCCCGGCACTCGGGTAAGTTGATTGTAAAGAAGGATTCGAACCACTCCTGCTTTTCCTGGCCCCATAAGGAAAGTCAATAAAAAATAAAAAGACTTGCCCTTTTGGGACTTAACTGACCCCGAATACTTTTCTCTCCAGGTGGACCTGGTGAGAGTCACAACTGCTTCACTGCTGTGGTCCGCAGTTGGGTTCTGATGACATCATCAGAGCCTGATCTGCACATTTAATTAAGGACCTCGCTACTTTCCAGCGGATGTCCCTCTTGTGTGTCCTTAGATGCTCTAGTAATGACTCCACGAGGCAATGTGTTGTACTTGAACTGTAGTAACCTTAGTCCTTTATTAATTCCAGAGTGAGGATCATACCTGGTGGCCTGCCTTTTATCCTAGGCCAGGCACACCTTTACAGGTAACCTACAAGTCTTCCACTGCTGTGCTCTCTGGTGGCACACCTTGTGATAGTACCAACAGTAGCCATGTAGGATACATGACGTCACTCTCCCCTGAGCCTTTAGTGCAAATTGACTGTGCTCTGGGCTTAGCTCAATGTGGGCTCTATCTGGTTGACCCTTGGCAGGTCGTTTCAATCTTGGGTGAGTGGTTGGTGAAGTAGAGTGCTGTTGGTTGCTGTTTGTGTGTGTGTCCCTGACCACTCCATTCTCCCCCGCCCCCCCCCCCCCCCCCCCCCACATATAGATTATGCCTGAGGCTCAATGCATTCATATACATTCAAATTCAGGAAAACAGGTTTGCGGTTCTGTTGTGAGACAAGTATGTTAGACTGGTGAGATACCTTATCGATGCAGTGACTGGTGTGTAAGGACATACTAGTCCCAGAGCTGCTGGATTGAGTCCCTGCAGTCTGGTGGTGGTGCAGTGCCCAGTGCTGGCAGTGGGGACCCAGTTGGATCGAGTTGCCTGCTTTTGGGGCTGTTAACATGGTCCCTAGCGTCGGGCCGGTTCACAGATGCCTGTGACCTCCGTGTCCTTTCTTTGTGCCCTGGGTCGCAGCTGCTCTCTGAGGAGTTGTCGCCGAGCAGTGCACAGGGAACTGCTGACTCTCTGGCCTGGGCATTGTTTGGTTTGGGATCCTGGCTGGTCCCGGTCCCCTTTGGGGGATCTGTGGCGGGTGACCCTTCATTTACGGGTATGGCCTTGATGGCGATGGGGTCTGGGGACTGCACCTTGGCACAGTCTGCTCCTTCAGGCTCGTGGCAGTTGGTGCCATCGGGTGCCTGAGAGGTGGAGCTGATCAGGGGCAGGGTATCGATACCTGTGCCATTGCCCCGCTGAGGTCGCTTGCTCTGCAGCTCGTGTGTGTTGGCTGCTTGTGGCCACACTCCATGGTGCATGACTCTGGTCCCCGGGACGCAGGCTACAGCATTGGGTAGCTCGTTGGACCTGTGTGCTCCCGATGGGTGTCTGCCCGCTGATTGGCTGCATGCAGTTGAAATCCTGCATCGCACAACTTTTCATTACTTATGATGGACACTCTGTGGGTCCAATCGTGATTGCGCGACTTTTCCTCGCTTGTTGCATGTGCACAATTCAAATCATCAATTACACATTTTACATGATCGCACGACTTTTTCTTGCTTGTTGTATGTACACAACTCTGATCATCACTTACACATTTTACGTGATCAATGACACATTTTGTCTCAAACTTACGGTTGCTATTACATTGCTTGAGTGTGTGGAACTGTCCCTTTAATTCTAGTGGGTTGCAGGCCTCCTTTAAGAGAGCCTTGCTATCTTTACCCCAATCTTCTTCTCCATTTGGTGCCACATGTTGCTCCATCAGCGCTGCATCTCATGGTCTGGTCGCGGCCATCATTTTCTTCAGCGCCTCACCTCGTGGTTTGGATGCCATCTTTCCTCCATCCATGATGTCGACTGTGGTGATCCTCTTCTCCCCGGGTTCTGCTACCAATGCTGGGAAGTCGCCTTTGGATCTGATTTTCTTCCTCCGGAGTCCTGCCACTGGAGCCTGGAAGATGCTTTCAGGTCGTCTCAGCTGGATCATCTCCACGCAGTCGTGCTGAGCGGTCTGTGCTGGTCTGCTCTCAAGTGAGGGCTTGCTTTGCCTCTGAGCGTGGAGGATGTCGATCGCTAGAGGTGTGACGTCTTCCCACTTCCAATGGATCTTCTCCATCCATCTTCTGTAGAGCAGCATTGGTCCATCACCTGTAACAATCCACAGAGGTAACTTGTGTACCGTGCCATCATGGAGTACCTTTACATTCGTGCTACCAACAACTGGGATAATTTCATCAGTGTAGGTACGCAGCTTTGCCTGAGCCGGGACCAACTTGGGTCGTTCAGCCTGATTATCCCATAGCCTTTCAAAGGCTTCTTGATTCATCACTGACTGGCTCTTCCCCCCGTGTCCACTTCCATGAAGACTGGAACACCATCTATCTCGACTTCCATCTTCAGCGGAGAACACTCGGTGGTGCAGGTAAACATGCTATGTACCTTCCCGTGGGGCTGGACTGCCTCTCTGCCTATCGTTTCATAATATGCGCTGGATTCCTGGCCATCTGCAGACTCTTCATCAACACAGTGACTCATATTTCTCTTACACATACGCTGGAGGTGGCCCTTTGTGCTGCAGCCTTTTCATACATAGTCTTTAAAGTGGCACTAGTGAGCCCTGTGATTCCCTCCGCAACGCCAGCATGGAGCTACTCGAGTAGCCCCCCTTGGAGGACTCTGAGTTAAGGGACTCGTGGGCCTGTTCTCTCTTCCCTGAGAGGGTTCATGCTCTACAGTTCAGCCTCTAAATGGCGCCACTCTGTGCACAGTACTTGCCGGGTTTGAGTCCTGAGGGTGAGTCATCTGCCTAGAGCCGCAGGTCGAGGTCATGAATGCCTGGCTCACAGAGATGGCCTTCTGCAGCGTGATTGTAGTATCCGCCAACAGTAGCTTATGAAGAAGGCCCTCCTGAGGTCTGCGGCGTATTTCGCGATTTCCTGGCCTTCGGGCCGTTGGTGGGTATCGAACCGGTGTTTGGCTGTGAGGATGCTCTCCTTGAGCTCGAGTTGCTCATGGATCAGGGTTACGAGCTCCTTATACGTCTTGGTCATTGTCTTCGCTGGTGTCAGCAAGTCCCTGACGAGGCCATAGACGGTGGGCCCACAACTGGTTAGCAGGATAGCTCTGTGCTTATCAGCCAATGTGGCCAGGTTATCTCCTGCCAGGTCGTTTGCTGTGAAGAAATGTTCGAGCCTTTCCACAAAGCCGTCCCAATCATCACCATCAGCGAACTGCTGCAACATACCAAGGGTAGCCATTTTCCCGTGAAAGTTCGGAATCTCATCGCCAATTGTTGTGTCCTTAGTTGCTCTAGTAATGACTCCACGAGATAATGTGTTGTACTTGAACTGTAGTGACCTTAGTCCTTTAATTGTTAACTCCAGAGTGAGGATCACACCTGGTGGCCTGCCTTTTATACTAGGCCAAGCACACCTGTACAGGTAACCTACAAGTCTCCCACTGCTGTGCCCTCTGGTGGCACACCTTGTGATAGTACCAATGGTAGCCATGTAGGATACATGACGCCTCTCGCCTGCTCGGAAGAGCAGGTTAAAATTTTAGCCTGTGTGATCAATGTAGGATGTCAGCAGGTGAGTCCCACGGGTAATGTTAACTGCCCACCTGCCTGCCTGAACGGTTTCCACTGAGCAGGCAGGTTTATAATCACCGCTATTGAGAATTACTCCTCCCTGAGAAGAGACATCGTATATTTGTTTCTGTATGGGCCGTCTTATGGCGACAGCTGTCAAAAGAGGGACCTGCTTTGATTATTTATCTTGGTCTGCTGCCAACAGGGAATGGACCTCTCTTTGCCCCCCACCCCTCCACTGTCCTGGATTCTAGTGCTAATCTTTGCATTGCAGAATAATTAGAAATTCAGCTGCAGTACTTTTTTCTTGGCAAGAATAATCAAGGTGATTATAGGATCATATTTGGGGAGGGGAGGGAAGGAACAGAAATAATTCATTACTGTATTTTTAATGCATCTGGCCTGAGGCATTGGTTTAACTGTCCACCTCAAAATAGTACTGAGATGATGATCCAATTTTGAGCTCTTGGCATTGGTATTACGATTCTAAATATCTTCAAGCCAACTTTTTATTATTTGTAGTATTTAGGACACATCTCTGATCTTAACCGTGAATAATCCAGCTATGCATTCAAAAAATAATTTTTAATCACTTGGGAAACTCATTTAATTTTACCATTCTCAATGTGTGTGTGTGTAAATAAGGCCATTTTAACAGGCTGGTTGCATAATGATTATACATAATTCCCCATCTACTTTCTCCCTCTCCCAACCTCCTAAAAGAGCTGACTGGTACTGAAAGCTCTCTGGTACCTCTTATTACTTCCTTTTTTGTCTTTGGTATTTTCTGGGTTTTATTTTTCTGATTTTTAAACTGCTACCAGCTTTAAAGTGAGTCTAACCAAAAAAATTGCCCTTTTGATTATCTTGTGTAGCAGGTTTGATTTATCAGCAAAAGGGTTAACCTTCACAATAACTTAAGCTTAATGGAAATAAATATACAAAAGGTGTAGAACCTGAGTGCCAGTGACTCAGTTGTAGACACATTATCGTGATCACATTACTGTACTATAAACTTTTCAAAATTAAAAAATAATGCCTTAAAAATTCATGTAAGTACACTTGTCGAATGGTAACAGTGAGCCACACAGACAATTATCCACAATTATCTGGATTTCCTTTGTCTGCACGATTGTTGAAGGTCAAAAGCTTAATTGATAAGGAAGCAGATGCATAAGGAAATGGTGGTTTGCTTTTAACAAATTTTGAATCCAGAGATATAAGCTGTCTTTCAAGTCTTAGTTTTCACAGATGATGATGTTTGGTCAAATAATAGTTGTGTTTTTCTTGTAAATAAATTTTAGTGATGTTGTCCTAACAAAATGATGAATTGTTCTGTTCAAAACTAATTTCTAGGTAAGTGGTTTGTAAGCACTGGGAAGGATAATCTGCTGAATGCCTGGAGAACACCTTATGGAGCCAGCATATTCCAGGTAAGGATGGAACATTAATATTTTCTCCGTCCGAGAAAGGAGGCCTGCATTGCACCATACTGAAACTCAAGTGTTTGTAATCCATAGAAATGTTTAACTGATGCTCTTTGTAATTTCTTGCATATATAAAACTTGAAAAATACACCACAAAGGAAGATTATGAACATCCCAAATTACTTTCATTTTATTGACTACAGTAAATGCATTTAAAGATTTTTTTAAAGCTTCTATTTTTTTATTCTATGTGGCATAAAAATCTGTTGGAGTAATCATTATTTTTAATTGATTGCATTTACAACATAAAAGCAGGCAAACCTCAAGGAAAAGAGTGGCTAAAGTAAATGATGGTCCCCTAGAGGATGAGACTGGGGAATTAATAATGGGGAACAGGGAAATGGCAGAGATGTTGAAGAAATGTTTTGTATCAGTCTTCACGGTAGAAGACACTGAAAACATTCCAATAATGGATAATCAAGGGGCACGAGGGAGGAAGGAACTTAATACAATCATTCTCACTCAAGAAGTCGCACTTGGTAAAATAACAGGACTAAAGGCGGACAAGTCCCCTGGACCTGATGGCTGACATCCTTGGGTCTTAAAAGAAGTGACTGCAGCGATAGTGGATGCATTGGTTGTACTCTACCAAATTTCCCTGGATTCTGGGAGGTCCCAGCGGATTGGAAAACTGCAAATGTAACAGCCCTATTTAAATAAGGAGGCAGACAGAAAGCAGGAAACTATAGCCTAACATCTGTCGGTGGGAAAATACTGGAGTCCATTATTAAGGAAATAGTAGCAAGACATTTGGAAAAACATCATTCAATCAAGCAGACTCAGCATGGTTTTATAAAAGGGAAATCATGTTTGACAAATTTGTTGGAGTACTTTGAGGATGTAACGAGGAGGGTGGATAAGGGGGAACCAGTGGATGTGGTGTATTTGGATTTCCAGAAGATATTCGATAAGATGCCACCTAAAAGGTTACTGCACAAGATAAAATTTCACGGAGTTGAGGGTAATATATTAGCATGGATCGAGGATTGGCTAACTAACAGAAAACAGAGTCGGGATAAATGAGTAATTTTCCACTTGGCAAACAGTAACTCGTGGGGTGCCGCAGGGATCGGGTTGGGGCCTCAACTATTTACAAACTATATTAATGACCTGGATGAAGGGACCGAGTGTAATGTAGCCAAGTTTTCTGATGATACAAAGATGGATGGGAAAGCAAATTGTGAGAAGGACACACAAAATCTGCAAAGGGATATAGACAGGTTAAGTGAGTGGGCAAAAATTTGGCAGATGGAGTATAATGTGGGAAAATGTGAGGTTCTTCACTTTGGCAGCAAAAATAATAAAGCAACTTGTAATTTAAATGGAGAAAAATTGCAAAGTGCTGCAGTACAGAGGGACCTGGGGGTCCTTGTACATAAAACACAAAAAGTTAGTATGCAGGTACAGCAAGTAATCAGGAAGGTAAATGGAATGTTGGCCTTTATTGCAAGGGGGATAGAGTATAAAAGCAGAGAAGTCCTGCTGCAACTGTACAGGGTATTGGTGAGGCCACACCTAGAGTACTGCGTACATTTTTTGGTCTCCATATTTAAGGAAGGATATACTTACATTGGAGGCTGTTCAGAAAAGGTTCACTAGGTTGATTCTGGAGATGAGGGGTTGACTTATTAAGATAGGTTGGGCCTATACTCATTGGTGCTCAGAAGAATGAGAGGTGATCTTATTGAAACATATAAGATAATGAGGGGGCTCGACAAGGTGGATGCAGAGATGATATTTCCACTCATAGGGGAAACTAAAACTAGGGGACATGGGGCTCAATTTTCCAGGGTCATTTGCACCATTTTTTTGGCATGCGCCGTTTTTGCTGCCATAAGTAATTTAAAGTTTCCCCCTGGAATCTGCACCGCTTAACTGCTTTAGTTACGATTTTTCTAGGTTAGGTTTTTTTTGACGTTCCCTCATGTCTGCGCCACTTCATCATTTTTCAGTTTGCCAAAAAAAAGTTAATCCTAGGTCGGCGTATTTGGCCACTCACGAAAAACCTTCTGGAAAGCAGTGGATATTGAGAAATCAGCGCTGAAAGACGCCATTGTTTTTCTTCAAAGTTTTTGGAGGGAGTCAAGAAAACTTTAAATATACATCATAAAGTTCAACTTTTTTTTACCTTTCAACGGAGCACATGGAAGTTTCTTGGATTTCTGAACTTTCCATTTTTTTTTTACTCACGCCACCACTGAACGTCTTCAAGCACGGCTGGAGGGTTGTAGCGTCGGCCATCAGAAGCGGCTCGGGGCTCAGCTGAAAAACAAGCCCAGGGGGGTTGGAGGGAGGTGGTGATCGGAAGGCTGCTGCACTGAGCCTGGGGAGGGAGCTGCCGATCGGAAGGCTGCTGCACTATGCTCAAGATTGCAATGAGTTTAGGGGAGGATGGGAGAAGTCACAAGACTGCAATGAGCTGGGGGGGAGGGGAGGTGGAGAAGGGGAGAAGTCACAAGACTGCATCTGGGTGTGGTCCATCCATACAGACCTTGGAGAGAGACAACAAAGAGCCTGTCCTGCCTGCCTTCCTGCAGTTTTGAGCTTGCAAAGGTGAAATTTAACCATGTGGGCAATACTGACAATGCCATATCTTGTGCGAGCCTTCTGCATGATGCTGCTACGTAGGAGACAATTGATTCAACTTCATCGCATGAGGAACATCCGAGCCCGTCAGGTGCTGGGCAGGAGGCTTTGCCCACCTCGGGTATTTCGAGACAGGCAGAAGACTGCGTTTCAGCAAAGAAGTTGTAACTGAGATCTGTGTGTTGGTGAAAGCAGACCTGCAACTTTGAAGCATCAGGAGGACTGCTTTGTCAGTTGAAGTAAAGGTTACAGCTGCACTTTCATTCTATTCCTCCGGATCGTTTCAAGCTACAACTGGGGATGTGTATGCCATTTCTCAACATGCAACGCATGTCTGCATTCGGCAGGTGACAGCTGCACTATATGGCCGGAGAAATGTTCCCCATGACCGCCCAGGCAATGCGTGACAGGGCTTTTGGGCTTCTCCAGGATTGTTGGTTTCCCAAAGGTACAGGGCTGCATTGATTGTACCCACATCACCTTGCAAGCACCTTTGGAGGATTCTGAGATGTACAGAAACAGAAAAGGCTTCCAGTCTGTGAATGTACAGCTCGTGTGTGGCGACATGCATCGCATTATGTCAGTCGAACAAGATACCCTGGGAGCACCCATGATGCATTCATCCTACACGAGAGCGTTATATCTGCCATGCTTCAGCAGCAGCCAGAAGGGCGTCAGTGGGTGCAGATTGCTGGGCCTCCTCCGGTTCAAGTTCTTTCCCTTTTATTATGTACCACCTTCCTCTGCAAAGATGAAAATGCAACTTTTTAGAGAGGGTGTCTTTCTGCTGGGTGAGACATATACAGCTAGTCACATTTACAATTTCAATTCTATTGAATAAATGACAATATTACATAAACTAACAACTTGACCAAGGTCCTGCCACTTTTTACACTGGCCTCCAGATCTCGTGGTGGTCACCATTGTGCAGTAATTTTCGGCAACTTGGTTCCAGCATTTCTTCTTTTCTTTGGGTGGAAGTTTTATGTGACCTCTGTTGATTTCCAGCTCCTGTCATCTGGTCTCAATCACAGTAACTAGTGCCTCCACTTCACCCTGTAAGAAATTCTTGGTCCTTGCACCGCATTGTATCTTGTACTGCTGCAGCTCTGATTTTACCAATGCTCTCACAGAGCACTCAACGTTGTCACACACACAACTGGCTCTTTAATAATGGCCGATTGCCAACCCGGAGCTGTACTGAACATGCACATCCATTGAAATAACGTCAAAAATGTCAATTTTTTTCCCCACGCATGTGCAGAAGGTGCGGCATTGTTTTTTTCGGTGCAGACAGCATGCTCCACCTCGCGAGGTGACTGGACACGCTGCGCTGCGCCAAATTTGAATTATACATCGGGGAAACTTTGGCAAAATATTTCTGGCCGAGAAAAAAGTATGTAACTGGCAATGTGCAAGAAAACGGGCTTGGGCAAAATTGAGCCCATAGTAGAAACATAGAAATTTGCAGCGCAGAAGGGAGGCCATTCCGGCCCATCGTTTCCGCGCCGGCTGACAAAGAACCACACGGCTCTTGGTCAGCAGCCCTAAAGGTTACATATAAACCTATGAACAATGACAGAAAGGCAAAGAGCACCCAGCCCAACCAGTCCACCTCACACAACCCCTTATACTGAAACATTCTACACTCCATTCCAACCGGAGCCATGTGATCTGCTGGGAGAGGCAAAAACCAGATTAAAAACCCAGGCCAATTTAGGGAGAAAAAAATCTGGGAAAATTCCTCTCCGACCCATCCAGGCGATCGAAACTAGTCCAGGAGATCACCCTGGCCGTATTCTATTCCCTGCAGTACTTACCGTTATATCTGCTCCGTCCAACGAAAGGTCATCTAGTCTAAACCCAATTACCAGCTCTAGGTCCGTAACCCTGCAGGTTGCTGAACCTTAATTGCCCTCCACAACCCTCTACGTAAAAGCCCCGACTCAAGTCCCCTCTAAACCTTCCACCAACCACCTTAAAACTATGCCCCTTCATAATAGACCTCTCCGCCAATGGAAATAGACCCTTACTATCCACTATGTCCAGGCCCCTCAATATTTTGTGCCCCTCAATATTTTGTACACCTCAATGAGGTCTACTCTCAGCCTCCTCTATTCCAATGTGAACAAACCCAGCCTATCCAATCTGTCCTCATAACTAAGGTTCTCCATTCCAGGCCACATCCTAGTAAATCTCTGCACCCTCTCTAGTGCAATCATGTCCTTCCTATAATACGGCGACCAGAACTGCACGCAGTACTCCAGCTGTGGCCTAACCAAAGTATTATACAATTTAAGCATAACCTCCTTATCTTATATTCTATGTCTCGGCCAATAAAGGCAAGCATTCCGTGTGCCTTCTTAACCACTTTATCCACCTGGCCTGCTACTTTCAGGGATCTGTGGACAAGCACTCCAAGGTCCCTTTGTTCATCTACACTATTAAGTGGCCTACCGCTTAATGTGTATACCCTTTCCTTTTTAGCCTTCCCAAAGTGCATCACCTCAGACTTCTCTGAATTAAATTCCATTTGACATTGCTCTGCCCACCTGACCAGTAGATTGATATCCTCCTGCAGCCCATGACTTTCCTTTTCATTATTAACCACACAGCCAATTTTAGTTTCATCTGCAAACTTCTTAATCATACTCCCTATATTCAAATCTAAATCATTGATATATACCAAAAAAAGCAACGGTCCCAGTATTGAGCCCTGCGGAACCCCACTAGAAACATGCTTACAGTCACAAAAACATCCATCAATCATTACCCTTTGCTTCCTACCTCCAAGCCAATTTTGGATCCAACTCGACACTTTGCCCTGTATTCCATGGGCTTTAACCTTCATGACCAGGCTACCATGTGGGAATCGCAGGATAGCTCAGATGAATACGTGGCTTGAGGAATGGTGCAAAGGGGAGGGATTCAAATTCCTGGGACATTTGAGCCGGTTCTGGTGGAGGTGGGACGAGTACAAACCGGACGATCTGCACCTAGGCAGAGGCAGGACCAGAACCAATGTCCTAGGGGGAGTGTTTGCTAGTGCTGTTGGGGAGGGGTTAAACTAATATGGCAGGGGGATGGAAACTTATGCAGGGAGACAGAGGGAAGTAGAATGGGGGCAGAAGCAAAAGATAGAAAGAAGAAAAGTAAAAGTAGAGGGCAGAGAAACCTAAGGCAAAAATCAAAAAGGGCCACATTACAGCAAAATTCTAAAAAGGCAAAGTGTGTTTTAAAAAGACAATTCTGAAGGCTCTGTGCCTCAATGCGAGGAGTATTCGTAATAAGGTGGACGAATTAACTACGCAGGCAGCTATTAACAAATATGATATAATTGGCATTACGGTGACATGACTCCAGGGTTACCAAGGCTGGGAACTCCACATCCAGGGGCATTCAACATTCAGGAAGGATAGACACAAAGGAAAAGGAGGTGTAGTAGTGTTGCTGGTTAGAGGAAATTAAAGCAATAGCAAGCAAGAATATTAGCTTGGATGATGTGGAATCTGTATGGGTAGAGCTGCAGAATACCAAAGGGCAGAAAACGCTAGTGGGAGTTGTGTACAGACCACCAAATAGTAGTAGTGAGGTTGGGGACAGCATCAAACAAGAAATTAGGGATGCATGCAATAAGGGTATAGCAGTTATCATGGGCGACTTTAATCTACATATAGATTGGGTTTACCAAACTGGTAGCAATACGGTGGAGGAGGATTTCCTGGAGTGTATTAGGGATAGTTTTCTAGACCAATATGTTGAGGAACCAACTAGAGGGCTGACCATCCTAGACTGGGTGATGTGTAATGAGAAAGGACTAATTAGCAATCTTGTTGTGCGAGGCCCCTTGGGAAAGAGTGACCATAATATGGTAGAATTCTTTATTAAGATGGAGAGTGACACAGTTAATTCAGAGACTAGGGTCCTGAACTTAGGGAAAGGTAACTTCGATGGGATGAGACGTGAATTGTCTAGAATAGATTAGCGAGTGATACTTAAAGGGTTGACAGTGGATAGGCAATGGCAAACATTTAAAGATCACGTGGATGAACTTCAACAATTGTACATCCCTGTCTGGAGTAAAAATAAAACGAGGAAGGTGGTTCAACCATGGCTAACGATGGAAGTTAAGGATAATGTTAAATCTAAGGAAAAGGCATATAAATTGGCCAGAAAAATCAACAAACCTGAGGACTGGGAGAAATTTAGAATTCAGCAGCGGAGGACAAAGGGTTTAATTAGGAGGGGGAAAATAAAGTTTGAGAGGAAGCTTGCTGGGAACATAAAAAGTGACAGCAAAAGCTTCGATAGATATGTGAAGAAAAAAAGTTTAGTGAAGACAAACGTAGGTCCCTTGCAGTCAGAATCAGGTGAATTTATAATGGGGAACAAAGAGATGGCAGACCAATTGAACAAATGCTTTGGTTCTGCCTTCACGAAGGAAGGCACAAATAACCTTCCGGAAATACTAGGGGACAGAGGGTCTAGTGAGGAGAAGGAGGAACTGAAGGAAATCTTAGTCAGGAAATTGTGCTAGGGAAATTGATGGAATTGAAGGCTGATAAATCCCCAGGGCCTGATAGTCTGCATCCCAGAGTACTTAAAGAAGTGGGCCTAGAAATAGTGGATGCATTGGTGATCATTTTTCAACAGTCTTTCGACTCTGGATCAGTTCCTATGGACTGGAGGGTAGCTAATGTAACACCACTTTTTAAAAAAGGAGGGAGAGAGAAAACGGGGAATTATAGACCGGTTAGC
Organism: Pristiophorus japonicus; assembly: GCF_044704955.1. Classification (NCBI taxonomy): domain Eukaryota; kingdom Metazoa; phylum Chordata; class Chondrichthyes; family Pristiophoridae; genus Pristiophorus; species Pristiophorus japonicus. The sequence goes on along the minus strand of NC_091977.1, from coordinate 114,998,524 downwards.
CTGACATCAATTGAGGGGAAAATGTTGGAATCAATTATTAAAGATGAAATAGGAGCATATTTGGAAAGCAGTGACGGGATCAGTCCAAGTCAGCATGGATTTATGAAAGGGAAATCATGCTTGACAAATCTTCTATAATTTTTTGAACATGTAACTAATAGAGTGGACAGGGGAGAACCAGTGGATTTGGTGTATTTGGATTTTCAAAAGGCTTTTGACAAGGGCCCACAAGAGATTGGTGTGCAAAATTAAAGCACATGGTATTGGAGGTAATGTATTGATGTTGATAGAGAACTGGTTGGCAGACAGGAAGCAGAGAGTAGGGATAAACGGGTCCTTTTCAGAATGGCAGGCAGTGACTAGTGGGGTGCCGCAGGGCTCAGTGCTGGGACCCCAGCTATTTACAATATACATCAATGATTTAGATGAAGGAATTGAGTGTAATATCTCCAAGTTTGCAGATGACACTAAGCTGGGTGGCGGTGTGAGCTGCGAGGAGGATGCTAAGAGGCAGCGTGACATGGATGGGTTAGGCGAGTGGGCAAATGCATGGCAGATGCAGTATAAGGTGGATAAATGTGAGGTTATCCACTTTGGTGGCAAAAACACGAGGGCAGAATATTATCTGAATGGCGGCAGATTAAGAAAAGGGGAAGGTGCAACGAGACCTGGGTGTCATGGTACATCAGTCATTGAAATTTGGCATGCAGGTACAACAGACGGTGAAGAAGGCAAATGGCATGTTGGCCTTCCTAACTAGGGGATTTGAGTATAGGAGCAGGGAGGTCTTACTGCAGTTGTACAGGGCGTTAGTGAGGCCTCACCTGGAATATTGTGTTCAGTTTTGGTCTCCTAATCTGAGGAAGGACATTCTTGCTATTGAGAGAGTGCAGCGAAGGTTCACCAGACTGATTCCAGGGATGGCAGGACTGACATATGAGGAGAGACTGGATCGACTGGGCCTGTATTCACTGGAGTTTAGAAGAATGAGAGGGGATCTCATAGAAACATAAAATTCTGACGGGACTGGACAGGTTCGATGCAGGAAGAATGTTCGTGATGTTGGGGAAGTCCAGAACCAGGGGACATAGTCTAAGGATAAGGGGTAAGCCATTTAGGATCGAGATGAGGAGAAACTTCTTCACAGAGTTGTTAACCTGTGGAATTCTCTACCGCAGAGAGTTGTTGATGCCCATTCGTTGGATATATTCAAGAGGGAGTTAGATAGGGCCCTTACGGTTAAATGGATCAAGGGGTATGGAGAGAAAGCAGGAAAGGGGTACTGAGGTGATGATCAGCCATGATCTTCTTGAATGGTGGTGCAGGCTCGAAGGGCCGAATGGCCTACTCCTGCACCTATTTTCTATGTTTCTGTGTAAAAGCTTTGCTAAAGTCCATATATACTACATCATATGCACTACCTTCATCGACCCTCTTGGTTACCATCTCAAAAAATTCAATCAGGTTAGTCAGACATGATCTTCCCTTAACAAATCCGTGCTGACTTTCCCGAATTAATTCTTGCCTTTCCAAATGCAGATTTATCCTGTCTTTCAGATTTTTTCCAAAAATTTTCCTACCACTGAGGTTAGGCTGACAGGCCTGTAATTACTCAGCCTATCCCTTTCTCCCTTCTTAAAAAAGGGTACTACATTAGCAGTCCTCCAATCCTCCGGATCCCATGTCCAGATCCAAAGGGGACTGCAAAATAATAGTCAAGGCCTCTGCTATTTCCTCTTTTACTTCGCCCAACAGCCTGGGATGCATTTCATCCAGGCCTGGGGACTTATCTACTTTCAAAGCTGCTAAACCCCTTAATACTTCCTCTCTCTATATATTTATTTCATCCAGAATATCACACTCTTCCTCGATAGCAATATCTGCATTGCCCCTTTCCTTTGTGAAAACAGATGCAAAGTATTCGTTAAGAGCCCTCCCAACATCTTCCGCCTCCACACAAAGATTACCCTCATGGTCTCTAATAGGCCTTACCCTTTTTTTAGTTACCCTCTTACTCTTAATATATTTATAGAACATCTTAGGGTTTTCCTTAATTTTACTGGCCAAGAATTTCTCGTGCTCTCTCTTAGCATTCCTAATATCCTTTTTAATTTTGCATCTTAACTTTCTATATTCCTCTAAAGATTCTATAGTATTTAGCCGTTGATATATGACATAAGCGTCCCTTTTTTTCTTAATCCTCTCCTTAAGTCCCGAGACATCCAAGGGGCTTTAGAATGATTTTTCCCAGCCATTTTCTTTAAGGGCACATGTTTGGCCTGAGCCTTCTGGACCTCCTCCTCAAATGCCTCCGACTGTTCTGACACTGAATTACCCACAAGTAGCTGTTTCCAGTCCACCATGGCCAAATCATTCCTTAACTTAGCAAAATTAGCTTTTCCCCAATTCGGAACTTTTATTCCAGGCCTACTCTTGTCCTTACCCATAATCAACTTGTATCTGACTAAATTATGGTCACTGGCACCCAAGTGCTCTCCCACTAATACCCCTTCAACATGCCCAGCTTCATTCTCGAAAACTAAATCCAAGACAGCCCCCTTTCGTGTGTTGGGCTTGCTACATACTGACTAAAAAAAGTTCTCTTGAATGCATTTCATGAATTCCACACCCTCTACCCTTCACAGTAAATTTGTCCCAATCAATATTTGGATAGTTAAAATCCCCTACTATTATTTCCCTATGGTTTTTGGACTTCGCAGCAATTTGCATACATATTTGCTCTTCTAGCTCCCCCCCCCCCCACTATTTGGGAGCCTATAATACACGCCCAGCAGTGTGATCGCCCGTTTTTTATTTTTCAATTCGACCCATATGGCCTCATTTGATGATCCCTCCAACATATCATCCATCCTCACCGCTGTAATGTTTTCTTTAATCAGTATCGCAAACCCCCCCCCCCTTTTTACCCCCCCTCTCTATCTTGTCTAAAAATCCTGTAGCCAGGAATATTGATCTGCCAACCTGCCCCTCTTTCACCCATGTTTCTGTAATGGCTATAATGTCATACTCCCAAGTGTCTACCTGTGCTCTTAGCTCATCCACCTTATTCGCTATACTCCTTGCATTAAAGTATATACCATTCATCACAGGAAGACCTCCCCTTTCTTATTACATACTAAACCCTGTTTCCTGTCTTACAGATTTGCTTTCTAGATTCTTGCTATCCAATTTCAGCTTTACTTCCTTCCCTTTTGAATTCGTTCTCAAGTTCCCATCCCCCTGCCAAGCTAGTTTAAACTCTCCCCAACAGCACTAGCAAAACTCCCCGCGAGGATATTGGTCCCGGCGCTGTTGAGGTGCAACCTATCCGGTTTGTACAGATCCCATCTCCCCTAGAAGCGGTCCCAATGCCTCAAGAATTTAAAGCCCTCCCTCCTACACCAACTTTCCAGCCACGTGTTCATCCTCTCTATCCTTCTATTCTTATACTCATTAGCATGTGACACCGGTAGTAACCCGGAGATTACTACCTTTGAGGTCCTACCCTTTAATTTTCTTCCTAGCTCCCTGAATTCTTCCTGTAGGACCTCATGCCTTATTTTACCTTTACCTGAAACTGGTAAACGTAAATAAGGGGCCTAAATAAAATTGAGATGAGGAATTTATTTTCTCAGACAGTTGTAAATCTATGGAATCCTCTGCCCCAGAGAGCTGTGGAGGCTGGGTCATTGAATATTTTTAAGGCGGAGATAGACAGATTTTTGAGCGATAAGGGAGTTAAAGGGTTCTGGGGAGCGGGCAGGGAAGTGGAACTGAGTCCATGATCAGATCAGCCTTGATCTTATTGAATGGCGGAGCAGGTTCGACGGGCCAAATGGCCTACTCCTGTTCCTATTTCTTATCTTATTATGAACCTCCTAGGACCCCGCCGAAAGGACCCTGCACCGGCCCACTTCTATCCCGGGCCGAAAGGACCCCGGGGCCTGCCAGTTCTTCCGGGGCCCGCCGACCACAAGGAGGACACTGGGCTGGATTGTTCCGGCAGTACTGTGGGACATTCTGCCTGGGGCCGGCACTCAACCGGCCAAAGGGACTCTGGGGCCGGTGCTGGACTGGCCAAAGGGACTCCAGGACCGGCCTCGAACCGGCCGAAGGGACTCAATTTTTTAACTTTAAATCCACTTTTAAACTTCTTAAACAATTCGGGAAAACTTTGACATTTTTAATCAACTTGGAGAACTTATTTTCTGTAACTTTTAATCAACTCTTAATCTATTTATTAAACCTTCAATCAACCTGTGTAACTTTTTTAAAAAAATAATTTGGAAATACTTTTAAACTCTTAACTTTTAAAACAACTTGGAAACTTTTGGGGAAATTTTTAATCTTGGAAGAAACTTTCCAAAACATCCCTCGGAATCCCAGCGAGCTGCTGACCTTCCCAATGCTTGCCCTCCAACAAAGCCTCGGGCCATCTACTATCAATGGCGCTACTTGGCGCCGAGCTTTCGGCCAACATCTCGCCGTAGGCAATTAGGCTTATACAGCTGTGCCTGGTCTCCAGTCGTCTTGGACCCCCTTGCCACTGGACCAAGACCTTGCTCAGCTACGCCCGTGTGGTTGCCGGTGTGCAGCGACAACCCCACGTTAAAGAACTCGTGCACAGGCATCTTCCACTTCGCTAATATGAGGTTCGGGACCGAGAACATCAGGACCCTCATGGACAATTCCAACAGCAACAGGCCGGAACGCCACACTGCCATAATTGCCTGGTAACTTAGACGTTTTAACATTGACATCGCCACTCAAGCGAGAGCCGGCGGGCAGGGGAAGGCCAGCTCAAGGAACATGGTGGAGTTTACACCTTTTTCTGGAAAAGAAAACCAGGGGAAAAACGTCGCCTTCATGGAGTCGGCTTCACAGTCAAAAATGAACTGGTCGACCGCCTCAAAGACTTCCCCTGCAGGGTTAACGAACACCTCATGACTCTTTGCTTTACCCTATCCCGGAACCAATGCGCCACAGTCATCAATGCGTATGCCTCAACACTCGATGCAATGGATGAGGCTAAAGAGGGTTTTTATTCCAACCTCGAAACAGCCTTGTCCCGCGTCCCCACGGGCGAGAAATTGATCCTCCTGGATGACTTTAATGCCAGGGTCGGCAAAGACACAGCCCTCTGGGGAGGCGTGATTGGCAGAGAGGGGGTAGGGAAAGCCAACTCCAGCGGTACCCTACTCCTGACAAAATGTCTAGAACATGAACTTCTCATCACCGACACCCTGTTCCGCCAGAGGGACAAATACAAGGCATCGTGGCAACACGCTCGCTCCAAACACTGGCACCTGCTCGACTACGTCATCGTCCAAGCCAGGGATCGCAAGAATGTGCGCATCGCCCGCGCCATGACAGGAGCCGACGACTGCTGGACAGACCATCGCCTAATCCTATCCACCATCAATATAAACATAGCCCCAAAGCAGAGGCGACAGCAGAAGCAGTGCCGCAAAAAAGTTAATGCCGGGGCACTTAAAGACCCAGCTAAGAGAGCTCTATACTGCCAGCGCCTCACAGCTAATCTGGCGTGCCTTGATGACCCTGAGATGCTGAATGCCCACAGCGCTTGGTCTACTCTCCGGGTCTCCATAACCAGTGCCTGTGAAGAGACACTTGGTCACTCAACCAGAAAACACCAGGACTGGTTTGATGAAAATGATCAGGAGATTCAAGAACTAATAGATCGTAAGTGCAGAGCATTTCTGAGCCTCAAGCAGCAACCCAGCTCGGGAGCTGCAAAGCACCGTTACAGACGGCTCAAGGCTGAGGTCCAACAAAAAACACGGGACCTAAAGAACAGTTGGTGGACGGAGAAAGCACAGGAGATACAACAACTGGCCGATAGTCACGATATGCGAGGATTCTTCATTCCAGTCAAGGCCACCTGCAGTCCAAATTCCCAAGGTCTCACCCCACTCCTGGCCAAGAACAGGGAAACCCTCATCAAGCACACTGAGGCTGTCAGGGCCCACTGGAAGGAACACTTTGAAGATCTCCTCAATCAAGACTCTGCCTTTGACTCGAGTGTTCTCAACTCCATCCCGCAGCATGCGACCCGCCACCATCTCAGTGAAACCCCAATGCTGCATGAGGTAGGCAAAGCCATAAAACAGCTCAAGAATAACAAGGCTATGGGTGCGGATGGAATTCCTGCTGTGGCGCTAAAGTATGGCGGAGTTGGCGCTGTTGGCGCGGATACATGACCTCATCTCTCTCATCTAGAGGAAGGAGAGCATGCCGGGAAATTTCAGAGATGCAATGATCGTGACCATCTTTAAAAAGGGGGACAAGTCCGACTGCGGCAACTACAGGGGAATTTCCCTGTTAGCAGTCACTGGGAAGGTTGTCGCTCGAGTTCTCCTCAACTGTCTTCTCCCTGCGGCCGAGGTGCTCCTCCCGGAATCGCAGTGTGGATTTCATCCCCTACGGGGCACAACAGACATGATCTTTGCTGCAGGAAAAATGCAGGGAGCAGTGCCAGCCCTTATACATGGCCTTTATCGATCTTACAAAGGCCTTTGACACTGTCAATTGTGAGGGCTTATGGAGCGTCGTCCTCCATTTTGGATGCCCCAAAAGTTTGTCAACATCCTTCACCTGCTCCATGATGACATGCAGGCCATGATCCTTACCAGCGGTTCCATTACAGACCCAATCCACATCCGGACCGGGGTCAAACAGGGCTGCGTCATCGCTCCAACCCTCTTCTCAATCTTCCTCACTGCCATTACCCACCTCACAGTCAACAAGCTCCCTGCTGGAGTGGAACTAAACTACAGAACCAGTGGGAAACTGTTTAACCTACGGCACCTCCAGGCCAGGACCAAGATCACCCCAGCCTCTGTCGTTGAGGTGCAGTACGCGGATGACGCCTGCGTCTGTGCACATTCTGAGGCTGAACTCCAGGATATAGCTGATGTATTCGCTGAGGCATATGAAAGCATGGGCCTTACGCTTAACATCCGTAAGACAAAGGTCCTCCACCAGCCTGTTCTCGCCGCACAGCACTGTGCCCCAGTCATTGAGATTCTCGGCGCGGCCCTCGGCAACGTGGACCACTTCCCATACCTCGGGAGCCTTTTATCAACAAAGGCAGACATTGATGCGGAGATTCAACACCGCCTCCAGTCCGCCAGTGCAGCCTTTGGCCACCTGAGGAAAAGAGTGTTCAAAGACCAGGCCCTCAAATCTATCACCAAGCTCATGGTCTACAGGGCTGTAGTAATACCCACCCTCCTGTATGGATCAGTGACATGGACGATGTACAGAAGACACCTCAAGTTGCTGGAGATATATCACAGATGATGTATCCGCAAGACCCTGCAAATACCCTGGGAGGACAGGAACGCCAACATTAGTGTCCTCGCCCAGGCAAAAACATCCCCAGCATTGAAGCACTGACCACACTCGATCAGCTTCGCTGGGCAGGCCACATAGTTCGCATGTGGCCAGACACGAGGCTCCCTAAGCAATTGCTCTATGCGGAGCTCCTTCACGGCAAACGAGCCAAAGGTGGGCAGCGGAAACGTTACAAGGGCACCCTCAAAGCCTCCCTGGTAAAGTGCGACATCACCACTGACACCTGGCCGAAGACCGCCCTAAGTGGAGGAAGTGCATCCGGTAGGGCGTTGAGCACTTCGAATCTCAATGCCACAAGCATAAAGAGAAGAGGTCAGGCGCAGGCAGCGGAAGGAACATGCGGCAAATCAGTCCCACCCCCCACCCCCTTTCCCCCGACTAATGTCTGTCCCACTTGTGACAGGGTCTGTGGCTCTCGCATTGGACAGTTCAGCCACCAAAGGTCTCACTTTAGGGCTGGAAGCAAGTCTTCCTCGATTCCGAGGGACTGGCTATGATGATGAGCCTTTTAATAGGGAGTAGGGGAAGAGTGACATTGACTGTTATGGAACAATGTATAAACATGAATTTATAAAATTATTATAGAACACAGTAAGGTTAAGAGGACCCTCCTCCTCACCAATTCACATGTATAAATCTGTTTCACTAGAGATGCTATTTTACTGTTTCCTTCCCATCCAAGTGCTTTTGGACATTTGAAGAAGGCTTGTCCACAGATCAGTATATAAACTGATCTGAGGCTGGCCTAATCCATCAAAACACTGTTCTTTCATGAGCTTGGAGGCGAAACAAGGCCAGACTTTTGAGATGAAAGTTGACTCTATCCGCTGGCTACAAAGATTATGAAATGAGTTCAGAGAGCCTTAATCTATTTCCCAATGAGGGTTAGTCCACAGTACAGCACAGATGTTCTGATGAGGCTTTACAGTGCATTGGTCAGATTATACTGTCGACCACCACACGCACCATGCCACTAAAAAAAGAGATAAGTGTATTTAAAAGGATACAGAACAGCACAACAAGACTGATCCCAAGTGGGTTGAGCAATGAGGAAGGATTCAAGTGCCTTATGTTTTGGACTCTCATGAAGTTTCCCTCTCCCATAACCACTTTCTTTAAAAAAAGAATATAAAATATAAGAAATCTAGGCAAGTAGGAGGAGAAGACGCAAGTGAAAAATAGTGGGAAAAAATGTTTAAATGCAGGAAAAAAATTATTTCAAATGAGTGAAAAGTTTGGAATCATTATCAATAAGATAATAGAAGCAAAAACTTTTGGGTTGATTCAAAATTCAATTGGATGCTGTAGTGGAAGAATTTGGATACAGGATGGATGAGCTTTACAACATAACATAAGGAATAGGAGCAGGAGTAGACCATATGGCCCCTCGAGCCTGCTCCGCCATTTAATAAGATCATGACTGATCTGATCATGGACTCAGCTCCACTTCTTCGCCCCCTCCCCATAACCCCTTATGCCCTTATCATTTAAGAAATTGTCTATTTCTGTCTTAAATTTATTCAATGTCCCAGCTTCCATAGCTCTCTGAGACAGCGAATTCCACACATTCATAACCCTCAGAAGTAATTTCTCCTCATCTCTTTTTTAAATGGACGGCCCCTTATTCTAAGATCATGCCCTCTAGTTCTAGTCTCCCCCATCAGTGGAAACATCCTCTCTGCATCCACCTTGTCCAGCTCCCTCGTAATCTTATCCGTTTCAATAAGATCATCTCTCATTCTTCTGAATTCCAATGAGTAGAGGCTCAATCTTTCCTCATAAGTCAATCCCCAGAATCAACCTAGTGAATCATCTTTGAACTGCCTCCAAAGCAAGTATATCCTTTCGTAAATATGGAAACCAAAACTGCACGCAGTATTCCAGGTGTGGCCTCACCAATACCTTAGATAGCTGTAGCAACAATTCCCTGCTTTTATACTCCATCCCCTTTGCAATAAAGACCAATATTCCATTCTCCTTCCTGATCACTTGCTGTACATGCATACTATCTTTTTGTGTTTCATGCACAAGTACCCCCAGGTCCCGCTGTACTGCGGAACTTTGCAATCTTTCTCCATTTAAATAATAACTTGCTCTTTGATTTTTTTCTGCCAAAGTGCATGACCTCACACTTTCCAACATTATACTCCATCTGCTAAAATTTTGCATACTCACTTAGCCTGTCTATGTTCTTTTGCAGATTTTTGTGTCCTCCTCACACATTGCTTTTCCTCCCATCTTTGTATCGTCAGCAAACTTGGCTACGTTGCACTCTGTCCCTTCTTCCAAGTTGTTAATATAGATTGTAAATAGTTGGGGTCCCAGCACTGATCCCTGCAGTACCCCACTAGTTACTGGTTGCCAACCAGAGAATGAACCATTTATCCTGACTCTCTGTTTTCTGTTAGTTAGCCAATCCTCTATCCATGCTAATATATTACCCCCAACCCCATGAACTTTTACCTTGTGTAGTAACCTTTTATGTGGCACCTTGTCATATGCCTTCTGGAAGTCCAAATACACCACATCCACTGGTTCCCCTTTATCCACCCTATTCGTTACATCCTCAAAGAACTCCAGCAAATTTGTCAAACATGACTTCCCCTTCAAAAATCCATGCTGACTCTGCCTGACCGAATTTTGCTTTTCCAAATGTCCTGCTACTGTTTCTTTAATAATGTATTCCAATATTTTCCCAACCACATATGTTATTCTAACTGGTCTATAGTTTCCTGCTTTTTGTCTGCCTTGTTTTTTTTTTAAGAGAGGGGCATTACATTTGCAGTTTTCCAATCTGCTGAGACCTCCCCAGATTCCCGGGAATTTTGGTAAATTACAACCAATGCATCCACAATCCCTGCCGCTACTTCTCTTGAGACCCTAGGATGCAAGCCATCAGGTCCAGGGGATTTATCTGCCTTTAGTCCCATTGTCTTACTGAGTACCACCTCCATTGTGATTGTGTTAAGTTCCTCTCCCCCCCCCGCCCCCCCCCCCCCCCACCCCATAGCTCCTTGACTATCCACTGTCGGAATATTGTTAGTGTCCTCTACTGTAAAGAATGATACAAAATATTTGTTCAGAGTTTCTGCCATCTCCATGTTCCCCATTACTAATTCCCTGGTCTCATCCTCTAAGGAACCAACGTTTACTTTAGCCACCCTTTTTCTTTTTATATACCTATAGAAACTCTTGCTATCTATTTTTATATTTTGTGCTAGTTTACTTTCATAGTCTATCTTCCCTTTCTTAATTATTTTTTGAATCATTCTTTGCTGGCTTTTAAAAGCTTCCCAATCTTCTGTCCTCCACTAGTTTTGGCCACTTTGTATGCCCTTGTTTTTAATTGGATACCGTCCTTTATTTCTTTAATTAGCCACGGATGGCTATCTTTTCTCTGACACACTTTCCTCCTCACTGGAATATATTTTTCTTGTGCGTTGTGAAATATCTCCTTAAATGTACACCACTGTTAATCAATCGTCCTACACTTTAATCTGTTTTCCCAGTCCACTTTAGCCAACTTTGCTCTCATACCTTCATAGTCTCCTTCATTTAAGCTTAGTACGCTGGTTAGAGATCCAACTTTCTCACCCTCCATCTGAATTTGAAATTCAATCATGCTATGATCGCTTATTCCGAAATGGATCCTTTACTAGGAGATTGTTTATTAATCCTGTCTCATTACACAGGACCAGATCTAAGATAGCCTGGCTCTCTGGTTGGTTCCGTTACATACTGCTCAAGGAACCTGTCCCTTTGAATGGTCTTTTTCTAATCTGACATTTGTTGCATTGCATTCTTTGCATGCTACAACAATATGACACTGGTTCAACCTCAGGAGCATTTTTCTCCACACCGCCATCCAGTGAACTTTGAGTACTTTGCTGTAGGTCCTTACTAATAGTGATATGTGGCCCAATCACCTAATCAGGAGTAGTTGTCTCTTTTCTCCTCTTACTTAATAGAAAAGTAAAACACATTTTAACAACATTAATAAATATGTAGTCTTGTGGATCTTGCTTGGATGACCAGTCTCAAAACTACATCTATCAGTTTATTTCCTCTGTAATTTCCCAAGTGTTTTTTTTTTGGGGGGGGGGGGGGTGCGTGAAGGAAAGGGAGGGAGGGAAGGGGGGGAGAGAGCACGAGAAATGTGTAGCAAGTCAACAAATTGCAGTTGCACACAACTTAGGAACTGCTTGCCCTGGTGCAAATCGCAGAGAAACTAATGAGGCAAAGACAACTTAAACATTTAGAAATTAAATCTTCTGCAGGTTGATTACACTTTAAGCCTCCATTTAAAAAAAAACATGGGAATGGAAATCCTAAACAAGAAAAATACAGAACAGATTTTCTCATTCCTATGCTTGGGAATATTGGATTGCCTGGATGCAGCACATGGAAGAAGATCATGCAGGGAGTATCCCACGGCCACAAAAGAGCCAGCTCAATTTTCTGTCCATTGAAATGAACAGGCAGGAAAATTAGGCAGGCTCCCTTTTGAGCATACAATCTTCCCTGTCTGCTTTTCTTCTCTGCGTCCCCAGGCAATCCAATCCAGTAGACTCAGCAACAGGAAAATCTGCCCAATTAGTTTTGCAACTTTATTATGGGTCAGTCTATTGGATCCCAGAACCTAAGTTTTCACTGGAGTAATGTTAAATAACTTCAACTAATAGTTTGCTTATGTTGTGGAACATTTTGCAGAAACAGTGCTTATACCCAAAGCCTCTGGTGCTGTGGAATCCACTGTGTCTATATTGAAGGCTAGAAATCAGCAACAAACAATTTGTTTGAAAGTTAGAATTTGTGACTTAATTTCTGATTCTGGGACCTGCATCACTGGTTTGTATAGGTTGCCTAAACCACAGCCCACCTACAGCCAGGAAAAAAATAGTTTCTATTGCCTTAGGAGGTAGTGAAGGAGGGAATACTCAAACTGCTCGAGTGGAAGCAATAGCATGGTTTTATTGACCTAACAGCACTGCCTTTGAAATCGGGGTGCCACCAGCGATGGAGCTTTAATTTAAATGTGACATGTTATTAAATTCGATATAATGAAAAGCTGCACTATTTACTCTCCAACAGAATACTAAGTGCTCCATAATGATATGGACAAGCTCATTTTCTTTTCCTTTCATTTATTTGGTGCTTTCTTTTTTAAACTTCACAGTCCAAGGAGTCCTCATCGGTGCTGAGCTGCGACATCTCAGTGGATGATAAATACATTGTCACTGGCTCTGGTGACAAGAAGGCTACAGTCTATGAAGTTATTTATTAGGAATGGAGCCTGAACACAAAGATACCTTTCACTATAGCACTTTTGTTAGATTTGCTCTTTATGGCTGACTTTGCAAAACAAAGACTTCAACGTTCTTGTCATCGTTTCTCAGCTCTGTGCTGTATGTATTTGATCGTAATTCCTGGACACGACCATCTAATATACATAACCCTCAAAATCCAACTGCTGAGAGGATGGGACAAGCTTCTTTTGCCATTAATTGAATGAAGGACCAGAAGGTTTCAACTATTTATTTTTTGTTTTTCAAGACTTTTTATAATCTTTGTTGAAATTGATTAATTTCACAAAAGCTCTCTCTCACAGCCTTGGTGATAAAGGTTAGTTACACTATTTGGGAAAGGGTATGGAGGGTGGTACTTTATTTCAGTATTGATTAATATTGTGTGTTTTATTATTTCTCCATTATATTACAAAATTGCTGAGATATTTTTAATAGGTCTATCAAGTTAGAGTAATATTCTTGAAATTTGCCAAAAGTAAAGCTTGTTGATATTATGAAGCTGAGGCAAAGGGAAACTTAAGATCTGACAGGTCCTGGAAATGATCATTTGCTGTTAGTATTATTTTGTTAGAAGGCCACAGACTTAAAAAGAACAAAAATAATACCACTTCACAATATATTCCAAGTATTGTGGAAAAATAAGGCATAAAGTGCCCATAGGACTTGGGGAAATCCATAAAGTGAGAAACATGCTGATTGGCTCAGGTGTTTCACATATATACTGGAAAAACAACCAATCAGAAATGATTAAACTCCTGCAATTATTTCATATTCACTGAAAAACAATTACCACAAAAGCAACTAATCTAATCCCTATTTTTTTTTTAAACAAAATTCTTGAGCAGCTAAGTTGGTTCCCCAACTCGCCCCACTATATATCCCTAAAATTACATTTTGTAATGGAATACCCCTCCCCCCCAAAAATGAAATAATTCTGAATAAAATTACTAAACTTATCCATTCCATGTTGTGTCTTTCCCTCAAATGGTCGCCACCTCCTTCAGGGGTGCTTGCTTACCTTCTGTTCATTTTCAATCAGTTAGTCCTTGGGTCCTGATATTTCTTGGGCTTCTGTACATTGCCCCTTACACTCCCACTCTCAACTTTCTGGATTTTGAAATACACCCTCATCCTGCTGTCAATCAGCATGCCTGTTACTCGCTCCCAGGCCCTAGTTCTGCCTTCCCAATCCTATTCTATTTTCTTTGCACTCTCTGATCACTTCTCCTTCGTGCTCTTGAAATGTTCGTTTGTCCTTAACCAATGAATAGTTGTCACTTATGCCCTCTCCCACTTTGAAAGTTTAAGTAATTATCTGACTGTAATCCTCTCTCACTTTCTGACCTCATTGCTCCCACTTTCAGCTCTCAGCCTTACCATTTCTCGCTCCCTAGCCTTGCTCACCGCTTTCACTCCTAAGCCTCACTTGCTGTGAGCAATGTCATGGGAGGTCAACGAGTGACTTATCAAAACTATTTTTTTTTAAATTTGCTAACTTTAAAATCTAACGTTATAGGGTTGAGGATGGGGAGGAGATAAAGGGAGGAAGTAAAGGAAGTCACTAACTCATTGTCAAATAAGTATGATGAAGATGCTTTATATGTTGTGGTAGGTGGAGGCAATGTGTGTGGATGTGTGACTGATGCTCAGGATGAGCCTTTTCATAGATTTGAAGGTTAACTGGAGTTACATCTAATGCACCAACACTAATATAGTGCATCATCTGTACATGCTTAATAGTGGAAGAATAAAGTGAGTTACAATCAAGGGGCTGTTATAAACTACCCAGGCATTGCTGTATGAACCCTGAGATTTATGTACTATTTCCAACTAACTTATTACCACTTCCATAATACAGTACTTCCTCACTGTAACACTTGGATATACCATTACCTCTGTGCAACATGCATTGTTTATGGTTCCCTCACTAATGTGCCTCTCTCTATTTCACTTCTAGTGTGGCTTCCAAAGATTTCCCTTCTACAAGGAAGTCCAGTGTATCCATAATCTGATTATTCCTGTTTCACTTCATTTAACTACTGCACCCAGAAAATTTCCCATCTTTGCTATTGTAAACATTGTCATTGGTTATTTGCTATCTACATGAACCTTATTTTCCTAGAAGAAAGTTTTGTGTTTTTAGTATGATTCTTCTAGACTTCTTTCTAGGTTTGGGAGACATTTTATGGCCACTTTATGCCAACTTTTGTTTTAAAATTCTGCATGAGTTGCAAGAAACTTTTTCATCTACCAGTGTTTGCCTACTGCAGAGACTCTGTAATATTATTGTAACAACATTTGCTAAAGCAAATCCCAGCAAATTGGAAGCACAAGGCCAAATGGAAGAAATAACTGAATCCCAGGTCAGTATCACGCAGATGAAGACAACAGGAAGTAATCCTCTAATGAAGGTACATCATTGGATTCAAGTTCTAGTTCCTCATCAAGATATGTAGCTGTTGCTGACTCGGGGCAAGTATATGTCCACACTAAAGCAGCTTAATGAAACTACCAACCCCAGCAGCCATTTAAGACTTATACCTTGGGAAGTCTCTGTATTAGTTTATGACACGGAAGTCCTCTTTCAAGCTATGACTACTTAACTACCTAATTTGCTGCCCTTAATCTTGTTCCTGCTGTGAAGAGTGATCTCTTCGCCCATGTTTTAAAGGTTTGTGAATTTGGTGAGCTTGATGGTCATGACCATTCATCCAGGTGTTTAGCTGGCACTACTTGCCAAAAATCAGTGAGTGAGACTAGGAGAGTGGAGACTAGCAGCTGAACTGGGTAGCAGTATGACCCCTGCATCCTCCAATCATACCTTTGGAGATCCCCACTTGAGCAATGGGGGCTGTTGCATTTTTGGGTTTTATGTTACAGATTTACTCTAGTTCAGTGTTGCTGATTTCTTGTGTAGTGAATCTAGCAACCATTACTATCTGGAGTGTTCCTTACCTATCCAATATTTAGATAAATGATAGTGATAACCAGACATTGAACAGAGAACCCTAGCCACTGTAAACTGGCTTACTGAAATATACCATTTTGTTTCTCCTCCTTTGGAATAGGCAATTTAAATATACACTCTTGCCAGACCTAAGTGAGCGCTGTACTCAGGTGCAGTCATGCAGATGAGATGTTAAACCACCTTCGCCCTTTCAAGTGGATATAAACACTCCTATAGCACTAGTACGTCCTTCAGGGAAGGAATTCTGCTGTCCTTACCCAGTCTGACCTATATGTGACTCCAGACCCATAGCAATGTGGTTGACTCTTAATTGCCCTCTGAAATGGCCCAGCAAGCCACTCAATTGTACCAAACTGTTGTGACAACGTCAGCACAGTCGGCGTACCTTCACCACATGGACTGCAACTCACCACCACCTTCTTGAAGGCAATTTGAGATGGGCAATAAATGCCATTGACACCCACAACCTGTGAACGAATACATTTTTTTAAAAACTATCTGAAGAACAGGAAAGTTCTCCCAGTGCTTTAACCTTCAACCAACACTACCAAAACAGATTAACTAATTTGTCATTTGTGTTATTACTATCTCTGGGATTTGGGAGTTGGCTGTCACATTTGCCTACATAATAGTGACGATACTTCAGAAGTAACTTACTGGTTGTAAAGTGTTTTGGAACGTCCCAAGAATATGAATATATAATTGCACGTTTGTTTTTAATATTCTGTACTCTGAATTGCTTATGGTCTTCAAGTCATTATGTAATTTTACACCCATTGTTTTGCTTTTTGTTTCTTATGGCAAGTAAACATAGTTTAAAAAATAGTAACGCCGATTTAACCTAACTTGCCAGATGGGAACAGAGCAGATTTTGGGTCAGATGCACCCCGCTCATTTGGACAGGATATAAATCTGGCATCTGACCCAAACCCGCCCCGTTCATGCCTGGTGGGTTAGGTTAAAATCAGATTGATTGAGGGGAATTTTAACCCCCAAAATGGATGGGTTTGGGTCGTGTGGGATGTAAAAATGTTTAAAAACGTCCGACAGGGAGGCAAGCCTGTCAATCAGGCTGGCTTCGAGGTGGGAATCCTGTTGAGAGGGAGGGTGGTTGGAGAACCCTGGGCGAGGCTGGCGGGGGCGGGGGGGGCGGGGAAGAGAGAGAACCCTGACCGCTGTGGAGTCAATAGCGTTCGGGACCCGATCAGAACTCCCCCGTCCCCCCTCCGGCTTGAAAATCCTGAAGCCATTGAGCCCAAGTTTTGGGCCGCGCCTAGAATGACACAGCCCCGACCTGGACGCCCGTTTTTCGCGCCCGAAAGTGCGCCTAAAAGCTACCTGCAGATTCTCCGGCTCCCTGCAGGTCCTTTGGAGCTGGGCGCGGCGCAGCACGAGCTGTGGGGGGCAGAGCCAGGTCCCTGCGCTGAAATCAGTGCCGGGACCCCTGCACAGGCGCGCTACAGTGGGCGCCCATGTGCAGTAGCTCCAGGCGCCCGAAACTGTGTGGGAGGGGCCCGAAGCACGCTGCCCCTAGCCCTGGCCGAATGGGCTTACTGGGACGGCGAAGATCAGGCTGCATCTCTCTCGTCCAGCTCCTGCTCTGGCTCCAGCTTCCTCTCCCCTGTTCAGCTGGCTCTCTCAACCTCCCACCCCCTCCTTTCCCCCCCCCCCCCCCCCCCCCCACCTCAGCTCCCTCTCGGGGTGTCCCCCCCCCCCCCCCCCAGCTCCTGCTCGGAACTCCCCCAGTTCCCGCTCCACTCTCCCCCCCGCCCCCCCCAGCTCCCGCTCGGAAGCCCCCCAGTTCCCGCTCCACTCTCCCTCCCCGCCCCCCCCCCCCCCTCAGCTCCCGCTCCGACGACCCCCCCCCCCCGCCAAGCTCCCGTCCGCTCCCTCTTCCTTCGGCGGAGTCCCCCGCCCCGGCATCTTGCTGGGGGCGGGCCCCGCCCAAAGTCTTGGGCCCAGCTTCTTCACGTCGGCTGGGCCTGTTCAGCCTCCTCCCTCTCCTCCCCCCCTCCCTCTCCTCCCCCCTCCCTCTCCTCCCCCCTCCCTCTCCTCCTCCCTCCTCCCTCTCCCCATCCCCCTCTCTCTCTTTCCCCCCTCCTCCTTTCCCCCCTCCTCCTCCTTTCCCCCCTCCTCCTCCTTTCCCCCCTCCTCCTCCTTTCCCCCCTCCTCCTCCTTTCCCCCCTCCTCCTCCTTTCCCCCCTCCTCCTCCTTCTCCCCCCCCTCCTCCTCCTTCTCCCCCCCTCCTCCTCCTTCTCCCCCCCTCCTCCTCCTTCTCCCCCCCTCCTCCTCCTTCTCCCCCCCTCCTCCTCCTTCTCCCCCCCTCCTCCTCCTTCTCCCCTCCTCCTCCTTCTCCTCCCCCCCCCCTTCCTCTCGCTGTCAGAAACACATAGACACTGGGGGGGGAGCGTCCCAGCATGCTGTTGGAGGGCTCCCTGTGCTGTAGTCGGTGAGTAGAAAATTATTTATTGATTAATTTTTTTGTTAATTTTTATTGATTTGATTTATTGATGTATTTATCATTTATTATTGATGATGGCTCTTTATTTATAAAACTGAAGTGTTTAATGTTTGTAAACTTCCCTTCCCCCTTTCCCCCCCCCGTAAGGTTTTTCTGAGCGTACAAAAATCTACACTTACTCCATTCTAAGTTAGTTTGGAGGAAGTTTTCACTGCCTAATCTTTCAAAACTGGTGTAAGTGGCCGGACACGCCCCCTTTTGGAAAAAAAATCTGTTCCAAACTGAAACTGTTCTAACTGACTAGAACTGGAGCAAACTAAATGCCGAGAATTGCAATTTCTAAGATACTCCATTCTAAACCAGTTGCTCCAAAAAAACAGGAGCAACTCAGGCCGAAACTTGGCCCCATTGTTTCTGCTGATATCTGTGCAGTTCATTAGTCCTTTTCACCTTAAATCATGAGAGAAATTGATTCTTGCAGCATATCACAGAAGCTTCTATAGCGAAGCTGCCTGTGCTTGATAGAACTGGTTTGTCACATAGGACTTGTCTTAGAAGTCTCTCAAAAAGGTATACTTTTTCTCTTGTAATACTTTCCTTGCACCCATAATGCCTACATATTGAGATAACCTGCTGCTTGCTTGAGCAAAATAAATACTTATTGCCCTGAACACAAGCGGATTTAATGTAAGGAGATTTTAAGCTGATGCAAGACAAAATAAATCAGCATTATGGCAGTTATCCTCTCCATCACGAAGACCATCAACTTCCTCCTTTTTGACATCACCTGCTTCCACCTCAGCCCATCTGCTTTTGAAACCTTCATCCATGCCTTTGTCGCCTCTGCTATTCCAAAGCTCTCTTGGCCAGCCTCCCACCCTCCATAAACTTCAGCTCATCCAAAACTCTATTGCCCATATGCTATTCTGCGCGAAGTATTTGCTGATATACATTGCATCTCAGTCCCCCAACACCTCCAGTTTAAAATTCTCTTCTGCAATTTTAAATCCCTTTATGGCCTTGCCCCTCCCTATATCTTTAACCTCCTCAACCTCCCCTATATGAACTTTGCATTCCTCCATCTCCTGTGTCTCCACCCCCTCCCTCCATTTACTTCACCATTGGGGGCTACTTCATCAGCCATTTAGGCCCTACATTCTGAAATTCCTTCCTAAACCTCCTTATCTTCCTCCCTCTCTTTAAAGGCCCTCCTTAAAACTCACCTTGACTAATCCTTTGGTCACCCCGTCTAATATCTCCTTTGGTTCGGCATCTTTTTTTGTCTGTTAACACTTCTGTAAAGCGCTTTGGGAATTTTTCTATGTTAAAGATGATATATATATATATATATGCAAGTTGTTACTGTTCCTTACACCTTTGCCAGAACATCCAAGCTGATTTGATGGAAGATAAAATATAAATATTTTTGTGGCGATTTATAATTTGAAGCCAATGCAGTGCATTGTGGTCATTTATTGTGGTCAGTCAGGGTGTTTTCTTTTGGTTTATCTAATCCATAAATATAGAATGCAAGACAGATCATTGTCAAGGTTCCATATATTTAAGTTTCCTGACTGCCAATACACAGCAGACACTTAGAAAATGTTAGGAAAACCTGGCTGAGAAGACCAGGATCGAGATCCTAATAGCAACAGTAGACAATAATATAAGGGACCATTTTTCAATCCATTTTATGCGTCTTTTCATGAGTGAATTGACTGAATAACTTAAGTGCCAAAAGTAAGTGTGTTATTGTCACTTCACACTAGAAAATTTAACACACAGGCTTCGTTGATTACTCCATGTATCTGACTTTCATGCAGAAAGCACCTTCATGTTGAAAATTCCCTTAAGTCTTGAATTCACCCTACTCTTTCGAATACAACATCCTTCAGCAACGATGCCAAGAGTTGCTAATAAATGTCTTAGACCTATGGTGCAATTTGAAAATTTAAAAGTTAACAATTTATGTTCAAATGTATTTGCCGATCTTCACAAAAATCCTATGCTCAGTATTGTAATTCCATGAAGTTGGTCATATGCAAAGAAATTTATATTTAAAGTCTGCCTGTCTGACATTAAAGCTTGGATAAGTGAGAACTTTCCTCAATTCAACATTGCTGAGACCAAAGCCATCCTGTTCAGCTCAGGCCTGAAATTTCATGGCACTGCTTGTACCCCCTCTCCAGTTGCTCACTCAGACAGGACATGATGGTGTGTAGCCTTGGTTTCCTGCTTGACCCTGAGCTCGCATCCAATCCATCACCAAGACTGCTTTCTTCCAACTCCAGATTATCACCTGCTTCTATGCCTACCTCACCCTTCCCATCATTGGTACCCTTGTTTACTTCAAGGTTTGATTTCCCCCCAGTACTACTACACACAAACTCCAACTCGTGCAGAATTTAGTGGTTTGTTTTGAAAATCTTGCATATCTAACCCAACACATTGATTGATTTCAAAATTTTCATCCTTCTGTTAAAATCCATTCAGTGCCGCCACTCTGTGCAATGATTTTTCAGCTCTACCTCCAGGCTTTGCACTCTTTGCAGTTCAGGCTCTGTTTTATTGTGCATCCGCCTCCTCTCTGCTCCACCATCAATGGCAATCTTCCACCACCCTGAATTCTGGAACAGCTTCCTTAAACCTCTTTGTTGTTTTACCTCTTCACTCTTACAAATACCTCCACAAAACCTCATTCGAGGTACTTTCAGTATCTTCCCTACTTACTAATCACCATTTCTCCTGTAAAACTGAAACATTTTGTTTATGTGGAAAATGCTGTGAATGTGGGAAGTTGTTATTGATCATGATGGTATAGTGGGGGGGGCAAAGCAAAGGTGTGAATCCGCATTTTAGTGATCATCCAATTGTTACATTTGGCTGAAGAACTTTCAAATGTGAACAATCATATATTTTGGCCTAAGAGCATAATTATACGAACAATGATGGACAGGTAAAGACCATCTGGTCCATCGAGCCTGTCCCACCCAATTGCGATACCTTGTATATCACAACATATACACTCCACCCCACCCAACACCATGTGATCTCCTGGGCGAGGCAAAAAAAACAAATTTAAGAAAACCCAGGCCAATTTGGGGGAAAAAAATCTGGGAAATTCCTCTCCGACCCATCTAGGAGATTGAAACTAGTCCAGGAGATCACTCTGGCCTTGAATTCCCTGCAGTACCTACCTTCTGTAAGAGGTGATCTCCGCCCAAGCCAGAAACAAATCTAGCTTTCGCTTGAAGGAATTCAGCGAGTCTGCATCCAGCACACGAAACAGCAGCTTGTTCCAGAGATCTACTATTCTCTGGGAAAAGAACCACCTCCTGACGTCTAACCTAGATCTAGCCTTAAATTTGTGACCCCTGTGCCTGCTTAACCTATTTAATTGAAATAAACTGTAATTACCTTATAAACCTCAATCAGATTCTCCCCCCACCCCCACCTCCATCCCAAAGTCTACGCTGCTTTTTATAGCCTATCTTGATAATTGAGATGCTTTAGACTTGGAATTATTCTGGTGGCCCTCTTCTGCACCCTTTCCAGAGTCTCAATATCACCCACCATGTGAGACCAAAACTGGACACAGTATTCCAAGTGCGGCCTGACTAAAGTCTTGTACAAGGACAAAACAGTACGCCTCGTCTTATACTCAATTGTCCTATGGATACACCCCAACATCCTATTTGCTCTAGCTATTGCTGCATGTACCTTTAAGGATGTATGCACTAGAATGCCCAAATCACTTTCTATCTCCACCATCTTTAATGCCTTTCCCTGAAGGGTGTATGAATGTTGAACATTTGCCCTGCCCACATGCATAACACTGCACTTATCTAAGTTATACATCATAACCTAAGAACATAAGAATTAGGAGCAGGAGTAGGCCATTTGGTATGTGGTATACAGTAATATACAGCACCTTATTAAAAGCTTTTTGGAAATCTTAAGTAGACAATGTCAACTGGGCTTCCCTCATCCACCAACTTTGTAACTTCTTCAAAAAATACAGCTAGATTTGTAAGACATGACCTTTTTTTTTTTATGAAGCCATGTTGGGTGTCCCTAATATGTCCCTCCCTATCCAAGTATTCATATATTGCATCCCTTATAATTCCTTCAAGCATCTTACCTATTACTGATGTTAAACTGATGGGCCTATATTTACCCAGGTCTGTCTTGTCACCTTTTTAAAAAAAAAATGGGGACTACATTAGCCTCCTTCCAATCTGTAGGAACCATTCCAGAGTGCAGTGAGCTATTAAAAATACAGACCAGGGGCTCGCACAGCACTTGTCCCATCTCCCAGAGGACCCTGGGGTGGATATCATCCAGCCCGGCTACTCTTATCTATTTTCAAGTTCTTAATTCTTTCTAAAACAATATGTTTATCTATGTTAATATTACTCATAAAACTAGTATTATAAAATTCTAATATTCGAGCATCATCTTCAAGGGTGAAGACTGATGCAAAGGATGGATTTCAATTTTGTGGGAAAAAGATAATTTACTTTTAATAAGTATTCAGTGCCATTGAATACAAAGTTCTAAATGTCATTGCAAATGGGGTGGAGAGATTAGTTTAAAATTATGCAGAATGTTTTTTTCCTAATCGAGGCATGCAGTTTATTCTAAAGTGCATTCTACAGAAGAGAGCAGATTTTCATATCTCTTGTTTGGTCTGGATAAAGTCCAGTGAGGAAAATCAGACCAAGAGGATTGTGTTCTTGTAAGGGAGGAGCCTGCTCAATTCTCATTCCATTAATTTAAATGAAAGGAAAATCAGAAAGGCATTATTACTCACATGCCGTCCTCCCTGCCCAATGTTACACTCTATTCCACCAGGTGATGTTTCAAAACCAGGTCTAAGAGCATTGGCGCAGAGTGATCCTTGATGTGTGCAAGGTGACCTCTGGCATTTGTGATTTGACAAAGAATTGGAAAGATTGGCTACGAATAAAAAAAAAAATACAGTCACAATTCTACCCTAATTGTTTACAACCCCCAGTTAACTTATCAAACAAGATATAATCATAGTAACAACTAGACTTGGTAACAACCAATATATGTTTTAGTGCAGAGGGAGAACATTGCCAGTAGATCATCAGTAGATTTTCTTGTATTTTTTTTCTTTTGTTAGGGTTGAAGGCAGTGAACCAGGAGCCATCTCTCCTAAGGTTTAAATGGATGGGATGAACAGGTGCTGCAAATGGCTATGTGCACAACGATGTACTCTGAGTATCAAAATGGTACTTTTTGTTCCAGAAAAAGAGTAAACTTTCCAGCTGGCTGCTGTGGGACTTGTATTCACTCTGAAACCTGTACAGAGAAGATCAACTCTTTGCTGGTTTTTGTTGTGAACCTGTGACATTCTGAGAAAACTTTTTCATATGTTTGAAAACTGAGCCGATTAAACTTTCTGTATCTTCCTATATTAACATATACCCAATAAGACTGACACAAGGTGGAAAGCAATTCTGTAATCCAATCCAGGCACTATACCTTTGCTAAGACTAGTGTTACACATGTACTAAGAGATTGGTTCTAAGCGATTGGTTTACCACTGGAACTAAATCCATGGTTGAGCATTGCTTTAGTGTTGTTATTCTGTCTGAACAAAACATTACGTATATAAGTCACCACTGTATATAGTTATGGAGTCTATATAGTTATGGAGTCTATCAGTCATGGACACTGCATTGACCCCACAGGTTTCTGTAACTGTGCAGTACATAAGTTTAGATCATTGAATATAATTGCTTAGCTTGAGGCCAACAGTCAAATATTAGAACTCTTCAGCCTGCAATGTGCCAATGGGAACATGATAAGGGCAGTATTGAGTGACAACCTAACTTGTTAATGTGCAGTGGAAGTGATGATGTTTATGCTCTTCAAAGCATTTTTTTTTTAGCAAGATTATCAAATTTTGATAGGGAATTACAAGAACACACCAGCTATGTAATAAGCAGGCTAGTAGTTGAGATGGGAGATGCAGTACTGAGTATCACTCTGGAATGTTATTTTATATCTATATATTGGACGTGCTGTCCACTCCCAGACACTCATTGCAATGCTGCTTAAGAACTATTCTGTGAAGTCCATTTATGTTGTAAGTGATAGTCTTGTGACTGCTATATTTTTATGTACACATTTGACAAACCTGTGGTCCTAATGACTGCAAATAATGGCCTTAGTTCTATAAGGTAACACAAACCTAGCACTGAATAGGTCTATTAGAGAACTTAAAATTGTTGTACACTTAAATGACTGCTATGTGTTGGCTATTTTTTTCTTTTTCTTTCCTCTTTTCCTCTCTCCATGTTAAACTTCTCGAGGCCAACCATCCAAAGGAAACCAGCCATGCTTCTCAGTAAAATGTACAAGATGTGGGAATCTGATTTGGGTGTCTAGGGCTCCTTGGCTATTTTAGTAAATCAACTGACTTCTAGGAAGTTGTCCACCACATTGACGATTATACTTTTTAAGGTTGTGGCTAAATCCCTCTTTACATTTATTATATTGATTCTTATCTGCCTATAGTCTTGGATTACTAAAAAAAAAAAATTTTAGATAAATAAGATGTGCCCATTAACCGGGTGGTTCTGGGGCCACAAAAGGTTTTTCACCCTTGCTGTCCAGTTTTCAACTGTAATGCTAAGAGTTATATAGCTACCAAGTGTTGCTGTTCTAATGCAAGTGAGCAAAAAGAAAAAACAGGCTAATTAAGGAATGAGTTTCTTTGTACATGTGCGTTATATACCACTGAAAGTGCCCTGTGGTCAACATGTTCGCTTTTTATCCCCTTTTCTTCACTAGAAATATTGTTATATTTAAAAGTTTCTTAAATTAAAATCAGTAGTTATGTTTTATAACTAATGGATGGACAAATACACATTTCTGTTCCAGTATGTTTGTTGGATCTTTAAAAGAACTAGTCACATGTGACTATATCTGTTACAACATGTGACAATAGGAGGACAGAAGTGTAACAATGCTGCAGGACTGCACTGGATATTCATAAGTATACAAGAAAATAGTCACCTTTGTTTTAATTAAAGCAAAGATCTGAAACACTGGAAATGTAACCTCAATTAGTCTGTCTCTAGTGGTCTCTGTATTGTAACATAATTCTTTTAATATAACATGCTGTTTCACTGTTTTGGTCTGTGGTTATTTTTGCATTACCTTACAGAACTGTAATATTGGTAACTATTGCCATAATGCCATTTGGAGATATAAATTGCTAGAAGACAATATCTGAACTGTAAAGAAATTACTGCTGGATATATTTTGCTAATGAACCTAAAGTATAAATGTAAAGTTGCACACACAAACTTAGGAGGGGAGTCTACTAAGATTTACATTTTTCTGTCAGAAAATGCAGGTACTGCTACTATTTTGAGGCAAATGTTTGACCCAGTAAGATCATTACACTATGAGCACATTGCAATTCAGGGAGAAAAACCTCCATTCACTTCTGTGTAAACCAGAGTAGGCTAGGCCCAACATTCCAGGGCAGCACGGGTCAAGAAATGTGTATACTTTCTAAGAAATCACCTTGAGTGCGTGAGAACTCAGCTAAACAGAGGCTTATTATTTTTCCTAAATCGCTAAACTAACTGAATTATACTTCTCACTACCATTAAAAAGCAGCACAATGCCTCTATTGCTAAAGGCGATTTTTCACTGGATTTCAGTGGCCTTAATTTGCAAGTTGCTTAGAGCTTCCATTAACCAGTACTTCATCTTCCCCATCTCTTTATTCTGATCTCATTATTGCAATCAACACACATTTTGTTTTATTCTTCCTCTATGATGCCTTCATGTTATAGGAAAAATAAAACACACCAATTCATGTCAAAGTCTTCAGCTGAATGATTGCACAGCCACCAACATACTCAGAGGCAAAATATATTTGCTGCCTCCATATTCAATTACAATTCTGGGCAATCAGAATCTTCACACTGCCTCAATATCAACCACTTTAACCTTTTGAAGAGATCTTCATTTAATTGGACATGGAGTTTTAAACATCTAGTTAATAAACGTTTCCTCTACCTGATGACCAAGATTGATATGTTTGTTGAATTGTGTGTGTTAGTTTTGTTTCATCCTCCCCTAATTTCTCAGTATTTGTTATTAATTAATTATTTCTTATTGGTCACATTTTAGATATCCAGTAACAACTAAGGCTAGCTTTGGAGTGGACTTGTTGCAAATGGATCCTCTCCTGCTATCATTTCAGCCCCTCTGCTCCAGTCAGTGGAGTTGATTTTATCTTCTGGGTGGCTGCTCACTCGTGCTGACAGCAAGAAAAGCTGGAGCTGTTCTAAGGACGGGGCCTCATTGAAATAGGCATCATGATGCGGTTCACTAGATTCAAGGCGATGCAAGATCGGGCAGCCTGTCTGGAGGGTCATGGGGAGGGGAAGGTCGGGTGGCAGCTGTTCAGATCACTTTTGTGGGGCCTGGGGAATCAGTCCTTCTGGCCCCAGAAAGATCATTTAAAACTTATCTTTCTCCAGGTGTATCGCCAGTGAAACTGGTCAGTGTGCGCATGGCACTCAGTTCTGTCCTAAAATGTCAATCAGGGCCCTATGTATATCATAGGACCCCAGTTTGCATATTAAAAGGGGCCTACTGCCTGAAACAAGCAGGTGCTTTGGCTGCCAGTGGTAGGCCTGCTTTAACAAAAAAGGTAGTGAGCATAGGGTTGATGTCAATGAGGCGGTAATTTTACTAATCCCATTTTAAAGCCATTATTGCCCTGTTATCACCAATTTCAGCAAGTTAAAACCGGCTTGACTTATGTACATCAACAAATTATTAAATATAACATTTTATTTAGGGCCTTGTATAACAAAATATTTGAAATGAAAATTAAATACATGGTTTTCGATAGGTGAGCACAGTTGCAGAATGTATGGCACCAAAGCTTCCTCTTGACAGTTTTCTAAGAATCAGTGACCTCTTCATTTGTTTGGAATTGAGAAAACAAACTTAGATTTTCTCCGTGTAGAGCAGCTGTCTGTGACTAGACATCCCATAAATTCTGGGAAATTGTTTGGCTCACATTCCTACTCATGATGGGTCTTTAATCGTACTGTATCAAGAGTGCCTGGACTATAGAGCAACTTGTTCTTGTGAATAGCAAAAAAAGGAAAATATGCCCAGCTGTTTGGAGTTCATGACCCTTATTCTGGCTGAATCTAGATAAAAATGAATGTTTTGCATATAATTGTCATAATCAGAGGGAATTGTAAGGAAGTGAATTGCCCTAGACACTGAACTTGCCCCATATTATGGATTTGGGAGTTTCTGCACTCAGTAATGGCATAAATAATGTACAGCAGGCCTGTAATGACAATGAGTAGAAGTACATCACCCATATTTTGTATAGATTTACTTTTAGACTCAGACTTCAATGCATCTGAATCATATATTCCATTGTCCTTAAATTGGTTTATACAGTTAACTTTGTACCCCCATCTTCCCTCCCCTCCTCCATTCCACTTAGAAAGGCAAAAAAAAGAAAATATCGGCCCTGAAATTTTTATGCATGGCTATTTATCTCTGTTTTTGTCTGAGGAAGATCAGATGAAAGTCCTTATATAGACATTTTATAGAAATATTCCAAAATGTCTGAAATTTCTGAATTTGTATTCATCTTAGAATATGACTAATTCTTGAGCCCGTGGTGAAAGGACTGATATTGGAGGAAAAAGAGGAATTTCAAAATAGAACCTCCCAAAGAATCCAGTTCATATATCACTTTCTTAGTGCCACAGTAACAATGCTAGATTCAACAAAATTTGATGAAATACAAGCAGTAGTTACACTCAGTAAAATTTACAATGTAGCTTCATGTCAGAACTATGAGCTAAAGATTCCTTAGAGACTGGTGTATTTTAGCGAGGGAAAAGATAACATCCACTTGTGTGGGGAGACATTTATATACAATCATTTGTTAAGTTACAGTGTTTTTAAAAATTTGCCACCAGCTTTTACTGTCGTCACACTGTGGCATGGCGGCCTGACCACCCTTAAAGGAGAGAGTGCACTGCCATGGCCACCATGTTTTTTTTTGTCGGCCGACTGCCAGGTCAGTCTAACAACAAAAGCCGCGGGTTCAGCTGGGTTACAACAGGCAGCCTGGCACCCACTCTTGGGTCCCAAGCTGCTGGCCTGGTCGAAACCAGCCCTGGTGGTCCAGTGTTTGCCACTAAAGTGGCTGCAGAGTTCGCAGTGGCTCGCCCCTTTAACTGAAGGGGAGAGATGTTGTGACATGCCAGCGCAATGACTGACAGCCTCGGCTATTTCGCACTGCTCTCTCTTCCACCCCGTTATTGACGGCCACTCCGCCCCACCTCTACTTCCGCCCTGCTCAAAGAAAATCCCCGAAGTGATGAATTTCGAAGGTTAGGCCGTCACAATGCATGAGGCGGCCAGAACACATCGAAAATGGTAGGTGCGCCTCGATTCCGGCGGTGGGCAATTTCGGCCCCAAAGACTCTTGAGAAGGATGAACCAACCATTGCTAACTAAAGAAGTTAAGGAAGGTATCAAATTGAAAACAAAAGGCATACAATATTGTGAAGATTAGTGGTAGGCCAGAGGATTGTGAAATTATTCTAAATCAGCAAAAGACGACTTAAAAAATAATAGAGAGAAGATAGAGAGTAAACTAGCAAGAAATATAAAACACAGTAAAAGCTTCTGCAGATATATAAAAAGGAAGAGAGTAGCTAAAGTAAATGTAGCCTTAGAGGATGAGACTAGGGAATTAATAAGGACAAATAGGGAAATGGCAGAGATTGCATCTATATCTACTGGTTCCCCTTTATCCATCCTGTTCATTACATCCTCAAATATTTTGTATCGGTCTTCATGGTCGAAGACACTAAAAGCATCCCAATAATAATAGATAATCAAGGGGCTATAGGGAAGGGAGAACATAAAATAATCACCATCACTAGAGAAAGTGTAGTAGGCAAACTAATGAGATTAAAGGTGGGCAAGTCTCCTGGACTTGATGGCTTGCATCCTGGGGTCTTAAAAGAAATGCCTGCAGAGATAGTGGATGCATTGAATGTAATCTACCAAAATTCTATGGATTCTGCAGCGGTCCCAGCGAATTGGAAAACCGCAAATGTAATGCCCCTATTCAAGAAAGGAGGGCGATAGAAAGCAGGAAACTATAGACCAGTTAGCCAAACATCTGTCATTGGGAAAATGCTGGAGTCCATTATTAAGGAATTAATAGCAGGCCGTTTTAAAAAGTCATAATACAATCAAGCAAATTCAGCATTATATAAAAGGGAAATCAAATTTGCTGGAGTTCTTTGAGGATGTAATGAGCAGGGTGGATAGGGGGGAAGCAGTGGATGTGGTGTATTTGGATTTCCAGAAAGCATTTGATAAGGTGCCACATAAAAGGTTATTGCACAAGATAAAAGTTCATGGCATTGGTAGTAATATATGAGCATGGATAGAGGATTGGCTAACTAACAGAAAACAGAGAGTTGGGATAAACGGGTCATTTTCTGGTTGGCAAACAGTATCTAGTGAACTGCCACAGGGATCGGTGCTGGGTCCACAACTATTTACAATCTACATTAATGATTTGGATGAAGGAACCGAATGTAATGTAGCCAGGTTTGCTGATGAAAGCAAGTAATGAGGAGGACACAAAAATCTGCAAAGGGATATAGACAGACTAAATGATTGGGCAAAAAAATTGGCAGATGGAGTATAATGTGGGAAAGTGTGAGGTTATCCACTTTGGCAATAAAAATAAAAAAGCAAATTATTATTTAAATGGAGAAAAATTAAAAAATTCTGCAGTACAGCAGGACCTGGGAGTCCTTATGCATGAAACACAAAAAGTTAGTATGCAGGTACAGCAAGTAATCAGGAAGGCAAATGGAATGTTGGCCTTTATTGCAAGGGGGATAGCGTATAATAGCAGAGAAGTTCTGCTACAACTGTACAGGGTACTGGTAAGGCCACACCTGGAGTACTGTGTACAGTTTTGGTCTTATTTTAGACAGGATATACTTGCATTGGAGGCAATTCAGAGAAGGTTCACTAGGTTATTTCCAGAGATGAGGAGATTGACTTATGAAGGTAGGTTGGGCCTAATATCATTGGAGTTCAGAAGAATGAGAGATCTTATGAAACATATAAGATAATGATACGGTTCGACAAGGCATATAAAGAGAGGATATTTCCACTCATAGGGGGATCTAGAACTAGGGGCCATCGTTTCAGAATAAGGGGGTCATTCATTCAAAACTGAGATGAGTAATTTCTTCTCTGAAGATTGTAAATCTATGGAATTCTCTGCCTCAAAGAGCTGTGAAGGCTGGGTCATTGAATATATTTAAGGTGGAGATAGGCAGATTTTTTTGTCATAAGGTTTACAGGAAGCAGGCAGAGAAGTGGAGCTGAATCCATGATCAGATCAGCCATGATCTTATTGAATGGCGGAGTAGGCTCGAGGGGCCAAATGGCTTACTCCTGCTCCTATTTCTTATGTTCTCATGGGGTTGGGGGCAATATATTAACACGGATAGAGGATTGGCTAACTAACAGAAAACAGAGAGTCGGGATAAATGCGTCATTTTCAGGTTGGCAAACTTTAACTAGCGGGGTGCCACAGGGATCGGTGCTGGGGTCTTAACTATTTACAATCTATATTCATGAGTTGGATGAAGGGACTGGGTGTAATGTAGCCAAGTTTACTGATACAAAGATAGGTGGGAATGGTTGTGGAGAGGACACCTAAAGAATATAGATAGGTTAAGTGAGTGGGCAAAAATTTGGCAGATGGGGTATAATGTGGGAAAATGTGAGGTTATCCACTTTGGTAGGCAGAATAAAAAAGCAAATTATTATTTAAATGAAAGACTGCAAAATGCTGTGGTACGAAGGGATTTTGGGATCATTGTAACATGAAACACAAAAAGTTACAGCAAGTAATTAGGAAGGCAAATGGAATGTTGGCCTTTATTGTATGGGCGATGGACTATAAAAGTAGGGAAGTCTTGCTACAACTGTATAGGGCATTGGTGAGACAATACGTAGAGGACTGCATACAGTTTTGAGCTCCTTATTTAAGGAAGGATATATTTGCATTGGAGGCAGTACAGAGAAAGTTCACCAGGTTGATTCCTGAGATAAAGTGGTTTTACAAAGAAAGATTGGGCCTATTGGTGTTTAGAAGAATGAGAGGTGGTCTTATTGAAACGTATAAGATTATGAGGGGGCTTGACATGGTAGATACAGAGAGGATGTTCCCCCTCATGGGGGAATCTAGAACTAGGTGGCATAGGCTTAGAATAAGGGGTCACACATTTAAAATGGAGATGAGGAGGAATTTCTTCTCTCGGAGAGTCGTGAATCTTTGGAATTCTCTACCCCAGAGAGCTGTTGAGGCTGGGTCATTGAATGTATTTAAGGTAGAGATAGACAGATTTTTGAATGATTGGGAAATGAAGGGTTATGGGGAGCGGGCAGGGAGTTGAGGCCAAGATCAGATCAGCCATGATCTTATTGAATGGCTGAGCAGGCTCGAGGGGCCAAATGACCTACCCCTGCTCCTACTTATGTTCTTATGTAAATTTCCAACATCCATAACTACCAAGCTTTTGTACCTCTGTGATAAACGTTAACTTAAATTTTTAAGTGCTTGCACTAGCTGATACACTCCACTCCATGACTGGTTGAAACTTGATGCATTGGGTTAGATGAGATGTTGCTTACCTCCCAAGATGTACAGTACTGGCACAGTACCTATGCCTGAAGTATTATTTTTCACCATGTCTCACCTCTTGACGTCCAAAGCCTTTCCACTATCTACAAGGCACAAGTCAGCAGTGTGATGGGATACTTTCCACTTACCTGGAGGAGTGCAGTTCCAACAACACTTAAGAAGCTCGACACCATCCAGGACAAAGCAGCCAGCTTGATTGGCATCCTATACACCACCTTCAACATTCACTCCCTCCACCACCAGTGCACCGTGGCCGCAGTGTGTACCATCTACAAGATGCACTGCAGTAACTCCCAAACCGTGACCACTGCCACCTAGAAGGACAAGGCCAACAGGCGCATGGGAACACCATCACCTCCATGTTCCCCTCCAAGTCAAACACTATCCTGACTTGGAAGTATGTCACCGTTCCTTCATCATTGCTGGATCAAAATCCTGGAACTCACTCCCTAACAGCACTGTGGGAGTACCTGCACCATACGCACTGCAGCAGTTCAAGAAGACAGCTCACCACCATCTTCTCGATGCGCAATAAATGCTGGTCTTGCCAACGATGTCCACATCCCATAAGTGAATTAAAAAAAAATCTCATTATGTTCTTCAAACTTTTTATCATGCCTTACTGCTGCAGCTGCTGCATCAAGATCAAGATTTAAACAACCTAATCATGAACTTCAAAATTGTTCTAGGAGTTTGTCTCAAAATTACATTTCTGATTGTTTTAAGTATTCAAGAAAAATCTATCATTTTGAAAATTGTGCCAGTTCCCCTCTGATGTGAAACTAGATTAATGTGTATTTTGCACCTAATGTAGCATTACAATATCAATTTAACACTCAGGTGCACTTCTTAACTCGACACCAAGTTATGTTAGAATTAGGTCAGCATTTTTTAGCACAATAGGGACACGAGTTTCCATGTATCGAATACAATTTCTAGTGACATTAACATTCTTTCAAGGGTGCAAAATACCTATACTTCAGAAACACCACAGTTGTGATTGTCCTTGAAATGAAATATCAAACAGTTGCTACATGTGGCCCGGTATGATTATGCTACTGGCATGGATTTCCCGGAATGCTTTGCACACTGTATTCTGTTAAGTGATATTTCACACTTGTTACATTGATTTTACTTCCACTGGTGTGAAATATTTTAATCCTTTTCAGTTTCATGGTCCCCAACCTTTTCTATATTTGCTACTGCCACGTAATCTCTAATATTTTTATACTGCCAAAATATTTAAGAACCCAGTGCAAATTTGCATAGCAGTGTCCAAGAACAAATCTTATTTAATAGGAATATCAGCCTTTTCCTGGAATGTTCCAGGACAGATCTATTTACGTTTATAGCATCACTGTCATGGGCACAAATGCCTGAGAATGCAATGATGCCTATCAACCTATTCATGAGGGATCTAGATGGAGTAGATTAGTGGAAGAATCGAGAACCAGAGCACACAGAATTCGGGGAGAAATTGGCCTCCTTTGCACCTCCCGTTAGCTCCTCTAGGGGGGGGGGGGGCGCGCGATTACAGGGCGCTAAAGGCTTACCGACCGGGTGCGGCGAAATTACTGACGCCTGCAAACTTGCATGGCAGGTTAGTGCTGGCGCTAAACCTTATCGCCTCAATCTCCTGCACCCCAGAGATCGTGACATCATCTGGTGTGTAGCGCTCCATTATTGCCCCAGATCTTAAATTCACTTCCATCCCTTGCTGCATTGCTGGGCATCAATAACGGCAGCTGCAAGAGGCATTGTGACATTGGCCAGCTGCTTAGGGTGTTGTAATTATAGGCAGTGGTGGTCAGGTAGGCCAAACTGTTATTCTCACCCCTGTGTGCTGTTTTTTCAATTTTTCCCATCCCACGATTGAGCAGCCCTGCACTCTCTTAGAGTGCTTGGGCATGCTCTTTGTGGGCCGCAGGTGCTGTCATCTACCATTCCCAGCCTTTCCTTGAAATCACCTCAGCATTGGCCCTTCCCTTTAAGGGAAGGAAGGAGCCTGTGAATCCAGCAATGCTGCATGGGACATTGTACAGTGCTCTGCTGCTACCGCCCTTCTTGCTCCGTTTACTGCTCCAAGGGAAGTGGTAGTGCTTGATTTAGCTCTGCACTTCCCTTCTGGAGTGCTAAACTGGAAGTTCGCGTCCGATTGAATTGTGTACATTGCACTCCCACCAAAGTTATTGCCCCAAATGGAGTGCGACGCAATTTCTAGCCCTTAAGGTGATTGGCAGAAGAACCAAAGGCGACATGAGGGGAAACTTTTTTATGCAGGAGTGGTTAGGATCTGGAATGCATTGCCTGAAAGGGTGATTGTAGCTTTTAAAATGGAAGTGGATAAGTACCTGCAGGAATAAAATGTGCAGGGCCACGGGGAAAGGGTGGGGGAGTGTGACTAGCTGAAACGCTCTTGCAGGAGAGTCAGCACAGACCTGACTAGCTGAATGGCCTCCTTCTTCATTGTAGCTATTCTATGATTCTATTTTAAAAGGCACTAGTGGATCTCCTGTGTTGTTGCTCCTGATGAATTGGAGGCATGTCTCGGGTATGTTTGGAATTTTTTGTCATAAATTTTATTTTGGGGTATGTGGTGTGATGGGTAAGGAACTGACCTTTTGTTGGAATGGGTGAGTAGATTTTTTGGGGTAGAATATCATTGGAGCAAAAATGAAATTGGGAGAAAGATTTGTGAAGAACGATTGGTGAATATCAGAATTAAAATAACTGAAGTTGATCAACAAGAAGACATTATCTGATGAAGGAGCAAACTGACATAAAATGGTCACAGCATAGATAACCAATGTGAAGTACATGACCGACAAAGATCTTTTTACAAAGATAAAAAATTTTCACTGTTCTGATAAGTTATATTTTGCACAAACAGAGCATATTGCACTATTTGTGCTAAAGCTAGATCCAACATTCTACCATTTTAGTGACTTTACATTAATGTACAATGGTGTATGTTCACTGGAGACAGATTTCTGTTCATGTATAATTCACACAGCAACAGATGAACCATAGTAAACAATATTTTAACAAAACACCTTTTGGCAAGATACTGAATAATGCACCTACTATGTCTTTTTTATGAACCGTGGCATACTGAACATATCTGGAATGTTATTTTTCCTCCAGTATCTGCAGCTGTATATTTCTTCCTTATGGTAAAGATTTTCATGTCCTGCCATATCAAATTTCCCTCTGGTGGTGAACGATTTTCTGTCTGGCTTAGAACAAATCTAATGTATAGACTTTTAAAACACCACTAAGTTCTTCTAACGGAAGTCAACATGCTGATCTAAAAGCAATTATGCTTGGATTTGTCTAACCCTTTGCAACCCATAATGTTTCCCAGAATAAATCCAACCAAGCTAAACTAGCAGTTTTCAGTGCCACCAAATACCCTCGTGTGGCATTCTATTCAATATATAAATGGGTTTAACACAAGGTGATTTCCCTTGTATAGACCATAGTACACCATGCAAATGCCCATGTAGTTGTTACCTTTTTGTTACCGCTAGATGTGACTACACCAACGCACTCTTGGCTGGCTTCCCACATTCTACACTACGTAAACTTGAGCTCATCCAAAACTCAGCTGCCCATGTCCTAACTCACACCAAGTCCTGTTCACTCATCACTCCTGTGCTCCTGGTTAAGCATTGTCTCAATTTCAAAATGCTCATTCTTCTTTTCAAATCCCTCCATGGCCGTGCCCCTCCCTATCTCTGTAATCTCCTACAACCCCACAACCCCCCCCCCCCCCGAGATATCTGCGCTCCTCAAATTCTGCCCTCTTGAGCATCCCTGATTATAACTGCTCAACCATCGGTGGCCTTGCCTTCAGCTGCTTGGGCCCAAAGCTCTGGAACCCCCTATACCTCTCAACCTCTCTCCTCCTTTAAGACAACTTAAAACTTACCTCTTTGACCAAGCTTTTGGTCACCTGCCCTAATTTCTTCTTATGTGGCTCGGTGTCAAATTTTTTCTTATAATACGCCTGTGAAGCACCTTGGGATGTTTTTCGACATTAAAGGTGCTATATAAATACAAGTTGTTGTTGTGATACTGGCTTAGCCTCTTTTGGAAGTATGAGCCACGATAATTGTTCCCAGACAATGCCAGGAAAGGTAGATCGGTCCCCATAATTTTAAGATCAGTGCCAAAAGGACAAAAGGAGAGGCTAGGAGAAATTAGGACAGTAGTTAGGATGCAAAGTACCCTACCAGAAACTTAATCTATAATGATTTTTAAAAGGGAAGTGGTCAAAATGTAAAACTTGAGTAAGGGGAAAGGGAAAGGATATAGGCCTGAGTAGATAGCTTTTTACAGTGAGTAAGTGCAAGCACAGTGGGCTGAATGCCCTCTTTCTGTGCTGTAAAATCCTATGATACAGGCTGATTTAAGCAAGTTAAGGGAATTAGCCCATTTGTGGCAGACATCTTTCAATATAGATAAGTGCAGTGTTATTCATTTGGATCTATGAAACTCCAGGCATACAATTACAATACTGGAGTACCTACTAATGGTTTTGGAACAGAAGAGGGGGCTGGGCATCATGGTGGATGAATCATCACGAACAGTGTGACAAGGCCATTGGGGTATATATGCTTCTGTTTGGCTCTGGTTAAGGAGAAAGAACTTGAATTTGCATACAAAAGCAAAATACTGCGGATGCTGGAATCTGAAATAAAAACAGAATGCTGGAAATCTCAGTGGGTCAGACAGCATCTGTGGAGAGAAAAACAGAGTTAACATTTCAGGTTAACTCCCTACATCATCCTGAATGATCCTATGCTCTCTTACTATTTTACTTTTTATACACTTAAGAAATCCGTTACTATTTCCTATTATATTATCTGCTTGTTATTTTTCATATTTCTTTCTAATTTCCCTTTTTACCTCCCTACTACACTATCCATATTCTACATGATCATCATTAATATTGTTAGCCTCCCTTTTAAATGTAAGTTTTGTTTTAATCTCTCTTTATCCATGGAACTCTATACTTTGGTGCAACCCATTTTTGCCTTATGGGAAAGAAAGGATTTCCATTTTTAAGCTCCTTTCATGACCTCAGGTTGTCCCAAAGTGTTTCACAGCCAATTAAGTACTTTTGAAGTATAGTCACTGTTCTAATGTAAGCTAATTTCCATATAACAAGATCTATCTCTATTGGGAGCTATCCAAATTGGAAGAGCAGATACCAGCCAATGATTATAAATTATGAAGAAAACAAGGGAGCAGAATTTCCTCATTGGTTCTCCTGCTCTTCCAACATAATGTAAGTGGAAGATCAGTGGACAGCTTAAGAAAGGGAAGATAGACTATGAAAGTAAACTAGCACAAAATATAAAAACAGATAGTAAGAGTTTCTATAGTGATAGAGAATTCAAGCTCTGCAGCCTGGCTGCAGTTTTGAGAAAACACATACCACATTGCATTAAGTCATCAATCAACTTGACATTTTAGGACCTTGGGTAGCGAGCCAATTAAAGGTTAACAGACTATCAAATGAGCCAATAAGGTCAAAGAAGGCGAGTTCTTTTCTGTAAATTGAACCAGGTATAAGTACAGCCATTTTGACCATATGGTCTCAGAGGACAAAGGCCTGGCTTAAAGCCAAGAGCTTGTTGCTGCTGTCAGAATAAAGTTACATTAAAACTACAATTGGAGTTTGCATTTCATTGGAAATTAAGAGATCTAACAATTTTGGCGTCACGAACACGATCGCTGAGGGAAGAAACTGAATTTTGGACATCGGACCTACATACTGAGGTAAGGACGCCTTTTTATAAAAGTCCTCGGTCAAAAGTCTAAATTCGCCTCTCCTACGCGATTCCGAAAGCCTCCGGTTTGCGAACCCTCCAGTTGGTAGTTGGCTCGCGGTCCCATAGACGTCTAACTTCGGCGGTGTGTTAGTTAATTAATCACCGACCCACTGATCGGCTGGAAAGCCTACGACTTGAGACCCCAGTAAAGAAATCAGTATTATGGCAGCAGGAGATGAGAGCAAAGAATTGCCTACAACTGTTAAAGGCGGGTGGGCACCACCTGAGGTTTCGATAGATGAAATCCCCCAACAGTTGAAAGAATACATAGAGCAACAATTTAACTTATCTAAAACCTGTATTAAGATCGAACAAAAGTACGGAACCTCCAAAGGACAATGGTCCTTGGACGAGATTAAAAGGGTCTGGGGAAAAAACGACCTGTATGAAAAATAAAGAGCGAACTAGATGGTCCCTAGCCGTTATGGGACAGATCCAAAAGCGGAATGAAATTATAATGCATTCCCAACATGATCGAGAACTGACCAGTACAAAGGACCAATTGCAAGCTGTTTGTGCACAGATGCGACAGACAAGACTTGAACTTGAAAAATCGGAAGCGGAAGTTAAAGATCTTAAAGGTGAAATTAAAGAATGGAAAAAATCATTAGGTCAAGAGACAGTAATAGGAAAAGGAAAATGTATCGGTCAATTCCCACGGTACCCATGTTTGGATAAATTAAAAGCGCAAACCAGAAGACACGACCGAGGAATAGATACGGATTCTGAATCCTCCGACGATACAGGGTCGAAGGATGAAGAATTAGGGGTTCGCGTTGCCCCATTTTAAAAAAAGACAAATTGTAGTCAAATCAGAAGAGACTGCGGATGAGGGCGGAACCAAAAAAACGAGGAAACGGGTGTATGCAGAATACTTAGTTCATGATCCGGCAGACCCAGAGAAAATTGAGAAATGGTCCAAGGAATTGCCCAATCCAAAGAAAGGGGGAGTAAAACGTGGGACCAATTGGACCGCTTAAATATATATTAACTTCATCCCTGGGACGGAGTGCAAATTTTGACCATAATGGTGCCAAAAACACAGGGAAGAAAATTGCACGACAAGGTAGAAGAAGCTTTGGGGCAGGATGAGCAAGAATTAAACGCAGGATGGGAGGCGATTAAACATTGGCTGCAAGTCTTCAGTCCAGCTAAGACAGACTGGGGAAAAATTGCAGCCTGCCAACAGAAAGGAACAGAGGAGGTCCTGGAGTATGACGAGCGGTTTAGATGCACGTGGCTAGAACATTCGGGTATGAATAATACGGATGAGGAAATGGATGAACAAGTGTTTGGAGCTCTGAAAGCAGCTTTTGTGGCAGGTCTAAAGCCAGAACTGTCCAAAATGCTTAAGTGTTACTGGACTGGGAAGGTAGAGGAACTACCTTTGCAGCATTGGTGGATCGATGTAACCAATTAGATCGGGATATGGGAGCTCAAGTCCGAGCACTGCAGGCTGGGGGATGGAAATCCCAGGATTCCGATAAACAGTCATTGGGAAAATTACCCGGAAAGTGTCATTATTGTGGGAAAGAAGGTCACTGGGCCAAGACGTGCAGGGCAAAACAGGAAGGTCGCGGCCGGGGAAGAGAAGGCAGCCAGGGATACAATTCAACCAACAAACCAGGCTTGTCACAAGATAATGACCTCATAGAAGCATTTAAGCGACTGACAATACAACAACAGAAGGAGTTACTTGGGATAGCAAAAAATGATCAGAGCCCACCCTGCCCCCCCTCCTCACACTAATACAACAAAGGGAAGATGGGCTATATATAACTGTGAGGGTGGGCGATAAGGATGTGGACTGTCTTTTAGATACAGGGGCGGAATTAACATGCTTACCCCTACAATATGGAGACTTTTTGTCGTTGGATGGTAGGGCACGTACAGCCTATGGAGTTGGGGGCCATAAAATGGAAATTAAAAGGACAACACTGATACTTATAGGGCTGGGTCCACATGAACTAACCACGCCGGTCTGGATAGGCCCAGTTGATCAACTCCTTTTGGGAATGGACGTTCTAATCCAAATAGATTCATCGTTACATTTCCAGAATGGTCGGGTGACATGGTCAATTAGAACTTTGAAGAAAGAAGAATTGAAGGAACACCCGATATGGGCTAAAGATAAGAATGATTGTGGCCTACTCCAGATGGAGCCTGCGTCATTTACCGGGACCAAGCCTCCATGCACTAAACAGTATCCCATCAGTCCAACTGCCATCGCGGGAATCTTACCGGTTATTCAGCAATTGGAGAAACAAGGGGTGCTTATTAAAATGCATAGCTCCTCCAATAGCCCCGTGTGGCCAGTACAGAAATCTAATGAGACTTGGCGTTTGACTGTCAATTATAGGAAAGCTAACCAGTGTATTGATCAAAATGCTCCTTTGGTCGCAGATCCCTCCACCATTTTTAATGCCCTCAAACCGGAACATAAATATTTCTCGGTTATAGATATGGCCAACGAATTTTGGTCGGTGCCTCTGGCACCGGAGGTTCGACAGTGGTTTGCTTTCACGGTTTAAGGACAACAGTATACTTGGACCCGGTTACCGCAGGGTTTCCACAACAGCCCTACGGTATTCCACATGGCTTTACAAGGCCATTTGCGAGAATTACCTCCCCTGTCATCCACAGTCATCCAATATGTAGACGATATCCTGCTAGCTTCAAACACGGAAGAACAGCATGAACAAGATTTACGAGCTTTGCTGGACCACCTTTGGCTGAAAGGACATAAAGCCAGCATTGACAAAGCACAAATATCCCAAGAAGAGGTTGTATACCTGGGACAAAAGATTTCACAAGGAGAGAGAGAACTTACCCAGGATAGAACTGCAGCCATTCGGGCTGCAAAAAAACCCACCACTATTCAGGAACTAAGGTCTTTTTTGGGATTGTGTAACTTTAACAGAAATTGGATTGACTCCTTCACACAGCTTGCTCAGCCATTGAATGATATCTTAAAGGGGAAACGTGCCTCTAAAGAAGCCATCACCCTCACTAATGAAGAGACCTTCCTGAGTTTGAAAAAGGCTTTGTGCTCGGCACCGGCTCTGGGAATCCCCGACAGTGGTAAACCATTTACGCTGTTTGTCCATGAGAAAGAAGGATACATGACAGCTATACTGACACAAGAACATGGGGATCAACAAAGACCTATTGGCTATTATTCGGCAAAACTGGATGCAGTAACCCGCGGATGGGGAAGTTGCCTAAGGGCCATGGAAGCTACATGTCGAGCGGTAATGATCAGTGCGGGTCTAGTCCTCGACCAAAAACTGATTGTCAAGTGTCCCCACACCGTACACGCTTTGCTGTCTATGAATAGAATGTCTCAGGTGATGGCAGCTAGATGGACCCGCTGGATAGCAGTTTTGGAAGCTCCTAATCTCCATATCGTCCGGGCCAGCCCGGTTAATCCCACAACTATGCTCCCGATGTCAGAATCAAGGGAGCAAGAGGGGGGAGAATGTGAAGAGCATGACTGCGTGGAGATTTTAAAAGAAACAGAAGAAGCAGCCTTAGCAGCAAAGGAGCCTCTGCACAACCCAGACCTCATCCTGTTTACAGATGGTTCCTCCTTTGTTGACAATGGTACCAGAAAAGCAGGATGGGCAGTTACAACCTTATATGAGGTAGTGGCAAAAGGATGTTTACCCTCAGGAACTTCAGCACAACAGGCCGAGTTACGGGCCCTGTCAGAAGCATGTCGAATAGCAGAAGGACAGACAGCTAATGTCTACACAGATTTGCGTTATGCTTTTGGAGTCGCTCACGACTTTGGTCTGTTATGGCGGAAAAGGGGATTCCTCGCTGTTGCTGGTACACCTATCCGAAATGGAAAAGAAGTCCGAGAATTACTAGAGGCCATACAATTACCTCAGGAAGTGTCCATCCTGAAATGTAAGGCCCATACCAAGGAAAATACCACGGAAGCACAGGGAAATGCCCTAGCCAACCAGGCAGTTAAAGATGCCGCCTCACAGGGCGTTCCACCAGAAGAACCAACACAGATGTGCAGAATGAAAGCACTCAGGACTCTGACACGAGACCTTCAAACAATGCAAGGTGAGTGCTCCCGAGAGGAAAAATGGACATGGATTGAGGCAGGAATTAAGCCTTGCGAAGATGGTGTCTGGAGACAAAGGGTTACCAACAAGCCAGTCGCGCAACAAGCGCTTATGCCTTTTTTAGCCCAACACATCCACTCGTGTGGACACTTGGCCTCACAACAGATGACGGCATGGCTCCAGAAAAGCTGGTGGGGTCGGGGATTTAAAAAACATGCCCAGCTGGTAGCAGACCGCTGTGTGGTCTGCCAGAAAAATAATTCTGGACCCATCACGGTAATGCCCCGACTGAGGCCCCCTGCCCCTGTCGGACCATTCCAGCATCTGCAGGTTGATTATATATCTCTTCCTTCATGCCAAGAATACACTAACATTCTTGTCATGGTCGACAGATTCTCTAGATGGGTGGAAGCTGTCCCGACTAAAAGAGCCACAGTCAATCACACTGCAAAGGTCTTGTGTAAGGATTACATTCCCCGAAGGGCAGTCCCGAGCAGCATTGACTCAGATCAGGGAACACACTTCACAGGTGCTGTCTGCCAAGAAGTCTGTAGGTTACTGAACATTATGTGGGATTTACACTGTCCTTATCATCCACAATCATCAGGACAAGTAGAGCGAATGAATCGAACTCTGAAACAACAGCTTGCCAAATATCACCAAGAAGGAACACCATGGCCCCAGGCACTACCAATAGTGCTATGTCGTATTAGAGCAACCCCGAACAGAACTACAGGTCTAAGCCCATTTGAAATTATAATAGGAAGATCCATGTCGCTGCCAGGAACTATTGATTTACAGAAAGCTGATGTTCACTTAATGAGTGACACTTTGTTATCATACTGTCAGAACCTAACCAATGCTATTAGTTCTGTTTCCCGACAGGCAGCTTGGGGTAATCCACCCGAATGAGGACACGACATCATCCCGGGAGTCTGGGTGTATGTGAAAAAGTTGCATAAAGAACCTTTGGGTGCCAAGTGGGAGGGACCTTATCAAGTGTTATTGACCACCCAGGCAGCTGTTAAAGACCAAGGAAAGAAAGCCTGGATCCACTCTTCACACGTTAAACGAGCACCCGTAACTGAAGCTGAAATCTAATAAGAATAATTACTTTTTGCCAAAATGTATAAAATTACTGTATTACTGATTGTAGGTATTCTAGGCATAAGCCTACTTCTTACTAGCCGACCCTCTGCACCAAAGGGAAATAGTAGGGTAGCAAGGGAATTAGAGTAACTGCTCCTGGAATTCTGAAAAGGGAGGTACTTGCACCTACTCGGAACTGAGTGTTGCACATATATCCCAGACAGCTCCGAAGAAATTGCCCACTTAGTGGAGCATATCCAAAAGGAGGTAGAAAAACTTAAGCAACCCCTATCATTCATTTTGTGGAGCGGAGGCACTGAATGGCTAGGTTCAATCGGAACTTCATTGGTGGAAGGTTTAATTCTAGTCGTTGTAATTATTTTACTTTTATATTGTTCGTTTATGTTGATTAAATGTTGTTGCGACCAGGCGGCTACAGCTGCTGTTCCGCAGGTGAGACACATGCAGGTCCCAGCAGACTATCTGTAAGTGGCACAGGGGTATGTTATGCTTAAGGGAAGGTTGTTTACTGTTTGAATTAAGATACTGATTTGGATTAAATTGGAATAAGGTTAATCAACCTACTAAAACCAGACTTCCATTGTGACCACGATGGAACTCGGGTTGGTGTAAATTTGTGTGGAAGTTACTAGTCCGGACATGTGGCAAAACACATCAACAAATTTTAGAAGGAAACTCTATTAACATGTATGAAATTATTTTGTAGAATGTTTAACCAGTGATAGCTGATATTTTATTATTCAGTTTGTGAAAGAATCAAAGGGGGGATTGATAGAGAATTCAAGCTCTGCAGCCTGGCTGCAGTTTTGAAAAAACACAGACCACATTGCATTAAGTCATCAATCAACTTGACATTTTAGGACCTTGGGTAGCGAGCCAATTAAAGATTAACAGACTATCAATGAGCCAAAAAGGTCAAAGAAGGCGAGTTCTTTTCTGTAAATCGAACCAGGTATAAGTACAGCCAGTTTGATCATGTGGTCTCAGAAGGACAAAGGCCTGGCTTAAAGCCAAGAGCGTGTTGCTGCTGCCAGAATAAAGTTACATTAAAATTACAATCAGAGTTCGCATTTCATTGGAAATTAAGAGATCTAACATATAGATATATAAAAAGGAAAAGAGTAGCCAGAGTAAATGTTGGTCCTTTAGAGGACGAGACCAAGGAATTAGTAATGGGGAACATGGAGATGGCAGAATCTGTGAACAAATATTTTGTATCAGTCTTTATGGTAAAGGACACTAACAATATTCCAACAGTGGATAGTCAAGGGACTATAAGGGGGGAGGAACTTAACACAATCACAATCACTAAGGAGGTGGTACTCAGTAAGATAATGGGACTAAAGGCAGATAAATCCCCTGGACCTGATGGCTTGCATCCGAAGGTCTTAAGAGAAGTAGCAGCAGGGATTGTGACTTACCAAAATTCTCTGGATTCTGGGGAGGTCGCAGCAGATTGGTAAACTGCAAATGTAACGCCACTATTTAAAAAAGGAGGCAGACAAAAAGCATGAAACGATAGACCAGTTAGCCTAACATTTGTTGGAAAATGTTGGAGTCCATTATTAAAGAAGCAGTAGCAGGACATTTGGAAAAGCAAAATTCGGTCAGGCAGAGTCAGCATGGATTTATGAAGGGGAAGTCATGTTTGACAAATTTGCTGGAATTCTTTGAGGATGTAACGAACAGGGTGGATAAAGGGGAATCAGTGGATGTGGTGTATTTGGACTTCCAGAAGGCATTTGACAAGGTGCCACATAAAAGGTTACTGCACAAGATAAAAGTTCACGGGGTTGGGAGTAATATATTAGCTAGCTAGAGGATTGGCTAACAAACAGAAAAGAGAGAGTCTGGATAAATGGTTCATTCTTGGGTTGGCAATCAGTAACTAGTGGTGTGCCGCAGGGATCAGTGCTGGGACTCCAA
This sequence comes from Pristiophorus japonicus, assembly GCF_044704955.1. NCBI lineage: Eukaryota > Metazoa > Chordata > Chondrichthyes > Pristiophoridae > Pristiophorus > Pristiophorus japonicus. The sequence continues at coordinate 114,953,674 of NC_091977.1, read as the reverse complement.
CTATTTACAATCTATATTAACGACTTGGAAGAAGGGACCGAGTGTAATGTAGCCAAGTTTGCTGACAATACAAAGATGGGAGGAAAAGCAATGTTTGAGGAGGACACAAAAAATCTGCAAAACGACATAGACAGGCTAAGTGAGTGGGCAAAAATTTGGCAGATGGAGTATAATGGTGGAAAGTGTGAGGTCATGCACTTTAGCATAAAAAAAAATCAAAGAGCATTTTATTATTTAAATGGAGAGAGATTGCAAAGTGCTGCAGTATAGCGTGACCTGGGGGTACATGTGCAAGAAACAGAAAAGGTTAGTATGCACGTAAAGCAAGTGATCAGGAAGGCCAATGGAATCTTGGCTTTTATCGCAAAGGGGATGGAGTATAAAAGCTGGGAAGTCTTGCAACAGTTATACAGGGTATTGATGAGGCCACATCTGGTATACCGTTTGCAGTTTTGGTTTCCATATTTACGAAAGGATATACTTGCTTTGGAGTTAGTTCAGAGAAGGTTCACAAGGTTGATTCCGGAGATATGGGGGTTGTCTTATGAGGTAAGGTTGAGTAGGTCGGGCCTCTATTCATTGGAATTCAGAAGAATGAGGTGATCTTATCGAAACATATAAGATTATGAGGGGGCTTGACAAGGTGGATGCAGAGAGGATGTTTCCACTGATGGGGGAGATTAGAACTAGCGGGCATAATCTTAGAATAAGGGGCCGCCCATTTAAAACTGAGATGAAGAGAAATTTCTTCTCCCAGAGGGTTGTGGATCTGTGGAACTCGCTGCCTCAGAGAGCTGTGGCAGCTGGGACATTGAATAAATTTAAGACAGAAATAGACAGTTTCTTACACAATAATGGAATGAGGGGTTATGGGGAGCGGGCAGAGAGGTCGACCCGAGTCCATGATCGGATCAGCCATGATCGTATTAAATGGCGGAGCAGGCTCGAGGGGCCGTATGGCCTACTCCTGCTCCTATTTCTTATGTTCTTATGTTCTCAGAAAAAAGGCATAAATAACAACAATTGGATTTATAATGCCATTAACTCCATTTCTCTGGGGTTTCTGCCAATCTGCTACTAAATTTATGATGTGAATTAACATAGAAACATAGAAACATAGAAAATAGGTGCAGGAGTAGGCCATTCGGCCTTTTGAGACTGCACCACCATTCAATAAGATCGTGGCTGATCATTCCCTCAGTACCCCTTTCTTGCTTTCTCTCCATACCCCTTGATCCCCGTAGCTGTAAGGGCCATATCTAACTCCCTCTTGAATATATCCAATGAACCGGCATCAACAACTCTCTGCGGCAGGGAGTTCCACAGGTTAACAACTCTCTGAGTGAAAAAGTTTTTCGTTATCTCAGTCCTAAATGGCCTACACCTTATCCTAAGACTGTGTCCCCTGATTCTGGAGTTCCCCAACATTGGGAACATTCTACCCGCATCTAGCGTGTCCCGTCCCGTCAGAATCTTATATGTTTCTATGAGATCCCCTCTCATCCTTCCAAACTCCAATGTATAAAGGCCCAGTTGATGCAGTCTCTCCTCATATGTCAGTCCTGCGATCGCTGGTGATCCTTTGCTGCACTCCCTCAATAGCAAGAAGGTCCTTCCTCAGATTAGGAGACCAAAACTGAAGACAATATTCCAGGTGAGGCCTCATCAAGGCCCTGTACAACTGCAGTAAGACCTCCCTGCTCCTATAATCAAATCCCCTAGCTATGAAGGCCAACATACCATTTGCCTTCTTCACCGCCTGCTGTACCTGTATGCCAACTTTCAATGATTGATGAACCATAATACCCAGGTCTCGTTGCACCTCCCCTTTTCCTAATCTGCCACCATTCAGATAATATTCTGTCTTCGTGTTTTTGCCCCCAAATGGATAACCTCACATTTGTCCACATTATACTGCATCTGCCATGCATTTGCCCACTCACCTAACCTGTCTAAGTCACCCTGCAGCCTCCTAGCGTCCCCCTCACATCTCACACCACCACCCAGTTTAGTGTCATCTGCAAACTTGGAGAAATTGCACTCAATTCCTTCATCCAAATCATTTGATGTGTACTGTAAAGAGCTGGAGTCCCAGCACTGAGCCCTGCAGCACTCCACTAGTCACTGCATGCCATTCTGAAAAGGACCCGTTTATTCCGACTCTCTGCTTCCTGTCTGCCAACCAGTTCTCTATCCATATCAGTACATTACCTCCAATCCCATGTGCTTTGATTTTGCACACCAATCGCTTGTGTGGGACCTTGTCAAAAGCCTTTAGGAAGTCCAAATACACCACATCCACTGGTTATCCCTTGTCCACTCTACTAGTTACATCCTCAAAAATACAGTAGATTTGTCAAGCATGATTTCCCCTTCATAAATCCATGCTGACTTGGACTGATCCTGTCACTGCTTTCCAAATGCACTGCTATTTCATTCTTAATAATTGATTCCAACATTTTCCCCACTACTGATGTTAGGCTAACCGGTCTATAATTACCCGCTTTCTCTCTCCCTCCCTTTTTAAAAAGTGCTGTTACATCAACTACCCTCCAGTCCATAGGAACTGATCCAGAATCGATAGACTGTTGGAAAATGATCACCAATGCATCCACTATTTCTAGGGCCACTTCCTTAAGTACTCTGGGATGCAAACTATCAGGCTCTGGGGATTTATTGGCCTTCAATCCCATCAATTTCCCGAACACAATTTCCTGCCTAATAAGGATATCCTTCAGTTCCTCCTTTTCACCAGACCCTCGGTCCCCTAGTACTTCCGGAAGGTTATTTGTGTCTTCCTTCGTGAAGGCAGAACCAAAGTATTTGTTCAATTGGTCTGCCATTTCTTTGTTCCCCATTATAAATTCACCTGAATCCGATTGCAAGGGACCTACATTTGTCTTCACTAATCTTATTCTCTTCACATATCTATGGAAGCTTTTGCGGTCAGTTTTTATGTTCCCGGCAAGCTTCTTCTCGTACTCTATTTTCCCCCTCTTAATTAAACACTTTGTCCTCCTCTGCTGAATTCTAAATTTCTCCCAGTCCTCAAGTTTTCCAATTTTTCTGGCCAATTTATATGGCTCTTCCTGGGATTTAACACTATCCTTAATTTCCCTTGTTAACCACGGTTGAGCCATCTTCCCCATTTTATTTTTACTCCAGACAGGCATGTACAATTGTTGCAGTTCATCCATGTGATCTTTAAATGTTTGCCATTGCCTATCCACCATCAACCCTTTAAGTATCATTCACCAATCTATTCTAGACAATTCACGTCTTATACCATCGAAGTTACCTTTCCCTACGTTCAGGACCCTAGTCTCTGAATTAACTGTGTCACTCTCCATCTTAATAAAGAATTCTACCATATTATGGTCACTCTTTCCCAAGGGGCCTCGCACAACAAGATTGCTAATTAGTCCTTTCTCATTACACATCACCCAATCTAGGATGGCCAGCTCCCTAATTGGTTCCGCGACATATTGGTCTAAAAAACCATCCCTAATACACTCCAGGAAATCCTCCTCCACTGCATTGCTACCAATTTGGTTAACCCAATCTATATATAGATTAAAGTAACCCATGATAACTGCTATACCTTTATTGCACGCAACTCTAATTTCTTGTTTGATGCCATCCCCAACCTCACTACTTCTGTTTGGTGGTCTGTACACAACTCCCATTAGTGTTTTCTGCCCCTTGGTATTCCGTAGCTCCACCCATACCGATTCCACATCATCCAAGCTAATGTCCTTTCTTACTATTGCATTAATTTCCTCTTTAAGCAGCAATGCCAACCCGCCTTCTTTTCCTTTCTGTCTATCCTTCCAAAATGTTGAATACCCCTGGATATTGAGTTCCCAGCCTTGGTCACCCTGGAGCCATGTCTCTGTGATGCCAATTACATCATACCCGTTAACTGTTATCTGCGCAGTTAATTCGTCCACCTTATTCCGAATACTCCTTGCATTGAGGCACAGAGCCTTCAGGCTTTTCTTTCTAACACACTTTGCCCCTTAAGAATTTTGATGAAATATGGTCCTTTTTGCTTTTTGCCTTAGGTTTTTCTGCCCTCCACTTTTACTTTTCTTCTTTCTATCTTTTGCTTCTGCCCCCATTCTACTTCCCTCTGTCTCCCTGCATAGGTTCCCATCCCCCTGCCATATTAGTTTAACTCCTCCCCAACAGCACTAGCAAGCACTCCCCCCAGGACATTGGTTCCAGTCCTGCCCAGGTACAGACCGTCCGGTTTGTACTGGTCCCACCTCCCCCAGAACCGGTGCCAATGTCCCAGGAATTTGAATCCCTCCCTTGTGCACCACTCCTCAAGCCACGTATTCATCTGAGCTATCTTGCGATTCCTACTCTGACTAGCATGTGGCACTGGTCACAATCCTGAGATTACTACTTTTGAGCTCCTACTTTTTAATTTAGCTCCTAGCTCCCTAAATTCATCTTGTAGGACCTCATCCCCTTTTTTTTTACCTATATCGTTGGTACCTATATGCACCACGACAACTGGCTGATCACCCTCCCTTTTTAGAATGCCCCACACCCGCTCCGAGACATCCTTGACCCTTGCACCAGGGAGGCAATATACCATCCTGCAATTTCGGTTGCGGCCGCAGAAACATCTATCTATTCCCCTGACAATTGAATCCCCTATCACTTTAGCTCTCCCACTCTTTTTCCTGCCCTCCTCTGCAGCAGAGCCACCCACGGTGCCATGAACTTGGCTGCTGCTGTCCTCCCCTGATGAGTCATCCCCCTCAACAGTACCCAAAGCGGTGTATCTGTTTTGCAGGCGGATGACCACAGGGGACCCCTGCACTACCTTGCACTGCTCTTCCTGTTGGTCATCCATTCCCTATCTGGCTGTGTACCCTTTACCTACGGTAAGACCAACTCACTAAACGTGCTATTCACGTCATTCTTAGCATCGTGGATGCTCCAGATTTCATCCACCCGCAGCTCCAGTGCTGCAATGTGGTCCGTCAGGAGCTGCAGGCAGATGCACTTCCCACACACGTAGTTGTCAAGGACACCGGAAGCGTCCCTCACTTTCCACATAGTTCGAGGAGGTGGGAGTTCGGGCGACAGATCGGAGAGGCCTATAAAGGCCAGCAAGACCAGGTGTCCGGGTTGTTCGAGGAGGCAGGAGTTCGGGCGGCAGATCGGAGCGGCCTATAAAGACCAGCGAGACCAGGTGTCCGGGGAGTTCGAGGAGGCGGGAGTTTGGGCGGCAGATCGGAGAGGCCTATAAAGGCCAGCGAGACCAGAAGTCCGGGGAGTTCGAGGAGGCTGGAGTTCGGGCGGCAGATCGGAGAGGCCTATAAAGGCCAGCCGGTGCAGCTGCAGCAGGGCGAGAAGAATTCAAGAGAACCACTGCAGAAATTCCAGGCTAAGGTCTCAAAAGAAGGGATAAGTAGAGAAGCAGCTTGAACCATAATGCAGTTTATAAGTCACAGAGAGATTGTAGTCATAGAGGATTCTTTGCTCGGGAAAGCGTGTCATATAGACAATGCCTACTGGGTAAGTGACATGGAGACAGATCTGGAGATGAGACAGATCTTGGGGGAATAAGTAATCAACAGGTTGGTATAGTTACAAATATCCAGAAAGACATACATGAACTGGAAACCAGGAATTGGGGAATTTTAAAGGAGGTAATTCTACATTAAGATGTGTACAGATGAACACAAGAAGCAATAGTAATAAGATGTCACAAGTGGTATGAGTTATGAGGAAAGAGTGGTGATACTTGGGCTTTTCAGCCTTGAAAAGAAGGATGTGAGAGACAATCGGGTGTACCAGTTAGCTAAGGGAATGGAACAGGTAAATCAAGAATATTATGTTCAAGTAAATTGTGATAATAGGACAAGGGGACATAGGTTCAAAATAGTAAAAGACAATTTAGAACTGATACCAGGAAATTTTTCTTTTCTCAACAACTGTGCTTCTAGTATTAATTTGTAAACATCTTATATAGATTTGCCTCCTTTAAAGTTTCCCAATGTCTGCAGGTACAGTAAGCAATTAGGAAGGCAAATGGTATGTCAGCCTTTATTGCAAGGGAATTGGACTATAAGAGTAAGGACGTCTTGCTACAATTATATAGAGCTTTCGTGGGACCACATCTGGAGTACTGTGTAGAGTTTTGGGACCAAAACGGACTCTCTCCTTAAGGCCTGTTACCACCGCAAATTGGCGGCCACGCTGCGGAGTGGAGTGGCTGCCGACTTTTCGTGGAATGACCACTGATAGCTCAATTGCCCTCCCGAGTTTTCCCGGTGATGCCCCAATCCCCCCTCTACTGCTTCGCTGCTGCCGATCCTTGGTAAGCGCATCATCACCGTGCGCACCACCAATCTACACCCCCACACCCCTCCCCACCAGCAACATTTCCCTCTGAAAATCTTCGGCCCGCCCAGCAGTGCTAAAACCGTTTTTTTCCCCGGAGGTCCAGTGAGACTGTGGCTTTCTGCAACGATGGTGCGGCTTCCCTTAAAGGGGAGGATATATATTGCCGCTGCCGCCATGTTTTTTTTGTCAGCTGACTGCCATGTCAGCCCGACAATTATGCCCCCGGGTTCGGCAGCCTGGCACGCCCTCTTGGGTGCCAGGCCATTGGCCTGGCCGAAACCCTCCCTGGTGGCCGAAGTTTTAAAATCGCGGAGGCTCTCCCCTTTAAGTGAAGGGGAGAGCCATGGTGACACGGCACTGTGATGATGTCATCATGGCGGTCACCCCGTATCCACCCCTCATGTGTAATCACTGCCCTCATTAAGAGCAACTTCCGGATCCAAGGAAAAAAAAAACAAAGAAGAGTGAATGTCGCTCAAGAGGCAACCTGAACTGCAGCTGTGGTTAAAAAAATACATTGAAACGGGGTGGGAGCACCCCATTTTGGGCAGAGGTCCATTTCTACACCTTGGTCTCCTTACCTAAGGAAGGATATACTTGCCATAGGGGGAAGAACCATATGGCCCATTCCTGCTCCTATTTCTTATGTTCTTAACTTGCATTTATATAACACTTTTAACGTAGTAAAAGATCCCAAGGTGCATCACAGGAGCAATTTATTAAACACAATTTGACTGAGCAATGTAGGGAGATATTAGGACAGGTGAGAGGTGGATTTTAAGGAGAGTTTTAAAGGAGGAAGGAGAGGCAGAGAGGCAGAGAGGTTCAGGGAGGTAATTCCAGAGCTTAGGGCCTAGGTAGCTGAAGGCACAGCCACCAATGATGGAGCAAAGGAAATCGGGGATGAGTAAGAGGCCACAATTGGAGGAGCGCAGAGATCTCGGATCAACACATGGAATGGACCCCTGCATAGAGTCATAGAAGCAAAAGGCTGCAATCATTTAAGAAGCATTCAGATGCTACAATGAAAGGTGCTTCTGGATGGATGAATTAAGATAGGCAGAATCAAAATGGCTGCCTTCATCTATAATTATCTTGTAATCTTATACTGAGCATACAGATGCATCTTCTGACTGATGCCTCCAAATTTCCTTCGGGCCTGAGGTAAAGTGCATGTGTAACAGGAAATTAAGCCAGGGACAGGGAATCTGGTGGGAAGTGGTCCTTGTCCTAAAGAAAAAAATATGGAAATTTCCCGCTGGGCGCATGGTAGATGAAAATTCCATCCACCCCTTTGAAGGTGTGACATTAAGAAGGACATAGGACAGTGGGATGGTGTCACCCACCAGAATTGTGCTGATCCCACCCCTTTTGTCGAAGAATCCCGATTTCTGGCAAAATACTGGTATCCAGGTCAATGGAGGAGCAATGGTAAGGAGCGCAGTAGTGTTCCAGGCCATGACTGTGGTCGGGAAAATAACAGAAGGTTACAGACAGCCACAACAAAATCAGCCGTCTTCTACAGGTAGTCAATTTCTACAGATTTAGCCATTTTTAATTGGGCTGCCATGCATTCTCAAAGCACTGCATTAGGGTGTTCACAATGTGCCCATGCTGGGGAGGAGGAATGGGATGGGGGCATAGGAGAGAAGAACTTGGATATCTGAGAGGTTTATTCCCAGGTGGTAAGATGAATACGGCAGTAAGGATTTCTGATCTGCGAGAGTGAACATCTAGAACTGTAGAGGGTGTAGCAGAGAATGCCTAGAGTAGAGCAAAATATAATCATGGGCCTATCGATGAGAGAGTCAGAAAATGCTGGAAATACTCATCAGGTCAGGCAGCAGCTGTGGAGAGAGAAACAGAGTTATCATTTCAGGTCAGTGACATTTCAACAGAACTGGAAAACGTTAGAGATGTAATAGGTTTTAACAAGTACAGAACCAGAGAAAGAGGGGAAGGGAGCAAGGAACAAAAGGGAAGGTCTCTGATAGACAGGATTGATTTATAGTGCAAGGCAAAAAAGGGGACGGGCAGGTAATGGGACAAGGAAAGAAATAAAGGATGGGTCTAGAGGAGCTGTAAATGGCAACAGCAGAATTATTACCAGCACCTGCTGTCTGCAAATATGGGAGCAGTGGTTATGATCTGAAATTGTTGAACTCAATGTTAAGTCCAGAAGATGAGGTGCTGTTCCTCAAACTTCCATTGATAGCAGTAGCAGCAAGTAGGCTAAGGTAGGAGCCAGTTGGATTGAGAAATCAGAGATGATTGATGACCAAGGCTAAAAAATATGTATTAAGACAAGTGGAGCAAGGGGATCCGGTTTTGAATTTGGTTCTTTGTATCTAAACTATTGTTGTAAAGTGAGAAAGTACAATTTGCCATTTTTTCTTAACATTGGAAGAGTGCCACTGTTACTGTATTACCAAGGATATCAACTTAGTGATACACATCCAGAAATAATTTAGAGTAAATTATATGAACATACTACACATAATATATAATTTAAATATTGTTCAATGCATGCAATTTTGAATATGGTATCTTAACAGATTAATTTCTTATTTCAGAACATGAAAATAATACTGGTGATACACTTGGGTATTTTACATTGTAATTAAAAAAAAAACCAAAGTACAATGAACTGAAGTACAGCAGTATTTGAAGAGCTAAGTACTAATCGTTAAACAAGTAATGATGCAAGTTATGACTTACCCTTCAGAGGTGGCCTTTGAAGAAGACCAGTTTTGTGGATCTTGGAAAGCTACTGATCTTATGACATTTCAGTTCTATTAAAATTCAAGTTCTGTTAAAGAATGTAAATGTTAACATCTCTTCTGCAGACACATGTAAATGTTATTATTTCTTTCATCTGTCAGAAGCAGAGCTTTCATGAACACCTACATGACATTGTTCACAGTTACTCCAGAGCAGTGTATGAATTGAAGCCATTATTGTTATGATGTGATTTGAGGTTCTTTTATAACTGGCTAGATTTACACAGAGCTTTAGACGAGCAAACAAAAGTTTCACAGGAACTATTATGCAAACATTTAACGTGGAGCTGGATTACTGACTGGCTGTCATATTCACTCGCTCCCCAATCCCATTTATACCAACTGTCAAAATGGCTTCCACATGCATTAGAAAAATTGATGTCTGTTTATTTTAGTGTTTCAAACATTCTACAGTAACAGCACAGTTGGTGGCTAGAAGCAAGGTTTAGCATATACAGAATACTTTTAAATACATCAAAAAGTTACATGTCCAAGTATTATGATGTGTATCTGTCTGAAGTGTTTGAGATTTTCAAGCTGGATAAGAGCAGAACTTATCTGACCTTGAATTTACACAAAATATTTTATTATAACAAAGAAAAAAACTAGTTAAAGCAAAAACATCCCTACTGGATAGGTGACTTAATTTGCAAACTAGATGGAATAGGAATATTTTCCGTACCTCGCAGTATTAAGCCCTTTCCTAAACAAACCTATGATAATGAGTCAGTAGTTTCCTTGTGAAATTTTGGCTAATCAAATATTTTGGTTTGAACTGGCTGGGTAGCATAAAATAGCACAATGTCTAATTCTCTCCATTATTAATGATCCACTAACATTACACGTTTCAAAACTGCGCAATCTATCTAGTTCATTGATTATTTTTAATTAAAAGAGCAATTTCACCCCGAATACATTTGCACATTTTGATATTTAGAACTCTTTTAAGATCAGTCTGATAAGATTAAATTCCACAAGATTCCAAATACTAAAGCTATGTTTGCTGCAATGTAAAATATCAATTGGCCCAGAAATTGCACTCTGAGGCACCTGCCTCTGACTTGAAACATTTCTATGAATCTACCCGGTGGTCCCGGAGGTTCGGAGACTTCTGGTCCTGGCCCTTTATGCAAAGGCCTTCGTAAACGCATATGTATCCCAGGATCATAAGGGTTTTGTATGTATCAGTGGGATCACGTGGGCCGGTCCAACCTGTCAGAGTAGGGGGAATCCCCATTCATACTTGTGGTAATTCTGTATGTACAAAATCACCATAAGTATGAATGGGAATACCCCCAAAAACACAGAAACACTGAAAATAAATGTTAAGTATAGAATAACTCCACGAGGCTAAGTATGGTGAGCTGGTTCAGGCATGACCTTACATTTATTCTCAAAGTGAGGATTTAACATGGCTGCCAACATTATATACACAGCTTGTACGTGTCTGCCAGTGACCATTAGGACTCTGACAGTCACGCCCTCTGGTGGCAGGTAAAACCCAGTTAACATTTAAAACATTATTCCTTCCAAAGTCCTTGGTACAGGTTGTATTTACAAGTTGAGACGGTCCGGGGCCTTCCACTCCCTGGATGATCTTCTCAGTTTGAACCCAAGCTTGGGTGAGTTAGTAGGACCATTGCTGCATTGCGGAGCAGTCGGTCTGACAGGGCTGTCATGAATGACACAAGGGTCAACTGATGGTTGGATGTGTGTTGGTTGGTCGATGATGATGTCATCTTCATTTGTTCTGGGTTGTCTGTGAATCACAGTTTGGTTTGGTCGATGTGCCTCTTGCACGTTTGGCCATTTAACAGTTTGACTACAAACACCCTGTTCCACTCCTTTGCCAAAACCACTTTGGACCATGACCATAATTCAGGACAAACACAGGGTCATGAATAGCAATGTCACGTGATATGACCGCGCGATCTTGGTACCATTGCTGCCGTTGCCTTCTGATTTCGACATGATCATTGAGATCCAGGTATACAAAGGAGAGCCTGGTTTTGAGGCCTCTCTTCATTAACAGCTCGGCAGGAGGGACCCCGGTGAGCGAGTGAGGTCTCATCCGGTAACTGAGCAGAATGCAGGACAAGCGGGTCTGTAGGAAGCCGTGAGTCATGCGTTTTAGGCTCTGCTTAATGGTTTGGACAGCCCGCTCCACTTGACCGTTAGACGCGGGTTTGAAAGGGGCAGACCTGACATGCTTGATGCCATTATGGGTCATAAACTCGTGGAACTCCGAACTGGTGAAACACGGTCCATTGTCCCTGACAAGGACATCGGGCAGGCCTTGCGTGGCGAATATTGCCCGGAGGCTTTCAATAGTGGCTGTGGACATGCTGGATGACATGATTATGCATTCAATCCATTTGGAGTAAGCGTCCACTACCACTAAAAACATTTTGCCGAGAAAGGGGCCGGCAAAGTCTATGTGGATCCTTGACCACGGTTTGGATGGCCATGACCACAGACTCAGCGGAGCCTCCACAGCTGCGTTACTCAGTTGCATGCAAGTGTTGCACAGATGCACGCATGACTCCAAGTCCGAGTCAATGCCAGGCCACCAAACAGGCAATGGACTTCATCATGAAAATGCCTGGGTAGGTACTGTGTAAATCTCACACAAAAGTTTCCCTGCCTTTTTTTGGCATAACAACATGATCACCCCATAACAGATAATCAGATTGAATAGACAATTTATCTTTGCGGCGGCTATAAGGCTTAATTTCATCCTGCATTTCCCTGGGAATGGCAGACCAATTTCCATTTAGGACACACCTTTTTACGTTTGACAGTACAGGAACCTGGCTGGTCCAGGTCCTAATTTGGCGAGCCATGATGGGTGACCCCTCGCTCTCGAAGGAATCCATGACCAGCAGCAAGTCTGCAGGCTGCGGCATTTCCACCCCGGTTGTGGGCAATGGTAGCCGGCTAAGTGCATCAGCACAGTTTTCAATGCCTGGTCTGTGGCGGATGACATATTCAGAAGCGGATAATGTCAGTGCCCATCTTTGGATGTGGGACGAGGCATTGGTGTTTATACCTTTGCTCTCAGAAAACAATGAAATGAGCGGCTTGTGGTCTATTTCAAGCTCAAACCGAAGCCCAAATAGGTATTGGTGCACTTTCCTAACCCCATATATGCATGCTAAAGCTTCTTTCTCTACCATACTATAGGCTCTTTCAGCCTTAGACAGACTTCTGGATGCATATGCAACTGGTTGGAGTTTGCCTGATACATTGGCTTGCTGGAGCACATAACTGACCCCATATGATGAGGCGTCGCAGGCCAGCACTAACCACTTACATGGGTCATAGTGTACCAGTAATTTATTGGAACATAGCAGGTTCCTGGCCTTCTCAAAGGCTCTGTCTTGAGATTTGCCTCAAACCCAGTCATTACCCTTTCTCAGCAACAGGTGCAAGGGCTCTAGAAATGTGATCAAACTATGTAGAAAGTTAACGAAATAGTTGAGAAGACCCAGGAACGGATGCAGCTCCGTCATACTCTGGGGTCTGGGTGTATTCTTGATGGCCTCTGTCTTCGAGTCTGTAGGCCTGATGCCATCTGCTGCAATCTTTCTCCCCAGGAATTCGACTTCTGGTACCATGAAAATGCACTTGGAGCGTTTTAGCCTGAGTCTCACTCTGTCCAGACGACGTAGAACCTCTTCCAGATTGTGCAGGTGTTCGGTGGCATCGCGACCGGTGATCAGGATGTCATCTTGGAACACGACGGTTCTTGTGACGGACTTCAGAAAACTCATGTTTCTCTGATATATGGCTGTTGCCGAGCGAATTCCAAAAGGGCATCTGTGGTATATAAACAGTCCTTTGTGTGTGGTGATGCACGTTAGTTTTTTCAACGATTCAATCAGCTCCTGTGTCATGTAAGCGGAGATCAGGTCCAATTTGGTGAACGACTTACCCCCCGCCCCCCCACCCCGCTGGCATTGCAAACAGGTCATCAGCCTTGGGTAATGGGTACTGATCCTGTATCGAGACTCGGTTCATCGTTACTTTGTAGTCACCGCAGATCCTGACCGTGCCATCACTTTTTAACACTGGGACAACTGGACTGGCCCATTCGCTGAGTTCGACTGGTGATATGATTCCTTCCCGATGAAGTCTGTCCAGTTCGATCTCGACTTTCTCCCTCATCATGTACGGAACCGCCCGAGCCTTATGATGCACGGGTTTTGCATCCGGGCCAAGGTGGATCTGCATCTTAGCTCCCGTGAAGCTGCCAATGCCTGGTTCAAACAACGAGGGAAACTTGCTCAGCATCATCCACTGATAATAAGGCTTTACTATCGTTCCAGTTCCATTTATTTTTCTCAGGCCAACTCCTGCCGAACAGCATTGGGCCATTGCCTGGAACAATCCACAACGATAAATCATGCACAGCTCCATTGTACGATACCTTTACTGCCGATGACGGCCCCTGCAACACCAATGAATGGTATGAGCTCTTTGGTATAGGTATGCAGCTTCGCATTGATTGGGCTCAGTTTGGGTCTTTTTGCCTTAGTGTCCCACAGCTTTTCAAAAGCCCTCTGGCTCATTATTGACTGACTCACACCCGTGTCCAATTCCATGGATACTGGAACCCCATTTAATTTAACTTCCAGCATTATTGGAGGACTTTACGTAAAAGAATGTACCCCATACACTTCTTTGTCCTGTACCTCGGGTTGAGTTGCCTGTGCTGCTTGATCCATGCTGTGAGGCTGCAGAGCGACTTGGATAGGTTAGGTGAGTGGGCAAATGCATGGCAGATGAAGTATAATGTGGATAAATGTGAGGTTATCCACTTTGGTGGTAAAAACAGAGAGACAGACTATTATCTGAATGGTGACAGATTAGGAAAAGGGGAGGTGCAAAGAGACCTGGGTGTCATGGTACATCAGTCATTGAAGGTTGGCATGCAGGTGCAGCAGGCGGTTAAGAAAGCAAATGGCATGTTGGCCTTCATAGCAAGGGGATTTGAGTACAGGGGCAGGGAGGTGTTGCTACAGTTGTACAGGGCATTGGTGAGGCCACACCTGGAGTATTGTGTACAGTTTTGGTCTCCTAACCTGAGGAAGGACATTCTTGCTATTGAGGGAGTGCAGCGAAGGTTCACCAGACTGATTCCCGGGATGGCGGGACTGACCTATCAAGAAAGACTGGATCAACTGGGCTTGTATTCACTGGAGTTCAGAAGAATGAGAGGGGACCTCATAGAAACATATAAAATTCTGACGGGTTTAGACAGGTTAGATGCAGGAAGAATGTTCCCAATGTTGGGGAAGTCCAGAACCAGGGGTCACAGTCTAAGGATAAGGGGTAAGCCATTTAGGACCGAGATGCGGAGGAACTTCTTCACCCAGAGAGTGGTGAACCTGTGGAATTCTCTACCACAGAAAGTTGTTGAGGCCAATTCACTAAATATATTCAAAAAGGAGCTAGATGAGGTCCTTACTGCTAGGGGGATCAAGGGGTATGGCGAGAAAGCAGGAATGGGGTACTGAAGTTGAATGTTCAGCCATGAACTCATTGAATGGCGGTGCAGGCTAGAAGGGCCGAATGGCCTACTCCTGCACCTATTTTCTATGTTTCTATGTTTCTATGGATCGATCATCCTCGTGGTGTGTTGCAGCACGCTTGCTCAGTTGCGGACACATTCGCTGAAGGTGCCCCATTGTTGCACAGCCTTTGCACGCATATTGCTTGAATCAGCATTGATGGGCCTGATGATGGCCCCCGCAACGCCAACAAGGCAAGATTTAATTCACCCCCAATGGCGGACTTTGAGCAATTACAGGTCGTACGAACGCGGACGAGTAGGTCCCGCCATGTGCAGCTCTGCCTGCCGACGATATTATTTTATGCACAGTACTTGCCGGTGAGTTTTAATGCTGGGAAGATATCTGTTTTGAGTTTTCGTCCTTGGACATGTATGCCTGGGCGATCGTGATGGCCCTCCTCAGGTCTAGAGATTCAGGAGCCAGCAGCTTTCGAAGGATGACTTCATGGCCAATGCCAAGCATGAAAAAGTCCCGCAGCATTTCCTCCAACACAGCTCTGAAGTTGCATGGCCCAGCGAGACGTCTCAGATCGCCGACAAATTCCGCTATGTCCTGGCCCTCGGAGCGATTGTGCTTATAGAAACGATACCTCGCCATGATGATGCTTTCCTTCGGTTTAAAGTAGTTCCGAACCAGCGTACACAATTCATTGAAAGTCTTATCCATTGGTCGAGTCGGTGAGAGTAGATTCTTGATAAGGCCATAAATGTTTGACCCACAAACGGTGAGGAGAACCGCCCTGTGCTTAATTGCGTTATCGGTTCCTTCCAATCCATTGGCTACGAAGTACTGGTCGAGGCGATCAGTGAAATCCTCCCAGCCTTCTCCTTCCATGGACCTCTCCAAAATTACAACAGACATGGTTGCATGAAAGTTCGTATTTTTAACTCGTCGCTAATTGTTAAGTATCGAATAACTCCACGAGGCTAAGTATGGTGAGCTAGTTCAGGCATGACCTTACTCCAGTTTATTTATTCTCAAAATAAGGATTCAACATGGCTGCCAACAGGACTGTCCATTAAGACTCCGACAGTCCGATGGCAGGGAAAACCCAGTTAACATACATAACAATAACCAAAAAAAAAAATCACATATTTCAAATTAATAAAAGTACTTTAAAAGTCTTACCCTGATAAAAGCAGGCCACACACCTGCATTTTTCAGCCACAAGAATTTGAAGGACATTCGCCGGACAGGAGTTGGGCAAATAGTCCAACTCTCCGCCAGCGAAAGCTGTTTAGTTACGCATGTGTGCGATCTGGCAACAGAATTTTTGACAGATTGCAAGTGCTGGGTTTAGGCACATGTGTTTCGCATACCTAAACCCGGAACTTGCAGGGGTCCCATGGGCACGTGCGCACCTTGTATGCGCCTATGGGGTGCATGATTTCAGGACCAATTATTATTTTATGTGATTTATAACTGCTTGTGACCAAACATTTTTAATGGTTTTTACACCAAAATTATTCCATAATCAGATACAACTGAATTTCCTGCTTCCTTTAGACAAATCCATGATGATTGGAGGGGATTAAATATTAAAAATCTCAACGTGATTCCCAACCCGCCGCGTATGTGCCTGCCATCATTTTTATGCCGCTGGGTTACAAGGCATGCCTGTGTCCCCTCTTGGAGAGGCGGGACATTTTATTATCATATTTAAGTCATGCTCCCACAGTACAGCAGGGATCTGATTGAAATGTAATTGCTGCTGGCTGAGTTTCCCCCAGCAGTTAAATAGAGATGGAAGCAGCTGGCAGCAGAAGGTAAGTGCTTTTTAGAAGACCGCTTGTGAGCCAGAAGTAGGGTTGATCTCTTCCCCTCCGCCCCCCCCTCCCCACCCCGTCTCAACCCCGGAACTCAAGCTTTCTGCCCCGCGATCTGCCAACACCTCCCCCCTTTAACCGACGATCTTGTCCTCCCTCCCGATTGTCAGTCTGACCCACCCCCTTCTGTCCCCTGATTGCCATACAATCCCCTCTTCCCGATTGTGGGGGACCGTCCTCAATGGGCCCCAGCAGTAACCTTCTGCTTTTTTTCCAACCCAGTAGCCAGGCAGCCTGTCAACGGGCCGTCTGCCGAGCAGGAAATGTTAGTGTAGTGCTGCCGTTAAATTCGGTAGGATCTCCAGGCCCCTGGTATTTCTGGAGTCCCCCCACCCCAGCTACCATGCTCCCCCACTACATCCCCGTAAACATCGTGACCATCATTTTTGATAACAATAAAAACTGCTATTGAAATTGACACCGAAGTGGGATTTTAAAATGCACATCAAGACCTAATCTGTTAATGTTAGTTTAAAAAAAAAGCTAATATGTACATGGTGAATTGGGGCTGATTCTGTAATGCCATTGGGCCTTGTGCAAGAATACTATAAATGCATCTTGCCTTGTGTGCAATTAGTATTTATGGCCTCAATTTTGGCCCAGCTCGTTTTTTGACGCACTTACCGGAGTTGCGGCGCTTTTCTCCATTCCGAGGTGTGCCGAAAAATGTTGTTGCCATTTGGCCGCTGTCCGGCCTCTTCCCTGTAGTCGCGCAACATGGCCAGTCGAGTTGGGGGTGGGGCCAGCATTCTGCGCTGAAAACTGTGCCGGGATGTCTGCACATACACAGTGAAGTCCGCTGGTGATGTCTGCACATTGCTCCTCGCCCTCAGCCTCTCCGTTTGCTTGCTGCAGCCATTCTGTGGGCCCCAATGCCGGCCAGTTGAATTGCTCCCGCCCCTAGTCCAGGCCGAGTGGTCTCCCGGTGCGATTTCTAAGAGATCGATCGCACCGGGAGGCCACTCGGCCTGTGCTAGGGGCGGCCAGGAAAACTGATCATGCTCCTGCTTGCCGATGATTTCTATCAGTTCTTCTGGTTGCCCGCTCCTAGCCCAGGCCGAGTGCCCTCCCGCACCGGCCGGCCCGCTGCTTTCCCCGGCCAAATTTGAAGATGAAGGTAGGACTGACTTCAGTTTTTTATTTCTTATTGAATTTTAGAACTTTTTGTTTGCAAGGTGGTTTGTAAGGCTTGTTGCTTTAAGTGCAGATCCTCTCCGCTTCCCTTCCCACCCCTATCCCAGGCCGAATGGCCTCCGATATACCCACCTGCGTCGATTTCTTTAACTCTCTGCAAGGGTTTCCTGACGTGGGCACATACACTGGCCTAAGTAGAAATGGAGTAACTATCAGCTGGCCAAAGTTGCCTAAATGGGCAGAACTGGCGTAGGTGGCTGGTAACGCCCCCTTTTGAGAAAAAAAAACTAACCTAAAATAATCGTAACTAACCCAGTTACACTGGTGCAAATTGATTGGGGAAAATGGGGATTTTTAAGTTACGCCAGTAAAACCAATTACTCCAAAAAAAAAACTCCTGGCCAAAATTGAGCCCAATATGTGTAGGTTCTAAATGTGGTTTCAGCTTAAATTCAGGTGGAAATTGAATTCTAATCTGAGTGTCTCATTTTGTCAGCAAGTTTGACTTTCCTACACTGAAATTCAGATCCTTAGAAACCCAAAATTTAATGAGCAATTAGCTGCTTCATTTCTGACACCAAAGTGAGAATCTAAAGTTAGTGCTGAGTGAATCTGATCTTTTTATTTGACTGCACAAAATTTGCTGCAGCTAGCATCCCAACCATTGGAATATTATCGGTCACTAAACTAAATAAAGAAAAATTAGGTCCATGAAAAAGAAAAACTTGCATTTACATAGTATCTTTCATGACCTCAGAATGTCCCAATATTGCTTTACAGCCAATTAAGTACTGATGAAGTGTAGTCACTTATAATGTAGGAAATGTGGCAGCTAATTTGCACACAGCAAGATCTCACAAACAGCAATGTGATACTGACCAGGTAAATCTGTTTTAGTGACGTTGGCTGTGGAATAAATATTAGTTGGGACACCAGAGAGAACTCCCCTGCTCTTCTTAGAGCCATGGGATATTTTACATCCACCTAAGAGGGCAGGCGTCTCATCTGACAGTACAGCACTCCCTCAGTACTACACTGGAGTGTCGGCGTGGATTATGTGCTCAAGTCTCTGGAGTGAGTTTTCAACTTGCAACCTTTTGCCACAGGCGAGAGTGCTACCACGGCCGACACCCACTATACATACCTGCTTAGTAACACCATCATGATCACAAAATAGTTTTTCCTCCTTTCTTTTAAAAAAACCCACAAAACCTCGGTTCTACAAGTAATAAATAGGTCTGATGAGAGGAGAATCTACCCAAACCCAGAATGACCAGAAAGGTCTGAGGCAAGTGAATGGGCATAACCCCAGCAATAAAGCACCTGCTACAAGGTTAGAACAAGATCACAGTAGAAACATAGAAACATAGAAACATAGAAAATAGGTGCAGGAGTAGGCCATTCGGCCCTTCTAGCCTGCACCGCCATTCAATGAGTTCATGGCTGAACATGCAACTTCAGTACCCCATTCCTGCTTTTTCACCATACCCCTTGATTCCCCTAGTAGTAAGGACTTCATCTAACTCCTTTTTGAATATATTTAGTGAATTGGCCTCAACAACTTTCTGTGGTAGAGAATTCCACAGGTTCACCACTCTCTGGGTGAAGAAATTCCTCCTCATCTCGGTCCTAAATGGCTTCCCCCTTATCCTTAGACTGTGTCCCCTGGTTCTGGACTTCCCCAACATTGGGAACATTCTTCCTGCATCTAACCTGTCTAACCCCGTCAGAATTTTAAACGTTTCTATGAGGTCCCCTCTCATTCTTCTGAACTCCAGTGAATACAAGCCCAGTTGATCCAGTCTTTCTTGATAGGTCAGTCCCGCCATCCCGGGAATCAGTCTGGTGAACCTTCGCTACACTCCCTCAATAGCAAGAATGTCCTTCCTCAGGTTAGGAGACCAAAACTGTACACAATACTCCAGGTGTGGCCTCACCAAGGCCCTGTACAATTGTAGCAACACCTCCCTGCCCTTGTACACAAATCCCCTCGCTATGAAGGCCAACATGCCATTTGCTTTCTTAACCGCCTGCTGTACCTGCATGCCAACCTTCAATGACTGATGTACCATGACACCCAGGTCTCTTTGCACCTCCCCTTTTCCTAATCTGTCACCATTCAGATAATAGTCTGTCTCTCTGTTTTTACCACCAAAGTGGATAACCTCACATTTATCCACATTATACTTCATCTGCCATGCATTTGCCCACTCATCTAACCTATCCAAGTCGCTCTGCAGCCTCATAGAATCCTCCTTGCAGCTCACACTGCCACCCAACTTAGTGTCATCCGCAAATTTGGAGATACTACATTTAATCCCCTCGTCTAAATCATTAATGTACAGTGTAAACAGCTGGGGCCCCAGCACAGAACCTTGCGATACCCCACTAGTCACTGCCTGCCATTCTGAAAAGTCCCCATTTACTCCTACTCTTTGCTTCCTGTCTGACAACCAGTTCTCAATCCATGTCAGCACACTACCCCCAATCCCATGTGCTTTAACTTTGCACATTAATCTCTTGTGTGGGACCTTGTCGAAAGCCTTCTGAAAGTCCAAATATACCACATCAACTGGTTCTCCCTTGTCCACTCTACTGGAAACATCCTCAAAAAATTCCAGAAGATTTGTCAAGCATGATTTCCCTTTCACAAATCCATGCTGACTTGGACCTATCATATTACCTCTTTCCAAATGCACTGCGATGACATCCTTAATAATTGATTCCATCATTTTACCCACTACCGATGTCAGGCTGACCGGTCTGTAATTCCCTGTTTTCTCTCTCCCTCCTTTTTTAAAAAGTGGGGTTACATTGGCTACCCTCCACTCCATAGGAACTGATCCAGAGTCAATGGAATGTTGGAAAATGACTGTCAATGCATCCACTATTTCCAAGGCCACCTCCTTAAGTACTCTGGGATGCAGTCCATCAGGCCCTGGGGATTTATCGGCCTTCAATCCCATCAATTTCCCCAACACAATTTCCCGACTAATAAGGATTTCCCTCAGTTCCTCCTCCTTACTAGACCCTCCGACCTCTTTTATATCCGGAAGGTTGTTTGTGTCCTCCTCAGTGAATACCGAACCAAAGTACTTGTTCAATTGGTCCGCCATTTCTTTGTTCCCCGTTATGACATCCCCTGATTCTGACTGCAGGGGACCTACGTTTGTCTTTACTAACCTTTTTCTCTTTACATATCTATAGAAACTTTTGCAATCCGTCTTAATGTTCCCTGCAAGCTTCTTCTCGTACTCCATTTTCCCTGCCCTAATCAAACCCTTTGTCCTCCTCTGCTGAGTTCTAAATTTCTCCCAGTCCCCGGGTTCTCTGCTATTTCTGGCCAATTTGTATGCCACTTCCTTGGCTTTAATGCTATCCCTAATTTCCCTTGATAGTCACGGTTGAGCCACCTTCCCTTTTTTATTTTTACGATAGACAGGAATGTACAATTGTTGTAGTTCATCCATGCGGTCTCTAAATGTCTGCCATTGCCCATCCACAGTCAACCCCTTCAGTATCATTCGCCAATCTATCCTAGCCAATTCACGCCTCATACCTTCAAAGTTACCCTTCTTTAAGTTCTGGACCATGGTCTCTGAATTAACTGTTTCATTCTCCATCCTAATGCAGAATTCCACCATATTATGGTCACTCTTCCCCAAGGGGCCTCGCACAACGAGATTGCTCATTAATCCTCTCTCATTTCACAACACCCAGTCTAAGATGGCCTCCCCCCTAGTTGGTTCCTCGACATATTGGTCTAAAAAACCATCCCTTATGCACTCCAGGAAATCCTCCTCTACCGTATTGCTTCCAGTTTGGTTAACCCAATCTATGTGCATATTAAAGTCACCCATTATAACTGCTGCACCTTTATTGCATGCACCCCTAATTTCATGTTTGATGCCCTCCCCAACATCACTACTACTGTTTGGAGGTCTGTACACAACTCCCACTAACGTTTTTTGTCCTTTGGTATTCTGTAGCTCTACCCATATAGATTCCACATCATCCAAGCTAATGTCCTTCCGAACTATTGCCTTAATTTGCTCCTTAACCAGCAATGCTACCCCACCTCCTTTTCCTTTTATTCTATCTTTCCTGAATGCCATAACCAAGCAGATTGCCTTCAACTACCAAGTGAGGAGAACAATTGGTGGTGAATCTGTACAACTAAAAGGGATAATCACGGTAAAGCTGGGACTTGCAGAACTCTTTTTTCTCCAGTGTCCAACATCCATTCTTGAATGAGCCACAAGTTTCTCCAGTTAAACAGTGGGAAGACTGAAGCCGTTGTCTTCAGCCCCGCCACAAATTCCATACTCTTGCTGCTGATTCCATCCCCTCCAAGGAAACAAGACTGTTTGCAACCTCAGCATTCCATTCAACCCGAGCTGAACTTCTGA
Organism: Pristiophorus japonicus; assembly: GCF_044704955.1. Lineage (NCBI taxonomy): Eukaryota > Metazoa > Chordata > Chondrichthyes > Pristiophoridae > Pristiophorus > Pristiophorus japonicus. The sequence goes on along the minus strand of NC_091977.1, from coordinate 114,931,583 downwards.
CCACAATCCTCTCCATCACAAAGATGGTGTTCTTCCATTCCATCTCCATAACATTGATCGCCTCTGACCCTGCCTCACCCAGTCTGCTGCTTTAACCCTATCCATACATTTGTTACCTCCCGACTTGACTATTCCAATGCTCTCCTAAGTGTTTCCCGAGCTTCCAGCCTCCATAAACTTTTGCTGATCCAAAACTCTGCTACCTGTATCTCATCCTATTTTCAAACAAAATTCTTGAATTCCCTCCCTAAAACCCCTGTGTATCTCTACCCCGACGCCCCCATCCTTCTTTAAGAGCCTACTTAAAAACATGTCGCTGCAATCATAATTTCCATGCCGACTGTAATTTCCTATCGCATGCTCAGTGTCGCCTTCCCCCCTTGTAAAGCCCTCTGAGACATTCTTCGACTGGAAAGGGACAATGCAAGTGCAAGAGCAGAGCAACCGAGGCATTCACATACATAAATCTTTAAAAGGAGAAGGACGTTGATAAAGCTGTTGAAAAAACTCAGCATATGGGACCTTTCATGGAACGGTTTTATAGGGCTCAATTTTCCCCAGTGATTTGTGTCGTTTTTTTGGAGTAGGCTGCTTTTTTTGGCCTAACTTAAAAATCCACAGTTTCCCCAATCAAATTGCATCAGCGTAACTCATTTAGTTACGTTTTTTTTAGGTAAGTTTTTTTTCATCCAATGGGGATGTAACAAGCTACCTACGCAATTCTGGCCATTTAGTGAACTTTGGCCAGCTGCTAGTTACTCCATTTCTGCTTAGGCCAGCATATGTGGCCTCTCGAGAAAACCCTTGCAGAGAGTTATAGAAATCGGCGCAGGTAAGTAAATCGGAGGCCATTCGTCCTGGTCTAGGGGCGGGAAGCGGAGTAGACCGGGGGAAAGCACTCACTCGGGGACCAGAGAGGGTCGGCGGAGGTGGGAGCGCACTGATGGCACTCACTCGGGGCCATAGCGGACTGGGACCTGCACTCAGGGCTACAGTGGACCTGGACCTGCACTCACTCCGGGCCACAGTGGAACTGGACCTGCACTCACTCAGGGCTACAGTGGACCGGGACCTGCACTCACTCCGGGCCACAGCGGACCTGGACCTGCACTCACTCCGGGCCACAGCGGACCTGGACCTGCACTCACTCAGGGCTACAGTGGACCGGGACCTGCACTCACTCGGAGCCACAGTGGACCTGGACCTGCACTCACTCGGAGCCACAGCGGACCTGGACCTGCACTCACTCAGGGCCACAGCGGACTGGGACCGGCACTCACTCGGAGCCACAGCGGACCTGGACCTGCACTCACTCGGAGCCACAGCGGACTGGGACCGGCACTCACTCGGAGCCACAGTGGATCGGGACCGGCACTCACTTGGAGCCACAGTGGACCTGCACTCACTCAGGGCCACAGTGGACTGGGACCAGCACTCACTCAGGGCCACAGCGGACCTGGACCTGCACTCACTCGAGGCCACAGCGGACTGGGACCGGCACTCACTCGAGGCCACAGCGGACTGGGACCGGCACTCACTCAGGGCCACAGCGGACTGGGACCTGCACTCACTCAGGGCCACAGCGGACTGGGACCTGCACTCACTCAGGGCCACAGTGGACTGGGACCTGCACTCACTCAGGGCCACAGCGGACCTGGACCTGCACTCACTCAGGGCCACAGCGGACCTGAACCTGCACTCACTCAGGGCCACAGTGGACTGGGACCAGCACTCACTCAGGGCCACAGCGGACCTGGACCTGCACTCACTCGAGGCCACAGCGGACTGGGACCGGCACTCACTCGAGGCCACAGCGGACTGGGACCGGCACTCACTCAGGGCCACAGCGGACTGGGACCTGCACTCACTCAGGGCCACAGCAGACCTGGACCTGCACTCACTCAGGGCCACAGCGGACCTGGACCTGCACTCACTCGGGGCCACAGTGGACCTGCACTCACTCAGGGCCACAGTGGACCGGGACCTGCACTCACTCAGGGCCACAGTGGACCGGGACCTGCACTCACTCGGGGCCACAGTGGACCTGCACTCACTCGGAGCCACAGTGGACCTGCACTCACTCGGGGCCACAGTGGACCTGCACTCACTCGGGGCCACAGTGGACCTGCACTCACTTGGAGCCACAGTGGACCGGCACTCACTCAGTGCCACAGCGGACCGGGACCTGCACTCACTCGGGGCCACAGTGGACCTGCACTCACTCGGGGCCACAGTGGACCGGGACCTGCACTCACTCAGGGCCACAGCGGACCTGGACCTGCACTCACTCAGGGCCACAGCGGACCGGGACCTGCACTCACTCGGGGCCACAGTGGACCTGCACTCACTCGGGGCCACAGTGGACCGGGACGTGCACTCACTCAGGGCCACAGCGGACCTGGACCTGCACTCACTCGGGGCCACAGCGGACTGGGACGTGCACTCACTCAGGGCCACAGTGGACCGGGACCGGCACTCTCTCAAGGCCACAGCGGACCTGGACCTGCACTCACTCAAGGTCACAGTGGACCTGGACCTGCACTCACTCGGGGCCACAGAGGACCTGGACCTGCACTCACTCGGGGCCACAGAGGACCTGGACCAGCACTCACTCAGGGCCACAGCGAACCGGGACCGGAACTCACTCAGGGCCACAGCGAACCGGGACCGGAACTCACTCAGGGCCACAGTGGACCTGGACCTGCACTCACTCGGGGCCACAGTGGATCGGGACCGGCACTCACTCAGGGCCACAGCGGACCTGGACCTGCACTCACTCAGGGCCACAGCGGACTGGGACCTGCACTCACTCAGGGCCACAGTGGACTGGGACCTGCACTCAGGGCCACAGCGGACCTGGACCTGCACTCACTTGGGGCCACAGCGGACCAGGACCGACACTCACTCGGGGCCACAGCGGACCGGGACCTGCACTCACTCGGGGCCACAGTGGACCGGGACCTGCACTCACTCGGGGCCACAGTGGACCTGGACCTGCACTCACTCGAGGCCACAGTGGACCGGGACCGGCACTCACTCGGGGCCACAGTGGACCTGGACCTGCACTCACTCAGGGCCACAGCGGACTGGGACCTGCACTCACTCAGGGCCACAGCGGACTGGGACCTGCACTCACTCAGGGCCACAGTGGACTGGGACCTGCACTCACTCAGGGCCACAGCGGACCTGGACCTGCACTCACTCAGGGCCACAGCGGACTGGGACCTGCACTCACTCAGGGCCACAGCGGACTGGGACCTGCACTCACTCAGGGCCACAGTGGACTGGGACCTGCACTCACTCAGGGCCACAGCGGACCTGGACCTGCACTCACTCGGGGCCACAGCGGACCTGAACCTGCACTCACTCAGGGCCACAGTGGACTGGGACCGGCACTCACTCAGGGCCACAGCGGACCTGGACCTGCACTCACTCGGGGCCACAGCGGACTGGGACCGGCACTCACTCGAGGCCACAGCGGACTGGGACCTGCACTCACTCAAGGCCACAGCGGACTGGGACCTGCACTCACTCAGGGCCACAGCAGACCTGGACCTGCACTCACTCAGGGCCACAGCAGACCTGGACCTGCACTCACTCAGGGCCACAGTGGACCGGGACCTGCACTCACTCGGAGCCACAGTGGACCTGCACTCACTCGGAGCCACAGTGGACCTGCACTCACTCGGGGCCACAGTGGACCTGCACTCACTTGGAGCCACAGTGGACCGGCACTCACTCAGTGCCACAGCGGACCGGGACCTGCACTCACTCGGGGCCACAGTGGACCTGCACTCACTCGGGGCCACAGTGGACCGGGACCTGCACTCACTCAGGGCCACAGCGGACCGGGACCTGCACTCACTCGGGGCCACAGTGGACCTGCACTCACTCGGGGCCACAGTGGACCGGGACCTGCACTCACTCAGGGCCACAGCGGACCTGGACCTGCACTCACTCGGGGCCACAGTGGACCGGGACGTGCACTCACTCAGGGCCACAGCGGACCTGGACCTGCACTCACTCGGGGCCACAGCGGACTGGGACCTGCACTCACTCAGGGCCACAGCGGACCGGGACCGGCACTCACTCAAGGCCACAGCGGACCGGGACCGGCACTCACTCAAGGTCACAGTGGACTAGGACCTGCACTCACTTGGAGCCACAGTTGACCGGGACCTGCACTCACTCGGGGCCACAGCGGACTGGGACCGGCACTCACTCAGGGCCACAGCGGGCCTCGACCGGCACTCACTCAGGGCCACAGCGGGCCTGGACCTGCACTCACTCAGGGCCACAGCGGGCCTCGACCGGCACTCACTCAGGGCCACAGTGGACCGGGACCTGCACTCACTCAGGGCCACAGCGGGCCTGGACCTGCACTCACTCGGGGCCACAGTGGGCTGGCACTCACTTGTAGCCACAGCAGACCTGGACCAGCACTCATTCGGAGACCGGAGAGAGTCGACGGGGGAGCGGGCAACTGTTTTATCCAGAAAGACCTGGGCATGGAGATGCCTCTGGAAGTGTCATAGCTGTTTTGGAGGTAAAAGAACATGGAGTATCAGAAGGACTATTACTCAGATAACTCCTCAGTGACGGCAGAAGCATGTATCCAAACTCATCTTATCAATAAAGTGTTTGCAACTATTTCACAATCTCCCTTTGTCATCATTTAACCCCACCTTCACAAAAATGACGTCCTTTAATCCATTACCCATCCTATATCATATCACATCGGAATTCTTGGAGCCTACATGAATGAATAACCGAACATGACATAAGCCCACAGTTTTTTGTATGACTATAATTTCCATGAATAACTAATTGCAAACAATTTAAAAGTGAGCATAAACCATCCCATTCTTTCCTTACTCTATGCTTACCCTGGATATCGAGTTGTGCCCACTTGAGATCCCGGTGCCGGTCTGGAGGCCTCTCGATTGTCAACTTGGAGCTGTACTGCACATGCGCGTCCATTGCAGCGACGTCAGAAACTTACGTTTTTTTCCCCGCGCATGTGCAGAAGGCCCAGCTGTGTTTTTTGGCACAGACAGCAGGCTCCACCCCCCCCCGCCGAGGCGACTGGCCACGCTGTGACGCTCCGGATTACAGTATAAACACCGGGGAAAGTTTGGACATTATTTTCTGGCGCATTTATGGACCTAAATAACCGGCGCAACTCTGGCAATACGGCAGAAAACAGACTTGGGAAAAATTGAGCCCATAAGTAGGAGCATACAGTGAAAAAAACTAAAGGACCGTGAAATTTGGCACCTTAGCACCAGCTGATCAGGCTGGTTTCGGAGGAAAAGTGGCGGCCGCCTCGCTTCCGCCCACTTCTGCCGTGGACCGTGGTGGCTGCCATTTTGGGCAAGTTGGCAGCGTGGCCATTGCCTATGCTCGTTGGAGAAATGGTAATGAGTCAAATCATGGGCTCAATTTTCCACATCGGCGATTTTTGACACATTTGAAAAGGTACGTGTGATTTTTTTTGTGGCCCGATTGCGCCAGAAAAGAAAGTTCCAAGTTTTGCCGGTTTTAACTTTGAATTTGGCACAGTGCACATTGGCCTTAAGCTCTGTGGTGGAGCTTAAGGCCTGCACCACAAACTCATGTTGCCAGAGTAACGAGGGATGCTCTGAAGGGCTGAAGCTGGAAACTGCTGACCAAGGGCTGAGGCTGGGCTGCAAATGGAAAATGATGCCGCTGCTATCCCGGGCCGAAAGGATCCCTGCCCCCTGCCAGTGCCACTCCTATCCCGGGTCAAAAGACCCTCCGCTCCAGCCGGTGCTGCTGTAATCCCGGCCAAAAGGTCTACCCGCCCCTCCCTCCCGATGCCATGTCTTCAGCTCGGCTAAAACAATGGCGTCTTCTCTCTGCTGACTTCTTATTCTCTGCACTGATTTCCTTAAGTGTAGGGAAGGTTTTTCACAAGGGTGCAGTGTGCCGTTTGAGAAAAAAAATCGTATTTGGCCAAACTTGCTTAAATGGCCAGAAGTGGCGCACCCGGCAGGTTCCGTCCCCAGTGACAGAAAAAAAATCGGGAAGTAAAAAAAATCGGATTTACCTACTTTAGAATGCCGCAGAAACTTTGACCAAACTTGCAGATTTTAGTCTGCTCCAAAAAAAAAGCATCTTAGGTCAAAAAAACGGTGGGAATGGTGGCCAAAATTGAGCCCAAAATGTCAACCAGCGCTGATTTAATGCTATTTTGAACATTGCCGCTGGAATGTACGCTCTCTCCTAAGCATACACAGTGAATGTGCATTCAGCTGCATGGCAGACCCTGTCACCACCGCTACTTAAAGGGAAACACGCAACTTTCAGGTAAATTTTGCTTTCATGTTGGTTCCTGTACAGTTTCTTTGAGTAATTGCTTGGTGTAAGACATTTTAAAAGTTGTTAAGAGTGCAAGGAGTGCTGCTGGATGTTTGCAAGGCTTTGGCGCTCAAAGGAAGCCCTCTGAAAACACCACTTGCTCCCAGTCCTGGGGGCTTTGGTTGCAGTCCTCCTTGGTTTGCAACATCACATGGAGATGGAGCAGAGGCAGAAAAGGGGACAAGCTGCCTACAGAGGGAGGGGGAGGAGGAGGAGGAAGCGGAAGAGGAGGAGGCAACTTAGGCAACCCCTTTCTGCCTTTCTGGCTGGGATATCCGGGATAGAATCATCCGCCTGTGGTACCAGTGAACACAACCCCAATTCCCCTTTCAACATTTGTCTCACACCTTCCCTTCCCTCTGTTACTGACCATTACAGCATCCTTTTGACTACAATGCTGAATTAAAAGCCACCACAAAGTTAACCTTTCAATCCAACTTCATCCATATATGCATCCAATATTACATCAAAAATCAACTAATTTCCTTTGTGCATTCACTTAGTGACTGTCTTGCCTATGTTTTTGACTATCCTAGTGCTCCTGCACAGTGGCTGAGAGACATGGACCATGTACAGTAGACATCTCAAGTCGCTGGAGAAATACCACCAACGATGTCTCCGCAAGATCTTACAAATCCCCTGGGAGGACAGACGCACCAACATTAATGTCCTCGTCCAGGCCAACATCCCCAGAATTGAAGAACTGACCACATTTGATCAGCTCCGTTGGGCGCGCCACATAATTCACAAAGCAAGTGCTCTACTTGGAACTCCTTCACGGCAAACGAGCCAAAGGTGGGCAGAGGAAACGTTACAAGGACACTCTCAAAGCCTCCCTGATAAAGTGCGACATCCCCACTGACACTTGAGCCCCTGGCCAAAGACCGCCCTAAGTAGAGGAAGTGCATCTGGGAGGGGCGCTGAGCACTTCAAGTCTCATCATCGAAAACCTGCAGAAATCAAGCGCATGCAGTGGAAAGAGCATGCGGCAAACCTGTCCCACACACACTTTCGCTCAACGACTATCTGTCCCACCTGTGACCGAGTCTGTGGCTCTCGTATTGGACTGTTCAGCCACCTAAGAACTCATTTTAAGAGTGGAACCAAGTCTTCCTCGATTCCGAGGGACTGCCTATGATGACACAGTGCTACCAGCATGGCTGGTGGAAGGCTGCTGACTTTCAGTGGAAAAACTGCAGATGGCCTTGCAGGATGACCTTGAGGAGCTGGTAGCTGGGAATGTAAAATAGTAACAGTGTTTCTTCTTCTTCACTCTCCTCTCCCTCTTCTTGTTGACCCACAGGCTGGGCAGGCTGGATTTCTTGGGTGACTGAAATGAGGAAGGCACAAGGGTAGGGTTGTGATGAGAGGAGGGGTGAAAACAAGAGATGCATGCTAACACCATGTGCAGCTTGTAAATCAGAATAGATTGTAGGACGAAGGGGAAGTGGATGTGAGAAGGAGGATAACATATGATGATGTATAACTGGCATTTTGTACTCTTTCAGCCCTGCCGCTGGCCACAGGCTCAGCGCTGCCAAGAATGGCCAGCACCATTTCCTCCAAGGGAAGCTAGGAATGTGAGGTGTGCCTCTTGTTTGGTTGAGATTGTTGGTAGGTAAGTGATGGAGGTTGTGGTGCATTGAGCAGTGTGTGAGGCTAGTGTGCAGTTGATAGGAGAGGGCTTTTGTAGATGCATTCACTGTCCTTGACCACTCGTCTGAGGTCATGAAATTTCTTTGGGCACTGGAGCTAGGTCCGGGGGGGGGGGAGGGGGGCGACACTGCTGGCAGTGACCACCTTGGCGATCTGGCCCCACATCCTTCTTTCTGAGATAAAGGGGTTGTCTTATGAAGAAAGATTGAGCTGGTTGGGCCTATACTCATTGGAGTTTAGAAGAATGAGAGGTGATCTTATTGAAACATATAAGATTATGAGGGGGATTGACAGGGTAGATACAGAGAGGATGTTTCCCCTCGTGAGTTCAGAATAAAGGATCGACATTTAAAATGGAGATGAGGAGGATTTTTTCTCTCGGAGGGTCGTGAATCTTTAGAATTCTCCACCCCAGAGAGCTGTGGAGGCTGGGTCATTGAAGATAGACAGATTTTTGAATGATAGGTGAGTCAAGGATTATGGGGAGTGGGCAGGAAAATGAAGTTGAGGCCAAGATCAGATCAGCCATAATCTTATTGAATGGTGGAGCAGGCTCGAGGGGCCAAATGGCCTATACTCCTGCTCCTATTTCTCATGTTGTTATGTTTCTGGAGGGCCTTCTGACCGCCTGTTGGTAGAGGATCTCTCTTCCAATGTTGACCTCCTTCACAAGGGCCTCGAGTGCTGCATTCGAGATCCTGGGTGCCCTTCCCCTCACCTGTTGAGCCATTTGGATTAGTGGTGAAGCAGTTTTAACATTTTTATTCACCAGAAGGCAGCTCAACCTTTAAGAGGCGCAGACTGCCTTTAAGAGGCGTAGGCTAGCTTTAAGTAAAGCTACCGTTATGCAAGCATTGTGAACTTTGGCTCCCTGCTGAGCACACAGCCAGCCAGTAGTGCATTTCAGTGCTAGACTGTGCAATCATGTAAAGTAGCAGGCAGCACAAATTTTACATGCTGCCTAACTCCTTTCAACAGGTGCAGACAAATCATGTGCCCGTGCCCCTTTTTAAGCTTTATTCAATTTCACCCCTAAGATTAATGCTAAACCTGTACAATTCATTGATTAGGCTGCAGTTACCTTTTTGTCTTTAATTCTCTTCTCCTCAGGACATCCCAAAACATGTCACTGCTGTTAATTTCAATGAAAATCAGACAGATTCAGTAATGAGCCGGTGATCCACAGTGCCAGATTACTGTCCTGGTGTTCAAGATGAAATTTTATCCCATTTTGTCCAATTATGGATGTCTTACTTTAGGAAACAGGGTGTGAGGAGAGTATCGAAGAGATATAGTAAGATAAACGCAGCAGGTGCTGCCTTTGTCTTTGGGGGCAATTGTATGTGTTGCACTGCCCTAATGGTGCCCTTGGGGATGAAAGGATTTAGTTATAAGAAACTGGGACTCTTTTCACTAGATCAGAGAAGGTGAAGAAGAGATCTGACAGAGATGTTCAGCATTTTGAGGTAGGTTTTATAAGGTAAATAGCGAAGAATGAACAACTGTTGTCAGTGAATCGGTAGCTAGACATTAATCAGTTAAGATCATCATTAAAGGAATGATGGAAGAGATTAGAATAAATTTGTTTTTACACAGGGCACATGAATGCCTGGTCCAAAATAGTGGTGGAAGCAGATTCCATAATAGGTTTTAAAAGTAAAGTGGGTAAATATATGAAAAAGAAACAATTTAAAGGGTTTGGGGAAAGATCAGAAGTATAGGACTAGCTGGTGCTCTTTAATTAATGAGTGAACAACTTCCTTCTGTGAGGTATAATTCTATAACTCTGTGTTCATCTGGAACAATGCATTACTATAGTGCTATACAGTAGACACCTCAAATCGCTGGAGAAATATCACCAATGATGTCTCCGCAAGATCCTGCAAATCCCCTGGGAGGACTGATGCACCAATGTTCGCGTCCTCGATCAGGCCAACGCCCCATCATTGAAGCACTGACCACACTCGACTAATGGGCGGGCCACATTGTTCGCATGCCTGACACAAGATTCCAAAGCAAGTGCTCTACTCGGAGCTCCTACACGGCAAGCGAGCCCAAGGTGGGCAGAGGAAACGTTTCAAGGACACCCTCAAAGCCTCCTTTGCAACATCCCCACCGACACCTAGGGGTCCCTGGCCAAAGACCACCCTAGGTGGAGGAGGTGCGTCCGGGAGGGCGCTGAGCACCTCGAGTCTCGTCGCCGAGAGCATGCAGAAAACAGGCGCAGGCAGCGGAAGGAGCGTGCATCAAACCTGTTCCACCCTCCCTTTCCTTCAACGACTTTCTGTCCCACCTGTGGCAGAGGCTGTGGTTCCCATATTGGACTGTTTAGTCACCTAAGTACTCGCTTTTAGAGTGGAAGCAAGTCTTCCTCGATTTCGAGGGACTGCCTATGATGATGATGATGATGTATTGATGTATGTGATGTCTCTACATTCATCAATGTAGCATTGTCATTTATTTTCACAGGTATATTCTGCACGATAAGAAAAATTTACTTTTACCACATGCAAAATTCAACCTTTTTTTGCACTAACTTTCCACCATAATAAATAACGTCACAGCCTAGGGGGTAAGTGATTGGCTGGTGATTGGTAAGTAGTTTTTCTTTTTTCTTTTTCTTTTTTATATTAGTCAATAACTTTTAACATTGTTGTTGCTAATTTAAGGGTATCTAAGGGTTAAGTCATGGCAGGAGAGCTCGGTCGGGTGTTATGCTCCTCCTGTACCATGTGGGAACTCAGGGACACTTCCAGTGTCGCTGATGACTACGTGTGCGGGAAGTGTATCCACCTCCAGCTACTGACGGTCCGCGTTGCGGAATTGGAGCTGAGGGTGGATTCACTCTGGAGCATCCACGATGCTGAGAATGACGTGAGTATCACGTGTAGCGAGTTGGTCTTACCGCAGGAGAAGGGTCCACAGCCAGATAGGGAATGGAAGACCAGCAGGAAGAGTAGTGCAAGGAAGGTAGTGCAGGGGTCCCCTGTGGTCATCCCCCTGCAAAACAGATACACCGCTTTGAGTACTGTTGGGGGGAATGAATCATCAGGGGAGGGCAGCGGCAGCCAAGTTCATGGCACCGTGGCTGGCTCTGCTGCACAGGAGGGTAGGAAAAAGAGTGGGAGCGCGATAGTGATAGGGAATTCAATGGTGAGGGGAATAGATAGGCGTTTCTGCAGCCGCAACCGAGACTCCAGGATGGTATGTTGCCTCCCTGGTGCAAGGGTCAAGGATGTCTCGGAGCGGGTGCAGGACATTCTGAAATGGGAGGGAGAACAGCCAGTTGTTGTGGTGCACATTGGTACCAACGACATAGGTAAAAAAAGGGATGAGGTCCTACGAAACGAATTTAAGGAGCTAGGAGCTAAATTAAAAAGTAGGACCTCAAAAGTAGTAATCTCGGGATTGCTACCAGTGCCATGTGCTAGTCAGAGTAGGAATCGCAGGATAGCGCAGATGAATACGTGGCTTGAGCAGTGGTGCAGCAGGGAGGGATTCAAATTCCTGGGGCATTGGAACCGGTTCTGAGGGAGGTGGGACCAGTACAAACGGGACGGTCTGCACCTGGGCAGGACCGGAACCAATGTCCTAGGGGGAGTGTTTGCTAGTGCTGTTGGGGAGGAGTTAAACTAATATGGCAGGGTGATGGGAACCAATGCAGGGAGACAGAGGGAGACAAAAAGGAGGCAAAAGCAAAAGACAGAAAGGAGATGAGGAAAAGTGGAGGGCAGAGAAACACAAGGCAAAGAACAAAAAGGGCCACTGTACAGCAAAATTCTAAAAGGACAAAGGGTGTTAAAAAAACAAGCCTGAAGGCTTTGTGTCTTAATGCAAGGAGTATCCACAATAAGGTGGATGAATTAACTGTGCAAATAGATGTTAACAAATATGATGTGATTGGGATTATGGAGATGTGGCTCCAGGATGATCAGGGCTGGGAACTCAACATCCAGGGGTATTCAACATTTAGGAAGGATAGAATAAAAGGAAAAGGAGGTGGGGTAGCATTGCTGGTTAAAGAGGAGATTAATGCAATAGTTAGGAAAGACATTAGCTTGGATGATGTGGAATCTATATGGGTAGAGCTGCAGAACACCAAAGGGCAAAAAACGTTAGTGGGAGTTGTGTACAGACCTCCAAGCAGTAGTAGTGATGTTGGGGAGGGCATCAAACATGAAATTAGGGGTGCATGCAATAAAGGTGCAGCAGTTATAATGGGTGACTTTAATATGCACATAGATTGGGATAGCCAAACTGGAAGCAATACGGTGGAGGAGGATTTCCTGGAGTGCATATGGGATGGTTTTCTCGACCAATATGTCGAGGAACCAACTAGGGGGGAGGCCATCTTAGACTGGGTGTTGTGTAATGAGAGAGGATTAATTAGCAATCTCATTGTGCGAGGCCCCTTGGGGAAGAGTGACCATAATATGGTGGAATTCTGCATTAAGATGGAGAATGAAACAGTTAATTCAGAGACCATGGTCCAGAACTTAAAGAAGGGTAACTTTGAAGGTATGAGGCGTGAATTGGCTAGGATAGATTGGCGAATGATACTTAAGGGGTTGACTGTGGATGGGCAATGGCAGACATTTAGAGACCGCATGGATGAATTACAACAATTGTACATTCCTGTCTGGCGTAAAAATAAAAAAGGGAAGGTGGCTCAACCGTGGCTATCAAGGGAAATCAGGGATAGTATTAAAGCCAAGGAAGTGGCATACAAATTGGCCAGAAATAGCAGCGAACCCGGGGACTGGGAGAAATTTAGAACTCAACAGAGGAGGACAAAGGGTTTGATTAGGGCAGGGAAAATGGAGTACGAGAAGAAGCTTGCAGGGAACATTAAGGCGGATTGCAAAAGTTTCTATAGGTATGTAAAGAGAAAAAGGTTAGTAAAGACAAACATAGGTCCCCTGCAGTCAGAATCAGGGGAAGTCATAACGGGGAACAAAGAAATGGCAGACCAATTGAACAAGTACTTTGGTTCGGTATTCACTAAGGAGGACACAAACAACCTTCCGGATATAAAAGGGGTCAGAGGGTCTAGTAAGGAGGAGGAACTGAGGGAAATCTTTATTAGTCGGGAAATTGTGTTGGGGAAATTGATGGGATTGAAGGCCGATAAATCCCCAGGGCCTGATGGACTGCATCCCAGAGTACTTAAGGAGGTGGCCTTGGAAATAGCGGTTGCATTGACAGTCATTTTCCAACATTCCATTGACTCTGGATCAGTTCCTATGGAGTGGAGGGTAGCCAATGTAACCCCACTTTTTAAAAAAGGAGGGAGAGAGAAAACAGGGAATTATAGACCGGTCAGCCTGACCTCAGTAGTGGGTAAAATGATGGAATCAATTATTAAGGATGTCATAGCAGCGCATTTGGAAAATGGTGACATGATAGGTCCAAGTCAGCATGGATTTGTGAAAGGGGAATCATGCTTGACAAATCTTCTGGAATTTTTTGAGGATGTTTCCAGTAAAGTGGACAAAGGAGAACCAGTTGATGTGGTATATTTGGACTTTCAGAAGGCTTTCGACAAGGTCCCACACAAGAGATTAATGGGCAAAGTTAAAGCAAATGGGATTGGGGGTAGTGTGCTGACGTGGATTGAGAACTGGTTGTCAGACAGGAAGCAAAGAGTAGGAGTAAATGGGTACTTTTCAGAATGGCAGGCAGTGACTAGTGGGGTACCGCAAGGTTCTGTGCTGGGGCCCCAGCTGTTTACATTGTACATTAATGATTTAGACGAGGGGATTAAATGTAGTATCTCCAAATTTGCGGATGACATTAAGTTGGGTGGCAGTGTGAGCTGCGAGGAGGATGCTATGAGGCTGCAGAGCAACTTGGATAGGTTAGGTGAGTGGGCAAATGCATGGCAGATGAAGTATAATGTGGATAAATGTGAGGTTATACACTTTGGTGGTAAAAACAGAGAGACAGACTATTATCTGAATGGTGACAGATTAGGAAAAGGGAAGGTGCAACGAGACCTGGATGTCATGGTACATCAATCATTGAAGGTTGGCATGCAGGTACAGCAGGCGGTTAAGAAAGCAAATGGCATGTTGGCCTTCATAGCGAGAGGATTTGAGTACAGGGGCAGGGAGGTGTTGCTACAGTTGTACAGGGCCTTGGTGAGGCCACACCTGGAGTATTGTGTACAGTTTTGGTCTCCTAACTTGAGGAAGGACATTCTTGCTATTGAGGGAGTGTAGCGAAGGTTCACCAGACTGATTCCCGGGATGGCGGGACTGACATATCAAGAAAGACTGGATCAACTGGGCTTGTATTCACTGGAGTTCAGAAGAATGAGAGGGGATCTCATAGAAAGGTTTAAAATTCTGACGGGTTTAGACAGGTTAGATGCAGGAAGAATGTTCCCAATGTTGGGGAAGTCCAGAAACAGGGGTCACAGTCTAAGGATAAGGGGTAAGCCATTTAGGACCGAGATGAGGAGAAACTTCTTCACCCAGAGAGTGGTGAACCTGTGAAATTCTCTACCACAGAAAGTAGTTGAGGCCAATTCACTAAATATATTCAAAATGGAGTTAGATAAAGTCCTTACTACTCGGGGGATCAAGGGGTATGGCGAGAAAGCAGGAAGGGGGTTCTGAAGTTTCATGTTCAGCCATGAACTCATTGAATGGCGGTGCAGGCTAGAAGGGCTGAATGGCCTGCTCCTGCACCTATTTTCAAAAAAAAAACTCACATTTATATAGCTCCTCAGGACATCCCAGAGTACTTCATAACCAATAGATTACTTTCAATGTGTAGTCACTATTGTTAGGTAGCTAAATGAAGCAGCCAATTTGCACACAGCAAGGTCCTGTAAACAGCAGTGTTGACGTGTCAGCCAATATTATGTGCTCAAGTTCTGGAGTAAGAGCTTTAATCCACAACCTGTTAAGTATGTAAGGTTCAAACTGAGTACTGTTTAACTAAGCAAAGTACAACCTTGGCTCTGCTTTATTTAGGCCCAAACAGCCTGACTCTCAAAATGGCTGGCTTTTTATACCTGAGCAGCACCATGTGCGTGCTCAGTGGCCTCCAACAATGACGCCATCTGGTGGCTACAAAAAGAATGTACATACATGACAATACCCCGCTCTGAGATCTTATCACAGTCTTTCACAGGTTGAGACGGTCCGGTGCTTTGCGCTCCCGGATTGACCGTCTCAGTTCGATTCCAGCCTTGGGTGAGTGTGCAGGGTCTGTTGTGGCTGGTGGCTGGATGACTGATTTGTTGGGGGTGGCAGTGGCCATGTCAGGAATTGCAAGTCCATTTTTATTGAACAGGTCCGTAATGGAAATTGACATCTTTGCTCTCGGAAAACAATGAAATGAACGGCTTGTGATCGGTCTCTAATTCGAACCTCAGACCGAACAGGTATTGATGCATCTTTTTAACAACATACACACACGCTAAAGCTTCTTTTTCTACCATGCTGTAGGCACTTTCTGCTTTAGCCAAACTTTTGGATGCATGCACGACAGGTTGAAGTTTCCCTGACTCATTGGCTTGTTGGAGTATGCAACCAATTCCATATGACGATGCGTCACAGGCCAAAACTAAACGTTTACATGGATCATAATGTACCAGCAACCTGTTCGAGCAAAGCAGATTGGTGGCTTTCTCGAAAGCTCTGTCTTGCAATGCGCCCCACACCCATTTGTCGTCTTTGCTCAATAGCATGTGCAGTGGTTCTAGTAAGGTGCTCAATTTAGGTAGGAAATTGCTAAAGTAGTTGAGTAGACCCAGGAACAAATGCAGCTCCGTCACATTCTGTGGCTTGGGTGCATTCTTGATGGCCTTGGTTTTCACATCAGTAGGTCTGATGCCATCGCGGCGATATTCCTCCCGAGGAATTCGACCTCCGGCGCCATGAAGACGCACTTCGAGCATTTCAGTCTGAGTCCAACTCTATACAAACGCAGTAGAACCTCTTCCAGGTTGTTCAGATGTTTCTTGGAGTCACGACCGGTGATCAGGATGTCATTTTGGAACATGACAGTTCTAGGAATGGACTTCAGTAGACTTTCCATATTCCTCTGGAATATTGCTGCAGCCGAGCGAATTCCAAAAGGGCACCTGTGGTAAATAAACAGTCCTTTGTGCATGTTAATGCACGTAAGTCTCTTTGATGTCTTGACCAACTCCTGTGTCATATAGGCCGACGTCAAGTCCAGTTTTGTGAACGACTTCCTTCTGGCTAGTGTCGCAAATAAGTCATCAGTGTTCAGTAACAGGTACTGATCTTGTTTCGAAATCCTGTTGTAGTCTCCACAGATTCTGACTGTGCCATCACTTTTCAGCACAGGAACAATGGAGCTGGCCCATTCATTAATTTCGACCGGTGATATGATCCCTTCACGCTGGCGTCTGTCCAGTTCAATTTTGACCTTCTCCCTCATCATATACGGCACTGCCCGAGCTTTATGATGGATGGGTCTTGCATCTGAGTCCACGTGGATCTGCACCTTGGCTCCCGTGAAGTTGCCGATATCCGGTTCGAACAGCGAGGGGAACTTGCTCAATACTTGGGCACATGTGTCTTCCTCTGATGACAACGCCTTTATGTTGCATCTGATTTTCTCCAACCAGCTCCTGCCGAGCAGCGTCGAACCATTGCCTGGAACAATCCACAGTGGTAACTCGTGAACCGCACCGTTATATGACACGTTAATTTGTGCACTGCCAATCACCGTTATCAATTCTTTGGTGTACATGCGCAGCTTGGTGTTAACAGGGCTCAGTCCGAGCCTCACCGTCTTAGTATCCCACAGCTTATAAAATGCCCCCCCCCGTTCATGATCGATTGACTCGCCCTTGTGTCCAGTTCCATCGATACCGATATCCCGTTAAACTTCACATTAATCAAAATTGATTTACTCTTGGTTATAAAGGAGTACAGTCCATACACTTCCTCCTCTGGCATCTCAGATTACGTATCTGGATCCGCGCTAGTCTGACTATCATCCTCCACGTGGTGTGTCGCAGCTCGCTTACTAATCTGCGGACACTTGCGCTGGACCTGCCCCACTCTCAGACAGCCTTTGCAACTATATTGCTTAAATCGACACTGCTGGTGCCGATGATTTCCCCCACAGCGCCAACACGTAGAAGTTGGATACATTCCCGGTGGCGGACTTTGGGCAGCCACAGGTTTCGTGAACACAGCCGGATAGGCCCTGCCATGTGCTGCTCTGCTGAACGCCGAATCAATTGCATTTACAGTACTTGCCAAGGTTTGGTTCTTCACCGCTACTTGCTTTAGACTCCTGTCCATCGTCATACATGCTTGAGTGATCTGGATGGCCCTTTTTAGATCCAATTCCCCCATTGCCAGAAGTTTGCGCAGGATCACCTCGTGATTGATAGCGATAAAAAAGAAGTCCCGCAGCATGTCTGCCAACACCGTCCCGAACTTGCACGGTCCCGCTAGACATCTCAGGTCAGCAACAAATTCCACCGCGCTCTGGCCCTCCGATCGAACCTGTGTATAAAACCTGTATATCGAGATGATGATGCCATCGTCTGGTTTGAGGTGCTCCCGTACCAATGCACACAACTCCTGGTACATTTTCTCTGTTGGATCACTAGGCAGGAGTAGATTCTTTATCAGACCGTAGATCTTTGAACAGCTCACAGTGAGGAACACGGCCCGACGCCGATCTACATCGTCAACCCCCTCCATTTTGTTGACCACGAAGTACTGGTTCAAACGGCTCACAAAGTCTGACCAATCTTCTCTCTCCACGAATTGCTCTAAAAATCCAAACATGCTCATTTTGCAAACAAAGGTTCTTGTATTCTCGTCGCCAAATGTTATGTATGCAATAAAGGTTCAAACTGAGTACTGTTTAACTAAGCAAGGTACAACCTTGGCTCTGCTTTATTTAGGCCCAAAGAGCCTGACTCTCAAAATGGCTGGCCTTTTATACTTGAGCAGCACCATGTGCGTGCTGCTCAGTGGCCTCCAACAATGACGCCATCTGGTGGTTACAAACAGAATGTACATACATGGCACAACCTTTCAACTCTGAGATAAGAGTGTGACCACTGAATTAAACTAACACTTAAATTTTGGCTTATTGAGTCAAGTTCTGGTTCAAGTGTAATATAGCGCCACATAACCATTTAGAATTTGCAGTATGACTAAAGTTAATTGGATCCACCCTGCAATTACAACAACAACGTGCATTTATATAGCGCCTTTAATGTTGTAAAGCATCTCAAGTCGCTTCACAAGTGCATTGTCAAACAAAATTTGACATTGAGCCACATAAGGAGATATTAGGGCAGATGACAAAAAGCTTGGTCAAAGAAGTAGGTTTAAGGAGTGTCTTAAAGGAGGAAGGAGAGATAAAGAGGTGGAGAGGTTTAGGGAGGGAATTCCAGAGTTTAGGGACTTGGCAGCTGAAGGCACGATCATCAATGGAGGACCTATTAAAATCGGGGATGCTCAAGAGGCCAGAATTGGAGGAGCACAGATATGTCGGAGGGTTATAGGGCTGGATGAGATTACAGAGATAGGGAGGGATTTGAAAACAAGGATACAAATTTTAAAATCGAGGCATTGCTTAACGGGGAGCCAATGTAGGTCAGCAAGCACAGGGATGATGGGTGATTGGGACTTTGGTGTGAGTTAAGACACGGGCAGCAGGTTTTGGATGACCTCAACTTTACAGAGGGGAGAACATGGGATGCCGGCCAGGAGTGAGTTGGAATAATCAAGTCTAGAGGTAACAAGGATATGGATGAAGGTTTTAGCAGCAGATGAGCAGAGGTAGGGGCCAAGTCGGGCGATGTTCAGGAGGTGGAAATAGGCGGTCTTAGTGATGGCGCAGATATGTGGTCGGAAGGTCATTTCGGGGTCAAATATGTTACCAAGGTTGCGAACAGTCTGGTTCAGCCACAAGCAGTTGCCAGGGAGGGGGGTGGAGTCGGTGGCTAGGGTACAGAGTTTGAGAATTGCTGGCTAACTTGATGTACTGGATTACCACTGTATTAAACCTATGTTAGAAAATGTAACCAACATAAATACTGCCCAAAGGTAATCTTTTGCATAGACCGTTGTTCAGCTTGCTCAGTTGGTTCAGGTTGTGGATTTAAACCCCATGCCAGGATTTGAGCATATAATCTAGGCTTCCATTAGGACTGTTGCACTGCTGAGGTACCATTTTCAAATGGAACATTGACCCGTATTTTATGGTGGGTGAAGCGGGAATTAAAGAGTCAAACACGTTTTAGATTAAGAAGGCAAAAACACAATTTGCTGATGTGGTGAAATTAGCAGGTGCAACTGTAGGACAATGGTGCAATTCCTGTTATTCAGAGCTAATGTCATAGGCCTAGGAAGTGGCTTCCTGTTGTTATTCAGAACTAAGAAATAGATTCCTGTTATTGGCAGGAGGCAGGATGCAGGATACATATGTTCATACCCAAGGAGAATGTGAAACAATTAGCAAAGTTAGAATTGAACAATCTGTAACAAAGCGAAATAAATTGTCACGCGGTAGAAAGACTAACCAATGATAATGTAAATGATGACTTTGCAACGAATTCTGTATAAAAGAAGCAGCTCCTGAAGTGTTAGACGAGAACGGTGGGAAGGCATGCAGTTAAGGAACTGGTGTGGACCGTGTCTCCCTTAATCAAGCAATTAAACAATTCTTTTCTCCACTACAGGCCTGTGTTGAATGTATTTGTCATACTCCACATTAGTGGGTATGATGGCGTACTCTCAGAGTACACATGCTGTCAGCCACCTTTGAAATCTACCACAAGTTTGGCATTTTGCATGCACTAAATCCCAAACTTCTGGTCTATCCACGTACACGTTGACAGGTCATCCACTTTGCCAGCACAAACCAAATTGCTGCCGCAGAGTTGGGCTATTTTCCCACTAACTGCCCAGCAATTATGTACGGAAATTTTACGGCTAGTGAAAACAGGGGCAGGGCTGTTTCCACAATGTAAGGGGATACCCGATTTGAAAAAAATGGCTTTTAAAAATTAAATGACATCCAGGAACATTAAAAGCTTTAATAATAAGCAATCCTAGTGTATGTTAAAGCTGCAGGTTTTTCTTAAAATAACATTTAAATTTCATAACTTTCTGCCCAGTGCATAGTATTCATTTAGAAGTGGGAATTATGAGTAATGAATTGGATTCCCACGATAAAAGATATAAGAACATAAGAACATAAGAATTAGGAACAGGAGTAGGCCATCTAGCCCCTCGAGCCTGCCCCGCCATTCAACAAGATCATGGCTGATCTGGCCGTGGACTCAGCTCCACTTACCCGCCCGCTCCCCGTAACCCTTAATTCCCTTATTGGTTAAAAATCTATCTATCTGTGACTTGAATACATTCAATGAGCTAGCCTCAACTGCTTCCTTGGGCAGAGAATTCCACAGATTCACAACCCTCTGGGAGAAGAAATTCCTTCTCAACTCGGTTTTAAATTGTCTCCCCCGTATTTTGAGGCTGTGCCCCCTAGTTCTAGTCTCCCCGACCAGTGGATAGATCTGTATGTATTTTAAAAGATGTAGCAATTAAGTAATCTGGTAATTTAAGTGATTGAAAGAAAATCTGTTTTCTGATGGAGGACCAGGCCCACATGCTTCTGCACAGGCTGTGTCCCTAAGATCAGTGGGTCATTACGCTGCCCTCCTATTTGCAGCATCAGAGCACAAGTTTACGCAGGCGGGCCGCCATCATGCAGGTGCGTAATCTGTTCGCAGGACGGGTCATACTCTGCAGATACGTGGCGGACCCAAATTTTTGGCCCACTACATTGAGGCCCCTTCTGACTGTTTAGGTGATTGTGAAAGATCCAGTGGTACTATTCAAACAAGATCTTAGTATCCTGGTTAGCATTGCTTCTCAACCAACACTATCAAATATAGATTAAATGATAATCCATCTAATTTGCTGTTTGTGGGACATCATCTGCAATTTGGCTGTTGCATTTTCCTACACAACAACAGTGATTGAACTTCAAAATGAATTCATTGTGCTTTTGGACATCCTGAGGATGTGAGAAGGTGCTATATAAATGCAAGTTCATTCTTACCTAACCACAATAAGTCAGTATTGTGATGTATGTAGCACTCAAATCACTGACTCCACACGGTCTGGTGTTGTAGTAACTGCTATGACCTTGGTCCTTTATTGTGTAACTCCAAAGTGCCCTTCAGGTGTGGTGGGCAACCTTTTATACTCTGTCTCGCAGGTACTTTCGGGTCTCCCACCACAGTGCCCCTTGTGGTGCACCATTGTAACTATACATTTAATGTACATGGATAATATATAACAAGTATAAAAATACTGTAAGAGAAAATGGCTTCCTGAATTATTGGCAGTCACAAAACTGCCTGTATATTTCCTTCTCACATTGCTTAAAATAGTCTCAAAACAATTTCTTCCTTTTGTTTTATTTTCTAGTTTCATGGATAGCCTTTCCTTTTAAAAACCTGAGAACTTCAAGGATGACTACCATGCAATAATGATGGGAATCATTAGTTGTGACAAAAAGAGGTCATGCAAATGAATATTGTCTGCCAACACACCATATATAAAAACATTTTGTTCCTTTTTTAAAATAAATCGTATCATTCAAGTTACTTTGAAGAGAACTTAACACTGAACTGAGTAAAAACAATGGTGTGTTTGTCACTTCTTAAATGTGAGAGGATAAAATCATTAATTGATCACAATGAGATCACATTGAGAGTACTCCTGTACACAGGAAAGAACAGAATCCATGTAAATTGGATGGTAGGATTTTAAAAATCTATTCAAACTACTAGTTCATCCATCTAGATGCATTCTGACATCTTTAATAAACTGGAACAACTGTCCAGTAAATGTCTTTCTCCTGAGCTTTGCAAAAGGTGAATCAGCAGTATCATGTAGCATGTTGTGAGTAAGAAAAACTAATTAGGCACTGTGGTCTGGATTTGCTAGGTAATATGGAATCCAATATAATGGTTGCCTGCATGTATTAAGAGAAAGAAGTAGTGAATGATAAGACTGAGTGACTCATCTCATGTAAAGGCATGTGAGTGTATGGTTCCTAAAACAATATGCTCGTATTATTTTTGGTCATAAACTATATGATGATGTTTTCTTCCTAATTACACTCTCAAGTGCCACTTCCCAACAGGTAACCCCTGTGCACTCTCTCGGTCCCCACCAGCTGTCCCTATGATCTACACAAGACGTAGCTCAGCCTTGTGTTTGCATCTGTTTGCTGATCTAGCCTTAGTTCTCCTGCTCCTCCCTGTCAGTCTGTTGTTCTCATCATCAAGCCAACTGCTGCTGCTTTCTCAGGCTGCTTGCTTCAGTCATCAGTATCACATTTCACCTTTCCTCCTTCCCCAGTCACTGCTGCTCAATTGCTCCAAACCTCAAGGGCAATATTTCAATTCCTTTAGCTCCTTTAGCTTGTGCACTTAACTTGAAGTGTGATACGAGAAGAAGCTTTTTTTGCCAAACAAGCACAGTGGTTCCACAAGCCATGCTCCATCTATCGATTCATGGACTCTTGCCATGTTACCACACAACATGTCACACCTTCTTCAAATTACTCCAATTTGGTTTCCAAGCTGACCACCCTGGTCAAAGTCACGAATGACACCTTGTCCACAAGTACTTTGTCATGCTACTGATTTCCCCGTCTTCAAAATGTTCCTAAAAATTCTTTGTTCTCCTCCCCACCCCCCCCCCCCATTACTTCCTGTTCAGGGTCATTTCATCCTCTTGTGAAGCATTTTGAGATCTTTTTTAACATGAGGATTGCAATTCGTATCTCCTATGCAGATTTTAAAATTGGAGGTCTGTGAAGTCTTCCGATTTCTGCCTGTTCTTTCAGATTTCTCGATATGTTGATTTTGTTGCTTCTGTTGCTGTATCCAAAGAAAAGGTATTTTGTGCAATGGTAAGTTTTTTTTCCTTTGGGTAGCTGATACCATCTCTTAAAAGTTCGGAAAGGACCCCACAGACGTGTGTCAGTATTTGCAGTGTGTCCTTGGGAGTGTGTTAGAATTTTTAGGGTTCTGAGGGAGCCTATTTGCAGGGTTCTCTCACAGGGAAAGTTTTGGAAACCGTTGCTCGAGGGTATCTATGTAACCTTACAACCTGTTATTCAGCTTTTACCAGCTGCTTGCTCTGGTATGCATTCACCTGGTCCCAGCAGTTCAGGAACTATTATGTTCCACTGAATGTTTGATCATCTCTATCTGTACTTATCTTTATATCCTTCAATCCTAATCCTAATCAGATATGTATCATGTTGTTTTTTAGAGGAGTTAATTAATGGCTTTTATTGAAAACCAATTCCACAGATCTTCTACTACGGGAAAAATTATTTCTTCTAATCCTAAAAATACTGTTACTGTGTTCTCTGGTACACACTCACTGCCCAAATAAAATAGCCTGCTTCCAACTACATCATTTATTCATTTTAACATTTTAAATACCTTACTCATGTCTCCTGTCAGTTTTTTTTCTCCAATGAAAACAAGTTCTGTTCTAAAAATGTCTTCTTTTATAAAATTACAATAATTTCCACCCATATGAGCTGAAGACTGAGCATTGCATTGTTCTATTCCTTCATTCATTCATTCATGTTTATAAACACTGCAATAGCCTCATGAGTTATGTTGCCAAATTTATTCATTGAGGAACTAATTTCATTCAAGTTGTACAGGTGGTACAGGTTCGACCTCCAAAATCCAGAGTTCCGGAATCTAGAATGTTCCGGAATCCGGATATCAGGCCGATCCGTGGCGGGGTCGTCTGGAAACCGGAAAATGTTCCGACATCCGGACTCCCCCGCCTCGGTGAATCAACTTCACCCCGGCTGGACTTCGCCACGACTTCGCCCGCCCTGACATCGCGCGGTCCGACTCCCCCTCCCTCCTCTTTACCTCGGGTGCCCGACCCCACCTACCTCGGGCCAGACAAGGAACTCCTCCACGGCGGCGGGGCCCCACACTAACAACATCTCGGTGGTGGGACCCCACACTAACAACATCTCGGTGGGACCCCACACTAACAACATCTCGGTGGTGGGGCCCCATACTAACAACATCTCGGTGGTGGGACCCCACACTAACAACATCTCGGTGGGACCCCACACTAACAACATCTCGGTGGTGGGGCCCACACTAACAACATCTCGGTGGTGGGACCCCACACTAACAACATCTCGGTGGTGGGACACCACACTAACAACATCTCGGTGGTGGGGCCCCACACTAACATCTCGGTGGTGGGGGCCCACACTAACAACATCTCGGTGGTGGGACACCACACTAACAACATCTCGGTGGTGGGACCCCACACTAACAACATCTCGGTGGTGGGGCCCCATACTAACAACATCTCGGTGGTGGGCCCACACTAACAACATCTCGGTGGTGGGCCCACACTAACAACATCTCGGTGGTGGGGCCCCATACTAACAACATCTCGGTGGGACCCCACACTAACAACATCTCGGTGGTGGGCCCACACTAACAACATCTCAGTGGTGGGGCCCCATACTAACAACATCTCGGTGGTGGGGCCCCATACTAACAACATCTCGGTGGTGGCCCCACACTAACAACATCTCGGTGGGACACCACACTAACAACATCTCGGTGGGGCCCCATACTAACAACATCTCGGTGGTGGGACCCCACACTAACAACATCTCGGTGGTGGGGCCCCATACTAACAACATCTCAGTGGTGGCCCCACACTAACAACATCTCGGTGGGACACCACACTAACAACATCTCGGTGGGGCCCCACACTAACAACATCTCGGTGGTGGGACCCCACACTAACAACATCTCGGTGGGGCCCCATACTAACAACATCTCGGTGGTGGGGCCCCATACTAACAACATCTCGGTGGGGCCCACACTAACAACATCTCGGTGGTGGGGCCCCATACTAACAACATCTCGGTGGTGGGACCCCACACTAACAACATCTCGGTGGTGGGGCCCCATACTAACAATATCTCGGTGGTGGGACCCACACTAACAACATCTCGGTGGGGCCCCACACTAACAACATCTCGGTGGGGCCCCACACTAACAACATCTCGGTGGTGGGGCCCCACACTAACAACATCTCGGTGGGACCCCACACTAACAACATCTCGGTGGGGCCCCACACTAACAACATCTCGGTGGGGCCCCACACTAACAACATCTCGGTGGGGCCCCACACTAACAACATCTCGGTGGTGGGGCCCCACACTAACAACATCTCGGTGGTGGGACCCCACACTAACAACATCTCGGTGGTGGGGCCCCACACTAACAACATCTCAGTGGTGGGACCCCACACTAACAACATCTCGGTGGGGCCCCACACTAACAACATCTCGGTGGTGGGGCCCCACACTAACAACATCTCGGTGGGACCCCACACTAACAACATCTCAGTGGTGGGACCCCACACTAACAACATCTCGGTGGTGGGGCCCCATACTAACAACATCTCGGTGGTGGGACCCCACACTAACAACATCTCGGTGGTGGGACCCCACACTAACAACATCTCGGTGGTGGGACCCCACACTAACAACATCTCGGTGGGACCCCACACTAACAACATCTCGGTGGTGGGACCCCACACTAACAACATCTCGGTGGTGGGACCCCACACTAACAACATCTCGGTGGTGGGACCCCACACTAACAACATCTCGGTGGTGGGGCCCCACACTAACAACATCTCGGTGGGACCCCACACTAACAACATCTCGGTGGTGGGACCCCACACTAACAACATCTCGGTGGTGGGACCCCACACTAACAACATCTCGGTGGGGCCCCACACTAACAACATCTCGGTGGTGGGACCCCACACTAACAACATCTCGGTGGTGGGGCCCCATACTAACAACATCTCGGTGGTGGGACCCCACACTAACAACATCTCGGTGGTGGGGCCCACACTAACAACATCTCGGTGGGACCCCACACTAACAACATCTCGGTGGGACCCCACACTAACAACATCTCGGTGGTGGGGCCCCACACTAACAACATCTCGGTGGTGGGACCCCACACTAACAACATCTCAGTGGTGGGACCCCACACTAACAACATCTCGGTGGTGGGACCCCACACTAACAACATCTCGGTGGTGGGGGCCCACACTAACAACATCTCGGTGGGACACCACACTAACAACATCTCGGTGGGACCCCACACTAACAACATCTCGGTGGGGCCCCACACTAACAACATCTCGGTGGTGGGGCCCCACACTAACAACATCTCGGTGGTGGGACACCACACTAACAACATCTTGGTGGTGGGGCCCCACACTAACAACATCTCGGTGGGGCCCCACACTAACAACATCTCGGTGGTGGGACACCACACTAACAACATCTCGGTGGGACCCCACACTAACAACATTTCGGTGGGGCCCCACACTAACAACATCTCGGTGGGACCCCACACTAACAACATCTTGGTGGTGGGCCCACACTAACAACATCTCGGTGGGGCCCCACACTAACAACATCTCGGTGGTGGGACCCCACACTAACAACATCTCGGTGGTGGGGCCCCACACTAACAACATCTCGGTGGTGGGGCCCCACACTAACAACATCTCGGTGGTGGGGCCCCACACTAACAACATCTCGGTGGTGGGGCCCCACACTAACAACATCTCGGTGGGACCCCACACTAACAACATCTCGGTGGGGCCCCACACTAACAACATCTCGGTGGGACCCCACACTAACAACATCTCGGTGGGACCCCACACTAACAACATCTCGGTGGTGGGGCCCCACACTAACAACATCTCGGTGGGGCCCCACACTAACAACATCTCGGTGGGACCCCACACTAACAACATCTCGGTGGGGCCCCACACTAACAATATCTCGGTGGGACCCCACACTAACAACATCTCGGTGGGGCCCCACACTAACAACATCTCGGTGGTGGGACCCACACTAACAACATCTCGGTGGGACCCCACACTAACAACATCTCGGTGGTGGGGCCCCACACTAACAACATCTCGGTCGGGCCCCACACTAACAACATCTCGGTGGGGCCCCACACTAACAACATCTCGGTGGTGGGACCCCACACTAACAACATCTCGGTGGGGCCCCACACTAACAACATCTCGGTGGTGGGACCCCACACTAACAACATCTCGGTGGTGGGGCCCCATACTAACAACATCTCGGTGGTGGGACCCCACACTAACAACATCTCGGTGGTGGGGCCCACACTAACAACATCTCGGTGGTGGGACCCCACACTAACAACATCTCGGTGGTGGGGCCCCACACTAACAACATCTCGGTGGGACCCCACACTAACAACATCTCGGTGGGACCCCACACTAACAACATCTCGGTGGTGGGGCCCCACACTAACAACATCTCGGTGGTGGGACCCCACACTAACAACATCTCAGTGGTGGGACCCCACACTAACAACATCTCGGTGGTGGGACCCCACACTAACAACATCTCGGTGGTGGGACCCCACACTAACAACATCTCGGTGGGACCCCACACTAACAACATCTCGGTGGGGCCCCACAGTAACAACATCTCGGTGGTGGGGCCCCACACTAACAACATCTCGGTGGGACCCCACACTAACAACATCTCGGTGGGACCCCACACTAACAACATCTCGGTGGGGCCCCACACTAACAACATCTCGGTGGTGGGGCCCCACACTAACAACATCTCGGTGGTGGGACACCACACTAACAACATCTCGGTGGTGGGACACCACACTAACAACATCTCGGTGGTGGGGCCCCACACTAACAACATCTCGGTGGTGGGACACCACACTAACAACATCTTGGTGGTGGGGCCCCACACTAACAACATCTCGGTGGGGCCCCACACTAACAACATCTCGGTGGTGGGACACCACACTAACAACATCTCGGTGGGACCCCACACTAACAACATTTCGGTGGGGCCCCACACTAACAACATCTCGGTGGGACCCCACACTAACAACATCTTGGTGGTGGGCCCACACTAACAACATCTCGGTGGGGCCCCACACTAACAACATCTCGGTGGTGGGACCCCACACTAACAACATCTCGGTGGTGGGGCCCCACACTAACAACATCGCGGTGGTGGGGCCCCACACTAACAACATCTCGGTGGTGGGGCCCCACACTAACAACATCTCGGTGGTGGGGCCCCACACTAACAACATCTCGGTGGTGGGGCCCCACACTAACAACATCTCGGTGGGACCCCACACTAACAACATCTCGGTGGGGCCCCACACTAACAACATCTCGGTGGGACCCCACACTAACAACATCTCGGTGGGACCCCACACTAACAACATCTCGATGGTGGGGCCCCACACTAACAACATCTCGGTGGGGCCCCACACTAACAACATCTCGGTGGGACCCCACACTAACAACATCTCGGTGGGGCCCCACACTAACAATATCTCGGTGGGACCCCACACTAACAACATCTCGGTGGGGCCCCACACTAACAACATCTCGGTGGTGGGACCCACACTAACAACATCTCGGTGGGACCCCACACTAACAACATCTCGGTGGTGGGGCCCCACACTAACAACATCTCGGTCGGGCCCCACACTAACAACATCTCGGTGGGGCCCCACACTAACAATATCTCGGTGGGGCCCCACACTAACAATATCTCGGTGGGACCCCACACTAACAACATCTCGGTGGGGCCCCACACTAACAACATCTCGGTGGTGGGACCCACACTAACAACATCTCGGTGGGACCCCACACTAACAACATCTCGGTGGGACCCCACACTAACAACATCTCGGTGGTGGGGCCCCACACTAACAACATCTCGGTGGGACCCCACACTAACAACATCTCGGTGGGACCCCACACTAACAACATCTCGGTGGGACCTCACACTAACAACATCTCGGTGGGGCCCCACACGAACAATATCTCGGTGGTGGGGCCCCACACTAACAACATCTCGGTGGGACCCCACACTAACAACATCTCGGTGGGGCCCCACACGAACAATATCTCGGTGGTGGGGCCCCACACTAACAACATCTCGGTGGGACCCCACACTAACAACATCTCGGTGGGGCCCCACACTAACAACATCTCGGTGGGGCCCCACACTAACAACATCTCGGTGGTGGGGCCCCACACTAACAACATCTCAGTGGTGGGACCCCACACTAACAACATCTCGGTGGGGCCCCACACTAACAACATCTCGGTGGTGGGGCCCCACACTAACAACATCTCAGTGGTGGGGCCCCACACTAACAACATCTCGGTGGCGGGGCCCCATACTAACAACATCTCGGTGGTGGGACCCACACTAACAACATCTCGGTGGTGGGGCCCCACACTAACAACATCTCGGTGGTGGGCCCCACACTAACAACATCTCGGTGGTGGGACCCCACACTAACAACATCTCGGTGGGGCCCCACACTAACAACATCTTGGCGGGGCCCCACACTAACATTGCTTTTGCAGTAACCTCATTCAAGGACTATGACATTTAGGTTTTTCTCCCTCTGCCTCTGAAATGGCCTAGCAAGCCACTCAGTTGTAGAAAAACTACTACAAGAAACAATAAGAAGAATAAAACTGGACGGACCACCCGGCATCGACCTTGGCACTGGCTACGAACACGACAATGGCACAGCCAACCCAGTCGACCCGTGCAAAGTCCTCTTCAGCAACATCTGGGGACTGGTGCCAAAATTGGGAGAGCTGTCCCACAGACTAGTCAAACAACAGCTTGATATAGGCCTACTCACAGAATCATACCTTTCAGCCAATGTTCCAAACTCCACCATCACGATCCCTGGGTATGTCCTGTCCCACTAGCAGGGCAGACCCAATAATGACACATAAGAACATAAGAACATAAGAATTAGGAACAGGAGTAGGCCATCTAGCCCCTCGAGCCTGCTCC
This sequence comes from Pristiophorus japonicus, assembly GCF_044704955.1. Classification (NCBI taxonomy): domain Eukaryota; kingdom Metazoa; phylum Chordata; class Chondrichthyes; family Pristiophoridae; genus Pristiophorus; species Pristiophorus japonicus. Next base: position 114,901,562 of record NC_091977.1, on the reverse strand, counting down.
GCCATTCAATAAGATCATGGCTGATCTGTCCGTGGACTCAGCTCCACTTACCCGCCCTCTCCCCATAACCCTTAATTCCCTTATTGGTTAAAAATCTATCTATCTTTGACTTGAAAACATTCAATGAGCTAGCCTCAACTGCTTCCTTGGGCAGAGAATTCCACAGATTCACAACCCTCTGGGAGAAGAAATTCCTTCTCAACTCGGTTTTAAATTGGCTCCCCCGTATTTTGAGGCTGTGCCCCCTAGTTCTAGTCTCCCCGACCAGTGGAAACAACCTCTCTGCCTCTATCTTGTCTATCCCTTTCATTATTTTAAATGTTTCTATAAGATCACCCCTCATCCTTCTGAACTCCAACGAGTAAAGACCCAGTCTACGCAATCTATCATCATAATGTAACCCTCTCATCTCCGGAATCAGCCTAGTGAATCATCTCTATACCCCCTCCCAAGCTAGTATATCCTTCCTTGAGTAAGGTGACCAAAACTGCACGCAGTACTCCAGGTGCGGCCTCACTAATACCCTGTACAGTTGCAGCAGGACCTCCCTGCTTTTGTACTCCATCCCTCTCGCAATGAAGGCCAACATTCCATTCGTCTTCCTGATTACCTGCTGCACCTGCAAACTAACTTTTTGGGATTCATGCACAAGGACCCCCAGGTCCCTCTGCACCGCAGCATGTTGTAATTTCTCCCCATTCAAATAATATTCCCTTTTACTGTTTTTTTTTCCAAGGTGGATGACCTCACATTTTCCGACATTGTATTCCATCTGCCAAACCTTAGCCCATTCGCTTAACCTATCTAAATCTCTTTGCAGCCTCTCTGTGTCCTCTACACAATCCACTTTCCCACGAATTTTTGTGTCATCTGCAAATTTTGTTACACTACACTCTGTCCCCTCTTCCCGGTCATCTATGTATATTGGAAACAGTTGTGGTCCCAGCACCGATCCCAGTGGCATACCAATAACCACTGATTTCCAACCTGAAAAGGACCCATTTATCCCGACTCTCTGCTTTCTGTTAGCCAGCCAATTCTCGATCCATGCTAATACATTTCCTCTGACTTCGCGTACCTTTATCTTCTGCAGTAATCTTTTGTGTGGCACCTCATCGAATGCCTTTTGGAAATCTAAATACACCACATCCATCGGTACACCTCTATCCACCATGCTCATTATATCCTCAAAGAATTCCAGTAAATTAGTTCAACATGATTTCCCCTTCATGAATCCATGTTGCGTCTGCTTGATTGCACTATTCCTATCTAGCTGTCCCGCTATTTCTTCCTTAATGATAGCTTCAAGCATTTTCCCCACTACAGATGTTAAACTAACCAGCCTATAGTTACCTGCCTTTTGTCTGCCCCCTTTTTTAAACAGAGGCGTTACATTAGCTGCTTTCCAATCCGCTGGTACTTCCCCAGAGTCCAGAGAATTGTGGTAGATTATAACGAATGCATCTGCTATAACTTCCGCCATCTCTTTTAATACCCTGGGATGTATTTCATCAGGACCAGGGGACTTGTCTACCTTGAGTCCCATTAGCCTGTCCAGCACTACCCACCTAGTGATAGTGATTGTCTCAAGGTCCTCCCTTCCCACATTCCTGCGACCAGCAATTTTTGGCATGGTTTTTGTGTCTTCCACTCTGAAGACCGAAGCAAAATAATTGTTTAAGGTCTCAGCCATTTCCACATTTCCCATTATTAAATCCCCCTTCTCATCTTCTAAGGGACCAACATTTACTTTAGTCACTCTTTTTCGTTTTATATATCTGTAAAAGCTTTTACTATCTGTTTTTATGTTTTGCGCAAGTTTACTTTTGTAATCTATCTTTCCTTTCTTTATTGCTTTCTTAGTCATTCTTTGCTGTTGTTTAAAATTTTCCCAATCTTCTATTTTCCCACTAACCTTGGCCACCTGAGACGCATTGGTTTTTAATTTGATACTCTCCTTTATTTCTTTGGTTATCCACGGCTGGTTATCCCTTCTCTTACCGCCCTTCTTTTTCACTGGAATATATTTTTGTTGAGCACTATGAAAGAGCTCCTTAAAAGTCCTCCACTGTTCCTCAATTGTGCCACCGTTTAGTCTGTGTTTCCAGGCTACTTTAGCCAACTCTACCCTCATCCCACTGTACTTTGTTTAAGCATAGTACGCTCGTTTGAGACACTACTTCCTCACCCTCAATCTGTATTACAAATTCAACCATACTGTGATCACTCATTCCGAGAGGATCTTTTACGAGGAGATCGTTTATTATTCCTGTCTCATTACACAGGACCAGATCTAAGATCGCTTGCTCCCTTGTAGGTTCTGTAACATACTGTTCTAAGAAACAATCCCGTATGCATTCTATGAATTCCTCTTCCAGGCTACCCCGTGCGATTTGATTTGACCAATCGATATGTAGGTTAAAATCCCCCATGATTACTGCTGTTCCTTTTTCACATGCCTCCATTATTCCCTTGATTATTGCCCACCCCACCGTGAAGTTATTATTTGGGGACCTATAAACTACGCCCACCAGTGACTTTTTCCCCTTACTATCTCTGATCTCCACCCACAATGATTCAACATTTTGTTCATTCGAGCCAATAACGTCTCTCACAACTGCCCTGATATCTTCCTTTATTAACAGAGCTACTCCATCTCCTTTCCCTTCTTGTCTATCTTTCCGAATTGTCAGATACCCCTGTATGTTTAATTCCCAGTCTTGGCCACCCTGCAACCACGTTTCTGTAATGGCCACCAAATCATACCCATTTGTAATGATTTGTGCCGTCAACTCATTTACTTTATTTCGAATGCTGCGTGCGTTTAGGTAGAGTGTTTTAATACTAGTTTTTAGTTCTGACCCCTCCTGCAGTCCTTTTATATTCATACATATTGTCCCTTCCTATCACCTTGTGGTTTACACTTACCCCATTGCTACTCTGCTCTGTTGCCTCCTGCCTTTTGCATTCTTTCTTGGGGTCCTGTTCATCTGAGCTCTCACCCACTCTAACTAGCTCAGAGCCCTCTCCTGGGTTCTGAATACTCCTTGCATTGAGGCACCGAGCTTTCATGCTTGCCTTTTTATTACACTTTGGCCCTTTAGAATTTTGCTGTACATTGGCCCTTTTTGTTTTTTGCCTTGGGTTTCTCTGCCCTCCACTTTTACTCATCTCCTTTCTGTCTTTTGCTTTTGTCTCCTTTTTGTTTCCCTCTGTCTCCCTTCATTGGTTCCCATCCCCCTGCTATATTAGTTTAACTCCTCCCCAACAGCACTAGCAAACACTCCCCCTAGGACATTGGTTCCGGTCCTGCCAAGGTGCAGACCGTCCGGTTTGTACTGGTCCCACCTCCCCCAGAACCGGTTCCAATGCCCCAGGAATTTGAATCCCTCCCTGCTGCACCACTCCTCAAGCCACGCATTCATCTGAGCTATCCTGCGATTCCTACTCTGACTAGCATGTGGCACTGGTAGCAATCCCGAGATTACTACTTTTGAGGTCCTACGTTTTAATTTAGCTCCTAGCTCCTTAAATTCGTCTCGTAGGACCTCATCCCTTTTTTTACCGATATCGTTGGTACCAATGTGCACCACGACAACTGGCTGTTCACCCTCCCTTTTCAGAATGTCCTGTACCCGCTCCGAGACATCCTTGACCCTTGCACCAGGGAGGCAACATCCCATCCTGGAGTCTCGGTTGCGGCCGCAGAAACGCCTATCTATTCCCCTTACAATCGAATCCCCTATCACTATCGCTCTCCCACTCTTTTTCCTGCCCTCCTGTGCAGTAGAGCCAGCCACGTTGCCATGAACTTGGCTGCTGCTGCCCTCCCCTGATGAGTCATCCCCCTCAACCGTACTCAAAACAGTGTATCTGTTTTGCAGGGGGATGACCGCAGGGGACCCCTGCACTACCTTCTTTGCACTGCTCTTCCTGCTGGTCTTCCATTCCCTTTCTGGCTGTGGACCCTTCACCTGCAGTAAGACCAACTCGCTACACATGCTACTCACGTCATTCTCAGCATCGTGGATGCTCCAGAGTGAATCCACCCTCAGCTCCAATTCCGCAACGCGGACCGTCAGGAGCTGGAGGTGGATACACTTCCCGCACACGTAGTTGTCAGGGACACCGGAAGTGTCCCTGAGTTCCCACATGGTACAGGAGGAGCATATCACATGACCGAGCTCTCCTGCCATGACTTAACCCTTAGATACACTTAAATTGGCAACAACAATGCTAAAGTTTACTAACTGTTATAGAAGAGAAAAAAGAAAAACTACTCACCAATCACCAGCCAATCACTTACCCCCTTGGCTGTGACATCACCTTTCTGTTTCTTTCTACTTCTTTTTTGCCTTCCCCCTGTAGCTGCACAAGCCTCTCGCCGAACTCGCGCTGCTTCCGGTCTCACTGACCTTTTGTAGGCCTCTCCGATCCCCAGAACTCCCGCCTCTCGCTGAACTCGCGCTGCTCCCGGTCTCACTGACCTTTTGTAGGCCTCTCCGATCCCCAGAACTCCCGCCTCTCGCTGAACTCGCGCTGCTTCCGGTCTCACTGACCTTTTGTAGGCCTCTCCGATCCCCAGAACTCCCGCCTCTCGCTGAACTCGCGCTGCTCCCGGTCTCACTGACCTTTTGTAGGCCTCTCCGATCCCCAGAACTCCCGCCTCTCGCTGAACTCGCGCTGCTCCCGGTCTCACTGACCTTTTGTAGGCCTCTCCGATCCCCAGAACTCCCGCCTCTCGCTGAACTCGCACTGCTCCCGGTCTCACTGGCCTTTTGTAGGCCTCTCCGATCCCCGGAACTCCCGCCTCTCGCCGAACTCACGCTGCTCCCGGTCTCACTGGCCTTTTGTAGGCCTCTCCGATCCCCGGAACTCCCGCCTCTCGCCGAACCCACGCTGCTCCCGGTCTCACTGGCCTTTTGTAGGCCTCTCCGATCTCTGGAACTCCCGCCTCTCGCCGAACTCACGCTGCTCCCGGTCTCACTGGCCTTTTGTAGGCCTCTCCGATCCCCAGAACTCCCGCCTCTCGCCGAACTCACGCTGCTCCCGGTCTCACTGGCCTTTTGTAGCCCTCTCCAATCCCCGGAACTCCCGCCTCTCGCCGAACTCGCGCTGCTCCCAGTCTCACTGACCTTTTGTAGGCCTCTCTGATCCCCGGAACTCCCACCTCTCGCTGAACTCACGCTGCTCCCGGTCTCACTGACCTTTTGTAGGCCTCTCCGATCCCTGGAACTCCCGCCTCTCGCCGAACTCGCGCTGCTCCTGGTCTCACTGGCCTTTTGTAGGCCTCTCCGATCCCCGGAACTCCCGCCTCTCGCCGAACTCGCGCTGCTCCCGGTCTCGCTGGCCTTTTGTAGGCCTCTCCGATCCCCGGAACTCCCGCCTCTCACCAAACTCGTGCTGCTCCCGGTCTCGCTGGCCTTTTGTAGGCCTCTCCGATCCACGGAACTCCCGCCTCTCACCAAACTCGTGCTGCTCCCGGTCTCACTGGCCTTTTGTAGGCCTCTCCGATCCCCGGAACTCCCACCTCTCGCCGAACTCACGCTGCTCCCGGTCTCACTGGCCTTTTGTAGGCCTCTCCGATCCCCGGAACTCCCACCTCTTGCCGAACTCATGCTGCTCCTGGTCTCACTGGCCTTTTGTAGGCCTCTCCGATCCCCGGAACTCCCGCCTCTCGCCGAACTCGCGCTGCTCCTGGTCTCGCTGGCCTTTTGGCGCAGTGGTATACAGTTGAGAGGGAGTAGCCCTGGGAGTCCTCAACATTGATTCTGGACCCAATGAGTCTTATGGTTTCTGGCCAAGCATGGGCAAGGAAACATCCTGCTCATTATTACCTACCACCCTCCTTGATGGATCAGTACTCCTCCATGTAGAACAACACTTGGAAGAAGCACTGAAAGTAGCAAGGGTACAGAATGTACTCTGGGTGGGGGACTTCAATGCCCATCACCAAGAGTGGCTCAGTAGCACCACTGCTGACCGAGCCAGCCGAGTCCTGAAGGATATAGCTACCAGACTGGTCCTGCGACAAGTGGTAAGAGAACCAATATGAGGGAAAAACCTACTTGACTTTGTCTTCACCAATCTACCTGTCACAGATGCATCTGTCCATGACGGCATTGGTAGCAGTGACCACTGCTCAGTCACTGTGGCGACGAGGTCCCGTTTTTACACTGAGGACGCCTCCATTGTGTTGTGTGTCACTACCTAAATGGGATAGATTCAGAACAGATCTAGCAGCTCAAAACTGGGCATCTATGAAGTGCTGTGGGCCATCAGCAGCAGCAGAATTGTATTCCACCATAATATATAATCTCATGGCCTGGCATATCCCTCACTCTACCATTACCATCAAGCCAGGGGGCCAATCCTGGTCCAACGGGGAGTGTAGAAGAGCATGACAGGAGTAGCACCAGGTGTACCTAAAAATGAGGTACCAATCTAGGGAAGCTGCAACACAGGACTAAATGCATGCTAAAAAACAAAAGCAGCATGCTATATACAGGTCTAAGCTATCCCACAATCAATGGATCAGATTAAAGCTCTGCAGTCCTGCCATGTTCAGTCATTAATTAAACAACTAACAGGAGGAGGAGGCTCCATGAATATCCCCATCCTCAATGATGGCAGAGCCCAGCATGTGAGTGCAAAAGACAAGGCTGAAGCGTTTGCAACCATTTTCAGCCAGAAGTGTTGAGTGGATGATCCATATCAGCCTAATCCTGAGGTCCCCACTCTCACAGAAGCCAGTTTTCAGCCGATTGGATTCACTCCATGTGATATCAAGAAACAGCTGAACGCATTGGATACAGCAAAGGGAATGGGCCCCGACAACATTTCGGCTGTCGCGCTGAAGACTTGTGCTCCAGAACATGCTGTGCCTCTAGCCAAGCTGTTCCAGTACAGTTACAACACTGGCATCTATTCGACAAAATGGAAAACTGCCCGGGTATGTCCTGTCCACAAAAAGCAGGACAAATCCAATCTGGCCAATTACCACCCCATCAGTCTACACCAGAAAAGTCATGGAAGGTACCATCGATTGTGCTATCAAGCGGCACTTGCTCACCAATAACCTGTACACCAATGCCCAGTTTGGGTTCCACCAGGACCACTCAGTTCCAGGCCTTTCTATAGCCTTGGTCCAAACATAGACAAAAGAGCTGAATTCCAGAGCTGAGGTGAGAGTGACTGCCTTTGACATCACAGCAGCATCTGACCGAGTGTGGCATCAAGAACCCCTAGTAAAACTGAAGTCAATGGGAATCAGGGGGAAAACTCTCCACTGGCTGGAGTCATACCTAGCACAAAGGAAGATGGTTGTGGTGGTTGGAGGTCAATCATCACAGCTGCAGAACATCAGGGCAGTGTCCTAGGCCCAAACATCTTCAGCTGCATCATCAATGAACTTCCCTCCATCATAAGGTCAGAAGTGGGGATGTTCGCTGATGACTGCACAGTGTTCAGTGTCATTCACAACTCCTCAGATAATGAAGCAGTCCATGCCCGCATGCAGCAAGACATGGACAACATTCAGGCTTGGGCTGATAAGTGGCAAGTAACATTCATGCCACACAAGTGCCAGGCAATAACTATCTCCAACAAGCGAAAGTCTAACCACCGCCCCATGACATTCAACGGCATTACCATCGCTGAATATCCTGGGGGTCACCATTGATCAGAAACTTAATTGGTGCAGCCACATAAATACTGTGGCAACAAGAGCAGGTCAGAGGCTGTGGGTATCCTGTGGCAAGTGTCTCACCTCCTGATTCCCCAAAGCCTTTCCACCATCTACAAGGAGTGTGATAGAATAATCTCCACTTGCCTGGATGAAAGCAGCTCCAAGAACTCTCAACAAACTTGACACCATCCAGGACAAAGGAGCCTGCTTGATTAGCACCCCATCCACCACCTTAAACCTTCACTCCCTCCACCACCGGTGCACAGTGGCTGCAGTGTGTACCATCTACAAAATGCACTGCAGAAACTTGGCAAGGCTTCTTCGACAGCATCTTCCACCTAGAAGGACAAGGGCAGCAGGTGCATGGGAACTCCACCACCTCCAAGTTCCCCTCCAAGTTACACACCAGTCTGATTTGGAAATATACCGTTCCTTCATCATCGCTGGGTCAAAATCCTGGAACTCCCTCCCTAACAACACTGTGGGAGTACCTTTACCACACAGACTGCAGCAGTTCAAGAGGGTGGCTCACCACCACCTACCGAAGGACAATGAGGGATTGGCAATACATGCTGGCCTTGCCAGCGATGCCCAAACCCCATGAACGAATAAACAAAATGTTTCAATATTGAGCCCAAAATTTACCTGCTAATCCCACAGGACTCTTACATTAAGCAACCTATTTTTGGCACCTTGTCAAAAGTTTTTTGAAAATCCAGGTATATAATGGCAACCGAGCTACTTGCATCCACCAACCTAGTAACTTTCTCAAAAAAAATCAACCAGGTTGGTGAGACATGTTTTTCTTTTCCAAATGCTATGTTGAGAGTCTCGAATACCCCGTACTCTGGTCATATGGAGTATCTCTAATGATCCCTTCTTGCAATTTGTCTGTAACTATAGTTAAGTTAATGGGTGTGTAAATCTGTTTTTGAATATTAGGATCTGCAAACATGGAAATACAGTTTTCAGACATACATTAGCAATCTTTTTCTGCATAGCCTCCTATCATAGAGGTCACAGGTACATCAATATGCAAAATTTGTATATCATTCCAAAAATAAACTCGTTTCTGCCTCGAATTCTACTGGTGCTGATGTGCCCATTGTCACTGTAGATCGATAATAATCTTATTACACAACTTCCAAAAACTGACCTGACATTGCTCCGTTAAGTATTTATTATAAATTGTTTCCTTATGCACAGTGATTATATGTAACAATGGCTGCAATGATATTTTAATTCAAATACCTTATAATTTCTCTTATTTCCCTCATTATATTGCTAACACACACCTCCATACTGAAAAGAGGTCGTGGAGGTGCCTAAATAGAAACATAGAAACATAGAAAATAGGTGCAGGAGCAGGCCATTCAGCCCTTCTAGCCTGCACCGCCATTCAATGAGTTCATGGCTGAACATGAAACTTCAGTACCCCCTTCCTGCTTTCTCGCCATAACCCTTGATCCCCCGAGTAGTAAGGACTTCATCTAACTCCCTTTTGAATATATTTAGTGAATTGGCCTCAACTACTTTCTGTGGTAGAGAATTCCACAGGTTCACCACTCTCTGGGTGAAGAAGTTTCTCCTCATCTCGGTCCTAAATGGCTTACCCCTTATCCTCAGACTGTGACCCCTGGTTCTGGACTTCCCCAACATTGGGAACATTCTTTCTGCATCTAACCTGTCTAAACCCGTCAGAATTTTAAACGTTTCTATGAGGTCCCCTCTCATTCTTCTGAACTCCAGTGAATACAAGCCCAGTTGATCCAATCTTTCTTGATAGGTCAGTCCCGCCATCCCGGGAATCAGTCTGGTGAACCTTCGCTGCACTCCCTCAATAGCAAGAATGTCCTTCCTCAAGTTAGGAGACCGAAACTGTACACAATACTCCAGGTGTGGCCTCACCAAGGCCCTGTACAACTGTAGCAACACCTCCCTGCCCCTGTATTCAAATCCCCTCACTATGAAGGCCAACATGCCATTTGCTTTCTTAACCGCCTGCTGTACCTGCATGCTAACCTTCAATGACTGATGTACCATGACACCCAGGTCTCGTTGCACCTTCCCTTTTCCTAATCTGTCACCATTCAGATAATAGTCTGTCTCTCTGTTTTTACCACCAAAGTGGATAACCTCACATTTATCCACATTATACTTCATCTGCCATGCATTTGCCCACTCACCTAACCTATCCAAGTCACTCTGCAGCCTAATAGCATCCTCCTCGCAGCTCACACTGCCACCCAACTTAGTATCATCCGCAAATTTGGAGATACTGCATTTAATCCCCTCGTCTAAATCATTAATGTACAATGTAAACAGCTGGGGCCCCAGCACAGAACCTTGCGGCACTCCACTAGTCACTGCCTGCCATTCTGAAAAGTACCCGTTTACTCCTACTCTTTGCTTCCTGTCTGACAACCAGTTCTCAATCCACGTCAGCACACTACCCCCAATCCCATGTGCTTTAACTTTGCACATTAATCTCTTGTGTGGGACCTTGTCGAAAGCCTTCTGAAAGTCCAAATATACCACATCAACTGGTTCTCCTTTGTCCACTTTACTGGAAACATCCTCAAAAAATTCCAGAAGATTTGTCAAGCATGATTTCCCTTTCACAAATCCATGCTGACTTGGACCTATCATGTCACCATTTTCCAGATGCACTGCTATGACATCCTTAATAATTGATTCCATCATTTTACCCACTACTGAGGTCAGGCTGACCGGTCTATAATTCCCTGTTTTCTCACTCCCTCCTTTTTTAAAAAGTGGGGTTACATTGGCTACCCTCCACTCCATAGGAACTGATCCAGAGTCAATGGAATGTTGGAAAATGACTGTCAATGCATCCGCTATTTCCAAGGCCACCTCCTTAAGTACTCTAGGATGCAGTCCATCAGGCCCTGGGGATTTATCGGCCTTCAATCCCATCAATTTCCCCAACACAATTTCCCGACTAATAAAGATTTCCCTCAGTTCCCCCTCCTTACTAGACCCTCTGACCCCTTTTATATCCGGAAGGTTGTTTGTATCCTCCTTAGTGAATACCGAACCAAAGTACTTGTTCAATTGGTCTGCCATTTCTTTGTTCCCCGTTATGACTTCCCCTGATTCTGACTGCAGGGGACCTACGTTTGTCTTCACCAACCTTTTTCTCTTTACATACCTATAGAAACTTTTGCAATCCGCCTTAATGTTCCCTGCAAGCTTCTTCTCGTACTCCATTTTCCCTGCCCTAATCAAACCCTTTGTCCTCCTCTGCTGAGTTCTAAATTTCTCCCAGTCCCCAGGTTCGCTGCTATTTCTGGCCAATTTGTATGCCACTTCCTTGGCTTTAATACTATCCCTGATTTCCCTAGATAGCCACGGTTGAGCCACCTTCCCTTTTTTATTTTTACGCCAGACAGGAATGTACAATTGTTGTAATTCATCCATGCGGTCTCTAAATGTCTGCCATTGCCCATCCACAGTCAACCCCCTAAGTATCATTCGCCAATCTATCCTAGCCAATTCACGCCTCATACCTTCAAAGTTACCCTTCTTTAAGTTCTTTAAATAGTAGAGAAAAGGAAATCATTTGAAGTATGAAATAAAACTAGAAAGGCTGGAAATATACAACAGATCTACCCGTATCAACAGAGAAAAAATAGTAACCAAACAAGGTAAGTTGGTGAATGTATGAAAAATACTTCTGAGGAAAGCTTCACAATTCTAGGCAGGGCATTTTTGTGACCCAGCATATAGACTAGTGTCATGAATCTGACAAAAACCCAGAGGGCTCAACCACCTCCAGGGTGGCATCGGTAGACATAAACAATGGCTTTTTGTTCAAAGTTTGAACTTCATATCAGGTAAAATAATCTTTGCTTATACTAGTTAGAAACTGGATCAGTGTTGTATCTTATTTATGTGACAAATCACTCTGCGTTTCTGAGATTATCACACACTTCCCACCAAGTACAACTTCAATGTTGCAAGATGTTCTCAAGAGATGTTAACTTGCATGATGCAGCAGCAGGAGTCAGTCAATGTATACACAGCAATCATTTGCAGGACTTTACTGGCTTACAGTGACTGAATAAGTCAAGTTCTGTTTTTATTATCTGTATTTTGGGGATTGCATTCTGTGGTAACAGCCATTTTTCTGTGAAAACTAACAATCAGTGGCTTAGCCTGTAATATACAGAGGGGTTGATATTCCTTATAATCGAAGTTTATAGTGACAAAATAAGTCAAATTCTATTTTCATGCATGAGATTCCAAGATTTGTACTGGTGTTTTGAAAATGTATGCAATACTTGCATGTGTTTCAGTCTCTTGCACATGTTGGAGCACAATGTACATTTACATTGGTCTCTTGTTTTCTCAGGACAATTTACTTGACACACTTACGTAGCAAGCTATGGAACAACAACAACAACAACTTGCATCTATGTAGCACCTTTAACGTAGTGAAACATCCTAAGGCGCTTCACAGGAGTATTTTGAGATTTTAAAAATTGAAACTGAGCCGCATAAGTAGAAATTAGCACAGGTGACAAAAGCTGGGTCAAAGGGGTATGTTTTAACGAGCGTCTTGAAGGAGGAAAGAGAGATAGAGAGGCAGTTTAGGCAAGGAGTTCCAGAGCTTGGGGCCTAGGTAACAGAAGGCACGGCCATCAATGGTTGAGCGATAAAAATCAGGGATGCTCAAGAGGGCAGAATTAGAGGAGCGCAGACATCTTGGCGGGTTGTGGGGCTGGAGGAGATTACAGGGTCAAATATGACACCAAGGTAATGAACAATCTGGTTCAGCCTCAGACAGAAGTTGGGGAGAGGGATGGAGTCAATGGCTAGGGTACGGAGTTTGTGGCGGGGACCGAAAACAATGGCTTCAGTCTTCACAACATTTCATTGGAGAAAATATTTGCTCATCCAGAACTGGATGTCGGACAAGCAGTCTGACAATATGGAGACTGTGGAGGGATTGAGAGAAGTGATAGTGAGTTAAAGCTGGGTGTCATCAAGGTACATGTGGAAACTGACGCTGTGTTTTTGGATGACGTCGCCAAGGGGCAACATGTAATTGAGAAATAGGAGGGGGCCAAGGATAGATCCTTGGGGGACACCAGAGGTAAAGATGTGAGGGTGGGAAGAGAAACTGTTGCAGGTGATTATCTGGCTATGATTAGATAGATAAGAATGGAACCAGGTGTGTGCAGTCCCACCCAGCCGGATGACGGTGGAGAGGGTGTTGGAGAAGGATGGAGTGGCCAACCATGTCAAAGGCAGCAGACAAGTCAAGAAGGATGAGGAGAGATAGTTTGCCTTTGTCACAGTCACAAAGGATGTCATTTGTGACTTTTATGAGAGCCGTTTCAGCACTGTGGCAGGCGCGGAAACCGGATTGGAGGGATTCAAATATGGAGTTGCGGGAAAGGTAAGCACATTCAAGGAATTTGAAGAGGAAAGCAAGGTTGGAAATGGGGTGGTAGTTTGCAAGGATGGAGGGGCCAAGGTTAGTTTTTTGAGCAGAGGGGTGATGATGGCAGATTTGAGGGCGAGAGGGACAGTACCTGAGAAGAGAGAACCGTTAACAATGTTAACTAACATGAGGGCCAGAAAAGGAAGTTGGGTGGTCAGCAATTTGGTGGGAATAGGGTCAAGGGAGCAGGAAATGGGCCTCATGGACAGGATGAGAATGGAAAGGTCATGAGCGAAGATCAGATGGGGCTTCCTTAGAGGATATTTGGTCCAGTGGGCTGGGGGAAGGAAGGGAAGAGGCAGAGACGGCCAAATGTATGGTCTCAATCTGAGAGACAAAGAAGTCCATGGGCTCCTCATACTTATTGTCGAAGGTGAGGGCGATGACTGGGGAGAGGGGTTTAAAAAAGACGCTTTGCAGTGCAGAATAGAAGCCGGGGTTTATCTTTACATTCCAGAATGATTCTGGAATAGTGAGCGATTTTGGCAGATGAGAGCAGGACCCGATAGTGCTTTATGTGGTCCAGCCAGATCTGGTGGTGAATGGCTAAACCAGTTGTCCACCATATCCATTCAAGTCTGCGTCCCTTGGACTTAAGCAGGAGAAGATCAGGGGTGTACCAGGGGGATGGCCAGGGTGAGAGAGAGTAATTGTTTTATAAGGAACAAGGGCATCTAAGGTGGCGGTGAGGGTGTGATTGAGCAGATCGGTAGATGCAGAAATGTCATGGTGAATGGAGGGCCAAAGGCTGGTCAGTTGGGAATTGATGAGTGCAGTTGTAAGAGAGTTTTTTCCAGGGGCGGACACAGAAGGAGGTACGGTTGAGGGGGGGGGGGGTGAGGATGGAAGGGGGATGTGGGTGGAGAACGATACGAGGAAGTGGTCAGAGATGGCCTTATCTGCGATTGACACGATGGGAGCAGTGGGGCCACAAGAGATGGCAAGGTTGAGGGGCTGGCCATGAATATAGGTTGGGGAGTTTACATGGAGGGAGAGATTCAGGGAGGATAGGAGGGTAGTGATCTCAGAGGAGATAGAGCATGATGAATTGAGATGGAGGTTGAAATCACCGAGGATGAGAAGTCGTTCAGTGCAGTGGTAGAGGGAGGAAAGCAGTGAAGAAATAGCTTGTCTCTTTTTTTCTCAGGACAATTTACTTGACACACTGTTATGTAGCAAGGTGTGGAGCACCCAACATGTAACAAAGAACTGATAGATTTTCTGAAAAGTAACTGTTGCAACACCCTCCTTCAACACATCGAGGGATCTTAAGTGCATTTGTAATGCTTCAAAGCGTCTGTGGGTAGCACTGACTAAATCACTTGATTGTATTATTATACAGGTAATTTGGGAGTTCGAAGAAGAGTCATGAGCCAAGGCCTTAGCTCATAATAATTGTCGTCCACCAGCCAGTCTTGCAATACAGACTCAAAAAGATAGGCAGAAGTTAACTGAGAGAGTGGAATCATTCTGTTATGATTCAGAGCAGCTGACAGATGTATATATAATAATGTTATGAATATTCTAAAACACACAAGGGTAGACTTTATGAAATTGTGGTCCTGAATGTACAATTCTTGGCTCGGGTGAGCTCCATAGCTGAATTGTCAATATGGGCTCCCGATAAGTGAATGTAAATTCACAAACTCTATTGTATAGTTTTCATTGATGGAAGTATGTGAACTTGTGAACCTGAATGCCACTGTGGATTAGAAAGCTGCTAAGTCACCTAATGGACCTAGTTTTGATAGAAACATAGAAACATATAAAATAGGTGCAGGAGTAGGCCATTACGACCCTTCGAACCTGCACCACCATTCAATAAGATCATGGCTGATCATTCACCTCAGTGCCCTTTTCCTGCTTTCTCTCCATACCCCTTGATCCCTTTAGCCGTAAGGGCCATATCTAACTCCCTCTTGAATATATCCAATGAACTGGCATCAACAACTCTCTGCAGTAGAGAATTCCACATGTTAACAACTCTCTGAGTGAAGAAGTTTCTCCTCATCTCAGTCCTAAATGGCTTATTCCTTATCCTTAAACTGTGACCCCTGGTTCTGGACTCCCCCAACATCGGGAACATTCTTCCTGCATCTAACCTGTCCAGTTCCGTCAGAATTTTATATGTTTCTATGAGATCCCCTCTCATTCTTCTAAACTCCAGTGAATACAGACCCAGTCGATCCAGTATCTCCTCATATGTCAGTCCTGCCATCCCGGGAATCAGTCTGGTGAACCTTCGCTGCACTCCCTCAATAGCAAGACTGTCCTTCCTCAGATTAGGAGACCAAAACTGAACACAATATTCCAGCTGAGGCCTCAACAAGGCCCTGTACAACTGCAGTAAGACCTCCCTGCTCCTATACTCAAATCCCCTAGCTATGAAGGCCAACATGTCATTTGCCTTCTTCACCGCCTGCTGCACCTGCATGCTAACCTTCAATGACTGATGTAGCATGACACCCAGGTCTCGTTGCACCTCCCCTTTTCCTAATCTGCCGCCATTCAGATAATATTCTGCCTTCATGTTTTTGCCACCAAAGTGGATAACCTCACATTTATCTACATTATACTGCATCTGCCATACATTTGCCCACTCACCTAACCTGTCCAAGTCACCCTGCATCCTCTTAGCATTCCCCTCACAGCTCACACCGCCACCCAGCTTAGTGTCATCTGCAAACTTGGGATGAACGTTTTTTTTTTCTGCTGACAGCTGCACCCACAGTTCAGGTCGTCTCAATATGATTTCCAGTGGGATTGTGTCCAGAATTCAACACTAATTGTTATTAAATTGCCAATCATCTTACTCGAGGAGGGCATGAGATTACCTAATGTGGAAAATGGAAGCAACATTCTGATAATGTAAGAAGTGCTCCTCCGAGTTGGGGAAGGAGATTTTAGCTGCACCTCGTCAGTATCTGAAAATAACTGATGTGGACATTGGGAGACAAAAGTGCAAAATGTTCCTTTGCTCAAATATTATTGATCACAAACATCCTCCATAAATATAAATTTAGATAAAAGCAGAACATTTGAATTCTCTACAGAAACACACAGTCTATATTTACGAAAGGATATACTTGCTTTGGAGGCAGTTCAGAGAAGGTTCACTAGATTGATTCCGGAGATGAGGGGGTTGACTTATGAGGAACGGTTGAGTGGGTTGGGCCTCTACTTATTGGACTTCAGAAGAATGAGAGGTGAACTTATCGAAACGTGTAAGATTATGAGGGGGCTTGACAAGGTGGATGCAGAGAGGATGTTTCCATTGATGGGGGAGACTAGAACTAGGGGGCATAATCTTAGAATAAGGGACCGCCCATTTAAAACTGAGATGAGGAGAAATTTCTTCTCTCAGAGGGTTGTAAATCTGTGGAATTCGCTGCCTCAGAGAGCTGTGGAAGCTGGGACATTCAATAAATTTAAGACAGAGATAGATAGTTTCCCAACCGACAAGGGAATAAGGGGTTATGGGGAGCGGGCAGGGAAGTGGACCTTATTCCATGATCAGATCAGCCATGATCTTATTGAATGATGGAGCAGGCTCGAGGGGCCGTATGGCCTACTCCTGTTCCTATTTGTTATGTTCTTATGTTCTTATGTCTATTGTCCGAAGACATCTGCAGAGAGCAAGTTACAATTTGTGTCACAACTTATAGGCCCTTTATAGACAGATATGAGGATCTAAGAACATAAGAACAGAAGAATTAGGAGCAGAAGTAGACCATATGGCTCCTCGAGCCTGGTCCGCTATTCAATAAGATCAAGACTGATCTTCGACCTCAACTCCACTTTCCTTCTCTATCCCAATATCCCTTGATTCCTGCAGAGTTCAAAAATCTATTGATCTCAGCCTTGAATATAATCTTTGGGGCAGAGAATCACAAAGTTTCACAACCCTCTGAGTGAAGAAATCTTAGTCTTAAAAGACCGACCCTATCATAGAAACATGGAAACATAGAAAATAGGAGCAGTAGTAGGCCATTCGGCCCTTCAAGTCTGCACCGCCATTCAATATGATCATGGCTGATCCTCTCTCGAAGATCAAGTAGGCAAACAAAAATTAGCTGTTACCAGCCACATATTTGCCCAAATTTGGCCTATAATGGAGAGAAAGGAGGAGGCATCACAGCACGCTGTGGCGACTGATGCTGGAGAGAGCAGTGAGGTCGGAGAGGAGCACATTGGAGGGCGAAAAAGAGCCAGGAGGTTCTTGGACGAGGCAAATGCATCCCTCCTGCAGAGGTCGAGTCACGCTGGGGTGACTTGACACAGAGAGGGTGTGGGAAGCCCACCCCAAAGGCATATCAGAGGATATGAACCGAGATAGCAGAGGTGGTCAACGAGATTCGTGAGGGCAATCAATGCCGCAAACGATGGAACGACCTTGTGGGACCTGCAAGAGTAAGTATTACATTGATTTACATGTACTTATGTATTTATATAAAGTGATTTCTAACAGTCATGAGTGACTATCATTAGATGTGAGGTCTTTCACTTTTACCGGAAATGTATTACTCAAAGCCTGCGGTCACGGTGTACGTCTTTAGGTAAAGAATGATAATTTTCATCATAATCATGATTACATCTGTCGGTTTATGTGTTCAATCAGTCACTGTGACAGTACCTAGCAATGATATCACTCAATGATCTCATGCCAAGTCGTTGTGTCACCTTTTACAGAAGAAGCTATCGATGATGAGGTCCCTGCAGAGGCGAACAGGTGGGGGGCCACCAGTCCCCAGCAACATCACTGAGATGGAGGAGCGGGTGCTCGCACTCGTAGGGAAGCACACCCGGCCAGCCACGGACGCATTTGCAGATCCTGAAATGATGCCACGTGAGTAAAGTTTACACCATTGTGTGATGTGAAGTCAATAGATGCCACACCCACTCATATCCGAACAATCATATATGATAGAAGATTTCTAAAATTGTCCTAGAAATAATGATGGCCTAATGAAAATCATTGCAATGCAAATGTGTTGATGGTCATGAAATGTGATGTCTGCGATGAATTTGATTGCGGTGTTGTTTTTGTCATGCATATGCTATGTGTAGCACTGGACTCACCTTGTGACCTTAGCACCCCCTTCTCCTCTAATAACCTCATTTGTGTTTTGCAGCTCAGCCAACAGCATGTCCCAAGGCAAGACCACAGAGGCCAGAAGGTGGGGGCGCGGGGCCCAACTCTCCGGACGTTCCTGCATCTGGTGCTGAGGAGCTCTGATTCTCGCCCGTCAATCCACTGGGTCTGTCCTACATGGATGTGAGCACGGACTTCAAGGAACCTGCATCGCCACGCTCCAGAAGCCAGTCCACCCCAAGGCCATCTAGTGGTCCTCCGGTCATTCCCGCCTCCACTCTGGAGGTACTGACCCAAGCGCCTCGCCACAGGGCACCCCATTTGTCCCCAGGACGGCGCCGATCCCGCACCGGTCTCGTGGACGTGGCAGGTCTGTTCCACGAGCGCCACATGAGAGCGGAGAGATGGTACAGTTGTCCAGGTGGACTGTAGACATTGGTGACCAGCTCATCGAAGCATTGGGGGGCATATCCCGACAGCTGACCACCATGACTGAGTATATTCCGCGGATGGCGGAAGCCCTGGATGCGATAGCCATGAACACTGCTGGCACAGACCTCCCAGTAGTCCCAGAGCGCGGCACTCCACCCCTAGGTTCCGCACCTCCACTGAAAACGACAGATGAGAGCAAGGACCAGGATCCTGCTTCTGCATCAGAGCATGTTTCCCCCTCGGCACCCCCGGCTCCTGTACCTGTGCAACGACCGCATCTGCCTTCATCCCCCCCAATGAGGCACCGCCTGAGGAGCTCCTCGGCCAGGCGCCATGGATTGAGGAGGGGAAGGGGTAGAGGTGGAGAGAAGAAGGGGAGGGGGGAAGGAAAGTGAGGTGCATGTGTGCAGGTGATGGCTGTGTTGTATCTCCATCTGGGTTTATGCAATTTGTTTTAATCTATAGGGGCTGGGGACCATGCTCCTGCTTTGCCTTTGTATTGTGCGTTGCTGGACATGTTGAACATTTGATTGATGTCAATGGTGGAAAAAGTGGGGTGTGGACGGGGGTTGGGTGTTATTGTCTATGATACTTAAAATTTCAGACCAATGTTGGTATAAAATTTTTGTTATTGAACATAACCTTGTTGTGCATTGTCTCAGATAGCTGCAGCATTACACACTGGTGATTCCTTAACATGAAAGGGTTAATTACAACTTAACATCAATCAATATAAACTTTAACTGGCACGAAGCTGATGGGCACCATTGATGTCTGAGCTGTACACACACAGCGGGTGTCAGTGTTGTCACTCACATCAACGCTCTTTCAGGCAAATCGTTCAGATATCAGATAAGAGTCTCTCAGCTATGTAGCCACCACGGGCCCTTTCCTGCGATCTGGAGGGGGTCATGGGCATGGTTGCATTGCCAGCCTGATTGTCTGACCCTAGGTCAGCATCCAGCCCCTCGACCTCCTCTTTCTCTCTCTCCTGAGGTGGAGCATCAGTGCCTTCTGGCAATTCTTGGCCCCTCCTGATAGCCAGGTTGTGCAGCATCGAGCACATGTCTACGAATTTAGCTACTTGCTCAGGGTTGTATTGTAACTCCCCTCCTGAGTGGTCAAGACATCTGAAGCGCTGCTTGAGCACAGTTATTGTTTGGTGGCCCCATTGCATTGAAAGTATAACAGCGATTGATCAAAAGCAATGATTTCCTCACTAAAATACAGCTGGAGTAAACCCCCAATAGTCTAGAGTCTGAAAATATGTCTGTTGAGATGTTCACTTCACCTAAGAAGAACTCCAGAGTCAATGCAAACTCCCCCGAAATTGAGGCAGCCTTTTGATGATGCGACCTGCGATTTGAAAAATGCCAGCCACATCGCTGGCATTCGTTCAGAACAGCTGCATATTTTCTGGGCGTTTTTTTGAACGAGCGATATTGTGGGCGATGTCATGTATGTAACCACAATGTAACACCACTGTATTACTGTATACACTCAACCTTGATGCACACCTTGACCACAAGGGGTGAATTTGTGGGAGACACTCATTACTGATCACACAGGTATAAAAAGGGAGGTCCCACGCAGAGTCATTGTCTTTGGAGTCCTGTAAATAAAGAGAGCAGGTCACAGAGTGATCTTGTCCTCAGAATGTGCCTCGTGTGGTTTCATGCTGTAGAGTAAGGACATTACAGGCGATATGTGTGCGAGATGGTGAAAGTGACAGTGTGCGATCTCCTGGGCATTAGTTTCGCCAAATGTGCTCTTTACCACTAAAAAATGGACGGGCAGTATTATTGAATCTCGGCGTTAATTCCGTGTGGAAAGTAACGCTGGGCGATATTATGGGCGTTGATATCGCCTATTCTGATGATTCTGCCCCAAAAATGTGGGCGGGCGGTACATGGGGAAAGTAATGCTCGCCGATAAGTTTCCTGAAAATGCCCGTCAGTTTCCATTTTGTTCCAAACTGGCCGATATATGGGCGTTGTAAGTCATTTCAGCGGTAAAATGGGCGTTAAGTGGGCGTTAAGCAGACAAAAAAAGTGCAGGTTCTAGCCCATAGTCCCCTGGTTTTAGTTTCCCCTATGAGTGGAAATATCCTTTCTGCATCCACCTTGTCGAGCCCACTCATTATCATATATTTAGATAAGACCACCTCTCATTCTTCTGAACTTGCCCCTCATCTCCGGAATCAACCTTGTGAACCTTCTCTGAACAGCCTTCAATGCAAGTATATCCTTCCTTAAATATGGAGACCAAAACTGGACGCTGAACTCTAGATGTGGCCTCACCAATACCCTGTACAGTTGTAGCAGGACTTCTCTGCTTTTATACTCTATCCCCCTTGCGATAAAGGCCAACATTCCATTTGCCTTCCTGATTACTTGCTGTACCTGCATACTAAACTTTTGTGTTTCATGCACAAGAACCCCCAGGTCCCTCCGTATTGCAGAACTTACCGTATATACTCGCGTATCATGCGACTTTTGAAGACCTAAATTGTAACCTAAATTTGGGGGGTCGCATGATACGCGAAATACAAAATTTGCGGGTGTGAAATGCTGGCCAAGATTAGGCTGTTAGTCTGTTAAGCAGACCGTATCCATGCTGAATCTCGGCAGGTATCTCCTGGGCTGGATTGCAGCCTCTATTGTCGCTTGTACTGTATCGGGGGGGATGAGAGAGAGTCGCGGAGGTCGGGGGGGAGAGAGAGTCGCGGAGGTCGGGGGGGGGGGGGGAGGAAAGAGACCGGACCGGATCCGACCTGACCCCTGCTCTCCCTACCCCGGCGACCCGACCTCCGCTCCCCCAACTCCCCCCACCACCCGGCAACCCGACCTCCGCTTCCCCCCGGTGACCCAACCCGACCTCCTCTTCACCCCCCCCCCACCCCCCCCCCCGGCGACGCGACCTCCGCCACCCACAACTCCCAAACACAGTAGAGGCTGTGGCTGAACGACGCTAGTCAAGCCAGCTGGAACGATTGCTGTATCGGTGTTCGATTCGCGAACAGCTTTCACAGCAGAATCCACTCGATGTTTCATGTTAAGGTCTGTATTCGATCTCAAAAAAGTGACTCGCATGATACATGAGATATATGGTAAAATCATGTTTTGAGGACGAAAATTTAGGGGTCGCATGATACGCGAGATCGCAGGATACGCGAGTATATACGGTAGTAATTTTTCTCCATTTAAATTCTAATTTGCTATTCTATTTTTTTCTGCCAAAGTGGATAACCTCACATTTTCCCACATTATACTCCATCTGCCAAATATTTTCCCACTCACTTAGCCTGTCTATATCCCTTTGCAGATTTTTTGTGTCCTTCTCACAATTTACTTTCCCACCCATCTTTGAATCATCAGCAAACTTGGCTACATTACACGCGGTCCCTTTATCCAAGTCATTAATATAGATTGTAAATAGTTGAGGACCCAGCACCGATCCCTGTAGCACCCTTGTAGTCACTGTTTGCCAACTGCAAAATGAACCATTTATCCCAACTGGCTGCTTTCTGTTAGTTAGCCAATCCTCTATCCATGCAAATATATTACCCCCAACCCTGTGAACTTTTATCTTGTGCAGTAACCTTTTAGGTGGCACCTTATTGAATGTCCTCTGGAAATCCAAATACACCACATTCACTGGTTTCCCCTTATCCACCCTGCTCGTTACATCCTCAAAGAACTCCAGCAAATTTGTCCAACACAATTTCCCCTTCATAAAACCATGCTGACTCTGCTTGATTGAATTATGCTTTTTCAAATGTCCTGCTACTGCTTCCTTAGGAATGGACTCCAGCATTTTCCGAACAACAGCTGCTAGGCTAATTGGTCTATAGTATCCTGCTTTTTGTCTGCTTCCTTTTTTAAATAGGGGCGTTACATTTGCAGTTTTCCAATCTGCTGCGACCGCCCCAGAATCCAAGGAATTCTGGTAGATTACAACCAATGCATCCAGTATCTCTGCAGCTATTTCTTTTAAGACTCTAGGATGTAAGGCATCAGGTCCAGGGGACCAATGTTTGTTTTTGCTGCTCTCTTCCTTTTACATAGAAACATAGAAAATAGGTGCAGAGGTAGGCCATTCGGCCCTTCGAGCCTGCACCACCATGCAATAAGTTCATGGCTGATCATTCCCTCAGTACCCTTTTCCTGCTTTCTCTCCATACCCCTTGATCCCATTAGCCATAATGGCCATATCTAACTCCCTCTTGAATATATCCAATGAACTAGCATCAACAACTCTCTGCGGCAGGGAATTCTACAGGTTAACAACTCGCTGAGTGAAGAAGTTTCTCCTCATCTCAGTCCTAAATGGCCTACCCTTTATCCTAAGACTGTGTCCCTGGGTTCTGGACTTCCCCAATATCAGGAACATTCTACCAGCATCTAACCTGCACCCGCCCCGTCAGAATCTTATATCTTTCTATGAGATCCCCTCTCATCCTTCTGAACTCCAATGTATAAAGGCCCAGTTGATCCAGTCTCTCCTCATATGTCAGTCCAGCCATCCCAGGAATCAGTCTGGTGAACCTTTGCTGCATTCTCTCAATAGCAAGAACGTCCTTCCTCAGATTAGGAGACCAAAACTGAACACAATATTCCAGGTGAGGCCTCACCAAGGCTCTGTACAACTGCAGTAAGACCTCCCTGCTCCTATACTCAAATCCCCTAGCTATGAAGGCCAACATACCATTTGCCATCTTCACCGCCTGCTATACCTGTATGCCAACTTTCAATGACTGATGAACAATGACACCCAGGTCTCGTTGCACCTCCCCTTTTCCTAATCTGCCGCCATTCAGATAATATTCTATCTTCGCGTTTTTGCCCCCAAAGTGGATAACCTCACATTTATCCACATTATACTGCATCTGCCATGCATTTACCCACTCAGCTAATCTGTCCAAGTCACCCTGCAACCGCTTAGCATCCCCCTCACAGCTCACACTGCCACCCAGTTTAGTGTCATCTGCAAACTTGAAGATATTACACTCAATTCCTTCATCCAAATCATTGATGTATATTGTAAAGAGCTGGGGTTCCAGCACTGAGCCCTGTGGCACTCCACTAGTCACTGCCTGCCATTCTGAAAAGAACCCATTTATCCTGACTCTCTGCTTCCTGTCTGCCAACCAGTTCTCTATCCACGTCAGTATATTACCCCCAATACCATGTGTTTTGATTTTGCACACCAATCTCTTGTGTGGGACCTTGTCAAAAGCCTTTTGAAAGTCCAAATACACCACATCCACTGGTTCTCCCTTGTCCACTCTACTAGTTACATTCTCAAAAAATTCCAGAAGATTTATCAAGCATGATTTCCCCTTCATAAATCCATGCTGACTTGGATCGATCCTGTCACTGCTTTCCAAATGCGCTGCTATTTCATCCTTAATAATTGATTCCAACATTTTCCCCACTACTGATGTCAGGCTAACTGGTCTATAATTACCCGCTTTCTCTCTCCCTCCCTTTTCAAAAAGTGGTGTTACATTAGCTACCCACCAGTCCATATGAACTAATCCAGAGTCGATAGACTGTTGGAAAATGATCACCAATGCATCTACTATTTCTAGGGCCACTTCCTTAAGTACTCTGGGATGCAGACTATCAGACCCCGGGGATTTATCGGCCTTCAATCCCATCAATTTCCCTAACATAATTTCCCGCCTAATAAGGATATCCTTCAGTTCCTCCTTCTCACTAGACCCTCGGTCCCCTAGTACTTCCGGAAGGTTATTTGTGTCTTCCTTATTGAACAGAACCAAAGTATTTGTTCAATTGGTCTGCCATTTCTTTGTTCCCCATTATAAATTCACCTGAATCCGACTGCAAGGGACCTATGTTTGTCTTCACTAATCTTTTTCTCTTCACCTATCTATAGAAGCTTTTGCGGTCAGTTTTTATGTTCCTGGCAAGCTTCTTCTCCTACTCTATTTTCCCCTCTTAATTAAACCCTTTGTCCTCCTCTGCTGAATTCTAAATTTCTCCCAGTCCTCAGGTTTGCTAATTTTTCTGGTCAATTTATTGGCCTCTTCCTTGGATTTAACACTATTCTTAATTTCTTTTGTTAGCCATGGTTGAGCCATCTTCCCCATTTTATTGTTACTCCAGACAGGGATGTACAATTGTTGAAGTTCATCCATGTGATCTTTAAATGTTTGCCATTGCCTATCCACCGTCAACTCTTTAAGTATCATTTGCCAGTCTATTCTAGCCAATACACGCCTCAACCCATCAAAGTTACCTTTCCTTAAGTTCAGGATCCTAGTTTCTGAATTAACTGTGTCACTCTCCATCTTAATAAAGAATTCTACCATGTTATGGTCACTCTTCCCCAAGGGGCCTCGCACAACAAGATTGCTAATTAGTCCTTTTTCATGACATATCACTCAGTCTAGGATGGCCAGCCCTCTAGTTGGTTCCTCGACATATTGGTCTAGAAAGCCATCCATAATACACTCCAGGAAATCCTCCTCCACCGCATTGCTACCAGTTTTACAAACTTGTCGAAGCATACAATCTGTTTCTATATTTCTTGCTCATTTACTCTCATATTCTATTTTCTCCTTTTTAAATCAATTTTTGGTCATCCTTTGCTAGTTTCTAGATCTCTCCCAATCCTCAGGCTTACTATTATTCATTGCAACATTATCAGCCACTTCTTTTAATTTAATGCTTTCCGAAACTTCTTTATTTAGCCATGGATGGATCACTTTTCCCATGGAGTTTTTATTTCTCAATGGTATGTATGTTCCATTATTTTTATATGTATGTATGTATGTGTATATATATATATATATATCTATATATATATATACACACAATGATATATATCTACCATGTTAACAAATACAGCAGTGACTTGCTTGATATAATTAGATGTTACAGACACGCTGAGTCACAAACATGGATTTGGGTGCACAGAAGTTAACTATTGCGATCACCTTCACTGGCACATTTCAACTGTAAACTAGCCTGTATGGCCTGATAAAGGCTGCCTTCATGTTAAAAAAAATAACATTGATAACATTGGTTGACTACAATAGCCCTGATACTGAAGCACAATTTAAAAACTCTATGCCTGGGATGCAGCCTTTTATCGTTTGCTAATCTCTCTTCAAACTCAGCAATCTTGAAGAAGAGACATTCTGCCATTCTGGTTTAGCAGGTATCTTTTGTACAAAAGCTAGACAAGCTTGGAGGTAGCTTAACACATATTGTCCCCACATTAAAAGGGAAATTTGCACACATTGGGGAGATACTTAATGGATAAATTGATCTATATTATTGCCCACAGACATTCCTGGCAATCGTATTATTATGTTTTTCTTATTACCAGGAGCATTTCCTAATTGTCTGCAAAATACATACCTGTACAAATATAGACTTCAGCACACAATCATTGCTTGATTGGAATGAATGTCACCTTTTATTGTCAACAAGGTGGCAGTTAATAGTTTAAATATTTACACACCAACACCAGTTGTATTGAAAGAGCTGCAATCAAACATTATATAATAATGTCTGTGGTTAATTACAATAAATAAATATGTGTGTTGCAGATGCATTTTCTACAGATTCTGAAATTTCTGTTCTGGAAGTGGAAAGATTACTAACATTGAAATATTTCTGATACAATTTTATTCCAAAATATAAAACTTTTCATAAAATATGTTTTATAGTTAGCTCAAATTTCCTATGTAGAATTGGGTAAAGTCATCATAGAGATTTCAACAGTTTTAAAAAAGCATCTGAGAAGGTTATTGTTTACATCCTTATTAGTCAGGAAATTGTGTTAGGGAAATTGATGGAATTGAAGGCCGATAAATCCCCAGTGCCTGATAGTCTGCATCCCAGAGTACTTAAGGAAGTGGCCCTAGAAATAGTGGATGCATTGGTGATCATTTTCCAACAGTCTATCGATTCTGGATCAGTTCCTATGGACTGGAGGGTGGCTAATGTAACCCCACTTTTTAAAAAAGAAGGGAGAGAGAAAATAGGGAATTTTTCACTGGTTAGCCTGACATCAGTAGTGGGGAAAATGTTGGAATCAATTATTAAAGATGAAATAGCAGCGCATTTGGAAAGCAGCGACAGGATCGGTCCAAGTCAGCATGGATTTCTGAAAGGGAAATCATGCTTGACAAATCTTCTAGAACTTTTTGAGGATGTAACTAGTAGAGTGGACAAAGGAGAACCAGTGGATGTGGTGTATTTGGACTTTCAAAAGGCTTTTGACAAGGTCCCTCACAAGAGTTTAGTGTGAAAAATTAAAGCACATGATATTGGGGGTAATGTATTGGCGTGGATAGAGAACTGGTTGGCAGACAGGAAGCAGAGAGTAGGGATAAATGGGTCCTTCTCAGAATGGCAGGCAGTGACTAGTGGGGTGCCGCAGGGCTCAGCACTGGGACCCCCCTATCTACAATATACATCAATGATTTGGATGAAGGAATTGAGTGTAATATCTCCAAGTTTGCAGATGACACTAAACTGGGTGGCGGTATGAGCTGTGAGGAGGATGCTAAGTGGCTGCAGGGTGACTTGGACAGGTTAGGTGAGTGGGCAAATGCATGGCAGATGCAGTATAATGTGGATAAATGTGAGGTTATCCACTTTGGTGGCAAAAACATGAAGGCAGAATATTATCTGAATGGCGGCAGATTAGTAAAGGGGAGGTGAAACGAGACCTGGGTGTTATGGTACATTAGTCATTGAAAGTTGGCATGCAGATACAGCAGGCGGTGAAGAAGGCAAATGGCATGTTGGCCTTCATAACTAGGGGATTTGAGTATAGGAGCAGGGAGGTCTTAATGCAGTTGTACAGAGCCTTGGTGAGGCCTCATCTGGAATATTGTGTTCTGTTTTGGTCTCCTAATGTGAGGAAGGACGTTGTTGCTATTGAGGAAGTGCAGCGAAGGTTCACCAGATTGATTTTCGGTATGGCGGGACTGACATATGATGGGAGACTGGATCGACTGGGCCTGTATTCCTGGAGTTTAGAAGAATGAGGGGGATCTCATAGAAACATATAAAATTCTGACGGGACTGGACAGGTTAGATGCAGGAAGAATGTTCCCGATGTTGGGGAAGTCCAGAACCAGGGGTCACAGTCTAGGATAAGGGGTAGGCCATTTACGACTGAGATGAGGAAAAACCTCTTCACTTAGAGAGTTGTTAATCTGTGCAATTCTCTACCGCAGAGAGTTGTTGATGCCAGTTCATTAGATATATTCAAGAGGGAGTTAGATATGGCCCTGATGACTAAAGGGATCAAGGGGTATGGAGAGAAAGCAGGAATGGGGTACTGAAGTTGCATGATCAGCCATGATATTATTGAATGGTGGTGCAGGTTCAAAGGGCCGAATGGCCTACTCCTATTTTCTATATTTCTATGTTTCTATTAAACTAGTCTGATGAAGAGATTGGCCCTAATTTTGCGGTCGGCGATGATGGGACGGCACACGCCGCTGAACTGAAAAAAAAGTTGGCCGCAAAGTTTTAGCGGATTCCAGAGCGTAGATTTCCTTTATTCTGAAGTCACTTTGAATTTGGCGCTATTTATAGAGGATCTGTGGTGTCCAGCTACCGGCAAGGTAGCAGCTAATCTGATTGAAGAATTTTCACTGACAGAAACGCATGAAGTAAAAAGCATGAAATATAATTCACATTTAATCATTGTACATAAAGTGAAATAAAGATTGGAGTATATATATGGGATTAAGGGAGAAGCTGAAATATCATAAACAAACTTAAAAAAACTAGTCCTGGAGACCACTCTGGCCGTATTCGATTCCCTGAAGTACTTACCATCGTATCTACACCAGCCAACAACTATCCACTATATCTGCTATCCACTATATCCAGACCCCTTAAAATGTTATACACCTGAATGAGGTCTCCCCTCAGCCTCCTCTGTTTCAAGGAGAACAAACCCAACCTATCCAATCTATACTCATAGCTAAGATTCTCCATTCCAGGCAGCATCCTTGTAAATCTCCTCTGCATCCTCTCCAGTGCAATCACATCCTTCCCATAATACGGTAACCAGAACTGCATGCAGTATTCCAGCTGTGGCCTAACCAGTGTATTGTACAATTTAAGCATAACTTCCCTACTCTTGTATTCTATGCCTCGGCCAATAAAGGCAAGCATTCTGTATGCCTTCTTAACCATGTTATCCATCTGGCCTGCTACTTTCAGGGATCTGTGGACAAGCACTCCAAGGTTCCTTTGTTCATCTACACTTCTAAGTGACCTACCGTTTAATGTTTATACCCTTTCCTTATTAGTCGTCCCCAAGTGCATTACCTCACACTTCTCCAAATTAAATTCCATTTGCCACTGTTCTGACCAATAGATTGATATCCTCCTGCAGTTCATGACTTTCCTCTTTATTATCAACCACACAGCCAATTTTAGTGTCATCTGCAAACTTTTTAATCATACCCCGTATATTCAAATCTGGATTATTGATGTATATCGTTCTTCTGAGGGAATGAGACTCCACACTTGTAAAATTAGTTCTTCAGGGTAAGCGAGGTTGTTCAGCAGTAATTATGACCTGGTACGGTGTTAAAAACTCAGTTACTCCTGATTGAACAGGGCTTAACATTTTCTTTGGTTCTTACAGTGAGAATAATGTGTAAAAAGTTGAAGTTAATGTCAAATCACTGATTCTTTGTTGATTACATCTGCAAAGACTGCAACAGCGCACCCAGTGGAGGAGAAGGGTATCACTGACAGCAACTTATGGATTTCCACGCGGATGCCAAAAGGTGCTATCAGTTTTACACTATAATAACGTCGAGCACTGACTGTTTTGCCGTCATTACAACCACAAATTCTTAGCCATTTATGTTTTGGCAACAAGCAGTGACATACATACAGATGTGTGTATACACAGACCCATGTTTCTGTTTATGTGAAACTAAGGTCGATAGACAAATACCTTATCTTCCAGGACAAAATTCTAGCTCTAGTTCAAATTTAAATCGGTTCCCTTATGTCAGTTATACTACACAGTTTTAATTGATACAAAATGGATGTCACCTTCACATTGATCTAAATGCTGCAGTGTTATACAGGTGA
Organism: Pristiophorus japonicus; assembly: GCF_044704955.1. Lineage (NCBI taxonomy): Eukaryota > Metazoa > Chordata > Chondrichthyes > Pristiophoridae > Pristiophorus > Pristiophorus japonicus. Next base: position 114,871,770 of record NC_091977.1, on the reverse strand, counting down.
AAAGTTGCCTGAATTAAGCTTAAGAGGATATTCCAAATGTAACTTTGAATCTGTTGCATGTTGATAGACTTCATTTGGCTCAAAATTAATATTAAACTTTAACTTGTATTTGCACCCTGGTGAGCAAGGAGCTGCATTTTTTCCTGGCTAGAGAATGATTTGAAATCAGTCGTATAACTGAGTAGTTCTGCCAACTGTATGTTGCTCTAAGCAGGTACCTTTATTAGACAACTGTAGTATAGCAATATCTTTTGTTTGCTGTATTTTAATGTCAATGAACTTTTGGATATCTCCTTTCTCTTTAGGCCACAACTTTACGCCCGCTGTAGTATCCCAAATCACATGCTTCTTTTGGCCCGAAATTACTGGGATCCCATTCTGCTGCTGCAAGTATGCTGGGCATGACTTCCATCCGCTGACTATTCAGCCCTTTGAACCTACTGCAAATCATGGAAATGCTGCCATTTTAATATTTAGAGTGGGCAATCCGTTGTCTGTGGAAATATGACATAGGCATTTGCCACACTCTCAGCAGGCATGGGATCCACTGGTGATATCAGGTAGCATGCTGAGTCGAATTACCAGTTATAGCTGGGCAATGCCTGAGATATCCCCCATATCGGCTGCAGGTGAAAGGTGAAGCTGGGAAGACTCCCTCCCATGATCGGGGTTTCTGATGTAGTCGGCTTTTGGCCCAAATTCCAGGACGAAACTGTTGATTTTTGTCTTCCACCAAACCAGGAATTTCAGGATCTACAGTCAGTATCATTAAACATTTACTGAAAATCACATCTATAATATGTATGATTTTTAATGTATATTTCTATGGATTAATATCTCTGCCTCATGTTTGTTTCTGCAACATATTTTGATACATTAATGTTTTGTTACAACTGTATTACTCTATCATTAGAAGGTACTGCTCTCACTGGATTGCTGTCCTTGTACACAGCCATGTGTCTGGAATATCAAATTACCAGAGAAATGTTAAAATAAAACTTAAAAATATATATATATATTTCTGTTAAATATACTCATTTTTTTATTATTCAAAGACATTTTATTTTTTCTCTACCTCCACCACCCCCTCCAATTTTCTTCACTCCTGTCCTGAAGTCACTGATTCATGTTGGAGTACAACTCAATGCCCATTCCTCATGTCTGAGCCTAGAGAGCAAGCAACAGCAGGCTATTTAGGCCTAGGGGATATCAAATCCAAGCCTGATCTTGTCCTCACCTGATGTCTGCACACCATATTTTCCAGCAGAAGTCACTGAATAGTGATCAAGAGCATGAACCCTGGGTGATCTTTCACTTCTCTATCCCAGAGACTTTGAGGCAAATTATATTCCTCAGCCATCCCCCTGGCTCTGATCAGCTCACTCAGTATAAACAAAGGACTGAACCAGGGACCTTCTTAGTTCACTTCATTTTTTTTTTTAGAGTGGACCACTTTTTAAAAATCAAACTGTTAAAATCAAAAATTAACTCTGACCTATTTGATTTTCTTTTTTATTTTTGTTGTGTTGTTTTTTTCAAATATTGTTTGAGCTGTGAAACCAGATATTATTGAGATCCTGTCCTAGATCATTTTTCTGCAGGTCTCAGTCTTTTCACCCAGCCACCGCAATTTCACAGAAGAGCCATGGAAACCTGGGAGAAATGGTGCAAAAAATGGAAATTCACCGCCATTAGTTCTGATGAAAATGTCTGGATCGATTGCATGCTAAGATGCAAATTTATTTTCACATTATTGTATGTGGTAAAAGTTCAATCTCAGTCATAGTCAGGGGAAGGCAGTGAGGAGAGGGGAGCTAGAGAGCTATACCCATTATACAGCACTAACAAAATGTGATATTTTAATAATGGTGTGGATAAGTTGTCATGATCACTGAAACATTTAAGGGGAAGCTAGACAAACACATGAGGGAGAAATGAATAGAAGGATATGCTGATATGGTTAGATGAAGAGGGATGAGAGGAAGCTCGTGTGGAGTATGGACCAGTTGGGCTGAATGGCCTGTTTCTGTGCTATACATTCGGTCATTCTATGTAATATTGCCCATTGAATATTACTGTTGAATGGGTGATAATAAAGCTTTATGCAAAATCTTCAAACTGTGCATAAACTTTCTGTTAGAAAAGAATTGATGTGGTAGTCAGTTGTTTTCTATCAGTTCTTCTCTGTCATCATAAATTCAAACGTGGTCCAGTTGGCTGTCTGACCCATTTTTCCAATTGAAAATTTTAAAAGCAGATTGCTAAGCAGCTCTATGGATTATGTCCGTGTGGTGCTAAAGATCAACACCTTTAATTGTCCACATTCCGTCAAATTTCACCTACACACAAATTTATGCTCCCTCCACTAATGTGCTCTTTCCAGTAACTGCAATTAATAAGAATTCATTAGTTGTGTAGTGCTTTGGGATGTCCTGAAGCCATGATGAGGCACTATATTCGAGCATCCAGATAAAGAGCTCCACTGACAGAAGCTTGAGGGCTAATGTCCTGTCTGCCCTTTAGCTGGGGACTATCTCGGCGAAGGGAGTTAAAGCACAAGAGAAAAGAAAATATCAATCTATGTTAAGATTGACATTGGGGCAGATCTTGCAGTGTGTATGAAGGTGTACTCTCAACACCGTCATACCGCCTTTGAAATTGACTGCAAGTTCAGGATTTCCACATGCGCCTTGACAGATGATCCGCACAGAAGGGGAAATATTTAATGCTGGCGCAAAGCTGGGCTAATTGCCCACCAACTGTCCAGCAATTACGTCCAAAAATTTTATGGTTAGTGAAAACAGGTGCAGAAGCCTGTTTCAATGTGAAAGGAACCCATTTGTATTGAACATTGAGAGCAAGTAGCGGATATAGTTGTAAGCAATACAACTTTTACCCTAAAACGTGCAAAATCTTCAAATTGTTCAGTAAGTTTAAATAAAATTGAAATGATACTGTTACCAGAAAACCACCTCTTGGATATCCTGGAGAGATGTATGTTGGACCTCTTGTGGAGTTAAGGGGTAACAGTCCAACTTCTTTGTAGCTTAAAGCAACAAGATTTCCAATATATAAACAAGATGACTCTGAAGTGTCGTAAAAGGAATGCATTGCTTGTTTTCTGAGATGTAAAGTGCTTGTGTAAGGGAATAAGTGTTAGTAATGACATCAACTGTGAGTGGTTTAGTTTTAGGTTAACATGCATTTGTAGCAAGAATCCATCAGATACAGATAGCACTTGGTACAACTTTCACTTCAAAGATGCTAGCAAATGTTAAATCAGGAAGTCTCCTAGGGGGATTTGTTCTGCAAACTGTTTGCATGAATATTCTGTTTTCAAAGGATTTGGGAATAGAAATATCATACAGCCTTATCTATAACATTTTCCTTTGATATAGTCAAAATATGATGTTCAAAGGATCATGGTTTCAACAGTTTGTCAGAGTGTGCTTGAAAGATACAGAAACTGGGTAAAAGTCACTGGGCTAGATTTTACACTTTTATGCTTATCACTCAAAAATGGGCGTTATTTCTGGCGTGGGTGGTAAAAAAGGGTTTTCAGATCGCTGGCTTCTTGCCCATTCTCAAAGCACCTAGTCTCCATTTTTTTAAATGGGTGTTATCGCGAGCGATATGAAATGGGCGGTAACATTAAATTTTTTTGACCTTCTGCCGTAAAGTGTGGCCGTCCTTAGCAACGGCATGGCAATGCTCGATTCCCGCGATTCAGGAGATCAAGGGTCATCATGACATGCGCAGAAGAGGAGACAAAGAGGGAGCTCAGAGGAACTGAAGGTATGTCTGGGTGTGGTGTGGCTGCTTTGGGAGGAAGGAGGGAGACTTTAGAGCTTCACAGCAATTAGGCAAACAAAAATTAGCTGTTACCAACCACATATTTGCCCGAATTTGGCCTATAATGGAGAGAGAGGAGGGGCATCACAGCACGCTGTGGAGACTGACGCTGGAGAGAACAGTGAGGTGGGAGAGGAGCATATTGGAGGGAGCAAAAGAGCCAGGAGGTTCTCAGACGAGGCAAATGCCTCCCTCCTGCAGGAGGTCAAGTTACGCTGGGGTAATTTGACACAGGGAGGGCGTGGGAAGCCCACCCCAAAGGCCTAAATGAGGATATGGACCAAGATTGCAGGGGGTGGTCTCGTCGGCGACCAACGAGATTCGTGAGGGCAACCAATGCAGCAAACGATGGAATGACCTTGTGGGATCCGCAAGAGTAAGTATTACATTGATTTACATGTAGTTATATATTTATATAATTTGATTTGTAACAGTCATGAATGACTACCATCAGATATGAGGTCTTTCACTTTTACCGGGAATGTTTTACTCAAAGCCTGTGGTCACGGTGCACGTCTTTCGGTAAAGAATGATCATTTTCATAATAATCATGATTACATCATTGGTTATGTGTTGTATCAGTCTCTGTGACAGTACCTAGCAATGATATCACACAATGATCTCATGCCATGTCGTTCTGTCACCTTTTACAGAAGAAGCTATCGACGATGATGTCCCTGCAGAGGCGAACAGGTGGGGGGACACCAGTCACCAGCGACATCACTGAGATGGAGGAGCGGGTGCTCACACTCGTGGGGAAGGAGCCCCGGACAACCTTGAACGCATCTGCAGACCCTGAAGTGATGTCACATGAGTAAAGCTTACACCAGTGCGTGATGTAAAGTCAGTAGATGCCACACCCACTCATATCCGAACAATCATATATGATAGATGATTTCTAAAATTGTCATAGAAATAATGATGGCCTAATGAAAATCATTGCAATGCAAATGTGTTGATGGTCATGAAATGTATGTCTGCGATGATTTTGAGGGCGGTGGTGCTTTTGTCGAGCATAAGCTGTGTGTAGCACTGGACTCACTTGGTGACCCTAGCACCCCCTTCTCCTCTATTAACCTCATTTGTGTTTTGCAGCTCAACCAGCAGCGCGTCCCAAGACAAGACAACAGACGCAAGAAGGTGGGGGCGCGGGGCCCAACTCTCCGGACGATCTTACATCTGATGCTGAGGAGCTCTGATTCTCGCCCGTCAATCCGCTGGGTCTGCTCTCCATGGATGAGAGCATGGCCTTTGAGGAATCTGCATCACCACGCTCCAGAAGCCATTCCAACCCAAGGCCATCTAGTGGTCCTCTGGTCATTCCCGCCTCCACTCTGGAGGTACTGGCTGTTGTGTATGGAGAAAGAGTCAGACCGAACACTGTGAGCTCAAAGTAAAGTGTGACCTTCGTCTTTTATTGCAGGTCTCCAGAGTGCCTCTCCAACCTGTGAAGCCTCCTTAAATACCTATGCTCCCAAGGGATTATGGGATCCCTTGTGACTCCAGGGGATGAGCCCTCTGCTGGCTGTACAGAGTAAATACAAGTCCACATATAGAACTACACTTCCCCCCCCCCACAAAGTCAAAAGTGTAACTATTTACAATGTGAGTTGATCTGGGGGCACTCTTGCCCTGGTTGATAGTCTCGGTGTGAAAGCTGGTGTTGTTGAACCATTTGTTGGGCTCTCGCTGGGCTGCTGTGCAGCTGGCCTTGCTGGGCTGCCTGGTGTGTTGGGCCCTGCAGGGCTGCTGTGGATGATAGGTTCTGCTTCATGGTCAACCGTGATGTTGGTTGCCACTGGTGTGTATGTTGGGGGATCCAAAAAAGGTAGGGTCCAAGGTGGGTTGCTCAGGATAGTCCATTAATCTGAGTTTGATTTGGTCGAAGTGTTTCTGGTGAATGTGTCCATTTGAAAGTTTGACCCAAAACACCCTGCTCCCCTCTTTGGCCACGACAGTGCCGGGAAGCCACTTGGGACCTTGTCCATAATTTAATACAAATACAGGATCATTGATTTCAATCTCGCATGACACATTTGCGCTATCATGGTATGCACTTTGTTGAAGCCGTCTGCTCTCTACCTGTTCATGTAGAGCAGGGTGAACTAACGAGAGCCTTGTCTTAAGTGCTCTTTTCATGAGCAGTTCAGCAGGTGAGATCCCAGTGAGTGAATGGGGCCTCATGTGGTAGCTAAGCAGAACTCGGGATAGGCGAGTCTGCAGTGAGCCTTCAGTTACCCTCTTCAAGCCTTGCTTGACGGTTTGCACTGCTCTCTCTGCCTGACCATTGGACGCTGGTTTAAACGGGGCAGATGTGACATGTTTGATCCCAGCACTGGTAAAACGTGGCCCGTTGTCGCTCACCAGGATATCGGATAAGCCGTGAGTGGCAAACATGGCTTTCAGTAGTGCTAGCCGATATTATCTCATATTCAATCCACTTGGAGTACGCGTCTACAACCACAAGGAATATTTTACCCAAGAACAGGCCTGCATAGTTGACGTGTACCTGAGACCATGGTTTGGAGGGCCAAGACCATAAACTTAGCGGCGCCTCCCTGGGTACATTGCTTAACTGCGAGCATGTATTACATCTGTGAATGCAGGACTCTAAGTCCGCATCGATACTGGGCCACCACACGTGGGATCTGGCTATCGCTTTCATCATTACGATGCCTGGGTGGGTACTGTGGAGGTCATTGATGAAAGTGTCTCTGCCCTTCTTGGGGAGCACTACTCAATTGCCCCACAGAAGGCAGTCTGCTTGTACAGACATTTCATCTTTGCGCCGCTGGAACAGCTTTATCTCTTCCTGCATTTCCACTGGGACACTGGATCAGCTCCCGTGAAGCACACAGCTTTTGACTAGAGCTAATAAAGGGTCCTGGCTTGTCCAAGTTTTGATCTGCCGGGCAGTGACAGGTGACTGCTCACTCTCAAATGCTTTCATAATCATGGCTAGATCTGCGGGCTGCACCATTTCCACCCCTGTGGTGGGCAATGGCAGCCTACTGAGAGCATCGGCACAGTTTTCTGTGCCTGGCCTGTGGCGGATGGCGTAGTTGTATGCGGACAACGTGAGCGCCCATCTCTGGATGCGGGCCGATGCATTGGTATTTATCCCTTTACTCTCAGAAAACGGGGATATAGTGGCTTATGGTCAGTTTCCAATTCAAATTTTAGCCCAAACAGGTATTGATGCATTTTCTTTACCCCATAGACTCACGCTCACGCTTCTTTTTCAATCATGCTTTAGGTTCTCTCAGCCTTAGACAGACACCTGGATGCATAAGCAACCTGTTGCAGTTTCCAAAATCATTAGCTTGTTGCAATACACACCCAACACCATATGATGACGCATCACATGCTAGTACCAAACGCTTACATGGATCATACAATACAAGCAATTTGTTTGAGCATAACAATTTTCTCGCTTTTGCAAAGGCATTTTCTTGGCTTTTGCCCCAAACCAATTTGCCCCCTTTTCATAGTAAGACATGCAGTGGTTCTAGCAGTGTGCTGAGACCCGGTAAGAAGTTACCAAAGTAGTTCAAGAGTACCAGAAATGACCGCAGCTCCATCACGTTCTGTGGCCTCGATGCGTTCTCGATTGCCTCCGTCTTCGTGTTGGTGGGCCTGATACCGTCCGCCGCAATCCTCCTTCCCAGGAACTCCACTTCAGGCTCCAGGAAAATGCACTTCGAGCATTTTAACATGAGCCCCACATGGTTCAGTTGACTAAGAACCAACTCCAGGTTCTGCAGGTGCTCGACTGTTTTCCGACCTGTGACCAAGATGTCGTCCTGGAAGACCACATTGTATGGGACCGACTTCAGTAAACTTTCCATGTTTCTCTGGAATATTGCCGCCACTGATCGGATTCCAAATGGGCATCTGTTATAAACAAAAAGACTTTTGTGCATGTGATGCAGGTGAGGGCCTTCGATGATTCCGCCAGTTCCTGTGTCATGTGTCATGAAGTCAGATCCAGCTTCGTGAACGTCTTTCCTCCCGGCAGCATTGAAAAAAGGTCGTCGGCCTTTGGTAATGGGTATTAGTCCTGCAGGAAGAAACGATTGACAGTTACTTTGTAATCGCCACAGATTCTGACGGTGCTGTCTCCCTTGAGGACTGGAACAAGAGGACTGGCCCGCTCGCTGAACTCGATCGGTGAAATGATGCCCTGTCTTTGCAGCCGATCTAGCTCGATCTCTACCCTTTCTCTCATCATGTACCGTACGTCTTTCGCCTTGTGATGGATGGGTCGTGCCCCCGGAATTAGATAGATCTGCACTTTTGCTGATGCCTGGTTCAAACAGTGAAGGAAATTTGTTTAAGACCTCGGCACACGAAGTGTCGTCAGCAGATTATAGCGCTCGGACGTCGTCCCGTTCCAGCGTATCTTTCCCAGCCAGCTCCTGCCGAGCAGTGTGGGACCATCGCCCGGTACCACCCAGAGTGGTAGCTTGCGCACCGCTCCATCGTAGGAGACCTTTACGGTAGCACTGCCGATTACAGGAATCAGTTCTTTCGTGTAAGTTCTTAGTTTCGTGCGAACTGGAGTTAAGACTGGCCTTTGAGGCCTTGTTGAACCATAACCTTTCAGAAGTCTTTTGTCCATGATGGACTGGCTCTCGCCCGTGTCCAGCTCCATTGACACTGGAAGTCCATTTCGTTCAACATTCAGCATTATGGGGGGACAATTCATGGTGAATGTGTGCAACCCATGTGCCTCTGCCTCCTCTCTCTGAGGCTCTGGTTCATCATGATCCTCCGTGGATCTATCCTCCTCTGCAATATGGTGGTTTGCCAGTTTAACAGGCTTTGCACACTCATTGGAGGTGTCCCATTGTTCCACTGCCCTTGCAAACATACTCTTTGAATCGGCATGAATGGAAACGATGATCACCCCTGCAGCACCAACAAGGTGTTAATGGCCTTGCATTCATCACCCTCGATGGTGGACTCTGAGTCATCTGTGGACGTGCAGCTGCAGGTATGTATGACCTGCCCTGTACGTTACGATTTGGAAACAACATCACTTTGTTCACAGTACTTGTAGCAGCACTTGTGTGCTGAGAGATTTGCTTAGTATTGTCAGTGGTGGCAATGAATGCCTGGGCTATTGCTATGGCCTTACTCAAAGTTAGGGTCCCTACAGTCAAAAGTTTGCGAAGTATGGTTTCGTGACCAATACCAAGTAGGAAAAAGTCTCTGAGCATGTGCTCCAAATGTCCATCAAACTCACAATGTCCTGCAAGGCATCTCTGCTTGGCGACATAACTCACCACTTCCTAGCCTTCAGACCTTTTGTCGGTGTAGAACCGTTACCTCGCCATCAGAACGCTTTCCTTCGGGTTCAAATGCTCTCGGATCAGTGTGCACAAATCGTCGTACAATTTCTCCGTGTGTTTCACTGGAGTGAGCAGATTCTTCATGAAGCCATACGTTGGTGCCCCACAGACTGTGAGGAGGATTGTCCTTCGTTTGGCAGCGCTCTCTTCCCCATCTAGCTCGTTGGCCACGAAGTATTGGTCAAGTTGCTCCACAAAAGTTTCCCAATCATCTCGCTCTGAAAATTTCTCCAGGATGCCCCTGTTCACTGCATCTTTAGGTTCGCTATCTGTATCTCATCGCCAGTTGTTGTGTATGGAGAAATAGTCAGACTGAACACTGTGAGCTCTAAGTAAAGTGTGACCTTAGTCTTTTATTGCAGGTATCCAGAGTGCCTCTCCAACCTGTGAAGCCTCCTTAAATACCTGTGCTCCCAAGGGATTATGGGATCCCTTGTGTCTCCAAGGGATGAGTCCTCTGGTGGCTGTACAGAGTAAATACAAGTCCACATATATAACACCGGCCCCAAGCACCTCGCCACAGGGCACCCCATTTGTCCCCAGGACGGCGCTGACCGCGTGGATTTCTCATGGGCGCGGCAGGTCTGTTCCACGAGTGCCACATGAGAGTGGAGAGATGATACAGTTGTCCTGGAGGACTGTAGACATTGGTGACCAGCTCATCGAACCATTGAGGGGGCATATCCCGACCGCTGGCCACCAGGACCGAGCACATTCCACGGATGGCGGAGGCCCATAATACAAACATAGGAACATAGAAACGAGGAGCTTGTAACACTGATCCAAGAAAAAATCAAGCCCAAAGAGAGCATCCTCAGAACCAGACATCGGTTTTACACCCACCGATGGCCCGAAGGCCAGGAAATCGCAAAATATGCTGCAGACCTCAGGAGGCTGGCGGCACCATGTGATTTTGGCGAATACCTCACCGAAGTGCTGCGGGATATCTTTATGATGGTATGTTGCCTCCCTGGTGCAAGGGTCAAGGATGTCTCGGAGCAGTTGCAGGGCATTGTGGAGGGGGACGGTGAACAGACAGTTGTCGTGGTGCATATAGGTATTGGTCAAAAGGTTCTACAAGCTGAATTTAGGGAGCTAGGAGTTAAATTATAAAGTCGGACCTCAAAGGTAGTAATCTCAGGATTGCTACCAGTGCCACGTGCTAGTCAGAGCAGGACTCGCAGGATAGCTCAGATGAACACGTGGCTTGAGGAATGGTGCAAGAGAGAGGGATTCAAATTCCTGGGACATTGGAACCAGTCCTGGGGGAGGTGGGACCAGCACAAACCAGACGGTCTGCACCTGGACAGGACCAGAACCAACGTCCTCGGGGGAGTGTTTGCTAGTGCTGTTGCGGAGGGGTTAAACTAATATGGCAGGGGGATGGGAACCTATGCAGAGAGACAGAGGGAAATAAAATGGGGGCAGAAGCAAAAGCTAGAAAGGAGAATAGTAAAAGTGGAGGGCAGAGAAACCCAAGGCAAAAATCAAAAAGGGCCACATTACACCAAAATTCTAAAAGGACAAAGAGTGTTAAAAAGACAAGCCTGAAGGCTCTGTGCCTCAATGTGAGGAGTATTCGTAATAAGGTGGATGAAGTAACTGCGCAGGCAGCTATTAACGATTATGTTGTAATTGGGATTACGGAGACATGGCTCCAGGGGGACCAAGGCTGGGAACTTAACTTCTAGGGGTATTCAACATTCAAGAAGGATAGACCAAAAGGAAAAGGAGGTGGGGTAGCGTTGTAGAGGAAATGAACGCAATAGTAAGAAAGGACATTAGCTTGGATGATGTGGAATCTGTATGGCTAGAGCTGCGGAAAACCAAAGGGCAGAAAACGCTAGTGGGAGTTGTGTACAGACCACCAAACAGTCATAGTGAGGTTGGGGATGGCATCAAACAAGAAATTAGAGATGCGTGCAATAAAGGTATAGCAGCTATCATGGGTGGCTTTAATCTACATATTGATTGGGTTAACCAAGTTGGTAGCAATGCGGTGGCGGAGGATTTCCTGGAGTGTATTAGAGATGGCTTTCTAGACCAATATGTCGAGGAACCAACTAGAGGGCTGGCCATCCTAGACTGGGTGATGTGTAATGAGAAGGGACTAATTAGCAATCTTGTTGTGCGAGGCCCCCTGGGGAAGAGTGACCATAATATGGAAGAATTCTTTATTAAGATGGAGAGTGACACAGTTAATTCAGAGACTAGAGTCCTGAACTTAAGGAAAGGCAACTTCGATGGTATGAGACGTGAATTGGCTAAGATAGACTGGCAAATGATACTTAAAGGGTTGACAGTGGATAGACAATGGCAGATATTTATAGACTAGATGGATGAACTTCAACAATTGGAAATCCCTGTCTGGAGTAAAAATAAAAAGGGGAAGGTGGCTCAACCGTGGCTAACAAGGGAAAATAGGGATAGCGTTAAATCCAAGGAAGAGGCTGATAATAAATTGGCCAGAAAAAGCAGCAAACCTGAGGGCTGGGATGAATTTAGAATTCAGCAGAGGAGGACAAAGGGTTTAATTAAGAGGGGGAAGATAAAGTATGAGTGGAAGCTTGCATGGAACATAAAAACTGACTGCAAAAGCTTCTATAGATATGTGAAGAGAAAAAGATTAGTGAAGACCAACGTAGGTCCTTTGCAGACAGAATCAGGTGAATTTATAATGGGGAACAAGGAAATGGCAGACCGATTTGAACAAATACTTTGGATCTGTCTTCACTAAGGAAGACACAAATAACCTTCTGGAAAAACTAGGGGTTCGAGGGTCTAGTGAAAAGGAGGAACTGAAGGAAATCCTTATTAGTCAGCAAATTGTGTTGGGGAAATTGATGGGATTGAAGGCCGATAAATCCCCAGGGCCCAATAGGCTGCATCGCAGAGTACTTAAGGATGTGGCCCTAGAAATTGTAGATGCATTTCTATTCCTTTTCCAACATTCTATTGACTCGGGATCAGTTCCTATAGACTGGAGGGTAGCTAATGTAACACCACTTTTTAAAAAAGGAGGGAGAGAGAAAATGGGGAATTATAGACCAGTTAGCCTGACATCGGTGGTGGGGAAAATGTTGGAATCAATTATTAAGGATGAAATGGCAACGCATTTGGAAAGCAGTGACAGGATTGGTCCAAGTCAACATGGATTTATGAAAGGGGATTCATGCTTGACAAATCTTCTAGAATTTTTTGAGGATATAACTAGTAGAGTGGATAAGGGAGGACCAGTGGATGCGGTGTATTTGGACTTTCAAAAGGCTTTTGACAAGGTCCCACACAAGAGATTAGTGTGCAAAATTAAAGCACATGGTATTGGGAGTAATGTATTGGCGTGAATAGAGAACTGGCTGGCAGACAGGAAGCAGGGAGTCGGAATAAACAGTTCCTTTTCAGAATGACAGGCAGTGACTAGTGGGGTGCCGCAGTGTTCAGTGCTGGGACACCAGCTATTTTCAATATACATCAATGATTTAGATGAAGGAATTGAATGTAATATCTCCAAGTTTGCAGATGACACTAAGCTGGGTGGCGTTGTGTGCTGTGAGGAGGATGCTAAGAGACCACAGGATGACTTGGACAGGTTAGGTGAGTGGGCAAATGCATGGCAGATGCAGTATAATGTGGATAAATGTGAGGTTATCCACTTTGGTGGCAAAAACAGGAAGACAGAATATTATCTGAATGGTGACAGATTAGGAACAGGTGAGGTGCATCGAGACCTGGGTGTCATGGTACATCAGTCATTGAAGTTTGGCATGCAGGTACAGCAGGCGGTGAAGAAGGCAAATGGCATGTTGGCCTTCATAGCTAGAGGATTTGAGTATAGGAGCAGGGAGGTCTACAAGGCCTTGGTGAGGCCACACCTGGAATATCGTGTTCAGTTTTGATCTCCTAATCTGAGGAAGGATGTTCTTGCTATTGAGGGAGTACAGTGAAGGTTCATCAGATTGATTCCCGGGATGGCAGGACTGACATATGAGGAGAGACTGGATCAACTGAGCTTGTTTCCACTGGAGTTTAGAAGAACGAGAGGGGATCTCATAGAAACATATAAAATCCTGACGGGATTGGACAGGTTAGAGGCAGGAAGAATGTTCCCGATGCTGGGGAGTTCCAGAACCAGGAGTCACAGTCTAAGAATAAGGGGTAAGCCATTTAGGACCGAGATGAGGAGAAACTTCTTCACTCAGAGAGTGGTTAACCTGTGGAATTCTCTACCGCAGAAATTTGTTGAGGCCAATTCATTAGATATATTCAAAAGGAAGATAGATATGGCCCTAACGGCCAAAGGGATCAAGGTGTATGGAGAGAAAGCAGGAAAGGGGTACTGAGATTAAATGATCAGCCATGATCTTATTGAATGGCGTTGCAGGCTCGAGGGGCCGAGTGGCCTACTCCTGCACCTAATTTCTATGTTTCTTTAATCGGAATCGGCCACGAGGGCTTTCTTCAGAGGCTACTCTCTGCGGATACCACAGTCACACTGCAGAAGGCCATCAGCATGAGCCAGGCATTCATGACCTCGACCTGCTGCTCTAGATGGATGAATCATACTCATATCTTAAACCGGCATATACTGTACACAGACTGGCACCTTTTAGAGGCTGGACTGTAGCACGTGATTCTCCTCAGGGGAGAGAGAACAGGCCCCCGAGTCCCTTAACTCTGAGTCCGCTGAGGGAGGCTAATTGGTTAGCATCATGCTGGCGTTGCGGAGGAAATCACCAGGCTCACCAGTGCCGTTTTAAGGATTATGTGTGCAAAGGGTGCAGTACAAAAGGCCACCTCCAGCGAATGTGTAAAAGAAATAGGACTCACCGTGTTGATGAAGAGTCTGCAGAGGGCCATGAATCCAGCGCGGATTATGAAGAAGTGGTCAGAGAGGCAGCTCAGACCCACGATGAGGTGTACGGAATGTTTACCTGCACCACAGAATGTTCCCCGTTGAGAATGGAAGTCGAGATAAACGGCGCTCCACTCTTCATGGAGATGGACACGGGGGAGAACCCAGTAATGAATCAAGAAGCCTTTGAGAAGCTATGGGACAATCAAGCTGAACAACCCAAGTTGGTTCCAGTTCAGGCAAAGCTGCGCACCTACACCAATAAACTTATCCAAGTCGTTGGTAGTGCAGATATAAAGGTACTCCATGATGGCGCGGTGCACAAGTTACCACTGTGGATTGTTGCAGGTGATGGAACAACGCTACTCAGAAGAAGGTGGATGGAGAAGATTCACTGGAGCTGGGAAGATAATCGCCCAAGATGGAAACGACCCTCCAAGGGTCAACCAGATAGAGCTAAGCCCAGAGCACAGTCAATGTATGAAGCCGATTTGCACTAAGGACTTGGGGAGAGTGATGTCATGTATCCAGACATGTTTACTGCCTGTACTATTATATATGATGTGCCACCAGAGGACACTACTATGGGAAACTTGTACACCAGCTGTATGGTCACTAAGGTGTGCCACCAGAGGGAGACTAGTAGGTTACCTGTACAGGTGTGCCAGGCCTAGTGTAAAAGGCAGGCCACTATGTGTGATCATTACTCTGGAGTTATATTAAATGGACTAAGGTCACTATAGTTCGTGCAATACTTTGCCTTGTGGAGTCATTATCAGGGCATCTAAAGACATAACAATTCCGGCCCATTGTGTCTGCATCGGCCAACAAAGAGCCACACGGCCCTTGAGGTCAGCAGCCCTAAAGGTTACATATAAACCTATGAACAATGACGGAAAGGCAAAGAGCACCCAGCCCAACCAATCCGCCTCACCACAACTGTGACACTCCTTATACTAAAACATTCTACACTCCACCCCAACCAGAGCCACGTGATCTCCTGGGAGAGGCAAAAAACAGATAAAAGCCCAGGCCAATTTAAGAAGAAAAAATCTGGGAAATTTCCTCTCTGATCCATCCAGGCGATCGAAACTAGTCCAGGAGATCGCCCTAGCCGTATTCTAGTCCCTGCAGTTCTTACCATTATATCTGCTCCGTCCAACAAAAGGTCATCCAGTCTAATCCCAATTACCAGCTCTAGGTCCGTAACCCTGCAGGTTGCTGCACTTTAAGTGGCCATCCAACCATCTCTTAAAAGCCGTGAGGGTTTCTGCATCCACCACTCTTCCAGGCAGCGAGTTCCAGATCCCCACAAACCGCTGCAAAAAGAAGACCCCCTTAAATCCCCTCTAAACCTTCCATCAACCACCTTAAAACTATGCCCCCTCATAATAGACCCCTCCACCAATTGAAATAGACCCTTACTATCCACTATGTCCAGGCCCCTCAATATTTTGTATGCCTCAATAAGGTCTCCTCACAACCTCCTCTGCTCCAATGAGAACAAACCCAGCCTATCCAATCTGTCCTCATAACTAAGATTCTCCATTCCAGACAGCATCCTAGTAAATCTCCTCTGCACCCTCCCTAGTGCAATCACATCCTTCCTATAATACGGCGTCCAGAACTGAACACAATAGCTGTGGCCTCACCAAAGTATTATACAATTTAAGCATAACCTCCCTGCTCTTATATTCTATGCCTCGGCCAATAAATTCTGCATGCCTTCTTAACCACCTTATCCACCTGGCCTGCTACTTTCAGAGATCTATGGACGAGCACTCCAAGGTCCCTTTGTTCATCTACACTATTAAGTCGCCTACCACTTAATGTGTATAACTTTTCCTTATTAGCCCTCCCAAAGTGCATCACCTCACACTTCTCTGAATTAATTTTCATTTGCCACTGCTCTGCCAACCCGACCAGTAGATTGATATCTTTCTGCAGCCCATGACTTTCCTCTTCATTATTAACCACACAGCCAATTTTAGTGTTGTCTGCAAACTTCTTAATCATACTCCCTGTATTCAAATCTAAATCATTGATATATACCACAAAAAACACGGGGCCCAATACTGAGCCCTATGGAACCCCACTGGAAACATCCTTCCAGTCACAAAAACATCCATCAATCATTACCCTTTGCTTCCTACCTCCAAGCCAATTTTGGATCGAACTTGAAACTTTGCCCTGTATTCCATGGGCCTTAACCTTCATGACCAGTCTACCATGTGGGACCTTATCAAAAGCTTTGCGAAAGTCCATATATGCTACATCGTACGCACTACCCTCATTGACCCTCTTGGTTACCTCCTCAAAAAATTCAATCAGGTTAGTCAGACACGATCTTCCCTTAACAAATCCATGCTGACTGTCCCTAATTAATCCTTGCCTTTCCAAATGCAAATTTATCCTTCTTTCAGGACTTTTTCCAATAATTTTCCCACAACTGAGGTTAGGCTGACAGGCCTGTAATTACTCCTTCTTAAACAAGGGTACTACTTTAGCAGTCCTCCAATCCTCCGGCACCATACCCAGATCCAAAGAGGACTAAGGATAAGGGGTAAGCCATTTAGGACCGAGTTGAGGAGAAACTTCTTCACCCAGAGAGTGGTGAACCTGTGGAATTCTCTACTACAGAAAGTTGTTGAGGCCAATTCACTAAATATTTTCAAAAAGGAGTTAGATGTAGTCCTTACTACTAGGGGGATCAAGGGGTATGGCGAGAAAGCAGGAATGGGGTACTGAAGTTGCATGTTCAGCCATGAACTCATTGAATGGCGGTGCAGGCTAGAAGGGCCGAATGGCCTACTCCTGCACCTATTTTCTATGTTTCTATGTTTCTATGACTGGAAAATGATGGTCAAGGCCTTTGCTATTTCCTCTTTTACTTCGTTCAACAGCATGGGATGCATTTCATCCAGGCATGGGGACTTATCTACTTTCAAAGCTGCTAAACCCTTTAATACTTCCTCTCTCAGTATATTTATTTCATCCAGAATATCACACTCTTCCTCGATAGCAGTATCTGCATTGCCCCTTTCCTTTGTGATAACAGATGCAAAGTATTCGTTAAGAGCCCTCCCAACATCTTCCGCCTCCACACAAAGATTACCCTCATGGTCTCTAATAGGCCTACCCTTTCTTTAGTTACTCTCTTACTCTTAATATATTTTAAGAACATCTTAGGGTTTTCCTTAATTTTACTGGCTGATAGAGAATACAAGCAAGCTGCAAAGTTGGGAGAAAACACAGACAGCAGTTAGATTGCGTACGTGTGAAATGGCATGATGCATTAAGCCATCAATCACACTTGACATCTCAGGACTTTGGGCTGAGAGCCAACCAAGGGTTAACAACTCATACTGTTGAGTCAATTGAGCCAATAGTCTCAAAGGGGGTGAGTTAATTGTTGTAAGTTGATCCGGTATAATTTCAGCCATTTTCAGACATGTGCTCCAGTATAACAAAGAGCTGGAACTCTGCCAAGAAGCTGCTGCTGAAATAAAGTTACTTTAACCTACTACCGGATTTCGATCCTTATTGAAAATTAAGAGATCTAACAATTTTTGGCATCACGAACAGGATCGCTGAGGGAAGAAATGAATTTTGGACATCGGACCTACATCGGCAAACTGAGGTAAGGACTCCTCTTTATAAAAGTCCTTGGTCAATTGTCTAAAATCCCCCCCCCCCCACCACACGATTCCGAAAGCCTCCGGTTTGCGAACCCTCCGGTTGGTAGTTGATTCGAGGTCCCATATAGACGTCTAACTTTGGCGGTGTGTTAGTTAATTAATTACCGACCCAGTGACACGGCTGGAAAGCCTACGACTCGATACCCCAGTAAAGAAATCAGTACTATGGCAGCAGAGGATAAGAGCAAAGAATTGCCTACATCTGTTAAAGGCGGGCGATAGACGAAACCTCTGAGGTTTCAATAGACGAAATCCTCCAACAGTTGAAAGAATACATAGAGCAACAATTCGACTTATCTAAAACCTGTATCAAGATTGAACAAAAGTACGGTACCTCCAAAGGACAATGGTCCTTGGACGAGATCAAAAGGGTCTGGGAAAAACGACCATAAAGAACGAACCAGATGGTCCTTAGCTGTTATGGGACAGATCCAACAGTGGAATGAAATCATGACACGGTCCCAACATGATAGGGACCTGACCAGTACAAAGGACCAATTGCAAGCGGTTTGTGAACAACTAAGACAGAAAAAACTTGAATTTGAAAAGTTGGAAGCGAAAGTTAAAGATCTTAAAAGTGAAATTAAAGAATGGAAAAAATCATTAGGTCAAGAGACAGTAATAGGAAAAGGAAAATGTATCGGTCAATTCACAGGGTACCCATGTTTGGATAAATTAAAAGCACAAATCCGAAGACACAACCAAGGAATAGATACGGATTCTGAGTCCTCTGACGATACAGGGTCGGAGGATGAAGAATTAGGGGTGCGTTTTGCCCCATTTAAAAAAAAACGAGTTGCAGTCAAATCAGAAGAGACTGCAGCTGAGGACAGAAACAAAATAATTAGGAAAAGGGAGTATACAGAATACTTATTTCATGATCCGGCAGACCCAGAGAAAATTGATAAATGGTCCAAGGAGTTGCCCAATCCAAAGAAAGGGGGAGTGAAAACGTGGGAACAATTGGACTGTCTAAAAAATATATATCAACTTCATCCCTGGGACGGAGTGCAAATTTTGATCATAATGGCACCAAAAACACAAGGAAGAAAATTGCATCCCAAGGTAGAAAAAGCTTTGGGGCAGGACAAGCAAGAATTAAACGCAGGGTGGGATGCGATTAAACATTGGCTGCAAACTTTCAGTCCAGCTAAGACAGACTGAGGAAAAATTGCGGCCTGCCAACAGAAAGGAACAGAGGAGGTCCTGGAGTATGATGAGCGGTTTAGATGCACGTGGCTAGAACATTCGGGTATGAATCATACGGATGAGGAAATGGATGGACAAGAGTTTGGACCCCTGAAAGCAGCTTTTGTGGCAGGTCTAAAGCCAGAACTGTCCAAAATGCTTAAGGTAGTGTTACCGGACTGGTAAGGTAGAGGAACTACCTTTGCAGCGTTGGTGGATTGATGTAACCAATTAGACAGGGATATGGGAGCTAAAATCCGAGCCCTGCAGGCTATGGGATGGAAATCCCAGGATTCTGATAAACAGTCATTTGGAAAATTATCCGGAAAATTTCATTATTGTGGGAAAGAAGGCCATTGGGCCAAGACATGCAGGGCGAAACAGCAAGGTCGCGGCCAGGGAGGAGGACGTGGTCAGGGATACAACTCAGCCAACAAACCAGGCTTGTTACAAGATAACGACCTCATGGAAGCAATAAAGTGACTGACAATACAACAGTAGAAAGAGTTACTTGGGATAGCAAAAAACGATTAGAGCCTGCCCTGGCCCCTCTCCTCGCACTAATACAACAAAGGGGAGATGGGCTATATATAACTGTGAGGTTGGGCGATAAGGATGTGGACTGTCTTTTAGACACAGAGCAGAATTAGCATGCTTACCCCTGCAATATGGAGACTTTTTGCCGTTGGATGGTAGGGCAGGTACAGCCTATGGAGTTGGGGGCCATAAAATGGAAATTAAAAGGACAACACCGGTACTTGTAGGGCTGGGTCCACATGAACTAACCACGCCAGTCTGGATAGGCCCAGTAGATCAACCCCATTTGGGAATGGACGTCCTAATCCAAGTAGATTCATCGTTGCATTTCGAGGATGGTCGGGTGACATGGTCAATTAGAACTTTGAAGAAAGAAGAATTGAAGGAACACCCGATACGGTATAAAGATAAGAACGATTGTGGTCTACTCCAGATGGAGCCTGCATCATTTACTGGAACCAAGCCTCCATGCACTAAACAGTATCCCATCAGTCCAACTGCCATTGCGGGAATCTTACCGGTTATTCAGCAATTGGAGAAACAAGGGGTGCTTATTAAAACGCATAGCTCCTCCAATAGCCCCGTGTGGCTGGTACAGAAATCTAATGAGACTTTGCATTTGACCGTCGATTATAGGAAAGCTAACCAGTGTATTGATCAAAAAGCTCCTTTGGTCGCAGATCCCTCCACCATTTTTAATGCCCTCAAACCGGAACATAAATATTTCTCGGTTATAGATATGGCCAACGGATTTTGGTCGGTGCCTCTGGCACTGGAGGTTCGACAGTGGTTTGCTTTCACTGTCCAAGGACAACAGCATACTTGGACCCGGTTACCGCAGGGTTTCCACAACAGCCCTACGGTATTCCACATGGCTTTACAAAGCCATTTGCGAGAATTACCTCCCCTGTCATAAAACATAAGAACATAAGAATTAGGAACAGGAGTAGGCCATCTAGCCCCTCGAGCCTGCTCCGCCATTCAACAAGATCATGGCTGATCTGGCCGTGGACTCAGCTCCACTTACCCGCCCGTTCCCCGTAACCCTTAATTCCCTTATTGGTTAAAAATCTATCGATCTGTGACTTGAATACATTCAATGAGCTAGCCTCAACTGCTTCCTTGGGCAGAGAATTCCACAGATTCACAACCCTCTGGGAGAAGAAATTCCTTCGCAACTCGATTTTAAATTGGCTCACTTTATTTTGAGGCTGTGCCCCCTAGTTCTAGTCTCCCTGACCAGTGGAAACAACCTCTCTGCCTCTATCTTGTCTATCCCTTTCATTATTTTAAATGTTTCCATAAGATCACCCCTCATCCTTCTGAACTCCAACGAGTAAAGACCCAGTCTACTCAATCTATCATCATAAGATAACCCCGTCATCTCCGGAATCAGCCTAGTGAATCGTCTCTGAACCCCCTCCAAAGCTAGTTTATCCCTCCCCACCCCCCCACTCACAGACCCCAGCTATCTCCCCCACCACCCTCACAGACCCCAGCTCTCCCCCCTCCCCCTCCACAGACCCCAGCTCCCCCCTCCACCCTCACAGACCCCAGCTCTCCCCCCTCCCCCTCCCCCTCCACAGACCCCAGCTCCCCCCTCCACCCTCACAGACCCCAGCTCTCCCCCCTCCCCCTCCCCCTCCCCCTCCACAGACCCCCCGCTCGAGCTTCGATTCCAACCGTCTCTCCACAGTCATCCAATATGTAGACCATATCCTGCTAGCTTCAAACACAGAAGAACAGCATGAACAAGATTTACGAGCTCTGCTGGACCACCTTTGGCTGAAAGGACATAAAGCCAGCATCGACAAAGCACAAATATCCCAAGAAGAGGTTGAATACCTGGGACAAAAAATTTCACAAGGAAAGAGAGAACTTACCCAGGATAGAACAGCAGCCATTCGGGCTGCTAAAAAACTCACCACTATTCAGGAACTAAGGTCTTTTTTGGGATTGTGTAACTTTAACAGAAATTGGATTGACTCCTTCACACAGCTTGCTCAGCCACTGAATAATATCTTAAAGGGGAAACGTGCCTCTAAAGAAGCCATCACCCTCACTAAGGAACAGCAAGAGGCCTTCCTGAGTTTGAAAAATGCCTTGTGTTTGGCACCGGCTCTGGGAATTCCCGATATTGGTAAGCCATTTACCCTGTTTGCCCATGAGAAAGAAGGATACACGACAGCTATACTGACACAAGAACATGGGGATCGGCAAAGACCAATTGGCTATTATTCGGCAAAACTGGATGCGGTAGCCCGTGGATGGGGAAGTTGCCTAAGGGCCATGGAAGCTACATGTCGAGCGGTAATGATCACTGCGGGTCTAGTCCTCGACCAAAAACTGATTGTCAAGTGTCCCCACACCGTACACACCTTGCTGTCTATGAATAGATTGTCTCAGGTGATGGCAGCTAGATGGACCTGCTGGACAGCAGTTTTGGAAGCTCCTAATCTCCATATCGTCCGGGCCAGCCCGGTTAATCCCGCAACTATGCTCCCGATGTCAGAATCGAGGGAGCAAGAGGGGGGAGAATGTGAAGAGCATGACTGCGTGGAGATTTTAAAAGAAGCAGCCTTAGCAGCAGAGGAGCCTCTGCACAACCCAGATCTCATCCTGTTTACAGATGGTTCCTCCTTTGTTGACAATGGTACCAGAAAAGCAGGATGGGCAGTTACAACCTTATATGAGGTAGTGGCAAAAGGATGTTTACCCTCAGGAACGTCAGCACAACAGGTCGAGTTACGGGCCCTGTCAGAAGCATGTCGAATAGCAGAAGGACAGACAGCTAATGTCTACACAGATTCGCGTTATGCTTTTGAAGTCGCTCATGACTTTGGTCTGTTATGGCGGAAAACGGGATTCCTCACTGCTGCTGGTACACCTATCCGAAATAGAAAAGAAGTCTGAGACTTACTAGAGGCCATACAATTACCTCAGGAAGTGTCCATTCTGAAGTGTAAGGACCATACCAAGGAAAATACCACGGAAGCACAGGGAAATGCCCTAGCCGACCAGGCAGCTAAAGATGCCGCCTCACAGGGCGCTCCCCCAGAAGAACCAACACAGATGTGCAGATTGAAAACACTCAGGACTCTGACACGAGACCTTCAAACAATGCAAGGCGAGTGCTCCCGAGAGGAAAAATGGACATGGATTGAGGCAGGAATTAAGCTATGTGAAGATGGTGTCTGGAGACAAAGAGTTACCGACAAGCCAATCGCGCCACAAGCGCTTATGCCTTTTTTAGCCCAACAGATCCACTCGTGGGGACACTTGGCCTCACAACAGATGACGGCACGGTTCTAGAAAAGCTGGTGGGGTCGAGGATTTAAAAAACACACCCAGCTGGTAGCAGACCGCTATGTGGTCTGCCAGAAAAATAATTCTGGACCCATCATGGTAATGCCCCAACTGAGGCCCCCTGCCCCTGTCGGACCATTCCAGCATCTGCAGGTTGATTATATATCTCTCCCTCCATGCCAAGGATACACTAACATTCTTGTCATGGTCGACAGACTCTCTAGATGGGTAGAAGCTGTCCCAACTAAAAGAGCCACAGCCAATCATACTGCAAAGGTCTTGTGTAAGGATTACATTCCCCGATGGGGAGTCCCAAGTAGCATTGACTCAGATAAGGGAACCCACTTCACAGATGCTGTCTGCCAAGAAGTCTGTAGGTTATTGAACATTACGTGGGCTTTACACTGTCCTTATCACCCACAATTATCAGGACAAGTACAGCGAATGAATCGAACTCTGAAACAACAGCTTGCCAAATATCACCAAGAAGGAACACCATGGCCCCAGGCACTACCAATAGTGCTATGTAGCATTAGGGCAACCCAAAACAGAACTACAGGTCTAAGCCCATTTGAAATTATAACAGGAAGACCCATGTCACTGCCAGGAACTATGGATTTACGGAAAGCTGATGTTCACTTAATGAGTGACACTTTGTTATCATACTGTCAGAACCTAACCAATGCTATTAGTTCTGTTTCCTGACAGGTATCCGTAGCTTGGGGTAATCCACCCGAAGGAGGACATGACATCATCCCGGGAGTCTGGGTTTATGTGAAAAAGTTGCATAAAGAACCTTTGGGTGCCAAGTGGGAGGGACCTTATCAAGTGTTATTGACCACCCAGGTAGCTGTTAAAGTCCAAGGCCTGAATCCATGCCTCACACGTTAAACGAGCACCCGTAACTGAAGCTGAAATCTGATAAGGACAATTACTTCTTGTCAAAATGTATAAATTTACTGTACTACTGATTGTAGGTATTCTAGGCATTTGCCTACTTCTTACTAGCTGACCCTCTGCACCAAAGGGAAATAGTAGAGTACCCAGGGAATTACATGTAAATACCTTTTTACATATGTCATACATTTATGCCAAACAAGGTAACATTTTCAGTTGTTGGGCGTGTGCGCATATTCCTATTCACTCAAAGGGAGGGATTCCCTTGAGGCCAATCCCCTTGAATATCTCGGAAATGGCTGAGTGGATAATTAATCAAAACAAAACAGGCAATGTGTTTCAGGATATGGAAGACTGGACACCTAAATGGAAGTCAGCAGGTTACAATCTGACTACCTTTGAAGGGGGGTACCAACCGTGCTACAATAATTCCAAATGGCCCCCATTTTTTGTTATCACTAATACAACGGCGGTAGGAAGACCGGGGGAATCTGTCTGTCTGATTAGAAACATGATGATAGGTCAAAGTATGGGGTATACTAATTGCTCCTGGAATTATAATATAATCAAACCATGGAACCGCCCAAACTGGGCCGATGTGGGAGTTCTTAACGTAACAGGGATTCTGAATAAAACAGATGGAAAGGCCTGGACAGGCCCCGGATTGTTGATGACAAATAAACAGCTAACATTCATTGCCTATAATGGCACCTATTGGGTGTGTGACCACAAGGCCTACCCTTGGCTGCCCCAGAATTGGACGGGATCCTGCTATTTAGCCTATATTGTGCCATATATGTATCATATAAAGTCACTGTCGGAACATCTACGCCATCCTAAGAGAGCTATCACAGAAACAGAGAGGTTCTTTGCCATTCTGATCCCCAGGTATGGGACCGCCAAACTGGCGAGGGAATCCATTAACATGGCATCAGTTGTGAAACAGGTAGCCAATGATACCTCAGCGGCCCTAGTTAAAATCAATGCAGAAATGGTAGAATCTGCACAGTAGCCCTACAGAATAGAATGGCCCTTGACTACATCCTGGCTGAAAAGGGAGGTACTTGCATCCTACTCGGAACTGAGTGTTGCACATATATCTCAGATAGCTCCGAAGAAATTATCCACTTAGCGGAGCATATCCACAAGGAGATAGGAAAACTTAAGCAACCCCCATCATTCACTTTGTGGAGCAGGGCCATTGAATGGCTAGCTTCAATAGAAACTTCATTGGTGGAAGGTTTAATTCTATTTGTTGTAATTATTTTTACTTTTATATTGTTTGTTTATGTTGATTAAATGCTGTTGCGACCAGGCGGCTGTAGCTGCTGTCCCGCAGGTGAGACACCTTGCAGGTACCAACAGACCATCTGTACATGGCACAGGGGTATGTTATGTTTAAGGGAAGGTTGTTTACTGGTTGAATTAAGATATTGATTTGGATTAAATTGGAATGAGGTTAATTAACCTCCTAAAACCAGACTTTCATTGTGGTCACGATAGAATTCGGGTTGGTGTAAATTTGTGTGGAAGCTACTAGTCCAGGCATGTGGCAAAACACATCAACAAATTCTTAGAAGGAAACTCTATTAGCATGTATGAAATTATTTTGTAGAATGCTTAACAGTGATACCTGATGTTTTATGATTCAGTTTTTGAAAGAATCAAAGGGGGGATTGATAGAGAATACAAGCAAGCTGCAAAGTTGGGAGAAAACACAGACAGCAGTTAGATTGTGTACGTGTGAAATGGCATGATGCATTAAGCCATCAATCACACTTGACATCTCAGGACTTTGGGCTGAGAGCCAACCATGGGTTAACAACTGATAATGTTGAGTCAATTGAGCCAATAGTATCAAAGGGGGCAAGTTCATTGTTGTAAGTTGATCTGGTATAAATTCAGCCATTTTCAGACATGTGCTCCAGTATAACAAAAAGCTGGAACTCTGCCAAGAAGCTGCTGCTGAAATAAAGTTATTTTAACCTACTACCGAATTTTGGATCTCATTGAAAATTAAGAGATCTAACACTGGCCAAGAATTTCTCGTGCTGTCTCTTAGCATTCCTACTATCCTTTTTAATTTTGCCTCTTAACTTTCTATATTCCTCTAAAGATTCTATAGTATTTAGCCGTTGATATATGACATAAGCGTCCCTTTTTTTCTTAATCCTCCCCTGTAAGTCCCCAGACATCCATGGGGCTCTAGAATTATTTTTCCCAGCCTTTTTCTTTAAGGGCACATGTTTGGCCTGAGCCTTCTGGATCTCCTCCTTAAATGCCTCCCAATGTTTCGACACTGATTTACCCACAGTGTTTCCAGTCCACCATGGCCAAATCACTCCTTAACTTAGCAAAATTAGCTTTTCCCCTATGCCCACGCAGCAAAATTTCATCTTCACTGACTTTGGCGTCGGCCAAGGCTCCCGCTGCAGGCAGATGATGGCCTAATTTAAATCCATAATTAGCTGCCCGATTACATCATTGGCACCACAACGTGCTTATAACATAGCATTGGTTAGAAGGTCCGCGTGGCGTCAAATCCACCAGAGAAGTGAGAAGTGCCCTCCAGATCCCGGGAAGAGTCTTTAGGTCTCCCCAGCCTCAGCCCTCCCTACATTGGCATGTTTTTGGAAATCTCCAAGCATTCCCCCTATGCTGGGAACCATTTATTTGAATCCCTGTGGCAATGGCCAGCTCCTGCCCCAATTCCCACTCTCGCTTGCCGACTTGACGCAATTCACAATGGCTTTGAGCGGGAGACCAATTTGAAATATTAAAATAAGACACAGCAGTTAAAATCATCTGGGACTCACTTCTTTCTGATGTTCTGGGTGTGCCACTCCCTTCAGGCCTCCCACACATCAATCCCGCCCTCCTAGGGATCTGTTCAGTTAAGGGGCTGTCTGTATCGCGATGTTACTTCATTGGTGTTTTGGCTGTTTGTGTATTTTAAACTGGTGTTCCAGTGCAGGAAGAATCTGATTACTTTCTGTCTATTTGAGGGAAATATACATCTGATAATCGGTGCTCTCGTGCCCCATACTAATTTAGGGAAACAAAAAATGTTTGTGATAGTGCAGTCAAAATAAATACAAGTACAATCATTAAAATTAAGTGGTTGTGTAAAATAAACTTTGCAAAGATCTTAAATGTGTTTGTTCTGTTGAAAAAGTATTTAGCCAAGCGACTCTTTAATTTCCACTTGAATACTCCCCACATGCATTGGCATCTGATTGCTGGCAACAGACTATATTGCAGCATGCTTGGTATGAAAATAATTTCAAATTATGGAATTCCTTGAACCATGAAGTTATCATATTGTCATAGTAATAATCATTGAAAGCTGTGCAGCTTAGTGAATAGAGGCTATCTCAAGGTAAGCTGTGTTGTATGGTAAGTGAACTGACACAATAACTCGCATTACAAGGTGGCAAGTGAAAATATTCATCTTACCATACCACTGAGCATGACATTTCTTACGTTTAGTATTAGTAAAATGTTCTTAACTGAAGAAAAATGCCTGGGAAAATATTTGAAACTGCTTTGGGACTTTGCTTTGTCACTGTTATATATGTGGACTTGTACTTACTCTGTACAGTCACCAGAGGACTCATCCCCTGGAGTCCCAAGAGATCCCATAATCCCTTGGGAGCACATGTATTTAAGGAGGCTTCACAGGTTGGAGAGGCACTCTGGAGACCTGCAATAAAAGACTAAGGTCACACTTTACTTTGAGCTCACAGGGTTCAGTCTGACTATTACTCCATACACTACAACTGGCGATGAGATACAGATAGCAAACCCAAAGATGCAGAGAACAGTGGGCATCCTGGAGAAATTTTCAGAGGGAGATGATGGGGAAGCTTTTGTGGAGCAACTTGGCCAATACTTCATGGCCAATGAGTTAGATTGGGAAGAGAGCGCTGCCAAAAGAAAAGCAATCCTCCTCACCGTCTGTGGGGCACCAACGTATGGCCTCATGAAGAATCTGCTCACTCAAGCGAAACCCACGGAGAAATCGTACGATGATTTGTGCACACTGGTCCGAGAGCATTTGAACCCGAAGGAAAGCGTTCTGATGGCGAGGTACCGGTTCTACACCTACAAAAGTTCTGAAGGCCAGGAAGTGGCGAGTTATGTCGCTGAGCTAAGACGCCTTGCAGGACATTACGGATTTGAAGGACATTTGGAGCACATGCTCAAAGACTTTTTTGTACTTGGCATTGGCCACGAGACCATACTTTGCAAACTTTTGACTGTAGAGACCCCGACCTTGAGTAAGGCCATAACAATAGCCCAGGTGTTCATTGCCTCCACTGACAATACTAAGCAAATCTCTCAGCACACAAGTGCTGCTACAAGTACTGTGAACAAAGTGATGTTGTTTTCGAATCGTAATGTACAGGGCAGGTCACACATACCTGCAGCTGCACATCCGCAGATGACTCAGAGTCCACCATTAAGGGTGATGAATGCAAGGCCATTAACATCTTGTTGGCGCTGTGGGGGTGATCATCATTTCCATTCATGCCGATTCAAAGGGTACATTTGCAAGGGCTGTGGAACAATGGGACACCTCCAACGAGTGTGCAGGTGAGCTGCTA
Organism: Pristiophorus japonicus; assembly: GCF_044704955.1. Classification (NCBI taxonomy): domain Eukaryota; kingdom Metazoa; phylum Chordata; class Chondrichthyes; family Pristiophoridae; genus Pristiophorus; species Pristiophorus japonicus. The sequence continues at coordinate 114,843,479 of NC_091977.1, read as the reverse complement.
AGCCTGTTAAACCTGCAAACCACCATGTTGTAGAGGAGGACAGATCCAACCAGGATCACGATGATCTAGAGCCTCAGATAGAGGAGGCAGAGGTACATTCACCATGAATTGTCCCCCGATAATGCTGAATGTTGAACGAAATGGGCTCCCGTTGTCACTGAAGCTGGACAGGGGCATGAGCCTGTCCATCATGGGCAAAAAGACTTTCAAAAGGTTGTGGTGCAACAAGGCCTCAAGGCCAGTCTTAACTCCAGTTCGCACGAAACTAAGAACTTACACGAAAGAACTGATTCCTGTAATCGGCAGTGCTACCGCAAAGGTCTCCTATGATAGATTGGTGCAGAAGCTACCACTCTGGGTGGTACCGAGAGATGGTCCCACACTGCTTGGCAGGAGCTGCTGGGAAAGATACACTGGAATCGGGACGACGTCCGAGCACTATCGCCCGCTGACGACACTTCGTGTGCCCAGGTCTTAAACAAATTTCCTTCGCTGTTCGAACCAGGCATCGGGAAATTCCAAGGAGCAAAAGTGCAGATCCACCTAATTCCTGGGGCCCATCCATCACAAGGCGAGAGCCGTACCGTACATGATGAGAGAAAGAGTAGAGATCGAGCTAGACCGGCAGCAAAGAGAGGGCATCATTTCACCGATGGAGTTCAGCGAGTGGGTCAGTCCTATTGTTCCAGTCCTCAAGGGAGATGGCACCGTCAGAATCTGTGGCGATTACAAAGTAACTATCAATCGTTTCTCCCTGCAGGACCAATACCCACTACCAAAGGCCGACAACCTTTTTGCTACGCTGGTGGGAGGAAAGACATTCACGAAGCTGGATCTGACTTCAGCCTACATGAAGCAGGAACTGGAGGAATCATCGAAGGCCCTCACCTGCATCAACACGCACAAAGGTCTTTTTATTTATAACAGATGCCTGTTTGGAATCGGATCAGCGGCGGCAATATTCCAGAGAAACATGGAAAGTTTACTGAAGTCGGTCCCGCACACAATGGTCTTCCAGGACGACATCTTGGTCACAGGTCGGAACACAGTTGAGCACCTGCAGAACCTGGAGGAGGTTCTTAGTCGACTCAACCGCGTGGGGCTCAGGTTAAAAAGCTTGAAGTGCGCTTTCCTGGTGCCTGAAGTGGAGTTCTTGGGAAGGAGGATTGTGACAGACGGCATCAGGCCCACTAACGCGAAGATGGAGGCAATCGAGAACGCACCGACGCCACAGAACATGACGGAGCTGCGGTTGTTTCTGGGACTCTTGAACAACTTTGGGAACTTCTTACCGGGTCTCAGCATCCTGCTAGAACCACTACATGTCTTACTACGAAAAGGGGATGAATGGGTTTGGGGCAAAAGCCAAGAAAATGCCTTTGTAAAAGCAAGAAAATTGTTATGCTCAAACAAATTGCTTGTGTTGTATGATCCATGTAAGCGTTTGGTACTAGTGTGTGATGCGTCGTCATATGGCGTCGGGTGTGTATTGCAACAAGCTAATGATTTTGGGAAACTGCAACCGGTTGCTTATGCATCCAGGAGTCTGTCTAAGGCTGAGAGAGCCTACAGCATGATTGAAAAAAAAGCGTTAGCGTGTGTCTGTGGGGTAAAGAAAATGCATCAATACCTGTTTGAGCTAAAATTCGAATTGGAAACTGACCATAAGCCACTTATATCCTTGTTTTCCGAGAGTAAAGGAATAAATACCAACGCATCGGCCCGCATCCAGAGATGGGCGCTCACGTTGTCCACATGCAACGACGCCATCCGCCACAGGCCAGGCACAGAAAACTGTGCCGATGCTCTCAGTAGGCTGCCATTGCCCACCATGGGGGTGGAAATGGCGCAGCCCGCAGATCTAGCCATGATTATGAAAGCATTTGAGAGTGAGCAGTCACCTGTCACTGCCCGCAGATCAAAACCTGGACAAGCCAGGGCCCCTTATTATCTCTAGTCAAAAGCTGTATGCTTCATGGGAGCTGGTCCAGTGTCCCAGTGGAAATGCAGGAAGCGATAAAGCCGTTCCAGTGGAGCAAAGGTGAAATGTCTATACAGGCAGACTGCCTTCTGTGGGGCAATTGAGTAGTGGTCCCCAAAAAGGGCAGAGACACCTTCATCAATGACCTCCACAGTACCCTTCCAGGCATCGTAATGATGAAAGCGATAGCCAGATCCCACATGTGGTGTCCCGGCATCGATGTGGACTTAGAGTCCTGCGTTCACAGATGTAATACGTGCTCGCAGTTAAGCAATGTACCCAGGGAGGCGCTGCTAAGTTTATGGTCTTGGCCCTCCAAACCGTGGTCTAGGGTACATGTCGACTATGTAGGCCTGTTCTTGGGTAAAGTGTTCATTGTGGTTGTAGACGCGTACTCCAAGTGGATTGAATGTGAGATAATGTCGGCTAGCACGTCCGCTGCCACTACTGAAAGCCTGCGGGCCATGTTTGCCACTCACGGCTTACCCGATGTCCTGGTGAGCGACAACGGGTCATGTTTTACCAGTGCTGATTTCAAAGAATTCATGACTCGTAACGGGATCAAACATGTCACATCTGCCCTGTTTAAACCAGCGTCCAATGGTCAGGCAGAGAGAGCAGTGCAAACCATCAAGCAAGGCTTGAAGAGGGTAACTGAAGGCTCACTGCAGACTAGCCTATCCCGAGTTCTGCTTAGCTACTGCACGAGACCCCACTCACTCACTGGGGTCCCACCTGCTGAACTGCTCATGAAAAGAGCACTTAAGACAAGCCTCTCGTTAGTTCACCCTGATCTGCATGAACAGGTAGGGAGCAGGCAGCTTGAACAAAGTGCATACCATGATAGTGCAAATGTGTCATGCAAGATTGAAATCAATGATTCTGTATTTGTATTAAATTATGGACAAGGTCCCAAGTGGCTTCCCGGCACTTTCATGGCCAAAGGGGGGAGCAGTGTGTTTCGGGTCAAACTTTCAACTGGACTCATTCACCGGAAACACTTGGACCAAATTAAACTCAGATTCACGGATTATCCTGAGCAACCCACCTTGGACTCTACCTTTTTTGATCCCCCACATACACACCAGTGGCAACCAGCACCACAGTTGACCACGAAGCAGAACCCATCATCCACAGCAGCCCGGCAGGGCCCAACACACCAGGCAGCCCAGCAAGGCCAGCTGCACAGCAGCCCAAGAAATGATTCAACAACACCAGCTTTTACACCGAGACAATCAACCAGGGCAAGAAGGGCCCCAGATCGTCTCACATTGTAAATAGTTACACTATTGACTTTGGGGGGGGAGTGTTATATATGTGGATTTGTATTTACTCTGTACAGCCAATAGAGGACTTTCCCCTGGAGTCCCAACGGATCCCATAATCCCTTGGGAGCACAGGTATTTAAGGAGATTTCACAGGTTGGAGAGACACTCTGGAGACCTGCAATAAACGACTAAGGTCACACTTTACTTTGAACTCACAGTGTTCAGTCTGACTTTTTCTCCATACACTACAGTCACTATGATTGTTATTTCTACTGTTAATAATCCACTTTACTAAGAGCCATTGTGTGGAGTGCTGGCAATCTCCATCAGAAAGCTGCCCAATAGTACATTATCAAACTCGAACATGGACAGCCTTAAATTGAATTTAAATTGGACAACCTTCTATGGCCACTGTTTGCTATTTCTCCATCCACAATGTTTTGTGTTTTGGGATGTTGAGCATTCTATCTTGAGGCAGAGAAACTGAGAATGGATTCATGTTCTACCCTCCATAGCATTTCACCTATCATCCATTTCAAAGTGGTATTCACAACAGGCCTAAAAACATCCAAGAATTACACAAGCTCCTGACTGAGGAGGATAGCACTAAGGGGGGAGTTGAAAGAGTTAAAAAGGGGCTAACATTTTATCATCTCCAATTTCTTTATTACAATACACACTTTGCATCCATTACCCAATAGAAAACTGCTTCCATGCTAATTAGCATCTTTCACCAAAGTCTAGAGGCAAAAAAAATGTTTCTTGGAATCAACAGATGGAGCTTTGATTGAACCAATGGAGCCTGCCTAGGAATAGCTTCCATGCTAATCCAGGAAGACCCCATATCTTGAAGTCTTTCCCAGCAGACTAAGGGTAGCAAAAGGGCTACCACAAACAAGCAGAAGAGTCTCTGGTTGAAACATTGATGGTGTCTACTCCAGTTATCTCTGGTGACAATAGCTGTGACTTACTTAAGTCAAAGGTGATCGGTCACAGTTAGCTCAACTCCATACATGCTGCACGTGCCGTAAGATGTTGGGATTTTGATAAAATTTTCCTGATTAGGAGTACCTTGATGGCAAACATTCTAGGTTGCATTTGGAGCACCTTGCATAGCAGTTGTCAGTGAGGCATAAGGTAATTTTTCTACCTGTCTTGGGAAGAGGGAAGAGCTTCCACACACATAGGTCATAAATCTTCTTAGAACACCCAGGATTCAGGGACGGATTAAGGGGGGGGGAGGGGGCCAGTCGCCCGGGACCCAAGCCTAGAGTGGGGCCCATACAGGGTTGGATTCAGGGTAAGGGTAAACAGTATTGAATTAAATGACGTAGCAAGAGCAGAGCAAAGCCGCAAGGGCTCAGGTGCATGTTATTCTCGACTTGATGTAAACAGATTCTAGATGCCTTTTTCTAGAGATGCATTCTACACACAAAATGGGGGCGAAAAAAAAGGAAAAGAGCACCAGCTATGCGAGGAGCAAAAGAAATGAGAATTAACTAAACTGCTTAAACTAGATAATATTTTCCAACTAAAAACTCAAGATCATGAAGAAGAAGGCCAAGACGACGCTGTGCAGTCAACTTCAACAACAAAACCACTAGTGGCACGGACCCGGAGTTGGTCGAGTTGTAGCTTCAAGTCCAACAAGTTGAAGAAGATAAAAACCAACTGCCGCATATTGAGCTGAAAGAGGCGCAACTTACGAGTGCCTTTGGGCTGTGGGGAGACAATATCTCAGAAGACATGCAAAGCCATTGGAATGCAAAAGGTAGGGTGGACTGCCAAAACTGTGATAAAGACGTTCAAAACTCTGGCGTGATTCATGCCAAGGAAGGATGTCGCCAATACTGCTCAAAGTCCTTCTTCACACGCGTGCACACACTGACAGGAGAACGTGTGGAGCGAAAGTGGCTCTGTTATTCACCTTCAAACGGTAGAGTATAGTGCTTTGCTTGCAAGGTCACAGCACAAACAAGTAACCACTTTACTCATCTCACGAAAACAGCCATCAGCAGAGAGAAGCCATGGTCGTAATGTGCACTGGACACGTAGGCACTGATGGTGTGAATGGTCATATTGTCTTCCAGTTTGAAAATGAATGGCAGCACTGGTGCAAAGTGCTAGAGCGGGCTGTCTGTGTGATAACGTTTCTTCGTGAACGAGGTCTTTCATTGCGAGGCAGAGACGAAATCATTCGGTCTCCAAATAATTGTAATTATCTGGGTATGTTGGAGGTTCTCGCAAACTACGATGCATTTCTTGTTGACCACTTCAAGCGGTTCGCCAACAAAGGCAAGGGGCATACTTCATACTTGTCTTCCAATACTTGTGAAGAACTGATTAGTCTGATGGGTGGCAAAGTACTTAAGACGATTATCCAGGATTTGAAATCAGCGAAGTTCTCGTCAATATTTGTTGATTCAATACCAGATGTCACGCACTCAGATCAGCTGGCATTTGTCATCCACTATGTTCTACCGACTGGTCCTGAGGAAAGGTTCCTAAAGTTCTTGCCGATAATCGGTCATACTGGACAAGAAATAGCAGAAATAATACTGGTCTTTGGGGATGAGAATGGGATCAACATACAAAATTGTCACGGAAAATCTTACAATAATGCTTCAAATATGAGCTGGAATTACATTGGTGCCCAAACTATCATCAAAGAGCAATGCCAATATGCAACATTTATACCATGCGCAATGCACTCACTCAGCTTTGTGGGGAAAAACAGTGCCGAATCCAGCCCAGTGATTGTCAGATTTTTTGACATTGTACAGAAGTTGTACACTTTTCTCTTTGCATCGTGAGTGACTGTATTATGAAAAACTATAGCCTTTAGGGCTGTCTATCGTCAAATTGCTTTCTGCTACTTAATGGTCAGCAAGGTATGAAACAGTGTCAGCCCTGCTCAAAGGTTACACTCCCATATGCAAAGTTTTGCAATCCCTGGCAACTGACGTGGAACAGAAAATTGAATGCCAAAATGAAGCTCAGTTGATCCTTGATAAACTGGGCGAACTGGATTCAGCTATTTTCATTGTTATTTGGAATACAGTCTTGAAGTGCTTTCACCTGACCAATCTCTCACTTCAAGAGACCGGTTTGAATCTGAATGTGATGGTGTCCTTACTCGAGTCCCTTGTCGATTTTGTCAACAACCAGCGGACAGAGTTTGAGGACTTTGAAGACCTAGGGATTAAACTGTGTGGCCACAATGAGTACAATTCAGCTCAGAGGTGCGTCCGGATATGCAACTGCTGCTATGACGATGGAGATGCTGAAACCATGCGCAGTGCACTCACTCAGCTTTGTGGGGAAAAACAGTGCCGAATCCAGCCCAGTGATTGTCAGATTTTTTGACATTGTACAAAAGTTGTACACTTTTCTCTCTGCATCGATGTATCGTGAGTGACTGTATTATGAAAAACTATAGCCTTTAGGGCTGTCTGTCGTCAAATTGTTTTCTGCTACTTAATGGTCAGCAAGGTATGAAACAGTGTCAGCCCTGCTCAAAGGTTACACTCCCATATGCTGTCACCCAAGGAGAAATTCAAAACTGAAGTGTTTCTTGTCATCATTGATCAACGAATCAGTACCTTGAAACACCACCTTGAAGCATACAAGGAAATCAACTGTAAGTTTGGATTCCTGTCCAAGCTAGCTGCACTCTCGACTCATGAATGTGATCATTGGACATAGATCATTGGAGTTAGATATGGCCCTTACGGCGAAAGGGATCAAGGGGTATGGAGAGAAAGCAGGAAAGGGGTACTGAGGTAAATGATCAACCATGATCTTACTGAATGGTGGTGCAGGCTCGAAGGGCCGAATGGCCTACTCCTGCACCTATTTTCTATGTTTCTATGTTTCTATGAGATCAAGCAAGCTGCAACAAATCTTTCCCGCTCCTAACCCAAAAAGTTGAAACCTATGATTGAAAGTGAACTCATCCCATTTTCTAGCTTGGTGGTATCCTCAACAGAGCTTTAAACTTCAATATGTATCAAACAAACTAAGTCAGCAGAGCTGAGAATGTACCAATTCCTCCATACACACGCCCTCATCCAAACTGTTTCTATCATTGAAATAGCTCTTCGGATATATCTGTCGATGATGATATCAAATTGCAGTGGTGAGCGGGGTCCTTCTCGAAACTAAAACGCATCAAGGTAGAGGTCAGGAACTGAATGGGAAAAGATCGACTTAATACTCTTTCAATCCTGAGCATCGAGAGCGAAGTACTGAGAAGACTTGACTTCTCAAAAATCATTGACAAGTCTAGCTGACAAAAACCGAGGAAAAGACTTGTAGTTATACTTGTAGTTGCCTCTGTGGAGAAAATGGAATGCAAATGACAAATGATAGTCTTCGAAAAAAATTGCACTGTCTTGTTCTAAATTGTTGTCATTGTCAATTTAGTTTCAAAATGTATGGATTTTCTTTTATTATAGCATTGTTGTTTATACTGTATATACAGAGTTTCATCAAGGTAATGGTTTGATTGTTTGGAAACATAATAAAATACTAAATGAGAGTCGTCATAGTATCAATGAGAACATAAGCTGAGATGTACACCTGACCTGACCTTGACCTGATGCATACTCAGTATAGTGACTTAGCTCACTAATGTCATTTAGTGCAGGATGTGAATGTGAATGGGAGGAGGGTCCCATGGCTGGGGTACTGCCCAGGGTTTGAAGCACCCTTAATCAGTCCCTGCCAGGATTATATCACTGACATCTCTCAAAGACACTGGGAGCAATTTTAACAGGCAGGAATGTGTGGGTTGAGTTTACTTAAAATCAGAGAAAATTGAAACATGAACACAACTCGGCTCCAATGTGCTGACTTCCAGATTTACCTGAGATGCGTTTGGCTGCATGTGAGAGTCGGTGTGATCATTAGCACAGACGGATGGACAACGAAGACATAAGAACATAAGAAATAGGACATAATTTAACCTCATAATTACATGCAAATGAGGGGCTTTTGCAATGAATGTAATTTTTCTTTGGATTTAACGCCTCCAGCATGTGTGAGAAGATGGAATATGAAGATGGGGCACCCATCGCCAGTTCAGCCACATACCTGGGCTGTCCCCATACCGAGAAGATTCAGTTAATTATGATGACTGAAACAAATACCAAATGAAAGCCACCACCAGCACCAGCACCAGCACCACCCAGCCCCCACCCGCACTAAACTGCCCTTCAACCGTGCATACGCATTGCACATCTGCCCAATGGGTCCCGCCATGTATTGACATTCACCATGAAACAAGTGAAAGGGCAAGTCGGCACCTGGGACTCAGTAATTGGCAAGACGTTGGAGTGGTGGTAATCAATACATTTTATGTGGCATGGAAACTAACATATAATTTTGTCTAACACCCATGTGCACACCTTTGGTGAATTACAATAGTTTTCACTTACACTTCCTACCGTTTCTATGTGGTGCAACCTGTGTGGCTTCAGCAGAGGTAGAGGCCGGCTGCTCAGATCTCTGCTCTGACTGATGAGATGCTCCTGGCTGACAACCTCTAGATTTTAGAGCCCATGAGGGCCCCACCAATGACTGCTCCATTTGCAGGGGCAGACCCGGCCATCGGGGGATGAGACAACATGTTGGGTTCTGACTGAGGGGGAGGCAACAGATGAGAAGTGGGAGCACATTGAGTGGAGTTACCACTTCCATGTTCCCTTTCACTATCATCCCTCTCCTGGGCCAACGCCACATCTCACCAAGTGCGCTGCTGCAGACCAGCTTGGTGAAGATCAGTTACACTTTGTAAGGCCACGGATGAGATATCAGTCATCCTGTCTAAGGCGGCAGATATGTTGGCATCCAAAGTCTGCATGGCTGTGGTAATGGCCTGCATGGACTCATTTGAGAGCCATGCTTGAAACTCCATGGAGGTGACTACACTCTCCATTGCAGACATTCTCACAATTACCTGCCTCACCAGTGTTTGAGTTGGACTCTGCCATCCTCTCCGCTATTGTGAAGAGTGTGCATGGCATGTCTGTCAGTACCTGACTAATTTGCTGATGCACCTCTAGCACTCTCCTTCTCAATGATGGCCCCCGGGGTTCAGCATCTGTGTCCAGCTGAGCAGGACTTGGAGAGGATTGTACCCCTGACATAGGCTCTCCACAGTTGTCCCTGTCACCAGTATCTGCTTGTGCTCATTTGTGAATTGTGAATCACCAGCTGGAAATCCAACTAACTGTCTAACTTGACCCACTGAATTGCGAATATTTTCTCTGGTGAATGGCTGTACATCCAGTGACTGTGCACCTTCAGAAGGAATGAGGTCCTCTGAGGAATTGTCCTCCTGCATCTCCAGCAACGCTTGCTGTATGCATTAATGCCCTGAAAGACAAAATAAAGGGATATGAGTTAGTCGTGGCAAAGTAACAATCTTGACAATCATCATACAGGTCTTTAAATTAATAAACAGGGGGGCGGGGAGGAAATTCAGGCAAGAGTAAATTTAAAAGCAGCAAGAGAAATGTCAAAGCTCTAGAGCAGAGCTTTGGTTGTGGTAAAAATAAGCAAAGTGGGTCAGGAAGGGACAGAGAGAGTAACAAAGGTAATAAGGCATCAGTGACTAAGGTGACATCAGGGAAAAATACAAAAAAGCCAAAGCTAAAGGCACTATATCTGAATGCGTGAAACATTCACAACAAAATAGATGAATTAATAGTGCAGATAGAAATTAATAGGTTTGATCTAATAGCCATTACAGAGACATGGTTGCAAAGTGACCAAGGTTGGGGACTAAATTTTCCAGGATACTTAACTTTTAGAAGAGATAGGCAAAATGGAAAAGGAGGAGGAGTAGCCCTGATAATAAAGGATGGGATAAAGACAGTTGAGAGAAAGGATCTTAGCTCCGAAAATCAAGAAGTAGAATCGGTTTGGGTAGAGGTAAGATACAGCAAGGGGCAGAAAATATTGTTAGATGTTGTTTATAGGCCCCCAAACTGTAGTGGTAATGGAGGGCACAGTATAAATCAGGAAATTAGAGGTGCGTGTAACAAGGGCAATGCCGTAATCATGGAGGATTTTAATCTACATATAGACTGGGCAAACTAAATTTGCAGTCATAGTGTGGAGGACAAATTCATGGAATGTATACATGATGGTTTTCTAGATCAGTATATTGAGGAACCAACTAGGGAACAGGCTATTTTAGATTTAGACTTTTGCAATGAGAAAGGGTTAATTAATAACATTGTAGTAAAAGGCCTTTAGGGAAGAATTATTATAGTATGATAGAATTTTATATTAAGTTTGAAAGTGATTTAGTTCAATCCGAAACTAGGGTTTTACATCTAAACAAAGCAAGCTACGTAGGTAAAAGGAGCCAGTTAGCTCAGGTAGATTGAGAAACTACATTAAAAAGTATGACGGTAGACAAACAATGGTTAGCATTTAAATAAAGAAAGAAAGACTTGGATTTATATTACACCATTCACGACCATTGGACATCTCAAAGCGTTTTTACAGCCAATGAAGTAATTTTGGAATGTTGTCATTGTTGCAATGTAGGAAACGTGGCAGCCAATTTGCACACAAGCAAGCTCCCACAAACAGCAAGGTGATAATGACCAGCCAATCTGTTTTTTTTGTTACATTGATTGAGGGATAAATATTAGCCAGGACTCCCTGCTTTTCTTCGAAATAGTGCCATGAAATCGTTTACATCCACTTGAGAGAGCAGACAGGGCCTCGGTTTAACGTTAATTAATCAATACATAATCTCATTAATTAATACATAACTAGCAGAGACCCGCAAAACATTTACAGTCAAATTAGTAGCTTTATTGCAACAGTACTTGTTTAGAGTGTTATCATCATTTTCGTCTATAGAATCAACGCACATGTCCTCCCTCCCTCTCTCCCTCCCTCTCTCCCTCCCCCTCCCTCCTACATTGTACTTCCCCCTCTCTCCTTCCCTCCCTCTCCCTCCATCTCTTTCTCTCACTCTCCCTCCTACCTTCCCTCTCCCTTCCACCTTATCTCTCCCTCCCATCCTCTCCCTCCCACCCTCTCCCTCTCGCTCCCTCCCACCATCTCCCTCACTCCTTCTCCCTCCCACCCTCTTCCTCCCTCTCTTCCCCTCCCTCTCTCTCTCTCCCTCCCTCTCTCCCACTCCCTCCCTCTCTCTTTCTCCCCCTCCCTCTTTCTTTCTCTTTCATCCGCTGCTCCTGCCACACACTCCTCTCGGCTCCATAGCAATGCCCAGGGAGGCAACACCACCCATGCTCGCACCTGTTGGCATCCACTACCACCTCTTCAGTGGAGCAGACCCATCGCTCCCTGCCCTGATTGGTTGTGAGGCCAGGCGGGCCCTGATCACCCATTGGTCAGTGCAACTGTCACTCCCAGTGTTCCCAGTCCCCATGTCCGCCCCCACACCAGGACAGATAAAACATCTAGGACAGACAAACATTGACTATTATTATAGATTTACAACAATCATACATTCCTTTAAGGCACAAAAACCCCACAGGAAAAGTGGTCCAACCGTGGCTAACAAGAGAAGTTTAAGATAGTATTAGATCAAAGAAAGAGGCGTATAATGTTTCCAAAAGGACCAGTAAGCCTGAAGTTTTGGTGGATTTTAGAATTCAGCAAAGGAGGACCAAGAAGTTGAAAAAGAAAGGGAAAATAGAATATGAGAGTAAACTAGCGAGAGACATAAAAACAGGCTGGAAAAGCTTCTATAGGTATGTAAAAAGGAAAAATTAGCTGAGACAGGAGAAATTATAATGGGGAATAAGGAAATGGCAGAGAAATTAAACAAATAATTTGTGTCTGTCTTCACAGAAGACACAAAAAACCTCACTGAAATAGTGGAGAACCAAGGGTCTAGCGAGAATGAGGAACTGAAAGAAATTAGTAAATAAATAGTACTGGAGAAATTAATGGAATTGAAAGCTGATAAATCCCTTGGACCTGATGGCCTACATGCTAGGATTTTGAAAGAGGTGGCTATAGAGATAGTGGATGCATTGGTTGTCATCTTCCAAAATTCCATAGATTATAGAATGGTTCCCACAGATTGGAAGGTAACAAATGCAATCCCGCTATTTAAGAAAGGAGGGAGAGAGAACATGGGGACCAGTTAGCCTGACATCAGCAGTAGGGAAAATGCTAGAATCTATTATCAAGGATGTGGTAACAGGGTGTAGTAGGATAAGGAATTATCGACAGATTGTATGTAAGACTCGCTTATATATGATAGGAAAATAAACTTTAAATTTGAAGGAATACATAGAACAGTTGTGTGTTTAACTTTTAAAGAAAGGTGGAGCAGGCTGAGAAGGCCAAAAAAGTCAAACTTGTAGAAACAAACACATTCCGAGAGGCAGAGATAACACATTCAAAGAAGCCAAAAGGTTTGCCATGTTAAAGATGAAAGGATAGAGGCCACACAGCAGGCAGTCTGATAAGGGTTAACAAATGTTTCTGTGCTGTGACAGAACTAAATGCTGTGCTGTGATCGAAGTAAATTCCTGTCTTTCATGTTACCAAATGTTTCTGTGCTTTGTGAATTGAATGTTTTCTTTGACTGAACCACATGTGGTAACAAATTCCGTTATTTGTCTCTGTCTTACATCTGTGTTATTTGTGGCAGTTAAATTGTCATTTCAAATTGTAGAGACATCTGTGTTATTGTCACGGGTAGCATTCTCAATCACTGTCAATTCAAAAGATTCGTTATAGGCCGGCCCACTAAAATCTGTATAAAGACCAGTGAGAGCTTTGGATTTTTGAAGATTCTGTCTTGGGTGACTAAGAACAGACCTTCCTCTGCATATGCCAGAATAAATCGTTTCTAACCTATCTCTTTGAGTCTGTCATCCATCAAGAGTGTTGATCCATTATTCCAGTGGATCCGCTAGGGAGAAAGGGCGAATTCTCCTCAACACAGGGCACTTAGAAAATAATAATAGGTTTAGGCATGGGCAACATGCATTTATGAAAGGGAAATCATGTTTGCCAAATCCGTTAGAGGTTTTTGAGGTTGTAACTAACAGAATAGATAAGGGGGAACCAGTGGATGTGGTGTATTTGGATTTCAGAAGGCATTTGATAAGGTGCCACACAAGGGGTTATTAAACAAAATTAGGGCTCATGGGAATTGGCGGTAATATATTACCATAGATTGAGGATAAAAAACAGAGAGTAGGAATAACAGTGTAATTTTTGGGTTGTCAGGCTGTAATTAGTGGGTTACCACAAGGATCGGTGCTTGGGCCCCAGCTATTCACAATCTATATCAATGATTTGGATGAGGGGACCAAATGTAATATATCCAAGTTTGCTGATGATACAAAGCTAGGTGAGAATATAAGATGTACCTGCATGTAACAGGGTGGATAAAGGGGAACCAGTGGATGTAGTGTATTTGGACTTTCATAAGGCATTTGACAAGTTGCCACAAAAAAGTTTACTGCACAAGATAAAAGATCATGGGGTTGGGGGTAATATATTAGCATGGCTAGAGGGTTGGTTAACGAACAGAAAACAGAGAGTAGAGATAAATGGTTCATTCTCGGGTTGGCAATCAGTAACCAGTGGGGTACCGCAGGGATCAGTGCTGGGACCCCAACTATTTACAATCTATATTAACGACTTGGAGAAAGGGACCGAGTGTAACGTAGCCAAGTTTGCTGATGATACAAAGATGGGAGGAAAAGCAATGTGTGAGGAGGACACAAAAAATCTGCAAAAAGACATAGACAGGCTAAGTGAGTGGGCAAAAATTTGGCAGATGGAGTATAATGTTGGAAAGTGTGAGGTCATGCACTTTGGCAGAAAATAATCAAAGAGCAAGTTATTATTTAAATGGAGAAAGATTGTAAAGTGCTGCAGTACATGGGAACTGAGGGTACTTGTGCATGAAACACAAAAGGTTAGTATGCAGGTACAGCAAGTGATCAGGAAGGCCAATGGAATCTTGGCCTTTATTGCAAAGGGGATGGAGTATAAAAGCAGGGAAGTCTTGCTACAGTTACACACGGTATTGGTGAGGCCACACCTGGAATACTGCGTGCAGTTTTGGTTTCCATATTTACGAAAGGATATACTTGCTTTTGAGGCAGTTCGGAGAAGGTTCTCAAGATTGATTCCAGAGATAAGGGGGTTGACTTATGAGGAAAGGTTGAGTAGGTTGGGCCTCTACTCATTGGAATTCAGAAGAATGAGAGGTGATCTATTGAAACGTATTATGAGGGGGCTTGACAAGGTGGATGCAGAAAGGGTGTTTCCGCTGATAGGGGAGACTAGAACTAGAGGGCATAATCTTTGAATAAGGGGCCGCCCATTTAAAACAGAGATGAGGAGAAATTTCTTCTCTCAGAGGGTTGTGAATCTGTGGAATTCACTGCCTCAGAGAGCTATGGAAGCTGGAACATTGAATACATTTAAGACAGAAATAGACAGTTTCTTAAACGATAAGGAAATAAAGGGTCATGGGGAGCGGACAGAGAAGTGGAGCTGAGTCCATGATCAGATCAGCCATGATCGTATTAAATGGCGGAGCAGGCTCGAAGGGCCGTATGGCCTATTCTTGTTCCTATTTCTTATGTTCTTATGTATGTGAGGAAGATGCAAAGAGGCTTGAAGGTGATGAAGACAGGCTAAGTGAGTGGGCATGAACTTGGCAAATGGAATATAATGTGGAGAAATGTGAAGTTATCCACTTTGGTAGGAAAAATAGAAAAGCAGAGTATTTTTTAAATGGTGAGAGATTGGGAAGTGTTGGTGTTCAGAGGGACCTGAGTGTCCCCTTGTACACAAATCACTGAAAGTTTACATGCAGGTACCGCAAGCAATTAAGAAAGCCTTTATTGCAAGAAGATTTGAGTATAAGAGTAATGATAAGAACATAAGAACATAAGAAATAGGAGCCCCTCGAGCCTGCTCCATCATTCAATAAGATCATGGCTGATCTGATCATGGTCTCAGGTCCACATCCCTGCCCGCTCTCCATAACCCCTTATTCCCTTATCGATTAAGAAACTGTCTATCTCTGTCTTAAATTTATTCAATGTCCCAGCTTCCACAGCTCTTTGAGGCAGCGAATTCCACAGATTTACAACCCTCTGAGAGAAGAAATTTCTCCTCATCTCAGTTTTAAATGGGCGGCCTCTTATTCTAAAATTATGCCTCCTATTTCCAGTCTCCCCCATCAGTGGCAACATTCTCTCTGCATCCACCCTGTCAAGCCCCCTCGTAATTGTAGTATATGCAAGCACTCTAATAATGACTCCACGAGCTAAGGGTATTGAACGTGAATTGTATTGAACTTAGTCCGTTTGTTGCAGCTCCTTGAGTGAGGACACAATGAGGTGAGCTCACTTTTATACTTGGTTACCTGCAGTGTGCAGGTGATCCTTGGGTCTCCACCAGTAGCACCCTCTGGTGGTTTAGGTATGGCGTATACAGTGTGAAGGTACATTCAGTGTTCTAGTGTTACTGTTTATACATTAATATACATAACAACACCCCCCCCCCCCCACCCCCAAGTCTTGTGCCACAGGCTTTTGCACTGTGTTCTCTGGCCCTTGACTTGTGTGCCCAAAGCCCTTGCACTTTGTCTTTGCTTGGGAATGGCTCTCTCCCTGTGGACCCCCAAGTCCTTATTGCCACGACATTAGGGTGTGGTTGGCAGTAGACGGTTGGAGGTTGTGGTGAGGGTTGTGTGGGTTCTGGGTATGATCCATGTGTCCATGGCTACATACATCCATTCCCCCCCCCCCTCCCACCCCCATACATAGATCGTGTGTGTGGCTCAACACCTGCATTGGCATACATGATCCATGTACAGTGAGAACGAATCAGGTTGGTTATGTCACTGTTTTTGAGTTCAGCAGTGGTGGAGCAATTACATGTTATACGTAAGGTACATACATTATATTGTCTGGGTGGGTGAGGACGTTTAGTGGTGGCAGAGCTACAGGGTGTGTGGCCTCCCTGTCCTCCATTTGGGGTTGCAGGGTCACCCCGCTGCCCTTCATTGGTGGTGGAAGTCTGGTCATCCCAGGTCCCACCGGGAAAGCTGGAGGATTCTGGCCTCTTGCTCCCAGTGCTGGCCCTGGTGGCCAGGGGAGTAGGGCCGATCTGGGGCAGGGTGCTAGTGGTGGTGGCTGTGCCATCCATTGATCGCTGGCCCTACAGTGGGTATGCTCCCACTGTGTGTGTGTGTGTGTGCACCCTCCCTGGGGCATCACATTGGTCCCGGAGGTGCAGGCTACATGATCGGATAGCCCGCTGGACCTGGGTGTTTCCCACGGGAGGTTGCCTTTGGCATTGTCAGCATACATGTAGAACCCGGCATCATCTCTCATTTTATTCATTAGCATTCACGATACATTGGTTCCGACCACAACCAGCCGACTCGACATTGTTATTTGTCTTTACACTTTCACATTTGTCCATTACATCACTTTCCTGTGTACTATCAGCATCTCTGTGCAAGGTTATATTTTGATACCTGCCTTTGTTAGTTACATTTTTCTCATTAGCATTACCGGCATCACTGTTCAACAGTACATTTATATAACTGAATTATTTAATTACACCTTTATCATTAGTCTCACCGGCATCGTTGTACCAAGAGTGGAACTGTCCCTTTAATTGTTTTGGGTTGCCGGTCTCCTTTAAAAGGGCCTTGCAATCTTTACCCCAATCTGGTTCGCTGCTCGGCATCACATATTGCTCCCTCAACACTGCCCCTCGAGGCCATCTTGATTTCAGGTGCTTCACCTCGTGGTGCGGGCGCCATCGTCTTTCTCTCCATGAGGTAGGCTGTGCCGATCTTCTTCCCTTGAAGTCCTGCCACTGGAGCCCGGAAGGTGAGATCTGGTCGTTCAGGTTGGATCATCTCGCTGTTGAGTTGTGCAGTCTGTGTCGTCGCCACGCAGTCGAGTTGGACGGTAGGATTTCCAGTTGCTGCGATGAATCCACATTTGGGGCCACATAAGACGTCGATCACTAGGGCCTGGAGGCTTTCCCAGCTCTGACAGATTTGGATTTGCTTCATCCACCTTCTTCCCAGCAGCGTTGGACCATCACTGGCAACGATCTACAAAGGAAGCTTGTGCATCGCGCCGCCATGGGACACCTGGACATCACGCTGCCAACAACCGGGATGGTCTCTTTTGTGTCAGTGAGCAGCTTTACCTGGATTGGGAGCATATTGGGTCGTTTGGTGGGATTGTCCCAGAGTTTCTTGAAGGCCGTCTGATTCATCAGCGATTGGCTCGCCCCTGTGTTATTCTCCATCAAGACTGGAACACTGTTGATTTCTACTTCTATTTTCCATGGGAAACTCTCGGTGGAGCAGGTATATACTCTGTACATCTCTTCCAGAGGCTGAGCTGCCTCCTGGACTCTCTCTTTGGCTTCATCAGCACTGGAGCCCGGATGATCGGTCAACTCTTCAGCGACTCGGTGAGTAAAATTTCTTCTACACATTCGCTGGAGATGACCTTTAGGGTTACAGCCTTTGCAAGTATAGTCTTTTTATCGGCACTGGTGGGTCCTGTGATTTCCTCCACAGCGCCAGCACGGGGCTAGTCGGTTGCCCCCATGTGGCGGTCTCAGGGTTGCGGGACTCGAGGCAGCAGCTTTGCCTCTGAAAGGCGCCATTCAGTTCACTGTACTCGTCGGGTTAGAGTCCTGGGGGTGAGTCATCATCCTCTTGGAGTCGCAGAACGAAATCATGACTGCCTAGCTCACTTTGATTGCCTTCTGCAGGGTGACCGTAGTGTCCACAGAGAGCAGGTTATGGAGGAGGCCCTCGTGGCCGATTCCAATAATGAAGATGTCCCTTAGTGCTTCGGTGAGGTAGTCACCAAAATTACACGGTGCAGCCAATCTTCTCAGGTGTGCAGCATATTTTGCAATTTCTTGGCCTTTGGGCCGCCGGTGAGTTTATAACTGGTGTCTGGCTGTAAGAATGCTCTCTTTAGGTTTGAGCTGTTCTTGTATTATAGTTACGAGCTCTGTGTAGGTTTTGGGTGTCATCTTCACTGGGGCTAGCAGGTCCCTGATGGATAGTGGGCCCACAACCTGCTGAGCAGGATGGCTCTGCGCTTATCAGCCAGTGAGGTCGGTGTGTCTCCAGCCAGGTCATTCGCGATGAAAAAGTGTTCGAGCCTTTCCACAAAAGCATCCCAATCTTCCCCATTGGTGAATTGTTGGAAGTTGCTTAGGTTAGACATGTTGTGCGTGGAAATTTGTAATCTCATCGTCAGTTGTAGTGTATGCAAGCACTCTAATAATGACTCCACGAGGTAAGGGTATTGTACTTGAACTGAAATGACCTTAGTCTGTTTATTGAGTGAGGACACAATGAGGTGAGCTCACTTTTATACCTGGTTACCTGCAGTTTGCAGGTGACCCTTGGGTCTCCGCCAGTAATACCCTCTGGTAGTACAGGTATGGTGTGTACAGTGTGAAGGTACATTCAATAGTCTAGTGTTACTGTACATACATTAAACATACATAATAATCTTATACGCAGCACTTTGCAATTTTTCTCCATTTAAATAATAACTTGCTCTTTGATTTTTTCTGCCAAAGTGCATGACCTCACACTTTCCAACATTATATTCCATATGCCAAATTTTTGCCCACTCACTTAGCCTGTCTATGTCCTTTTGCAGATTTTTTGTGTCCTCCTCACACATTGCTTTTCCACCCATCTTTGTATCATCAGCAAACTTGGCTACGTTACACTCGGTCCCTTCTTCCAAGTCGTTAATATAGATTGTAAATAGTTGGGGTCCTAGCACTGATCCCTGCGGCACCCCACTAGTTACTGATTGCCAACCCGAGAATGAACCATTTATCCCGACTCTATGTTTTCTGTTAGTTAGCCAATCCTCTATCCATGCTAATATATTACCCCCAACCCTGTGAACTTTTATCTTGTGCAGTAACCTTTTATGTGGCACCTTGTCAAATGCCTTCTGGAAGTCCAAATACACCACATCCACTGGTTCCCCTTTATCCACCCTGTTTGTTACACCCTCAAAGAATTCCAGCAAATTTGTCAAACATGACTTCCCCTTCATAAATCTATGCTGACTCTGCCTGACCAAATTATGCTTTTCCAAATGTCCTGCTAATGCTTCTTTAATAATGGACTCCAACATTTTCCCAACCACAGATATTAGGCTAACTGGTCTATAGTTTCCTGCTTTTTGTCTGCCTCCTTTTTTAAATAGGATGTCTTACTGTGGTTATATAAGGTCCTAGTGAGACTGCACCTAGAGTATTGTGTACAGTTTTGGTCTCCTTATATTGAGGAAGTGCAACAACGGTTCACCAGACTAATTCCTGGGATGGGGGCATTGTCCTATGAGGAGAGATTGTGTAGACTACGCCTATATTCTCTAGAGTTTAGAAGAATGAGAGGTAATCTCATTGAAACACCCAAAATTCTTACATGGCTTGAGAGGTTTAATGCAGAGAGATTGTTTCCTCTGACTGGGGAGTCTAGAACCAGGGGTCACAGTCTCAGAATAACGGTTTGGCCATTTAGGACTGAGATGAGGAGAAATTTCTTCACTCAGAGGGTGGTGAATCTTTGGAATTCTCTACCCCAAAGGGCTGTGGATGCTTGGTTGTTAAATATATTCAAGATAGAAATCAATAGATTTTTGGACTCTAGGGGATTCAAGGAATTTGGGGATAGGGCAGGAAAGTGGAGTTGAGGTCGAAGATCAGCCATGATCTTACAGAATGACAGAGCAGGCTTGAGGGTTTAAATGGCCTACTCCTGCTCCTATTTCTTATGTTCTCATGTTCATACACATTCTTCTCAGTGTTCAGTCATTGATGAAATAAAGTCAGTGTGTTTTCCAGAGATATTTGTAATTCTGTTACCAGCCATCTATTCCATTTCTCGCTGCCACCACCTGATTAACTCCCCCAAATCAACAGACACCAGTGGAAAATGTAGATTCAAAACTGAACCTTCTTACCTACCTCAGCCCTTCTTTCCTCCTAGATTCATTAGATTCTTAAAACTCACACTGAGAAGCAGACAATTATTACTTCTTACAAGCCTATATAAAGTCCTTTGCCTTACCCCATGCTCAACGTTCCCCTTAAGCTGTGTGGGAGCGCGGCCACGCATTGGTTAGGAGGTCCCGCGCAGGTTGCTCAGCAGCTCTTCCAATGGAAAAGATATTGCTCAGCAAATATAAAGAGATCACACACCAAAAATAAAAATTAGAGGGAACATTGCCCATGGCTTTTCAATATTAATTCAAACGAATTATTTCACCACGTTGTGTTGATAACATACCCATGCTCATTTCATCGCTAATGTAAACCCTGCTCCATTTTGGACTAGTTCTCTGAATATCTAAATCTGGCATGAACTTTTTTCTTGTGATAGGCAATCTCTCCTTAATTAAGATTGCATTATGAATTTAGGAATACACACTTGATAACCTCTATCTGAACATGAAGTGTTGTCTCAAGTATGTTGTAGATTATAATTATGCAATCAATTTCTCGTATGGTATATTTAAAATTATACATAAATCGTGTTCATAATTCTGGAAGCTTGCTTGTTTTGAACTTATGCTCTACTGGGTTTTTACCCTACCAATTACTTTCATTGTCATATAGCCAGATTTATTTAGTCTACAGGAAAATTATACTATCACAAATCTCACATGTTGAAATGTGAACATTTTTTAGGGCTGGCTACACTGTAATAGAATAAAGTTGATGTATGCATATATTAAATTGGTCTAATGTTAAAGTGTAACTATAACTCATTACTGGGCTCAATTTTCCCCAAAGCTTTTTTTTGGCGTACTTGAAGAGTTACGCCCGATTTTTGGGGCCCAAGTAAGCCAAAAAATAATGTTCTCAGTTTCCCCATTGGATTTCTTCATTTTGGCGTGGCCTAACCTGTCCTTTAGTTTTGGGGGTGGAGCCTTGATCTGCACCAAAAAGATCGGGCTGCCATGGTAACCAGGGACACAATGCAAACTGAGGCTGCAAAGTGAAGTATACAGCCAGCTCCCAACACATTAAAAGAATTGAAAACCACATAACAGCAACTTACCTCCAACCCCGCTCGAAGGGCTTGCTGGTCCGATCCAATTTTCGGTCCCCAGTCTCCTGGTCTGGTCCAATTCTCGGTCCCTGGTCCAATTCTGCAATCTCTCTCTCTCTCTCTCTCTCTCGCTCTCTCTCTCTGCTGATATGTGTTTTTCATTTATTTTAGTGTGTGTCCGGGAACCTGCTGCAACGATTTCTTTACTTGCGCCAATTTATTTAACTCTCCGCAAGGGTTTTCTCGCGAGCACACATACGCTGGCCTAAGCAGAACTGGATTAACTCTCAGCTGGCCAAACTTCCATAAATGACCAGAATTGCCGCGGGTGGCTGGTTGCTCCCTTTGGCTGAAAAAAAAACTGACCTAAAAAAATCATAACTAACTGAGTTACACTAGTGCAAATTGATTGGGGAAACTCTAGTTTTACAACTTAGTCTCCAAAAAAAATTGAGTTCATTATAAGTAGATAAAGCTTTTGCCTAAGAAAACTTTCCTTTTGAAAAATTAGAAGCCATTATGCTCATTGGTTTATTTCTCCAGACGTGACGTTTTCTTCACATTAAATAATGGCTTTGATTTTGCGTTAAGAATAACGGTGAGGTTATCAAAACTTACCATTACTAAGGAGTAAATCGGACAGCAACTTCCGGCGTCCGCACATGCACAGTTAAATGAGGAAGTTGATGTCCGAGTTGCTCTGCTCCTCAACATGTTTCGCTACACCGGTACTTCGCCAAGACATTTGCCATTAAAACACATGAAGGGCATGAAGTTGCTGTACTTACCCATTAGGTATGCACTAAACATACCAGAAAACATTAGGGCTGGTGCGTTCAGGAGTGAGTGACTTTTTAATAGCTTGATAAATCTTAACTATGCCAAACAACCTCTCTGGGTGAAAATATACTTTTATAAGTGGAGTCTCATTCCTTCAGAATTTAATTATTGTTGGAGATTTTTTAAAAGTTAAAACAATTTTTTTTCTTTATGTCTCTTTTATCTCTCTCTCTTAATCTCATCTTTTTTCCTTCACTTTATTTTACTTTTTGTACATGATTTTACATTGAATTAAATATTCTAATTTATGCTTCCTGGTTTAGACCCTGCAGCCCCGATATTAACTCAGAGGCATGTTGGGAGCGGAGGAGGAGGAAACCTGGAAGTAAGTTCATTGCGTCTGTCAGTGGCTCTTTAACTGAGCCAGTTCATTATTATTTTACTTAAGGATTTGGCATTCAATCCGTGGCATTGGACATGATGAGGTCCCACATGATGTGATCTCAACTCCAGTATTTAAAGGGCCAATCCAAAGGTGGAATTTGGAGGATCTTGAGTTTGCAACAAAGGAACAGGCAGTTAAATGATGGATTTGAGAGGGGCAAAGGCTGCGCCGTGTTTCAATTATGCCTTCTTTGATGTGCTGCCGGGGATGTGAGGAGCCGGAGAGATACTCTTCCCCAGCAATGAGAGGAAGAAACCTGCTGCTGACACAAAGAAGATATGGCTGGAGGTGGCCCAGGAGGTCAGCAGCAGGAGCATTGTGCCACGCTCCTGGATTCAGTGCAGGAAATGCTTTAATGACATAACCAAGTCAAGGAAGGTGAGTACAGCTGCACATTCACCTATATCCTGATGTGCGCATCACCCCGCCGCCCTCCCCCCCAACTCTACTTTGTCAAACCTACTCCATCACATTACTCCTCACTCCCACTTACCTTACTCTATGGGGGCGATTTTCAGCAACGCTTTTAGGCGCTAACAATTCTCCAAGGTAGCCAAGTTGATGTCTTGAGCTGAAATGCAAAAGACTATACCTTGGAAAAGGAGTTGAAGCTTGTGCCAGGACAGCTGCCTAGAGGCTTGTCAAGTGGCTTATTGCCATTTAAAATGCCTGATAGTGCTCATTAAAGAAGCTGCACAGCATTTGGTGGCTAGCACTTGTCTTAATGCCCTCTGCTAACAGCGACCAACTGATTGAGAGTAAACAGGGTGTTGATGTTGATTTCAAGCTGCTGGAGCTGTGAAGCGGACCTCTAAAACACATCAGGAGACTTTCTGGGACACTTTGTCAAGACTTCACCAACACTTAAGCAACATTTAGTCTGCAAATTCTCTGAGTTCGTCACCTAAAAAGTGTTGTGCTACTCCAAATTATTGGACACCTTATAGGTGTCACCAGGAGAAAGGGAGTGCTTGGTTCTGAGCATCTTGCTCTGTGTCTCCATTGGACTGGATGAGGAATGGGAGGAGAACATGAGGCCAGGCAGAGCAGCACCAGCTGCTGCAGGAGAGAGGGACAGGAGGGTGAGGAGGGCGTCCTTCCCACCCTGCAGGTACAGCACATCCCTCCTCCTCTGGATCTCCTCCCCCAGGACCTCCAGTGCCGCATCTGAGAACCCTCTCCCTCGCCCCTGAGCCATCCTGCAATGTGCCGCTATGTGCCAATCAGTGGAAGTGCGTGCGAGGAGCCCATATATACTGCTCCATGAAAATTGCAATAAGTCAGCACTTGAGTGCTAAACCTGCAGGTTTCTGGTTTAGCACATCCAGGGAAGTTCGAAGTTTGGTAATCAGCAATTATGACCAAAATTGTGTGCTAAATCCAGACTTTCAAATAGTTGTGCCTTATTAGCACTGCACCCATTTAGCGGCTATTTTCACCCTTTGGCCAAAATAATCCGCTATGACAATATTTATAATGTCAAGTATCCCATATGCTTTATTAACAATATTTATAATGCCAAGTATCCCATATGCTTTATTAACAGCTTTATCAAGTTTTTGAATGTGAGCCTAGAGATGTTGCACAAGCAGCTGTGTGTCAAGAGGGCTGCAATACTTGGAACAAAGGGCACAGGCCTCACAGAACTATAGTGAAAAATGCCTGGCATAATTTGATGTATGTCATCTTAGAGAACAACTCCCACAGAAAGAGGTTTAGATACCTTAAAAGGACTACAAATATAAGCCCAAGAACGACTACATTCTCTAAAGTAGGATAGCAAAATATACATGGCATAATGCTCTCTTTCAGGCTGCTCACACTTTCTGTCACTCATTATGCTTACTATGCTTGTCCAAATGGCCACAGGGCAGCTTTGGAATTGTCAGCAGTGATATACAACTCTACCTTCACTCGCGACTGTCCTGGGAAGCTGCACTCTATTTTCCATCCTCATGTCACTCACTCTTAGCAACAGATCATATATATCCACCCCCTAGATTTTCTTTATTGATGATGACAAGGTGATTGATAAAGCAGGAGGCGATCGGACATAGTGGTGGAGACAGAGAAGGATCTGCTGTCTGGAGGGCCAGCTTGAATTGTCCTTCAGCTGAGGAGCCAAAAGATGCAGTGTTCCCAGGGCCTCCTTCAAAAATGAAGCACTGGTGAGCACAGCATCATCAGTAGCCCATGGTACGTTGTGATCATGACTTTGAAACAGTCTTACGGCACTATGGAGAAGTCCACAAGCTGCATCCCTACAAGAATGATGAATGCATTCAGTGCAATGGAGTCCATTGTGGATTGTGCGGCAACTCCAGAAAAATCTGTTGAAAAGATGCTACAGGCCCAGACACAGTTCTTGGATGGCAGACAGGCAGATCTGCATGATGTTCACAGTGGAATTTGGAAAGATATTGATGCATAAAAATTGAAGGCAGCATGTGACCTTCACTGCCAATACTGTGCCTGTGGTGCAATGTGGCTGGTGATCGACTTGAAGTATGCAACACAACCTCTTTACTGTAGAGCTGCTTTCTGATGCACTGTTCCTCAGACAATTCGAGGTATTCATCTACAGATGCAGCTTGGAGGGTAATTGATGGTGCAGTAAACATGCCTGCAGCATAACCTGACCTCCTGGCCTCCCCTTCTTCAATTCTTCTATTTTTTTCCTATCGGAAATATAGCACCTTTAATATAATGAAACATTCTAAAACGCTTCATATCAGAGAAAATGGATCAGTTGATTGTAAAGGAATTTGGAAAGTTGACTGAATGTATCTTTGAGTAGGTTGTTAAAGGTAGTGAGGGAAGACGTTTAAGGAGGGAATTCCAAAGTGCAAGACAAAAATGGGTGAATACTGCTCTGTGAAGTGAGGGGCATAGGAAGGGGGAATTCATAAAAAACTGCCGTTATGATATAAAAATTGGGCTTAAATTGAAAAGTTGCACAGTTGAACAGCAATAATGAACTGAAAGAATTACATTTACATTGGAAGACTTTTCTTTAATCCTTCCAATCTCTTTAAGAGAATGGTGATAAATGTATGAGGAAAAATACGAGCCGTTACAAGACTCAGTAAATGGCCTGAATCATCAAACAAAGGTGTCTTTCAAGACAAAAAAATCTACAAGGGCAAATCAGCATTATTGATTGGTTGATTGTGGTTATTGATTCTGTTGCAAGTCATTTACTCACATATATTGCAATGGTATTCTTGACAGATCAGGACCATTGTTTTATAAAGCCAAAAGGCAATGTCTGTAGGCTATGAGATGCCTGCAGCATACCTATTCTCAAGAAGATTACCATGACAACTCTCATAAGACATTTGGGGACCGAACTTGGTGGACTTACCACCCACTGTTGCCAAATTTTCGAGGCAGTCTCCCCTCCGAATGAGTTTGGTGGAGGCCTCCCGCTGGCGGTGAGGGAAGACCGCTGGGGATCGCCCGCTGACATCCGCTAACGTGCAATGCGTGTAAGTGTCCTCCCACCCACCGAGCTGCCAGTTTGGTCCGGGCAGGAGTCCGCTGCAGCAGGGGAAAGGGCCGCCGCATGGAGGCAGATCTAACCTCAACGGTAAGTAAGAAGACCTGCAAAAAAAGGTTAGTAAACTTCTTTTCTTTCTTTTTTTTAAAGAAATTCAGGTGGATGGGGTCCCCTGAAGGTTTTCCAGTGTTTTTTTTTTATTTTCTGGAAATTTTTAATTTTATCTGTTCCCCCCCTCCCTGGGTCCGACTTGATTCTCGGTGGTACTTTGCTGAGGATTGCATTTGCCGCTGAGATTGCGAGCTCCTGCCCGCTGCCGCCCATATTCGGGCATAAGTTGCTTTTTTGCCACCAGGCGTTCTTTCCAGGATTTTTTCAAGAAACCTCCACCCTAAAGTTCCGTCAGGATCTCAGCGATCCTTTGGGTGGCACTTGGGCGGAACTTTTCTTCCACCAGTTTCGGGGCGTTACACTTATATAGCACATTTCACAATCACAAGCCATCTCAAAGCATTTAGAGCCAATGAAGCTCTTTTAAATTGTCGTCACCAGTGTAATGTAGGGATACATGACAGCCAATTTGTGCACAACAAGCTCCCACGAACAGGAATGAGGGATGTGATAAGATAATCTGTTTTTTAGTGATGTTGGTTGAGGAATAAATATTGGTCAGGACACCAGGGAGAACTCCATTAATCTTTTTCAAATAGTCCCTTGCGATCCGATAGATGACACCTCCAACAGCGCTGCATCCCCTCAGTACTGCACTGTAGTGTCAGCCTGGATTATGTGCTCAAGTCTCTGGATTGGGGCTTGAACAACAACAACAACAACAACAACTTGTACTTATATAATGCCTTTAACGTAGTGAAATGTTCCAAGGCGCTTCACAGAAGTATTATGCGCTAAAAATTTGACACCAAGCCACATAAATAGAAATTAGCACAGGTGACCAGCTTGGTCAAAGAGGTATGTTTTAAGGAGTGTCTTGAAGGAGGAAAGAGAGATAGAAAGGCGGAGAGGTTTAGGCAGGGAGTTCCAGAGCTTGGGGCCTAGGCAACAGAAGGCACAGCTGCCAATGGTTGAGCGATTATAATCAGGGATACTCAGGAGGGCAGAATTAGAGGAGCACAGACATCTCGGGAGGATTGTGGGGCTGGAGGAGATTACAGAGATAGGGGGGGGGTGAGGCCATGGAGGGATTTGAAAATAAGGTTGAGAATTTTGAAATCGAGGCATTGCTTAACCGGAAGCCAATGTAGCGAGCACAGGGGTAATTGGGACTTGGCAGCCGAGTTTTGGATCACCTCTAGTTTATGTAGGGTAGAATGTGGGAGGCCAGCCAGGAGTGCATTGGGATAGTCAAGTCTAGAGGTAACAAAGGCATGGATGAGGGTTTCAGCAGTGGATGAGCTGAGGCAAGGGCAGAAACGGGTGATGTTATGGAGGTGGAAATAGGCGGTCTTAGTTATGCTGTGGATATGTGGTCGAAAGCTCATTTCAGGGTCAAATATCACACCAAGGTTGCAAACAGTCTGTTTCAGCCTCAGGATGGTGTGCAGTCGAGCAGCGATGTCCAATTGCACACTGAAGCAAGGCGGCTGCCATTTGTTTCCGAAATCCGAACAGTGCTACCACTGAGCCAGAGCTGACCCACCCCCATATATTCAGTATTGGTTCTAGTATTCACAATTATCTTTTAAAGCTTTGTTGAGAGGTTAAGGCCGTGAAATTCGACACCTTAGATCTGTTAAGGCGGTTTTCGGCAAAAAAAATGACAGCCGCCTTGCTTCAGCGTGCAACTCTGATTTGATGCACGACCTGCTATTTTGGACATTGTCACGCGACTGCACGCCCTCTCCAAATTTTGCACACCAGAACATGCATTCGGTTGCATGAGGGATCCCCCTGCAGCACCAGCAGTATTTAAAGAGATCAGCAACTTGCAAGTCACTTGCTTTTTGATTTTTACTGGCTCCGTGTAAATTTGTGCAACTGTTGGAGGTTTCTACAGTTACTTAAAGCTAGTAAGGTGACAGAGAGTGGAGCTGCAAGTGGAGAAGGCCTTCCTTCTAATTTCAAGGGTTCTGCTCACACTACTTGCTCCCAGCCATGGGGACTCTACTTGTAGATGCCTCGTGCTAAAGCATGACAGGAAGATGGAGCAGAGGCAGCGAAAAGTGGACAAGATGCTCACAGAGGGAGGAGATGGAGGGGCAGGCGGGCTCTCAGCAGGAGGCTTTATCTACCTATCATCTTCTGACAGCACTTCTCCTTCCTACACTTAAGCCAGGAGCAGTGCATCCTTAAAGCTCCGCTTCACCAAGGAGGTGGTCACAGAACTCTGCCACCTCTTGGAACCAGACCTGCAGCCTCAGAGCAGGGCGACAATGGTGCTGCCAGTGGCCCTCAAAGTCACCATGGTCTTCAGGTTTTTGCCACCGGATCCTTTCAGTCTGGAGTAAGAGACATAGCTGACACCTCCTAGTACGTCATTCATTGCTTTATCAGTGATGTCACAGAGTCTCTGTACTCCAGGAGAAGGGACTTAATTGGCTTCACTCTGAAGCAGGAGGAGCACGCATGTGACTATGCCAGGATATTGGGCTTCCATATGGTGCAGGGTGTCATCGACTGCACACACATGGTTTTCGGGTGCCACATATCAATCCTGAGATGTACCACAAACACAAAGGCTACCACTCACTTAATGTGCAGTTGTTGTGTGACCACGCCCAGCTCATCATAGAAACATAGAAACATAGAAGGTAGATGCAGGAGTAGGCCATTCGGCCCTTCGAGCCTGCACCACCATTCAATATGATCATGGCTGATCATGAAACTTCAGTACCCCATTCCTGCTTTCTCTCTCTCTATCCCTTGATCCCTTTAGCCGTAAGGGCCACATCTAACTCCCTTTTGAATACATCTAACGAACTGGCCTCAACAACTTTCTGTGGTAGAGAATTCCACAGGTTCACAATTCTCTGAGTGAAGAAGTTTCTCCTCATCTCGGTCCTAAATGGCTTACCCCTTATCCTTAGATGATGAACGCTCGGTATCCTGACAGCAGTCATGATGCCTTCATCTTGCGCTAGTACAGTGTGCCAGCAATCTTTCAGCCACCACGAATACAAGAGCTATTCGTTCCACACCTGGCTGATGACTACCCTCTGCAACTCCACTATTTGTGGCCAGCACTCAGATAGTGACAGCCATGGAACCCAAGGAACCTCATCGAGAAGACCATTGTGATGCTAAAGCAACTGTTCTGCAGCCTTAACCACTTGGGAGGAGCCCTCCAGTACACGCCAGAGCGGGTGTCACATTTCGTGGTGGTCTGCTGCATCATCCACAACTTGGCCATCAGGAGGGCATAGACCTTGCCACCATGGGTTCTGGGAACAACTCAGGAGGAAGAAGAGGTGAAGGCAATGGAGGAGGAGGAGGAGGAGAAGTAAGAAGTAGGCAGGCAGCAGACCTCTATTCTGGATGAGCTGTCTGTGAGTGCCTCATCAGAATCCAGTTCCCCTGAATGAAACCCCAGATCCCTGTTGCTCAACATAGAAACATAGAAAATAGGTGCAGGAGCAGGCCATTCCACCCTTCGAGCCTGCACCACCATCCAATATTATCATGGCTGATCATGCAACTCCTGCTTTCTCTCCATACCCCCTGATCCCTTTAGCCTTAAGGGCCGCATCTAACTTCTTTTGAATATATCCAACAAACTGGACTCAACAACTTTCTGTGGCAGATAATTCCACAGGTTCACAATTCTCTGGGTGAAAAAGTTTCTCCTCATCTCGGTCCTAGATGGCTTACCCCTTATCCTTAGACTGTGACCCCTGGTTCTGGACTTTCCCAACATCGGGAACATTCTACCTGCATCTAACTTGTCCAATCCTGTCCGAATTTTATAGGTTTCTATGAGATCTCCTCTCATTCTTCTAAATTCCAGTGGATACAAGCCCAGTTGATCCAGTCTTTCTTCATATGTCAGTCCTGCCATCCCAGGAATCAGTCTGGTGAACCTTTGCTGCACTCCCTCAATAGCAAGAATGACCTTCCTCAGATTAGGAGACGAAAACTGCACATAATACTCAAGATATGGTCTCACCAAGGCCCTGTACAACTGCAGTAAGACCTCCCTGCTCCTATACTCAAATCATCTCACTATGAAGGCCAACATGACATTTGCTTTCTTTACTGCCTGCAGTACCTGCAAGCCTACTTTCAATGACTGATGTACCATAAAACCCAGGTCTCGTTGCACCTTCCCTTTTACTAATCTGTCACCATTCAGATAATAATCTGCCTTCCTGTTTTTGCCACCAAAGTGGATAACCTCACATTTATCCACATTATACTGCATCTGCGATGCATTTGCCCACTCACCTAACCTGTCCAATTCACCCTGTAGCCTCTTAGCATCCTCCTCACAGCTCACACTGCCACCCAGCTTAGTGTCATCTGCAAACTTGGAGATATTACATTCAATTCCTTCATCTAAATCATTTATATATATTGTAAATAGCTGGGGTCCCAGCACTGAACCTTGCGGTACCCTACTAGTCACTGCCTGCCATTCTGAAAAGGAACCGTTTATTCCCACTCTTTGCTACGTGTCTGCCAACCAGTTCTCTTTCCACATCAATACATTACCCCCAATACCATGTGCCAAATTTTGCACACTAATCTCTTGTGTGGGACCTTGTCAAAAGCCTTTTGAAAGTCCAAATATACCACACCCACTGGTTCTCCCTTATTCACTCTACTAGTTACATCCTCAAAAAACTCTAGAAGATTTGTCAAGCATGATTTCCCTTTCATAAATCCATGCTGACTTGGACCGATCCTGTCACTGCTTTCCAAATGCGCTGCTATTACATCTTTAATAATTGATTCCAACATTTTCCCCACTACCGATGTCAGGCTAACCAGTCTATAATTACCCGTTTTTTCTCTCCCTCCTTTTTTAAAAAGTGGGGTTACATTAGCTACCCTCCAATCCATAGGAACTGATCCAGAATCCATGGAATGTTGGAAAATGATCACCAATGTATCTACTATTTCTAGGGCCACTTCCTTAAGTACTCTGGGATGCAGACTATCAGGCCCTGGTGATTTATCGGCCTTCAATCCCATCAATTTCCCGAACACCATTTCCTGACTAATACGGATTTCCCTCAGTTCCCTCAGTTCCTCCTTCTCGCTAAATCCTCGGTCCCCTAGTATTTTCGAGAGGTTATTCGTGTCTTCCTCAGTGAAGACAGAACCAAGGTATTTGTTCAATTGGTCTGCCATTTACTTGTTCCCAATTGTGAATTCACCTGACTCTGACTGCAAGGGACCTACATTAGTCTTCACTAATCTTTTTCTCTTCACTTATCTATAGAAGCTTTTGCAGTCAGTTTTTATGTTCCCTGCAAGCTTACTCTCGTACTTTATTTTCCCCCTCCTAATTAAACCCTTAGTCCTCCTCTGCTGAATTCTAAATTTCTCCCAGTCCTCAGGTTTGCTGCTTTTTCTGGCCAATTCATATGCCTCTTCCTTGGATTTAACACTATCCCTGAATTTCCCCACCGTACCATCCCTCTGTCACGGAACCTCACAGCGTCCTTTTGGCACAAAGCTGAAATGAGGGCTTCCACAAAACAAACATTCCAAGCATAATTTATAAATGAATCAATCGAAAACTACATAAAAAAGTCAACTAATCGCCCTTGTGCATTCCCTTAGTGTCTGTCTTTCATGTTCCTTTCTAGTACTCCTATGCAATGCTACCCCAGTGGCTGCAGCATGGCGAGTGGAAGGCTGCTGACTTTCTATGAAGACACTGCAGATGACCTTGCAGGATGATCTTGAGGAGATCTAAGCCTAGAAGGCCCAGCTGTAGACTACACCACCTCGGCATGGGTGGCAGCAGACTGGAGTGGTTGGCTGACAGGCAGCTGCAAGTGCCTGGTGGAGTGGCAGAGGTTGCAGTACGAATGCTGTTGTCCCAAGAGAGGACAGCCAGCCTCAGCATTCTTATCCATCTGTTGGAGCACAGAATGCTGGATTTCTGTGAGACCCTGCAAGCCTCTTTCCACACTCGTAAACCCAGCCACAATGGCACTATGAGCTTGTGTGGCAGCAAGCTGAGCCTGCATGAGAGCAGTCCGAGCTTCTGACACGACTCATACTTTGGGCTGCTTCTGCTTGTGCTGAAATGGAAGCTGCAACATCGCCCATCATGCCCTGCATCGTGGTTGGTGCCACAAGTGTTCTGATGGATTTGCCCATCATTTCCATCCTGGAAATCATGGGCTCCAAGCTCCACACAAAGCCCTGCCAATGTTGGAGTCAAACTCCTCCATGCTCCTTGACAGTGACAAGAGGCTCTCTGGCAGACCTGTCATTGCACCAAGCTTTTCCGTGTGCATGCCAATCAGACTTCTTATGCAGGCCGCTCCATCGAAATCATCTGCATATGTCCAGCATAACTCGTGTGTGAACTCGCCCTCCAGGGAGCTACCCTTTTACCCGAGCCTGGCTGTAGCCCATTCATGCCAGTGACTCACCACGTGCAGATCCCACCGTTATACTACCCTCTAAAGTGCGTGCAGTGCCATTTTCTCAGCTGGTTCCTGGTAGTGTCAGATTGAGTGATGGTGCCTCTTCTTCTCCATCACTCTCCTCCTCTACTAATTCAAAGACAGGCTGAGCTGCTAACAGTTCTTGGGTATTTGAAAGGAGAAAGGCTCAAGGGTCGAGCTGTGGTGAGAGGAAGGGGGACAGCAAGATATCCATGCATATACCATCAGCAGCTTGTAAGTGAGAAGAGATTATGCCATGAGGGGAAAGAGGGATGTAAGAAGAATTAGGTATGAGCATACCATTAGCAGCAATGCTTTCAACCTTACCACTTGCCACGGCCTCAGTGATGGCCCTTCCAATAATCTCCAACAGCGTCTCCTCCAGCACAGTAAGGTTTTGAAGACATGCTTCCCCTCGGCCTATCTGCTGATGTTCACAGGAGTTTTGAGCCTGCAAGACAAAGGGAAGTTTGTCAGTGAGTGTGGAGCAATGTGTTTGGGTCATGTGTCTGTCATGGCTGAATAGTTGGCAGTTGTAAAGTCCTTACACAATACCACAAATCCACACGAGGCACATTCATAGAAACATAGAAACATAGAAAATAGGTGCAGGAGTAGGCCATTCAGCCCTTCTAGCCTGCACCGCCATTCAATGAGTTCATGGCTGAACATGAAATTTCAGTACCCCATTCCTGCTTTCTCGCCATACCCCTTGATCCCCCGAGTAGTAAGGACTTCATCTAACTCCTTTTTGAATATATTTAGTGAATTGGCCCCAACAACTTTCTGTGGCAGAGAATTCCACAGGTTCACCACTCTCTGGGTGAAGAAGTCTCTCCTCATCTCGGTCCTAAATGGCTTACCCCTTATCCTTAGACTGTGACCCCTGGTTCTGGACTTCCCCAACATTGGGAACATTCTTCCTGCATCTAACCTGTCTAAACCCGTCAGGATTTTAAACGTTTCTATGAGGTCCCCTCTCATTCTTCTGAACTCCAGTGAATACAAGCCCAGTTGATCCAGTCTTTCTTGATCGGTCAGTCCCACCTTCCCGGGAATCAGTCTGGTGAATCTTCGATGCACTCCCTCAATAGCAAGAATGTCCTTCCTCAAGTTAGGAGACCAAAATTGTACACAATACTCCAGGTGTGGCCTCACCAAGGCCCTGTACAACTGTAGCAATACCTCCCTGCCCCTGTACTCAAATCCCCTCGCTATGAAGGCCAACATGCCATTTGCTTTCTTCACCGCCTGCTGTACCTGCATGCCAACCTTCAATGACTGATGTACCATGACACCCAGGTCTCGTTGCACCTTCCCTTTTCCTAATCTGTCACCATTCAGATAATAGTCTGTCTCTCTGTTTTTACCACCAAAGTGGATAACCTCACATTTATCCACATTACACTTCATCTGCCATGCATTTGCCCACTCACCTAACCTATCCAAGTCACTCTGCAGCCTCATAGCATCCGTCTCGCAGCTCACACT
The DNA here is from genome assembly GCF_044704955.1 of Pristiophorus japonicus. Lineage (NCBI taxonomy): Eukaryota > Metazoa > Chordata > Chondrichthyes > Pristiophoridae > Pristiophorus > Pristiophorus japonicus. Next base: position 114,809,328 of record NC_091977.1, on the reverse strand, counting down.
GCCACCCAACTTAGTGTCATCCGCAAATTTGGAGATACTACATTTAATCCCCTCGTCTAAATCATTAATGTACAATGTAAACAGCTGGGGCCCCAGCACAGAACCTTGCGGTACCCCACTAGTCACTGCCTGCCATTCTGAAAAGTATCCATTTACTCCTACTCTTTGCTTCCTGTCTGACAACCAGTTCTCAATCCACGTCAGCACACTACCCCCAATCCCATGTGCTTTAACTTTGCACATTAATCTCTTGTGTGGGACCTTGTCGAAAGCCTTCTGAAAGTCCAAATATACCACATCAACTGGTTCTCCTTTGTCCACTTTACTGGAAACATCCTCAAAAAATTCCAGAAGATTTGTCAAACATGATTTCCCCTTCACAAATCCATGCTGACTTGGACCTATCATGTCACCATTTTCCAAATGCGCTGCTATGACATCCTTAATAATTGATTCCATCACTTTACCCACTACTGAGGTCAGGCTGTAATTCCCTGCTTTCTCTCTCCCTCCTTTTTTAAAAAGTGGGGTTACATTGGCTACCCTCCACTCGATAGGAACTGATCCAGAGTCAATGGAATGTTGGAAAATGACTGTCAATGCATCCGCTATTTCCAAGGCCACCTCCTTAAGTACTCTGGGATGCAGTCCATCAGGCCCTGGGGATTTATCGGCATTCAATCCCATCAATTTCCCCAACACAATTTCCCGACTAATAAAGATTTCCCTCAGTTCCTCCTCCCTACTAGACCCTCTGACCCCTTTTATATCCGGAAGGTTGTTTGTGTCCTCCTTAGTGAATACTGAACCAAAGTACTTGTTCAATTGGTCTGCCATTTCTTTGTTCCCCGTTATGACTTCCCCTGATTCTGACTGCAGGGGACCTACGTTTGTCTTTACTAACCTTTTTCTCTTTACATACCTATAGAAACTTTTGCAATCCACCTTAATGTTCCCTGCAAGCTTCTTCTCGTACTCCATTTTCCCTGCCCTAATCAAACCCTTTGTCCTCCTCTGCTGAGTTTAAATTTCTCCCAGTCCCCAGGTTCGCTGCTATTTCTGGCCAATTTGTATGCCACTTCCTTGGCTTTAATACTATCCCTGATTTCCCTAGGTAGCCACGGTTGAGCCACCTTCCCTTTTTTATTTTTACGCCAGACAGGAATGTACAATTGTTGTAATTCATCCATGCGGACTCTAAATGTCTGCCAAATTCTATGGACAAGGTCACTCTGTGACCTGAACCTTTATTCACAGGACCAAGAAGTGATGACCCTGCGTGGGACTTCCCTTTATATACCTGGATGACCAGGTGAGGAGTCTCTCCCACAAGTTCACCCCCTGTGTTCAAGGTATGCATTTCTTACATATATACAGTATTACAGTGTTGTTACATAAAGGTTACATACATGACATTACCTCCCCCTCAACATCTTATTGAGATCATAGGTTAAGTCTCTCGGGTGGTCTGTGCTCTCTCGTGGAGCGCCGCAGTTAGGGCTCAGGTTGTTGAACCTTGGTTTGCGTGTCTGTCACCTGTGGTGATTCCGGCCTGTCCGGGCTGACCACAGGGACTGTGCATGCTGCTGAATGTTCTTGTTGCTCGTTCACTGGCGGTGGTGTGAATACCATCTCATGATCTTCCTCAGGTTCCTCAGTGTCCATGCTGAACCTTTTTTTTACTTGATCCAGATGCTTGCGGCATATCTGCCCATTGTTAAGTTTAACCACTATGACCCTATTCCCCTCTTTGTCTATTACAATACCCTCAAGCCATTTGGGCTCCAAAGCGTGATTGAGAACAAATACGGGGTCATCAATTTCTATACATGTCCCACTTGAATTTCGGTCATGGTACTCGTTTTGGGACTGGCGCTTGCCCTCAACTATGTCGGACAGGACTGGATGAATGAGGGACAGCCGAGTTTTGAGTGTTCGTTTCATGAGTAGCTCCGCGGGCGGGACCCGCGTGAGTGAGTGCGGTCGGGACCTATAGGCCAGCAGGAGGCGCGATAGGCGGCATTGAAGGGAGGGTCATTGAATCCGGAGCATGCCTTGTTTTATGATTTGGACCGCATGTTCCGCCTGGCCATTGGAGGCCGGCTTGAACGGTGCTGTCCTGACATGGTTAATGCCATTACCCGACGTGAACTCCCGGAATTCGTAGCTTGTGAAACATGGGCCGCAAAGACCGCGCGCAGACTCTCCACGGTGGTGGATGTCGTGCATGAATTCAAAATGATGCACTCGGTCCATTTCGAGTACGCATCAACCACAATGAGAAACATTTTTCCTATGAACGGGCCCGCGTAGGCTATGTGAAAACGTGACCATGGCCTGGTGGGCCAGGGCCACGGGCTGAGCGGGGCCTCCCTGGGGCATTACCTAGCTGGGCACACGTCGTGCACCTGCGAACAAAGTGTTCCAGGTCTGAGTCAATTCCCGGCCACCACACATGTGACCGGGCAATGGCCTTCATCAGCACGATGCCTGGGTGCTCGCTGTGGAGTTCCATGATGAATGCTTCCCTGCCCCTATGGGGCATGACTACCCAGCTGCCCCATAGTAGGCAGTCGGCTTGGATGGAGAGCTCATCTATCCGTTTGTGAAACAGTCTGACTTCCTCAGGCATGCTCCGTGTGCGGGCGCCCAATCCCCAGCCAGGACACATTTCTTAATTAAGGATAGGAGGGGATCTCTGTTGGTCCAGATTTTGATCTGGCGGGCTGTGTGGTAGGGAGCCTGCGCTGTCAAAGGCATCGACAGCCATGACCATCTCGGCGCTTTGCTCCGCTGCCCCCTCAGTGGTGGCCAGTGGAAGCCTGCTGAGCGCGTCAGCACAGTTTCCGGTGCCGGGCTGGTGCCGGATGGAGTAGTCATACGCAGCGAGCGTGAGAGCCCATCGCTGTATGCGAGCTGATGCATTGACATTGACAGCATTGCTGTCTGACAGCAGGGATGTTAATGGCTTGTGGTCTGTTTCTAAATTGAACCTCCTGCCAGAAAGTTACTGATGCATCTTTTTCACCCCATAGACACATGCAAGCGCTTCCTTCTCAACCATCCCATATCCCCGTTCAGCTTGATAGAGCGACCTGGAGGCATAAGCCACAGGTTGTAGTTGGCCCTCAGCGTTACCCTGCTGCAACACGCACCCAACCCCATAGGACGATGCATCACATGTCAGAACCAATTTCTTACGGGGGTCGTACAGAGTCAACAACTTATTTGAACAAAGTAGGTTCCACGCCCGGTTGAAAGCCCGTTCCTTACATTCTCCCCAAAACCAATCGCAACACTTACGCAGGAGCACATGTAGCGGCTCCAACAATGTGCTTAAGTTCGGCAGAAAGTTCCCAAAATAGTTCAAGAGTCCCAGAAATTAACGCAACTCCGATGTGTTGCCGGGCCTGGGCACTCGTCGAATCGCCTCCGTTTTGGATTCGGTAGGCCGAATCCCATCTGCAGCAACCCTCCTGCCCAGAAACTCGACCTCGGTAGCAAAAAACACACACTTAGACTTCTTGAGTCGCAGGCCTACCCAGTCCAGTTGGCGTAACACCTCCTCCAGGTTGTGGAGGTGTTCCTCGGTGTCACGACCGGTGATGAGGATGTCGTCCTGAAATACGATCGTTCCGGGAATGGATTTGAGCAGGCTTTCCATGTTTCTTTGAAAAATCGCGGCCCGCTGACCGAATGCCAAACGGACACCTGTTGTGAACAAACAGTCCCTTGTGCGTGGTGATGGTGGTCAGTAGTTTAGATTCATCGGCCAGTTCTTGGGTCATGTAGGCTGAAGTGAGGTCCAACTTGGTGAACAGCTTGCCGCCTGCCAGCGTGGCAAAAAGGTCCTCCACTCTCGGGAGCAGGTATTGGTCTTGTAGGGACACCCGGTTGATAGTGGCCTTGTAGGCGCCACAGATCCTGACCAAGCCATCCGCTTTTAGAATGGGAATGATGGGGCTCGTCCAGTCGCTGAATTCAATGGGCGAGATGATGCCCTCTCTCAGCAACCGGTCCAACTCGCTCTCAATTTTCTCCCGCATCACATACGGCACAGCTCTGGCTTTGTGGTGCACTGGTCTGGCATCCGGGGTGATGCGTATCACTACTTTGGTACCTTTGAACGTCCTGACGCCAGGTTGAAATAGTGACTCAAATTGCTGTAGGACCTGTGAGCATGAACTTCGCTCCACAGATGACATGGCGTGCACATCCCCCCATTTCCAGTTCATCTCAGCGAACCAGCTCCTCCCCAACAGTGTGGGACCATTGCCCGGGGCAATCCAGAGCGGCAGCTGGTTCACTGATCCATTGTGTGTGACCGCCAACATTGCACTGCCTAGCACTGGAATGATTTCTTTGGTGTACGTCCATAATTGCGTCTCAATGCGTTCTAGTTTGGGTCTGCTGGCTTTGAGTGGCCACAGCTTTTTGAATTGTTGAACAGTCATGATTGACTGGCTGGTCCCCGTGTCCAGCTCCATGAGGGATGCCGTTTAATAGGACTTTCAATAGGTGGCGTTTTGATATATGAGCTGTGAATGTTTGCCACACGAACCCGCTGAACTTCAGCGTCCATTGATTTGCCCCAAGCGTCATCCTGCCTCGTAGACCCCTCATCTGGTTCATCCGCCTCGTATATTAGCCTGCTTACGGGCTTTCTGCACATTCTGGCTAAATGGTCACCAAGGTTACAATTTCTGCAGACGAACTGTTGAAACCTGCAAGTCCTGGCAGCATGTCTGCCCCCACACCTCCAGCATGAACTGAGATTCCCATTGTTGTGAACAAAAGAGCTGTTACAAGGCATTCCTTGCTGATTGTCCCTTTGACTGCTCTTGAGCACCCTGTTAGTGGGTGTCAATGGCCCCATCGGGCCGCATTGTCCACTGGAGGGGGCGCAAATGTCCGTTCAGCCTGCTATCGTCTCTGTTGGAGACTTACTCTTGGGTCTATTGCTGCCTGGGGTGTGTTGAACTGCCCTTGCCTGCCTGCAAGGCTCTGTATTGCGTTTATGATATTGACTCCCTGATCCATCGCCACGTTGGAGGCAGAATTGCTCGCATATATTATCTTGGTTTCCTCCTCCCCCACCATAAAAGTCTGAGCCATCAACGCCGCCGCTTCCAAGGTCAAGTTCTTGGTCTCAATTAGCTTTCTGAAAATCCCAGCATGACCGATGCCCTCAATAAAGAAATCCCTTAGCATCTCCCCCCTGCAGGCGTCTGTGAACTTACAGAGGCTGGTCAAACGCCGGAGGTCCGCAACGAAATCCGGTATGCTCTATCCTTCCCGACGTCGGTGGGTATAGAATCTGTGTCGGGCGATGTGTATGCTGCTCGCCAGTTTGAGGTGCTCACCGATTAGTTTGCTGAGCTTTTCAAAGGTTTTGTCCGCCGGTTTCTCGGGTGCTAGCAGGTCTTTCATGAGCGTGTAAGTATTAGGTCCACAGCTGGTCAGCAGATGAGCCCTTCGCTTGTCGGCCGCTGCATCTCCCAGCCAGTCCTTCGTGACAAAGCTCTGCTGGAGCCTCTCAATGAAATCGTCCCAGTCCTCACCAACACAGTACCATTCATCTGTGCTGCCGGTGGCCATTCTCGTGGGTCGTTGATTCCCGTTTCTCTTCGCCAATGTAATATCCTTACACAATACTACAAATCCACAAGAGGCACATTCTGTGGACAAGGTCACTCCATGACCTGAACCTTTATTCACAGGACCAAGAAGTGATGACCCTGCGTGGGACCTCCCTTTATATACCTATATGACCAGGTGAGGAGTGTCTCCCACAAGTTCACCCCCTGTGGTCAAGGTGTGCATTTCTTACGTATATACAGTATTGCAGTGTTGTTACATAAAGGTTACATACATGACACATTCACTGACCTTGGCCACTCGTGTGAGGTCATTAAACTTCTTGCGGTGCTGGATCCAGGTCCTGGGGGCAACACACGTGGCACTGATAGCTTCTGCTATCTCCTCCCACTGCCTTCTTGTGTTCTGCCTGGAAGGCCTCCTGTTCCCTGTGGGTAGAGGACCTATCTTCTTCTGCACACCACCAGGAGCAAGGCCTCCAGTACTGCATCTGAGAAGCGCCTTGCTCTTTCTCTTGCTTGTTGAGACATGGCTGCATCCAGAGTGACAATGAGGTGCTTCTGCAGCAAAGCACCTCCTTTTTAAGAAGTGCAGAAAGCCTAGGTAACATTTTATTGGCTAGTAGACTGTACCCGATATTGCCCCACCCCCCATCTTGAGCACGAAGCCAACCAGCAGTGTGTTTAGCGCTAGCTCAGCACCCCAATTATAATGAGAAGGCAGCATGAATTTTGCGTGCTGCTTGCACCACTTTGAACAGCTCTGTGCACATCACGCTTGGCGCTCCCCGTGTCCATTTTCAGGCCCAATCCAATTTCACCCCCTAACTCTCTTAAAATTGCTTTTTGTATTTTTTTAAAATGTCTTGCAGTTATGAAGCACAAGAGGATGTCTTGAGAAGCCACTCTTACGATGGAGGTCGGAACCTGTGTAAAGCATCATAAAGTTCTAATTGCAGTTGTCGTAGAGTATGTTGGTACATGTGTAAGATGCCCTCTTATTGAAAAATAATTCCCTTACTCATTAATTCTTTCACATCTGTTGCATTTCATTGAATTATCTTTTTGAGTAATATAAATTCACCAGTATGAAGATATTTCCTCTGCACTCAGTGTTATTATTCATGTCCTTTTCTGAGTTATTTCAATTATTTATCTCTTCTGGCATTGCAACTTTAAATATAAAAAGTACAGGGAATAAATATTGTGAATCTCTCCACATTCTCAGTGGTGAAAATGTGAGATGCAGAGTTCTGGTCTGCTTGTCAGTGAGAGGTGTTGCATTCTCAAATCTCAGGACTGAGAAGAAGCTCCATTTTAATAGCTACCGACCCCCATGGCACAAAGGTCTCTTTATCTATGTTCACTCATTTGGAAGTGAACAGTTCCAGCTGACAGAGATGGGCCCAGTACACTGTGTAGAGTACATTACATTCCCATCAACATCCTGAGGAGGGGAGCAGGGGAAAGAGTGCACTATCAACGTACAAAATACTAAAGATATTATTTGACTTACTTTTACACAAAATGTAGGAAAAGCCATAAAAAAATCAAGTGCCATCATTTTATTTTAAATTAAGAATCATTTTTCAGAGAAAAAAGTATTGCATCCTTAAAGTAATGAGGCATTGAAATAAAAAAAAATTAAAGTCGCACAATTTGGGCATTAAAATGCAGCTTGTTATAAGCATTGTAGATATTAAAAACAGTCAAAACGAAGTTTAGATTATGTAAACCTGAACAATAAAGGGGAAAAAACACAAGAAAAATGTGGCAATTCTCAAATGGTAGTGATCTTTACAATGTAAAAAAAGCATGAGCAGCTCGAGTGGAGTCCATGAGCAACATGTACAAGACATTGGAGGATGCTTTAACCACACTACAGTCCACCATAGAGTGTGTGGCAGCTTTAGTGATATCGGCATGGAGAGCCCTTTGACAGAGGCCTTGAGGGCAGTCTGGGCTTCCTCTATGGGTGCTCAGACTGATGCAAAACAGACCTGGGCTGTCTCTTTGGCTGTGAGAGTGTTGATGACTGGTTACAAATAATCATGAGGCAGAACTTCATTGATCTCATTAGTGCCTTTCCTGCAGATCAGTGCCCATGCTGAGAAAATGCCCAGTACTAGTCACATGACAAGAATATGCTCAGATGTTGATTCTGTTTCTCAGTCATGTGCGAAAGGAAGCAGCTCAGCTGCAAGATCCAAGAGGCGCATGTTGACAAACAGCAGCCAGCCAGTGTTAATTGTCATCATCATAGGCAGTCCCTCGAATCGAGGACGACTCACCAAAAAAGGATGAGTTCACAGGTGTTTCAATGAAAGACCTAATATTCCAGGTCCCGAACTACACCTTGAAGGGTGGAAGATGCCTGTGCGTGGATTTTTTTAATGTGTGGTGACCGTTGCACATTAGCCACCACACAGGTTTGACAGAGCTAGGTCTTGCTCCAGTGGCAAGGATTACCCAAGACGACTGGAGACCAGTCTGCTGCACAGACCTAGTGCACACAAATATCGCAGTGTGGGTTGGCCCGTGCTGCCCCTGGGCCCTCGCCTCTTCTGGGCGCAAACTCACATCTCTCCTGGGCCCCGATCACGTTGCTCTACGAACTCTTGCCGCTCCTTCGCCCCGACCTTACCGCACCTTCTCCCTGACCTTGCCGCTCCTGCTGTTCCTGCCTGCACTCCAATCAGCGACTTGCATTGAGCTAGTGTATATCAATTGGGTATTAATTGTATTCAGGTGGTGGGTATTACTCGGGACTCTCTTGTCTTCATATATATGGGAGCAGCCACGTGAAGGGAGAGTTTATCTTGGGGGTGCATGCTATGTAAGGTGTGTTTCTGTGAATAAAGACTAGGCTTTAATATTCCCACTGGCTGTAGTGTGTGTGTGTGTGTGTGTGCCCAAGTTCGAGGCCGGCTCAATACCTTCTTCACTGGGCTGCGGGGGGAGTGGAGAGTAACGAGAGACTTTGCTCCCTCCACACAGTAGAGGTTGCACTATGCTCTTGTCATGAAGATAACCACAGCCAGTCTCAGCAGAGTGGCATGCTGCAGATTTGTTAACATATCAGCTCCTAATGAGGAAAGTATGTGCTGTTCTTCCAGTAGGAAATGTTATGTATGTAAACATTGTAACTATGTAAGACTTTCCACCAGAAGACGCAACTGTTGGAGGCCTAAGGGTCACCTGCACACCTCGTGCAAGGAAGTATAAAAGGTTGTCTGCCATGCTGCTTAGGCACTCTGGAGTTGTGTAGACTAAGGTCACATCAGTTTTAGCTCACAGTACTCAGTCTTGTGGGGTTCTTCCATACTTAACAATTGGCGATGAGTAACAGATTACGAACTTTCATGCGGTCATGGCTGCCATTGGTATTTTAGAGAGATTTGTAGAGGGTGATGATTGGGAAGTCTTCGTTGAGCGTCTCAACCAGTACTTCATGGCCAACGATCTAGATGGGGACGATACAGCAATCAAGCGCAGGGCGACAGGGCGATTCTCCTCATCGTGTGTGAGTCCACAATATACGGCTCCATCAAGAATCTGCTAGCAGCGGAGAAATTAGCAGAGAAGCAGAGAAGACATATTCAGATTTGTGTATGCTGGTTTGGAACCACCTCAAGCTGAAGGAGAGAGTCTTAATGTCAGGTATCGCTTCTACACACACCAGAGCTCCGAGGGCCAGGACGTGGCGAGTTATGTCGCCGACCTGAAACGCCTTGCGGGAACTTGCGAATTTTCTGGATTTTTGGGGGAAATGCTGTGGGCCATTTTTGTGCTTGGCATCGGTCACAAGGTCATTCTTCGCAAGCTGCTGTCCGCCGAATCCTTAGACCTGAGTAAGGCCATCACGATAGCCCAGGCATTCATATCCACGAGTGATAATACCAGACAGATATCTTCCCAGCATCGCAGCTCACCGGCAAGTACTGTGCATAAAATAACGTCGCTAGCAGGCAGAACTGCATATGGCAGGGCCTACACGTCTGCAGCTGCAAGACCGAGGATGACTCAGAGTCCACCTAGGGCGTGAATGCAAATCCATTCGCACCATGTTGGCACTGCGGGTGTAATCATCGAGCCCATCAATGTTGATTCAAGCACTATGTGTAAAAATGTGCTGGCACCTCCAGCGAATGTGCAAGAGTGCTGCGACTCACCATATGGCAGAGTCGGCAGAGGATGATCGATCCGGTGTGGATCATGCAGAACAAACAAGAGAGGCAACTTAACCCAAGAGCCACCAAGAGCCCTCCTATCATGCTGAAAGTCAAATTGAATGTGTTCCGGTATCAATGGAGTTAGACACGGAGGCGAGTCAGTCAATTATGAGCCAGAAGGCTTTTGAGAAATTGTGGGGCAACAAGGCATAAAGGCCCAAACTGAGCCCGATTCAGACAAAGCTGCACACCTACACCAAAGAGCTCATACTAGTCATTGACAGTGCAGCAGTTAAGGTATCGTACGATGGAGCTGTGCATGATTTATCACTTTGGATTGTACCAGGCGATGGCCCAATGCTATTCGGCAGAAGCTGACTGGGAAAGATTCAATGGAACTAGGACGACATCGAAGCACTATCTTCAGTGAATGATGCCTCATGCATCCAAGTGCTGAGCAAGTTTCCGTCGCTATTTGAACTAGGCATCGGCAACTTCACAGGCACCAAGGTGCAGATCCATCTAGTCCCCGATGCAAGCCCTATTCATCATAAGGCTCGAGCGGTTCCATATATGAGGGAGAAAGTCGAAATCAAACTGGACAGACTTCAACGAGAGGGAATCATATCGCCAATCGAGTTCAATGAGTGGGCCAATCCGATTGTTCCAGTGTTGAAAAGAGATGGCACAGTTAGAAACTACGGAGAATACAAGGTAATGATGAACCGAGTCTCGTTACAAGACCAGTACCCGCTGCCCAAGATGGATGACCTGTTCACAACGTTAGCGGGGGGGCGGAAGTCATTCACCAAGTTGGACCAAACCTCCACCTACATGACACAGGAGCTGGCTGAATCTTCGAAAAGATTGATGTGCATCAACATGCACAAAGGACTGTTTATATATCACAGGTGCCCTTTTGGGATTCACTCGGCTGCTGCCATTTTCCAGAGGAACATGGAGGGTCTGCTGATATCGGTTCCGCGCACCGTTGTGTTTCAAAACGACATCCTGATCACCGGTCGTGACACCACCAAACACCTGCACAACCTGGAAGAGGTTCCAAGTCGACTAGACAGAGTGGGACTCAGGCTGAAACGCTCCAAGTGTGTTTTCCTGGCTCCAGAGGTCGAATTTTTTGGGGGAAAGATTGCGGCAGGCAGCATCAGACCCACGGACTCTAAGACAGAGGCCATCAAGAATGCATCCATACCACAGCTGCGTTCGTTCCTGGGACTCCTCAACTATTTTTGTAACTTTCTACCCCGGTTAAGCACTTTGCTGGAAAACATAGAAACATGGAAACATAGAAAATAGGTGCAGGAGTAGGCCATTCAGCCCTTCGAGCCTGCACCACCATTCAATATGATCATGGCTGATCATTCACCTCAGTACCCCATTTCTGCTTTCTCTCCATACCCCTTGATCCCTTTAGCCGTAAGGGCCACATCTAACTCCCTCTTGAATATATCTAACTAATTGGCCTCTACAACTTTCTGTGGTAGAGAATTCCACAGGTTCACCACTCTCTGGGTGAAGAAGTTTCTCCTCATCTCGGTCCTAAATGGCTTACCCCTTATCCTTAGACTGTGACCCCTGGTTCTGGACTTCCCCAACATCGGGAACATTCTTCCTACATCTAACCTGTCCAGTCCCGACAGAATGTTATATGTTTCTATGAGATCCCCTCTCATTCTTCTAAATTCCAGTGAATATAAGCCTAGGCGATTGAGTCTTTCATCATATGCCAGTCCTGCCATCCCGGGAATCAGTCTGGTGAACCTTCGCTGCACTCCCTCAATAGCAAGAATGTCCTTCCTCAGACTAGGAGACCAAAACTGTACACAATATTCCAGTTGAGGCCTCACCAAAGCCCAGTACAACTGCAGTAAGACCTCCCTGCTCCTAAACTCAAATTCCCTCGCTATGAAGGCCAACATGCCATTTGCCTTCTTCACTACCTGCTGTACCTGCATGCCAACTTTCAATGGCACCCAGGTCTCATTGCACCTCCCCTTTTCCTAATCTGTCACCATTCAGATAATATTCTGTCTTCCTGTTTTTGCCACCAAAGTGGATAACCTCACCTTTATCTACATTATACTGCATCTGCCATGCATTTGCCCATTCACCTAACCTGTCCAAGTCACCCTGCAGCCTCTTAGCATCCTCCTCACAGCTCACACTGCCACCCAGCTTAGTGTCATCTGCAAACTTGGAGCTATTACATTCAATTCTTTCGTCTAAATCGTTAATGTATGTTGTAAATAGCTGGGGTCCCAACACTGAACCTTGCGGTACTCCACTAGTCACTACCTGCCATTCTGAAAAGGACCCGTTTATTCCTATTCTTTGCTTCCTGTCTGCCAACCAGTTCTCTATCCATGTCAATACATTACCCCCAGTACCATGTGCTTTGATTTTGCACATGTTGCTACGTAAGGGACGGCTGGATTTGGGGTAAATCTCAAGAGACAGCCTTTGAGAAGGCCAGAAACCTACTTTGTTCTAATAAGTTAATTGTTCTGTATGATCCGTGTAAACGATTAGTGCTAGCTTGTGATGCATCTTCGTAAGGGGTCGGCTGTGTGTTACAGCAAACCAATGTATCGGGCAAACTTCAACCGGTTGCATACACGTCTAGAAATCTGTCTAAGGTTGAAAGAGCCTACAATATGGTCGAGAAAGAGGCATTAGCATGTGTATATGGGGTTAAGAAAATGCACCAATACCTATTTGGACTTCGGTTTGAGCTTGAAACTGACCACAAACCACTCATTTCGCTGTTTTCAGAAAACAAAGGCATAAGCACCAATGCTTCTGGTCATGGATGCTCTTGAGAGCGAGGGGTCACTCGTCACTGCTCACCAGATCAGGACCTGGACCAGCCAGGATCCTGCGCTATCACCTGTAAAAAGGTGCGTCTTCAATGGGAGCTGGTTGGCCGTTCCCGGAGAAATGCAAGATGAAATTAAGCCATTTCACCGATGCAAAAATGAAATGTCCATCCAGTCGGATTGTCTCTTATGGGGTAATCGCGTGGTTTTGCAAAAAAAAAGCAGGGAAATGTTTATACGCGACCTACACAATACCCACCCAGGCATAGTCATGATGAAGGCTATAACCAGGTCGCATGTTTGGTGGCCCGGCATTGATGCGGACTTAGTCATGCGTATAAAATGCAACACGTGCTCACAATTGAGCAATGCACTAAGGGAGGCTCCATTGAGTCTGTGATCATGGCCCTCCAAACCGTAGTCCAGGATCCAGAGATTTTGCTGGCCCCTTTCTCAGAAAGATGTTTTTATTTGCAGTGGACACTTACTCTAAATGGATTGAATACGTAATCATGTCATCCAGCACATCCACTGCCACTATTGAAAGGAGGCTATGTTCGTGACCCATGGCTTGCCCGACGTCCTTGTCAGTGACAATGGACCATGTTTCACCAGCTCGGAATTCAACGAGTTTATGACCCGCAATGGCATCAAGCAAGTCAGGTCTGCCCCATTTAAGCCCGCATCCAATGGTCAAGCTGAATGAGCAGTCCAAACTATCAAGCAGAGCTTGAAATGCATGACGGAAGGCTACTTGCAGACTCGCTTATCTCGGGTTCTGCTCAGCTACCGGACGCGACCCCACTCGCTCACTGGGGTTCCCCCTGCAGAACTGTTAATGAAGAGAGCACTCAAAACCAGGCTCTCCCCCATCCACCCGGATGTAAATGATCATAGAAACATAGAAACATAGAAAATAGGTACAGGAGCAGGCCATTCGGCCCTTCGAGCCTGCACTGCCATTTAATATGATCATGGCTGATCATTCAACCTCAGTACCCCACTGCAGCCTTCTCTCCATACCCCCGATCCCTTTAGCCGTAAGGGCCACATCAAACTCCCTTTTGAATATGTCCAATGAACTGGACTCAATAAGTTTCTGTGGCAGAAAATTCCACTGGTTCACAATTCTCCCTGTGAAAAAGTTTCTCCTCATCTCGGTCCTATATGGCTTACCCCCTATCCTTAGACTGTGTCCCCTGGTTCTGGACTTCCCCAACATTGGGAACATTCTTCCTATATCTAACCTGTCCAGTCCCGTCAGAATTTTATACGTTTCTTCTAAATTCCAGTGAGTATAAGTCTAGCCGATCCAGTCATTCCTCATATGTCAGTCCTGCCATCCCGAGAATCAGTCTGGTGAACCTTCGCTGTACTCCCTCAATAGCAAGCTCGTCCTTCCTCGGATCAGGAGACCAAAACTGCACACAATACTCAAGATGTGGTCTCACCAAGTGCTGTACAACTGCAGCAAGAACTCCCTGCTCCTCTACTCAAATCCCCTCATTATGAAGGTCGGCATGCCATTTGCTTTCTTTACTGCCGACTGTACCTGCATGCCAACCTTCAATGACTGATGTACCATGACACCCAGGTCTCATTGCACCTCCCCTTTTACTAATCTGTCACCATTCAGATAATATTCTGCTTTCCTGTTTTTGCCAGCAAAGTGGATAACCTCACATTTATCCACATTATACTGCATCTGCCTTGCATTTGCCCATTCACCTAACCTGTCCAAGTCCCCCTGCAGCCTCTTAGCATCCTCCTCGCAGCTCGCCCTGCCACCCAACTGGAGATATTACTTTCAATTCCTTCGTCTAAATTATTAATGTATATTGTAAATAGCTGGGGTCCCAGCACTGAACCCTGCGGCACCCTACTAGTCACTGTCTGCCATTCTGAAAAGGACCCGTTTATTCCCACTCTTTGCTTTCTGTCTGCCAACCAGTTCTCTATCCACGTCAATACATTACCCCTAATACCATGTGCCTTAATTTTGCACACTAATCTCTTGTGTGGAACCTTGTCAAAAGCCTTTTGAAAGTCCAAATACACCACATCAACTGGTTCTCCCTTATCCACTCTACTAGTTACATCCTCAAAAAACTCTAGAAGATTTGTCAAGCATGATTTCCCTTTCATAAATCCATGCTGACTTGGACCGATACTGTCACTGCTTTCCAAATGCGCTGCTATTACATCTTTAATAATTGATTCCAACATTTTCCCCACCACTGATGGCAGACTAACCGGTCTACAATTCCCTGTTTTCTATCTCCCTTCTTTTTTAAAAAGTGGGGTTACATTAACTACCCTCCAATCCATAGGAACTGATCCAGGGTCCATGGAATGTTGGAAAATGATCACCAATGCATCTACTATTTGAAGGGCCTGTTCCTTAAGTACTCTGGGATGCAGACTATCAGGCCCTGGGGATTTATTGGCCTTCCGTCCCTTCAATTTCCCGAACACCATTTCCTGACTAATACGGATTTCCCTCAGTTCCTCCTCCTCGCTAGACCCTCGGTCCCCTAGTATTTTCGGGAGGTTATTTGTGTCTTCCTTAGTGAAGACTGATCCAAAGTATTTGTTCAATTGGTCTGCCATTTCCTTGTTTCCCATTATGAATTCACCTGATTCTGACTGCAAGGGACCTACATTAGTCTTCACTAATCTTTTTCTCTTCACTTATCTATAGAAGCTTTTGCAGTCAGTTTTTATGTTCCCTACAAGCTTACTCTCACACTCGATTTCCCCCTCCTAATTAAATCCTTAGTCCTCCTCTGCTGAATTCTAAATTTCTCCCAGTCCTCAGGTTTGTTGCTTTTCTGGCCAATTTATATGCCTCTTCCTTGGATTTAACACTTTCCCTAATTTCTCTTGTTAGCCACAGTTGAGCCACCTTTCCTTTTTTCAATTTTTACACCACACAGGGATGTACAAATGTTGTAGTTCATCCATGAGATCTATAAATGTCTGCCATTGCCTGTCCACCCTCAACCCTATAAGTATCATTCGCCAGTCTATCCTAGCCAATTCATGGCTCATATCTTTGAAGTTTCCTTTCTTTAAGTTCAGGACCCTAGTCTCTGAATTAACTGTGTCACTCTCCATCTTAATGAAGAATTCGACCATATTATGGTCACTCTTCCCCAAAGGGCCTTGCTCAACCAGATTGCTAATTAATCCTCTCTCATTACACAAGACCCAGTCTAGGATCTCCTGCTCTCTAGTTGGTTCCTCGACATATTGGTCTAGAAAACCATCCCTTGTACACTCCAAGAACTCCTCATTCACAGTATTGCTACCAATTTGGTTAGCCCAAACAATATGTAGATTAAAGTTACCCATGATAACTGCTGTACTCTAGTTGCACACGCCCCTAATGATGTTTGATGCCATCCCCAACCTCCCAACTGCTGTTTGGTGGTCTGTACACAACTCCCACTAACGTTTTCTGCCCTTTGGTGTTTCGCAGCTCTACCCATATAGATTCCACATCATCCAAGCTAATGTCCTTCCTTACTATTGCGTTAATCTCCTCTTTAACCAGTCATGCTACCCCACCTCCTTTTCCTTCCTGTCTATCCCTCCTGAATATTGAATACCCCTGGATGTTGAGTTCCTAGCCTTGGTTACCCTGAAGTCATGTCTCCGTAATCCCAATTACAGCATATCCATTAACAGCTATCTGCGCAGTTAATTCATCCACCTTATTACGAATGCTCCTCGCATTGAGACTCAGAGCCTTCAGGCTTGTTTTTTTAACACATTTTGTCCTTTTAGAATTATGTTGTAATGTGGCCCTTTTTGATTTTTGCCCTTGATTTCTCTGCCCTCCACTCTTGTTTTTCTCCTTTCTACCTTTTGCTTCTACCCCCTTTTTACTTCCCTCTGCCTCCCTGCATTGATCATGTGGAAACCCAGCATCACCAGCAAAACATGTATCACAATCACGTGGCTCTATCGTGTGACATTGATGTTAACAACCCTGTGTTGATCCTTAATTACGCTCATGGTCCTAAATGGGTCGCTGGCACTGTCTTGGCCAAGGAGGGGAATATAGTGTTTATAGTCAAACTATTGAATGGACAAATGTGCAGAAAGCATTTGGATCAGACCAAACTGCGGTTCACCGACAACCAGGAACAACCTAAAGAGGACATCACCATCATCGATCCACCAACACACACCCAACTAGCAATCGACCTCGCTGTCAATCAAGAGGATGAACCCATCATTCCCAACAGTCCTGTCAGACCAGCTGTGCCGCAGTGCAGCAAAGATCTGACCAACTCACCCATGCCAGAGTTTGAACTCAGACAATTAACCAGGGAGCGTAAGGCCCCGGATCATCTCAACTTGCAAATAATTTATATCAAAGACTTTGGGGGGGGGGGGGGGGGGAGTGATGTTATGTATGTAAACATTGTAACTGTGTAATACTTGCCACCAGAGGACGCAACTGTTGGAGGCCCAAGGGTCACCTGCGCACCTCGTGCAAGGGTATATAAAAGATTGTCTGCCACGCTACTTAGGCACTCTGGAGTTGTATTAAAGAGACTAAGGTCACATCAGTTTTAGCTCACAGTACTCAGTCTTGTGGAGTTCTTCCATACTTAACAGGAAACCTGCACTGTTCAGGGAAACGAGGCTACGTGGCTCATGGATGGCAAGGAGGGGTTTGCATGAGCCACCGCTTCTTGCGGGGTGGCTATCTTGCTGGCCCCACATTTTCGGCTGAAGATCTTAGGTGTTAAGAAACCTGTGCCAGGCTGCTTGCTCCATCTCGCTGTTCACATGGGGAATGTCCCGCTCCAACTAATGAATGTGTACACTCTCCGGACCAGTGCGCAGCAGTATGCTTCTTTGAAGAAGTGACTGCACTTTTAGGCTCCATCGGTGTTGGCGAGTGTTTTATCCTCGGGGGCGATGGGGAAGTTGAGGGACCTGGTCGGGTCCTTTTACTTCATGGCGAAATCTCCATCCCAACTGCAGCGCCTTCTGGAGAAGGAAGGCTCAGAAACTACCACCTTTACATTTCCTGTGCATATGTTTCCCGCATTCTGGCAGCTTCCATGCGACCAGTGCTGTACTCGCACCACCATCTGGTGTGGGTGAAGTTTGCTCCGTTCCACGCATGAATGGGGTCCACGTACTGACATTTTAACAACCTGCTGCTGGAGAACAAGCGGTTTGGGGATTCGTTCTATCAATTATGGGCTGGCTGGTAAAGGAAGCAGGGGGGGCTTCGCCTCCTTGAAGCTATGGTGGGACGTGGGCAAGGATCATGGCTGTCTCTTCTGTTGAGAGTATGCGAGAGGGTTGACCAAGGGATGGAAGGCCTGGGTCGGGCGGTTAGAGAAGGAGGTGCTCGACCTGGAGTCCCGTATCGGTCAAGTTGTTGAAAAACCGGCCCTGCGGACGGTGTAAGGAGAGAAGAAGGGTGCGCTGAAGGACCTTCAGCTGGTCAGGTCCTGAGGCGTGTATGTGATGTCGCGGATCTGTGACTCAAGGACTTGGACCACAGCTCCTTCTTCTGCTCACTGGAAGAAAGGCAGTGGTCCGTATGCAGCTCTTGGGGCTGCTGGCCGATGACGGATCTCTGGTCTCGGATCCAGAGGGCATCAGTGCTGGGGCCCGTGCTTATTACTGGGCTCTGTTCTCTCCGGATCGGTCCAGCGAGGACACTCGTAGAGTTTTGTGGGAGGATCTGCCGAAGGTTGGCCCGGAGGGCGCCGAACAGCTTGATGCTCCGCTAAGCCTGGTGGAGCTGACCGGTGCCTTGGTCAACTCTCGTGCGGCAAGTCCTCAGGGCTGGATGGGTGACCTTGGAGTTCCACAGGGCATTCTGGGATGTCCTGGGGGCGACTGCGTGCCGGTCCTGGGGGAAAGTCTGATGACTGTGGAGATGTCCCTCTCTTGATGCATGGCAGTAATCGTCCTGCTGCCCAAGAGGGGGGATCTCTGCCTTCTTAAGAACTGATGGCCAGCCTCCCTCCTCGGCACGGACTGCAAGATCTTTGCCAGGGCAATGTCTGCTCACCTTGGCACCATGCTGGGCCACATGATCCACCCCGATCAGTCCTACACTATCCCAGGCTGGACCATACCACGATAACATCCATGTGGTCCGGGATGTGGTCCATCATTCCCAGAAGGTTGGTCACTTTCCTTTCCCTGGATCAGGAGAAGGCTTTCGACAGGGTGGAGCACGAATATCTCTTCGGGACTCTGCACACATTTGGGTTCACAATGCATTTTGTCACCTGGATCCGACTTCTGCTTGTCGCCAAGGAGTGTTTGATTAAGGTTAACAGGTCTTTGACGGCGCCCCTTCATTTCGGGAGTGGGGCGTATCAGGGATGCCCCAAGTCCAGCCAATTATATGCCATCTGCGTGGAGCACTTCCTGCACCTCTTGTGAAAGAGGTTGATGGGACTGGCTGTGCAAGGCCCTGCCGAGGAAGTCTGGCTGGTGAATTGGCAAGAGCTGGAGACCAAAGTCATCACTCGCCTAGAGTGCTGGACAAGACTGCTCCGAGTGCTGTTCTCATGGGGTCAAGCACTGGTCATAAATCAGCTGGTGGCCGCTATGCTGTGGTCACTTTGATCCCTCCCCTGAGTTTATCGCCAAGGTACAGAATTCTCTTTCGTCAAGATTCGCGGCTATGCTCTTGGAGTCGCTGCTCAGGAATCCGCACCTCCATGATTATGGTTTCATGTGGCTGACAGAGGGGAGGGCCCTGATGACCAGAGTCAGGGACATACTGGATGGCAGAGGATTGGGCAGAATTTTACCAGAGGAGCTGGCACAATGCAGTCCTGGCACGACATCCGGTCCATGGCCAAAGCCATCGAGGCACTAAAAGAGGCACTCGGCCCTGACTCCACCAGGTGTGTCGAGGAGGGTCAAGCACATGGGCCGATCCTGTCAGAGCTGGCCACCGTTTGGACAGATTAAATCATCGGTGCCAAGCCCCAAAACCTCCCTCTGGAACTGGCGCCTCATAGCTTGAAGCTGTCTCTCGGAGATCCCTGCCGTGCTTTCCACTCTGCACGGAGGGTTTCCTGTATGGGCTTCTCTTGCACACCCTTCACTTTTTCTTCCTCGTCTGCTGTCTGGATATGCCCATGTGATATATTTAAGACACCACTCACACAAGCACACACTACAAGATGGCTCCTTAAAAGAATGGTTTTACATGACCTTACCACATGACCTTTTATTGTTATTACAGTAGTTGTTATTACATCAGTAGTACACTACGTGGGGCTCTATTACACTTCTCCCTCCTTATTGAAGAAGTTAATCATAACAAAATAATCATTCTACATAAGTTGCATGGTATACACAACAAAAGATATGAACTTATTTTTCCATATTTACAAATCAAACTTAACCACTGGTTTCCTGTTTCAAAGAGGATACCTTCTTTCTTGAACAGAACTTTCCAATCTTGTTATAGAACTTAGACTCTTTCTATGCTGAGCTTGAGGAGAGTTTTTTTCCAAGGGCAACCCTTGATCTACATTTGGACTCTCGACAACTTCAGACTGTTTGTCTGCCTGACTCAGACTCAGACTTAAATTCTGACTTTCTCTTGGACTTATTTCTAGTACATCTGATGTAGGATTTGCTACTGGCATTCTACTTGTAACTAGTCTATCTGACATATCAGAATAAATTGAATCATTCCAATTTTAAACTCCTTAGGTAGGTAAAGTATGATCAATGTGAACAAACTTAACCTTTCCATGATCAAACACCTTGACCAAATATGTCTGAGGGCCACATATCTTCACTATTCTCCCTGGTAACCACTTTAACCATTTATGGTGATGGTTCTTCACTCTAATCTTCTGATTTAATTTCACACTTCTCTCTTTTACTCTACCTCTATCATTACTCTCTTTCTGCCATGATTGTTTCTCTTCTACTGACTGTGCCAAGTTTGGCTTTAACAACGAGAACCTGGTTCGTGGCTATCATTTGAGAAACAACTCTGCTGCCAGTAGTAATCAGAAAATTTGCCAATTTGTGGTCCAACGACAACTGCCATTTCCTTGGATTTGGATCCAACATTTGCTTGATGAGGGCACGTTTTACAATATGTAGTGTGCGCTCAGCTGCACCATTTGAAGCAAGGTGGTATGGTGGAACTTTGGCATGTTTCACACCATTTCTGCTCATGAACTGTGCAAATTCTTCTGAACAAAATTGTGGCCCATTATCAGACACAATTTCTTCTGGGAGGCGATATGAAGAAAACAATCTTTGCAAATTGTCTAGTGCTTCACTCATTATTTTCCACATTGGAAACACCGCTACCCACTTTGAATGACTATCACTATGAACAATTGCTGTCCTTCTAGCTCAGCAAAATCTAAATGTAAACTTTGTCACACCCTGGGAGGCCATTTCCATGGTGGTTTCTTGCTCATCAATTGACATGTTGTACACTGACTGACGATGTACTCTATGGGCTAGATTTTACACTTTTGTGCAGATCGCCCAAAAATGGGCGTTGTGTGGGCGATAAAAATGGGTTTTCTGATCGCTGGCTTGTTGCCCATTCTCAAAGCCCCTAGTCTCCATTTTTGAAATTGGACACGACCTATCTGAAATGGGCATTGGCGTTAAATCTCTCTGACCTACTGCCGTAAAGTGTCGCCACCCTTAGCAACGGCATGGCAATGCTCGTTTCCCACAATTCAGGAGGTCAAGGATCATCATTACATGCGCAGAAGAGGAGACAGAGAGAGAGAGGGAGCAGAGAGGGACTGAAAACGTGTGTGGGTGTGGTGTGTGCTTGTTTGGCTGTTGTGGGAGGCATGAGGGAGATTCACCAGCAGCAAAAAGCCTACTAAGCACCAAGAACATAGTTGACACTGAGTTTTTGTCCAACAAATAATATATAACATGGAAGGAATGGAGGAGGCCCTGGAGTTGGTAACCAGGAACACTGGTGGCAGAGAGCGCCCAGTGGTCCCGGAGCGGAGCGCAGCACTGCACCCCAAGGTGCCGCACGCCCATTGCCAACCACACACGAGAGCCAGGAGCAACATCTTGCTCTGGCTCGGAGCACATTCCCATCTCGGGACCATCCTCCCCCGTATCCGTCCAAGCAGCGGTTCGGCTGTCATCCCCCCCCCCCCACCACCTCCCAATGAAGCAACGCCTGAGGAGCTCCTCGGCCAGGCGGCTTGGAGTCAGGAGGGGAAGGGGAAGGGGTAGAGGTGGGGATGTGAAGCCGGGGGTGGGGGAGGAATGATTCCAGGCAAATGGTCGGTTTAAATGTTTTTTATTTAACAAAACCTTGTTGCGCATTCGCTCAGATAGCTGCACCGTTACACACTGGTGATTCCTTAACATCAAAGGGTATAATTACGTTTAACTTCAATCAACTTAATCTTTAACTGTCACCAAGGTGATGCCCACCATTGATGTATGATCTGCACACCTAGCAATGTGTCAGCCTTGTAAATACCACCAACGTTCTTTCAGGCAAAGCGCTCATTTATGAGCTCCTGACCTAAGGCTCTTGCAGCTATCATGCCACCATGGGCCCTTTCATGCGGTCTACAGGGGTCAGGTGGATGGCTTCAGGGTCAACCTGATTGTCTGGCCCGATGTCAGCATCCACCTCCTCGTCCTCCTTTTCCTCTCTCTGCTGAGGTGGACTGTCAGACCCTTCTGGCAATTCTTGTCCCCAAGTTGTGCAGCATGGAGCATATCACCATGAATTGAGCTACCTGCTCAGGATGGTATTGGAGCTCGCCTCCGGAGTGGTCCAGGCATCTAAAGCGCTGCTTAAGCACTCCAATGGTTTTTTCCACGATATTGCGAGTGGCTCTGTGGCTCTCGTTGTATCGCCTCTCGGCTTCGGTGTGGGTGTCACGCAGTGGGGTCATCATCCAGGTGGCGAGGCCATATCCTTTGTCACCAAGCATCCAGCATTGTGGCTGATTGTTAAACAAGTCAGTTACAGTGCTCTCACACAGGATGTGAGCATCATGGATGCTACCCGGAAATTTAGCATACACTGCCATAATAATTTGCTGTTGGTCGACAACGAGTTGCACATTCAGGGAGTGGAATCCCTTGCGATTCCTTAAATCCTCTGTGTAAGGTACTTACTCTACAGCATGAAACCACATGAGGCACATTCTGGAGACAAGGTCACTCTGTGACCTTAACTTTTTATTCACAGGACTCCAAAGACAATGACCCTGCGTGGGACCTCTCTTTTTATACCTGTGTGATCAGGTAAGGAGTTTCTCCCACAAGTTCACCCCTTGTGATCAAGGTGTGCATCTAGGTTGAGAGTATACAGTAATACAGTGGTGTTACATTGTGGTTACAAACATGACATCACCTCCCCCCCCAAAGTCTTATTGGGATCATAGGTTTAGTCCTTCAGGTGGTCTACGCTCCCTCGTGGAGCGCCGCAGTTGGGGCTCTGGTTGTTGGACACTGATGTGAGTGTCTGTCACCTGTGGTGATTCCGGCCTGTCCGGGCTGAATGCAGGGAGTGTGCATTCTTCTGATTCCTCTGGTTGCTTGTTCACTGGCGGTGTGGTGAGCTCCATCTCATGATTTTCTTCAGATTCCTCTGTGTCGATGCTGAACCTTTTTTTTACTTGGTCCAGATGCTTACGGCATATCTGACCATTGTTGAGTTTTACCACGATGACCCTATTCCGTTATTTGTCAATTACAGTGCCCTCAAGCCATTTGGGCTCCATGGCATGATTGAGGATGAATACAGGATAATTTATTTCTATACATCTCCCTCTCGAATTACGGTCATGGTACTTGTTTTGTGACTTGCGCTTGCCCTCAACTATGTCGTTCAGGACTGGGTGAATGAGGGACAACCGAGTTTTGAGTATCCATTTCATTAGTAGCTCTGCGGGCGGGATCCCTATGAGCGAGTGCAGTAGGGATCTATAGGTCAGCAGAAGACACGATAGGCGGCACTGTAGGGAGGGTCCTTGAATCTTAAGCATACCTTGCTTAATGATTTGGACCGCACGTTCCGCCTGACCATTGGAGGCCGGCTCGAATGGTGCAGTCCTGACATGGTAGATGCCATTGCCCAACATAAACTCTCGGATTTCGTAGCTTGTGAAACATGGGCCATTAGCACTAACCAGGATGTCCGGCAAGCCATGGGTTGCAAAGCTCGCACGTAGGCTTTCCACGATGGTGGATGACGTGCATGAATTCAGAATGATGCACTCGATCCATTTCGAGTACGCATCCACCATAATAAGGAACATCTTACCCATGAACGGGCCCGCGTAGTCAACATGAATGCGTGACCATGGCCTGGTGGGCCAGGGCCACGGGCTGAGCGGGGCCTGCCTGGGGGCATTACCCAGCTGGGCACACGTCGTGCACCTGCGAACACAGTGTTCCAGGTCTGAATCAATTCCAGGCCATCAAACGTGTGACCGGGCAATGGCCTTCATCAGTACAATGCTTGGGTTCCCTGATGAATGCCTCCCTGCCCTTCTGGGGCATAACTACCCGGCTGCCCCATAGTAGGCAGTCGACTTGGATGGAGAGCTCATCCATCCGTCTTTGGAATGGTCTGACCTCCTGAGGGTATGCTCCATGTGCGGGCACCCAATCCCCAGTCAGAACACATTTCTTAATCAGGAATAGGAGGGGATCTCTGTTTGTCCAGATTTTGATCTGGCGGGCTGTGATGGGGGAGCCTGCGCTGTCAAAGGCATCAACAGCCATGACCATCTCAGCGCTTTGCTCCGCTGCCCCCTCAGTGGTGGCCAGTGGAAGCCTGCTGAGCGCGTCAGCGCAATTTTCAGTACCTGGCTGGTGCCAGATGGAGTAGTCATAAGCAGCCAGCGTGAGAGCCCATCGCTGTATGCGAGCTGAGGCATTGGCATTGATTGCCTTGCTGTCATACAACAGGGATGTTAATGGCTTGTGGTCCGTCTCTAATTCAAACTTCCTACCAAAGAGGTACTGATGCATTTTTTTTACACCATAGACACATGCAAGCGCTTCCTTCTCGACCATCCCATATCCCCGTTCTGCTTGAGAGAGCAACCTGGAGGCATAAGCCACAGGTTGTAGTTGACCCTCAGCATTACCCTGCTGCAACATGCACCCAACCCCATAGGACGATGCATCACATGTCAGAACCAATTTTTTTCAGGGGTCATACAGGACAACAACTTGTTTGAACAAAGTAGGTTTTGTGCCTGATCAAAAGCCCGTTCCTGATAGTCCCCCCAAAACCAATCGCAACCCTTAGGCAGGAGCACGTGTAGCGGCTCCAACAACGTGCTCAAGTTCGACAGAAAGTTCCCGAAATAGTTCAACAGTCCCAGGAATGAACGCAACTCTGATGTGTTGCAGTGCCTGGGTGCTCGTCGAATCGCCTCTGTTTTGGATTCGGTGGGCCGAATCCCATCTGCAGCAACCCTCCTGCCCAGAAACTCAACCTCAGGAGCTAAGAACACACATTTAGACTTCTTGAGTCGCAGGTCTACCCATTCCAGTCAGTGTAGCACCTCCTCCAGGTTGTGGAGGTGTTCCTCGGTGTCTCGACCCGTGATGAGGATTTCGTCCTGGAATACGATCGTTCCAGGAATGGAGTTAGCAGGCTTTCCATGTTTCGTTGAAAAATCGCAACCGTTGATCGAATGCCAAATGGGCACCTGTTATAAACGAACAGTCCCTTGTGTGTGGTGATGGTAGTCAGTTTAGATTCGTCGGCCAGTTCCTGGGTCATATAGGCTGAAGTGAGGTCCAACTTGGTGAACAGCTTGCCGCCTGCCAGCGTGGCGAAGAGGTCCTCCGCTTTCGGGAGCGGGTATTGATCTTGTAGGGACATCCGATTGATGGTGGCCTTGTAGTCACCACAGATCCTGACAGAGCCATCCGCTTTTAGGACAGGAATGATGGGGCTCGCCCAGTCGCTGAATTCAACAGGCGAGATGATGCCCTCTCTCAACAGCAGGTCCAATTCGCTCTCGATCTTTTCCTGCATCACATACGGCACCGCTCTGGCTTTGTGGTGTGCTGGCCTGGCATCCGGGGTGATGTGTATCACTACTTAAGTGCCTTTGAAAGTCCCGACGCCAGGCTGGAATAGTGAATCGAATTGTTGTAGGACTTGTGAGCACGAACTTCGCTCCACAGATGACATTGCATGAACATCCCCCCATTTCCAGTTCATCTCGGCTAACCAGCTCCTCCCCAACAGAGCGGGACCATTGCCCGGACCAAGCCAGAGTGGCAGCCGATTCACTAACCCATTGTGTGTGACAGCCAACATTCACTGCCTAGCACCGGAATGATTTCTTTAATGTAAGTCCGTAATTATGTCTCAATACGTGCTAATTTGGGTCTACTGGCTTTAAGTGGCCATAACTTCTCAAATTGCTGAACGCCCATGAGTGACTGGCTGGCCCCAGTGTCCAGCTCCATGCGTACTGTCATACCATTTAATAAAACCCTCATCATCATTGGTGCTGTTCTGATGTATGAACTGTGAATATTCGCCACATGAACCCGCTGAACCTCAGCGTCCATCGATTTGCCCCAAAAGTCATCCTGCCTCAAAGAACCCTCTTCTGGTCCCTCCACCTCATATATTGGTCTGGTAGCAGACTTCCTGCACATTCAAGCTAATTGGTCACTGAGATTGCAGTTCCTGCAGACAAACTGTTGAAATATGCAAGATCTAGCTGAGTGCTTTCCCCCACACCTCCAGCATGAGTTAAAGTTTCCATTGTTGGGAACAAAGGGACTATGGCCAGGCATTCCGCGCTGACTGTCCCTTTGACTGCTCTTAAGTACCCTATTAGTGGGTGTCAATGGCCCCATCCCGGGCCGCATTGTCCACTATGATGGCGTGAATGTCTGTTCAGCCTGCCATTGCCTCTGTTGAAGTCCTATTCTGGGGTCTATTGCTGCCTGGGACATGTCGAACTGCCGCTACCTGCCTGCAGGGCTCTGAGTCGCATTGATGATGTTGACTCCCTGATCCATCGCCACGTTAGAGGCAGAATTGCGCGCGTATATTATTTTCATTTCTTCCTCCCCTGCCATGAAAGTTTGAGCCATCAATGCCGCCGCTTCCAAGGTCAAATCCTTGGTCTCAATTAATTTGCGGAAAATTCCCACATGACCGATGCCCTCGATAAAGAAGTCCCTTAGCATCTCCCTCCTGCAGGCGTCTGTGAACTTACAGAGGCTGGTCAAACGCCGGAGGTCCGCTACGAAGTCCGGTATGCTTTGTCCTTCACGACATTGGTGGGTGTAGAATCTGTGTCGGGCCATATGTATGCTACTCGCCGGTTTGAGGTGCTTCCCGATCAATTTGCTAAGTTCTTCAAAGGTTTTGTCCGCCGGCTTTTCGGGTGCTAGTAAGTCCTTCATGAGCACGTAAGTCTTTGGTCCGCAGCTGGTCAAAAGTTGAGCCCTTCGCTTGTCGGCCGCTGCATCCTCCAGCCATTCTTTTGTAACGAAGCTTTGCTGAAGCCTCTCGACAAAATTGTCCCAGTCTTCCCCAACACAGTACCGTTCCTCTGTGCTACCGGTGACCATTCTCGTGGGCCGTGAATTCCCATTTCTCGTCGCCAATGTAAGGTCCTTACTCTACAGCATGAAACCACACGAGACACATTCTGGGGACAAGGTCACTCTGTGACCTTAACTCTTTATTCACAGGACTCCAAAGATGATGACCCTGCGTGGGACCTCGCTTTTTATACCTGTGTGATCAGGTAAGGAGTGTCTCCCACAAGTTCACCCCTTGTGGTCAAGGTGTGCATCTAGGTTGAGAGTATACAGTAACACAGTGGTGTTACATTGTGGTTACATACATGACACTCTGCATCCTGAAAAGGTGCCTGCATCGCGATGTGCGTACAATCTATTGCTCCCTGCACCTTGGGGAAGTTAGCAATTCGGTAGAATCCTAGAGCCCTCTCAGTCTGAGCCTCCCTGGTCATAGGGAAGCTGATAAAGTCCTTCCTGCGTGTGTACAGGGCATCACTTACCTGTCTAATGCAGCAATGTGTGGCATGCTGAGACATACCGCAAATGTCGCCAGCTGAGGCCTGAAAAGAACTCGACGCATAGAACGACAGTGCCGCGGTGACTTTGAACTCGATGGACAGTGCAGTCCTGATGGTGCTGGTAGGCTGCAGATCTATCCTTATGAGCTGGCATAACTCAGTGATAACCTCTTTGTGGAAGTGCAGTCTCCAAAGGCAGGTTGTGTCGGGCAAGTTGAGGTAAGACTGCTTCTCTTTGTACTTGTGGGGGGTGTAATGTCTGGTCCAGGCATGCTGTGGAACGTACCTTCTGCCATCTCGAGTCTGCAGCATGTAATTGGTCATTAAGAGAGGGTGAGAAAGGATAGACTCCATTCCAATAGCTGTCTGTTTTCCACCGATTGTCGCAAAGAACGATTGTCCTGACGAAAACACCTATTAAATTCCAATCATCCACAGTATGATAAAAATGTTTGTTCAGATGTCCACATCACCTCCAAACACCTCCTGAGTACATCCGAACTCCCCCAAGGTTGAAGCAGAGCAGCCTTTTAAATGATGCGACATTTGATTTAGAACATGGCGTCCATACCGCTGTAAGTAGTTCCGGTTAGTTCCACTTTTTCTCGGTAGTTTTTTCGGCGAGCAATATTGTGGGCGAGATGTGTGCGAGGTGGTGAAAGTGATACTGGGCGATCTCCTGGGCATTAGTTTCGGAAAATGTGATCTTTGCGACAAAATAAAGTGGGCGGTCGGTATTATTGAATCTCGGCATTAATTACGTGCGGAGAGTAACGCCGGGCGATATTATGGGCATTGGTTTTGCCCATTCTGATGATTTCGCCCAAAAAAAGTGGGCTGGCGGTATTATTTTCTCCCAGTATTATGCACATGGGGATAGTAACGCTCGGCGATAAGTGTCCGAAAAATGGGCATCGGTTTCCATTTTGTGGC
The DNA here is from genome assembly GCF_044704955.1 of Pristiophorus japonicus. Classification (NCBI taxonomy): domain Eukaryota; kingdom Metazoa; phylum Chordata; class Chondrichthyes; family Pristiophoridae; genus Pristiophorus; species Pristiophorus japonicus. Next base: position 114,780,727 of record NC_091977.1, on the reverse strand, counting down.
TAAATGGGCACTATGTGGACATTTTACATCATTTCGGCGGTAAAATGGACGTTAAGTGGGCGTTATGCATGCAAAAAAAGTGTAAAATCGAGCCCATGATCTTTATCTAAACCTGGCCACCATAAGTAACTGCATGCCAAACTCTTTGTCAAGCACATTCCCAGGTGCTGGTCATGAAGATCTCCTAACAATTTGGACCTGAACTTATTTGGGATAACTACTCTTGCTCCCCACATGATACAATTTTTATCCACTTATAATTCATTCCCCTGGACAAAGTATGGATGAATATCTTCCTCGGATACCTGGTTTGGCCATCCATTTGCTATGTAATCATACACTTTTGACATAACTGAGTCACGTTTGGTTGCTATTGCAGGAGTGCAGCGAAGGTTCATCAGACTGATTCCTGGGATGGCAGGACTGACATATGAGGAGAGACTGGATCGACTAGGCTTATATTCACTGGAATTTAGAAGAATGAGAGGGGATCGCATAGAATCATATAAAATTCTGACGGGATTGGACAGGTTAGAAGCAGGAAGAATGTTCCCGATGTTGGGGAAGTCCAGAACCAGGGGTCACAGTCTAAGGATGAGGAGATGAGGAGAAACTTCTTCACTCAAAGAGTTGTTAACCTGTGGAATTCTTGACCGCAGAGAGTTGTTGATGCCAGTTCGTTAGATATATTCAAGAGGGAGTTAGATATGGCCCTGACTGAAATGGACGTGGTTAGCAGTAAATGGGTCTTGCGTCCTTCTGCACTCTGACACTCGCCTTGAAGTCTTGGATCGGACTTCTTGTTTCACGGAACACCTTCAGATACTGCTTGATTACATCATCTTTCAATGCAAATTTAGTTTCCACATGACAAATCTAATTTCAATCCAGTTTCAGTGATCCCAACCAAATTCTGCCAATCAAGACAGGCTTGTCTCCTACCACTACTATGAGAGGCAAGCTCTGAAACTGATCCTTCTATTTCACTGGTAGGGTGATACTTCCTATAACAGGGATTTGCTCTCCTGAGTAGCCTCGCAGCTCTTTCTTTGATTTCTCCAGTCGAAAATCAGGCAACTTGTCGAGATATAGCGATTTCAGTACTACACTCACGGATGCACCAGTGTTGATTTCCATGGCTATCCTGGATCCTGCAATGTCTACTTGGATGACGGTACTTTGCGAATCGCTGTTAGATACCTTTGTGCTCCCGATGATGTGTATCTCCAGAACCAACTCATCCTGTAGCTTCTTTTCAATGCTATGTAGTGTCTGGCACTTTCTACTTCAAGCATTGAAAGTCGGTTTATTTTTCAGTTGGCCAGCCTTCACAAGATGCCCAGTTTTCTTGCAGCAAAAACACTCTGCCTTCACATAATCCTGCGAACCGACGGGGAGAATTTGAGAAGTTCTTTGTTTTGCAGAGCAGCTAAAAATCCAAGGTAAATTTCAAGCATATTTGGCTGAACTGTTGACATTGCCAGAGTCCAGATGGCCATGCCAAGGGAATAATAGGGCACTTGGGTGAGTTCTTTCGCAACTTATAGACTTTTGGAGCATAGGTGGAGTGGTTGAGCAATGTGTTGTCCCAGGCACTGATAGAATGACTTCAATGCACAGTTACCATGGCCACTTGCTGAGGCCTTGGGGCCCAACTGCCTTTTACTTTTAGTCTGCAGCCGATTCACCTCGGTTGTTTGACGACTGGAAATGGCGTGAAATTCTTGGGAGTATTGGTCGGCTATATCTATCAGCATAGTTGTCTGACAAGTAAAATCAAATGTCAAGTTAGTGGTTGTCAAGAATTTCCTTCTGATTTCTTCATTTTTCAACCCACAAATAAAGTGATCACGCAATGTTCGGTCCTGAAACTTTCCGAAATGACAATGACTGGATAGCTTTGTTAAAGCTACAATGTACTCACTGATACCTTTGCTATTTAATTGATTTTGTGTTCCAAAACGATAACTTTCAGCAATTTCCAGAGGCTCAGGACTGTAGTGTTGTTCTAACTTGGTTAGAATCTCTGTCAGTGGCATGTTCTTTGGCTTGACAGGAACAATCACAGTTTTAGGGGTTTCATAGACCTTGGGCCTGCTTCAGACAATAAACTATTCCGTTTCTTTTCTAAAACTACCCGGTTAAGATTTTCACCGGAGTTCGACTATACTATTCGAGTTGACAAATATTTCTAGCCGTTCCACCTACGCTCCAAAAGTCTATCAGTTGCAAAGGAACTCACCCAAGTGCTCTATTATTGCCTGGGCATGGCCATCTAGACTCTGGCAATGTCAACAGTTCAGCCAAATATGCTTGAAATTTACCTTGGATTTTTAGCTGTTCTGCAAAACAAAGAACTTCTCAAAGTCTCTCCGTCGGTTCACAGGATTATCCACTTACAAAAATATCAGCTAGGGAATCCAAATATCCTACCCTCATCACCAATCTGTGATATCTTTAAGACACTAGGTGTAGCTCTATTACAACCCATCTTGCCATACGGAGGAGGCAGGGGTCCCTAGTGGAGGTCTCTTTCCGCAGGAGTCCTCCCCTTTTCTATTGGGGACTTGGTGTGGGGCGCGTTCAACCTGACTGCATGCCTCTCTTCTGTGGCAATGTTTGCACCCAGGTGTCCCTGGAGATGGAGCATGCGGTGTCAACCTTTACGCTTGAGGCCTTCCGTGACCAGTGGGTACCAGAGGGACTGGAGTGTATCATCACCCGGAAACAAAATTCTGATTTGATTTGTTAAGTTTCATTTAATTTTGTTTTAATTTATGGTTTATTTGTTGTGCCCTGTTAAAAGGGGGCACTTGCTTCCTTTTTTATTGCTGATGGCCTCAGCCATCTATCACTGAAATCAACATATGAAAGGTGGGATACGAAAGATGGGGACTAGACTAGTATTTTATCCTTCACAACCTGGCTATTTAACTTTTACATGTTAGCAGAGAATGGTTGTCTAAAGGTAGAGGTTGGAAACTACAAAAGCCTTTTTGGGGACATAAAACTTGAAAGCCTAGTGGCCATTGTGAAAAATGGCAGAAAGTAAGTTTAAATTGCCAAGGTGCAATTATTGATCCTGGGGACCGAAATTGGTGAAGGCCAAGGGCCGCCCAAGTATAGCTCAAAGGACAACCGATGGCCGCCGAGATACCTGACAGTACTTTGGGCAGGAGTTTCGGCAAAAACTCCTTTGAAAGGGTGCCCAGGGGCTAAAGAGGGACTTACGCCATTAATCTGGGGGGCAACCATCAGATTGATCACCATCAATGGGAACTCTCATTCTCGGCAGCAAAGGCGCGTTGCTGCTCAAGTGCCACCAAGGATGGAATTGGGCCCAGGGAGGGTTGAACAGCTGGAAATAAAAATCATTAAAAAAAACCATCAGAACACCTTCATGGGATCCCATCCAGATAAGTCGCTGTAAAGAAAAAGCTATAAAAATGTTTACTAACCTTTTCTTGCAGGTCTTCATACCTACCGTCGGGGTCAGACCTGCCTCTTCGCAGCAGTCCTTCCCCATCCTGGCGCCGACTCCTGCCGACATCCGCCCGCATCAATCTGGCATCTTGGCAGGCGGGAGGTCACTTGCGCCCCTTGGCCGTCCACTGATGTCCCCATGCGGTTCCCGGTGATTCTCCCCTCCGCCCGCTCCAGACCAAATAGAAACTTGCGCAGGGCGGAACCCGAGGAGGAATGTCGACGGATCTCGGCAACAGTGGGCGGTAAGGCCATCAATTTCGGCCCCTTGATGTTTGAACCATATGACCAGTGGAAGAATGAGGGTGACCAAGGCTGGGAACTCAACATCCAGGGGTATTCAACATTCAGGAATGATAGACAGAAAGGAAAAGGAGGTGGAGTAGTGTTGCTGGTTAAAGAGGAAATTAATGCAATAGTAAGGAAGGACATTAGCTTGGAGGATGTGGAATCTGTATGGCTAGAGCTGCAGAATACCAAAGGGCAGAAAACGCTAGAAGGAGTTGTGTACAGACCACCAAACAGTAGTAGTGAGGTTGGAGACAGCATCAAACAAGAAATTAGGGAAGTGTGCAATAAAGTCGCCCATGATAACTGCACAGCCGTTATCATGGGCGACTTTAATCTACATGTAGATTGGGCTAACCAAACTTGTAGCAATACAGTGGAGGAGCATTTCCTGGAGTGTATCAGGGATGGTTTTCTCGACCAATATGTCAAGGAACCAACTAGAGGGCTGGCCAATGTGTAATGAGAAAGGACTAATTAGCAATCTTGTTGTGCGAGGCCCCTTGGGGAAGAGTGACCATAATATGGTAGAATTCTGACCATAATATGGTAGAATTCTTTATTACGATGGAGAGTGACACAGTTAATTCAGAGACTAGGGTCCTGAACTTAAGGAAAAGTAACTTTGACGGTATGAGATGTGAATTGGCTAGAATAGACTGGCAAATGATACTTAAAGGGTTGATGATGGATAGACAATGGCAAACATTTAAAGATCACATGGATGAACTTCAACAATTGTACATCCCTGTCTGGAGTAAAAATAAAACAGGGAAGGTGGCTCAACCGTGGCTAACAAGGGAAATTAAGGATAGTATTAAATCCAAGGAAGAGACATATAAATTGGCCAGAAAAAGCAGCAAACCTGAGGACTGGGAGAAATTTTGAATTCAGCAGAGGAGGACAAAGGGTTTAATTAGGAGGGGGGAAATAGAGTATGAGAGGAAGCTTGCCGGGAACATAAAAACTAACTCCAAAAGCTTCTATAGATATGTGAAGAGAAAAAGATTAGTGAAGACAAACTTAGGTCCCCTGCAGTCAGATTCAGGTAAATTTATAATGGGGAACAAAGAAATGGCTGCCCAGTTGAACAAATACTTTGGTGCTGTCTGCATGAAGGAAGACACAAATAACCTTCCGGAAGTACTATGGGACCAAGGGTCTAGTGAGAAGGAGAAACTGAAGAATATTCTTATTAGGCAGGAAATAGTGTTAGGGAAATTGAAGGGATTGAAGGCCGATAAATCCCCGGGGCCTAATAATCTGCATCCCAGAGTACTTAAGGAAGTGACCCGAGAAATAGTGGAAGCATTGGTGATCATTTTCCAACAGTCTATCGACTCTGGATCAGTTCTTATGGACTGGAGGGTAGCTAACGTGAAACCACTTTTTAAAAAAGGAGTGAGAGCGAAAACGGGTAAGTATAGACCGGCTAGCCTACTTCAGTAGTGGGGAAAATGTTGGAATCAATTATTAAAGATGAAATAGCAGCGCATTTGGAAAGCAGTGACAGGATTGATCCAAGTCAGCATGGATTTATGAAAGGGAAATAATGCTTGACAAATCTTCTGGAATTTTTTGAGGATGTACCTAGTAGAGTGGACAAGGGAGAACCAGTGGATGTGGTTTATTTGGACTTTCAAAAGGCTTTTGACAAGGTCCCTCACAAGAGATTGGTGTGCAAAATTAAAGCGCATGGTATTGGGGGTAATGTACTGACATGGATAGAGAACTGGTTGGCAGACAGGAAGCAGAGAGTTGGGACAAACGGGTCCTTTTCAGAATGGCAGGCAGTGACTAGTGGGGTGCCGCAGAGCTCAGTGCTGGAACCCCAGCTATTTACAATATACATTAATGATATAGATGAAGGAATTGAGGGTAATATCTCCAAGTTTGCAGATGACACTAAACTGGGTGGTGATGTGAACTGTGAGGAGGACGCTAAGAGGCTGTAGGGTGACTTGGGCAGATTAGGTGAGTGGCAAATGCATGGCAGATGCAGTATAATGTGGATAAATGTGAGGTTATACCACTTTGGTAGCAAAAACACAAAGGCAGAATATTATCTAAATGGCGGCAGATTAGGAAAAAGGGAAATACAACGAGACCTGGGTGTCATGGTACATCAGTCATTGAAAGTTGGCATGCAGGTACAGCAGGCAGTGAAGAAGGCAAATGGTATGTTGGTCTTCATAGCTGGGGGATTTGAGTATAGGAGCAGGGAGGTCTTACTGCATTTGTGCAGGGCCTTGGTGAAGCCTCACCTGGAATATTGTGTTCAGTTTTGGTCTCATCTGAGGAAGGACGTTCTTGCTATTGAGGGAGTGCAGCGAAGGTTCACCAGACTGATTCCCGGGATGGCAGGACTGACATATGAGGAGAGACTGGATCGACTGGGACTGTATTCACTGGAGTTTAGAAGGATGAGAGGGGATCTCATAGAAACATATAAAATTCTGACGGGACTGGACAGGTTAGATGCAAGAAGAATGTTCCCGATGTTGGGGAAGTTCAGATCCAGGGGACACAGTCTAAGGATAAGGGGTAAGCCATTTAGGACTGAAATGAGGAGAAACTTCTTCACTCAGAGAGTTGTTAACCTGTGGAATTCCCTACCGCAGAGAGTTGTTGATGCCAGTTCATATATTCATATATTGGATATATTCAAGAGGGAGTTAGATATGGCCCTTACGGCTAAAGGGATCAAGGGGTATGGAGAGAAAGCAGGAAAGGGGTACTGAGGCGAATGATCAGCCATGATCTTATTGAATGGTGGTGCAGGCTCGAAGGGTCGAATGGCCTATTCCTGCACCTATTTTCTATGTCTCTATGTTTCTATGTTGATATGTGGACATGGGTTACTACTCTACCAAAGAGAAAACAAGGCTTGGTCTTGGCGTTGTCACTTCCTGAATTAAGTAAAATCTGAAGTATGGTATTTTCTGAGATGGATGCAACTTAATTGCATAATGATGAAGGTTTTTAATAGAATTCTTTGATAAAATATATAAGAAAGATGACCTGTTAAATGCCTGTAAAGCCTGGTCAGAATTTGATAGATTTCAGAAAATGGATGCTTATTCAATGAAAGGGTACATAATGGACTTTAGCAAATTGTACAAAAGGTTGACAAAGTTCAATTTGGGAATCCCTAGATTGGTATTAGCATTTAAATTACTAGATTGTGCTAAGATGTCTCAAGTTTTATGTCCCGAGACAACTGGTCCCAACTGGCATCCAGGTCTTGGAAAAGAAGACTCCGTTGGATTAAATGTCTGCTGCCTTAAAATGATTCCTCGGGAAAGAGCCTTTCCCTTCAGCTTCATGGAACAAATTAGGCATTCCGCTGTGACACAATGGTTACCAGGTTCTGAAATATTCCAGATATGCAGGCGTTAATGTAACAGAAGGATTAAAGACAGACAGAATGGTTTTGAAAGCATATTCAGCAACTCCGTTTATATCAACAGAACACAAAATTGGGACGGTAATAATGGGCTAATGAATTCCAGGAATGGCCAAGGAAATGTCAATAAATGCTTTAGATGTGACTCTAAGCATCATTATGCGGCGAATTGCCCAGAGCAAAGAAGCAGGGTCTTTGAACTGATACATAAAGACAGTAGTTCTGAGGAAGAGATTGAATACTGGTCACAATCCTGCAATGAATGTATTCGTCGTGGATTACTTTAATTGTGCAGTTTGAGATAGTGAATGTACTTCAACTGTGTACAGGGTAGATTGGTTAAAGTGCTATCTTGATCCATTAAGTAGTGATGATCGATGCAAGATTAAGGAAAATAAAAGTACTACATGCTTTAGGTTTGGAGATGACAACACCTTGAGGCCTCTCAAGAGAGTGGTAATTCCATGTAAAATTGCTGGAGTAAGCCATTTTACAAGTACCTATGCTTTTGAGTAAACCTTCCATGAAACAGGCACAGATAAAACTTGACATGGAACATGATAAGGCAATTATTTTTGGGAAATCGGTTGATCTGCAGTTTATCCAGTCAGGACATCATCCTCTTAATAAAACCTGATGTTGCTCATCAAAGTGTTTGGCAAGTATTAACAGCATCAGGCAATGAGGATAAGAGAGAAGAAACACATTGGGGCCAAGTTTCGGCCTGAGTTGCTCCTGTTTTTTTGGAGCAACTGGTTTAGAATGGAGTATCTTAGAAATTGCAATTCTCGGCATTTAGTTTGCTCCAGTTCTAGTCAGTTAGAACAGTTTCAGTTTGGAACAGATTTTTTTTCAAAAGGGGGCGTGTCCGACCACTTACGCCTGTTTTGAAAGTTAGAATGGAGTAAGTGTAGATTTTTGTACACTTAGAAAATCAGGCGTAGGTTACAAATCAGGTGTAGGGAATGAAAGGGGGGGGTGGTTTAAAGGGAAGTTTACAAACATTAAACACTTCAGTTTTACAAATAAAGAGCCATCATCAATAATAAATGATAAATACATCAATAAATCAACCAATAAATCAATCAAAAAAAAATAATAAAAAATAATAAAAAATAATTTTTAAAAAAAATCAATAAATAAAACATTTTCTACTTACTGATTGCAGCACCGGGAGCCCTCCAACAGCATGCTGGGATGCCCCCCCCCCCCCCAAGTGTGTCTCTATCAGTGTCTCTATCTCTCTGTCTGTCAGTGTGTGTGTGTTTCTGACAGCGAGGAGGGGGAGGAGGAGAGAGGAGGGGGGAGAGAAGGGAGGGGATGGAGAAAAGGGAGGAGAGGGGAGGGGGAAGGGGGGAGGAGGGAGGGGAGGGGAGGAGGGAGGGAGGGAGAGGAGTGGGAGAGGGAGGGAGGGAGAGAAGGGAGGGGAGGGAGAGAAGGGAGGAGAGGGGAGGGAGGGGAGGGGAGGGGCGGAGCGAGGGAGGGGAGGGGAGGGGGAGGAGAGAGGGAGGGGAAGGGAGGGTCAGAGTGAGGGAGGGGAGGGGAGGGGGAGGAGAGAGGGAGGGAGTGGGAGAAGGGAGGGAGGGGGGAGGGGGAGAAGGGAGAGAGGGGAGAGAGGAGAGGGAGGCTGAATGGGCTGGGCCCGGCCGGGCCCAAGACTTGATTTAAAAGTAGGTGGCTGGGGGTCAGGTCAGGTCCGGGGGGGTGCGGGGGGGGCGGGGGGTGGGAGTCTGTGCGGATCGGGGCGGGTCCAGGGGTGGGGGGGGCGGGGAGCGCGGGTCCGGGAGCTGGGGGGGGGGGGAGTGGGAGTCGAGTCGTGTCGGGTCGGGAGGGGAGTCGGAGCGGGAGCTGGGGGGGGGTGGTGTTTGAGAGAGCCAGCTGAAGGGAGGAAGCAGGAGCTGGGCGAGGGAGGTGCAGCCTGATCCACGCAGCCCCAGTGAGGCCATTCGGCCAGGGCTGCGTGCTTCAGGCCTCTCCCACACAGTTTTGGGCGCCTGGAGCTACTGCACATGCGCGCCCACTGTAGCGCGCATGTGCAGAGGTCCCGGCACTGTTTTCAGCACAGGGACCTGGCTCCGTCCCCCATAGCACGTGCTGCGCCGCACCCAGCTCCAGAGGACCTGCAGGGAGCCGGAGAATAGGTAAGTATTTTTTAGGCGCAGGTTGTGGCGTGAAAGGCCCTGGTAAGGTAATAGGTTGTGATGGTAAGATTGTACTTGTCAAACGTGGCAATCAAACTGTTACGGTTCATTCCTCATGATTAATGGGAACTAATTATAAAATCTCGGATTCTGAGTAGTTGATAGAAGTAAACTTGTGCCTCAAATGCTGAGTATTCTTTTGATGAGGGTCCCGAGGAACAAAATGAGGTAGATCAAGTGCTGACAGTGGTAATGAGAGTGATCGTGACACACATGACAGAACTATCACATGCTCAGAACAATTACTAAAAGTGGGTGCACGGGTGACACATATTCCAGAAGGGACTAATGAATGGAGAGGTACGACAATTTTGGGACATGCAAGAAAAGCTACTGAAAGGTTTAAACTTTGATTGAATGTTTAGGATGTTTGCCAAGAAGCGAGGTCCATAGACTGGCAGAATGAGGTGACAGAGTGGAAAGTAAGAAAGCGTAGTATAAGTAGCAATAGGGAGTGTGGAAGTGACTCTAGTCAGAAAACAATCATGAACTAGAGAAAGAGCCTCCGATAGTGCAAGAGGGAGATCTCAGAGTGGTAGTCCTGACAGATGTAGAAGTGGAAGTAGAGGCCGTAGCTTGAAGATCAGGCAATGAAACAACAATCACAGAAAAGTCACATAATTGAACTAGAAGTAGACGTCTTCATGATTGTGAAGTTTTGGTGGCTGCCAATAAACTTGAGGGTATACAAGTAACAGAGGCAAAACAAAGTTGGAAAGAATTTGGCCCGTGAAACTGTTTGGAACGTTCTGCTGTTATTTAAAGTTGCTGAGGTGACAAGGAGTGTTGCTGCAAGTGGAGTACACCTTCCTTCTCTTTTAAAGGGTTCTGCTCACACCACTTGCTCCCAGTCATGGGGGCTCAACAAGCAGTTACCCTCCCGCTCGAGTATGACAGGGAAATAGAGCAGAGGCAGCGAATAAGTGGACAAGATGCCCGCAGAGGGAGGAAGAGGAGGGGCATGATGGCTCTCAGCACGACGCCTCACCCACCTAAGAACATAGGAACATAGGAAGTTTCTTTTCATACTCCCTTTTTGTAGCTCGTATTATGTTTTTTGACAGTCCAATCATAATTTATAAACTTATAAATTTCAATTTAACTAAACAAACTCAACTAATCATCCTTTTCTAACGCTGCTGATTTTCTGTGGGGGGAGACTGCAGATGGCCTTGCAGGATGACCTTGAGCAGCTCTGGGCCTCGAAGACCCGGCTGTAAACTGCACCACCTCTTATGGATGGTAGCAGCTGGGCTTTCTGGTTGACAGGCAGCAGCATGGGCACTGGTGGAGTGGCAGAGGTAGGAGCAGGAATGCTGGCAGCCTAAGAGAGGACAGCAGGTTCTTGCTCCACAGAGCCACTGCCACTCCCCCAGGGTGGTACCTCAGCATTCCGCATAATCTGTTGGAGGACAGATTGCTGGACTGCTGTGACACTTGTAAATCCAGTGACGATGGCAGCAGTCTGATGTTGCGTGGCAGCAAGCAGAGACTGCTGCAGGAGAGCAGTCTGAGCTTCCACTGCAGCACTCAGACACTCAATTGCTTCCATTTATGCTGCAATGGAAGCTGTGACATCGCTCACCACACCCAGCATTATGGTTGGATCCACTGGAGTTAGAGGATGGAAATCATGGGATCCAAACTCTGCACAGAGCCCTGTGAAATGTTGGAGGTGGACATCTCCACGCTCCTTAACATTGCTGAGAGTCTCCCTGGTAGGCATGCTATTGTACCAAGCATTTCTGTGTGCATGCGCATCACCCTTTTTTGAAGACCCCCTCATCGAGCTTATCATCTGAGTGCTGTGTAGCAGAACCTCTGTTCGAACTTGCCCTCCAAGGAGCTGGCACCCAAGCTACCCTGTCCCCTCACCTGGCTGGAGCCCACATGTGCTCTGTGACCCACCATGTTCAGATCCCACCTGTATGCTACACACTAAAGTCCGTGCAGTGCCATTTTCTGAGCTGGCGCCTGGGAGTGTCAGATTGAGTAACGGTGCTTCTTCTTCATCACTCTCCTCCTTTACTTCAGGGACAGACTGGGCTGGTGAAACTCCTTGGGTATCTGATAGGAGAAAGGCACAAGGATTGGGTTGTGGTGAGGGGAGGGTGGAAAACAAGACGTCCATTCGTGCACTATCAGCAGCTTGTAAGTAAGAGATTGTGGGATAAAGGGGAAGTGGGATGTCAGAAGAAGGATTAGGTATGAGCGTACTACCATCATCAGAAATGCTTTCAAATTCTCCATTCACTACGAAATGGGTGATGGCCCCTCCAATTATCTCCAGCACTATTTCCTCCAGCTCTGTCAGCTTCTGCAGTCGGGCCTCCCCTCCGCCCATCTGCTGCTGCTCATGCTGGTTATGTGCCACCTTTGCCTGCAAAAGAAAGGGAAGTGTGTCAGTGAGTGTGGTGGCTGATGTGCCTGCCAGGGTTGAATAGCTGGCAGTATGTGCAAGTTGTGAGATGTGGGTGTGAGGCTTACAGCAGTGGTACATGTGTGAGAGTGAGGTGAAGCAATGATTGTGAGGTATGAGTGGTGATTGCTAGAGATTATTTGAAGGTGAGTGATGGGGGTGTGCTGCATTGAGCAGTGTGTAAGGTGAGTGATGCATTTGGTGGGTTATGGCTTTTGAAGATGCATTCACTCACCTTGACCACTCGTGTGAGGTTATTGAACTTCTTGCGGCACTGAATGCAGGTCGTGGAGCCAACACTCGTTGCACTGACAGCTTCAGCTATCTCATCCTACATCCTTCTGGCATTCTGCCTGGAAGGCTTCCTGCCCCTGCGGGTAGAGGACCTGATGTTGTCTTTGAACCCCCAGCTCCAAGGCCTCCAGTGCCCCATCTGAAAACCTCCCCTTGCTTGTTGGGTCATTACTTCATGCACACTAACAATGAGGTTCTTCTGAAAGAAAGCATCTTCCCTTTAAGTAGTGCTGAGAGGATAGGACAAATTATATTGGCCAGTATACTACACCCGATATTGGTGCCCCTGTTGAGCACTAAGCCAACCAGCAGTGTGTTTAGTGCTGAGTCAGTGCTCCACTCATTATAACGACCTCACATGAGTGGTCAAGATGAGTGGATTTTGCATGCTACCTGCACTACTTTGAACGGTTGTAGAGACATCGCGCTTTGTGCTGTCTGCGCCTGTTTTCAGGCCTAATCGAATTTCACCCCCTTCTGGTTTATTCTGAGGTACCAGATAAGGGCCAACCAGCTTTGGTGCATACTTACAGATGGGACTAAGACTAAAGTGAGGTTGGTAGCTAGGGATTTTGAAGAAAAACTGGGTGATACAGATGTTAGAGTGGATACTCCCACTGCTGGAAAAGTAATCTTAAAAATCTTTTTGATCCTTTTGGCCACATGTTCATTGGAGGGCAGATCAATTCGCATTTCTGCAGGAGCGATACTTTTCAGAGAGAAACCGCCTAAAGAGGCAGTATATGTGGAAGGAAACTGTGGAAACTAAACAAATGCATCTATTGTCTGAATGGTGCTTCCAGAGTGTGGTATTTTTTGGTGAGATCTGTTTTTCTGAAAATAGGCTGGGGCCGAAATTCAGGCTCGGCAGAAACCTGGCGCACTTACCATCTTTTTGCCGCCATTACCGCCGCTATGGTTGCGGCGGGCATTGGATCGATTTTTCCCGATTTTTTCAAACATACGGTGGCCAGCAGTAATAAGCAGCGGGAATCGGGCCTTCGCAGACATGTGGGTGGGTAGATTGAAGCGCAAATACCATGGGGAAATTCACCCTTCTGCTGATTTCCAGCTAACGAGCCAGCTACTCCCTGGCCTTCTTAAAGGTTTGCAGCTAGGCCCTGAGGAGGGAAAGCCTTGTAGTGAAGGCCATGGCTAGTGCTGCTGTACCAAGGAGGGCAACTCGATTCTCGGACACAGCGCTGGAGACCCTAATGCAGGCTGTCGAGGAAAGGAGGCGAGTCCTATACCCAGACGCAGGGAGACCCAGTCGTGAAGTATTCACCAATGCCTGGAGCGGGATAGCTGTGACGGTCTCGGGGACCTCCATCCATGATTGGATGGAAAAATGTCGGAAAAAGGATGGACGACATCATTAATTTGATAAAAGTGAGTACCTGTTCCACCAACTGCTGATCTTCCATCTGTGAGCCTCTCTGTCATCCTTTCTCTTATTTCCCACCTTCACTGTATAGTCACTGAAGCAGCATTTTATTGTTGAGGCCTCGATATATATATGTATGTGTTTTCGCAATGGAGGCTCCCTTTCATCTCACAGTTACACCTGCATGTCAGGGACACACTTGTGCACTCATTTCTGATGCCTCATCACAGTGGTACTCACCTACCATTCTTTGTTTTGCAGGCCAAACTTGCTCATAATAAAATGGAGCAAAGGAGGACTGGTGGTGGCGGTCCCCAGCTTCAATCCTTACACCCTTGGAAGAGGGGGTCGAGGAGCTCGTGGGCAGACATGGTGCCTTTCTTGTGGCCTTCGGTATTGGTGATGCTGATATGGGTAAGTGAAGGCCCTCCTTTAATGCTATCTCGCCCTGAAAGCGCCAGCATCTACTGTGCCTTTTCTCTCTGAAAGTCTGTGAGTTGCAGCCTCCATGCATCAATTACCCACGCCCCTCTCATGGCAGCCCTTCTCCCATTTATGCTTGCAGATGAGACACCCAATGTGGCCTCTGGTACTGGCGATGCTGATGTGGGCAGCATGGGTAAGTGAGATCTTCCTTTAATGCTATCTCTCCCTGAAAGCGTCAGCGCCTACTGTGCATTTCCTTCTGAAAGTCTGCGAGTTGCAGCCTCCATGCATCAATCCCCTACCTCCCCCTCACGGCAGCCCTTGTGCCATTGATACTTGCAGGTGCGAGGCCGAGTGGCAGTCGAGGCGAGGGAGAGGCTCCTCCTGAAACACAGTCACAAGGCCTGGAGGAGACCTTTGAGGACAATGATAGCGATCTACATCCTGACAGCATTGAGGACATTGAGGGCTCTATCCTGACATCCTGGAGTGCACTCCATCTTTTGGGGACATGTCCGATGAGGAAGAGGAAGACGAGTACACTGCTGGCAGCACCACGTCACTGTTTGCACTCACATGCACCAGCTCAGATACTGGGAATACACGGTCCGATTTAGTTCAGATAGTACAGGGGTCTGCACTGGGTGTTGCACCGGGGCCTAGCGGGCTGCAGCATGGTGACGGGGCTCGGCAACCTCAGGTGCCATCTCTCCAGGGGGTGGGGGGGGCAAGTCCGCACCGGAGTTCTGTTGAGGAGGACTCAGACGAGCCCATCGACATTGGGGCTTATGACAGAAGGGTGGAGGCCATGCATTCCCAGAGGTTGGGGGCACTGGCAAGGGTGCCGGAGGGCCTGTCGGAAGTAGTGAGGAGCGTGGAGGAGTCCGCCTCATGCATTGTCGACAGCTCTGTGCATTCCTTGGAGCCCATCATTGCCAGTGTGCAGGCGATGGTGGACTCCCAGAGTGACCGTGCGGATCCTGCTGTGAGGTCGCAACTTGCAGGTGATGTGGCAGCTGCCATTGCAGCACAGGCGCAAGGGAACAAGCGAATCGGTGCGGCTTCAGAGAGGATGGCCGGGGTCTGCAAGAATCCAAGGAGCGTCGAAGTGCTGTCATATCTGGCGGCTTTGACACTCTGGCTGCTCTCATGCAGCCTCAGGTCGATGCCACCCGAGATTCAGTGTTGCCTTCGCGGCTGGGTCCACCACGGGCCATGGGGGACCTTCCGGTGTGGCGCCACAGCACTGACCTGAGCTCCCTCAGATTGGTGGTGGTGGTATTGTGCAGCCCCCAGTGAGTGACTCAGGCTCCTCGGACCAGGATACTGATGATGTGATCCCTCAGGATCGCAGTATTCTTGGCCCCAGACCTGTCACTCCACCAGTGCCTCCGTGCATGGAGGCGCCCGAGCCAAGTCAGACTGAACACTCCCAGGAGGGTGTTGACTAGTCTCCAGCCGGTCCTTCCAGGCCCAAAGCTGGTCGAGGGCATCCTAGAAGGACATCTTCAGCTTCCACACAGGGAACACAGCAGCCTTCCCAGACCCATGAGACAGCCACAGGGGAGACACTTAGGCGGAGTAGTAGGATACGAACGTGTAAGAGGGGTTATAAGGAAATGCACAAGGGTGGCAAATGATATTTTTGTGTTACCTTTTTGCATTAATTTTGTTGTGTTAGTTGTTTGCAATGATTTTGATGTATCTTTATTTTTTGCACCTATATCTGGCAGGTGTATAATTTAACACTGGGCAATTATGAATGAAGGCGCTCATTCGGATGGCCATGGAAAATAGCTGAAAGCTCATGTGGGCATGAAATTATCTAAATCGAGCAGCAATGAGACAGGTCTGCACTTCCCTTGCAGCGTTGGGATAGCGACGACGCCTCCTGGATGGCTGGTGACACGTATCCTGGTCTTCCTCCGGGTCCTCTTCATTCTCCTCCTCCTGCTGCTGCCCCTCCTCCTGAGGTGGTACTGCTGGATCGACCTCCAGCGGCTGTCTCCTCATGACAGCCAGGTTATGTAGCATTCAGCAGCCAACCACGAAGATGGAGACCCGCTCAGGAGAGTACTGCAATGTGCCACCAGAGTGGTCCAGGCAATGGAACCGCTGTTTGAGAATCCCGATACTGTGCTCGAAGATGCACCTGATGCCAGAATGAGCGCCATGATAGGCATGCTCAGCCGCAGTCCTGGGGTTCCGAAGGGGAGTCAGCAGCCAAGTGGACAGGAGATATCCCTTGTCCCCAAGCTGCCATCCACAATCCTGGTTTGGTCCCGTGAAGATGGCAGGCACACTACTCTGGCACAGGATGCAGGAATTGTGGCTGCTGCCTGGATACCTGGATCAACTGCCAGGATCCTGCGCTGGTGCACATTCAGGGAGTGGAATCCCTTTCTGTTCATGAAAATCTCTGGATGGTTTATTGACACTCTCAGTCCAACGTGTGTGCAGTCGATGACCCCTGCACCCTGGGGAACCCTGCAATCATGACAAAACCAGCCTGCTGCTCCACCTGCTTCTCCCTGGTCATCGAGAAGGAGATATATTGCACTCTTCTCTTATAGAGAGCATCGGTCACATACTGGATGGAGTGATGGGCGGAGAATTGTGATATATTAGAAATGTCTGCAGTTGCAGAATGGAAAGAGTCAGTAGTGTAGTAGTTGAGATCGATGGTCACTTTTGTCTCAATGCTGAGAGCTGCCCTCAACCTTGAGTGAGGCTCCAGATCTGACCACAGGACATTGCACAGCTCCCTCAGGTTGTCTTTCCTAAATCACAGCCTTCGCACACATTGCTCATTGCTGAGCTGCAGGAAGGAAAATTGACGGCGGTGCACCCTTGCACAGTAGGGCCTCCTTGCCACAGGTTTGTGCTAGCCCCCTCCGATGGCAGCTGGTTGATCGCCTTCTCCCTCTTCCTGCTGATGTTCCTCAGCCTCTGCAGGCTGCTGCTAGCAAGGCTCCTGGCCCACTATCTGGTGCGGGGGGGGGTCAGCGTATCTGACCCTCCTCCTCATGCCATCTCCCTCCTGGCCAACCTCTCTATGTTGAGGTCGGCAGCCATCTGCAGGCCCTTCTCCATGTTGGGCAGCCATGGCTGCTGCATCCCTTGCCCACTGCCTCTGGACCCATTGCTAACAGCGCCGCCTTCTCCTGCATGCCTCCCTGCCTCTCACAATGTGGACAAGGCGTTCCCCTGCCAACACTGAGCCCATTAAGTCTGCAGGCTCGACCCTCACTAGGAGGTCTCTGTGGAGCAGAGAATGACGCCCACAGGTGACTACTAATCACCAAGCGTGAAACACTTTTCCAAACTCTCCAAAAGTTCTCAGAAGTCGGCTGCAGTTTTTGCAAGTCCCTACAAAGAACTGCGCAAATTTTGGTGAAATAAACCTGATCCCTCCAAACCTCTGTTCTCCTCCACTGGCAGTCTTGAGCAGCCCAGCAAAGTGCACCGACTCAAAATGCTGGTGAGGGCACTGTCAGGAGACAGGGAGACTTTTTTGTACTGAATATGGGTGCCGGGGCAGAGAGGCAGCAGTGTGCATTCTGATTGTGTCATCACGACCGCAAGCCCCATACTGCTGCGGAAGTCGGGGGAGCAGGGCAGAAGTAGGCACTGCCCCAAAAACTCCCGCACTAAATATTGGTCATGGCAGTCGTTCGACTGCAAAGCGGCGGCCATTGGATTCCGCCTCCTGGCCGCCACATTCCAACGGTAACGGGCCTTATCGGGACCCTGAATTTCAGCCCCGCTGTCTTTAACTAAAATCAGATCCTACAATGTTTTATTGGTACTGTAAAGGAAAACTTGCAGGCATCTTCATGGTGCATGCAGATGATTTCTTATGTGGTGGTACTACAGAATTTGAGAAATTTGTCATTAATAAGATTAGAGTAGAATTTAAAATTGACCATGAGGTATGTGGGGCTTTTAAATATATTGGTTTAGAAATGTCTGCAATTGCAGAATGTAAAGAGCCAGTAGGTTTGGTATAACTTTAAATCAATAATTCTATTGAGAGAATGTTACTCCCATCCTGATTAATCGTACTAGGTCATCACAGAAAGGTGAAGTTATATCAAAAGAAGAGACAGCAATTACGAACCTTGATTGGTCAGATGAACTGTTTGTACAGGCAAACTAGATGAGATTCTAGTTTTGATGTGTTGGAGTTAAGTACTTCAGTGAAACACCCCATAGTAGAGAATGTTTTAAGGGCAAATAAAACATTATGGAAATGAAATCTGGATAAATGGATACCTGATTTGCCATCATGTGGTGATCCAAACAACATGAAGCCAGTTAATTTTAGCAATGCTTCACTTGCTAATCTTTCTGATGTGTATTCTAGTGCAGCTCGTTTCATAGTGCTGGATTTTGCGGGGGCTCAGCATGCACGATTGGTGGCAGGTTGGTTGGAAAAGTGTTTTTTCCCCAGCAGGTCGGGACCCCACTGTGACCCCGCCTTTACCAAATGTCAGGTATGTCAGCACTGAGCAGACTCGGCATGCAGCGGCAGGGGAGGCAATTAAAATAAATAGTGGCTTGTTTACAGCCACTTAACAATGTTTTTTTTTCTCAGCTTATGGATTTGACAGGTCGCCCACCTGTTTCCCGCTGTGCCTAGACCTCGTCTGTGAAGCTGAGGTGGGAGGTCAGTGGCCATTGAATCAGCTGCTGAGTTGACAGCTGATTTAGAAATGTTCCCTTAACCACTAGCTTCTCTAAACTGCATTTCCACTACAGATTCAGAATGCTGAAAGTCGTGATACAAGTCTCCATCCAGTCTGACCTCATTATCTCTCCTACTATGACAAATTGCTTCTGTCATCTCTACTTCACCTGCCATCTAGTCCATCAGCATGGGTGCCCTTGAAATTTTCCCACCTTGGTTCTCAGAATCCCACCACGATCATCCCCAACACCAGCAGCATCAGGCACACCAGCAGCACCAACAACAAATCTAACCTTCTCTGCAACCAACTGATGCTGCACAGGACACAGGGCTCAGCACCCAACCACATTGCTGCCTGGGAGGCCAGGAATGGCCTCACCATGCCCACATTTTACTTCACTTGAAGCTGTAAACCCTGGTGTGCATCCTGCCGTACCTCTCAGACTAAAACTAGAAAACATAGTCTCAGAATAAGGGGCCACTCATTTAAAACTGAGATGAGGAGACATTTCTTCTCTCAGAGGGTTGTAAATCTATGGAATTCTCTGCCCCAGAGAGCTGTGGAGGCAGGGTCATTGAATATATTTAAGGCAGTGATAGACAGATTTTTGAGCGATAAGGGAATAAAGGGCTTTGGGGAGCAGGCAGGGGAGTGGAGCTGAGTCCATGATCAGATCAGCCATGATCTTATTAAATAGCGGAGCAGGCTCAAGGGGCCAAATGGTCTACTCCTGCTCCTATTTCTTATGTTCTTATGTTCTTATGTTCATCACATCCCCATCACTCTGCCTTCCCTACCCTACTCCTGCACATCCTTACCCACACCAACTTGCCTTGCACCTCCACCCATCCTTCTCTATCTACATTATCACATCCCCATCTCACTAGCCACCCCTCACACTCACCCTTATCCTTGTCCAATCATACCAACTAACAACACATAAATGTAGGGACTTGGGTCTTTTAGCCAATGTTCATGTAAAGTTTCTGTTAATGTGCTGTCAAACATTGAAATCTTTATTTTCAGCACTTTGCCTTCCTGGACAGATTTGTGGGCACTTCTGGAAATGGATTAATGAGTTGTAGTGAATGGTGAGACATAACGGTACACCCTGCAATGGTGATGGATGAAAGGAATAGCTTGGGAATTTCAGGGGTGCTTTATGGTGCTGGTGTGGGCTGGTGCCAACCTGGCGCATCATGTGGCAACTAGGGTGTACAGCATCAAGTGAAGTAAATCTGCCCATGGTGAGACTATCCCTGGCCTCCTGGGTAGCAATGTGCTGAGGTGAGGATGCCCTGTATACTGTGCAGCATCAGGTAATTGTGGAGAAGGTTGGTGTTGTTGTTGGTGCTGCTGGTGTACCTGGTGATGTTGGTGCGCCTGGTGATGTTGGTGTTGGGGCTGATCGTGGTGGGATTCTGTGAACCAAGGTGAAATTTTTTTCAACGGCACCAATGCTGATATGATAGCAGAAGATGAGATGACAGAAGCGATCTGTCAATGGTGAGAGAGATTTTTCTAAGGAGGTGACAGTGGATGGAGAGTTTACTGAAAAGCTGTGAAATAGTAGCTTTTATACCACTTTTGCAGCTGTCACCTATTCAGAAGAATGTATACTCATTGAAAACCTGATCTACTTACCTGATGTGATCCCTGAGTGCCATGAAGCTCATGAAACAGCTGGAGAAATGGTGAGTACACGGTAAAGTCCTGTTTAAGTATCTTTTAACAAGCTATTACTGATGTCAAATGCCTCCCCCGCTGCTTGGTGTTGGGTCTGTAAACTGGTGACAGACCCTTGGGAAACTCATGTGGAGGTGGGTTGACAGTGGGCTGTCGACCCACTGTTAATCTTTTCTATTTTGACAGCGGGCCCGCCTCTGAACCTGCCCTCTCAGTGCCGGCAAAATTCTGCTTGTAAGTGAAAACTTTGTTTCTGAATAGGTGGGGAAGTTGCTTTCATTAGATGACATGAAGGGGAGCTTAGTTAAATGTTGAGCATAAAGACAGGACCGTTGATTTAGTGACCAGACATAGGAGAAGTCGTCTTGCCAGAGAGTAGAATGGATATCTCTTATTCCACATTCTCTTCAAGCTGTTGCTGCTTCTGGTTGATACTCCACTACTATTGGGTGCCTTCCTACTCCAGAGCCCTCATGAAGTACCCTCTTTGTAAGACATGATCCTTGAGACTATCCTGGCCATATTACAGGGCATCCTCAGAGTAATCCAGAAACCTGAATCATGCCTTCAACATGCCAATGGTGCCTTCAGCATATCAATTCTGATTCTGATGGCTGCATGGCTCAGGTCAAATCCTTAGATACTGTGCAGGTGTTATCAGCCATGGCTGTAGAGGATAGCCTTCATTTCTCAGGAGCCATTTTCTTTTCAGGCTGGAAGAGTGTTGACATACAGGATTGCCTTGATTTTAAAATTCTCATCCTCATCTTCAAGTCCCTCCATGGCCTCGCCCCTCCCTATCTCTCTAACCTTCTACAGCCCTTCAAAAAGTCTTTCTCCAACTCTGGCCTTGTGTATCCCCCACTTTCTTCGCCACACTATGGGGTCTCTTAATCATCCTCTATATCTTCGATGGAAGATTGGGAAATGTCCTGTGGAAATTTAACCCTAAAATTTCTGGCAATCCAACCACTTTAGCTACTCAGCTCATTAAGTTCCTTCTGCCTTTTCTGTGGCTCCTCGGAACCCTGGACCCGTGTTTTATACAGACGAGAACATCACACGGCAAAGACTAGATGAAAATAATGGAAAATGTAGCATATTATGTCACCACTTTATTACTGCCTTGTTTGCATGGAGCTGCCCAAAATATGGGCCGGTGTTGTCCTGCTTGAACAGACTCCTGCCAATTTCCATTACCGTCTGAGTTTTGCTGTTACAATAGACAGATAGGAGAAGATATTCTAGGCTATAAAATCAGTTAAAGAGCTCTAAAAGCAGCATTAACATAGGAAGATTTTTAGATTATTTTAGAGCAAGAGCACATGATAAAGAATACCCAAATATGTTGTACTGGTCCAAGAAACAGGAAATGCCATCTGAACTCATGGTTCCATTTCTCTCAGTGCTGCTGGCAAAGGGATAAGTGTGGTATCTAATAGTGCCACTAGTGG
The DNA here is from genome assembly GCF_044704955.1 of Pristiophorus japonicus. Taxonomy (NCBI): domain Eukaryota; kingdom Metazoa; phylum Chordata; class Chondrichthyes; family Pristiophoridae; genus Pristiophorus; species Pristiophorus japonicus. Next base: position 114,758,995 of record NC_091977.1, on the reverse strand, counting down.
ATTTTAAACATAATTTATGTGCTACAAGTAAGAAAGAGTTGAATTTATGTAGCGCCTTTCATGACCAGCACACATCTCAAAGCGCTTTATAGCCAATGAAGTACTTTTTGAATTGTTGTCACTGTTGTAATGTAGGAAATGCAGCAGCCAATTTGCGTACAAGCAAGCTCCCACAAACAACAGATAATCTGTTTTTTTGTTATGTTGATTGAGGGATAAATATTGGTTTGGTCGCCAAGGCTAACTCCCCTGCTCTTCTTCTAAATAGTGCCATGGGATCTTTTATGTCCATGTGAGAGAGCAGATGGGACATTGGTTTAACATCTCATCTGAAAGACGGCACCTTCTACAGTGCAGCACTCCCTCAGTATTGCACTGTAGCGTCAGCTGATATTTTTCATGTTCAAGTCCCTGGAGTGGGACTTAAATCCACAACCTTCTGACTTAGAGGCGAATGTGCTACCTACTGAGCTACAGCTGACACTCAGAGTACCGCTCAGAGTAAGTGCAATAAAAAGCTAAAAGTACTGATCCTGACGCATGTACAAACTCAGGACACTCAGTTTTTAGGGGCAGAGAGTCAGCTAATAAAATTGTCTCTGTGGAAAGATTATAGTATATGGTCACATTTGATCTCTTTCAGTTGGGAATCTCTTGGTCAGCTCTTTAATTGGATAATTAACATTGCTAGTACAGTGACAACAAGTACAAGTTATAGAAACTGCAGAGAATTGACAGGCCATATTTCAGTTTATTTTCCTCCATTCTAAGCCCCATCTCCGATGAGAAGACAGACAGATAAGTCATTCACAGGTTTCTGTGATTGTCACATTTCAGGATTTCCATAAGAACATAAGAGCATAAGAAATAGGAGCAGGAGTCAGTCATTTGGCCCCTCGAGCCTACTCCGGCATTCAATAAGATCATGACTGATCTGATCTTGGCCTCAACTCAACTTTCCTACCCGCTTCCCATAACCCTTAACTCCCCTGTAGTTCAAAATTTCTGATCTTCCTTTCTTCACTGAAAGGACTTAGGGATGAGTTATTTTTAAGTGTTGTGTTTTAACAGATTTTAAAAAAAACACGGTTTGCAGCTATTGAGATGGGGGGTGGGGTTTGAAGTGTTAATGAGCTAACTAATCATTTATGTTCTGACGAAGGGTCATTGACCCGAAACGTTAACTCTGCTTTCTCTCCACAGATGCTGCCAGACCTGCTGAGATTTCCAGCATTTTCTGTTTTTATAACTAATCATCACTGTTGTCTAAAACAACTGGCAACATTAGGCAATGTTCTAGTCAGAAGCAAGCCCTGGGGTTTCCAGCCTGTGTGACTGGTGATCACCCCCGATGTACATGGAAAGGTGTGGGAGTTAACTAGACCCATGCTTCTGAGGTGCCCTCTCAGTGACCCTGCATACTTTGAGGGAATCAGCACTGGTACGATCCAGGAATAACTGTCAGGATCATGGCCAATGTAAACAGGGAACCTTAATGACTCTAATTATGATGTATTAGGAATAAGATTGCTCTATGCCAATAGCACGAAATGGACTCTCAGTGAATCGGCAACCTGTTTTACATCACACCCCATTTTCTTCGCTGTTTACTTCAAATGGTCTTGAAACCAAAAGAGTGGGGGTTTGTGAACTGAGATTAGGGTAGCTAAGGCCTACAGGATCATAGAAGTACAGTAGGGACAGGAATATCTAGGATCTGTGCCAGATATAAAAGTGGAGAAGAGCTAGGTAATAAGGAGGTGAAGCATAAGGTTAGGCTAGGATGTGGGAGCAGTCCTCCACCACTATCCTGTGCATCATACAACCGAAGCCTGAAGCAAGATAGTACTTGACTGGGAGTTTGTGTTACAACAGAAGGTGGCAGTTGATATGTACGGAATGTGGCAACTAATTGCACCTTGGCAACAGAGTGATCAATAATACAGGGATCAAGAGGAGAGATGTGCCAATCACATGGTTTGGATGCACTAAGCAGAGAGAATGATGAATGGACAGATGAACAAACAGATATAGTGAGGGGTGGGAGGTTAACAATGGTTGAATTTAACTGTTGGTGGAGGTGGAAAGTGGGCGTTGGCAGACCAGGTGCCCATTATACATCCTGTGCACTTTTTTGATTCAGGTAGGGTGTTTAACGGGCAACTGATCTGCTGTTGGCCTGTTTTCCACCACAGCTAAAAGTAAAAATCAGCCCCAGGGTTTTTATTTTTATTATAATATGAAATTACTCAATTTGTGATCATTGTGTACCCAAATCTTTGAAGATGACAGGACAAGTTGTGAAGGCTGTTATAAAGACATATTGTATCCTTGGCTTTATTAATAGCAGAATAGTGTACAAAACAAGGAAGCTATGTTGAACCTTGAAAAACACACTGGTTAGGCCTCAGCTGGAGTGGTGGGCCAACAATTCCGGCCTCCCCGTGTCTGTACGGAGTTCCTACGGACCCGGGAAGGCATCGGAAATGCTGGTTTCCAGCGTGCAATGCGCATGCGCTGGAAACTGGCATTTCTGATTTGTCAAGTTTCTGGCTTGACAGATGGCCACATCTCGGGAGCAAGGACACTTGTAAGTGGAAATTGCCAATATTTATGCTTACAAATGTCCTCAAAAATCTTGCGCCTGAAAAAGCAGGCTCATAGCCTACTTTTACAGGCACAAATCTTTTCAAAAACATATAAAAATAAAGTTATTAAAACATATTTTATCATTAAAAACCCTCCCCACAATGGTAAGTTTATTTTAAAAATCGGGAAATTATGTTTTTTAAGACATTAATAACTTTAATTTAAATGAATGTAGTGTAATTATTTTCTTTTTTTATTAGTGTTTTGGGTGTTTGGGGCTGTGTTTTGGGTGTTTTGGGCTCTATCACAATCATAGTAATAGGAGTTTAGGACCCTGCGGAACTCCTATTACTATGATACTTTACCTGATTGGTTGCCCAGAGCCATGTGACTCCAGCTGTGGGCCTGTACATGTGTTGACGTGCACGTGCTGCGACTGGCAGTCAGGAGAGGCCTCAGCATCAGAAAGTCGAACATGGGCAGCAGCTTAAGGTAGGTGCATATTTTTTCTCTAAACTGCCTGCAGGAAGGCCAAAATGGAATTTCAAGGCCATTGTGTTCAATTCTGTGCTCTACACTTTAGGATGGATGTCAAGGCGTTGCAGAAGCGATTTACTAGAATGATACTAGCAATAAGGGGCTTCAGTTATGTGAAGAGATTGGAGACGCTGGGGTTGTTCTTCTTAGAGCAGAGAAGGTTAAGAGGAGATTTGAAGGTTAAGAGGTGTTCAAAATCATGAAGAGTCTGATAGAGTAAATAAGGAGAAACTGTTTCCTGTGTCAGAAGGGTCGACAAAAATTTAAGGTGATTGGCAAAAGAAAGAGAGGCAACATGAGGAAGCATTTTCTTACACAGCAAGTTGTTGGGATCTGGAATGCACTGCACTTGAAAGGGTGGTAGAAGCAGATTCAATAGTAACATTCAAAACATAATTGGATAAATACTTGAAGGGGAAAAAATACAGGGCTATGGGGAAAGAGCAGGGAAGTGAGATTAATTGGATAGCTCCATCAAAGAGCTGGCACAGGCACGATGGGCCGAATGGCCACCTACTGTGTTGCATCATTCTATGATTTGCAGATGAACAACTATGAGGTCGTGGGAGAGTTATTACAAGAGATTGCAAGCTAAAGAGTAACTATGTGAATCCAATGATGCAAAGAGTAAGACTGCAGTGGATTCACTGTAACAATATTTACATGATGCACAGATTAGAGTCGACAAGTACTTGGACTTCAAAATTACACTTTGCTAGGATAGCATGCAAACACTTAGGAACTATATTTCCAGGGTGATACGCCCGCTTGCAAACTGTAACTTGGGCAACTGAGCTGCAGAAATCCTGGAAAAACAAAGTTACGGCACATGATTGAGAGAATCTCATGGAAATTCAACCCTTCTAATGAGCTCATATTAAATGTCTTTGTCTTCTAATTCAATAGTCCACATCACCTGTCTATCTGGAAGCCCCTATTCTCCCTCAGCTCTGGCCTTAGTATCCCCTGCTGTTTAAACCTGCTTCACATGATGCCCTAGCTCTTTACTCCCTGTGTGCAAAGCCATGGGAGAGCAACAATTATATTAGTTAAATATGCAACTGGATTGAACCAGCTCTGAGGTGCTTTTGAAGTTGTGTTAGTGAAGCGGAAATAAGACCACCTGTTTCTCGCCTGAAGAATGGGCAGTGGTCAGTTCAAAAATTGCCGTGGGCGACAACTTAGCCACCTCTTGAACACCTAAGGTCAATTTGAGGCAGCTTTCAAGCAGCCTGTATACAGGCGTACAGAGTTCCCACCTGAAACAGTCAGGAGAAGGCTGCTTAAATATGCAAATAGAGGTCCTACACCATGCATGCTTTGCCCATTTGTAGCTGGTGGTGAGTGGCCTAACCAGTGGTCCTTCAAGAGACCACTGGAGGCAGTGCCAGAAAAGGGTCAGAATTTGTATTTTTGGGGGCAAGGGAGCATTTGTGGGGCTAGGAGGAGCAGGAATGGGTAGGCCTCCCCCATGTTATCATAGAATCATAGAATGGTTACGGCACAGAAGGAGGCCATTCGGCCCGTCGAGCCCATGCCACCTATCTGCAAGAGCACTTCAGATAGTCCCCCGAGCAGTCTGCGGGGTTTCCCACCTCCCAGTGTGACGAGCTGCTCACTAACCCTCAATGAGTGCTCAGCAGCCCACCTAAATTATGCTGACGAGGTCCGAAACTGAAAATGGTTCTGGCCTCTTGGAGCTGGCATCAGTCAGGTGGCACAGGCACTCCACTCTATGGACTTCACGCCCATTTTGGGCAGCAGTTGAAAAGCCCCTCCCCCCATGGAAGCCAATGGGTTTAAATGAGACTATGGAATATGTTGTGAATTGGATATATTACTGTGACTTTTAGATGTTATTTGATTCACAACAGCTTTTGTGATTATTTCAATAAAAGTACGGGTTGATTTTGATTGGGATTTATGATTTGATTTTGAGTCAATGGGTTTGATTTACAGTGATAATTCTAACAAGCAGTGAATGAGTTAAGAGTTTTGATCTGGTGTCTTAAGGGGACTGGCAAATGCTGCTTGTCTCTTTCTTCTCGTAAAACTGGAGGTCAAAAATACATCCACTTCACAGTGTGACAGCAGACACTTGCTTTGGGGTTGACCATCCATACCAGTTAACAAGTATGAAAAGCTCTGTTGTTTCCTGACAAGAAAAAAATCATCCACACAATAGCAGACAGCTTGAAAGCTTTAGTCAAAAATGTCACATTGTGTGTTCAAATACCTCTTCTGTTTGATCTGCTATCGGAATCCTTAAAACATTACATTCCTTAAATACAATATACTTTGATGCTGAAATAGATTAACTTTTCAGAACAATCGCCAGGCCACCTGTTGCCAAGCTGCCCATATTGGCTGTCTTGTAGCTGTCATCACTTCATCGAGATCCGTAACCAAAATGCAGGAATATAATGAATATGTCAGGAGTTGGAGGTCAGCCATTAAACTATATCAAAACTTGGTTTGCATCCAGTGTCAGCATAGAGGCCTTAGACTATCAGCTTCTTGGCAGTATTTCTGCATGACTTGATTTGTTTGCACAAGGTCTCTTTCTGGTGGATGTAGCGTATTTACGGAGATTGTTCGTGACAGCGTGGTCAAACACTCTCAGCTTTCAAAATGGTGTTTCCTGTTCAAAGTGCTCAGTGTATCTGATTTCATTGCACTGTTTGTTCCCTTAAAAACTGAAACAAGGGTGTCAGGAGAGCTGTCATGTTCCTGCTGGGGCACAAACCTTTATTTGAAAGAGAACACAAACAGTGTTTGAATACAACATTGTTTAAACTGAGGTACAACTATATCAAGAAGATTTGTATCAACCATTTTAGGCCATATATTGCTTTCGAACCAGTAGTAGGGAAGACTCTCTAGGAAAGGGCTTATGATCAACTCTGTTATGTTCCTTTTAAACGCTTTCTGGGATGCAGGAGTATTTTTAATCAGAATAAAAACAGAACAATAGAGTATTTTTCAAGAGTATTTTGAATTTAAAGTCCTACACGGTATCATACATTTCTTTTTAAAAATATAAGCATAGAAATTACTGTTGCCGATATTAGTGGTCAAATGTTTCATACTTTCACATGACATTTCTTTATCCACATTTAAATGTAAGTGTTAGCCCACAGTTTAAAGCTGTGCATAAAGAATGTTAAACAAATGCATTAACTGTTCATCCACTAATATAACCAATGTTAATTTCTAGGCTATTTCCTCCCTCTTTCTTGAGGGTCACGCCATTGGTGGCTTGATAGACTGAGTAGGCAATCTACTTCCAGCTCTCTGTCTTATACTCTTCTCGATCTGGTTACTATTACGCACACTGCTGGGGTCTGCAATTTCTTTACTGTAACTATAGACCAGTCAGTGGCCAACTTTCTGATACCAAATTTCAATGGATAGAAACAGAGAAAACGGAAGCGATTTACTATAATAAACCTCTCTGCCTCTCTTTCCTCCTTCAAGAAACTCCTTAAAGCCTACTTCTTTGACCAAGCTTTTGGTCACCTGACCTAATTTCTCCTTATGCGGTTTGGTGTCAATTAAAAAAAATCTCATAATACTCCTGTGAAGCGCTTTGGGACGTTTCACTACATTAAAGGTACTATATAAATACAAGTTGTTGTTGTTGTGACATGATAAAGCAGGTTTTCAGTTGGTACGTAAGAACATAAGAATTATGAGTCAGAGTATGCCATATGGCCCCTCAAGCCTGCTCCGCCATTCAATAAGATTATGGCTGAGCTTCGATCTCAACTCTACGTTCCTGCCCAATCTCCGCATCCCTTGATTCCCCTACAGTCTAAAAGTCTATCTCGGTCTTGAATATAGTCAATGATTCAGCATTCACAGCCCTTTGGGGAGAGAATTCCAAAGATTCACAACCCTCTGAGTGAAGAAATTCCTCCTCATCTCAGTCTTAAATGATCGGCCCCCTATCCTGAGACTATTTCCCCTTAGTTCTATACTCTCTAGCCAGGGGAAACATCCTCTCAGCATCTACCCTGTCAATCTCCTTAGAATCTTACATGTTTCAATGAGACCACCTTCTTCTAAACTGCAGAGAGTATAGGCCCAATCTACTCTGTACCAATCTTGGTACAGCCAAGGCTCCACATGCTATGCCAGACAAAATCTTGGCAATGCACATAATCAGGCCTGTCTTGTCAGGATACACTCCATACATAATTAAATAAAGCAGTTTGAATCAAAAATGCAATGTGCTATATGGAGCTACCAACAACCCCCCGAGGATCATAATAACAGCTGGGGGTGGGGTGTGTGGATGGAGGAGGCAAGTCTAAGTCACAGTTGTGGAAAGGTGATGTAACACTGGTCCTTACTGCAATATGTGACTGTGACAAAGGTAAACTATCCCTCCTTGTCCGTTTTGACTTGGCTGCAGCCTTTGACACGGTTGACTGCACCATCCTCCTCCAACACCTCTCCACCGTTGTCCAGCCGGGTGGGACTGCACTTGCCTGGTTCTATTCTTATCTATCTAATCGTAGCCAGAGAATCACCTGCAAAGGCTTCTCTTCCCGCTCCCGCTCCTGCAATGTTACCTCTGGCGTCCCCCAAGGATCTATCCTTGTCCCCCTCCTATTTATCATCTATATGCTGCCCCTCACCGACATCATCTGAAAACACAGGGTCAATTTCCACAGGTACACTGACGACACCCAGCTCTACCTCACCACCACTTCTCTTGAGCCCTCCACTGTCTCTAAGTTGGCAAACAGCTTGTCCATACTGGATGAGCAGAAATTGCCTTAAACTAAATATTGGGAAGACCAAAGCCATTATAAAATTATAGCGCCTTTCAGGACCTTAGGACATCTCAAAGTACTTTACAGCCAATGAAGGACTTTTGGAGTGTAGTCACTGTTGTAATGTGGCAGCCAACATGTGCACAGCAAGCTCCCACATACAGCAATGTGAGAGTGACCAGATAATCTGTTTTTGTCATGTTGATTGAGGGATAAATATTGGCCAGGACACCAGGGATAACTCCCCTGCTCTTCTTCAAAATAGTGCCATGGGATCTTTTATGTCCACCTGAGAGGACAGACAGGGCCTTGGCTTAACGTCTCGGCTAAAAGACGGCACCTCCAACAGTGCAGAACTCCCTCAGCACTGCAAGTGAACTACCCACTGGGTCACAGCTGACACTTTAATCTTTGGTCCCTACCACAAACTCTGTTCCCTAGCCACCGACTCCATCCCTCTTCCCGGCAACTGTCTGAGGCTCAACCAGACTGTTCTCAACTTGGTGTCGTATTTGATGTCGAGATGAGCTTCCGACCACATATCTATGCCATCACCAAGACTGCCTATTTCCACCTCCAGAACATCGCCCAACTCTGCCTCTGCCTCAACTCATCTGCTGTTGAAACCCTCATCCATGCCTTTGTTACCTCTAGACTTGACTATTCCAATGCACTCCTGGCCAGCCTCCCACAGTGTACTCTCCATAAACGTGAGATCATCCAAAACTCAGCTGCCCGTGTCTTAACTTGCATCAAGTCCCATTTACCTATCATCCCTGTGTTTGCTGACCTACACTTGTTCCCGGTTAAGCAATGCCTCCATTTTAAAATTCTCATCCTTGTTTTCAAATTCCTCCATGGACTCTCACCCCTCCATATCTCTACAATCTCCTCCAGTCCCACTGTGCTCCTCTAATTCTGGCCTGTTGAGCTTCCCGATTTTAATCGCTTTACCATTGGTGACTGTGCCTTCAGCTGCCAAGGCTTTAAGCTGAAATTCCCTCCTTAAACCTCTCCGCCTCTCTACCCCTCTTTCCACCTTTAAATCTATCTCTTTGACCAAGCTTTTGGTTATCTGCCCTAATATCTCCTTCTATGGCTCGGTGTCAAATTTTTATCTTATACCATTCCTGTAAAATGCCTTGGGATGTTTTACTACATTAAAGGCGCTATATAAATACAAGTTGTTGTTGTTGAAAAATGTAATGGTTTTTGGAAGAAAAAAGTAACTTCCATTTATATAACGCCTTTCTCAACACCAGGATCTCCCAAATTGCTGCACAGCCAATTATTTACTTTTGAAGTGTAGTCATTGTAGTTTTTAGTCACAATAATTTCAAATAAATCTAGGTGGCAAAGCAAAATGCTGTGGCAAACATTTTCTAAATTAGAAAAAAAAACAGAAAAAAATAAACAAAAATGCTGCAACAAAAATGCTCTTTTGTTTTTACAAAATTGACCTTCTTGTTAAACAAGATGTTCTATGGGGTGGTGTTCTTAACCTTAGCTGTCAAACCCAGTGGCAGTTTCCTCCTGATACCCAGTCCAACATAATGGTACACAACACTATAAACTGCATTCTACATTGAGATTCTTTTTATAATGCAGATCAATCAGGATTGAATGCTGACAAGCACTCAACACAATGCACAGCTTGAATTAATAATGCGAGAAAAGCATTGTCTAATGTAACAGAGATTCCATTTCAATCTAATCCAATATTCAGGTTCGAATCAGTTCCCTTCCAATCCAATCCAATTCAATTGTAGCCAAAATAATGAGAATAAAAACAGCAATGGTTTTTATGACCTAAATTGCAAATTTAAGATGGTTTGACATGGGACATTCAATCTAAATGTACACAACATTATTGAACAAGGTTGGAACTGTGGTGCATTTGTCTTTCGTGTGTTATCTAATTGAAACATACAGTGAAGCACATACTAAATATCTTAAGAAAGTTGCTAATCAAAACATAGAAACATAGAAACATAGGGCCCAAGTTTCAGGCCGCGCCTAGAACGGCGCAGCCCCGACCTGGACGCCCGTTTTTCGTGCCACAAAATGCGCCTAAAAAAACTTCCAGATCCTCCGGCTCCCTGCAGGTCGTTTGCGGCTCGGCACAGCGCAGCAGGAGCTGTGGGGGGCGGAGCCAGTTCCCTGCGCTGAAAACAGTGCCGGGACCTCTGCACATGCGCGCTACAGTGGGCGTGCATGTGCAGTAGCTCCAGGCACCCAAAACTGTGTGGGAGAGGCCTGAAGCACGCAGCCCCTAGCCCTGGCCGAATGGCCTCACTGGGGCTGCGTGCATAAGGCTGCCTCCCACGCCCAGCTCCTGCTTCCTTCAGACCTGACCCGACTCCCGCTCCCACCCCCCCCCCCACCGGACCACCCCCCCCCCCCAACCTGACCTCCGCTTCCCCCGCTCCCGACCTTCCCCCCCCTCCCCGACCGACCTCCGCTCCCGACCGATCTTCCCCCCCCCCACCCCAACCGATCTCCGCCCCCCCCCCCCCCCCGACCGACCGACCCCCCCTCCCCTCCGCCCCGACCCGCGCTCCCCCCGATCCGCGCTCCCGACCCTCCAGGAGCCCGGATCCGACACCACCTACCTGTCAATCCGGTAAGTCTAAGCTCGAAGGCTTGGGCCCGGCCGGGCCGGGCCCGGCCCGTTCAGCCTCCCTCTCCTTTCTTTCTCTCTCTCTCTCTCTCTCTCTCCCTTCTCTCTCTCTCTCTCTCTCTCTTCCCCCCCTTCTCTCCCCCTTCCCCTCCCTCCCTCCCTCCCTTCTCTCACCCCCCTCCCCTCCCTCTCTTCTCACCCCCCTCCCTTCTCTCCCCCCTCCCCTCCCTCCTCCTACCTCTCACCCCCCCTCCCCTCCCTCCTTTCTCACCCCCCCTCCCCTCCCTCCTTTCTCACCCCCCCTCCCCTCCCTCCTTTCTCACCCCCCCTCCCCTCCCTCCTTTCTCACCCCCCCTCCCCTCCCTCCTTTCTCACCCCCCCTCCCCTCCCTCCTTTCTCACCCCCCTCCCCTCCCTCCTTTCTCACCCCCCCTCCCCTCCCTCCTTTCTCACCCCCCCTCCCCTCCCTCCTTTCTCACCCCCCCTCCCCTCCCTCCCTTCTCACCCCCCTCCCCTCCCTCCCTTCTCACCCCCCTCCCCCCCACCCCCTCTTCCCCCCCCCCCACCCCCTCTTCCCCCCCCCCACCCCCTCTTCCCCCACCCCCCCTCCCCATCCTCACCCTCCCCTCCACCCCTCGCTGTCAGAAACACAGACACTGACAGACAGAGAGTGAGAGAGACACACACAGGCAGACAGGGAGATAGAGACATTAACAGAGACACACGGCGGGGCGTGGGGTGGGGTGGGGGTTGGGGTGTGGATGGGGGGGGGGGGGGGGGGTGGGGGTGGGGTGTGGATGGGGGGGGGGGGTGGGTGGGGGGTGGGGTGTGGGTGGGGTGTGGGTGGGGGGTGGGTGGGGTGTGGGTGGGGGGTGGGTGGGGGGGGGGGGTGGGTGGGGGGTGGGGGTGGGTGGGGTGTGGGTGGGGGGTGGGGGGGGGGGGGTGGGTGGGGGGTGGGGGTGGGTGGGGTGTGGGTGGGGGGTGGGGGGGGGGGTGGTTGGGGGGTGGGGGGGTGTGGGTGGGGGGTGGGTGGGGGCGTCCCAGCATGCTGTTGGAGGACTCCTGGTGCTGCAGTCAGTAAGTAGAAAATGTTTTATTTATTGATTTTTTTTTTTCACATTTATTTTTATAAATTTTTTTTGATTGATTTATTGGTTGATTTATTGATGTATTTATCATTTATTATTGATGATGACTCTTTTTGTAAAATTGAAGTGTTTAATATTTGTAAACTTCCCGTTAAACCCCCCCCCCCCCCCCCACCCCCATTCCCTACGCCTGATTTGTAACCTACGCCTGATTTTCTAAAGTGTAGACAAGGTTTTTTCGAGCGTACAAAAATCTTCACTTACTCCATTCTAAGTTAGTTTGGAGTAAGTTTTCACTGCCGAAACTTTGAAAACAGGCGTAAGTGGCTGGACACGCCCCTTTTCAAAAAAAAATTCTGTTCCAAAGTGAAACATAGAAACATAGAAACATAGAAAATAGGTGCAGGAGTAGGCCATTCGGCCCTTCTAGCCTGCACCGCCATTCAATGAGTTCATGGCTGAACATTCAACTTCAGTACCCCATTCCTGCTTTCTCGCCATACCCCTTGATCCCCCTAGCAGTAAGGACCTCATCTAACTCCTTTTTGAATATATTTAGTGAATTGGCCTCAACAACTTTCTGTGGTAGAGAATTCCACAGGTTCACCACTCTCTGGGTGAAGAAGTTCCTCCGCATCTCGGTCCTAAATGGCTTACCCCTTATCCTTAGACTGTGACCCCTGGTTCTGGACTTCCCCAACATTGGGAACATTCTTCCTGCATCTAACCTGTCTAACCCCGTCAGAATTTTATATGTTTCTATGAGGTCCCCTCTCATTCTTCTGAACTCCAGTGAATACAAGCCCAGTTGATCCAGTCTTTCTTGATAGGTCAGTCCCGCCATCCCGGGAATCAGTCTGGTGAACCTTCGCTGCACTCCCTCAATAGCAAGAATGTCCTTCCTCAGGTTAGGAGACCAAAACTGTACACAATACTCCAGGTGTGGCCTCACCAATGCCCTGTACAACTGTAGCAACACCTCCCTGCCCCTGTACTCAAATCCCCTTGCTATGAAGGCCAACATGCCATTTGCTTTCTTAACCGCCTGCTGCACCTGCATGCCAACCTTCAATGACTGATGTACCATGACACCCAGGTCTCTTTGCACCTCCCCTTTTCCTAATCTGCCATTCTGAAAAGTACCCATTTACTCCTACTCTTTGCTTCCTGTCTGACAACCAGTTCTCAATCCATGTCAGTACACTACCCCCAATCCCATGTGCTCTAACTTTGCACATCAATCTCTTGTGTGGGACCTTGTCGAACGCCTTCTGAAAGTCCAAATATACCACATCAACTGTTCTAACTGACTAGAACTGGAGCAAACTAAATGCCGAAAATTTGAATTTCTAAGATACTCCGTTCTACACCAGTTGCTCCAAAAAATCAGGAGCAACTGAGGCCGAAACTTGGGCCCAAAGAAAATAGGTGCAGGAGCAGGCCATTCGGCCCTTCGAGCCTGCACCACCATTCAATAAGATCATGGCTGATCATTCACCTCAGTTCCCCTTTCCTGCTTTCTCTCCATATCCCTTGATCCCTTTAGCCAAAGGGCCATATCTAACTCCCTCTTGAATATATCCAATGAACTGGCATCAACAACTCTCTGCGGCAGGGAATTCCACAGGTTAACAACTCTCTGAGTGAAGAAGTTTCTCCTTATCTCAGTTCTTAATTGGTTATTCCTTATCCTTAGACTGTGTCCTCTGGTTCTGGACTTCCCCAACATCGGGAACATTCTTCCTGCATCTAACCTGTCCAGTCCCATCAGAATTTTATATGTTTCTATGAGATCTCCTCTCATCCTTCGAAACTCCAGTTGATCCAGTCTCTCCTCATATGTCAGTCCTGCCATCCCGGGAATCAGTCTGGTGAGCATTCACTGCACTCCCTCAATAGCAAGAACGTCCTTCTTCATATTAGGAGACCAAAACTGAACACCAAAAAGATCCCATGCTACCACCAGCTGACCAGTTTCGTTAGAGCCACTTTTCTCTGTTTGCAATAATCCCCCACAACTCAATCAGATCCCCAAAGAGAAAATCATATAATCATAAAATCTTACAGTGCAGAATGAGACCATTTGGCCCATCTTCCCTGTACTGGCTCTTTGAAAGAGCTATTCAAATAGTCCCACTTCCCTGCCCTTTCCCTATAGCCCTGCAAATGTCTCCCCTTCAAGTATTTAATGTAGTATCTGAGGGCTAGATTTTACACTTTTATGCTTATCGCCCAAAAATGGGCATTATTTCTGGCGTGGGCAATAAAAATGGTTTTTAGATTGTCGGTTTCTCGCCCATTCTCAAAGCACCTAGTCTCCATTTTTTGAAATGGGCGTTACCGCAAGCGATATGAAATGGGCAGTAGCGTTAAATTTTTTAACCTTCTGCTGTAAAGTGTCAGCGTCCTTAGCAACGGCATGGCAACGCTCGATTAACGCGATTCAGGAGGTCAAGGGTCATCATGACATGTGCAGAAGAGGAGACAGAGAGCGAGAGAGCTCAGAGGGGCTGAAGGCGTGTCTGGGTGTGGTGTGGCTGCTTTGGGAGGAAGGAGGGAGACTTTAGAGCTTCACAGAAAATAGAGAATCAAAAGTTAGCTGTTACCAGTCATATATTTGCCCGAATTTGGCCTACAATGGAGAGAGAGGAGAAGGCATCACAGCACGCTGTGGAGACTGACGCTGGAGAAAGCAGTGAGGTGGAAGAGGAGCACATTGGAGGGCACAAAAGAGCCAGGATGTTCTCAGACGAGGCAGATGCCTCCCTCCTGCAGGAGGTCGAGTTACGCTGGGGTGATTTGACACAGGGAGGGCGTGGGAAGCCCACTCCAAAGGCCTACCAGGGGATATGGGCTGAGATAGCAGAGGTGGTCTCATCGGTGACCAATGAGGTTTGTGAGGGCAACCAATGCCCCAAATGATGGAACGACCTTGTGGGATCCGCAAGAGTAAGTATTACATTGATTTACATGTAGTTATATATTTATATAATTTGATTTGTAACAGTCATGAGTGACAATCAGCAGATGTGAACTCTTTCAGTTTTTACCAGGAATGTTTTACTCAAAGCCTGCGGTCACGGTGCAAGTCTTTAGGTCAAGAATGATAATTTTCATAATAATCATGATTACATCTGTCGGTTGTGTGTTTTATCACTGTGACAGTACCTAGCAATGATATCACTTAATGATCTCATGCCATGTCGTCCTGTCACCTGCCACCAAACAGTAGTAGTGAGGTTGGGGACAGCATCAAACAAGAAATAAGGGATGTGTGCAATAAAGGTACAGCGGTTATCATGGGCGACTTTAATCTACATATTGATTGGGCTAACCAAACTGGTAGCAATGCGGTGAAGGAGGATTTCCTGGAGTGTATTAGGGATGGTTTTCTAGACCAATATGTCGAGGAACCAACTAGAGAGCTGGCCATCCTACATTGGGTGATGTGTAATGAGAAGGGACTAATTCGCAATCTTGATGTGCGAGGCCCCTTGGGAAGAGTGACCATAATATGGTAGAATTCTTTATTAAGATGGAGAGTGACACAGTTAATTTGGAAACTAGGGTCCTGAACGTAAGGAAAGGTAATTTCGACGGTATGAGGGGTGAATTGGCTAGAATAGACTGACAAAGGATACTTAAAGAGTTGACGGTGGATAAGCAATGGCAAAAATTTAAAGATCACATGGATGAACTTCAGCAATTGTACATCCCTGTCTGGAGTAAAAATAAAATGGGGAAGCTGGCTCAACCGTGGCTAACAAGGGAAATTAAGAATAGTGTTAAAGCCAAGGAAGAGGCATATAAATTGGCTAGAAAAAGCAACAAACCTGAGGACTGGGAGAAATGTAGAATTCAACAGAGGAGGAAAAGGGGTTTTATTAAGAGGGGGAAAATAGAGTACGAGAGGAAGCTTGCAGGGAACATAAAAACTGACTGCAAAGGCTTCTATAAATATGTGAAGAGAAAAAGATTAGTGAAGACAAACATAGGTCCCTTGCAGTCGGATTCAGGTGAATTTATAATGGGGAACAAAGAAATGGCAGACCAATTGAACAAATACTTTGGTTCTGTCTTCACGAAGGAAGACACAAATAACCTTCCGGATGTACTAGGGGACAGTGGGTCTAGTGAGAAGGAGGAACTGAAGGATATTCTTATTAGGGGGGAAATAGTGTTAGGGAAATTGATGGAATTGATGGCTGATAAATCCCCGGGGCCTGATAGTCTGCATCCCAGAGTACTTAAGGAAGTGGCCCTAGAAATCGTGGATGCATTGGTGATCATTTTCCAACAGTCTATCAACTCTGGATCAGTTCCCATGGACTGGAGGGTAGCTAATGTAACACCACTTTTTAAAAAAGGAGGGAGAGAGAAAACGGGTAATTATAGACCGGTTAGCCTGACATCCGTAGTGGGGAAAATGTTGGAATCAATCATTAAGGATGAAATAGCAGCGCATTTGGAAAGCAGTGACAGGATTGGTCAAAGTCAGCATGGATTTATGAAAGGGAGATCATGCTTGACGAATCTTCTGGAATTTTTTGAGGATGTAACTAGCAGAGTGGACAAGGGAGAACCAGTGGATGTGGTGTATTTGGACTTTCAAAAGGCTTTTGACAAGGTCCCACACAAGAGATTGGTGTGCAAAATTAAAGCACATGGTATTGGGGATAATGTACTGACGTGGATAGAGAACTGGTTGGCAGACAGGAAGCAGAGAGTCGGGATAAATGGGTCCTTTTCAGAATGGATGGCAGTGACTAGTGGGGTGCCGCAGGGGTCAGTGCTGGGACCCCCGCTCTTTACAATATACATTAACAATTTAGATGAAGGAATAAGTGTAATATTTCCAAGTTTGCAGATGACACTAAACTGGTGGCGGTGTGAGCTGTGAGGAGGACGTTAAGAGGCTGCAGGGTGACTTGGACAGATTAGGTGAGTGGGCAAATGCATGGCAGATGCAGTATAATGTGGATAGATGTGAGGTTATCCATTTTGGGGGCAAAAACACAAAGGCAGAATATTATCTGAATGGCGGCAGATTAGGAAAAGGGGAGGTGCAACGAGATCTGGGTGTCATGGTTCATCAGTCATTGAAAGTTGGCATGCAGGTGCAGCAGGCGGTGAAGAAGGCAAATGGTATGTTGGCCTTCATAGCCAAAGGATTTGAGTATAGGAGCAGGGAGGTCTTACTGCAGTTGTACAGGGCCTTGGTGAGGCCTCACCTGGAATATTGTGTTCAGTTTTGGTCTCCTAATCTGAGGAAGGACATTCTTGCTATTGAGGGAGTGCAGCGAAGGTTCACCAGACTGATTCCAGGGATGGCTGGACTGCATATGAGGAGAGATTGGATCAACTGGGCCTTTATTCACTGGAGTTTAGAAGGATGAGAGGGGATCTCATAGAAACGTATAAGATTCTGACGGGGCTGGACAAGTTAGATGCGGGAAGAATGTTCCCAATGTTGGGGAAATCCAGAACCAGGGGACATACATGTACTTATGTATTTATATAATTTGATTTGTAAAGTCATAAGTGACTACCATCAGATGTGAGGTCTTTCACTTTTACCGGGAATGTTTTACTCAAAGCCTGTGGTCATGGTGCACGTCTTTCGGTAAAGAATGATCATTTTCATAATAATCATGATTACATCTGTCGGTTATGTGTTGTATCAGTCTCTGTGACAATACCTAGCAATGATATCATGCAATAATCTCATGCCCTGTTGTCCTGTCACCTTTTACAGAAGAAGCTATCAACGATGAGGTCCCTGCAGAGGTGAACGGGTGGGGGGCTACCAGTCACCAGCGACATCACTGAGATGGAGGAGCGTGTGCTCACACTCGTGGGGAAGGACCCACGGACAACCATGGACGCATCTGCAGACCCTGAAGTGATGCCATGTGAGTAAAGCTTACACCAGTGCGTGATGTAAAGTCAGTAGATGCCACACCCACTCATATCCGAACAATCATATATGATAGATGATTTCTAAAATTGTCCTAGAAATAATGTTGGCCTAATGAAAATCATTGCAATGCAAATGTGTTGATGTTCATGAAATGTGATGTCTGCGATGATTTTGAAAGCGGTGATGCTTTTTTCGTGCACCAGGCCAGAAGGTGGGGGTGCTGAGGAGCTCCGATTCTCGCCCGTCAATCTGCTGGCTCTGTTCTCCACGGATGAACGCGCGGACTTCGAGGAACCTGCATCGCCACACTCCAGAAGCCATTCTACCCCAATGCCATCGAGTGGTCCTCTGGTCATTCCCGCCTCCACTCTGGAGGTACCGGCCCGAAGCACCTCTCCACAGGGCTCTCCATTTGTCCCCAGGACGGCGCAGACCCCGCGGAGGTCTCGTGGATGCGGCAGGTCTGTTCCACGAGCGCCACATGAAAGCGGAGAGATGGTACAGTTGTTCTGGAGGACTGCAGACATTGGTGACCAGCTCATCGAAGCATTGGGGGACATATCCTAACAGTTGGCCACTGTGACCGAATACATTCTGCGGATGGCGGAAGCCCTGGATGCAATAGCCAGGAACACTGCTGCCACAGGCCTCCCAGTGGTCCCCGAGCGCGGTACTCCACCCCTAGGTTCTGCACCACCACCGCGAGCGACAGATGAGGGCAAGGACCAAGATCCTGCTTCTGCATCAGAGAATGTTGCCCCCTCGGCACCCGCCACTCCCGTACCTGTGCAGCCACTGCCTCTGCCTTCATCCCCCCACAATGAGGCATTGCCTGAAGAGCTCCTCAGCAGGCACCATGGAGCGAGGAGGGGGAAAGGGTAGAGATGGAGAGAAGAAGGGGAGGGGGGAAGGAAAGTGAGGTGCATGTCCGCAGGTGATGGCTGTGTTATATTTCCATCTGGGTGTATGCAATTTGTTGTCATGTATGGGGGGAGGGGACCACCCTCCTGCTTTGCCTTTGTATTCTGTGTTGCTGGACATGTTGAACATTTGATTGATGCCAACGGTGGAAAAAGTGGGGTGTGGGCGGGGGTTGGGTGTTATTGCCAGTGATACTTATGATTTTAGAACAATGTTGTATAAAATTTGTTTTATTGTGCATTGTCTCAGATAGCTGGATCATTACACACTGGTGATTCCTTAACGTGAAAGGGTTAAATACACTTAACTTCAATCAACATAAACTTTAACTGGTATCAAGCTAATGGGCACCATTGATGTCTGAGCTGCACACACAGCAGTATGTCAGCATTGTCACTCACATCAACACTCTTTCAGACAAATCGTTCAGGTATCAGCTCTTCACATAAGAGTCTTGCAGCTATGTAGCCACCACGGGCATTTTCCTGTGACCTGGAGGGGGGCGTGGGCATGTTCGCATAGCCGACCTGATTGTCTGGCCCTAGGTCAGCGTCCAGCCCCTCGTTGTCCTCTTTCTCTTTCTCTCTCTCCTGAGGTGGAGCATCAGTGCCTTCTGGCAATTCTTGGCCCCTCCTGATAGCCAGGTTGTGCAGCATCGAGCACACAACCACGAATTTAGCTACTTGCTCAGGATTGTATTGTAGCTCCCCTCCTGAGTGGTCAAGACATCTGAAGCACTGATTAAGCACAGTTATTGTTTGCTGACCCCATTGCATTGAAAGTATAATAGCGATTGATCACTAAAATACAGCTGGAGTAAATCTCCAATAGTCCAGAGTCTGAAAATATGTCTGTTGAGATGATTATTTCACCTGAGAAGAACTCCAGAGTCAATGCAAACTCCCCCGAAGTTGAAGCAGCCTTTTGAATGAAACGACCTGTGATTTTAAAAATACCAGCCACACCGCTGGCGTTTGTTCAGAACAGTTCCACTTTCTCTGGGAGATTTTTGGGTGAGCGATATTGTGGGCGATGTGTGCGAGGTGGTGAAAGTAACGGTGGGCGATCTCTCGGGCATTAGTTTCGCCAAATGTGCTCTTTACAACAAAAAATGGTGGGTGGTCGGTATTATTGAATCTCGGCGTTAATTTCGTGCAGAAAGTAATGCTGGGCGATATTATGGGCTTGATTTTGCCTATTCTGATGATTCCGCCCCAAAAAAGTGGGAGTGCGGTAATATTTTTTCCCGGCGTTACGCACATGGGGAAAGTAACGCTTGGCGATAAGTTTCCGAAAAATGCCCGTCAGTTTCCATTTTGTGCCAAAATGGACGATATATGGGCGTTATACATCATTTCAGTGGTAAAATGGCCATTAAGTGGGCGTTAAGCATGCCAAAAAAAGTGGAGGTTCTAGTCCAATGTCTTTTATATTTTCCAGTGATTGCTATCCCCCAGATGAAGCTGTAACAGCAGATCAGGAGAACAGGAGGCAGACAAAAAGCAGGAAGATATAGACCAGTTAGCCTAACATCTGTGGTTGGGAAGATGTTGGAGTCCATTATTAAATATGCAGTAGCAGGACATCTGGAGAAGCAGAATTCTGTCAGGCAGAGTAGCATGGATTTATGAAGGGGAAGTCATGTTTGAAAAATTTGCTAGAATTCTTTGAAGATGTAACAAACAGGATGGATAAAGGGGAACCAGTGGATGTGGTGTATTTGGACTTCCAGAAGGCATTTGACAAGGTGCCACATAAAAGATTACTGCACAAGATAGAAGCTCACGGGGTTGGGAGTCATATATTAGCATGGATAGAGGATTGGCTAATGAACAGAAAACAGAGAGCAGGGATAAATGGTTCATTCTCGGGTTGACAATCAATAACTATTGGGGTGCCGCAGGGATCAGTGCTGGGACCCCAACTATTTATAATCTATATTGATAATTGGAGGAAGTGACCAAGTGTAACGTAGCCAAGTTTGCTGATGATACAAAGATGGGAGGAAAAGCAATGTGTGAGAAGGACACAAAAAATCTGCGAAAGGACATAGACAGACTAAGTGAGTGGGCAAAAAATTGGCAGATGGAGTATAATGTTGGAAAGTGTGAGGTCATGCACTTTGGCAGAAAATAATCAAAGAGCAAGTTATTATTTAAATGGAGAAAGATTGTAAAGTACTGCAGTACAGCGGGACCTGGGGGTACTTGTACATGAAACGCAAAAGGTTAATATGCAGGTACAGCAAGTGATCAGGAAGGCCAATGGAATCTTGGCCTTTATTGCAAAGGGTATAGAGAATAAAAGCAGGGAAATCTTGCTACAGTTGTACAGGGTATTGGTGAGGCCACACCTGGAATACTGCGTGCAGTTTTGGTTTCCATATTTACGAAAGGATATACTTGCTTTGGAGGCAGTTCAGAGAAGGTTCACTAGGTTGATTCCAGAGATGAGGGGGTTGACTTATGAGGAAAGGTTGAGTAGTTTGGGCCTCTACTCATTGGAATTCAGAAGAATGAGAGATGATCTTATCGAAACGTATAAGATTATGAGGGGGCTTGACAAGATGGATGCAGAGAGGATGTTTGCACTGATGGGGGAGACTAGAACTAGGGGGCATAATCTTAGAATAAGGGGCCGCCCATTTAAAACTGAGATGAGGAGAAATTTCTTCTCTCAGAGTGTTGTGGATCTATAGAATTCGCTGCCTCAGAGAGCTGTGGAAGCTGGGACATTGAATAAATTTAAAACAGAAATAGACAGTTTCTTAAACGAAAAGGGATTGTGAAGAGTGGGCAGGGAAGTGGAGCTGAGTCCATGATCAGATCAGCCATGATCGTATTAAATGGCGGAGCAGGCTCGAGGGGCCGTATGGCCTACTGCTCCTATTTCTTATGTTCTTATGTTCTGATCAGATTTCAATTGTGGGATCAAACTGAATAGAAAAAAATGACATCATGGGCTAGTTAACTTAATGAAGTAGATTTTTGTCTTACCATTAAACATCACCAAGGAAGAGTATTGAGATAAAAATCGGGCTGGGAGAATCGTAGCCTATTAAATGTAAGGATGATCAGTCGGGTTCGTTTACTACTGTGACATCCTCGCCATCATATTTTCCTCTCTTTTTACTATTCAGATGATGCTTAACAGCTAGGTGGGAAAGAAAGAAAGAATTTCCATTGATATATTGCCTTTCAGGACTTAAGGACATTCCAAAATGCTTCACATTCAATAAAGTATTTATAATCATTGCTGCATTGTCAGAAATGGGTCAACGAATATGTGCACAGCAGGATCCCACAAACAGCAATGAGATAAATGATTAGATACTCAGTATTGAAAATTTAAGTCAACAAAAGTTAAAAAATATATATAAAGTTTAAAAAGATGCCTGCATATTTCCAAATGAACCTGCAGATTTGTGAAACAGCGCAACATTGTATTACTATTGGAATAGGTGTCACAGGACTAAATGAGTGGGCAGGAGATGGATAGCAATGAAAGGGGGAATAGATAGCAATTATATGAAAAGGTAAGGGTGAAATGAAGGGGAGATGGAAGGGGAAATGAAGGAGAGCTGAAATGGATGTTGATTGATGGAAAGAGAAATGGATGGTAATGAGGGTAATGAGGTAAGAGTGGAAGCAGGAAGAAGCTGAGTACTTTGCAGTGAGGGAGGAAAGAGAGTGTCAGCATGAATTGAGAGGGTATGGGGAGAAAGTGTGCCAGCATGAACTGTGGGAGCAGGAGGGAGCGCCCACATAAAATGAAAGAATGGAAGAAGAGTATCAGCTTATCTTGTCGAAAGGGATGCGAACAAGTCAGATTCGCAGAACTGAAGTGACAGAATAGTTGCCAGTGTGAACTCGGAGGGTTGGAGGAGAAGAGAGTGGGTTTTAATTCCTCTTCCTCCTCTTACAGAATTCTGCCCTACACCCAGCACAATTTATGGTCGTTGGGGCCATCTGGCTGCTATTCTCCAGGCCAGGAGCTAGAGTTGTTTCTGCTCTCTGGTACACTGCATCTGCCTTGTGCCTGGCCAGGGAATTGAGAGGGAAACCTGTGTTTCATTGAATAGTAAAAGCAAGGTTTATATTGAATTCTAATGTAAACAGTCATCATCCACTGAACCACTGAAGACAGGTCTGTCATTTGGGGAACATTTGATGTGGAACTTTGCTTAAAAGGCACATAGGCTAGACTTTCGGCATATAGCCGCCCATTTACCGTCCATTTACCGGTCATTTTATCGCTGAGATTGAGTTTACCGCCCATATAAATGGAAACTAACGCCCAATTATCGTCCATTTATCACTGCGTAACTTTCGGCATCTCACCCATATATCGCCCAAATGATCGCTTGCCCAAAAAAACGTTCAAGTGCACTCACCTGACCTTAACCCAGCAGTATTGACGCCATTTTATAAATCGGAGGAAGTTTAACAAAAGTTGATGGGAGCATTGAAGTAGTTCATGAATGATTTTAAGGTCGTTTTAAAATCTTGATACCGTCTAATCACATTGTGGTGAATTTTGAGTTTATATTGCGTTTGTAGAGAACAATTTAATAATTTTGAAGACATATTAAGGCATTTATAGTAATGGGACCTGTAATTTCTCAGCCAGTATTGATGACTAAGCACATGCTGCAGAATAGAGATGGGAGAAGGTTGATTGAGGAGCATTATGTGCTCAATCAAAGAGATGGCAGACTGCTAAGGAGGAGGAGACCTTACACCCAACGCATTTACAGGGATAAGCGATCATACCTGGACTTGTCCGATAACACATGCCTTAGGAGGCTGCGCTTCTGAAAGGAGGTCATCAGTGAGATATGCCAGCTAATTAAGGGAGATCTTCAGCCTAACAGCACCATCAGGACCACACTGCCCATTGTGGTTAAGGTTACTGCGGCACTTTCCTTCTATTCATTGGGCTCCTTTCAGGCCTCAGCTGGTGACATTTGCAGCATCTCTCAGCATGCCATACATTGCTGCATTCGACAGGTGACTGAAGCCCTTTACGCTCGCAGGATGGACTTTATAAACTTCCCTAAGACCAGGGAGGCACAGTGTGAGAGGGCTTTGGGGTTCTCAAGATTAGCAAACTTCCCCAGGTATACACATCACCCTGTGAGCATCTTTTCAGGATGCAGAGGTGTTTCGGAACTGAAAGTGATTCCACTCCCTGAATGTGCAGCTCGTTGTCGACCACAAGCAAATAATCATGGCAGTAAATGCAAATTTTCCAGGGAGCATCCATGCTGCGCACATCTTGTGTGAGAGCATTGTCTCTGACCTGTTTAAGAGTCAGCCACAAGGTCACGGTTGGATGCTCGGGGATGAAGCTTGCCAGCTGGCTCATGACTCACCCTGCGTAACCCCCAAACAGGAGCCGAGAAGCGATACGACGAAAGCCATAAAGCCACATGCAATATCGTCGAAAAGACAAAGCAGCGCTTCAGATACGAGGACCACTCAGGAGGCGAGCGACTTACAATACCACCCTGAGCAGGTCGCTGAGTTCATTGTGGTGTGCTGCATGTTTCATAACCTAGCTATCAGGAGGGGACAAGAATTGCCAGATGGGACCGCCGGTCCACCTCAGGAGAGAGGGGAGGCGGAAGAACAGGAGCAGGAGGAGGAGGAGGAGGATGAGGACCTCGGGAGGACAATCAGCCTGGCATGAAAGCCATGCCCCCACCCCACCCTATACCGCAGGAAAAGCCCCGTGGTAGTTATGCAGCTGCAAGACTGTTACGTCAGCAGCTCATAAATGAACGATTTGCGTGAAGTTACGTTGGTGACAGTTACAGTTGCGTTACATTACGTTTCATCCTTGCCTGACCTGGCTTCGCTATTGTTTGCAACCTTTGTATTGATGTTTAACCTTTCTGTTATTGGAAGACACTGCACAACAATGTCAAGTTAAATAACAATATTTAATAATTACAAATTAAAATTTTTTTAAAAACAAATTAAAGTGAAAAAAACATATACATGAATATAAACACCCATCTCCCCGCCCCACCCCAATAGTGATTTTTTTGTTTAATAACAATATTTTAACAACAATTTTTCAATAACAATTATAATATAACATGACACAAACACCCACCCACCCACCCCCCAACAGTCAACACATTTATAATAACAATAACAATAATAACAACAACAACCCCAACAGTGAACAATACAAAAACAAGAATAATGTTCCCCCCCACCCGCGGCCACGCTTCCCTTTGTCTCTACCCCCTCTAGTTTGAACCCCCCCTTTCCCAATTACAACCTCCTTCTACCCGCATTGACACCAAGCCATCTTGCAGCAGGGCACCTCGAGCACTACTGCTGTATGGGGGACTGATGGTAGCATAGTCACAAGCTCTCGTGAAGCTGGAGAAGACGTTTCCAAAGAAAGTCAGAAGCAACTGCTTCCTCCTGACTCGCATCTGTCAACATGGGTGGTATGGCACCTTTGGGTGCAGTGCCGAATCCCGAGATCCCCACCTGCTGCACGACAGCAACGGAATCAGCCATTCTCCGCATTGCCGCAACCATCTGCGCCATGTCCTCCGAGATACGCGCAGTCAGTGCGGCAATGTGACCGGTCAATCCACCCATTGCCTGGAGGAGCTCTCGACCAATGTTGATGCTCGTCTTTGACAGTTCAACCATGTCCATGTCCCTGCCGCAGAGAGTTGTTGATGTCAGTTCATTGGATATATTCAAGAGGGAGTTGGATATGGCCCTTACGGCTAGGGGGATCAAGGGGTATGGAGAGAAAGCAGGAAAGGGGAACTGAGGGAATGATCAGCCATCATCTTATTGAATGGTGGTGCAGGCTCGAAGGGCTGAATGGCCTACTCCTGCACCTATTTTATATGTTTCTATGTTTCTATGACATCTGCCTGTCATTGAGCAATCCTACCTCGCCGAACCAACCTCCACGGGGTCAGCGTAGGCATTGGACCACTCTGGGTGCCCAGCTGCAAGAGGCTTGGCCCCGCTGCTTCCTCAGTTGAAGAAGACGTGGCCGCAGGAACATTGGAGTAGCCCGCTTGAGGCCCATCTTCCTCCTCACTGGTCTCCTCCGTGGTCAACACGACCTGTACAAGGAGTGGTGAACCTTTTGGGGCCTCTAATCTTCTGGATTGCTCCTGGGGAGCCTAGGGACCTAGGAAACATAATTGAGGTTAGTAGAAGAGAAGGGGAGGCCAGGATGATGAGAATGCTCACGCTAGCTATGCAGGCATATGTACGAGGAGTAACACTACTGCAATAAATATAACTGTCAGACATCACATATAAGAACAGAAGAAGTGGGAGCAGGATTACACATTATCCCGACTCCACATTATCCATCTGCATTGTATTATCTGCTTTTTTAATTGACTGAAATTCTTTCTCTACTCTCTCTCTCTCTTTCTCTTTCAATCTTCTGAGCATGCGCAGATGACCCCTGACCTCATGAATCGCGGGAAAAGTTCATCACCTTAAAAAAAAAAAAAACCCGCATGCGCAGAACAGCCGTTGTTCTGGATGCCGGCCTTGCACGATGGAATAAATCGCTATCGCCCATTTCACATCGCTACGGCTATCGCCCAAATTAAAAAGGCGAAACAAGCGGTTTTCAAAATGAGCGATATTCCAGCGATCCCGAAAAATAATACAACTACCGACGCCGGAAAAATCGCCCATTTTGGGGTGATATCGATGTAAATGGAAAGTCTAGTCTCAAAGCATAGTATTCACATGGCAAATTCTTGCAGCAGCCAAAGTTTAGTTACAACATTATGGTAAACAACACATACAAAATCTAGCTGTTAACTTCACCAATGAAATATCTCAGCTTCACTGCCTTTCAGGACATTGGCTGTGGTGGAGTCATTGTTCTTGAAATTAGAGACACAGGTCTGGGAACAGTTGGTTTGTAAAGTCTGGTGATAGACATGGCTTGGAACATTATACTTACTATTGTAAGTGAAATCAGCCCTGTATTATTCAGCTCACTTCAGTAGAAGCATGGTTTTCCAGTCAGTATGAAGCCTCATCGATTCTTAGATATATTTTAACACCTTTATGAAGAGCGTAATGTCATATTGTTAAGATTTATTACAAATTTGACATGTTGCATTCTGGCCATTTTGAACACAGTAAGTGTCGAACAGAAATATCTCCAATAAAAACAAAGTGCTGCGGATGCTGGAAATCTAAAGTAAAAACAGAAAATGCTGGGAATACTCATCATCATCATAGGTAGTCCCTCAGAGTTGAGGGTGACTTGCTTCCACACTAAAAATGAGTTCTCAGGTGACTGAAGAGTCCAATGCGGGACCGACAGTCTCTGTCGCAGGTGGGGCAGACGATGGATGAAGGAACAAGTGGGTGGGGTGCCTGGGTTGCTGTGCGCTCCTTCCACTGTCGACCTTGATTTCAGCTTGCTCTCAGCGAAGAGACTCGAGATGTTCAGCGCCTTCCCGGATGCTTTTCCTCCACTTTGGCCGGTCTTGGTCTTGCGCCAGGGATTCCCAGGTGTCGGTGGGGATGTTACATTTTTGCAAGGAAGCTTTGAGGGTGGCCTTAAAGCGTTTCCTCTGCCCACCTGGAGTTCGCTTGCCGTGTCGGAGTTCCGAGTAGACTCAGCAGATCAGGCAGCACCTGTGGAGAGAGAAACAGCGTTAATGTTTCAGGTCAAGCATCTTCAACCTGATCTTATGAATACCATAAGAGTGCAAGCCACTGGCCTTTTGTGACATTGTATAAGTTTTCCTTCTAGGTCCAGAAAAAAACTTCACTGGTGTGTTCGAGGCTCCCCTTGAAATCGCCTAACCCCCCTCCACATCGACCGGCTGGCCGACTCAGCATAGAAACCAGCCGACTGGCGAGCTCCTGTGGAGTTCCCACTCAGCATCTGTAGCTCACCGGCAACATTTAACTGAGGCCTGATGTTAATATTAACTCGGGTCTCAGGCCGGCACAGATCGACATGCTGAGTAGTCGCTCTGCCGACTAGGCAATAATTTTGAATGAAAGTCACATTTCTCCCCCTTGTTCTCTGTGTCTGAGCATGCACACAGAGGATAAAAAACTTGCGAGTGCACATTTATACTTTCAATCCTGAGATGCGCTCAGCACAAACAGGATTTTTTTTCAGACCCACTGTACATATGCATGCTTAAGCAATGCACATTTCCAATTTAAAATACACAACTGGGACAGGGTTGTCCCTTGATTTTCTGCGTTCACCGATGACAGCTTAATGTGCACAATCCAGATTCAGAAGAATCCAAGTCTAAATTTGAGAAGAGTTCATAGTTTCACCAAAACCAAGCCAATTCTATGCCAAAAGATAACATTACTTCATCTAGTGATGAAGTGAATGATAACTCCAGAAAAAAGCCCAGGAATGAAAATGATGCCAATCCAACTGTCAGTGTTGTCACTGTTTGACTATGGGACCGACTTTTGTGGCCACCCATTTCTCGGCAGCCACCGGGTGGGAGGTCCGTATTTGGCGCCCGCTGCCGCTGGGTCCCGTCGGGAGCCACTTTGGTCGCCGTTGTGTGGGCGGCAGCGGGAGAGGCAGCGGACGTCAGTCATCGAAGCGGGAGCGGGACTGAGCGGCATGCATCATCAGAATGTGTCAGGTGGAGGCCTCTCCACTTGGGTTTTTTTCGGAGGGCCTCCACTGCGCATGCGCGGGATTTAGGCATTTTTTAAAATTGTAGTTCTGTTTTGCCTGTTGTTCTTTTGTGGCCCTTGCATACTAATTCAGTAAGTGCTCAGGGCCATAAAAGGACACCACTCAATTTCACCTGCGAGGGGAGAGGAGAGGAGAGAGAGAGAGAGAGAGAGAGAGAGTTGGATGTTAGAGCAGAGCATTGGAGAGGGGCCAGTCTGAGTTGCTGTGAGGGCAGTGTGACAACTTTATAACCAAACTGTTCAGCAGCCATTTCTCTCATCATAGAGGAGGAGTGGCCAGAAAGCATCAATGAAGAGTGCCAGTGCCAGGCCCAGAGCTCCGTGGTACAATGAACAGGAGTTGGAGGAGCTAGTGACAGAGGTAGAGCGCAGGTACAGCAAGCTCACCCGGGATGGGCGTGGCAAGCCTCCATCAGCCCAATACCGACGTCTTTGGATGGACATAGGTCAGAGGGTTGGTGCAACGGGCAACGTGGAGCGGGATGGGGAACAATGCTACAAACGGTGGAATGATTTGGTGGTGGCAGCTAAAGTGAATACAAATTTATTCGGCCCCTCCTGTCCAAGGCCAAAAAGGTTGTGCGCGCGATGTGTGTGTGTGTGTGTGTGTGTGTGTGTGTGGGGGGCATGAGCAAAGGTGGTAAAGGCTGCAATGTTTCTTTCTGCAGAGAAAACAAGCAGCCAAACAAGCAAGCCTGAGTGCGACCAGAGGGGGCCCACAAGATGTGGTAGAATTGAGCAGGCTGGAGGAGCTTGCGTTGGCATTGGTGGGACATCACCACATTCCAACCACAAATGTTTCTGCAGATCCGGTGCTACCGCAGGGTAAGGCTACACTCATCTCTGGTATCCGCGACGGTCATGGCATGAAAGTAATTGCAATGTTAATGCACTCGCGGTTGAACGCAGACTTTGTTACCCATTATTGGTGTGGACATGTAGGGATGGGACTCCTTGCTGGCATAATGTGAGATGGAATGGCTCACAACTCATTATCACCACCACCACCACCATCAATGCCCCCGCCCCCCACTACAGACTGAAATTTTTCCCTCTACTTGCAGATGCTGAGTAGGACACCACGGATCTAGAGAGACCATCGACCTCTGGCCTTCACAGAAGCCGTCACATCCCAGCATCTCCCACCCCAACGTTCTCCACACCTGAGGATAATGGATCCTTCCTGCACCCCCAGCCCATATCACCCATGTCCACTGCTCCCACCTCTGCCACCCAGGGCCAGGAAGAAAAGCAGAGAGAGGAGGCTGAAGGACCCATATTTGTGCCCCTTCACCTGGAGAATCCGGAAGTGCTTGACATCAGCCCCGTGCCAAGTCAGCCAAGTGTCAGCAGAACCTCGGCATTGGGCTCAGATTTCCTGGGGTTTCCAACAGATTCCACTCAGCAAGTGCAGAGTCCGTGGTGCAATGAGAAGCAAGGCCCCAGCACCCAGCAGCAGCGAGCAACTACCTGCAGATGCAGGACAGCTCGCTCTATTGAGCCAGATGGTCTAACTCTCAACCACCAGCGTGGAGGTAGGTCGCGAGATACAGCAGACCATGGCTGGGATAACTGCCAACATGGCCACAATCACTCAGCAGCACGATGAAAGGATGGAGCACCTCCTCACAGTGTTGGAGCGCACATCAGAAAGCGTCGAGGCCATGAGGCAGGAGATGGCTTCTGCACACGTGGTGCAAGCCCCCGACTCCACACCCTCAAGGCACACGGATGCGGAGGAGCAGGAGATCCCGTGTCTTCAGTCCCGTGCCCTACGTTGTCACCGAGACGCACACATCTACACACATTGTGCTTCCCTCCTGCACAACCTCCTGAACCAGAGGCAGTGAGGGGCAGGGGAGGGTCACTCTGTCGTGTAGGCATGGGGAGGAAGAGGAAAGTGGGCCTGGCTGCAAGGGGGGTGGAAGAGAAGTGGTGGTGTCGGGTAGAGGGATGGGTGTTGCTTCTTCATCTAAATGTATGTATATGTCATAATATTATGTAATGTTTGTCATTGTGTACTTGTAAATACGCTGACATTGTTGGCCCTCTGTTTGTGCATGTGTCATTTTAACATCATATTTGTGGTGCGTTGCGCCAACCACACATCTGTCCTTCTGGTCATCTGCTTCATCAGGAATATCTTCCCATCCACATCTGACTGCAGTGTATAATGAGTCCTGTCATCAGGCCATCGCATGACGACAATGAATGCAGGAAAGCTGCCATTCAATCACTCTAGTTTACCAAGTTACAGGGCAGACCTTAAGGCTTACACTTCAACCCTCTTTTTGTGAGGCCAAAGATGGAGGATTGCCACCCCTGAGATGACATGGTCATCATTAACATTGCAGTACATTGTGGAAGACAATTAATGAATCAGCTTGGATGTACGACATGTGAGATGCTGAACACTTGTCAATCACTGATAATAATTTTCCCTTTGCTATTGGCCTTCTCAATGAAAGACTTTCAACAAGGTGCAACAAAAAAACCTCCATTAGCTTACAAACATTTCAGTCGGTTTTATCACATCCAATTTAAACATCACCATCAGCAATAAAGTAATGCAACATTGACCTAACTTCTTTCCAGCAGTCCCACTGATATGGTGCAGAATCCGACTGGCTGTCGTGATGTGATGGCCACCAGCACTCTCTCCCAGCCGGTGTGCAAGAGCTGCCCCAATGCCTCCATCTCTCCCTCCCTCTCTCCCAGCTGATGTGCAATTGCTGCCCACTCACACTGCTGCCTCCCTCCCTCCCGATTGACACTGCTCACACTGCTCCCGCCCTCCCGATTCAAGCTGCTAATAGTGCTGCCTCCTGCCCGATGTGCGATTGCTGGCCCACTGCCGCCCAGCTCAGACCTGCTTTTCCAGAGCGTTCCTTCTGGCGGGTGGCAGATCAGCGGGAGTGCAGCAAAAGTGTGCAAAATGATTATCTTTCTTCCGGAATAGCGGGCGGGACACTGCGACGTGGGCGAAACCCTTCTCCATCAATCTGCTGCCGGGCGGATCCTCGACGAGAGATGGATGGTTCCAGAGGAATCGCCCAGAAAACGGCCATTTCCGGTGGAACCTCGGCGGCTGCGGGCAGGACATCGATGAAAGTCGGGCCCTATGTTTCTAAATTGTATTTCAGATCAATTTGAAATCTTGGTTTCATCCAAAAGTATTGGGCATTGGTTAAGAGAATTCCTCTTTAAATCTAGTTTTTTTTTTTTTGCATGCAATATAAATAGGGAATATGGTTGACCAGCACACGCACTCAGTGAGTTTAACCAATAAGTGGCTGAGCCACATGGACAAGGTTTGTGCTAAGTTAATTGATTTCAACCAAGTTGGCGTAGGGATGCTAAAATTGAACTCATCAGGTCTGACATTTTGACAGGTCCTGGGGACTTCTCCAGCATAACTACCAGATTCGGGAGGGGGAAAAATGTGGCAAACCTGGTTCCATCAAAAAGCCACCGCATGGACAGGATGCCAGAAAATGTTGCTGGTGTAGAGAGGGCGAGTCTTCTGACTACCTCCAATCTCCACATCAAGGAGGCATCTGTGTATTTTCCAGATGACCCAGGGAATTGCACCATTCTGACCTTTTAAGGCCTTAGTGCAATCTTGTCAGCTGAGAGCTTTCATGAGTATCATTAAAGCTAAGGGTAATTGATCTTGGCTTGGAGGGGGCGGGGATTTCCATTACATTTAACTACATTCCACTCTCAATTGGGAGCCAAAGGCCAAAGAAGCTCACCTGGTCACTTGATCTTTATCTTTACCAGGCCCCCACTTCCACCTTGGAGTTACATGGCACTGCTTGAATTTTCTGGGGCAGCATCCGGGAGGTGTGTCACTGATGCACCGTAGCAGGCACCAATAGCCTAAGATCATGCAAGGAAGTAACAGGGATAAGGCGTGGGCCTATCTGCTTTGGTAGACTTCTGGTCTACTCTGCCACTTTTCTGATGGAGGAAAGACCCAACAGGAATTTTACGACCAGCATTTCAGGGTTAGGAAGGAGAGCAATGCCCAACACTCCTGACTACGATTTAGGAGCCCTTGCTGGAAGTTAATGTGTGCAGATGTTGTGTGAGGACTGGTTTAGACTCAGCTGTGATGCTCCTTGTGGTCAAAGAGCACTGCAAAACTGCTTGTCAAGCCTCAGATATGAAGAATGGCCATTTGGACAGGATAGTGGGGAATGTCTGATGCCTATGGAAGTGCACCCCAGCAGGAGTGGAGGCAGAGAAAAAGTGAAAATACTTTACTTCAAAATGCTTGCACATACTGGACCCACCACTTTACGGTCTCCTAATTGCTCATGAAAACATGTTCTCTAATTAC
Source organism: Pristiophorus japonicus (assembly GCF_044704955.1). Taxonomy (NCBI): domain Eukaryota; kingdom Metazoa; phylum Chordata; class Chondrichthyes; family Pristiophoridae; genus Pristiophorus; species Pristiophorus japonicus. Next base: position 114,726,491 of record NC_091977.1, on the reverse strand, counting down.
CAGTGATGAACTGACTTGACAAAGAGAGAATTCCAAAAAATATACTCATTCTGCTACCACTACAATTCAATACAATCACTAAAATTAATGAGACTGGTCGTACTAACTTGCATTTTAGAAACTTGCATTTTAGTGTGCTTATGAAAATTATCCAATAAAATATATAATTCAGAACTCATTATAAACTTATGCTACATTACATAAATGTTATTACTTTTTCAATTTTATCACACTGGAAAAAATGATTGAGAGAAAATGTGGAATCTTTAGGTTTTGGTTGGTCGAAACTAGAGGTACGCACTTATTGTTTGTCAAGGTTTATAGTCCTAAGCAGTGACTTACTCAAAGGCCAACTTCACAGGTTTGCCAGAAAACAACTTCATGTTCTAATACTAAACATTTACATTTTTCTTGTTTGAATCTCTTGATCCCTTGGCCTAATCCCAGCTTTGCTCACATCTCGTTACTGGTGGGCTATGAATTGAGGCTCACAGATCTATGGAGAGTAGAAGATCGATCATAAGGGGATTTATGAAGCGGAAGTCATGTTTGACAAATTTGTTGGAGTTCTTTGAGGATGTAACGAACAGGGTAGATAAAGGGGAACCGGTGGATGTGGTGTATTTGTATTTCTAGAAGGCATTTGACAAAGAGACACATAAAAGGTTATTGCACAAGAGAAAAGTTCACGGGGTTGGGAGTAATATATTAGCAGGGATAGAGGATTGGCTAACTAACAGAGAACAGAGAGTTGGGATAAATGATTTATTCTCTGGTTGGCAACCAGTAACTGGTGGGGTGCCGCAGGGATCAGTGCTGGGACCCCAACTATTTACAATCTATATTAAAGACTTGGAAGAAGGGACTGAGTGTAATGTAGCCAAGCTTGCTGACAATACAAAAATGGGAGGAAAAGCAATGTGTGAGGAGGACACAAAAAATCTGCAAAAGGACATAGACAGGCTAAGTGAGTGGGCAAAAATTTGGCAGATGGAGTATAATGTTGGAAAGTGTGAGGTCATGCACTTTGGCAGAAAAAAATCAAAGAGCAAGTTATTATTTAAATGGAGAAAGATTGCAAAGTGCTGCAGTACAGCGGGACCTGGGGGTACTTGTGCATGAAACATAAAAAGATAGTATGCAGGTACAGCAAGTGATCAAGAAGGCCAATGGTATCTTGGCCTTTATTGCAAAGGGGATGGAGTATAAGAGCAGGGAAGTCTTGCTACAGCTGTACAAGGTTTTGGTGAGGCCACACCTGGAATACTGCGTGCAGTTTTGGTTTCCATATTTACGAAAGGATATACTTGCTTTGGAGGCAGTTCAGAGAAGGTTCACTAGGTTGATTCCGGGGATGAGGGGGTTGACTTATGAGGAAAGGTTGAGTAGGTTTGGCCTCTACTCATTGGAATTCAGAAGAATAAGAGGTGATCTTATTGAAACATATAAGATTATGAAGGGGCTTGACAAGGTGGATGCAGAGAGGATGTTTCCACTGACAGGGGAGACTAGAACTAGAGGGCATGGTCTTAGAATAAGGGGCCGCCCATTTAAAACAGAGATGAGGAGAAATTTCTTCTCTCAGAGGGTTGTAAATCTGTGGAATTTGCTGCCTCAGAGCTGTGGAAGGTGGGACATTGAATAAATTTAAGACAGAAATAGACAGTTTCTTAAACGATAGGGGAATAAGGGGTTATGGGGAGCGAACGGGGAAGTGGAGCTGAGTCCATGATCAGATCAGCCATGATCTTCTTGAATGGCAGAGCAGACTCGAGGGGCCATATGGCCTACTCCTGCTCCTATTTCTTAAGTTCTTATGTTCTTATAATCAATCAGAATGTACTCTCATAAGTGTCCATTATACTTCTTGGTTCCATGAAACCAACTCATGTTTACAAATACTGCCCGGCATAGATGTAGGGCAAACAATTCAACAAATCTCAATGTGTCCTGTCTCAAAATATAGCTTTTTAAATAACTAGAATAGCCTTTAATCTGTCGATTTAGGGGAAAAGAAAACCCGTGAAATGTTATTCCAAGTATTATCGTACAGAAGTTGTGAAATATGTGAATGATAACATAATGCTGAATTAATGCAACGCTGGTTGAAGGTGAAAGTAGGAGTGTTGAGGTTCTATTAGGTTTGAGTTCTATAAATGTCTGCAAGCTGATGTTTAGAGTAACTATGAGAAAAGCATGGAGTGTTCCTTCAGAAAGCCTCAGGCATTTGGGAAGCTTTGAGAGGCAGTCGTGGATGAAGCCTTGAGTTTACTGAACAAGCTTGGAGCATTAGCTGTAGCTTTGGGTCTATCAGCGAAGCCTGGCATGTTGGTTGTGAATAAAGATAACTTGGCAAGGCTGCAACATTGGATATGGTTTAAGCTTGAATTCTTTCTGGGAAGCCTGAAGCACCAGTTTGTGAAATCTGTCATCGGTAAGGGAACCCTAGAGTATTAATCGTGGGAGGCCTAGAGGCATCTTTATGGGATTCCATCATGGAGAGAGCAGTGAATTCTAGATTGGATACTGGAAAGGAATGAATTTTTCTATGTAGATTTGTTTGTATGGTGTGTTGAAGGAAGTAGTAAAACCTGTGCTGTGTTTATCTTAAGAGTATAGAACTGCTATTGTCACATTCAGTTTGCTAACCAAAAGAAACAATGGTAAACATAAAATGACAATAATAATGTGCTATGTTGCTACCATGTAGTTTTCCTCAACCAAATCTTCTTCTGCTTCAGCAGTCCCCCAGAGTCGAGGATGACTTGCTTCCACAATAATATGAGTTCTAAGGTGACTAATGAGTCCAATGCACGATCGACAGTCTCTGTCACCGGTGGGGCAGGTGATGTTTGGAAGGACGGGTGGGTGGGGTGTTTGGTTTGTCGTACGCTCCTTCTGCTGTTTGAGCTTGGCTCCCGCGTGCTCCCATTGAAGAAACTCGAGGTGTTTGCCACCTTCTCGGATGCTTCTCCTCCAATTTGAGCGTTCTTGGGCCAGGGATTCCCAAGAGTCGGTGGGGCTGTTATATTTTTTCAAGGAGGCTTTGAGGCTGTCTTTGAAATGTTTTCTCTGCCCTCCTGGGGCTCACTTGTCGTGACGGAGCTCGGAGTAGAGTGCTTGCTTCTGGAGTCTTGTAGCAGGCATGCGAACAACGTGACCCATCCATTGGAGCTGATTGAGCCTGATCATTGCTTCGATGCTGGGGATGTTGGCCTGAGTGAGAACACTGATGTTGGCGCGCCTATCCTGCCAATGGATTTTGCAGAGTCAGCGTTTGTGGTACTTCTCCAATGCTTTGAGGTGCCTACTGTACATTGTCCATGGGCTAGATATTCCACATTTTTTGCATGCTTAATGCCCACTTAACATACATTTTACTGCTGAAATTACATATAATGCCCATATATCGCCCATTTAGCCACAAAATAGAAACTGACGGGCATTTTTCAGAAACTTATTACCGAGCGTTACTTTCCCCATGTGCTTAACGTCAGGAAAAAATAATACCGTCCGCCCTCTTTTTTTGGTCGGAATCATCAGAATGGGCGAAATCAACGCCCATAATAATCGGCCAACGTTACTTCCCGCACGGAATTAATGCCGAGATTCAATAATACCGACTGCCCATTTTTTTTGTCGTAAAGAGCACATTTGGCGAAACTAACGCCCAGGAGATTGACCACCATCACTTTCACCACCTCGCACACATATCGCCCACAATACCGCTCGCCCAAAAAACTGTTCTGAACTAAAGCCAGCAGTGTGACTGCCATTTTTAACATCGCAGGTCGCTTCATTCAAAAGGCTGCTTCAACTTCGGGGGAGTTTGCATTGACTCTGGAGTTCTTCTCAGATGAAGTGACCATCTCAGCAGACATATTTTCAGACTGTGGACTATTGGAGGTTTACTCTAGGTGTATTTTAGTGAGGAAATTATTGCTTCTGATCAATCGCTATTATACTTTTATTGCAATGGGGCCAGCCATTTCTCAGCCTGCATCGATTAATAAGCAGATGCTGCAGAGTGCAGATGGCTCAATGTGTGATGCACATCATTATGTCCCCAATTTAAGATGTGCAAGAATGAGGAGGAAGGCCAGACCATACACACCCCGCACGTACAGGGAAAAGAGGTCTTACCTCGACGTGTCCGACCACACCTGCCTTCGGAGACTGCACTTCCACAAGGTGGCGATCAATTAAATATGTGAGCTCATCAGGCCACATATATAGCCTGCCATCAGGACATCAGTGTCAGTCAGGGTCAAGGTCACCGTAGCACTGTCTTTCTACGTGTCCGATTCCTTTCGGGCCTCCATGGTCGAGATTTGCCCTCTGTCTCACCATGCAACCCATCGCTGCATTAGACAGGTCATGGAGGCCCTGTAAGCGAGAAGGATGGACTTTATCAGCTTTCCCATGACCACCGAGGCTCAGACTGACAGGCGCTGGAGCATTCTACCACATTGCTAAGTTCCCCAGGGTGCAGGGAGCCATAAAGTGCACTCACATCGCCATGCGGGCAGCTTCTCAGGACCTGGAGCGTTTTTGTAACAGAAAAGGATTTCACTCTCTGAAGGTCCAACTAGTTGTCGACCACAACCAGATCATCATGGAAGTGAATGCCAAATAGCTGGGCACTTTCGATGAGGCTCACATCCTGCGTGAGAGCGCTGTCTCTGACATCTTTTAAGAGTCAGCCACAAGGACAATGCTGGATGCTTGGTGATAACCGATATGGCCTAGCCATCTGGCTGATGAATCCCTGCATGACACCCACACCGAGGCCGAGAAGCGATACAACCAGAGCCACAGAGACACACACAATGTGGTCCACAAAACAATAACTGTGCTTCAGCAGCGCTTCAGATGTCTGGACCACTCAGGAGGGGAGCTACAATACAACATAACAACTTATGTTAACCCTAAGCAAGTAGGTAAATTCGTGGTCGTATGCTCCATGCTGCACTATCTGGCTATCAGGAGGGGCCAAGAATTGCCAGAAGGGACTGATGCTCCATCTCAGTAGAGAGAGGAAGAGGACAACGAGGGGCTGTATGCTGACCTAGGGCCAGACAATTAGGCTGGCTATGCAACCATGCCTACGATCCCCTCCAGACTGCAGGAAAGGGCCCGTGGTGGCTACATAGCTGCAAGACTCTTACGCGAGGAGCTGATATCTGAACGATTTGCCCAAAAGAACGTTGCTGTGAGCGACAATGCTGACACACTGCTGTGTGCGTGTGTGCGGCTCAGACATCAATGGCGCCCATCACCTTGCTGCCAGTTAAAGTTTACGTTGATTGAAGTTAAATTTTATTTAACCCTTTCATGTTAAGGAATCACCAGTGTGTAATGGTCCAGCTATCTGAAACAATGTACAACAAGGTTATGTTCAATAAAATATTTTTTATACCAACATTGGTCTGAAATCATAAGTATGACGGGCAAAAACATCCAACCCCCATCCACACTCCACTTTTTCCACCATTGACATCAATCAAATGTTCAACATGTCTAGCAACATAGAATACAAATGCAAAGCAGGAGGGTGGTACCCTCCCCCCATACATTACAACAAATTGCATACATCCAGATGGAGATATAACACAGCCATCACCTGCGGACATGCACCTCACTTTCCTTCCCCCCCTCCCCTTCTTCTCCCCACCTCTACCCCTTCCCCTCCTCGCTCCACGGCGCCTGGCCAAGGAGCTCCTCAGGCGGTGCCTCATTGTGGGGGGATGAAGGCAGATGCAGTGGTTGCACGGATACGGGAGCAGGGGGTACTGAGGGGGAAACATTCTCTGATGCAGAAGCAGGATCTTGGTCCTTGCTCTCATCTGTCATTCGCAGTAGTGGTGCGGAACCTAGGGGTGCAGTGCCGCGCTCGAGGACCACTGGGAGGCCTGTGCCAGCAGTGTTCCTGGCTATTGCATCCAGGGCCTCCGACATCCGCAGAATGTGCTCAGTCATGGGGCCAGCTGTCGAGATATGCCCCCCAATGCTTTGCTGAGCTAATCACCAATGTCTATAGTCCTCCTGGTCAACTGTACCATCTCTCCGTTCTCATGTGGTGCTCGTGGACCAGACCTGCTGCATCCACGAGGGCTCCGCGGGGCCGGTGCCGTTCTGGGGACAAATAGGGTGCCCTGTGGCGAGGTGCTTGGGACCAGTACCACAAGCGTGGAGGCGAGAATAACTGGAGGACCACTAGATGGACTTGGGGTGGAATGGCTTGTGGAGTGTGGTGATGCAGGTTCCTCGATGTCAGTGCTCTCATCCATGGAGAACAGACCCAGCGGATTGACGGGCAAGAATCAGAGCTCCTCAGCACCAGATGTTGGATCGTCTGGAGAGTTGGGCCCCACGCCCCCATCTTCTGGCCTCTGTGATCTTGCCTGGGGCCGCGCTGCTGGCTGAGCTGCAAAACACAAATGAGGTTATTAGAGGAGAAGGGGGTGCTAGGGTCACAAGGTGAGTCCAGCGCTACACACAGCATATGCATGACAAAAGCAGCACCACTCTCAAAATCATCGCAGACATCACTTTTCATGACCATCAACACATTTGCATTGCAATGATTTTCATTCGGCTAGCATTATTTATAGGACAATTTTTAGAAATCATCTATCATATATGATTGTTCAGATATCAGTGGTTGTGGCATCTATTGGCTTTACATCATGCAATGCCGTAAGCTTTACTCACGTGGCATCACCTCAGGGTCTGCAGATGCTTCCGTGGCTGTCCGGGTGTGCTTCCCCATGAGTGCGAGCACCCGCTCCTCCATCTCTGTGATTTTGCTGGGGACTGGTGGCCCCCCAACCGTTCACCTCTGCATGGACCTCATCATCGATAGATTCTTCTGTAAAAGATGACATGGCATGAGATCATTGCATGATATCATTGCAAGGTACTGTCACAGAGACTGATACAACACATACCCGACAGATGTAATCATGCTTATTATAATAATTATCTTTCTTTAGCTAAAGATGTGCAGCGTGACCGCAGGCTTTGAGTAAAACATTCCCGGTAAAAGTAGAAGACCTCACATCTGCTGATAGTCACTCATGTCTGTTACAAATCAAATTATATAAATACATAAGTACAAGTAAATCAATGTAATACTTACTTTTGTGGATCCCACAAGGTCGTTCCATCATTTGCGGCACTGGTTGCCCTCATGTACCTCGTTGGTCGCCAACGAGACCACCTCTGCTATCTCGGTCCATATCTTCTGGTAGGCCTTTGGAATGGGCTTCCCACACCTTCCCTGAGTTAAATCACCCCAGCGTAACTTGACCTCCTGCAGAAGGGAGGCATTTGCCTCGTCTGAGAACCTCCTCGCTCTTTTGCGCCCTCCAATATGCTCCTCTCCCACCTCACTGCTCTCTCCAGCATCACAGTGTGCTGTGATGCTTCCTCCTCTCCCTCCATTATAGGCCAAATTCGGGCAAATATCTGTCTGGTAACAGTTTATTTTTGGTTCCTTATTTGCTGTAAAGCTCTAAAGTCTCCCTCCTTCCTCCCACACCCACATACGCCTTCAGTCCCTCTCAGCTCCCTCTCTCTCTGTCTCCTCTTCTGCACATGTTATGATGACCCTTGACCTCCTGAATCACAGGAATCGAGCATTGCCATGCCGTTGCTAAGGATGGCGACACTTTATGGCAGAAGGTGAGCGAGATTTAATGTTACTGCCCATTTCATGTCGCTCGCCGTAACACCCAATTTCAAAAATGGAAACTAGGTGCTTTGCAAATGGGCGAGAAGCCGGCAATCTGAAAACCCATTTTTACCGCCCACGCCGGAAATAACGCCTATTTTTGGGCGATAAGCACAAAAGTGTAAAATCTAGCCCCATTCCTCTGAAGCATATAGAAGGGCGGGTATCACTACTGCTCTGTAGAATGAGCTTGACGTAGGGTTTGAGATCTTGATCTTCAAACACACTTTTTCTCAGACGACCAAAGGCTACACTGGCACACTGAAGACGGTGTTGGATTTCGTCATCGATATCTGCCCTTGCTGACAGAAGGCTCCCAAGGTATGAAAAGTGGTCCACGCAGTCCAAGGTCTTGGATCTTAATAATCGGGGGGCAGTACTGTGTGGCGAGGCAGGTTGGAAGAGAACCTTTGTCTTACTGATGTTTAATGTAAGGCCCAGTCTCTAGTATGCTTCAGTGAAGGTGTCAACACTGGTTTGGAGTTCAGCCTCCGAGTGTGCACAAACGCAAGTGTCGTCTGAATATTGTAATTCAATGAACAACCTTGGTTCTGGACTGGAGATGAAGGAGTTTGAACAATTTCCCATTCATCCTGTAGATTAGCTCCACTCCAGCGGGGAGCTTGTTAAAGGTGAGATGAAGCATTGCAGCGAGAAAGATTGAGAAGAATGTTGGTGCAATGATTTAGTCTTGCTTGACCCCGGTCTGCACTTGTATTGGGTCTGTTGTGGATCCATTGGTAAGGCTTGCATGGTATCGTGAAGCAAATAGTCAAGAGATAAGTCATTTGTATTAAATTCAATATAACATAAGCCAGTTACATTTACTGTTGACCGTTATCCCAATTTTGTGCTAACTTTGATTGCAATGCCCATTCAAAGGGAACTGTAAACACATTTCCCAACTGGCTACGGTGTGAAAATTATAATAAAGTGTAACTTTCCATGACATTTTGTCACTTTTATGGAATGGCAATGAATAATGATATTGATCAAATAAGAATGATTAGGAAACTACTGGAAAAACAGTGGAGACTTTGGGGAACAATTAATGGGAAACTAAAGCATGAGCCATAGCTAAGTGCTCTCATTATCCTGGGGTCCTGTATTGCAGCATAATACAGCCTGGAATTACCATTACATTCATTAACAGTTAACGGCATTTTAGGAATGCCAGATTACTCTATGCATTAATACCCATTATCTCAGATGATCAAATTTCCATTTATTTTAACTTAGCTATAAGAAGTATTTTGCTTTGTGATGAAAACAGATGTACACAGAAGTGTGCATGGGAGGGCTTCGAGGGCAGCTGTGCTATCCCTGGGAGGGTTACTTAGTCACCTTAACTTCAGTTCTAATGGACTGTGCTACAATCTCCCTTTGACAGTGCTATCTCTGCTGCTCTAGTACTGAGATCACTGCACTTCACTGGGCAGACTTCACAAAGTCATCACATTCTTTTCCAGAATTCTTGAGCTGAGAAATTGATTTAGTGGAGTGCACCCAGAATATTTTGGATATGTTTACTTTAGAGCATGGGAGACAAATGGCCTGTATCCCTGTCTTCTTTTAGTTGTGAACACAGCACGGAACTTATATAATCAGCACTTGTCAGATATGAGAAACAGTAATACTGAACCAGCCACTGTGAAAGATCTGTGCAGTTGAATATAAACATTTTTCTCTTTCTTCTGACATGCAATTTTAAGTTGTTTTAAAAAGGGAATTTCTGATTGCACAGGAATTTAAACTAATGTATGCTCTGCTTTGTTTAATTGAACACTGCAGGGCTATAAATTTGATTCTCAGCGAAAATGGTATTTTTTCGCAAAAAATAACCATTTTCACTTCACTATCGCTATCAGGCCGTAAATTCAACCTTTAATTTGCGCAGCGATAAAAATCGGTGTTGCACGAGGATTCGCGGCGCAAACCGCGACCCTCGTCAACTTTAGTCCGAGGCCGATACCACTGCGAGAGAGGCCTTGGGAGGGTGGAAAAACTCCCCCCAAAAAATTGGAGAAAACAAAAAAAAAAATTCACAAAACATTTACAAGACACTTATGTATCAAATCGCTGCAAAAGAATTAAAAATAAAAACTTTAACTTACCTTTTTGCAGGTCTTCATATTTACCGCTGCTGGCAGGGCTGCTACGACAGGTTTTACCCTGTCGGTATTCTGAGCTCAGAATACGGGTGCGGAGAGAGCCAAATTTTGGGCGAAAATGCTATTTCAACTGTTGCAAGACGACGCTCCACTTCTAGCGATACGTGGAAAGTGCCGTCACACAAAGGTCACTGAATTTCCTGCCAACCGGGTTTTCGCCAAAAAGGGTGAAATAACACCAAAAACCCAGTAAAATCGGCGAATTTCTAGCCCTTTTGCAGAAAGTTGAGCGGAATACAATTAAAGGCTGCTTCCCACTTCAGCCACTGAATAGTTTTGACAAAAAAATCTTTGTTTTGACCTTTCATGTGCAATCTCTTTGTCCATCAGTGTGAAATATTAAATCATAGAAATGATTCATTTTGGGCTTTAATGGTTTGTACCATTGGGCATAGAGGTCCACCTTTGGCTACTTCTGTTTGTACAACATGTGCTTTGTATTAACCTAGTTAATTCCTGTGCTGGCACCCTTACAATTTTCACAGCTTTAGCAACATCAGCGATAGCAGTGTGGTAAGGTGCACAAATCAATAATGGGACCTATAGCCGCAGTATTAGCAGCCTGTCAAGCAATGTTCCTCCCTTGACTGTTGGATGTAAACAACTTACTGCAAATAAAAACATTTTAAAGAAACAGTATCGCACTGTATGTTAGTCAACTTGTTCGATATTTTTATTGATTATTGGTACATTTTCAAGATCCAGTTGTCTGTGTCAGGATAGACTGAGGTTTATATTCAACTTTGATATGGGTTGGTTCAGTATGACTATTTATTCAGTATTTCAATTTTTCAACCTGAAGAAGAATGTAACTTCAAACTTCAGGAGAATAGCCACCTAACCAATTGCCGAGGCCCTTTCCTCCCATAAGCATGTGTGCCCAACGAGGTGAAAATCATCTATTGAAGTGTCTGCAGCTGCATTGCTTGCTGATTCAAATATAGTTTAAAGTGTACCTTTACTGCCACTCTGGACTCCATGGGAAAATTTCATCCTGATGCACACTGCATGACTTCAGAAATCAACCATAAAGTGAAGTCTGGAATCCCAGCAATGATTTTTCCTAGAGTATTTTGCATATTTTAGATCAACTCATACGTATGTCTGTTATTTTTATATTTCTTATAAAATAACATACAGGGCTCAATTTTCCTCAATGCCATTTTTTGGCATATTTCAAGAGTTCCGCCTGTTTTTTTTGGCCCCGACTACTCCAAAAAAAACTTCCAAGTTTCCCTGTTCTAATTTTTGAAATTGTCGCTGCGCAGCCTGTCCGTTAGCTTCGGGGGAAGGAGCCTAATGTCTGAGCCTTCTGTGCATGCGCAGGCACGAAAAAAAAAAGACGTTTTTTACAGGACTGCTATGGGCGCGCATGCCCAGTACACCTCCCGGTCTGCATTCGGCCATTTTTCAAGAGCCACTTGTGTGTGAGAACTTTGAGTGCTATGTGAGAACTTTAACTCAAAGTGGAAAAATCGGAGCTGCAATATGCAATGCGGCTCAAGGGCCAAGAATTTTTCACAAGAGGAAGTGGAAGCACTGTAATTAAGGCCAGATGGCATGAGCTGGACCCCAGCAGAGGTCACATAAAAATTTCATCAAAAGAAATGAACAAAAGCTGGAACTAACTTGCAGAAGATTACTCGGCAATGGTGACCATCCCGAGGTTTGGAGGTCAGTGCAAAAAGAAGTGCCAGGACCTTGGTCAAGTAGTTAGTGTAAGTAATATTTTCATTTATTCACTGGAATTGCAATTGTAAAAGTCACCATCTGAATGTCCCACCGAGCAGAAAGACACCCTCTCTAAAAAGTTATATTTTCATTTTGCAGAGGAAGGTGGCACAGAGGAAGGAGAACTTGAACAGGAGGAGGCCCGGCAAATCTGCAGCCACTGACATACTTGGAAGACAGGGTCACTGCTTTGATGGGTCCTGCCTGGAGAAAAGCAACCACCACTGCACAAGCTGGGCCCACACTCGAGGGAAGAGGGTAATTCCTGCAAAATCCACTGTCTGGCTTTGCTAAATGTTAAGTACTGCGTGGGCTAGCCATGCTTCGGTTCATGTGGATGTCTCCGTCAGCTACGCTTTGGTTGATGCAATGTGCTATCATTCATTGTGGTCCTTCAAATGAGCCTGCTGCCTGCACTGAGCCTACTCATACCACCCACCCTGCCCCCTCCTCTGCTGCTAACCATTTGTCTGTTCCGTTATATTTTGCAGAACTTGAAGCCAACCCTGATGAAGCTGAAGCCGATGCGGAAGAAGATTCAGACGGGACGAGCCTGAAGAGGAGAACATCTTCTAATCCCACCTTGGGGAAACTTGGATATTTTAATTTACATCAAAAAAAGCGGCACACGCCAAAGAAACGGCGCAGATAACTGGGGAAAATTGAGCCCATATTCTGTAGAAGTCTGTAAAACACACAATAATAAGAGGGATGTGTTCATTTTTCCTCTATTTCAGGTCTAAGCAGTAACAGCAATCATAAACTGTCATCTTATTACCTCCAGACCCTCATGCCTATTAAAGGAAGATGAGAAATTAAGGGATCAGGAACTGAAATGTAATCAAGTTATTGCAGTGATATATCTCTAAATCTAATCTGTTATTTTTTGTATTCTAGCTGATCTCCCGTGGCATTGGTCATGATAAATCAAAGGATACACAGCTTTGTGAAGCAGAGGCATTATACCATTTGATGCACAATGTATTGTTCTACTGGAGCTTGGTGTAACCTGGCATGAAAGGCACAAGATGCTAATTCCTCATAGGCAGATTCTTAGATCAATTAGAGGTAACGAGAAACCAGCAGGAAATAACTCACTTTTTTTTATCAATACTTTCTTCTGAATGTGTACCACGCATCTTAACAATTTTATATCTGTTCGTGGATCTCCCATGGCATGGCATTGAGTCAGAGGATATATTGTCGCGCATGTGACATAAAACATGCTGCCATGTCAATGATTTTAAGTGATTGAATAAATCAAATTGTGCTTTTATTAGAGAGTACTTTTGGGAGCACTAGGAAGAAGGTATCAGGTTCTGATAGGAGTGTTGGTGTATGGTAGCACTAGGGAGTAGTCTTGAGGTGAGGGAGGAGTGGGAAAGGAGTCCTGTTGTTTGACTTGGGGAATGGCAGCATTGGGGTGGTGGAGGCTAGGCCTGGTAGTATTAAGGAGGGTTCTTCTGCTGGATATGGGGGCACTGGGAAGGGGTTTGCAGGGTGCTCCTGGTAAAAGTGGGGTGACAATGGTTTTCTCAGGAAGGGTTGGCAGTGAAAGATGCTTGGCCTGAGGGGTAGGACTGTGATCTATTCTTTACGACCTCACAAACACACAACCTACAAGATGGCTGTTAACTCAGGACCTTGTCAGATGACCTGACCTGTTTATTCTTGTAATAGCAATGGCTGCATTACCACAGTAGTCCACTAGGTGGAGCAGTACTCCACTAGGTGGAACTATATATTACACTTCTCCCTCCTTAATGAAGAAGTAATTATAACAAACAATCATCATACATAACTTGCATGGTTATACATAACAAAAGATATGGTCTGATTTTGCCATATTTACAACTCAAACTTAACCACTGGTTTTCAGTTTCGAAGAACATACCTTCGCTCTCGAACAGAATCTTCCAAAGATGGTGTCAAACTTAGACTCATTCTAGGCTGATCCTGAGGAAAGTTTTCCTCTAAGGGATGCCCTTAATTTACATTTGAACTCTCTACAACTTCAGACTGGTTGTCTGCCTGACTCGGACTCAGACTTAAATTCTGACTTTCTCTTGGACTTGTTTCTAGTACATCTGATGTAGGATTTGCTACTGGTACTCTTGTAATAAGACAATCTGATGAGTCAGAAATAATCGAATCATTCCAACTTTCAACTCCTTCCACATCTCTAGGTAAAATATGACCAATATGAACAAACCTAACCTGCCCATGATCAAACATCTTGACCAAATATGTGCGAGGACCACATATCTTCACTACTCTTCCTGGTAATCACTTTAACTATTTATGGTGATGGTTCTTCACTCTCGCCTTCAGATTTAATTTCACACTTTTTTCTCTTACTCTACCTCTATCATTATTCTCTTGAGATACGTCATAGTGAACGAACATGGTGCTCTCTACCAATTGGCTTTTACAATCCTTGAAAGCTGTATCGCATTCTTCTGACCACTTCCACTGGACCTGTTTTTTCAACAGCTCATTCAGTGGATGTAACACTGTAGCCAAATTTAGTACAAACTTCCAATAATAGTTCAAAAGACCCAAAAATGATCGAAGTTCAGTGACATTCTTGGGAGTGGGTGCATTTCTAATTGCATCCAGCATTCCCTTGGTTGGATGTAAACCATCTTTGTCTACTCTGTGCCCTAAGCACTCCACTGTGTTTTGAAATAACTCACACTTGTGAGCAGTCACTCGTACTCTTTGCTTCTCTAGCTGTTTGAGTACTTCATTCAATATGTTATTATGGATTTGCCTGTTTGTAGCTGAAATTAGTATGTCATCTAAATACCATACTACCCCTTCAATGCCTTGCAAAATCTGGTTCATCACCCCTTGGAATATGGCGGGGGCAGAAGACACTCCAAATGGTAGCCTATTGATATAGGCCTAGATGAGTATTTATAATCAAGCATGACTTGAACTCCTCATCCAGTTCAAGTTGTAAGTAGACATTTATAAGATCCAACTTTGAGGAGATCTGACCACCTGTCAGTATTGTGAGCAAAGCTTAGGACCACTGAGAAGTGGCAGGAGAGAGCATGATGAGTGGGAAAGATTTTGGTGCTCAGGGCAAGCAAGGATGTGACACTGGAGGTGGGTGGGGTGGCGTTGTGAGAGTTTGGTTGCCCCTGTTGCAGCAAAAGAGGGTGGTGCCCTTTCATGATGGTGGAAAGAATTTATGAATTTTTAAAAAGGGTGATTTGGAAAAACTCATTATTTAAAATAGTCATTGCTGAGTATTTATTATAAGTAAGCACACGTTTTCCCAGGACACTTCTAGGCAAATCCATTTAAATAATGTTTCCCCACCACTGCCACCCTCACTCCCTAGCCAGATTTGCATGCTACTGCCGCCCTTCTGCAGGAACTGGTTCCCCTGCCACAACCAATCGCTCACCCACATTGTGACCATACCCCAAGCTGCCCTTGAGATTGGATGTTGGGCATCAGGGTCTGTTTGTGGAGCGGATGTGTCAGGGGAGGGGGATGGCATAGGAAGAACTCAGTGTGCTGAGGAAACATTTTCTCCCCTCCCCAGCATTGATGAAAAGAAAGAAAAAAAATAAAGTCTTACATTTACATAGCGTCTTTTATGACCTCAGAGTGTCCCAAAGTGCTTTACTGCCAATGGAGTAAGTTTGAAGTGTAGTACAGTAGAAACCTCAACCCCTAGACCCTGCTTGAAATTTCAGGACCTATGATCCCTACTTATAGTTGCAAAAGTTGTATTCCAGGCTGTTCTTTCAGCATATATTCACTATTTTGATTTTTTTCTTTTTTGAAGTGTTGAGAACACAATCAAAGAACTTTAAGCTGGTTCCTGGCAATAGCCAAGAATGTGACCTTCAAGCCTGTGTTGGGGCCTTAGGCTTCTGGCCTCAAAACTCAAGCCTGTGAGATATGGCCAATAAAGAGGGTGGGAAGAGTAATCAGGTCACAACACAGAATAATGGTAGTGATGGGGGCAGAGGTTGGCTTCGGGTACGGGGTTTGGTTTCAGCAAGGGGCATGGCAGCTGTGAGTAGTGGCAAAAAAAAAGAGACAGCCAACATTAGGGCACAGGCCCTATTTTAAGAGCTCAAGGGTGGGTGATGCTTCTGACAATAGTGTCGTAGCACAACCTATCTTGGAGTTGGGGCTGGGAGAGCTCAGAGAATGTAAGAATGCAAATGAGGATCAAGACCTCAAGGTCCCTGGGGCTAGAGAGGATGGAAAGCCTGAATTTGGGGCAGAACCGAATTATGCTGGTTCTGTCCCGTTTGCCTTTTAAAATTCCACTCTGTGGGTAGATCTTCTACCTGCCCCTCGTGTCAAGGGATGTATCCGGGGCAGTTTCTGGGCTACCCCTGGAATTCTGCTCTTTACACCATTAAAGGCCTCAATGGAACTCACATTAGCTGAGACCTTCTGAAAGGCCTCAAAGCTTTACGAGACTACGGTCAACGAGCTTGGAGGAGATTGAATACCACATCTGGAAGCTAAATGGTTCCTTTTAGAGCAGGGGAGGGCAAAAAAAAAATCACTTTTCCCTTCAGCTCCCTCAGGCTTTGGAGGGCTTCTCAGGTGAAACGGCTACATGTTGCTCTGCATTACAGGTCCAGCTTGGGGTGGGCACCAGCAGGCACTGGCGGCCCAACCTGATCTGGGAAATTACCCTGTCTATGGGATTTGGGAAGGGATCTCAGCCCTGGGGCTAGGCCAGGCAGTGGGGGTTCTGCTCCATGACACTTGCATCAGAGGAGCGGACCACCAGGAGTGTCAGGGCCCAAACATAGAGGACTCAATTTGAGATATGTAACAAGAACAGTTTAGTGGGGACAGAAAAGCATGACAGACAGGCATGATGGAAAAGACGTAATGGCAGTGAAAAGAACTGCAGAAATTAAGTTTGACACTTCCAGGAAATGTGCACGCACACAAAACTTTTAATATATAGATATTTACATAAGAATATAAGAACATAAGAAATAGGAGCAGGAGTACTGAGAAACAGATGAGCAATGAGAAAATATGACTGGTGTTGGCGATCTCTTCCACCGCCGATGATTCCATCCCCCCCTGCGGCCTTCCTCTCTCCCACACTCCCAGCCCCCAGCCAGCCAGCCAGCTCGATATCCCCGAGTGGCGGGGGACCTCCAAAACATGCAGTTAATCATAACTTTGTCGACTTGTACCAGCAATCTTTCCAATACTTTGCTTTCATCTGCACTGGACTGGAAATGTCATATTTTCTCATTACTTACTGAGAAAAAGATGCGTAAACAAAAAATTGCAGAGTTGGACTGCCGGTCCAACGGCATTTGCAGCGAAGTGGAGTGGTCGGGGATATGGGGGCTGGCTGTGGGCTGGGAGTACGGCAGCGAGGAAGGCCGTGGGGAGGGGGAGGATCGGCGGCAGTGGAAGAGATCGCGGAGTCGGGAATCCGGCGGAGTTTGCAGTGGCGCGGTTGGGGATATCGGAGCTGGCTGGCTTGGGGCTGGGAGTGCGGCAGAGAGACCGTGGGGGGGGTGGGGGGAAAGTGGGGCAGTGGATCGCAGGATTGGGCCAGTGAGGAAGGACTTCAATTTGTTCATGTCGGAGGATCCGGCTGCGTTCTGCGCATGCACCCCCCCCGGCGGCGGGATTGATGCCGAACGAGGGGTGGTGCCAGATAACGGAGTCCCGGATAAAGGAGGTCCAAGCTGTATATCCTTCCTTAAATAAGGAGACCAAAACTGTATGCAGCACTCCAGGTGTAGCCTCACCAACACCCTGTACAGTTGTAGCAGGCTTTCCCTGCTTTTATACTCCATCCCCCTTGCAATAAAGGCCAACATTCCATTTGCCTTCCTGATTACTTGCTGTACCTGCATACCAACTTTTTGTGTTTCATGTACAAGGACGCCCAGGTCCCTCTGTACCAGAGCATTTTGTAATCTCTCCGCCATTTAAATAATAATTTGTTTTTTTATTTTTCCTACCAAAGTGGATAACCTCACATTTTTCCACATTATACTCCATCTGCTAAATTTTTGCCCACTTACTTAGCCTGTCTATATCCCTTTGTAGATTATTTGCATCCTCCTCACAACTTGCTTTCCCACCTATCTTTGTATCATCAGCAAATTTGGCTACATTACACTCGAGTGATCAAGTGATTAATATAAATTGTAAAAAGTTGAGGCCCCAGCACTGATCCCTGTGGCACCCTACTAGTTACTGTTTGCCAACCATTTATCCCAACTCTCTATTTTCTGTTAGTTAGCCAATGCTCTATTCACGCTAATATATTACCCCAAACCTGTGAGCTCTTATATTTATATCAGGTTCTTTCAAGTTTCTGCTTCAGAGCATGTAGAACTTGGCTATTTGCCAAGTTGAATGTGAAATTTAGATCCCTGTCCATCCAATGAACATGAAAGCCTCCCCGGATGGTAAGTAACAATGTCTGAATCATACGCAGTAAACTGGAAGGGAATATGGCAACAGGATTACCTGTGCACTGACTGAGATCAGGCACTCTGGGAATCAAATAGATAGTATTAATTACTTGGCCACAGTCAAAGGAGCTTTACTCTGTCCAGCACAGTAGAAATTGTTACTAAATCTCCCTCAGAGAAGCAATAAGGGTGGCTGACATGACAAAAGTTATACCAGTGCAGTAGGTAGTTCAGTTCTTGAGGGTGGTCTAAATTTGATGTTCAGTAGAGCAGAAAGAACTTGACAGGCCATTTGAGCAAGGTATACCTGTCCCAGAAGTGCTTTGTGCTCACATTCAGTTGCAAAATCAGAGGAGTTTCCAACACTGACATCCATCGCCCTAATTGGCACAAACATTTGCATTCTCAAAAAAGAGCGACCGAATTAAGATGCATTAAAAATGGAAAAAATTAAACAAAAATAAAATCACCTATTAATTTAGTGCCTTTGAAAGACGCAAGTTGTCATTTTTTATGGTCATACAAGACCACCCCAACCTCTGTCGTCGATCTACAGTACACGGACGACGCCTGCGTCTGCACATACAGAGGCTGAACTCCAGGACATAGTCGACGTATTTACTGAGGCGTACGAAAGCATGGACCTAACGCTAAACATCCGTAAGACAAAGGTCCTCCACCAGCCTGTCCTCACCGCACAGCATTGGCCCCTAGTCATCAAGATCCACGACGCAGCCCTGGACAAGGTGGACCATTTCCCATACCCCGGGAGCCTTTTATCAACAAAAGTAGACATTGATGAGGAGATTCAACATCGCCTCCAGTGCGCCAGTGCAGCCTTCGGCTGCCTGAGGAAAAGAGTGTTCAAAGACCAGGCCCTCAAATCTACCACCAAGCTCGTGGTCTACAGGGCTGTAGTAATACCCGCCCTCCTGTTTGGCTCAGAGACATGGACCATGTACAATAGAAACCTCAAGTCGCTGGCGAAATACCACCAACGATGCCTCCACAAGATCTCACAAATCCCCTGGGAGGACAGACGCACCAACATCAGTGTTCTCATCCAGGCCAACATCCCCAGCATTGAAGCACTGACCACACTTGATCAGCTCCGCTGGGCAGGCCACATTGTCCGCATGCCAGACACGAGACTCCCAAAGCAAGCGCTCTACTCGAAACTCCTTCATGGCAAATGAGCTAAAGGTGGACAGAGGAAACATTACAAGGACACCCTCAAAGCCTCTCTGATAAAGTGCAACATCCCCACCGACACTTGGGAGTCCCTGGCCAAAGACTGCCCTAAGTGGAGGAAGTGTATCCGGGAGGGCGCTGAGCGCCTCGAGTCTCAGCGCCGAGTGCATGCAGAAAACAAGCGCACGTAGCGGAAAGAACGTGCGGCAAACCTGTCCCACCCTCCCTTACCCTCAACGACTGTCTGTCCCACCTGTGGCAGGGACTGTGACTGTGTCCTGTTCAGCCACCTAAGGACTCATTCTAAGAGTGGAAGCAAGTCTTCCTCAATTCCGAGGGTCTGCCTATGATGATGACATGAATAAAAAGTAGGCCAAAAAAACTGGATTAAGAACACACAGCAGAAAATTCAAGGTATAAATTCTGAATTGACCCATATGGCAGGAGTTAAAATTGCACTCCTGATATGCGCTCTTGGCCATGGATTGCAGAAAGCTGCATTCAGTGCTTCGACAGCCTGATAGCTATTGTGGGCTGAGATATTCAACCCACAATAACAACTGGAATCTGAATAGCCTCATTACTGGGGACATACTCCTCTCCCCACCCCCATCCCCCCAACCCAGAATGCACAATTCATAAACACCCTGAAGGTTGAGATTGACACAATTTTTCTAAGGCTCTGAACTTGGAATTCTTCCTTCTGGGGGACAAATAAACAGCTCTCACTAGGGTGCACTCCACATCGTGTGTCAGCACATATCCACAGTCTGGTGCTGAGTGGATGTGTCAGCTGCCCATTAGACCACACTAAAATAGAATTGCTATGAGCCCGAAGCATGAAGCATGATATTAGATAAAGTGATGAAATTTCACTCGATTAAAGACCCAGGTCAAGGACAGTTACCTCAAGAAATTCTCTTTTATTTTCCTGGAATGTTCCCACATTTTGATGAATATATCCCATGTGTTTACTATAGATTATCCTTTTACCTCCCTTTTAAAGCCAATGGCTTTTTAGAAATTAAGTGTTGCCATGTGGTGGAGTGGTGATTGACTGGTACTTAGCCTTTCTTTCAACCTGAATAAATTTCTATGCTTCATGTATTTCACAGAAGGGAAAACAAGAACAGCAAGGGCTTGTTAAAAATTAAATATGCTTGCTTCATTTGTCACAAAACCATGTAGATGTATACTAAAACTGGTGCCATAATTTTATTGATATGTTCAGTATCAATATTTTATGATTTCTTCTGTAGCTCCTTGGGATTATGCCAGAAATATAGAAAAATTCCAATAAATAGTTTATTTCACTGAAGGGTACACTCTGCCCTCATTATAACACAGTCCTCAAGAGTCATGCATTTTACACATCATAATGAGATGCCGGTTTATAGTAAATGTCCCCTAACATAGCATAAAATATAACATATAAAATGCAGCAAGTAAGATAATGTTATAACTGAGTGTGTTATAATGAGGATTAAAAGCCAAAACGGTCCTCTATACACTGCGAAGGTCCACTCTCTTGACTCCATATGTAACAGTAAGAGGTATTTTAATTTTCCTGAAGTCTTGCAGTATTGCAGCAAACTAATAGCCAGAGTCTTGCCTCTAATAACCTTCTAGGATCCCTGCAGTTAATGAACTTTGCTTTTGCAAAACCTTGGCAACTAAATCTGAGCTTGGCTGGAGAACCAAGCTACTTTGTAGATTGGTTATTTTGTTTGAAACAAGAGAATTCAAATGCTCGGTTATAAGAAACGGGTGAACTTCACTGTGGGGGTGTTATATATTTCTTTGTGTATATTTTCAAATGGAACCAACGAAAACATAAACAAATGTATCATTTTGTTTAAATCTGGTTCAGCCAAAAAAGTATTGATTTAACTATTAATGCATTTGAAGAACATCCTTACAGAATCATCAAAAAGCAGTGGCTATTTTAAAAGTACCAAAAGATGGACAAAAGTAATTTGACTCTAGATTGCTGCTTACATTTTCACAAGTATGTGGTATACATTTTATTTTCTCTTGTACGAGCAAGCACCTTCAATTATGATATGGCGATTGTTGATTTGCATGCTTGAAATGCACTGTGTATATGGTCCAACTTAGATCCATAGGTCCATGCAGCATGATGAAATTCTGATGTTGTCCTTCCTGGTTTCAGCTGGCTACTCGACCTGCTGATTTTGTTCTTTGTGAAGTTGTCTGAACGAGTTAACAGAGCTGGTAAGTTCTTTAGTCAATTCACTCAACACACTGATACAAAATCAGCAATTCTGCTCCAAGTTGCTGTTCGAAGCCCTGCGGAGATATTTGAAGACCTTTCTGCAGAGAACGGGCAGGCAGCATTCACTTCATCTGCAGTGGGACACTTGTGGAGTATTCCTCATTGAAAGAGTCCTTCAGTTCTTAGAAGCCAGTCTTTCTCAAATCTGAAAAAATATTTTATTTACCTGTAATATCTTTCAAGTTGTCAAAATAGAACATATTTTTTCCATTCACTTCTGTCTTCAGTTTTCCCCTTTTTTGCAACAGTCTTACAAATCCAGTACTGATGTAGATTGGGTCCTTCAGTATGGTCACTGCGCATCATTCTGGATGGACCTCTAATTGCTTCCAGAATATTCCATCCAATTTGGCACTTTTTGGCCATGGGAAATCCTGAGGATAATGCAGTATTGACCCAGCGAGTGTTTTACCTGGTGCCAGTTGTGAAGGTGTAATTCATAGAATGATACAGAACAGAAGGCCAATCAGCCCATCATACCTGTGCTGGATCTTTGTAAGAGCTATCCGATAAGTCCCATACCCCTGCTCTTTCCCCATAGTCCTGCAACATTTTCCTTTTCAAGCACAAATCCAATTCTTTTCTGAAAGTTATTATTAAATCTGCTTCCACAAACCTTTTAGGCAGTGCATTTCAGGTCATAATAACTTGCTATGTAATTAGTCTTCCACCTGTACCCTTTCAGTATAAGTATTTATTGAGAAAAATTCATTGAGACAATGCAATGCACAGTATGCCAGTGCCATCAGGCATCATCTACCCTTTACAAATCCATGCTGGCTCTCTCTGATCAGCTGAAAATTTTCAAGGTGTCCAATCACCCTATCCTTAATTAAAGACTGGTAATTTCCCGACAACAGATGTTATGCTAACTGTTCTATAATTCCCTGGTTTCCCTCTCTCACCATTCTTAAATAGTGAAGTGACTTGCACAAAGAATGTTTCCTAAATTGAGAGAACTTTGGAACATTATAGTTAGGGTATCTACAATGTGCTCACCTGCTTCCTTTAAACCCTGTCATGGACACCATCTGGTCCTGGGGATTTGTCACTCTTTAGTACCAATATTTTCGTCATTACTATTATTTTGCTTATGTTGTGTATGCATGCCTGTTTACTGTGTGATGTCTGTAACACTGTTATGCAACACTGACTATACCCTTACACTGTACATACCTTACCTGTACACCAGAGGGTGCTGCTGCTGGAGACCTAAGGGTTACCTGCACACTGCAGGTAACCCAGTATAAAAAGGAACACACAGCTTATTGTCCTCACTCAGGAGCTGCAAATAAAGGACGACAGGTCTACACAGTTTAATTATCATACCCTGCCTCATGGAGTCATTACTAAAAGTGCTTACATACACTACAACTGGCGATGGGAATACAAGCTCAACATGTCTAACCTCAGCAACTTTCAGCAATTTACAGAGGGGGAAGATTGGAACACTTCTTTATAGCCAACGACCTGGATGGGGACACACCAGCCACACTACCGAACAAATACAGGGCCACCCTGCTTAGCAGTTGTGGGCCCACCATCTACGGTCTCGTCAGGGACTTATTAGCCCCGGAGAAGACAACCACCAAGAGCTATGAGCAACTTGTAACAATCATACAGGAACAACTAAAACCAAAAGAGTGCATCCTCACAGCCAGGCACTGGTTCTACACTTACTGGCGACCTGAGGGCCAAGAAATTGCCAAGTATGCTGCACAGACTAGCTGCACCGTGTGATTTTGGTGACCACCTTAATGAAGCACTAAGGGACATATTTGTCATCGGAATCGGCCACGAAGGCCTCCTACACAAATTGCTCTCGGCTGACATCACGGTCACCCTGCAGAAAGCAATTCAAGTGAGCCAGGCCTACATGGTTTCGGCCAGCGACTCCAGGTGAATACTAACCCAGGACTCTAAACCGGCGAGCGCAGTGCACTACATGGATACTTCTAAAGACAGAAATGCTGCCCCGAGTCCCGCAACCCTGAGTCCGCCACGGGGGGGTGTACCATTATGTCTCATCATTCACTGCAAATCACTAAGCCACTTCCAAAGGTGCACACAAATCTGTCGAAGAACGCAAAGTGTTGAAAGTAAAGATTTCAATGTTTGACAGCACATTAACAGAAACTTCACGTGAACATTGGCCAAAACACATAAGTGCCCACCCTTGTGTGTTGTTAGTTGGTATGATTGGAATAGGATGAGTGTGAGTGTGAGAAGTGACTAGTGAGATGGGGGAGCGATAATGTAGATAGAGAGGGAAGGGTGGAGGTACAAGGTAAGTTGGTGTGAGTAAGAATGTGCAGGAATAGGGTAGGGAAGGCAGAGGGATGGGGATGTGATGAGTGGCAGAGCAGGATAAGGTTGAGTGTGGCTTTGCAGTAACGTTTCGTGATCTATTGAGATCATTGAAAGGTTTGTGCCACTGCAGCCTTTTCCTCCTGATGACATCCCTGCTTGTGCCCTCCTGTGCAATGTGCACCCAGGCTGTGTTGGCATCCTGGAGAGGTCTCTTCCATCTATTGGAAGGATAGAGAATCTCCCTGCCTGTGCCTTCCTCCATAAGCAAGACCAAAACTGTACGCAGTACTCCAGGTGTGGTCATACAGTTGTAGCAGGACTTCTCTGCTTTTATACTCTATCCCCCTTGCATTAAAGGCCAACATTCCATTTGCCTTCCTGATTACTTGCTGTACCTGCATACTAACTTTTTTGTTTCATGCACAAGGACCCCCAGGTCCCCCTGTACTGCAGCTCTTTGCAATTTTTCTCCATTTAAATTAAAATGTATTTTCTATTTTTTCTGCCAAAGTGGATAACCTCACATTTTTCCACATTATATGTCATCTGCCAAATTTTTGCCCACTCACTTAGCCTGTCTATGTCCCTTTGCAGATTTTTTGTGTCCTCCTCACAATTTGATTTCCCACCCATCTTTATATCATCAGCAAATTTGGCTACATTACACTCGGTCCCTTCATCCAAGTCATTAATATAGATTGTAAATATTTGAGGCCCCAGTACCGATCCCTGTGGCACCCCACTAGTTACTGTTTGCCAACCAGAAAATGACCCATTTGTCCCGATTCTCTGTGTTCTGTTAGTTAGCCAATCCTCTTTCCATGCTAATATATTACCGCTAACCCCGTGAACTTTAATCTTGTGCAATAACCTTTTATGTGGCACCTTATCGAATGTTTTCTGGAAATCCAAATACACCACATTCATTGGTTGCCCCTTATCCACCCTGCTCATTACCTCCTCAAAGAACTTCAGCAAATTTGTCAAGCGTGATTCCCCTTTCATAAAATCATGCTGACTCTGCTTGATTGAATTATGCTTTTCCAAATGTCCTGCTATTGCTTCCTTAATAATGAGACGTTAAACCAAGGACCGGTCTGCTATCTCAGGTGGACGCCGTGCGGAAATTGCCTGCCATGTTTCTTACAGTGACTACACTTCAAAAAGTACTTCATTGGCTGTAACATGCTTTTGGACATCTGGTTGTCATGAAAGGAGCTATATAAATGCAAGTCTTCCTTATCATACATCAGAAAAAAGAAAGACGTAATTATATAGTGCCTGTCATGTCGTATAGGACCTCCCAAAGTGATTTACAGCCAATGCAATACTTTTCGAAGTGTAGTCACTGTTGTAATGTAACAAATGCTGCAGCCAATTTGTGCACAGCAAGCTCCCACAAACAGCAATGTGATAATGACCAGATAATCTGTTTTTTAGTGATGTTGATTAAGGGATAAGTATTGACCAGGACACCAGAAATAATCCCCTGCTCTTTTTCAAAATGGGATCATGGGATCTTTTGCGTTCACCTCAGAGAGCAGAAGGGTCCTCTGTTTAATGTCTTGTCCAAAAGACGGCATCTCCGACAGTGTAGCAGTCCCTCAGTACTGCACTGGATTGTTAGCCGAGATTTTTGAGCTCAAGTCTCTGGAGCAGGACTTGAATCCCATAACCTCTAACTCAGAGGTAGGAGTCCTACCCACTAAGCCATGGCTGACACACAGGAGAATGAAGTTCAATATTTTCAGTGTTTTATTCTGCATGGTCTAAAAAAATGATTTTCAATGCACTGGTCAACATTGAATTGTGACTTAAAATTCTAGGTAAATCTGCAATGTCATAATTAGGGAATTGCTTCATTCTGTACCCACCCCTTCAATAGTTGGCTAAATTGCTATTGTTAATTCACAAATGTGAAAATTCAATTATCTTTTTAAACTAACATCACAAAAAGATACCAACATTATTAACACCAAATACTCCTACATTTCAACGGAAGATTTACAGCGTACCATTCAGTGTACATTAAAACTGTCAGCAGATGGATTTTCACTCAATTAATTTCTTCACTTTCTTCATTCTATATGCTTCAGTATCCTTACATTATAGATTATAGATTACAGAGGGCTAATATGAAGAATTCATTCAACAATATCTGTTATTTCCTGATCTTACATAATACTTCTACTTAACGTATCCCTTAAAGACCAATTTGATTGGATCTGGAATTTGTCAACATTGTTTATTTATTTGTGAAAAATTATGTGAAGAGGTCATTAAACACATCTGTCATTTCCTGAATTGCCCATAACATTTCTGCCCAACTAATCCATTAAAAGGCCCATCTGTTTCATGCATAGTGAAAATAGTTTGGGTGATACTCACGCTATTATCCTCAATCCATCTTTCTAATATCCTTTTACCTCATTTATTTTGGATGTCCTCAACTGGTCTTTGTATGGCTCTTGGTCCTCACTATTATTTAAGTCTTTTAATACAATTCTGCTTTGTGTTCAGCTGCTGATAACCTCCTATTTCAGACACTGTGGCCTTTTTTTTCTTATTGAGTATACTTATTTTCCATATCCCTTAAACAAGTGTTTTAAAAAAATCACTTTATCTTCTATTGTTTTCTCATGCTGCATTCAGATATTTGGGACCAAAGTCATTGCAAATGAAAGGTATTATTGGGCTTAGATCTACTTTAAAATGTTACATAGGTTAGAATGGCTGACACTTTCTTATTCAAAAAGACTGTACAAAGTATTGTTCATGAACTGCCTCTGAAGAGATACATCAAGTTAAGCACTGCTACTTTGAATTGTATTAGATGCAATATGTGTGCTTTCTGAGTTTATTTTTGTCATGGCTGTGTAATCTAGGTGCTAAATTGCATTTATATTTACATTATTTTTAATGCGAGCATGGTAACTATTGGAAAAAACTAAATTATGAAAAACAGTATAGTTGTTATGACAGCAGTGGTATGGAAGGTGAATATGAAACCATAATTCTAGCATTATTTTAATTGTTTTACCTAGTTATAAAAGGTGAGCATTACTGTACTATCTTCCTTTTTAATGAAGATAGTCGTGCCGAGTGCTGAGTTTTGAACCCACCTTTGATCCAGTGGTGTACACACATAATGACCCGGATTTTGCAGTGTAATGTTGGCGAAACTGTCAAAGTTCTCTGTTATCTCCGTGTAAAACGCACAGCAACTTCTGGCATCTGCACGTGCGCAGTTAAACTCGGAAATCCAGAATTTGCTGTCAGTGATACCCTTCTCCTCCACAGGGTGCGCTGTTGCAGTTTTCGCCGATGCAATTAACAGAATCAGTGATTTGACGTGAACTTCAACTTTTTACGCACTATTCTCATTGTAAAAACCAATGAAAATGTTAGGCCTTGTTCAATCAGGAATAACAGAGTGGGGAGTCTCATTTTGTCAGAAAAACATTTAAAATTGCCTGATTTTTTAAAAAATAAAAATCTTTTTTTTTAAAGTTTGTTTATGATATTTCAGCTTCTCTCTTAATCCCATGTGTATGTTCAAATCTTTATTTCAGTTTCTGTACAATGATCAAAATATGAATTATACTCTATGCTTTTTACTTCATGTTTAGCTGGCTGTGAGAATTCTTCAATCTGATTGGCTGATCAGCCTGCCTGCTGCTTACCCTGTTGCTGGACGCCACCAAACGCTTATATATGGCGCAAAATTCAAAGTGATGTTGGAATAGAGGAAATCTACGCTCTATAGCCCGCCAAATCTTTGTGGGCAGCTATTTTCTAGGTCAGTGGCAATACCTTCCCTTCGTTGCTGTCCGCAAAATCGGGCCAATAAGAAGAGTGACTAAGTCAGATATTGTATGAAGCTTTTTGCACTTGTGAGGAAGAATTGCATTACTTTGGAGTTAGCTCTTCTTGCTCATTTCTGAAGTTGTGGGTATTTGTATGAATTAACACATATTTGAAATACTGACCGAGAAATTCTATAGCCCCAAAAAAGGGCATGGTTACCATGATGTGAGACATGCCCGCATCCATTCAGAAAGTGCAGGCAGCACGTCAAATTCTTCTAATTATCATGATTGTAGCGCACAGCCGAGCTGAACGCGCAGTTGCCAGGCTGTGCCCTAAGCAGGGGGCCAAAGTTCATGTTTCTCGAGCGAGGCTAGCTTTACTTGAATAGCTTTACTTGAGAGCTTTACTTAAATCTAGCCTGCTCTTCTTAAAAACAGTCTGTATTTCTGAAAGGTGAGCTGCCTTTTGCTGATCAAAAATAGTAAAAGTGCTTCAGCACTAACATAAATGGCTCAACGGGCCAGGGAAAGGACATCCAGAGTCTCGGACACAGCACTCGAGTTTTGTGCAGGGGGTTAACCCTGGAAGAGAAGACTTCTACCCACAGGGGTCAAGGCGGCCCTCCGGAAAGAAGGATGTGGGACAAGATCGCCGAGGTTTCATAAAGTTTCATGACTTCAGATGAGTGGTCAA
Organism: Pristiophorus japonicus; assembly: GCF_044704955.1. NCBI lineage: Eukaryota > Metazoa > Chordata > Chondrichthyes > Pristiophoridae > Pristiophorus > Pristiophorus japonicus. The sequence goes on along the minus strand of NC_091977.1, from coordinate 114,698,114 downwards.
GGTCAGTGAATGCATCTTCAAAAGCCATCTCCTACCAACTGCACCCGTAGCCTCACACATTAGTCAATGTATGACCCCCCACCAACAATCTCTACCAAACACGAAGCATATCTCACATTCCTACCTTCACCTCACCCCCTTGGAGGAGATGGTGCTGGCCATTCCTGGCAGGACATGGCTGAGCGTGTGGCCAGCAGCAGGCTGAAAGAATTCAAGATGCCAGTATTCTCATATGTTATTTGCCTTCTCACATCCCACTTCCCTCTCAGCACAAATTCTCTTTTGATTTACAAGCTGCACATGGTGTAAGTCTGCACCTCTTGCTTTTCCACCCTCTACGCACCACAAATCTACCCTTATGCCCTCCTCATTTCACACATCTGAGAAATCCAGCCTGCCCAGTCATTGGGTCAACAAGAAGTGAGAGAGGAGAAGAAAAAGCAGAAACACTTTCACTCGATTTCACAATACCAGCCACCAGCTCCTCAAAGTCATCCTGCAGGGCCATCTGCAGTGTCCCCCAGTGAAAGTCAACAGCCTTCCACCAACCATGCTGCAGCCACTGGGGTAGCACTGCATAACAGCACAAGAATAGGCAAAAGCACACACAAGACAATTACTAAGGGAATGCACAAGTGTGATGAGTTGATTTTTTGATGTAATATTGAATGCATATATGTATAAAGTTGGATTGTAAAGTTTGCTTTATGGTGTGCTTTTATTTCACCATTGTGGCCCAGAGGACGCTGTGATCGTCAATAAGAGAGGGAGGATAAGGTGTAGGACAAATGTTGAAAAAAGTATTGGGGTTATGTTCACTGGTACCACAGGCGGATGATTCGATCCTGGATATCCCAGTCGAAAGGGGTTGTCTGGGTTGCCTCCTACTTTCGACTTCCTACGCTTTTGCTTTTTACTCTTCTGCTTCTTGTTCTTCTGCTTCCTCCTCTTCCTTGTCCTCCTCCCTCTGCAAGCAGCTTGTCCTCTGCTCCATCTCCATGTCATTCTGCAGCCCAAGGAAGACAGCAACCAGAGCCTCCAGGACTGGGAACAAGTGGTGTACTCCGAGGCCTTCGTCTAAGAGCTAAGAGCTTGGAAATGTACAGCAGCACTCCCTGCACTCCCTCCACATTTTAACAACTTTTTAAATGTATTGCACCAAGCAACTGCTCCAATAAAATATAAAGAAACCAGTTCAAAAGCAAAAATCTAAACATACCTGAAAGTTGCGTGTGTCCCTTTAAGAAGTTCTGGCAGCGGGACCATTGTACCTCTGCATGCATGTTCTGCCGAGCATGGTTTGGAGAGGGCGTTAATAAGAGTGGCAACATCCAAAATCCAAGATTGTGCGTCACGATCTACATCATTTAAATAGGTAAAGCGAGCGCAGGCTACAGCAGTGCTGCAAATCTTCCCAAAATCATAGAATCATAGAAATTTACAGCATGGAAGGAGGCCATTTCGGCCCATCGTGTCCGTGCTAGCCGACAAAGAGCTATCCAGCCTAATCCCAATTTCCAGCTCTTGGTCCGTAGCCCTGTAGGTGACGGCACTTCAAGTGCACACCCAAGTATTTTTTAAATGTGGTTAGGGTTTCTGCCTCTACCACCCTTTCAGGCAGTGAGGTCCAGACCTCCACCAGCCTCTGGGTGAAAAAATTTCCCCTCAAATCCCCTCTAAACCTCCTACCAATTATTTTAAATCTATGCTCCCTGGTTGTTGAATCCACTGCTCTTGGAAACAGGTCCTTCCTATCCACTCTACCTCGGCCCCTCATAATTTTATACACCTCAATTAGGTCTCCCCTTAGGCTGAGTTTGTTTTCTTTAGAACAGAGGAGGCTATCAAACCTTTGCTCATAGCAAAATTCTCCAGTCCACGCAACAGCCTTGTAAACTCCTCTGTTCTATGTGAGAGCAATCACATCTTTCCTGTAATGTGATGACTAGAACTGCATTCAGGACTCTAGCTGTGGCCTAACTAGTATTTTATACAGTTCAAGAATAACCTCACTGCTCTTATATTCTATGCCTCGGCTAATAAAGGCAAGTGGTCCGTATGCCTTCATAACCACCTTATCTACCTGGCCTGCTATGTTCAGAGATTTGTGGACATGCACTCCAAGATCATAAGAACATAAGAACATAAGAAATAGGAACAGGAGTAGGCCAAACGGCCCCTGGAGCCTGCTCCGCCATTCAAAAAGATCATGGCTGATCTGATCATGTGTTTGATCATGTGATCTGATATTGTGTTCCTAACACAGATGAGACTGTACACAAGGAGGTTAAAGTAACAGTGACCTCAGTCTTTATTAAGACACTCCAGAGTGAGGAACAGGCCTTAGGGGCCGGCTTATATACAGTGCTCCCAAGAGATGCTGAGATCCCTTGGGACTTCAGGGGATGCGCTCCCTGGTGGTGGAACATGGGAGTGCATGCTTTACATATACACAACATCACTACCCCCCCAAAGTCAAAGTGAAAACTATTTACAAGGTGAGGCGGTTGGGAGCCTTTCTTTAACTGGTGGACCGCCTCGGTACAAATGTCTGTTCTGGTGTGTTGGCTGTGCCCTCGCTGGGCTGGAGTGTTGTTGGCCCTGCAGGGCTGCTGGGTGAGCCTGGCCTTGCTGGGCTGTTGGGCATGATGGGTTCGATTTCCTGGTCGGGGGTGGTGTCGTTGATCCTTTGGGTGTGTGTTGTGGGCTCGAAAAAGGTGCTGTCTGCTGTGGGTTGTTAAGGGCAGTCTGTGAACCGCAGCCTCGTTTGGTCCAGGTGCTTTCTGCAAATTTGTCCATTGTCTAGTTTGACTACAAACACCCTACTCCCTTCTTTAGCTATCTCCGTGCCCACGGTCCACTTGGGACCATGTCCATAGTTTAGCACATACACAGGGTCATTCAGATCAATTTCCTGTGACACAGTGGCGCGACCATCGTTTATATTTTGATGCTGCCGCCTGCTCTCTACCTGATCATGCAGTTTGGGGTGAACCAGCGAGAGTCTGGATTTAAGTGTCCTTTTCATGAGTAGCTCAGCCAGGCGCACCCCTGTGAGTGGATGGGGTCTCGTGCGGTAGCTGAGCAGTACTCAGGACAGGCGGGTTTGGAGTGAGCCTAGTGTGACTCGTTTAAGGCTCTGTTTGATTGTTTGTACTGCCCACTCTGCCTGCCCATTGGAGGCTGGTTTAAACGGGGCTGAGGTGACATGTTTGATCCCATTGCGGGTCATGAATTCTTTAAATTCGGCACTGCTGAAACATGGCCCGTTGTCACTGAACAGTATGTCAGGCAGGCCGTGGGTGGCAAACATGGCCCTCAGGCTTTCAATGGTGGTGGTGGCGGTGCTTCCCGACATTATTTCACATTCAATCCATTTTGAAAAAGCATCCACCATCACCAGGAATATTTTACTGAGTCAACATGGATCCTTGACCATGGTCTGGAGGGCCAGGACCACAAACTTAGTGGTGCCTCTCTGGGCGCGTTGCTCAACTGAGCACACACACTGCATTGCTGTACACAAGACTCTAAGTCAGAGTCGATACCGGGCCACCACACGTGGGATCTGGCTATCACTTTCATCATTACTATACCCGGGTATGTGCTGTGAAGATCCGAGATGAATGTCTCCCTGCCCTTTTTGGGTAGCACTACGCGGTTACCCCACAACAGACAGTCTGCCTGAATGGACAGCTCGTCCTTTCGCCGCTAGAATGGCTTGATTAGCTCTTGCATTTCAACAGGGATGCAGGACCAGCTCCCATGCAGTACACAGTTTTTTGCTAGGGACAGCAGAGGATCTTGGCTGGTTGAAGTCCTAATCTGGCGGGCCGTGACAGGTGATTAACATTTTCAAACGCTTCCATGACCATCAACAAGTCTGCGGGCTGTGCCACCATCAACAAGTTTGCAGGCTGCGTCATTTTCACCCCCGCGGTGGGCAATGGTAGCCGACTGAAAGTATCCGCACAGTTCTCGGTGTTTGGCCTCTGGCGGATGGTGTAGTTATACGCTGATAGCGCGAATGCCCCACCTTTTTATGCGGGCTGAGGCATTAATATTTATCCCCTTGTTTTCAGAGAACAGGGATGTGAGGGGCTTGTGATCAGCTCAAATTTGAGGCCAAACAGGTACTGATACATTTTCTTTACCCCGAACACACACGCTAATGCCTCTTTCTCAATCATGCTGTAGGCCCTCTCGGCCTTTGACAAGCTCCTGGAGGCATAGGCGACAGGTTGCAACTTCCCCGCAACGTTAGATTGTTGTAATACACACCCGACTCCGTACGATGATGCATCACATGCTATCACAAGTGTTTTAGATGGGTTATACAACACAAGCAGCTTGTTGGAGCATAAAATGTTTCTGGCTTTCTCAAAAGCAATTACTTGGTTTTTTCCCATACCCAGTTCTCACCTTTATGCAATAACACATGCAGGGCCTATAAGAGGGTGCTTAACCCTGGCAGGAAGTTACCAAAATAGTTGAGGAGTCCCAGGAACGACCGCAGCTCCGTGACGTTCTGTGGTCTGGGCGTGTTCCTGATAGTCTCTGTCTTGGCATCTGTGGGCCGAATGCCATCCGCCGTGATCTTTCTCCCCAAAAACTCCACTTCTGTTGCCATGAAGACGCATTTCAACCTCTTCAGCCGCAACCCTACGCGATCCAGTCGCTGGACGACCTCCTCCAGGTTTTGTAGGTGCTCGACGGTGTCCCGGCCTGTGACCAATACTTCGTCCTGAAGAACCACCGTGCGTGGTACCGACTTGAGTTGGCTCTCCGTGTTTCTCTGGAAGATCGCTGCAGCCGACCGAATTCCAAATGGGCATCTGTTGTAGATGAGCAGTCCCTTGTGTGTGTTGATGCAGGTGAGGCCCTTCGAAGACTCCTCCAGCTCCTGCGTCTTGTAGGCCGAAGTCAGGTCGAGCTTGGTGAATGTCTTGCCTCCTGCTAGTGTCGCAAATAGGTCGTCTGCCTTAGGTAGCGCGTATTGGTCCTGTCGCGCGAAACGATTAATAGTTACTTTATAATCACCGCAAATCCTGACCGTGCCATCACTTTTGAGTACTGGAACAATCGGGCTGGCCCACTCGTTGAATTGCACTGGGGAGATGATGCCCTCGCGTTGCAGCTTGTCCAGCTCGATTTCCACGCTCTCCCTCATCATGTGACGTACCGCTCGCGCCTTGTGGTGAATGGGTCATGCCTCTGGGACCAAGTGGATCCGCACTTTCACCCCGGAAAAGTTTCCAATGCCTGGCTCAAAAAGGGAAGGAAATTTGTTAAGAACCTGGGTACATGAGGCCTCATCGACATGTGATAGCGCTCGGATGTCATCCCAGTTCCAGCAGATTTTGCCCAGCCAGCTCCTTCCAAGGAGTGTGGGCCATCACCCCGGACAATTCAATTCGTGCACCGTGCCCTCGTAGGTGACCTTGACCATGGTGCTGCCCAGGACAGTGATGAGCTCGTTGGTGTACGTTCTCAGTTTCATGTGGATGGGGCTCAGGGCTCAGGGCTGGTCTGACTACCTTGTTGCACCACAGTCTCTCAAACATCTTTTTACTCATGATGGATTGGCTAGCGCTAGTGTCCAGTTCCATGGCTATGGGTAAGCCATTCAATTTTACATTTAGCATTATAGGTGGACATTTCGTCAAAAATGTGTGCACCCCGTGTACTTCAGCATCTGCCTCCTCTCTCTGAGGCTCGAAATATCTTTGATTCACCATGGACCGATCTTCCTCTGCCACGTGGTGGTTAGCAGGTTTTGCAGAGCTTGCAGCTCATCTGCAAGTTCGTTGGAGGTGCCCCATTGTACCACAGCTCTTGCAAACATACCCTTTGAAGCGGCATGAATAGGCTGAATGGAAGCCTCCACAACGCCAACAAGGTGTGCATTGCCTTGCATTCATCCTTTGTTGCAGACTCTGAGTCATCTGGGTCACCTGAGGCCTGCTGGCAATTGCAGACTCATGGTTTCTACCCTGTACATTTCTGCTCGCAAACACAGTTCCAATTAATTTATGAACATTGCGAGCACTTATGTGCTGAGAGATTTGTTTGGTGTTATCACTGGTGGACATAAACGCCTGTGCTATCGCAATGGCCTTACTGAGGGTTGGTGTCTCTACAGTCAAACGTTTTCGTAGGATGGTCTCGTGGCCAATGCCCAGTACAAAAAAGTCTCTGAGCATCTGCTCCAGATAGCCATCAAACTCACATTGTCCTGCAGTTTACCTTAGCTCGGCGACGTAGCTCACCACTTCCTGACCTTCAGATCGCTGGCATGTGTAGAACCGATACCTCGCCATCAGCACGCTCTCCCTCGGGTTAAGATGCTCCCAAACCAGTGGACACAGCTCCTCATACGACTTATCTGTGGGTTTCACCGGAGCCAGAAGATTCTTCATGAGGCTGTAGGTCGGTGCCCCGCAGACCATGAGGAGGACCGCTCTCCTTTTTGCAGCGCTTCCTTCTCCGTCCAGCTCGTTGGCTACAAAGTACTGGTCTAGCCGTTCGACATAGGCTTCCCAGTCCTCACCTTCCAAGAACTTCTCCAGGATGTCCACAGTTTGCTGCATCTTTGCGTTGGATTCGTATACTCGTCGCCAGTTATTGTGTTCCTAATACAGATGGGACTGTGCACAGGGAGGTTAAAGTAACAGTGACCTCAGTCTTTATTATGACACTCCAGAGTGAGGAACAGGCCTTAGGGCTCCCTTGGGACTTCAGGGGGTGCGCTCTCTGTTGGCGGAACATGGGAGTGCATGCTTTACAGATACACAACAGACTCAGCTTCACTTCGCTGCCAGCTCCTCATAACCCCTTATCCCCTTATCGTTTAAGAAACTGTCTATATATGTCTTAAATTTATTCAATGTCCCAGCTTCCACAGCTCTCTGAAGCAGCGAATTCCATAGATTTACAACCCTCTGAAGAAGAAATTTCTCCTCATCTCTTTTTTAAATAGGCGGCCCCTTATTCTAAGACCAAGATCTCTAGTTCTAATCTCCCCCAGCAGTGGAAACATCCTTTCTGCATCCACCTCATCAAGCCCCCTCATGATCTTATACGTTTTAATAAGATCACCTCTCATTCTTCTGAATTCCAATGAGTAGAGGCCCAACTTACTCAACATTTCCTCATAAGTCAACCACCTCATCCCCGGAATCATCCTCGTGAACCTTCTCTGAACTTCCTCCAAAACAAGCATATCCTTTCGTAAATATGGAAAACATATTGTTCCTCTACACTTCTCAGTGTCCTACCAGTTAATGTGTATTCCCTTGCCTTGTTAGCCCTCCCTAAATGCATTACCTCACACTTCTCCGGATTAAATTCCATTTGCCACTGTTCTGCCCACCTGACCAGTTCATTGATATCTTCCTGCAATTTATAGCTTTCTTCTTAATTATTAACCACACAGCCAATTTTTGTATCATCTGCAAACTTCATTATCATATCCCTTACATTCAAGTCTAAATCATTGATATATACCATAAAAAGCAAGGGTCCTAGTACTGACCCTGCGGAACTGCACTGGAAACAGCCGAACAATCATAAAAACAGCCATCAACCATTATCTTTAGGTTCCTGCCTCTGAGCCAATTTTGGATCCAATTTGCCATTTTGCCTTGGATCCCATGGGCTTTTTCCTTTGTCACCAGTCTGCCATGTGGGACCTTATCAAAAGTCTTGCTAAAATCCATATACACTACATCAAACGCACTACCCTCATTGACCCTCTTCGTCACCTCCTCAAAAAATTCAATTAAGTTAGTCAGACATGACCTTCCCTTAACAAATCCATGCTGTCCTTGATTAATCAGTGTCTTTCTAAATGAACATTTATCCTGTCCCTCAGAATCTTTTCCAATAATTTGCCCACCACCGAGTTAGGCTGACTCGACTGTATTTATTCGGTCTATCCCTTTCTCATTTTTTAAACAAAGATACAATGTTAACAATCCTCCAGTTCTCCGTCACCGCACCTGAAGCCTGAGAGAATTGGAAAATGATGGCCAGAGCCTCTGCTATTTCCTCTTTTGCTTCTCTTAAAAGCCTGGGATACATTTCATCCAAGCCTGGAGATGTTTCCACTTTCAAAGCTGCTAAACCCCTTAATACTTCTTCTCTCACTATATTTATTTAATCTAATATTTCACACTCTTTTGTGAAAACAGACACAAAGTATTCATTGCGAATCATACCCATGTCTTCTGCCTTCTCACTCAGATTAACATTGATACGCTCATAATAAAGGATGAAACTGAGTACTGTGAACAATGAGTAAGTGTGACCTTAGCTCCTTTAAATGGACTCCAGAGTGCAGGTACCTCGTGGGTGGCCTGCTTATAGACAGTGCTCCCTAGGGATGCTGGGACCCCTTGGGACTCCAATATGTAGGCCCTCTGGTGATGATGTGATACAGATTGCAAAGGGTTAATACATAACATCACTCCCCTGTGAAGTCAATAGTACACTTATTTACAGGGTGAGACGATCTGGGACTTTTCGCTCCCTTGTCGATCGTCTCGGTCCAAATGCGGGTGTGGGTGAGTTGGTTGGTTCTTCACTGGGCTGCTGGGCAGTCAGCCTTGCCGGGCTGCTGGGGATGGTGAGTTCGGCTTCGTGGTCAACCATGATGTCGGTTGTCACTTGTGTGTGTGTTGGAGGGTCGAAGTTGGTGGTGTCTTCTTCGGGTTGTTCATAGCTGTTGGTGAACCGCAATTTGATTTGGTCCAAATGTTTTCTGCATATTAGTCAATTGTCCAATTTGACCTGAAACACCCTACTCCCCTTTTTGGCTATGAAAGTGCCAGCGAGCCATTTGAGACCATGTCCATAATTGCACGAGGTAGCCTGGAGGATGAATTCATAGAATGCATACTGGATTGTTTCTTAGAACAGTATGTTACAGAACCTACAAGGGAGCAAGCTATCTTAGATCTGGTCCTGTGTAATGAGACAGGAAAAATAAACGATCTCCTAGTAAAAGATCCTCTCGGAATGAGTGATCACAGTATGGCTGAATTTGTAATACAGATTGAGGGTGAGGAAGTTGTGTCAGAAACGAGCGTACTATGCTTAAACAAAGGGGATTACAGTGGGATGAGGGCAGAGTTGGCTAAAGTAGACTGGAAACACAGACTAAACGATGACACAATTGAGGAACAGTGGAGGACTTTTAAGGAGCTCTTTCATAGTGCGCAACAAAAATATATTCCAGTGAAAAAGAAGGGTGGTAAGAGAAGGGATAACCAGCCATGGATAACCAAGGAAATAAAGGAGAGTATCAAATCAAAGACCAATGCGTATAAGGTGGCCAAGGTTAGTGGGAAACTAGAAGATTGGGAAAATTTTAAACGACAGCAAAGAATGACTAAGAAAGCAATACAGAAAGGAAAGATAAATTACGAAGGTAAACTTGGGCAAAACATAAAAACAGATAGTAAAAGCTTTTACAGATATATAAAACGGAAAAGAGTGACTAAAGTAAATGTTGGTTCCTTAGAAGATGAGAAGGGGGATTTAATAATGGGAAATGTGGAAATGGCTGAGACTTTAAACAATTATTTTGCTTCGGTCTTCATAGTGGAAGACACAAAAACCATGCCAAAAATTGCTGGTCACAGGAATGTGGGAAGGGAGGCCCTTGAGACAATCACTATCACTCAGGGGGTAGTGCTGGACAGGCTAATGGGACTCAAGGTAGACAAGTCCCCTGGTCCTGATGAAATGCATCCCAGGGTATTAAAAGAGATGGCGGAAGTTATAGCAGATGCATTCGTTATAATCTACCAAAATTTTCTGGACTCTGGGGAGGTACCAGCAGATTGAAAAGCAGCTAATGTAACGCCTCTGTTTAAAAAGGGGGCAGACAAAAGGCAGGTTAGTTTAACATCTGTAGTGGGGAAAATGCTTGAAACTATCATTAAGGAAGAAATAGCAGGACATCTAGATAGGAATAGTGCAATCAAGCAGACGCAGCATGGATTCATGAAGGGAAAATCATGTTTAACTAATTTACTGAAATTCTTTGAGGATATAACGAGCATGGTGGATAGAGGTGTACCGATGGATGTGGTGTATTTAGATTTCCAAAAGGCATTCGATAAGGTGCCACACAAAAGGTTACTGCAGAAGATAGAGGTACGCGGAGTCAGAGGAAATGTATTAGCATGGATAGAGAATTGGCTGGCGAACAGAAAGCAGAAAGTCAGGATAAATGGGTCCTTTTCGGGTTGGAAATCGGTAGTTAGTGGTGTGCCACAGCAATCGGTGCTGGGACCACAACTGTTTACAATATACATCGATGACCTGGAAGAGGGGACAGAGTGTAGTGTAACAAAATTAGCAGATGACACAAAGATTAGTGGGAAAGCGGGTTGTGTAGAGGACACAGAGAGGCTGCAATGAGATTTAGATAGGTTAAGCGAATGGGCTAAGGTTTGGCAGATGGAATACAATGTCGGAAAGTGTGAGGTCATCCACCTTGGGAAAAAAAACAGTAAAATTAAATATTATTTGAATGGGGAGAAATTACAACATGCTGAGGTGCAGAGGGACCTGGGGGTCCTTGTGCATGAATCCCAAAAAGTTAGTTTGCAGGTGCAGCAGGTAATCAGGAAGGCGAATGAAATGTTGGCCTTCATTTTGAGAGGGATGGAGTACAAAAGCAGGGAGGTCCTGCTGCAACTGTATAGGGTATTGGTAAGGCCGCACCTGGAGTACTGCGTGCAGTTTTGGTCACCTTACTTAAGGAAGGATATACTGGCTTTGGAGGGGGTACAGAGACGATTCACTAGGCTGATTCCGGAGATGAGGGGGTTACCTTATGATGATAGATTGAGTAGACTGGGTCTTTACTCGTTGGAGTTCAGAAGGATGAGGGGTGATCTTATAGAAACATTTAAAATAATGAAAGGGATAGACAAGATAGAGGCAGAGAGGTTGTTTCCACTGGTCGGGGAGACTAGAACTAGGGGGCACAGCCTCAAAATACGGGGGAGCCAATTTAAAACCGAGTTGAGAAGGAATTTCTTCTCCCAGAGGTTTGTGAATCTGTGGAATTCTCTGCCCAAGGAAGCAGTTGAGGCTAGCTCATTGAATGTATTCAAGTCACAGATAGATAGATTTTTAACCAATAAGGGAATTAAGGGTTACGGGGAGCGGGCGGGTAAGTGGAGCTGAGTCCACGGCCAGATCAACCATGATCTTATTGAATGGCGGAGCAGGCTCAAGGGGCTAGATGGCCTACTCCTGTTCCTAATTCTTATGTTCTTATGTTATGAATACAAACACAGGGTCATTGATCTCAATATTGCGTGACAAATTCGCATGGTCATGGTACCTACTTTGTTGATGCCGCCTGCCCTCCAGGTGATCATGGAGATCAAGGTGGACAAGAGAGAGCCTTGTTTTGAGTGTCCTTTTCATGAGCAGCTCGGCTGGGGGAACCCCGGTGAGTGAGTGGAGTCTGGTGCGGTAGCTGAGCAGCACTCGGGACAGTCGGCTCTGCAGGGAGCCTTCTGACACGTTTTTCAAGCTTTGCTTGATGGTCTGAACTGCCCATTCTGCCTGGCTGTTGGATGTGGGCTTGAACGGGGCAGATATGACGTGTTTGATCCCATTGCGGGTCATGAATTCCTTGAATTCATCACTGGTGTAACACGGCCCATTGTCGCTGACTCGGACATCAGGCAGGCCATGCATGGTAAACATGGCTCGTAGGCTTTCGATGGTGACCATGGATGTGCTTACAGACATTATTGCACATTCAATCCATTTTGAATAAGCATCCACGACAACCAAGAACATTTTGCCCAGAATTGGGCCTGCATAGTCCACGTGGATCCTCGACCACGGTTTCGAGGGCCACGACCACACACTTAGCGGTGCCTTTCTGGTTGCATTGCTCAGCTGAGAGCAAGTGTTGCACTGGCGCACGCATGACTCTAAATCTGAGTCGATGCCGGGCCACCACACATGGGATCTGGCTATGGCTTTCATCATTACAATGCCTGGGTGCTGTGTAGTTCACAAATGAACATTTCCCTGCCTTTCTTGGGCAAGACCACGTGATTACCCCACAACAGACAGTCTGCCTGCAAGGACATTTCGTCTTTGCGCCTGTGGAACAGCTTAATCGCCTCCTGCACCTCCGCTGGGACACTGGACCAGCTCCCACAGAGGACACACTTTTTTTTAGCAAGGACAGTAAAGGATCCTGGCTGGTCCAGGTCCTGATCTGGTGAGCCGTAATGGGTGACTTCTAGTTTTCGAATGCATCCATTACCATGAGCAAGTCCACAGGCTGTGCCATTTCCACCCCGATGGTGGGCAATGGTAGCCGACTGAGAGCATCAGTGCAGTTCTCTGTGCCCGTGCCGTCTCCTTTAAGTACTGGGACAATCGAACTGGCCCACTCGTTGAATTCCACCGGCATGATGAAGCCTTCTTGCTGCAGCCTGTCTAGCTCAATTTCCACTTTCTTACGCATCATATATGGTACCGCCCGTGCCTTATGGTGGATGGGTCACGTACTGGGAACCAAATGGATCTGCACTTTCGCCCCCGTGAAGCTTCCAATGCATGGCTCAAACAATGATGGAAATCTGCTCAGAACCTTTGCACATGAGGCATTGTCGATGGACGAAAACGCTTGGATGTCATCCCAGTTCCAGCGGATTTTTCCCAGCCAGCTTCTGCCAAACAGTGTGGGCCATCCCCTGGCATGATCCACAGCGGGAGTTCCTGCACTGCTCCGTCATAGGAGACTTTGACTTCTGCACTACCAATTACAGGGATCAGTTCCTTGGTGTAAGTCCTTAGTTTGGTGTGAATGGGGCTGAGCTTGGGCCTGTGTGCCTTTTTGCCCCACATCCTGTCGAAGGCCTTTTTGCTCATTATGGACTGATTCGCACCCGTGTCTAGTTCCATGGATACTGGAATTCCATTCAGTTCAACTTTCAACAATATTGGTGAACATTTCGTTGTGAATATGTGTACCCCGTATACTTCTGCCTCCTCGGTACGAGTCTCCAATTCAGCCTGATCCACAGTGGATCGATCTTCCTCTGCAACGTGATGGTTTGCAGGGTTTGCAGGGTTTGCAGCTCACCTGCACATTCACTGGAGGTGTCCCATTGTTCTGCAGCCATTGCACGCATAGTGTTTGAAGCGGCACTGATGGGGCCGATGATCACCTCCACAGCGCCAACAGGGTGTTAACTGCCTCACATTAACGATTGATTGCAGACTCTGGGTCATCTGAGGTCGTGCAGCAACCGGCGTGTACGTTCTGCCATGTATATTCCTGCTCGAAAACGACGTTATTTTGTGCATAGTACTGGCCAAAACCTCTTTACTCCGCAAAATTTGTTTGGTGTTGTCGCTGGTGGACATAAATGCCCAGGCCATCGTTATGGCTTTGCTTAGATTCGGAATCTCAACAGTCAACAGTTTGCGAAGGATTACCTCATGGCCAATGCCCAATACAAAAGAGTCTCTCAGCATTTGTTCTAGGAATCCCTCAAGTTCGCAATGTCCTGCGAGGCGCTTTAGTTCGGCAACATAGCTCGCCATTTCCTGGCCCTCCGACCGTTGACACGTATAGAACCGATACCTCGCCATCAAAATGCTTTCCTTAGGATTTAGGTGCTCCCGGACTAGCGTACATAATTCTTCATAGGATTTAGTTGTTGGTTTTACTGGAGTTAGAAGATTCTTCATGAGGCCATTGGTTGTTGCCCCACAGACAGTGAGGAGGATCGCCCTTCGTTTGGCAGCGTTCCCATCCCCTTCCAGCTTGCTGGCCACGAAGTATTGGTCGAGTCTCTCCATGAAGGCCTTCCAATCATCCCCTTCTGAGGACTTCTCCAGGATACCAACTGTTCTTTGCATTTTTGCGGGGTTGTTCGTTACCTCGTCGCCAATTAATACGCTCTTAATAAAGGATGAAACTGAGTACTGTGAACAATGAGTAAGTGTGACCTTAGCTCCTTTAATAAGACTTTGCTTATCGCTCTTTGCTTTCCTAATTTCCTTTTTAATTTCACCCCTGCATTTTCTGTACTCCTCTAGGGTTTCTGCAGTATTGAGCCCTCAGTATCTCTCATAAGCCTCTCTTTTTTCCTTTATCCTACCCTGTATGCCCCTTGACATCCAGGGGGCTCTAGATTCATTAGTCCCACCCTTTTTCTTTAAGGGAACATACTTGCTTTGAACCCTCAGGATCTCCTCCATGAATGCCTCCCACCGCTCTGACACTGATTTACCTTCAAGTAGCTGTTTTCAGTCCACTTTGGCTAAATCCCATCTCAGCTTAGTAAAATTGGCTGTTCCCCAATTGAGAACTTTTATTCCTGGTCTTTCTTAGTCCTTTTCCATAACTACCATATAACTGGACAACATCTCACAACCCCTCTGAGGGGTCTTATTCTGAGTGTGAAGTTGGTAAGCTTCACTCTCGGTACATTTCAAGTGTATAACTGTAGTGTGCCATGTATTGTATCATGTGAACTTTCGACTTCCCTTGTGTTCAAATGCAAGCTTTTTCCTGATATTTTCAGTGGTTACAACATCTTTTACTCAAATTAATTCTTCTTTTGTTAATCATCATCATCATCATCATAGGCAGTCCCTCGAAATCGAGGAAGACTTGCTTCCACTCTAAAAGTGCGTACTCAGGTGACTATATAGTCCAATATGGGAATTACAGTCTCTATCACAGATGGGACAGACAGTGGTTGAAGGAAAGGGTGGGTGGGGAGTCTGGTTTGCCGCACGCTCCTTCCGCAGTCTGCGTTTGATTTCTGCATGCTCTCGGCGACGAGACTCGAGGTGCTCAGCGCCCTCCCGGATGCCCTTGTTAAGAGCCCTAATTGAAGCATCAGGATCTATACCATACTATATATTATTACCAAATAGTTGATAAATAGGGGGAAAATAGAATTTGACAGTAAATTAGTAAGCAATATAAAAACGGATTGTAAGAGCTTCTAGAAGTCTGTAAAAAGGAAGAGAGTAGGAAAAGTAAGCATTGATCCCTCAGAAGCTGAGACAGGTGAAACTATGATACGGAATAAGGAAATGGCAGAGATTGTAAACAAATATTTTGTATTTGTCTTCACAGTTGAAGACAAAAAAAGCATACCAAAAATAGTGGGGAAAAAAGAGTGAAGAAAATAAAGTAATTACTATCAGTAGTAAAAGGGAATATTATTTGAATGGGGAGAAATTACAACATGTTGCAGTGCAGAGGGACCTGGGGGTCCTTGTGCATGAATCCCAAAAGGTTAGTTTGCAGGTGCAGCAGGTAATCAGGAAGGTGAATGGAATGTTGGCCTTCAATGCGAGAGGGATGGAGTACAAAAGCAGGGAGGTCCTGCTGCAACTGTATAGGGTATTGGTGAGGCCGCACCTGGAGTACTGCATGCAGTTTTGGTCACCTTACTTAAGGAAGCATATACTAGCTTTGGAGGGGGTACAGAGACGGTTCACTAGGTTGATTCCGGAGATGAGGGGTTTACCTTATGATGATAGATTGAGTAGACTGGGTCTTTACTCGTTGGAGTTCAGAAGGATGAGGGGTGATCTTATAGAAACATTTAAAATAATGACAGGGATAGACAAGATAGAGGCAGAGAGATTGTTTCCATGGTCGGGGAGACTAGAACTAGGGGGCACAGCCTCAAAATACGGGGAAGCCAATTTAAAACCGAGTTGAGAAGGAATTTCTTCTCCCAGAGGGTTGTGAATCTGTGGAATTCTCTGCCCAAGGAAGCAGTTGAGGCTAGCTCATTGAATGTATTCAAATCACAGATAGATAGATTTTTAACCAATAAGGGAATTACGGGTTACAGGGAGCGGGCGGGTAAGTGGAACTGAGTCCACGGCCAGATCAGCCATGATCTAGTTGAATGGCGGAACCGGCTCGAGGGACTAGATGGCCTACTCCTGTTCCTAATTCTTATGTTCTTATGTTCTTATGCAGAGAAAAAGTACATGAGAAACTAATGGGAATAAAAGCCGACAAATCCGCTAGATCAGATGGCCTACATCCTAATGTTTAAAAGAGATGGCTGCAGAGATAGTGGATGCATTGGTTGTGATCTTCCAAAATGCCCTAGATTCTAGAACGGTCCCAGTGGATTGGAAGGTAGCAAATGTGACCCGGATATTGAAGAAAGGAGGGAAAGAGAATACAAGGAACTACAGGCCAGTTAGCCTGACAACAGTCATCAGAAAAATGCTGGTATCCATTATTAAAGAAGACATCATCATCGGCAGTCCCTCGAAACGAGAGTGACTTGCTTCCACGCCGAAAATGGATGAGTTCACAGGTGTTTCAATGATATACCGGATCCTGAACTACATCTGGAAGGGTGGAAGATGCCTGTACGTGGATTTTTTTTACGTGTGGTGGCCGTTGCACCCCAGCCTCCACACAGGCTTGACAGGATTAGGTCTTGGTCCAGTGGCAAGGATGAGTTCACAGGTCTTTCAATGATATTCTGGATCCTGAACCATATCCTAAAGGGTGGAAGATGCCTGTGCGTCTGGAGACCAGCTCTGCTGCACGGATCTAGTGCGCACACATATTGCAGTGTGGGCAGGCCCGTGCTGCCCCTGGGCCCTCGACTCTTCTGGGCCCCGAACTCACGCCTCTCCTGGGCCCCGATCACATCCCTCTATGAACTCTTGCTGCTCCTTCGTCCCGACCTCGCCGCTCCTGCTGTACCTGCCCGTGCTGCAGTCAGCCGTCGCCCTCCTGCAGCAACACACGCTGCTCCCTGCACTGGTATGTTGTTGCACGCTGCTCCTTCTAATGGCCTCAGCTTGCTGATGGCCTTGCAGGCCGGGTCTGCGCCGATTTCTGGGCCGGGGCACCGCACGCATGCTGTTTGTTTGCGACTGCAGGAGCTGTTCTGCCAATGCACTAAAGAAGTGGGCAATAAAGAAGTAGTCATACGATAATATGATAATCATAATACGATTAGGCAGATTCAACATGGTTTTATGAAAGGGAAATCGTGTTTCGTTTCACAAATTTATTAGAGTTTTTTGAGGATGTAACCAGCAGGGTAGATAAAGGGGAGCCAGTGGATGTAGTATATTTGGATTTCCAAAAGGAAAGGTTGTTAAGCAAGATAAGTGCACATGGGGTTGGGACAAAAGTATTAGCATGGATAAAGGATTGGGTAACTGACAGAAAGCAGAGAGCAGGTATAAATGGGTCATTTTCCAGTTGGCAGGCTTTAACTAGTGTGTTGCCACAAGAATATGTGCTTGGACCTCAGCTATTTACAATCTATATTAATGACTAGATGAAGTTTGCTGTCAATACAGAGCTAGGTGGGTAAGTAAGCTGTGGAGAGGACACAAAGAGCTTGCAAAGTGATTTAGACAGGTTAAGTGGCACATGGAGAATAATGTGGAAGGAAAAATAGAAAAACAGAATATTTTTTAAATGGTGTAAAACTATAACATTTTGGTGGTTCAGAGAATGTAGGTGTCCTCGTACAGGAAACACAAGAGGTTCACATGCAGGTACAGCAAGCAATAAGGAAGGCAAATGGCATGTTAGCATTTATTGCAAGGGAGTTGGAGTACAAGAGTAAGGAAGTCTTGCTACAATTGTACAGAGCTTTTGTGAGACCACACCTGGAGTACTGTGCACAGTTTTGGTCTCCTTATCTGAGAAAGGACATACATGCCTTAGAGGTGGCACAACAAATGTTCACTAGATTAATCCCTGGGATGAGAGGGTTGTCCTATGAGGAGAGATTGAGTAGATTGGGCCTATGCTCTCTGGAATTTAGAAGAATGAGAGGTGATCTCATTGAAAAATACAAGATTCTGAGGGGGATTGACAGGATAGCTGCTGAAAGGTTGTTTCCCCTAGCTGGAGAGTTGAGAACTAGGGGGCACAGTCTCAGGATAAGGGAGGGTTGACCATTTAAGACTGAGATGAGGTGGAATTTCTTCACTCAGAGGGTTGTTAATCCTTGGAATTCTCTACCCAAAAGGCTATGTATGCTGAGTCATTGAGTATATTCAAGGCTGAGACAGATAGATTTTTGGACTCTAGAGGAATCAATGGATATTGGGATCAGCCATGATCTTATTGTATGATGGAGCAGGCTCGAAGGGCTGAATGGCCTTCTGCTCCTAATTCTTATGTTCTCATGTAAGTATGATCTTATGAGGGCACTACCAAGGTTAAAAAGAGGAAGAAAAATGATGGTGCATATCGATGTAATGGTTAGGTAATGATAAGCTTGGTTTTAAAAGCCTGAGGATAGGCTATAATTCATTAATATTTATTTATTAATTAATTCTATTATTGCCATGATATGGCATGGTTATGAGGCTATATTATGCACATAATGCAATTGTATGGTGTTGTGCCTTTGGTGTGTTAGCCACTTATCAGAATAATATTCAAACAAAGGCGTTGTAATAACTTTTACTGTTAATACAAATAAAACCATTGTTGGACAGAATATGAGAATGGTTCAAGCCATCAACAGAGCTGAGATTTTTTGAAACATTTTTCAGAAATAAATGATGCTGAATGTGTAGCAGACAGTATCAGGTTGGAGTAACGTAATCCACATGCCAGCAAAAGATAAAAATGCTTTTGAGCTGGGTGGATCTTAAAACCTGTTCTTGAGCTACCCAATTGAACTTCTCTCTGAAAGCAAATACAGTGTGCCATTGAATACTGGGCAATGCGAGACAAGTGATGCTGTGGGACTGAAACCATTTTTGCTATATATGAAGGTTAAACCAGTATCTGGTTTCAGATTTGTCCCATCTATGCTGTTCTGTTTTTTTCGCTCAAATCATTTTAACATAATGAAGCTCTTTATGCAGCATTGGAATGGGGAAACTCGATATAAAGTGTTACTTGACAGAAAAAGAAAGAGTTTGTACAATGAAAACCTTGAAACAAAAGCATTGGATGATTTATTATGTATTTTTTTCTCTTGAGAGTAGTACAGAACTTACTTTACACTGAAGTTAAATATGGATTTGCTATCCCAGCTTAAAAGATACAAAGATAAAAGTATTTTCCTCCTTTTTTTAGCATAGCGATTGTTTACCTGAAAATTTCTGTCTTACATAATTAGTAATGTCTGCTGGTTTGGGAGAATGGCTGTGCTCGTCCACTTTGGAGCAAATCTATATTTAATTGGTTTGTGCTTTTTCATGCAGCTAACATATTCCTCTCTGCAATCTACTTACTAGGTGTGATGTTCAAAATAAATTCTGATTATAGACTAGCTACAACTTTACACGGCTATTTTAAAAAACAATCTCGTATCCAGTCTCTGGAGGTAAAAATAATGTTAGATTAGGCAGCATTAAATTTTCGGTGATAGTTGGTCCAAATCAAATACCTCTTAAATCAGATTTAGATTATCTCAATGCATTAAAAAATAGCATAAAGATCAATTCTGCATTCCCAGAGGGGAGCTTCACTTGCAGGAGGCGCAATGCAGGAATTATTGGTGCACCATCTGTAATTTTCCATCTATTAAATTTAATGGGAAGAAAACTGCAATCTGTATGCCTGAAATGTGCTCCCTGTGGGTGCCGCTCCCTGGGAGTGTGGGAGCATAGAATAGGTCCTTATAATTCATTTTTATTTTTACTACAAATTAATTTTTACTGTAAAGTGTTTGTAAATTAAATAGTATGATATTATAATGAGGATCCTTAGATATTGATATATTTAAAGGGGTAAAGTTTGATCAAGCACAAAAACGGGCACGGGGACCGCAAAGCACAATCTGCCCGTGCACCACTAAAGCATGCCTACTGATCATCATCATCATCATAGGTAGTCCTTCGGAGTCGAGGAAGACTTGCTTCCACTCTAAAATTGAGTTCTTAGGTGGCTGAAGAGTCCAATGCGGAACCTATAGTCTCTGTCACAGTTGGGACAGACAGTGGTTGAATGAAAGGGTGGGTGGAGAGCCTGGATTGAATTGAATCTCTTTTACTTGCAATTCTTTCAAATCTTGTATTACTTTGGCGTCCTGTCTCATTAATTCCTCATCTCTCTGGGCACAATAAAATGCGTTGAATGCCACGAGACTGTTTGCCCATTTTGGCCTTAGCGCTCCCTTATCTACCCTCTCTTGGATAAGTTTCACCATCTCCCCAAATGACGCAGTTTGACCCTCGTGGATGTGCCATGCCTGTGCCTTTAACTCTTTTATGTCTTGTGTCGGGAACTTTTTGGACAACTTCTCCTGATAAACTAGCTCAACATTTCCTTTCACTGTTGGCTTTCTGTTCATGACTGATCCCTTCATCCTGTGTCTTTTGAATATAACTACTGGTGGGTCCCCACTTAAACAGCTACAACCCATCCCACTTAAACAGTTACAACTATCGAGACAAGCACTCCTTAAGATGCAATTTCTCCTGATCCGTTTAATCGTTTCAAGCTATACTTCGCAACACAGTTTAGAATCGCAACTCCCGAGATTTCCAATTGTTCAAAAGAATCTTCAAAAAGCTGTCTCGCCAGTTGCCCACATTCTCCACCAATTGTAAGATTTCTAAATCTCTGGCATTAAATTTGACAGTGAGACAATTCTTTTAAAACAATTGCAACAGTTTAGTTAAAAATAGACACATGCCCATCCACCTTAGTTACAACAGATACAATGAGGTTATAATAAAGAGTGATATCATCATCATAGGCAGTCCCTCGAAATCGAGGAAGACTTGCTTCCACTCCCAAAGTGAGTTCTCAAGTGGCTGAACAATCCAATGCGAGAGCCACAGACCCTGTCACAGATGGGACAGACATTCGTCAAGGGAAGGGGTGGGTAGGGCTGGTTTGCTGCACGCTCCTTCTGCTGTCTGTGCTTGACCTCTTCACGCACTTTGCGTTGAGACTCGAAGAAATCAACGCCCTCCCTGATACATTTTCTCCACCTTGGGCGGTCTTCGGCCGGGGTCTCCCAGGTGTCAGTGTGATGTCGCATTTTACCAGGGAGGCTTTGAGGGTGTCCTTGTAACGCTTCCGCTGCCCACCTTTGGCTCGTTTACCATGACGGAGCTCCGCATAAAGCATTTGCTTAGGGAGTCTCGTATCTGGCATGTGAACTATGTGGCCTGCCCAGCGAAGCTGATCGAGTGTGGTCAGTGCTTCAATACTGGGGATGTTAGCCTGGATGAGGACACTGATGTTGGTGCGCCTGTCCTCCCAGGGGATTTGCAGGATCTTGCGGAGATATCGCTGGTGATATATCCAAAGCGACTTAAAGTGCCTTCTATACATTGTTCATGCCTCAGATCCATACGGGAGGGTGGGTATTACAACAGCCCTGTCGACCATGAACTTGGTGGTAGATTTGAGGGCCAGGTCTTCAAACACTCTTTTCCTCAGACGGCCGAAGGCTGCACTGGCACACTGGAGGCGATGTTGATTCTCTGCATCAATGTCTGCCTTTGCTGATAAGAGGCTCCCCAGATATGGGAAGTGGTCCACGTTGTCGAGGGCCGCGCCGTGAATCTTGATAATTGGAGGGCAGTGCTGCGCGGCGGGGACAGGCTGGTGGAGGACCTTTGTCTTACGGATGTTAAGTGTAAGGTCCATGCTTTCATATGCCTCAGTGAATACATTGAATATATCCTGGCGTTCTGCCTCAGAATGTGCGCAGATGCAGGCGTCGTCCGCATACTGCAGCTCAATGACAGAGGTTGGGGTGATCTTGGACCTGGCCCGGAGGCGGCGTACATTAAACAGCTTCCCACTGGTTCTGTAGTTTAGTTCTACTCCAGCGGGGAGTTTGTTGATTGTGAGGTGGAGCATGGCGATGAGGAAGATTGAGAAAAGGGTTGGAGCGATGACCCAGCCCTGTTTGACCTCGGTCCAGGTGTGAATTGGGTCTGTAATGGATCCGTTGGTAAGGATCACAGCCTGCATGTCATCGTGAAGCAGGCGAAGGATGTTGGTAAACTTTTGGGGGCATCCGAAATGGAGGAGGATACTCCATAGACCCTCACAGTTGACAGTGTCAAAGGCCTTTGTAAGATCGAAGAAGGCTATTTTTAACCAATAAGGGAATTAAGGGTTACAGGTGATACGTCCTTACTATACAGTATAAATGCACACGAGGCCCATGCTTGAGAGAAGGTCAGTCTGTGGCCTGTCCTTTATTCCTTAGCACTCAAGTGCAGGAAGTAGGTGGAGCTTCCCCTTTTATATCTGAAGGTCCAGGTTAGGAGTGTCTCCCACAAGTTCACCACCTAGTGGTCATTGTTCTCACAGTGTACAACTTTGGTCAGATTATACATGGGTTACATTGCTGGTTGAATACATGACATCACCTCCCCCCCCAAAGTCTTATTGAGATCACAGGTTGAGTCTCTCTGGTGGTTTATGCTCTCTTGTAGATCGCCTGAGTTGGGGCTCCGGTTGTTGGACGCTGGCCTGAGTGTCTGCTGTTTGCGGTGCCTCAGGCCTATCCGGACTGCCCACAGTAACTGGGCTCTCCTCCCTTTGGTCCCTGTGTTTGGTCACCTGTGGAGGAGTGAATTCTATATTGTGTTCTTCCTCTGCTTCTTCTATGGGGTTGCTGAACCTCCTTTCTGTTTGATCCACATGTTTGCAGCAGATTTGTCCATTGGTAAGTTTAACTACCAGAATCCTATTTCCCTCTTTGGCAATCACAGTGCCTGCGAGCCATTTGGGCCCTGCAGCATAGTTGAGGACAAAAACAGGGTCACTTACATCAATACATCGCGCCCTCGCATTCCTGTCATGGTAGTCGTATTGTGACTGGCGCCTGCTCTCGACAATTTCTTTCACGGTGGGGTGTAAAAGGGAGAACCGGGTTTTGAGCATCCTTTTCATTAGCAGCTCTGTGGGTGGAATCCCTGTGAGCAAGTGTGGTCGGGATCTGTAGGCCAACAGGAAGCGTGATAAGCGGCTTTGTAGGGAACCCCCTTGGATTCTGAGCATCCCCTGTTGGATTATCTGCACTGCTCGTTCTGCCTGGCCGTTTGAGGCCGGCTTGAACGGTGTTGTTCTGACATGGTTAATTCCATTGCCTGCCATGAAGTCCTGGAATTCAGTGCTTGTGAAGCACAGGCCATTGTCGCTGACCAAGATGTCCGGTAGACCGTGGGCGGCGAACATTGCCCGTAGACTTTCTACCGTGGCAGAGGATGTGCTTGAATTGAGAATGTCACACTCGATCCATTTGGAGTAGGTGTCTACTACAACCAAAAACATTTTTCCCATGAAAGGACCTGTGTAGTCCACATGGATGCGTGACCAAGGCTTGGCGGGCCATGGCCAGGGGCTAAGGGGGGCTTCCTTGGGCGCATTGCCCAGCTGGGCACATGTGTTGCACCTGCGAACACAAAGTTCCAGATCTGCGACTATCCCTGGCCACCAAACGTGTGACCTGGCAATTGCCTTCATTATGACAATGCCCGGGCGCTCATTGTGGAGTTCTCTGATGAACACCTCTCTGCCCATCTGGAGCATGACTACGCGGTTTCCCCACAGTAGGCAATCGGCCTGAATCGAGAGTTCACCCTGCGCCTGTGAAATCGTTTAAATTCCTCAGGGCATGCCCCGTACGTGGCTGCCCAGTCCCCATTCAGGACACATTTCTTGACGAGAGACAATAGCGGGTCTCTATTTGTCCAAACTTTAATCTGACGGGCTGTCACGGGTGAGCCTTCGCTTCCGAAAGCTTCAACAGCCATGACCATCTCAGCAGCATGCTCGGTAGCCCCTTCAGTGGTGGCTAGTGGGAGCCTGCTGAGTGCATCGGCGCAGTTTTTGGTGCCCGGTCTGTGCCAAATTGTGTAGTCATAGGTGGCTAACATGAGTGCCCACCTCTGTATGCGGGCCGATGTGTTTGCATTTATGGCCTTGTTGTTGGCCAAAAGGGGACGTTAGGGGTTTGTGATCTGTCTCCAGCTCAAATTTCCTGCCAAACAGGTACTGGTGTATTTTCTTTACCGCATATACACATGTGAGCGCCTCCTTTTCTACCATCCCGTAGCCCCTTTCTGCCTGGGAATGACTTCTGGAGGCATAAGCTACCGGCTGTAACTGACCCTTGGCATTGACATGCTGCAACACACACCCGACACCATAGGACGACGCATCGCACGTTAACACAAGTTTCTTACATGGGTCATATAGCGTTAACAGATTGTTGGAACATAACAAATTGCGTGCTCTATTAAAAGCCCTTTCCTGGCTGCCCCCCCAGACCCATTCGCGACCTTTGCGTAGGAGCACATGTAGCGGCTCTAGCAGCGTGCTCAATTTGGGAAAAAAGTTACCAAAATAGTTCCGGAGCCCCAGGAACGAACGCAGCTCCGTCGTGTTACGGGGTCTGGGTGCTTTCTGGATCGCTTCCGTCTTGGACACAGTAGGGCTGATTCTGTCTGCTGCTACCCTCATCCCTAGGAATTCTACCTCTGGAGCTAGGAAGACGCACTTCGCCTTTTTCAGTCGCAGACCTAGCCGGTTCAGTCTGCATAGTACCTCCTCCAGGTTGTGGAGGTGTTCTTCAGTATCGCGACCCGTGATGAGGAAGTCGTCTTGAAAAACCACCGTCCTTGGAATCGATTTGAGGAGGCTTTCCATATTTCGTTGAAAGATCGCGGCGGCTGAGCGAATCCCGAACGGACATCTGTTGTACTCAAACAATCCCTTGTGTGTCGTGATGGTGGTCAGCTTCTTCGACTCACTCGCCAGCTCCTGGGTCCTGTAAGCTGAGGTCAGGTCCCATTTTGAAAAAAGTTTGCCACCGGATAGCGTCGTAAAGAGGTCCTCCGCTCTCGGTAGCGGGTACTGGTCTCGGAGTGACACCCGATTGATGGTGGCCTTGTAATCGCCACATATCCTGACCGACCCGTCCATCTTGAGCCACCGGCATGATCGGGCTCGCCCAGTCACTGAATTCGACTGGCGAGATGATGCCTTCCCTCAGCAGGCGGTCCAATTCGCATTCTATCTTTTCCCGCATCACGTACGGCACCGCCCTGGCCCTGTGGTGTACTGGCCTAGCGTCTGGGTTTATGTGAATCACTACCTTGGCCCCCATGAAAGTGCCAATGCCGGGTTGAAATAATGAGTCAAATTTGTCCAGGATCTGTGAGCATGATACTCGCTCCACAGAGGAAATAGCATTGACATCGCCCCATTTCCAGTTCATGACTGCAAGCCAACTCCTCCCCAGTAGTGCGGGACCGTCCCCCGGGACAACCCAGAGTGGCAACCTGTTCTCCGAATCTTTGTGGGTCACGACTACCATGGCACTGCCTAGCACCGGAATGATCTCCTTTGTGTATGTCCGTAGCTGTGCGTCAATCGGCGATAATTTTGGCCTCCTGGCCTTGGACGCCCACAACTTTTCGAACTGTTTGATACCCATCAGGGACTGGCTGGCCCCCATGTCTAGTTCCATTGATACTGGGATGCCATTGAGGAGCACTTTCATCATTATCGGTGGCGTCCTGGTGTATGAACTGTATACGAGCTCCACATGAACTCGCTGAACTTCAGCTTCCAGCGATTTCCCCCAGCGTTCATTTCTGCAATTTCTGCAGGGATTTTGCTCATCTCTGCAAACTCCGGCTGAGTGTGTGCCTCCATGCCTCCCATGTGAGCTGCTGTTGGAAACAAAGGGTCCCTTGCCAGTCGATCGTCCCTGACTGCCCTTGTTATTGTCCTTGAGTGCGCCATTAACAGGTGTTGATGGCCCCATTACGGACCGCTTTGTCCCTTGCAATGGCATGAATCGCCGTTCAGCTTGCCATTGTCTCTGTCGAACTCCCCCTCTGGGTTCGACTACATGTTGGGGCATGTCCGATTGCCCTTGTCTGCCTGGAGAACTGTGTGCTACTTTAACAATGTTGAATCTCTGTCCCAACCATTCCTTAACACAGTACCTCTCGTCTGTTCTGCTAGTGGCCATGCTCGTGTGGTTTAAATCCCAATTTCTTGTCGCCATTGATACGTCCTTACTATACAGTATAAATGCACATGAAGCCCATGCTTGAGAGAAGGTCCTTTATTCCTTAGCACTCAAGTGCAGGAAGTGGGTGGAGCTTCCCCTTTTATATCTGAAGGTCCAGGTTAGGAGTGTCTCCCACAAGTTCACCACCTAGTGGTCATTGTTCTCACAGTGTACAACTTAGGTCAGAATATACATGGGTTACATTGCTGGTTGAATACATGACAACGGGGAGCGGGCAGGTAAGTTGAGCTGAGTCCACAGCCAGATCAGCCATGATCTTGTTGAATGGCGGAACAGGCTCGAGGGGCTAGATGGCCTACTCCTGTTCCTAATTCTTATGTTCTTATGTTGTATATATAAGGACTGGCACTGCTCCCTGCATTTTTCCTGCAGCTGTCGCGCTGCAAAGATCATGTCTGTTGTGCCCCATAGGGGACGAAATCCACACTGTGATTCCGGGAGGAGCTCCTCGGCCACAGGGAAAAGACGGTTGAGGAAAACTCTAGCGAGCTGATAGCAGGGAGATTCCCCTGTAGGAGCCGCAGTCGGACTTGTCCCCTTTTTAAAAAATGGTCACAATCACTGCATCTCTGAGATCTCCCGGCATGCTCTCCTCGCTCCAGATGAGAGAGATGAGGTCATGTATCGGCGCCAATAGCGCCTCTCCGCCATATTTTCACGCCGCAGCAGGGATTCCATTTGCACCCGTAGCCTTGTTATTCTTGAGCTGTTTTATGGCTTTGCCTACCTCATGCAACGTTGGAGTTTCACTGAGTTGGTGGCATGTCGCATGCTGCAGGATGGAGGCGAGAGCAGTCAAATCAAAGGCAGAGTCTCGATTGAGGAGATCTTCAAAGTGCTCCTTCCATCGGTGTCCTTGATAAATGTTTCCCCGTTCCTGGCCATGAGTGGGATGGGGCCTTGGGAGTTTTGACCGTAGGTGGCCTTGACTGCAATGAAGAATCCTCGCTTATCATAGCTATCGGCCAATTGTTGTATCTCCTGTGCTTTCTCCATCCACCACCTGTTTTTTAGGTCCCAGGTTTTTTGTTGGACCAGAGCCTTGAGGCGTCTTTAATGTTGTTTTGCAGCTCCTGAGTTGGGTTATTGCTTGAGGCTCAGAAATGCTTTGCACTTGCGATCTTTTAGTTCTTTGATCTCCTGATCATTTTCTTCAAACCAGTCGTGGTGTTTTCTGGTTGAGTGACCAAGTGTCTCTTCACAGACACTGGTTATCGAGGCCTGGAGGGCAGACCAAGCGCTATGGGCATTCAGCATCTCAGGGCCATCAAGGCACACCAGATTGGCTGTGAGGCACTGGCTGTATAGGGCTCTCTTAGCTGGGTCTCTCAGTGCCCCGGCATTAACTTTTTTGCGGCACTGCTTCTGCTGTCCCTTCTGCTTTGGGGCTATGTTAATGTTGATGATGGATCGATTAGACGGTCCATCCAGCAGTCGTCAGCTCCTGTCATGGCACGGGTGATGCGCACACCCTTGCGATCCCTGGCTCGGACGATGACATAGTCAAGCAGATGTTTGGAGCGAGGGTGTTGCCACGATGCCTTGTATTTGTCCCTCAGGTGGAACAGGGTGTTGATGAGTAGTTCATGTTCTAGACATTTTGTCAGGAGTAGGGTACCGCTGGCGTTGGCTTTCCCTACCTCCTCTCCGCCAATCACGCCTCTCCAAAGGGCTGTGTCTTTGCCGACCCTGGCATTAAAGTCACCCAGGAGGATCAATTTGTCACCCGTGGTGACGCGGTACAAGGATGTCTCGAGGTTGGAATAAAAACCCTCTTTAGCCTCATCCATTGCATCGAGTGTTGGGGCATATGCACTGATGACTGTGGCACATTGGTTCCGGGATAGGGTGAGATGAAGAATCATGAGGCGTTCGTTAACCTCACAGGGGGAGTCTTTGAGGCAGTCGATCAGCTCATTCTTAATGGCAAAGCCGACTCCATGAAGGCGGCGTTCTTCCTCTGGTTTCCCTTTCCAGAAGAAGGTATAACTTCCACCATGTTCCTTCAAGTGGCCTTCCCCTGCCCGTCGGGTCTTGCTTAGGGCGGCGATGTCAATGTCAAAATTTTTGAGTTCCCAGGCAACTATGGCGGTGCGGTGTTCCGGCCTGTTGCTGTTGGAATTGTCCATGAGGGTCCTGACGTTCCAGGTCCCGAACTTCATATTGTCGAAATGGAAGATGCGTGTGCATGAGTTCTTTTAATGTGGGGTGGCCGCTGCACACTGGCAACCACACGGGCTTAGCTGAACAAGAGTTTGATCCAGTGGCAAGGGGGTCCAAGACAACTGGAGACCAGCCACAGCTGTATAAGCCTACTTGCCTACTGCGAAGTATTGGCCGCAAGCTCAGCGTCGAGTAGCACCATTGATGGTAGATGGCCCGGCTCACACCTAGCCCGGGCCGAAGGGACTCCGCATTGGCTCGCACCTACCCTGGGCTGAAAGGACACTGCATCGACCTCAGGGCCTTGCCGACTCCCCAGGGCAATACAGGAGACCACATCCTTACTCTACAACAGACTCAGAAATAACACAAGGATTGGGCCGCTGGGACTCCGGGGTCGCTGTCGAGGCCGGCTCCGAGCTGGCCGAAGAGACACCGTGGCCGGCGTTTAACCAGCCGAAGGGACTACGGGGCCAGTCCAGGACAACAGAGGGCTGGCAGCATCCATGGAGCAGTGCCAGGGAAATAACCTGACTTATACCTCAGACTTTTAATCAATTTTTTAATCAACTTTTAATCTATTATTTTTAACTTTTAATTAACCTGAGTAACTTTTCAAACAATTTGGAAAAACTTTTAAACTTTTAAACTTTTAAACAACTTGGTAACCTTGGAGAAACCTTTAATAACTTTGGAAACTTTGAAAAAACTTTTTAAAACAGTCCTCGGATTCTTAATCAATGTTAAACTTTTAAACAATTGTGGAACTTTTATAACCTATTATTGATCTACATCTTAGGCTTTTTAACAACTCTTAGAAACTTTTTAAACAAATTGGGAATTTTTATCAACATTTAACTCTTAAAATAACTTTGGAATTGACCTTCCTAATGCCTGCCCCCCAACCAAGCAAAGAGTGATATACGTTACTTCCCTTTGGCTGGCTGGTTGAGGAGAACGAGAAAAGTCTTTGGCTGAGTTCTTTTAAACCTCTCAAAGCCATTGTCCCTCCGAAAGGCTTACGATTGGACCTTGGTTCCATGGCAGTTCCTTCTTTGCTCTCCTCACACATGTGGCTGTCTGGCCTGGCTCAGCCATCCCTTGATTAGATTAAATGCCTTTCCAATACATAAAATCCATGCGGCAGCTCTGTGGGCTTCCATTTTGTTTCTTACAAAACTCAGCCTTTCCGTATAACCTACACTTTTAACATACATACACAGAATCAATTTTAATCATTAATAAACACTTTTATTCTTCCAATGCTCTAATCGCTGGTCTCATGGGACAGGTTGCACAGTTACATTTTATACAGTCGAAATACAGTCAAAATGGTGAAACTATGTGGGGAAGTGTTCCATTGGCTATTTGCCACCAGTCTCCACCCACCTGCTGCTAATACATTTGTTAATGCAGTTTACAGCAATTTCATTGGTTACTACAGTTTACAGCAATTTCAGTGGTTACTACAGTTTTGTAATTTCTAATTATTTCATTAGTACATTCAGTTATGGCCACTGTTGCTGGGGGAAAGCCCCCTATAGGTTACGTGTTATATTTCTGTGAACTTGTTCCCAAGCTAACTCTTAAACTGTATCCTTCACAAATACATCTGGTTATCCTCACCTCAAAGGGGCTTTGTTTCTGCTATCTCATGTGACTTGAACATGGCGGCCTCATTTCATTATTTCTGTGAACTGTCTACATTTATCTTGTTTGCGCTCTCGGGAATGTTATCTTTTCAGAGAATTTCTCTGACCTTAGTCCTAGCCCTTGTGAGACCCGTTGTTCTGTGTTACAGCCCAATTGCTGGAAATGTGGGACTCAGCTATTCTTCCATGAACACATTAAACCTTTCTCTCAGCCTTTCTTGCTTTAGGTTCTAATTTTACCAAATTACTTTCCCCCTGATTAAGCCTTGGCCAATGTCTTCGCTCTGCATCTCTTCAATCTGCCTGCACATTCTCCCAAAAGTATCAGCAGCACTATCAGCTGTACTAAGACACATGGGATGTAATTCTGATCCAAGGGTGTATATTTAGATTCAGTCTGAAATGGTAGAGTCGAGAATACCACGGCGGATCAGTCAGGTCTTTATCAGCGTCCTTTTGTAGTTTGTCAATTTGTTCCTTTAAGACAACGTATTTCCTTCATTGGTCAAACACACTCCTTTCCAGTGCCATCGGCTCTTCCCTCAACTTAGGGATCGATTGTCCTTGTGGTTCTCCAAAATCTTTATACCCCGCTTTTATCGTATCCGCCATCATGCCATTGATGGTCTCTTCCTTTAGCTCTGGGTATATTGTATATCCTTCTACGTTGATCTTGTGTTTAGGCTTCATACAGAAGACAGGGTGTTTGATGGGGCATGTTATCACCCCTCCCACAGTCGGCACCACCGTCCGTCCCCTTGTGATGCCTCTTTAGCCGCATAATCCAATGCCCATGGGGTGATGCTTAGGATGCATCCCTCATTTTGGCCTTACCCACAGTCACCTTTTCCCTCCTGAAATGACTCTCGACATAACACAACCTGGCTATTCTTATAACAATCTGTTATAGATACACCCTTGGTCTGATTCCCATTTTTAAAAACATACTGATGCAGCTTGTGATACCTCACTTGTGTTTGGTTTCTTACTTCCACTATGTTTGTAACTTTGTACAGACTTTGTCCTTCAGTAAGTTTATACTGGGGAATTCTTACTACGTACCCTATTATATTCTGGTGGCCAGTGACGCATCTATTCTCAGGGACTCATGAGTGGCTATTTCTCCGAATCTGACAGGCTTGAATAGGATTTTTATCCAGCACCCAAGTTTTAAAAACATTGTTGGTTACCCAGTCTGGGACCTCCCCGTTCTGTAACTGTTCCAAATGATGTTCCACTGAGGTCAGCATCCATGCTCCATACCCCGCACACACACCGGCCGCAATTTCCTTAACGGCTTGGTCGATCAGCAGGTTAATGGTCTTTGCATGGTCTCTTAAAGTGTGGACTACTTGTTGTATTTCTCTTTCAGTTCATCCCCTAATTGGACCTGTAGCTGGTTGTTATCATCTCCTCTTTTTGACAGCCCCTTTAAGATACGGGTTAAAGTACTGACTTGTTCATTTATGGCCTGAAGGTCTACCGTGTTGACTGTTGTGACCCCGGCCGCATAGCCCACGCCTGCCATTTCTAATATGCCCCTTTTCCTCCTCGTCTTTCAGGTCACCACAAGTTTCATGGTGTTAGACTCTGGCCCCTCCAAGGCTCGTAATGTCAGATTCTTATATACTGCAACTGTTCTGGGCCCGCAGAAACTGGGGATCGTTATGTCCGTCAGGTTTAAAAATACTGTAATCACCCGCTGTCATACCCTAAAGTGGATCCTGTCTTTTGTTCATTTTATTACTAGCCCTCCTGGAGCTCCCCTGGTCATATCTGGGCATACCAGGGGTTCCGATGGGGGGGGGGGGGCAATAGTAACAAGGGCTGTGGTAGTTGGTGGAGCAGTGGTGGTGGGTATTCCTCGGGGAACAATCTTCCAGCACCACTCACCACTGTTCCCATATGTGCATTTAGAGGGCGGGCACAACTTTTGCTTGTCCTCTCCTGGCTGGGGTACTCCTGAGAATTCAATGTCCCGTGGCGTGCACCTTATCTGCACCCCTTCCTTCTGGGCACATTTTTTCCTCTCCCACCCCCAGTCTAACTGACATACCGCGGTCTCATTTACCCAAATGGTTAATTCCGTATCACGGCCATGTCCATGGGTTTTTCAAGCCCTTTGTCCACTGTTTTAGTTACAGTATTCCGACGCTGCACTTTAAGTTTATTGTTGTTTCAACCGCCACCGTCAGCTTTCCAGTCTCACATCCAACGTCACCCGAATCCATGTATAATACACGCCTTGCTGTTCCTCAGTCGGTTGTCCCCATGTTAGTGTTCTGGTAGCTTCTCCCAGGCTAGTGAGGATCAAGGCGCCTGTCAGAATCTTTGCAACGAGCCACATTCTTTTTCTGTTGAGAGATTACAGCCTGGCATCCCAGGGGTTAAATTCTTATCATTTCTATTTCAGCCGGATTGTTTGCACCATTTCTCCGGGCATGTGCCATTTTACAGATCCATTTTATTATAGCCAGTACTCCTAATATTGCAAATATACATCCTCATCCTCTAAAAAGTCCATCTGTCAGTTCGTCCTTCCATTCCTTATACACTAAAGCATATCGTAAGAAGTGTTTTACTGGGATTATCCTAGGTTCCGCCATCTGCCGTACCCTTATATTCTTTCAGCTGCGCCTACCTTTCATATTCACACAAGCGCACGTATCTCCACTCATTAATACCTCATATAGTCCGCTTCACCTAGGTGCCTGGTTTCTCTGCCACCTCCTTAACCATTACCTTCGCCCGCACCTCGGGGTTGTCTCACCACCTTCATCCTCCTCCTTCTGCCTTTCTTGGATCTCCTGTCGCATACCTTTCTACTGCTCACTCAATTCCCTCACATACTTCCTGATTCTGTCTCGTAGGGGGCCTAAGTCAGCTCCTCCTGTCACTATTCCTTCTGGTAACCTCATTGCCTTGCTCAAGGCAGTTTTAAGGGTCTGATTCATTCTCTCTACCACCCCTGAACTGTGGGGGTGGTACGGGGTGTGAAACTTCTGCTTAATACCGAATATTCTACAAGTTTCTTTCATTACTTGACCAGTGAAATGAGTTCCTTGATCCAAGTCAATCATGTGGTAATAGGACTGCCTCCCATTTTGCCCAGCAGACGTTGGAGATGGCCCGGAGCTTTCCTGTATTTAGCATTTCCACCAGTGTATGTTTTGTATGCAGTATTATTTCTCCTGTCATTATGACAGGCTCGATAATTTTGACTGCCCAAAGTGGCACAATCCAATGCGGCCACGCATCTGGACAGACCGGCAACCACTGGTGATCACTGTATCCAGTAGTAAGCTATGGGTCTCATCCTATCCCCATGCATTTGTGTCACCACGGCTCCATAGAAGCCTTCCTGGTTCTCACAATATGCATGGAACGGGAGGTCCATGTTCGGGAGTCCCAGCCCTGGAGCTGACATTAGGGCTTCCTTCAGATTACTGTATGCCGTTTCTTGTTCGGGGCCTCACTCTATGATTTCTAAGGATGGCCTTCCCCCTTTCACTAGCCACTGTATTGGTTCTGCAATTGCCGCGAAGTTAGGTACAAAATTCCTGCAATAGTTAAAGAACCCCAGTACCTTACGCACCCCTCGTACTGTTTTTGGTTGGGGCATGATCCTAATGGCCTCCTTCCTGTCATTGGATATGGTCGTAGTTCGTTGGGATATTTCGTGTCCCAGGTACTGTACCGCAGCTTGTCCGATTTATGCCTTTTTGGGATTTACTTTGAATCTGCATCCTGCAGGACTTCCAGGATCTTTATAAGTGCTCCTGTATGCCCCCTATGATCCTTGGATGCTATCAGTAGGTCATCTACGTATTGTAGTATTGTACTCCTATACAGGGTTAAATCCACCTTTTCTATGGCTCGACTCATAGTCCGGTAGAATATAGCTGGGCTATTGAGGAACCCTTGTGGGAGCCGTGTCCAGGTGTACTGATGGTCGCCGACTGTGAAGACAAATTTATCTTGGGATTCTTTTGCCCGGGGTATGGACCAGAATCCATTGGCTATGTCTAATACGGTGAAGACCTTATGCTCTGGTTTTAATCTATTAAATATTGTGGCTGGGCTGGCCACAATGGGATGTTAACGGGGAGTCACCTTATTGAGGGTAGTATAATCAATAGTTACCCGGTATTATCCGTCCAGCTTTCGCACGGACCAAACAGGGGAATTTGTTGTTCCCTCTACCTCTCGGAGTATACCGCTTTCCAGTAAGTCCCCCACTATCTGTCTCACAGCCTGTGCTGCTTCTGGTTTTATCGGGTATTGACAGTGGGAAGTATGTTCGAGTCCTGGAATCACCACAGGCTCACATTTTACCAGCCCGCAGTCCTGCTTTGAGGTAGCCCAAACTCCTTTTACTCTTTGTCAGATAGCTCCCCACTTGCCCAGTGCCCCCCAGTCCCTTTCAAGAAGTTGGGCACTTCCCATATTAGCATGCCCGTCAAAATTACTCTGTTCCCCGAAAGTATTTCTAGATTGTTTCCAAACCTTTCAGTTTTATTTATTTTTCAAGAGATCAGATTTAACATTGATTTTAAATGTATCTCAGTATTTTGTTGTGCCTTTTCTTAACCAGTGGTACTTGAAACCTTCACAACAAAATTAACTCTTCACTGTTCCCATCCCAATTTCTGCTCCCCTTTTGTAGTATTTGTATTTATTTTTGATTACAAAATGTCAAATATTGGAATTCTCATTTATGCTTATAGTTTCTAAATGATTCACAGATCACAGAATGCAAAGGACTTGTTTTATAATTATGTGCCTAACTTCTGTTTTAGAAGCTGAACATTAAAAACTCCAATCCAAGTAGGAATAGCATAAGTAGAAATCTTTTGCTCTGTAACTTCAATATATACTTTGTGATGCAGTACCTCATGAATTACATCTTTTTAAGCTTCAGATTCTGATGTAGTAGTTGAGGTAGAGTTACACAGATATGTAATTTTATTAAAAAGGCTTCTGAACCCAAGATTTTCCAATACAACCAAAATGTTTATCAATGAGAATCACCTGAAATATCTCAAAATCCCAATTCAAATATTGTACTGCCAGTCTTTTATTTAAAACTCTTTTTACTGAGCTAGAAGCTTTCACATCATTTAACATAAGGTTTTACACAAAGGAAAATGGGGGCTAACTTCCCCAGCCGCAGCCTCGAGAAACCCATGCAGGCTTTTTTAAAGGCATTACAATTTCCCTTCTCCATTCTAGCCCTTGTGAGACCCGTTGTTCTGTGTTACAGCCTAATTGCTGGAATTTGGGACTCAGCTATTCTTCCATGAACACATGAAACCTTTCTTTCAGCCTTTCTTGCTTTAGGTTTTAATTTTACCAAATTACTCTCCCCCTGATTAAGATTTTCATTACTACAGGAGTATAATTAAGAAGTTTGCAGATGACACTAAAATAGGCTGTGTGCTTGATAATGAAGAAGAAAGCTGCGGATTGCAGGAAGATATCAATGTACTTGTCAGGTGGATGGAAAAGTGGCAAATGGAATTCACTCCGGAGAAGTGTGAGGTAATGCATTTGGGGAGGTCTAACAAGACAAGGGAATACACATTAAATGGTACGGCACTGAAAAGTGTAGAAGAACAAAGGGACCTTGGAGTGCAGGTCCACAGATCCCTGAAGGTAGCAGGCCAGGTAGATAAGGTGGTTAAGAAGGCATATGGAATACTTGCCTTTATTAGTCGAGGCATGGAATACAAGAGCAAGGAGGTTATGCTTGAACTGTATAAAACACTGGTTAGGCCACAGCTGGAGTATTGTGTGCAGTTCTGTTCAACACATTACAGGGAAGATGTCATTGCACAAAGAAAGGGTGCAGAGAAGATTTACAAGAATGTTGCCTGGACTGGAGAATTTTGGCTATGAGGAAAGATTGGATATTCTGGGTCTGTTTTCTTTGGAACAGAGGAGGCTGAAGGGAGACCTGATTGAGGTGTATAAAATTATGAGGGACCTGGATAGAGTGGATAGGAAGGACCTGCTTCCCTTGGCAGAGGGGACAACAACCAGGGGATATGGATTTAAAGTAATTGGTGGGAGGTTTAGAGGAGATATGAGGGGAAACGTCTTCACCCAGAGGGCAGTGGTGGTCTGCAACTCACTGCCTGAAAGGGTGGTAGAGGCAGAAACTCTCAGCACATTTTTAAAATATTTGGATGTGAGTCCGGGGTCGGTGAGAGGCCTACAAAAGGCCGCGAGAGGTGTCGGGAGGTGCGTGGAGAGATGTGAGTCCGGGGTCGGCGAGAGGCCTACAAAAGGCCGCGAGAGGCGTCGGGAGGTGCATGGAGAGACGTGAGTCCGGGGTCGGCGAGAGGCCTATAAAGGCCTCGAGAGGTGTCGGGAGGTGCATGGAGAGACGTGAGTCCGGGGTCGGCGAGAGGCCTACAAAAGGCCGCGAGAGGCGTCGGGAGGTGCATGGAGAGACGTGAGTCCGGGGTCGGCGAGAGGCCTACAAAAGGCCGCGAGCGGCGTCGGGAGGTGCGTGGAGAGACATGAGTCCGGGGTCGGCGAGAGGCCTATAAAGGCCTCGAGAGGCGTCGGGAGGTGCGTGGAGAGGCGTGGCTTGTGCAGCTACAGGGAGAGGGCAAAAAAGAAGTAGAAAGAAACAGAGATGTCACAGCCAAGGGGGTAAGTGATTGGCTGTTGATTGGTAAGTAGTTTTTCTTTTTTCTCTTCTATAACAGTGAGTAAACTTTAGCATTGTTGTTGCCAATTTAAGTTAATCTAAGGGTTAAGTCATAACAGGAGAGCTCGGTCACGTGATATGCTCCTCCTGTACTATGTGGGAACTCAGGGACACTTCCGGTGTCCCTGACGACTATGTGTACGGGAAGTGTATCCGCCTCCAGCTCCTGACAGACCGCGTTGTGGAGTTGGAGCTGAGGGTGGATTCACTCTGGAGCATCCACAATGCTGAGAATGACGTGAGCAGCACGTGTAGCGAGTTGGTCTTACCGCAGGTCCACAGCCAGCTAGGGAATGGAAGACCAGCAGGAAGAGCAGTGCAAGGAAGGTAGTGCAGGGGTCCCCTGTGGTCATCCCCCTGCAAAACAGATACACCGCTTTGGAGGAGGATGACTCATCAGGGGAGGGCAGCAGCAGCCAAGTTCATGGCACCGTGGCTGGCTCTGCTGCACAGAAGGGTGGGAAAAAGAGTGGGAGAGCTATAGTGATAGGGGACTCTATTGTAAGGGAAATAGATAGGAGTTTCTGCGGCCGCAACCGAGACTCCAGGATGGTATGTTGCCTCCCTGGTGCAAGGGTCAAGGATATCTCGGTGTGGCTGCAGAGCATTCTGGAGAGGGAGGGTGAACAGCCAATTGTTGTGGTACATGTAGGTACCAACGATATAGGTAAGAAGCGGGAAGAGGTCCTACAAGCTGAATTTAGGGAGCTAGGAGTTAAATTAAAAAGTAGGACCTCAAAGGTAGTAATCTCTGGATTGCTACCAGTGCCACGTGCTAATCAGAGTAGAGGGAGCAGGATAGTTAGAATAAATACGTGGCTTGAGCAGTGGTGCAAGAGGGAGGGATTCAAATTCCTGGGACATTGGAACCAGCTCTGGGGGAAGTGGAAACTGTACAAAAGGGACGGTCCGCACTTGGGCAGGACTGGAACTGATGTCCTAGGGGTAACATTTGCTGATGCAGTTCGTGAGTGTTTAAACTAATATGGCAGGGGGATGGGAACCTATGCAGCGAGATAGGGCGAAGTAATATGGAGTCAGAAACAGATGGTAGAAAGGTAAAAAGTAATAGTGGAAGGCCGAGTAAACAAAGGCAAGAAACAAAAAGGGCCACACTACATCATAATTCTAAAAGGACAAAGGGTGTTAAAAAAACAAGCCTGAAGGCTTTGTGTCTTAATGCAAGGAGTATCCGTAATAAGGTGGATGAATTAACTGTGCAAATAGATGTTGACGGATATGATGTGATTGCGATTACGGAGACATGGCTCCAGGATGATCAGGGCTGGGAACTCAACATCCATGGGTATTCAATATTCAGGAAGGATAGAATAAAAGGAAAAGGGGGTGGGGTAGCATTGCAAGATAAAGAGGAGATTAATGCAATAGTTAGGAAGGACATTAGCTTGGATGATGTGGAATCTATATGGGTAGAGCTGCAGAACACCAAAGGGCAAAAAACGCTAGTGGGAGTTGTGTACAGACCTCCAAACAGTAGTAGTGATGTTGGGGAGGGCATCAAACAGGAAATTAGGGGTGCATGCAATAAAGGTGCAGCAGTTATCATGGGTGACTTTAATATGCATATAGATTGGGCGAACCAATATATTCACTCAGGAGGACACAAACAACCTTCCGGATATAAAAGGGGTCAGAGGGTCTAGTAAGAAGGAGGAACTGAGAGAAATCCTTATTAGTCGGGAAATTGTGTTGGGGAAATTGATGGGATTGAAGGCCGATAAATCCCCAGGGCCTGATGGACTGCATCCCAGAGTACTTAAGGAGGTGGCCTTGGAAATAACGGATGCATTGACAGTCATTTTCCAACATTTCATAGACTCTGGATCAGTTCCTATCAAGTGGAGGGTAGCCAATGTAACCCCACTTTTTAAAAAAGGAGGGAGAGAGAAAACAGGGAATTATAGACCGGTCAGCCTGACATCAGTAGTGGGTAAAATGATGGAATCAATTATTAAGGATGTCATAGCAGCGCATTTGGAAAGAGATGACATGATAGGTCCAAGTCAGCATGGATTTGTGAAAGGGAAATCATGCTTGACAAATCTTACGGAATTTTTTGAGGATGTTTCCAGTAGAGTGGACAAGGGAGAAACAGTTGATGTGGTATATTTGGACTTTCAAAAGACTTTCGACAAGGTCCCACACAAGAGATTAATGTGCAAAATTAAAGCACATGGGATTGGGGGTAGTGTGCTGACATGGATTGAGAACTGGTTGTCAGATAGGAAGCAAAGAGTAGGAGTAAATGGATACTTTTCATAATGGCAGACAGTGACTAGTGGGGTACCGCAAGGTTCTGTGCTGGGGCCCCAGCTGTTTACATTGTACATTAATGATTTGGACGAGGGGATTAAATGTAGTATCTCCAAATTTGCGGATGACACTAAGTTGGGTGGCAGTGTGAGCTGCGAGGAGGATGCTATGAGGCTGCAGAGTGACTTGGATAGGTTAGGTGAGTGGGCAAATGCATGGCAGATGAAGTATAATGTGGATAAATGTGAGGTTATCCACTTTGGTGGTAAAAAGAGAGAGACAGACTATTATCTGAATGGTGACAGATTAGGAAAAGGGGAGGTGAAACGAGACCTGGGTGTCATGGTACATCAGTCATTGAAGGTTGGCATGCAGGTACAGCAGGCGGTGAAGAAAGCAAATGGCATGTTGGCCTTCATAGCGAGGTGATTTGAGTACAGGGGCAGGGAGATGTTGCTACAGTTGTACAGGGCCTTGGTGAGGCCACATCTGGAGTATTGTGTACAGTTTTGGTCTCCTAACTTGAGGAAGGACATTCTTGCTATTGAGGGAGTGCAGCGAAGGTTCACCAGACTGATTCCCGGGATGGCGGGACTGACATATCAAGAAAGACTGGATCAACTGGGCTTGTATTCACTG
This sequence comes from Pristiophorus japonicus, assembly GCF_044704955.1. Classification (NCBI taxonomy): domain Eukaryota; kingdom Metazoa; phylum Chordata; class Chondrichthyes; family Pristiophoridae; genus Pristiophorus; species Pristiophorus japonicus. The sequence goes on along the minus strand of NC_091977.1, from coordinate 114,658,620 downwards.
GAGTTCAGAAGAATGAGAGGGGATCTCATAGAAACGTTTAAAATTCTGACGGGTTTAGACAGGTTAGATGCAGGAATAATGTTCCCAATGTTGGGGAAGTCCAGAACCAGGGTCACAGTCTAAGGATAAGGGGTAAGCCATTTAGGACCGATATGAGGAGAAACTTCTTCACCCAGAGAGTGGTGAATCTGTGGAATTCTCTACCACAGAAAGTTGTTGAGGCCAATTCACTAATATATTCAAAAAGGAGTTAGATATAGTCCTTACTACTAGGGGGATCAAGGGGTATGGCGAGAAAGCAGGAATGGGGTACTGAGGTTGCATGTTCAGCCATGAACTCATTGAATGGCGGTGCAGGCTCGAAGGGCCGAATGGCCTACTCCTGCACCTATTTTCTATGTTTCTATGTTTCTATGTTAAAGTGCCGTTACCTACAGGGTTACGGACCAAGAGCTGGAAAGTGGGATTAGGCTGGTTAGCTCTTGGTCAACCGGCACGGACACGATGCACTGAAATGGCCTCCTTCCGTGCTGTAAGTTTCTATGATTCTATGATTCTCCTGCCCACCCTGTGAGCAGTTTATCCTCTTTACTGCCTCTGCTTCTTCTCCATGTGATGCTGCAGCCCAAGGGGACTTCCTTTAAGAGCCAAAGGAAGTGTGTTCCCTGCACACTTTAACATTGTTTTAAATGTCTTACACCAAGCTACTACTCAAATAAAATATACAGGAACCAGTACAAAAGCAAAAATCTAAATTTACATCAAATCAGCATGTGTCCCTTTAAATAGCGCTGGTGGGGGTTTCACTGAGCTGCTGAACACACATTCAGCTGTGCATGCTTTAGATTGAGTGTACATTCAAGCAGTGACATGCAAAATAGCAGGTCATTGGACATTGATGTTACGATCTGCCTCATTTCCGTTTTTCTAGCGAATACTACCGACCTGTCCAGAATGACGGGACATGCTGGAAGTGGGCAGAAACGAGGTGGCTGGCATTTTTTTGTCCGAAACCAGCCTTAACAGCTGGCGCTAAAGTGCTGAAATACTTGTTGACAAAACTGTAACTTTCTCTTTTCATACATACAGGCACAAATGCACAGGTTGCCTGAAATGTGGTACAAGATAGCAATACTGTGGAAGGTTGAGGTTGCATTATAACCAGTAAGAGCAAAGCTGGAACAGTTTATTAATGTCATCTCAACCTCAAGATATCTTACTCTCCTGAAATGCACTCCACCCTTATTACTCCGTATTAGATATTGAAGTGGTGTCTCTGGGAGTGACTTAATTCTATTTTAAGTAATTTATTGTTGTCAGTTATATGTATCTTAGCAGATACCAGGCCCCCTTGATTCAATCAAGTGCCCTGAACTGAAGTGATATGCACCTCATAATTTGAATTGAAGTAAGATGAGTTTTAGTTCAATACATTATGGACTAGTAACACGTGCTATATATATTATATTGACATATTCTATAATCATTTGTCTCTTTTCATCCTTCACAAATAATAAATTCATGCAGCCCAAAGTTTTGATGGTGCGGGGAAGGGGTGAAGAGGGGAGTGAGGGGAGTGGGGCCAGAAAATACCTGAAAGAGTCCTGGTACAGCAGCAAGATATAAAACCTGCTGCTTAAAGAGGCATTAGCAACAGTGAAGGAAGGACATAAGAAATAGAAGCAGGCAGGAGTCGACCATTCGGCCCCTCGAGCCTGCTCTGCTATTCAATGATATCATGGCCAATCTTCTATCTCAACTCCACCTTCCCGGACTATCCCCATATCCCTTGATTCCCTTAGTATCCAAAAATCTATCGACCTCGGTCTTGAATATGCTCAATGACTGAGCATTCACAGCTGTCTGTGGTAGAGAATTCCAAAGATTCACAAACCTTTGAGTGAAGAAATTTCTCCTCATCTCAGTCCTAAATGGCTGAATCCTTATTCTGAGACTGTGACCCCTGGTTCTAGACTCCCCAGCCAGGGGAAACATGCTCCCAGCATCTACCCTGTCAAGCCTCTTAAGAATGTTAAGCAGACAACTTGGGCAACAAATATATAGTTGGATCGAAGAAATGAGCAGGAAACCTCTCGGAGCTGAACCTGCCTATCCTCAAAATGGAGGCGCAGAGCAGAAAAAAAGATTTGTTTGGACTCAGGGGCCGGAGACTTGTCAGAAATATGCTACACACTTTGTGCAGGTAGTTGGCTGTGACATTGAATGATACTTCCTTGACTCTCAGATTCCTTTGCGGTGCAGCAAGATGTTTAGTGATCTCAACGGAAACACGATGATTGGTCATGGTAAAATCCTTAGTACCAATATTCAAGAAGGATTCACTGTTACCTGGAGTGAGTTGTGACATAAAAATCATCCACACCTGTTCCCCGTCAATAGAGAGGCCTCCAAACCAGTCAGGCATCCAACATGGATGCTTTGCCTTGGCTTTGGCTTTATGGCCATGGCACTGTTTGGTGTAAATTACGGAAGGTGGCATCTGAGAGCTACAGGGGCTGATTTTCAGCACCCTGCCACTGACTGCCGCCCACTGCCACCGACATTCCTCCTTCAGATCCGCCCAGTGCCACTTTCGGGGTGGCCTGGAGCGGGCGGGAGTGGTTGGCTGCCAGGAAGCGCCCGCTGACGTTAGCGGAGAGTCGAGTGGCGCAACTGAGCTCCCGCCCGCTGAGCTCCCAGATTGCTGTCGGCAGGACTCAGTGGCAGAACGGGAGTGGACTGCTGGCTGGAGGCTGGCCTGTCCCCGATGGTGAGTGTGAAGAGCCTGAAAAAAAGGTAAGTGAACATTTTAATACTTTTTCAAAACAGCGACTTACCTGGATGGGGTCCCATGAAGGTCTTCAGATACTTTTAAAATCTTTTGCTGTTGTTTTTTTTTTCAGGTCTTCGACCCTCCGTGGGCCCAACTCCATCCTCGGCGGCACTTTGCCGCAGAGAATGAGACCTCCCGCCCACTGACGCCCAGATTGGCGCCGTACATCTTCCATTTGCTGTCCGCCGACCTTCGAGGAACCTTCTTCATTAATATCCTGCCCAAAGTATCATCCGATACCTCGGCAGCCAGCGGCGGCACTTTGGGCGGCACTTGGGCAGGCGGAGGCCTTGCAGAAAATCAGCCCCTTAGAGTACAATCTACAGGATCTAACAGATACTATTATCAGGTCTGTCGTCCTGGTGATCAGTGGGCTCTGAGGCACAGGAGCATCGCCTTCATGATACTGTCCTCTCTTCTGGTGACAGCTCATGTGACCTCTCTGGCCAACCCCCGCAGATGCTTGCTCATGTGGGTGTCAGAAAACAGGGCCAGGTTGCTCATGCTCCTGAAGTGGAAACACAGCCAGCTGAAGAGTCCGCCTGGGACTTAGAAGTCCTGGATTAAGGCCCACCGAGGTCCGAAGAGGCTCATGATACCATAGTGTAGCCAAGCATCACTGCCATCCCTGGCACCTCACATATCACCTTGGCAGATCAGCAGGATAGTTTTACAAAGTACACAGTGAGGCACCAGGGGTAGGCATGGTAGTAAAAAGAAGCGTCCTTAAGCAGACCTCTTGTGATACATTCTTGAGGGATTTGGAAAGTCTGCAGACTCAGGTGCAAAGGGACTTCATAGTTAATCTTCTCCTTTTGGTGTAGCCTTAACCTATGCTGAGATTTCTTCTTCCTCCTGTTCCTGTTCTGCCTCCATGGTACCGGCACTATGGTAGAAGGGTGGGAAGTAAAAGATTTACCTGTCGGAAACTGTTGAAAGGCAGCTTTAAAAAATGTGTTCATGGGATGTGGGCGTCGCTGGCAAGGCCAGCATTTATTGTTTGAGTTTGTGTTTATGTATTAGCACATGCAGCGGAGCCTGGTCTCCAGTCATCTTCAATCCCCTTGCCACTGGACCAAGACCTTGCTCTGTCAAGCCCATGTGGTGGCTGCTGTGCAATGGCCACCCCACATTAAAAGAATTCATGCATAGGCATCTTCCACCATTTAAAATGAGTTCATCAGTCACCTGAGTACTCATTTTTAGTGTGGAAGCAAGTCATCCTGGACCCCGAGAGACTGCTTATGATGATCATCCAGGCAAGTGGAGAGTATTCCATCACACTCCTGACTTGCATCTTGTAGATGGTGGAAAGGCTTTGGGGAGTCAGGAGGGGAGACACTCACCGCAGAATACCCAGTCTCCAACATGCTCTGTTGCCACAGTATTTATGTGTTAGATATGACTCTAGCCAGTGGAGAGTTTCCCCCCTGATTCCCATTAATTTTAATTGCTTGCTGTAAGACATTTAAAAAGTTGTTAAAGTGTTCAGGGAGTGTAGGGAGTGCTGCCGGATATTTGGAAGGCTTTAGAAAGCCTCTGAGAACATCACTTGCTCCAGTCAAATGGCCTACTCCTGCTCCTATTTCTTATGTTCTTATGTTTAGTCCTGGGGCATTAATTGCAGTCCCACTTGGGCTGAAAATGCTATAGAAATGGAGGAGAGGCAGCAAAGGGGACAAGCTGCCAGCAGCAGGAGGAGAAAGATGACAAAGAAGAGGAGCTACAAGAAGAAGCAGAAGAGGAGGAATCGAAAGGAGGCAACCCAGACAGCCCCTTTCTGGTCGGTATATCCAAAATAGAATCATCCGTCTGCGGTACCAGTGAACACAACCCCAAATCGTCTTTCAACATTTGTCCCACACCTTACCTTCTCTCTATTATTGACCATCACAGCATCCACTTGGCACAATACTGAAATAAAAGTCACCACAAAGCAAACTTTCCAATCCAACTTTATCTAAATATGCATCCAGTATTGTTATGTATTTAACCCCTTGTAACCTGCATCACACCTGTCCACCAGAGGGCCTACCTGTTGGAGTCCCAAGGGATCCCAGCATCCCTTGGGAGCACAGTATATAAGCAGGCCACCCACGAGGTACCTGCACTCTGGAACCTTAATAAAGGAGCTAAGGTCACACTTGCTCATTACACACAGTACTCAGTCTGACCATTTATTCTGAGCATAACAATTGGCAACGAGGTAATGAACAACCGCACGAAAATGCAAAGAATGGTCGGCATCCTGGAGAAGTTCTCAGAGGGGGACGATTGGGAGGCCTTCGTGGAGAGACTCGATCAATACAACACAGGATCATTGCTCTCAATATTGCGTGACAAATTTGCGCAGTCATGGTACATACTTTGTTGATGCCGCTTGCCTTCCAGGTGATTATGGAGATCAGGGTGGACAAGAGAGAGCCTTGTTTTAAGTGCCCTTTTCATGAGCAGCTCAGCTGGGGGAATCCCGGTGAGTGAGTGGGGTCTGGTGCGGTAGTTGAGCAGTACTCGGGATAACCAGGTCTACAGGGAGCCTTCCGACACATGTTTCAAGCTTTGCTTGATGGTCTGAACTACCCGTTCTGCCTGACCGTTGGATGCAGACTTGAATGGGGCAGATGTGACATGCTTGATCCCATTGCAGGTCATGAATTCTTTGAATTCAGCACTGGTGAATCACGGCCCATTGTCGCTGACTAGGACATCAGGCAAGCCGTGCGTGGCAAACATGGCTCGTAGGCTTTCAATGGTGGCCGTGGATGTGCTTACAGATATTATTGCACATTCAATCCATTTTGAGTAAGCGCCACGACAACCAGAAAGATTTTGCCTAGGAATGGGCCCGCATAGTCTACATGGATCCTCGACCACGGTTTGGAGGGCCATGACCACAAACATAGAGGTGCCTTTCTGGGTGCATTGCTCAACTGAGAGCAAGTGTTGCACTGGCGCACACATGACTCTAAATCTGAGTCGATGCCAGGCCACCACACGTGGGATCTGGCTCTGGCTTTCATCATTACGATACCTCGGTGGCTGTTGTGCAGTTCGCAAATTAATGTGTCTCTGCCGTTCTTAGGCAATACAATGCGATTGCCCTACAAAAGACAGTCCGCCTGCAGGGACAGCTCATCTTTGTGTCTGTGGAATGGCTTAATCGCTTCCTGCATCTCCACTGGGTCACTGGATCAGCTCCCATGGAGGACACAGTTTTTTTTACCAAGGACAGTAAAGGATCCTGGCTGGTCCAGGTCCAGATCTGGCAGGCCGTAACGGGGAGGTTTCTCATTCTCAAATGCCTCCATGACCATGAGCAAGTCCGCTGGCTGTGCCATTTCCACCCCGGTGGTGGGCAATGGTAGCCGACTGAGAGCATCAGCACAGTTCTCTGTGCCCATTCTGTGGCGGATTACATAGTTGTATGCCGACAGTGTGAGCACCCATGTTTGGATGCGGGCAGAGGCATTGGTATTAATCCCTTTGCTCTCCGAGAATAGCGATATGAGCGGCATGTGGTCAGTTTCAAGCTCAAACTTGAGGCCAAATAAGTACTGGTGCATATTTTTTTACCCCGTAAACGCACACCAGAGCCTCTTATTCAACCATGCTGTAGCCCTTTTGGCCTTGGACAAACTCCTGGATGCATATGCAACTGGTTGCAAAATTCCCGATTCATTAACCTGTTGTAACACACACCTGACCCCATATGATGACGCATCGCAAGCTAACACTAATCGTCGACATGGGTTATACAGGAGCATCCAGTCGTGCCCCAGTAACTGCCCCCAAATGAAGTGGAGTATGGGAAATTGCACACCGCTTCCATTGAGGGGTGGTAAGGCCAATTCTGCGGCAGGAGCAGGACTTCCACGCTGGGGGCTAAAATTCCCGGCCCCAGAAGGTTCCCGCCCCCAAGATGGGAGCCTGTGCGGGGAGGCAGAGGGAAGTTGAGGGGAGATGGGGGCGGGGGATGGAGGGGAGAGTGGTGGAGGTGGGGGGGGGCGGAGAAACCCAGGGCGAGGGACAGGAGGGGCCACATTGCAGCGGAGGTCTGGGGAGGGGCGATGTGTGTTGGAGGGGCGGGCCTGGGGGCTCTGTGCCTCGGTGCGGGGAGTGTTCAGAGTGGGGTGGACGGGTTGACTGCGCAGATGGCGGTTGGTGGATGTGGTGTGGTTGGCATCGCGGGGGTGTGGCTCCGGGGTGGCCGGGGCTGGGAGCTCGACATCCGGGGGTGTTCGGCATTTGGGAAGGATTCTGATGGGACGGGGCGGTGGGAGTGTTCCCGGTGTTGGGTGGGTCTGGAGCCGGGGTGGAGCATGCTCTTGGGATGGGGGGTGGGCTGTTTGGGGCTGGGATTGGGAGAGACTTCTTCAATCGGGAAGTTGTTGGCCTGTGGGGTTCACTGCCACGGAGAGTTGTTGATGCCAGTTCTTTGGATGTGTTCGGGAGGGAGTTGGATGTGGTCCTTGCGGCTGGGGGGGTCGGGGGGTGTGGAGGGGGCATGGGGGGGAGGTGCTGGGGTGGGTGATCAGCCATGATCTTGTTGAATGGCGGTGCAGGCTCGAAGGGCCGAATGGCCTACTCCTGCACCTATTTTCTATGTTTCTATGTTTCTATGTTTCTATGTTTTATACAGGATAAGCAGTTTGTTAGAACACAATAAGTTTCTGGCTTTCTTAAAGGCAGCCTCTTGTGAATTCCCCCATACCCAGTCATCGCCCCTGCGCAGTAGCGCATGTAGGGGTTCTAGCAGGGTGCTTAACCCAGATAGGAAATTACCGAAGCAGTTAAGGAGTCCCAGGAACGACCGTAGCTCCGTCACATTCTGTGGTCGCGGCGCGTTCTTGATGGCCTCCGTCTTGGCGTCGGTGGGTCTGATACCGTCTGCTGCAGTTCTCCTTCCTAAGAATTCGGCATCCTGTGCCAGGAAAACACACTTCGAGCATTTCAACCTGACCCCCACACGATCCAACCGACTAAGAACCTCCTCCAGATTCTTCAACTGCTCCAAGGTGTCCCGACCTGTAACCAATATGTCGTCCTGGAAGACCACTGTGCAGGGAACTGACTTTAGCAGGCTCTCCATGTTCCGCTGGAAGATCGCTGCGGCCGACCGAATCCCGAACGGGCACCAGTTGTAGATAAACAAACCTTTGTGCGTGTTGACGCAGGTGAGGCCTTTCGAAGCCTCCTCCAGCTCTTGCGTCATGTAGGCCGAGGTCAGGTCCAGCTTGGTGAACGTCTTCCCTCCAGCCAGGATTGCGAATAGGTCGTCTGCCTTGGGTAACGGGTACTGGTCCTGCAGCGAAAAATGGTTAATCGTTACTTTATAGTTCCCGCAAATTCTAACCATACTATCCTCCTTAAGTACCGGAACAATCGGACTGGCCCAGTCGTTGAATTCCACCAGCGCGATGATGCCTTCACGTTGCAGTCTGTCCAGCTCCATTTCCACTTTTTCACGCATCGCGTACGGTACCGCCCAAGCTTTGTGGTGGATGGGTCGCGTACCGGAATCAAATGGATCTGCACATTCGACCCCGAAAAGCTTCCAATGCCTGGCTCGAATAACAAAGGGAACTTGCTTAGAATCTGGGTACATGCGGTGTCGTCAACGGACGAAAGCACTCGGATGTCATCCCAGTTCCAGTGGATTTTTCCCAGCCAGCTTCTGCCAAACAATGTGGGGCCATCCCCTGGCACAATCCACAGCGGGAATTCGTGTACTGCGCCATCATAGGAGACTTTGACTTCTGCACTGCCAATTACAGGGATTAGTTCCTTGGTGTAAGTCTTTGTTTGGTGTGAATGGAGCTGAGCTAGGGCCTGTGTGCCAAGACTGTCCCATCCTCTGTCAACGAACTACAATATGCGGATGACGCTTGCGTCTGCGCACATTCAGAGGCTGAACTCCAAGCCATCGTCAACATCTTCACCGAGGTGTACGAAAGCAAGGTCCTCCACCAACTTGACCCGCCACACAGCACTGCCCCTCGGTCATCAGAATGCATGGCGTGGCATTGGACAACGTGGACCACTTTCCATACATTGGGAGCCTACTATCAGCAAGGGCAGACATCGACGATGAGGTGCGCCAGTGCAGCCTTCGGTCGTTTGAGGAAGAGAGTTTTCGAAGATCAGGCCATCAAATCTTGCACCAAGCTTATGGTCTACAGGGCTGTAGTGATACCCGCCCTCCTGTATGGCTCAGAGACGTGGACCATATACAGTAGACACTTCAAATCGCTGGAGAACTACCACCGACAATGTCTCCGCAAGATCCTGCAAATCCTCTGGGAGAAGAGACACACCAACATCGGTGTTCTTGATCAGGCCAACATCCCCAGCATCGAAGCACTGACCACACTCGACCAGCTCCGTTGGGCAGGCCATATTGTCCACATGCCCGACAAAAGTCTCCCAAAGCAAGCGCTCTACTTGGAACTCCTACACGGCAAGTGTTCCCCAGGTGGGCAGAAGAAACGTTTCAAGGACGCCCTCAAAGCCTCCTTGATAAAGTGCAACATCCCCATTGACACCTGGGCATCCCTCGCCAAAGACCACCCTAAGAGCATCCGGGAGGGCGCTGAGCACTTGGAGTCTCGTCGCCGAGAGTATGCAGAAAACAAGTGCAGGCAATGGAAGGAGCTTGTGGCAAACCAGACTCCCCACCCACCCTTTCCTTCAACCACTGTCTGTCCCACCGGTGACAGAGACTGTAATTCCTGTATTGGACTGTACAGTCATCTGAGAACTCACTTTTAGAGTGGAAACAAGTCTTCCTCGATTTTGAGGTACTACCTATGAGGTAACAATCCAGAAATTATTACATATAAGGTTCTGCTTCTTAATTTGAACCCCAACTCCTCAAACTCTTTCAGCAGAACTCATTCCTAGTTCTAACTATGTCAATGGTTCCTACATGGACCATGACAACTGGATCCTCCCCTTCCAACTCCAAGTTCTTCACCAGGCTCGAGGAGATGTCTTTAACCCTGGCACCAGACAGACAACACAACCTTCGGAACTCCCGGTCGTGGCTGCAGAAGAGTATCTGTCCCTCTGACTATACTGTGCCCTACCACAACTACATTCCCTTTCACTCCCCCCACTTGAATGGCCTCCTGCACCATGGTGCCATGGTCAGCCTGCTCATCCATCCTGCAGGCTTTTCCCTCATCCACACAGGCAGCAGGACCTTCATACCTGTTGGATAAGGGCAACTCCAGCACTGTACCTGCAGTCTGCTTACCCTCCTGTCCCTGACCACTAACAAGATCTACACCACTACCTAACCTAAGGGGTGCGACTGTCTCCTGGATCAAAGTGGCCGGATAACTCTCCTACTCCCTGATGCCCAACCTGATGCTCTGCACCTCAGACTCCAGCTCAATAACTCTGAGCTGAAATTCCTCAAGATGCAGGCACTTACTGCAAACGTAGTTGCCTGGGATCAAAATGCTGTCCATATACTCCCACATGCTGCAGTTGTGACACCCATCTGCACTGCGAACCCTATATGACCTTGTTCTATTTAATTAAATGTAATTACATTTGTATTTAATTAACTTAATTTAAAGTTTAGTTCCTTGACTTCTTAATTGATCTGGATTAAGTAATGGGTAATCAAATTAAATATCTACCTGTAACAGAAAGCACTACAAATAGTGTGGGCAAAAACTGCAACTCATTCCCCCTCTTTTCTGAATTCTCACTCTTTCTAAATTCCCAAATTCTTTACATCCAATCTGTGCACAATACTAGATCAAAAATAACTATTCTCTAGTTGGTTCTTCAACATACTGATCTAGAAAACCACCTTGTATACATTTCATTAATTCATCCTCCTCACTATTGCTGCAAATTTGGTTTGCATAATCTATATGTAGACTAATTCCCACTCTTTCCAAATTCTCAAATAAACTACTCTTTCAGTCCACTCTGTGCAGACCACTCCACTCTGTGTAGACCCTCCACTCTGTGTAGACCACTCCGCTCTGTGTAGACCACTCCACTCTGTGCAGACCCCTCCACTCTGTGTAGACCACTCCACTCTGTGTAGACCACTCCGCTCTGTGTAGATCACTCCGCTCTGTGCAGACCACTCCACTCTGTGCAGACCACTCCACTCTGTGCAGACCACTCCACTCTGTGTAGACCACTCCACTCTGTGCAGACCACTCCACTCTGTGCAGACCCCTCCACTCTGTGCAGACCCCTCCACTCTGTGTAGACCACTCCGCTCTGTGGAGACCACTCCGCTCTGTGTAGACCACTCCACTCTGTGCAGACCACTCCACTCTGTGCAGACCACTCCACTCTGTGCAGACCCCTCCACTCTGTGTAGACCACTCCACTCTGTGTAGACCACTCCGCTCTGTGGAGACCACTCCGCTCTGTGTAGACCACTCCACTCTGTGTAGACCACTCCGCTCTGTGCAGACCACTCCACTCTGTGCAGACCACTCCGCTCTGTGCAGACCCCTCCACTCTGTGTAGACCACTCCACTCTGTGTAGAGCACTCCACTCTGTGTAGACCACTCCACTCTGTGTAGAGCACTCCACTCTGTGCAGACCACTCCACTCTGTGCAGACCCCTCCACTCTGTGTAGACCACTCCACTCTGTGTAGACCACTCCACTCTGTGTAGAGCACTCCACTCTGTGCAGACCACTCCACTCTGTGTAGACCACTCCGCTCTGTGCAGACCCCTCCACTCTGTGTAGACCACTCCACTCTGTGCAGACCACTCCACTCTGTGCAGACCACTCCGCTCTGTGCAGACCACTCCGCTCTGTGCAGACCACTCCGCTCTGTGCAGACCACTCCACTCTGTGTAGACCACTCCGCTCTGTGTAGACCACTCCGCTCTGTGCAGACCACTCCACTCTGTGCAGACCACTCCGCTCTGTGGAGACCACTCCACTCTGTGTAGAGCACTCCACTCTGTGCAGACCACTCCACTCTGTGCAGACCCCTCCACTCTGTGTAGACCACTCCACTCTGTGTAGACCACTCCACTCTGTGTAGAGCACTCCACTCTGTGCAGACCACTCCACTCTGTGTAGACCACTCCGCTCTGTGCAGACCCCTCCACTCTGTGTAGACCACTCCACTCTGTGCAGACCACTCCACTCTGTGCAGACCACTCCGCTCTGTGCAGACCACTCCGCTCTGTGCAGACCACTCCGCTCTGTGCAGACCACTCCACTCTGTGTAGACCACTCCGCTCTGTGTAGACCACTCCGCTCTGTGCAGACCACTCCACTCTGTGCAGACCACTCCGCTCTGTGGAGACCACTCCGCTCTGTGTAGAGCACTCCACTCTGTGCAGACCACTCCACTCTGTGCAGACCACTCCACTCTGTGCAGACCACTCCACTCTGTGTAGACCACTCCACTCTGTGTAGACCATTCCGCTCTGTGGAGACCACTCCGCTCTGTGTAGAGCACTCCGCTCTGTGCAGACCACTCCACTCTGTGTCGACTACTCCACTCTGTGTCGACCCCTCCACTCTGTGCAGACCACTCCACTCTGTGCAGACCACTCCACTCTGTGCAGACCACTCCACTCTGTGTCGACCCCTCCACTCTGTGCAGACCACTCCACTCTGTGTAGACCACTCCTCTCTGTGTAGACCACTCCACTCTGTGTAGACCCCTCCACTCAGTGTAGACCACTCCACTCTGTGCAGACCACTCCGCTCTGTGCAGACCACTCCGCTCTGTGCAGACCACTCCGCTCTGTGCAGACCACTCCGCTCTGTGGAGACCACTCCGCTCTGTGTAGACCACTCCGCTCTGTGGAGACCACTCCACTCTGTGTAGACCACTCCGCTCTGTGCAGACCACTCCACTCTGTGTAGACCACTCCGCTCTGTGTAGACCACTCCGCTCTGTGCAGACCACTCCACTCTGTGTAGACCACTCCACTCTGTGTTCTGAAAAACTGTTGACTTTTATACTCTTAAGAGCTACATCCAATTTACAAGTGTTGCCTCAGCTCCCCTATTCTCTGTGATTAACACCTATTCAAGACTAACACTTTTAGCTGACTGACAGTTAACTGCCACTGGCAGGCAACTTCTGTGAACAACAGTTTTACGTTTCTAGGTTTAAGTCAAAATGTTAAACTAAATTTCACTTTCTACAGCTTCTACTTACCCAATACTTACCAGAAATTCCCACTCTTTCCAAATTCCCAAATAAGCCACTCTTTAAGTCCATTCTGTGCGGACATTTGCTACCAACGCTCATATCCCAAGAATGAATTCAAAAGAAATCCATATTATAACAATACTTCCCTGAGTAACTCAATGAAAAGAATCAGCAGTTTATTGAATAATATGAATGTAGGATTAATGACTAAACTCAAAAAATTCAGTGTAAGATAAATAAGCTTCATTAGCTGTAATACATCAGAATGCCAATCACCATGATTTATCAAAAAGAAAGACAGCGATGGAAAAAAGGAATATTATCGAGAGAAATTCAGAAATAGCTATAGATCTGTAAAAAGAGTAAAGGGGGCTGGTGGAATCAGCTTCTACCCTGCCCACCACCAGAATTGAACGAGTACTAGAAAAGAAGTCGAGTCACAGGAGAATCAGATTTTGTCCCAAATTCCTGCCTTCTCCCCAGCCCGAGAGTTTCAGGGTTGACTTTATATTTTGCAGGTGTGGGATGTGACTGTCAATTAGTCCCTACAACGAAATTTTGAGTTAGGAACTATCTTATAGCATCAGAGTCTAATGTGGTTTTGTTGTGGTTTTATGTTAAAACTGACTAACTGGAAAAGTGGCTGTTAACTGTCCAAAATGACAGTATCATTCTATTGTATTTTGTTTGGTAATTTCTTTAACATTTGTCTGATTTACTTCTTCAAAGAAATTGCTTTATACTTCAAATAAAATGTTTTGAGGAAAGACTGGAGTAACTTGGGTTTATCAGCCGAGAAGGGACCCACCTGAGAAGGGATCTTATAGAGGTATATAAGATTTTTTAAGAGTATCGTAAGAGTTAACTTGGACTATTACTTCAAATTAAACCATGGAAGTAGAACTTGGAAGTATATGTTCAAATTGGTGAAAGCAAACTTGGACTGATATGAAGAAATTCTTCTTCGGACAAAGAGTGGAATAAAATTCCAGATGGAGGAAAAAAGTTTGAATCATTTAAGAAACAGTTGGGTGCTGGAATTGTTGTGGGGCAACGGGGTGGGGGGGGGGGCGGGGGTGGTGGAGCGGGCGGGGGGAGGGAAGGGGAAAGGTGCATGAATGTTGCAATCTCTCAGGATTGATGAAATAAAATAGGCCGAATAGTCTTCTGCATCCATAATTAGAAAGAGAGTTACTAAAGGGCTCGATGTCCAAACTGTTATAATTTAGTGTGCATGTACTGAGGACTTTGTTTTATTCTGAGAGACTGTTGTAATTGCTGGAGAAGAGGTTGTGACAATTTATATAGCACCTTTCAAAAATCAGAACGTCCAAAAGTGTTTTACAGCCAATGAAGTACTTTTAAAGTGTAGTCACTGTTGTAATGTAGGAAATTCAGTAGCCAATTTGTACACTGTAAGCTACCACAAACAGCACTGAGATAATGACCATATAATCTGTTTTAGGTGTTGATCGAGGGATAAATATTGGCCAGGACACTGGAACTCCCCTGCTCTTCTTCGAATAGTGCTGTGGAATCTTTCATGTCCACCTGAGCGAGCTGGGTGGGGCTCGGTTTAACGTCTTATCCAAAAAGAGGCACCTCTGACAGTGCAGCATTCCCTCAGTACTGCACTGGTCTGTCAACCTGGATTATTAGCTCAAATCTCTGAAGTGGAACATGAACCCACAGCCTTCTGGCTCTGAGCCAAGTGGGCTACTATCAAGCCAAGGCTGACACCTGATTATCTTATAACCTTATGAAATTAAGTGCTATTTAGTTCCTGTTGGACTCTGAAAGATGTTCAGGCCAAATAACTCTGTGAACATTTTGTTTACATATCCCACATGAAGCTCCCCATCTGAGGTACAGAGCTCAAGCTGACATTCTGTTACTAAAGGGCTCGAAGTCCAAACTGTTATAATTTACTGTGCATGTACTGAGGACTTTGTTTTATTCTGAGAGACTGTTGTAATTGCTAGAGAAGAGCTTGTGGCAGCTCTGATAAATTATATGTTATGAATCTTAGTTGTCCTGTATCCTAGTATCAGTCTAATCCTTTAGTTTATAACTATGCCTGATTTTCTAAATAAATTTGTCCAATTGTTTTAGCCTAATGAATCACTGTGTAATATGTTTTCCCATCTGAATCGAGTGTGACATGTAGCACAAAGCTACCCTTAATTTGCATGCCAGACACGAGACTCCCAAAGCAAGCGCTCTACTCGGAGCTCCTTCATGACAACCGAGCCAAAGTTGGGCAGCGGAAATATTACAAGGTCACCCTCAAAGCCTCCCTGATAAAGTGTAACATTCCCACTGACACCTGGGAGTCCCTAGCCAAAGACTGCCCTAAGTGGAGGAAGTGCATCCGGGAGGGCACTGAGCACCTCGAGTCTCACCGTCGAGAGCATGCAGAAATCC
Source organism: Pristiophorus japonicus (assembly GCF_044704955.1). Classification (NCBI taxonomy): domain Eukaryota; kingdom Metazoa; phylum Chordata; class Chondrichthyes; family Pristiophoridae; genus Pristiophorus; species Pristiophorus japonicus. The sequence continues at coordinate 114,643,201 of NC_091977.1, read as the reverse complement.
AGCGTCGGCAGCGGAAAGATCATGCGGCAAACCAGTCCCACCCACCCCTTCCCTCAATGACTATCTGTCCCACCTGTGACAGAGACTGTGGTTCTCATATTGGACTGTTCAGTCACCTAAGAACTCATTTTAAGAGTGGAAGCAAGTCTTCCTCGATTCCAAGGGACTGCCTATGATGATAATATTTGGGTAGAACAATTGAGGGACAGTGACACGATGCGTTGCTAGTCCATGTGCTGCTTTATTAGGCCAGAGCGAACTGAGCACGGTCATACAAAACCATGTGATAATATATTACACTGCTTTCCCCCTTAAAAAAGTGTATCTATTCTTTTCTCAAATTTAACAAAACTATAGAGTTAGAATTTCCACTTTTGTGCAGATCGCCCAAAAATGGGCATTATTTCCAGTGTTGGCGGTAAATATGGGTTTTGAGATCACTGGATTACCGTCCATTTTCAAAATCCCAACTTTCCATTTTATAAAATGCGCATTTCCACAAGCGATCTGAAATAGGCGTTGGCGTAACATTTTTTGACCTTCTGCCATAAAGTGTCAGCGTCTGTTGCAATGCTATGGCAACGGTCGTTTCCAGCGTTTCAGGAGGTCAGGGATCATCAATACATGTGCAGAAGAGGAGAGAGAGAGAGCTATGTACCCACCACGGGCCCTTTCCTGCGGTCTAGAGGGGGGCGGAGACATGGTTTCATTGTCAGCCTGATTGTCTGCCCCGAGGTCAGCGTCCACCTCCTCGTTCTCCTCTTCCTCTCTTTCCTGAGGTGGACCGGCAGTCCCTTCTGGCAATTCTTGTCCCCTCCTGATTGTCAAGTTATGCAGCATACAGCACACCACCACAAATTGAGCTACTTGCTCAGGGTGGTATTGTAGCTCGCCTCCTGAGTGATCCAGGCATCTAAAGCACTGCTTAGGCACTCCAATGGTATTCTCCACGATATTGTATGTGGCTCTGTGGCTCTCGTTATATCACTTCTCGGCTTCTGACTGGGTGTTATGCAGGGAGGTCATCAGCCAGGTGGCGAGACCATATCCTTTGTCACCAAGCATCCAGCATTGACCTTGTGGCTGACTGGTAAACATGTCAGATACAGCGCTCTCACGCAGGGTGTGAGCATCATGGATGCTGCCCGGAAATTTGGCACTTACTGCCATTATAATTTGCTGGTGGTTGACAATGAGTTGCACATTCAGGGAGTGGAATCCTCTTCGGTTCCGAAAAACCTCTGTATACTGAAAGGGTGCCCGCATGCAGATGTGCGTACAGTCTATTGCTCCCTGCACCTTGGGGAAGTTTGCTATTCTAGAGAATCCTAGAGCCCCCTCAGTCTGTGCCTCCCTGGTCATAGGAAAGCTGATAAAATCCATCCTGCATGTGTAAATGGCTTCAGTGCCTTTTTGAATGCAGCAATGTGTGGCATGCTGAGATATAGCGCAAATGTCGCCAACTGAAGCCTGAAAGGAACCCGATGCGTAGAAGGCAAGTGCTGCAGTGACCTTGGCCTCAACGGACAGTGCGGTCCTGATGGTGCTGGCAGGCTGCAGATCTCCCCTGATGAGCTAGCATATCTCACTGATAACCTCTTTCTGGAAGCGCAGTCTCCTAAGGCATGTGTTATCGGACAAGTCCAGGTAAGACCGCTTCTCCCTGTAAGTGCGTGGGGTGTAAGTTCTCGAACTCCTCAGCAGTCTGCCACTTCTTTGATTGGGCACATAATGCTCTTGAATATACCTTCTGCCATCTCTAGTCTTCATCATGTGTGTAGTCATCAAGACAGGCTGAGAAATTACAGACCATATTGCAATCACAATCAGTATTATACCTATTGTTCACAAACAATAAATTTACCTACTAAAACACCTAAAATAAATTCAAATCGGCCACAGTATGATAAGATGTTTGTTCAGATGTTCAAATCACCTTAAAAGACCTCCAGAGTACACCAAAACTCCCCAGAAGTTGAAGCAGCCTTTTATATGAACCGACCTGCGATTTACAAAATGGCTTCCATACCGCTGGGTTTAGTACAGGTGAGAGCAACTTTTTCTCAGCGGGTTTTTTGCCGAGCGATGTTTTCGACGATATGTGGTCGACGTGCCGAAAGTAAAGCTCGGTGATATTATGGCCGTTAGTTTCGCCCATTCTGATCTTTACGGCCAAAAAAAGTGGGCAGGCCGTATTATTATTTCTCGGCGCTAAGTACATGCCGATGGTAACACTGGGCAATAAGTGAATGATACATGGGCGTTAGTTTCCATTTTGTTGCAAAATGGGCGGTATCTGGGTGATATACCTCATCTCAGCATTAAAATGGACATTAATTGGGCGGTATCGAATGCAAAAAAAGTGGAAAGTCTCGCCCTATACTCTTATTTTTCTCAGTATTACATGTACCACATAAAAAAGACTTCTGGCTTTTTTTTTAACTTTAAATTAACTACAAATCTCCTTACAGAAGTTTTTGATGTTGATCCAATTTTCAGGCTGTTTTGTTTTGGTTCCGAACTCAAAAATGATCCTGCTTCCATCTCAGACTTGTTTGAATCTGATACTTCAGTTACTAAAGTCTGAACTGAGTCAAACCCATGTATGAGTTCATGATCAAGTGGTTCATGATCATGTTGTTTCTGATTGGTGTTATAATGACATTTCTGATTCAACTGTTTCTGTTCAACTCTTGAGGTCAAATTCGGTTGAACAAGACTCAATCATGTTCTCAATCTCCTCTTTATCAAGAGTTCTGCCGGGGTATGTCCTGGTGTGCGGAGTGGATGATATGGTGGAATGAGAGTGTGTTTCATTAATTCTTGGATGAGAGCAGAACGGACCTAAGGGCCATTTTCAGAAACAAGCTATTCAGGTAAGCTATGACATGCAAAGATAGACCTCAACTCATCTGTGGTACATTCAGTTATAGTATTTGAATCCATGTATTTCACTTCAATGCACTTTGAGTGACTATCTACAAGTGCCACAAAGTAATCCTTTGCTTTCTCACAGAAGTTTACATGCACTCTCTAAAAAGATCTATTTGGCCATGACCAGGGTTGTTGGGGAATTTTGGGTGGTTTGTTTCTGCAATTTTGCCAAACGCTGCATTTGCTGACAAGTGATTCAAGATGACTGTCCAATCCAGGCCAATAAACAAAGCTTCTTGCAATTGATTTCATACTGATGATCCCTGGGTGTTCAGAATGTAGTTCAGCGAGAATTGCATCTCTCAAAGAAGTAGGTACCACCAGTGGCGTAACTATGCCAATGCAGCCAGTGCAGTGGCATTGGGGCCCTTGCCTGAAGGGGGGCCCACCACCTGCTTCCTCGTGAACTCAGTGGTGGTGTGGCTCAGCTGGAACGCGCTCTCGTCCATCCTCTTGGTGAAAGTTTTGAATCCGTCGATCCTGCTCTCCTCCTCCTGCAGGTCGAGGGGGCTCTGCGGGGCGCTGAGCATCAGGAAGAAATTGCCCCCCACCATGTCGTCCTTCGCGGCTTTCCTCTTGCCCTGCTTCCAAGCCTTCTCATTGTTGCAGGTGAGGAAATGCTGGAAGTTTTTGCAGCGGGCCAGCATCGGGTGGCTCATCATGTGGTTCATCCACAGTATCAGCCCTTTCTTCCGCTTGGAGATGAAGTCTTCCTCGAAGCGGCCAGTGGCTTGCTTCTCAGGGATGTGGGGCACCGAGATGACGGGGAACTTCTCCACCAGCCGGCCGTACAGCCAGGCGAAGTGCTTGTAGCACTGGGTGACCGGGCACTGGGTGTGGCTGGGTACCAGGTGTTACGAGATGCAGCTCGTGATGCCCTTGAACTTGGTCTGCTTGGTAGGCTCGTCGATGGAGCAGGCGAACGGGTAAGGGTTCTCCTGCCACTCGGGGCCGTGTGGGCCGGCCGCCACGCAGATCTTGTCGCCGTCCTTGACGAAGCCGGCTGCCTCGCCCAGGATGAACGTCTCGCCGCCCGGCTTGATGAAGGTGGAGAAGCGATTGAGGTTCCTGCTGACCGTGGCCGTGCTCTTGGAGGAGGAGGCGGCGGCCGAGGAGGAGGACACCGACCCCCCAACATTCCGGCCGCCGGCCCCTGTGCTCACTCGATAACGGCCCGTCCCGTCGAAATCCGAGAACACGCAGCCACCGCCGTCTCCCCTGCTCCCGCCGCCCCCGGACAGCGGCTCGTCTGTCACCATCGAATTATCATCCCAGTCGTTGTCCCAGTCATTGTCGTCGCCGCTGCCCGAGGCCTGGTGCTGCAGCCCTGCCAGGACCAGCCCCCAGAGGCCACCGCCTGTTATGAAACCATAAGTGAGTACATTGTAGCTCTTCAGAACCTATCTTTGCATTGTAACTTCGGCACATTTTTGGATCACGTGTTGCACGATATGTTTATGTGTGAACTAGTGAATGAGCGCACGTAGTCCAAGTTACTGAACACTCCAAACCTAACATGTGGCATAGCATGCAAAATTGCCCTATCTATGGAGATGGCATCGAGGAATGTTAGGGAACTCAGTCCAACTCAAGTGTCTAATGCAGCTGAGGTCTACAGTCACATAGCCACTGCCAAACCTAAAGCTGTGAGACCGAGTCAAAAGCATGTCGGGGAGAGCAGTTCAGTGAATTTTTATCACTGCAATTGAAACCACTCGCCACAGTCCTTCCAAGACAGAAATGCTAAGTGTTTTCACTGCCAGAAGCAAGGCCATATTTCAACAGCTTGCAGAGCTAGATCTAAAGCAGTAAGTAAGAACCATTCTAGTGACAATGCAGCAACAACTAAAGGGAGGATTTGTATGCAGCAATCTCGGGGTCAAACGTCTTCTCCAAGCTTGGCCTTTCGCATGCTTATGCTCAGCTGAATGTTGATAACGAAAGTCAACAGTATCTCACCATCAACACGCACAAGGGACTGTACTCATACACCAATCTGTCATATGGTGTAAGGTCCACCCCAAAATCTTCCAGGCTACAATGGATAAGATTTTGCAAGAAGTACCAAATTGCTATGGAATCAAAATGATGTGCAGATCTCAACAAGTAGCAAGGAAGAAAATCTAGGAGTGCTAGATATAGTGCTTCAAAGGTTGAATGCTCACATTGTCAAATTGAAAAGGAGAAAATGTGCTTTTGTGCAGCCTGAGGTTGTGTACCTTGGTCTGAAAGTTGATGCAAATGCTCATTCACTAGTTCATGAGCTCGGTCATGCATGCTGAGACTTCCAATGAATCCCACAGACATGGCCATGGTTATCCAATCCCATCGAACAGTGACTCAGCATGCTACCTGTGTGAATCAACGTCGCTGTTGCTGTGTATACATATACGCGAAGGCGAAGCACAGACAATTCTGCATACGCATTAACGGTAAAACATCGAAAAAATTCAGTTTAGGTATCACAAATTCACCTTAAACTTGTCCACTCAAAGTTTGAACACAGTCATGTATGTAGACCATGTATACTAACTGTATAGTCACATAAGGTGTGCCACCAGAGGGCACTGCGGTGGGAGACCTGAGGGTCACCTGCATAGGTGTGCAGGGCCCAGTATAAAAGGCTGCCCACTATGCTTGTCCCTCACTCTGGAGTTACAATAAATGGGACTAAGGTCACAACAGCTCAAGTACAATACTAGACCTTGTGGAGTCATTCATAAGAGTATTAAAAACATAACAACTGGCGACGAGATTACAAACTTTCATGCAAAAATGACTAACGTTGGTGCATTAGAAAAGTTCTCAGAGGGTGAAGATTGCGAAGCCTTTACATACTGCTCGACCAATATTTCACAGCAAACGACCTGGTAGGCAATGATCTGGCCACGCTGGCAGATAAGTGCAGCGTTATCCTGTTGACCAGTTGTGGGCCCGCGGTCTACGGCCTCATCAGGGACTCGCTTGCACCAGAGAAAGCAACAACCAAGTCATACAAGGATCTGAAAGTGCTAATTCGGGACCAACTCAAACCGAAGGAGAGCATCCTCACAGCCAGGCATCGATTTTATACGCACCAGCCCCCCGAGGGCCAGGAAATCTCGAAGTACGCTGCCGACCTCAGGAGGCTGGCAGGACCGTGTGAATTCGGCGCATCCCTTGCCGATGCGTTGCGGGACATCTTCGTAATTGGCATCGGTCATGAGGCCCTTCTTCACAGGCTACTGTCTGCTGAAACCACCATCACTCTGCAGAAGGCCATCAGCGTCAGCCAGGTGTTCATGACCTCAAGCTGCAGCTGCAAGCAGATGATGACTCACTCTCAGGATTCAAACCCAGCAAGTACTGTAAATAGAATGGTGCCTTTCACAGGCAGAACTGTTGAACGTGAATCTGCCCAGGGCAGAGCGTACAAGCCCCCGAGTCCTTTAACTCAGAGTCTGCCAAGGGGTGCAAACGTAAGTCAAGTAGCACCACGTTGGCGTTGCGGAGGTAATCACAGGGCTCATCAGTGTCAGTTCAGAGACTATGTATGCAAAGGATGAAGCACAAAGGGCCACCTCCAGCAAATGTGCAAAAGAGCTGTGACTCAACACGTGGCAGAAGAGTCAGTAGATGGGTGTGAATCCAGCGCGGATTACGAGGAGATGGCTAGAGAGGCAGCTCAGTCCCAGGACGAAGTGTATGGAGTATATACCTGCACCACAGATTGTCCTCCAGTGATAATAGAAATTGAGAGAAGTGGTGTGCCAGTCTTCATAGAAGTGAACACGGGGACGAGTCAGTCAGTAATGAGCCAGGAAGCCTTTGATAGGCTATGGAATTATCAAGCTGAACGAACCAAGCTGGTCCCGGTTCAGGCAAAGTTGTGCACCTACACCAAGGAAGTGATGTCAGTTGTTGGTAGTGCGGATGTAAGTGTATCCCATGATGGCGTGGTGCACAATTTAACATTGTGGATTGTTTCAGGTTTTGGACCAACGCTACTTGGAAGAAGCTGGATGGGGAAGATTAATTGGAACTGGGAAAACTTCATCCCTCCAGCGATCGACGTCCCCCATGCTCAGAGGCAGAGCAAGCCCCCACCTTTGGTTGGACCAGGCACTGGAGAGCAGATCCACGCAGGCCACGAGGCGCAGACCGCTCAACACGACTGTATGGCGATGATCCGGCCGAGAAGACCTGAACGCACCTTCCCAGTTTCAGTGGCAGAACTCCTGGGGAGGAAGATTGGATCCAAGTGCACCTTCCTAGTTTCAGTGGTAGAATCCCTGGGAAAGAAGATCGCGGCAGTCAACAGCATGGACAGGGAAAAGATAGCGTCCAAACCATGAGGTGCAGCGCTAATGGAGCAACAACACGTGGTTCCATGCAAGGAAGACGATTGGGGTAAAAGAAGTAAGGCCATTTTAAAGGATGCCAGCAACTCACCATTTTTGAATGAACTGCTTGAAATTGGTAACCAATGTAAAAGTCCAGCTGTAATAAGCAAAATGTTGTTGAGCGCTGCCTGGTGCAAATTGCAATCAGCCAATGTAGCGGGTGAACACTAACGGTCGTATACAGGTCCAGCGGGCTACCCAATGCTGTAGCCTGCATCCCCGGGACCAGAACGATGTATCATAAAGTGTCCACAGTTGGTACATCAGTCATTGAAGGTTGGCATGCAGGTACAGCAGGCGGTTAAGAAAGCAAATGGAATATTGGCCTTCATAGCGAGGGGATTTGAGTACAGGGGTAGGGAGGTGTTACCACAGTTGTACAGGGCCTTGGTGAGGCCACACCTGGAGTATTGTGTACAGTTTTGGTCTCCTAACTTGAGGAAGGACATTCTTGCTATTGAGGGAGTGCAGCGAAGGTTCACCAGACTGATTCCTGGGATGGCGGGACTGACATATCAAGAAAGACTGGATCAACTGGGCTTGTATTCACTGGAGTTCAGAAGAATGAGAGGGGATCTCATAGAAACGTTTAAAATTCTGGCGGGTTTAGACAGGTTAGATGCAGGAAGAATGTTCCCAATGTTGGAGAAGTCCAGAACCAGAGGTCACAGTCTAAGGATAAGGGGTAAGCGATTTAAATCTGAGATGAGGAGAAACTTCTTCACCCAGAGAGTGGTGAACCTGTGGAATTCTCTATCACAGGAAGTTGTTGAGGCCAATTCACTAAATATATTCAAAAAGGAGTTAGATGTAGTCCTTACTACTAGGGGGATCAAGGGGTATGGCGAGAAAGCAGGAATGTGGTATTAAAGTTGCATGTTCAGCCATGAACTCATTGAATGGCGGTGCAGGCTCGAAGTGCCGAATGGCCTACTCTCGCACCTATTTTCTATGTGTCTATGTTTCTATGTCCCCACAGCTGACAGGAGTAGACAAGTCGCAGAGTAAACGATCCCCGGAGAGCAGAGGCACTGGTAGCAATACCCTGCCTCAGATCGGTTTAACATTGCAGGCACCCGATGGCATGAACCACCACGGGCCAGAAACAGTAACCTGCGCCTATGCTCGCAGTCGGCTACCATCGCTCACCACCCGGGTGGAAAAGGCGAAGCCCACAAACCCACTCACCACCATGGCAATGCCCAAGAGCGAAGGGTCACCCGCAACGGCTCCTCCGAACGGGACTTGGACCAGCCAGGATCCCAAACTAGTGAGTGCTCACAATGGTGTCCTCAAGGAAAGCGACTCAGCAGCCCCCTGCGAACTGCTGGACAAGATGAGACAGCCCCACCATTGCTTAGACGAAACGCTCACTCGTTCAGACCGCTTCCCAGGGAGCAGCAGCGATACTGTGCAAACGAAAAGGACAGGGAGGTCACAGACACATCAGCTGTCTTTGGGCCTGCCCGACACTAGGAGTAATGGCAAGAGCCCTGAGCTCTGGCAACTCGAGCAAAATGAGCTCACCTCGCCCACAGACCCACTAGCATGGGGCGCTGCGCCACCACCAGACGACCCGGATCTCATCCGGCCATGCTGAAACTAGACTGTCCTTGTGTACCTGTACTGATATACCTGTACTGATCATGTAAATGTACCACACAAAAAGAAACACAACTGTAATCCACCCAACAAATGTACCAAGATGTAAATGTAAAACCCATGTGATGAACTTGAATACAACTTGCATGTAACAGGCCATTAGCATGATCTCTGTGTGGGGGGGAGAATGGAGTAATCATTGACTCACAACCAGAAACCACTGGTACCTCCACTGGCAACAAATCTCACCACCAACCCACCCAAACTAGAAGCGACCCTCCAATGGTCAACCAGGAAGAGCAAAGCCCAGGTCACCATCAATGTACGAGTCAATTTGCATTAAAGACTTGGGGGGAAGTGATGTCATGTATGTAGACCATGTATACTAACTGTATAGTCACATAAGGTGTGCCACCGGAGGGCACTGCGGTGGGAGACCTGAGGGTCACCTGCATAGGTGTGCAGGGCCCAGTATAAAAGGCTGCCCACCACTCTGGAGTTACAATAAATGGGACTAAGGTCACAACAGCTCATGTACAATACTAGACCTCGTGGAGTCATTCATAAGAGTTTTAAAGACATAACAAACACTGTGTCCTTTCATGATCCTTAAAAATGGCTTTTGGATCCCATTCTCATCATCAAAATATAATATATTTCGGTAGAACAAATGAGGGACAGAGACACGATGAGTTGCTAGTCCATGCGCTGCTTTATTCGGCCAGAGCGAACTGAACATGCTCATACAAAACCATGTGATAATACATTGCAAATAACAGTCGCTCAAGCTGGATAATTGACTCTCAGCCATGACAGCAAGTTAAAAAAATATAGATTTCAGATCATAGGAGAAACTGTCATTGGGCTAATGAACTCAAAAACCCTCAAATCTGTCGTCATCTCCCCTCTCCTCAAAAAACCAACCCTCGACCCCGCCATCCTTGCAAACTATCGCCCCATCTTCGACCTCTCTGTCCTTTCCAAGGTCCTTGAACGTGTTGTTGCCTCCCAAATCCGTGTCCATCTTTCCCGCAATTCCATGTTTGAATCCCTCCAGTCCGGTTTCTGTGCCTGCCACAGGACCGAAACGGCTCTCAGCAATGTCACAAATGGCATCCTTTGTGACAGTGACAAAAGCAAACTATCCCTCCTTGTCCTTCTTGACTTATCTGCAGCCTATCACATGGTTGACCACTCTATCCTTCTTCAACGCCTTTCCCACAGTCGTCCAGCTGGGTGGGACTGCAAGCACCTGGTTCCATTCTTATCTATCTAATCATAGCCAGAAAACCACCTGCAATTACTTCTCTCCCCACCCCCGCATCATTACCTCTGGTGTCCCCCAAGGATCTATCCTTGGCCCCCTCCTATTTCTCATCTATATGTTGCCCCTTGGCGACATCATCCGGAAACACAGCATCAGTTTCCACATGTACGCTGATGACACCCAGCTCTACCTCACTACCACTTCTTTCAACGCCTCCATGGTTTAAATTGTCAGACTGCTTGTACGACATCCAGTTCTGGATGAGCAGAAATTTTCTCCAATTGAATATTGGGAAGACCGATGCCATTGATTTCGGTCCCTGCCACAAACTCCATTCTCTGAACATTGACTTCATCCCTCTCCCCAACTTCTGTCTGAGGCTGAACCAGACTGTTTGCGACCTTGGTGTCATATTTGACCCTAAAATGAGCTTTCAACCACATGTCCGCAGCATAACTAAGACCGCCTATTTCCACCTCTATAACATCATCTGTCTCTGCCTTTGCCTAAGCTCGTCCGCTGCTGAAGCCCTCATCCATGCCTTTGTTACCTCTGGACTTGACTATTCCAATACACTCCTGGCGGGCCTCCCACATTCTACTCTAGGTAAACTAGAGATGATCCAAAACTCGACTGCCTGTGTCCTAACTCGCACCAAGTCCTGCTCACCCATTACCACTGTGCTTGCTGACCTACTTTGGCTTCTGGTTAAGCAACGCCTCGATTTCAAAATTCGCATCCTTATTTTCAAATCCCTCCTTATCTCTGTAATCTCCTCCAGTACCACAACTCCCTGAGATGTCTGTGCTTCTCTAATTCTGCACTCTTGAGCATCCCTGATTATAATCACTCAACCATTGGTGGCTGTGCCTTCTGTTGCCTCGGCCCCAAGCTCTGGAATTCCCTGCCTAAACCTCTCCGCCTCGCTACCTTTCTTTTTCCCCTTCAAGACGCTCCTTAAAACATACCTATTTGACCAAGCTTTTGGTCATCTGTGCTAATTACTACTTATGCGGCTCAGTGTCAAATTTTTTATCTCATAATACTCCCGTGAAACACCGTGGGATGTTTCACTACGTTAAAAGCACGTTATAAATGCATGTTGTTGTTATTGTTTAGGAACCTGAATGTGTAACACCAACATAAAGCTCCTTAATTTAATAAAATACATTACCTATGGAGGTGTTTCAGGGTGTTTCAGAATGAATCTATTATAAATTTGAACATTTTCTTTGCATTGATTTTGGGATAAGAAAGGCTCACATGGAAAAGATCAGAAATCACTAAACAGGAAAGACAAGTGAATAAGAAACCAACATACTGCAAATGCTGGAAATCTGAAATAAAAACAGAAAATACTGGAAACAGTTTCTCTCCACAGATACTGCCTGACCATTGAGTATTTCCGCATTTCAGTTTTTATTTCAATGAATAAGAAATCCTGACAATAAACGTTCTGGCAGAGAAAATCAGCACAATGGATTCAAATCCATATTGCTTTATGCAGTGCAACAAAACTAACAGGTCCACTCAGGACTCTAGGCAGATTTCAAATCCTGCACAAAATTCCGTGTGTCAGAAGTATTGTATTGAGAAATCCCAGTATCTCGCCTCTATTAGTGAAAGGGTATCAGATCATCCTTCTTCAATCACTAATTCTCACATCTGAATTCGATTTGTATCTGCTGTTTTATGCCTAGGATATTATACATGATTGTTAAATTAAGTTGCTTCAAACTACTAGATAACGAAGCCCAAACGGTACTGATATTGACAAACCAGTTTAGTCTGCAGCAGAACCACAATACAACCCTGACAAAAGCACAACTTAACTTCTACGCTCCAAAGATATCAAAGTCCAAGGCAGACACAGAGTAACACTAGTAACATTAGTAACACTACTTCATTTAACTGCAATTAGAAGGATGTGGTAAAGTAAAGTGTCAACAATTGCTGTAAAGCTAAGTTAATTCCTAACAGCCATCAACAGAATCTAGATCCTCATTAAATACAACAGAAACTTAAAAGTAAGCTTCACAATATTATCTGCATTATTTGGGCTTTGCTTACGAAAGAAATGTAATAGAATTATACTTGATTTTGAAGCTTAAAGTACGGCCGTGTAGTGGTTATGTTACTGGACTAGTATTCCAGAGGACTGGACTAATAATCCAAAGAACATGAGTTCAAATCCAAATTTGAAGATGCTAAATTCAGATAGAACATAAGAACATAAGAACATAAGAATTAGGAACAGGAGTAGGCCATCTAGCCCCTCGAGCCTGCTCCGCCACTCAACAAGATCATGGCTGATCTGGCCGAGGACTCAGCTCCACTTACCCGCCCGCTCCCCGTAACCCTTAATTCCCTTATTGGTTAAAAATCTATCTATCTGTGATTTGAATACATTCAATGAGCCAGCCTCAACTGCTTCCTTGGACAGAGAATTCCACAGATTCACAACCCTCTGGGAGAAGAAATTCCTTCTCAACTCGGTTTTAATTTGGCTCCCCCGTACTTTGAGGCTGTGCCCCCTAGTTCTAGTCTCCCCGACCAGTGGAAACAACCTCTCTGCCTCTATCTTGTCTATCCCTTTCATTATTTTAAATTTTCTATAAGATCACTCCTCATCCTTCTGAACTCCAACGAGTAAAGACCCAGTCTACTCAATCTATCATCATAAGGTAACCCCCTCATCTCCGGAATCAGCCTAGTGAATCGTCTCTGTATCCCCTCCAAAGCCAGTATATCCTTCCTTAAGTAAGGTGACCAAAACTGCACGCAGTACTCCAGGTGCGGCCTCACCAATACCCTGTATAGTTGCAGCAGGACCTCCCTGCTTTTGTACTCCATCCCTCTCGCAATGAAGGCCAACATTCCATTCGCCTTCCTGATTACCTGCTGCACCTGCAAACTAACTTTTGGGGATTCATGCACAAGGACCAATTGTGGAGCAGTGGAGGCGTATCCTGCTCAGTTGGCTGAGTGAGCAGTGAGAGAAGGAGCTATCAACTTTTGCTCCTGTTTTGGAAGGCCTTGAGAGCCCTGAGACCAGCCCAGGAATAGGAGGAAAGGGCTAGCTTGCTACCCATTCAACATCCGGAGGGAGAGGAGGAGAGCTGAACAATTATCATTTATTACAACTACAGAGAGTTGGAGAGAGGGGGAAAGAACAACCTGAGGAAACACCATCCAGTGTGGAAGGAGGGAGAGTCATTTCCACACCTTCGACAGGTGGGTGTGTTTTGGTGCATTCCCCAATAGACTTTGTTGTATCGGGGGGGGGAGGAAAGAAGATAACTTGAGGGCCGGAACATCGCGGGGTGTGTGTGTGTGTGGAAGTGTGTGTGGGGGCCTTGCTTACAACTAGGCCCCACACACAATTGAAACACCCCTCCCCCCCATTGCCTAGCCTGGGATAGCTGGAGCTACCTGGCTGAAGAATATTTAATCACCTATTGAACATCGTTAGGAGTGTGTGCCTGGGTGGCTCTAGCTGCCCCAGGTGAAGACATCTTCTCCCCCCACCTGAAGACCACCCCAAAGACTGTGCTTTGTTTTTTTTGCCATCTGGGGAGTGCACCCACCCATTGCTGTGAGGGGAGACCTGCCCTCGCAGCCTCCCTCTTTCCCACACCCCTCACTCTATCTCTATCTCTCTCTCTCTGTCTCTCCCCTCTCTCTCTGAGAGCCCTTCCTCCTAATTTAAAAAAAAACACAATTAAGACACTGAGCAGAGGAAACAAGGCCCCTCCCCAATCATTAACTAGGGGAGAGGTGTGCCTCTTTCAGAGCTCCCTCTGTTCAAACACCAACGAGGCTAATAAAGACCATTAAGGCCTGTGACTTTGGGGTGGGTGTAGCCCTTAAAGGGACCCCGTGATGGCGACCCCATCCACGCCGGTGGCAGGGCCAGCGAAGACATATGCGCAGGTGGCAACCGCTTCCACGGCACCTCCTGCGCCACCCGCTGCCCTGCCACCATTCAGACTAATTACAAAAAAACACGGGGTCAAGAGCTACACTCACCCCACAATGAGCATTGAGGAGTGCGTGCGGGCGATGGCTGGGGTAGTCGGCCCCTCGGCCATTGTCGCAGCCTCCAAGATGTCTGGGAAGGCCGTGTTCTTCCTGGAGTCGGAGCGGGCGGTGTCCCTGGCCCTCGAAAGGGGGCTCACGGTGGGTGGGACGTTCCTGCCGGTGGATCCTCTTGAGGCCACCGCGCAGAGGGTCATCGTATCGAACGTCCCGCCCTTTGTTCCCGCTGAGCTCCTCCTCCCTCACCTACACCAACTGGGGGAGGTAAGGTCGGGGATCAACCCCATACCGCTTGGCCTCCGGGAGAACAGCCTGCGCCACGTGTTCGCCTTCCGCCGCCAGCTCTTTGTCCGGCTGGCGCGGGAGGAGACGACGGAGGGGAACTTTAATGTGGTGCACGAGGGGACTGCCTACCGCGTCTTCTGGACGTCGGACGGCGTGCGGTGCCATGCCTGTAGGGAGGTGGGGCACGTTCGTAAGAACTGCCCCGCCTCCAAAGCCGCCAAACCACCGAAGGCGGCCAAGGCTGGCGCCGCCGCCACCCCTCCCCCTAGTTGCGTCCGCGTGCCGGGAGCCATAGGTGCGCGGGCATCGTCGGAGGCCTTTGTTTTCAGGGCCTCCGGCGGGGGGGAGGGAGAGCGTCCAAACGGAAAGAAGGCGCGGAACAAGGAGAAACATCTAGAGGCGGGTCCACTCGGTGCGCCAGACAATTTGTTTACCGCGCTCGGCCCAACCCAGTCACCGGCGAGCACGGGGTGCCCCGAGCCCGTGCCCGAGCCCTTGAACAACACCGCAGAGGGGCCCGGGCGCGGGCAAGAAAAGAAAAAGGGGGGGGCGGAGCGGGAGGCCTCGGCAGACATGGAGGTCTCCCTGCCTCAGCGCACCTCCAGCAACAAAAGGAGGCGCCGCTCCGTTGAGGCGGAGGGGGAACAACATCCCTCCGCGGAGGAGTCGGTGCCCGCCGCGTGTCCCGCGTCCCCCACCAGCGCCCCCAAGCAGCGCCGTAGGCGGGAGGAGTCTGTCCCCGGGGAGGGTGAGACAGTCGAGGCTGCCCAGCCTCTGCCTCCCGGGGATGGCGTGTAAGATCTGCCTGTCGTGGGGGGCGTGGGGACCGCGGAGGAATGCATTGCCGCCGGGCCGGGCGTCCCGGGGACTGAGGCGGGCGGGGCCGAAAAGGCCGAACCTGAGCCCGCCCAGCCAATACCCAACTTCCCCCGGGAGTCGCTCGACCCGGCAGAAACCGAAACAAATATTTATAATGACACTGTAGATGCTGGGCCGGGGGGTGGCAGCGGGGAGGGGGAGGAACACCCACCCTCGCCTCTTGCTGTGGAGCTGGAGCACTTGGAGAGCCTGGGGATTTCCTATGGCCGGGTCTCTCCTTGTTCCCCGGTTCCTGGGGCGGAGGGGGAACCCCTTCCGCTGTCATTTCCCGACCCAGCACCATTTTTAAAAGAGCCCAGTGGGGACTCCTCTGCCGACGATCCTGGGGGTGGGATCGGGGCAGAGCCAGGGCCGGTTGGAGCGGCCGGTTCATTTGCCGTACCTTGTGCGGTCGATGGGCCGGCTGCTGGCGGCCACCTCCTGGAGGAGGACGGGGATTCGGTGGGGGACGCGGGTGAAGACCTAGAGACCACCGCCAACGAGGTGGTGGATCTGCTCGCAGCCGCCGCCGAGACCATCCTCATTCCTGCAAAGGAACTCCGGGACTTTTTGGCCCAGAGCCGGGGTCGCTGCAACCAAGCCCGACTGGCCCTGGAAAAATGGTCCGAGCCAGAGCTGATCAAGGGGTCCGTCCGCGCCGCTGTCAAAACTTTGGCCGCGGGCGGGCCCTTGACAAAGGCGCAACACCTTGAGCTGCGCGAGCTCGAGGGACTCCTCGCTGGGCTGCGGAGGGAGCGGAGTTCAACAAAAAACTCCGCTCCCTCCCCCACAATAGGTTAAGGTAGAGATTGCACTATGCTTTTGCCATGAAGATAACCATAGCCAGCCTCAACATCAACGGCGGCAGAGGGGCACGCCCTAGATTTGACAATTTTTCGCTCCTGCGGGAGGGGAAATATGCGGTGTGCTTCCTGCAAGAAACCCACACCGTTCCGGGAGACGAAGCCACGTGGCTCCTGGAATGGCAAGGAGAGGTCCGCATGAGCCACCTCACCGCCATTTCTAGTGGGGTGGCCATCTTGCTGGGCCCGCATTTTCAGCCGGAGATCTTGGGGGTCGAGGAGCCCGTGCCAGGCCGCTTGCTGCACGTAACGGTTCGCCCGGGGGACGTGCCGCTCCATCTCGTGAACGTGTACGCCCCTCATCCCGGCCCGCAGCAAACGCGCTTCTTTGAAGAGTTGTCCGCTCTTCTTGGCTCCGTCGACGTCGGCGACTGCATTGTCCTCGGGGGGGATTTTAACTGCACCCTCGAGGCGAGGGACCACTCCGGTGCCCCGCAGTGCATGACGGCGATGGAGAAGTTGAGGGACCTGGTCGGGTCCTTCGACTTGGTGGACGTCTGGCGAAATCTCCACCCCGACTCCAGCGCCTTTACTTGGGTGAGGCCTGGAGTAGGTTGGTCTAGAGTCGACCGCCTTTACGTGTCTCGGGCGTACGTTTCCTGCGTCCCGGCGGCCTCTATGCGGCCGGTGCCGTGTTCGGACCACCACCTGGTGTGGGCGGAGCTCGCTTCGCTCCGCGCGAGGACGGGGTCCGCGTACTGGCACTTTAACAACCGGCTGCTGGAGGACGTGCGGTTCCAGGACTCATTCCGTCGATTCTGGTCCGACTGGAGAAGGAAGCAGGGGGGCTTCCCCTCCTTGAGGCTATGGTGGGACGTGGGCAAGGCTCACGTCCGCGTCTTCTGTCAAGAGTACGCGAGGGGGTCGACCAAGAGGCGGGCGGCCAGAGTCGGGCGCCTAGAAAAAGAGGTGCTCGACCTGGAAGCCCGTCTCGGTCAAGTCGTCCAGGACCGGGCCCTGCGGACGGTGTACGAAGCGAAGAAGGCCGCGCTGAAGGACCTGCAGCTCGTCGGGTCCCGAGGCGCGTTCGTGAGGTCGCGGATCCGGTTCCTGCGGGATCTGGACCGCGGCTCCCCCTTCTTCTACTCGCTGGAAAAAAGGCAGAGTGTCCGTAAGCAGCTCTTGACGCTGCTGGCCGACGACGGCTCTCTCGTCTCGGATCCGGAGGGCGTCAACAACAGGGCCCGTGAATATTACGGGGCTCTGTTCTCTCCGGATCCGTCCAGCGATGAAGCGCGTAGAGTTTTGTGGGATGACCTGCCGAAGGTCAGCCCGGAGGGCGCCGAAAATCTGGAAGCTCCGCTAAGCCTGGCGGAGCTGACCGGTGCCCTCGCCCGGCTCTCGAGGGGAAAATCCCCGGGGCTGGACGGGCTGACCGTGGAGTTCCACAGGGCGTTCTGGGACGTCCTGGGGAGCGACTACGCGCGGGTCCTGGGGGAAAGTCTGGCGACCGGGGAGATGCCCCTCTCTTGGCGCAGGGCAGTCATCGTCCTGCTGCCTAAGAAGGGCGATCTCCGCCTCCTTAAGAACTGGCGCCCGGTCTCCCTCCTCAGCACAGACTACAAAATCTTCGCCAGGGCGATGTCTGCTCGCCTTGGTGCCGTGCTGGACCACATGATCCACCCCGACCAGTCCTACACGGTCCCGGGCCGGACAATCCACGATAACATCCATCTGGTCCGGGACCTCATCCATTGTTCCCAGGAGGCTGGTCTGTCGGTCGCCTTCCTATCCCTCGACCAAGAGAAGGCGTTCGACAGGGTGGATCACGACTATCTGCTCGGAACTCTGCGCGCTTTCGGGTTCAGGACGCATTTCGTCGCCCGGATCCGACTTTTGTACGCCGCCGCAGAGTGTCTGATTAAGGTTAACGGGTCCTTGACGGCGCCCCTTCGCTTTAGGAGAGGGGTGCGCCAGGGATGCCCCATGTCCGGCCAGTTATACGCCGTTTGCGTGGAGCCTTTCCTGCGCCTCTTGCGGACGAGGTTGACGGGACTGGCTCTGCAAGGGCCGGGCGTGGAGGTCGTCCTCTCGGCTTACGCCGATGACGTGCTCCTCGCGGTAGAGGATCCCGCTGACCTGCGGAGGATGCGTGAGTGCCAGGAGATTTACTCGGCCGCGTCCTCCGCCAGGATCAACTGGGAGAAATGTTCCGGACTCCTGGTGGGTCAGTGGCGGGTGGACTCCCTGCCGGAGGAGCTCAGGCCTTTTGCCTGGAGCACGACCCATCTCCTCTATCTGGGAGTCTACCTTAGCCCCGACGAGGGAGCCTGGCCGGCGAACTGGCAGGAGCTGGAGGCCAAGGTCGCCGCTCGCCTAGGGCGCTGGACAGGACTGCTCCGAGTGCTGTCCTACAGGGGTCGAGCGCTAGTCATAAACCAGCTGGTGGCCGCAATGCTGTGGTACCGGCTGGTCACTTTGACCCCTCCCCCTGCGTTTGTCGCCAAGATACAGAAGAAGCTGGTGGACTTCTTCTGGAACAACAGGAAGCACTGGGTCTCTGCCGCGGTCTTGAGTCTCCCGCTTGAGGAGGGCGGTCAGTCGTTGGTGTGCGTCAGCGCCCAGCTCGCGACTTTCTGTCTTCAGACCCTGCAGAGATACCTTTACGTCGAGCCCCCTCCTAGGTGGTGTGCTCTGGCGATGTATTTCTTCCGCCAGCAGCGCGACCTCAATTATGACACGCAGCTCCTGTTTGTGAACTTGGGGGGTGCCAGGACCGCCCTCCGGGAGCTGCCTGTCTTTTACAGGGAACTCATCAGGGTCTGGAACAAAGTCTCCACCAAGCGCAGCTCTCCGCCGGCTGGAGTGGCGGCCGTCCTGCAGGAACCGCTGCTCGGGAATCCGTACCTCCACGGCCGAGGTTTTGTGTGGCGGTCGGAAGAGAGGGCTGTGGCTGGTGAGGTGACCAGGGTCAGGGACCTGCTCGATGGCGGAGGAGCGGGTTGGATTGCGCCAGACACGCTGGCGCGGCGCCTAAATTCTGCCAACGTCCGCCACGCGGCCGATGCCATCGAGTCGCTAAAAACAGCTCTGGGCCCTGACTCCGTTAGGTGCATCGAGGAGGCTCAAGCACGTGGGGAGATCCCGTCCGAACTGACCCCCGTCCGGACGGAATTCCTCATCAGCGCCAAACCCCGGAACCTCCCTCGGGGGCCGGCGCCTCACAACTTGAGCCGCCTCGGGGAAATCCCCTCCGTGCCTTTCAGTTCCGCACGGAGGGCTTTCCTTTACGGGCTGCTCCTGCACACCCTCAACTTTGCCATCCTCGCCGGCCGTCCGGACACGCCATGGCGTACCATCTTGCCGTCCGGAGGAGGCGGGGGTCCCCGATGGAGGGCACTCTACGCAGGGGTCCTCCCACTATTCATCGGGGACTTGGCCTGGAGGGTGGTGCACGGAGCAGTGCCGTGCAACAAATTTTTAAGCCGGTTCACGGACTCCCAGGCCGCCTGCAATTTCTGCAGTCTGGAAGAGTCCGTGTTCCATGTTTTTATGGAATGCACAAGGTTGCAGCCCCTGTTTTATTATTTGAAGGGGCTGCTCCTGAAATTCTGGCTGCACTTCAGTCCCACTCTCCTGATCTTTGGGCACCCTGTGCGGAGGGGAGCGGGTAGGTCCGAAGGCCTCCTCGTAGGACTGCTCCTGGGCACGGCCAAGGGTGCCATCAGCCGGTCCAGGCAGCGGGCGGTCGAGGGGGTCGTTCAACCTGACTGCCTGCCTCTCTTCCGCTCTTATATCCGGTCCAGGGTGTCCTTGGAGATGGAGCACGCGGTGTCCACCGGTACGCTCGCGGCCTTCCGCGAGAGGTGGGCACCGGAGGGATTGGAGTGCATCA
Source organism: Pristiophorus japonicus (assembly GCF_044704955.1). Lineage (NCBI taxonomy): Eukaryota > Metazoa > Chordata > Chondrichthyes > Pristiophoridae > Pristiophorus > Pristiophorus japonicus. The sequence continues at coordinate 114,623,137 of NC_091977.1, read as the reverse complement.
TCACGCCCGGCAACCAAATTTTAATTTGATTTTACGTTTTTTAAGTTTAATTTGTTTTAATTGCCGGTGCTTTTAGTGTCCCCCTTCCCTTTTATAGGGGGCACTGGGGAAAATGGTGATTTTAGTGCCCAAAAAAAAAAACCAAAAAAAGAAAAACACAAAAAAAAAAGGGGGAAAAAAAAAAAGGGCCTTGTAAATGTCTGGAGTGTCACCCAGGTCGGGTGGCACCGTTTAATGTTTTTTTTGTTTTGCAGATGAACTCCAAAAAGAGTTTCATGCACAAGGACTTCCAGGTCCCTCTGCACCGCAGCATGTTGTAATTTCTCCCCATTCAAATAATATTCCCTTTTACTGTTTTTTTTCCCAAGGTGGATGACCTCACATTTTCCGACATTGTATTCCATCTGCCAAACCTTAGCCCATTCGCTTAACCTATCTAAATCTCTTTGCAGCCTCTCTGTGTCCTCTACACAACCCGCTTTCCCACTAATTTTTGTGTCATCTGCAAATTTTGTTACACTACACTCTGACCACTCTTCCAGGTCATCTATGTATATTGTAAACAGTTGTGGTCCCAGCACCGATCGCTGTGGCACACCACTAACCGCCGATTTCCAACTCGAAAAGGACCCATTTATCCCGACTCTCTGCTTTCTGTTAGCCAGCCAATTCTCTATCCATGCTAATACATTTCCTCTGACTCTGCGTACCTTTATCTTCTGCAGTAACCTTTTATATGGCACCTTATCGAATGCCTTTTGGAAATCTAAATACACCACATCCATCGGTACACCTCAATCCACCATGCTCGTGATATCCTCAAAGAATTCCAGTAAATTAGTTAAACATGATTTCCCCTTCATGAATCCATGTTGCGTCTGCTTGATTGCACTATTCCTATCTAGATGTCCTGCTATTTCTTCCTTAATGATAGTTTCAAGCATTTTCCCCACTACAGATGTTAAACTAACCAGCCTATAGTTACCTGCCTTTTGTCTACCCCCTTTTTTAAACAGAGGTATTACATTAGCTGCTTTCGAATCCGCTGGTACCTCCCCAGAGTCCAGAGAATTTTGGTAGATTATAACGAATGCATCTGCTTATAACTTCCACCATCTCTTTTAATACCCTGGGATGCATTTCATCCGGACCAGGGGACTTGTCTACCTTGAGTCCCATTAGCCTGTCCAGCACTACCCCCCGAGTGATAGTGATTATCTCAAGGTCCTCCCTTCCCACATTCCCGTGACCAGCAATTTTTGGCATGTTTTTGTGTCTTCCACTGTGAAGACCGAAGCAAAATAATTGTTTAAGGTCTCAGCCATTTCCACATTTCCCATTATTAAATCCCCCTTCTCATCTTCTAAGGGACCAACATTTACTTTCGTCACTCTTTTCCGTTTTATATATCGGTAAAAGCTTTTACTATCTGTTTTTATGTTTTACGCAAGTTTACTTTCGTAATCTATCTTTCCTTTCTTTATTGCTTTCTTAGTTATTCTTTGCTGTTGTTTAAAATTGTCCCAATCTTCTAGTTTCCCACTAACCTTGGCCACCTTATACGCATTGGTTTTTAATTTGATACTCTCCTTTATTTCTTTGGTTATCCACGGCTGGTTATCCCTTCTCTTACCGCCCTTCTTTTTCACTGGAATATATTTTTGTTGAGCACTATGAAAGAGCTCCTTAAAAGTCCTCCACTGTTCCTCAATTGTGCCACCGTTTAGTCTGTGTTCCCAGTCTACTTTAGCCAACTCTGCCCTCATCCCACTGTAGTCCCCTTTGTTTAAGCATAGTATGCTCGTTTGAGACACTACTTCCTCACCCTCAATCTGTATTACAAATTCAACCATACTCACTCATTCCGAGAGGATCTTTTACTGGGAGATCGTTTATTATTCCTGTCTCATTACACAGGACCAGATCTAAGATAGCTTGCTCCCTTGTAGGTTCTGTAACATACTGTTCTAAGAAACAATCCCGTATGCATTCTTTGAATTCCTCCTCAAGGCTGCCCCGTGGAATCGACTGTTAGCAGAAAATGCACCTTCTCTCAAAGCAGTGCAGTAATGAAAGTGAAAGGATAATAAGAGTAAAATGGGTTGTCCAAAAAATAGCACCACTTACACTACTAATGGACTTGATTTAAACTTGTGGAAAGAGGGATAAGTATCCTGCATGATTTGTCAAATCATGGATTTTGGGATACAGGCCTGGAGTTTCTGTATGATTTCTTCTCAGCTTAATTTGGATGGAATCAAACAAAATTATGCTAAATATAGAGGAATTTTAAGCATAAATGATTTTTCCCCATAATCACTTACTGCTAGAGTGTTATGTATGTAACTGTGTAATACTTGCCACCAGAGGGCGCGCCAGTTAGAGTCCTAATGGTCACCTGCACACACGTGCAGGGCGAGTACAAAAGGTTGGCTGCCATGTTGTTCAGGCACTCTGGAGTTGTAATAAAGAAGATTAAGGTCAAATTAAGTTTAGCTCACAGTACTCAGCCTCGTGGAGTTCTTCTATACACAACAACTGGTGACGAGTAACAGAATACGAACCTTCATGCAACCATGGCTGCCGTTGGAATATTAGAGAGATTCGTAGAGGGTAATGATTGGGAAGCCTTCGTCGAGCATCTTGACCAGTACTTTGTGATTAATGAGCTGGAAAGAGACTCTAACATGGCCAAGCACAGGGCGGTTCTCCTCACTGTCTGTGGGCCTAAAATATACGGCCTCATCAAGAATCTGCTCGCACCGACAAAACCAACGGAGGAGGAATATACAGAGTTGTGCACGCTGGTTCGGGACCACCTCAAGCCGAAGGAGAGTATCCTCAAGGCCAGATATCATTTTTACATGCACCATCGCTCCGGGGGCCAGGACGTGATGGATTATGTCGCCGACCTGAGACACCTCGCGGGACCTTGCGATTTTGGAGCTGTGTTGGGGCAAATGCTGCGGGACATTTTTGTGCTGGGCATCAGACACGAGGTCATTTTTCGAAAGCTGCTAGCTGCCGAAACCCGAGACCTGAGCAGGGCCATCACGATTGCCCAGGCATGCACGGCCACGGACGATAACACCAAACAGATATCTTCTCAACATCGAAGTTCACCGACAAGTACTGTGCATAAAATGACGTCGCTAGCAGGCCGAACTGCATATGGCAGGGCCTATGATGACTCAGAGTCCGCCATTGGGGGTGAATGAGAATCCATTAGCACCATGCTGGTGCTGCGGGGGTACTCATCGGGCCCATCAATGTCGATTCAAGCACTACGTGTGCTGTGACATACCACGTGGCAGAGGATTATCAGAGGATGTGGGGCAATAAAGCACAAAGGTCCAAACTGAGCCCGATTATTGCAAAGCTGCGTACCAACACCAAAGAGTTCGTACCAGTCATTGGAAGTGCGGCAGTGAAGATATCATATGATGGAGCTGTGTATGACCTATCATTGTGGATTGTTCCAGGCAATGACCCAACGCAGAAGCTGGCTAGAAAAGATTAGGCGGAATTGGAATGACATCCAAGCACTATCTTCAGTGAATGACGCCTCGTGTGCTCAAGTGCTGAGCAAGTTTCCCTCGCTATTCGAACCAGGCATCGGCAACTTCACAGGCGCCAAGGTACAGATCCATCTAGGCCCTGATGCACGGTCTGTCCATCACAAGGCTCGGGCGATACGGTACATGATGAGACAGGAAGTCGAGATCGAACTGGACAGACTCCAACGTAAAGGAATTATATCAACAGTCGAGTTCAACGAGTGAGCCAGTCTAATTGTTCCGGTGTTGAAAAGCGATGGCATGGTCAGAATCTGCGGAGACAACAAGGTAACGATTAACCGAGTCTCACTACAGGACCAGTACCCGCTGCCCAAGGCGGATGACCTGTTTGCAACGTTAGTGGGGGGGAAGCCGTTCACCAAGTTGGACCTAACCTCCGCCGACATAACACAGAAGTTAGCTGAATCTTCGAAAAGATTGACGTGCATCAACACACACAAAGGGCTGTTTATATACCACAGGGATTCGCTCGGCTGCAGCCATTTTCCAGAGAAACATGGAGAGTTTGCTGAAATCTGTTCCGCACAATGTTGTGTTTCAAGACAACATCCTGATCACTGGTCATAGAAACATAGAAACATAGAAAATAGGTGCAGGAGCAGGCCATTCAGCCCTTCTAGCCTGCACCGCCATTCAATGAGTTCATGGCTGAACATAAACTTCAGTACCCCCTTCCTGCTTTCACGCCATACCCCTTGATCCCCCGAGTAGTAAGGACTTCATCTAACTCCCTTTTGAATATATTTAGTGAATTGGCCTCAACTACTTTCTGTGGTAGAGAATTCCACAGGTTCACCACTCTCTGGGTGAAGAAGTTTCTCCTTATCTCGGTCCTAAATGGCTTACCCCTTATCCTTAGACTGTGACCCCTGGTTCTGGACTTCCCCAACATTGGGAACATTCTTCCTGCATCCAACCTGTCCAAACCCGTCCGAATTTTAAACATTTCTATGAGGTCCCCTCTCACTCTTCTGAACTCCAGTGAATACAAGCCCAGTTGATCCAGTCTTTCTTGATAGGTCAGTCCCACCATCCCGGGAATCAGTCTGGTGAATCTTCGCTGCACTCCCTCAATAGCAAGAATGTCCTTCCTCAAGTTAGGAGACCAAAACTGTACACAATACTCCAGGTGTGGCCTCACCAAGGCCCTGTACAACTGTAGCAACACCTCCCTGCCCCTGTACTCAAATCCCCTCGCTATGAAGGCCAACATGCCATTTGCTTTCTTAACCGCCTGCTGTACCTGCATGCCAACCTTCAATGACTGATGTACCATGACACCCAGGTCTCGTTGCACCTTCCCTTTTCCTAATCTGTCACCATTCAGATAATAGTCTGTCTCTCGGTTTTTACCACCAAAGTGGATAACCTCACATTTATCCACATTATACTTCATCTGCCACGCATTTGCCCACTCAACTAACCTATCCAAGTCACTCTGCAGCCTCATAGCATCCTCCTCGCAGCTCACACTGCCACCCAACTTAGTGTCATCCGCAAATTTGGAGATACTACATTTAATCCCCTCGTCTAAATCATTAATGTACAATGTAAACAACTGGGGCCCCAGCACAGAACCCTGCGGTACCCCACTAGTCACTGCCTGCCATTCCGAAAAGTACCCATTTACTCCTACTCTTTGCTTCCTGTCTGACAACCAGTTCTCAATCCACGTCAGCACACTACCCCCAATCCCATGTGCTTTAACTTTGCACATTAATCTCCTGTGTGGGACCTTGTCGAAAGCCTTCTGAAAGTCCAAATATACCACATCAACTGGTACTCCTTTGTCCACTTTATTGGAAACATCCTCAAAAAATTCCAGAAGATTTGTCAAGCATGATCTCCCTTTCACAAATCCATGCTGACTTGGACCTATAATGTCACCATTTTCCAAATGCGCTGCTATGACATCCTTAATAATTGATTCCATCATTTTACCCACTACTGAGGTCAGACTGACCGGTCTATAATTCCCTGCTTTCTCTCTCCCTCCTTTTTTAAAAAGTGGGGTTACATTGGCTACCCTCCACTCGATAGGAACTGATCCAGAGTCAATGGAATGTTGGAAAATGACTGTCAATGCATCCGCTATTTCCAAGGCCACCTCCTTAAGTACTCTGGGATGCAGTCCATCAGGCCCTGGGGATTTATCGGCCTTCAATCCCATCAATTTCCCGAACACAATTTCCCGACTAATAAAGAATTCCCTCAGTTCCTCCTCCTTACTAGACCCTCTGACCACTTTTATATCTGGAAGGTTGTTTGTGTCCTCCTTAGTGAATACTGAACCAAAGTACTTGTTCAATTGGTCTGCCATTTCTTTGTTCCCCGTTATGACTTCCCCTGATTCTGACTGCAGGGGACCTACGTTTGTCTTTACTAACCTTTTTCTCTTTACATACCTATAGAAACTTTTGCAATCCGCCTTAATGTTCCCTGCAAGCTTCTTCTCGTACTCCATTTTCCCTGCCCTAATCAAACCCTTTGTCCTCCTCTGCTGAGTTCTAAATTTCTCCCAGTCCCCAGGTTCGCTGCTATTTCTGGCCAATTTGTATGCCATTTCCTTGGCTTTAATACTATCCCTGATTTCCCTAGATAGCCACGGTTGAGCCACCTTCCCTTTTTTATTTTTACGCCAGACAGGAATGTACAATTGTTGTAATTCATCCATGCGGTCTCTAAATGTCTGCCATTGCCCATCCACAGTCAACCCCTTAAGTATCATTAGCCAATCTATCTTAGCCAATTCATGCCTCATACCTTCAAAGTTACCCTTCTTTAAGTTCTGGACCATGGTCTCTGAATTAACTGTTTCATTCTCCATCCTAATGCAGAATTCCACCATATTATGGTCACTCTTCCCCAAGGGGCCTCGCACAATGAGATTGCTAATTAATCCTCTCTCATTACACAACACCCAGTCTAAGATGGCCTCCCCCCTCATTGGTACCTCGACATATTGGTCTAGAAAACCATCCCTTATGCACTCCAGGGAATCCTCCTCCACCGTATTGCTTCCAGTTTGGCTGGCCCAATCTATGTGCATATTAAAGTCACCCATTATAACTGCTGCACCTTTATTGCATGCACTCCTAATTTCCTGTTTTATGCCCTCCCCAACATCACTACTACTGTTTGGAGGTCTGTACACAACTCCCACTAACGATTTTTGCCCTTTAGTGTTCTGCAATTCTACCCATATAGATTCCACATCATCCAAGCTAATGTCTTTCCTAACTATTGCATTAATCTCCTCTTTAACCAGCAATGCTACCCCACCTCCTTTTCCTTTTATTCTATCCTTCCTGAATGTTGAATACCCCTGGATGTTGAGTTCCCAGCCCTGATCATCCTGGAGCCACGTCTCCGTAATCCCAATCACATCATATTTGTTAACATCTATTTGCACAGTTAATTCATCCACCTTATTGCGGATACTCCTTGCATTAAGACACAAAGCCTTCAGGCTTGCTTTTTTAACACCCTTTGTCCTTTTAGAATTTTGCTGCACAGTGGCCCTTTTTGTTCTTTACCTTGAGTTTCTCTGCCCTCCACTTTTCCTCATGGTCGTGACACCATCGAACATCTACATAACCTAGAAGAGGTTCTAAGTTTCCTAGACAGAGTGGGACTCAGGCTGAAATGCTCCAAGTGTGTTTTCCTGGCACCAGAAGTTGAATTTTTGGGGAGAAAGATTACAGCAGATGGCATCAGGCCCACGGACTCAAAGACAGAGGCCATCAAGAATGCACCCAGACCACAGAATGTGATGGAGCTGCATTCGTTCCTGGGACTCCTCAACTATTTTGGTAACTCTCTACCCAGGTTGAGCACATTGTTAGAGCCTTTGTACATGTTGCTATGTAAGGGTGACAACTGGGTTTGGGGCAAATCTCAAGATACAGCCTTTGAGAAGGCCAGGAACCTGCTATGTTCAAATAAGTTACTTGTACACTATGACCCATGTAAACGTTTAGTGCTAGCCTGTGACGTCTCATCGTACGGGGTCGGCTGTGTGTTAAGGCAAGCCAATGTATCAGGCAACCTCCAACCGGTTGCATACACGTCTAGAAGTCTGTCTAAGGCTGAGAGAGCCTATAGTATGGTCGAGAAAGAAGCGTTAGCATGTGTATTTGTGATTAAGAAAATGCACCAATACCTATTTGGACTTCAGTTTGAGCTTGAAACTGACCGCAAGCCGCTCATTTCGCTGTTTTCAAAGGTATAAATACCAACGCTTCGTTCCGCATCCAAAGATGGGCACTAACATTATCAGCTTATGACTATGTTATCCGCCACAGACCAGGCACTGAAAACTGTGCCGATACTCTCAGCCGGCTACCATTACCCACTACTGGGGTTGAAATGGCGCAGCCCGCAGACTTGCTACTGGTCATGGATGCTTTTGAGAGCGAGGTGTCACCCCTCACAGCTCGCCAGATCAGGACCTGGACCAGCCAGGATCCTGTGCTATCATTAGTAAAGAGTTGCGTCCTAAATGGGAACTGGTCGGCCGTTCCCGGGGAAATGCAAAGATGAAATGTCCATCTAGTCGGATTGTCTCTTATGGGGTAATCATGTGGGTTTGCCAAAAAATGGCAGGGAAATGTTTATATGTGAACGACACAGTAACCACCCAGGCATTGTCATGATGAATGCAATTTCCAGGTCGCATGTTTGGTGGCCCGGCATTGACTCGGACTTGGAGTCATGTGTGCATCAGTGAAACACTTGGTCGCAACTGAGCAATGCACCAAGGGAGGTTCCACTGAGTCTGTGGTCATGGTCCTCCAAACCTTGGTCCAGGATCCTCGTAGATTTTGCCGGCCTCTTGCTAGGAAAGATGTTTTTAGTAGGAGTGGATGCTTACTCCAAATGGATTGAATGCATAATCATGTCATCCAGAATATCTACAGCCACCATTGAAAGCCTCCGGGCCATGTTCGCCACCCACGGCTTGCCCGACATCCTTGTCTGCGACAATGGTCCGTGTTTCACCAGTTCGGAATTCAACAAGTTTATGACTTGCAATGGCATCAAGCATGTCAGGTCTGCTCCATTTCAGCCCGCGTCTAATGCTCAAGCGAAGTGTGCAGTCCAAACAATCAAGCAGAGCATGAAACACGTGACGGATGGCTCCCTGCAGACCCACTTGTCTTGCATTCTGCTCAGTTACCGGTTGCGACCCCGCTCGCTCACCGGGGTTCCCCCGGCAGAATTGTTAATGAAGAGAGACCACAAAACCAGGCTCTCCCGAGTCCACCTGTATTGTGTTCCTAACACAGCTGAGACTGCACACAGGGAGGTTAAAGTAATAGTGACATCAGCCTTTATTAAGACACTCCAGAGTGAGGAACAGGCCTTAGGGGCGGGCTTATATACAGTGCTCCCAAGGGATGCTGGGATCCCTTGGGACTTCAGGGGATGCACTCCCTGCTGGAGGAACATGGGAGTGCATGCTTTACGGATACACAATATCACTCCCCCGCAAAGTCAAAGTGAGAACTATTTACAAGGTGAGGCGGTCAGGAGCCTTTCTTTCCCTGGTGAACTACCTCGGTTCAAATGTCTGTTCTGGTGTGTTGGCTGTGCCCTTGCTGGGCTGGCGTGTTGTTGGCCCTGCAGGGTTGCTGGGTGAGCCTGGCCTGCTGGGCTGTTGGGCGTGATGGGTTCGATTTCCTGGTTCGGGGTGGTGTCATTGATCCTTTGGGTATGTGTTGTGGGCTCGAAAAAGGTGGGTTGTTCAGGGCAGTCTGTGAACCGCAGCCTCGTTTGGTCCAGGTGCTTTCTGCAAATTTGTCCATTGTCCAGTTTGACTACAAACACCCTACTCCCTTCTTTAGCTATCACTGTGCCCGCGATCCACTTGGGACCATGTCCATAGTTTACCATATACACACGGTCATTCAGATCAATTTCCCGTGACACAATGGTGCGACCATCGTTTACATTTTGTTGCTGCCGCCTGCTCTCTACCTGATCACGCAGGTTGGGGTGAACCAGCGAGAGTCGCGTTTTAAGTGTCCTTTTCATGAGTAGCTCAGCTGGGGTACCCCTGTGAGCGAGTAGGGTCTTGTGCAGTAGCTGAGCAGTACTTGGGCCAGGCGGGTTTGGAGTGAGCCTTCTGTGACTCATTTAAGGCTCTCTTTGATTGTTTGTGCTGCCCACTCTGCCTGCCCATTGGAGGCTGGTTTAAACAGGGCAAGGTGACATGTTTGATCCCATTGCAGGTCATGAATTCTTTAAATTCGGTACTGCTGAAACATGGCCCGTTGGCACTGACCAGTATGTCAGGCAGGCCGTGGGTGGCAAACATGGCCCTCAGGCTTTCAATGGTGGTGGTGGCAGTGCTTCCCGACATTATTTCACATTCAATCCATTTTGAAAAAGCATCCACCACCACCAGGACCATTTTACCGAAAAACGGGCCCGCATAGTCGACATGGATCCTTGACCATGGTCTGGAGGGCCAGGACCACAAACTTAGTGGTGCCTCTCTGGGCACGTTGCTCAACTGAGCACACACGCTGCATTGCCGTACACAGGACTCTAAGTCAGAGTCGATACCGGGCCACCACACGTGGGATCTGGCTATCGCTTTCATCATTACTATACCCGGGTGTGTGCTGTGGAGATCCGAGATGAACGTCTCCCTGCCCTTTTTGGGTAGCACTACAGTTACCCCTCAGCAGGCAGTCTGCCTGAATGGACAGCTCGTCCTTTCGCCGCTGGAATGGCTTGATTGGCTCTTGCATTTCAACGGGGATGCTGGCCCAGCTCCCATGCAGTACACAGTTTTTTACTCGGGACAGCAGAGGATCTTGGCTGGTCCAAGTCCTAATCTGGCGGGCCGTGACAGGTGATTTATCATTTTCAAAGACTTCCATGACCATCAACATGTCTGCGGGCTGTGCCACCATCAACAAGTATGCAGGCTGCGCCATTTCCACCCCCTTGATGGGCAATGGTAGCCGACTGAAAGCATCCGCACAGTTCTCGGTGCCTGGCCTGTGGCGGATGGTATAGTTATACGCTGATAGCGCGAGTGCCCACCGAGTGCCCAAGTATTTATCTCCTTGTTTTCAGCGAGCAGGGATATGAGGGGCTTCTGATCGGTTTCCAGCTCAAATTTGAGGCCAAACAGGTACTGATGCATTTTCTTTACCCCGAACACACACGCTAATAACTCTTTCTCAATCATGCTGTAGGCCCTCTCGGCCTTTGACAAGCTCCTGGAAGCATAGGCGACAGGTTGCAACTTCCTCGCAACGTTAGCTTGTTGTAATACACACCCGACTCCGTACGACGACGCATCACATGCTAGCACAAGTATTTTACATGGGTTATACAATACAAGCAGCTTGTTGGAGCATAAAATGTTTCTAGCTTTCTCAAAAGCAATTACTTGTTTTTTTCCCCATATCCAGTTCTCATCTTTACGCAATAACACATGTAGGGATGATAAGAGGGTGCTTAACCCTGGTAGGAAGTTACCAAAATAGTTGAGGAGTCCCAGGAACGACCGCAGCTCCGTGACGTTCTGTGGCCTGGGTGCGTTCCTAATAGCCTCTGTATTGGCGTCTATGGGATGAATGCCGTCCGCCGCGATCTTTCTCCCCAAAAACTCCACTTCTGTTGCCATGAAGATGCATTTCGACCTATTCAGCCGCAGCCCTACGCGACCCAATCGCTGGAGGACCTCTTCCAGGTTTTGTAGGTGCTCGACGGTGTCCCGACCCGTGACCAATATGTCGTCCTGAAAAACCACCGTGCATGGTACCGACTTGAGTAGGCTCTCCATGTTTCTCTGGAAGATCGCTGCAGCCGACCGGATTCCAAACGGGCATCTGTTGTAGATGAACATTCCCTTGTGCGTGTTGATACAGGTGAGGCCCTTCGAAGACTCCTCCAACTCCTGCATCATGTATGCCGAAGTCAGGTCGAGCTTGGTGAACGTCTTGCCTTCTGCCAGCGTCGCAAATAGGTCGTCTGCCTTAGGTAGCAGGTATTGGTCCTGTAGCGAGAAACGATTGATGGTTACTTTATAATCGTTGCAAATCCTGACTGTGTCATTGCTTTTGAGTCCTGGGACAATCGGGCTGGCCCACTCGCTGAATTCCACTGGCAAGATGATACCCTTGCATTGCAGCCTGTCTAGCTTGATTTCCACTCTCTCCCTCATCTTGTGAGGTACCACTCGCGCCTTGTGGTGAATGTGTCATGCCTCTGGGACCAAGCGGATCTGCACTTTCACCCCAGAAAAGTTTCCAATGCCTGGCCCAAAAAAGGAAAGAAATTTGTTAAGAACCTTGGTATTTGAGGCCTCATCGACACGTGATAGCGCTCGGATGTCATCCCAGTTCCAGCAGATTTTCCCCAGCCAGCTCCTTCCAAGCAGTGTGGGGCCATCGCCCGGGATAATCCAGAGTGGCAGTTCATGCACCGTACCCTCGTAGGTAACCTTACGCTGCCCAGAACAGTGATAAGCTCTTTGGTGTACGTTCTTGGTTTCATGTGGATGGGGCTCAGGGCTCGTCTGAGTGCCTTGTTGCACCACAGTCTCTCAAACATCTTTTTACTCATGATGGATTGGCTAGCGCCAGTGTCCAGTCCCATGGCTACGGGTAAGCCATTCAATTTTACATTTAGCATTATAGGTGGACATTTCGGCAAAAATGTGTGCTCCCCATGTACTTCAGCATCTGATTCCTCTCTCTGAAGCTCAAAGTTGCTTTGATCCACCATGGACCGATCTTTCTCTGCCACGTGGTGGTTAGCAGGTTTTGCAGAGCTTGCAGTTCATCTGCAAGCTCGTTGGAGGTGCCCCATTGTTCCACAGCTCTTACAAACATACCCTTTGAAGCGGCACGAATAGGCTGAATGGAAGCCTCCACAACGCCAACAAGATGTGAATTGCCTTGCATTGATCCTCTGTTGGGGACTCTGAGTCATCTGGGTCACCTGCGGCCTGCTGGCAGTTGCAGACTTGTGGTTTCTGTACATTTCTGCTCGCAAACACAGTTCCAGTTAATTTATGAACATTGCTAGCACTTGTGTGCTGAGAGAGTTCTTTGGTGTTATCACTGGTGGACATAAACGCCTGTGCTATCACAATGGCCTTACTGAGGGTCGGTGTCTCTACAGTCAAAAGTTTTTGTAGGATGGTCTCGTGGCCAATGCCTAGCACAAAAAAGTCTCTGAGCATTTGCTCCAGGTAGCCATCAAACTCACATTGCCTTGCAAGTTGTCTTAACTTGGCGACGTACCTCGCCACTTCCTGACATTCAGATCGCTGGTACGTATAAAACCGATACCTTGCCATCAGCACGCTCTCCCTCGGGTTAAGATGCTCCCAAACCAATGTACACAGCTCCTCATACGACTTATCTGTGGGTTTCACCGGAGCCAGATGGGTTTCCCAGTCCTCACCCTCCGAGAACTTCTCCAGGACGCCCAAAGTTTGCTGCATCGTTGCATTGGATTCGTATACTCTTCACCAGTTATTGTGTTCCTTACACAGATGAGACTGCACACAGGGAGGTTAAAGTAACAGTGACCTCAGTCTTTAATAAGATACTCCAGAGTGAGGAACAGGCCTTAGGGGCCGGCTTATATACAGTGCTCCCAAGGGATGCTGGGATCCCTTGTGACTTCAGGGGATGCACTCCCTGGTGGCGGAACATGGGAGTGCATGCTTTACAGATACACAACAACCTGGATCTTAATGATCACGTGGAAACCTGGCAACACCGGTGGAACATGTACCACAATCACGCAGCTGTTTCGTGTGACATTGATGTTAACGACCCTGTGTTTGTCCTGAATTACGGTCATGGTCCCAAGTGGGTTGCTGGCACTGTTTTGGCCAAGGAAGGAATAGGGTGTTTTTAATCAAACTGTTAAATGGCCAAACATGCAGAAAGCATTTAGATCAGACCAAATTGTGATTTACTGACAACCAGGAATGACTTGAAGAGGACATCACCATTGACGATCCATCAACACACACCCAACGAGCAATCAACCTCACTTTCAATCACGAGGATGCACTCACCGTTCCTGACAGTCTGGTCTGACCAGCCACGGTGCAGTACAGCAATGGTTTGGCCAACTCACACACGCCAGGGTTTGATCTTAGACGATCAACCAGGGATCGAAGGACTCCGGGTCGCCTCAACTTGTAAATGACTTGTACCGAAGACTTTGACGGGGGGGAGTGATTTTATGTATGTAACTCTGTAATACTTGCCACCAGAGGGTGCGATTGTTGGAATCCTAATCGTCACCTGCACACATTGCAGGGCCAGTATAAAAGGTTGGCTGCCATGTTGTTTAGGCATTCTGGAGTTGTAATAAAGAAGATTAAGGTCACACTAAGTTTAGCTCACAGTACTCAGCCTCATGGAGTTACAGGCCTGGAGTTTCTGTATGTTTTCTTCCCAGCTTAATTTGGGTAGAATCAAATGAAATTGTGCTAAAGATAGAGGAATTTTAAGTGTAAATGATTTGTGCCCATAATCACTTAATGCTAGAGTATCTGGGATATTTTAACGTCTGTGGTTAAAAAGTCCATTCGCTTGAAGCCTGTCCTCAGGTCGGAATGGCGAGTTTCTGCGGATTGCACCTATTCGGGGATACAAGAACACAAGAACATAAGAAATAGGAAAAGGAGTAGACCATTTGACCCCTCGAGCCTGCTCCGCCATTTAATAAGTTCATGGCTGATCTGATCATGGACTCAGTTCCATTTCCCTACCCGATCCCGTAACCCTTTATTCTCTTATCGCTCAAAAATCTGTCTATCTCCGCCTTAAATGTATTCAAAGACCCCACCTCCACAGCTCTCTGGGGCAGAGAATTCTACAGATTTCCAACCCTCTGGGAGAAGAAATTCCTCCTCATCTCAGTTTTAAATGAGTGGCCCCTTATTCTGAGATGTTCGAGACACTATTCGATTGGATCAGGACAATCATGGCTGTGCCTAAGGGATTCATCCTTGGCATTGTGTTAGGAAAATTGATGGGATTGAAGGCCGATAAATCCCCAGGGCCTGCTAGTCTGCATCCCAGAATACTTAAGGAAGTGGCCCTAGAAATAGTGGATACATTGGTGGTCATTTTCCAACATTCTATAGAATCTGGATCAGTTCCTATGGAGGATAGCTAATGTAACATCACTTTTTAAAAAAGGAGGGAGAGAGAAAACAGGGAATTATAGACCGGTTAGCCTGACATCAGTGGTGGGGTAAATGTTGGAATCAATTATTAAAGATGTAATAGCAGCGCATTTGGAAAGCAGTGACAGGATCAGTCCAAGTCAGCATGGGTTTATGAAAGGGAAATTGTGCTTGACAAATCTTCTAGAATTTTTTGAGGATGTAACTAGTAGAGTGGACAAGGGGGAGCTCGTGGATGTGGTGTATTTAGACTTTCAAAAGGCTTTTGACAAGGTCCCACACAAGAGACTAGTGTGCAAAAGTAAAGCACATGGTATTGGGGGTAATGTACTGACGTGGATAGAGAACTGGTTGGCAGACAGGAAACAAAGAGTAGGAATAAACGGGTCCTTTTCAGAATGGCAGCCAGTGATTAGTGGGGTACCGTAAGGTTCAGTGCTGGGACCCCAGCTATTTACAGTATACATTAATGATTTAGACGAAGAAATTGAATGTAATATCTCAAGTTTGCAGATGACACTAAGCTGGGTGGTGGTGTAAGCTGTGTGGAGAATGCTAAGAGGCTGCAGGGTGACTTGGACAGGTTAGGTGAGTGGGCAAATACATGGAAGATGCGGTATAATGTGGATAAATGTGAGGTTATCCACTTTGGTGGTAAAAACAGGAAGGCAGATTATTATCTGAATAGTGACAGATTCGTAAAAGGGGAGGTGCAACGAGACCTGGGGTCATGGTACATCAGTCATTGAAAGTTGGCATACAGGTACAGCAGGCGGTGAAGAAGGCAAATGGCATGTTGGAATTCATAGCAAGAGGATTTGAGTATAGGAGCAGGGAGGTCTTAATACAGTTGTACAGGACCTTGGTAAGGCCACACCTTGGATATTGTGTATAGTTTTGGTCTCTTAATCTGAGGAAGGACATTCTTGCTATTGAGGGAGTGCAGCGAAGTTTCACCAGACTGATTCCTGGGATGACAGGACTGACATATGAAGAAAGACTGGATCGACTAGGCTTATATTCAATGGAATTTAGTAGAATGAGAGGGGATCTCATAGAAACATGGAAAATTCTGATGGAATTGGACAGGTTAGATGTAGGAAGAATGTTCCTGATGTTGGGGAAGTCCAGAACCAGGGCTCACAGTGTAAGGATAAGGGGTAAGCCATTTAGGACCGAGATGAGGAGAAACTTCTTCATTCAGAGAGTTGTGAGCATGTGGAATTCTCTACCACAGAAAGTTGTTGAGACCAGTTCGTTAGGTATATTCAAAAGGGAGTTGGATGTGGCCCTTACGGCTAAAGGGATCAAGGGGTATGGAGAGAAAGCAGGAATGGGGTACTGAAGTTGCATTATCAGCCATGATCATATTGAATGGTGGTGCAGGCTCGAAGGGCCAAATGGCCTGCTCCTGCACCTATTTTCTATGTTTCTATATGTATGAGCGAGATCGAGAACCATTCAGTTCTTACATTGAGCAGATGGAGATTTTTTTTAGGTCTAATAACGTTATTGATATTCGGACGCACAGGCATCCATGGCTATATAAATCCAGCATTAGTCACCTGTACCTGTACCTGCAGTGAGGAGGCAGTCAATTGAAGACTGACCCAGGTCTGCTTCTCTTGCTACTGCTGCAATTACTTTAAATTACTTTAAATTGATCTGCCCTTGGCACACAGACCTGTGACCAGCAGTCAATTGAAATCACACAGGAGTGTCGCGCTCTGCTGCAGTAATTAGTTAATTGAATTCAGCACTGACCAGCAGTCAATTAAAGCAATTAAAAAGTAAGACCAAGAGCATTAAATCAGTCAATTGATCTCCCCTGTTTAGAAAGTTGAAGAATGGCTAATTTTCTGGCAATCCCACTCCACTTTGTAATGCTGGAGGATGCTGTTTCAGTCATGAATCAATTGTGATCGATTATCCTGCTTTATTGTGCTGATTCATGGCAGATTTTATGTTTGGGCTTATGTTGGTAAGTTTGCATGGAAACTTCAGTGTAACTCCACCTCAGCAAAAGCGATGCAGTGTCCAGCACATTCTGTGTGCATATTACCAATTGCGCGCCTAGCGGAAACTCCACACCACAAAATATGAGTAATTAGGGACATGGCGTTTGGTAAGTGATACATGTTTGGGAAAAACAGGTGACTTTGGACCTATGGCTCCCAAACCTCTCCACCATGAGAGTTTTCCTCATATCATGGGTTCAATTTTCCCCAATGCCCTTTTTTTGCGTATTGCCAGAGTTACGCCTGTTTTTTTTGGCCCCGACTACTCCAAAAAAAAGTAGCAAGTTTCCCCATTCTATTTTTGAAATTGGCGCCACGCAGCCTGTCCTGTAGTCTCAAGGGCTGGAGCCTAATGTTTGCGCCGAAAAAACGATGCCACCCCTTCTGCGCATGTGCGAAAAATAAAGGATGTTTTTGACGTAATTCCAATGGGCACGGATGCCCAGTACAGCTCCCGGTCTGCATTCGGCCATTTTTAAAGAGCCAGTTGTGTGTGAGAATTTTAATTCTCAGTTAAAAAATCGGAGCTGCAATACAAGATGCAATGCGGCGCAAGGACCAAGAATTTCTCACAGGCTGAACTGGAGGCACTAGTAATTGAGGCCAGATGGCACGAGCTGGACACCAGCAGAGGTCACATAAAAGTTCCATCAAAAGAAATGAAGAAACACTGGAACCAACTTACACAAGATTACTCTGCAATAGTGACCACCCCGAGGTCTGGAGGCCAGTGCAAAAAGAAATGGCAGGACCTTGGTCAAGGAGTTAGTGTAAGTAATATTTTCATTTATTCAATGGAAATTGCAATTGTAAATGTGACCAGCTGTATATGTCTCACCCAGCAGAAAGACATCCCCTCTAAAAAGTTATGTTTTTATCTTCCCAGAGGAAGGTGGCTCACAACAAACGAGAAAGAACTCGAACAGGAGGAGGCCCGGCAAATCTGCACCCACTGACACCCTTGGAAGAGAGGGTCGCTGCTTTGATGGGTCCTGCCTGGAGAAAACAACCACCACTACACAAGCTGGGCCCACACTTGAGGGAAAGGGTAAGTGCTGCAAATTCCACAGTTTGGCTTTGCTAAATGTTAAGTATTGCACGGGCTAATGATGCTTCGGTTCATGGGGATGTCTCCGTCAGCTACGCTTCGGTTGATGCACTGTGCTATCATTCATCGTGGTCCTTCAAATCAGCCTGCTGCCTGCACTATGTGAGCCTACTCATGTCTTCCACCCTGCCCCTCCTCTGCTGCTAACCATTTGTCTGTTCTGTTATATTTTGCAGAACTTGAGGCCAACTCTGACGATGCAGAGGTAGATTCAGACACAGATGAGTCTGAAGAGGAGAACATCTTCAATCCCACCTTCTAGATCAAGAGCATGGGGGTGAGGAGCAGGGGGAGGGGGAAGGGATAGATGAAGGCCCCACTGTTGTACTCACTCTGAAGGAGGTGCAGGTGCCGCCCATTGTGGTGCCAGCCCCTTCCCTGAGTGGTTTGAGTGTTGGTGGGACATTCCATGGTTTCCCACCGTCCGAGGCTGGGGATTCCAATGGGATTCAACGAGGCACACCCAGGGCCCCAATGTCCTATGTTGCGGGTCGCAGTGGGATGCAGCGAGCCACACCCAGTGTGAGGAGGGGAAGGAGAGCTCAACAGCACTCTCCTGAGGTGTAGGATGGAACAGATGTGGGTCAGATGATTGCAATGAGTGCAGAGAGCATTAACCTTATCTGATCAATCCTGCACACCATCAGTGGAGTGGGTGTTGAGGTATCAGGACTGTCGGGAGAAGTAACAACACTCTCACGAGAAATGGGAACACTGTCCGGGAACATGAGGGAGGGAATGTCTCAGTCAGCCGAAACAATGTCGGTGCACATGAGGGAGGGAATGTCACAGGTAGCTGATCAGCTGTCGCTGAACATGAGGGAGGGAATGTTGCCGGTAGTTGACACACTGTTGTTCAACATGAGGGAGGGCATGTCACAGATAGCTGAGATACTGTCGGCGAACATGAGGGAGGGAATTCTGCAGTTAGTTGAGACACTGTCAGGGCACATGAGCGAGGGTATGTCGGAGTTAGCCCATTGACAGAATCAACTGCCACTCCCACTCCAATCTCCAAACCAGCCTCTGAAGAGGCCCACGCTGGACCCTCCACATTACCACCTTCCCCCCCATCAAGAAGTGCGCATTACCCGAGATGTTCGAAAGAATAAGCTTGATACCAACCCGAGAAACACTGCACCACCGCCTGCGGGCAGGGGTGGAGTCACCAAGACCAAGCGCAGCGGGCAGTCTTAGAATAAGGTGGAGGAGAGATGGGTGGAGCCTGTCTTTGCTGCTGCTGCTGCTGCTGTTGTTGTTATTATTATTGTAACAATAATAATAACAACAACAACAGTAACAACACTACACATTACCAGTCCAACTATTTTAGTTGTGCACTTTAAAAAAATGCACTCTGCGGGGGGGGGGTTACACTCCAAAATAAATTTTTTTCCCAGTACCCCTTGTTTTTTGGGGGGGGGGGTGGTTTAGGGCACTAAAAAGAGAAATTATACAAGTTCCCCCTGGCTAAAAGTGGGGGGGTCGGGGGGGACACTAAAACTGGCAAATTAAACAAATTAAACTTTAAACTTAAATGATCAAATTAAAATTTGGTTGCCGGGGGTGATGATACACTCCAGTCCCTCCGGCACCCATCTCTTGTGGAAGGCCGCGAGTGTACCGGTGGACACCGCGTGCTCCATCTCCAGGGACACCCTGGCTCGGATGTAACCACAGAAGAGAGGCAGGCAGTCGGGCTGATCGACCCCCTCGACAACCCGCTGCCTGGACCGGCTGATAGCTCCCTTGGCGATGCCCAGGAGCAGTCCTACGAGGAGGCCTTCGGACCTACCCGCTCCCCTCTGCACAGGGTGCCCAAAGATCAGGAGTGTGGGATTGAAGTGCAAACAGAATTTGAGGAGCAGTCCCTTCAAATAATGGAACAGGGGCTGCAACCTCGCACACTCAATGGAACACGGACTCTTCCAGACCACAGAAATTGCAGGCGGCCTGGGAGCCTTTGAACCAACTTAAAAACTTATTGCACGGGACTGCTCCATGCAACACCCTCCAGGCCAAGTCCCCAATAAATAGAGGGAGGACTCCCACATAGAGAGCACTCCATTGGGGACCCCCGCCTCCTCCGGACGGCAAGATGGAGCGTCATGGCATGTCCGGGCGGCAGACGAGGATGGCAAGGTGGAGAGTGTGCAGGAGCAGCCCGTACAGGAAACCCCTCCGCGCGGAACTGAAAGGCACGGAGGGGATTTCCCCGAGGCGGCTCAAGTTGTGAGGCGCCGGCTCCCGAGGGAGGTTTCGGGGCTTGGCGCCGATGAGGAATTCCATCCGGACAGGGGTCATTTCGGACGGGATCTCCCCACGTGCTTGAGCCTCCTCGACACACCTAATGGAGTCAGGGCCCAGAGCTGTTTTTAGCGACTCGAAGGCATTGGCCGTAAGCCAGACGTTGGCCCAGTTTAGGCGCCATGCCAGCACGTCTGGCGCCATCCAGCCCGCTCCTCCGCCATCGAGCAGGTCCCTGACCTTGGTCACCTCGCCAGCCACAGCCCTCTCGTCCGCCTACCACCTAAAACCGCAGTCGTGGAGGTACGGATTCCTGAGCAACGGCTCCTGCAGGACAGCCGCCACTCCAGACGGGGGAGAGCTGCACTTGGTGGCGACTCTGTTCCAGACCCTGATGAGTTCCTGATAAAAGACAGGCAGCCCCTGCATGGCAATCCTGACGCCCCCCAGGCTCACAAACAGAAGCTGCATGTCATAATTGAGGTTGTACTGCTGGCGGAAGAAAGCCGTTGCCAGCCCACTCTCACCTCAGGTGGGTCTTCTACTACCAGCTGCTGCTGCTTCATGATGGCTAAGTTATGCAGCATGCAGCACACAACAGTAAACTGACAGCCAATCTCAGGGAAGTATTACATGTAGCCTCGGGAATAGTCCAGGCATTTCAAGATACCAATGGCCCTCTCTATTATGCTGTACGTCGCAATATGTGACATGTAGTATTCCCAGTCAACTTCCGTCCGGGTTACACGTAGGGGCATCGTCAGCCAATTGGTGAGACCGTACCCTTTGTCTCCCAGCAGCTAGCTCTGCCCTTCTGGCTGCTGCTGAAACATGGCAGATATAGTGCTCTCCCGTAGGATGAATGTATCATGGGTGCTCCCAGAGTATCTTGCATCAACTGACTTGATGCGATGCATGTCGTCGCACAAGAGCTGCACATTAATGGAGTGGAAGCCTTTTCTGTTCCTGTACATCTCGGAATCCTCCAAAGATGCTCGCAAGACAATGTGGGTGTAATCAATGCAACCCTGTATCTTTGGGAAGCCAGCAATCCTGGAGAAGCCCACAGGCCTTTCACGCATTTCCTGGGTGGTCATGGGGAACTTTATGTAGTCATTCCTCCGGGCATCTAGTGCAACAGTCACCTGCCGAATGCAGATATGTGTTGCATGTTGAGAAATGGCGCACACACCCCCAGTTGTAGCCTGGAACAATCCAGATGCATAGAATGAAAGTGCAACTGGACAAGTTCAAGTGACAAAGCAGTCCTCCTGACGCTTCTAGGGTGCAAATCTGCTTTTACTAACTCACAGATCTCAGTTACAAGTTCTT
The DNA here is from genome assembly GCF_044704955.1 of Pristiophorus japonicus. Lineage (NCBI taxonomy): Eukaryota > Metazoa > Chordata > Chondrichthyes > Pristiophoridae > Pristiophorus > Pristiophorus japonicus. The sequence goes on along the minus strand of NC_091977.1, from coordinate 114,601,675 downwards.
TGTGGAAATACAGCCTTCTAACACAGTCTGCATCACTGAGGTGCAGGTACAAACGCCTGTCTCGATATACCCGACGTGGGTAAGGCCTCCTGCCCATTACTCTATGTGCTTTGAGGTTCCTCATGCGATGACGTCGCATCAATTGTCTCCTCCACAGCACCTTCATGCAGAAGGCCTGCACAAGGTATGGCATTGTCAGTATTGCCCTCATTCTTAAATGTTACCTTTGCAAGAAGCTCAAAATGGCAGGTAGGACAAGGTTCTTTGTTCTCTCTCCCCAAGGTCGACGCCCTAGTATGGACCACACCCAGATCTGAGCAGACGCACTGATGGGGAAACCCCCCAACCCCCAGGGCTTCATTTGATGCATAGCGTAAGGCTTCTCATGCCTTCCGTTCACCTTCCACAGCACCCCACCACCCCCCTCCCCCCCGAGCTTCTTTTCAAGCCGAGCCCTGAGTCCCTGTGTCCGGGCGAGGGACCGATTCTGCCGGCCGATGCTCTGACCCTCGAGCCCGGTTTGGAGACATTCGGTGGTGGCGTGTCAGTTTAAAAAAAAGGAATACTTAAAGAATTCCATTAAACTTCCATTTCCTGCATTTTAAGTTTTAAAAATTAAGCTTGATTATGGATATTTATGTGTTCTTGACTCCCTCCAACACATCGCCTAAAAACAATGGCGTCTTTCTGCGCCGATTTTTTAATGTGCGCTGGTTTCTCTTAAGTGCGCAGAAGGTTTTTGGGGAGCGATCACATACGGCGTCATGGGAGAAATTTAAATTGGCCAAACTTCCATAATTGTGAAAAACTGGCACAGACATCAGCTGACACCAAAAACCCTAACCTAAAAAAATTGTAACTAACTGAGTTACGCTGGTGCACAAAGATTGGGGAAACTTGGATTTTTAAATTTAGGCCAAAAAAAGCGGTGCACGCCAAAAAAACGCCACAAATCATTGGAGAAAATTGAGCCCATGTCTGTGTCTGTTGTAGACTAATTGATAGAGCTTGATTGCTGTGATTAATCAACAACTCTATAATGTTGTATCATGTGACTTCCAGGATAGTAGAAGGCAAACTAGATGGACTTTGATCTTTTTTCATCCAGAAATTGCTATGTTCCTATGAAATGGTTGATTTCACAAGCTTGACTGTCCATAAACGTCTGAAATATCAGCTTTGACAGAAATGATTTTCACAGCTGTGCTCCTAAGTAAGGATTCTGCAAAGTGCCTTTCAGCAGTTTCAGACAGAGAAACCTTTGCCTTCCCACCCTTCTGTCACAGAACCTGTACCATGGGATTCATTATGGCCATTCCCATATATATTACCACATAGGGGTATCCCCCCACAATGGTAATGAGTGTGAAGGGAATGGGTTGGACAATGCAGGGATGCTTTATAGAGCTGGTATGGGGTGGTGCCAACCTGGCGCATCATGTGGCAATCATGATGCGCAGCCTCAAGTGAAGTAAATGTGGCCATGGTGAGGCCATCACTGACCTCCCGGGCAGCAATGTGGTCAGGTGCTGATGCCCTCTGTACTGTGCAGCATCAGGTGGATTGCGGAGAAGGTTGGTGTTGTTGCTAGTGATGCTGGTGTACCTAGTGATGTTGGTGTTGCAGCTGATCATGGTGGGATTCTGAGGAGCAAGGGTACTGCTGCTGCTGGAATAGACGGCAGGTGAGGTTGAGATGATAGAAGCGCCCTGTCAATGGTGAGAGAGGTTGCTCCAAAGAGGTGACAGTGAATAGAGAGTTCACTGCAAACACTTCCAAAGTGCATACAGTTCAAAAGGCTCTTCAAAAACCTGAAGGCTTCAGCTTCTGACATTGGAAAGCGAACAGCTATGAAAGGGTAGCTTTTATACCACTTCTGCAGCTGTCGACTAGCCAAAGCAATAGAGTCACTGAGAACCCGACACATTTACCTAGCGTGAAACCTGAGGAACGGCAAACCCGTCAAAGGATTAGGAAAATTGTAAGTGCCTGCTTTTAAGCCTCTTACCTACCGTTTAAGTATCTTTTAATGATGTTAATTACCTGTCCTGCCGCTTGCTGTCGGGTCTGCTATCCGAACACAGACCTGACAGCTGAGAAACTCACATGGAGGCGGGTTCAGAGCGGGATCCTGACCCGCTGTCAATCAGGGCCATTTTGACAGTAGGTCCACCTCCAAACCCACACTCGCAGGGCTGGGAAGATTCTGGCCAAAGCTTGGAATTCAAAAGTGAGGAAGTGAACCATCATTTGAACAGAGTCTTGGTCAGACCCCATCTGGAGTACAGTGCAGGTTCACCATAATGATACCAGGGTTTAAAGAGTTAAATTATGGGGACAGGTTGCGTAAACTTTGCTTGTATTCTCTTGAGTTTATAAGGTGAGGGGTGATCTAATTGAGATGTTTAAAATAATAAAGGCATTTATTAGGGTAGATGCTAATAAACTATTTCATCTAGTGGGGCAATCCAGATCAAGGCGGCATAATCTTAAAAGTAGTTCTAGACCATTTAGGAGTGAAATCAGGAAGCACAAAGAATAGTGGAATTCTGGAATTCTTTCCTTCAAAAGGCTGTGGATGCTGAGTCAATTTAAATTTTCAAGACTGAGATCAGTAGATTTTTGTCAGGTAAGGATATTAAAGGATATGGCTCAATAATGGATAAATATACTTGAGGTACAGATCAGCCATGATCGAATTGAATGTCAGAAGAGACTCAGAGATGTCATGTACTCCTGGTGGACTGCAGTTCTGTGATATAGTGAAAGGTCATTGCACAGATATGGTTAGTCTTCTCTTCCAGCCACGATGCAAGATTCTTTGCACACTCTCAAAGAACTTGATGAATTGATGAGCTTAGAAAGCAAACTTCATTTATCGGCAAGACTGGATGGTACCAATCCTGAAACTCAGCTTTTGAGGGCAGCCTAGTGTGGGTCCTCAGGCCTACTTCTTGTTGCTCTTCTGCTGCCAACTGCACTCATGTCTCTTCACTTGTGCTATGTCTTTTACCTGGTGCTTTTACCTGTTCCAACTTTGCATCTTTTCCCACAATGGATATTCTTGGGCTGATGCTTGTGGCAGGTTGAGTGACACATTGTGGTGGGATGGGCCCTCTGCCTCTGTGCCTGCGAGTTGTTTCTCAGGCACAATATGGAAACACAATAGGAAAAAGTATATATTGGAAGCTGGAAGGCACTCTTTGGAGCATATCTTTAATATGGTGTAGTGGTGGTAATCAATCATCCGCCCGAGGAAAGGGTAAGTCAAAGGTCAGCAGCAATACTTGAATTTATTTATAAAGGAACCTGAAACATAACTGAATTCAGAAAAGTTAATTGCTTTTAAAAAAAAACATTTCTATTAGCGAGCTACAAGATATTTTGGTTTGCCTGAGAACTGGGGAAATCCTTAAGTGAAAAGTCATTTTCAGGCTATGTTGAACATGTGAATAATCATGATGATGCACATAATGAATCATTTTACATTCGATCATTTTGTATTTTGACTCCTGAGGGGGGAAACTAATTTAAATTTCCACTGAACAAAAGAGTGTTAATAAGTGATAATGCTTTTGTGAATTGTTACCTAAATCATTCTGTTAACGTCCAATCCTTTAAAATCCCTATGTGTACATTTTGTGAAAATGAAGATCATGTAAAATGCAAATGAGCATACTGTGAGTCACCTTCAAATCATTCATTGTTAATTTTGTTGTGTTATATTCAATTGTTCTAATAACAAAACTAGCAATGAATTATGTTTTAAAGTAGCTTGCTCTTTACGCTTGTTTCAATTTTGCCGCAATATTCATTTAAAATTATGATTGCATTGAAACGCTACCCATCCTTTGGCAATATTAAAAGGTTGTTAAGGGTTTGATAGTCAGTTTTGCAGACATTGTTGGCCAGTTTTCCTGCTGATCGCCACCTTTTATTTACCTTAATCAGGCATGAACCTGACCTCATCATAATGAAGCTCAAGTTCCAGCAGCAGGCCAATGGTGTGCACCGAATATTATTGAATGGATTCCTTAAAAAGAATACTATTCTTACTGTGACATCCTCTCCTTCATTTGACTGTTCACATGAAAATAATACAGCTCTAGAATTGTGCCATCTCCTCCCAGTGACCAATTGCTTGTTTAACATTTTCCTTGCTGCAGTGACAGAAAAGATGGGTCAGAATAAATGAAAGGGATAATTTTGCCCCTTGTTGCGACGCCTGTTAGCCCCTCCGGGGGCGCTAACGGGGCACAAAAGACTTTTCGCCCGGGGAGGGGTAAATGCTACAGGCTCCCGTGAAATCGTGCGGGAGTTAGTGGAGGCGCTGCCACAGTAGCTCCACGCCTGCCTGTGGCACCCCGGGCTGCCGCGCAACTGCCGATGATGTCATCGCTGTGCGCGGCGACCCCTTTCTGCCCCGTGGCGGATATTGCTCTGCACCCCATGAGGCTGCTGCAAGCAATGTCCGCGTCAGCCTCGTGAACCGGGCCAACCTCCGCTCACGAGGCGGAAGTTAAAGGGGAGGTCGGGAGCTCTGCCCGCCACCATCTTACCTGTTTTGCCGACTTACTGGTTGGCCCCTTCTTTACTTGTCTGGCATGGGCCGGGCTGCCGTCGTGCAGCCCAGCACTCCATTTTGGGTGCCGGGCTGCGGCCTCAGCACCACGCCACCCTGGTGGCCCAGTGGAGGCCATTAGAGACCCGGCAGAGTGCGCAGTAGCCCTCCCCTTTAACCGAAGGGGAGGGGCATTGAACTGCGTCAGCGTTATGCGGAGCCGATCGTGCCCCAGTTTCGCCCTGGAACCCATCCCATCAGGAAGTGGAGCACATGAGATTCTGCTCCACTACATGTGAGGAGCACCAGGCACAGGAAGTCCCATCCCGAGCCAGGTACCGCCCCAATCGAGGCACTGGGGAATTTCTCCTCCAAAGTCAGGAGAGGAATAATAAAGTTACAAATGGAATGGCAGGACTGGGAGAACTATCAAGGGTATCACAGACTGGAATAGACTCAGTGGAGGTGAGAAGGGAAAAACCTGAGCTGGGAGAGGGCTTGAGGAGCAGAAAATAGACAGGTAAGAAAGAAAAGAAATAAAGCAAAATTGGGAGAAGAATATTTACACCGAGAGCAAGAACGGACAGCCAGGAATAGTAACATTGGCCTGGAATTTAGCCCAGAGGTGAGTTTCATGTGGGGGCACTGTTGTGAGGTCAGGAAAACCGGAAGAACAGTTTCCCAAATGTCCTGCAGTTCTTAACTGCAGGGCTCCTATAACTTTTTTTCTATCGGTTCCCCACCCGCAGGCAGCCTCATTCAGGCTGGCGACCTGGTGAGCGAGGAAGCCTGCTTCACAAGGCTTCAGCAGATGAATTTAGGCAGGATAAGTGGTGTGGTTCCGATCATGGGGAGGTCCAATGATGGTCAGGGGGGAGCGAATGGTGATCGAGGGTCCAATGGTGATGGTGGGGGTGGGGCGGGGGGTGAAGCTTATGGTGGTCGGGAGGTCTAATGGTGGTTGGGGGGGAGCAGATGGTGGTTGGGGGCGGGGGGTCCAATGGTGTGGCGGTGGGGGGGAGCAGACAGATTACAGTGGGGAGTTTACTGGGTAGCTTGTTAATCCTGCAGGAAACACTCCTGCTCCTCCTGGCTCACAAGCAAAGCTTAATGGCACATATCTTATGGAATCAGTCCTTCTCGCCTCCTTTCAGCTGCAGGGTTTTCCGAGGCCTAGGAAATCGAGCTGACATGAGTTAAAAATAGAATTACTGTTAATATCGGAACATAGGAACAGGAGTAGGCTAGTCAACCCCTCGAGCGTGTTCCACCATTCATTCAGATCATGGCTGACCTGCGATCTAACTCCATATCCCTGAGCCCTTTGGTCCATATCCCTTAATACCTTTGGTAAACAAAAAGCTATCAATCTCCGATTTAAAATAATCAATTGACAAAGCATCAATTGCCGTTTGTGGAAGAGAGTTCCAAATTTCTACCACCCTTTGGCTGTGATTTCACGAACCATGCAGAGTCTGGGGTAGCCTGAGTCTTCAGCCAAGTTCTGGCTCCCACCTGGTTGTAGTCTGCTCTCTCCAAGTAATTGTACGTTGATGGGGCCAGTTAAGCCCATCCAGCGAGGCTCCCGGCCAATTAAAAGAAAGCAGTTCTGATGACATCATTTGATGACACGTTATCAGCCGCTTTCCTTAATGGGACCATGGCCAAACTGATTTTGACAGTAGTGCTGTCAGTGTTGTGCAGCATTGAGGTGCTGTAAACACTGACAAGCATTACACAGAGGTGCACAGCTGCATTCAGGCTCTCTGATGATTCATTCCATATGCAATGGAGGGGATCATAGCATGGTAGCGTAGTGGTAGTGTTACTGGATTAGTAATCCAGAGGTGTGGACTAATGGTTTAGAGACACGAGTTTAAATCCCACCTTGGCAACTGGGGAATTTAAATTCAGTTAATTAAATAAATCTGGAATAAAACGCTGGTATCAGTAAGGCTGACCATGAATCGATCGGATTGTCATTAAAAACCCATCTGGTTCATTAATGTCCTTTAGGGAAGGAAAACTGGTCTGGCTGATATGTGACTCCAGACCCACAACAATGTGGTTGACTTTTAACTGTCCTCTGAAATGGCCTAGCAAGCAACATCTGGGGAATTGTACCAACATTGGGAGCGCTGTGCCACAGACTAGTCAAGCAACAGCCTGCCATAGTCATATGTACAGAATCATATATTTCAGCCAATGTCTCAGATTCCTCCATCACCGTTCCTGGTGGTAGCACAGTAGTATACAGAAGTGAGTCACCCTGGGAGTCCTCAACATTGACTCCAGACCATGTAAAGTCTCATTGCTTCAGGTCAAGCATTGGCAAGGAAACCTCCCTCAGCTGATGAATCAGTACTCCTCCATGTTGAACACCACTGAGAGTAGCACGGGATGCCCAGATTGAGTTCCACTAGGGCCACTCAGCTCCAGACCTTATTACAGCCTTTATCTAAACATTTTTGATTGACACCCCATCCACCATCTTCAACATTCACTCCCTCCACCACCGGCACAATGTGGCTGCAGTGTGTACCATCTATAAGATGCACTGCAGCCACTCGCCAAGGCTTCTTTGGAAACACTTCCCAAACCCGTGACCTCTACCACCTAGAAGGAGAGGGGTAGCAGATGCATGGAAGCACCATCAGCTGCAAGTTCCCTTCCAGTTACACACCATCCTGGCTTGGAATTAGATCGCCGATCCTTCATAGTGGCTGGGTAAAAATCCTCAAACTCCTTCCCTAACAGCACTGTGGGAGTACCTTCACCACAAGGACTGCAGCGGTTCAAGAAGGTGGTTCACCACCATATTCTCAAGGTCAATTAGGGATGGGCAATAAATGCTGGCCTTGCTAGCAACGCCCACATCCCATAAAAAAAAAACAAGCAGGGAGGTTCTCTTCCCCTCCAATGGGCGGAAGTGACCTCCTCAGGAGACCAATGCAGCCTGGTTGCACATTTCACAGGAGGGCACAAGCAGAGATGTCACCTGGGGGTGGTGCCAACCTGGTGCATCATGTGGCAGCCAGGGTGTACAGCGTCAACTGAAGTAAATCTCGCCATGGGGAGGCCATCCCTGGCTTCCCGGGCAACAATGTGGTCAGTTGTTGATGCCCTGTGTCCTGAGCAACATCAGGTGATTGCGAAGGTTGGTGTTGTTATTGGTGCTGCTGGTGTGCCTGGTGATGTTGGTATTGGGACTGATTGAGGTGTGATTCTTAGGACCAAGGTGAGATTTTTCTGATGGGCACCGATGCTGATGGAATAGACAGCAGGTGAGGTTGAGATGGCAGATGTGGTCTGACAATGGTTGTTCCAAGGAGGTGATAGAGAGTTTACTCCAAACATTTCCAACCTGCATAAAGCTCAAAATTGTATTCCAAATACTGAAGGCTCCAGCCTCTAAGATGGGAAAGTGAATAGCTGTGAAATGGTAGCTTTTGCATCACATTTGCAGCTGTCAACTATTCAGAAGAATGTATACTGAATGAAAACCCGACCTAGTTACCTGACGTAATCCCCGAGTGTTGTGAACCTCGTCACAAAGCTGGAAAAATGGTAAATAGAGGGTAAAATGCTATTTAAGTAGTATTTAACAAGCTGCTAATGATGTCAATTGCCTCCCCCGCCACTTGAAGACAGGTCTGTTAAGCGTTGACAGACCTGGCACTTGGAGGATTAATGTGGAGGTGGGTTGACAGTGGCCTGCCGACCCACTGTTAATCTTTTCTATTTTGACAGCAGACCTGCCTCCAAACCCACCCTTTCAGCACCAGAAAAATTCTGGCCTTTGTGTGTAGTAGCATTTCCTAATTTCACTCCTGAACGGTCTGGCTCTAATTTTTAGAACATGCCCCCTAGTTCTAGAATCCCCAACCTGCGGAAATAGTTTCTCATTATCTACTGTATCTGTTCCCATTAATATCCTGAAAACTTCAATCGGATCACCCCTTAACCTTCTAAATTCTAGGGAATACAATCCTAATTTGTGTAATCTCTCTTGTAACTTAACCCTTGAAGTTCAGGTATCATTCTGGTAAAGCTACGCTGTACTCCCTCCAAGGCCAATATATCCTTCCGAAAGAATGGTGCCTAGAACTGTTCACAGTATTCCAGGTGTGGTGTAACCAGGATTTTGTACAGCGCAACTAGTCTGAATATATCGGATTTCTTCAGATTTTTAAAAGCTAAGCAGAGTCAGGCCTGGTTAGTATTTGGATGGGATACCACCTGGGAAGGTGCAGCAGACTTTAATTTGAAATTTAAAATAGTTGTACAGCTGCAGCATAACTTCTACCTCCTTGTACTCTAGTCCTCTCAATATAAAGGCTAGCATTCTATTAGCCTTTTTGATTATTTTCTGTACCTGTTCATGACATTTTAATGATCGATGTACCTGAACTCCCAAGTCTCTTTGGAGATCCACTGTTTTTAGCTTTTGACCATTTAGAAACTAACCTTTTCTATTCTTTTTATGTCCAATGTGGATGACCTCACATTTGCTTACATTGAAATCCATTTGCCACAGTTTTGTCCATTCACTTAAACTATCAATATCCCTTTGTAATTTTACGCTTTCATCTACACTGCCTTCAATGCCGCCTGTCATTGTTTCATCGCCAAATTTTGATATAGGACTGTCTATGCCATCATCTAAGTCGTTAATAAATATTGTGAATAGTTGAGGCCTCAACACTGATCCCTGTGGGACACCACTAGTCGCATCCTGCCAATTTAGCACCTAACCATTGTCCCTACTCGCTGTCTCCTGCCGCTCAGCCAATTTCCTAACCAGGTCAATAATTTTCCCTAATTTGCGTGGGTTTCTACCTTGGATAACAGTCTCTTATGTGAGACTTTTCTAAACGTCTTCTGGAAGTCCATATAAATAACATCATAGACATTCCCCTGTCCACTACTTTAGTCACTTCTTCAAAAAATTCAAATGAAAAAATTCCAATAACAAAAAATTTTAATATAAAGGCAGGTGGCCTCATTATAATATTTAAATGACTAACCCACTTCCCGCAAGCAGATTGGTCGTCGCCACTCACCCCAGTTCCGTTAAAACTGGAAATGGGTAGGTTCGATGTGGGTTAGGTTTCTGTTTCAGATTTTTTGAATTTTAATCTCTGACCGGACACCATCCTACACGTTTTTTGGAGATAAGATTCAGCCCATTGATATTGGGAGTCAATGGAGCCAAAATTAAACTAAAAGACCCCAGGGAGTGTTTAGAACATCGAATTCGCTATCACAAGGAGTACTTGAGGCAAATAGCACAGATGTATATAGGTGAAGCTAGATAAATACATGAGGGAGAAAGGAATAAAAAGTTATCATAGAATCATAGAATCATAGAATCATAGATTGATACAGCACAGAAGGAGGCCATTCGGCCCATCGTGCCTGTGCCAGCTCTTTAGCAGAAGTATCCAATTAATCCCACTCCCCTGCTTTTTCCCCATAGCCGTGTACATGTTTTCCCTTCAAGTATTTACCAATTCCCCTTTGAAAGTTACTATTCAATCTGCTTCCAACGTCCTTTCAGGCAGTGTATTCCAGATCTCGCTGTGTAAAAAAAATCTTTCTTCATGTCACCTCTGTTTCTTTTGCCAATCACTTTAAATCCATGTCCTCTGGATATCGACCCTTCAGCCATTGAAAACTGTTTCTGCTTATTTACTCTACTCTATCAAAGCCCTTCATTATTTTGAACACCACTATCACATCTCCTCTTAACCATCTCTGCTCTAAGGATAATAACCCCAGCTTCTCCGGTCTATCCTGTACTATGTGGGAACTCAGGGACACTTCTGGTGTCCCTGATGACTACGTGTGCGGGAAGTGTATCCGCCTCCAGCTCCTGAAAGACCGCGTTGCGGAATTGGAGCTGAAGGTGGATTCACTCTGGAGCATCCACTATGCTGAGAATGACATGATTAGCATGTGTAGCGAGTTGGTCTTACCGCAGGTAAAGGGTCAACAGCCAGATAGGGAATGGAAGACCAACAGGAAGAGCATTGCAAGGAAGGTAGTGCAGGGGTCCCCTGCGGTCATCCCCCTGCAAAACAGATACACCGCTTTGAGTACTGTTAGGGGGGGATAACTCATCAGGGGAGGGCAGCAGCAGCCAAGTTCAAGGCACTGTGGCTGGCTCTGCTGCACAGGAGGGCAGGAAAAAGAATGGGAGAGCGATAGTGATGGGGGATTCAATTGTAAGGGGAATAGATAGGCGTTTCTGCGGCCACAACCGAGACTCCAAGATGGTATGTTGCCTCCCTGGTGCAAGGGTCAAGGATGTCTTGGAGCGGGTGCAGGACATTCTAAAAAGGGAGGGTGAACAGCCAGTGGTCGTAGTGCACATTGGTACCAACGATATAGGTAAACAATGGGATGAGGTCCCAAGAGACGAATTTAAGGAGCTAGGAGCTAAATTAAAAGGTAGGACCTCAAAAGTAGTCATCTCGGGATTGCTACCAGTGCCATGTGCTAGTCAGAGTCGGAATCGCAGGATAGCTCAGATGAATACGTGGCTTGAGCAGTGGTGCAGCAGGGAGGGATTCAAATTCCTGGGGCATTGGAACCAGTTCTGGGGGAGGTGGGACCAGTACAAACCGGATGGTCTGCACCTAGGCAGGACCGGAACCAATGTCCCAGGGGGAGTGTTTGCTAGTGCTGTTGGGGAGTAGTTAAACTAATACGGCAGGAGGATGGGATCCAATGCAGGGAGACAGAGGGAAGCAAAATGGAGACAGAGGCAAAAGGCATAAAGGAGATGAGTAAAAGGAGAGGCAGAGAAACCCAAGGCAAAAAACAAAAAGGGCCACTTTACAGCAAAATTCTAAAGGGTCAAAGTGTATTAAAAAGGCTCTGTGCCTCAATGCGAGGAGTATTCGGAATAAGGTGGACGAATTAACTGTGCAGATAGCAGTTAACGGATACGATGTGGTTGGCATCATGGAGACATGGCTCCAGGGTGACCAAGGCTGGGAACTCAACATCCAAGGGTATTCAACATTTAGGAAAGATAGACAGAAAGGAAAAGGAGGCGGGGTGGCGTTGCTGGTTAAAGAGGAAATTAATGCATTTGTAAGGAAAGACATTAGCTTGGATGATGTGGAATCGGTATGGGTGGAGCTGCGGAATACCAAAGTGCAGAAAACGCTAGTGGGAGTTGTGTACAGATCTCCAAACAGTAGTAGTGATGTTGGGGAGGGCATCAAACAGGAAATTAGGGGTGCATGCAATAAAGGTGCAGCAGTAATCATGAGTGATTTTAATATGCATATAGATTGGGCTAACCAAACTGGAAACAATATGGTGGAGGAGGATTTCCTGGAGTGCAGAAGGGATGGTTTTCTAGACCAATATGTCCAGGAACCAACTAGGGGGGGGAGGCCATCTTAGACTGGGTGTTGTGTAATGAGAGAGGATTAATTAGCAATCTCGTTGTGTGAGGCTCCTTGGAGAAGAGTGACCATAATATGGTGGAATTCTACATTAGGATGGAGAATGAAACAGTTAATTCAGAGACCATGGTCCAGAACTTAAAGAAGGGTAACTTTGAAGGTATGAGGCATGAATTGGCTAGGATAGATTGGCGAATGATACTTAAGGACTGAAAGGATTGACAGTGGATGGGCAATGGCAGACATTTAGAGACCGCATGGATGAATTACAACAATTGTGCATCCCTGTCTGGCGTAAAAATAAAAAAGGGAAGGTGGCTCAACCGTGGCTATCAAGGGAAATCAGGAATAGTATTAAAGCCAAGGAAGTGATATACAAATTGGCCAGAAATAGCAGCGAACCCGGGGACTGGGAGAAATTTAGAACTCAGCAGAGAAGGACAAAGGGTTTGATTAGGGCAGGGAAAATAGAGTATGAGAGCAAGCTTGCAGTGAACATTAAAATGGACTGCAAAAGTTTCTATAAATATGTAAAGAGAAAAAGGTTAGTAAAGACAAACGTAGGTCCCCTGCAGTCAGAATCAGGGGAAGTCATAACTGGGAACAAAGAAATGGCAGACCAATTGAACAAGTACTTTGGTTCGGTATTCACTAAGGAGGACACAAACAACCTTCCGGACATAAAAGGGGTCAGAGGGTCTAGTAAGAAGGAGGAACTGAGGGAAGTCCTGATTAGTCAGGAAATTATGTTGAGGAAATTGATGGGATTGAAGGCCGATAAATTCCCAGGGCCTGATGGTCTGCATCCCAGAGTACTTAAGGAGGTGGCCTTGGAAATAGCGGATGCATTGACAGTCATTTTCCAACATTCCATAGACTCTGGATCAGTTCCTATGGAGTGGAGGGTAGCCAATATAACCCCACTTTTTAAAAAAAGGAGGGAGAGAGAAAACAGGGAATTATAGACCGGTCAGCCTGACATCAGTAGTGGGTAAAATGATGGAATCAATTATTAAAGATGTCATAGCAGCGCATTTAGAAAGAGGTGACATGATAGGTCTAAGTCAGCATGGATTTGTGAAAGGGAAATCATGCTTGACAAATCTTCTGGAATTTTTTGAGGATGTTTCCAGTAGAGTGGACAAGGGAGAACCAGTTGATGTGGTGTATTTGGACTTTCAGAAGGCTTTCGACAAGGTCCCACACAAGAGATTAATGTGCAAAGTTAAAGCATATAGGATTGGGGGTAGTGTGCTGACATGGATTGAGAACTGGTTGGCAGACAGGAAGCAAAGAGTAGGAGTAAATGGGTACTTTTCAGAATGGCAGGCAGTGACTAGTGGGGTACCGCAAGGTTCTGTGCTGGGGCCCCAGCTGTTTACATTGTTCATTAATGATTTGGACGAGGGGATTAAATGTAGTATCTCCAAATTTGCAGATGACACTAAGTTGGGTGGCAGTGTGAGCTGCGAGGAGGATACTATGAGGCTGCAGAGTGACTTGGATAAGTTAGGTGAGTGGGCAAATGCATGACAGATGAAGTATAATGTGGATAAATGTGAGATTGTCCACTTTGGTTGTAAAAACAGAGAGACAGACTATTATCTGAATGGTGACAGATTAGGAAAAGGGGAGGTGCAACGAGACCTGGGTATCATGGTACATCAGTCATTGAAGGTTGGCATGCAGGTACAGCAGGCGGTTAAGAAAGCAAATGGCATGTTGGCCTTCATAGCGAGGGGATTTGAGTACAGAGGCAGGGAGGCGTTACTACAGTTGTACAGGGCCTTGGTGAGGCCACAATTAGAGTATTGTGTACAGTTTTGGTCTCTAACTTGAGGAAGGACATTCTTGCTATTGAGTGAGTGCAACGAAGGTTCACCAGACTGATTCCCGGGATGGCGGGACTGACATATCAAGAAAGACTGGATCAACTGGGCTTGTATTCACTGGAGTTCAGAAGAATGAGAGGGGCTCTCATAGAAACGTTTAAAATTCTGACGGGTTTAAACAGGTTAAATGCAGGAAGAATGTTCCCAATGTTGGGTGAGTCCAGAACCAGGAGTCACAGTCTAAGGATAAGGGGTAAGCCATTTCGGACCAAGATGAGGAGAAACTTCTTCACCCAGAGAGTGGTGAACCTGTGGAATTCTCTTCCACAGAAAGTTGTTGAGGCCAATTCACTAAATATATTCAAAAAGGAGTTCGATGAAGTCCTTACCACTGGGGGGATCAAGGGGTATGGCGAGAAAGCAGGAATTGGGTACTGAAGTTGCATGTTCAGCCATGAACTCATTGAATGGCAGTGCAGGCTCGAAGGGCCGAATGGCCTACTCCTGCACCTATTTTTCTATGTTTCTATGTTTCTATGTATCCACGTAACTGTAATCCCTCATCCCTGGAACTGTTCGAGTAAATCTCTTCTGCACCCTCTCCAAGAAGCCTTTATATCCTTCCTAAAGTGTGGTGCCCAGAACTGAACACAATACTCCAGCTAAAGCCTAACCAGTGTTTTATAAAGGTTTAGCATAACCTCTTTGCTTTTGTACTCTATGCCTCTATTAATAAAGCCAAGGATCCCATAAAGTGCTGAGAATACTCCTCAGGTCAGGGAGCATCTGTGGAGAGAGAAACAGAGTTAACATTTCAGGTTGATGACCTTAATCAGAACTCTGAATCACATATGCTTTTTTTAACAGACCTCTCAACTTGTGCTGCCACCTTCAAAGATGTGTGTACATTCACTCCCTGGCCTCTCTGTTCCTGCACCCCCTTTAAAATTATACCTTTCAGTTTATATTTCCTCTCCTCATTCTTCTTACAAAAATGTGTCACTTCACACTTCTCTGCGTTAAATTTCATCTGATTGTGTCTGTCCATTCCTCCTGAAATCTGTTACTATCCTCCTCATTTTTTACCACATTTATGAGTTTTGTGCTTTCTGCAAACTTTGAAATTATGCCCTTTATTCTCAAGCCCAGCTGACTAATATATGTCAAGAAGAGCAGTGATCCTAATACCGATCCCAGGGGGACACCACTGTACACTTCCCTCCACTCTGAAAAGCAGTCACCCATCTCTACTCTCTGTTTTCTGTCCCTTAGCCAATTTTGTATACACGCTGCCACTGTCCCTTTCATCCCATAAGCTTTAATATTGCTAATTTTAAGGCAGGAGAGTGGGAGGAGATTCATTGGAGCATGAACACCAGCATAGACCTAATACAAAAGCAAATACTTCAGCTGCTGGACTCTGAAATAAAAGCAGGAAATACTCAGCAGGTCAGGCAGCATTTGTGGGGAGAATGGAAGGCAGAAGAGATCAGAGACAAAAGATGGTGCAAGGGAAAAGGAGATGGTAATAGGACAAGTTAAAAAACAAAAGATGGATCTAGATAGGGTGTAAATGAAGAAGGCAGAATCATCAACAGCTGCCGTGGGAAAGAAAAGAAAAAGGAAAAAGAACAAAAATAGGGGCAGAGATTATGGTTTGAAATTGTTGAACTTGATGATGAGTTCAGAAGGGCTGTAAAGTGCCTTCCATCCTATCACAGACCTTCCCTTTTGTTCTTTCCTCCCCTCCCCCCTTTCCCTGCCCCTACACTTGCTTAAAAACCTGCTACATCTCTAACTTTTTCCAGTTCTGACGAAGGGTCATCGACCTGAAACATGATAGGCAAAGGCACACACAAGACAGTTAATAACGGAATGCACAAGGGTGATGAGTTGATTTCTTCATAAATATTGGATGCATATATGAATAAAGTTGTATGGAAAATTTGCTTTATGATGGCTTTTAATGCAGTGTTGTGGCCAAGAGGATGCTGTGATGGTCAGTAACAGAGGGAAGGTAAGGTGTAGGACAAATGCTGAAAGGGGAATTAAGGTTGTGGTCACTGGTACAACAAGTGGATGATTCCATCCCAGATATCCCGGACCGAAAGGGGCTGTCTGGGTTGCATTCTTCCTTCTGCTTCCTCCTGTTCTGCTTCCTCCTGTTCTGCGTTTTCTTCTTCTGTGTCTTCCTCTTCCCTCTGTGAGTGAATGCTGTAATTCTGAAATGACAGCATAAAATGACAACATTAGGCCAGGCAGCATCTCAACCTGAGATGTGAACTTTATTTCTCTCTCTACGGATGCTGCCTGACCTGCTGAGTATTTCCAGAATTTTTGTCTTCTCAGTGGACTTCCTTTAGCATCCAAGGCCTTGCAAACATCCAGCAGCACTCCCTGCACCCTTAAAAAAAACTTTTAACATCTATTATACCAAGCCACTTCAATAAAATAAAAATAATCCAGTCCAAAAACTTAAATACAAACTTACCTGAAAGATGTGTGTTTCCTTTTAAGAGGTGCTGACAGCATCTCTGACAGTCTGCTGAACACTCTGTTTTCACAGCAAGCTTAAGACTTAGCAATGAACTCAATGCTAAGGTTGAAGTTTGCTGGAGTGACTTTAAGTCAGCGTGATGTCTCCCTCTCTTCATTTACTGCCGCGACAGGTAGTTCCGGAGGTTGTGTTGCCTGCCTGGTGCCATGGTTAAGAATATCTCCTCGTGGCTGGGGAAGAACTTGGAGTAGGAGGGGGAGGATCCATGTCATGGTCCATGTTGGAACCAATGACATAGGTACAATTAAGAATGAGGTCCTGCTGAAGGAGTACGAATTAAACCGGGCTGGGACCAGCATCCTGGCGAATTGAATAACTAGGGCTGTAGATAGGGCTTTAAACTAAAAATTTTGGGGGAGGGATCAGGTGAGGGGAAACTTAGATATCTAAAGAGAAAGATCAATGCAATAGAGCAGTATAGCGATTTGGGTAAAAATAAGCAGAGTGTGATAGGAAGGTGGAGTGAGCTTAATCGTAGCAGTGCAGCAGAGAATAAGGTCAAAGCAGAGAATAATGGTAAAAACATTAAATTAAAGGCTCTTTATCTGAATGCGTGGAGCATTCATAATAAGAAAGATGAACTAATGACACAATAGAGATAAATGGGTTTGACCTAATAGCCATAACAGAGATGTGGTTGCAAGGTGCCCAAAGTTGGGAACTAAATGTTCCAGGGTACTTGACATTTTGAAAAGACAGGCAGAATGGTAAAGGAAGCGGGGGGGGGGGGGGGCGGGGGGTGGGTAGCTCTGATAATAAAGGATCTTATAAGTACAGTAGAGAGAAAGGATCTTGGCTCGCAAGATCAAGAATTAGGATCAGTATGAGTGGAAATAAGGAATAACAAGGGGCAGAAAACACTGGTGGGGGTAGTGTATAGACCACCTAACAGTAGCTATACCGTTGGACAGAATATTAATCAAGAAATAGTAGGAGCTTGTAACAAAGGTAATGCAATAATCGTGGGGGACTTTAATCTTCATATAGACTGGACAAATCAAACTGGTAAAGGTAGACTGGAGGACGAGTTTATGGAATGCATTTGGGACAGTTTCCGAGAACAATACATCATGGAACCAACCAGGGAACACTAGTGCCTCTGACATGTCTTCCTTTTTCACCAACAGAGGATTCCCCTCCACCGTGGTTAACATGGCCCTTCACCATGTCTGTTCTATTTCCCGCACCTCTGCCGTCATCCCTTCCCCTCCCTCTCAGAACCATGACAGTGTTCCCCTTGTCCTCAACTTTCACCCCAGCAGCCTCTAAGTTCAACGGATCATCTTCCGCCATTTCCGCCACCTCCAGCGTGATCCCACCATGAATCACATCTTCCCCTCCCCACCCCTCTCAGCATTCCGAAGGGACCGCTCCCTCTGCGACATCCTGGTCCATTCCGCAGTCACCCCAAGCACACCCTCCCCTTCCCACGGCATCTTTCCGTGCAAACACAGGAGATGCAACACCTGTCCTTTTACCTCCTCCCTTCCCACTATCCAGGGCCCCAAATACTCCTTCCAGGTGAAACAGTGATTTACTTGGACTTCTTTCAATTTAGTATACTATTCGCTGCTCACGATGTGTTCTCCTCTACAATGGGGAGACCAAGCATAGATTGGGTGACCGCTTTGCGTAGCACCTCAGTTCAGTCCACAAGTGTGACTCTGACATGTCACTTTAATTCTCCACTCCATTCCCACTCTGACCTCTCTGTCCTCGGCCTCCTACACTGTTCCAATGAAGCTCAACACAAGCTTGAGGAACAGCATCCCAGCTTTCGTTTAGGCACATTACAGCCTTCTGGACTCAACATCAAGTTCAACAATTTCAGAATGTAACCACTGCAAATCATGGCTCCCTTTCCGGGACCTCTGCACATGCGCGCTAGAGTGTACGCACATGTGCAGTAGCTCCTCGCAGCCCGAATCTCTGCAGGCTGTGTGGGAGGGGCCCGAAGCAAGCCGCCCCTAGCCCTGGCTGAATGAGCTCCCACAATGCCGCGTTCATGTGAGCAGGCCTCCAATGGCCTAGCAGCATTATTATGTGTGGGCGCACGCTTTAATTTAAAGTATCTTGAATATTTTATGACAAGATTGAGATCTTTACAGCATAACTTGCCGAAGGCATTACTGTCAACCAGCAAATCAAAGGCAGGGGATGCTTGGCAACAGGATTAATGTGCATGTGGGGCACATGAAGTATTCAGAGAGCGGGGATGGCTTCATGCAGCATGTGAAAGTGAAGGAACAGGCTAAGAGGGAGTGAGGCAGACGAGGACCTGGCGCGAGCTGAATTACCAAGCTGGCTGAGGCCAGAAAAATAAACTTTGAACGAACCAAGGCAAACAACCAACAGCTGCTGGCACCAATCCAATATCGGTTCGTGGCGTTATTTTGTTGACCAAATCGAATACATTTCGTACGTGTGTGTGTCTCTCTCTCTCTCAAAAAATCCCCTCTCCTCCCCCCTCTGCTCACCCCGTTAAGATGCCGCGTTCACCACCCACCACCCCCAGCCTGCCGCGTTGAGCCTTCTCCCTTCCTCCCTCCCGTTAAGATGCCGCGTTCTTCCGCACCCATCCCAGGCTGAAGGGACTCCCGCATGGCCAGCCGCTGCCGAGTTTTGTTGAAAGTAGGATTTACTTCAGTTCTTTATTTGTTAATTTAATTATTTACTTCAGTTCTTTATTTTTTATTGAATGCTTATGACTTTTTGAGCTTTGTTTGGTGCTTGGTGGTGCTTTAAATGTAATTATTTGCGCCGATTCCTTAACTCTAGGTAAGGTTTTTCTGTGCGGACAGAAGTAGCAACATACACTGGCCTAAGCTAGTTTGGAGCAACTATTTGCTGGCCAAACTCGCTTAAATGGCCAAAATAGGCGTAAGTGGCTGACAACGCCCCCTTTTGAAATAAAAACAAAACTAAAAAAAAACCTAACTAACTCACTTACACTGGAGCAAATTAAATGGCCAGAATTGCAACTAAAAAGATAGTCCAGAAAAATCAAGTTGCTCCAAAATAAATGGAGCAACTCCTGGGGAAATTTGGGCCTGTTAGTGGGCAGTAAGGTGGCAGATGGTGTATAATGCAAGGAAATGTGGGGTTATTCACTTTGGGAGGTAGAATAGCAAAACAGAATCTTTTTTAAATGATGACAAACTTTTAAATGTTGGTGTTCAGAGAGATTTGGGTGCCCTTGTGCAAGAAACACAGCCATCTAACATGCAGGTACAGCAAGCAATGAGGAAGGCAAATTGCATGTTGTCCTTTAATGCAAGGGGGTTGGAGTTTAAGATTAAAGAAGTCTCGCTGCAATTGTACAGGGCCTTGGTGAGACCACACCTGGAGTACTGTGCACACTTTTGGTCTCCTTATCTAAGGAAGGATATACTTGCCTTGGAGGCGGTACAGGTGCAGCGTCCAAAATCCGGAGTTCCAGAATCCGGACACCGGGCCGATCCGTGGCGGGGTCGTCCGGAAACCGGAAAATGTTCTGAAATCCAGACTCCCCCCGCCTCGGTGGCCTGAACTCGCCCCGGCTCCTCGTCGCTCCGGCCCTCGGCGGCCCTACCTCGCTCCGGCCTGACCTCGCTCCGGCCCTCGGCGACCCGACCTCGCCCCGGCCCTCGGCAGCCTGACCTCGCTCTGGCGGCCCAATCTTGCTCCGGCCCGATGTCGCTCCGGCCCTTGGCGGCCCGACCTCGCTTTGGCGGCCCTACCTCGCTCCGGCCTGACCTCGCTCCGGCCCTCGGCAGCCCGACCTCCCTCTGGCAGCCCAACCTTGCTCCGGCCTGATCTTGCCCTGGCCCTGGGCGGCCTGACCTCACCCTGGCCCTCAGCAGCCCGACCTCCCTCCAGCGGTCCAACCTTGCTCCGGCCCGACCTCGCTCCAGTCCTCGGCGGCCCGACCTCGCTCCAGCGGCTCGACCTCGCTCCGGCTCTCGGTGACCTGACCTCCGGCCCGACTTTGTCTGCCGCGACTTCGCCCGCCCCGACTTCGCCCTGGCCCTCGGCGGCCCAACCTCGCCCCGGCCCGACTTCACATTGGCCCCAGCCTCCCCCCCTCTCCCCCTTACCTCGGCTGCCCGATCCCACCTAGCTCGGCCCAGGCAAAGACGCTCCAAAATCCAGAAATATCCGGAATTCGGAACGGCCTCAGTCCCGGGGTTTCTGGATTTCGGACGCTCAACCTGTACAACGAAGATTCACTGGATTGATTCCTGGGATGAGGGGGCTGGCTTATGATCTTATGATGAGAGATTGTGTAGAATGGGCCTATACTCTCTGGAGTTTGGAAGAATGAGAGGTGATCTCATTGAAATATACAAGATTATGAAGGGGATTGACAGGGTAGATGCTGAGAAGTTGTCTTCCCTAGCTGGAGCATCTAGAACTAGGAGGCACGGTCTCAAGACAAGGGTAGGCCTTTTAAGACAGAGATGAGGAGGAATTTCCTCACTCAGAGGGCTGTAAATCTTTGGAATTCTCTGCTCCAGAGGGCTGTGGTGCTGAGTCTCTGAATATATTCAAGGCTGAGATAGATAGATTTTTGGAGTCCAGGGGAATAAAGGGATATGGAGATCGGGCGGGAAAGTGGAGTTGAGATCGATGATCAGCCATGATCTTATTGAATGGCGGAGCAGTCTCGAATGGCTATAGGGCCTACTCCTGCTCCTATTTCTTATGTTCTTATGTTCTTACATGTCAAATGGCAGCACTGCTATCGGCAGCACTATGACGCTCATAAAAATGGCGGTCACCGAGTCACGCACCAGAGAAGGGCGCTAGGGTGGCGGTGGTCATTTTTCACCAGGACAGCGGTGCAAATGGGTGGCGGTAAGTGGCCCAATTTCTAGACCTGTGTGTGCAGTGATCACTTTGATTTGATTAGTTTTTCTGAAAGTCAATTGAGCCACATGAAATTCAAACCAACATAAAGAAATATCAGGTTTTATTTCAAATTTACTTTACCTTAGCCGAGGACATTAGTGGCCATATCATGCACAAGGCATATAACAGTGAATGGCAAAAATATAAGCGATCTTGCACAATCATTGGAATTTTCTAGGTTATTGACATGTACAATGATAGAATATAAAAGCAAACCAACCAAATATGCCTCTTCCACAATGCACCTGAGGTGTTAAAAGCAACTGATGTCTTCTGAATTCGTGTTTGTTTAATTGCACATGGCAGTGGGCCAACTTCTTGGTGATTTGATGACTTGAGGGGCAAACAGGAGGATTTCTGATAGCTGATCTCGAGATTTAGAGACATACTAAATTGAAGTTCATAAGTCCAGACGATCAATATGAGCATGGCAGGGTCAACAATTGCAGAAATACAGTTAGATACCTTGGAAAAAGGAAGTTGTGAAAAGTATAAATGATGCTATTCAATTGTGCTGCTGAAAAAGTCGCATCATAATAAATTTCTAAGACTTCTTACTCTGTTTCCAAATATAGGGTGACAATGTCTTTTGCCCCTTTTTGCAAAGTTAGATTTTTAAACAGTAAAGAAAAAACAAAGTGCTTTTGAGGAAAAGTTTAACGTTCAGCAGAATATGGGCATTGTTGCCAGGAAACTGATTTGCCACTACGAAGTGTTATTTTACAGCAATGGATAAATCCTCATTTTATTACTAAAGCGAGTCCCCGCAGTGCTACCTCATTGGTGTGACAGAACATATCTTGCTGTAGAAGTGGAATGAACCTCCGATGGTGCCGGATGTTTAAAATATAATTTCCTCCCAGTCATGGAGAGGGCACAGGTTTAAGTGCAGTCAACTGCCAGTTGTGACCAGTGGATTCATTCAGTCAGGGTGATGTAAGTGCATATTTTTTAATGAAAATTGTGGCAACTTGGTCATTGCAATCTGGATCGAGGTAGAGTGATGCCTAGTGCAATCCTCAAATTCATTTTAAATAACAGCATTATTGTGCTTTACTGATCACACTTGCACTGTCTCTGCTTCACCCTTACTGGTGTGATGGATACAATATGGCTGGAATTTCCTTCCTGAATCTGTCCTTTACAGTCAGCTTTGTGGCTTAAAAAAAAGAGTAAAATCGAATGGTTTATCACTACAATCCCATCGCAAAAGAACACTTCCCAAAATTTAACTTGGTTAAACCTCCCATTCGCGATTGCTACCCGCCCTGATAACACCCCGACAGGAACTGCATGGATTTGGGTCTGATGCCGATTTTACAGCCTGTCCGATTTTACGATCCGGTGACATTAATGGGGCTTGACAAGGTAAATGCAGAGAGGATGTTTCCCCTCATGGGGAATCTAGAACTAGGGAGCATAGTTTCAGAATTAGGGGTTGCCATTTAAAACTGAGATGAGGAGGAACTTCTTCTCTAAGTGGGTTGTAAATCTGTGGAATTCTCTGCCCCAGAGAGCTGTGGAGGCTGGGTCATTGAACATGTTTAAGGTGGAGATAGATAGATTTTTAAACGATAAGGGAGTAAAGAGGTGTGGAGAGCGGGCAGGAAAGTGGAGCTGAGCCCAAGACCAGACCAACCATGATCTTATTGAACTCCTGAGCAGGATCGAGGGGCTAAATGGCCTACGCCTGCTCCTAGTTCTTATGTTCTTATGAGTGTAAAATGCCTAAGTAAAAGAAAACTCACATCCTTACATTTCATCAATTCAGCTCACTACATTGCAACATCCAGAGAAATGTCTATGCAGTCAAATATTACTTTTCAGTATATTCTCTAAATTATAACAATAATTTCAAACTACGAGGCTCCTGACCTATTGCTTCTCAGGTGCTCCATCAGTGCGAGGAGGTCACGAGGTAGTGGCTGGGACATTGCTGCAGGACACTTTCAGGTCTGAGGTGACTCTCATCTCAATGAAACTATAGACTGGTTAGCCTAACATCTGTCGTTGGGAAAATGCTGGAGTCCATTATTAAGGAAGCAGTAGCAGGACATTTGGAAAAGCGTGATTCAATCAAGCAGAGTCAGCATGGTTTTATGAAAGAGAAATCATCTTTGAGGATGTAACGAGCAGGGTGGATAAGGGGGAACCAGTAGATGTGGTGTATTTGGATTTCCAGAAGGCACTCGATAAGGTGCCACATAAAAGGTTACTGCACAAGATAACAGTTCACAGGTTTGGGGGTAATATATTAGCATGGATAGAGGATTGGCTAACTAACAGAAAACAGAGAGTCGGGATAAACGGGTCATTTTCCGGTTGGCAAACTGTAACTAGTGGGGTGCTGCAGGAATCGGTGCTGGGTCCTCAACTATTTACAATCATGCTACAATTTATATTAATGAATAGGATGAAGGGACTGAGTGTAATATAACCAAGTTTGCTGATGATACAAAGATGGGTGGGAAAGCAAATTGTGAGGAGGACACAAAAAATCTGCAAAGGGATATTGACAGGCTAATTAAGTGAGCAAAAATTTGGCAGATGGAGTATAATGTGGGAAAATGTGAGGCTATCCACTTTGGCAGAAATAATAGAAAAGAAAATTATAATTTAAATAGAGAAAAATTGCAAAGTGCTGCAATACTGATGGACCTGGAGGTCCTTGTGCATGAAACACAAAAAGCTAGTATACAGGTACAGTAATTAATCAGGAAGGCAAATGGAATGCTGGCCTTTATTGCAAGGGGGATAGAGTATAAAAGAAGAGAAGTCCTGCTACAACTGTACAGGGTATTGGTGAGGCCACACTTAGAGTGCAGTTTTGGTCTCCGTATTTAAGGAAGATTTTAGTTGCATTGGAGGCTGTTCAGAGAAGGTTCACTAGGTT
Organism: Pristiophorus japonicus; assembly: GCF_044704955.1. NCBI lineage: Eukaryota > Metazoa > Chordata > Chondrichthyes > Pristiophoridae > Pristiophorus > Pristiophorus japonicus. The sequence continues at coordinate 114,577,521 of NC_091977.1, read as the reverse complement.
GATTCCGGAGGTGAGGGGGTTGACTTATGAAGATAGGTTGAGTAGATTGGGACTAGACTCATTGGAGTTCAGAAGAATTAGAGGTGATCTTGTCGAAACATATAAGATAATGAGGGGGCTCGACAAGGTGGATGCAGAGAGGATATTTCCACTCATAGGGGAAACTAAAACTAGGGGGCATAGTCTCAGAATAAGGGGTCACCCATTTAAAACTGAGATGAGGAGGGATTTTTTCTCCCAGAGGGTTGAAAATCTGTGGAATTCTCTGTCCCAGAGAACTGTGGAAGCTGGGTCATTGAATATATTTAAGGCGGAGATAGAGAGACTTTTGAGCGATAAGGGAATAAAGGATTATAGGGAGAGGGCAGGGACATGGAACTGAGTCCATGATCAGGTCAGCCATGATCTTATTGAATGGTGGGACCAAATGGCCTACCCCTGCTTCTAGTTCCACAGATTTACAACCCACTTAGAGTAGAACTGGGTCTGGCATCCCTTGACACAGCCACAGAAAGGATACCAGAAGTGGGACCCTCAGTGACAGCGGCTTCGTATGTTCTATATCTCCGCCATGTTCTGGCATTGGAGAGGTCTTTATGGATGAGAGACAGCGACATAAGCTATCGCTCCTTGTAACCCACTGGTACTGTGCACAAGCTCAAGGTACTACTGGTCTATGTGAGAACAAACTCAATTGACCCTTTTGGAAGTCGTGTGAAAGTGTTGTGTTAAGACTGACCCTCAAACCATTTATTAATCCAGTGTAGTTGCCACTCTGGAATGTATCAATATCTTTAGTGCCTCTAAAATAGAGCTACTCCATTTTAAATCCCGTTCAGACCGGTTTCTGCTGGGCGGAATAAGTTCAAATTTCCTCTATTAACTGAACAAGGATTATGAGCATTATTGATGAGATTATTGCCGTAAAATTACAAGTATTGCAATGAGCCCATTAGAAGGCAGCTGGAAAGAAGTAGAATATGATAAAGCTAAGAATATTTTGTTATTAATAATCATCAAGATTAATATTTCAAAATAAAGTAAAAGCAAATGAAAGCTATTGAAACTACGTTAAGGAAGAGTGGGAATTTGTTTTTCAATGACAAGTATTGAATATCTCATGTGAGGCAGAGCAGAAAAGGGATAAGTATATATTGCTCACTTCACAAGTGAAGCTGTAGCCCTGATTTTAACGAAAGGCGGGAAATGGGTGGGCTGAGACGAACACCAACCGTACATGGCCTCGACAGCATGAGGCCCATTTTAATTACGGGACCTAATCATCATGCCCTTTGGTTAGTTTCCTGCCTGAAACCAGCACCTGGCTGGCGGGACAGAGTGGACTGTTGGGCAGCTGGTGGACCTTGTCCAGAACTGAAGAAATGTCCCCAAGCATTTAGGTAAATCACAAAATTGGGCTTTCAGGAGGGTCTCGCAATCAGGGAGGGTGGGGAAAACTTTACCTATCCCTTATGTTTGCTGAACTTCTTTTACTGAATGTTCATGCTTATTAAGATGGGGATGCCAGTACTGGCAAATTAAATATTTTTTTCACTATGGTCAGCCAGTTTCAGTGTAATAGGCCTAGAAACTGCACTTTAAAATGCAAGTCATTTGAAAGATAAAAATCATAAACTAAGATTATTAATCTAAACTAATTTTTTTTATTCGCTTGTGGGATGTGGGCATCGATATAAAGGCCGACATTTATTGCCCATCCCTAAGAAGGTAGTGGTGAGCCGCCTTCTTGAACTGCTTCAGTACGTGTGGTGAAGGTATTCTTAGTATACTTCTTTGTAGCAGTTTGGTACAACTGAGTGGCTTGCTAGCCCATTTCAAAGGGCAGGTAAGAATCAACCACATTGCTGTGGGTCTGGCGTCATATGTAGGCCAGACCAGATAAGGACGACAAATTTCCTTCCCCAGAGGTCATTAAAGGGGTTTTCTGGTAGTTTCATGGTCACCATTACTGATAATAGATTTTTATTCCAGATTTATTTGATTAATTGAATTAAATTCCACAGCTGCCATGGTTTGACTACTAGTCCAGTAACATAACCACTATGCTACCAATAGAAGGCAAACACCGTTTTTTCTATCAATAAACATGAGATGGGAGAAAGAGTGTTAGTTCACAATCTATGTGAATGGCGCAGCCCATAAAGGAGTCAGAAATGATTGTAGTAATAAAACCTAGTGACTATACTCCACGGGGCAGAAATTCCTGGATTCCCATTCCATCTCTGGAAGTGCGATCCGCAGGGCTTCTATCTGCCACCAAACACTAGCATTGACCTGGCCACAATCCAGGAGACAGAACGAGGGGACGTAGTCTCAGAATAAGGGGTCGCCCATGTAAAACAGAAATGAGGAGGAATTTCTTCTCTCAGAGGGTCACGAATCTTTAGAATTATCTGTTGTTTATCTGTAAAGCATGCACTCCCATGTTCCGCCACCAGGGAGCTCATCCCCTGAAGTGCCAAGGGATCCCAACATCCCTTGGGGGCACTCTATATAAGCCAGCCCCTAAGGCCTGTTCCTCACACTGGAGTGCCTTATTAAAGACTGAGGTCACTGTTACTTTAACCTCCCTGTGTGCAGCCTCATCTGTGTTAGGAACACAATAACTGGCGACGAGTATACAAATCCAACGCAAAGATGCAGCAAACTGTGGGCATCCTGGAGAAGTTCTCGGAGGGTAGGGACTGGGAAGCCTATGTTGAACGGCGAGACCAGTACTTTGTAGCCAACGAGCTGGACGGAGAAGGAAGCGCTGCAAAAAGGAGAGTGGTCCTCCTCACAGTCTCCTCACTGTCCTACAGCCTCATGAAGAATCTTCTGGCTCCGGTGAAACCCACAGATAAGTCGTATGAGGAGCTTTGTACACTGGTTCAGGAGCATCTTAACCCGAGGGAGAACGTGCTGATGGCAAGGTATCGGTTCTACACGTGCCAGCGATTTGAAGGTCAGGAAGTGGCGAGCTACGTCGCTGAGCTAAAGCGACTTGCAGGACAATGTGAGTTTGATGGCTACCTGGAGGAAATGCTCAGAGACTTTTTTGTACTGGGCATTGGCCACGAGACCATCCTACGAAAACTTTTGACTGTAGAGACACCGACCCTCAGTAAGGCCATTGCGATAGCACAGGCATTTATGTCCACCAGTGATAACACCAAAGAAATCTCTCTGCACACAATTTTATGTTCATAAAATAACTGGAACTGTGTTTGCGAGCAGAAATGTACAGGGCAGAACCCATGAGTCTGCAACTGCCAGCAGGCCTCAGGTGACCCAGATGACTCAGAGTCCCCAACAAAGGATCAATGCAAGGCAATTCACACCTTGTTGGTGTTGTGGAGGCTTCCATTCAGCCTATTCATGCCACTTCAAAGGGTATGTTTTCAAGAGCTGTGGAACAATGGGGCACCTCCAACGAGCTTGCAAACGAGCTGCAAGCTCTGCAAAACCTGCTAACCACCACGTGGTAGAGGAAGATCGGTCCATGGTGGATCAAAGCAATTTTGAGCCTCAGAGAGAGGAGGCAGATGCTGAAGTACATGGAGTGCACACATTTTTGCCGAAATGTCCACCTATAATGCTAAATGTAAAATTGAATGGCTTATCCGTAGCCATGGAACTGGATGGTGCTAGCCAATCCATCATGAGTAAAAAGATGTTTGAGCGACTGTGGTGCAACAAGGCATTCAGACCAGCCCTGAGCCCCATCCACATGAAACTGAGAATGTACACCAAAGAGCTTATCACTGTCCTGGGTAGTGCCATGGTCAAGGTCACCTATGAGGGCACGGTGCATGAACTGCCACTCTGGAAACTTTTCCGGGGTGAATGTGCAGATCCACTTGGTCACAGAGGCACGACCCATTCACCACAAGGCGTGAGCGATACCTCACATGATGAGGGAGAGAGTGGAAATCGAGCTGGACAGGCTGCAACGCGAGGGCATCATCTCCCCAGAGGAATTCAGCAAGTGGGCCAGCCCGATTGTTCCAGTACTCAAAAGTGATGGCACGGTCAGGATTTGCGGCGATTATAAAGTAACTATTAATCGTTTCTCGCTACAAGACCAATACCCGCTACCTAAGGCAGACGACCTATTTGCGACGCTGGCAGGAGGCAAGACGTTCACCAAGCTCGAACTGAATTCGGCCTACATGATGCAGGAGCTGGAGGAGTCTTCAAAGGGCCTCACCTGTATCAACATGCACAAGGGACTGTTCATCTACAATAGATGCCCGTTTGGAATTCGGTCGGCTGCAGCAATCTTCCAGAGAAACATGGAGAGCCTACTCAAGTCGGTACCACACACGGTGGTCTTTCAGGACGACATATTGGTCATGGGTCGGGACACTGCCGAGCACCTACAAAACCTGGAGTAGGTCCTCCACCGACTGGATCACGTAGGGCTTCAGCTGAAGAGGTCGAAATGCGTCTTCATGGCAACAGAAGTGGAGTTTTTGGGGAGAAAGATCGCAGCGGATGGCATTCGGCCCACAGACACCAAGACAGAGGTTATCAGGAACATGCCCAGGCCATAGAACGTCACGGAGCTGCGGTCGTTCCTGGGACTCCTCAACTATTTTGGTAACTTCCTACCAGGGTTAAGCACCCTTTTAGAGCCCCTACATGTATTATTGCGCAAAGGTGAGAACTGGGTATGGGGGACAAAACAAGTCATTGCTTTTGAGAAAGCCAGAAACATTTTATGCTCCAACAAGCTGCTTGTATTGTATAACCCGTGTAAAAGACTTGTGCTAGCATGTGACGCATCGTCGTATGGAGTCGGGTGTGTATTACAACAAGCTAACATTGCGGGGAAGTTGCAACCTGGAGCCTATGCTTCCAGGAGCTTGTCTAAGGCCGAGAGGGCCTACAGCATGATTGAGAACGAGGCATTAGCGTGTGTGTTCGGGGTAAAGAAAATACATCAGTACCTGTTTGACCTCAAATTTGAGCTGGAAAGTGATCACAAGCCCCTCACATCCCTGTTCGCTGAAAACAAGGGAATAAATACTAATACCTCAGCCCGCATACAAAGGTGGGCACTCGCGCTATCACCATATAACTACACCATCCGGCACAGGCCAGGCACCAAGAACTGTGCGGATGCTCTCAGTCGGCTACCATTGCCCACCACGGGGGTGGAAATGGCGCAGCCTGCAAACTTGTTGATGGTGCCGCAGCCCGCTGACTTGTTGATGGTCATGGAAGCGTTTGGAAATGATAGATCAGCTGTCACGGCCCGCCAGATTAAGATTTCGACCAGCCAAGATCCTCTGCTGTCCCTAGTAAAAAACTGTGTACTACATGGGAGCTGGGCCAGCATCCCCGTTAAAATGCAAGAGCCAATCATGCCGCTCCAGCGGAGAAAGGATGTGCTGTCCATTCAGGCAGACTACCTGTTGTGGGGTAACCGCGTAGTGCTACCAAAAAAGGGCAGGGAGACGTTCATCTCCGATCTCCACAGCATACACCCGGGTATAGTAATGATGAAAGCGACAGCCAGATCTCTCGTGTGGTGGCCCGGTATCGACTCTGACTTAGAGTCCTGTGTACGGCAGTGCAGCATATTTGCTCAGTTGAGCAACGCGCCCAGAGAGGCACCACTAAGTTTGTGGTCCTGGCCCTCCAGACCCTGGTCGAGGATCCATGTCGACTATGCGGGCCCGTTTCTCGGCAAAATGTTCCTGGTGGTGGTAGATGCTATTTCAAAATGGATTGAATGTGAAATAATGTCGGGAAGCACCGCCACCGCCACCATTGAAAGCCTGAGGGCCATGTTTGCCACCCATGGCCTGCCTGACATACTGGTCAGTGACAATGGGCCATGTTTCACCAGTGCCGAATTTAAAGAATTCATGACCCGCAATGGGATCAAACATGTCACCTCGTTTAAACCAGCCTCCAATGGGCAGGCAGAGCGGGCAGAAAAAACCATCAAACAGAGCCTTAAATGAGTCACAGAAGGCTCACTCCAAACCCGCCTGTCCCGAATACTGCTCAGCTACCGCACGAGACCCCACTCGCTCACAGGGGTGCCCCTGGCTGAGCTACTTATGAAAAGGACACTTAAAACCAGACTCTCGCTGGTTCACCCCAATTTGCATGATCAGGTAGAGAGCAGGTGGCAGCAACAAAATGGAAACGATGGTCGCGCCACTGTGTCACGGGAAATTGATCTGAATGTCCCTGTATATGTGTTAAACTATGGACATGGTCCCAAATGGATCGTGGGCACGGTGATAGTTAAAGAAGGGAATAGGGTGTTTGTAGTCAAACTAGACAACGGACAAATTTGCAGAAAGCAGCTGGACCAAACGAGGCTGCGGTTCATAGACTGCCCTGAACAACCCACAGCAGACACCACCTTTTTCGAGCCCACAACACACACCCAAAGGATCAACGACACCACGCCGAACCAGGAAATCGAACCCATCACACCCAACAGCCCAGCAAGGCTAGGCTCACCCAGCAGCCCTGCAGAGCCAACAACACGCCAGCCCAGCGAGAGCACAGCCAACATACCAGAACAGATATTTGTACCAAGGCGGTCCACCAGGGAAAGAAAGGCTCCCGACCGCCTCACCTTGTAAATAGTTTTCACTTTGACTTTATGGGGGGGAGTGATGTTGTGTATCTGTAAAGCATGCACTCCCATGTTCCACCACCAGGGAGCGCATCCCCTGCAGTCCCAAGGGATCCCAGCATCCCTTGGGAGCACTGTATATAAGCCGGCCCCTAAGGCCTGTTCCTCACTCTGGAGTGTCTTATTAAAGACTGAGCTCACTGTTATTTTAGCCTCCCTGTGTGCAGCCTCATCTGATTTAGGAACACAATATTACCTACCTCAGAGAGCTGTGGAGGCTGGGTCATTGAATATATTTAAGGTGGAGATAGACAGAACTTTGAAAGATAAGGGAGTCAAGGATTATGGGGAGCGGGCGGGGAAGTGGAGTTGAGGCCAGGATCAGATCAGCCATGATCTTCTTAAATGACGGAGCAGGCTCGAGGGGCCAAATGGCCTACTGCTGCTCCTATTTCTTATCTTCTTTTGTTATTGTCATAGTTAGGGCTGACAGTCGAGGCCTGTAGAATTGCAAAATAGGATCCTGCCCCAATAAGCTGGTGTAAGTCGGAGCAGCAGCCTTCTGCCCCAACATGAGGGTTCTGAGGTTTGGGAAGATCAAAGGTAAATGTAAGAACAATTTTTGGAATGTTCCTCAAGGTTCAAAGGTGCAGGCTTTTAAAGGTAATTGATCCTGCTGGGACTAATTACCTTTCTTACTGCAATATTTGTGGTCTTCTTAAAGCAAAGTCCAGCACCTCTCAGCTAGCATAGATTCTGCAGGGTCTATCAGGTGGCAAACTGAGAATAATTCTGAAAATAGCCCAGGAATGCCCTCAGACAAACCTTCAAAGCATGCTACAGATGTGGAAGGTGGACAGAAGAGTCACCCTTGCCCATCAGTCGAATTTCTGTAATGATGTAAATGGGCCAAAATCTGGTGGACCTAGATACTGCCTCAAATTCTTATCCCCTCTCTCTGCAAGAGATCTGCCTGAGGTTTTATCTCACCCATCAAAGAATTTTGGTCCTTATACCTTTTTAAAAAAATGAACAAATTAGGCCACACTGCAGGAAACTTCTCAGGCATAAATCAAGAAGTAATGAAGGAACTACCCTACAAAGCACTCTGTTGAAACAATTAGACTGTAGTTTAGTATGACTTTCCCTACCCGCTGACAGGGGCTGTGGCTCTACCCCTGTTTTTAGTATGTATGACACTGCACACATATGTTTCCAAAATCTTTCCACATACAGCTCAAGTTGGGTAACCACATATAAGAGTGGTAGTGACAGCTGACATTTCAAACTGAGCAATTAGAATCCAGGATTGATTTCTCTTGACATTTTGTTGAAAGTAAAGAATCTAGGGTTCAATCCAGATGTGTTTGGTGTGCTGACAAAGTGATTTTTAATGGATCTGACTCAGAACCTTTGCCTGAGGCCAGCGTCTCTTGTTGAGCTATAGGTAAAGTCAGACTAACCACTTGAAGCACAATCAAGGTCGTGCTGGTGGTCATTGCCTCACTGTAATGGGTGTTTGCTTTCACCAGTTCACTGACATATAGCTAAGGTTTAATAACCACATTCCACATGGCAGTGACCTATGATTCTGGTTCCTATTAAAAAATGAATTAACTCATTGAACTGCATTCGAGTTTACTCATCTGGGCTATTGCTCTGTGGGTGACCAAATCATATAATGGTACATCTGCAGCTTCTTCCTATTTTAATCATAAAGATATATCAGAGATTTAAACTGTTTTTGGCTTTCAATTGGCTATATAACAAGGGCTGCTCTGCACCATCTTCAAAAAGAAGTGTTTGGCAACCCATTTTATTTTGGTTATTTGAAAACATCTAGCGGCCGAAATTGCCCCACACTGGGTTTGGAACACATAATTCAAATTAGCTGAAAAGTTAGCACTGGCTGAGATGGGCGGGAGGAAGTTTGTAATTTCAGCACATTGTTCATGAAATCTGAGAGCTGCGCTGTTGGAGCGCTAAATGGCCTCCGTGTGGCACTGGAGGGGCGGTGGAGGGGCGATGATGGAAATGTGCAGCCAATTTCAGGTGAGTTTGATTCACTCGTAATGAGTCACTTGGTCATTGGGCATCTTAATGGGGATGTCTTGCAGGGTTGTTCTGCTGATTCTCTTCTTCCTCACAGTTCAGTAGCTGCTTACTGAGGGCCATCATGGCAGATGGGAGAGGCAGCACAAGGGCCACGCATTTCTCAGGCGCCAAATTGGAGACACTGGTGGGGGCAGTGGAAGACAGGAGGTGCATCCTTTTCCCTCCAGCTGGGAGGTCCGCTCCACAATTTCTCAGAGCTCTCTGGGTAGAGGTGGCTGCTGAGCTGTCGGGCACCTTCGTCCTTCAACACACACCCACACAGTGTCACATAATGTTATGTGACCTCACTCGTGTGGTAAAAATGAGTCCATGTTCCCACAACTCGTACCCATGAACCTGTGAGCCTCTGTCTGTTGCCACAACTCTTACAAGGCAGCCTCTGTGCAGACTCAGCAAACCAGCATTTAACTCAGGATGTGTCTACTCACAATTATTGCCTCATTTGATGCTTTGCTTAGAATTACAGCTGCTTAAGCTGCCCATGTATTTCTTCCACGTACATAACTGCACTGTTGCTCACCAAGCTTCCTTTCTTTTGCAGGCCAAGATGGCACATAACAGGCTGCAGCAGCAGCAAACAGGAGGGGGGAGCCTGAACTGCATCAGCTCACAGACCTGGAGGAGCGAGTACTTCGCCTTATGGGCCCACAGGTGGCCATCCCCGTGGCAGTGGTAACGCCGAGCCCACTGGGACCAGCATTGGTCAGTGAAACCCTTCCTCTCATCCCACCTTCCCGTTAAAGCAGAAAGCCTTATCATTGAGCCGCTCCACATTCTGACCACCTTTCTTCCTGCATGCCTGTCCCCCTTCCCTCACCTTAACGTGACTCTTGTGCCATTTGTGCTTTCAGACAATGCCCCGCTTGTGGCCCAGTCTGCTGGGAGAAGAAATGTGGGAGGAGCAGGAGGAGGATGATGCAAGCACTGCGTCCCTGCTTCTCACACTCGCACGCATCAGCTCAGATACTGGGAGTATGCAGTCGTTGCAGTTCAGCTTAGGAGAGGGGTCTGCACTGGATCTTGCACCGGGGCCCAGTGAGCTGCAGCAGGGTCAAGGGGTAAGGCAAGCTTGGGAGCCAGCTCCATGGAGGGCAAGTTCGCGCACATGTTCTGCTCCACAGGACTCAGATTAGGATCTTGTTGGGGAGGTGTTTAAACAAAGGGTGATGGCCTTACACTGCGCCATGATAGGGACAATGGCAACGATGCCCAAGAGCCTGTCGCAAGTGATAAGGAGCGTGGAGGAGTCTGCCTCCCAAATTGTAGACAGCTCTACACACACAATGGAGCCCATCATTGCCAGTGTGCAGATGATGATGGTGGACTCCCAGATGGACCGTGCATATCAAGACCTCATGGGCGCCTCATGGGCGATGTGGCAGCTTCTATTGGAGCACAGGTGGAAGCAACGCAATGTCATGTCTTGCTGCTGCAAGAGAAACAATGGTTGCTCAGCTCTCATGCAGTCTCAGCATGATGCCACGCAAACCCTGACTGCTGCCATCGCTGGGGATCACAAGGTGCTGCAGCAACCCAACAATCTCTGCTCCAACAGATTGGTGCGGAGGCTGAGGTGCTTCCCCGAAGGAGTGGCACTGGGTCAGTGGTGCAGGAATCTTCTGTCCTCTCTCAGGGTGACAGCATTTCTGATCCCACCACTGCCACTCCATCATTGCAAATATCCATGGCTGTTATCCAGCCAGTGCAGACTGCCGCCGCCCAGTCTGAGGTGCTACAGTCTGCAGCTGGGCCTTCCAGGCCCAGATCTGGTCGAAGGCATCGTAGAAGGCCATCTGTGATCTCTGGCTCAGAAACACAGCAGCCTTCCACTAGCCATGCTGCAGCCACAGGGGAGACACTGCAGAGGAGTAGAATAGGTTTACGTAAAAGGGGATGTAAGGAGATGCACAGGGGTGAATGATATATATTATGTTGATGTAGCACTTTTTAAACATAAATGTTGATTGTCATCTTTACTGTTTGGACTTGTATCTCATTTCGGTGCTGGGCATGTGGTATGGAAGGAAGGGCTCATTGATGTGTTTATGGGGAGACACAATGGAAGCGGTAAGTGGCGAAGACCTTATTGGAACCAAAATATTATGAGACGGTCTTGGACCTCCCTTGCAGGATCGGGATGTTGTCTGTGCATCCTGCCTGCCAGCTGTGCCTCCTCCTGCAGCTGCTCGTTCACCTCCTGCTGTTCCTCCTCCTCCTGAGGTGCAATGGCTATGTCTTCGGGCAATGGCTGTGCCTTCATGATTGCCAGGTTGTGAAGCCTGCAGCAGACGATGACGAAAAGGGACACTCAGTCAGGCGACTACTGCAGGACTCCTTCTGAGCGGTCAAGGCAGCGGAACCAGTCCTTCAGTACTCCGATGGTCTGCTCAATGATGCTCCTGGTGGTGGCATGACTATCAGTGTAAGACTGCTGGGCAGGAGTGGTGGTGTTGCGGAGGAAAGTCATGAGCCAGGTGCATAGCAGGTAGCCTTTGTCTCCGAGGAGCCAGCTAGGCACAGTATTGGGTGGATGGCACAGAGCTGGCACACCGGTCTAGTGCAGGATAAAGGCATCGTGGCTGCTTCCTGGATAGTGGACATTAACAGCCATTATTGTGCATCTGTGGTTGCACACCAACTGGGCATTGAGTGAGTGGTGTCCTTCTCGGTTTTGAAGGATCTCAGGATTCCAGTGCGGAGCCCTTAATGTGATGTGTGTGCTGTCAATGGCACCCTGCACCATGGCGAAGCACACCATAACAAAACCAGTTGATCGCTCCAGCTGCTTCTATCTCAACATGGGGAATGAGATGTCTTCCATCCTCCTTCTGTACAGAGCATCTGTGATGTCACAATGGAGCAATGGCCGGCATACTGGGAGATGTCTGCTGTGGCTCCCTGGTAAGATCCATTGACATAGAAATTGAGGGCAATGGTGACCTTCACTGCCACTGAGAGCCATTCTCACTTTTGTTTGAGGCTCAAGGTCTTGTTGCAGGGCACAGCTCCATCACCATGTCTTTTGTAAATTGCAGCCTTCAGACACACTGCTCCTCAGAGAAGGAGATGTACGGAAACTGTTGGTGAAACACCCTGGGTGCGTATGACCTTCTGTTCGCACGTCTGTGTAATCGTCGTTTTCTGCCCACATCCTCATGGACCTCCTAATATTGCTCTCCCTGCGTATCATCCTGTTGCTGAGCCTCTGCCTGCTGCTCTTTCTCCCTTAGCCTCTCCCTGTACCTTTCTATCTGCCTCTGTCTGTTCCTCTCCCTGATCCTCAAAGCATGGGCCGCTCCATGGGCCTCTCCCAGTGCAGCTGCCTCTCCCAGTGCTAGCCTTTCTCTTTCCCTCTCCTGATGCCTCTGACTGGCTAAATCATGGTGCCTTGTCATTTCCGAACCATCCTCTGATGGTGAAGATGTAGAAGGCAATCCAGTGCCAGCACTGAGCCCATGATTTGCACAGAATATTCTGCTATGCAAATGGTGCTGGCTGAAGCAGGGGGAGCAATGGAAGCCAAAGGAAACAGGCCCAGCAATCAATGCTAGCTGTGGCAGAACCAAAAAACAAATTTATTTCAAAGTGTCCAAAATTATCTCGACCAGCGTGTCTTTAAATCTCGCTAGCACTGCAGCCTGACGGATTCAAACCGACAGCAAAAGCTGTCGTTGGCATCGCCAAGCATTAGTTGGAGGAGCGTGGGGCAATTTAAGCTTCCGGGGTGGTCACGTGGTGATGCGCACGGTGATGGCCTTATCATCGCCATGCGCAAAGGTGCGTCACGACCGACGCAGGAGCAGGGCACTAAGCCGCAGCACTATCGGCGAACAGGTAGGCAAATCCGCACGGGTTGATGTGGCCACCCCGCTCACGCACCGCTGGCCCTAACTGGCACTGCGCAAAGGGACAATTTCGGCCCCTATCGTGCTCATCTAAAATGCATTGACACATATCAGATCATGGCTGATCGTCTCCCCACCTGCCAAAGAAAATCTTTGTGGAATATTATTTCCATGAAAATTGTAGACCTAGAAGTAGAATCCTTCATGCCGATCTGTTATCATATGAAGGATTCTCATATTTTGGCCTGGCGATGGGTTTGCAGTCCTGAAGGTGCATCACTTCCCAGACTGTAACAAAAACCTGTTCAGGTGACAGCCCAGAATCCCTAGAGTCAGTACCCCCTCCCACTTGCTTTATCAAAACCTCTTTCTCTCCAAAACAGAGATGAGAAAAAAATTCCAGTGTCTTAAAGTTAATGAGAGTGAGAATGAAGAATCGATCTTTACTATATACAACATCCCTAGGGGTTGAGATTCTACAGAGCGGTATTTTGAACATACTGGTTAAACATGAGTGGTTCCTGTGAATCCTATATTATACTCTGCAGGATCAAGACAATTGCATTGTTTACTGTATCTAAAGTTTTAACCACTCCTCCACATGGCTCTTAACAGTATGAAGGATATTCTCCACCATTCCTTAATCATGGTAGTGGTATTCTTGTCAATTTCCTATGCCCCCATACTACTACCCATAGCCATTCTCTATTCTTGTTGAGCTGCTGATTGGCATTGCCAGCTGCACTTAACTGAATTTCTTTAATCAGCAGAGAATCCGAGGAGCAGAGCTTCCATTCTCGGTTTACAGAGACCAGAGTTTTATGATTGGGTTGCTGTGCTGCTGCTCTTGGCTCTCCATGGTGGCACAACTAAAGGTCTCGTACTTGTAAAATATTTAATTAATAGCGGTCCTTCCCTAACCTTCATTTTGCTTGGGTACCCGAGAGAAGAGATATCAAATTAAAGCTCTGGGCAAGTTAAAACTTTGAATCTCAATTCCTGCACTTTCCCATTGAATTTTATTAAAAATTTACGAGCTTCTAATGTAATGTATTTTTCGAACTTTGGTTTGTTTTTGTTACACCTAGGTAGCTGCATTGTCCTTCTTATTTTTGCCGATTAATTTTCCTTGCTTCTTTCCTCTTTCACCTTGTACCATGACAACATTTGAGAGCACTTTAAACTTGGAAAAAGTGCATTTTCCTGGAGATTACTCTTGACCTCAGGGAGTAGAATCATAGAAAGTTACAGCACGGAAGGAGGCCATTTCGACCCATCATGTCCTCGCTAGCCAACAAGAGACTATCCAGCCTAATCCCACTTTCCAGCTCTAGATCCGTAGCCCTGTAGGTTATGGCACTTCAAGTGCACATCCAAGGAATTTTTAAATGTGGTGAGGGTTTCTGCCTCTACCACCCTTTCAGGCAGTGAGTTCAAGACTCCCACAACCCTCTGGGTGAAGACATTTTCCCTCAAATCCCCTCTAAACCTTCTACCAATTACTTTAACTCTATGCCCCCTAGTTTTTGCCCCCTCTGTTAAGGGAAACAGGTCCTTTCTTTCCACTTTATCTAGGACCCACATAATGTTATGCACCTCAATATGGAGGAAGTCCACAATAAGTTGCAGAGGCAGGTGCTGTGTACAACTGAAGCATTCTGCTCTGGTCACCATTCCCAATGAGGTGAGACTCAAGATCCCACCACAGTTACTTGTGCATGTTTGAAGAGAGCTGCCCTAACCACCTATGCTTCAAAACTGAGGCAGTCTCATAACTTTGCAGCCCAGACTACATACAGGGATTTGTGTCTAGGAAAGTCACCACACCTTGAATTAAAACAAATAATGCTGGCAATCTCAATGGTCAGACAGCATCTGTGGAGTGAAAAACAGAATTAGCGTTTCAGGTCGATGACCCTTCATCAGAACTGGCGAATATTTGAAATGAACAGATTCTTAAGGATTCTTAAATAATCTTCCTATCTCAACTCATTTTTTCTCCCCTTGTCCACGTACATCCACGACTCCTCCGACACCCTCCGTCACTTTAACAGTTTCCAGTTTCCTGGCCCCAACCGTCTCCTTTTCACCAATCCCTCTACACTTCTATCCCCCACCAGGATGGCCTGAGGGCACTCCGCTTTTTCCTCGAGCACAGACCCAACCAGTCCCCATCCACCATCACCCTCCTCCACCTGGTTGAACTTGTTCTCACGTTAAACAACTTCTCCTTTAACTCCACTCACTTTCTCCAAATTAAAGGTGTTGCTATGGGATCCTGCATGGGTCCTAGCTATGCCTGCCTTTTCATGGGATATGTGGAACATTTTTTGATCCAGTCCTACTCGGGTTCCCTCCCTCACCTCTTTTTCTGGGACATTGATGACTGTATCGATGCCATTTCCTGCTCTCGCCCTGAGCTAGAAAATTTCATTCACTTTGCATCCAATTTCCACCCTTCCCTCACCTTCACATGGTCCATTTCCGACTCTTCCCTTCCATTCCTCGACTTCTCGGTCTCCATTTCTGGGGCTAGGCTATTGACCATTATCCACTATAAGCCCACTGACTCCCACAGCTACCTGGACTACACTTCCTCCCACCCCGCATCCTGTAAGAACTCCATTCCATTCTCCCAGTTCTTCTGTCTCCGTTGCATCTGCTCTGACGACGGCACCTTTCACACTAGTGCCTCTGACATGCCTTCCTTTTTCCTCAACCGAGGATTCCCCTCCGCCATGGTTAACATGGTCCTCGACCATGTCCACTCTATTTCCCGCACCTCTGCTCTCACCCCTTCCTCTCCCTCTCAGAACCACGACAGGGTTCCCCTTGTCTTCACCTTTCACCCCCACCAGCCTCCACATTCAATGGATCATCCTCTGCCATTTCCGCTACCTCTAGCGTGATCCCATCTTCCCCTCCCCTCCCCTCTCAGCATTCCGAAGGGACCACTCCCCCCCGCGACACCCTGGTCCATTCCGCAGTCACCCCCAACATCCCCTCCCCTTCCCACGGCACATTCCCGTGCAATTGCAGGAGATGCAACACCTGCTCTTTTGTCTCCTCCCTTCCCACTCTGCAGGGCCCCAAATATTCCTTCCAGGTGAAACAGCGATTTACTTGTACTTCTTTCAATTTAGCACACTGTATTCGCTGCTCACCATGTGGTCTCCTCTACATCAGGGAGACCAAGCGTAGATTAGGTGACCATTTTGCAGAACACCTCCGTTCAGTTTGTAATCGTGACCCCGAGCCTCCGGTTGCCAGTCACTTTAATTCCCCACTCCACTCCCACGCCGACATCTCATTCCTTGGCCTCCTACACTGTTCTAATGAAGCTCTACGCAAGCTCAAGGAACAACACTTCATCTTTCGTTTAGGCACTTTACAGCCTTCTGGACTCAACATCGAGTTCAACAATTTCAGACAATAACCTCTGTCCATATTTGGCTCCTTCCCTTCTATTTTTACCCTCCCCCGGCCCCGATCTCATGTCATTTTTTTTTCTCTCAGTCTCCCATGGCAGCTGGTAATTATTCCGCCATTTACACCCTATCTAGACTAACCTTTTTCTAACTTCTGCCATCACCATCTCAATCAACTCATCATCCCCTTTGTCACACTAATCTCTCCTGTCTTCCACCCTATCACAGACCTTCCCTTTTTGTTCTTTCTTCTCCTCCTCCTATCAGTGCTCCTTAAGAATCTATTCATTTCAAACATTCACCAGTTCTGACAAAGGGTCATCGACCTGAAACATTAACTCTGTTTCTCTCCACAGATACTGCCTGACCCGTTGAGTTTTGCAGCATTTTCTGTTTTTATTTCAGATTCCAGCATCCGCAGTATTTTGCTTTTGCACCCCACCTTGAACATCTGTTAGCTTCTTTTGGACTGCCTCAGGTAGGTCAGCCTTTCTATAATGTTCCACTGCATAAATCAGGTCACTGATGCTTTGTTTACCACTTTTCCAGCAGCAGCACCACATGGTACATTACTAGAGAAGATTAAGGGGTATGGAATTCGAGGGAGGATTACAAACGGGATTAAAATCTGGATAGAAGGGAGAAAACAGAGAGTAGGAGTTAAGGTTAATTTTCAGATAGGTGTCTCACTTTGGGGATCAGTTCTGTTGCTGTGTATATCAATGGTTTGTATATGGGCTGACAGGGAGTGGTGTCAGAAGTTGCAGATAATATCAAAATAGGAGGTGCAGTTAATTCTTTAGAAGACCAAAGGGTGCTGAAAAAGGGAAAATGATAAGATGGGGGAATGGACTAAAAAGTGGCAGATGGAATTGAGTGTCAGTAAGAGTGAGGTGATGCATTTTATTAAAAAAGCAGTAGTTGCTACACTCACTGGATATCGGCTCAGTTCTATGGACGAGCAAAGGGATTTGGAGGTGGAGGTTCACAGGTTATCAAAAGAAGCACCTCAGGTTGATAAGGCTGTAAAAAAAAAACGAATAGAATTCTAGGTTTTATTTCAAGAGGCATAAGGGGTCAAATTGAAGTCAATGAACATGATGTAATTATGTCATTAGCCTGGTTCATGCTACTGGTGATGTCCAATTTCACTCCCCATAGAATACAAAAGACAAAAGGTAATGATGGCCCCAATATTTACCGAGGTGCGAGTTCAGAGTGGGGGGGATGGAGTTATGGCCAGGTTTCCCCGAACGCCATGGAGTTTTAACTCCAGAGCTGTTTTAATTTGTTTCTCCAGGTTTCCTGCCCAACACCCAGCCTGATTGACAGGCTGCCTGCCTGTCGGGTGGGAAATCCTGCAGCACAAGGCCGCAGCCGCAGAGCAGGTAGATCTAGAGGTGCTGGGGCAGAGATGGCGGGGGTGGGTGGAGAGATTATGGGATGTGGAGCAGAGAAATTGTAGGGGGTCAGTGATCGCAAGGGGTCGGGGAGATCAGAGTCAGTCAGGTGGCGGACTTTGGTGGTGAGGGGGTTTGTAATGTATTATCCCATTGTTTCTCACATGGTTTGACACATGGTCATGGTTTAGTATGGGCATGCTCAGTTTGCTCTGGCCTAGTAAAGGAAGCACATGAACTAGCAACTCATTGTGTCTCTGTCCTTCATTTGATCTACTCACATACATCACAGAGATTACAGGGCTCATGGAGTTGGGGATAATGTATGAGCATGGATTGAAACAGAAAAGAGAGAGTAGCGATAAACGGGTCATTTTCAGATTGTCAGACTATAACTAGTGGGGTGCCGCAAGGATCAATGACTGGGCCTCAACTATTTGCAAGTTATATTAATGACTTAGATGAAGGGACCAAGTGAAATGTATCCAAGTTTGTTAATGATACAAAGCTAGATGGGAAAGTAAGCTGCGAGGAGGGCACACAGAGCCTGCAAAGGGATATAGACAGGTTAAGTGAGAGGGCAATAAGATGACAGATGGAGTACAATGTGGTAAATGTGAAGTTATTCACTTTGGTAGGAAGAATGGAAAAACAGAATATTTTTTAAATGGTGAGAAAAAATTTTGGTGTTCAGAGAGATTTAGGTGTCGTTGTACAAGAAACAGGAGCCGACATTCCCCTGTTGTGCGCCTCCCGTTAGTGCCATCTGGGGGCGTGAAAGTGTTTTCTCCCGGGTTGGGGGGTGGGTGGGACTAGCAGCTCCTGCAAAATTACATAGGAGTTAGCTGGTAGCACCCCGGGCCAACTACTTTTTGCCCCTGCGGCAGCGCTGCCCGCTACAGCCTCGCAAGCCACAAACCAGGCTACACACCCTTCACGGGGCTAAACGTAAAGGGGAGGTGCACTGCGCCACATGCTGCCTTCTTTTTTACTTTACCCCCCTTACCAGTCGGGCTAATGGCCGTTCCTTTCGCAGAGTCCGGGCTGCGTTCGTGCAGCCCGGCACTCTGTTTCACCCTGCTGGCCCAGTGGAGACCATCAAAGGGCTGGGCAGAGCTCGCAGCATCCCTCCCCTTTAACGGAAGGGGAAGGGCATTGAAACGCCTCAGCACTACCGGGCCCAGGTAGCAACCCCGATCCCACCCTGAAAGGAAGTGGAGTGCATTAAATATGCGCTCCACTTCCTGAGAGGAGCGATAACCCGAATTTTGCTTCCGGGTGGGACTTCTGCGCTGGGTGTAGAATGTCCAGCCTAGGAGAAGTTACCGTCCACAACTGAAGCGATATGGACTTTTGGCTCCAGAGAGTTGGCATGCAGGTACAGCAAGCAATTAGGAAGGCAAATGGCATGTTGGCCTTTATTGCAAGGGGGTTGGAAAACAAGAGTAAGGAAATCTTACTGCAATTGTACAGGGCTTTGGTGAGACCACACTTGGAGTACTATGTACAGTTTTGGTCTCCTTATCTAAGGAAGGATATACTTGTCTTAGAACCAGTGCAACAAAGTTTCACAAGATTGATTCTTGGGATGAGAGGGTTATCCTATGAGGAGAGATTGAGTAGAATAAGCCTTTACTCTCTGGAGCTTGGACGAATGAGAGGTGATCTCATTGAAACATATATGATTGACAGGTTAGATGCTGAGAGATTGTTTTCACTAGCTGGAGAGTCTAGAACTAGGGGGCATAGTCTCAGGAAAAGGGGTCGGCCATTTAAGACTCAGATGAGGAGGAATTTCTTCATTCAGAGGGTTGTGAGTCTTTGGAATTCTCTGCCCCAAAGGGCTGTGGTTGCTCAATCATTAAGTATATTCAAGGCTGAGATAGATAGATTTTTGGACTCTAGGGCAATCAAGGGATATGGAGATCGGGCAGGGAAGTTGAGTTGAGTTGAGGTCGAAGATCAGCCATGATCTTATTGAATGGCGGAGTAGGCTCGAGGGGCCGTATGGCCTACTCCTGCTCCTAATTCCGTTCCTATGTAAGTTTGTTGGGCCTGGAGGAAACACTCCTGCTCCTCCTGGCCCACCAGCAGTGTTGTAAATGCTTACTTGATGGATCCAGCCCATCTCGCCTCCTTTTACCTTCTGGGTTTTCCGAGGCCTGGGAAATCCAGCAACCAGAAGTTAAAAAGAGAAATCTTGTTAAGATAGAGGCATGCAGATTTTATAAAAGGTTTTACCAACTGACCCGTCTCCTGAAAGCAGATTAGTCGTCCGTTCCCGTCCTACCTCCGTTAATACTGGAGGTGGACGGGTTTCAGACAGCTAAAGTGTGGATTTAAAGTTTTTAATATTTGCACTTCCCATCTGACCCAAACCCATCTGTTCCTGTGGCTTAAAATTCCCCCAGATGAGTCTATATAAAACTATGGCCTAGAAATCCCGGCAGGCTGCTTCCCGCGGGCGATCGACTGAAATAAGGAAAAAAGATGAAACATAGAAAAATAGAAACATAGAAAATAGGTGCAGGAGTAGGCCATTCGGCCCTTCGAGTCTGCACCACCATTCAATAAGATCATGGCTGATCATTCCCTCAGTACCCCTTTCCTGCTTTCTCTCCATACCCTTTGATCCCTTTAGCCATAAGGACAATATCTAACTCCCTCTTGAATATATCCAATGAACTGACATCAACAACTCTGCGGCAGGGAATTCCACAGGTTAACAACTCTCTGACTGAAGAAGTTTCTCCTCATCTCAGTCCTAAATGGCCTACCCCTTATCCTAAGACTGTGTCCCCTGGTTCTGGACTTTCCCAACGTCGGGAACATTCTTCCCGCATCTAATCTGTCCAATCCCATCAGAATCTTATACATTTCTATGATATCCCCTCTCATCCTTCTAAACTCCAGTGTATAAAGGCCCAGTTGATCCAGTCTCTCCTCATATGTCAGTCCAGTTATCCCTGAAATCAATCTGGTGAACCTTCGCTGCACTCCCTCAATAGCAAGAACGTCCTTCCTCAGATTAGGAGACCAAAACTGAACACAATATTCCAGGTGACGTCTGACCAAGGCCCTGTACAACTACAGTAAGACCTCCCTGCTCCTATACTCAAATCCCCTAGCTATGAAGGCCAACATACCATTTGTCTTCTTCACCGCCTGCTGTACCTGCATGCCAACTTTCAATGACTGATGAACCATGACACCCAGGTCTCGTTGCACCTCCCCTTTTCCTAATCTGCCGCCATTCAGATAATATTCTGCCTTCATGTTTTTGCCCCTAAAGTGGTTAACCTCACATTTATCCACATTATACTGCATCTACCATGCATTTGCCCACTCACCTAACCTGTCCAAGTCACCCTGCAGCCTCTTAGTGTCCTCTTCACAGCTCACACCACCACCCAGTTTAGTGCCATCTGCAAACTTGGAGATATTACAATCAATTCCTTCATCCAAATCATTAATGTATATTGTAAAGAGCTGGGGTCCCAGCACTGAGCCCTGCGGCACTCCACTAGTCACTGCCTGCCATTCTGAAAAGGACGCGTTTATCCCGACTATCTGCTTCCTGTCCGACAACCAGTTCTCTATCCACGTCAGTACATTACCCCCAATACCATGTGCTTTGATTTTGCACACCAATCTCTTCTGTGGGACCTTGTCAAAAGCCTTTTAAAATCCACATCCACTGGTTCTCCCTTGCCCACTCTGCTAGTTACATCCTCAAAAAATTCCAGAAGATTCGTCAAGTATGATTTCCCTTTCATAAATCTATGCTGACTTGGACCGATCCTGTCACAGCTTTCCAAATGCATTGCTATTTCATCCTTAATGATTGATTCCAACTTATTCCCCACTACTGATGTCAGGCTAACCAGTCTACAAGTACCCGTTTTCTCTCTCCCTCCTTTTTAAAAAAGTGGTGTTACATTAGCTACCCTCCAGTCCATTGAAATTGATCCAGAATTGATAGACTGTTGAAAAATGATCACCAATGCATCCACTATTTCGAGGGCCACTTCCTTAAGTGGGGTGCAGACTATCAGGCCCCGGGGATTTATCGGCCTTCAATCCCATCAATTTCCCTAAAACAATTTCCCGTCTAATAAGGATATCCTTCAGTTCCTCCTTCTCACTAGACCCTCGGTCCCCTAGTACATCCGGAAGGTTATTTGTGCCTTCCTTCTGAAGACAGAACCAAAGTATTTGTTCAATTGGTCTGCCATTTCTTTGTTCCCCATTATAAATTCACCTGAATCCACCTGCAAGGGACCTACGATTGTCTTCACTAATCTTTTTCTCTTCACATATCTATAGAAGCTTTTGCAGTCAGTTTTTAAGTTCCCGGCAAGCTTCCTCTCGTACTCTATTTTCCCCCTCTTAATTAAACCCTTAGTCCTCCTCTGCTGAATTCTAAATTTCTCCCAGTCCTCAGGTTTGCTGCTTTTTCTGGCCCATTTATATGCCTCTTCCTTGGATTTAACACTATCCTTAATGTCCCTTGTTAGCCATGGTTGAGCCACCTTCCCCGTTTTATTTTTATTCCAGACAGGGATGTACAATTTTTGAAGTTCATCCATGTGATCTTTAAATGTTTGCCATTGCCTATCCACCGTCAACCCTTTAAGTATCATTTACCAGTCTATTCTAGCCAATTCATGCCTCATACCGTCGAAGTTACCTTTCCTTAAGTTCAGGACCCTAGTTTCTGAATTAACTGTGTCACTCTCCAGCTTAATAAAGAATTCTACCATATTATGGTCACTCTTCCGCAAGGGGCCTCGCATAACAAGATTGCCAATTAGTCCCTTCTCGTTACACATCACCCAATCTAGGATGGCCAGCTCTCAAGTTGGATCCTCGACATATTGGTCTAGAAAACCATCCCTAATACACGCCAGGAAATCCTCCTCCACCGCATTGCTACCAGTTTGGTTAGCCCAATTAATATGTAGATTAAAGTCGCCCATGAGAACTGCTGTACCTTTATTGTACACATCCCTTATTTCTTGTTTGATGCTGTCCCCAACCTCACTACTACTGTTTGGTGGTCTGTGCACAACTCCCACTAGCGTTTTCTGCACTTTGGTATTCCGCAGTTCCACCCATACAGATTCCACATAATCCAAGCTAATGTCCTTCCTTACTATTGCATTAATTTCCTCTTTAACCAGCAAAGCCACCCCGCCTCCTTTTCCTTTCTGTCTATCCTTCCTAAATGTTGAATACCCCTGGATGTTGAGTTCCCAGCCTTGGTCACCCTGCAGCCATGTTTCCGTGATGCCAATTACATCATATCCGTTAACTGCTATCTGCGCAGTTAATTCGTCCACCTTATTCCGAATACTCCTCGCATTGAGGCACAGAGCCTTCAGGCTTGCCTTTTTGACACACTTTGCCCCTTTAGAATTTTGCTGTAATGTGACCCTTTTTGTTTTTTGCCTTGGGTTTCTCTGCCCTCCACTTTTACTATTCTCCTTTCTATCTTTTGCTTCTGCATCTATTTTATTTCCCTTTGTCTCCCTGCATAGGTTCTCATGCCCCTGCCATATTAGTTTAACTCCTCCCCAACAGCACTAACAAACACTCCCCCTAGGACATTGGTTCCAGTCCTGCCCAGGTGCAGACTGTCCGGTTTGTACTGGTCCCACCTCCCCCAGAACCGGTTCCAACGTCCCAGGAATTTGAATCTCTCCCTTCTGCACCACTCCTCAAGCCACGTATTCATCTGAGCTATCCTGCGATTCCTACTCTGACTTGCACGTGGCACTAGTAGCAATCCTGAGATTACTACTTTTGAGGTCCTACTTTTTAATTTAGCTCCTAGCTCCCTAAATTCGTCTCGTAGGAACTCATCCCGTTTTTACCTATATCGTTGGTACCTATATGCACCACGACAACTGGCTGTTCACTCTCCCTTTTCAGCATGTCCTGCACCCACTCTGAGACATCCTTCACCCTTGCACCAGGGAGGCAACATATCATCCTGGAGTCTCGGTTGCAGCCGCAAAAACACCTATCTATTCCCCTTACAATTGAAGCCCCTATCACTTTAGCTCTCCCAATCTTTTTCCTGCCCTCCTGTGCAGCAGAGCCACCCACGGTGCCATGAACTTGGCTGCTGCTGCCCTCCCTGATGAGTCATCCCCCTCAACAGTACCCAAAGCGATGTATCTGTTTTGCAGGGGGATGACCGCACTACCTTCCTTGCACTGCTCTTCCTGTTGGTCACCCATTCCCTATCTGGCTGTGTACCCTTTATCTGCGGTGAGACCAACTCGCTAAACGTGCTATTCACGTCATTCTCAGCATCGTGGATGCTCCAGAGTGAATCACCCGCAGCTCCAGTGCCGTCAGGAGCTGCAGGCGGATACACTTCCCGCACATGTAGTCGGCAGGGACACTGGAAATGTCCCTAACTTCCCACATAGTACAGGAGGAGCATAACATGTGTCCAAGCTCTCCTGCCATGACTTAACCCCTAGATTAACTTAATTTGGCAACAACAATGCTAACAGGTTACTTACTGATAAAGAAAAAGAAAAAGTAGAAAGAAAAACTACTTACCAATCATCAGCTAATTACTTACCCCCTTGGCTGTGACGTCACCTGTGATGCGCACTTACCTGAACCTTCTGCGCCCATGAGAGATTCCGGTCCTGAGGCTTCCACCGACTGCGCATCTGAGTGCGGGCACGTCAGGACATCCGTAGAGCTGGAGCTGCAGTCATATGGCTCTGGGCAGCCAATCAAGGTAAAGTATTTTCTGATTCATAATTTATTATGATTGAGAAACCCCCCCAAACACCCAAAACACTAAAAAAATAGAAAAAATACGCCTCATTAATTTAAATTAAAGCTATTTATGTCTTACAAAAAAACATATATTTTTCCGATTTTTTAAAAAAGTTTTTTTAATTAAGGTATAAAATAAATTTACCATAGTGGGGAGGGTTTTTAACAATAAAATCTGTTTTTTAAATTTTATTTTATGTTTTTGTGTGTTTTAAAACTCTTACAGCTTTTATTACGCGCAAGAGTTTTCAGGACATTTGCTGGGTAAGATATGGGTAAATACCACAATCTTGCCCGTGCAAATGTCCTCGCTCCCGAGATGAGGAGGATCTGTCAAGTTGGAGCTTGACAGATCAGAAAAGCCGGTTTTCAGCGCATGCGCATTGTGTGCTGAAAACAGGCTTTTGCGATGCCTTCCCGGGTCCGTACACACTTTGTACAGATCCCGGGGATGTCACGATTTCTGGGCCTATAATAACACCTCAATTAGAGTATATATGCAGTTTTGGGCACTACATTATAGGAAGGACATGGAGGCTTTAGAGACTGTACAATGCAGATTCACTAGAAAGCTGCCCAGTATAAGGGAATACAAATACAAAGATATTTTGGGGAGAAAATTTGTTTACTGCCCGAAAATGATGCCTGCGCCTGAATGGTTAGGCCTGAGACGTACCTAATTTTGGGCTTTGAGCCTCATTTTCATCAAACTGTCGAGTTGTGGATAACTAATGGGTGTCCCCAGGCAACTCATCGGAGGAGATCCCTTGAAAATCGAGATGGCTGCAAAACAGGCAGTGGCACTCAGGTTAGTTTTTTTTAAATCATGTATGCGGAATTATACTGAAGAAGAACCAGAATCTACAGCATTACATTGGAAGTTGAACAAATTGATTGCCAGCTTCAGTTATTTTTAAAAAGCTACTTTGGATTCCAATTTTCATTAAGCTGCTACACTATTTACAAAAATTATACAAAAATTATAAAAGTCAGACTATTGAGATTTGCTGGTGATCCATTTCATCCATTTGCTATTATTTTCACTGAGTAATTGCGCATTTCATTTGAGTTTTAAGGTCTATTGAAATTTCAATTAAAAAAAAATAAATAGCATGCTTATACAGAACGGTCATTAAACAATGTTCTTTGAAGCTAGTTTTAGTATGACCTCTAAAAGGGCTGATAAACATACACCAGTTGGTGAAACTGACTTGCTGGTGGTTTATGGATGTTTATTTTTACCTGGAACACCACCATCTCATTGCTTGAGATCAGGTATTTTGCTGATCTTTGCTATGTCATTGGCTTAGAGTCAGCAGCAGTGTTTGCAATGTTTGTGTTCAGCTGAAATGATTCATTAGTTGTCAGCAGACAGGGTGAGAGAGCATTAGCAATAACAGCGCATGAAATTGCAGCACAGAAAGATGGTTCCACAGCCGCAGCCAGTTCCCACTCAAATCGGTAAGTCAATTTCCATCTCAACGACCAAGGTGCAAGCGGTGAAAAGACTGGTGGGAATCTAGGAAATTTGTCATCACTGCCATTTTGAATGGGGGTGTGGCTATTATAATTAAGTCTTATCTGTTTGTGCGAGGGTCTAGGCACAGTGGCACGGATGGCCCAAGCAATTTTGGCAAGACGTAAAAACTAGCATAACTCATTTTCTGGAATTCTAGGTGAGAATGAGGACATATGCCGTAGATGTGCCATTTTTCAGGAAATTCCATGTCATTGTGTGTTACATGGCATAACACGGCTCTTATTATAATACCGTGTATTCCCCAATTCACTGTCAGCAACCCATGGCTAAGATGTGGTAGTATATAATAAAAATGGTACATCAAACACGTATTTTGTCTGTCACATTTTGACATTCATGACAGCCTATATGTAAATACATTTTGTAATGATATTTGCAGCTTTTTAGTTCAAAATCTATATTCATAAGGCAGCAATAAATCACAGCTGAACAGGTAGAGAATGTAACAATCAGCAAATAGCATGCAAAAATGAACACCACCCATCATAAATTTCAAAAAAGTACAAATTAAAAATGGACAGTCAGCATTAGTTTCCAACAGAATAAGAAGGCGAACCACTTAATTTGCTCAAAATAATACATTTTCTGAAAATTGGCTTGCTCGTCTTTTTGCATACTCTAGTAAGCTGAATACTTACCAATGGAAATAACATTTGGAACATAATAAAGACACGTGTAGAAATTGGTTTGCATTGCTCCTGTTTTCTGGGCATACTAATTTAGCTGGGGGATGGTCATGTCCTTCAAGCTGTATAACTTCGCTATACTGAGGGCCCAGCCCTTACCGCCACCTGGACAGCAAGAAGTGGAAGAGGATGAAGAGCAGCATGAAGAGGAGGAAGGGGAGGAACAGCATCACCCACCAGTGCCCCTAGCTGCTAGAGCTCTCAAAGAACACTTCATCTAAGAGTGCTTCATGTGAACCATCCCTCCCATCCCAAATACATTAACAGTTCCATAATCATTATCACCAGCGTCCTTACTACCACCATCCAATTGCCTTTCTTCCATCCAGGCTTATGGATCTTGTCCTCACTTGACTACATTTATTAGCACGACACCAAATCCAGAAAAATAAATACGCCAACAATTATTTTCCATATCTGTATAATAATGAACAGGAATAATTAAGAATCACCCTGCATCTGAAAACCTCTGGGCGGTAAGTGGACTCAGATTATTTTAACCCCTTCTACACATCGGGTGGGGTTAAAATTGATGGCACCATCTCAACCTCTTAATCATTATAGTCAATCTTGGAGTCACAATCTCCTAGTCTGGCAATAAGGATGATGCAACTAACTAATCAATACAAATTTTCTATGCACTCCTGATTATTTAGGGCATTTAGATATAGTACTTAATTGGTATTTATGCATTTAAGGGGTGTGTTTGTCATGTGTGAGGTGTATGTTTTAGAGATGGGAGGTGAGCCAACAAAATGCTTAGTGTGCCACTAACACCACTGTTCACTAAAACCAATACATTTGTCTCAATGAGTGACATCAGTTCTGCCACAATGATAAAATAAGAGGGATTTGTTGGAACTGCAGAAAGCACCTTAACAATGAACAAAACCATGCTCTGTTTATAGAAATTGCCTGCCTTTTGTGTACATGCTCTTTCTTTCAGAAAACCATTTGATGGGATGCTCCAGAGGGTGTTTTGAATGAATTCACATCATGACCCAAACTGCAGTCTGTGGCCTACATTAAATGGAAAATAGCCGATGGCTTTCTGGTTATTTTGTACGTGTAGTCTCAATATCAATATCACAACAATTATATCTACCTAATTGTGCAACAACATTTGCACCGTAACATGGAGGAATGCTTAAATAGCTTCCTCAAATCAACATCAACATTTTTTGTTTTCCCAGTTTAAATAGTGCAGAGTTAAGAAGGGATGTTATTCTACATTTATACGGTGATAATGCATTTTCAATTGGATTGTGCATTTACCCAGTGTTGAATGGAGATAAAATTAGTTTCGCTATTGAACAAAGAATAACAGGAAATTGAACACCAAGATTCATTCTGCATTCTGTGCATGCTGCTATCTGGCAGCGAGACCTGGACCACCTACAGTTGTGTAAGAGAAGACTAAACTCTTTGTATACCCGCTGTCTCCACCGTTTTCTAAATATCAAGTGGAAAGTCAAAGTTCCTGACATCAAAGTACTTGAGGAAGTTAAGTTGCTGAGTTCTCAAACTCAGACCCCGCTTATGGCTTGGTCAACTGTATCGAATGGAAGATGGACGTACTCCAAAGGATCTTTTGTACATAGAACTTGCAGATACTTAAAGCTCCCTGGGCCAAACAAGGATCGGGTTTTATGATATTTGCAGGAGGGACTTGAAAACTTTAACATCGGTACCACAAGCTGGGAAGATGTGACTAACAAGAGGCCACAATGGAGGGGTGAGCTGCATCGGTGACAGTGAGTCAAAGAGATTGAGAGAGAGGAAAGAGAAGAGAGCAAAGAGGAAAGTGCATCAAACTTCAAGAATTACTACTGTACAGGATTCATTATCTGGCCGTATGATTAATGCGTGCACCATCTGTGGCTTGGATTGTCGCTGGAGAATTGGACTTTCCAGCTATTCATGATGTTACAGCACAGCACACAAACAGAACTACATTGGAGTTTATACCATCATAGTTTGAGATGGATGGGTGCCATATCTATTGAATAAAAATAACAAGAATACCTATGTATTTACAAACTCTGATTTTATGGGCCCAAGTTTCCACATGATTTGCTCCTGATTTTTAGGAGCAACTGGTGGAGAACGGACTATCTTAGAAATCGCAATTCTCCACATTTTTTTAGCTGCAGTTCGAGTCAGTTAGAACAGTTTCACTTTGGAACAGAATTTTTTCTTCAAAAGGGGGCGTGTCCGGCCACTGACGCCTGATTTCAAAGTTTCCACAGTGAAAACGTACTCCAAACTAACTTAGAATGGAGCAAGTGAAGATTTTTGTAGAACTGAAAAAACCTTGTCTGACGACATTAAAAAACCAGGCGCAGGTTACAAATTAGGCGTCTAGACGAGGTGGGGGGGGGGAAGGGAAGTCATTAAATTCTACAATCAATCCTTAGTTATACTTATACAAATATTATACAAATAAATCCAACCTGAATAAAAATTTATAAGCAAAGAAAAAATTAAATAAACCATGTTCCTACCTGTGTGAAAGTGCTTCAGGCAGGGAGAATGCTGCAGCAAGCCTCACAAGTTGAGGTAGCCGTTCGTTCCCGCGGGGGGGGGGGGGAGGAGGTAGCCGTTCGTTCCCGCGGGGGGGGGGGGGAGGAGGTAGCCGTTCGTTCCCGCGGGGGGGGGGGGGGAGGAGGTAGCCGTTCGTTCCCGCGGGGGGGAGGGAGGAGGCAGCCGTTCGTTCCCGCGGGGGGGAGGGGGGAGGAGGTAGCCGTTCGTTCCCGCGGGGGGGAGGGAGGAAGCCGTTCGTTCCCGCGAGGGGGGGGGGGGAGGAGGTAGCCGTTCGTTCCCGCGGGGGGGGGGGGGAGGAGGTAGCCGTTCGTTCCCGCGGGGGGGGGGGGGGAG
The DNA here is from genome assembly GCF_044704955.1 of Pristiophorus japonicus. Taxonomy (NCBI): domain Eukaryota; kingdom Metazoa; phylum Chordata; class Chondrichthyes; family Pristiophoridae; genus Pristiophorus; species Pristiophorus japonicus. Next base: position 114,548,222 of record NC_091977.1, on the reverse strand, counting down.
GAGGTAGCCGTTCGTTCCCGCGGGGGGGGGGGGGGAGGAGGTAGCCGTTCGTTCCCGCGGGGGGGAGGGAGGAGGCAGCCGTTCGTTCCCGCGGGGGGGAGGGGGGAGGAGGTAGCCGTTCGTTCCCGCGGGGGGGAGGGAGGAAGCCGTTCGTTCCCGCGAGGGGGGGGGGGGAGGAGGTAGCCGTTCGTTCCCGCGGGGGGGGGGGGGGAGGAGGTAGCCGTTCGTTCCCGCGGGGGGGAGGGAGGAAGCCGTTCGTTCCCGCGGGGGGGGGGGGGGAGGAGGTAGCCGTTCGTTCCCGCGGGGGGGAGGGAGGAGGCAGCCGTTCGTTCCCGCGGGGGGGAGGGGGGAGGAGGTAGCTGTTCGTTCCCGCGGGGGGGGAGGGAGGAAGCCGTTCGTTCCCGCGAGGGGGGGGGGGGAGGAGGCAGCCGTTCGTTCCCGCGGGGGGGGAGGGAGGAAGCCGTTCGTTCCCGCGAGGGGGGGGGGGGAGGAGGCAGCCGTTCGTTCCCGCGGGGGGGAGGGAGGAGGCAGCCGTTCGTTCCCGCGAGGGGGGGAGGGAGGAGGCAGCCGTTCGTTCCCGCGGGGGGGAGGGAGGAGGCAGCCGTTCGTTCCCGCGAGGGGGGGAGGGAGGAGGCAGCCGTTCGTTCCCGCGGGGGGGAGGGGGGAGGAGGTAGCCGTTCGTTCCCGCGAGGGGGGGAGGGAGGAAGCCGTTCGTTCCCGCGAGGGGGGGGGGGAGGAGGAAGCCGTTCGTTCCCGCGGGGGGGGAGGGAGGAAGCCGTTCGTTCCCGCGAGGGGGGGGGGGGAGGAGGCAGCCGTTCGTTCCCGCGGGGGGGGAGGGAGGAAGCCGTTCGTTCCCGCGAGGGGGGGGGGGGAGGAGGCAGCCGTTCGTTCCCGCGGGGGGGAGGGAGGAGGCAGCCGTTCGTTCCCGCGAGGGGGGGAGGGAGGAAGCCGTTCGTTCCCGCGAGGGGGGGGGGGAGGAGGAAGCCGTTCGTTCCCGCGAGGGGGGGAGGGAGGAAGCCGTTCGTTCCCGCGAGGGGGGGGGGGAGGAGGAAGCCGTTCGTTCCCGCGGGGGGGGGGGGGGAGGGGGGAGAGAAACATAAGAACATAAGAATTAGGAACAGGAGTAGGCCATCTAGCCCCTCGAGCCTGCTCCGCCATTCAATAAGATCATGGTTGATCTGGCCGTGGACTCAGCTCCACTTACCCGCCCGCTCCCCATAACCCTTAATTCCCTTATTGGTTAAAAATCTATCTATCTGTGACTTGAATACATTCAATGAGCTAGCCTCAACTGCTTCCTTGGGCAGAGAATTCCACAGATTCACAACCCTCTGGGAGAAGAAATTCCTTCTCAACTCGGTTTTAAATTGGCTCCCCCGTATTTTGAGGCTGTGCCCCCTAGTTCTAGTCTCCCCGACCAGTGGAAACAACCTCTCTGCCTCTATCTTGTCGATCCCTTTCATGATTTTAAATGTTTCTGTAAGATCACCCCTCATCCTTCTGAACTCCAATGAGTAAAGACCCAGTCTACTCAATCTATCATCATAAGGTAACCCCCTCATTTCTGGAATCAGCCTAGTGAATCGTCTCTGTACCCCCTCCAAAGCTAGTATATCCTTCCTTAAGTAAGGTGACCAAAACTGCATGCAGTACTCCAGGTGCGGCCTCACCAATACCCTATACAGTTGCAGCAGGACCTCCCTGCTTTTGTACTCCATCCCTTTCGCAATGAAGGCCAACATTCCATTCGCCTTCCTGATTACCTGCTGCACCTGAAACGTCTGCCTCAACTTTCTGAGGCTTCCTGCAGCCTTCTCACTGCTGCAAGAAGCCTCAGTGCTGATCATGGAAGGGCAATGTGCTTTTATTAAAAAATGTTCAAAAATTAAACAGCTACAAAGAACTACAAAAATGGCCGAGTGCCAATGTTTCCTTCACACTGAGCATGCGCGAACGCTCCAACGGCATGCGCAGGGTTGCCGGCAGGAAAAAAACTAATTTAAATGGTACCCGCCCCCTCCCACTTCCAAAATCGGCGCGATGGTAGGCTCCGCCCCCCTGGGCACCGCGCCAAGCTGACACGGAGCTGCAGGGCGCTCCAGAATCGCGCGTTTTCTTTCCGGCGCCGTTTTAGGCGCGAAGGGGTGCCCGTTTTTTATCGTGTGGAAACTTGGGCCCTATATGTCTGGCAGATTTGGGTTTGAGCTACCTTTTGGCATGGATATGGGTGCCTTGGCAGCCCAGTTGCTGGCTTGGTTTAATTTTGCAATGCTATTTTCCCCTCCCCTCTTCTTTCCCTAATTTGAATAGAGTTGAATGATCGCAGCAACTAAGAGTAATGAAGGAAAGTATTGGCAAGAATACCCAACAACACGCAAAAATGGCAGTCTACCAAGTAAAAACAACCATGTGTGAAGAAAAATTTAAAATGTAAAATGTTAAATCTTGCCACAATAACTGTGGAACAATAATCTCCCCATAGGAAGCCTACTTGAGCAGGCCAGGATCCAGGGTTGCCGATCTGGCCAATCTTATGTGGATGAGAGACTTGTGTGATCTTGTGAAATTCTGCAATTAATCTGATTTCAGTAAACATTGGCTGTAGAATATGGATTCAGTCTGAATTTGGCTGGCGATTATGCTATTTATTAATTTAGATAAAAAATGTGAAACAGATTCAAGCATAACTGCTTCAGGATGGACGTTAATAGCCTCCTAATATATATTCAATTTTAAATTGCAGGAACCCACCCACAGTTTTCGAGTAAAACTGCCATCTACTTACTAACGCAATTGACAATTATCCTCCCACACGCTCCACCAACCCATTCAATGAGTCCCCAATTCACAGTCACTCCCACAAAATTGACAAATAGTTGACACCTCTGTATTTCCCTCTGATTCTATCTCTTTGTTATTCTCCCTCGTTTTTTTCATCCTTTCTCTGGAAGCCAATGTGGTTTGACTCTCAAAGGCACTGCTATAATCTTATCAAATGTTAACTGTTGTTTAACACAGTGTTGTTTCACTGCAACTGAGTGTGATCACAAAAATAGTCATGACACCACTTTATACTTTCCATATTTATTGGGTAATAAATAGTACCACAAAAGCAAAATACTGCAGAGCTGGAAATCTGAAATAAAAACAGAAAATACTGGAAATACTCAGCAGGTTAGGCAGCATCTGTGGAGAGAGAAACAGAGTTAACATTTCAGGTTGATGACCTTACGTTGGAAGGAAAAAGGAGATCGGAGGGGAAAGAGAGGGAGGAGATCAAAGGGGAGAAAGGAGATCGAAGGGGGGAGAGAGGGAGGAGATTGGGGGGAGGAGGGGGAGAGAGGGAGGAGACCTGAGGGGGGGAGAGAGGAAGGAAATCAGAGGGGGAGAGAGGGAGGAGATCGGAGGGGGGAGAGAGGAAGGAGATCGTGGGGGAGGGGGGAGAGAAGGAAGAGACTGGAGGGGGGGAGACAGGAAGGAGATCGGAGGGGAGAGAGGAGATCAAAGGGGGGAGAGAGGGAGGAAATGGGGGGGAGGGAGGAGATCGAGGGGAGAGGGAGGGAGGAGATCTGAGGGGGAGAGAGGGAGGAGATCATGGCGGGGGGAGAGAGGGAGGAGATCGGGGGGAGAGGGAGGGAGGAGATCGGAGGGGGAGAGAGGGAGGAAATCGTAATGGGGGGAGAGAGGGAGGAGATTGGGGGGGAAGAGAGAGGGAGGAAATGGGGGGGGAGGGAGGAGATCGAGGGGAGAGGGAGGGAGGAGATCTGAGGGGGAGAGAGGGAAGAAATCGTGGCGGGGGGAGAGAGGGAGGAGATCGGGGGGGAGAGAGAGGGAGAAAATGGGGGGGAGGGAGGAGATCGAGGGGAGAGGGAGGGAGGAGATCGGAGGGCAATAGAGGGAGGAGATCGCGGGGGGAGAGAGGGAGGAGATCGGAGGGGGGAGAGAGGGAGGAGATTGGAAGGGGAGAGAGGGAGGAGATCGCGGGGGGAGAGAGGGAGGAGATCGGAGGGGGGAGAGAGGGAGGAGATCGGAGGGGGAGTGAGGGAGGAGATCGCTGGGGGAGAGAGGGAGGAAATGGGGGGGAGAGAGGGAGGAGATAGGAGGGGGAGAGAGGGAGGAGATCGGAGGGGGAGAGAGGGAGGAGATCGGAGGGGGGAGAGAGGGAGCAGATCGGAGGGAGAGAGAGGGAGGAGATCGGGGGGGAGGGGGAAGAAGATTGGAGGGGAGAGAGAGAGGAGATTGGAAGGGAGAGAGGCAGGAGATTGGAGGGGAGAGAGGGGGAGGAGATCAGAGGAAGAGGGGGAGGTGATTGGAGGGGAGGGGGGAGACAGGGAGGAGATCATGGCGGAGGGAGAGAGCGAGGAGATCGGAGGGGTGAGAGAGGGAGAAAATGGGGGGGGAGGGAGGAGATCGAGGGGAGAGCGATGGAGAAGATTGGAGGGGGGAGAGAGGGAGGAGATCAGAGGGGAGAGAGAGGGAGGAGATCGGAGGGGAGAGAGGGAGGAGATCGGAGGGAGAAGAGAGGGAGGAGATCGAGGGAGAAAAGAGACCAGAGGGGGAGAGAGAGAGAGGAGATTGGGGGGAGAGAGGAGGCTAGACGGGGGGAGGTAGGGAGAAGATCGGAGGGGGAGAGAGAAGGGGGAGATTGGAGGGGAGGGGGAGCGAATGGGAGGAGATCAGAGGTGGGTGCGAGAGAGGAGATCGGGGAGGGAGAGGCGATCACAGGGTCGGGGGAGAGTGAGAGCAGATAGGAGGAGGGAGGAGAGTATATCGGAAGGGGAGGAGAGGGGATTGGGGAGAGAGAGAGGTGATCAAAGGGAGGAGCAAAAGAGGAGATCAGAGGGTGGAGGAGAGGGGATTAGAAGTGGAGAAGAGTGGATTGGAGGGGATGAGAGAGGATCAGAGGGGTAGGAAAGGGGATTGGAGGAAAGTGGATCGGAAGGAGAGGAGAGGAGATTGGAGGGAAGGAGAGGGGATTGGAGGAAAGTGGATCGGAAGGAGAGGAGAGGAGATTGGAGGGAAGGAGAGGGGATTGGAGGAGAGGGGATTGGAGGGGTGAGAGCGAGGAGATCAAAGGGAGGAGAGAAAGAGGCGATTGGAGGGGGGAGGAAAGGGGATTGGAGAGGGAGGAGAGGGTATCAGAGGGAAGAAGAGGGGAAAGGAGGGAGAGGAGAGGGGATCGAAGGGAGGAGAGGGGATCGGAGGGCAGGCAGGATCTAATTACAGATTCCAGAAATATTGCTGGGTGTGCCTTATCCTCCAAGGGGACCACTGGTGTTGTAAATAAATGCAGCCCTCAAACATGGCAGCAGCATAAGACGGGGTGTGGCAGAAGAGGTGACGCCCAGTCTGGGAGTTTCCTCGCCTTAACCAGATGAGCAAAGGTGGGCCAGTACACTGAAAGCAGATATACTGGCCTGCTGAACAGTGGATGTGATGTGTTGGGGAGGGGAGGGGAAGGGGGAAGGGGACAGGCCTGGTTTTGTGGCCTGGATCACCCCAAAAGAGTTTGAAGTTTCAAACTTTTTCTCATAGAGATGCCAGACCCATCATTCTTTGTTGCGGTTTGTGGCCTCTCTCCCACGGCAGATACCCAAACTGTGGCCTAGTGGTGTAGGTATCCACCCAGTTTATGTTAATTAGATGACCTTTCCCAATGCAAATAATGGGAATGCATCAGATGGCGCATTTCTTGCTATTTGTTTTAACACTGCCAGCACATTTCTGCAATGGCTTCTCTTCCTGTGTCCGTTTGGATACTTCTGATATGCTTCACATTACAGATGACCTAAAACTTGGAGGTACAGTGAACAGTGTGGAGGATAGCGATAGACTTCAAGAAGACAGAGACAGGCTGGTGGAATGGGCGGACATGTGGAAGATGAAATTTAGCTCAGAAAAGTGTGAAGTGATACATTTTGGTCGGAAGAATGAGGAGAGGCAATATAAACTAAAGGGTACAATTCTAAAAGGGGTGCATGAACAGAGAGGCCTGGGGGATATGTGCACAATTAGTTGAAGGTGGCAGGACAGGTTGAGAAAGCACTTTAAAAAGAATGCGGGATCCTGGGCTTTAGAAATGGAGGCATAGAGTACAAAAGCAAGCAAGTTATGATGAACCTTTATAAAACACTGGTTTGGCCTCAACTGGAGTATTGTGTCTGGGCACCGCACTTTAGGAAGGATGTGAAGGCCTTAGAGAAGGTGCAGAAAAGATTTACGAGAATGATTCTAAGGATGAGGGACTTCAGTTATGTGGATAGACTTGAGAAGCTGGGGTTGTTCTCCTTTGAGCAGAGAAGGTTGAGAGGAGATTTGATAGATGTGTTCAAAATTAAGAGAGGTCTAGACAGAGTAGATAGAGATAAACAGTTCCCATTGGCAGAAGGGTCAGAAACCAGGGGACACAGATGATTGGCAGAAGATCCAAAGGCAACATGAGAAAAAACCTTTTATGCAGTGATCTGGTTAGGATCTGGAATAAATAATGGGAAACAAGGAAATGGCAGAGACTTTGAACAAATATCTTGTATGTCTCTTCACGGTTGAAGACACTAAAAGCATCCCAATAATAGTAGATAATCAAGGGGCAAAAGGGAGGAAGGAACTGAAAACAATCACTGTCATTAGAGCAAATGTATTAGGCAAACTAATGGGACTAAATGCTGAGAGGTACCCTGGACCTAATGGCCTGCATCCTATGGTCTTAAAAGAAGTGGTTGCAGAGATTGATTGTAAACTTCCAAAATTCCCTCGATTCTGGATAGGCTCATGTTATTGGGGGTAATATATTAGCATGGATAGAGGATTGACTAATTAGCAGAAAACAGAGAGTCGGGATAAATGCGTCATTTTCAGGTTGGCAAACTGTAACTAGTGGGGTGCCGCAGGGATCGGTGCTGGGTCCTCAACTATTTCCAATCTATATTAATGACTTGGATAAAGGGATCAAGTGTACTGTAGCAAAATTAGCTAATGATACAAAGATAGGTGGGAAAGCAAGCTGTGAGGAGGACACTTAGCGTCTACAAGATGATATAGATAGGTTAAGTGAGTCGGGAAAAATTTGGCAGATGTAGTATAATATGGGAAAATGTGAGGTTATCCACCTTGATAGGAAGAATAGAAAAGCAACATATTATTTAAATGAAGAGAGACTGCACACTGCCGCAGTACAGAGGGACCTGGGTGTCCTCGTACATAAAACACAAAAAGTTAGCATGCAGGTACAGCAAGTAATCAGGAAGGCAAATAGAATGTTGGTCTTTATTGCAAGGGGGATAGAGTATAAAAGTAGGGAAGTCTTGCTACAACTGTTGTTAAGACCACACCTAGAGTACTGCGTACAGTTTTGGTCTCCTTATTTAAGGAGGGATATACTTGCATTGGAGACAGTTTAGAGAAGGTTCACTAGGTTGATTTGGGAGATGAGGTGGTTGACTTATGAAGATCTGTTGAGTAGGTTGGGCCTATACACTTTGGAGTTAAGAAGAATGAGAGGTGATCTTATTGAAACGTATAAGATTCTGAGGCGCTGGACAGGTTGATGTAGAGAGGATGTTTGCCCTTGTGGGGGAATATAGAACTAGGGGGCATAGTTTCAGAATAAGGGGTCACCCATTTAGGACGGAGATGAGGAGGAATTTCTTCTCTCAGAGGGTCGTGAATCTTTGGAATTCTCTGCCCCAGAGAGCTGTGGAGGCTGGGTCATTGAATATATTCAGGGTGGAGATGGACAGATTTTTGAATGACAGGGGAGTCAAGGGTTATGGGGAACATAAGGAAAGTGGAGTTGAGGCCCAGATCAAATCAGCCATGATCTTATTGAATGGCGGAGCAGGCTCGAGGAGTCGAATGGTCTACTCATGCTCCTATTTCTTATGTTCTTATGAATGCACTGCCTGAGAGGGTGTTGGAGGCAGATTCAATCATGGCCTTCAACAGGTAATTGGATAAGTACCTGATGGAAAAAAAATTGCTGGGCTACAGGGAAAGGACGGGGGGTGGGACTAGCTGAAATGCTCTTGCAGAGAGCCGGCATGGGCTCGATGGGCTGAATGGCCTTCTTCTATGCTGTAACCATTCTATGATTCTAAGATTCTATCCTTGTCCACCTCTTATTCCGTATCTACATGCTGTCTCTCAGTGAATTATGGGGCTGATAATCCTCTACCCTGCTTTACCAGTGAAGGTGCTGATGACCTCCACTCATAACCTGAAGGAATATCCAGGGTAGAATATCACCTACTTGCATGCTCAATATCCCTATCGAAGGGCAAGGAATACAGTTGCATGGTTTCATTATAGAATATATTGCCTCCATTTCCCAAGTCTCCAGGCTGGGAGTGCAGAGTCCCCACTTTTGCCCCTTAGCTGAGCTGTATGCCAGGTGTATCAGGTTTCCAATCTGCTGGGCAGTAGGGAGGCCGGGACAAATGAAACACTTGGTGTAGGAAATTCTTCTCCTCCGTCTGCCCATTCTGACATCATGCACAATGTTTGACACAGACTGCTTCCTTGGAAATCAGCTAGCTGGGTTGGATCCCGAGACCTGGATGCCATTTGGTCTTGCTCAGCTACCACTGTACTCCCAGCTGACTTACACAGTGTTTAACTCTGGCCCCAAGGAGGTTCTTGATACAGGGAAGTGATTTGTAGAACAAACATGAGAATTTTGGTGATCGGTGTACCAAGAGACAGGATAGCAGTGCCTTCAGCCAGCTTGCCCCACACTCTTGAATTGAACAGATAATAATAATAATTTGCAAAGCATTCCTTCTGCTACACCAATGTGATATTTTTAAATTCCTGACTAATCATTCTTATAGCCTTTCTGAGTGCTAACTTAGTATCAACCAGTGCTGAATTATGGCTAGTTTTGTAGTGTGGGCTCATATGCACGAAGACCCAGAATTAACGGGCACAAAATATTTCACTTAAAACCCTTACAGAAGCACAGAGAAGAGGGCCTCATTCCACTTTTTTGCTTAGAACCCAAGAGAAGAAAGGACAATGACCAAAACCACTAAACCGTCCAGAACTCCAAGTTCACACTTCTTATTTTCTTCAATATAAAAACACCCTGATGCAGGATCAGTTATTAGAAACAGTAGGATTTCCATACAGCAATGATATGGAGTCTGATATAGGAAATGAAAATGCAATGGGGATGTTAAGGCAACATAAATCAGTATGGCCTTTAATGCTTGTTTTATTTTCCTTTATGACCATCTATCATCATAATAATTAGATTATAGGTCAGGCAACACATGTGCTATACACATTGGCATTACTCCTTTTAGGGATGCAAAAGGAGAGAAAAGGGATGATAAGCAAAGCACAGGGTGTCAGACGGAGGGCAGTGTTCTGTGTAAAAGCAAAAGGATAAGATGAATAATCATGCTTTGAATTTTGAATTTGACTCCTCAGCTTTGAACTCACCATCTGTCCTTGCGTCTTGTCTGGAAACGAGTTTTGTGTACAAATTTGTGCGTGGGTTTTAAATTTTCATCTGACCAATAAACTTAAAACCACCAATATCTCTGACGCCTTTGACGTAACTGCCATGGAGCCTTGTGGCATGTAAGCACTTAGCTAATCAATAAATTGTGGTCATCTGAAAGCAGTCTAGTTATTTTTATAAAGTTGATAGCCAGGAATAATATTAGTTGGGTATTATTTATTGATGGTCATTAAGAAATATTGATATTCGGCTTCTTGTTGGCTGACTATAAACAAATAAATGCATAAATAAGCAGATGGTCATTTCTCACTAAGTTGGCAGATCATTAATGTACATTGGTGCAAACAAATGGGGGAAACTTTCACATTCATATGACAAGGATTTCTGAATCACCTGCAATTTTTTTCCCCAAGCAACAAAATTAAAGGGGGTGAAATTCGAGAAGGCCCGAAAATGGGCGCGGGCACTGTGATACAGGATATGCCCATGCCCGTTCAGAAAGCATAGGCTGCTCATCTATTTACTGCCACCAGCTACTTTACATGATTGTAACACACAGCCTAGTGACTAATGTGCTGCCGACAGGCTGTGCGCTCCGCGGGGGGGTCCAAGGTCGCGTCACTGGAGTGAGGCTGCCTTTACTTAAAGCTAGCCTGTTCATTTTCAAAGCAGTCTCTAGCCCTTAAAGCTGAACAGCTTTCTGCAAAAAAATTAAAATCTTTCAGAACTAGGCAGTCTGCAGTCCTGAAAGCTGAACTGCCTTCTGCACATGAAAAATACTAAAAGTGCTTCAGCACAAACACAAATGGCTCTATGAGGAGAAATTGAGTAGATGAGGCCTATATTCCTTAGAGTTTAGAAGAATGAGAGGTGATCTAATTAAAACATATAGGGGCCGATTTTCATCAAGGCCTCCGCCTGCCCAAGTGTCGCCCAAAGTGCCGCCGATGGCTGCCAAGGTACCGGACGGTACTTTGGGTGGGATATTCATCGCCGAGGTCCCTCGAAGGTCGGCGGGTGGCAAGTAGATGACGTACGCCGCCAATCTGGGCGGCAGCGGCGGGAGGTCTCATTATCGGCAGCAGAGGCACTAGCCACCCAAGTACCGCCGAGGATGGAATCGAGCCCACAGAGGGTCAAAGACCTGAAAAAAAACATCAACAGGAAAAAATAAAACAACTATTGGAAGACCTTCAGGAGATCCCATCCAGCTAAGTCGCTGTGGATAGGGTCCTGGTGGCTCTCTCCTTCTGCCCGCTCCAGTCCGTTCCAGGCCACCTCCAAAGTGGCACGGGGAAGATCTTCACGAGGAATGTCGGTAGCAGTGGGTGGCAGTCGGCAGCAGCGGGCGGTGAGTTGATGAATTTCGGCCCCGTAAATTCTTAATGGGCTTGACAAGGTTAATGCCGGGAAAATGTTTCCCCTGGCTGGGGAATCGAGAACACGGGGTCACTGTCACAGAATAAGGGGTAAGAAAGACATTTAGGACTGAGACGAGGAGAAATATCTTCACTCAAAGGGTTGTGAATCTTTGGAATTCTCTACCCCAGAGAGCTGTGGATGCTCAGTCGTTGAGTATATTCAAGGCAGAGGTCGATAGATTTTTGGGAATGAAGGGAATTAAGGGATATGGAAATAGTGCGGGAAGATGGAGTTGAGGTAGAAGATCAGCCATGATCTTGTTGAATGGCACAACAGGCTCAAAGGGCCAAATGATCTACTCCAGCTCTTAATTCTTATATTCTTATGTAACAGGCCAGGTAAAGGGCACCCAGGGTCTCAAATGCAGCACTGCAGCTTTGTGCAGGGGGTCAACACTGGAATAAAGGCCCTCTATCCACAAAGGGGCCAGGAAGCCCTCCAGAAAGAAGGATGAGGGACATATCGCTGAGGTCATCACTGCCAGGACCTGGCTCCAGTGTTTAAAGATGTTTCATGACCTCAGACGAGTGGTCAAGGTCAGTGAATGCATCTATAAAAGCTGTCTCCTATTTATTGCACCACTCGCCTCAAATAATGCTCAATCCTACCCTTGTGCCTTCCTCCTTTATGGTGTGTGGTAGCGGAGCTCTCTGCCAGTCCCGCATAGCCCGAGACTGGCTTTTTCAATGTTAAAATGTGCGCCCAACTGTGAATCGGCTGCACAGCCCCTTAAATGGGCCATGCACCCAAAAAAAAATGAGTAGGAAATTTTTTCCAGACACCCAAGAAATTCAGCCTGACCTGCCAATGGTTGACCAAGAAGAGAGAGAGGGAGTGAAGAAGAAGCAGAAACACTGTTATTCAATTTCACACTCCTAGCCATCAGATCCTCAAGGTTGACCAGCAAGGTCATCTGCAGTGTCCCTCACTGAAAGTCAGCAGCTTTGCACCAGCAATGCTGCAGCCACTAGGGTAGCACTGTGTGACATCATTAGGATAGGTAAAGGCACATGCAAGACCGTCACTAAGAGAATGTGCAAGGGTGATTAGTTGATTTTTTGATGTAATATTGGGTGCATATATGGATAAAGTTTAATTGGAAAGTTTGCTTTGTGGTGGCTTTTAGTTCACCATTGTGGCCAAGAGGACACTGTGATGGTCAGTAGCAGAGGGAAGGAAAGGTGTGGGACAAATGCTGAAAGGGGAATTGGGGCTGTGTTCACTGTCATCGCAGGCGGATGATTCAATCCCGGATATCCCAGCCAAAAAGGGGCTGTGTGGTTTGCCTCCTTCCTTCCGTTTCTTTCTCTTCTGCTTCCTCCTCTTCTGCTTCTTCCTCTTCCTCTTCCTCCTCCTCTTCTTCCTCCTTCTCCCTCTGCAAGCAGTTTGTCCCCTTTGCTTCCTCTGCTCCATCTCCATGTCATGCTGCAGCCCAAACGGACAGCAACTAGAGTCCCTAGGACTGTAAGCAAGTGGTGGTCACAGAGGCCTTTCTTTAACAGCCAAAGCCATGCAAACATTCAGCAGCACTCCCTACACCCCTTCCACATTTTAAAAACTTTTTAAATGTATTGCACTAAGCCACTACGTGAATAATTTTTTTTAAAGCTAAAATGTAAATTACCTGCAAGATGTGTGCATCCATTTAAAAAGTGCTGGCAGTATCTCTGTAGTACTGCTGCATGCACATTCTTCTGTGCATGATTTGGAAAGGGTGGTATCAAGAGCGGTGATGTCCAAAATCACAGTTGTGTGTCAATTCAGGTGTTGTGATCTGCATAATTTACCTGTGGATGGCAAGCGCAGACAATGGCATTTTTCAGCTAAGTCTCCCAATTTGGCGGCCAAAATGTTTAAGCTTCGTTTTTCAAATCGATCTTTTAATTTCCTTCAGTCTACCATCATTAAAAAGGCTAGGTGATCAATTACTGGCTATCATCTATTTATGGCCAGTTCTCACGAAAGGTCATCAACCTGAAACGTTAACTCTGTTTCACTCTCCACAGATGCTGCCTGACCTGTTGAGTATTTTCAGTATTTTCTGTTTTTATTTCTATTTATAACCCGTGGTTTTGGACTCCCCACAAGTGGAAACATCGGGGCTGAAATTCAAGACCACCAGAAAGCTGGTGCGCCTACCTTTGTTTAAATGTTTTTACCATCAGGTGCGATGAGACGGGTTTCCGATTGATTTTCTCCACTTTGTCGTTTTTTTCGGTCGGACCGGAAGTCGGTCATAATGGGGTGGAAGTGCAGCGGTCAGTGTTGGTGAGGGGTGGAGGTTGGGGCGCGATGGAGTCTCCGCCGCTGTCACTCAGCGGCGGAGTGGTGGTGATGTCACTGCGCGTGTGCATCACCACGTCTCTCCCCTCATTTAAAGGGGAGAGAAGCAGCATTTCTTTAGGCTCGGCCACTGGGACACCAGGGAGGGTTTCGGCCAGGCCAGTGGCTTGGCACCCAAGAAGGGGCGCCAGGCTGCCTGTTGGTGGCCCGACCGAACCCAGGGCCATAATTGTCCAGGCGATTGGGAAGTCAGCCATGAAGGGCTGCTGCACTGCCACGGCTCACAGACAAGAAACCTGGTGCACTAACAGAAAAAACTGTTCGGGTCACCGCGCAGCAGATCAATGATTTTCTGAGGTAAGTTTTGCACGGAGTGGGATGGAGGAGCGGTAGAGCAGCGGTGCGCGTTTTAATGACACGCTTGAGGCAGTTGGCAGTAGTAGGGCGGAAGTGGGGACCGCTCAAAAAATTCCCGAGGTGAATTTGGATTGTGGCGGCCAATGGGCTGCAACGAGGCGGCCACTCGATTACTCCGCATTGAGGCTGCAAAACAACAGTAATGGGCCTTATCCGGACCCTGAATTTCGGCCCCACCTTCTCTACCTCTGTCATGTATCTCACACCACTGTATATAACTGTATCTTACCATGCTATACATGACTGTAACTAGAGATGACCTGTAACCACAAGCATACTTTACCACCAGGGGTGCACTTGCAGGAGACACTGCATACCTGTTCCACACAGGTATATAAAGGAAGGTCTCAGGCAAGTGTGGCACTTGAGAGCTGTGAAATAAAGGTGCAGGTCCTGAGTGACCTTGACTTCAGCATGTGCCTCTTGTAAGTCTGCACTGCAGGGTCAGGACTTTACAGTGGCGACGAGTTTCGGGATCACAGAATCCACAGAATGGCTACGAATGGCTCAGATGAGAAATACAATGCTGGAGACAATTGGAAGGACTTTATAGAAAGGCTCCAGCAAAGCTTTGTAACCAAAGACTGGTTAGGCGACGATAAGGCAGACAAGAGCCCATCTCTTGACCAGCTGTGGCTCGAAAACATACGCCTTAATGAAGGATCTGCTGGCATCCGAGAAACCAGCAAGCAAGTCGTTTGAGGAGTTGAGCACACTGGTGAGAGACCACTGAAGCCAGCGAGCAGCCTACACATGGCCAGACACAGGTTCTACAACTACAGACGCTGTGTTGGCCAGAGCATACCCGACTTTGAGGTGGAACTTCGGAGGCTGGCTAGTTTATGTGAGTTCTCCGATGAACTAAGGAGAGAAGTACTGAGAGACTTTTTCATTGAAGGAATAGGCCACGCAGGCATATTCCCAAAGCTTATAGAGACCAAGAACTTGACCCGAGAGGCAGCAGCACTGGTCGCACAGGCAGGAGAAGAAGAAATGAGGTTGATCTATACTGCGGGTACGACAACTAACAAAACATCGGAACAAGAGATTCACAGCGTTAGACAAACCGCTACCCCCACACACAGACAAAGGCAGGACAGCAGGCCTTCAACAGCAGGCAGTGGTGCCAGAAGCCATCAAGGGCCACATGAATGGCCATTCACACCTCACAATGCGAGCAATCAACAACAGATTGAGAGAAGCTCAAGAGAGATCAGCCAGACACAGCTCATACTTCGGAAACAATGGAAGCGGTCTGTGCTGGAGATGTGGGGGAAGGCACTCAACAAGGGGGTGTCGATTTCAGCATGCTGTTTGCAGAAACTACAACTATACAGGGCATCTGGCTCACATGTGCAGAAAAACAGCAGCTCGGCTGGTATACGAATCGGAAGGGTCGGAAAGCGGACCAGAAGACGGTGGGGTCAGTGCCCAGGACGCTGAGGTACAGCAGGTCAACACAATCAATGCCACTGTTCTTACAACAAGATGCCTCCAATAATGATGAGGGTCCTACTCAACGGGATACCCGTCAACATGGAACTGGACACGAAAGCTAGTCAATCACTCATGAGCGTCCAACAATTTGAACAGCTGTGGCCGCACAAAAGCAACAGACTAAAACTCACAAGGATCGACACCAAACTAAGGACCTATACCAAAGAAATCGTCCCAGTCCTTGGCAGCGCCATGCTCTCAGTCACACACAAAGGGACAGTGAACCGACTTCCCCTGTGGATTGTCCCCGGAGATCTCCCAGCACTGTTGGGGAGAAGTTGGCTGGAAAAATTAAATTGGAAATGGGATGATGTTCACGCCATGTCGTCAGAGGAACGGATCTCCTGCTCAACAGTTCTAAGTCGTTTTGAACATCTCTTTCAGCCGGGTGTGGGCACCTTCAAATGGGCCATAGTTAAAATCTACCTCACACCGGATGCCAGACCAGTCCATCACTAGGCTAGAGCTGTGCCTTATGTGATGAGGGAAAAGATTGAACACGAACTGGACTGGCTTCTGCGGGAAGGCATTATCTCACCCATGGAATTTAGCGACTGGGCAAGTCCCATCGTCCCTGTCATGAAGCCTGATGGATCCGTACGAATCTGTGGGGATTACAAATCTACCATAAACAGATTCTCCCTACAGGACCAATACCCGCTGTCCAAGTGTCTGTTTCTCGCGCACCAGGTTGAATTTTCGGGCAGAAGGATTGCCGCTGATGGAATCCGCCCAACAGAATCCAAAACTGAAGCAATTCGTCTGGCACCCAGGCCCCGGAATGTCTCGGAACTGCGCGCCTTTTTCGGGCTACTCAATTACTTTGGGAATTTTATGCAGAACTTGAGCACGCTGCTGGAGCCTCTCCACGTGCTACTCAGAAAGGGGTGCGATTGGTTTTGGGGGGACGCCCAAGAACGCGCCTTCAATAAGACATGCAACCTTCTATGTTCCAACAGTGTTTTAGTCTTTTTTGACCCAGGTAAAAAGCTAGTTCTTACATGTGATGCATCAGCGTACGGGGTCGGGTGCGTTTTACAGCATGTCAATGATGCGGGTAAATTACAACCCATTGCTTATGCCTCCAGGTCACTTTCGCGGGCGGAGCACGGGTACGGTATGGTTGAGAAGGAGGCGCTCGCTTACGTCCACAAATCCCTCACGTCCCTGCTATCTGAGTGCAAGGCAATAAACGGCAACACCTCGACGTGCATTCAGCGGTGGGCACTCATGCTGGTGGCTTACGACTACACAATAAGGCACAGACCAGACACAGACAACTGTGCCGACGCGTGGCAACCATGGATGGGTCCGACGAACAGGACTGTGAGATGGTCATGGCAGTCAATGCCTTTGAATCCACAGGTTCGTCCATGACAGCTCGCCAAATCAGAGCCTGGACGACCCCACGTTATCCTTAGTCAAAAGATGTGTTTTAACTGGTGACTGGGCAGAGGCTCGCGATGCCTGCCCCGAGGAGATCAAACCTTTCCATAGGCGCATGGATAAAGTATCACTACAGGCAGACTACCTGATGTGGGACAGCCGAGTAGTTATGCCCTTGCGAGGCAGAGAGGCATTTGTCTGGGAGCTCCACCGCGAACACCTGGGGATCGTCCTTATGAAGGCCATATCCAGATCCCACGTCTGGTGGCCTGGCATTGACGCGGACTTGGAGCTCTGCGTCCGGCGGTGCACCATTTGTGGCCAACTCAGTAATGCCCCCAGGGAGGCCCCCCCTAAGCCCCTGGCCTTGGCCCACCAAACTGTGGTCGCGGGTGCATGTAGACAATGCGGGCCCATTCATGGGCAAAATGTTCCTCGTAGTCGTCGATGCATTTTCAAAGTGGATCGAGTGCACCATTTTAAACTCGAGCACCACCTCCACCACTGTGGAGAGCCTTAGAACCATGTTTGTAATGCACGGAATTCCTGACATATTGGTCAGTGATAATGGTCTGTGCTTCACCAGTGCAGAATTTCAAGGTTTTATAGTTGACCACGACATAAATCACGTTAAGACGGCACCGTTCAAGCCGGCCTCCAATGGCCAGGTGGAGAGAACAGTGCAAATCATTAAACAAGGCATGCTAAAAATCTAAGGTCCCACGCTGCAGAGCCGCCTGTTGCGACTGCTGCTAGCATACAGATCTCGTCCGCATTCGTTGACTGGGGTTCCCCCCACGCAACTATTGATGAAACCGACCTTAAAGACTAGGCTCTCGTTAATCCTCCCAGACATGCATGAAATTGTTGAGGCAAAGCGCCGGAAGCTAACTGAGTACCATGACCGAAATTCGAGGAAGAGGTGGAATGAGATAGGGGACAAAGTGTTTGTGCTAAACTATGGCAGGGGTCCCAAATGGCTTGCAGGGACAGTAACAGACAAGGAAGGAAACAGGCTACTGGTTGTACAAATGGACAACGGCCAAACCAGCCGGAGGCATGTTGACCAAGTAAAAAGTAGATTCACTAACGACACTGCCGAACCAGAGGCAGACTACAATGTGGAACTCGCACCACATCTGGTGGACAGACAGAGGGAACAACCTGAGGAAAGGGCAGTCTCAACAGACAGCCCAGGCGAGACACCAACAATCATACTGAACGAAACAGACAGCCCAGGCGAGATACCAGCAATCACACCGAATGAAACTGACAGCCCAGGCGAGATACCAGCAATCACACTGAAAGAAAAACAGGCACCAAGGCAAACAACTGAACCACAACTAAGACGCTCCACGCGAAAGCGTAGACCACCTGAGAGACTGAATCTATAACGACAATAAGACCTTGGGGGAGAGTGATGTTATGTATCTCACACTACTGTATATAAATGTATCTTACCATGCTATACATGACTGTAACTAGATATGACCTGTAACCACAAGCATATTTTACCACCAGGGGTGCACTTGCAGCAGACACTGCATACCTGTTCCACACAGGTATATAAAGGCAGGTCTCAGGCAACTGCGGCACTCGAGTGCTGTGAAATAAAGATGCAGGTCCAGAGTGACCTTGACTTCAGCATGTGCCTCATGTAAGACTGTACTGCAGGGTCAGGACTTTACAACCGCTACCCTATCAAACACTTTCATAATTTTGAACACCTCTATCAGGTGATCCCTCAGCCTTCTCTTTTGTAAAGAAAGAGCCCCAGCCTGTACAATCTTTCCTGATAGGTATATCCTCTTAGTTCTGGTATCATCATTGTAGATCTTTTTTGCAACTTCTCCAGTGCCGTTATATCGGCCTAGATTTTAGCCCAAAGTACATTCCATGCACGGGGGTCATTTTGTGGTCGGGAAACCTGGAAGAATGGGTTCACTGAATGTTCTGTAACTTTTAACTGTAGGATTCTTTTAATTTTTTTCCTGTTGTTTTGCCGCCCACGAACAGCCTGATTGACAGGCTATAGGCCTGTCTGGTGGGTAGCCTGCAACACAAGGCCATAGCCGAGGAGAACAGGTAGGTCTAGTGTTTCTTTTAGAGATCATGGGGGTCCTGATTGCAGGGGGTGTCCCAATTACCGGATGGTCCCGATCATGGCGGGGGTGGGGGGTCCGAAGGTGGCCAGGAGAGGTCCTACACTGGTCGGGTGTCCGATGGTGGGGGCGATGGAGCAAACGGATCGTGGGGCGGGGAGAGTTTCTTGTTGGGTCTGGAGGAAATACTCCTGGCCCACAAGCAGTGCTGTAAAAGCCCTTACCTCATGGATTTTGCCCTTCTTGCCTCCTTTCACCTGCTGGGTATCTCGAGACATGGAAAACTCAGTTGACATGAACTAAAAATAGAATGAGTGTTAAAGTGAAGGCAAGCACCCTCATTATATTTAAATGACAAACCCACGTCCCGCAAGCGGATTGGTCGCTGCCCCTCACCTCACCTCCGTTAAAACCGGAAGTGGGTGGGTTCAAGGGGCTTGGCTTCCTGTTTCAGGTTTTTTGAATTTTAACCCAACTCCATACCACCTGTTTCTGGGAGATAAAATTTAGCCCATCCTTTTTATAATCTAGAAACCAGAACTGTATATATTAGTCTAAGTGTGGTCTAACCAAGGTTCTATTTAAATTTAACATAACTTCCACACTTTTCAATTCTATTCTAGCGAGAAGGAGGAACTGAGGGAACTGAGGGAAATCCTTATTAGTTAGGGAAATTGATGGGACCGAAGGCCGGTAAATCCCCAGGGCCTGATAGTCTGCATCCCAGAGTACTTAAGGAAATGGCCCTAGAAATAGTAGATGCATTGGTGGTCATTTTCCAACATTCCATGGACTCTGAATCAGTTCCTATGGATTGGAGGGTAGCTAATGTAACACCATTTTTTAAAAAAGGAGGAAGAGAGAAAACAGGGAATTATAGAACGGTTAGCCTGACATTGGTAGTGGGGAAAATGCTGGAATCAATTATTAAAGATGTAATAGCAGCGCATTTGGAAAGCAGTGACAGGATCGGTCCAAGTCAGCATGGATTTATAAAAGGGAAATCATGCTTGTCAAATCTTCTAGAATTTTTTGAGGATGTAACTAGTAGAGTGGATAACCAGTAGAGAATCAGTGGATGTAGTGTATTTGGACTTTCAAAAGGCTTTTGACAAGGTCCCACAGAAGAGATTAGTGTGCAAAATTAAGACACAAGGTATTGCGGGTAATGTATTGACGTGGATAGAGAACTGGTTGGCAGACACGAAGCAAAGAGTGGGAATAAACGGGTCCTTTTCAGAATGGCAGGCAGTGACTCGTTGGGTACCGCAAGATTCAGTGCTGGGACCCCAGCTATTTACAATATATATTAATGATTTGGAAGAAGGAATTGAATGTAATATCTCCAAGTTTGCAGATGACACTAAGCTGGGTGGCAGTGTGAGCTGTGAGGAGGATGCTAAGAGGCTGCAGGGTGACTTGGATGGGTTAGGTGAGTGGGAAAATGCAAAGCAGATGCAATATAATGTGGATATCTGTGAAGTTATCCACTTTGGTGGCAAAAACAAAAAGGCAGATTATTATCTGAATGGTGACAGATTAGTAAAAGGGGAGGTGCAATGAGATCTGGATGTCATGGTACATCAGTCATTGAAAGTAGGCATGCAGGTACAGCAGGCGTGAAGAAGGCAAATGGTATGTTGGCCTTCATAGCGAGGGGATTTGAGTATAGGAGCAGGGAGGTCTTACTGCAGTTGTACAGGGCCTTGGTGAGACCTCACTTGGAATATTGTGTTCAGTTTTGGTCTCCTAATCTCAGGAAGGATATTCTTGCTATTGAGGGAGTGCAGCGAAGGTTCTCCAGACTGATTCCAGGGATGGCAGGACTGACATATGAAGAAAGATGGATCGACTAGGCTTATATTCAATGGAATTTAGAAGAATGAGAGGGGATCTCAAAGAAGCATATAAAATTCTGATGGGATTGGACAGGTTAGATGCGGGAAGAATGTTGGGGAAGTCCAGAACCAGGGGTCACAGTATAAGGATAAGGGGTAAGCCATTTAGGACCGTGATGAGGAGAAACATTTTCACCCAGAGAATTGTGAACCTATGGAATTCTCTACCACAGAAAGTTGTTGAGTCCAGTTCTTTGGATATATTCAAAAGGGAGTTAGATGTGGCCCTTACGGCTAAAGGGATCAGTGGGTATGGAGGGAATGGGGTACTGAAGTTGCATGATCAGCCATGATCATATTGAATGGTGGTGCAGGCTCGAAGGGCCAAATGGCCTGCTCCTGCATCTATTTTCTATGTCTATGTTTCTATTCCTCTCGAAATTAACTCCAGTACTCTTATTTTCCAAGGAGTATATAGCCTCCTTATTCCTCCTACCAAAATGCATCATCATCATCATCATCATAGGCAGTCCCTCGAAATCGAGGAAGACTTGCTTCCACTCGAAGGGGCCGAATTTGGTCGCCGCCCATTTCTTGGCGGCCCCGGGCGGTAACTACCTTTCTGCCGCCCACTGCCACCGGGTTCCGTCGGCAGCGGCAGCGTCAGCGCCAGTTGATGGGTGGGAGCGGGAGTGAGCGGCTGGCAGCATCAGTGTGCAGCAGTTGGAGGCCTCTCCACTTGGTGATCTTTGGAGGGCCTCCAATGCGCATGCATGAGACTTGCCGTTTTTTTTTCAGCGTTTCTGTCTTCCGACGTGTCGTCATTTCGGGGCCGTTTGAGGCTGGTTGCTGTACTGCGCAGGCGCATAAAGGCACACCACTTTATTTCACCTATGAGTGTGAGAGGGGAGAGGAGAGAGTTGGAGGTTGGAGAGGAGAGAGTTGGAGGTTGGAGAGGAGGCAGTCAGGGAAATTGAGACACACAAACCGTTGGCCAGCCATTCGTTTCATCATTGACGATGAGTGGTCAGAAACCAACAATGAAGACTGGCAAAACCAGGTCCAGAGCTCCCTGATTTAATGAGCTGGAATTGGAGGAGCTCGTGACGGAGTTGGAGCACAGGTACAAAGACCTCACCTGGGATGGTCGTGGCAAGCCTCCACCACCTGAATATCGATGCATTTGGAGGGAGATTGTTGGGATCATGAGTGCGAGTTGAGCGAGTTGGGGACCAATGCCGAAAATTTTGGAACGAGTTGCTGGTGGCAGCAAGAGTGAGTAAAAATGTATTCACCCCCTCATGCCAAAAAGGTTATGCACCAGATGTGTGTGTGTGTGTTTGTGTGGGAGTGTGTGTGGGGGGCATCAGCAAAGGGGCTAAAAGCTGCAACGTTTCTTTGTGTAGAAGTTAAAAGCATTCAAGGCAGCAAGCCTGTGTGGGATGGGTGGGGGACCAGCAGAGGTGCTCGAATTGAGCAGGCTGGAGGCTGGAGGAACGTGCGGTGACATTGGTGGCCATGCAACCACAAATGTTGATGCAGGTCTGATGTCACAGCATGGTAAGATTATACTAATCTCCGGTGTGAGCGACGCTCATGGAATGAAATGACATGTAATGTTAATGCACTCGTGGTTTACCGCACATTTTGTTGGCCATTATTGTTGTGCCCATGTAGAGATGGAACTCCTCGCTGGCAGAATGTGAGATAGCACAGCTGACATCTCAGCTTGACCAGCACCCCCGACCCCCCCTCCACATTGCTACCCCCCCACCCCCCCCACCCCCCACAGACTGAAATGTCATCCTCTACTTACAGAGGATGACTCGGATAGCATGGATCAAGGCACACCATTGACCTCTGACCTTCAGAGAAGCCGTCAGACCCCAACGTCTCCCATGCCAACGTCGCCCCCAGCCAAAGACAGCGAATCCCTCCCCCACCCCCCTACCCCCCAGACCACCCATTTCCACCGCTCCCACCTCCGCCACCCTGAGCCACGAAGAAGAGGAGAGAGAGGAGGGAGAAGGGCCCGTCTTGAGCCCTTTGAGCTCGAGGAGCAGGAGCAGGATGACAGCAGCCACCTACCATGTGAACCAGGTGTCAGCAGAACCTTGACATTGGCCTTCGAGTTCCTGGGGTTTGGAATGGACTCCACACTGGCAAGCTCAACCAAGCGCGAAGGCAAGCAAGGCGCCAGAACCCACCAGCAGCGAGCAACCAGCTGAGGATTCACCACGGCTCTCTGCAATTCTAAAGATGGTCCAGCTATCACAGACAAGCATGCAGATAAGTCGCTATATGCTCCAGACCATGACTGGGATAGCTGGCAGCATAGCCACCTTCACCCAGCAGCACCATGACAAGATGGACCGGCTCATCGCTGTGTTGGAGCGCACAACCGAGAGCATTGAGGCGATGAGGCAAGAGATGGCTTCTGGACGTGAAGTGCAAGCCCCCGAGCCCTCACCCTCAAGGCAGACAGATCCGGAGGAGCAGGAGATCCCGGCGCCATCGGTCACGCCCCCTGCCTTCTCACCAAGATGCACACATCTGCAGACATCCCGCTGACCTCCTGCACAAACTCGTCAACCAAAGGCAGTGAGGGGCAGGGGAGCGGGACATTGTGGTGTAGGTGGGGTGAGGAAGAGGAGCTTGGGCATCGCTTCAAGGGGGAGGAAGAGAGGTGGTGGTGACAGGTAGAGGGATGGGTGTTGTTGGTGTAAATGTTTGTAAATGTAATAATGTTATGTAACCTTTGTTATTGTGCACTTGTAAATACACTCACATTGTTGACCCTCTGTTGGTGAGTGTCTGATTTTAATGTCATGTGTGGTGCCTTGTGAGAAACACACATCTGTCCCTCAGGTCATCTGCTTTATCTGGAATATCGCCCCATCCACATATGACTGCATTGTATAATGGGTACGGTCATCAGGCCATCGCAACATGCTTTATGTGCTGTGAAGGTTATTTGATGTGTCAGATTAATTACATCTCTCAGAATAGACTTATGTCCATCACCACAACAAGGCACACTGGTTTCAGGTCTTTTGTGATGAATCAGAACAGATTTTATGAAGTAGTTTCCTTGCAGTGCAAAGAAAGACACATTACCAAGGCGATAGTGATAGTTGAAACCTCAACGGAAGGCCATTGAGTCACCGCGGTGCTTGTCTCTTGCTGTGTTCTATTGACCGTAATCCTTCCTCAGTTTGGTCTGTAATTGCGCTGCCCCTAAAGTCGAATAGCTGTAACTTTATACCCTTTTCCTCCCATACAAATGTTGTCAGAGTCTGCAGCTGTCTCAGGCTTACAATAGATCATTCCAACACTAACCCTCTCACACTCTGTGATATGTAGCGCTTCCCTGAGAACTTCTTGAAGGACTGTGTCACAGAATTAATTAATCAGCTTGGATGGACAAAATGTGACTTTGCACTTATTCATAATTATTTCACCTTTGCCATTGGGCTTCTCAATGAAAGTCTTTCAGCAAGGTCAAATAATTTTTTTTCCATCAGACTAGACACATTTCAGTCTCTTTTATCACATCCAAATTAAACATTACCATCTGCAATAAAGTAAAGCAACATCCACCTAACTTTTTTCCGGCAGTCCCACTCATGATGGTCCAACATCTGCACCATAGCCGTGATATGCAGCACTGCAGCACTCGGAGCCCTTCTCCCTGCCGCCTGACTCACGGCCACCTCAGACCTGCTTTATGCGAGCGGTCCTTCTGGCAGGCAGCAGGTCGATTGAGGCCAGCATCTCTCACCAAAATGGCCGATTTGGAGCATACGGCATGGGCGGGTGGCATGACGTCACACCGGTGGATCCCTCCACCATCAATCTCGCGCCGGGCGGAACCTGGACGGCAGGTGAGCGGTTCCGGAGGAATCGCCGAGAAAACAAACATTTCCAGCGGATCCTCGGCGGCTGCGGGCGCAACCTGCACCAAATTCGGCCCCTAAAAGTGAGTTCTCAGGTGACTGAGGAGTCCAATGCAGGAATTACAGGTGGAGCAGACAGTTGTTGAAGGAAAGGGTGGGTGGGGAGCCTGGTTTGCCGCACGCTCCTTCGACTGTCTGCGCTTGATTTCCACATGCTCTTGGCAACGAGACCCGAGGTGTTCAGCGCCCTCCCGGATGCTCTTCCTCCATTTTGGACGGTCTTGAGCTAGGAATTTCCAGATGATGGTGGGGATGTTGCACTTTATCAAGGAGGCTTTGAGGATATCCTTGAAATGTTTCCTCTGCCCACCTGGGACTCGCTTGTCATGTTGGAGCTCCAAGTAGAGAGCTGTGAGGATAGTCTCACCAACGTCAATGTTCTTGCTCAGGCCAACATCCCCAGCACTGAAGCACTGCCCACTCCGTTGGGCGGGCCACTTCATCTGCATGGCCAACACGAGACTCCCAAAATGCACCACCTCACACCTAACTATATTACATTAATTTAACAGTTACATGCTGAAACTGCAAGTTTATTAATGTCTTTTGTTGCAGTCTTGCTCAGTATTAACTGTACCCCCAAATTTGGTGTCATCCACAAATTTTGGAATCAGACTTCTGATTCCCGAGTCCAAATCGTTTATGTAAATGGTGAACAGCAACATTGGCATTATCACCTCCTCCTCCTCCTCTCTTGCTACCAGTTGCCATTTACCCCTGCTTACACATTCACACACTTCAATTATCCAACCACAAAGTAACTTGCAATCATTTGCGTTAATTTATGGATATGCGTTTCCAGCTGTGCCTTCTGTTGCCTGGGCCCTAAGCTCTGGAACACCCTGCCTAAACCTCTCCACCTCTCTACCTCTCTTTCCTCTTTCAAGACGCTCCTTAAAACATACCTCTTTGACCAAGCTTTTGGTCACCTGGGCTAATTTCTACTTGTGCAGCTCGGTGTCAACATTTTATCACATAATACTGCTGCTGTGAAGCGCCTTGGGACGTTTCACTATTTTAAAGGCGCTATATAAATAAAAGTTGTTGCTGTTGTTGTTGACATGTGTGTGGCTTTTATTTAATTATGTCACCAGGTAGGTCCAATGGCCAGGAACGCCAACGCCTCCACCTTTGCGCTTGTCAGTTGTGAAATGTTTGGAGGGCCCCATCCGGTTCTCTGCCTTTCCCTGATGTTGTAATCTGTCTTCTAAAAGGAGGAAAAGAAGAGATGTATGAGTGAGTGTAATAGCATGTGCTCACCCGATAGTGCAGTGCATTTCGTAAGGGTGACTACGAGGGAGAGGCATGACATTGCAGAAGGATGAGGGTGAGTGGCAGTGGTGGATGAATAAATGGGGATGTGAGGAAGTGCATAGAAAGAGAAAGATGGGTGCAGCTGCAAGGTAAGTGGGTGTGAGAATTGATGTGCTGGAGTAGACTTGACAAGGCAAGGTGAGGGGGTGGGGTGATGTGCACAGCAGGATGCAGGTTAACATGCCAATGTACTCACCTTTTCTGACCTGCTTAGGGCATTAAAGCACTTTCTGCACTGAATCCAGGAACGTGGCACCACATTTCTTAGAAACATAGAAACATAGAAAATAGGTGCAGGAGTAGGCCATTCGGCCCTTCTAGCCTGCACCGCCATTCAATGAGTTCATGGCTGAACATGCAACTTCAGTACCCCATTCCTGCTTTCTCACCATACCCCTTGATTCCCCTAGTAGTAAGGACTTCATCTAACTCCTTTTTGAATATATTTAGTGAATTGGCCTCAACAACTTTCTGTGGTAGAGAATTCCACAGGTTCACCACTCTCTGGGTGAAGAAGTTTCTCCTCATCTCAGTCCTAAATGGCTTCCCCCTTATCCTTAGACTGTGTCCCCTGGTTCTGGACTTCCCCAACATTGGGAACATTCTTCCTGCATCTAACATGTCTAACCCCGTCAGAATTTTAAATGTTTCTATGAGGTCCCCTCTCATTCTTCTGAACTCCAGTGAATACAAGCCCAGTTGATCCAGTCTTTCTTGATAGGTCAGTCCCGCCATCCCGGGAATCAGTCTGGTGAACCTTCGCTGCACTCCCTCAATAGCAAGAATGTCCTTCCTCAAGTTAGGAGACCAAAACTGTAAACAATACTCCAGGTGTGGCCTCACCAAGGCCCTGTACAATTGTAGCAACACCTCCCTGCCCCTGTACTCAAATCCTCTCGCTATGAAGGCCAACATGCCATTTGCTTTCTTAACCGCCTGCTGTACCTGCATGCCAACCTTCAATGACTGATGTACCATGACACCCAGGTCTCTTTGCACCTCCCCTTTTCCTAATCTGTCACCATTCAGATAATAGTCTGTCTCTCTGTTTTTACCACCAAAGTGGATAACCTCACATTTATCCACATTATACTTCATCTGCCATGCATTTGCCCACTCACCTAACCTATCCAAGTCGCTCTGCAGCCTCATAGCATCCTCCTCGCAGCTCACACTGCCACCCAACTTAGTGTCATCCGCAAATTTGGAGATGCTACATTTAATCCCCTCGTCTAAATCATTAATGTACAGTGTAAACAGCTGGGGCCCCAGCACAGAGCCTTGCGGTACCCCACTAGTCACTGCCTGCCATTCTGAAAAGTCCCCATTTACTCCTACTCTTTGCTTCCTGTCTGACAACCAGTTCTCAATCCATGTCAGCACACTACCCCCAATCCCATGTGCTTTAACTTTGCACATTAATCTCTTGTGTGGGACCTTGTCGAAAGCCTTCTGAAAGTCCAAATATACCACATCAACTGGTTCTCCCTTGTCCACTCTACTGGAAACATCCTCAAAAAATTCCAGAAGATTTGTCAAGCATGATTTCCCTTTCACAAATCAATGCTGACTTGGACCTATCATATTACCTCTTTCCAAATGCACTGCTATGACATCCTTAATAATTGATTCCATCATATTACCCACTACCGATGTCAGGCTGACCGGTCTATAATTTCCTGTTTTCTCTCTCCCTCCTTTTTTAAAAAGTGGGGTTACATTGGCTACCCTCCACTCCATAGGAACTGGTCCAGAGGCAATGGAATGTTGGAAAATGACTGTCAATGCATGCACTATTTCCAAGGCCACCTCCTTAAGTACTCTGGGATGCAGTCCATCAGGCCCTGGGGATTTATCGGCCTTCAATCCCATCAATTTCCCCAACACAATTTCCCGACTAATAAAGATTTCCCTCAGTTCCTCCTCCTTACTCGACCCTCCGACCCCTTTTATATCCGGAAGGTTGTTTGTGTCCTCCTCAGTGAATACCGAACCAAAGTACTTGTTCAATTGGTCCGCCATTTCTTTGTTCCCCGTTATGACTTCCCCTGATTCTGACTGCAGGGGACCTACGTTTGTCTTTACTAACCTTTTTCTCTTTACATATCTGTAGAAACTTTTGCAATCCGTCTTAATGTTCCCTGCAAGCTTCTTCTCGTACTCCATTTTCCCTGCCCTAATCAAACCCTTTGTCCTCCTCTGCTGAGTTCTAAATTTCTCCCAGTCCCCAGGTTCGCTGCTATTTCTGGCCAATTTGTATGCCACTTCCTTGGCTTTAATGCTATCCCTGATTTCACTTGATAGCCACGGTTGAGCCACCTTCCCTTTTTTATTTTTACGCCAGACAGGAATGTACAATTATTGTAGTTCATCCATGCGGTCTCTAAATGTCTGCCATTGCCCATCCACAGTCAACCCCTTCAGTATCATTCGCCAATCTATCCTAGCCAATTCACGCCTCATACCTTCAAAGTTACCCTTCTTTAAGTTCTGGACCATGGTCTCTGAATTAACTGTTTCATTCTCCATCCTAATGCAGAATTCCACCATATTATAGTCACTCTTCCCCAAGGGGCCTCGCACAACGAGATTGCTAATTAATCCTCTCTCATTACACAACACCCAGTCTAAGATGGCCTCCCCCCTAGTTGGTTCCTCGACATATTGGTCTAAAAAACCATCCCTTATGCACTCCAGGAAATCCTCCTCCACCGTATTGTTTCCAGTTTGGTTAACCCAATCTATGTGCATATTAAAGTCACCCATTATAACTGCTGCACCTTTATTGCACGCACCCCTAATTTCATGTTTGATGCCCTCCCCAACATCACTACTACTGTTTGGAGGTCTGTACACAACTCCCACTAACGTTTTTTGCCCTTTGGTATTCTGCAGCTCTACCCATATAGATTCCACATCATCCAAGCTAATGTCCTTCCGAACTATTGCCTTAATTTGCTCCTTAACCAGCAATGCTACCCCACCTCCTTTTCCTTTTATTCTATCTTTCCTGAATGTTGAATACCCCTGGATGTTGAGTTCCCAGCCCTGATCATCCTGGAGCCATGTCTCCGTAATCCCAATCACATCATATTTGTTAACATCTATTTGCACAGTTAATTCATCCACCTTATTGCGGATACTCCTTGCATTAAGACACAAAGCCTTCAGGCTTGTTTTTTTAACACCTTTTGTCCTTTTAGAATTTTGCTGTACAGTGGCCCTTTTTGTTCTTTGCCTTGGGTTTCTCTGCCCTCCACTTTTCCTCATCTCCTTTCTGTCTTTTGCTTTTCCCTCCTTTTTGTTTCCCTCTGTCTCCCTGCATTGGTTCCCATCCCCCTGCCATATTAGTTTAACTCCTCCCCAACAGCACTAGCAAACACTCCCCCTAGGACATTGGTTCCGGTCCTGCCCAGGTGCAGACCGTCCGGTTTGTACTGGTCCCACCTCCCCCAGAACCGGTTCCAATGCCCCAGGAATTTGAATCCCTCCCTGCTGCACCACTGCTCAAGCCACGTATTCATCTGCGCTATCCTGCGATTCCTACTCTGACTATCACGTGGCACTGGTAGCAATCCCGAGATTACTACTTTTGAGGTCCTACTTTTTAATTTAGCTCCTAGCTCCTTAAATTCGTTTCGTAGGACCTCATCCCTTTTTTTACCTATGTCGTTGGTACAATGTGCACCACGACAACTGGCTGTTCTCCCTCCCTTTTTAGAATGTCCTGCACCCGCTCCGAGACATCCTTGACCCTTGCACCAGGGAGGCAACATACCATCCTGGAGTCTCGGTTGCGGCCGCAGAAATGCCTATCTATTCCCCTCACCATTGAATCCCCAATCACTATTGCTCTCCCACTCTTTTTCCTGCCCTCCTGTGCAGCAGAGCCAGCCATGCTGGCCTCTTCGGTTTTCTCCAACTGCTCTTTCTTGGTGTCCTAGGTCCAACAATCTTCAGCAGCATCATCAACTCCTTAGAAAATGAAGCAGTCCATGCCCGCCTGCAGCAAGACCTGGATGACATTCAGGCTTGGGCAGATAAGTGGCAAATTACATTTGCGCCACTTAAGTGCCAGGCAATGACTATCTCCAACAAGCGAGAGTCTAACTAAGAAGAACCACTTCCCCTTGATATACAACAACATTACCATCATCGAATCCCCCACCATCAACATCCTGGGAGTCGCCGTTGACCAGAAACCTAACTGGACCAGCCACATAAATACTGTGGCAACAAGAGTGGTTCAGAGACTGGGTATTCTGCGGTGAGTGTCTCACCTCCTGACTCCCCAAAGCCTTTCCACCATCTACAAGGCACACATCTGGAGTGTGATGAAATACTCTCCACTTGCTTGGATGAGTGCAGCTTCAACAACACTCAAGAAACTGGGCACTATCCAGGACAAAGCAGCCCGCTTGATTAGCACCCCATCTACCACCTTCAACATTTACTCCTTCACCAGCGGCGCACCGTGGCTGCAGTGTGTACCATCTACAAGATGCACTGCAGTAACTTGCTATGGTTTCTCTGGCGACCTCTACCACCTCGAAGGAGAAGGGCAGCGGGTGCATGGGAGCACCTTCAGCTGCAAGTTCCCTTCCAACTACACACCATTCTGATTTCGAAGTATATCGCTGATCCTTCACAGTCATTGGGTCAAAATCCTGGAATTCCCTCCCCAACAGCACTGTGGGAGTACCTTCCTTCACCACAAGGACTGCTGCGGTTCAAGAAGGTGGCTCATCACCACCTCCTCAAGGGCAATTAGGGATGGCAATGAATGCTGGCTTTGCCAGCAACGCCCACATCCCAGAACGAATTTTTAAAAAATACCTAGAGTTAAGGCCGGAATTTTCCGGGGGGGGGGGGGTGGGGGCGTGGTGGGGTTGGGTCAGTGGGTGGAGTTGTGTGGGTCAGGTAGGAAATTTGAAATTTTCGACGATGTGTCAAGAACCCGCTGTCAACCCACCGCCACACGCCTTTCCTGAGCAGACCTGACAGATAGCGGTGGGCAACCCAATTCAGGTAATTAGTGCCTTATCTAGAGCCACTCAAGAATGATTTTCAGCTTACCTTTTGTATTCGACAGCTCGCCCACAGACCATGGACCATGTCTGTCAAGCTGAGGCTGGAGTTCAGAGGCCATTGAATCAGCTGTTGAGTTGACAGCTTCATATATCAAGTAAAAGCTCCCATCTTACAGAGATATCTTTCCTCAGCCACAAGCTGTTCCTCATAGCATTTCTACAACAGAAGCACCATGCTGCAAGTCTTTACACAATTCTCCATCCAGTCTGACATTATTACCTCTCTCACCATTGACAGATCCCTTCTACCATCTCTACTTCACCTGCTAAATATTCCATCAATATGGGTTGCCCTTGATACGCTCTCATCTTGGTCCTCAGAATCCCGTCACCATCAGCCCCAACACCAGCAGCACCAGGCACATCAGCAACACCAACCTTCTCCACAGTCACCTGACAGGACACAGGGCATCAGCACGCGACCACATTGCTGCCCAGGATGCTGGGGATGGCCTCACCATGGCCAGATTTACTTCACCTAACGCTTACACCCTGATTGCCATATAATGTGTCAGATTGACACCACCCCCACACCAACATCATAAAGCAACCCGACAATGCCCAAGCCATTCCTTTTACTCTCATCACCATTGCGAGGGGTACTGTTATGCCTCACCATTCACTGCAATTCACTAAGCCACTTCCAAAAGGAACACTCAAATCTGTCCAAGAACGTAACGTGTTGAAAATAAATGTTTGACACATTAACAGAAATTTTTCTGAACATTGCATAACCCACCCAAGTGGCTTTCCTTGTGTTTTTTTAGTTGGTATGATTGCACTAGGATGAGGGTGAGTGTGAGGGGTGGCTAGTGAGATGGGGATGTGATAACATAGATAGAGAGGGATGGGTGGTGTTGCAAGGTAAGTGGGTGTGAGTAAGGATGTGCAGGAGTCGGGTAGGGAAGGCTGAGTGATGGGAATCTGATGAGAAACACAGTAGGATGTGATTGAGTGTGGCTTTGTACTAACATTTTGTGAACTACTGAGATCATTAAAATGTTTGTGGCACTGCACCCAGGTCAGCCTGATCACATTCCTGCTTGTGCCCTCCTCTGCAATGTGCTGTGTTGATCTGCTGGGGAGGTCTCTTCTGCCCATGGGAAGGGAAAAGGACTTCTCTGAGTGCTGTGACTCACTCCATAAGCATATGGAGGGAGTCATGGGAGAGCCTGGGTGCAGCCCTGTGCCTTTGTGCAGTGTTTGTCAGTGTTTGCAGCACCTCAATGCTGCAGAGTACTGACAGCACAACTGTCAAAATAACATTGGCCATGGTCCATTTAAGGATACCGGCTGATGACACGTCATCAAATGACATAATCAGACCTGCTTCCTCTAATTAGCTGGGAAACGCACTGAGCGGACTCAACAAGCCCAATCAACGGAAAATCATTTCACAGAGCGGGATGAGGCAGACATCGACATTGCCCACCATGGACCCGCCAAGGTCAGCAAAATCGCAGCCTTAGTGTTTATTATTTTGTTTTGGCTGCATTGCCCTTCTGGGATGAATTCGATCAAACCCGTGTCACTTTTCAGTAACAGCTGAGCATTTGCATATTTATATAGTAGAAGAGTGTTCTAATAGTGAAATCAAAATAAATATAGCTGTTGTAATATGAGAAGCACTGCGTACATTGATAATACTCCTGTATTTAATTTCCACGTCACGTGAATAAAAAAAGAAGACTCCTTTGCTGCTGTAACCCCATTTTGAACAACAACTACAAAGTCGTTAAGTGATGTAGTGTTAACAATGTGTGGAGTTGTCTGCTCCAATGAATTACAGTTCAAAATAAAAACTTCCACCTCTCATTGTTAGATCTGTACTGCACTGTGAAGCAGGATTTGACATTAGGCTTGTATAAAGTCCTCATACTTGGACTCGCTTGGCTTTGCTGAGAGCTGATAATGTCATGCCGCCTTAATGCATGAACTGATTGCAATGCAATTAACTGTAGGTACAGGGAAGCTGCATTCAATGCTCAGTGGCAAGAAAGGAATTAAAGAAATAAACTGTTTTTCACATTAAAAATCCATTCCACATTTGTAAATTTGTTAAATCATATAACATTTATATTTAATTATGATGACATTTGCTTTTTTTAAAAAGTCTGCTTATTTATGAGTCTAAATGTGTGAAATGTTGGGTCTGGCTTGTGAATAGTCTGTTATCATACTTAAAATGCACTGTAGAAAGGGAGCTTCACTACTGGAATGAACTTGAATCATTATAACATTTTGAATAGCTCTAAATTTAATCAATTCAAATTAAAACAGAATAATTTTAGATTGATTCATCTGATTTAGATTAGGACTTGCAGAAGGCATTTGACAAGGTGCCACATAAAAGGTTACAAATATATTGTATCAGTTTTTACGGTAGAAGACACTAACAATATTCCGACAGTGAATAGTCTAGGGGCTATGGGGGGGAGGAACTTAACACAATCACAATCACTAAGGAGGTGGTGCTCAGTAAGATAATGGGACTAAAGGCAGATAAATCCTTTAGACCTGATGGCTTGCATCCGAGGGTCTTAAGAGAAGTAGCAGCAGGGATTGTGGATGCATTGGTTGTAATTTACCAAAAATTCCCTGGATTCTTGGGAAGTCCCAGCAGATTGGAAAACTGCAAATGTAATGCCCCTATTTTAAAAAGAAGGCAGGCAAAAAGCAGGAGACTATAGACCAGTTAGCCTAACATCCGTGGTTGGGAAAATGTTGGAGTCCATTATTAAAGAAGCAGTAGCAGGACATTTGGAAAAGCATAATTCGGTCAGGCAGAGTCAGCATGGTTTTATGAAGGGGAAGTCATGTTTGACAAATTTGCTGGAGTTCTTTCAGGATGTAACGAAAAGGGTGGATAAAGGGGAACCAGTGGATGTGGTGTATTTGGACTTCCAGAAGGCATTTGACAAGGTGCCACATAAAAGGTTACTGCACAAGATAAAAGTTCACGGTGTTGGGATTAATATATTAGCATGGATAGAGGATTGGCTAACTAACAGAGAACAGAGAGTTGGGATAAAGAGTTCATTCTCTGGTTGGCAACCAGTAACTAGTGGGGTGCCGCATGGATCAGTGCTGGGACCCCAACTACTTGCAATCTATATTAACGACTTGGAAGAAGGAACTGAGTGTAACGTAACCAAGTTTGCTGACGATACAAAGATGGGAGGAAAAGCAATGTGTGAGGAGGACACAAAAAATCTGCAAAAGGACATAGGGCACAAGTTTCGGCCTCAGTTGCTCCTGATTTTTTTGAGCAACTGGTGTAGAACGGAGTATCTTAGAAATTCAAATTTTCGCCATTTAGTTTGCTCCAGTGCTAGTCAGTTAGAACAGTTCCACTTTGGAACAGAATTTTATTTTCAAAAGGGGGCCTGTCCAGCCACTTACGCCTGTTTTCAAAGTTTCGGCAGTGAAAACTTACTCCAAACTAACTTAGAATGGAGTAAGTGAAGATTTTTGTATGCTCGAAAAAACCTTGTCTACACTTTAGAAAATCAGGTGTAGGTTACAAATCAGGCGTAGGGAATGGGGGGAGGGGGGTTTAAAGGGAAGTTTACAAACATTAAACACTTCAGTTTTACAAATAAAGAGCCATCATCAATAATAAATGATAAAAACATCAATAAATCAACCAATAAACCAATCAAAAAAAATTAATAAGAAATAATTTTTTTTTAAAAAGCAATAAATAAAACATTTTCTACTTACTGACTGCAGCACCGGGAGCCCTCCAACAGCATACTGGGATGCCCCCCCCCCCCCACCACCCCCGCCCAGTGTGTCTCTGTCAGTGTCTCTATCTCTCTGTCTGTCTGTCTGTGTGTGTCTCTCACTCTCTGTCTGTCAGTGTCTGTGTTTCTGACAGCGAGGGGTGGAGGGGAGGGGGAGGATGGGGAGGGGGGATGGAGGGGAGGAGGGGTGGTGGAGTGGGGAAGAGGGGGTGGGCGGGGAGGGGGGTGACAAGTGAGGGAGGGGAGGTGAGGGGAGGGGGTTGAGAAGGGAGGGAGGGGAGGGGGGTGAGAAGGGGGGGGTGAGAAGGCAGGGAGGGGAGGGGGGGTGAGAAAGGATGGAGGAGAGGGGGGGGAAGAGAAGGGAGAGAGAGAGGAGGGGGGTGAGAGAAGGGAGGGAGGGAGGGGAGGGGGGAATAGAAGGGAGGGAGGGGAAGGGGGGAGAGAAGGGGGGAAGAGAGAGAGGGAGAGAGAAGGGAGAGAGAGAGAGAGAGAGAGAAAGAAAGGAGAGGGAGGTTGAACGGGCCGGGCCCGGCCGGGCCCAAGACTTCGAGCTTAGACTTAACGGATTGACAGGTAGGTGGTGTCGGGTCCGGGGTCCGGGGGGGTCGGGAGCGTGGATCGGGGGGATCGCGGGTCGAGGCGAAGGGGAGGGGGGCTCAGTCGGGGGGGGGGCGGAGATCGGTCGGAGTGGGGGGGCAGATCGGTCGGTGGGGCGGGGGGGGAGATCGGTCGGGGGGGCGGGGGGGGGGAGATCAGTCGGGAGCGGAGGTCGGTCGGGGAGGGGGGGGGAAGGTCGGGAGCGGGGGAAATGAAGGTCGAGTCGGGGGGGGGGTGCGGTCCGGTGGGGGGGCCGGGAAGCGGGAGTCGGGTCGGGTCGGGTCGGAAGCAGGGGCTGGGCGTGGGAGGAGCCTTATCCACGCAGCCTCAGTGAGGCCATTCGGCCAGGGCTAGGGGCTGCGTGCTTCCGCCCCTCCCACACAGTTTTGGGCGCCTGGCGCTACTGCACATGCGCGCCCACTGTAGCGCGCATGTGCAGAGGTCCCGGCACTGTTTTCAGCGCAGGGACCTGGCTCCGCCCCCCACAGCTCCTGCTGCACTGCGCTGAGCTGCAAACGACCTGCAGGGAGCTGGAGAATCTGGAGGTTTTTTTCAGGCGCACTTTGTGGCACGAAAAATGGGCGTCCAGGTCGGGACTGCGCCGTTCTAGGCGCGGCCCGAAACTTGGGCCCATAGAGTGGGCAAAAATTTGGCAGATGGAGTATAATGTTGGAAAGTGTGAGGTCATGCACTTTGGCAGAAAAAAATCAAAGAGCAAGTTATTATTTAAATGGAGAAAGATTGCAAAATGCTGCAGTGCATTAGGACCTGGGGGTACTTGTGCATGAAACACAAAAGGATAGTATGCAGTACAGCAAGTGATCAGGAAGGCCAATGGTATCTTGGCCTTTACTGCAAAGGGGATGGAGTATAAAAGCAGGGAAGTCTTGCTATAGCTATACAAGGTATTGGTGAGGCCACACCTGGAATAATGTGTGCAGTTTTGGTTTTCATTTTTACGAAAGGATATGCTTGCTTTGGAGGCAGTTCAGAGAAGGTTCACTAGGTTGATTCCAGGGATGAGGGGGTTGACTTATGAGGAAAGGTTGAGTAGGTTGGGCCTCTACTCATTGGAATGCAGAAGAATGAGAGGTGATCTTATCGAAACGTATAAGATTATGAGGGAGCTTGACAAGGTGGATGCAGAGAGGATGTTTCCACTGATGGGGGAGACTAGAACTAGATCTTAGAACAAGGGGCCACCTATTTAAAACAGTGGAATTCGCTGCCTCAGAGAGCTGTGGAAGCTGGGACATTGAATAAATTTAAGACAGAAATTGACAGTTTCTTAAACGATAAGGGGATAAGGGGTTATGGAGAGTGGGCAGGGAAATGGAGCTGAGTCCATGATCAGATCAGCCATGATCTTATTGAATGGTGGAGCAGGCTTGAGGGGCCGTATGGCCTACTCCTGTCCCTATTTCTTATGTTCTTATGTTCTTATCTTTGTTCCAGATTATCCAGATCACAAACTCTGGCTGTTCACCCTCCCCCATCAGAATGTCCTGCAGCCGCTTAGTGACATCTTTGATCCTGGCACCAGGGAGGCAACATACCATCCTGAAGTCATGTCCGCGGCCGCGGAAATGCCTGTCTGTTCCCCTAACTATTGAATCCCCTTCTCTCACTGTACAACTGCACCACCCTTGGTGTCAGGTAGATAAGATGGTTAAGAAAGCATACAAAATGCTTTCCTTTATTAGCCGATGCATAGAACATAAGAGCGGGGAAGTTGTGCTGGAACTATATCAAATATTAATTATGCAACAGCGAGAGTACTATGTGCAGTTCTGGTCACCACATTACAGGAAGGATGTGATTGCACAAGAGAGAATACAATGGAGATTTACAAGGATGTTGTCAGGACTGGAGAATTTTAGCTATGAGAAAGATTGGATAGACTGGGGTTGTTTTCTTTGAAACAGAAGGGGCTGAAGGGAGATTTAATTGAGGTGTATAAAATTATGAGAAGCCGAAATGAAGTGTTTGGAATGACCTATTTCCCTGAGCAGGGAGGTTAATAATTGTCATGTATCTTACATTATTATATATAACTGTATCCTAACATGCGATACATGACTGTAATAAGACATGACCTGTAACCACCATCATACCTTACCACCAGGGATGCACTTGCAAGAGACAGGTATATAAGGACAGGTCTCAGGCAAGTGCAGCATTCCAGAGCTGTGAAATAAAGGAGCAGGTCCAGAGTGACCTTGACTTCACTACATGCCTCGTGTGAATCTGTACTGAGGGGACAGGACTTTACAGTGGCGACGAGTTACGGGATTACAGAATCCACAGAATGGCGAACAACAGATCAGATGAAAAGTACAATGCTGGAGACAATTGGGAGGACTTGATAGAAAGGCTCCAGCAAAGCTTTGTAACCAAAGACTGGTTAGGAGACGACAAAGCAGACAAGAGAAGAGCCCATCTCTTGACCAGCTGTGGCTCGAAAACATACGCTTTAATGAAGGATCTGCTGGCACCCGAGAAACCAGCAAGCAAATCGTTTGAAGAATTGAGCACACTGGTAAGAGACCACTTGAAGCCAGCGAGCAGCCTACACATGGCCAGTCACAGGTTCTACAACTACAGATGCTGTGTGGGCCAGAGCATACCCGACTTCGTGGCGGAACTTCAGAGGTTGGCTAGTTTATGTGAGTTCTCCGATGAACTGAGGAGAGAAATGCTGAGAGACTTTTTCATTGAAGGAATAGGCCACACAGGCATATTCCGAAATCTCATAGAGACCAAGAACCTGACCTTAGAGGCAGCAGCACTGGTTGCACAGACATTCTTGGTAGTGGAAGAAGAAACGAGGTTGATTTACAATGCAGGTACGACAACTAACGAAATATCGGAACAAGAAGTTCACAGCATTAAACAAGCTGCTACCCCCACACACAGACAAAACCGGGAGAACATGCTCTCGACAGCTGGCAATGGCGCCAGAAGCCATCAAGGGCCACAGGAACGGCAGTTCACACCTCATCAACCCGCAATGCGAGCAATCAACTACAAACTGAGAGAAGCTCAAGAGAGATCAGCCAGACGCAGCTCATTCTTTGGGAACAATGGAACAGGTCTGTGCTGGAGGTGTGAGGGTGGGCACTCATCAAGGGGATGTCGATTTCAGCAGGCTGTTTGCAGGAACTGTGGATATACAGGGCATTTGGCCCGCATGTGCAAAAAAAGGCAGCTCGGCTGGTATACGAATCGGATGGGTCAGAAAGCGGACCAGAAGACGGTGGGGACAGTACCCGGGACACCGATGTACAGCGGGTCAACACGATCAATGGCCGCTGCTCCTACAACAGGATGCCTCCTATAATGCTGAGGGTCCTACTCAATGGGATACCTGTCAACATGGAGCTGGATACGGGAGCGAGTCAATCTCTCATGGGTGCTCAACAATTTGAACAACTGTGGCCACATAAAAGAGACAGACCAAAACTCACAAGGGTCGACACCACACAAAGGACCTATACCAAAGAAATCGTACAGTCCTCGGCAGCGCCATGCTCTCTGTCACACACAAAGGGACAGTGAACCGACTTCCCCTGTGGATTGTCCCCAGAGACCCCCCCAGCACTGCTGGGGAGAAGCTGGCTGGCAAAACTAAACTGGAAATGGGATGATGTCCATGCCATGTCATTAGAGGAATGGACCTCCTGCTCAACAGTTATAAAGCGATTTGAACATCTCTTTCAGCTAGGTGTGGGCACTTTCAAAGGGGCCAAAGTCAAAATCTACATCACACAGGATGCTAGACCAGTCCATCACAAGGCCAGAGCTGTACCCTATGTGATGAGGGAAAAGATTGAACACGAACTAGACAGGCTTCTGCGGGAAGGCATTATATCACCTGTGGAATTTAGCGACTGGGCAAGTCCCATCGTCCCAGTCATGAAGCCTGATGGATCCGTACGAATCTGTGGGGACTACAAGTCTACCATAAACAGAGTCACCCTACAGGACCAGTACCCGCTACCCAGAGCGGAGGACTTATTTGCCACATTGACTGGAGGTAAACTTTTCTCAAAACTAGACCTCACATCTGCATATATGACGCAAGAATTGACCGAGGAATCCAAGCTACTCACCACCATCAACACACATCGAGGCCTTTTCATGTACAATCGATGCCCATTCAGCATCAGGTTGGCAGCTGCCATATTCCAGCGCAACATTGAGAGTCTGCTCAAGTTCATCCCGGGGATGGTTGTATTTTAAGACGACATACTTATCATGGGCAGGGACACCGACTCCCATCTCCGTAATTTGGAGGAAGTACTAAAGCGGTTGGATCGGGTAGGCCTACGAATCAAGAAATCCAAGTGCCTGTTTCTCACACCCGAGGTTGAATTTTTGGGCAGAAGGATTGCCGCTGATGGAATCCGCCCACAGAGTCCAAAACAGAAGCAATTCGCCTGGCACCCAGACCCCGGAATGTCTCAGAACTGCGCGCCTTTCTCGGGCTACTCAATTACTTTGGGAACTTTATACAGAACTTAAGCATGCTGCTGGAGCCTCTCCACGTGCTACTTAGGAAGGGGTGCGATTGGTTTTGGGGGGACGCCCAGGAACGCGCCTTCAATAAGGCACGCAACCTTCTGTGATCCAGGTAAAAAGCCAGTTCTCACATGCGATGCGTCAGCGTATGGGGTCAGGTGCGAATTGCAACATGTCAATAGTGCGGGCAAATTACAATCCATAGCTTATGCACATATAGGTCACTTTCGCGGGCGGAGCGCGGGTACGGAATGGTAGCGAAGGAGGCGCTCGCGTGCGTGTACGGTGTCTAAAAGATGCACCAATACCTTTTCGGGGCCAAGTTCGCTTTAGAAACCGACCACAAGCCCCTCGTGTCCCTCCTATCCGAGAGCAAGGCAATAAACGCCAACGCCTCGGCGCGAATTCAACGGTGGGCACTCATTCTGGTGTCCTACGACTATACCATAAGGCACACACCAGGCACAGGCAACTGTGCCAACGCGCTCAGCAGGCTATCCCTGGCGACCATGGAAGGGTCTGACGAACAGGACTGTGAGATAGTCATGGCAATAAATGCCTTTGAGTCCACAGGTTCGCCCATGACGGCTCGTCAAGTCAGAGCCTGGACGGCCAGCGACCCCACGTTATCCTTCGTAAAAAGATGTGTCCTAACCGGTGACTGGGCAGAGGCTCGCGATGCCTGCCCCGAGGAATTAAAACCCTTTCACAGGCGCATGCATGAGCTATCACTACAAGCAGACTGCCTGATGTGGGGCAGCCGAGTAGTCATGCCTCTGCGAGGCAGAGATGCATTTGTCCGGGAGCTCCACCGCGAGCACCCGGGGATCGTTCTCATGAAGGCCATAGCCAGATCCCATGTCTGGTGGCCTGGTATTGACGCGGACTTGGAGCTCTGCATCCGAAGGTGCTCCATTTGTGCCCAACTCAGTAATGCCCCCAGGGAGGCTCCCCTGAGCTCCTGGCCCTGGCCTACCAAACCGTGGTCGCGGGTGCACGTAGACTATGCGGGCCCATTCATGGGCAAAATGTTCTTCGTCGTTGTCGATGCATTTTCAAAGTGGATCGAATGCACCATTTTAAATTCGAGCACATCCTCCACCACTGTGGAGAGCCTCGCAACCATGTTTGCAACGCACGGAATCCCTGACATATTGGTCAGTGACAATGGTCCGTGCTTCACCAGCGCAGAATTCCAAGATTTTATAATTGACCATGGCATAAATCACGTCAAGACGGCACCGTTCAAGCCGGCCTCCAATGGCCAGGCGAAGAGAGCAGTGCAAATCATTAAACAAGGCATGCTTAAAATCCAAGGTCCCACACTGCAGGGTCGCCTGTCGCGACTGCTGCTGGCATACAGATCTCGTCCGCACTCATTGACTGGGATCCCCCCCCGCGCAACTGTTGATGAAAAGGACTTTAAAAACAAGGCTCTCATTAATCCTCCCAGACATGCACGAAATCGTTGAGGCAAAGCGCCGTAAGCTAACTGAGTACCATGACAGAAATTCGAGGGGAGATGGAATGAGATAGGGGACAAAGTGTTTGTACTAAACTATGGCAGGGGTCCCAAATGATTTGCAGGGACAGTAACGGGCAAGGAAGGAAACAGGCTACTGGTAGTACAAATGGACAATGGCAAAACCTGCCGGAGGCATGTAGACCAAGTCAAAAGCAGATTGACCAACAACACTGTGGAACCAGAGGCAGACTACAATGTGGAACTCGCACCACACCTGGTGGACAGACAGAAGGAACAACCTGAGGAATGGGCAATCCCAACAGATAGCCCAGGCGAGTCAACAACAATCACACCACTCGAAACAGACAGCCCAGGCGAGATACCAGCAACCACACCCAAAGAAAAACAGACACCAAGGCAAACAACTGAACCACAACTCAGACGTTCGACACGAGAGCATAGACCACCTGAGTGACTGAACCTATAAAGACAATAAGACCTTGGGGGAGGGTGATGTCATGTATCTTACATTATTATATATAACTGTATCCTAACATGCTATACATGACTGTAATATGATATGACCTGTAACCATCAGCATACCTGACCACCAGGGGTGCACTTGCAAGAGACAGGTATATAAGGACAGGTCTCAGGCAAGTGCAGCATTCCAGAGCTGTGAAATAAAGTTGCAGGTCCAGAGTGATCTTGATTTCACTACATGCCTCGTGTGAATCTGTACTGAGGGGACAGGACTTTACAATAATCAGAGGGCATAGAGTTAAAGTAATTGGTAGAAGGATTAGAGGGGAGTTGAGGAGATATTTTTTCACCCAGTGTGTGGTGGGGTCTGGAGCTCACTGCCTGAATGGATGGTCGAGGTAGAAACTCTCATCACATTTAAAAAGTACTTGGATATACACTTGAAGTGCTGTAACCTACAAGGTTACGGACCAAGAGCTGGAAAGTGGGATTAGGCTGGGTAGCTCTTTTTTGGCTGGCACAGACATGATGGGTCAAATGGCCTCCTTCTGTGCTGTAAATTTCTATGATTCTTCTATGATTCTTGCTACCTTCAGGGATCAGTGAACATGCACGGCAAGGGCCCTCTGTTGCTCTATACTTCTCAGTTTCCTACTATTTATTGTTTATTCCCTTGCCTTGTTAGCCCTCCCCAAATGCATTACCCTACAACATTTCTTTCTGTAAGAAAAATATTGTCGCACATAAAGTCAGATTTTTGCCAAATTTTATATATTCTGAGCATGATCCCTTATTGGCAGTAACATTGAAAAGAGTCCTTGGTTCTCAATTGATTTATGCTGTTAGAATGAGAAATTAGATTGACAGGTGGGTGATTTATTTTATCTTTAATTTCTAGTGAGCACTTGAATTGTGTGATAGTCTGATGGATATAATTCTATTATGTCCAGTTTACACAGAGGCATTTCCCTGGTGGCCTTGAGATGGACTTGGCTTTGTACCCAAAGTATCCATTTTCTTGGATGGTTTGCAGAAAATAACTACCTGCCGAAAGAATAGGGAAACCCTGACATCTCCTGACTTTTATTTTGTGCTGCTATTATTTTGGGGAAGAGGATTTCCAAAGTCATGGAGTACATGACTCTCATATTTCAATGGTAAAATTGAAGTTAGTGGGAGTAAAAGGGGAAACCTCCAAAAGCCAAAACATACGGCTAAAACTTGCAAAAAACTTGCTGCAAATAGTGGAGGACCAAGGGTCCAATGAGAATGAGGAACTGAAAGAAATTAGTATTAGTAAAAAAATGGTACTATAGAAATGAATGGGATTGAAAGCCAATAAATCCCTCTGACCTGATGACCTACATTCTCGGGTTTTGAAAGAGGTGGCTATAGAAATAGTCAATGCATAGGTTGTCATCGTTCAAAATTCCATAGATTCTAGAAAGGTTTCTGTGGATTGGAAGGTAGCAAATATAACACCACTATTTAAGAAAGGAGAGAGAGAGAAAATGAGGAACTACAGACCGGTTAGCCTGACATCAATAGTATGGAAAATGCTAGAATCTATTATTAAGGACGTCATAACAGGGCACTTAGAAAAGAATAATAAGATATGGCAGAATCAGCATGGATTTTTGAAAGGGAAATCATAGTTGACAAATCTGTTAGAGTTTTTTGAGGTTGTAACTAGTA
Organism: Pristiophorus japonicus; assembly: GCF_044704955.1. NCBI lineage: Eukaryota > Metazoa > Chordata > Chondrichthyes > Pristiophoridae > Pristiophorus > Pristiophorus japonicus. Next base: position 114,504,947 of record NC_091977.1, on the reverse strand, counting down.
GAATAGATAAGGGAGAGCCAGTGGATGTGGTGTTTTTAGATTTTCAGAAGGCATTCGATATGGTGCCACACAAGAGCCCGAAACAAAATTAGGGCTCATGGGATAGGGGGTAATATACTAGCATGGATTGAGGATTGGCTAATGCACACAAAACAGAGAGTAGGAATAAATGGGTAATTTTCGGGTTGGCAGACTGTAACTGGTGGGGTGCCGCAAGGATCGGTGCTTGGGTCTTAGCTATTCATACTATATATCAATGATTTGGATGAGGGACTATAAGTAATATATCCAAGTTTGCTGATGATACAAAGCTAATGAAATACCTATATTGAAGAAGGAGGATAAAACATGTCCAGGGAATTATAGACCAGTCAGTTTATCATCAGTGGTAGGAAAAATAATGGAATCCCTACTAAAGGAGAAAATAGATGAACATCTAGAAACCAAAATTATAGTAATGAATATTCAGCATGGATTTCAAAAAGAAAAGTCTTGCTTTATAGAGGTAACAGAGAGAGTAGACAAAAGTAATGCAGTAGATGCTATTTATCTAGGGGCTAGATTTTCCACTATGATCACTATCGCCCAAAAATGGGTGATATTTCCAGCCTTAGTGCTTTTTTTTATTTTTCAGGATCGCTGGAATATCGCCAGTTTTGCCTTTTTAATTTGGACGATAGCCTTAGCGATGTGAAATGGGCCTTAGCGATGTATTCAGTCGTGCAAGGCTGGTGTCCATAGCAACAGCCGTTCTGTGCATGCGCGTTTTTTTTCAAATAATTTTTTGCGCAATTTGGGAGGTCAGGTTTCATCTGCGCATGCTCAGAAGGCAAAGAGAGGGAGAGAGAGAAGGAAGCTTTTCAATGGAGGTGAATTTTGAAGGAGTGCTGAACGTAACATGATGGAGACGTCCCAGGAAGATTCGGGAGAGAGTCTGCAGGAGATTGCAGGGAGAAGGAGGGAGAAAGCTTTTTCAGATGAGGCTAATGAGGCCTTAGTCAATGAGTTGGCGACTTGGTGGGGCCAACTAACTCGGGGTGGGTGTGGGAAACCTCCGCCCTGAATTTATCAAAAAATATGGGCAAATATCGCCGCTCTCGTTTCATCGGTGACCCATGATAGGCGTCAGGCAGACCAGTGCCACAAGTGCTGGAACAGTCTTGTCGCATCGGCAGGAGTAAGTATTAAATTATTAAATTTAAAATTGTAATGATGCACTGACTCATTAATTAGAATGTAAATCTGCTGGATTGTAATCTTTGGTAGCTTCCCTGTTAAGATTTGGACTGGGGTCAGAATCTGCACCATTTAACTCTAATTTTGCTGAGATACCTTAAATTTAATCGACAGTATTAATTATTATTTAAAGGCTTTGATCGAAAATTGTGGCCAAAGGAATGACTGAAAACAGACAGACCACAAACACTCGGCATTTCTACCACTTTAATTTAGAAGGAGAATTATTAAATTATATCGCTGCTTGTGTGCTGTGAGCAACTCTTTAACTTGGGCACCATCTCCTTTTTGGTTACGTTGGTGGATGGAGCACTACTGAGCAGTGAAGGGTCCGGTCATCTTTGTCTAGGCTGTGTGAGTCTCTCTGGCTGCTGTCAGTCACACAGTGACCCAACCTGGACTGGGGGAGAACTGGCTCACTGATTACCCTGGGACACTTTGGGACATTAGCTCTGGCCACACGGAGGTCCCCTCCCATTATGGTCCTGTCATTGCCGAGCTCACCAGCGGTCCTGATTTTTCCATCCCCCCCTCGGGGACCTCAAATGATTCCAATAAACCGCCTCCCTCCCCTCAGGCGCCGAATGGCATGGCCCGTGGATGGGGCCTTTCCTGGAGATTGTACGCGAGATGTTTGGTGTCAAACATTAGTTCCTAAACACGATCTTATTAAATATTTTCTCTGAATGGAGATGTTATAACAATGCATCCATTGGATATAAACCGTATCAACATATAACGTTAACATTTACGATGAATAGCATGTGGGGTGACTAATTGTGGATTACAATATCTGTTGTGTTTCCGTAATAGTAGCTAGTCAATTAACTTATGCCATGCTCTTGTCACGTTTGCAGAGGAAGATATCGAAGAATCAGGCAGAGCGGAGCCGGACCGGAGGAGAGCCTGCTGAGCTGCACCCTCTCACTGATCTGGAGGAGCGCACCGCAGCCTTAGTGGGCTGCCATAATCGTTCGGCCACCCGTGGTGGTGCAGATTCTGTTGTTGCGCCACGTGAGTAATGTGTGAAGCAGTGGTAAAGCAGTGGTAATTAACAGTGGCAATTTAAAGTAATTTAATGGAATTTGATTATAATACAGGAATGATGTCATGGTATGCATGCAGCTTTTGTACTCTCATGTTAATCATATGTAACATCTCTTGAGAGAAGTGTTACCAACGATATAGGTAAAAAACAGGATGAGGTCCTACGAGACGAATTTAAGGAGCTAGGAGCTAAATTAAAATGTAGGCCATCAAAAGTAGTAATCTCGGGATTGCTACCAGTGTCACGTGCTAGTCAGAGTAGGAATCGCAGGATAGCTCAGATGAATATGTGGCTTGAGCAGTGGTGCAGCAGGGAGGGATTCAAATTCCTGGGGCATTGGAATCGGTTCTGGGGGAGGTGGGACCAGTACAAACCGGACGGTCTGCACCTAGGCAGGACCGGAACCAATGTCCTAGGGGGAGTGTTTGCGAGTGTTGTTGGGGAGGAGTTAAACTAATATGGCAGGGGGATGGGAACCAATGCAGGGAGACAGAGGGAAACAAAAAGGAGACAAAAGCAAAAGATAGAAAGGAGATGAGTAAAAGTGGAGGGCAGAGAAACCCAAGGCAAAAAACAAAAAGAGCCATTGAATATATAGGGGCTGCAGGAAGGGTCAAGACTAAAAATCATGGTTTAAAAACGAGTATTAAAACACTCTACCTAAACGCACGCAGCATTCGAAATAAAGTAAATGAGTTGACGGCACAAATCATTACAAATGGGTATGATTTGGTGGCCATTACAGAAACGTGGTTGCAGGGTGGCCAAGACTGGGAATTAAACATACAGGGGTATCTGACGATTCGGAAAGATAGACAAGAAGGGAAAGGAGGTGGGGTAGCTCTGTTAATAAAGGATGATATCAGGGCAGTTGTGAGAGATGATATTGGCTCTAATGAACAAAATGTTGAATCATTGTGGGTGGAGATTAGAGATGGTAAGGGGAAAAAGTCACTGGTGGGCGTAGTTTATAGGCCCCCAACTAATAATTTCATGGTGGGGCGGGCAATAATCAAGGAAATAATGGAGGCATGTGAAAAAGGAACGGCAGTAATCATGAGGGATTTTAACCTACATATCGATTGGTCAAATCGAATCGCACGGGATAGCCTGGAGGAGGAATTCATAGAATGAACATAAGAACATAAGAATTAGGAACAGGAGTAGGCCATCTAGCCCCTCGAGCCTGCTCCGCCATTCAACAAGATCATGGCTGATCTGGCTGTGGACTCAGCTCCACTTACCTGCCCGCTCTCCATAACCCTTAATTCCCTTATTGGTTAAAAATCTATCTATCTGTGACTTGAATACATTCAATGAGCTAGCCTCAACTGCTTCCTTGGGCAGAGAATTCCACAGATTCACAACCCTCTGGGAGAAGAAATTCCTTCTCAACTCGGTTTTAAATTGGCTCCCCCGTATTTTGAGGCTGTGCCCCCTAGTTCTAGTCTCCCCGACCAGTGGAAACAACCTCTCTGCCTCTATCTTGTCTATCCCTTTCATTATTTTAAATGTTTCTATAAGATCACCCCTCATCCTTCTGAACTCCAATGAGTAAAGACCCAGTCTGCTCAATCTATCATCATAAGGTAACCCACTCATCTCCGGAATCAGCCGAGTGAATCATCTCTGTACCCCCTCCAAAGCTAGTATATCCTTCCTTAAGTAAGGTGACCAAAACTGCACGCAGTACTCCAGGTGCGGCCTCACCAATACCCTGTACAGTTGCAGAAGGACCTCCCTGCTTTTGTACTCCATCCCTCTCGCAATGAAGGCCAACATTCCATTTGCCTTCCTGATTACCTGCTGCACCTGCAAACTAACTTTTTGGGATTCATGCACACGGACCCCCAGGTCCCTCTGCACCTCAGCATGTTGTAATTTCTCCCATTCAAATAATATTCCCTTTTTCTGTTTTTTTTCCCAAGGTGGATGACCTCACACTTTCCGACATTGTATTCCATCTGCCAAACCTTAGCCCATTCGCTTAACCTATCCAAATCTCTTTGCAGCCTCTCTGTGTCCTCTACACAACCCGCTTTCCTACTAATCTTTGTGTCATCTGCAAATTTTGTTACACTACACTTGGTCCCCTCTTCCAGGTCATCTATGTATATTGTAAACAGTTGTGGTCCCAGCACCGATCCCTGTGGCACACCACTAACCACCGATTTCCAACCCGAAAAGGACCCATTTATCCCAACTCTCTGCTTTCTGTTAGCCAGCCAATTCTCTATCCATGTTAATACATTTCCTCTGACCCCGCGTACCTTTATCTTTTGTGTGGCACCTTATCGAATGCCTTTTGAAAATCTAAATACACCACATCCATCGGTACACCTCTATCCACCATGCTCGTTATATCATCAAAGAATTTCAGTACATTAGTTAAATATTATTTCCCCTTCATGAATCCATGCTGCGTCTGCTTGATTGCACTATTCCTATCTAGATGTCCCGCTATTTCTTCCTTAATGATAGCTTCAAGCATTTTCCCCACTACAGATGTTAAACTAACCGGTCTATTGTCTGCCCCCCTTTTTTAAACAGAGGCATTACATTAGCTGCTTTCCAATCCACTGGTACCTCCCCAGAGTCCAGAGAATTTTGGTAGATTACAACGAATGTATCTTCTATAACTTCCGCCATCTCTTTTAATACCCTGGGATGCATTTCATCAGGACCAGGGGACTTGTCTACCATGAGTCCCATCAGCCTGTCCAGCACTACCCACCTAGTGATAGTGATTTTCTCCAGGTCCTCCCTTCCCACGTTCCTGTGACCAGCAATTTCTGGCATGGTTTTTGTGTCTTCCACTGTGAAGACCGAAGCAAAATAATTATTTAAGGTCTCAGCCATTTCTACATTTCCCATTATTAAATCCCCCTTCTCATCTTCTAAGGGACCAACATTTACTTTAGTCACTCTTTTCCGTTTTATATATCTGTAAAAGCTTTTACTATCCATTTTTATGTTTTGCGCAAGTTTACCTTCGTAATCTATCTTTCCTTTCTTTATTGCTTTCTTAGTCATTCTTTGCTGTCGTTTAAAATTTTCCCAATCTTCTAGTTTCCCACTAACCTTGGCCACCTTATAAGCATTGGTTTTTAATTTGACCGGCAACATTGTTACACTGTCTGCCAGGATAACGGAGGGCATGGGGCAGATAGTTGCGGCAATGGGGCGAACAACTGACTCTGCCGATGTATTGAGGCACGTGATAGTTTTGGGATATAGCACTACACCCCAAGGTGCTGTACCACCATCCAGCATGACAGATGCAAGACAGGAGGTAGAACTTCCCTCTGACTCGGAAAACGCTTGCCTCCTGAATGGTCCAGGCAGCTGCTTCAGAACTTCAATTGTCTTTTCGACGATATTGTGTGTGGCAATACGGCTTTCATTGTAGCGCTTCTCGCCTTATGTCTGGGGCTTACGCAGGGGGCCATGAGCCAGCTGGCAAGGCCATATCCTTTATCCCCCAGCATCCAACTATGGCCTGATGGCTGATTCTTAAACAGGTCAGAGACAGAGCTCCCACGCAAGATGTGCACATCATGGATGCTCCCTGGAAAATTTCCATTTACTGCCATGATTATTTGCTTGTGGTCGACAACAAGCTGCACATTCAGGGAGTGAAATCTCTTTCGGTTCCGAAACACCTCTGCATCCTGTAAAGATGCTTGCGGGGCGACGTGCATACAGTCTATTGCTCCCTGCACTTTGGGGAAGTTTGCTGTTCTCGAGAACCCCAAAGCTCTCTCACTCTGTGCCTCCCTGGTCTTAGGAAACTTTATAAAGTCAATCCTGCATGCGTAAAGGGTTTCAGTCATCTGTCAAATGCAGCAATGTGTGGCATGCTGAGAGATGCTGCAAATGTCACTAGCGGAAGCTTGAAAGGAGCCCGATGCAGAGAAGGAAAGTGCCACAGTAACCTTAACCTCAATGGTCAGTGCAGTCCTGATGGTGCTGGTAGGCTAAAGAGCTCCCTTAATTAGCTGGCATATCTCACTGATGACCTCCTTTCGGAAGCACAGCCTTCTAACACACATGTTATCAGACAAGTCCAGGTATGATCGCTTATCCCTGTAAATGCCTTGGCTGTAATGTCTCCTCCTCCTCAGCAATCTGCCACCTCTTTGATTGGGCACATAATGCCCTTCAATGAACTTTCTCCCATCTCTATTCTGCAGCATGTGAGTAGTCATCAATTCTGGTTGAGAAATTACAGGCCCGATCACTATAAATCAATATAAATGCCCTAATCTGTCTTCTTAAATTGTCTTCAACAAATACAATATAAATTGAAAATTAACCACAATGTAATTAGCTGATTGGCAAGATTAAAAAACTTAAAATCACTCACAAATTGCTTCCCCTCCCAACTACTTCAGGCAGCCTTTTATTAAAGATCCTCGGAGTTACAAAATGGCGTCCATCGTGCCGAGTTAAGGTCAGGTGATTGTAGCTTTTCTTGAGCGTCTTTTTGGGCCAAAGATCATTTGGACAAATTATGGGCGAAATGCTAACAGTCGCGCTCGGCGATAATCTGGGCTATAATCGGGTGATAGTTTCCATTATAAACAGTATTCTGGGGGTTACATGAGGATGACGTCATATTTAAAATAAAAAAATAGGCCAGGCGATGCAGCTCATTCCTGTATGCCGAAAGTTGCGCCGGTGATAAGTTTGCTATAATCGGGCGCAAGTTTCCATTTTTCATCAAATATGGGCGATAGCCTGCATCTCAGCGCTTATATGGGTGCTGAATGGGCAATGATGTGCCAAAAGTCTAGCCCCAGATTTTTTAAATGCCTTTGATAAGGTACCCCATAATAGACTGATGAACAAGGTCAGAGAATGCGAAATCAGGGGACAAGTAGCACAATGGATCGCTAGCTGCCTTCAAGACAGAAAGCAGAGAGTAGAGGTAAAGGGTAGCTATTCATAGTGGTTAAAGGCCACAAGGATCAGTGCTGGGACCACTGTTGTTTCCAATTTATATTAACGATTTAGACTTTGGGGAATCAAAAACACAATTTCTAAATTTGCGGATGACACCAAATTGGGGGCAATAGTCATTACTAAGGAGAACTGCAACAAATTACAGGAGGACATTAATAAACTTGTAGAATGGGCATATAATTGGCAAATGAAGTTCAACATAAATAATTGTAAGCTGTTACATTTTGGTAGGAAGAATAGGGAGGTCACTTATTACTTGGAGGGTGCGAGTCTAGGTGGGATAGAGGAACAAAGGGATCTCTGAGTACAAATACACAAATTGCTCACCTTTGTGACACAAGTTAGCAAGTCATAAAAAAAACAATAGGGTTTATTTCCAGAGGTATAGAATTGAAAAGTAGAGAAGTTATACTAAACCTGTATCGAACCTTGGTTAGACCACACGTAGAGTACTGCATACACTTCTGCTCGCCATATTATAAAAATTATATAGAGGCACTGGAGAGGGTGCAGTGAAGATTTACAAGGACGATACCAAAAATGCGAGGGTATACATATCAGGAAAGGATGAACAGGCTGGGTCTCTTTTCTCTTGAAAAAAGAAGGTTGAGGGGTGATCTAATAGAGGTCTTTAAAATTATGAAAGGTTTTGATAGAGTGGATACAGAGAGAATGTTTCCACTTGTGGGGAAGAGCATAACTAGAGGCCATCAATATACGATAGTCAGCAAGAAATCCAACAGGGAATTCAGAAGAAAATTCTTTACCCAAAGAGTGGTGACAATGTGGAACTCGCTATCACTGGGAGTGGTTGAAGCGAATAGTATAGATGTATTTTTCTTCTCTTCTTAGGCAGTCTCTCGGAGTTGAGGATGACTTGCTTCCACACTAAAGATGACTCCTCAGGTGACTGAAGAATTCAATGCGGGACCTACAGTCTCTGTCACAGGTGGGGCAGACAGTGGTTGGAGGAACGGGTGGGTGGGGTGCCTGGGTTGTCACACGCTCCTTCCGCTGTCGACGTTTGACTTCAGCTTGCTCTCGGTGAAGAGACTTGAGGTGTTCAGCGCCTTTCCGGATTCTTTTCCTCCACTTTGGGCGGTCTTGGGCCAGGGATTCCCAGGTGTTAATGAGGATGTTGCACTTTTTCCAAGGAGCTTTTGAGGATGTCCTTGAAGGGTTTTCTCTGCCCACTTGGGGCTCGCTTGCCATGTCGAAGCTCTGAGTAGAGCGCTTGTTTTGGGAGTCTTGTGTCAGGCATGCGGACGATGTGGCTTGTCCAGTGGAGCTGATCGAGCATGGTCAGTGCTTCGATGCTGGGAATGTTGGCCTGAGTGAGAACATTGAAGGTGCATCTATCCTGCCAATGGATTTGCAGGATCTTGCGGAGGCAGCGTTAGTGGTACTTCCCCAGTGTTTTAAGGTCTCTGCTATACATAGTCCATGTCTCTGAGCCATATAGGAGGGCGTGTATCACTACTGCTCTGTAGACCATGAGCTTGGTGCCAGGTTTGAGGTTCTGGTCTTCAAACACTCTCTTCCTCAGGTGACCGAAGGCTGGCACGCTGAAGGTGGTGTTGGACTTCGTTGTCAATGTCTGTGCTTGTTAACAGTAGGCTCCCGAGGTATGGAAAATGGTTCACATTGTCCAAGGTCTCGTCATAGATTTTGATAACCGGGGGGCAGTGCTGTGTGGCTGAGGCAGGTTGGTAGAGGACCTTTGACTTATGGATGTTTAGATGGCTTGGAGTTCGGCCTCCGAGTGTGCGCTGGCACAATTTAAGGGGGGGCTGGACAAGCATATGAGGGAGAAGGAAATAGAGCATTATGTGGATAGATTTATTACAACAATAACATGTACAACTTGTATTTATATTACGCCTTTAATGGAGTGAAACATCCCAAGGTGCTTCACAGGAGTATTATGAGATAACAATTTGACACTGAGCCGCATTAGTAGAAATTAGCGCAGGTCAAAGAGATATGTTTTAAGGAGCATCTTAAAGGAGGAAAGAGAGGTAGAGAGGTGGAGAGATTTAGGCAGGGAATTCCAGAGCTTAGGGCCTAACCAACAGAAGGCACGGCCATCAATGGTTGAACGATTATAATCAGGGATGCTCAAGAGGACAGAATTAGAGGAGCGCAGACATCTCGGGGGATTGTGGGGCTGGAGGAGATTACAAAGATAGGGAGGGGAGAAGCCATGGAGGGATTTGAAAATAAGGATGAGAATTTTGAAATTGAGGCATTGCTTAATCGGAAGCCAATGTAGGTCAGCGAGCACACGGGTGCGAGTTAAGACACGGACAGCCTAGTTTCAGATCACCTCAATTTACGTAGGATAGAATGTGGGAGGCCAGCCAGGAGTGCATTGGAATAGTTAAGTCTAGAGATAATAAAGGCACGGATGAGGGCTTCAGCAGCAGATGAGCTGAGGCAAGGGCAGAGACGGGCGATGTTACGGAGGTGGAAATAGGCGGTCTTAGTTATGCTGCGGACATGTGGTTGAAAGCTCATTTCAGGGTCAAATATGACACCAAGGTTGCGAACAGTCTGATTCAGCCTCCGACAGGAGTTGGGGAGAGGGATGAAGTCAGTGGCTAGGTAATGGAGTTTGTGGCGAGGACGGAAAACAATGGCTTCGATCTTCCCAATATTCAATTGGAGAAAATTTCTGCTCATCCAGAACTGGATGTCAGACAAGCAGTCTGACAATTTAGAGACCGTGGAGGAGTCAAAAGAAGTGGTAGTGAGTTAGAGCAGGGTGTCATCGGCATACATGTGGAAATTGTATTTTTGGATGATGTCGCCAAGGGACACAATGTAAATGAGAAATAGGAGGGGGCCAAGGATAGATTCGGGGGTGGGAAGAGAAGCTGTTGCAGGTGATTCTCTGGCTATGATAGATAGATAAGAATGGAGCCAGGCGAGTGCAGTCCCACCCAGCTGGACGACGGTGGAGAGGCGTTGGAGACGGATAGAGTGGTCAACCATGTCAAAGGCTGCAGACAAGTCAAGAAAGATGAGGAGGGATAGTTTGCCTTTGTCACAGTCACAAAGGATGTCATTTGTGACTTTGATAACAGCCATTTCGGTACTGTGGCAGGCGCGGAATAGGGATTGGGGGGATTCAAACATGGAATTGCAGGGAAGATGTGCACGGATTTGGAAGGTGACAACACGTTCAAGGACTTGAGAGGAAAGGGAGGTTGGAGATGGGGCGGTAGTATGCAAGGACGGAGGGGTCGAGCATTGCTATTTTGAGGAGAGGGGAGATGACGACAAACAATGTCAGCTAAATTGGGGGCCAGAAAAGGAAGTTGGGTGGTCAGCAGTTTGGTGGGAATAGGGTCAAAGGAGCAGGAAGTGTGTCTCATGGACAGGATAAACTCGGAGCAGTCATGAGTGGAGATCGGAGTGAAACTGGAGAAGGATGTGTAGTCAGGGCTAGGGCAGGGGGCTTCCTTAGTTGACTCGGGGAAGGAAGGGTGGCCGAACAGATGGTCTCAATCTTAGAGACAAAGAAATCCATGAGCTCCTCACACCTATTGTCAGAGGTGAGGGTGGAGACTGGGGAGAGGGGTTTAAAAAGAGATGAGGAAAGATGGAAGGAGACTTGAGTGGAACATAAATGCCGGCATGTTCTGGTTGAGCCAAATGGACTGTTTCTGTGCCGTATATCCTATGTAATCCTATGCAATCCTAGGAGTTCTCCCTTGTATCCTGGCTTCCACACTAAAATGTGTTTGAAGGTGACTGATGCCTGATGTTCCAGGTCTCAAACTTCATTTTAAAGGGTGGAAGATGCCTGTGCATGAACGTTTTTAATGTGTGGTGGCCGTTGCACACCAGCTACCACACGGGCTTGACAGGAGGAGCAGGAATGCTTCCCCTGGCCCACCAAGCAAACCTTTAAACATTCCCAGTGATCGGACCCCCCGTGATCACAGATTTACTCTCCTGCCCCCATCAAGTTCATCAACTCCCATTTCTTCCGCCAATCTCTCACCAAACCCCATTTCTCACTCTGATCTCTCCCCGACCCTCCATCTACCTCTCCAATCACTCCCCAATCTTCCTAGCTCTTCTTACCAACCTTACCAACCTAGGGCTTCTCCTACCTCCAATTACTCTTCAGAGGTTTCGCTTCACCAAGGAGATGGTCACAGAACTCTGCCACCTCCTGCAACCAGATTTGCAGCCTCAGACCAGGGTGACCACAGCTCTCCCAGTGGCAATTAAGGTCACCGTGGCACCTCAAATTCTTCACCAGCTGATCCTTCCAGTCAGCAGCAGGAGACATAGCCAACATCTTACAGTTCACCATCTATCGCTGCATCTGAGAGGTCACAGAGGCTCTCTACACCATGAGAAGGAACTACATTGGCTTTTCTATCAGCAGAGAGAAGCAGGAGGAGCAAGCATGTGGCTTTGCCAGGAGAGCGGGCTTCCCCATGGTACAGGGCACCATTGACTGCACACATGTGGCTTTGGAGGCACCGTATAACAAACCTGAGATATTCCGTAACCGAAAAGGCTATCATTCACTTAATGTTCAGTCAGTGTGTGATCACGCATAGCAAATCCTCAATGTCAATGCCTGCTATTCTGGCAGCAGCCATGGTGCCTTCATCCTGTGCAAGTCTGCTGTGCTCGGATAGAGGGATTATCCACTCTGTACCTGGCTCATAACTCCTATCTGCAACCCCAACACTCATGCCCAGTACCCATATAATGAGAGCCATGGCTGAGCACATCAGACTTCTGAAGCAACGGTTCGACTGCTCTGACCACTCGGGAGGTGTCCTCGGCTGAATGCGTGTCACATTTTATAGTTGTCCACTGCCTGCTTCACAACCTAGCCAGCAGGGATTGCGCCACTACCTTAGGAGGAGGATGAGGAACAGGAGGATGCGAAGGAAGAGGACGAGGAGCAAGAGGATGCAAAGCAAGAGGAAGAGGAGGAAAGGAGGTGGCAAACACCCAAATGTCAATCTGGACAGGCTGTCCATCAATGCTTCATCAGATTCTGATTCGAATGAATGAAACCCAGATCCCCTATGCACACCACATCCCAATCATACCATCCCCCTGTCTCATGGAATATCACATCCTTCTTCTGGGCACAAAGTTAAATGAGAGACAGCACAAAAGATTCCAAACAATATTAATACATTTATCAATATTCACATGACACATATTTACAACAAAACTATTAACTAATCATCCTTGTGCAATCCCTTAGTGTCTGACTTTCATGTGGCTTTTCCTAGCCTAGTGCACCTATGAAGAGGGTGGATAAAGGGGAACCAGTGGATGTGGCGTATTTGGATTTCCAGAAGGCATTTGACAAGGTGCCACATAAAAGGTTACTGCACAAGATAAAAGTTCACAGGGTTGGGGGTAATATATTAGCATGGATAGAGGATTGGCTAACGAACAGAGAACAGAGAATTAGGATAAATGGTTCATTCTCTGGTTGGCAACCAATAACTAAAGGGGTGCCGCAGGGATCAGTGCTGGAACCCCAACTATTTACAATCTATATTAATAACTTGGAAGAAGGTAATGCAGTTAAGTTTGCTGAAAATACAAAGTTGGGAAGAAAAGCAATGTGTGAGGGGGACATAAAAAATCTGCAAAAGGACATAAACAGGCTAAGTGAGTGGGTAAAAATTTGGCAGATGGAGTATAATGTTGGAAAGTGTGAGCTCATGCACTTTGGCAGAAAAAAATCAAAGAGCAAATTATTATTTAAATGGAGAAAGATTGCAAGGTGCTGCAGTACAGTGGGACCTGGGGGTACTTGTGCATGAAACACAAAAGGATAGTATGCAGGTACAGCAAGTGATCAGGAAGGCCAATTGTATCTTGGCCTTTATTGCAAAGGGGATGGAGTATAAAAGCAGGGAAATCTTGCTACAGCTATACAAGGTATTGGTGAGGCCACACCTGGAATACTGCATGCAGTTTTGGTTTTTACGAAAGGATATACTTGCTTTGGAGGCAGCTCAGAGAAGGTTCACTAGGTTGATTCTGGGGATGAGGGGGTTGACTTATGAGGAAAGGTTGAGTAGGTTGGGCCTCTACTCATTGGAATTCAGAAGAATGAGAGGTGATCTTATCGAAACGTATAAGATTATGAGGGGGCTTGACAAGGTGGACGCAGAGAGGATGTTTCCACTGATGGGGGAGACTAGAACTAGTGGGCATGATCTTAGAATAAGGGGCCGCCCATTTAAAACAGAGATGAAGAGAAATTTCTTCTCTCAGAGGGTTGTGGAATTCACTGCCTCAGAGAGCTGTGGAAGCTGGGACATTGAATAAATTTAAGGTGGAGATAAGCAGATTTTTGAATGATAAGGGTTATGGGGAGCGGGCAGGGAAGTGGAGCTGAGTCCATGATCAGATCAGCCATTTGGCTTGATGGGAACAAGCATATTTTTCAGGGTTTCATACACCTCAGGGCCTGCTTCAGTCAAGAAAATAGCCCGTTTTCTTTCTAAAACCACCCGGTTACGGTTTTCATCATCGGAGACATTGACGATATTATTTGCGGTGAAAAGCATTTCTAGCCACTTCACATACACTCTGAAAATTTGTCGGTCATGGTGGAACTCACCCAAGTGCCCTATTATTTACATAAGCCATCTGGACTCTAACAATGTCAACAGTTCAGCCAAGTGTGCTTGTAATTTACCTTGGACTTTAGCTGTTCTGCAAAACAAAGAACCTCTCAAAGTCTCTCTGTTGGTTAGCTGGATTATCCACCATCAAAAATGTCAAGTTCGGAATCCGATTATCCTATCCTCATTCGCTAATGTAATATAGACTTACGACATCACTAACAAAAACACTATACAAGATGGCTCTTACACAGAAAACTTGTCATCATGTTTGTCACATGACCCTTTTATTATTTACATCAATATTTACATCACGACAGAAGTCTACTGGGTAGAGCAGTAGTCCACTAGGGAGAGCTCCATTACACTAATTTAGTCTTAGCACTGCTCATCTCTTGGCTATATCCAATTTCTAGGCTATTATGTTTGTTTATAAATGGTTCATTCATTACTCTCTTGAATAGGTAGGGCAGCTACTTGAATAAACATATATATATTAATTTTGAACTTTTCATCAGTATGAATTTTGGATCAGCTGTCTCTTTCTGCACCGCTAAAACATGCCTGCTGATCATCATCATCATCATAGGCAGTTCCTCGGAATCGAGGAAACTTGCTTCCACTCTAAAATTGAGTCCTTAGGTGGCTGAACAGTCCAATACGAGAACCATAGTCCCTGCCACAGGTGGGACATATAGTCATTGAGAGAAAGGGTGGGTGGGACTGGTTTGCCGCATGCTCTTTCTGCTGCCTGAGCTTGATTTCTGCATGCTCTCGGCGATGAGACTCGAGGTGCTCAGCGCCCTCCCGGATGCTCTTCCTCCACTTAGGGCGATCTTTGGCAAGGACCTCCCAGGTGTCAGTGGGGATGTTGCACTTTATCAAGGAGGTTTTGAGGGTGTCCTTGTAACATTTTCTCTGCCTATCTTTGGCTCGCTTGCCATAAGGGAGTTCTGAGTAGAGCGCTTGCTTTGGGAGTCTCGTGTCTGACATGCGAACAATGTGGCCTGCCCAGCGGAGCTGATCAAGTGTGGTAAGTGCTTCAATGCTGGGGTGTTGGCCTGGTCGAGGACGCTAACATTGTTGCATCTGTCCTTCCAAGGGATTTGCAGAATCTTGCAGAGATATCATTGGTGGTATTTCTCCAGCGACTTGAGGTGTCTACTATACATGGTCCACGTCTCTGAGCCATACAGGAGGGTGGGTATTACTACAACCCTGTAGACCATGAGCTTGGTGGCAGATTTGAGGACCTGGTCTTCAAACATTCTTTTCCTCAGGCGGCCGAAGGCTGCACTGGCGCACTGGAGGCGATATTGAATCTCGTCATCAATGTCTGCTCTTGTTGATAAGAGGCTCCCGAGGTATGGAAAATGGTCCACGTTGCCGTGGATCTTGGTGACTGGAGGACAGTGCTGTGTGGCGAGGACAGGCTGGTGGAGGATCTTTATCTTATGGATGTTTAGCATAAAGCCCATGCTTTCGTATGTCTCAGTGAATACGTTGACTATGACTTGGAGTTCAGCCTCTGATTGTGCGACGTCTGCGTACTGTAGCTCGACGATAGAGGTTGGGGTGGTCTTGGAACTGGCCTGGAGACGATGAAGGTTGAACAAATTCCCACTGGTTCTGTAGTTTTGTTCCACTCCAGTGGGGAGCTTGTTGACTGTGAGGTGGAGCATGGCAGCAAGGAAGATTGAGAAGAGGGTTGGGGCGATGACATAGCCCTGCTTGACCCCGGTCTGGACGTGGATTGGGTCTGTGGTGGATCCGTTGGTAAGGATCACCACCTGCATGTTATCATAGAGCAGCCGGAGGATGGTGCCGAACTTTTGGGGATATCCGAAACGGAGGGGACACTCCATAGACCCTCACGGTTGACAGTGTCAAAGGCCTTTGTAAGGTCGAAGAAGCTGGTGCTGTTCCCTGCATTTTTCTTGCAGTTGTCGCGCTGTAAAAATCATGTCCGTTGTGCCCCGTAGGGGCCGAAATCCGTACTGTGACTCCGGGAGGAGCTCCTCAGCCACAGGGAGAAGATGGTTGATGAGGACTCTAGCGACGACTTTCCCAGTGGCTGATAACAAGGAGATTCCTCTGTAGTTGCCGCAGTCGGACTTGTGCCCTTTTTTAAAGATGGTCACAATCGGCCTGCTGATAGGTCAATCAATGAAGAGTACGGGGCCGAAATTGCCCACTGCCTGAAACGAGATGCACCTACCCTTTTTGATGTGTTCTGGCTGCCCCAATGCATGGGGCGGCCTAGCCTTTGAAATTCAGCACTTCGGGGATTTTTTTGGCGCGGGGGGGAAGTGGCCTCACCATGGGGGAGGAAGTGGGGGCGGGGCGGAGTGGCCACCACTAGCGGGGTGGACGTGGGGATGGGGTGGAGTAGCGCTGGCGTATCACAATGTCTCTCCTTCAGTTAAAGAGGAGGCCCGCTGTAAAATCTGCAGCCATTTTAGTGGCAAACACTGGGCCACCAGGGGAGTTTTGGCTGACCCAGCAGCCTGGCACCCTAGAGGGGGTGCCAGGGCCCGGTCGAACCCGCGGCCATAATTTTTGGCCCGACCTGGCAGTCGGCCGACAAAGCGAAATAAGATGGCGTTGCTGGCAGCGACACCTCCCCTTTAAGGATGGCCATGCTGCCAAGCCACAGAGTGTACTGACAACAAAAGCTGTCAGTGGCACCAATCGGCAGCATCGCTCCCGCGGGGTAATTCCGGGAAAGAGGCAATTTCGCGAGGGGATCTCCGCCAGTCTGCAAGGGGTCAGCGCGTGTACGCCGCGGCAGGAAAATGGGCGGAAGGTCCCCTACACCGCTCCAAAATTGAAGAAGGGCAATTTTCAAACCTGCGGTCCTTTCGCGGAGACTAGGCGGCCATTCCACACCGACCCGTGGCCGCTGCTTTCAGCTGGCCAGAGGCCTTATAGACAGTTTCAATTTCGGCCCCTATAACTGCTGTCTGTGAAGATGTCCAGAAGCCTGTAGCATAAGATTTAGTTATAATACAAAAAGATAGCAGTTATGTTGCTGGCTGAATTGATGAAGAAAAATAGGGGAAAATAACAAACAAGTAGTAAATAGGAGCAAGGGACTAATTTAATGAACTATGAGAGATTTACTTGTTCAGTAATATTTTATTTGTATTTTGATGCCCTTCAATATTTTCAGTCATGAATCAAAGTAGGTTTCAGGGGTCAGGTCCCCTTTAACAAAGAGCACATGGATTGGTGTTGTGTTATGAGCTAAAACTTGTAATTATTTCATTGGTTATTGTATATTGAAACAAGAAACCTGCCCTGAGCTCCTACTTCTGGTCTATTCTCATCTTTGGTAGTTACTTCTGCAAGGATTATTGTTGAAACAAATATAAAACCATACTCAACTGTGTAAACATCAAATATTGCATATAAGAAAATGCGACCACAGGAAAAATAATCTGAAAACTCTTAATGGGCTAGATTTTACACTTTTTTTGCATGCATGACACCCACTTAACGTCCATTTTACCGCTGAAATGAGCTATAACGCCACAAAATGGAAACTGACGCCCGTTATTCAGACACTTATCACCGAGTGTTACTTTCCCCATGTACCTAATGCCGGGAAAAAATAATACCGCCTGCCCACTTTTTTTGGGCGGAATTATCAGAATGGGCGAAACCAACGCCCATAATATCGGCCAGCATTACTTTCCACACATAATTAACGCTGAGATTCAATAATACCGACCGCCCACTTTATTTTGTCGTAAAGATCACATTTGCCAAAACTAACACCCAGGAGATCGCCCAGCGTCACTTTCACCACCTCGCACACATCTCACCCACTATATTGCTCACCCAAAAAACCGCCGGGAAAAAGTGGAACTAACTGGAACTACTCACAATGGTATGGACGCCATGTTCTAAATCACATGTCGCATCATTTAAAAGGCTGCTCTGCTTCAGAATGAGAGGGGACCTCATAGAAACGTTTAAAATTCTGACGGGTTTAGACAGGTTAGATGCAGGAAGAATGTTCCCAATGTTGGGGAAGTCCAGAACCAGGGGTCACAGTCTGAGGATAAGGGGTAAGCCATTTAGGACCGAGATGAGGAGAAACTTCTTCACCCAGAGAGTGGTGAACCTGTGGAATTCTCTACCACAGAAAGTAGTTGAGGCCAATTCACTAAATATATTCAAAAGGGAGTTAGATGAAGTCCTTACTACTCGGGGGATCAAGGGTTATGGCGAGAAAGCAGGAAGCGGGTACTGAAGTTTCATGTTCAGCCATGAACTCATTGAATGGCGGTGCAGGCTAGAAGGGCTGAATGGCCTGCTCCTGCACCTATTTTCTATGTTTCTATGTTTCTATGTTTCTAACCTCGGGGGAGTTCGGATGTACTCTGGAGGTCTTTGGAGGTTATGTGAACATCTGAAGAAACATCTTTCTCATAATGTGAACGATTGGAATTTAATAGGTGTCTTCATCGAGACATTCATTCTTTGTGACCAGTCAGTGGAAAACAGAGAGCTATTGGAATGGGGCCTGTCCTTTTTCACCCTCTCTTGATGACCAATTACATGCTGCAGACTCGAGATGGCAGAAGGTATGCTCGACAGCATCATGTGCCCAATGTAATATGTGACAGACTGATGAGGAGGACCAGACGTTACAACCCCCGCAAGTACAGGGAGAAGCAGTCTTACCTTGACTTACCTGACACCACCTGCCCTCGGAGACTGCACTTCCACAAAGAGGTTATCACTGAGATATGCCAGCTCATAAAGGGAGATCAGCAGCCTGCCAGCACCATCAGGACTGCACTGTCTGTCGAGGTCAAAGTCACCGTTCTACGCGTCGGGTTCTTTTCAGGCCTCAGCTGGTGACATTTGTGGTTTGTCTCAGCATGCCACACATTGCTGCATTAGACAGATCACTGAAGCCCTGTATGCACGCAGGAGGGACTTGATCAGCTTCCCTATGACCAGGGAGGCTCAAACTGAGAGGGCTCTAGGATTCTACCGAATTGTTAACTTCCCCAAGGTGCAGGGAACAATAGACTGTATGCACATCACGATGCGGGCAACATTTCAGGATGCAGAAGTTTTCAGGAACCGCAAGGGATTCCACTCCCTGAATGTGCAACTCATTGTCGACCACCAGAAAATTATTATGGCAGTGAATGCTAAATTTCCGGGCAGCATCCATGATGCTCACATCCTGCGTGAGAGCACTGTATCTGACTTGTTTAACAATCAGACACATGGTCAATGCTGGATGCTTGGTGATAAAGGATATGGCCTCGCCACCTGGCTGATGACCCCCCTGCGTGACACCCACGCCGAAGCCGAGAGGCGATACAACGAGAGCCACAGAGCCACTCGCAATATCGTGCAGAAAATCATCGGAGTGCTTAAGCAGCGCTTTAGATGCCTGGGCCACTCAGGATGCAAGTTCCAATATTACCCTGAGCAGGTAGCTCAATTTGTGGTGGTGTGCTCCATGCTGCACAACTTGGCTATCAGGAGGGGACAAGAATTGCCAGAAGGGTGTGACGGTCCACCTCAGGGGAGAAAGGAAGAGGAGGACGAGGAGGTGGACGCTGACCTCGGGCCAGACAATCAGGCTGATGCTGAAGCCATGCCCCGCCTCCCTGTAGACTGCATGAAAGGGCCCATGGTGGCATGATAGCTGCAAGACTCTTACGCCAGGAGCTCATAAATGAGCGCTTTGCTTGAAAGAACGTTGGTGGTATTTACAAGGCTGTCACACTGCTGGGTGTGCAGGTGATACATCAATGGTAGACATCACCTTGGTGACAGTTAAAGTTTAAGTTTATTGAAGTTAAGTGTAATTATACCCTTTGATGTTAAGGAATCATCAGCGTGTAATGGTGCAGCTATGTTAAATAAAAAATATTTAAACCGTACATTTGTCTTGAATCTTAAGTATAGTTGTAAAAACCAACCCTTCCCCACCCCCCGCTTCTCCTCCCCACCTCTACCCCTTTCCCTCCTGACTCCAAGCCACCTGGCCGAGGAGCTCCTCAGGCGATGCTTCATTGTGGGGGGAGGGGCGGGGGGGGGGGTATGATGGCAGAACCGTTGCTTGGACGGATATGGTAAAGGACGGTCCCGAGGTGGGAACATCCTCCGAACAAGAAGCAAGATGTTGCTCCTGGCTCTCATGTGTCGTTGGCAATGGGGGTGCGGCAGCTTGGGATGCAGTGCCGCGCTCTGGGATCACTGGGAGCCCTCTGCCACCAGTGTTCCTGGCTAACAGCTCCAGGGTCTCCTCCATCCCTTCCATGTTATATATTATTTGTTGGACAAAAACTCGGGGCCAACTATGTTCTGGGTGAATAGTAGGCTTTTTGCTTTAGGTGAATCTCCCTCGTGCCTCCCATAACATCCAAACAAGCACACACCACACCCACACGCACTTTCAGTCCCTCTCTGCTCCCTCTCTCTCTGTCTCCTCTTCTGCGCATGTAATGATGACCCCTGACCTCCTGAATCGCAGGAAACGAGCGTTGCCATGCCGTTGCTAAAGACAGCGACACTTTACGGCAGAAGGTGAGAGAGATTTAAGACTGACGCCCATTTCAGATTGCTCGTGGTAACGCCCAATTTTTAAAATAGAGACTAGGGGCTTTGAGAATGGGCGACAAGCCGGCGATCTGAAAACCCATTTTTACCGCCATGCCGTAAATACCGCCCATTTTTGGGCGATCTGCACAAAAGTGTAACATCTAGCCCAATGACTTTGAAATAGTCACAGCAGAAAAAGACACGTGTTCTAATCTAAACAAGATTTTCTTTTTAACTTCGAAGATTGTAGATCAGGATTTTCCCAATACAATGAATGCTTAATTTTGTTCCAGTGATTCTGTCATGTGCCTCTCCAGAAAATGATCTTAAATGGGCCTCATGACAGATCGCAATGAATCGTGATAATTCTAGTTCATTCTTATTCAAATAGATTTAAATATAACTACACTGAAGAAATTGACAATTTTTTCATTCCATCTTTTATTGTGGCTTTTGCTGAGTTCTTGTTTAGCTGGGGGAGGGGGGAGGGGGTATAACGGTTCTTAGGGATTCTGCTCCTCCACGATAACTTCAGCAGAAACCCTATTTACACACGTAAATGGAGTTTCACTGATCTTCCACTAAGGTTACAGCAGCAAAGTGGTGGAAGCCCTGAGGAAATTCATCCCCTGGATACCTTGTCAAATGTTGAAGTCAAGTATTCCCAATGACAGATTTATTCTATGGCATCATTCTATTCTAGTATATTCTTTCTCAGGGACCGTTAAAAAATGTAACTTCGACATAAAAGGGATAAAGCAGACAGTCTATTGTACGCTAACACAATCTCTTGCTAGTCTTAAAGACGTCAAGGGCCAGAGGGCTGTTGGATCTTTAGGGACTTAAATTATTTGTTCTGAGACTGAGGTTCTATAGATCTTGGAAGAAAAAAGTACCTTTCATCCATCAGACTGTATCAGATCTTGATAATGAGGTTCAGTAATAAGTCCTTACAGAGAGAACAGTAGATCCATTTCATTAAATTGGTAGCTTTGAACGGAAGAGGAAAGTGGGAGTCAAGTCTGTTAAGCTTATGATTACAGTCCAAATGTTCTTTTTTGGATTGACAGCAAGTGTGTTATACTCAAGAACCTGGAGATCGGGGCTAAATAAACTACATTTTCTATCTTATCACAAGATGTTCATTCAAAGAAATTATCCAGCCAATCCAGTGTAAATGCATTGCAGGCTGAAGAACAAACAGAAGAAAGATCTCTGTATAACTGAACAGTATAAAACTGAGAGACATTGTGGCAAGCGCTAACAGCAGAAGATATAGGTATCATAGTGAAATCATAAGGCACAAAACAAACCTGTTTGTTATTTGCAAAATACTATCCAGAATGATAGAATATTTTTTTAATTTGTTCTGAGATGTAGGTGTCACTGGCAAGGCCAGCATTCATTGTCCATCCTTAATTGCCCTTGAGAAGGTGGTGGTGAGCCACCTTCTTGAACCGTTGCAGTCCTTGTGGTGAAGGTACTCCCACAGTGCTGTTAGGGAGGGTGTTCCAGGATTTTGACCTAGTGACAATGAAGAAACTGTGATATATTTCCAAGTCAGAATGGTGTGTAATTTGGAGGGCTACTTGCTCCCATGCACCTGCTGCCCTTGTCCTTCTAAGTGGTAGAGGTCGCGGGTTTGGGAAATACTGCCGAAGAGACCATGGCGAGTTGCTGCAGTGCATCTTATAGACAGTACACACTTCAGCCACATTGCGCCGGTGATGGAGGGAGTGAATGTTGAAGGTGGTGGATGGGGTTCCAATCAAGTGGTCTGCTTTGTTCTGGATTGTGTCGAGCTTCTTGAATTTTGTTGGAGCTGCACTCATCCAGGCAAGTGGAGAGTATTCCATCACACTTCTGACTTGTGCCTTGTAGATGGTTGAAAGGCTTTGTGGAGTCAGAAGGCGAGACACTCGCCGCAGAATACCCAGCCTCTGACACACTCTTGCTGTCACAGTATTTATGTGGCTGGTCCAGTTAAATTTCTGGTCAATGGTGACCACCAGGATGTTGATGGTGGGAGATTCGGCGATGGTAATACCGTTGAATGTCAAGAGGAAGTGGTTACGCTCTCGCTTGTTGATACAATTTAGAGAATATTGTTTTCTTTTTTGTTTATTAGTGTTTTATTTTGAATTTTGAGAGAAACAACTACTATTCAGTTGGAATGATCTTAAGTGATGGTTCTAATTCCTCCATGTGTGATCCATTCCTCTATATCCTGGAATACAACCCAGGTATTATGCTGTTGCTTTTAAATTAGGGACTGATGTGTAAGAGAAAGAATATCATAATTACACTCAATGAAGATCTATTTGGCTGGTCTAAAAGAAGAACGCATGCTACTCATTTTCCTAGTGGGAGCTTCTCTGACAGTGTGATGGTTAGAGCTGGTTGGAGTGAGCCAGAATTCTCCAGCTTGGATCCAAAAGATAAATTCAGCAATCCTGCACTCCAAGCAGGGAGCCATGCTTAAAGCACTAATTCTCCAACTAGGAGTGCAGAATCACTGAAATTATCCATAACATCCAAAGTCAAGCCTAGCCAAAAAGGGATTATTAAAATCACATCTTAAATTCAGATAATGCCCATGAAGCACTGGGCAGTACGTGAGCTTTTGAAGTGCAATTTTGTCACAACCAATTAGTGATGCAGATAATTTGCAATTCAGCACTCCTCCATTGAGCTGGGATCAAGTGTCAGAGATAGGGCTAAATTCTCGGACCTGCATTTTCTTCATTGCTAAATTCTTGGAGTGCAGGGTCACTGAATTTCTCTTTACTCCTTTATTTGAATCCCTTGGCTCTCAGTCACCAGCTGCTCTGCCTTTTTAGTTTATTTTCTTCTGTTTTTATTTTTCCAATTTCCATTAGGTTCAAAATGTTCTCAATGCCCCGAAAAGATTTCCACAATTACTTCTTAATTACTTCACAATTACTCTGGGCTGGATTTGGGCTCCCCTAACCTTCTCCAAATCATATGAGATAGCACTGGAAACAGCGGGGCTTACTGCTGCACCCCCCGCACCAACCTTCATTTACCTCCACTGCCCCTGCTGGGACCACCAATTATTGACGGGAGTCAGTGGGCTGGTGGCAGGAAGGCCCCGAAGCCCCTGGATGCTGGGGGAAGGACGTAAAAGCTCCCCTGCCTAAATTCTGCCCCGATCTCTCACTTGTTGAAAGTTTTGATCTTAGCTGAGGCTTTCAGTAAAAAATTGAAAAGTTTTCAGGGCTCTTTCCGTGGCCACCCATCTTTTCTGATGCTGCAGCCATTGCCCTGCTGCAACACCAGCAGAATGTTCTGCCCTTGCAAGTCATCATCATAGGTGGTCCCTCGGAATCGAGGAAGACTTGCTTCCACTTCTAAAGTGAGTTCTTTGGTGGCTGAATAGTACAACACGAGAGCCACAGACCCTGTCACAGGTGGGACAGATATTCGTCGGGGGGGGGTGGGGGGGTGCGGTGGCACTGATTTACCACATGCTCCTTCCGCTGCCTGCGCCTGACCTCTTCAAGCTCGCAGCGTTGAGATTCGAAGAGCTCAACACCTCCCGGATGCACTTTCTCTACCCAGGGCAGTCTTCGGCCAGGGTCTC
The DNA here is from genome assembly GCF_044704955.1 of Pristiophorus japonicus. Classification (NCBI taxonomy): domain Eukaryota; kingdom Metazoa; phylum Chordata; class Chondrichthyes; family Pristiophoridae; genus Pristiophorus; species Pristiophorus japonicus. The sequence goes on along the minus strand of NC_091977.1, from coordinate 114,480,892 downwards.
CCAGGCATCAGTGGTGATGTCGCACTTCACTAGGGAGGCTTTGAGGGTATCCTTGTAACATTTCCGTTGCCCACCTTTGGCTCGTTTGCCGTGAAGGAACTCCGCATATAGCAGTTACTTAGGGAGTCTCGTGTCTGGCATGCAAACTAAGTGGCCTGCCCAGTGAAGCTGATCAAGTGTGGTTAGTGCTTCAGTGATGGGGATGTTAGCCTGAGCGAGGACACTGATGTTGGTGCATATGTCCTCCATGGGAATTTGCAGGATCTTGCGGAGACATCATTGGTGATATATCTCCAGCGACTTGATGTGTCTTCTGTAAGTCGTCCATGTCTCTGATCCATACAGGAGGGTGGGAATTACTACAGCCTTATAGACCATGAGCTTGATGGTAGATTTGAGAGCTTGGTCTTCGAACACTCTTTTCCTCAGGCGGCCGAAGGCTGCACTGGCACACTGGAGGCGATGTTGAATGTCCGCATCAATGTCTGCCTTTATTGACAAGAGGCTCCCGAGGTATGGGAAGTGGTCCACGTTATCGAGAGCTACACCACGGATCTTGATGACTGGGGGCCAGTGCTTGCGGCGAGGACAGGCTGGTGGAGGACCTTTGTCTTACGGATGTTAAGCGTAAGGCCCATGCTTTCATATGCCTCGGTGAATACATCGACTATATCCTGGAGTTCAGTCTCCGAATGTGCTCAGACACTGGCGTTGTCCGCGTACTGCAGTTCAATGACAGAGGTTTTGGTGATCTTGGATCTGGTCTGGAGATGGTGTAGGTTAAATAGCTTCCCACTGGTTCTGTAGTTTAGTTCCACTCCGGCGGGGAGCTTATTGACAGTGAGGTGGAGCGTGGCAGCGAGGAAGATTGAGAAGAGGGTTGGAGCGATGACGCAGCCCTGTTTGACCCCGGTTCAAACATGGAATGGGTCTGTAACGGATCCGCTGGTAAGGATCACAGCCTGCATGTTGTCGTGGAGCAGGCGAAGGATGTTGACAAACTTTTGGGGGCACCCAAAACGGAGGACGATGCTTTATAAGCCCTCATGTCGACAGTGTCAAAGGTCTTTGTAAGATAGAAAAAGGCCATGTATAAGGGCTGGCGCTGATCCCTGCATTTTTCCTGCAGTTGTCGTGCTGCAAATATCATGTCCATTGTACCCCGTAGGGGATGAAATCCACACTGTGACTCCGGGAGGAGCTCCTCGGCCACAGGGAGAAAACAGTTGAGGAGGACTCTAGCGACAACCTTCCCAGTGGTTGATAGCAGGGAGATTCCCCAGTAGTTGCCACAATCGGATTTGTTCCCCTTTTTAAAAATGGACACGATCACTGCCTCTTTGAGATCTCCCGGCATGCTCTCCTCCCTCCAAATGAGAAACATAGAAACATAGAAACATGGAAAATAGGTGCAGGAGTAGGCCATTTGGCCCTTCAAGCCTGCACTGCCATTCAATGAGTTCATGGACCGCCATTTAATGAACATGCAACTTCAGTACTCCATTCCTGCTTTTTCGCCATACCCCTTGATCCCCCTAGTAGTAAGGACTACATCTAACTCATTTTTGAATATATTTAGTGAATTGGCCTCAACTACTTTCTGTGGTAGAGAATTCCACAGGTTCACCACTCTCTGGGTGAAGAAGTTTCTCCTCATCTCGGTCTTAAATGGCTTACCCCTTATCCTTAGACTGTGACCCCTGGTTCTGGACTTCCCCAACATTGGGAACATTCTTCCTGCATCTAACCTGTCTAACCCCATCAGAATTTTAAATGTTTCTATGAGATGCCCTCTCATTCTTCTGAACTCCAGTGAATACAAGCCCAGTTGATCCAGTCTTTCTTGATATGTCAGTCCCGCCATCCCGGGAATCAGTCTGGTGAACCTTCGTTGCACTCGCTCAAGAGCGAGAATGTCCTTCCTCAAGTTAGGAGACCAAAACTGTACACAATACTCCAGGTGTGGCCTCACCAAGGCCCTGTACAACTGTAGCAACACCTCCCTGCCCCTGTACTCAAATCCCCTCGCTATGAAGGCCAACATGCCATTGGGCAGGACCGGAACCAATGTCCTAGGGGGAGTGTTTGCGAGTGCTGTTGGGGAGGAGTTAAACTAATATGGCAGGGGGATGGGAACCAATGCAGGGAGACAGAGGAAAACAAAAAGGAAACAAAAGCAAAAGACAGAAAGGAGATGAGGAAAAGTGGAGGGCAGAGAAACCCAAGGCAAAGAACAAAAAGGGCCACTGTACAACAACATTCTAAAAGGACAAAGGGTGTTAAAAAAACAAGCCTGAAGGCTTTGTGTCTTAATGCAAGAAGTATCCGTAATAAGGTGGATGAATTAACTGTGCAAATAGATGTTAACAAATATGATGTGATCGGGATTACGGAGACGTGGCTCCAGGATGATCAGGGCTGGGAACTCAATATCCAGGGGTATTCAACATTCAGGAAGGATAGAATAAAAGGAAAAGGAGGTGGGGTAGCATTGCTGGTTAAAGAGGAGATTAATGCAATAGTTAGGAAGGACATTAGCTTGGATGATGTGGAATCTATATGGGTAGAGCTGCAGAAAACCAAAGGGCAAAAAACATTTGTGGGAGTTGTGTACAGACCTCCAAACAGTAGTAGTGATGTTGGGGAGGGCATCAAACAGGAAATTAGGGGTGCATGCAATAAAGGTGCAGCAGTTATAATGGGTGAATTTAATATGCACATAGATTGGGCTAGCCAAACTGGAAGCAATATGGTAGCGGAAGATTTACTGGAGTGCATAAGGGATGGTTTTCTAGAGCAATATGTCGAGGAATCAACTCAGGGGGAGGCCATCTTAGACTGGGTGTTGTGTAATGAGAGAAGATTAATTAGCAATCTCATTGTGCGAGGCCCCTTGGGGAAGAGTGACCATAATATGGTGGAATTCTGCATTAGGATGGAGAATGAAACAGTTAATTCAGAGACCATGGTCCAGAACTTAAAGAAGGGTAACTTTGAAGGTATGAGGCATGAATTGGCTAGGATAGATTGGCGAATGATACTGAAGGGGTTGACTGTGGATGGGCAATGGCAGACATTTAGAGACCGCATGGATGAAATACAACAATTGTACATTCCTGTCTGGCGTAAAAATAAAAAAGGGAAGGTGGCTCAACCGTGGCTATCAAGGGAAATCAGGGATAGTATTAAAGCCAAGGAAGTGGCATACAAATTGGCCAGAAATAGCAGCGAACCCGGGGACTGGGAGAAATTTAGAACTGAGCAGAGGAGGACAAAAGGTTTGATTAGGGCAGGGAAAATGGAGTACGAGAAGAAGCTTGCGGGGAACAATAAGACGGATTGCAAAAGTTTCTATAGGTATGTAAAGAGAAAAAGGTTAGTAAAGACAAATGTAGGTCCCCTGCAGTAAGAATCAGGGAAAGTCATAACATAGAAACATAGAAACATAGAAAATAGGTGCAGGAGTAGGCCATTCGGCCCTTCTAGCCTGCACCGCCATTCAATGAGTTCATGGCTGAACATTCAACTTCAGTACCCCATTCCTGCTTTCTCGCCATACCCCTTGATCCCCCTAGCAGTAAGGACCTCATCTAACTCCTTTTTGAATATATTTAGTGAATTGGCCTCAACAACTTTCTGTGGTAGAGAATTCCACAGGTTCACCACTCTCTGGGTGAAGAAGTTCCTCCGCATCTCGGTCCCAAATGGCTTACCCCTTATCCTTAGACTGTGACCCCTGGTTCTGGACTTCCCCAACATTGGGAACATTCTTCCTGCATCTAACCTGTCTAACCCCGTCAGAATTTTAAATGTTTCTATGAGGTCCCCTCTCATTCTTCTGAACTCCAGTGAATACAAGCCCAGTTGATCCAGTCTTTCTTGATAGGTCAGTCCCGCCATCCCGGGAATCAGTCTGGTGAACCTTCGCTGCACTCCCTCAATAGCAAGAATGTCCTTCCTCAGGTTAGGAGACCAAAACTGTACACAATACTCCAGGTGTGGCCTCACCAATGCCCTGTACAACTGTAGCAACACCTCCCTGCCCCTGTACTCAAATCCCCTTGCTATGAAGGCCAACATGCCATTTGCTTTCTTAACCGCCTGCTGCACCTGCATGCCAATCTTCAATGACTGATGTACCATGACACCCAGGTCTCTTTGCACCTCCCCTTTTCCTAATCTGTCACCATTCAGATAATAGTCTGTCTCTCTGTTTTTACCACCAAAGTGGATAACCTCACATTTATCCACATTATACTTCATCTGCCATGCATTTGCCCACTCACCTAACCTATCCAAGTCGCTCTGCAGCCTCACAGCATCCTCCTCGCAGCTCACACTGCCACCCAACTTAGTGTCATCCGCAAATTTGGAGATACTACATTTAATCCCCTCATCTAAATCATTAATGTACAGTGTAAACAGCTGGGGCCCCAGCACAGAACCTTGCGGTACCCCACTAGTCACTGCCTGCCATTCTGAAAAGTACCCATTTACTCCTACTCTTTGCTTCCTGTCTGACAACCAGTTCTCAATCCATGTCAGTACACTACCCCCAATCCCATGTGCTCTAACTTTGCACATCAATCTCTTGTGTGGGACCTTGTCGAACGCCTTCTGAAAGTCCAAATATACCACATCAACTGGTTCTCCCTTATCCACTCTACTGGAAACATCCTCAACAGGGAACAAAGAAATGGCGGACCAATTGAACAAGTACTTTGGTTCGGTATTCACTAAGGAGGATACTAACAACATTCCGGATATAAGAAGGGTCAGAGGGTCTAGTAAGGAGGAGGAACTGAGGGAAATCCTTATTAGTCGGGAAATTGTTTTTGGGAAATTGATGGGATTGAAGGCCGATAAATCCCCAGGGCCTGATGTACTGCATCTCAGAGTACTTAAGGAGGTGGCCTTGGAAATAGCGGATGCATTGAAAGTCATTTTCCAACATTCCATTGACTCTGGATCAGTTCCTATTGAGTGGAGGGTAGCCAATGTAACCCCACTTTTTAAAAAAGGAGGGAGAGAGAAAACAGAGAATTATAGACCGGTCAGCCTGACCTCAGTAGTGGGTAAAATGATGGAATCAATTATTAAGGATGTCATATCAGCGCATTTGGAAAGAGGTGACATGATAGATCCAAGTCAGCATGGATTTGTGAAAGGAAAATCATGCTTGACAAATCTTCTGGAATTTTTTGAGGATGTTTCCAGTAGAGTGGACAAGGGAGAACCAGTTGATGTGGTATATTTGGACTTTCAGAAGGCTTTCGACAAGGTCCCACACAAGAGATTAATGTGCAAAGTTAAAGCACATGGGATTGGGGGTAGTGTGCTGACATGGATTGAGAACTGGTTGTCAGACAGGAAGCAAAGAGTAGGAGTAAATGGGTACTTTTCAGAATGGCAGGCAGTGACTAGTGGGGTACCGCAAGGTTCTGTGCTGGGGCTCCAGCTGTTTACATTGTACATTAATGATTTGGACGAGGGGATTAAATGTAGTATCTCCAAATTTGCGGATGACACTAAGTTGGGTGGCAGTGTGAGCTGCGAGGAGGATGCTATGAGGCTGCAGAGTGATTTGGATAGGTTAGGTGAGTGGGCAAATGCATGGCAGATGAAGTATAATGTGGATAAATGTGAGGTTATTCACTTTGGTGGTAAAAACAGAGAGACAGACTATTATCTGAATGGTGACAGATTAGGAAAAGGGGAGGTGCAATGAGACCTGGGTGTCATGGTACATCAGTCATTGAAGGTTGGCATGCAGGTACAGCAGGCGGTTAAGAAAGCAAATGGCATGTTCCTTCATAGCGAGGGGATTTGAGTACAGGGGCAGGGAGGTATTGCTACAGTTGTACAGGGCTTAGGTGAGGCCACACCTGGAGTATTGTGTACAGTTTTGGTCTCCTAACTTGAGGAAGGACATTCTTGCTATTGAGGGAGTGCAGCGAAGGTTCACCAGACTGATTCCCGGGGTGGTGGGACTGACCTATCAAGAAAGACTGGATCAACTGGGCTTGTATTCACTGGAGTTCAGAAGAATGAGAGGGGACCTCATAGAAACGTTTAAAATTCTGACGGGTTTAGACAGGTTAGATGCAGGGAGAATGTTCCCAATGTTGGGGAAGTCCAGAACCAGGGGTCACAGTCTAAGGATAAGGGGTAAGCCATTTAGGACCGAGATGAGGAGAAACTTCTTCACCCAGAGAGTGGTGAACCTGTGGAATTCTCTACCACAGAAAGTAGTTGAGGCCAATTTACTAAATATATTCAAAAGGGAGTTAGATGAAGTCCTTACTACAAGGGGTTCAAGGGGTATGGCGAGAAAGCAGGAATGGGGTACTGAAGTTGCATGTTCAGCCATGAACTCATTGAATGGCGGTGCAGGCTAGAAGGGCCGAATGGCCTACTCCTGCACCTATTTTTCTATGTTTCCATGTTTCTATTTGCTTTCTTAACCGCCTGCTGTACCTGCATGCCAACCTTCAATGACTGATGTACCATGACACCCAGGTCTTATTGCACCTCCCCTTTTCCTAATCTGTCACCATTCAGATAATAGTCTGTCTCTCTGTTTTTACCACCAAAATGGATAACCTCACATTTATCCACATTATACTTCATTGCCATGAATTTGCCCACTCACCTAACCTATCCAAATCACTCTGCAGCCTCATAGCATCCTCCTCGCAGCTCACACTGCCACCCAACTTAGTGTTATCCACAAATTTGGAGATACTACATTTAATCTCCTCGTCTAAATCATTAATGTACAATGTAAACAGCTGGGGCCCCAGCACAGAACCTTGCGGTACCCCACTAGTCACTGCCTGCCATTCTGAAAAGTACCCATTTACTCCTACTCTTTGCTTCCTGTCTGACAACCAGTTCTCAATCCACGTCAGCACACTATCCCCAATTCCATGTGCTTTAACTTTGCACATTAATCTCTTGTGTGGGACCTTGTCGAAAGCCTTCTGAAAGAGAGATGAGGTCATGTATCCACACCAACAGCGCCTCTCCACCATATTTTAGCGCCTTAGCAGATATTCCATTCGCACCTATAGCCTTGTTATTCTTGAGTTGTTTTATGGCTTTGCCTACCTCTTGCAGCGTTGGAGTTTCACTGAGGTGGTGATGGGTTGCATGCTGCGGGATGGAGTTGAGAACACTCGAGTCAAAGATAGAGTCTCGATTGAGGAGATCTTCAAAGTGCTCCTTCCAGCGGGCCCTGACAGCCTTGGTGTCCTTGATGAGTGTTTTCCTGTTCTTTGCCAGGAATGGGGTGGGGCCTTGGGTGTTTGGACCGTAGGTGGCCTTGACTGCAGTGAAGAATCCTCGTATGTCGTGGCTGTTGGCTAGTTGTTGTATCACCTGCACTTTCTCCATCCACCACCTGTTCTTTAGGTCCCAAGTTTTTTGTTGGACCTCAGCCTTGAACCGTCTGTAATGTTGCTTTGTAGCTCCCGAGTTTGGTTATTGCTTGAGGCTCAAAAATGCTCTGCGCTTACGATCTATTAGTTCTTGGATTTCCTGATCGTTTTCATCAAACCAGTCCTGGTGTTTTCTGGTTGAGTAACCAAGTGTCTTTTCACAGGCACTGGTTATGGAGGCCTGGAGGGCAGACCAAGCACTGTGGTCATTGAGCATCTCAGGGTCATCAAGGCATGCCAGAATGGCTGTGAGGCGCTGGCTGTATAGGGCTGTCTTAGCTGGGTCTTTAAGTGGACCGGCATTAATTTTTTTGCGGCACTGCTTCTGCTGTTCCCTCTGCTTTGGGGCTGTGTTAATATTGATGATGGATCGGATTAGGTGATGGTCCATCCAGCAGTCGTCAGTTCCCGTCATGGCACGGGTGATGCGCACATCCTTGTGATCCTTGGCTTGGACAATGACATAGTCCAGCAGGTGCCAGTGTTTGGAGCGAGGGTGTTGCCACAATGCCTTGTATTTGTCCCTCTGGTGGAACAGGATGTTAGTGTTGATGAATTCATGTTCTAGACATTTTGTCAGGAGTAGGGTACCATTGGAGTTGGATTTCCCAACCCCCTCTCTGCCAATCACGCCTCCCCAGTGGGCTATATCTTTGCCGGCCCTAGCATTAAAGCCTCCTAGGAGCATCAATTTGTTGTCCTTGGGGACGCAGGACAGGGATGTCTGAGGTTGGAATAAAAACCCTCATTAGCCTCACCAATGTCATCGAGTGTTGGAGTGTATGCACTGATGACTGTGGCGCATTGGTTCCGGGATAGGGTAAGTGAAGGCCACCCCAATGACTCCCAACCTAGGAAGATGCGTCAGGGTTGGACGATGGACAGAAGTGCTGCCCTGACATTCTTGAGGGGGAATGAGAAAAATCCAGTTCTTTAACTCTCGCTCAGTCTGTTTTCCTCCAACTAGCCATTCACTTTTCTCTCATTATATTTTTGTCCTCTTTTCACACCTTTGTTTATGCTTTCTGTCTATCTCTCTCTCTCTCTTTCTCTTTCTCTCTATCTCTCTTTCTTTTTCTCTTTCTCTCTCTCTCTCTCTCTCTATTCCTGTGCTGAAGCCAAGCTATTATCATCACATGCTCTCCTCCTCTCCATTTTTATAATATATCAATGTATTTAGTTACATATAAATTAAGGGTAATTTAATAGTAGCTGAAAATATTATTGAAGAGTTTTATATAATTATATCTTACTGTGGAATTGAAGGCAGCAGACTGATAGAAGGTCATCGGAACATGCTTATCCCAATTTCCCAGTCCAGTAGAGATGATCATCAGTTATTGCTGAAGTACAGATCATGATGATCATTTGGATGTGATCATTTTGGCTTGTCAATCATGCTGTTAAAAGACTAAACGTCCTGATTTTTATATGGATACAGATATCCACTAAAGATGTATAGCCACCAACTGATGTTTGCTACAGCAATCCAGTTCATTTCTCACCCAGTCATGATCAAACCCAGTGCCAGAAACAAGATGGAAAAGCTTGCACATGAAATGAGAAAGATAACAATATGCACAACATCCAACACCACTACCCAAGCACCATTCATCGGAAGCAACATCGGAACAAGGGTCAGTCATTCAGCCCCTCAAGCCTGTTCCACCATTTTGTTAGATCATGGCTGATCTATAGTTCAACTCCATTTACCCACCTTTGATTCTTATCTCTTGATACCCTTACCTAACAAAAATCTATTGATCTCAGCACTGAATATTTCAATTGACCCAGTATCCACAGCCATTTGGGGAGTGAGTTCCAAATTTTCATTACCCTTTTTGTGAAAAATTGCTTCCTGATTTCATTCATAGAAACATAGAAACATAGAAAATGGATGCAGGAGTAGGTCATTCGGCCCTTCTAGCCTACACCGCCATTCAATGAGTTCATGGCTGAACATGCAACTTCAGTACCCCATTCCTGCTTTCTCACCATACCCCTTGATCCCCCTAGTAGTAAGGACTTCATCTAACTCCTTTTTGAATATATTTAATGAATTGGCCTCAACAGCTTTCTGTGGTAGAGAATTCCACAGGTTCACCACTCTCTGGGTGAAGAAATTCCTCCTCATCTCGGTCCTAAATGGCTTACACCTTATCCTTAGACTGTGTCCCCTGGTTCTGGACTTCCCCAACATTGGGAACATTCTTCCTGCATCTAACCTGACTCACCCCGTCAGAATTTTAAACGTTTCTATGAGGTCCCCTCTCATTCTTCTGAACTCCAGTGAATACAAGCCCAGTTGATCCAGTCTTTCTTGATAGGTCAGTCCCGCCATCCCGGGAATCAGTCTGGTGAACCTTCGCTGCACTCCCTCAATAGCAAGAATGTCCTTCCTCAGGTTAGGATACCAAAACTGTACACAATACACCAGGTGTGGCCTCACCAAGGCCCTGTACAACTGTAGCAACACCTCCCTGCCCCTGTACTCAAATCCCCTCGCTATGAAGGCCAACATGCCATTTGCTTTCTTAACCGCATGCTGTACCTGCATGCCAACCTTCAATGACTGATGTACCATGACACCCAGGTCTCTTTGCACCTCCCCTTTTCCTAATCTGTCACCATTCAGATAATATTCCTGAATGGCTTAGCTCTAATTTTAAGGCTGTAGTTCCCTTATTCTGGATTCTTTCACCAGAGGAAATAACTTCTCTTCATCTACTCTATCGAATCTTTTTATCATCTTAAAACAACTCAATTAGCTCAACCTCAACCTTCTAAACTCAAGGGAATACAATCCAAGTTTGTGCAACCTGTCCTCTTAATTTAAACCTTGAAGCCACAGTATCATTCTGATAACCCTGTGTTACACCCCCTTCAAGACCAATTTGTCCTTCCTGACATTCAGTAGCAGCACTGATCACAATATTCTAGATTAGATTTGACCAAGGCTCTGTATGACTGAAGCATAACTTTACCCCTCTTGAGATGTAGACAAATATTGTATTAGCCTCTTTGATTACTTTTTGTACCTATGCAATAGCCTTTAGTGATTAGTCTCGTTGGACACCCAAATCACTTTGCTCCTCCACAGTTTCTAGATTCTCGCCATGAAAAAAATATTCTGATTTGTCTTTGCTGGGTACAAACCTTACACTTTCCAACATAGAACACTATCTGCCACTGTTTTTCCCACTCACTTAATCTGTCTTTGTCCCTTTGTAACTTCCTGTTTCCAGCCACACAACTTACTGTTTCATCCAAACTTTTCCAGTTCTGATGAAGGGTCACAGACCCAAAACGTTAACTCTGTTTCTTTCCACAGATGCTGCCTGACCTGTTGAGATTTCCAGTATTTTCTGTGTTTCTTACTGTTCCTCCTAACTTGGTGTCATCTGCAAACTTAGATATACAACTCTCTGGCCGCGAAGTTCGGCGGTTTAGCGCCTGCCGTTAAGGCTGGTTTTTCTGAAAAAATGGCGGCCGCCTCACTTCCGCCTGCTTCCGGCAGGTCCTGCGGCTGCTGCCATTTTGGGGCGGTCAGTCGCACTGCCATTGCCTGTGCTCACTCCAGATATTAAGACGAGACAGATCATATGTCAATGAGTGTGCAACGCTGATTTGACACACGATCTGCCACTTTCAATGTCACTGCTCCATTTAACACTCTATCCTAATCACAACCAGCTGACCATGCGATCAGCAACAGGAAGGAGCACCAGCAGTGCTATTTAAAGGGATCATCAACAACTTGCAGATGACTGGCTTTTGATTTCTATTGGCTCTGTCTTAGTTTGGGCAGATGTTTAGAGCTTTCTACGTTTACTTAAAGTTGCTGAGGTGACAGGGAATGTTGCTGCAAGTGGAGAATACCTTACTTCTCATTTAACGGCTTCTGCTCACACCTCTTGCTCCCAGCCATGGAGGCTCTACCTGCAGTTCCCGTCGTGCCTGAGTATGACAGGGAGATGGAGCAGATGCAATGAAGAACAGGACAGGATGCTCACGGAGGGTGGAGGAGGAGGAGCTTAAGGGCTCTTTGCAGGAGGCCTTACCCACCTCTAAGTGTTCAGGGATCACTTCTCCTTCTTGCACGTAAGCCAGGAGCAATGTATTAGGAGGTTCAGCTTCACCAAGGAGATGGTCACAGAACTCTGCCACCTCCTGGAACCAGATCTGCAGCTTCAGAGCAGGGTGATGGTGGCTCTTCCAATGGCCCTCAAGGTCACCGTGGCCATCAGTTTTTTCACCATCGGATCGTTCCAATTGTAGCAGGAGACATAGCTATCATCTTCCAGCTTGCTGTCCATTGCAGAGGCTCTCTACCCTAGGAGAAGGGACTTCAATGTCTTCTCTCGAAACATAGAGAAGCAAGACGAGTGCACATGTGGCTTTGCCAAATTGGCGGGCTTCCCCCTGGTGCAGGGCTCCATCGACTGCACACACGTGGCTTTGCGGGCACCGCACACCAATCCTGAAATATTCCATAACCGCAAAGGCTACCACTCAATTAAAGTGCAGTTGTTGTGCTCCTGCACCCAGCGTATCATGATTGTAAATGCCTGCTTTCCTAGCAGCAGACATGATGCCTTCATCCTGTGCCAATCTGCTGTGCCAGCAATCTTCCAGCTGCCATGTCAAATCCGAGGGTGGCTGCTCGGAGACAAAGGCTACCTGCTCTACACCTGGCTGATGACTCCCCTCCACAACCTCACCACTTGTGGCCAGTACTCATAAAATGACAGCCATGCTGCCACAAGGGACATCACTGAGCAGATATTCGGGATGCTCAAGCAACAGTATGCTGCCTTGACCGCTCAGGAGGAGCCCTCCAATACATGCCAGAGTGGGTGTCCCATTTTGTGGTAGTCTGCTGCATGCTCCACAACTTAGCTATCATGAATGCACAGTCCTTGCCACCACGGGTTCTGGGACCACCTCAGGAGGAGGAGAAGAAAGAGGAAGAGGAGGAAAAGGAGGAAGGGAGGAGGCAGGCAGCCCATCACACCCAGCATCATGTTTGTTCCACAAGGTCTCTAACGGAGTTGCTCATCATTTCCATCCTGTGTTGTTGCAATGTTGTAACTGGACTCTTCCATGCTCCTTGACATTCATAAGTGGCTCTCTGGAAGGCTTGCCATTGCACCAAGTATTTCCGTGTGCATGCCCATCACCCTTCTTCTGAAGGCTGCCCCATCGAGGTCATCATCTGAGTTTGTCCAGCACAACATGTGCATGAACTCGCCCTCTGGGGAGCGGGCACCCGAGCTACCTTTTCCCTCTGGCCTGGCTACAGCTCACTCATACCCGATGACTCATCACATGCAGTTCCCACCTCTATACTACCCTGTAAGTTCTGCACAGTGCCATTTTCTGAGCAGGTGTCTGCGAGTGTCAGATTGAATGATGGTGCCTCTTCTTCTCCTTCACTCTCCTTCTCTTCAATGTTGGGATAGGCTGGACTGCTGGCAGTTCTTGGATACTTGAAAGGAGAAAGGCACAAGAGTCGGGTTGTGGTGAGAGGAGGGGGTAAAGCAAGATATCCATGCATACACCAACAGCAGCTTGTAAGTGAGAAGAGATTGTTGGATGAAAGGGAATTGGGATGTGAGAAGGAGGATTAGCTTTGACCATACCATCATCATCAGCAATGTTTCAACTTCTCCGCTCACCACGACTCAGTGACTACCGTGCCAATTGTGAGCACTCTTTCCTCCAGCTCCATGAAGTTCTGAAGTCTGGCTTGTCCTCCACCCATCTGCTGGTTCTCCTGGCAGTTGTGCACCACCTTTGCCTGCAAGAGATAGGGTAGTGTATCAGTGAGTCCTGCAATGTGTTTGGTTGATGTGGTTGCTATGGTTTGGATAGGTGGCTTTCTATCCTATTATCTAAGTTGTTAATAAATACGATGAATAGTTGAGGCCCCAACACAGATCCTTGTGGGACACTATTAGTCACATCCTGCCAATTAAAATACCTGTCCATTGTCCCTACTCTCTGTCTCCTGCCGCTCAGTCAATTTCCTAACAGGTCAATAAATTGCCTTCAATTCCATGGGCTTCAACTTTGATTAATAGGCTCTTTTGAGGCACTTTATCAAATGCCTTCTGGAAGTCCATATAAATAATATCCATAGACATTCTCCTGTCCACTACTTTAGTAACCTCTTCAAATTCAATCAGGTTTGCCAGGTATAAGATACCCTTTACAAATCCATGCCAACTCTTCCTGATCAGCTGAAAATTTTCAAGGTGTTCAGTCACCCTATTCTTAATTATAGACTCTAGCAATTTCCCAACAGACGTTAGGCTAATTTCCTGGTTTCCCACCTCGCCAATCTTCGGGCCCAAATTTCCCTAACCTCTTTTTCTAGCGCCCTCATTCGATCTGTGCTGCTTTTGCCCGCCTCCAAGTGCGCCGAAAAAAGACCTCCATAATTTGGCCGCTCCCCAGCCTCTCCTCCATCGTGGTGCAGCGTGGCCCAATGGATTGGGGGCGGAGCCAGGTCCCGGTGCTGAAAACAGTGCTGGGACCTCTGCACATGTGCGCTAGAGTCTCCTGGCAGGCCGTTTCTGCAAATGTGTGCTGCAGGCTGTGTGGGAGGGGCCGAAACACGCTGTCCCTAGCCCTGGCCGAATGGGCTTCCTCATTGATGGCCCACTGTGTTCCCGAAGGTAGGACATCAATTTTTTATTTGTTATTTACTGATTGATTTTAGAGCTTTAGGTGCAGGGTTCCTTCTATTTTTTAAGTGCTATTTATTGACTGCTTATTACTTTGGTCTTGGTGCTTTAGGTGCAGGGTTCCTTCTATTTTATTTGTTAATTAATTGCTTATTACTTTTTGTGCTTTGTTTGGTGCTTGGTGGTGCTTTAAATGTAATTACTTGCGCCGATTCCTTAATTGTAAATAAGGTCTTTCTGTGCGGACAAAAGTGGACACATATGCTGGCCTAAGTTAGTTTAGTACAACTTTTTTCTGGCCAAATTGGCATAAATGGTGTAAATGGTTGGGAACGCCCCCTTTTGAAAAAAAAACTGACCTAATAAAAAACCTAACTAAATCACTTACATTGGCGCAAATTAAATGGCCATATTTGCAACTAAAAAGTTACACCAAAAAAAATGGTGCGACTCTTGGGGAAATTTGAGCCCAATAATAGCGGAGTGACGTGAGCAATTTTCCAATCTAAAGCAATGGTTCCTGAGTCGAGAGAACTTTGGAAGATTATAGTTAGGGCATCTTCTGTAAGTTCTCAGACGCCTGCAGGGGGGAGATGTTAAGGGATTTTTTCATTGAGGGCATTAGCCATGCCAGAATCTTCAGGAAGCTCATAGAGACCAAGAACTTAACTCTAGAAGGGGCAGCATTGATAGCTCAAACTTTCATAGCAGGGGAAGAAGAGACCAAGCTAATTTATGCGAGTAGTCCTGGGTCCAATGTGGCAACAGACCAAGGAGTGCTGGCCCTGCGAGGGACCTCCCCTTATATACCTGAATCTCCAAGTAAGGAGTGTCTCCCACAAGTACACCCCCTGTGGTCAAGGAGTGCATTTCTAGTAAGTATGTACAGTATGCAGTGATTACATGAGGGTTACAATTGTATAAGGGTTATAGTAGTATGCTGGTTACATACATGACATCTTCAATGTTCTCACCTACTTTCTTTAAAACCCTGAGATAGAAACCATTTGGCCCTGGGGATTTGTCACTCTTTAGTACCATTATTTTCTTCATTACTGTTATTTTTCCTTATGTTAATTTTGGTGAGTCCCTGTCGTTGATTCAATATTAGTATTTACTACTGTAAATACTGACGCAAAATAATTATTCAATATGTCCTCTATTTCCTTATTTTTATTGACAATATAATCTTTATTAGTTTTCAAGGGGCGAACATTGCTCCTGACTACCCTCTTTTTCCAAATATAATTGTAACAAATTCTAGGGAAGATAGGCCTGGTCTCCTCAATCGCTCCTCATAGGATAATCCTTTCATCCCAAGAATCAGTCTGGTGAATCTTTGTTGCACTCCCTCTAAGGCAAGTGTATCCTTCCTTAGATAAGGTAGACCAAGACTGTACACAGTACTCCAGATGTGGTTTCACCAAGGCTCTATATAATTGCAGTAAGACATCATTACTCTAATAATCCAATCCTTTAGTAACAAAAGCTAACATAGCATTTGCTTTCCTAATTTTTTGCTGTACATGCATGTTAACTTTCAGTGATTTGTGTACTAGGACACCCAGGTCCCTCTGAATACATTTCCCAATCTCTCACCATTTAAAAAACATTTTGCTTTTCAATTTTTCCTATCAAACTGGATAACTTCACATTTCTCCACATTATATTCCATCTGCCACGTTCTTGCCCACTCATTTAAGCTGTCTATATCCCTTTGTAGGGTCTTGCATCCTCCTCACGATGTACTTTCCCACCTAGCTTTGTATCATCAGCAAACTTGGAAACATTACATTCGGTCCCCTCATCCAAATCATTAATATAGATTGTAAGTAGCTGAGGTCCAAGCACCGATGCTTGTGGTACGCCACTAGTTACAGCCTGCCTACTCGAAAATTACCTGTTTATTTCTACTCTCTGTTTTCTGTCTGTTAACCAATCCTCAATCCATGATAATATATTATCCCCAATCCCATGAGCCCTAATTTTGTGTAACAACCTTTTGTGTGGCACCTTATCGAATGTGTTCTGAAAATCCAAATACACCACATCCACTGGTTCCCCCTTATTCATCTTTGGTCATTTGGAAAGGTCAAATCTAAAGCTAAGGTCCTATTGCATGTATTTTGTTCGGGATTGAATGGATATTTGTTTCATTTATCATCAAGAAATATGGAAGCATCTACCTCACTAGATCACAAAGGATTGGCAGAGACTCAGAGACATACCTTGCCATGATTGTACGTTTGACCAGCAGGGACTAGGTGTACATCCTATAGCTAAAATGTTATTTTATTTGGCATGTTCAGTTCTTAATATTGGTTCATAATATATGATTAAATCTGAAACCATAATCTGCAAGGAGAACTGACTGTATATTAGGTTGTCCCTTCTCAAAATTCCCTATCAAATATTAAAGTTATGATTAAAGACATGGGGGCCTGAGATTCCTGAGGCTCCGCTCCAGGTGCAGTGGCGCGGAATCCCCACCCATTGTATCTCCAGGCCAGAGATTTAGTCCCAAATGCTGAGGAAGTGGTCATTTGCAAGACTCATATCTGCAAGGGTACTTCACCAACACCAGCTCTGAATCACGGGCGGAATGTCAGAGCAGTGCCGTGCTGTTCTGGCAGCAGAGAGGAAGACTCCGTGAGGCTCTGACGAGTAGCAGCCCCTTCAAATCTTCAGCTCTCAATGGGGAAGTTAGTCAATCCCCTCTTAGACTGATTACCTTTCTTCAGTAAAGGCTTGGGATCTGCACCAGCTTTCAGCTAGCATAAGTTCTTCTGAGGCCTAAGGAGGACATAAAGGGTTGAATTTCCCAGTAAAGCCTGGGTGCTCCCCAGCAATGCCCTCTTAACGTAGGCGGATAAGAGGAAGTTTCGCCCTTGCCCACTACAAAATTGCTGCAAGAAACATGGAGGGCAGAATCTCAACAGAACTGGGTTCCTCCCCATTCCAGTCACAGCTGGCTAATCCCCACCCTTGATCTGGGCCAGAACTTCGAGACTATGGTTCCTTTTTTATACTTTATGTTGATTAAAGCTATCTTTTAAGTGACAAACATTTTAAGCATGCATACCTTGTATTGTAGTTAATGAATAGCCAATGGCCGGATTGCTGAGAAAATGGTCAAAGCTGTGCTGCTTATTTTGTCTCCAACCTCTCAGATTGAAGTTGAATCAACACAGAAACAAAAATGAATAAGTCATCAGAGTTCAAAACAAATTTATTAAATTTGCAAAGGGATGGATAATTGGGCATGGTGTAAAATGGGATGCCAATTCGCTCTCGCCTGTGCACGTTATCACTGAAGACCAATTTTACCTCCATTATCTATAGATTCAAGAGATAGTTGGACAGGTTTCTGGAGAGAGAAGGGAGTGAAAGAAATGACTTTATAATAAAATGTTACAGCAGAAAAACAGGCCAATTTTCCATTTGATTTATTAAGTTTTTCTCCTTACGAGCTACCTATTCTAATCTAATGCTCCTAGTACCTCTCATATCCTTTAATATTCCACTTCATCAAGCAGCTATCTAATTCCATTTCAAAACAATTGATGGGCTCTACTTCAATAACAGTTTCTGGCAGAGACACATTCTAACCACCCTGAAAGTAAAGAATCATTTCCAACCCCCTTCTTTAAATTCTCTTTACGAATTGCTTACATTTATAACCTCTCATTATTATCTCACCCACTCGTGGAAACAATCTATCGCTCCCTTCATATTTGTGAAAATCGCTTCATAACCCTCTCAGTTCGAGTATAAACATCTTCAACTTCCTTAAGCTTAAGTCTCTCTTCATAACTATACCTCCATCCCTAGCAACACCACAGTGATTCCACACTGCATCTTTTCTATTATTATTTTTAGATCCTTACTATAATGGTGAGAATGATCTATGGAAAAATGGATTGGTTTGTTTGGGCCTAATGGTCTTCTCCTATTCCTAATTGTTTGCACTCTCTCTTCCTTAGCATAATTTCTCTTCCTAAATCCATTGTTCCCTTCTTCCCAGTCCTTTCCCTCTCCTTGCTAAGATGCCACTCCGAACCTGCCAATGTTGCCTCTACCCTTGACCCCATCATTCACTATTTGTACCCACACAAGCATCTCACGTATTTTAACATATCTACCCAACTATCTGTGGCACATGGCACCTTTATCTTGTCATTTAGAAAATCTATCAGAGAACACTCTCGGTCCTACTGAAGCTTTAATCTTCTTGGTTTGCTCGTGAACCTAATGATATTGCTCCATGCATTGGATGACGATCAATGATTTGTCAAAGTGCAGCTATTGCAACAAAACATTTTCTATGCTAAATTGTTTCATAGTGTACGTATAGTCTTTGAGAAAAATCTGCTTTTTAACACAGAAGAGCATACAATATGGTGTCCAGTAATTATATTGAAATAATTGTCACCCCCTCCCCCCCATTATCATATTGCTACAACTCTGCTCAATCACCGTTTATCTAATTAGCTCTCTGCTTGTTACATTCTCATTTATATAATTATGCATCCATTTGGCAAATGAGATATTCACTTTTGAAGAACCATGACAAGGCAAACAAAAAATACTTTTGTTGGGCACAGGACCCTTTATCCAGCTGAAAGCTTTTGCATAAAGAGAGAGGAGAACAATTAGTTTACTGCAGAGAAATGAGCTCATTTGCAAATCCTGCTTCACAACAGAAGAAGAATGACATTCATTGAAGTGCTCATGAAGGCACTGTGTTTAGAATAATTTTATGCTGAAGAGGCCTACAGTCTATCAGTGTTTTAAAAGCCATCAATACAACCGGCAAGAGTTGTGTGTAAAGATACAAATTTATTGTGATGTCATAGTGGTATCAGAGTAATTGGAATAAAATTATAATGGTTCACACCAGCATTCAGTCTTAATGAGGAACGATTTGAAACCTGTGCAAGCTAATCCTTTGTAACGCACTGTAATGCCAAACACCTGTTGAACACGTGAGGGTATCAAGACACATATTTCTAAATGTGTCCTTTAGGTATTCTTAAAACAATCTTTCAGTGGTTACTTAATGACCTGTAGTCTGAGTAGTCTGGGTATGCTGCACTGTGGGAAAAGCATTATGAACCACCAGGAACAGCAATCAGCTTCAGAGATATGGATAATTAAGCAGCCAGTCATTACAAAATGGCATTGGTCCTAATGGCAGCATTTTTCATGTAAGTTAATAAATGTGAGGTCTGCTGTGCCATTAAATACTTAAGCATTAATAAATGAGAAAGGTGTATTGTAGGTATGAATAATACATTTTAAATTATTCCGTTCGACAAAATGTTATTTTTTAGTGTACACAAGTATGTACTTACATTTTAATTAACTCTTTGAGAATTGAAATCACATTTTACGATGAAAATAGAATCATAGAATGGTTACAGCACAGAAGGGGCCATTCGGCCCGTTGAGCACGTGCCGGTTCTCAGCAAGAGCACTTCAGCTAGTTTCACTCCCCCACTCTTTCCCCGTAACCCTGTAAACATTTTCCTTCAGTTACTTATCCAATTCCCTTTTGAAAGCCGTGATTGAATTTGCCTCCACCAACCTTTTAGGCAGTGCATTCCAGATCCTAATCACTCGCTGCGTAAAAAAGTTTTTCCTCATGTCACCTTTGGTTCTTCTGCCAATCACCGTCAATCTGTGACCTCTGGTTCTCAACCCTTCCGCCAATGGGAACAGTTTTTCTCTATCTACTCTGTCTAGACCACTCATGATTTTGAAGTTTGTCATATTAAAACTGGAAATGCTGGTAATATACAGTAGGTTAGTGATCATCTGAAAGAGAAAGAAAGCTTAGTGTTTTGCAATCAATGGCGTACATTTCAGATGGGCTTCTGAGTATTTCCTGCATTTTCTGAGTTTGCTTCAGATTTCCAGCATTTCAAAGGTGTTCTTTTAACCATAATTGTTTAGATTATTTGGAGGACATTAGGGCTTAGGTAATGCTCTGTACTTCCATATATACCAATGATTGCATTCTATTGTAGGATAGAATATAAGAAACTTCAATACTCACGAGTTCAAAGGTTCAGCTTCTCTTTCTGATTGTGTTTCACAGCATACACTAAAGTATCTTTACTGCATTATAAGCCCATCTAACTCTCCTTGTTGGCTTTCTTTGTCAATAGTACTATGTCTGCTTGATACAGGTTAAACATTGTGATGTCTGCAGCACATATAAACACTGGCGTGTGCCGCAAACAATATTTCCCTCTTTCAAATGTAAGTCTGAAATGATGAACAGGGTAAGAATACTGTTTTCTGCTTGGGGAAATGGCAGCACTGAATATTATTAAATGATATTCAATTAGTACAGGCACTGATGTACCTAACTGAAAATTGTAGAATCAGATACGATGCTATTTAAATGCAAACAGCATAGTCCAATTGGGCCAAATAGGCCTGTTTCTGTGGTGTGAATTCTATATAAACTCTATGCAGTGTCAGTAAAAGCCAGCAGCAGAAGTGCTGAGTCATTATAACAGCAACAACAATAACCTGTATTTATATAGCGCCTTTAATGTAGTAAAATGTCCCAAGGCGCTTATAATAATAGAGTGAATATATCCAGTTAGGGGTGATCTGCAAGTTGTTGTTATATAGTTGCAGAGTTTTCATAGTCCAGTTGAAAGCTAGAGAGTCCCTGGAAAGAAAGTTATGTTAAAATATGTCAGGTAAGACCTTCAACTACTGGCCACCCATTTTCACCATTTTTTTGATCGCCTGAGGGGGTCAGAGAGGAATTTTCGAGATTGTTTTCCTCCTTATAGGTCCCGTATTTTTTTTAACTATCTCAGGAGATTGCATGGCTGCTGGGGTGCAGTCATGATGCTCCAAGCATTGTGAGTGTGAGTGTGAGGCAAACTTGATGGATCAACTGGTAAAACGTGCGAAGAGCAATTGAAAATCCAGTGGGAATCTTGTGCTCCTATGTGACCCCAAAGCCATTTTTAGGCAGGCCTTTAAAAAGGTGTCCGGCATTCCTGCCCAAAGCAAGCAGGAGGATGTTTAAATATGCAAATCAGAGTCCTGCACCTCTTGCTGTACTCTGATTGCAACTTTCAAGGAGAAATGGGCAGGGCCTGCAATAATGCCAGTCCCACTTCTTCCAGGCATTAAGAGGGCTAACTGGCAATTCTTCAAGGCCTTTCCCAAATGTCTGTTTTTTTGTGTTTTTTAAAGATTTTTGTGGGGTCAGCAGGCGCAGGAGTGCTGCTCCAGGCCCCATAAAAATCTTCCAGCTCACTGCTGGCCCATTATCACCTTTCCCTCCAGCATCTGCTCTCCCCCACCCCTCGCCAACAGGCCACACCTGCCGGCTGGCTACATGCAGTAGCTTGCTCCTAAACAGATCGGCAAACAGCAGCTGGGTGTCTGTGTGGCACTGCAGCTCTCCGGAAATATATTAACGTGGCCCAAACTGGAAAGTGGCCTCTAGACTGTTGTTGTTTCTTTAAAAAATTGTCTAGGAACCTTGAAAAACACAGAATACCTTACTAGGGATTGTTCAGGACATAAGTCTGGAAAAGAAAAGGCTCACAAATAGGTAGAATTAATTTTAACGCACAGAGATATGGCTCCTTCCCACATAAACCCAGAAGCTAAGTTTGATTTTCAGTAAGCCAGTAGAATGGTCAAGTTTCATAAAGCAATTTAAAAGATTTTTAAATTGCTTCAGGCTTAAATAAAAAAGATGTGAATTAGATTAACAAACTGATATATTCAATGGTGAGGATGTAGAAGATATTTTGTTCTCTTTTCAACTGTCCAAAAAAGACAAGAATATTTATGAAACTATATGAGATTGGTTTGACAAGCATTCCAAAGTCCGACAGAAACCCAATTTAATTCAAAGGAAGCAAGAAGAAACTGAATCAGTGAATGGCTTCATAATATTCTTACAGTATTTGCCCGAGCACTGTGCCTATAGTATGATGTTATGATTTGTGATCATATTGTAGTCGTTTACAAGATGAGTAACTAGGAAAGATTATAGTTAGGTGCCAAGTTAGCCCTTGATGAACTCAAGTAAGACAGAATGAAGCTGCAATATTAAGGGATGGTGAGCAATGATCAGCTGGCAGTCAGTAGAGGAAGCCCTTATTGACCAGTAGAAAAAAACGGGGAAAACAACAGAAGCCCTACTTCCAAGCAGGATTAAAGAAAAGGAGTTACGACCCTGGAAGAACAGAAAATCTGTGATAAAATGGAGCTTCCCAGTATATCCTAGACAATTAAGCTCTGATTTTAATACAGCCCACCCTGTGGGAATGGTATGGGCAGGACACCCGTACAATGCTAAAGGTGCCAATGAAACCTTGCGTGTTGCCAGAAGAAGCTAAGTTAAGGGAATTTGTTTTGTTTTTGGGCACCAGGAGTACTCCTCCAGCTGCTACAAGGAATCCTTGGGCCTCCCTTATCATGATCTTGCCTCTGCATCACCGGCCACCATCAGTTCTGCAACTCCACCTCCAGCACTTACCTTGTGCCGGCAACGATTCCCTTTGGTCCCTCGCAGTGTCCAGCTTCTGCCTCAATTCCAGTTCATAACCCCAAGCCTTGACCACAGTCCTGCCAGCTTTGAACAGGAGACAGAACTGTCATACTGAAAGACGTCCTGGGAGTTAAAAAGATCCAGGCCTCAGGCTGATTAGTCTGAGGAGGACTATCGCTCGTCCCACCTCCCCTCCCCGCCCGTTCCACCCCACCAGCCCACCTTGCCCACCCCACCAATCCACCTGCCCCCACTACCCACTATCCCACCTCACCCACCCCAGCCTCCCCACCCGTCAAACCCACCTCCCTACCTCGCCCATCCCACCCAACTACCAGCCCATCCTACCCCACCTTCCCACCTCACCGGTCCCACCCACCTCCCCGCCCATCCCACCCACCTCCCCACCTCACCTGTCCCACCTACCTGAACATATCAACAGACCCATACCA
This sequence comes from Pristiophorus japonicus, assembly GCF_044704955.1. Lineage (NCBI taxonomy): Eukaryota > Metazoa > Chordata > Chondrichthyes > Pristiophoridae > Pristiophorus > Pristiophorus japonicus. Next base: position 114,457,776 of record NC_091977.1, on the reverse strand, counting down.
TTGCCTATGGTGTGCCATTAGCAAATGGCTACAGCAAGCTGAGTATTGTCAGTAAATCTCAATCCTTAGTGGCCATACTTAGTCAACTTCTGGGTAAAGAAAGGGGGAAGAGAAGTATAAAACCCATCTGGTGAAAATTGATAGCTCAGACATGGGTGGGGTGGTGGATTTTAACATCGCAGAGTGAGTGGGTTTGGGAGCAGATGGGTGTTAAAATACGTTGAAATTGACAGTGCATCGGGAAGATTCCTTCAACCCACTGACTTCCGAATTTCACTGGAGCACATTAGACAGGGTGCGAGAACCTCCTCAGGAGAGGCAAGTTACCAATTGAAAGCAAATATGAGGTAGTTAAGAGGTAGTTAACAGGTTTTTAACAGGGGTTTCCGACATTCACTGGGGGTCCACGGGTTTCCCGGGCTTCCTGGAACTCACCTGTGAAAGCAAGATGAGAGAAAAGCTGCAATTGATGGGGCTGAACAAATGGCAGGCAAAACAAATTGTGTGCTTATGGATGTAGTCAGAGCACAGAGGGAGGTCCTCTTCCCTTCCGATGGATAGAAGACATCTCCCCAGGAGACCAACACAGCTTGGTTGCACATGGCACAAGGAGGGCACAAGGAGGGATATCGTCAGGAGGACCAGGCTGCAATAGTGCAAAACTTTCAATGATCTCAGTGGATCGCAAAATGTTAGTACAAAGCCACACTCAACCTCATCCCGCTGTGCCTCTCATCACATCCCCATCACTCTGCCTTCCCAATACTACTCCTGCAGATCCTTACTCATAACAACTTATCTTGGCAAGCAGTGACTAGTGGGGTGCCGCAGGGCTCAGTGCTGGGACCCCAGCTCTTTACAATATACATCAATAATTTGGATGAAGGAATAGAGTGTAATATCTCCAAGTTTGCAGATGACACTAAACTAGGTGGCAGTGTGAGCTGTGAGGGGGATGCTATGAGGCTGCAGGGTGATTGGGCAGGTTAGGTAAGTGGGCAAATGCATGGCAGATGCAGTATAATGTGGATAAAAGTGAGGTTATCCTATTAGGGGGCAAAAACGCGAAGACAGAATATTACCTGAATGGCGGCAGATTAGGAAAAGGGGAGGTGCAACGAGACCTGGTGTCATGGTTCATCAGTCATTGAAAGTTGGCATGCAGGTACTGCAGGCAGTGAAGAAGGCAAATGGTATGTTGGCCTTCATAGCTAGGGGATTTGAGTATAGGATCAGGGAGGTCTTACTGCAGTTGTACAGGGCCTTGGTGAGGCCTCACCTGGAATATTGTGTTCAGTTTTGATCTCCTAATCTGAGGAAGGGCGTTCTTGCTATTGAGGGAGTGCAGCGAAGGTTCACCAGACTGATTCCCTGTATGACAGGACTGACATATGAGGAGAGACTGGATCAACTGGGCCTTTATACATTGGAGTTTAGAAGGATGCGATGGGCTCTCATAGAAATATATAAGATTCTGACGAGACGGGACAGGTTAGATGCGGGTAGAATGTTTCCGATGTTGGGGAAGTCCAGAACCAGGGGACACAGTCTTAGGATAAGGGGTAGGCCATTTAGGACTGAGATGAGGAGAAACTTCTTCACTCAGAGAGTTGTTAATTTGTGAAACTCCCTGCCGTAGAGAGTTGTTGATGCCAGTTCATTGGATAAATTCAAGAGGGAGTTAGATGTGGCCCTTATGGGAAAGGAGATCAAGGGGTGTGGAGAGAAAGCAGGAAAGGGGTACTGAGGGAATGATCATCCATGATCTTATTGAATGGTGATGTAGGCTCGAAGGGTCGCATGACCTACTCCTGCACCTATTTTCTATGTTTCTATGTTTGCACCTCCACCCATCCCTTTCTCTCTCTATCTACATTATCTCATCCCTATCTCAATAGCCACCGCCCACATTCACCCTCATCATAGTGCAATAGTACCAACTAACAACACACTAGGGTGGCCACTTGGGTGTCTTATGCAATGTTCAAGTAAAGTTTCTGTTAATGTGGTGTCAAACATTGAAACCTTTATTATCAATACTTTGCATTGACAGATCTGTGTGCACCTTTGCAAGTGACTTAGTGAGGTGCAGTGAATGGTGAGATATAACGGTACCCCCCGCAATGGTAGTGTGTATGAAAGGAATGGCTTGGACACTGTAGGAATGCTTTATGGTGTTGGTGTGGGGTGGTGCCAACCTGGCACATCATGCGGTAGAAAGGGTGTACAGCATCAAGTGAAGTAAATCTGGCCATGGTGAGGCCATCCCTGACGTCCTGGGTAGTAATGGATTTGGGTGCTGATACCCTCTCTGCTGTGCAGTCAGGTGATTACGGAGAAGGTTGGTGTTGTTGTTGGTGCAGCTGGTGTGCCTGGTGATGCTGGTGTTGGGGCTGATAGTGGTTAGATGCTGAGGACCAAGGTGAGATAGTATAAATGGCACCCATGTTGATGGAATAGATGGCAGGTGAATTACAGATGACAGAAACAGTCTGTCAATAATGAGAGAGTTCTTCCAAAGAAGTTATAGTGGATGGAGAGTGGAAACTGGAAAGCCTGCAGAATCTGTGCTGGAAATGGACTGTGAAACAGCTTGGTGAAGAAATTGTGGCCGTTTGCGCCTCCCAGAATGGGGCACAAATGACTTTTCACTTAGGCACAGTTCGCTAATGACTCCCGCTAGGAGTTTAGCGGCGGCAGCAACCGGTAGTGCCCCGCTCCGCTGGCGATGAAGACGTCATCACTGTGCGCAGCAACCCATTTGTGTCCTTGAGCAAAAATTCGGTATTGCCCACTAAAGCTGCGCCGGGCACTACATGTCGGCTGGCCGCTCGCGGGGTACCAGTTAAAGGGGAAGTGGCAAACATGTGAATAAAAAATCATCCAACTTACTTGTCGCGGCCTGTTGCCTCCTTGAACACGTGCCGCGATCTGGCAGCCCAGCACTCTGGGAGCAGGTGGGCCCAGTCCTCCAATGAGAAAGGATAATTCCATTTCAATCATTTACGAAGGGAATCAATAACAACAACTTTTATACACACAGCATCTTTAATGTAGTAAAATGTCCCAAGGCACTTCACAGCAGTGTTATAAGACAAATAAGCAATGGACTCCCAAAATCTATAATTATACAATTTGTAGAAATGTAATTTTATTCCTAAGTTCCTTTATTTCACCAATCTCAATAAAATAGGCCAACACTGCGTCAGCGATTGCTTTTTTGGACCACCGTGGAAGGCCTGTCAATGCATACATTGACAGGCTGCAAGTTCCGGATTTCGTGCATGCTCAAGCGCATTCGGAAATTTGGAACTTGCGGGGCAATTCAAAGGGAATCAGACACCGCAATTTCAGGGCCAACATTTGAATTCATCATAACCATTCTCCCCAATAAAGGATAATAAAAAATGTTAAGGCTCTGAAATTACACTGTCAGATACTAAAGTATTCATTTGAAATTCCCATTCCCACTACTTTAGTGGAGGGGTTAGCTCACTTTAATAAATTAATTTCTGCTTTCTACTAAAATAGTGGATAGAGGGATTTCAATATTTCGGGATATTTTTCTATGTTAGAGGTGTTATACAAATGCAAGTTGTTGTTGTATGTGTTTAGTATTTGTATGCTAGCGTTGCACTACTTAATTGCAGAAACTGGATCATCATATTCTGTGTTAGTGTTTTAGCAAAATTGTTTTCTGAGTGCTAAATGTACTTTTGGCATTATATCCACTAAAATTGTATTTTGCAATTAATTGTAAATGTAAAGCTTTGTCGCCCAAGTAGAAAATCACCAATTAAACCAAAACTTATGAATTAAGACCAACAAAAATAAGCCCAGTAATGATCCTTAGATCATTTTTTTATGAAATAAAAGTCTGCAATTTATCCTAATTATGTATATGTCCCCCGCTGTAAGGAAAATACATAGTCAGTAATCTGTCTTTTATTTTGCTATGTATAAAAGTGCTGTGACTTACATAATTATAAGTTAACTAAATTGACTATAATAAAATCACAGTGGTGTTTTAGATTTGTAATCAATGTATGGTGTTTACAAATTAACTATTATGATTTAATGATATTTATAAATGGATAACTGACCTTTGTAGCGTTTACTTTATTCGTTGAACAGATTCATTCTCTAAATACTCCAGAAATTTGTCCCTTGGCCAATTAATCCTGGAGAGTCATGTGTTCCAATTTCCAGATGATGATGTAATAACTTAGTTTGTTGAAAAAGAAAGAAATACTTGCATTTATATAGCACCTTTCACGACCACCGGATGTCTCAAAGTGCTTTGTAGCAAATTAAGTACTTTTGGAGTGTAATCACTGTTATAATGTGGGAAACATGGCAGCCAATATGCGCACAGCAAGCTCCCACAAACAATGTGATAATGACCAGATAATCTGTTTTTGTTATGTTGATTGAGGGTTAAATATTGGCCAGGACACCAGGGATACCTCCCATGGGACCTTTTACATCCACCTCAGAGAGCAGGCGGGGCCACGGTTTAATGTCTCACCCAAAAGGCGGCACCTCCAACAATGCAGCACTCCCTCAGATTTACTTGCTCAAGTCCCTTGAATGAGACTTCAACCCACAACCTTCTGACTCAGTGGTGAGTGTGCTACCCACAACCACAGGTGACACTAAAGCTGTTCCCATCTTCTTTAAAAGAAAAGCAGCATGCCTGATCATTCGTTCATCTTGATATATAGCTGCACAATTTAATACAGATAGGAGGAAGAAGATGTGTGGAGAATACATCCGTTCAAAGAATGAAGAAGATCCTACCAAAGTGGATAAAACATCTTTCTTCTTCGTTCAACATTCTCCATACACCACAGGAGCATACTCTACTATTACAAACAAAAAAGAGGGAGACCACTATAAAGGCTAGGCAAAAAGTTAATTTCTTAGGAGATTTTTAAGGATACGAAATTCAGCTCCGTAGTACTGGTAGTTTTGGCTGCATTTGAAGAAAAAATGACATCCGCTTTGCTTCGGCCCACTTCTGATGCAGCCCACGATGAACATCATCTTGGCGAGGGCGATAGCATGGACAGTACATGGATGCACCGGCAGTATGCAGAGTAGGCAGATCGTGATGTCAGTCAGCATGTAACACTGATTTGATGCACGATTTTCCATTTTCAACCACACCATTCCATTCAACACCCTCTCCTAAATACACACAGCTGAACATGCATTCAGCTGCATGAGGACCCTCAACAGCATTACTTAAAGAGATACATCCAACTTGCAGGTTAGTTGTTTATTGCTATGTACTGGCTCTTGCAGAATTTATATGTATACTGGGTTGCTGGAATAGATTTGACAAGTTGGAGCAGTGTGTTTGGCGGCTCCGCTTCACCAAGGAGGTAGCCACAGACAATATTCCTTTTAAGCTACGCAGCACTCTGGATCTCTCATGCAGCCAGATCGCTGGGAAAAAACGTGCATGCGTGGTATTTTGAATGGTCCATGCAGCCTCTTTAAGGATCTGTGCACCAAAAACAGCGACTGGGAACAATGGTCACAGAACTGAACCACTTCTTGGACCCAGACCTGCATCTTAGAGCAGGGTGATGATGGTGCTTCCAGTAGCCCGTGGCCCTGAATTTTTTTTGGCAGCAGTTTCTTCCAGGCTGAAACAGATGACATAGCAAACATCTTATAGTTCGATGTCCATTGCTGCATCCAAGAGGTCTCAGAGGCTCTGTTCACTAGGAAAGGGGACTTCATTGTCGTCTCTCTAAACAGAGAGAAGCAGGAGGAGTGCAAGTGGGTTTTCCAGGATAGCAGACTTCGCAGGGTGCCATTGACCGCGCACATAGCTTTGTGGGCGCCACATCTGAATGGTGAGATGTACCGTAACTGCAAAGTGTACGCTCACACAATGTGCAGTTGGTGTGTGATCACACCCAACACATCATGATGGTGAATGCCCGCTATCCTGGCAGCAGTCATGATGCTTTCATCCTGCGCAAGTCTGCTGTGCCAACAATCTTCCAGCCACCATGTTGAACCTAAGGGTGGCTGCTCAGCGACAAGAGCTATCCGCTCTGCACCTGGCTGATGATTCCCCTCCACAACCCCACCACTCGTGGCCAGCACTCATATAATGAGAGCCATGTTGCCATGAGGAACATTGTCGAGCAGACCATGGGGGTGCTAAAACAACGGTTCTGCTGCCTCGGCCGCTCGGGAGGAGCCCTCCAGTACTCCAGCGGGTGTCCCAATTCATGGTGGTCTGCTGTATCCACCACAAATTGGCCATCATGAAGTCGCTGCTCTTGTGACCACCTTAGGAGGAGGAGGAGGAAAGGAGGAGGCAGCCTGCACATCCACGTTCCAGACGGGCTGTCAGTGAGGGCTTCATCAGACTCCCCTGAATAAAACCCCAGATCCCTATTGCTCAACACTTGCCCACCTTACCATTCCTCTGTCAGGGAACATCACAATGTCCACTTGGCCATAAAACTGAAATGAAAGCCACCACAAACAAAAATCCCAAACCAAATTAATAAATCAATCAATTCAATATTACATAATAACATCGACTAATCACCCTTGTGCATTCCCTCAGTGCCTCTCTTCCATGTGCCTTTGCCTGCTCTTGTGCTCCTATGAAGTGCTACCCCATTGGCTGCAGCATGGCTGGTGGAAGGTTGATGACTTTCAGTGGGTGAGACTACAGATGACCTTGTAGGACAACCTCGAGCAACTCTGGGCCAAGAAGGCCCGGCTGTTGACTGCAGCACCTCGGAATGGGTGGCAGCAGTCTGGGCTGGCCGGCTGGCATGCAACAGGGCACTGGCAGAGTGGCAGTCGTCTGAGGATGAATGCTGTCATCCTGAGAGAGAACAGCAGCTTTATGCTCCACAGAGCCATTGTCACAACCCTGGTGCAGTGCCTCAGCTATACTAGTAATCTGTTGGAGGACAAATTGCTGGACTGCTGTAAAACCCTGCAAGTTCCTTTCAACACTTCTAAACACAGCCATGATGGCAGCAGTCTGAGCTTGTGTGGCAGAAAGCTGAGCTTCCACTGCAGCACTCAAACATTGGGTCGCTTCTGCTTGTGCTGCAATGGGGGGCCTTGTCTGTTGAAGTGAATGGTAAGACATTATTTAATCTTGAGCATTGGGTGTGTTTGTGACAGGAATGGTTTGAACATTTTAGGACGCTTTGTGGTGTTGCCTGAGTGCCATATGGGTGCACTGGTGCAACTTAACTAAATGGTGCCATTATGAGGCCATCCCGGGCAGCAATCTGCGCTGCTGCTGGTGCCATCTAAACCTCAGGTTTCTCCTCCGCCTCCTCCTTGTGTTCCACCTGCTCTTCCTCTGAAGAGGCTATGCACTCTGTGACTTGCTCCTCCTGCAGCTCTGCTATGTTGTTCAGCACACAGCATACAGTGATCATTCTGGCGACTCTGGCTGGTGCGTACTCATGGGCTCCTCCAGATCTGTCCAGGAATTTGAAACGCATCTTCAGCATCCCGATTGCTTGCTCTAATACACATTTGGTCGTCATGTAGCTTTGATTATAACACTCCTCAGCTTCATTGCTTGGCCTCCTCAAGGGTGTCATCAGCCAAGTCTTTAGTGGATAGCCCTAGTCTCCAAGCAGCCAGCCAGTATGTCTAGTCATAGGTGCAAGGGAGGATGTACTGCCACAGAACAGCTCCCTGGGAATCTGGCACACACATGCGTAATAATCTTTTTGTGGTTGCAGACGCTGCACATTGAGGGAGTGGAAGCCCTTCAGGTTCCTGAATACTCCTGGATGATGCGTGGTTGCTTTGATGGCCACATGTGTGCAGTCAATGATGCCCTGCACCTGCAGGAAGCCTTCCAGAGCCGCAAAGCCGAGCACCAGCTCAGTCACATTGGCTTCATCAGTGTCAAAGTGTACATAAGTGGCTGACTTGTCAAACATGGCATCGGTCACTTGGGTGATGCATCTGTGGGCAGCCGACTGCGAGATCCTGGAAATGTTTGCTGCAGATCCCTGAAAGGAGCCTGAGGCGAAGAAGTTGAGGTACAGTGGTGACTTTGACAGCCACTGGAGGGAGTGTCCACCAGGTCCACTTGGCAGTATGTCTTCTTCCAGCAAGCTACAAATGTCTGCCATGACCTGATGCGATAGCCTGAGCCTCCTGAAACACTGCTGATCAGTCATGTCCAGGAAGCTGATCCTCTGCCTGTATACCCTGTATTAGGGGTATTGTCTCCAGCGAAGTGCACCCCTGTGCTCAGCCCCTTCTGTGGGGAGAAGGCTACTGCTGCTGCAGTTGTTGCTGGTGTTGTTACTGCTGGGGCTCATTTTGGTCCGAATCTGAGGGCCAAGGCGAAACAGCATAAGTGGCACCCATGCCGATCTGATAGTTGCCAAGTAAAGTGGAGATCAGAGGCACAATGTAATGAGAGTGGCTTCCGAGGTTGTAGAAAACTCTGAAAGAAAATTCTCAGCACGAATGGTGTCAGCAAAAGCCTTTCCCTTAGACAAGGAAGCAGGTGTGAGGTGTGAGTATTTATGTGATTTTTTTTCAGCTGTCAATTGTTCAATGGTTACTCAGTCTCACCTTGCTTTCATAGGCGAGGTTCAGGAAGCTTATGAATCCTGTGCAAGCCAGTAAAAGCTGCAACATCAGGTTAAAAAGCCTGCTAACAAGCTCTTAAATACTTTGATTAGGTCACCCGCCTCTCCTGAGCGGGTCTCGTGCGTGCTGTGAAACGTGCCCGAGTTAAAGACGGAAGTCGATGGGGTGAAGACAGCTTCCCAATGTGCTGTCAATTTCAGCGTTTTTAACTGCCCACCCACTTGCAAACCCGCACTCTCTTTAAAGGGAAAATTCTGGCCTCAGGATTGGCTTATCACATGCAAGATTTTCCAAAGTTCATAGCCACATTTGATTTGAGGGTTGCTCAGATAGTGCATTTCATTCCTTCAGAAGTGTCTGATAAGATCTTTTAACAAATTTCTTTTAAATCTCAAATAGTTTTAATCCCAGAATTTGCCCACCTCTCTTTCGGATGTAATCTACACCTTCTGGAAGCACAGCTGCAAACAATCAAACCCTTTACTTTGAATTGAAAATTTTCTGCAAAAACTTGTATAACATTTTAGACTCCACGATCTTGTTTTAAATACTTTCTTGCCTCAGAAAATATTCCACATGAAAAGCCAATTCTTTGAAAGGCGTTGGTATATCACCTATGGCCAAGGTGGCTTTGTGTTCTAACTACAGCTTATGGTCTTGTCTTCCTCCTTGTCTATTTTCTAAATTATTTGTAAAGTTGTTGAACAATGTCAGGTAGACAGAACTCAATTCTGGAGCTGGGGGCATATTCATCGACGACACTGTTTCCATTTTATAAAGTACAAACAGCAAGTTACTTCTCACCCCCGCATCACCTTCACCTTCTGCCATGTTGAACATGTGACTCCTCAGGGCTAATCGGATAAGGGACATGCTTTAGCATTGTACAAAGAATGTTAAATGAAGAGGAACAAATATTGCAATACACTGCTCATGCTATGTGGAATCATCATCATCATATCATCATCATCATAGGCAGTCCCTCAGAATCGAGGAAGACTTGCTTCCACTCCCAAAGTGAGTTCTTTGATGGCTGAACAGTCCGATACAAGAGTCACAGACCCTGTTACAGGTGGGACAGACATTTGTCGAGGGAAGGGGTCGGTGGGGCTGGTTTGCCGCATGCTCCTTCCGCTTCATGCCTCTTCATGCTCTTTGCGTTGGGACTCAAAGAGCTCGACGCCCTCCTGGATGTACTTTCTCCACCTCGGGCGGTCTTCGGAATGATGATGTTTTAAAATGACAGAATCATAATACCATGCATTTTTAGTTAGAAAAAAAGAGAAGAATTATGATAGGGTGGAGAGCAGGGGTGATTAATTGACAAAAGGGATGGCAATGCAAGGCAAAAGGAGGTGGTAATGGGACAATAATGAAACACGACATGGGTCCAGAGAACGTGTAAATGGTTACAGCAGAACCATTACTAGCACCTGCTGTCCAAGAAAATGTTGAGACCAGAAGGCTGTAAAGTGCCTAAATTGGGATATTTGGACATTTTGAAAATTAAAAGCCACATTTAAAAGATACTTGGCTGTGCACTTAAAGTGCCCTAACCTACAAGGCTACGGACCAAGAGCTGGAAAGTGGGATTAGGCTGGATAGCTCTTGGTCAGCTGGCATGGGCGCGATAGGCCGAAATGGCCTCCTTCCATGCTGTAAATCTCTATGATTCTATGATTCCATAAAAATTATTTAGATACCAGAAATAAATATGTATTATAATATAAAAGTATAAGTTTGGGCCCCAAATTTCCCTAGCTGCTTAGAGCGGCGTATTTTGATGTGGTGCACCGACTTCATGGGGAAACAAAAGTGCCGAAAATCTACCTTTGAATTTGGCTCCTCCCTCATCGTCCGGATCCATCGGCGTCGTGCAGCAGAGTCTGGGGGAGAGTGGAGCTTCAGAGCGGCTGGCAGGGGGGACAGGGCTTGGGCCCAGCGTGTTGTGTAGTGCCGGCAGGGGCATGCATGACTGTTTGAGCGTGCGCGCATATGCAATGGGCGGTTCAGTTTGCGTGCATGCGCAGTGTAACAGGAAGCTTGGCAATCGGCCAATTAATGGGAGAGCGTCCTCAGAATAAGTGGTTATGGAGCATATATAAAGGTGTGGTCTGAATATTGATTTTTGTGTGGCTGAGGGAGTGGAAAGGAGTGCTGGATAGGTGTAGGAGAGGTGTAAGTGTGATCTTTGAACATTACCTGCGTTTGAGTCCAATAGACCAATGGCGCAAGAGCATGCAAGACAAACCAAGAATTTCCTCCATGAGGAAGTGGAGAAATTAGTGACTGTAATTGAGGAGAAATGGATGGAGCTGGATATCAGCAAGAGTGGTCCGTCAAAGGTCTCACCTAAGGAAATGAGAAAAAGATGGAACCTCGTTGCAGAAGAATTCTCCGCTGAGGTCAACACTGCAAGATCTGGAAGCCAGTGCAAGAAGAAATGGCAGGACATTGGTCAAGTAGTGAGTGTAAGTAATATCTTCATCTTTAAATTGAATTGCAGTGGAAAATGTGAGCATCTGTATGTGTCCCACCCATCAGAAACGCATCATGTCTGACAATTAATATTTTCATCTTTGCAGAAGAAATTGGCGCACAACAAGAGGGAGAGAACTAGAACAGGAGGAGGTCCACCAAATCTGCACCAACTGACACCCCTGGAACAGAGGGCTGCTGCCTTGCTGACTCACACCGGCACAAAAAGAATCAGCTCTGCACAAGCTGGACCCACGTGAGGGTGAGGGTGAGTCATTAAAATACATAGTGGCCCTTCAAATCAACCTGCTGACTGGCCTGCTACATGTGAGATTACTCATGCCACCCATCCTGCCCCCTCCTGTGCTGCTAACCATTTGACTGTTGTGTTGTCTTTTGCAGAAGAAGAAGACACTCCTCAAGATCCTGAGGATCCAGATGCGTGCGCTCCAGACCAAGGTGGGTGGAGGGAGGAGGGGTCCATGGAAATGTGTGCTCAGGAGGATGCTGACCGTGATATCGATCAGAACATATCACAGGGCATCACACTGCCAGAACCCTCATTAGCTCCTCGGCAACCTTCCATGGGTTCACACCTTCCGAGGTCGCGGGTCTGAGTGGCAGTCAGGTATTGCATCTTGGGACACCCAGTCCCCCACCTTCCCAACCTGCGCCTCACACTGGTGGGGTGCCACTAGACAGACCCACGGCGAGGGGAAGGAGAAGCCAACCAGTCTCTCCTGAAAGGCAGCCCTCAGCAGAGGTGAATCAAGTTGTTTCATTGGGTGAGGAGACCAATGCCCTCACAAGATCACTCGTGGTGGCCGTCAATAGGGTGCGTGATGAGGTCGCGACACTGTCGGGTGAAATCTCTGCACTAAGACAGGAAGTCAGGGTGGGCATTTCAGAGGGTTTGCAGACAATGGCAGATGCCATGAGGGAGCTGGCTTCTGCAATAAGGGCACAAAGGCCGGAGACTCAAATGCCACTCCCACTTCACTCCACACACCAGCCACCAGTCAGACCCAAGCCGGGCCCCCAAAACACCCCACCACCATCACCGACCCTATAAGGAAGTGCACTTTCCCCGAGATCTGGGTAAGGGATGGGTGAAGACTTTCTTTCATGTTGTGGCTGTTGTTGTTGTTGGTATCCTTGAAGTGCACTGTAAAATTTACAATAAAAGATATTTTGCATCAAAACTGAATTATCCTCCATTAGGACCACGCAACATTTAGGGTCAGCTGTAAAAAATAAAAATCCCTCACCCCTACAGTCATGCGTGCCTGCCGCCCCTAGCCCTGGCGGGAAGGCTGGCCGGTGCATTCTGCAGTCGGCAAGGCAGGACTGCTCTATTTTCAGTAGCTGATTTATCTTTCATTTATTTGTGATGATGTTGTGCAGCTGTTGTGCTGAAGATGTTGTAATGTTGAGCTGATGCTGTGAAGGTCTTTAGTGCTTTGGAACCCTCTAACTCACCTCCCCCACCCCCACCATCCTATCTCTGGCTACCTGCGCTGATCTCTTAAATGTAGGTAAGGTTTTTCTGTGCCTACAAAAGTGGCCACATACACTGGCCGAAGTTAGTTTGGAGTAACTTTCAGCTGGCCAAATTTGCTTCTATGGCCAGAAGAGGTGTAAGTGGCTTGTCACGCCCCCTTTTGGAGAGAACAAACTAAACTAGAAAAAAACCTAACTAATTGACATACATTGGAGCAAGTTAAATGGGGAAATTTGTGATTTTTAAGTTACTCCAAAAAAAACTACTTACTCCAAAAAAAACGGGACAACTCTTGGGGAAATTTGGGCTCATAATATATAAATACATAAATATTTAAATTTTGTTAATAAAATTTCTGAATTTTAAATTTCTGTACCTGTACCATATATTTACCTGTTTTTCCTTTAATTTGCTTTAAAAAAAAATTGTCGAATAGGCTGTTTCATACGTGACTCTTGTTCTTTTCAGATAAGTCCTCTTCTTTTTGCGTCCTTAACTCGTGTGACACATGAGTGAGACATGTGAAGATAAGAGTCCGTTGACATAATTCCAGAGTTTATGTTGATGGTGACATACACGGTAAGTATTTGATATTAATGCACAGAGAAGGGACTGGGCCTTCATTTTTTGTTGATATAAGGAGGATGTTGACATAAACAAGTTTGACACACGTGGGTAGGACTGTACTGACAATCTTTCTTTTTTCTAAATACTTTTGATATATTTGCAGTGTGATAGACACATGATGAATGCAAGACATGTATACAAATATAAAATATTTCTCCTGAAGTGTTCCTCACAGTAATCATGCTGTTGCAAAGGAGTGTTGGGTATGGAAGTATTTGGTACACATCTGCATTGAAAGAATTTAGAAAGACAATTATAAGGGACCTCCAGCCCCTCTCCAGCATGCCACCCCAGACAGTGAAATAAGTGATCTTTGATTGGTTCCCGCACAATAAATAAATATTGGCCTGGATTTTTCAGTTGGTATGATGGGTGTACTTACAGCGCATGCGGAAGTCCTGCACTTGCTGTCCAGTTCAAAGGTAGTATGAGGTTGTACTCTGAGAGTACGCCGTCATACCGACCACAGTATCCGAGCCAATATTTATATTGTAATGAAGAAAGAAGAGATGGTTAAAGATTCAGTTCCATTATTGATTATATTTGTAACAACAGAACTTTATATAGAACCACCAATATAGGTCCAGCACAGTGGGAGCTTGTGAAGCTAGTGGCACATCAGCAAAAGTGAAGTTTGAGGCTGCCTCTACATCTTTTGCTATGCTGGTTGCGAGAGGACTCAAATTACATCTAACTAGTGATATTTCTGAGCTGCATGCAGTCAACAAGTGGGTGAGAGAACTAATCTGTTTAGCTAACCGCCCAGCAAACTTGCATAGTGCACTGAAAGAAGGTAATACTTCTTGAATCTGTTATGCACAATATCAAAAATATATTCAGTATGCTGAGCGCATGTTCTTCTGTCTCACTTGTTTTTCCATTGCTAGCTTGCACAGGCATGAGTGAAGATCTATGGCCAGAAATTTAGGGGCAGTTTTAACCTTGTCTGCTCATCAGAAAACTATTGTAGCTGTGGGCCTGAGTGGGGAAGTAGTTGTGACTTTCACGCCAGGTCCACCTCACATGGAGTTGCCAACTCTGGTTGGAGTCGTTCCTGGAGGTTTGCCCACGTGACATTCTGACCACGTGATGTCTGCAAATATTACAGCATTTACCTTATGAAGTTTGTGTTCCCTGAAGTTGAGTATTTTTCTCGTGGTTTTATGCCAGCAGCTGTTGTGTGAGACAATCTGAGAACCGGGAGGCCATCCATGAGCAGGGGAAGAGGGGAAAACAAGTGTGGGGGAGTGATTTGCAGGGGGGAAATTGGAGTTGGGAGGAACTTTAATTCCACTAGTAACTAATAGATACTCACTGAAATGGCACCAATAACTAATAAGCTAATAGTAATACTGGCAACAATCAGATTACCCACGTAACCAACAGTGATTCAATAACTTAATGAAAGTAAAAGGTGTAGCACCCCAATATCTTACCTATAACTAGTAATAATCCTATAACCTGCTAATATAAACCTGAAATTACAGCCAGAATCCCCTGCACTGCACAAAGTATGGCCAGGCTTCCCAGTCAATGCCACTTTTAATAGGCCTGATCTCTCTCCCTTTCACCTTGGAATCTGGTTTGGACTCCGGTTCCATGTGAAGTTGACAACTCTGAACTAAGAGTTTCAGTCAGAGTCTATACTTGGACTTCACACATCAAAACCGATCTGATGTGTAGCCCGACCTGAACCAAACCCAAAGATTGCACAAAGGACTCGATGTTTGGGTCACTTCTCACAGGACACTTCATCCTAAGCTCAGTTCAGCACCAACATTTATAAACCACTTCCGAGACTCGGACTCAGACTTAACAAAGGAAAATTTTCATGAAATGATAGAAATTCATCATCATAGGCGGTCTCTCAAACGAAGATGATTTACTGCCACATGAGTTCACAGATGTTTCAATGAAGGACCCGATATTCCAGTCCTGAATTCCAGTTGAAAGGATGGAAGATGCCTGTGCGTGGATATTTTAACATGTGGTGACCGTTGCACGTCAGCCACCACACGGGCTTGACAGAGCTAGGCCTTTATCCAGTGGCAAGAGTTAACCAGGATGACTGGAGACCTGCTCTGCAGATTAGATTGGCTTTAAGTGGCAGGGGATAGCTGTACTTACAGCACTGACGGAGGCCATTTGGCTCTTGGTGATATCACTGAGCTGGAGACTTCTCTGCTGCGACAGCAGATGGCATCATGGAGTCCTGGGGAGGGTACTGTGCAGCAGAAAATTTAAACCGCAAATTACTTCCAGGCTGCTAGCAGCAATGCCCAGGAGAACCATCTCCCATTCCAGGAGAATCTCAGGAAATCCAGGAGGGTTGCAACCCAAACGACGAAGGAAGAGGAAAGTTGAGGCCTCCACTCCCTCAGGCTACCTCTTCCTTCCCTGATTGCCTTATCTGAGTGCTGGAGATAGTTCCTGTTGTGTATCTGTAAAGCATGCATTCCCATGTTCCGCCACCAGGGAGCTCATCTGAAGTCCCAAAGGATTCCAATCCCTTGGGAGCACTGTCTATAAGCCGGCCCCTGAGGCCTGTTCCTCACTCTGGAATGTCTTATTAAAGACTGAGGTCACTGTTACTTTATCCTCCCTGTGTGCAGTCTTATCTGTGTTAGGAACACAATAACTGGCGACGAGAATACGAATCCAACGCAAAGATGCAACAAACTGTGGGCATCCTGGAGAAGTTCTCGGAGGGTGAGGACTGGGAAGCCTATGTCGAATGGCTAGACCAGTACTTTGTAGACAACGAGTTGGATGGAGAAGGAAGCGCTGCAAAAAGGAGAGTGGTCCTCCTCACAGTCTGCGGGGAACCGACCTACAGCCTCATGAAGAATTTTCTGGCTCCGGTGAAACCCACAGATATGTCGTATGAGGAGCTGTTTACACTGGTTCGGGAGCATCTTAACCCGAGGGAGAGCGTGCTGATGGCGAGGTATCGGTTCTACACGTGCCAGCGATCTGAAGGTCAGGAAGTGGTGAGCTACGTCGCCGAGCTAAAGCGACTTGCAGGACAATGTGAGTTTGATGGCTACCTGGAGCAAATGCTCAGAGACTTTTTTGTACTGGGCATTGACCACGAGATCATCCTACGAAAACGTTTGACTGTAGAGACACCGACCCTCAGTAAGGCCATTGCGATAGCAGAGGCATTTATGTCCACCAGTAATAACACCAAAGAAATCTCTCAGCACACAAGTGCTAGCAATGTTCATAAATTAACTGGAACTGTGTTTGCGAGCAGTAATGTACAGGGCAGAAGCCAAGAGTCTGTAACTCCCAGCAGGCCTCAGGTGACCCAGAGTCCCCAACAAAGGATGAATGCAAGGCAATTCACACCTTGTTGACATTGTGGAGGCTTCCATTCAGCCTATTCATGCTGCTTCAAAGGGTATGTTTGCAAGAGCTGTGGAACAATGGGGCATCTCCAACGAGCTTGCAAATAAGCTGCAAGCTCTGCAAAACCTGCTAACCACCACATGGCAGAGGAAGATCGGTTCATGGTGGATCAAAGCAATTTCAAGCCTCAGAGAGAGGAAGCAGATGCTAAAGTACACGGGGTGCACACATTTTTGACAAATATCCACCTATAATGCTAAACGTAAAATTGAATGGCTTACCCGTAGCCATGGAACTGGACACTGGCGCGAGCCAATCCATCATGAGTAAAAAGATGTTTGAGAGATTGTGGTGCAAAAAGGCATTCAGACCAATCCTGAGCTCCATCCAGATGAAACTGAGAACGTACACCAAAGAGCTTATCACTGTCCTGGTCAGCGCCATGGTCAAGGTTATCTACGAGGGCACAGTGCACGAACTGCCAATCTGGATTGTCCCGGGCGATGACCCCACACTGCTTGGAAGGAGCTGGCTGGGCAAAATCCGCTGGAAATGGGATGACATCCAAGCGCTATCACATGTTGATGAGGCCTCGTACCCAGATTCTGAACAAATTTTCTTGCCTTTTTGAGCCAGGCATTGGAAACATTTCCGGGGCTAATGTACAGATCCACTTGGTCCCAGAGGCACGACCCATTCACTGCAAGGCACGAGCGGTACCTCACATGATGAGGGAGAGAGTGGAAATTGAGCTGGACAGGCTGCAATGTGAGGGCATCATCTTCCCAGTGGAATTCAGCCAGTACTCAACAGTGATGGCACGGTCAGGATTTGCGGCGATTATAAAGTAACTATTAATCGTTTCTCGCTGCAGGACCAATATCCACTACTTAAGGCAGACAACCTATTTGCGACGCTGGCAGGAAGCAAGATGGTCACCAAGCTCGCCTGACTTCAGCCTACATGATGCAAGAGCTGGAAGAGTCTTCGAAGGGCCTCACCTGCATCAACACGCACAAGGGACTGTTCAACTACAACAGATGCCTGTTTGGAATTCGGTCGGCTGCAGCGATCTTCCAGAGAAACATGCAGAGCCTACTCAAGTCAGTACCACGCACGGTGGTTTTTCAGGACAACATATTGGTCACGGGTCGGGACACCGTCGAGCACCTACAAAACCTGGAGGATGTCCTCCAGCAAATGGATCGCGTAGGGCTGCGGCTGAAGAGGTCGAAATGCTTCTTCATGGCAACAGAATGGAGTTTTTGGGGAGAAAGATCATGGCGGATGGCATTCGGCCCACAGATGCCAAGACAGAGGCTTTCAGGAACCGCCCAGGCCACAGAACGTCACGGAGCTGCGGCCGTTCCTGGGACTCCTCAAATATTTTGGTAACTTCCTACCGGGGATAAGCACCCTTTTAGAGCCCCTACATGTGTTATTGTGCAAAGGTGAGAACTGGGTATGGGGAAAAAAAACAAGTAATTGCTTTTGAGAAAGCCAGAAACATTTAATGCTCCAACAAGCTGCTTGTATTGTATAACCCGTTTAAAAGACTTGTGCTAGCATGTGCCGCGTCGTCGTACGGAGTCGGGTGTGTATTACAACAAGCTAACGTTGTGGGGAAGTTACAACCTGCCGCCTATGCTTCCAGGAGCTTGTCTAAGGCCGAGAGGGCCTACAGCATGATTGAGAAAGAGGCATTAGCGTGTGTGTTCGGGGTAAAGAAAATGCATCAGTGCCTGTTTGGCCTCAAATTTGTGCTGGAAACCGATCACAAGCCCCTCACATCCCTGTTCGCTGAAAACAAGGGGATAAATACTAATGCCTCAGCCCGCATACAAAGGTGGGCACTCACGCTATCAGCGTATAACTATACCATCCGCCACAGGCCAGGCACCGAGAACTATGCGGATGCTCTCAGTCGGCTACCATTGCCCACCACGGGGGTGGAAATGGCGCAGCCTGCAAACTTGTTGAGGGTGGTGCAGCCCGCAGACTTGTTGATGGTCATGGAAGCGTTTGAAAATGATAAATCACCTGTCACGGCCCGCCAGATTAGGACTTGGACCAGCCAAGATCCTCTGCTGTCCTAGTAAAAAACTGTGTACTGCATGGGAGCTGGGCCAGCATCCCCGTTGAAATGCAAGAGCTAATCAAGCCGTTCCAGCGGTGAAAGGACGAGCTGTCCATTCAGGCAGACTGCCTGTTGTGGGGTAACCGCGTAGTACTACCAAAAAAGGGCAGGGAGACGTTCATCTCGAATCTCCACAGCACACACCCGGGTATAGTAATGATGAAAGCGATAGCCAGATCCCACGAGTGGTGGCCCGGTATCGACTCTGACTTAGAGTCCTGTGTACGGCAATGCAGCGTATGTGCTCAGTTGAGCAACGCATCCAGAGAGGCACCACTAAGTTTGTGGTCCTGTCCCTCCAGACCATGGTCAAGGATCCATGTTGACTATGTGGGCCCGTTACTCGGTAAAATGTTCTTGGTGGTGGTGGATGTTTTTTCAAAATGGATTGAATGTGAAATAGTATCGGGAAGCACCACCATTGAAAGCCTGAGGGCCATGTTTGCCAGCCACGGCCTGCCTGACATACTGGTCAGTGACAACTGGCCATGTTTCACCAGTGCCGAATTTAAAGAATTCATGACCCGCAATGGGATCAAACATGTCACCTCGGCCCCATTTAAACCAGTCTCCAATGGGCAGGCAGAGCGGGCAGTACAAACAATCAAACAGAGCCTTAAACGAGTCACAGAAGGCTCACTCCAAACCCGCCTGTCCCGAGTACTGCTCAGCTACTGCATGAGACCCCACTCGCTCACAGGGGTGCCCCCGGCTGAGCTACTCATGAAAAGGACACTTAAAACCAGATTTTTGCTGGTTCACCCCAACCTGCATGATCAGGTCGAGAGCAAGTGGCAGCAACAAAATGTAAACGATGATCATGCCATTGTGTCACGGGAAATTGATCTGAATGACCTTGTGTATGTGCTAAATTATGGACATGGTCCCAAGTGGATCGCGGGCACGGTGATAGTTAAAGAAAGGAATAGGGTATTTGTATTCAACTAGACAATGAATAAATTTGCAGAAAACACCTGGACCAAACGAGGCTGTGGTTCACAGACTGCCCTGAACAACCCACAGCAGACAGCACCTTTTTCGAGCCCACAACACACACCCAAAGGATCAATGACACCATGCCGGACCAGGAAATCGAACCCATCACGCCCAACAGCCCAGCAAGGCCAGGCTCACCCAGCAGCCCTGCAGGGCCAACAACACGCCAGCCCAGCGAGGGCACAGCCAACACACCAGAACAGACATTTATACCGAGGCGGCCCACCAGGGAAAGAAAGGCTCCCGACCGCCTCACCTTGTAAATAGTTTTCACTTTGACATTGGGGGGGAAGTGATGTTGTGTATCTGTAAAGCATTCACTGCCATGTTCCGCCACCAGGGAGCTCATCTGAAGTCCCAAAGGATCCCAGCATCCTTTGGGAGCACTGTATATAAGCCGGCCCCTAAGGCCTGTTCCTCACTCTGGAGTGTCTTATTAAAGACTGAGGTCACTGTTACTTTAACCTCCCTGTGTGCAGTCTCATCTGTGTTAGGAACACAATAGTTCTTTTGGTCCCTGGTGGCAGCCTCCTGCCGCCCGATATTTTGGTCCCACTTGCCAGTCAGGTGCCACTTCCTGTTGGTATCGGGTGGGAAACTGACCGGGGGCTATGCAGATAATGCCTGCCTTTGTTCCCGCATGCCTAATTCCCACCTTGAGTTAAAGTTGGGTCTTTAATGTTATGAATGCAACTCAGAAGCAATCATGCACTCGCAAACTCAGTTGTTTCTAACTCTATTTTATCTATTTTAAACAATTGGTCCTATAGAATCATATACAAGTGCAGCTGTTTCTCAGTTGCTGTTGGCAATCGAATTCCACCCAATAGTGGAACCAAGGTGAACTCAGAGCGTAAGAGTCACTTTAAGTCGGAGCACTTCTTGAATATAAATAAGACAGTTATTGAACTTCCATGGTTTTTCAGATTTTTTTCTAACGATAGTAATGCACTTTTTATACTTGCTATAAACACAGTAGAAGCATTTAATTTATTAGTTGCATTTTTTAGTACCATCTCAATCAATTACAAATGCTGATAAAGATCTCATTTGCTTTGTTTAATAGTTAGTGTAAAAGTGAGCGAAACTCAGAAAAGCTCTGTTAACCACCTTGGCTCATAAATCTGAACTAATTTCACCATAATTAAGTCTGACTTGATGGCTGTTGCGATTAATCAATCCAACCAGACTCAAAGAAAAACAAACCCATTAGAAGGTTATTTATTCTGTGTTTATTTGCTTTGGGTGAGAATTTGTTGAAAGTGTCTAACTGTAGGGGGTAGGGAAAGTATAGGTTTGAGACTAGAGGAAGAGCAGGATTAATAAAGCCATTGAGATAGAAGCAGAACGCTTAGTTGAAAGTACTTTTGCAATATTTCTAACAGAAGAGAAAGGGGAAGAAACAGGCCATGAAGCAAAGAAAGAGAAAACACTGCTGTAGAACAGGCAAGGGATATCAAAGAGTGGAATGAGAAAATCAATAAAAAGGAGAAGGGTTAATGCTCAAAAATCTAGAATCAAGATTGAGTGGTATATGTGGGATTGCACAAAGCATTAAAACAAAATGAGAGAGTTAGAAGTATTTCTAACAATGAAAGGATCTGACATAGTAACTATAATAAAGATGTGACTTGAGTTTGGAGAGGACTGAAACATAAAATAATAGCATTTTTAGGAAAGATAGGGAGGGGAAAACAGGGGGTGGGGTGGAGTGATATGGTTAGTGAAGGATTCTACTATCACAATAGAGAATAAGAATGTCCTCAGGTGTGACATTAAGACAAGACATATATGGATAAAGATAAATAAATATGAAGGGGGAATGGTATAATTCTTGGAATGTATTACAGACCACTAAACAATAGAGATAGAGGCAGAGATCTACACACAGTTCAGAGATATATGTAAGAACAACATAGCAATAATATTGGATGATTTTAACTATCCCAAGTTGGACTGGAATAAAGGTAATGCATGTAGTTAAATTGGGAAACACTTATTAGGCTGCATCCAGAGCTACTTCCTAGATCAGTACGTTTCTAGTCCAGCAAAGAAAGAAACATTGCTTGATTTAGTTCTGAGAAGTGAAGTGTGACAAATAACTAATGAAGCAGTACGTGTCCACCTGGACAACATTCAGGCTTGGACTGATAAGTGGGAAGTAAGATTCTCACCACACAAAAAAGAAAGCCATACTTGCAATTATATAGTGCCTTTCACGACCAGCGGACATCCCAAAGCGCTTTGCAGCCAAGGAAGTACTTTTGAAGTGTAGTCACTGTTATAATGTAGTGTCAGGCAATTACAATCTCCAACAAGAATGAGTCTAGCCACGTCCCCTTGACATTCAACGGGATTACCATCTCTGAATACCTTACCATCAACATCCTGGGGGTCACCACTGACCAGAAATGTAATTGGACGAGCTACATAAATACTATGGCTACAAGAGCAGGTCAGAGGCTGGGTATTCTGCGGCAAGTGACTCACCTCCTGACACCCCAAAGCCTTTCCACCATCTACAATGTGTGTGATGAAATATTCTCCACTTTGCTGGTTGAGTGCAGCTCCAACTACACACAAGAAGCTCGACACCCATCACAGACAAAAGACAAAGCAGCCTGCTTGATTGGCACCCTATCCACCACCTTAAACATTCACTCCCTCCACCATTGGCACACCATGGCTGCAGTATGTATCATCTACAAGATGCCCTTGCTGAGGCTTCTTTGACAGCACCTCCCAAACCCGTGACCTCTACCAACTAGAAGGACAAGGGCAGCAGGTGCATGGAAACACCATCACCTGAAGTTCCTGTCCAAGTTACATACCATCCTGTTCCTTCATTGACACTGGATCAAAATCGTGAAACTCCTTCCCTAACAGCACTGTGCGAGTACCTTCACCACAGAGACTGTAGCAGTTCAAGAAGGCAGCTCAACATCACCTTCTCAAGGGCAATCAGGGATAGGCAATAAATGCAGGCCAATGACAGAGACACCCACATCCCATGAATGATTAAAAAATGCAGGAAAACAATTGGGAAATATAGTTAGGTTCAAAGTAAGAATAGGAAACGATAATGAGAGGTCAAAGATAGGTGTGCTGGACTGTGTAACAATAGAATGTAAAGCGCCCCCAGCTAGGAGGTATAGCGCCCTCGATCTGTATGGGTAAAGCTCACTGACATGAAAGTGGATCTGGCCCAAACTAACTGAGTACAAAATTAAGTAAACAAGTCAACACATCAGCATTAGGAAATCTTTCAATATGAGCTGCATAAGATGCAAAATAAATATATTGCTATAAGGTAAAAGAAGATGCATCGAAGTATGGAGCGCAATGGATAAATAGAGAGATTAAAATCAAATCAAAACTTAACAAGGAGACATATGATAAGATTATGCCGAATAATGCTAAAGAGAACGTGGGTGTACTACAGGAGGATGTGGAACAATTGTTAGAGATAATTGTAGAAAAGGAATTATTTCTGAAAGATAGCAAACCTCAAGGTGGCTAAGTCCCCAGGCCCTGATACCACACACTCTAGTCTGAAAGAAGTCAGAGAGAAGATAACAGAGCCTCTGGCCATTGCTTTAACATTTTTCTTAATCATGTAAATTGTGCCATGAAACTGAAGCATAGCCAATGTAAAATCCGCAATGAAGAAGGGCGAGAAAGATAAACTGGGTAACTAAAGGCCCCAAGTTTCATGCCGCGGCGAAAACGGCGCACCTCCGAGCTGGGCGCCTGTTTTTCGCGCCGAAAACTGCGCCTAAAAAAAAATCCGATATTCTCGAGCTCCTTGGAGCTCGATGTCTGCTTGGCGCGGCGCGCTCTTCGCAGCAGGGGGCGGAGCCTAACACTCGCGCCGATTTTCTAAGCAGCAGGGGGCGGGTACAATTTAAATTAGCCTTCGTGGTGCCGGCAACCCTGCGCGTGCGCGTTGGAGCATGCGCGCACGCGCAGTCTCACACAAACATTGGCACTCGGCCATTTTTAAAAATACTGCCGAGAAAGTGAAGATTTGTTTCTTGGACCCCTGCAAAGGCTTGTAATTTAATTTTTTTTTATATTTCTGGGTGTGAGGGAATGCTTTTAGCAACACTTCTGAATAAATCACCTGCTGAAATCAGTGAGTTCAGCTTTTCACTGCTAAACTTGCAGAACCGGTGCTGCATTGGTGCATGCAAATTAAGGACTGTGTGTTTGGAGAAATAAAAGTGCCAATTCAACTTTGCAATAATATGTGGTGTTGACAATGCAGCACCCATTCTGCAAATTTTAATATAAAACTGTCGATGTGGCTGCCTCTCCCTGTCCAAATGGCCTCAGTCCCCCTCACAGCTCGAAGGCTGCTGCTGTACCTTCGGCTGCCAGCCAGCCACTGACGCCGCTGATATCCTATGGCCGAATGGCCTCACGTCCGTCCGCTGCTGATTCTTTGGCTGCCGGCCAGCCACTGACGCCGCCCCTAAAGCGTGGCCGAATGGCCTCAAGAACCTTAATGAGCTGCGTGTGTCTTGCGTTGATTCTTCAGCTGCCGGCCAGCCACTGACGCCGCTGCTATCTCATGGCCGAATGGTCTCACATCGGTCCGCTGATTCTTCGGCTGCCGGCCAGCCACTGATGCCGCTGATATCTCATGGCCGAATGGCCTCGGGTCCGTCCGGTGCTGCTTCTTCGCGGCCAGCCACGAAGAGAATGAAGGCCTGCCTCAAGCACTGCAGCTCAGCTCGAAGCTTGCTGCCGCTGCCGTCGAGACACTGACGCCACACACCTGCCTGTCTCCAACATGAAAGGCCTGCCTGAAGCACTTTCACACAGGTAGGAACATGGTTTATTTAATCTTTTCTTTGCTTATAAATTTTTATTCAGGTTGGATTTATTTGTATAATATTTGTATAAGTATAACTAAGGATTGATTGTAGAATGTAATGACTTCCCTTCCCCCCCTCCCCCCCCCACCTCATTCCCTATGCCTAATTTGTAACCTACGCCTGATTTTCTAAAGTGTAGACAGGTTTTTTCGAGCGTACAAAAATCTTCACTTACTCCATTCTAAGTTAGTTTGGAGTAAGTTTTCACTCACGAAACTTTGAAATCAGGCGTAAGTGGCCGGACACGCCCCCTTTTGAAAAAAAAATTCTGTTCCAAAGTGAAACTGTTCGACCTGACTAGAACTGGAGCAAACTAAATGTGGAGAATTCCGATTTCTAAGATACTCCGTTCTGCACCAGTTGCTCCTAAAAATCAGGAGCAAATCATGTGGAAACTTGGGGCCTATAAGACCAGTTGGTACAATATCAGTTGTGAGCAAAAATCTTAGGTCCCAATGTTTAATAAACAGTGCATACATTTATGTTTCAACAGATATATCATTTCTGGCGTTTGCAAAAATGGCAGCAAATATTACAAAGTAGTTGAAGTAAATGCCTCTGAAAAGGGACATGTCAAATCCAAACCTTGGGTTTTGTCACTAATACTTGTGTTCTCTATTTTGTTTCTCTACCTCTCCTTCAAAGTGTTTCAGAATGGCATGCCCTCATCCAGGTTGCTGTTAATGCTTCTCTGGTTGACTAGCAAGAGCTAGGTTTTCAAATTGTAAATGTGAAGAATTATCAGCTCTCCTACATCACGATTCAGTGGTTCCACATACCATTTCACCCAGCTGCTGATGAAACCCACCCCCAAGCAAGTGAGGATGATTACAGCCACCTACCCTAGGGTGTGAACTCCTCACCTGTGGAACAGTAGATCACCTTGACACTTGTGGAATAATTCAAGTACTGAGAGTACATATCAACTTAGTGAGGAACGCTATGAATGCTTTAATGCCGAAGCACAATTTACAGTCAAGTGCAGTTTACTTCCCAAATACTGCAAAATAATCAATTATAATTCAAGTAAGAAGTGTTTCTCTCCCAGTTGATACTGGCAAGTTAGAAACACGAGTTCCTTGATATTCTGATGATACATAAGTTATAACTAAAAGGTATTTTTAAAAGAAAGTCCAATAGATTAGAGATCTGATTATTTCTTTAATTGCAATCACCTAGGAACAAGGATTAATATTTCAATAATTTAATAATCTTTTCACGATTCTTTCAAATCTAATAGCACTGCAAAACCCATTTGCGACTTTCTCAGATCCCATTTGCTTTGTCTAATTGTTAGTTTTAATGTATCACACTTGACAATGGGATTAGGGTTAATAGATGTGTTGTCACGCATAGCATGTGGAAAAGGAATCTGATACACAAAATTGCATTTAATGAGCTTAGCAAATGTTTGCCATATTTTTTAATGAACCTCAGTGCTGTCATCTAGAGGTGCTTAGCAACGGCTTTTTCATCCTTGAACAGGATAGAAAAATGGAAGCACAAAATGTTAACACTTCAGATGCTATTAACACTTTGTGAACCACTTGTCTACATCCACTGCAGCACAAGGACATGTTGATTTAAATGTATACTGGCCACTTGTATAAAAGTGCCAGTTCAGAAATATATATATATAATTTTGCAGTCTTAGCTGGTGCAGCCATGATATATTAAAACAGACTTTTCCCAATTTGTCTTCTAATGTTCCCTTAATCTTTTCAGACAAGAGAGTTAATATAGAAGTAAAAATGAAGGTTGAGGTCAGGTTCAGCAGTGCTATGGTCCTGCTCTGCTGAACAAGCTGCTGTGAAAAGACAGGAGAGTTTTTTCTTTTCTTTACAGAAAACAGATCTGTGTCATCAGCGATAGCAACTAACATTTATATAGAATATTTTAACGTGGATAAACATCTCAAGTTGCTTCACAGAGATACATTGGAAAAAAATGGACAACGGGCCAAAGAAAGAGAAAGCAGAACAGGTGGCTAAAACATTTGTCAAAGAGGTGGGTTTTAAGGAAGGTCTTAAAGGAGGAGAGGAAAGTGAAGAGGTGGAGGGGTTTATGGAGGGAATTCTGGAGCATGGCTGAAGGCACGGCTGCCTATGGTGGGACAAAGGGAGGGGTAGATCCACAAAAAGCTAATGACAGAGGAGTGAAATGTTCAGGCGACATTGCAGGGCTGAAGGAGCTTACAATGATAGGGAGGAGAGAGACCATGATGGGATTGGAACATGAGGATGAGAATTTTAAATTTGAGAGCGCCAATGTAGGTCCGTGAGGACAGGGTGACAGGTATGCAGGGCCTGGTGCCGAATAGGATATAGACAGCAAAGCTTTTGGATGAGCTAAACTTAATGGAGGGTGGAGAATGGGAGGTTGATCAGAAGAGTATTGGGATAATCAAGTCTGCAGGGGACAAAGACATGGTTGTGGGTTTCAGCAGCAGATAGGCTGAGGTGAGAGCAGAGGCATTCAATGTTAGAGCTGGAAAGAAAAGATCTTTATGACAGAGAGGATATGGGGTTGGTAGCTCAGCTTATGGTTAAATAGGGCACTGAGGTTGCAAACTTCCTGCTTCAACATGAGATAGTGATTGTACCCAAGTCAGTAGCGAGGGTATGGAGTAGGCGATGGAGGAAAAGGGCGATAAGTTCGATCTTATAATATTTTCCTGCAGGAAACTGCAGCTCGGACAAGCAGTCTGACAGGACAGAGGCATAGAAACATAGAAATATAGAAAATACGTGCAGGAGTAGGCCATTCGGCCCTTCGAGCCTGCACCACCATTCAATAAGATCATGGCTGATCATTCATCTCAGTACCCCTTTCCTGCTTTCTCTCCATACCCCTTGATCCCTTTAACCATAAGGACCATACTAACTCCCTCTTGAATATATCCAATGAACTGGCATTTACAACTCTCTGCGGTAGGGAATTTCACAGGTTAACAACTCTCTGGGTGAAGAAGTTTCTCCTCATCTCAGTCCTAAATGGCTTACCCCTTATCCTTAGATTATGTCCCCTGGTTCTGGACTTCCCCAACATCGGGAACATTCTTCCTGCATCTAACCTGTTCAGCCCCATCAGAATTTTATGTTTCTATGAGATCCCCTCTCATCCTTCTAAACTCCAGTGAATACAGGCCCAGTCGATCCAATCTCTCCTCATATGTCAGTCCTGCCATCCCGGGAATCAGTCTGGTGAACCTTCGCTGCACTCCCTCAATAGCAAGAATATCCTTCCTCAGATTAGGAGACCAAAACTGAACACAATATTCCAGGTGAGGCCTCACTAAGACCCTGTACAACTGCAGGAAGACCTCCCTGCTCTTATACTCAAATCCCCTAGCTATGAAGGCCAACATACCATTTGCCTTCTTCACCACCTGCTGAACCTGCATGCCAACTTTCAATGACTAATGTACCATGGCACCCAGGTCTCGCTGCACCTCCGCTTTTCCCCTCTGCCGCCATTCAGATAATATTCTGCCTTCATGTTTTTGCCACCAAAGTGGTTAACCTCACATTTATCCACATTATACTGCATCTGCCATGCGTTTGCCCACTCACTTAACCTGTCCAAGTCACCCTGCAGCCTTTTAGCGTCCTCCTCACAGCTCACACCGCCACCCAGCTTAGTGTCATCTACAAACTTGGAGATATTACACTCAATTCCCTCATCGAACTCATTAATGTATATTGTAAATAGCTGGGGTTCCAGCACTGAGCCATGTGGTACCCCACTAGTCACTGCCTGCCATTCTGAAAAGGACCCATTTATCCCGACTCTCTGCCTCCTGTCTGCCAACCAGTTCTCTATGCATGTCAGTACATTACCCCCAATACCATGTGCCTTAATTTTGCACACCAATCTCTTGTGTGGCATCTTGTCAAAAGCCTTTTGAAAGTCCAAATACACCACATCCACCGGTTCTCCCTTGTCCACTCTACCAGTTACATCCTCAAAATATTCTAGAAGATTTGTCAAGCAGGATTTCCCTTTCATAAATCCATGCTGACTTGGACTGATCCCATCACTGCTTTCCAAATGTGCTGCTATTTCATCTTTAATAATTGATTCCAACATTTTCCCCACTACTGATGTCAGGCTAACTGGCCTATAATTACCTGTTTTCTCTCTCCCTCCTTTCTTAAAAAGTGGTGTTACATTAGCTACCCTCCAGTCCATAGGAACCGATCCAGAGTCGATAGACTGTTGGAAAATGATCACCAATGCATCCACTATTTCTAGGGCTACCTCCTTAAGTACTCTGGGATGCAGACTATTAGGCCCCAGGGATTTATCGGCCTTCAATCCCATCAATTTCCCTAACACAATTTTCCGCCTAATAAGGATTTCCTTCAGTTCCTCCTTCTCACTAGACCCACGGTTCCCTCGTATTTCCGGAAGGTTATTTGTGTCTTCCTTCGTGAAGACAGAACCAAAGTATTTGTTTAACTGGTCCGCCATTTCTTTGTTCCCCATTATAAATTCACCTGAATCTGACTGCAAGGGACCTAAGTTTGTTTTCACTAATCTTTTTCTCTTCACATATCTATAGAAGCTTTTGCAGTCAGTTTTTATGTTCCCAGCAAGTTTCCTCTCATGCTCTATTTTACCCCTCCTAATTTAACCCTTTGTCCTCCTCTGCTGTATTACAAAAATCTCCCAGTCCTCAGGTTTGCTGCTTTTGCTGCAGTTTCCCGACAACAAATGTTAGGCTAACTGGTTTATAATTCCCTGGTTTCCATCTCTCACCCTTCATAAATAGCGGTGACATGTATAATTTTCCAAGAGAACTTTGGAAGATTATAGTTAGAGCATCTGCAATATTCTCATTTACTTCTTTTCAAACTTTGGAATGAAAACCATCTGGTCCTGGGAATTTGTCACCCTTTAGCGCCATTATTTTCTTCATTAATGTTACTTTGCTTATGTTAAATTTGGTGAGGCCCATCTCTGATTCAGTATTAATTTCCATGGCATGCTATCCTCTTACTCTACTGTAAATACTGAAGCAAAGTAATTATTCAGCATGTCCGCAATTTTCTTATTTTCATTTACAATATCACTGTTATCATCTCTAAAGGGCTCACATTGCTCCTGACCACCCTCTATTTCCAAATATAATTGTAATTTATTTGTGCTGATTTTGATATCCCATTGCTGGTTTCTTTTCATAGTCCCTTTTTGCAGCTCTTACGATCTGTATTGTCACCTTTGCAGTTCTTTGTATCTTTTTCATTCGCCAGGATCTGTGCCAGTTTTTGCATTTTTGTATGTTTTTTCTTTTAGTTTTATGTTGTCCCTTTTCGTCCATGGCTTTTTTTTGGCAAGTTGAGCTCTTGGAAATAGTGTGGACTCGGGGTGGAGTTTCTGTCAGGAAACCTTGAAGTTCGGGTTTCCTCGAAGGCTACCAGCCTCATTAAAATATTGAATAGCCAATCCACCTCTTGGCCCCATGACCCGCCTCAAGTAAACCTGGAAGTGGACGGGTTGGAGGCAGTTGGTGCCGAGTTTGAGATTTTTAAAGTTTTAATATCTCACCTGAACTCAACCTACCCTTCTTTTTAGTGGGGGGAGGGGTGTGGGGGTTACAATTCAGTCCATATCTGATAGCTCATAAATATGCATCTTGTGTACAGTACTAGCCAATAATATGATTACTATACCATGAACATATAATGGGGAGAAGGGACTTAAAACGTACTTACAGCCCTACCCTGAAGTTATGAACAAGTTGTCAATTGCTAACACATTTTTTTGTGAATCCAATGGAGAGCCCCTATACCAATGAGCTCACTCTACCTTTGTTCCGAGAACTGTGATATGTATTCTAATTTTGATCCAGAGATGTCTTACAGATGCTATTTAATTTTGTTAAACTGCAGTTTAATTGTGACATAATTCCACTGATTGCCGATGTTTCTCTAGCCTCAGGGGATTCATTTGACTTTTATTATATTTTTACCTGCCTTGTCTGGGATAAGTGCTACTTTTCATCCCTATACCAATTATGAGGAACATATAAAATGGGTTAAAATGGGTCAAATTGAAGGGGGGTAGGGAGAACTCCATTAGTAGTAAATAGGCTCCTACATGAAGCCTTGCTGTAAATGATTTACTGGTGTCAGTGGAGCGGGTCAGTGCACAGAGAAACATGCCATCAATGCAGAATGTGATGTGTGGAGTATCTATATGACCTGGAATTCACAAGGCGGTAACACCTGTTGCCATAGCAACAATATATTCCAGGCATCTAAGAGACTGCTGAGACTTCTGTCAGGTCTCACAACAGAGGAAATAAATTGAGAAAGCTAATGACAAATCCTGGCTCATACAGGATCTATGTACAGGCCACCACCCTACGTTACTGGATTTCCCCTATAGGTTAGATGGATGAAATGTGTTGCTCCTCGAGCATTTGCAGCATACAAAGGTTATCATGGAGCTGGTTAAAAGCAGTTAGTTTGTTTTAAAGACAATAGTAGTTATTGTCAAGGACATGCTCTGTATTTGAGGCTGTATTTTTTTTAAATAAAAGCAACTAGCATACTTGTGGAGTGATGCTATTTTCTTTATTGATGCTAATAGTAGTTAGGCTGTGGCAGAATTTGTCACCTTTCTCCTGGTGATCTTTTTGCCATGTTCCCCTCTATATTGAGTGAGTGAGTGTGTAGTAACATGGAGAGAGGCTAATAAATGTACCATGGCTTTACCTCAAGAGTACTAATGGACGCATGTGGTAAAGTACTATTGTTGTGCGGGTCTCAGTTGTGAAAATAGACCATGGCTCGCATACCTGGCAGTCACTGAGGGGAACTCCATCCACAGTCTCCAGATCATAAGGGAGCCAGTTGCAAAGCTTTGCTCTTGGTTGCAAGGACGTTCAAAGCTAACTTGCATTGTGGAGACAGCTCGGCTAATGGCAGTTAAGGCCATCAGCACCCTCAACATTTCTAACTGTCTCAGCACTGGAGAGGCTGACAGAGTTTTTGAGTTCTCAAAACCTAGATATCTTGACAGAATCATATATTGCCTAATTTTTAGAGGATGAAGACCAGTTGGATGGATAGTCCCTCAGAGATAATTACCCCAAATGTATTTTCTATTTTTCCAATGAGTTTAGGGCATAAGTACATTATACTGGCATTTGTTGAGGTGCACTTTAGAGTGGGATCTACTTCCACTGGGTTTTGCCCCACCGGCATTGTCTGTTTGGGTTTGGGGTTTTCCATATGCTCATGCGTTGATTCTGATGAGAGCTGACTATAACATATGTAAATAAAGGAGTGTCCAAATCCCATGGCTTATATCCCCAATGCTACAAGAGTAACTTAGCATGAATGAAAAGACCTATTGCCAGCATCAGCTGCAACTGGAGTGATTTACTTTGGAGCCTGGAGAGAATTTGAATTACAGGAGTGATTTTTTTTTAGTTGCACCTGGACAGAACTGACATTGCCTCGGAGAACCCAAGGGTCTGAGACTACTGGAATAATTTTTTCACCACCTACAGTATGAAGCTCTGAGTAACAGGTATGAGGATATCATCTTAAAATGAGTGCTTGGCCACTTAGGAGTGAAATCAGGAAGCATTTTTTTCACACAAAGGATAGTGGAAATCTGGAACTTTCCCCCCAAAAGGCTGTGGATACTGGGTTAATTGAAATTTTCAAGACAAATTGAAGAAATTTGAGCTACTTTGCACATCCCGTGAGTTTGCAACTGGGCGCGGCAAGAACAGCGCCTCCTGCTAAATTCGGCGAGGGTTTTGCGGCGGCGGTAACAAGTAGCGCCCCGCTCTGCTGCACCTGCCGATGCTGACATCATCACCGTGCGCAGCACTCTGGAACAAAAATTGTCCCTCTCCCCCTGGTTTAGTGCCAGCCACTGGCAACGACAGCTTCAGCAGTGGGGCTTCAGTCAGATGTGGGCTGGAAGAGCGCTATTTAAATGCGCCAGCATCCGGTGAAGTTTTAGTTGGCCATTAATGTTTCCTACTTAATTTCATATATTCAGTCTGGCATTTCGATCGATTTGAGTGATTTGCTGTTGAAGGAGTGTTCTGGCTCTTAAAGATTCCTGACTTTCATTGGGGGCCGATTTGAAACTCCAACATTTATATTGTTTCAAGGGGGCTGTGCTGGCACTGGTCCTCGTGCATCAGGGTCACTGTCAGAGGCAACTGAGGCAGAGAGAAACACAGAAAATGTGGCCAGAGGGCAGGGGCTCCACAGGACTCTCAACAGGAGACCTTACCCTCCCAGGGTACTGCGGCTGCAGTTCTCCGACATCAATTTCACTGAGGAACAGTGTGTTCAAAGGCTGCACTTCAGCAAGGACCTGGTCACAGAGCTCTGCCACCTCCTGCAACCAAACCTCGAGCCTTAGACCAGAGTGAGGACGGCTCTCTCAGTAGCAGTAAAGGTCATCAACACGGTCAATTTCTATGCCAATGGATCCTTTCAGTGTGCAACAGGAGACATCCGTAACATCTCCCAGTTTGCCGTGCATTGCTGCATCCGCGAGATCACAGATGCTCTGTACAGAAGGAGGAGGGACTACATTTCCTTCTCCATCACCAGACAGAAGCAGCACGAGCATGCACGTGGCTTTGCCAGGAGAGCGGGCTTCCCCATGGTGCATCCATCATAGGCAGTCCCTCGAAATCGAGGAAGACTTGCTTCCACTCTAAAAATGAGTTCTTAGGTGACTGAACAGTCCAATACGGGAATTATAGTCTCTGTCACAGGTGGGACAGACAGTCGTTGAGGGAAGGGGTGGGTGGGACTGGTTTGCTGCATGCTCCTTCCGCTGCCTGCACTTGCTTTCTGCATGCTCTCAGCGGTGAGACTTGAGGTGCTCAGCGCTCTCCCAGATGCTCTTCCTACACTTAGGGCGGTCTTTGGCCAGGGACTTCCAGGTGTCGGTGGGGATGTTGCATTTAACAAGGAGGCTTTAAGGGTGTCCTTGAAATGTTTCCTCTGCCCAACTTGGGCTCGCTTGACATGTAGGAGTTCCGAGTAGAGCGCTTGCTTTGGGAGTCTTGTGTCAGGCATGTGAACAATGTGGCCTGCCCAGCGAAGCAGGTCAAGTGTGGTCAGTGCTTCGATGCTGGGGATGTTGGCCTGGTCAAGGACGCTAACGTTGGTGCATCTGTCCTCCCAGGGGAGTTAAAGGATCTGGCAGAGACATCGTTGGTGGTATTTCTCCACCTCACACTCAACAAGCCCCCCGCTGGAGTGGAACTAAACTACATAACCAGTGGGAACCTGTTCAACCTTCATCGCCTCCAGGCCAGATCCAAGACCGTCCCAACCTCTGTCGTCGAACTACAGTACGCGGACGACGCATGCATCTGCGCACATGAACTCCAAGTCATAGTCAAGATCTTCACTGACGTGTACAAAAGCATGGGCCTTACACTAAACATCCATAAGACAAAAGTCCTCCACCAGCCTGACCGGGCCACACAGCACTACCCCCCAGTCATGAAGGTCCACAGCGCGGCCCTGGACAATGTGGACCACTATCCATACCTTGGGAGCCTATTATCAACAAGGGCAGACATCGACAACGAGATTCAACACCGCCTCCAGTGCGCCAGCGCACCCTTCGGCTGCCTGAGGAAAAGAGTATTCGAAGATCAGGCCCTCAAATCTGCCACCAAGCTCATGGTCTACAGGGCTGTAGTGATACCCGCTCTCGCTCTCCTGTATGTCTCAGAGACGTGGACCATATACAGTAGACACTATGGTGCAGGACATCATTGACTGCACCCACGTCACCTTGCGGGCACCGCATAACAATACTGAAGTATTCCGTAACCGCAAAGGCTTCCACTCACTGAATGTGGAGTTGGTGTGCGACCACACACGCAGAATCCTCACTGTCAATGCCTGCCATCCTGGCAGCACTCACAATGCCTTCATCCTGCGCCAGACCGGTGTGCCAGCACTGTTCCAGCCACCACATCAAGCTCGTGGCTGCCTGCTCGGAAATATGGGCTATCCGCTCTCCACCTGACTCATGGCTCCCCTCTGCAACCCCAACATTCCTGCCCAGCTCTCATATAATGAGAGTGATGCTGCCACCAGGGACATAATTGATCAGACCATCGGAGTGCTGAAGCAACAGTTTCATTGCTATGGTCGTTCAGGAGGAGTCCTCCAGTACTCGGCTGAGCGGATGTCCCATTTCGTCATCGTCTGCTGCATGCTGTACAATTTATCCATCATGAGGATGCAGCCATTGCTACCACACATAGCTCCATCAGCTCAGGAGGAGAAGCAGGAGAAGGAGGAGGATGATGAGGAGGAGAAACAGGAGCAGCAACAGCAGTGACAGAGGAGGCAGGCACTCAATTGGCCTTCTGCAGGGGTGGTCTGCGAGTTCCTCATCAGTTCCAATGAATTCCAAGCCAATTCCCAGTTGGTCTGCATGTCCCCATCATTGCATCAATTTTCTTTCCATAGCAGAGCCCCAAAACTGAAATGAGAGACAGCACCAAATATGCAACATTCCAATTAAATTTTTATCATAAAATATTAACCATATACACACAACAATTAAAATTATGAGTTACCCTTGAGCAAAACCTTATATCCTCCCTTAACACTGGCTTTACCTATTCTACTGCTCCTATGTAGTGTGTCCCCTGTGGCTGGAGCATGGCTGGTGGAAGGCTGCTGTGTGTCAGGGCCAGAGCCTACAGATGGTCTTGTAGGATGCCCATGACCAGCTCTAGGCCTGGAAGGCCCAACTGTAGACTGCACCACCTCAGGCTGGGCGGCGGCAGTCTGGGCTGGCTGGGTGACAGGCAGCGACAAGTATAATGGTGGAGTGGCAGTGGTAGGATAAGGAACGCTATCATCTTGAGAGAGGACAGCAGATTTCTGCTCTACTGACATATGGCCACTCCCCGGGGCTGCACCTTAGCATCTCCACCAATCTGCTGGAGCACAGATTGGTGGGCTGCTGAAACACTATGAGATCCCTGGTGGACTGTGATGGACCTAGTGATGATGGCACCTAGTCAGAGCTCACGTGGCATCCAGCTGAGACTGCATGAGAGCAATCTGATCTTCGATGCCAGCAACCATTCTCTGCATGACAGCACTAAGATGTTGCCTTGCTTCTGCCTGTGCTGCAATGGAAGCTGCCACATCACCCTTGATATGCGTCATGAGGTCTGTGTCCCCACCACCTCTCTGGGAGTCCACCATCGGCTGCAGACTGGAAATGATGGGCTCCATGATGTGTGCAGAGCTCGGTGCAATGTTCGAGGTGGACTCTTCCTCGTTCCTTACCATTGCTGAGAGGCTCTCGGGCACCCTTGCCATTACACATATCATCTTGGAGTGCATGGCCATCACCCTTGTTGTGAATGCCTCCCCATTGAGATCCTCACTGAGTCCTGTGCAGCAGAACTCGTGCGTGAACCCTCCCTCCAGGGAGCTGGCTCCCTAGCTACTCTTTCCCCTTGGCCTTGCTGCAGCCCACTTGTCCCCGGTGCATCACCCAGTGCAGACCCCTCCACTAAGCTAACCTCTAACGAACGCGTAGTGCCAGTCTCTGAGGTGGTGCCTGCGGGTGAGAGATGCAATGACGCAGTGCTTGGGTCCTCCTCCTCTTCTCCTTTATCAGTCTCATGGGGAGGCGGGGGGGGGGGTGGGGGGGCGTGCTCAGGGAGAGGCTGGTCATCTGCTGGCTGATTATCTGAAAGCATAAAGGCACAAGATTCACATTAAGGTGAGGGCAGGGGGGCAGGAATGGAGCAGGGAATAAGACAGTATCAGGAGCTGGGAAGTGATAAAGCCTTCTGGTATGAGAGGGAAGTGAGATGAGAAAATGAGAGGGGATAAAGATACCATTGTTTCCCACAGTGGGGTTGACGTTGCCACGGCCATGGCGCCCACCACCTGCTGCCCAATGAGCCGCAGCACTCGCTCCTCGTGGTCTGACAGCTGCTGGAGCTGAGGTTCATCCCTACCTGTCCTCTGCTGCTCCCTCCTATTGTGGGCCATCTTGGCCTGCAAAAGAAAGGAATGTGTGTGAGTCAGAGTCCAGCTCTGTGTCTGGGAGATATGCATGCCATCTTCAATAGCTGTGAAAGTAGGCAAGTCATGAGTGAGGATGTGAGTTTGAGTAGTTGCAGATGTTTGGTGGGTGAGTGCCGGAGTGGCGGAGAAGTGATGGTTTGCACAGTGTGCACACACAAAGGCTCAGATGCTGGTATGTGGGACTTGTTGAAGCATGTACTCACCTTGACCACCCAACTGAGGTGATTGATCTTTCTACGGCTGAGGCTGCGATCCATGACATTATTGGCCAAGATGATTATGGTGTGCAGCAAGTTCATGCAGCCACTTACAAGAATTGTGGGTTTCCTGACTCTAATTGAGCAGTTCTTTACTTAAGGCCTGCTTTTATATTTCATTGGATAATCCATTTTGTCATGTATGTAACCACAATGTAACACCACTGTATTACTGTATACACTCAACCTAGATGCACACCTTTACCACTAGGGGCGAACTTGATCACACAGGTATAAAAAGGGAGGTCCCAAGCAGGGTCATCGTCTTTGGAGTCCTGTGAATAAAGAGTTAAGGTCACAGAGTGGCCTTGTCTCTGGAATGTGCCTCATGTTGTTTCATACTGTAGAGTAAGGACTTTACATTGGCGACGAGAAACGGGAATTCACGACCCACAAGAATGGCCACCGGTAGCACAGAGGAACGGTACTGTGTTGGGGAAGACTGGGACAATTTTGTCGAGAGGCTTCAGCAAAGCTTTGTTATGAAAGAATGGCTGGGAGATGCAGCGGCCAACATGCGAAGGGCTCATCTTTTGACCAGCTGCGGACCAAAGACTTACGCACTCATGAAGGACTTACTAGCACCCGAAAAGCCGGCGGACAAAACCTTTGAAGAACTTAGCAAATTGATCGGGGAGCACCTCAAACCAGCGAGTAGCATACATATGGCCCGACACAGATTCTACACCCACCGACGTCGTGAAGGACAGAGCATACCGGACTTCGTAGCGGACCTCCGGCGTTTGGCTAGCCTCTGTAAGTTCACAGACGCCTGCAGGGGGGAGATGCTAAGGAACTTCTTTATCGAGGGCATCGATCATGCAGGAATTTTCCTCAAATTAATTGAGACCAAGGATTTGACCTTGGAAGCGGCGGCGTTGATGGCTCAAACTTTCATGGCGGGGGAGGAAGAGACGAAAATAATATACGCATGCAATTTTGCCTCTAACGTGGCGATGGATCAGGGAGTTAACATCATCAATGCGACTCAGAGCCCCACAGGCAGGCAGGGGCAGTCCGACACCCCCCAGACAGCAATAGACCCCAGAGTAGGACTTCAACAGAGACAATGGCAGGCTGAACGGACATTCACGCCATCACAGTGGACAATGCGGCCCGGGATGGGGCCATTGATACCCACCAATAGGGTACTTAAGAGCAGTCAAAGGGACAGTCAGTGTGGAATACCTGGCCATAGTCCCTTTGTTCCCAACAATGGAAACTTTAACTCATGGTGGAGGTGTGAGGGAAAACACTCAGCTAGATCTTGCAGATTTCAACAGTTTGTGTGCAGGAACTGCAATCTCAGTGGCCACTTAGCTCGAATGTGCAGGAAGTCTGCTACCAGACTAATATATGAGGCGGATGGACCAGAAGGAGGTTCTTTGAGGCAGGATGACTTTTGGGGCAAATCGATGGACGCCGAGGTTCAGATGGTCCATGTGGCGAATATTCACCAGTTCATACACCAAAACGCCACCACTGATGATGAGGGTTTTATTAAACGGTATCACAGTACGCATGGAGCTGGACACTGGGGCCAGCCAGTCACTCATGGGTGTTCCGCAATTTGAGAAGCTATGTCCACTTAAAGCCAGTAGAACCAAATTAGCACGTATTGAGACACAATTACGGATTACACTAAAGAAATCATTCCGGTGCTAGGCAATGCAATCTTGGCTGTCACACACAATGGGTTAGTGAATCGGCTGCCGCTCTGGATTGTCCCGGGCAATGGTCCCGCACTGTTGGGGAGGAGCTGATTAGCCGAGATGAACTGGAAATGGGGGGATCTTCACGCAATGTCATCTATGGAGCAAAGTTCGTGCTCACAAGTCCTACAACAATTCGATTCACTATTCCAACCTGGCGTCGGGATTTTCAAAGGCACAAAAGTGATGCACAACAACCCGGACACCAGGCCAGTGCACCATAAAGCCAGAGCGGTGCCGTATGTGCTGCGGGAAAAGATCGAGAGCGAATTGGACCGGCTGTTGAGAGAGGGCATCATCTCGCCTGTTGAATTCAGCGACTGGGCGAGCTCCATCGTTCCCGTCCTAAAATCGGATGGCTCTGTCAGGATCTGTGGCGACTACAAGGCCACCATCAATCGGGTGTCACTACAAGATCAATACCCGCTCCCAAGAGCGGAGGACCTCTTCGCCACACTGTCAGGCGGCAAGCTGTTCACCAAGTTGGACCTCACTTCAGCCTATATGACCCAGAAACTGGCTGACGAATCTAAACTACTGACCACCATCACCACGCACAAGGGACTGTTCGTTTATAACAGGTGCCCATTTGGCATTCGATCAGTGGCCGCGATTTTTCAATGTAACATGGAAAGCCTGCTTAAATCCATTCCTGGAACGATTGTATTCCAGGACGACATCCTCATCACGGGTTGAGACACCGAGGAACACCTCCGCAACCTGGAGGAGGTGCTACGCCGACTGGACCGGGTAGGCTATGGACTCAAGAAGTCTAAATGTGTGTTCTTTGCTCCCGAGGTTGAGTTTCTGGGCAGGAGGGTTGTTGCAGATGGGATTCGGCCCACCGAATCCAAAACAGAGGCGATTCGACGAGCACCCAGGCCCTGCAACACATTGGAGTTGCGTTCATTCCTGGGACTGTTGAACTATTTCGGGAACTTTCTGCCGAACCTGAGCACGTTGTTGGAGCCGCTACACATGCTCCTGTGTAAGAGTTGCGATTGGTTTTGGGGGGACTTTCAGGAACGGGCTTTTGATCGGGCGCGAAACCTACTTTGTTCAAACAAGTTGTTGACCCTGTACAACCCCTGTAAAAAATTGGTTCTGACATGTGATGCATCGTCCTATGAGGTTGGGTACGTGTTGCAGCAGGGCAATTCTGAGGGTCAACTACAACCTGTGGCTTATGCCTCCAGGTCACTCTTTTAAACAGAACAGGGATATGGGATGGTCGAGAAGGAAGCGCTTGCATGTGTCTATGGTGTAAAAAAAAAATGCATCAGTACCTCTTTGGTAGGAAGTTTGAATTAGAGACAGACCACAAGCCATTAACATCCCTGTTGTCAGACAGCAAGGCTATCAATGCCAACGCATCAGCTCGCATACAGTGATGTGCTCTCACGCTGGCTGCTTATGACTACTCCATCCGGCACCGGCCCGACACTGAAAATTGCGCTGACGCACTCAGCAGGCTTCCACTGAGGGGGCAGCGGAGCAAAGCGCCGAGATGGTCATGGCTGTTGATGCCTTTGACAGCGCAGGCTCCCCCATCACAGCCCACCAGATCAAAATCTGGACAAACAGAGGTCCCCTCCTAGCCCTGATTAAGAAATGTGTCCTGACTGGGGATTGGGCGCCCGCACACGGAGCATGCCCTGAGGAGGTCAAACCGTTCCACGACGGACGGAAGAGCTCTCCATCCAAGCCAAATGCTTACTATGGGGCAGCCGGGTGCTTATGCCCCAGAAGGGCAGGGAGGCATTCATCAGGATACTCCACAGCGAGCATCCAGGCATTGTGCTGATGAAGGCCATTGCCCGGTCACACATTTGTTGGCCTGGAATTGATTCAGAACTGGAACACTGTGTTCGCAGGTGCACAACGTTTGCCCAGCTGGGTAATGTCCCGCTCAACCTGTGGCCCTGGCCCACCAGGCCATGGTCATGCATTCATGGTGACTACGCGGGCTCGTTCATGGGTAAGATGTTTCTTATTGTGGTAGATGTGTACTCGAAATAGATCGAGTGCATCATTCTGAATTCATGCACGTCATCCACCACCGTGGAAAGCCAACGTGCGATCTTTGCAACATAGAAACATAGAAAACATAGAAACATAGAAAATAGGTGCAGAAGTAGACCATTCGGCCCTTCGAGCCTGCACCGCCTTTCAATGAGTTCATGGCTGAACATGCAACTTCAGTACCCCATTCCTGCTTTCTCACCATACCCCTTGATCCCCCTAGTAATAAGGACTACATCTAACTCCTTTTTGAATATATTTAGTGAATTGGCCTCAACAACTTTTTGTGGTAGAGAATTCCACAGGTTCACCACTCTCTGGGTGAAGAAGTTTCTCCTCATCTCGGTCCTAAATGGCTTACCCCTTCTTCTTAGACTGTGACCCCTGGTTCTGGACTTCCCCAACATTGGGAACATTCTTCCTGCATCTAACCTGTCTGAACCCGTCAGAATTTTAAACGTTTCTATGAGATCCCCTCTCATTCTTCTGAACTCCAGCGAATACAAGCTCAGTTGATCCAGTCTTTCTTGATATGTTAATCCCGCCATCCCGGGAATCAGTCTGGTGAACCTTCGTTGCACTCCCTCAATAGCAAGAATGTCCTTCCTCAAGTTAGGAGACCAAAACTGTGCACAATACTCCAGGTGTGGCCTCACCAAGGCCCTATGCAACTGTAGTAACACCTCCCTGCCCCTGTACTCAAATCCCCTCGCTATGAAGGCCAACATGTAATTTGCTTTCTTAACCGCCTGCTGTACCTGCAATGACTGATGTACCATGACACCCAGGTCTCGTTGCACCTCCCCTTTTCCTAATCTGTCACCATTCAGATAATAGTCTGTCTCTGTTTTTACCACCAAAGTGGATAACCTCACATTTATCCACATTATACTTCATCTGCTATGCATTTGCCCACTCACCTAACTATCCAAATCACTCTGCAGCCTCATAGCATCCTCCTCGCAGCTCACACTGCCACCGAACTTAGGGTCATCCACAAATTTGGAGATACTGCATTTAATCCCCTCGTCTAAATCATTAATATACAATGTAAACAGCTGGGGCCCCAGCACAGAACCTTGCGGTACCCCACTAGTCACTGCCTGCCATTCTGAAAAGTACCCATTTACTCCTACTCTTTGCTTCCTGTCTGACAACCACGTCAGCACACTACCCCCAATCTCAGGTGCTTTAACTTTGCACATCAATCTCTTGTGTGGGACCTTGTCGAAAGCCTTCTGAAAGTCCAAATACACCACATCAACTGGTTCTCCCTTGTCCACTCTACTGGAAACATCCTCAAAAAAATTCCAGAAGATTTGTCAAGCATGATTTCCCTTTCACAAATCCTTGCTGACTTGGACCTATCATATCACCTCTGTCCAACTGCACTGCTACCCATGGCTTGCTGGACATCCTGGTTAGTGATAATGGCCCATGTTTCATAAGCTACAAATTCTGAGAGTTTATGTTGGGCAATGGCATCAACCATGTCAGGACTGCGCAGTTCAAGCCGGCCTCCAATGGCCAGGTGGAATGTGCGGTCAAAATCATTAAGCAAGATATGTTCAGGATTCAAGGACCCTCCCTACAATGCCGCCTATCGCGTCTCCTGCTGGCCTATAGATCCCGACCGCACTCGCTCACGAGGGTCCCGCCCGCAGAGCTACTAATGAAACAGACACTCAAAACTCAGTTGTCCCTCATTCACCCAGTCCTGACCAACATAGTTGAGGGCAAGCGCAAGTCACAAAACGAGTACCATGACCGTAATTCGAGGGGGAGTTGTTTATAAATAAATGATCCTGTATTCATCCTCAATCACGCCATGGGGCCCAAATGGCTTGGGAGCACTGTAATTGACAAAGAGGGGAATAGAGTCATTGTGGTAAAACTCAACAATGGTCAGATATGCCGTAAGCATCTGGACCAAGTAAAAAAAAGGTTCAGCATCGACACGGAGGAACCTGAAGAAGACCATGAGATGGAGCTCACAACACCGCCAGTGAACGAGCAACAAGAGCAATCAGAAGAATGCACAGTCCCTGCGGTCAGCCCGGACAGGCCGGAATCACCACAGGTGACAGACACTCACGTTAGTGTCCAACAACCAGAGCCCCAACTGCGCGCTCCACGAGGGAGCGTAGACCACCTGAAAGACTAAATCTATGATCCCAATAAGACTTTGGGGGGGGGGGGGAGGTGATGTCATGTATGTAACCACAATGTAACACCACTGTATTACTGTATAC
This sequence comes from Pristiophorus japonicus, assembly GCF_044704955.1. Classification (NCBI taxonomy): domain Eukaryota; kingdom Metazoa; phylum Chordata; class Chondrichthyes; family Pristiophoridae; genus Pristiophorus; species Pristiophorus japonicus. Next base: position 114,414,882 of record NC_091977.1, on the reverse strand, counting down.
ACTCAACCTAGATGCACACCTTGACCACTAGGGGTGAACTTGTGGGAGACACTCCTTACCTGATCACACAGGTATAAAAAGGGAGGTCCCATGCAGGGTCATCGTCTTTGGAGTCCTATGAATAAAGAGTTAAGGTCACAGAGTGACCTTGTCACCAGAATGTGCCTCGTCTGGTTTCATACTGTAGAGTAAGGACTTTACACCTTTAATAAACCATTCCTCATTAATGCTGTTTAAGGAAAATTACACAATGACTAATTTTAGTGTGACAAATTGTGTTTTAATTGAAATGAATAGTGAACCTATCGTGTGTATTTAATATTATGTTCTGCTTTGACTATCCCTTATGGTCTGTAATCCAATACATTCATGGTATTACTATTGTACTACTCTTTTGTGATGTACTATTGGAAGGAGTAGATATGAAGGCTTCATGAGAGGTTTGCAGACTTGTTGGCGATTCATCTGGGTGCTGTCCTCAATGTGTGCCAGACCCAGACAGTCTGTCAATGTGGCAGAATTAGTCGGTCTTACTCTGGCTGTGGGGCCTTACTAGCTTTAAGGGGCTCCTCCTGTCACTTGTACAAAGGCAGCTTGCAGATGAGAGACTGTCAGAGACACATACCTGTGCTTCTAGCCACATGCTCCTACTGGAAGCTGAGTCCTTACATTGGCCCTGCTTTGTTTGGACACTGAGTGTTGCATTACTGTGAGATCTCTGAAGATCTCGTTCATGTCTCCAAGTGCACTGTAGCTGAAGAAATATGGTGTAATGGAGCGTGGGCCCCAACTCCATTGGTGATAAAATGTCTGAGAGATGTTCCAGCTGGGCTCAGCCTGTTTGTGCCTGATCTTTCTCCTGCCATTCCATTGATACGGCACACTGTGTAATGACAATCCATAGAACAGGCAAGTTGTGCTTCATGGCAATATACAACTGGTTAAGAACAAATTCAATTTGCAGCTGGTTTGCAATGACCAAGTAGCCAGTGAACCATTTGTGCTCATTCATTCTCCATTTTATAGCAGATTCCTGAGGTTGAAATCAAAAGCAACTCAACAGGAACTATGACAATGCTATTGGGTGATTCCATTATTCTGCAGTACCAGCAGACAGCTGTGCTCAACTGGGATGTGGGTTGGAGATTGAGCTACAGTCTTGTAACCCTATCTCTGACACATACTCTTTTCAAGTGCGGCTTCAATACTGAGATTACCCTGAAGGAATAATCCCTTGAGCTTCATCTCAGCAGCAACCAGACGTGCACTCAGCCCTGGTTCAGCCACCAGCTCGGTTCTTTTCATGCCCATGAGAAGTACTTCACCCTGTTTTTCCTCTTCTAAATCACTTTAATCCTCTAGAGAGTTTTCTTGAGCTGGTATGTGCTTTAAATCATGATAACACTGAGTGCTGTGGAGAGTCATGCTGCACCTGAAGTTTTGGCATACTTCTTACTGGATAATTGCTCATGATAAGTCAATGTGTCGACTCATACAGATGGTACTTGGTTTTACACTTACTGAAACACATTGGTACGAAGAAGGTTTACAATTATACAAACTTGTGCATATTTTTCCGCCAATTTTCATATCATAGGCGGTCCATCGAATTGAGGATGATTTGCTTTCACGCCAAAAAAGGATAAGTTCACAGGTGTTCCAATGAAGGACCTAAAATTCCAGGTCCTGAACTACATCCTGAAGGGTGGAAGATGCCCGTGCGTGGATTTTTTTTTAACGTGTGGTGGCCGTTGCACACCAGCCACCACACGGGCTTGACAGAGCTAGGTCTTGGTCCAGTGACAAGGATTACCATAGACGACTGGAGACCTGCTCTGCTGCACCGACCTAATGCGCACACATATCGCAGTGTGGGCTGGCCCATGCTGCCCCTGGGCCCCTGACCCTGAACTCATGCCTCTCCTGAGCCCCGATCACATCCCTCCACAGTCTCTCGCCGCTCCTTCACCTCCTTTCATATCATAGCTTTCCAGTCGATGACCTCCATAATATTACCTTTGGGGGAGGTAAAAGACTGGCCCTTTGAGCCCCACCAGCAGTCCATAACTTTTAGTTGAAAATGGCCCTCTTCTGTGAAGAACAGATAAAGATATATTTAATGAACAAAGATGTTGTTCTGTGTATTTTATGGCTTTATGCATCCTAGTGTAAAATACCTTACCTCAAGAAGGCTTGGGAGGATGTTTGCGACTTGAATTAGTGCACTGTAATTATCAGCTGCATTTGTGAATAATTACAATCAGTCTTCAATCTTTCTCAACTGCATCATCTAGGTTCTTCTCTTTTTGGTCCACTAAACTAGTTTTCAATCATGATCATTACTTTCCTTTGTGGTGCAATTGCAGCAAGTTACTAGATCAATTTGAGTTAAGTATAATGAGATACAGCTCATCTGACACCTATAATTTACTTTAACATCAGTATCTTACATTTGAGAGTGATTTGCCTAAGTCCGAAACGAGAGTCCTAAACTTAAATAAAGCCAATTATGTAGGTATGATGCAGTTTAATGTGGATAAATATGAGGTTATCCACTTTGGTGGCAAAAACATGAAGGCAGAATATTATCTGAATGGTGGCAGATTAGGAAAAGGGGAGGTGCAACGAGACCTGGGTGTCATGGTTCATCAGTCATTGAAGTTGTCATGCAGGTACAGCAGGCGGTGAACTAGGCAAATGGTATGTTGGCTTTCATAGCTAGGGGATTTGAGTATAGGAGCAAGGAGGTCTTCCTGCAGTTGTACAGTGCCTTAGTGAGGTCTCACCTGGAATCTTGTGTTCAGTTTTGGTCTCCTAATCTGAGGAAGGATGTTCTTGCTATTGAGGGAGTGCAGCGAAGGTTCACCAGACTGATTCCCAGAATGGCAGGACTGACATATGAGGAGAGACTGGATCAACTGGGTCTGTATTCACTGGAGTTTATAAGGATGAGAGGGGATCTCATAGAAACATATAAAATTTTGACGGGACTGGACAGGTTAGATGCAGGAAGAATGTTCCCGATGTTGGGGAAGTCCAGAACCTGGGGGCATAATCTAAGGATAAGGCGTAAGCCATTTAGGACTGAGATGAGGAGAAACTTCTTCACTCAGAGAGTTGTTAACCTGTGGAACTCCCTACTGCAGAGAGTTGTTGATGCCAGTTCATTGGATATATTCAAGAGGGAGTTAGATATGGCCCTTACGGCTAAAGGGATCAAGGGGTATGGAGAGAAAGCAGGAAAGGGGTACTGAGGTGATGATCAGCCATGATCTTATTGAATGGTGGTGCAGACTCGAAGGGCCGAATGGCCTACTCCTGCACCTATTTTTTATGTTTCTATGAGGGGCGAGTTGGTTAAGGTAGATTGGAAAAATAGATTAAAAGGTATGGCAATAGATAATCAATGAGAAACAGTTAAAGACATATTTCATAATTCTGAACAAAAATATATTCAATTAAGAAAGTAAAATTCCACAGGAAAAATTATCCATCCGTGGCTAACTAAAGAAGTTAAGGATAGTATTAGATTGAAAGAACAAGCTTATAATGTTGCAAAAAATAGTCGTAAGCCTGAGGATTGGGAGACTTTCAGAAACCAGCAAAGGATAACCCAAAAATTGATAAAAAAGGAAAAAATAGAATGAGAGAAAACCAGATTGTAAGAGCTTCTACAACTATGTAAAAAAGAAGAGAGTAGCTAAAGTAAACATTGGTCCCTTAGAGACTGAGATAGGAGAAATTATTATGACGAATAAGGAAATGGCAGAAACGTTTAACAAATATTTTGCATCTGTCGTCACAGTAGAAGATGCAAAAAGCATACCTAAAATGATGGGAAACCAAGGGACTAGTGAGGGTGAGGAACTTAATGTAATTAATATAAGTAGAAAAAAAGTACTAGAGAAACTAACGGAAAATAAAAGCCGACAAATCCCCTGGACCTGACGGCCTACATCCTCGGGTTCTAAAAGAGATGGCTGCAGAGATCGTGGATGCCTTCGTTTTGATCTTTCAAAATTCCCTAGATTCTAGAATGGCCCCAGCAGATTGGAAGGTAGCAAATGCAACATCACTATTCAAGAAGGGAGGGTGAGAGAAAACAGGGAACTACAGGCTAGATAGTCTGATATCAGTCAATTGTTGGAATCCATTGTTAAGGAAGAGGTATCAACGCACTTAGAAAATCATAACATGATTAGGCAGAGTCAACATGGAAAGGGAAATTGAGTTTTTTGAGGATGTAACTAGGAGGGTAGATAAAGGGGAACCAGTGGATGTAGTATATTTGAATTTCCAGAAGGCATTCGATAAGGTGCATCATAAAAGGTTATTACACAAGATAAGAGCTCATGGGATTGGAGGTAATGTATTAGCATGGATAGAGGATTGGTTAACGGACAGAAAACACAGAGTACGGATAAACAGATCTTTATCAGATTGGCAGGCTGTAACTAGTGGGGTGCTGCAAGGATCAGTGCTGGGGCCTCAGCTATTTACAATCTATATTAATGACCTAGATGAAGGGACCAAGTGTAATGTAACCAAGTTTGCTGATGATACAAAGCTGGGTGGGACAGTAAGCTGTGAGGAGAACACAAAGGGACTGAAATTGGTGGACATACCGCCGCATACTGCCCGCGGGCCACTGACATACCGCCCAAAATCGCGAAATTGATCAAAAAATATCGACATACTGCCCGGTGGGAAATTTATCAGTGACATACCGCCAAGTGATATGCATACCGTCCGCCCAGGCATGCCGTCAACATACCGCCCAAAATTGCCAAATTGATCACTTACCACCGACATACCACCGACCCTGCAGACCGCCCTGGAAAAGGTGGTTTTAAATCGATCTTCAGTCGGCGATATGCATCTTTACCTGTGAATTAAAAAAAATCTCTCATCCCCAGTCTCTCCCACCCCCCAGGCTCTTCCCTCACACCTCCCCTCCACAGCGATCACCCCTGCAAGTAGTGATCTCCCTCCAAGTAGTCTTCTCCCTCCAAGTAGTCATCACCCTCCAAGTTGAGATCTCCCTCCAAGTAGTCATCTCCCCCCCACAGCAGCGATCCCTCCCCCCACCCCCCCACCCATCCCACATACCTGCACAGTGCTCTCAGGTTGGCAATCTCTGTCGATTCTGGTCTGTGCCTCCCGGGAGGCAGAGCTTCACAGCAGCATGCACGTGCGCACAACTTGGGACCCGAAGATGCCCGCGTGAAAAGGACTCACCACCCGCACACCGCTGGCTGCACTCCGCTCCACCCGCTGCACTCTGCTCGGCATACAGCTGAGAAAAATGTGATGAAAATCGCGCACACTCCACTCAGTGGTACCCGGGACTGAGAAATATGCGGACCATCAGTTTTCACCAATTTTGGCCCCAAAGAGTCTGCAAAGGGATAGGGATAGACTTAGTGAGTAGGCAGTAAGGTAGCAGATGGAGTATAATGCAGAGAAATGTGAGGTTACTCACTTTGGTAGAAAGAATAGAAAAACAGAATATTTTTTAAATGGTGAGAAACTTTTAAATGTTGGTGTCCAGAGAGATTTGGGTGCCCTTGTGCAAAAAACAAAGAAAGCTAGCTTGCAGGTATAGCAAGCAATAAGGAAGGCAAATGGCATGTTGTCCTTTATTACAAGTGGGTTGGTGTATAAGAGTAAGGAAGTCTTGCTACAATTGTACATTTGGTGAGACCAAACCTGAAATATTGTGCACAGTTTTGGTCTCTTTATCTAAGGAAGGATATACTTGCCTTGGAGGCGGTACAATGGAGGTTTACTAGATTGATTCATGGGATGAGAGGGCTGTCTTATGCTGAGAGATTGTGTCGAATGGGCCTATACTCTCTGGCGTTTAGAAGAATGAGAGGTGATCTCATTGAAACATACAAGATTCTGAAGGGGATTGACTGGGTAATTGCTGAGAGGTTGTTTCCCCTGGTTGGAGTATCAAGAGCTAGGGGTGACAGTCTCAGGATAAGGGGTAGGCCATTTAAGACCGAGATGAGGAGGAATTTCTTCACTCAGAGGGCTGTGAATCTTTGGAATTCTCTGCCCCAGAGGACTGTGGATGCTGAGTCTCTGAATATATTCAAGGCTGAGATAGATAGATTTTTTGTATCTAGGGGGAATCAAGGGATATGGAGATCAGTCATAATCAGCCATTATCTTATTGAATGGTGATGCAGGCTCGAAGGACCATAGGGCCTAATCCTATTTCTTATGTTCTTTTGTACCCATGAGTAAGGGAGCTTCTATATATCACAGGTTGCGTTTATTTGCCCTCATTTCTTACCTTGGTACTTTTCTTCAAATATAATACCTTCTTTTGGATATCCTACCAGAATGGCCCAAGGTTGATTGTCTCCCATGTGTGATTCAAACTTTGAGCACTGCTATCTTGCCCTTCCACTCCATAGAGTGCATCTCGCCATACCCTCATACTGTCCACTATGCTGCATATTCCATCAGGAACTTTTGTTTCTCACCCTCCATTTCCTCCATTTCTCAGAGACTGTGCAATTCCCAGCTGAATTGGCCAACAGTGCACCACTTATGCCAGATAACTGGCTGTTTAGCTAATTCTTTCTGGTGCTTTCTATTGGTCATTCAGTTATACTTCAGTTTAGTGTACCCTTAAGCACGAAAGTTTCTCGAAAACATAGAAAAAGTAAGGTTGTGTATTCCTGCATGTACTTAAAAAATGGAAAAAGTTCTTAACTGCCATTTAACATGCTGCCTGTGTGCCAATCATCCAGCTACTGCATTATCATAAAACATGGCATGGATATATCAAACATTGCAAGGCTCGTGGCTCTGATTATATCTATTATCAATCTTTCAGCACACATTCACACCATATTCATGTAATCTAATATTTATTATGACACAGTATTAATATTAATTACAGAACCTAATAGCAGGATATCTAAAAGAAGAAAGAAAGAAAGATTGGCATTTATATAGCACCTATCACAACCACCGGATGTCTCAAAGCGCTTTACAGCCAATGAAGTATTTTTTGAAGTGTAGTTACTGTTGTAATGGAGGAAACGCTGCAGCCAATTTACGCACAAGCAAGCTCCCACAAACAGCACTATGATAATGACCAGATAATCTGTTTTGTTGTTATGTTGATTGAGGGATAAATATTGGCCAGGACATCTGAGTAACAAAAAGGTTTTATTTCATAAATACTAACAGCCAGTACAGTTTATTGGGTTTTGTCCCTGTGGATGTATCCATTATATTATTGTGTACATACTGTCTTAGATATGTACACAATAATACATTAAATCATTTATATTTAATGTGGTACTGCAGTGTTTCTATATTCAGCAACATATTAAGCAAACTTCAGTAAGTATATTCGAGACTGTATGCAATAATGTGGCTGAGACATGGATCCACTGGAAGATACATCAGAGTAGTGGTGTTTTATATATTTATATGTTGACAGGGCAGAGTCACATATACACGAGTGGGTGTATCACAGAGTAGTGCGGTTTTAGACAACAATAACACCAAAAATCAACAACAAACACTTTTCAATGTAATAAAACATCCCAAAGCAGTGCACAGAGTTTGAAATGGACATCCAGCAGTGATAGGGAAATGTTAGGGGAGGATATGGGAAGGCCTGCCCAAGAGATGGATTTTGAGGAGGCTTTTGAATTCAGAGGAAGAGGTAACACAGTGGCACAAAAGCAAAATACTGTGGATGCTAGAATCTGAAATAAAAACAGAAAATGCTGAAAATGCTCAGCAGGTCAGGCAGCATCTGTGGAGAGAGAAACAGAGTTAATGTTTCAGGTTGATGACCCTTCATCAGAACTGGAAAAAGTTAGAGATGTAACAGATTTCAAGCAAGTGTAGGGGCAGGGAAAAGGTAGAGGGGAGGAAAGAACAAAAGGGAAGGTCTGTGATAGGACAGAAGAGATTAAGAGGCAAAAGAGATGGTGGTGCAAGGCAAAAGGAGATGATAATGGGACATGTTAAGAAACAAAAGATGAGTCTAGAGAGGGTGTAAATGGAGATGGCAGAATCATCAACAGCTGCCATGGGAAACAGAAAAAAAGCAGAAAAAAGAAAAAAAATAAGGGCAGAGATCATGGTTTGAAATTGTTGAACTCAATGTTGAGTCCAGAAGGCTGTAAAGTGCCTAAACAAAAGATGAGGTGCTGTTCCTCGAGCTTACATTGAGTTTCATTGGAACAGTGTAAGAGGCCGAGGATGGAGAGGTCAGAGTGGGAGTGGAGTGGAGAATTAAAGTGATAGGCGAGACACAGTGTAACACAGTGGACAGCTTTTAGATAGAATGGTCCACGGTGTGGGGTAAGATGATCGAAGATTCTGTGGCTGAAGGTGGGAGTGCAACGAAAGCCAGAGTCAGAGGAGCAGAAGGTATACGCTGGCATATAGGGCAGGAGGAGGGTTCAGAAGGAGGGAGGTTTGAGGCTGTTAATGGATTTGTAAATGAGAATAAAGATTTAGAATTTGATGTGCTGGGAGGACATCAAATCCTCCAGTGGAGCTGGAGGACATCAGTGGAGCTTGGAAAAGACATGAGTGATAGGGAAACAAGGCTCAGTGTGGGATAGTTTTGGATGAGGGTGGAGCTTGGGAGGCTGATGAAGTAAATGTTGGATTTTTAAGCCTGGAGAAGGCAAGATTACAGATAAGGGTTTCAGCAGTCGCGAGGGTGAAGTAAGGCAGAGGCAGGTGATGTTGCAAAGTTGGTAATAGGCAGCATACAATAATCAGACAAAGGCACAGACATATTGGTCTTGATATTAACACCCCCTCTTGACGGGTGGGTGGTTTTAAACCCAAAGACTGGAAATGCGTCCCCAAACCATTGTGTAAGCGTTCGTTGCCATTTTAATGGCGGCAGATTGTGAGCAATGTTCCCTTTAATGTGCGCGGCCTCACAGCCATTAGTACTGGGAAAAGTGCCGCGCAGGCCGCTCACCAGCTTATCCATTGTAAGTACCGCACAGGCGCAGACATTTAAAGGGACCGCGCAGTAAAAGAACAGGTTGTGCAGAACAAAGCGCAGATTACAGGAGCATTGGTTGTGAGGTGTGCGAGTGTCCGTCTTGGACAATTCATTATCATATTTAAATCACACTCTCACAGTGCAATTGGGAGCCTGACTTAAATTTAACTGCTGCTGGCTGGGTTTTCGAGGGCTTGGAAAACCCAGCAGCAATATGGAGATGGCAGCTGCCAGCCCCAGAAAGTAAGTTATTATCACAGCAACCCTCGTGGGCCAAGAGGAGCAGAAGTGTTCTCTCCCCACTCCCTGCGGCGCCTTGAGCAAATCTTCAACCTCCCCTCTGTCAATCGGGCCTCTCTCTCATGCCTGCCACAATTGGTGACCACCCTCTCCCCACCCCAAATTTATAATTTTTAACCTGTCCCATGATCATGAATGCCGGGTACCGTCCCCAAGGGTCCTCGGCTATGCCCTCCTGCTGCTGGTATTCCCCGGTCAATTTGGCTAGCTACTATGTGGGAAACATGGTCCTGCTAGCGAGGTCCTGCCATTAAATTTGGCAGGACCTCCACGTTCTTGGCCTTGCCGGTTCCCCGCCACCCCTCACTCTGCTGCTGAGCTCCCCCGCAGCCCCCCTCCCCCATCTCCCTGTAAATATCAAGGCAATTGGGTGGTTTATCACAGATTATGGCTCCTTCAAAAATGTTTGCAGCATCCGTTATATTTGCATCGGGTGTTAACATGGCATTTAGGTATTTATGAAACCTAGTGGTCCCATTATATTCTTTTGTAAATGTTTCCTACTCACCATCCTCTGTGCCTCAAGCATTGATGATGGGGATTAATTGGACTCCCATCTCCCTGACTGTAATTCATGTACATTAAACATTGCAATCATAATTTGCCAGCCTTCTGTAAAACACAGCTACCTGCAGGGCAAAAGAAGGTGAGCCTCTGAGCGCTGGTCATGTGAAAAAGATAACGGCAGAATATTGATGTTTGTTTCTTCGGGCACTACCAGTAGTGAAGTGTCATGATGCAAACTGTCATGTATTCAAGTGTCATTGTAACCCATGTATAAACTGACCTAAGTTGTACACCGTGAGAACACTGACCACTAGGTGGTGAACTTGTGGGAGACACTCCTAACCGGGACTTTCAGGTATAAAAGGGGAAGCTCCATCCACCTTTTCACTTCAGTGCTGGCTAATAAAGGTTACTGGTCACAGAGTGACCTTCTCTCAAGTATGGGCCTCGTGTGCATTTATACTGTGTAGTAAGGACTTATTATTGGCGACGAGAAACTGGGATTTAAACCATGCGAGCATGGCCACTAGCAGCACAGACGAGAGGTACTGTGTTGGTGATGGTTGGGATGATTTTATTGAGAGACGACAGCAAAGTTTCGTCACTAAGGAATGGCTGGGACAGGATTCGGCCGACAAACGCAGGGCTCATCTCCTGACAGTTTGTGGATCCAGGACGTACTCCCTAATGAAGGTCCTTCTAGCGCCAGAGGAGCTGGCGGACAAGACTTTTGAAGAGCTCAGTAAGTTGATCGGGGAACACTTTAAACCGGCGAGCAACATGCACATAACGAGACAACGGTTTTACACGCACCGGCGGCAAGAAGGGCAAAGCGTTCCAGACTTCGTGGCAGACCTCCGGCGACTGGCAAGCCTATGTAAGTTCCCAGATGCCTGCAGAGCGGAGCTGCTGCGAGACCTTTTAATTGAGGGCATCGGGCACGCTGGGGTTTTCAGGAAACTGATTGAGACCAAAGACTTGACCCTGGAAACGGCGGCTTTGAAGGCCCAGACATTTATCTCAGGGGAGGAAGAGACCAGAATGATGTTTGACAAAAATCTTGGTTTAAATGCAGGGAGTCAACATTGTTAATGTGGCACACAGTTCTCCAGGCAGACAGGGGCAATCGGACAGGCCCGAGCATGTATTCGAACCCAAAGGGGGAATTCAACAGAGACAATGGCTAGCTGAACGGCGATTCATGCCATCGCAAGGGACAATGCGGCCAGTAATGGGGCCATCAATACCTGTCAATGGTGCGCTTAAGGACAGTTACAGAGACAGTCAGAGACGATCGACTGGTAATGGACCGTTTCCAACAATGGCTCATGTTGGAGGTGTGGAGGCAAACACACAGCCATAACTTGCAGATATCAGCAATATACCTGCAGAAACTGCAACATCAGCGGTCACTTGGCGTGCAACCAGGTTGATGTACGAGCAGGACGGGCCCGATGTAAGCCCTACGAGGCCAAATTGACACTGGGGGAAATCGCTGGAAGCTGAAGTTCAGCGAGTTCAAGTGGAGCACATATACAGTTCATACACCAGGATGCCACCGATAATGATGAAAGTGCTTCTCAATGGCATCCCAGTATCAATGGAGCTAGACATGGGGGCCAGCCAGTCCCTGATGAGTATCAAACAGTTCGACAAGTTGGGGCCTCAAAGGCCAGGAGGCTAAAATTATTGCCGATTGACGGACAGCTACGGACATAAACAAAGGAGATCATTCCGGTGCTAGCCAGCGCCACGGTAGTCGTGACCCACAAAGATACGGAGAACAGGTTGCCACTCTGGTCTGTCCCGGGGGATGGTCCCGCACTGCTGGGGAAGAGTTGGCTTGCTGTCATGAACTAGAAATGGGGCTATGTCAATGCAATTTCTTCTGTGGAGTGAATATCATGCTCAAATTTGACTCATTATTTCAACCCGGCATTGGCACTTTCATGGGGACCAAGGTAGTGAGTCACATAAACCCGGACGCCAGGCCAGTACACCACAAGGCCAGAGCGGTGCCGTACGTGATGCGGGAAAAGATAGAAGGTGAATTGGACCACCTCCTGAGGGAAGGCATCATCTCGCCAGTCGAATTCAGTGACTAGGCGAGCCTGATTGTGCCGATGCTCAAGGCAGATGGGTCAGTCAGGATATGTGGTGATTACAAGGCCACCATCAATCGGGTGTCACTCCAAGACCAGTACCCGCTACCGAGAGCGGAGGACCTCTTTGCGACGCTATCCAGTGGCAAACTTTTTTCAAAATGGGACCTGACCTCAGCTTACAGGACCCAGGAGCTGGCGAGTGAGTCGAAGAAGCTGACCACCATCACGACACACAAGGAATTGTTTGAGTACAAAAGATGCCCATTCGGGATTCGCTCAACCGCCGCGATCTTTCAACGAAATATGGAAAGCCTCCTCAAGTCGATTCCAAGGACGGTGGTTTTTCAAGTCGAATTCCTCATCACGAGTCGCGATACTGAAGAATACCTCCACAACCTGGAGGAGGTGCTATGCAGACTGAACCGGGTAGGTCTGTGACTGAAAAAGGCGAAGTGCGTCTTCCTAGCTCCAGAGGTAGAATTCCTGGGGATGAGGATAGCAGCAGATGGGATCAGACCGACTGCGTCCAAAATGGAAGCGATCCAGAGAGCACCCAGACTCCGTAACATTCGTTCCTGGAGCTTCTGAACTGTTTTGGTAACTTTCTTCCCAAATTGAGCACGCTGTCAGAGCCGCAACACGTGCTCCTACGCAAAGATCGCGAATGGGTCTGGAGGGACAGCCAGGAAAGGGCTTTAGATGGAGCATAACAAATTGCGTGCGCTAACAATCTGTTAACGCTATATGACCCATGTAAGAAACTTGTTTTAACGTGTGATGCGTCATCCTATGGGGTCGGGTATGTGTTGCAGCATGTTAATGCCAAGGGTCAGTTACAGCTGGTAGCTTATGCCTCCAGAATTCTGTCCCAGACAGAAAGGGGCTACAGGATGGTAGAAAAGGAAGCGCTTGCATATCTATATGTAGTAAAAATAATGCACCAGTATCTGTTTGGCAGGAAATTTGAGCTGGAGACAGATCACAAACCCCTAATGTCCCTTTTGGCCAACAAGAAGGCCATAAATGCAAATGCCTTGGCACGCATACAGAGGTGGGCACTCACGTTAGCCGCCTATGACTATACAATTCGGCACACACCGGGGACTGAAAACTGCGCCGATGCACTCAGCAGGCTCCCACTAGCCACCACTGAGGGGGCAACCGAGCATGCTGCTGAGATGGTCATGGCTGTTGAAGCTTTTGAAAGTGAAGGCTCACCCGTGCTAGGCCGTCAGATCAAAGTCTGGACAAATAGAGACCCGCTACTGTCTTTAGTCAAGAAATGTGTCCTGAATGGGGACTGGGCAGCCACGTACGGGGCATGCCCTGAGGAATTTAAACCGTTTCATAGGCGCAAGGATGAACTCTCGATTCAGGCCGATTGCCTACTGTGGGGAAACCGAGTAGTCATGCCCCAGATGGGCAGAGAGGTGTTTATCAGAGAACTTCACAATGAGCACCCGGGCATTGTCATGATGAAGGCAATTGCCAGGTCACACGTTTGGTGGCCAGGGATAGATGCAGACCTGGAACTTTATGTTCGCAGGTGCAACACGTGTGCTCAGCTGGGCAACGCACCCAGGGAAGCCCCTCTTAGCCCCTGGTCTTGGCTCGCCAAGCCATGGTCATGCATCCATGTGGACTACGCAGGTCCTTTCATGGGAAAAATGTTTTTGGTTGCAGTAGACGCCTACTCCAAATGGATCGAGTGTGCCATTCTTAATTCAAACACATCCTCTGCCACGCTAGAAAGTCTACGGGCAATGTTTGCCGCCCATGGTCTACCGGACGTCTTGGTCAGCGACAATGGCCCGTGCTTTACAAGCATTGAATTCCAGGACTTCATGGCAGGAAATGGTATCAACCATGTCAGAACGGCACCGTTCAAGCCGCCCTCAAAGGGCCAGGCGGAACGAGCAGTGCAGATAATCAAACAGGGGATGCTCAGAATCTAAGGGGGTTCCCTAGAAAGACGCTTATCACGGCTCCTGTTGGCCAATAGATCCCGACCACACTTGCTCACAGGGGTTCCACCCGCAGAGCTGCTAATGAAAAGGACGCTCAACACCAGGTTATTCCTCATACACCCCACCATGAAAAAAATTGTTGAGAGCAGGCACCGGTCACAATGTGACTACCATGACGGGAATGCGAGGGCGCGATGTATTGATGTCAATGACCCTGTCTTTGTCCTCAACTACGCTGCAGGACTCAAATGGCTCGCAGGCACTGTGATTGCCAAAGAGGGGAATAGGATTCTGGTAGTTAAACTTACCAATGGACAAATCTGCTGCAAACACGTGGATCAAACTAAAAGGAGGTTCAGCAACCCCATAGAAGAAGCAGAGGAAGAACACGATGTAGAGTTCACTCCACCACAGGTGACCGAACACCGGAACCAAGTGGAGGAGAGCCCAGTCTCTGTGGACAGTCCGGACAGGCCTGAGGCACCGCAAACAGCAGACACTCAGGCCAGCGCCCAACAACCGGAGCCCCAACTCAGGCGCTCTACAAGGGAGCGTAAACCACCAGAGAGACTTAACCTGTGATCCCAATAAGACTTTGGGGGGGGGGGAGGTGATGTCATGTATTCAACTGTCATTGTAACCGATGTATAAACTGACCTAAGTTGTACACTGTAAGAACACTGACCACTAGGTGGTGAACTTGTGGGAGACACTCCTAACCTCGACTTTCAGGTATAAAAGGGGAAGCTCCACCCACCTTCTTCACTTCAGTGCTGGCTAATAAAGGTTACTGGTCACAGAGTGACCTTCCCTCAAGTATGGGCCTCGTGTACATTTATACTGTATAGTAAGGACATATTATGCGAAAAAGAGAACGGCAGAATATTGATATTTGTTTGTTAGGGCACCACCAGTAGTGAAGCATCACGATGCAATCTAGTGATTTTAATTAATGGTGGGAGGGAAAGTTTACTGTAAAATTTAGTACTCATCAATTGGTTAAAAACACATGCCTTGAGACACCTTTGTATGAATGACCTAGAATTATACCCGCCTTTGGCCCTTATCCCTTAAATCTTTGGTCAACAAAAATCTATCGATCTCAGATTTAAATATAATAATTGACCTTGCATCAATTACCATTTGTGGAAGAGAGTTCCAAACTTCTACCGCCCTTTGTGTGTAGAAATGTTTCCTAATTTCACTCCTGAAAGGTCTGGCTCGAATCTTTAGACTATGTCCCCCTAGTCCTAGAATCCCCAACCAGCAGAAATAGTTTCTCTCTCTACCTACCCTATCTGTTCCCCTTAATATCTTGAAAACTTCGATCAGATTACCCTTTAACCTTCTAAAATCTAAGGAATACAACCCTAATTTGTGTAATCTCGTCTCGTAATTTAACCCTTCGGGGTCGACATTCGGTACCGCCGTTTTTGAGGTGGTTTCACCGCCCGAGGGCTGATTTTACCGCCAGGCGTTAGGTGCAGGCTCCAACTGCCAAATTCAGTTTTTACGCCCAAAGATGAGAGAGCAGTGCTAAAAAGTGGCGTTGCACACATCCTCGGGCGGGAGCTCAGGAGGCCTACTGAATTTCACATCGGAAGGCTGCTGCCATGCTAGCTGGAAAACGGGAAGAAAAGGGAAAAAAGAAAATCTCAAATTTCTCAACCCACACACAAACTTTCCCACTGTTAAAATTAATGAAAAAATTAAGAAATAAATAAAGAAAAAATCTTACTTTGCCGATTCCGCCCAAGTTTCATTGTTTAACCACCACTTTTTGCAGGCTAAAGGGCCACTTGCCAGTACCATAGCCGTACAAAGCAAATATCGCGATAGAGGCATCAAACAGGCGTTGTACGCTGGATGACTTCACCACGCAGGTGGCATTAGCCGGCACAGCATCTTGGCACCTCTGCCAAAGAGTCGACTTAATTTCAGCCGGGGTGTGGACGCCGCTTACCGTCAAAGTTAGGCCTTTGCCGCTTGTTAGCCACCTCCTGCACGCGGTAACGGGTGGTGGTATAAACTGAATTCGAATCCCTAGGAGTCCGGATATCATTCTGGTAAACCTATGCTGCACTCTCTCCAAGGCCAATATATCCATCCTAAGGTGTGATGTCTTCCATAGTAAAATAACTTGTTGATGTTCACTATCTCTGCTCACAATAAGGAATAATCTCTTGAATGAGGTTCCAAGATTGCTATCACCTGTGGAACAATATCCCAGGATGAATCATTACCTTCCACCTGTAATTTTTGCAATCTGGAGGAGTCCGTTTTCCACGGTTTTATGGAGTGTGCGAGGTTGTAGCTCCTCTTCCATTATTTGAAGGGGATGCTCCTCAAATTCTGGTTGCACTTCAGTCCCACACTCCTGATCTTTGGGCACCCTGTGCGGAGGGGAGAGGGCAGGTCGGAAGGCCTCCTCGTAGGACTGCTCCTGGGCATGGCCAAGGGGGCCATCAGCCGGTCCAGGCAGCGGGCGGTCGAGGGGGTCGTTCAGCCCGATTGCCTGCCTATCTTCCGTGGTTACATCCGAGCCAGGGTGTCCCTGGAGATGGAGCACGCGGTGTTCACCGGTACACTCGTGGCCTTCCACGAGAGATGGGCGCCGGAGGGACTGGAGTGCATCATCACCCCCGGCAACCAAATTTTAATTTGATCTTTTAAGTTTAAAGTTTAATTTGTTTAATTAGCTGGTTTTAGTGCCACCCCCCCACCTGTTTTAGCCAGGGGGCACTTGTATAATTTCCGGTGCCCTAAAACTACCCCCCCTCCCAAAAAAAGGGGCACTGGAAAAAAAAATATTTTGGAGTGTGACCCCCCTTGCAGGGGGCATTTCTTTAAAGTGCACAACTAAAATAGTTCAATCATTACCTTTAGGAGAAGGTGAGAGAAAGGGGGAGAAAATTAAGGAAATTTGCTCACCACAGTACTATACTAACTACATGGTGTGATAACATATTATAAAAAGGATACAGAGGCAATGGAGAAGGTGCAAAATAGATTTACAAGGATGATACCAGAACTGAAAGATTGAAGAGGATAGGGCTCTTTTCTCGAGAAATAAGAAGGCTGCAAAGTGACCTGATAGAGGTTTTTAAGATTATGAAAGGGTTTGTTGGGGTGGACATAGAGAAAATGTTTCAACTTGTGAGGAAACCAAAACTAGTGGCCATTAATATAAGATAGTCACGAGCAACATTCCCTCCAACCATGCAGCTGTCTGCCAGTCCCACGAAACCCGGGACCAGCTTTTCAAATGTGAAATTTCGCACATGTGCAAAACTTTGAATAGGTCTCCCAGCCCATTAAAGGGACAGGGCCCCCCTGCTCCCAACCTGCCTTCAGTTATGTGGAAAGACTGGAGAAACTGGGGTTGTTCACCTTAGAGCAGAGAAGATTGAGAGGAGATTTGATGGAGGTGTTCAAAATCATGAGGGGTCTGGACAGAGTAGATAGAGAAACTACTCCCATTGACGGAAAGGTGAAGAACCAGAGGACCCAGATTTAAGATGATTGGCAAAAGAACCAAAGGCGACACAAGAAAAAAGTAGTTAGGATCTGGACTGCACTGCCTGAAAGGATGGTGGAGGCAGATTCAATCACGGCTTTCAAAAGGGAGCTGGATAAGTACCGGAAAATTTTTTTTTTGAGGGCTACTGGGAAAGGGCAGGGGAGTGGGACAAGCTGAAGTGCTCTCACAGAGAGTCGGCATGGGCTCAATGGGCCGAATGGTCTTCTTCCATGCTGTAAACATTCTATGATTCTATGATACCAATGGGCGGAGTGTGCACTGCACATGCTCGGGCTCATTGGTACCAGCCGATTAGTGGCCTAACCAGTGGTCCTTAAAGGGACCACTGCAGGCTGCTCAGGCAAAGGTAAATTTTTGCTTTTTAAAATATTTTTGTGGGACCAAGAGGAGCACTGATGCTCCTCCACACTGTACAAAAATCCTGTGGGCTGCTGCCCACCCCCCCTCCCAACATGATTACCTTCCACCCCTTGGAGCAAATTCTGGCTCCGCTCCTCAGTAGAGCCACCAGAATTTTAACTGCACTCCAACCGATGATTGGCTGTGTACGCTGGAATAGTACCTGTAGCTTGCCAGGAGTGTGGAAATGGGCCATAGCTCTGGAAGTTGCTTGGCCTCTCCCTGGACACTTCGGGCAGATGGCATAAGCACTCCTCCCACGGCCCTTCCAATGTCTGTCCATTGTTATAATCCACCCCACATCTCCGGAACAAACAATTGGAAGAACAATAGTACAAGTTTACCTGCCCACGCTCCAATTAGCGACCTGGATCTTGGTGATGTCCAATCCAGTTGCCCTCTTCACTGCCCTTACTCTCCTGCTCCAGCACATGCTGCTCCCTGGAGTGGTATGCCGCCACGCTGCTCATTCCGCTCCCCAGCCTGCTCCGATGATGCTCGCAGGCCAGGGGCCGCTCAGACTGCTGGGCCAGGCCACCACGCTGCGAAGGTGCGAAGGAGCGGCGAGGTCAGGCGAAGGAGCAGCAAGAGATTGTAGAGGGACGTGATCGGGGCCAAGGAGAGGCATAAGTTCGGGGCCCAGAAGAGGCGAGGGCCCAGGGGCAGCACGGGCCTGCCCACACTGCGATATGTGTGCATACTAGGTCCGTGCAGCAGAGCTGGTCTCCAGTCGTCTTGGTTAATCCTTGCCACTGGGCCGAGACCTAGCTCTGTCAAGCCCGTGTGGTGGCTGGTGTGCAACGGCCACCACACGTTAAAAAAATCCACACACAGGCATTTTCCACCCTTCAAGATTTAGTTCTGGACCTGGAATATTAGGTCCTTCATTGAAACACCTGTGAACTTTTTGGCGTGGAAGCAAGCCCTCCTCGACTTGAAGGACTGCCTATGATGATGATGATGAGTACAAGTTTAACAATCACTCACTCATTTTAATAATAAGATAATGTAACATTTACATAACACATTTACATATTCCCATTTACACCTCCTCTAGACACATCTTATATTTCTTTACTTTTCCCATTACCATCTCCTTTCACCTTTCACCATCATCCCTTTTGTTATTTAATCTCTCCAGCCTTCCACCCTTATCACAGACCTTCCCTTTTGTTCTTCCCTCCACTCTCCCTTTCCCTGCCTCTGCACTTGCCTAAAACCAGTTTCCAGTTCTGATGAAAGGTCATCGACCTGAAACATTAACTCTGTTTTTCTCTCCACAGAGGCTGCCGACCTGCTGAATATTTCCAGCATTTTCTGTTTTTGTTTACATAACACAATTATTTTATGGTTCAAAATGTCAAAATATTTGGGTAATTAACTTGAATTGAGACTGGACTTCATGGCTAACTTCAAAATATTCAAAGGGATTTTATGACACTATTGTATTGCTTAATTACTGCCACTAGATGTCATTAGTATGTAAATTATCACCACCTAGTGGTAGAAATTGAGAAATACAGGACAACAGCAAGGATGGGGGGCGGGGGCTGTTATTGGCAATGTTAATGCTCTTATGTCACGAAAAAAAATTCTATTTAGTTGGATGACATGGTTTTAAGTACCAGTGGATGAATATTTAAATTTCAATTTACATATACCTAGCTCTTTGTGCTTCTGCTTCTTAGCTTAACTACTAGTTTCAGAGCTCAGCATTAATTTTTAAAAATGACATAAAATCAAAACACAACAAGCCTTGTTCTGAACCTTTGTTTTTAGCTTTTCATATTACTTTACCGACACATCTTAAGTAAGCCATTTTGGGCTGAAAATCCTAATGAGCTTGTGATTCTCCTGCTGATTTTCTTCTCTGTGCAGCACCCGGGTGGTCCAATATAACCCAGAAACAGGAACAGAAAAAGCTGCCCCTTTGTGTCACAGGAGGGACAATTATAAAGCTTTCTCTTTTCAAAGTTATCCTAATCAGTGGTTCAAAAACAGGATGGAAAGAATGTTATTGAAGAACCAATAAGTGTTTTATTTAATATGACAAGTGAGATTTGACCATCTTCAACTGCTCCATCAATGACCTTCCCTCCATCATAAGGTCAGAAAGTGGGGATGTTCGCTGATGACTGCACAGTGTTCACTTCCATTCGCAACTCCTCCGATAATAAAGCAGTCTATGCCCAAATGCAGCAAGACCTGGACGACATTAAGGCTTGCGCTGATAAGTGTCAAGTATCATTCGCGCTGCACAGTTGCCAGGTAATGACTATCTCCAACAAGCGAGAGTCTAACCACTGCCCCTTTATATTCAACGGCATTACCATCGCTGAATCCCCCACCATCAACATCCTGGGGGTCACCATTGACCAGAAACTTAACTGGATCAGTCACATAAATATTATGGCAACAAGAGCAGGTCAGAGGCTGGGTATTCTGCAGCGAGTGTCTCACCTCCTGACTCCCCAAAGCCTTTCCATCATTTACAAGCACAAGTCAGGAGTGGATGGAATGCTCTCCACTTGCCTGGATGAGTGCAGCTCAAACAACACTCAAGAAGATTGACACTATCCAGGACAAAACAGCTCACTTGCTTGGCACCCCATCCACCAGCTTCAACATTCACTCCCTCCACCGCCAGTGCACTATGGCTGCAGTGTGTACCATCTATAAGATGCACTGCAGCAACTCGCCACGGCTTTTTCGGCAGCACCTCCCAAACCTGCAACATCTACCACCTAGAAAGACAAGGACAGCAGGCAGTATCCTTCATTGTCGCTGGGTCAAAATCCTGGAACTCCCTCCCTAACAGCACTGTCGGAGTACTTTCACCACATGGACTGCAGCGGTTCAAGAAGGCGGCTCACCACCACCTTCTCAAGGGCAATTAAGGATGGGGGACAGGCAATAAATGCTGGCCTTTCCAGCGACGCCCACATCCCAGGAACGAATTCATTAAAAAATAGAGAGATATTAACATTCTCAATCCTCTATTTTACTTGACTTTTTATCGTGGTTGTATATACATGAATTAGAAACAGAAACCCTTCGTGGCAGCTTCTGTAACATTGTTTTAGCACAGTAGTGGTTAGCAATCAATTGAATGACAACATATCAAATCAATTACAAATGAACTACTGAAATCATTATTCAAATTCAGCAATTAGCTGCTCAATCACAAAGGTGCAACAAATGATTGATTAATCATTATCCATAATGGTTTGAATTTCAGTAGCAACTTTACACAGTTTAATGCTCTTTTATTTACAGACTACAGATGGAGAAGGGTTCAAACTCCAGTTAGCCCTCACTGTGATTTGTAATATTCATCATTATGTTAATTCAGAATATTAGCTGAGAAATTAAAATTGATAGGAAACACGTGACTTTTTAATTTTACAGGAGTGTATTTGCAAACTCATAAACTGATGAGAATTGCTAAGATCAAATTCAACAATACACATAATTCAGCATTTACCCTGGTGTACTCTACAGCAGAGTACAGCTCTCCGGCATGGCCAGCAAGTCCATGTGTCAAATCTGTTGTTGTCCAGCTGAATTCTACTATGAGAATTATCACTGGTACGCTTTTACCGACGCCAACACCTTAGCTGTCTGTACTTGCACACCTACACCGCGAATATCCAATCTTCAGAGAATACAACCGCTACACAAGCAAAGGCATGCCGATCCAGGCTGACTTGAACAACCTACCACCAATCCGTCTCAAATCTAGAAGGACATTTTGGACCTTCTGTGATCTCCCTTCAGCCTTGATGACCGATGGCGAAATGCTTGGAAGAACTGTGACATATGTAATGGATTCCTTAAAGAGGACCCCACAGTACAACCTGAAGGATCAAACCTTCCTCGCAAACAGATGATAACCACCAGCCGCCTCAGAACCGGTCATGGTAGATGCTGCCACCTTCTCTATAGGAGGAAGATTAAAGTATCCCCATCATGTGACTGTGGAGCTCCAAATCAGACCCTGGAGCACATCATTGAGCACTTCCCTCAGAGGAAATTTGCAGGCAGCCTACAAGATATCCATGCTGTTACACTGGAAGTTTTGGCCTGGATATCCAACTTAAATAGTGACATTTGCTACTATCATACGAAAGAAGAAGATAGTCAATAGTCTTCTATGCAGCTAAGCAAGCTGCCTAAAATCAAGTGAATATTTCTGTTTTAGGAACAGTCGGATCTAAGAGAAATTACTTGTTACAGATATTTTGATATTGCAGTTCTTGCACTCTTTAAGATTTGCAGCTTAGCTAGACTGTGAGATACATGAGAAGCACTGAATGCAAGTTGTAAGCTATTATTCTAAGCCAAAGAAATAAAATAAGAGACGCTCAATGCATTCATTCAAATCTTCATTTTATCTAGTGTTCTGCACCCCCATACATTTTAATTTTGAGTGCAAGACCATTGTAGCACTCCCAGGGATGTTTAATAATGCTGTTAGCAAATTAACCAGGATTTTAAGTTTCAGACAATTGAAATGGGAAAGTGAGATTCCTATTTGTAAGGGTTAAAGTCATTAGATAATCATATAGCACTAAACACCTTCACTTAGCCCCCTCCCAAATAGTAGTGTTCAATTTCTGAAGCTTATTTAAAGTGTGATGAATTCCACAGGAGTACAAAAAATGCATTAAATTACATGACTGGGGAAATTATAGCTAAGCTATATACAAGTTAGTCATCGAGGGAGAATTCCTCACTCCAGAATCCCATAGTTTAATGAGTGTGTAATATATTATTCTCTGTTGAATCACTTCCTACTATGTTTATTTTAAGCAGGATGCCAACAGCAATTTGTAAAACTTACTACACATGCAGAAACACCTTGTGTAAAGATTTCACAGCTGCACTTGATCTGAGATATCAATGTCTGCCTGGACAAATCAGCAGCAGTCAGTTTCCATTTGTACTCTCATGTAAAAACATTGTACAAAGAAAGTTCCCTTAATGGTCCAATGGACAAAGGCCAGGTCCAATGGACAGGTTCCGTTCCCAGTCAATGACAAAAAACAGAAAATCTAGGCTCATTTGTCTTAATGGATGATGCTGCTGCACACATCAGAACACTATGCAAAATTTTGTTTGAAATATTCAAGTCTTTTTCAAAAATTGACTTTCATTGTATCGACTTTATTCCACAGGTATGTCAGTTCAAGTATGACTTGTAACTCCTGCTCATTTTGTTACATAACTATTTGATATTTGCAACATAACTAAAGTTAAGTGAATCCAAGGCCCAGAAGTGATTCAGTTTTACTACAATAGTGGAAAAGATTGATGCTGTATTACAACAACAACCTGTATAACAACAACCTGTATTTATATAGTATAGTAAAATGTCCCCAGGCACGTCACAGGAGCATTATCAAACACAATGTGACATCAAGCCACATAGGAGACTTTAGGACAGGTGAACAAAAGCTCAGTCAAAGAGGTAGATTATAAGGAGTATTTAAAGGAGGCGAGAGATGTAGAGATGCGGAGAGGTTTAGGGAGGGAATTGCAGAAGTTACGATCTGGATAGCTGAAGGCATTGCCGCCAATGGTGGGGTGAAGGAAATCAGGGAGGTGCAAGACATGCATAACATAACTAAAGTTAATTGAAGCTAGGCCCCAGAATTGTCTCCGATCAGCTACAATAGTGAAAAAGATTTATGCTGTGTTAATCCTATATCAAGATTTGTGGAACAGTATAAGTATTGTCCAACATGACGTAAAGCCCTGACGATCGTTTTGCACAAGGTGGTAAATCGGTCTTAAACTTGTTACTGGTAGACAGTCACCATTTGAGTCCAACCCAAGAGAAACCCTTCTGAGAATTACATTTCCTCTGCAGCTTTCAATCACCGGCCATCCCTTGTTCCTTTGTAAAATTGTTTAGTGTAAAAGTTTTTCATTAAGTAAGAATTGCATTACTGGGTGGTTCTTAATAAGTTAATTGATAAATGTTAAGCAATTTCTCATAAATTATCTTGCACCTGTAGAGTTGATGAATACACATCAATAAAGCACATCTCTCAATTTTGGGGCAATAGCTGTGAAATCGCCCTGAAAGAGCTTCTGAGTCTACGTAGATGCACCGATCCTTTGTCTACAGAGCACAGGGTAGACTACAATACATATAAATATTTAGAGTATGAATATGTAACTCACTCACGCATAATGCAGGCAAGTTGACAGATCTGGAATAGGTACTTGTAGGAGAAGATAATAAAGTGTTTCAAAGAGATGAAAGAAGTAGGGGCTGAGTACTGTCAATGTCTCAAAGTGTTACAGGCTATAATTAGACAGTGCAGAAGTGTTCGTGGAGTTAAGACAGGTTACAACAACAGGCTTTGCAGAAGGATGACAACAAGTCCTTAGGGTAGGCTGTGACAAGATGAAAGATTTGAATAGGTTCCTGGTAATTTCCTTTTCAATAAAAATTTACATGAAAAACGCAGAATGAATTTCTGTAGCAGTCACACTTTAAAGAGCATGAAAGATATTTTCCTACACTGAGAACGAGGACTGAAGAGCATTTTGTTGAATACTGGCATTTGCCATGGAATGTGTTATTTGCATTTTCTTTTTGATAAAGCTGAAACTGTTTCACTGACATATATTTGCATCAATACTCCATCATAGGTTAACAACCACCATTATTAAGAAACTGTTACCTTGCTTAAAATGGCAAATGGAGGTCAGGCCCAGCCTGTAATCAACTGAATTACAATATTTATTGCTACCATAAATTAGGCAGATGAGTGTGCTGAATCATTACTGCCACATATCTAGCCCATCTCAGGGATAGATTTCATGCCATCGGGAATTCAGAAACACATCAGTATTGGCAACAGTATTTCGTGTTGAGACATCGAAAATAAACTCATGGCTTTATTTTTCTTTCCCCTTCTCCCCATACCTCTTCTCTTACCATTGAAACATTTTTGTTCTTAGCAGCCACGTAATTTCCCTTATATCTCATGATGCAACCCAAGTGTGCCACATGCCATCAATGAAGGCAAACCAGAAGGACTACAGTTTTAATGGTTCCATATTCACTGAGGAAATTCAGGCTATTTTGAATGCATAGAACATTTGTGGCAAGTATTCAATTCAGGAAATTAAACAAACGAGCAAAAGCCATAATGAACAAGAACAAGTTATTATTTAAATGGAGAAAGATTGCAAAGTGCTGCAATACAGTGGGACCTGGGGGTACTTGTGCATGAAACACAAAAGGTTAGTATGCAGGTACAGCAAGTGATCAGAAAGGCCAATGGTATCTTGGCCTTTATTGCAAAGGGGATGGAGTATAAAAGCAGGGAAGTCTTGCTACAGCTATACAAGGTATTGGTGAGGCCACACCTGGAATACTGTGTGCAGTTTTGGTTTCCATATTTATGAAAGGATATACTTGCTTTGGAGATAGTTCAAAGAAGGTTCACTAGGTTGATTCTGGAGATGAGGGAGTTGACTTATGAAGAAAGGTTGAGTAGGTTGGGCCTCTACTCATTGGAATTCAGAAGAATGAAAGGTGATCTTATCGAAACATATAAGATTATGAGGGGGCTTGACAAGGTGGATGCAGAGAGGATGTTTCCACTGATGGGGGAGACTAGAACTAGAGGGCATGATCTTAAAATAAGGGGCCACCCATTTAAAACTAAGATGAGCAGGAATTTCTTCTCTCAGAGGATTGTAAATCTGTAGAATTCGCTGCCTCAGAGAGCTCTGGAAGCTGGGACATTGAATAAATTTAAGGCAGAAATAGACAGTTTCTTAAACGATAAGGGGATAAGGGGTTATGGGGAATGGGCGGGGAAGTGGAGCTGAGTCCATGATCAGATCAGCCATGATCTTATTGAATGGCGGAGCAGGCTCGAGGTGTCGTATGGCCTACTCCTGTTCCTATTTCTTATGTTCTTATGTTCTTATGAACAAGGTATGGTATTTTGCTACCTGCATCCAATTTAAAATTTGTGATCTCATTAGATGTGGGAATCCTCATGGATTGGGGCCCATTGCCAGGAGAATAGATATTGCAGGAAATGAAAAAGCTCCTCAGAAGCTTGTGTCATTAGAAGTGGCAGTAAATTTTATATTGCCTGCTTTCACAATTAAGGGAATGGAAAGCTCAACATAAATAACTGTTGATCCACATGACACTGCATTCTGACAGCCATTTTGTCCTGGGACTGCAGTGAGCAGCTTGTTTGTTAGTGCCAGTGTCAGTTGTGGCTCAGTTGATAACACCCTCTTCTCTGAGTCAGAAGGTTGTGGGTTCATAGTCCCACTCCAGAGGCTCGAGCACAAAAATCTAGGCTGCCACTCCAGTGTAGTACTGAGGGAGTGCTGCACTGTTGGAGGTGTCCTCTTTCAGATGGGATGTTAAACTGAGCCCCCATCGGGCCGCTCAGGTGGACATAAAAGATCATATGGCACTATTTGAAAGAAGAGCAGGGGAGTTATCTCTGGTGTCCTAGCCACTATTTATCCCTCAATCACATCACTAAAACAGATTATCTGGTTATTATCACATTGCTGTTTGTGGGAGCTTTATTTTATTAGTTCCTGGGATGTGGGCATGGCTGGCAAGGCCAGCATTTATTGCCTATCCCTAATTGCCCTTGAGAAGATGATGGTGAGCTACCTTCTTGAACCATTGCAGTCCGTGAGGTGAAGGCACTCCCATAGTGCTGCTAGGGAGGGAGTTTTTGACCCAGCGACGATAAAGGAACGGCGATATATTTCCAAGTCAGGCTGGTATGTAACTTGGAGGGGAACTTGCAGATGATGATGTTACATAAGAACATAAAAACATAAGAAATAGGAGCAGGAGTAAGCCATACGGCCCCTCAAGCCTGCTCCGCCATTTATTACGATTATGGCTGTTCCGATCATGGATTCAGGTCCACTTCTCTGCCCGCTCCCCATAACCCCCTAGTCCCTTATCGGTTAAGAAACTGTCTATCTCTGTCTTAAATTTATTCAATGACCCAGCTTCCACAGCTCTCTGAGGCAGTGAATTCCACAGATTTACAACCTTCTGAGAGAAGAAATTCCTCCTCATGTGCCTGCTGCCCTCGTCCATCTAGGTGGAAGAGTTTGTGGGTTTGGGAAGTGCTGTCGAAGAAGCCTTAGCAAGTTGTTGCAGTGCATCTTGTAGAGGGTACACACTGCAGCCATGGTGTGCCGATGGTGAAGGGAGTGAATGTTTAAGGTGGTGGATGGGGTGCCAATCAAGTGGGCTGTTTTGTCCTGGATCGTGTTGAGCTTCTTGTGTGTTGTTGAAGCTGCACTCATCCAGGCAAGTGGAGAGTATTCCATCACACTCCTGACTTGTGCTTGTTGATGGTGGAAAGGCTTTGGGGAGTCAGAAGGTGAGACACTTGCCACAGAATACCCAGCCTCTGACCTGTTCTTGTGGTGACTGTATCTATGTGGCTGGTCCAGTTAATTTCTGGTCAATGGTGATGCCCAGGGTGTTGATGGTGGGGTACTCGATGATGGTAATGCCGTTGAATGTCAAGGTGTGGTGGTTAGACTCTCGCTTGTTGGAGATCGTCATTGCCAGGCACTTGTTTGGCGTGAATGTTACTTGCCACTTATCAGCCCAGGCCTGAATATTGTCCAGGTCTTGCTGCATGTCGCATGGATTGCTTCATCATCTGTGGAGTTGTGAATGGCACTGAATACTGTGCAATCATCAGCGAACATCCCCACTTCTGATCTTATGATGGATAATTGATGAAGCAACTGAAGATGGTTGGGCCCAGGACACTGCCTTGAGGAACTCCTGCAGCTGTGTCCCGGGGCTAAGATGATTGACCTTCAACAACCACATCCATCTTCCTTTGTACTAAGTATGACTCCAGCCAGTGGAGAGTTTTCCCCCTGATTCCCATTGACATTAATTTTATTAGAGCTCCTTGATGCCGCACTCGATCAAATGCTGCCTTGGTGTCAAGGGCAGTCACTCTCTCCTCACCTCTGGAATTCAGCCCTTTTGTCCATGTTGAGACCAAGGCTGTAATGAGGTCTGGAGCCGAGTGGTCCTGGCAGAACCCAAACTGAGCATCGGTGAGCAGTTTATTGGTGAGTAAGTGTCGCTTGACAGCACTTTTGACGACACCTTCCATCACTTTGCTGATGATTGAGAGTAGACTAATGGGGTGATAATTGGCCAGGTGAATAGTTGTTGGATGGCGGAAGATGACAAGGGTAAAGTTGATTTGAGAGGGGAGCTCCCTAGGGAGCTGCCAAGCCGGCGGCCATCTTAAGATAGACCTCAACCTCCCCCCTCCCACTGTCTAAACTTTCCCTAGTCCTAATAGATCCTAATAGGGGGTGCATCTTTCATAAATCTTTACTTTAAACCCTAATGCTGCAAATCCCCAAAATTCCGGCCTACCTCAGGCTTCCCTCCAAATCTCCACTCCACTCATCGGTGACGACGGCCGGACTACCAGTGACGACCGAGCCTCCTGCAGCGGCGACCTGGACCTGGACCTCTTCCCCCCCCTTCGGCGACTTCCTCCTCTGATGTCAACCCAGCTGCTCCACCCGATCCTCAACAATGCCTGGTGAACCAGGTGAGCTTCCAACCAGGCGATCGGGCCTCCACCCCTACAATGGCGATCGGGCCCCCTCCAGTGGTGACCAGACCCCCTCCATCGGTGGCAGCTCTGCCTCTCCTTCACGGCGGCGTTTGGGCCTCCTCCCTCACGACGGTTTGCCTTTCCTCCTCCTTCAGCGACGACTGGGCCTCTCCTTCCCCACTGGTGACCTGGCCTCTTCTGACTGGTGAGCATCATGGCTGTAACCTTCCACTCTGAACTCCAGTGGACCACTGACCCTCCCAATAGCTGCCCCCAACCAAGCCTTGGACCACCTACTATCAAGGGCACTACTCAGCGCCGAGCTTGCGGCCAACATTTCACCGTAGCCAACTAGGCTCATACAGCAGTGCCAGATCTCCAGTTGTCTTGGACCCCCTTGCCACTGGATCAAGACCTTGCTCAGCTAAGCCCGTGTGATAGCCAGTGTGTAACGACCATCCCATGTTAAAAGAACTCACACACAGATATCTTCCACTCTGTTAACCTGAAGTTCGGGACCTGGAACATCAGGACCCTCATGGACAACCCCAACAGCGACAGGCCGGAACGCCGTACTGCCATATTTGTCCGGGAACTTAGATGCTTTGATATCGACATCGCTGCCCTAAGCGAGACCCGGCGGGCAGGGGAAGGCCAGCTCAAGGAACACCTTCTTTTGGAAAGCGAAACCAGAGGAAGAACGCCGCCTCCATGGAGTCGGCTTCGCCATCAAAAATGAGCTGGTCGACTGCCTCAAAGACTCCTCCTGCAGGGTTAACGAACGTCTCATGATTCTCCAACTCACCCTATCGTGGAATCAATGCGCCACAGTCATCAGTGTGTACGACGCAACACTCGATGCGACAGATGAGACCAAAGAGGGTTTTTACTCCAACCTTGAAAAATCCCTGTCCTGCGTCCCTGCAGATGACAAACTGATCCTCCTCAGTGACTTCAAAGCCAGGGTCGGCAAGGACACAGCCCTCTGGGGAGACGTGATCGACAGAGAAGGGGTAGGGAAAGCCAACTCCAGTGGTATCCTATTCCTGACAAAATGTCTAGAACGTGACCTTGTCTTCACCAACACCCTGTTCCACCAGAGGGACAAGTACAAGGTATCGTGGCAACACGCTCGCTCCAAACACTGGCACCTGCTCGACTACGTCATCGTCCGAGCCAGGGATCGCAAGGATGTGCGCATCACCCATCCCAGGACAGGAGCTGATGACTGCTGGACGGACCACCGTCTAATCCGATCCACCATTGACATCGACATAGCCCCAAAGCGGCGAGGGCAGCAGAAGCAGTGCTGCAAAAAAGTCAATGCTGGGGCACTCAAAGACCCAGCTGAGGGAGCCCTATACAGTCAGTGCCTCACAGCAAACCTGGCGTGCCTTGATGACTCTGAGATGCAGAATGCCCACAGAGCTTGGTCTGTCCTCCAGGCCTCCATAACCAGTGCCTGCGAAGAGACGCTCGGTCACTCAACCAGGAAACACCAGGACTGGTTTGATGAAAATGACCAGGAGATCCAAGAGCTAATAGATCGCAAGCGCAGGGCATTTTTGAGCCTTAAACAACAACCCAACTCGGGAGCAGCAAGGCAGCATTACAGATGGCTTAAAGTCGAGGTCCAACAAAAAACCCGGGATCTAAAGAACAGGTGGTGGATGGAGAAAGCACAGGAGATACAGCAGCTGGCCGACAGCCATGATGTGCGAGGTTTCTTCATCACAGTCAAGGCCACCTATGGTCCAAACACCGAAGGCCCCATCCCACTGCTGGCCAAGAATGGGGTAACATTCATCAAGGACACCGAGGCAGTCAGGGCCCGCTGGAAGGGGCACTTCGAAGATCTCCTTAATCGAGACTCTGCCTTTGACTCAAGTGTTCTCGACTCCATCCCGCAGCATGCTACCCACCACCACCTCAGTAAAACCCCAATACTGCACGAGGTAGAAAGCTTAAGAACAACAAGGCTATGGAAGTGAATGGAATCCCCGCTGAGGCACTAAAGTATGGCGGAGAGGCACTGTTGGCACAAATACGTGACATCTGGAAGGAGGAGAGCATGCCGGGAGATCTCAGAGATGCAGTGATCGTGACCATCTTTAAAAAAGGGGGTAA
This sequence comes from Pristiophorus japonicus, assembly GCF_044704955.1. Lineage (NCBI taxonomy): Eukaryota > Metazoa > Chordata > Chondrichthyes > Pristiophoridae > Pristiophorus > Pristiophorus japonicus. The sequence goes on along the minus strand of NC_091977.1, from coordinate 114,384,310 downwards.
GTCCAACTGCGGCAACTGCAGAGGAATCTCCCTGCTATCAGCCACTGGGAAAGTTGTCACTAGAGTCCTCCTGAACTGTCTTCTCCCTGTGGCTGAGGAGCTCCTCCCGGAGTCACAGTGCGGATTTCATCCCCTACGGGGCACAATGGACATGATTTTTACAGCACGACAGCTGCAGGAAAAATGCAGGGAACAGCACCAGCCCTTATACATGGTCTTCTTCGACCTTACAAAGGCCTTTGACACTGTCAACCACGAGGGTCTATGGAGCATCGTCCTCCGTTACGGATGTCCCCAAAAGTTAGTGATCCTTACCAACAGATCCATTACAGACCCAATCCATGACCGGACCGGGGTCAAACAGGGCTGCATCATCGCCCCAACCCTCTTCTCAATCTTCGCTGCCATGCTCCACCTCACAGTCAACAAGCTACCCACTGGAGTGGAACTAAACTACAGAACCAGTGGGAACCTGGTCAAACTTCGTCGTTTCCAGGCCAGGTCCAAGACCACCCCAACCTCTGTCGTCGAGCTACAGTACGCGGACGATGCCTGCGTCTGCTCACATACAGAGGCTGAACCCCAAGTCATAGTCAATACATTTACTGAGGTGTACAAAAGCATGGGCCTTATGCTAAACATCTGTAAGACAAAGGTCCTCCACCAGCCTGCCCTCGCCACACAGCACTGCCCCCCAGTCATCAAGATTCATGGCGCGGCCCTGGACAATATGGACCATTTCTCATATCTCGAGAGCCTCTTATCAACAAGAGCAGACATTGAGGACGAGGTTCAACATCGCCTCCAGTGCACCAGTGCAGCCTTCGGCTGCCTGAGGAAAAAAGTGTTCGACGACGAGGCCCTCAAATCTGCCACCAAGCTCATGGTCTATAAGGCTGCAGTAATACCTGCCCTCCTGTATGGCTCAGAGACATGGACCATTAGAGTAGACACTTCAAGTCACTGGAGAAATACCACCAACGATGTCTCCGCAAGATCCTGAAAATCCCCTGGGAGGACAGACGCACCAACGTTAACGTCCTCGACCGGGCCAACATCCCCAGCATTGAAGCACTGACCACACTTGATCAGCTCCGCTGGACAGGCCACATTATTCGCATGCCTGACACGAGACTCCCATAGCAAGCGCTCTACTCGGAACTCCTTCACAGCAAACGAGCCAAAGGTGGGCAGTAGAAATGTTGCAAGGACATCCTCAAAGCCTCCCTGATAAAGTGCAACATCCCCACTGACACCTGGGAGTCCCTGGCCAAAGACCGCCCCAAGTGGATGAAGCACATCCGGGAGGGTGCCTATGATGATGATGAAGTGGCCGGATTGGATTTGTCCTGCTTTTTGTGGACAGGACATACCTGGGCAGTTTTTGACATTGTCAGATAGATATAGTGTTGTAGCTGTACTGGAACAGCTTGGCTAGTTCTGGAGCGCCTGTCTTCAGCACGACAGCTGGGATGTTGTCGGGGCCCATAGCCTTTGCTGTATCCAGTGCGCTCAACCATTTCTCAAATAAATCAAAGGTATGTCCAGATAACGTGTATGCTACATAATAATTGTAAATAAAAACAGAACATAATGGAATTGTACAGCAGGTCAGGTTGCATCTGAAACACAAAGATAGATTAACATTCAGGTGTGCAGATATAAATACATCATAAATCTAGAATCCAGAACATGAGCATTAAATACAACTGAGCGATATTCAATGAATTTTTTCCTGCAGGGGAAACATTGTCATTGATGCATTACAAAGGTGTGGAGAGTAGCAACAATGATCACTTCCGATCACTGCGCTAAGAGAGGTGAAGAGAACTAAGATTATTCTCTTTAGAAAGACAAAGGTGAAAGAAAATATGATTCAACCTATTACAATTAACAGAATGGATAGTTCTAACCAGAACTGACTGCAATATTGAATGGTGCATTACATCCTGTCTTGTTCCCACACAGCTACTACCTCCACCACGCCTGAGGTTATTGCTATTTTCAAAACCTCTTTCTTCCCCCATTTCAGTGAATACAACTTACAGAGCTGTAAAGCAAGATGAGCTAAGGGAGATTGCCAAAGGCATTGTCCAAGAGGTAGTCAGATTTTTGAAGGTAGGTTAGCAAGACATCGGGAATTTTTGGAGCAGATACCAGAGTGCCGGCCAATATATCTGAAGACTGCAGCCAAAGGTGAAGTAACCAATGCTCCAATGCTCTTCTCGATCTTCCTTGCCGCAATGCTTCATTTCACCCGCTGCTGGAGTCGAGCTAAATTATAGAACAAATGAGAAACTGTTCAACCTCCACCGCCTCCAGGCCAGATCCAAGGTCGTCCCACCCATTGTCATTGAACTACAGTATGCAGACGACGCTTGCGTCTGCACACACACGGAGGCCGAACTCCAAGCCATCATCAACCCCTTCACCGAGGCATACAAAAGCATGGACCTTACACTAAACATCCGTAAGATAAAAGACCTCTACCAACCTGACCCCACCACACAGCACTGCCCCCCGGTTATCAAAATCCACGACGAAGCCTTGGACAACGTGGACCATTTTCCATACCTCGGGACCCTACTGTCAGCAAGGGCAGGCATCGATGACGAGGTCCAACACTGCCTTCAGTGTGTCAATGCAGCCTTCGGTCGCCTAAGGAAGAGAGTGTTTGACGACCAGGACCTCAAATCTGGTACCAAGCCTATGGTCTACAAGGCAGCAGTAATACCCGCACTCTTATATGGCTCAGAGACGTAGATTATATACAGCAGACACCTCAAAATGCTGGAGAAGTACCACCAGCGCTGCCCCCACAAGATCCTGCAAATTCATTGGCAGGATATACGCACCAACGTCAGTGTTCTCGCTCAGGCCAACATCCCCAGTATCAAAGCCTGGACCACACTTGAGCAGCTCCGTTGGGCGGGCCACATCGTCTGCCTGCCTGATATGAGGCTCCCAAAACAAACGCTCTACTCAGAGCTTCAACATGGCAAGCGAGCCCCAGGTGGACAGAGGAAAAGCTTCAAGGACACACTCAAAGCCTACTTGATAAAGTGCAATATTCTCACCGATACCTGCGAATCCCTGGTCCAAGACCGCCCAAAGTGGAGGAAGAGCATCCAGGAGCGATGCTCTCATCGCCGAGAGCAAGCAGAAACCAAGCGTAGACAGCGGAAGGAGCTTGCGTCAACCCAGACTCCCCACCCACCCTTTCCTTCAACCACTGTCTGCCGCACCTGTGACAGAGTCTGTAGGTCCCTCATTGGACTCTTCAGTCACCTGAGAACTCACTTTTAGAGTGGAAGCAAGTCATCCTTGACTCCGAGGGACTGCCTATGATGCTGATGAGAGGGAGGATACAAAGGAGGCATGAGTCAGATGAGTGGAGAGCATAACCTGGCATATACAATTAGAGGAAATTCCAGAGGTAGGGATAGGCAGGGCCATGTAGGGACTTGTTGAAGTTGACCGGGATTTTATTAGTTTATCTGTAGGAACAGGCGGAATTACCCTTCGCCCCATTTGTTGAATTTGGAAGAACTCCACAAGACTGAGTACTGAGAGCTAAAACTGCTGTGTGCAGGTGACCCTTGGGCCTCCAACAGTTGTGCTCTCTGGTGACAAGTCTTACACAGTTACAATGTTTACATACATAACATCACTCCCCCCAAAGTCTTTGATACAAATTATTTACAAGTTGAGATGATCTGGGGCCCTACGCTCTCTGCTTGATCGTCTGAGTTCAAACTCTGGCATGGGTGAGTTGGTTGGACCATTGCTGCACTGCGGCGCGGCTGGTCTGACAGGACTGTTGGGAATGGTGGGTTCATCCTCTTGATTGACAGCGAGGTCGATTGCAGGTTGGATGTGTGTTGGTGGATCGATGATGGTGATGTCCTCTTTAGCTTGTTCCTTGTTGTCGGTGAACCGCAGTTTGGTCTGATCCAAATGCTTTCTGCACGTTTGTCCATTCAATAGTTTGACTATAAACACTCTATGCCCCTCCTTGGCCAAGACAGTGCCAGCAACCCATTCAAGACCATGACCTTAATTCAGGACAAACACAGGGTCGTTAACATCAATGTCACGCGATACAGCCGTGCGATCGTGGTACATGTTTTGCCGGTGACGCCGGGTTTCCAGATGATCATTTAGATCCGGGTGGACTAGGGAGAGCCTGGTTTTGAGTGCTCTCTTCATTAACAATTCTGCAGGGGGAACCCCAGTGAGCGAGTGGGGTCGCGTCCGGTAGCTGAGCAGAACCCAAGATAAGCGGGTATGCAAGGAGCCTTCTGTCATGCGTTTCAAGCTCTGCTTGATAGTTTGGACTGCCCGTTCCGCTTGACCATTGGATGCGGGCTTAAACAGGTCAGACCTGACTTGCTTGATGCCATTGCGGGTCACAAACTCGTTGAATTCCGAGCTGGTGAAACACGGTCCATTGTCACTGACAAGGACGTCGGGCAAGCCGTAGGTGGCGAACATAGTCCGGAGGCTTTCAATAGTGGCAGTGGATGTGCTGGATGACATGATTACGCATTCAACCCATTTAGACTAAGCATCCACTACAACTAAAAACATTTTTCCGAGAAAGGGGCCAGCAAAATCTACGTGGATCCTGGACCACGGTTTGGAGGGCCATGACTATAGACTCAATGGAGCTTCCCTTGGTGCATTGCTCAATTGTGAGCATGCGTTGCACTGGTGTACACATGACTCTAAGTCCGAATCAATGCCGGGCCACCAAACATGCGACCTGGCTATAGCTTTCATCATGACTATGCCTGAGTGAGTACTGTGTAGGTCGCGTATGAACGTTTCCCTGCCTTTTTTTGGCAAAACCACGCGACTACCCCATAAGAGATAATCCGACAGGATGGACATTTCATCTTTGCGTTGGTGAAATGGCTTAGTTTTATTTGCATCTCCCTGGGAACGGCCAACCAGCTCCCATTGAGGACACAACTTTTTACAAGTGATCGCACAGGAGCCTGGCTGGTCCAGGTCCTGATCTGGCGAGCAGTGATGGGTGAGCCCTCACTCTCAAAAGCATCCATGACCAGAAGCAAGTCTGCAGGCTGTGCCATTTCAACCCCGGCAGTGGACAATGGTAACCGACTGAGAGCATCAGCACAGTTTTCAGTGCCTGGTCTGTGGTGGATAACATAGTCATAAGCGAATAATGTTAGTGCCCATCTTTGGATGCGGGATGAAGCATTGGTGTTTGTACCTTTGCTTTCTGAAAACAGCAAAATGAGCGGTTTGTCGTCAGCTTCAAGCTCAAACCGAAGTCCAAATCGGTTTTGGTGCATTTTCTTAACCCCATTAACACATGCTAATGCCTCTTTCTCGACCATACTGTGGGCTCTTTCAGCCTCAGACAGATTTCTAGACACGTATGCAACCGGTTGAAGTTTGCCCGATACATTGGTTTGCTGTAACGCACAGCCGACCCCGTACAAAGATGCATCACTAGCTAGTACTAATCGTTTACACGGGTCATACAGTACAAGTAATTTATTAGAATAAAATAGGTTTGTGGCCTTCTCAAAGGCCGTCTCTTGAGATTTACCCCAAACCCAGTCGTCACTCTTACGTAGCAACATGTGCAACAGTTCCAGCAAAGTGCTTAATCTGGATAGAAAGTTACCAAAATAGTTGAGGCGTCCCAGTAACGAACGCAGCTACATCACATTCTGTGGTCTGGGTGCATTCTTGATGGCCTCTGTCTTTGAGTCCGTGGGTCTGATGTCGTCTGACGCAAACTTTCTCCACAAAAATTCGATCTTTTGCGCCACGAAAACACACTTGGTGCATTTCAGCCTGAGTCCCACTCTGTCTAGTCGATTTAGAACTTCCTCCAGGTTGTGCAGGTGTTCGGTGGTGTCACGACCGGTGATCAGGATGTCGTCTTGAAACACAACGGTGCGCGGAACCGATTTCAGCAGACTCTCCATGTGCCTCTGAAAGATGGCAGCAGCCGAGCGAATCCCAAAAGGGCACCTGTGGTATATAGAAACATAGAAACATAGAAAATAGGTGCAGGAGTAGGCCATTCGGCCCTTCTAGCTTGCACCGCCATTCAATGAGTTCATGGCTGAACATTCAACTTCAGTACCCCATTCCTGCTTTCTCGCCATACCCCTTGATCCCCCTAGTAGTAAGGACCTCATCTAACTCCTTTTTGAATATATTTAGTGAATTGGCCTCAACAACTTTCTGTGGTAGAGAATTCCACAGGTTCACCACTCTCTGGGTGAAGAAGTTCCTCCACATCTCGGTCCTAAATGGCTTACCCCGTATCCTTAGACTGTGACCTCTGGTTCTGGACTTCCCCAACATTGGGAACATTCTTCCTGCATCTAACCTGTCTAACCCCGTCAGAATTTTAAATGTTTCTATGAGGTCCCCTCTCATTCTTCTGAACTCCAGTGAATACAAGCCCAGTTGATCCAGTCTTTCTTGATAGGTCAGTCCCGCCATCCCGGGAATCAGTCTGGTGAACCTTCGCTGCACTCCCTCAATAGCAAGAATGTCCTTCCTCAGGTTAGGAGACCAAAACTGTACACAATACTCCAGGTGTGGCCTCACCAATGCCCTGTACAACTGTAGCAACACCTCCCTGCCCCTGTACTCAAATCCCCTTGTTATGAAGGCCAACATGCCATTTGCTTCCTTAACCGCCTGCTGCACCTGCATGCCAACCTTCAATGACTGATGTACCAGGACACCCAGGTCTCTTTGCACCTCCCCTTTTCCTAATCTGTCACCATTCAGATAATAGTCTGTCTCTCTGTTTTTACCACCAAAGTGGATAACCTCACATTTATCCACATTATACTTCATCTGCCATGCATTTGCCCACTCACCTAACCTATCCAAGTCGCTCTGCAGCCTCACAGCATCCTCCTCGCAGCTCACACTGCCACCCAACTTAGTGTCATCCGCAAATTTGGAGATACTACATTTAATCCCCTCATCTAAATCATTAATGTACAGTGTAAACAGCTGGGGCCCCAGCACAGAACCTTGCGGTACCCCACTAGTCACTGCCTGCCATTCTGAAAAGTACCCATTTACTCCTACTCTTTGCTTCCTGTCTGACAACCAGTTCTCAATCCATGTCAGTACACTACCCCCAATCCCATGTGCTCTAACTTTGCACATCAATCTCTTGTGTGGGACCTTGTCGAACGCCTTCTGAAAGTCCAAATATACCACATCAACTGGTTCTCCCTTATCCACTCTACTGGAAACATCCTCAAAAAATTCCAGAAGATTTGTCAAGCATGATTTCCCTTTCACAAATCCATGCTGACTTGGACCTATCATGTCAGCTCTTTCCAAATGCGCTGCTATGACATCCTTAATAATTGATTCCATCATTTTACCCACTACCGATGTCAGGCTGACCGGTCTATAATTCCCTGTTTTCTCTCTCCCTCCTTTTTTAAAAAGTGGGGTTACATTGGCTACCCTCCACTCCATAGGAACTGATCCAGAGTCAATGGAATGTTGGAAAATGACTGTCAACGCATCCACTATTTCCAAGGCCACCTCCTTAAGTACTCTGGGATGCAGTCCATCAGGCCCTGGGGATTTATCGGCCTTCAATCCCATCAATTTCCCCAACACAATTTCCCGGCTAATAAGGATTTCCCTCAGGTCCTCCTCCTTACTAGACCCCCCGACCCCTTTTATAACCGGAAGGTTGTTCGTGTCCTCCTTCGTGAATACCGAACCAAAGTACTTGTTCAATTGGTCCGCCATTTCTTTGTTCCCCGTTATGACTTCCCCTGATTCTGACTGCAGGGGACCTACGTTTGTCTTTACTAACCTTTTTCTCTTTACATATGTATAGAAACTTTTGCAATCCGTCTTAATGTTCCCTGCAAGCTTCTTCTCATACTCCATTTTCCCTGCCCTAATCAAACCCTTTGTCCTCCTCTGCTGAGTTCTAAATTTCTCCCAGTCCCCAGGTTCGCTGCTATTTCTGGCCAATTTGTATGCCACTTCCTTGGCTTTAATACTATCCCTGATTTCCCTGATAGCCACGGTTGAGCCACCTTCCCTTTTTTATTTCTATGCCAGACAGGAATGTACAATTGTTGTAGTTCATCCATGCGGTCTCTAAATGTCTGCCATTGCCCATCCACAATCAACCCCTTAAGTATCATTCGCCAATCCATCCCAGCCAATTCATGCCTCATACCTTCAAAGTTAGCCTTCTTTAAGTTCTGGACCATGGTCTCTGAATTAACTGTTTCATTCTCCATCCCAATGCAGAATTCCACCATATTATGGTCACTCTTCCCCAAGGGGCCTCGCACAACGCCCTTTGTGCGTGTTGATGCATGTCTATCTTTTCGAAGATTCAGCCAGCTCCTGTTTCATGTAGGCAGAGGTTAGGTCCAACTTGGTGAATGACTTCCCCCCTCCTAACGTTGCGAATAGGTCATCCACCTTGGGTAGCGGGTACTGGTCCTGTAACGAGACTCGGTTGATTGTTAACTTGTAGTCTCCGCAGATTCTGACCGGGCCATCGCTTTTCAACACCGGAACAATCGGACTGGCCCACTCATTGAACTTGACTAGCGATATGATTCCCTCTCGTTGAAGTCTGTCAAATTTGATCTCGACTTTCTCCCTCATCATATATGGAACCGCTCAAGCCTTCTGATGAACGGGCCTTGCATCGGGGACTAGATGGATCTGCACCTTGGTGCCTGTGAAGTTGCCGATGCCTGGTTCAAATAGCAACGGAAACTTGCTAAGCACTTGGCGCACGAGGCATCATCCACTGAAGATAGTGCTTTGATGTCGTCCTAATTCCATCGAATCTTTCCCAGCCAGCTTCTGCCGAATAGCATTGGGCCATCGCCTGGTACAATCCACAGTGATAAATCATGCACAGCTCCATTGTACGATACCTTAACTGCAGCACTGCCAATGACTGGTATGAGCTGTTTGGTGTAGGTGCACAGCTTTGTCTGAATCGGGTTCAGTTTGGGCCTTTGTGCCTTGTTGCCCCACAGTTTCTCAAAAGCCTTCTTCCTCATAATTGACTGACTCGCTACCATGTCCAAATCCATTGATAACGGAATACTGTTCAATATGCCTTTCAGCATAATAGGAGGGCTCTTGGTGGTGAAAGTATGTACTCCATACACTTCTTCCTCAGGTTGATTGCCTCTCTTGTTTGTTCTGCGTGATCCGCGCTGGTTCGATCATCCTCTGCCAAATCTGCCACGTGGTGAGTCACAGTACTCTTGCACATTCGCTGGAGGTGCCCAATTGTTTCACAGCCTTTGCAAACGTAGCGCTTGAATCGACATTGATGGGCTCGATGATTACCCCCGCAGTGCCAACATGGTGCTAATGGATTTGCATTCACGCCCGATGGCGGACTCTGAGTCATCCTAGGTCTTGCAGCTGCAGGCGTGTAGGCCCTGCCATATGCAGTTCTGCCTGCTAGCGACGTTATTTTATGCACAGTACTTGCCAGTGAGCTTCGATGCTGGGAAGATATATGTCTGTTATTATCGGTTGTGGGTATGAATGCCTGGACTATTGTAATAACCTTGCTCAGGTCTAGGGATTCGGCGGACAGCAGCTTGTGAAGAATGACCTCGTGGCCGATGCCAAGCACAAAAAAGTCCCACAACATTTCCCTCAAAAATCCAACAAATTCGCAAGTTCACACAAGGCGTCTCAGGTTGGCGACAAAACTCGCCACGTCCTGGCCCTCAGAGCGATGGTGCCTGTAGAAGCGATACCAAGCCATTAAGACGCTCTCCTTCGGCTTGAGGTAGTTCCGAACCAGCGTACACAACTCTGTATATGTCTTCTCCGCTGGTTTCTCCGGTGCTAGCAGATTCTTGATGAGGCTGTATATTGTGGACCCACACAGGATGAGGAGAATTGCCCTGTGTTTGATCGTTTTATCATTCCCATCCAGCTCGTTGGCCACGAAGTACTGGTCGAGATGCTCAACGAAGGCTTCCCAATCATCACCCTCTACAAATCTCTCTAAAATACCAACGGCAGCCATGACTGTTATTGATGTAAACCTGTAAATCCCTTGTTTAACCACCAGAGAGTTCATCCCCTCGAATCCTAAGGGATCCCACAATCCCTTGGGAGCACCTGTACATAAGGAGGCCTCACAGGCTGGAGAGGCACTCTGGCAACCTGTAATAAAGGACTACAGTCACACATTACTTTAAGCTTACAATAACTAGTCAGATTCTTTATTCAAGACATAACAGCTGGCGACGAGATACAGATGACGAACCCCACCTCAACATTGCAGAGAACCGTGGCATCCTGGAGAAATTTTCAGAGGGAGATGATTGGGAAACCTTCATGGAGCGACTTGACCAATACTTCATAGCCAACGAGCTGGAAGGAGAAGCTAACGCTGCCAAAAGGACGATCCTCCTCACCGTTTGCGGGGCACCAACATATGGCCTCATGAAAAATCTGCTCGCTCCAGCGAAACCCACAGAAAAGTTGTACGATGATTTGTGCACAGTGGTCTGGGAGCATTTAACTTGAAGGAAAGCGTTCTGATGGCAAAGTACTGGTTCTACACATACAAGAGGTCTGAAGGCCAGGAAGTGGTGAGCTACGTCGCCGAGCTAAGGCGCCTTGCAGGATATTGCGAATTTGAAAGATACTTGGAGCACATGCTCAAGGACTTCTTTGTAATTGACATTGGTCATGAAGAAATACTTCACAAACTTTTGACTGTAGAGACCCCCACCTTGAGTAAAGCCATAGTGATAGCCTAGCCATTCATTGCCACCAGTGACAATACCAAGCAAATCTCTCAGCACACGAGTGTTGCTGCAAATACTGTGAACAAAGTAACGTTGTTTTTGAATCTTAACGTACAGGGCAAGACTCACATGCCTGCAGCTGCATGTCCGCAGATGTCACAGAGTCCACCGTCAAGGGTGGTGAATGCAAGGCCATTAACACCTTGTTGGCGTTGTGGAGGTAATCATCGTTTCCATTCATGCCGCTTCAAAGGATATGTTTGCAAGGGCTGTGGAACAATGGGACACCTTCAACGTATGTGCAGGCGAGCTGCAAACCCTGCTAATCCTGCAAACCACCATGTTGCAGAGGAGGACAGATCCATGGTGGATCACGATGAATCAGAGCCTCAGACTGAAGAGACAGAAGTTTATGGGGTGCATGCATTTACCACAAAGTGTCCCCCGATAAAGCTGAAAGTTGAATTAAATGGACTCCCGGTGTCAACGGAGCTGGACACGGGCGCGAGCCAGTCCATAATGAGCAAAAAGACTTTCGATAAATTGTGGTGCAGCAAGGCCTCCAGGCCAGTCCTGACCCCCATTCGTACTAAACTGAGAATGTACACAAAGGAACTGATTCCCGTAATCGGCAGTGCTACCGTAAAGGTCTCATACGATGGAGTAGTGCACAATTTACCACTCTGGGTGGTACTGGGCGATGGCCCCATGCTGTTCAGCAGGAGCTGGCTGGGAAAGATACACTGTAACTGGGATGACATCCGAGCGTTCTCGTCCATCGACGACACTTCATGTGGCCAGGTCCTAAACAAGTTCCCCTCGCTGTTCGAACTGGGCATCGGGAAGTTCCAAGGAGCAAAAGTGCAGATCCACTTGATTCCGGGGGTGCGACCCATCCATCACAAGGTGAGAGCGGTACTGTACATGATGAGAGAGATCGAGCTGGACCGGCTGCAACAAGAGGGCATCATTTCGCCGATCAAATTCAACGAGTGGACCAGTCCGATTGTTCCAGTCCTCAAAGAAGATGGCACCGTCAGAATCTGTGGTGATTACAAAGTAGCTATCAATCATTTCTCCCTGCAGGATCAATAACCGCTAACAAAGGCAGACGACCTATTTGCAATGCTGGCGGGAGGAAAAACGCTCATGAAGCTCATGATTTGACCTCGGCCTACATGACCCAGGAGCTGGAGGAATCATCGAAGGGCCTCACCTGCATCAACACCTACAAAGGCCTCTTCATTTACAATAGATGCCCGTTTGGGATTCGATCAACTGAGGCGATATTCCAGAGGTCGGTCCCGTGCACCGTGGTCTTCCAGAACGACATCTTGGTTACAGGTCGGGACACCGTCAAGCACCTGCAGGAGGTTCTTAGTTGGCTTAATCATGTGGGGCTCAGGTTAAAACGCTCGAAGTGCGTTTTCCTGGCGCCTGAAGTGGAGTTCCTGGGGAGAAGAATCGCGGCGGACGGCATCAGGCCCACCGATTCGAAGACGGAGGCAATCAAGAACGCACCGAGACCACAGAACGTGACGGAGCTACGGTCGTTTCTAGGACTCCTGAACTATTTTGGTAACTTCTTACCGGGTCTTCGCACATTGTTAGAACCACTGCACTCTTTACTGTGTAAAGGAGATGAATGGGTATGGGGTAAAAGCCAAGAAAATGCCTTTGAGAAAGCTGGGAAACTGTTATGCTCAAACAAATTGCTTGTGTTGTATGATCCATGTAAGCGTTTGGTACCAGCATGTGATGCGTCGTCATATGGTGTCGGGTGTGTATTGCAACAAGCTAATGAATCTGGGAAATTGCAACCGATTGCTTATGCATCCAGAAGTTTGTCTAAGGCTGAGAGGGCCTACAGCATGATCAAAAAAAGAAGCGTTAGCATGTGTTTATGGGGTAAAGAAAATGCATCAATATCTGTTTGGGCTCAAATTTGAATTGGAAACTGACCATAAGCCACTTATATCCCTCTTTTCTGAAAGTAAGGGAATAAAAATGAATGCATCGGCCCGCATCCAGAGATAGGCGCTCACATTGTCTGCATACAACTATGCCATCCGCCACAGGCCAGGCACAGAAATATGTGCCGATGCTCTCAGTAGGCTGCCATTGCCCACTACAAGAAGATGGCACAGCCTGCAGATTTAGTTATGGTAATGGAAGCATTCGAGAGTGAGCAATCACCTGTTACCGTCTGACAGACTAGAACCAGGACCCCTTACTGTCCTTAGTAAAAAACTGTGTGCTCCACGGGAGTTGGTCTAGAGTGTCTCTTTAGAGATGGAGGAAGAAATAAAGCCGTACTAGCGGCGCAGAGATGAAATGTCCATACAGGCAGACTGCCTCCTATGGGATAATCGGGTAATGGTGCCAAAAAAGGGCAGGGACACTTTCATTAGTGACCTCCACAGTACCCACCCAGGTATTTTAATGATGAAAGCGATAGCCAGATCCCACGTGTGGTGGCCCAGTATCGATGCAGACTTAGAGTCCTGCGTGCACAAATGTAACACATGTTCACAGTTAAGCAATGCACCCAGGGAGGCGCCACTAAGTTTATGGTCCTGGCCCTCCAAACCGTGGTCCAGCGTCCATGTCGACTATGCAGGCCCATTCTTGGGAAAAATGTTCCTTATGCTTGTAAATGTGTAGTCCAAATGGATTGAATGTGAGATGATGTCGGCAAGCAAGTCCGCTGCCACCATTGAAAGCCTGCGGGCCATGTTTGTCACGCATGGCCTGCCGGATGTCCTTGTGAGTGACAATGGGCCGTGCTTCACTAGTGCCAAGTTCAAAGAGTTCATGACCCGCAATGGGATCAACATGTCACATCTGCCCTGTTCAAACCAGCATCCAATGGTCAGGCAGAGCGAGCAATGCAAACAATCAAGCAGAGCTTGAAGAGGGTAACTGAAGGCTCACTGCAGACTCGCCTATCCCGAGTCCTGCTGAGTTACCACACAAGACTCCACTCGCTCACTGGAGCTCCCCCCGCTGAACTGCTCATGAAAATGGCACTTAGGTCAAGGCTCTCGTTAATCCACTCTGATCTACACGAACAGGTAGCGAGCAGGCGGCTTCAACAGAATACATATCATGATAGCGCAAATGTGTCACGCGAAATCGAGATAAATGATCCTGTATTTGTGTTGAACTGTGGAGAAGGTCCCAAGTGGCTTCCCGGCACTGTCGTAGCCATAGAGGGGAGTAGGGTGTTTCTGGTCAAACTTTCAAATGGACTCACCTGCAGAAAACACTTGGACAAAACCAAACTCAGCTTCACGGACTATCCAGAACAACCCACAATAGACACTACCTTTTTCGACCCCCCAAAACACACACAAATGGCAACCAACCCAACGGTTGATCACAAAGCAGAACCCATCACCTGCAGCAGCCCATCTGGACTCACCACATCCAGTAGCCCAGCAAGGTCAGCTGTGCAGCAGCCCAGCGAGGGCCCAACAAATAATTCACCAAAACCAGCATTTGTGCCGAGACGATTAACCAGGGAAAGGAAGGCCGCAGATCGACTCACATTGTAAATAGTTATACTATTGACTTTGGGGGGAGCATTGTTTTATATGTAAACCTGTAAATACCTTGTTTAACCACTAGAGAGCTCATCCCCTGGAGTTCTAAAGGATCCCACAATCCCTTGGGAGCACCTGTACATAAGGAGGTCTCAGAGGCTGGAGAGGCACTCTGAAAACCTGTAATAAAGGACTACGGTCACACAGTACTTTAAGCTTACAATATCTGGTCAGATTCTTTATTCAAGACATAAAAATGACCACGTGAAAGTTCGTAATCTGTTACTCGTCGCCAATTGTTAAGTATGGAAGAACTCCACAAGACTGAGTACTGTGAGCTAAAACTGATGTGACCTTAGTCTCTTTAATACAACTCCAGAGTGCCTAAGCAGCATGGTAGAAACTTTTTATACTCCCTTGCATGAGGTGTGCAGGTGACCCTTGAGCCTCCAACAGTTGTGCCTTCTGGTGGCAAGTCTTACACCATTACAATGTTTACATACATAACACCATCCAACAATGGGTAGCCTGTAGAGGTTGGTGAGGATAGAATTCATAGGGGAGCAGACATTAGAGTGGGATTGGATGCAAGTGCTGGAGCTCTGGATGAGTTGCACTTTATACAGATCTGAATTCACGGAGGAGAACATTTTAGTAATCAGGCCTGGAAGTAGCAAAGATGTGGCTGAGGGTTTTGGTGGTGAGGTAGTGGCAGTGGAAGGTGATGCTGTTGAATTGTGAGTAGGCAGTCATGGTGATGATTAGAACATAGGGCTTGCAGCACAGCCCACACCAAAGTAAACACTAAAGATGTGTACCGTTGGATTCAGCCTGATGGAACAACTGGGGAGCAAGGATGTAATCAGGGTGCAGAGTTTTGTTGAGAGTCAAACAGGATGGCTTCCATCCTGATATTAAGTCGAACAAAGTTCTTCATAATCCACTTGATGTTGGTTGAGCTGCAGAGTGGTGGTCATGGAGTTATGGGTAGTGGGAGATAGTTGTAGCTGGGTGTCATCAACATACATATGAAAGCTGACATCAGACCAATGAAAGATGCCATCAACGGGCAACATGTAGATGTGGAAGAGAGGAGGCCAAGGTTGAAAACTTCAGCATGCACAAAATGACCATGTGGGAGCAGGAAGGAAAGTCAAACAATTGATGGCAAGACTCTAGCCCATGTAAATTAATTTGATTTGAGTTGGCAAACATTTTAGGGCTGCCTTAATGTTATAAGAACATAAGAACATAAGAATTAGGAACAGGAGTAGGCCATCTAGCCCCTCGAGACTGCTCCGCCATTCAAAAAGATCATGGCTGATCTGGCCGTGGACTCAGCTCCACTTACCCGCCCGCTCCCCATAACCCTTAATTCCTTATTGGTTAAAAATCTATCGATCTGTGATTTGAATACATTCAATGAGCTAGCCTCAACTGCTTCCTTGGGCAGAGAATTCCACAGATTCACAACCCTCTGGGAGAAGAAATTCCTTCTCAACTCGGTTTTAAATTGGTTGCCCCGTAATTTGAGGCTGTGCCCCCTAGTTCTAGTCTCCCCAACCAGTGGAAACAACCTCTCTGCCTCTATCTTGTCTATCCCTTTCATTATTTTAAATGTTTCTATAAGATCACCCCTCATCCTTCTGAACTCCAACGAGTAAAGACCCAGTCTACTCAATCTATCATCATAAGGTAACCCCCTCATCTCCGGAATCAGCCGAGTGAATCGTCTCTGTACCCCCTCCAAAGCCAGTATATCCTTCCTTAAGTAAGGTGACCAAAACTGCACGCAGTACTCCAGGTGCGGCCTCATCAATACCCTGTACAGTTGCAGCAGGACCTTCCTGCTATTGTACTCCATTCCTCTCGCAATGAAGGCCAACATTCCATTCGCCTTCCTGATTACCTGCTGCACCTGCAAACTAACTTTTTGGGATTCATGCACAAAGGACCCCCAGGTCCCTCTGCACCTCTCCCCATTCAAATAATATTCCCTTTTACTGTTTTTTTTCCCAAGGTGGATGACCTCACACTTTCCGACACTGTTGACACCAAAGCATCATATGCCAGTCATGGCTTCAGATCCCTGGATGAGAATACAGTCGTGTCTCTCTTGACGGGTTCAACGAAACGATTTTTCCTTTGGTAACAGCGATTGGTGTTCTTGCCAGTAGTAAATTCCTATTACTACCAGGTTTCCAATGACCCTTCTCTACTGTTGAGCACCAATAATAGGAAAATAAAGATGAATCTTGAGAAAGAGCAATTCACAGAGATTGACTCGAGCAGAAATCGCGACTGGGACAAGACAAGTTAGAGGTTGCTGCACATAAAGTCTGCATCCTGCAATCTTTTCTACGCAAATTCTGCCAGGAGTCCTATCCTTGGCAGAACATAAGGAATAACGGATACAGTATATAAAACCACCAAAGACTTATCTGCTAAGCCTGATATAAAAAACTGAAAGAAACTGGTCAGATCAAAGGATGGAAAGAACATTTCAAAGAAATACTAATTTGCTTTCAACCAGAATCTTTAGTTTGATTCTGAGAAAATTAATACAAGAATAACCTTGACATCCCTTAAGGACAAATTCAAACTCACAAAATTACTGGATCTGTTGAAGTAGCAAAGAACATGAGTCCAGATAAAGATGAGACAACTGCTGAAAAAGCGATTCTCAAAATCGGGAACAATGATCAATATCCATCGGACTGGAAAAAGAGAAAATGAACCTTTATCAGAATTTGAAAACAGAATATTCCCTTAACAGTACCTGAAAAAAAGGACGGGAGTGTGCGGGGGCAAGGGGAGAGGGCAGTTAAAATACTCTGGGTTACTTATTTTCCAGAAAGCCACGATTTGCAATTTTAAGTGAGTTCTCCGGACAGGAAGCTAAGCTGCCTGCCCAAATTCAGTGGGGTCCTAATTCACATATGCTATTCGAGGTACGATGACGACCTGAGTGAGGAAGCCAATGTGGTTTTCCACCAGGTGATCACGATCAGATATGGTAGTGTGGTAGTTATGTTACTGAACTCGGAATCCAGAGGTCTGGGATAATAATCCAGGGGACATGAGTTCAAATCCCATTATGGCAGTTAAAGAATGATATTTCAGTTAAAAAAAAATGGAAATAAAAAGTAACTATGAAACTTGGATTTTTGTGAAAACCCAATTGGTCCATCATTATTTTCTTAGGGCAACAAGGGATGAGGAATAAATGCCGGCCTTGCCAGTGATGCCTGCATCCTGAGAATTAATATTTTAAAAAGCTGAAAAGGACTTTGAGGTAAGTTTTTTAACTTTTCTTTGTGGGGCCAGAAGGAGCAGGAGTGGTCACCTGGGCCCTACAAGGAATATTTAGGCACCCCTTGCATCAGAACCCTTTTATCCACACTTGTCCAAAGGCAACCTGATTTTCCAAAGTCCAGCAGTCACACCTGCTCACTTCTGGAACGTAGCATATTAATGGGGTCTCATGGTTAAAATTGCCGTAGCCTCATTCTGTCATGGGCAAATAAGAATCTAATTCAAACCAGCAGTTTCCCATCGGAAACCCGATGGTAGGTAAAATTCTCCACAATCATATTAAACAGACTGAAATATACCATTACAGATAGGCTAAGCAATCAACAATATGAATATCCCTTGGAAACATAGAAACATAGAAAATAGGTGGAGGATTAGGGCATTCGGCCCTTCAAGCCTGCACCACCATTCAATATGATCGTGGCTGATCATGCAACTTCAGTACCTCATTCCTGCTTTCTCTCCATACCCCTTGATCCCTTCAGCCATAAGGGCCACATCTAACTCCCTTTGGAATATATCCAATGAACTGGACTCAACAATTTTCTGTGGTAGAGAATTCCACAGGTTCACAATTCTCTGAGTGAAGAAGTTTCTCCTCATCTCGGTCCTAAATGGCTTACCCCTTATCCTGAGACTGTGACCCCTTGTTCTGGACTTCCCCAAAGTCGGGAACATTCTTCCTGCATCTAAACTGTCGAATCCCATCAGAATTTTATATGTTTCTATGAGATCCCCTCTCATTCTTCTAAATTCCAGTGAATATAAGCCGAGTCAATCCAATCTTTCTTCATACGTCAGTCCTGCCATCCCGGGAATCAGTCTGGTGAACCTTCGCTGCACTCCATCAATAGCAAGAATGTCCTTCCTCAGACTAGGAGACCAAAACTGTACACAATATTCAATGTGTGGCCTCACCAAGTCCCTGTACAACTGCAGTAAGACCTCCCTGCTCCTATACTCAAATCCTCACATTATGAAGGCCAACATGCCATTTGCCTTCTTCACCGCCTGCTGTACCTGCATGCCAACTTTCAATGACAGATGTACCATGACACCCAGGTCTCATTGCACCTCCCCTTTTCCTAATCTGTCACCATTCAGATTGTCATGTATTCAACTATCATTGTAACCCATGTATAAGCTGACCTAAGTTGTACACCTTGAGAACATTGACCACAAGGGGTGAACTTGTGGGAGACACTCCTAACCTGGACTTTCAGGTATAAATGGGGAAGCTCCACCCACCTTCATCACATGAGGTCTTGGTAATAAAGGTAACTGGTCACAGAGTGCCCTTCTCTCAAGTATGGGCCTCGTGTGCATTTATACTGTACAGTAAGGACATATCATTGGCGATGAGAAACTGTGATTTAAACCACGCGAGCATGGCCACTAGCAGCACAGAAGAGAGGTACTGTGTTGGTGATGATTGGAATGACTTTATTGAGAGACTACAGCAAAGTTTTGTCACTAAGGAATGGTTAGGACAGGATTCGGCCGACAAACGCAGGGCTCATCTTCTGACGGTTTGTGGATCCAAAACGTACTCCCTGATGAAGGACCTTCTAGCGCCAGAGAAGCCGGCAGACAAGATGTTCGAAGAGCTCAGTAAGTTGATCGGGGAACACCTTAAACCGGTGAGCAGTATGCACATGGCAAGATACCGGTTTTGCACGCAACGGCGGTGAGAAGGGCAAAGCGTTCCAGACTTCATGGCAGATCTCCGGCGACTGGCGAGCCTATGTAAGTTCCCAGATGCGTGCAGAGCGGAGATGCTGCGAGACTTTTTTATTGAGGGCATCGGGCATGCTGAGGTTTTCAGGAAACTGATTGAGACCAAAGACTTGACCTTGGAAGTGGTGGCTCTGATAGCCCAGACATTTATCTCAGGGGAGGAAGAGACCAGAATGATGTATGACAAAAATCTTGGCTCAAATGCAGCAAACGACCAGGGAGTCAACATTGTTAAGGTGGCACACAGTTCTCCAGGCAGACAAGGGCAATCGGACATGCCCGAGCATGTAGTCAAACCCAAAGGGGGAATTTAACAGAGACAATGGCTAGCTGAACGGTGATTCATGCCATCGCAATGGGCAATGCGGCCAGTAATGGGGCCATCAACACCTGTTAATGGTGCGCTTAAGGACAGTTACAGAGACAGTCAGAGATGATCGACTGGTAATGGACCTTTTGTTTCCAACAATGGGGCCTCCAGCTCATGCTGGAGGTCTGCAGAAACTGCAATATCGGCGGTCACTTGGCGCGTATGTGCAGGAAGTCTGCAGCCAGGTTGATGTACGAGGAGGATGGGCCCGATGTAAGCCCTGCGAGGCCAAATGAATACTGGGGAAATCGCTGGAAGCTGAAGTTCAGCGAGTTCATGTGGAGCACATATACAGTTCATATACCAGGACGCCACCGATAATGATGAAACTTCTCCTCAATGGCATCCCAGTATTAATGGAGCTAGACACAGGGGCCAGCCAGTCCCTGATGAGTATCAAACGGTTCAAAAGGTTGTGGGTGTCCAAGGCCAGGAGGCCAAAATTATTGCCGATTGACGCACAGCTACGGACATATACAAAGGGGATCATTCCTGTGCTAGGCAGCGCCACAGTAGTCGTGACCCACAAAGATTCGGAGAACAGGTTGCCACTCTGGACTGTCCCGGGGGATGGTCCCGCACTACTGGGGAGGAGTTGGCTTGCTGTCATGAACTGGAAATGGGGCGATGTCAATGCAATTTCTTCTGTGGAGCGAGTATCATGCTCACAGGTCCTGGACAAATTTGACTCATTATTTCAACCTAGCATCGGTGCTTTCATGGGGGCCAAGGTAGTGATTCACATAAACCTGGACGCCAGGCCAGTACACCACAAGGCCAGAGCGGTGCCATACGTGATGCGGGAAAAGATAGAATGCGAATTGGACCGCCTGCTGAGGGAAGGCATCATCTCGCCAGTCGAATTCAGTGACTGGGCGAGCCCGATCATGCAAGGTGGATGGGTCGGTCAGGATATGTGGCAATTACAAGACCACCATCAATCAGGTGTCACTCCTAGACCAGTACCCGCTACACAGAGCGGAGGACCTCTTTGCGACGCTATCCGGTGGCAAACATTTTTCAAAATTGGACCTGACCTCACCTGACATGACCCAGGAGCTGGCAAGTGAGTCGAAGAAGCTGACCACCATCACGACACACAAGGACTTGTTTGAGTAGAACAGATGTCCGTTCGGGATTCGTTCGGCCGTCGCGATCTTTCAGCGAAATATGGAAAGCCTCCTCAAGTCCATTCCAAGGACGGTGGTTTTTCAAGACGGCATCCTCATCACGGGTCGTGATACGGAAGAACACCTCCACAACCTGGAGGAGGTGCTACGCAGACTGGACTGGGTAGGGCTGCGACTGAAAAAGGCCAGGTGCGTCTTCGTAGCTCCAGAGGTAGAATTCCTGGGAATGAAGGTAGCAGCAGACAGGATCAGACCGACTGCGTCCAAAATGGACGCGATCGAGAGGGCACCCAGACCCCATAACACGATGGAGCTGCGTTCGTTCCTGGGGCTCCTGAACTATTTTGGTAACTTTCTTGCCAAATTGAGCATGCTGTTAGAGCCGCTACACATGCTCCTATGCAAAGGTCGCGATTGGGTCTGGGGGGACAGCCAGGAAAGGGCTTTTGATAGAGCACGCAATTTGTTATACTCCAACAAACTGTTAACGTTATATGACCCATGTAAGAAACTTGTTTTAACGTGCGATGCGTTGTTCTATGGGGTCGGGTGTGTGTTGCAGCATATTAATGCCAATGGTCAGTTACAGCCGGTAGCGTATGCCTCCAGAAATCTGTCCCAGGCAGAAAGGAGCTACGGGATGGTAGAAAAGGAAGCGCTAGCATGTGTATATGCAGTAAAAAAAATGCACCAGTAACTGTTTGGCACGAAATTTGAGCTGGAGACAAATCACAAACCCCTAACGTCCCTTTTGGCTGACAACAAGGCCATTAATGCGAATGCATCGGCCCGCATACAGAGGTGGGCACTCACGTTAGCTGCCTATGACTACACAATTCAGCACAGACCGGGCACTGAAAACTGTGCTGATGCACTCAGCAGGCTCCCACTAGCCACCCCTGAGGGGGCAACTGAGCATGATGCTGAGATGGTCATGGCTGTTGAAGCTTTCGAAAGCGAAGGCTCACCCGTGACAGCCAGTCAGATTAAAGTCTGAACAAATAAAGACCCACTACTGTCTTTAGTTAAGAAATGTGTCCTGAATGGGAACTGGACAGCCACAGACGGGGCATGCACTGAGGAATTTAAAACGTTTCATAGGCGCAAGGATGAACTCTCGATTCAGGCCAATTGCCTACTGTGGGGAAACCGAGTAGTCATGCCCCAGATGGGCAGAGAGGTGTTTATCAGAGAACTTCACCAATGAGCACCCGGGCATTGTAATGATGAAGGCAATTGCCAGGTCACACATTTGGTGTCCAGGGATAGATGCAGACCTATAACTTTGTGTTCGCAGGCACAACATGTGTGCTCAGCTGCGCAACGCATCCAGGGAAGCCCCCCTTAGCCCCTGGTCCTGGCCCGCCAAGCCATGGTCACGCATCCATGTGGACTACGCAGGTCCTTTCATGGGAAAAATGTTTTTGGTTGTCATAGACTCTGTAATGTCTGTAAGCTTGTAATGTTTGTAGCTCCACACTGTGGATGTGGAAGTATTGTGTACTGCAAGTGCAGGGTTAATAATAAACAGAACTAGGCAGATTTTCAGAGACTTCTGAGAGAGCTGCCTGCCATGTTAGGAAGCTGTGTGTGCTGTGCTCTGTGAATATATCACATTTGGCGACTAAAGATGGGATTTTTCGGATGATTTAATTCTTAATTTTTGTTGGTGAAGGATTCAGCCAGCCGACAGAGCGACTTTGGAAGTTTCTGTCTTTGGAAAAAAGCTACAACAATCTGATGTAAAACACAGCACACGGTGTGAATAGTTAGAAATTAAAACGGCAGGTCAATTGGGATATTTGGGAGAATATAGACATGACCGGGAACGTTTTAAAGCGTATGTGGATTGGCTAGAATTGTATTTCATTGCAAATAACATAGTCAAAGTTCCAGACAATGCAGTCCAGAATCGGGCTGTGTTGGAATGTTAGGAAGCAATCTTCTTACGGGAGCCAGGTCCGGCAGTATATGACACTGTTGAAAATCTGCTTGTGCCTGACGAGGCCAAGGACACAATGCTTTAAGAGATTTTAACAAAGCTGGAGCAGTACTATAACCCCAAACCGTTAGAAATTGCTGAAAGCTATAATTTCGGGATTCGGAATCAAAAGACTGATGGATGTATCAGTGATTACATTGTTGCATTAAAAAAGCTATCGATGCACTGTAATTTTGGAAACTTTCAAAACCGAGCATTATGGGATCATTTTGTTTGTGGGGTGAAAAATGATGCGATCACAAGGAAGTTATTGACGACGGATGACTTGACTTTTGAGATTGCTTGTCAGATAGCGAGGTCGATGGGCATGGCTGAACAATATTCCCAAGAATTAAATAATAATTACGGTCGTCAGTCAACCGAGGTAAATCACCTGCAGGTTCAAAGTAAAAGACGGGCATGGCTGAAAGTTTCAGGAACTGGAAATTCTAACAGAGCGTCAAAGTCATGCTATAGGTGCCTGGGACAACACATTGCTCAAAGTTGTCTATATGTGAAGGCAGAGTGTTTCTTCTGCAGAAAAACTGGGAATCTTGCGAAGGCATGCCGACTGAAGGGTAAATCAGTTTTCAAAGCTATGAGTCCAGCGTTCAAAGCGATGAGTAGAAATCCAAAGAGACTATATAGCATTGAAGAACAACAACAGGATGAGGAGATGTTAGAGTTACACATCATCAGGAGCACGAGGTTAACAGACAGCGATTCGGAAAGCATCAAAATTCACATAGATGTTGCGGGATTCAAGATACCAATGGAAATTGACACGGATGCATCCATGAGTGTGGTACTGGAGTCACTGTACCGCGACAAATTGCGTGATTTTCAACTGGAGAAATTCAAGATAGAGCTACGAGGCTACTCGGGAGAGAAAATTCCTGTGGTAGTTCGTATCACCAAAAGACGGCAGCTACAACAGTGCAGCCATTCCTCAATACTGCACTGGAGTGTCAGCCTAGATTTTTGTGCTCAAGTCTCTGGAGTGGGACTTGAACCCACAACCTTTGGACTCAGAGTCAAGAATGCCCCCCACTAGCCAGCGCTAACACAGCTAAACATCAAGGGCCAGAATTGATCAACTTACCGCCCACCGCCACCGACTGCTGCCCACTGCCGCCGACTATTTTGAAGAAGAGCAGTGGAGTTATCCTGGTGAAGATCCACTTTCGAGGTGGGCTGGAACGGGCGGGAGGGGAGAGCTACCGGGAACTGCCCGCTGACGTCAGTGGATGGCCGAGTGGCGTAAGTGACCTCCCGCTCGCCGAATTGCCAGATTGGTGCGGGCGGGAGTCGCCGCCATTCCGGGGGTGGACCGCTGGCTGGAGGCTGGTCTGTCCCCGATGGTAGGGAGGAAGATCCTGAAAAAAAGGTTCGTGAACTTTTTTTTTTCACAGCGACTTACCTGGATGGGGTCCCCTGAAGGTCTTCAGATAGTTTTTTTTAATGCTTTTGCTTTTCAGCTCTTCGACCCTCCGTGGGCCCGACTCCATCCTCAGTGGCACTTGGGCGGCTAGTGCCTTTTCCGCTGAGAATGAGAGCTACTGCCGCTGCCTCCCAGATTGGCGGAGTAAGTCGCTCATTTGTCGCCCGCCGACCTTTGAGGGACCACTCCGATGAAAACCCCGCTCAAAGTACCGTCAGGTACCTCGGCGGCCATCGGCGGTCCTTTGGCTGGCACTTGGGCGGGCGGGGGCCTTAATAAAATTCGCACCCCAAGATGGTAGGAGAAACAGAAGCTGTCCTGTATAGGTGCTTTCTCTGAAAACTGATGGCTGTCACATTTCCGATAGGAAACTCTGAGACTTGATGAAAGGCATTACATAGAAGCCAGGTCTGCAAATATGTGCTCATAGATCCAGGAACATAGATTTAGTTTCAGCTCCAGAAATGACCAGCATTTACTGTTGAAGCTCTGGAGCTCCTACTTGTGGAACCAGAGATGGAACCATTTATAAAGGGGGTGAAATTGCCCATTTTTATAGCCCTGTTAGTGCCTCCGGGGGTGCTAACGGGCGCAATGATGTTTTCGACCGGGGGAGGGGGCGCTACTGCCTCCTTGGAAATAGCCCCGAGCGCGCGACCCCTCTCCGCCCTGCACCGACCTCTTTTCGTCCCACGGGCCATGAGGCTGGTGAACATCCGCTGCCAAGGCATTATTTAAAAGGGAGGTCTTTAGCGTCCCGGACCCCCAATTTATTACTCGGCTGACTCTTGGGTCCTTAGCGTGGACCAGGCCGCCATCGTGCAATCCGACACTCCGTCTTGGGTGCCGGGCTGCTTGTCTGGTCTCACGCATCCCCGGTGGCCCAGTGGTGACCACCAAAGGGCCATGCAGAATGTGCAGCAGCCCTCCCTTTAATGGAAAGGTAGGGGCATTGTCTCATTGTATTGCCCCGGGAGCGCCCCTCAAAGGAAGCAGAGCACCGGAGACTGTTCTCCGATAAATGTCCCGGTACCGGAAGGTTACCGACCCCATCGGGGTGAGGGGCAATTTCGTCCCCAAAGAGTAGAGGGACATCAAGGGGGTAATTTAAACGCCCAAATATTGGTGGGTTTGGGGTCGGGTGGGATGTTAAAATTTTTTAAATATCAAACCCGACCCCAAGTTGCCTCCAACCAACCCACTTATATTTTAGTATTTAAATGGCCAACAATTAACCTGATTTATATGTTTATCCATGCGTTTCCTAGGCCTCAGGTAACCTGATAGCTCAAGCGAAGCGAAGACAGCTTTGGGGAAAAGGTAAATGCCTTTCCAGCCCTGCTTGCGAACCAGGAGAAGCAGGCGTGTTTCCCTGGGATCGGACACCCCGCCATCAGACACACCCCATCCAGCAGTCGGACCCAGGTCGGACCCAGGGCACACCCAGCGCTAACAGCGGCATTTTAAAAAAGCAGCAGAAGTTCAGTGCATAAAAGGATTGGGAGAAGAAAGCTGTGTTTTTAACAGTGAAGTTTTATGTGAGTTAATAGTTCGTTTGAAAGGAGATTTAAGAACATTTAAAAAATGGGGGCGTTACTATGTCAGCCATTATTCCTGGCTGCTATATCTATATGGCGTCGAGCTGCAAGAAGGCTTATTGATGAGCATTTTGAACATAATCGAAGATGTTGCAGACGTATGGGGACGTGTTTAACAGGGAACATCGCTCATACCTCCAGCTCTCTGAGGCACAGTGTATTAGAAGGCTGCGCTTCCGAAAAGAGGTGGTCACAGAGATATGCCAGCTCCTACAGATAGACCTACAGTCTAACAGCGGTAACAGGACTGCACTGCCCATCGAGGTGAAGGTGACTGTGGCACTTGCCTTCTCTGCCTCCGGCTCCTTTCAGGCATCAGCGGGGGACATATGCTCCATCTCACAGCACGCTACACAGTGCAGCATTCGCCAGGTGCCTACTGCACTGTACGCACGCAGGATGGACTTCATAAACTTCCCAATGACCAAGGAGGTCCAGAATGAGAGGGCTGTAGGTTTTGGACTATTTGCTGCCTTCCTCAAGGTTCAGAGTGCCATTGACTGTACGTACATCACCCTGCGAGCACCTTTACTCAATCTAGAGGCTTACCGAAAC
This sequence comes from Pristiophorus japonicus, assembly GCF_044704955.1. NCBI lineage: Eukaryota > Metazoa > Chordata > Chondrichthyes > Pristiophoridae > Pristiophorus > Pristiophorus japonicus. The sequence continues at coordinate 114,357,848 of NC_091977.1, read as the reverse complement.
TGAAAGGGATTCCACTCCATGAACGTACAGATTTTCTGCGACCATATTCAGCGCATCATGGTCGTCAAAGCCCAATATCCAGGGAGCATCCATGATGCTTTCATCTTGCGTGAGAGCAGTTTCTCAGGCCTGTTCGAGTGTCAACCATAAGGCCAGAGCTAGATTCTGGGGGACAAAGGTTACGGCCTCGCTACCTGGATCATAACCCCTCAGGAACCCTCAGACAGAAGCCGAGCATCGCAATAATGAGACTAATATAGCCACACGCAACATCGTCGAACAGACAATTGGAGTGTGCAAGTAATGCTTCTGATGCCTGGACTACTCTGGAGACTGCCTACAATACTCCGCTCAGCAGGTCTCTGAGTTCATTGTGGTGTGCTGTATACTACACAACTTAGCCTTCATGAGGGGACAGGAATTGCCAATGGGGACGGCAGGGACACCTCAGGAGAGAGGGAAGGAGGAGGAGACGATGCCGAGGAGGAAGATAAGAAAAAGGAGCCTGGCAAGGAACCCATGCCACTATCACCTCCCCCCACCACCACAGGGGAGGCCTCGTGGAGCTTTCACCGCTGCAAAAGCCTTTTGGCATAAGTTCATCATTTAATTCTTTACTTGAAGAGTGAACGGCACGTTTGACCATTGCCTGACCACTCTATCCCACCATGTTGACTATTCCCACTCTTATTTTGCAAATGAGACACTATACAGGAATGGTTAAGGTGACCAAAAGAATGTAATAAATATTGTATACTTGTTAAACATGATTTTGAAACAAATAACATTTATTATATATTGAACTTGAACAGAATTTGTAAACTTTTAAAACTGTCATAAAATAACAACAACAACAAAACAACAACTCCTGCACCAAACGTCTTTTACCATTGGCTCTTTCCCCCCACCTCACCCGAACCCTCCTCCCTCGCATCGTGACTCTATCCAAGTTGGCACCAAGAGTTCGTTCAGCACGGCGGCCAGAGTCCTGCTGTATTGGGGGGAGAGACAATGGAGACGCCATGTGTGGATCCACTGGAGAAGCTCAGGGTATGGAAGGCCCGGCTTCTGAATAGCGAGCCTCTTGCTCGGTCTTGCCACTCACAGGTGATGTGGGTCTGGCTGTGACACTGGAGACTGCAGTGCCACAGATGGAGGCCATTAATTGTGCATGGGCATTGACAGCCTCGCAGGTTTCGCGGCTCGTACAGCCAATCTGTGACTCGACCTCCGTCATGTTCGCAGATAGTGTCGCGATGCTTGCGGGAATCCTACGCAATACCTCTAGGAGCTGTCGGGTGAGCTGGACACTCTCGGACAGTCCCACCATGTCCAGTTGTGCGTCCACCTGTCTGTTAGCAGACTGGCTTTGCCAACTCACCCTCCGGAGAAACGGCATATGGGATTAAACCCCGGGAGTGCGTTGCTGCACGCCACTCGTACTCGGGGCCTCGGATGGCTCAAAGCCCTGGAATGTTTCATGTTCGGACGAGGTGTTGATCGGTAGAAAAAGAGGTGTCAAGTGCATTGCCTCCGTCCCCCCGCCCCGCCCCCGGGTAGGCTGCTCCGTCCGCTCCTCTCCATCAAATTCCTCCTCCTCCTCCTCCCCCACATGACGGCCTGAGGTGGAGGTTTGCAGTGAAGGATTTGGCACCTGCGACTCCTCATCTGGAAGTAGAAAACAACAGACGAGTGGTTAGCAGCAGGAGCAGGGGCAGGGTGACATGAGTAAGGTCACATAGCACAGGCTCATTTGAAGGACCCCCGCTACTCCATTATTCACCTGAGGAAGAGAGTGTTTGAAGACCAGGACCTCAAATGTGGCACCAAGCTTATGGTCTGCAGGGCAGTAGTGATACCCGCCCTCCTATATGGCTCAGAGACGTGGACCATATACAGTAGACACCTCAAAGTGATGGAGAAGTATCGCCAGCGCTGCCCCCGCAAGATTCTGCAAATGCCCTGGGAGGATAGACACACCAATGTCAGTGTTCTCGATCAGGCCAACATCCCCAGCATCAAAGCCCTGACCACACTCAACCAGCTCCATTGGGCAAGCCACATCGTCTGCATGCCCGACACAAGACTCCCAAAGCAAGCGCTCCACTCGGAACTCCTACATGGCAAGCGAGCCCCAGGGGGCAAAGGAAATGTTTCAAAGCTTCCTTAAGTGCAACATCCCCACCGGCACCTGGGAATCCCTGGCCAAAGAGCGCCCGACGTAGAGGAAAAGCATCTGGGAGGGTGCTGAGCACCGCGAGTCTCATCACCGAGAGCATGCAGAAACCAAACGCAAACAGCGGAAGGAGCTTGTGGCAAACCAGACTCCCACCCATCCTTTCCTTCAACCACTGTCTGTCCCACCTGTGACCGAGACTGTAATTCCCATATTGGAATGTACAGTCATCTGAGAACTCACTTTCAGAGTGGAAGCAAGTCTTCCTCGATTTCGATGGAAACATAAAAACATAGAAATTAGGTGCAGGAGCAGGCCATTCGGCCCTTCTAACCTGCACCGCCATTCTTTAAGATCATTCAACCTCAGTACACCTTTCCTGCTTTCTCTCCATACCCCTTGATCTCTTTGACCATAAGGGCCATATCTAACTCCCTTTTGATTATATCTAACGAACTGGCCTCAACAACTTTCTGTGGTAGAGAATTCCACAGTTTAACCACTCTCTGAGTAAAGAAGTTTCTCCTCATCTCAGTCCCAAATGGCTTACCCCTTATTCTTAGACTGTGACCCCTAGTTCTGGAACTCCCCAGCAACGGGAACATTCTTCCTGCCTCTAACTTGTCCAAACCCGTCAGAATTTTATATGTTTCTAGAGATCCCCTCGCATTCTTCTAAACTCCTGTGGATACAAGCCCAGTTGATCCAGTTTCTCCTTATATGTCAGTCCTGCCATCCCGGGAATCAACCTGGTGATCCTTGGCTGTACTCCCTCAACAGCAAGAACATCCTTCCTCAGATTAGGTGACCAAAACTGAACACAATATTCCAGTTGTGGCCTCACCAAGGCTCTGTACAACTGCAGGAAGACCTCCCTGCTCCTATACTCAAATCCTCTAGCTATGAAGGCCAACATGCCATTTGCATTCTTCACTGCCTGCTGTTCCTGCATGCTAAACTTCAATGACTGATGTACCATGACACCCAGGTCTCATTGCACCTCCCCTTTTCCTAATCTGTCACCATTCAGATAATATTCGGTCTTCATGTTTTTGCCACGAAAGTGGATAACCTCACATTTATCTACATTATACTGCATCTGCCATGCATTTGCCCACTCAGCTAACCTGTCCAAGTCACCCTGCAGCCTCTTAGCATCCTCCTCACAGCTCACACTGCCACCCAGCTTAGTGTCATCTGCAAACTTGGCGATATTACATTCAATTCCTTCATCTAAATCATTGATGTATATTGTAAATAGCTGGGGTCCCAGTACTGAGCCCTGCGGCACCCCACTGGTCACTGCCTGCCATTCTGAAAAGGACCCATTTATTCCGACTCTCTGCTTCCTGTCTGCCAACCAGTTCTCTATCCACGTCAATACATTACCCTCAATACCATGTGCTTTGATTTTGCACACCAATCTCTTGTGTGGGACCTTGTCAAAAGTCTTTTGAAAGTCCAAATACACCACATCCACTGGTTCTCCCTTGTCCACTCTACCAGTTACATCCTCAAAAAATTCTCGAAGATTTGTCAAGCATGATTTCTCTTTCATAAATCCATTCTGACTTGGACCGATCCTGTCACTGCTTTCCAAATGCGCTGCTATTACATCTTTAATAATTGATTCCAACATTTTCCCCACCACTGATGTCAGGCTAACCGGTCTATAATTCCCTGTTTTCTCTCTCCCTCCTTTTTTAAAATGTGGTGTTACATTAGCTACCCTCCAGTCCATAGAAACTGATCCAGAGTCAATAGAATGTTGGCAAATGATCACTAATGCATCCACTATTTCTAGGGCCACTTCCTTAAGTACTCTGGGATGCAGCCTATCAGGTCCTGGGGATTTATCGGCCTTCAATCCCATCAATTTACCGAACATAATTTCCTGACTAATAAGGATTGCCTTCAGTTCCTCCTTTTCACTAGACCCTCGTACCCCTAGTTTTTCCGGAAGGTTATTTGTGTCTTCCTTCGTGAAGACAGATCCAAAGTATTTGTTCAATTTGTCTGCCATTTCTTTGTTCCCCATTATAAATTCACCTGATTCTGTCTGCAAAAGACCTACGTTGGATTTCACTAATCATTTTCTCTTCACATATCGATAGAAGCTTTTGCAGCCAGTTTTTATGGACCGCCTATGAAGATGATGTAGTCCAGAGACACTGCATGACATTGCCCCAACCCTAGTCCACAGACACGACAACACATTGCCCCAACCCTAGTCCATAGACACTACATCACATTGCCCCAACCCTAGTCCACAGACACTGCATGACATTACCCCAACCCTAGTCCACAGACACTATATCACATTGCCCCAACCCTAGTCCACAGACACTAATTCACATTGCCCCAACCTAGTCCAAGGAGTGTGCAGGACTTACCCTCACTATCAGCACCCCAAGAGACAGTTGCCCTCCCTGAGACACCGATCAGACGAGCCACTTGCTCCTCAAGGTCTGTTAATGGCATGGTTCAGTTCGGACTGTCACCTGTCCGCCGTTTCTCCCAGCGGTTGTGGGACTTCTTTGCCTGCAAAGATGACAATGGGAATGGTTACCAGATGGTCCATCTGCTCTTGTGGCACACCAAAGCCACCAAAGCACTTATACCGTACTGTGTGTATGAAATACAATCCTCTGTTTAATGGTCCTGGAAGTTGCACGCTCATGAGGAAGATATCGCAGTGCAGATACATCTTTTAAGATCTCAGAAAGCAATGTGTAAAGATCATTCATGGCAAATAGAGAGCAACACTAAGCCTACCTATATCAACAGCATGAGAACAAATGGTGTGTCAGATTTATCATTTAAGTAATGAATGAGTGCATCAATAAAAATTGTACTTACTCCAACGACCCTGCAATGCTCGTTGAATCTCTTCCAGCACTGTGTGGGGGTCCTTTGGACAGTGTCGATGGCAAAGACCTCCTCAGCTATTCCACTGCAAATTTTTCTAAAACCTTCCTGTTTAATTCGGCCCATCTTCGTTCTACTGCACTGACAAGGGCCTTGTTCGCCTCTGGGCTGAACCTTTTGGCTCTCTGTCTGCGCTCCTCATCCTCCATCGTGAAAATCAACTTGTAAAATGGCTGATTCAGCCCTGGGTGTACTGCGTATGTGCAGGCGCTCCCTGCCTGCATTAGCGTTTGCGATCAACAGCTGACCAGAAACACGGGAAGAAGAAAAAATAAAAAAAAATTTTAATTCGCGCATGCACAGTAGGTCCGATTTTTTTTTGAGTCGCAACTTTCGGCTCCGTCGCACAAATTCTATTGTGCAATGCTGGAGTTCTCGCTCACGCTAACCATCTTCACTGTTTTCCGAAAGTTACCGCTCTGGCGGTAACCCAACGGTTAAAAAAATTGATCTCCACGATTAACGCCCGAAAATAACCAAAATCACTAAAACCCAAAAGTCCAGCCAGCAACAACGTTTTGAACACCCCAAATACTTTTGTTTCTCTGCCAGATTATTATAAATATTTTTCACTCTTATTCAAAGCAGTTCTTCCTAATATCCATTTTAAATTTACATTTCACTAATTTAGAGTCCCCCAGCTCTGCTTTCCTGGCTCACGTTGAAATAATATTCGAGTTTTACCTTATTTATACCATTTAATATCTTATATAGCTTGGTGAAATCCCTTCTTACCAGCTTTTTTCCAGAGCTTGGGATTCTCTAATCTTTCCTCATAGCTCATCCTTTTACAGATGAGTTCAATCTTATTGCTCTTATTGCTCTGCATTCTCTCCAGAACTGAACACAGTACTCCGAGCAATTTGTCATTGTTGAATCTCATTGCCATTTGTCTTAACAATTTAATAACCTGTACCTAAATTCTTCTTTTTCCACATCCTCTGGTCTACTGCTCCCATTATTGTAGTGTTGTCAGCAGTTTTTACGTGTTTACATTTAGTTTCAAGAGCCAGGTTTTTTATACAGATTAGAAACAACAGGGGTCGAAATATTGATCCCTGCAAGACGTTACTCAACCACCACCCTCCCCCCACACACCATTACACCTCTCGTAATACTCTCTGGTTTCCTTTTTTGATAAAAACAACTTGCCTTTAATGTAGAAAAATACTTCACAGAGGTGTACTTAAAAAACTGGACCCCTAGCCAAAGAAAGAGCTATTAGAAGGGGTGAACAAAGAAAGCAATGGGCCGAAAATTGCGGCCTTACCGGGTCTGTATAAAGTGCGCCCGGATCCAGCAAGGCTTCCCAAAAGCCGGTTTTTGGGGCGAGATGCGCATGCGCCGAAAACCAGCTTTTCTGATCTGTTGACTTATGAGGAGAGGTTGAGTAGGTTGGGCCTATACACATTGGAGTTCAGAAAAATGAGAGGTGATCTTATAGAAAAATATAAGATAATGAGGGGGTGAATGCAGAGAGGATATTTCCACTAATATGGGAAACTAAAAATAGTGGTCATAGTCTCAGAATAAGGGGCCGCCCATTTAAAACTGAGATGAGGAGAAATTTCTTCTCTTAGAGGGTTGCAAATCTATGGAATTCTCTGCCCCAGAGAACTGTGGAGGCTGAGTCATTGAATGTATTTAAGGCAAATTTGAACTGGACCTATAGCACACAATAACTTATTGCATGGCTGTTGAACCTTTGAGCGATAAGGGAATAAAGGGTTTTGGGGAGCGGGCAGGGAAGTGGAGTTGAGTCCATGATCAGATCAGCCATGAACATATTGAATGGCGGAGCAGGTTCGTGGGGCCAAATGGCCTACTCCTGCTCCTATTTCTTATGTTCTTATGTTCTTATCCTCCGCATCCCCGCAGGAAGGACATTCGCGTGGGAGAGATAGGGCTATTTGCACAACTCATAAGAACATAAGAACATAAGAATTAGGAACAGTTGTAGGCCATCCAGCCGTTCGAGCCTGCTCCGCCATTCAACAAAATCATGGCTGATCTGGCTGTGGACTCAGCTCCACTTACCCGCCCGCTCCCCGTAACCCTTAATCCCTTTATTGGTTAAAAATCTATCTATCTGTGATTTGAATATATTCCATGAGCTAGCCTCAACTGCTTCCTTGGGCAGAGAATTCCACAGATTCACAACCCTCTGGGAGAAGAAATTCCTTCTCAACTCGGTTTTAAATTGGCTCCCCCATAATTTGAGGCTGTGCCCCCTAGTTCTAGTCTCCCCGACCAGTGGAAACAACCTCTCTGCCTCTATCTTGTCTATCCCCTTCATTATTTTAAATGTTTCTATAAGATCACCCCTCATCCTTCTGAACTCCAACGAGTAAAGACCCAGTCTACTCAATCAATCATCATAAGGTAACCCCCTCATCTCTGGAATCAGCCTAGTGAATCGTCTCTGTACCCCCTCCAAAGCTAATATATCCTTCCTTAAGTAAGGTGACCAAAACTGCACGCAGTACTCCAGGTGCGGCCTCACCAATACCCTATACAGTTGCAGCAGGACCTCCCTGCTTTTGTACTCCATCCCTCTCGCAATGAAGGCCAACATTCCATTCGCCTTCCTGATTACCTGCTGCACCTGCAAACTAACTTTTTGGGATTCATGCACAAGGAACCCCAGGTCCCTCTGCACCGCAGCATGTTGTAATTTCTCCCCATTCAAATAATAGTTCCTTTTACTGTTTTTTTCCCAAGGTGGATGACCTCACATTTTCCGACATTGTATTCCATCTGCCAAACCTTAGCCCATTCGCTTAACCTATCTAAATCTCTTTGCAGCCTCTCTGTGTCCTCTACACAACCAGCTTTCCCACTAATCTTTGTGTCATCTGCAAATTTTGTTACATTACACTCTGTCCCCTCTTCCAGGTCATCTATGTATATTGTAAACAGTTGTGGTCCCAGCACCAATCCCTGTGGCACACCACTAACCACCGATTTCCAACCCAAAAAGGACCTGCTTTCTGTTAGCCAGCCAATTCTCGATCCATGCTAATACATTTCCTCTGACTCCGCGTACCTTTATCTTCTGCAGTAACCTTTTGTGTGGCACCTTATCGAGTGCCTTTTGGAAATCTAAATACACCACATCCATCGGTATACCTCTATCCACCATACTCGTTATATCCTCAAAGAATTCCAGTAAATTAGTTAAACATGATTTCCCCTTCATGAATCCATGTTGCGTCTGCTTGATTGCGCTATTCCTATCTAGATGTCCCGCTATTTCTTCCTTAATGATAGCTTCAAGCATTTTCCCCACTACAGATGTTAAACTAACTGGCCTATAGTTACCTGCCTTTTGTTTGCCCCCTTTTTTAAACAGAGGCGTTACATTAGCTGCTTTCCAATCTGCTGGTACCTCCCCGGAGTCCAGAGAATTTTGGTAGATTATAACGAATGCATCTGTTATAACTTCCGCCATCTCTTTTAATACCCTGGGATGCATTTCATCCGGACCAGGGGACTTGTCTACCTTGAGTCCCATTAGCCTGTCCAGCACTACCCCCCTAGTGATAGTAATTATCTCAAGGTCCTCCCTTCCCACATTCCCGTGACCAGCAATTTTTGGCATGGTTTTTGTGTCTTCCACTGTGAAGACCGAAGCAAAATAATTGTTTAAGGTCTCAGCCATTTCCACATTTCCCATTATTAAATCCCCCTTTTCATCTTCTAAGGGACCAACATTTACTTTAATCACACTTTTCCATTTTATATATCGGTAAAAGCTTTTACTATCTGTTTTTATGTTTTGCGCAAGTTTACTTTTGTAATCTATCTTTCCTTTCTTGATTGCTTTCTTAGTCATTCTTTGCTGTCGTTTAAAATTTCCCCAATCTTCTAGTTTCCCACTAACTTTGGCCACCTTATAGGCATTGGTTTCTAATTTAATCCTCTCCTTTATTTCCTTGGTTATCCACGGCTGGTTATCCCTTCTCTTACTGCCCTTCTTTTTCACTGGAATATATTTTTGTTGAGCACTATGAAAGAGCTCCTTAAAAGTCCTCCACTGTTCCTCAATTGTGCCACCGTTTAGTCTGTGTTTCCAGTCTACTTTAGCCAACTCTGCCCTCATCCCACTGTAGTCCCCTTTGTTTAAGCATAGTACGCTCGTTTGAGACACTACTTCCTCACCCTCAATCTGTATTACAAATTTAACCATACTGTGATCACTCATTCCAAGAGGATCTTTTACTAGGAGATCATTTATTATTCCTGCCTCCTTACACAGGACCAGATCTAAGACAGCTTGCTCCCTTGTAGGTACTGTAACATACTGTTCTAAGAAACAATCCCATATGCCTTCTATGAATTATTCCTCAAGGCTACCCCGTGCGATTTGATTTGACCAATCGATATGTTGGTTAAAATCCCCCATGATTACTGCTGTTCCTTTTTCACATGCCTCCATTATTCCCTTGATTATTGCCCGCCCTACCATGAAGTTATTATTTGGGGGCCTATAAACTACGCCCACCAGTGACTTTTTCCCCTTACTATCTCTAATCACCACCCACAATGATTCAACATTTTGTTCATTAGAGCCAATATCGTCTCTCACAACTGTCCTGATATCATCCTTTATTAACAGAGCTACCCCACCTCCTTTCCCTTCTTGTCTATCTTTCCAAATTGTCAGATACTCCTGTATGTTTAATTCCCAGTCTTGGCCTCCCTGCAACCACATTTCTGTAATGGCCACCAAATCATACCCATTTGTACTGATTTGTGCCGTCAACTCATTTACTTTATTTTGAATGCTGCATGCATTTAGGTTGAGTGTTTTAATACTAGTTTTTGAACCATGATTTTTAGTTTTGACCCCTCCTGCAGCCCCTTTATATTCATGCATATTGTCCCTTCCTATCACCCTGTGGTTTACACTTACCCCAGTGCTACTCTGCTCTGTTGCCTCCTGCCTTTTGCATTCTTTCTTGGGGTCCTGTTCATCTGAGCTCTCACTCACTCTAACTAGCTCAGAGCCCTCTCCTGGGTTCCGAATACTTCTTACATTGAGGCACCGAGCTTTCATGCTTGCCTTTTGATTACACTTGGACCCTTTAGAATTTTGCTGTACAGTGGCCCTTTTTGTTTTTTGCCTTGAGTTTCTCTGCCCTCCACTTTTACTCATCTCCTTTCTGTCTTTTGCTTTTGTCTCCATTTTGTTTCCCTCTGTCTCCCTGCATTGGTTCCCATCCCCCTGCCATATTAGTTTAACTCCCCCGCAACAGCACTAGCAAACACTCCCCCTAGGACATTGGTTCCGGTCCTGCCCAGGTGCAGACCGTTCGGTTTGTACTGGTCCCACCTCCCCCAGAACCGGTTCCAATGCCCCAGGAATTTGAATCCCTCCCTGCTGCACCACTGCTCAAGCCGTGTATTCATCTGAGCTATCCTGCGATTCCTACTCTGACTAGCTCGTGGCACTGGTAGCAATCCCGCGATTACTACTTTTGAGGTCCTACATTTTAATTTAGCTCCTAGCTCCTTAAATTCATCTCATAGGACCTCATCCCTATTTTTTACCTGTATCGTTGGTACCAATGTGCACCACGACAACTGGCTGTTCACCCTCCCTTTTCAGAATGTCCTGCACCCGCTCCGAGACATCCTTGACCCTTGCACCAGGGAGGCAACATACCATCCTGGAGTCTCGGTTGCGGCCGCAGAAACACCTATCTATTCCCCTTACCATTGAATCTCCTATCACTATCGCTCTCCCACTCTTTTTCCTGCCCTCCTGTGCAGCAGAGTCAGCCATGGTGCCATGAACTTGGCTGCTGCTGCCCTCCCCTGATGAGTCATCCCCCTCAACAGTACTCAAAGTGGACCACAGGAGACCCCTGCACTACCTTCCTTGCACTGCTCTTCCTGCTGGTCTTCCACTCCCTATCTGGCTGTGGACCCTTCACCTGCGGTAAGACCAACTCACTACACGTGCCATTCACATCATTCTCAGCATCGTGGATGCCCAGCAAATGTGCTTCATACTTGTACGTGGTCAAAGCAGTTGCATAGCTTACTTTTACCGGCATAAGAGTTTTTAAACATATAAAAATTAAATGTAATCATTCATTTTAATGTTAAAAACCCTGTCCATTGAGGTAACTTTATTTTTAACCCTATGAAAACACTTAAAAAAAATTCCAAAAAATAGATATTTTTTCTAAAACATTTAATTTGAATTAATTTTAAATATGCGATGTGTTTTTTTTATTTATTATGTTGTGTTTCTTGTTTTCGGGGGTGATTCTCATTGATAGTAATAGGAACTCGTAAAAACAGAATTTCCATTATTATCAATGAGAATACTACCTCGTGATTGGTGGTCCAGGCCCATGTGACTCCAGCATTTCTGTACTTATAAGGAAATCCTCTCCCCATACGCTGTGTATCGAATAGAGGCCTCTGACTGGAATCGATGGTGCCTCCGTGACCACCAGGTATTTCCGTAAAAGAATTTCGGGTTAGAGGTGTTCGTCCGAAGGAAGCCTCCAACCGCAATTTTCCCCCCAGTATGTTTTAAGGAGGGTTTTAAAGAAGGGGAGGAATGTGATGAAGCAAAGGGGTTTGAGGAAGGAATTCTAGAGGATAGTGTGCAGGTGGCTGAAGGCACAACTGCCAGTGGTGAGGCAAAGGGCGATGCACAAATGGCCAGAGTCAGAGGAGTGGATGTTAATGGGAATAAATATCGGGAGAGCTGTAGAACGGGCTGTCGATTCACTATTATCCATTTTACACTGTCGCACAAAGTCAAAATTAACTGCCAAGGTCTCATAAGGCAAAATTCCTCCCTCCTCAAAAAGTAGGCAAATAGAGAAAAAGGCTGACATAAGAACTATTGTTTTTATTTATCTTATTCTGAGAAGAAGTTCAGGGAGTTTTCCCCACTGCTCTGGTCAATATTTATCCCTCAATCAACATCACTGAAAAATAATCTTGTTATTATCACATTGCTGTTGTGGGAGTTTGCTGTGCACAAATTGGCTGCCGCCTTTTCTACATTACAACAGTGACTACATTTCAAAAGTTCTTTATTGGCTGTACAGCACTTTGGTGGTCCTGAAAGGCGCTATATAAATGCAAATCTTTTTTCTTTTTGAGAAATAACTTATAAAATGGTGTCAAAGTTGGACTTTTATTGAACTCTTAAATGGTAACAGGTTGTCTTGGGGGAGGTCTGAGTGTCCCTAACATTTTATAACCTTGATGGTGCCTTTCCATTCTCCTAATTATATCATATGGTAGCATTTTAAAAATATTTCCACTCATTTATTCTTAAAAAATCTACTTTGTCTGCTTCACCCTAACACTGCATCCATACACCTGCTTATTTATGAAAACACATTTGAACTAAAGGTTTTAAGCTAAAAAAGTGTTTTTCATTGCTGCGTTGGATGTTCTAAAAGGATTAATTTGATATATCATATACCCCTGGCAGACTGTGATAATTGAAAACATCCATATTCATTGCATATTCAAAGGGACCCTCTGACTTTGTAATGTAAAAATTGCATTTTTAACCTGCGCAGGAGCCTGCATCTGGTGTTGTTTAATCCTATTAGTCATACAGTTCCAAAGCTTTAGTGTATAATTTTTATCTAGTGTTAATCCGCAGACAAGCCTCTAGCTAAAGCCTGTCAGAAGGATTCCCTGCAGGGAAAATGTGGAGCTGTTGATAGTGGAACACCAACTAATCTTATCTTAAATGCTAGCAGCAGCCTTGCAGCTTGATATGCAGAGAATTAAAAAATAAAATTTCGATGACTATTCGGTGAGTAAGTTCCTTTTTCTGAATACAGGCCTTGCCTTTCTCAGCATATCTACTTTTTCGGCACTTTGTTTTGTGTGTGCATGTAAAATTCCTTCTAGAATTTCTGACAGATGCTGCAGTTTAATACTAAGTGCATGACATTACAGGAAGATGGTAACAGTGATGGTGATTATGGGGAGGATTGTGTCAGTATTCAACACCTCTATATGGTGAGTCTGACAAATTGATGTAATAAAGTAACCAAACTGACTAGTAAAATAATAAATCCACCTCTGCTGAAGCCTTACTTGACACGAAAACTACTTGACATGAAAATTCAGTCACAGATGCTAAGGCTGGATTTTCGGCTTTGGAGATTTCGGGCAGTAATGGTGGCGGGGCGGTCTTGATACCGCCTGGAAAAAGTTTGCGCCCTCGTCCGCAAAATTTGGTAGAAAGTGAGGTTTCATGATCGGGGACGCAAAATCAGCAGTTACACCAGGGAGTTTTACTGTCGCAGCCGAAAGTCGGGGCATTAAAAAGTATCTACTTTTCGCGCATGCGCAGACACATTCCAATTTTCCAGGGCGCAGGCAAAGCTTTAGGGCGCGGCGATTTCCTTTGCGCATGCGCAGATGCACCAGCCCACTTCCATCGTAGTGGGAGAGATGGCACAGCAGTAAGGAAGACAGAGAGCATGCCACTTCTCTGCAGTGGCTGTTGAGGCATTAGTGCAGGCCATAGAGGGGAGGTGGCCTGCACTGCATCTAGTGGGTGGAAGGAGGCCCGTGCCCAGTGTCTTTAAAAGAATATGGAGGGACATAGCCCAGGAGGTGTCAGCGGCAGACATGGTGGTTACAACTGCCACCCAATGCTGTAAGAAGTTCAACGGCCTCATGAGGATCATCAGGGTGATTAGCCTTTACATTTATGCACCCCTGCCATGGTTTCAAGATCACTGTCTCACACAATGTTAAGGGCTGGATTTTAGCTCAATGCCACCTCTGTTTTCGCCCTGGAGAGGCAGCAAACTCTTTTGGGCAGGCATCCAGCTTCCAGCGCCCCGCCAGGGTTTTCGGGGCCGGTTTCGTTGGGGCACGGAGCATTACTGCCCAGAAGAGCCGAGCTGGTGTGCAACGCCTCTGGTTTTGACACCGTCTCCATTTTTGGCTCCCGCCCGGTCCGTAACGCTGCATAGAGTGCCGTGCTGGGACCGCCTGTGAAAGCAAACGATCCAAGCTGTAGCTGCTGCAGTGAGGTAAGCCATGTCGACCTCAGGTAAATGTGATTGTTTTTTTATTTAGAATTATATTGTGCTGGCATGATTTATTTATTGGGAATGTTTTTGGTGTTTTTTTATCAGGTTTTTTTTAAACTCGACAGGTCTCTCTTACAGCGCTCCGATGACAGCTGTTTAGCTTGGGATTTTCGCATGCTCAGCCTAAAAGAGGTGTGCAATGCCTCCCTTACCGCTCCACCCCACACTCAGGGCCCAGCTGCCCAATTTTGCTGACTGAGGCGCAAACATTTTCCAGGCGGTATCAGGACCGCCCTGCCATCATTACCACCCCGAAATCTCAAAAGCCAAAAATCCTGTCCTAAGTCTTTGTTGGAGCTGCCCCTTCTCTATGTGTTCCAGGCCATGGTGTGGGTTGGTGAAGCCACCTGAAAGCTGCAGGCTCACTTCTGCAGCCATGCCCTCTGCATTCAGGATGTATGTACCGTCTTGTCCCCTAATCATTGTCAACCCTCCTCGCACTCCCCTTCCACTGTTGTTAGGTGTTGTCCAAAGATCACCCTGAGCTGCTATGCTACCTGGCTCTCACTCCTCCCACTGTTCCAACATGATCAGTCACCAGCCACACAGATTGAACTGAACACATTTGCACTTCCACACAGTGGCAGCTCTTCTACTATGGAAGGCACATGTGGCACACTTACTCAACCCTTCTTATTGCTCTTATTGCAGGCCAAGTTATCACATAATAGGAGAGAGCAGCATCGCACCAGAGGTAGACAGCCTGACCGAGGTGGAACAGAGAGTGTCGGCCCTCATGGGCACACCTGTTCGCACAGTGGCCGAGCCCCCTACGAATAGTGACGGTATTTTCAATTGATGTGAATTCCGTGAGCCCTATATCAAGTGGCCTAGCCCTATTACATATACATGTCCAATGCCAACTTTCTCTCAACACCCTGTCCCTTTCCCCGCTGCTAACCGCATGCCTGCTGTTTTGTGCTTACAGAAGATCAGCCAGAAGCGCAGCTGCCTTCGCGTGAGGCGTCCACATCAGGGCACGAGGGAGATGGTGAGGGAGGGGAGGAAAGTGTACTCCCTGAGTGTGAGACCCCATCCGTCTCACCATGTGGGGACATAACATCAGGGGAGGAAGGTAAATTCAAGGAGTTTGATGACTCTGAGGCTCCAGGCCCCAGTGGCCTACAGCAACGCCCAGCGGGCGTGAAAGCTCGGAGGCCAGCTCCTCGGAGGGTGAGTCGAGACAGGCAGACGTGTACCTGGGCTTGGTGGCTATGTCCAGGGAGAACACGGAAATACACCACGAGGTGCATTGGATAGGGTCCCGCAGAGCATTTGCGCACTTGCTGTGAGTGTGGCGGAGGCCGCCTCATACATTGTACATGCATCTGAGAACTCCAGAGGCAGATGGGCTCCAGCAGTGTTAGTGGAGTTCCAGAGTGTGTGTCGCATGCCATGGGTGACGTTGCAGAAGCAAATCACATTGCAAGCACAAGCTACGCTCCAGCTTGGTGATGTCATGCAATGTCACTTTGATCCTTTGCCATGCTCTCTGTTTTCCCCACTGTCCAACAGAGAAGTGACGGTGCTGATGCAGGGCAGCAAGTTGTAGTCACACATTGTGCTCCGGATGCTGAGGCCCAGCCGTGTGCATGTCAGTGGTCCCCAGGAAATGGAAGGTGCTGTCTTTCCTCAAGATGACAGCATTCTGGCTCCCACCACTGACTCTCCGACCATGCACCTAACGAAGTCCACTCCTGATCCATCAGAGACTGCTGTCACCGATGCTGAGGCACAGCAGTCCGCAGCAGGGCCTTCGAGGCCCAGAGCTGATCCAGGGCATCGTCCTAGGTCATCTGCACTCTCTGGCCCACCAACACAGCAGCTCTCAAGCAGCCTTGCTGTCGGCATTGAGGCCTCATTGAGGAGGAGCAGCAGGTGTGGGAGGGGGCTGAAGGGAAGGCGGGAGGGGGGTAGGGAAAGCTCAGGGCAAGTCCCATTAAGGGAGGGGACAACGTTGTGGAGATTCCCTGATTTATTGTTATGACGCATGTAAATAGTTGAGTTGAATTAATCCACTTCAATGTTCTTGAGTGCCTTGCAGAAGAACGCTGTTTATTGTATGGTTTTGTTTTGGTGGGGATAACTGCTTGAGCACCCCAATTGCCTGTTCGATGATGTTGCGGGTGGTCGCATGGCTCTCATTGTAGTGCTGCTCCGCTTTTGTGGTGGTGTTGCGGAGGGGGTTCATGAGCCAGGTGGCTAGGCCATATCCTTTGTTCCCGAGCAGCCAGCTGAGTTGTTCCCTTGGGCGTTGAAACAATCGGGTGACACTGCTCTCACGCAAGACAAAAGTGCCATGTGCACTCCCTGGATAGCGGCCATTCAATGCGAGGATGTGCTGCATGTGGTCGCAGACTAGCTGGACGTTTAGGCAGTGGGATCCCTTTTGGTTTCTGAATAACTCTGCATTGTGGAACGGCACTCGCAAGGCCATGTGTGTGCAGTCAATGGCTCCTTGAACCCTTGGGAAGCCCGCAATTCTGCCAAAACCACATGCTCGCTCATTCTGGCTGTCCGTGCTCATTGGGAACTTTATGAAGTCCATTCTGCAGGCGTATAGAGCCTTTGTGATGTGGCGAATGGAGCAATGTACAACGAATTGAGCGATACTGCTGCATATGCTCCCCTGCTACTGCCTGGAAGGAGCCGATGCATAGAAGGCCATCGCCACAGTTACCTTCACTGCGATGGACAGCGCAGTCCTGTTGGTGCTGGTAGGCTGTAGGTCTGCCTGTAGGAGATGACATATCTCTGTCAGCGCTTCCTTTCGGAAGCGCAACCTTCTCACACACTGCTCCTCAGTGAGCTGGAGGTATGAGCGTTGCTGTCTGTAAATTCATGGGGGGTAAGCCCTCCTCCCCAGATGTCTTTGGCCTCTCCTCATCCATGGGCTGACATAAAATACCCTTTACCACCCCTCCAGGGCACTACCAGAGGCACAAGGGAGCCGAAAATCAATGAGCATTTAAATATTACCCACTAAAACCATTTACAATCTATATTAAATTTGAAGCTCAAAACTGTAATTTGTAATTGTGTTTTCATTTTGAAAAATAATATTGTAGCTTGCATGCTTAGATAAACAACATATAAAAGAGTTGTCAATACTGGGGAAATGTTAGGACATTTTTGATTAGCAAGAGATAGCTTGTATACCCATTTAAACAAATGGGGATAGAAATTCAGTGATCTTCTTTGAGGTACAAGTGGCCATGGAATTTGGGCTTCAGTCAGATATACCACAGCTGCACCTCTTCTAAAATACGTACTAAACTCCTGTGGAAGTTGACACTGCTCGAATATGTATCTGCCCTTAAAGTGATGGATGGATGCAAATCACAGGATAATAAGGAAAAAGACAGCATTTCCAAACATTCTGTCATTTAGTCAGAATTGCAGACGACTTAAATTAAACTTATAGAAAAGAGAGGCACATTACCTGCATGACTTGTCAAACCACTACCACTCTAAGTTGAGCTGAATTTGTACAGCGAGTTGCACCTTCTGATGCAGAGCTGAATTTGCTAAAATCTGTTGGGTTGGCTCCTTTAAATATCCGCCGGTGGTTATCTAGTACAAGTCCCATGTTACACAGGAACATTGTGCTGGAATGCTTGGAAACTAGAGTGCAGCTTTTAAAAAGACAAGTCTAGATAAAGATTGCTGCTGCCCAGTGGAATTGTGACAGCTGCAGTCAACCTGCCTGAGACTGGCATCTCCAAGGACAGTAGCACATGCCAGGCATCTGGCCTTCCCCCTCAGAGCACCACACCAATGGCGATATCAAGTTGCTTTGACACAAGCTCAAAAGATGCAGACAACTGCAGCTCCCTCCCTGGTGCAGGTTGTCATGAGAGAAGGGTTACCTCAGTCATTTGTAGCAGAAGAGCAGCCAATCACCTTGTGTGATACTGGCCCTCGGGTTGCAAGGTTTGAAGGATTGGTTTTTCATTTGAAGGTGGGGGAGATGGAGTTGAGGCAGTTGTGGCAAAGGTAGATTTCAGTGATCAGTTGTGCTCTGATCCCTCTTGCTGCAGTTACTAAGGAGTCCCCTGATGACAATCATTGTGATGCTCTCCTCCATTTACTTCTACCTCCAGAATGGCAATGTTGTGCAGGACTCAACAAGCTACAACTATGCATGGCACCGAATCCTTCCTGACCTGTTAAGGTAGTGAAAGAGTTATTTTAGGATCCCGATGTTCCTTCTGATAGTCACTCTGCTGGGTGCGCATGGGGACCCAACAGGTAGATGGAGGAAAGGTCTCAAATTGCATTTGAAGATTCAGGAATTTTTATTTTGGGGCAGAAAACTGGAGTAAATGGTTTCTGCCCCAATTTTCTGGGCAGTCAAGTGAGCTGTCCCAATTTTAGCCTAGAAACATAAAAAGTAGTGTGGAATTTGGAGACGCTGTTGTGGGCACAGACTCTGACTGTCTAAAAACATTGGGGCCGAAATTCATGCCCACCTGAAAACTGCCGCACATTTCGTTATTGAAAAGTTTTTACCATTGGGTCCGATGAGGCGGGCTCGCAATCGATTTTCTTCTCTTCGCCATTTTTTTCGGATTGGACCGGAAGCCGCTCATAATGGGTTGGCAGTGCAGCGGTAAGTGCTGATGAAGGGCGGAAGTGGGGGCAGGTGGGTGTCTCTGCCGCTGAGTGACAGCGACAGAGCAGTGGTGACGTCAGTGCACATGTGCGGCACCACATCTCTCCCCTCATTTAAAGGGGAGAGAAGCAGTGTTTTTTCAGGTTCGGCCACTGGACCATCAAAAAGGGTTTCGGCCAGACCAGTGGCCTGCACCCAAGAGGGGATGCCAGGTTGCCTGTTGGCGGCCCAGCCGAACCTGGGGCCACAATTGTCCGGCCGATCAGGAAGTCGTCCGGCAAAAAAAAACATGGCAGCAGTGGCAGTGCGCACTCACCTTGAAGGGCCGCGCTGCCATGGCTCACACGCAGAAAACAAGGTGCACTGAAAGAAAAAGCTGTCGGGGGCACTGCGCGACGGCTCATGGATTTGTTGAGGTAACTTTCGCACGGAGTGAGATGGAGGTGTGGGAGATCGGCAGTGCGCGCTTTGATGATGCGCCTGGGGCGGTCAGCAGCAGAGGGGGGGAAATGGGGACTGCCCGAAAAATCCCCGAGGTGAATTTGGATCGTGGCAGCCAATGGCCTTCAACGAGGCGGTCACTCGATTCCGCCACATGGCCACTGCAAAATGGCAATAACGGGCCTTATCCGGACCCTGAATTTCAGCCCCATTGTGTGAATGAGTGATCCAGTGCTCAGGATGTTGAATCTGGCGGAAAGGTCCTTAAACATGTATTGGATCCTTATTTGCACATATTTATCAGGGGCCCATCAGTTTTAAGCGAGCACCCTGGACAACTGAAATGAGCCGACTCAATATGACATTGCGTGCATTTCCAATGCACATCAGGCATGAGAGACCACCATTCAAAATTCAGAGGCCTAACACCAATTTTACAAGCCCAAAACGATAAGCTGTGAATTGAATTTCTCCCACAATGTCTCAATATTTCTTACTGCCTGTTGTTAAAAATTATTCGCCCCACCCCCCCAGCACATTATGGGTACCAATGGGTTGCCCAGGGTATCAATAACTAATGTTGCCTGATTGGATACACTTGCCAACAAGCTTCCAACTACGTTTCGCCAGGTCCTAGTACACTTCCTTTTTCCAGCGTACTTATTTCCTAAATTAGCTAAAAGCTTTTATTTCTCTGTTTTTTGGACTCCCCAAGGATATTGTGGGGCTGAAGGGGAGGAAGAGTGCTGGATATGATGGGATGGGTTAGAAGGTGGACAGGACAGACTCGATGGATCAGCTGGTCTTTTCGTGTCCTTTTTTATATGTTTGTAATGATCATGGGGAACTAGCTTCTCAGGATTTGGGTTAACACAGTGCTGTGCAAAGACACCTACAACTGCTATGCAACATAGGGCTGGCACGTCTGATGACAGTAATGCTTAGCCGTGGCCTCAACCAGCCTTGACCTCCTTGCAGGCATGCTGCATTGCTGATCTATGGGCATGATGTCAAGTAGTAACAGAGGGCCACTGCCCTCAGCAACCATCGAACAGAGTGTTAGTTGCTGGGCTGCTCCATCATTTGCCGACACACTCACGCCTGCAACTTGGATATCCTGTCCCTTTAGTTAAGCCTGTTTCTTCTTGCTTCTTCAGTTTCATAAAAGGCTGCTAATGTGTTTATCTGTCTTTTGAGGATCTCCAAAATTTTGAATGATTTTTGTCCCATTTATTGTGACATTGCCTTTAATTAATCTCAACCCTTTAAAATTTTAATACCATTTTCCATTCCCACCATGCAGTGCTCTCTACACCTATGTAAATCTGCATTTACAACTATGCACATGAACTTATCTAGTAGAGGGCACACAGCAGACTTCCATTTGAGGCTGTCGAACACCAACATCATAAAGCAACCTCACAATTCCCAAGCCATTCCTTTCACAGACATCACCATTGCAGGGGGGAACCGTTATGTCTCACCATTCACTACAACTTACTAAGCCACTTCCAAAGGTGCACACAAGAAGGCAAAGTGTTGAAAATAAAGATGTCAATATTTGACAACACATTAACAGAAACTTGACTTGAACATTGGTTAAAAGACCCAAGTGCCTACCAAGTGGATTGTTAGTTGGTATGATTGGACAACGATGAGGGTGAGTGTGAGGGGTGGCTAGTGAGATGGGGATGTGATAATGTAGATAGAGAGAGGGATGGGTGGAGGTGCAAGGTAAGTTGGTGTGAGTAAGGATGTGCAGGGATAGAGTAGGGAAGGCAGAGTGATGAGTGGCACAGCAGGATGAGGTTAAGTGCGGCTTTGCAGTAATGTTTCGTGATCGACTGAGATCATTGAAGGGTTTGCACCACTTTAGCCAGGTTCTCCTGACGACACCCCTGCTTGTGCCCTCCTGTAAAATGTGCAACCAGGCTGCATAGTCTCCTGGGAAGGTTTGTTCCGCCCATGCTGAAAGGAAGAGAACATCCCTGCATGCTGTGACTCCTACCATAAGCATATGAAAGGAATCATGGGAGAGCCTGGGTGCTGCCGTGCACCTATGTGCAGTGCTTGTCAGTGTTTGCAGAACCTCAATGATGCAGAACACTGACAGCACAACTGTCAAAATGAATGTAGCCATGATCCCTTTACCGAAACCGGCTGATGACGCGTCATCAAATGACGTCATCAGACCCACTTCCTTTTAATTGGCCGGGAACCTCGCAGGGCAGGCTTAACAAACCCAATCAGGGGAAAGTCATGGGGGAAGCTGACATGGAGCCAGGGGCGGCATTCGAATCCGCCTCCGACGTCGCCGACCTCTCTCCCGTCTCGGTCGAGGAAATCATGGCCAATCTGTGGGAAAAGAGAAAAAGTTAGATTTATTTGTTTCTCAATAATTCTTTTTAAAACCTGAGAGGCTGGAATTGCCCGCCGCTGGAAACGAGGCGCAACTATCGATTTCGATGCGTTCTGGCCGCCCCAATGCGTGGGGTGGCTAAACGTTGAAATTAAGCAGTTCAGGGTTTTTTTTCCAGTGGGGCGGAAGTGGCCTCATGATGGAGACAGAGGTGGGGGCCGGGCAGAATGGCCGTCACCAGCGAGGCAGAAGTGGGGTCGGGGCAGAGTGACCGACACTGCAAGGCATCAGCGCCGCGTTGATGACGTCATCGCACTGGCGCGTCACAACGTCTCCCTTTCAGTTAAAGGGAAGGGCCGCTGCGAACTCTGCAGCCACTTTAGCGGCAAACACTGGGCCACCAGGGAGGGTTTTGGCCAGGCCAATGGCCTGTTGGCAGCTCGGCCGAACCCACGGCCATAATTTTCGGGCCAACCTGGCAGTCGGCCGACAAAAAAAAAATAACATGCCAGCTGTGGCAGTACACTCTTCCCTTTAAGGGCTGCCGTGCTGCCTAGCCACAGAAAGAGTACCAACAGCAAAAGTTGTTGGGGGCACCGACCGTCGGGAGCACCGCTCCCACAGGGCAATTCCTGGAAAGGGGCACTTTCCCAAGGGGCATTTTCGGGATGGGGTCCCCGTCAGTCAGTAAGGGGTCGGCACGTGCACGCCGCAGTGGGAAAATGTGCAGTGCGGTCCCGGACACCGTTCCAAATCTGAGGAAGCACCATTTTCAAAATGGCGGCCCCTCCACGGAGACGCGGCAGCCATTCTGCCCGCTTTCAGGTAGCCAGAGGCCTTATAGAAAAGGGCAATTTCAGCCCCTCAGGTTTTGCTGATGTGAATTCAGCTTCAGGTGTCAGATATTCAGCTACTTACTCCCCAGCTACCAATGATGGTGAACCTGTGACAGGACATGGAAACCCTGCACATACATGTCACAATTTTTTGGAAAAGAAAGTCAAAATGGTCCAAATTTAGGCACAATTGAAATAGAATCAAACACATTTGAGTATTTTTGAGGTTTTAGTCTGATTTTGACACTCATCCTGACTGAACAATTCGAAGGACTTAAAAATAATTCTTAAGGTGCATTCAGATTTCACACCAACACTAAAATGACAGTGTCAGTACGAGTCAGGATCCAACCAGACACCAGAGTGAAGTGGAGTGAGACTCCCTCTGATAGTCTCATCTCACTTCACAAGGAGTGCAAATCCAGTACGATGTCAAGTTTGGTGTGACAAAAATTGAATATTTTTATCTAATTTTGATGTGATGGCAGTCTCTTTACATCCAGTCAAAAATTCTGGCCTAGGAAGTGGGGAGGGGAGGCTAGAAATATGGGGCAGAATCCAGTTCCACTTGGATTTCGAGCTGCCACCTTACACCCTGGTTGAGGATAAGTCTCCCATCTCCCAACCCCACATCAAAGGGTGTGTCTAGAGATGTTTCTGGGCTATCTGGGAATTCTGCCCATTTCACCCTTATAAGTGCAAATGGAACTCTTGCCCGATAAATTCCATTAAGGCCTTTGAAAAGGTGCTCGACCTTGTCCAGATTAGTGATTAAGAGGTCAGTGTGTTAATTCAAGATCTTGCACCATAGAAACATAGAAACATAGAAACATAGAAATTTACAGCGCAGAAAGAGGCCATTTCAGCCCATCGTGCCCGCGCCGGCTGACAAAGAGCCGCACGCCCTTGATCAGCAGCCTTAAAGGTTACATATAAACCTATGAACAATGATGGAAAGCCCAACCAGTCCGCCTCACACAACTGCGACACCCCTTATACTGAAAACTTTCTACACTCCACTCCAACTGGAGCCATGTGATCTCCTGGGAGAGGCAAAAACCAGATAAAAACCCAGGCCAATTTAGGGAGAAAAGAATCTGGGAAAATTCCTCCCCAACCCAACTGGGCGATCGAAACTAGTCCAGGAGATCACCCTGGCCATATTCTATTCCCTGCAGTACTTACCATTATATCTGCGCCATCCAACTAAAGGTCATCCAGTCTAATCCCAATTACCAGCTCCAGGTCCGTAACCCTGCAGGTTACGGCACTTCAAGTGCCCATCCAACCATCTCTTAAAAGTGGTGAGGGTTTCTGCATCCACCACTCTTCCAGGCAGCGAGTTCCTGATCCCCACAACCCTCTGTGTAAAGAAGCCCCCCCTCAAATCCCCTCTAAACCTTCCACCAACCACATTAAAACTATGCCCCCTTGTAATAGACCCCTCCACCAATAGCAATAGACCCTTACTATCCACTTCCAGGCCCCTCAATATTTTGTACACCTTAATGAGATCTCCTCTCAACCTCCTCTATTTCAATGAGAACAAACCCAGCCTATCCAATCTGTCCTCATAACTAAGATTCTCCATTCCAGGCAACATCCTAGTAAATCTCCTCTTGCATCCTCTCTAGTGCAAACACGTCCTTGCTATAATACGGCGACCAGAACTGCATGCAGTGCTCCAGCTGTGGCCTAACCAAAGTATTATACAATTTAAGCATAACCTCTCTGCTCTTATATTCTATGCCTCGGCCAATAAAGGCAAGCTTTCCGTATGCCTTCTTAACCACTTTATCCACCTGGGCTGCTCCTTTCAGGGATCTGTGGACATGCACTCCAAGGTCCTTTTGTTCATCTACACTATTAAATGGCCGACCGCTTAATGTGTATACCCTTTCCTTATTAGCCCTCCCAAAGTGCATCACCTCACACTTCTCTGAATTAAATTCCATTTGTCACTGCTCTGCCCACCTGACCAGTAGATTGATATCCTCCTGCAGCCCATGACTTTTCTCTTCATTATCAACCACACAGCCAATTTTAGTGTCGTCTGCAAACTTCTTAATCGTACTCCCTATATTCAAATCTAAATCGTTGATATATACCACAAAAAGCAAGAGACCCAGTACTGAGCCCTGCGGAACCCTACTGAAAACATCCTTCCAGTCACAAAAACATCCATCAATCATTACCCTTTGCTTCCTACCTCCGAGCCAAATTTTGGATCCAACTTGCCACTTTGCCCTGGATCCCATGGGCTTTAACCTTCATGACCATTCTACCAAGTGGGACCTTATCAAAAGCCTGGCTAAAGTCCATATATACTACTTCGTATGCACTACCCTCATCGACCCTCTTGGTTACCTCCTCAAAAAATTCAATCATGTTAGTCAAACACGATCTTCCATGCTGACTGTCCCTAATTAATCCTTGCCGACCCAAATGCAGATTTATCCTGTCTTTCAGGATTTTTTCCAATAGTTTTCCCACCACTGAGGTGAGGCTGACAGGCCTGTAATTACTCGGCCTATCCCTTTTCCCCTTCTTAAATAAGGGTACTACATTAGCAGTCCTTCAATCCTCCAGCACCATGCCCATATCCAAAGAGGACTGGAAAATGATGGTCAAGGCCTCTGCTATTTCCTCTTTTACTTCGCTAAACAGCCTGGGATGCATTTCATCTGGGCCTGGGGACTTATCTACTTTCAAAGCTGCTAAACCCCTTAATACTTCCTCTCTCACTATATTTATTTCATCCAGAATATCACCAAGCCTATCTCAATTCGAATGTTGTAAGCTTCAGGTTGGAGAGTGCGATCATTCGGATTTAAACAATGCTATGTGATTAATTCAGTTTGTATATGACCGACAGTTGCTTTTTAAATCTGAGTGGTCAGGCATTCAAAATCCAGAAGTAATGGGCACTCTTTTCCAGGAATTTCCAAGAAACAGTTTAAATCAGTTAAGCTCCCACAATGTTAACAAATTCCACAAAAATAAACAGGGGGGCTCGATATTATTGCAGTGGGATTGGAGCAGTGGGGGTGGTGGGGGGGAGGGGGGTGTGGTGGGGGGGGTGCGATAGTAGACATCAAATGTGGAAGATCGTGCGATGTGTGGAAATTTCTGGTTCCAAAAGGGATACTTCATTATCATTTTACTTCCGGGCTTCACGTCTCCACTGCACGTGAGCGGTCATGATTCATACCCACATGATGCGACTTCACCGTTACTATTTAAAGGTCCTCAAATACATGCCAGTGCCACTCGTGCGGTATCTGCCTGATAGTCAGCCTCCTTGAATGTACTGCATCCATCAGAAGCACACCCTTGCTGTTGATGATGCTAATTGTCTTCTTCATGTGAAGTCAATTTAAAACAGCAATGATGGCACCCATCCTGATGTTCTCTGTTTGCACACCTCCAAACTGTACAAATAAGTCTCTCACAACAAGTACTATCACCAAACCGTTTGGCAGAGAAAACTGAGAGCGCAGTTGTGAGCACTGAGTCTTTATTCATAGCAGGACTCCTGACCTTGAATCCCTCCCTGCTGCACCATGGCTTGAGCAGTGGTGCAGCAGGGAGGGATTCAAATTCCTGGGGCATTGGAACCAGTTCTGGGGGAGGTGGGACCAGTACAAACCGAACGATCTGCACCTGGGCAGGACCAGAACCAATGTCCTCGGGGGAGTGTTTGCTAGTGCTGTTGGGGAGGAGTTAAACTAATATGGCAGGGGGATGGGAACCAGTGCAGAGAGACAGAGGGAAACAAAATGGAGACAAAAGCCAAAGACAGAAAGGAGATGAGTAAAAGTGGAGGGCAGAGAAACCCAAGGCAAAAAACAAAAAGGGCCACTGTACAGCAAAATTCTAAAGGGTCCAAGTGTAATCAAAAGGCAAGCATGAAAGCTCGGTGCCTCAATGCGAGGAGTATTCGGAACCCAGGAGAGGGCTCTGAGCTAGTTAGAGTGGGTGAGAGCTCAGATGAACAGGACCCCAAGAAAGAATGCAAAAGGCAGGTGGCGACTGAGCAGAGTAGCACTGGGGTAAGTAAAAACCACAAGGTGATAGAAAGGGACAATATGTATGAATATAAAGGGGCTGCAGGAGGGGTCAAAATTAAAAATCATGGTTTAAAAACTAGTACTAAAACACTCTACCTAAACGCATGCAGCTTTTGAAATAAAGTAAATGAGTTGACGCCACAAATCATTACAAATGGGTATGATTTGGTGGCCATTACAGAAACGTGGTTGCAGGGTGGCCAAGACTGGGAATTAAACATACAGCAGTATCTGATAATTCGGAAAGATAGACAAGAAGGGAAAGGAGGTGGGGTAACTCTGTTAGTAAGGGAAGATATCAGGGCAGTTGTGAGAGTCGATATTGGCTCTAATGAACAAAATGTTGAATCATTGTGGGTGGAGATTAGAGATAGTAAGGGGAAAAAGTCACTGGTGGGCGTAGTTTATAGGCCCCAAAATAATAACTTCACGATGGGGCGGGCAATAATCAAGGGAATAATGGAGGCATGTGAAAAAGGAACGGCAGTAATCATGGGGGATTTTAACCTACATATCGATTGGTCAAATCAAATCGCACGGGGTAGCCTTGAGGAAGAATTCATAGAATGCATACGGGATTGTTTCCTAGAACAGTATGTTACAGAACCTACAAGGAAGCAAGCGATCTTAGATCTGGTCCTGTGTAATGAGACAGGAATAATAAACAATCTCCTAGTAAAAGATCCTTTCGGAATGAGTGATCACAATATGGTTGAATTTGTAATACAGATTGAGGGTGAGGAAGTAGTGTCTCAAACGAGCATACTATGCTTAAACAAAGGGGACTACAGTGGGATGAGGGCAGAGTTGGCTAAAGTAGATTGGAAACACAGACTAAACGGTGGCACAATTGAGGAACAGTGGAGGACTTTTAAGGAGCTCTTTCATAGTGCTCAACAAAAATATATTCCAGTGAAAAAGAAGGGCGGTAAAAGAAGGGATAACCAGCCGTGGATAACCAAGGAAATAAAGGAGAGTATTAAATTAAAAACCAATGCCTATAAGGTGGCCAAGGTTAGTGGGAAACTAGAAGATTGGGAAAATTTTAAACGACAGCAAAGAATGAGTAAGAAAGCAATCAAGAAAGGAAAGATAGATTACAAAAGTAAACTTGCGCAAAACATAAAAACAGATAGTAAAAGCTTTTACCGATATATAAAACGGAAAAGAGTGACTAAAGTAAATGTTGATCCCTTAGAAGATGAGGAGGGGGATTTAATAATGGGAAATGTGGAAATGGCTGAGACCTTGAACAATTATTTTGCTTCGGTCTTCACAGTGAAAGACACAAAAACCATGCCAAAAATTGCTGGTCACAGGAATGTGGGAAGGGAGGACCTGGAGATAATCACTATCACTAGGAGGGTAGTGCTGGACAGGCTAATGGGACTCAAGGTAGACAAGTCCCCTGGTCCTGATGGAATGCATCCCAGGGTATTAAAAGAAATGGCAGAATTTATAGCAGATGCATTCGTTATAATCTACCAAAATTCTCTGGACTCTGGGGAGGTACCAGCGGATTGGAAAGCAGCTAATGTAACGCCTCTGTTTAAAAAAGGGGGCAGACAAAAGGCAGGTAACTATAGGCCGGTTAGTTTAGCATCTGTAGTGGGGAAAATGCTTGAAGCTATCATTAAGGAAGAAATAGTGGGACATCTAGATAGGAATAGCGCAATCAAGCAGACGCAACATGGATTCATGAAGGGGAAATCATGTTTAACTAATTTACTGGAATTCTTTGAGGATATAACGAGCATGGTGGATAGAGGTGTACCGATGGATGTGGTGTATTTAGATTTCCAAAAGGCATTCGATAAGGTGCCACACAAAAGGTTACTGCAGAAGATAAAGGTACGTGGAGTCAGAGGAAATGTATTAGCGTGGATTGAGAATTGGCTGGCTAACAGAAAGCAGAGAGTCGGGATAAATGGGTCCTTTTCGGGTTGGAAATCGGTGGTTAGTGGTGTGCCACAGGGATCGGTGCTGGGACCACAACTGTTTCCAATATACATGGATGACCTGGAAGAGGGGACGGAGTGTAGTGTAACAAAATTTGCAGATGACACAAAGATTAGTGGGAAAGCGATTTGTGTAGCGGACACAGAGAGGCTGCAAAGACATTTAGATAGGTTAAGCGAATGGGCTAAGGTTTGGCAGATGGAATATAATGTCGGAAAATGTGAGGTCATCCACCTTGGAAAGAAAAACAGTAAAAGGGAATATTATTTGAATGGGGAGAAATTACAACATGCTGCGGTGCAGAGGGGCCTGGGGGTCCTTGTGCATGAATCCTAAAAAGTTAGTTTGCAGGTGCAGCAGGTAATCAGGAAGGCGAATGGAATGTTGGCCTTCATTGCGAGAGGGATGGAGGACAAAAGCAGGGAGGTCCTGCTGCAACTGTACAGGGTATTGGTGAGGCTGCACCTGGAGTACTGCGTGCAGTTTTGGTCACCTTACTTAAGGAAGGATATACTAGCTTTGGAGTGGGTACAGAGATGATTCACTAGGCTGATTCCAGAGATGAGGGATTTACCTTAAGATGATAGATTGAGTAAACTGGGTCTTTACTCGTTGGAGTTCAGAAGGATGAGGGGTGATCTTATAGAAACATTTAAAATAATGAAGGGGATAGACAAGATAGAGGCAGAGAGGTTGTTTCCACTGGTCGGGGAGACTAGAACTAGGAGGCACAGCCTCAAAATACAGAGGAGCCAATTTAAAACCGAGTTGATAAGGAATTTCTTCTCCCAGAGGGTTGTGAATCTGTGGAATTCTCTGCCCAAGGAAGCAGTTGAGGCTAGCTCATTGAATGTATTCAAATCACAGATAGATAGATTTTTAACCAATAAAGGAATTAAGGGTTACGGGGAGCGGGCGGGTAAATGGAGCTGAGTCCACGGCCAGATCTGCCATGATCTTGTTGAATTGCGGAGCAGGCTCGAGGGGCTAGATGGCCTACTCTTGATCCTAATTCTTATGTTCTTATGTTCTTTAACCTTCCCCATGATATGCCACTCAATCTTGCCTGTTTTACTGACGGATTTTCCAAAACCCATGAATGAAGCGTTAATTTCAAATCGGTGCCAAAATCTCAGAAAAGGAGCTTTATTTAAATATTATAATTATGGACCTGCCTCTCCAGTGTGGATTCCTCGGACGCTCGGATATCCACAACCATTAAAGCGAAACAGGTGCGTTCATGGCGGATTGGGATCAGATTTCACAACTTGCCGATTTAATCCTCTGAACCTCTCCCGCCTGTTGTGTGGGAGTGAAATTCCCCTCCACTGTTTTGTAAATACAAAGCTAATTACAAAGGGTTACATTAGTCCTCAAAGTTGCGGGCCTGGATTTTCCTTCACTGCATCACCTGAATTGCATAGGCAGGTTACTGCCCAATCCCAGTTGTTATAAACTGCCTGTGAAAATTCCCCTCCCCCACACTTGGCAGGGATCTCAGCCACCTGCTACATTTTATTTGATGGCAGGACTGTGGAAACCAGCTGATTTCCTTGTCTGCAAGCCACCAGCCAGTGTCACATGTTCTTCATTTTCAGATTCTTTCCTATAAACTATTCTCATTATCATAGAATCATAGAATCATAGAAGTTTACAGCACGGAAGGAGGCCATTTCGGCCCATTGTGCCGGCCAACAAGAGGCTATCCAGCCTAATCCCACTTTCCAGCTCTAGGTCCGTAACCCTGCAGTTTGCGACACTTCAAGAGCACTTCCAAGTACTTTTTAAATGTGGTGAGGTTTTCTGCTTCTGCCATCTCTTCAGGCCGCGAGTTCCAGACCCACACAACCCTCTACATGATGAAATTTCCCCTCATATCCCCTCTAAACCTTCTGCCAATTACTTTAAATCTATGCCCCCTGGTTGTTGACCCCTCTGTTAAGGGAAATAGGCCTTTTCTATCCATTATATCTAGGCCCCTCATAATTTTATACATCTCAATGAGGTCTCCCCTCAGCCTCCTCTGTTCCAAGGAAAACAAACCCAGCCTATCCAATCTGTCTTCATAGATAAGATTCTCCATTCTTGGCAACATCTTCTTAAATCTCCTCCTTCCTGTAATACGGTGACCAGAATTGCACGCTGTACTCTAGCTGTGGCCTAACTAGGGTTTTATACAATTCAAGCATAATCCCCTGCTCTTGTATTCTATACCTCGGCTAATAATGGCAAGCATTCTGTATGCCTTCTTAATCACCTTATCTACCTCGCCTGCTATCTTCAGCGATCTGTGGACATGCACTCCAAGGTCCCTTTGTTCCTCTACACTTCTCGGTGTCCTATCATTTAATGTGTATTCCCTTGCCTTGTTAGCCCTCCCCAAATGCATTACCTCACACTTCTCAGGATTGAATTCCATTTTCCACTGTTCCGCCCATCTGACCAGTTCATTGATATCTTCCTGCAGTCCGCAGCTTTCTTCTTCATTATCAACCACACAGCTGATTTTAGTATCATCCGCAAACTTCTTAATCATACCCCCTATATTCAAGTCTAGATCATTGATGTATACCACAAAAAGCAAGGAATCTAGTAGTGAGCCCTGCGGAACCCCACTGGAAACATCCTTCCAGTCACAAAAACACCCATCAACCATTACCCTTTGCTTCCTGCTTCTGAGACAATTTTGAATCCAACTTGCCACTTTGCCCTGGATCCCATGGGCTTTTACTTTTGTGACCAGTCTGCCATGTGGGACCTTTTCAAAAGCTTTGCTAAACTCCATATACACTACATCATATGCTTTGTTCTCATCGACCCTCCTGGTTACCTCTTCGAAAAATTCAATCAAGTTAGTCAGACATGACCTTCCCTTAACAAATCCGTGCTGACTATCCTTGATTAATACGTGTCTTTCTAAATTAAGATTTATCCTGTCCTTCAGGATTTTTTCCAATAATTTTCCTAGACATCCAGGGGGCTCTAGATTTGTTCGTCCCAGCCTTTTTCTTTAAGGGCACATATTTGGCCTGAACCCTCCGAATTTCCTCCTTGAATGCCTTCCATTGCACTGACACTGATTTACTTTCAAGTAGCTGTTTCCAGTCCACGATGATTAAATCACCTCTCAGCAAAGTTGGTTTTTCCCCAATTTAGAACTTTTATTCCTGGTCTATCCTTGCCCTTTTCCATAACTACCTTAAATCTAATTGAATTATGGTCACGAGCACCTAAATGCTCTCCCACTCATACCCGTTCTACCTTCCCAGCTTCATTCCCTAACACTAAATTCAGAACTGCCCCCTCCCATGTTGGGCTTGCTACATACTGGCTAAAAATGTTCTCTTGAATGTATTTTAGGAATTCCACACCCACGATGCCATTCACACTCATTTTGCCCCAGTTAATATTAGGATAGTTGAAATCCCTGACTATTACTGCCCTATAATTTCTGCATTTCTCAGAAATGTGCCTACATATTTGCTCTTCCATTTCCCTCTCACTGTTTGAGGGTCTGTAGTACACTCCCAGCAGTGTGATCGTCCCTTTTTTGTTTTTCAGTTCGACCCATATGGCCTCGTTTGATGATCTGTCTAACATATCATCCCTTCTCACAGCTGTAATAGTTTCTTTAATCAATATCACAGTCCCCCTCCCCACCCCCTGTCCCTTTTTACGCCCCTCTCTATCCCTCTCTATTGTCAAAGCTGTGGTTTTGGCAGCCTGTACAAAAACAGTTCTGATAAAGGCTCACACACCAACATATCAGTAACCTGTCTCTTTACCAACGCTGGCCTACTAACCTGGATATTCCACTTTTGGGATGCATCTTTGGCATGCTGGGACTTGTGCCCACCAGGAAGATAAGCCCTGACTCTGTATGGTTTTTCATACCCCAGTAAGTTGGGCAGATTCCCTGACTTCCACTTAAGATTGTGTGCAGCAGGCCACGACATACCTGTCAGCAATCTCAGTGCTGCTGGTATAGATTTGAATGGTGTATGTTTCCCTGCCACTTGTGGTGGGGAATCCCGTTAGTAGTGGGGTTGAGCAGGGGCCAGTGATCGACTCCTGTTCCATTTCTCACCTGCGGAGCCGATACAATTCAAGCGAAAATCAGAGCCATTGTGGATTTCAAAAACACTGATTAGTATACAAATATAGGCCCCAATTTTCCCTAAGAAAAAATAAAGGCATACACTGACCTGTACGTATGTTTCGTTGTGGTCCTTCAGCGCTGAAAAAACAATCACAAGTTTTCTGCAAACCAATGCATCTTGTCGCGCCAGCGATACCCGAGTTGATCTTGGGGGACAGAGATTAGAGTGTGTGCCTAAAACGCACAGTGCATGCGTGTAAAAACATTAATTTTTAAAAAAAATGACCATCTCATTGAGCATGGGCAACACGCATGTGCAAAGGAAAAAAAATGAATAGAAATGCACATGCGCAGTAATTCGGCCGAGGAAAGCAATGGGTCAAGTCGGCTGCATGGAGGATTGCGAGAAGGCTACCCTTGATGTTTTTCGGTTGAAGAAGATTATTTTTCTGATGATTGTGCCTGTAGTTTCGATTTTTAAGGATTACCAGGACTTCAGGAACATCTTAAAAAATTTGGGGCCATTTAGGATATCGAAGGAAAAGGTCATGAAGAATTATTTATTATTTGAAGGCTTACAGTTCTATCATCAAGGCAGTAGCAGCAATGGTAAATTATTTATTTTATTTTAGAAGTTATATAAGGTTCCATTAAGTTCCATAAAGTTTCTCCCAAATAGATATATTCGGCCGGGGATAGGAGCGGGCCAGCGCAGTTTTATTTAACTGCAGGTAAGGGTTTTTCCTACGGTGTTTTTAGTGTCTGTGCACCAATTTAAAAATATCGCTAATCAGGAACCTTGGCCTTATGTCCCGAAATGGCGCGTATTGTACTTTTCAATGTCCACTAGCGCCAGAATGTATGGCACCAAACATTCTGGTGCTGGTAGTCAATGTCGGCGCCCCATAATTAGGGAATCTCTGAAATAAAGTGTTGCGACAGAAAAATCGCTGGGGGGAGGGGGGGGGGCGAGAAAACAGCATCCAGTGCTGGACAAAATTCAGCCCATAGAGCCTTATTTTGAAAAAATCATCCCAAAGCACTGCTTGGAGC
This sequence comes from Pristiophorus japonicus, assembly GCF_044704955.1. Taxonomy (NCBI): domain Eukaryota; kingdom Metazoa; phylum Chordata; class Chondrichthyes; family Pristiophoridae; genus Pristiophorus; species Pristiophorus japonicus. The sequence continues at coordinate 114,324,214 of NC_091977.1, read as the reverse complement.
CGAGAGGGTAAACACTTCTTTTAGATTTCCTGCATTTGCATTTTTCCTCCTTTTTATTGCGCAAAAGCAAAGTTTAATCACTGAGGATGTACAGAAGGAACCTGAACTTAACAATAAGAGAGAAAATCCTGCAGCTTTTTAAAGGATCTGCTTCTCGTGTTGAACAACGACTTAGACCGTGTCATTTCTTCACGCACAAAAGCTGATGCTTTAAGAGTGAAAAATGACATAATTGCTAATCAAATTAATGACAGTGATTTAGAAAGACCAAAGTGTAAACATTAACCCAGCCTGCTAACAATATGTAAACATACTGCTGATTTATATTGAAAAGTGAATGAGTGGGCAGCTTGTCCTTCCAGTGGTTTCAATGAGAAAGAGCAGGTGGGCGGGTATTTAATCCTTCGATTTTTTTGGCAAGGGGTCCAACTAAGAATTGATAATTGGACGACTACCAATGTAATTTCAAGCTAAATCCAATAGAGACATCCAGGCAATTCAGCTACTCGAAAATCTGCGTAAATGAGCCAATCATTCGGTGCCATTGCTGGCGTTAACATTTAGTAACTGATAATTGCTGGAAGTAGGACAATTGAGCATTGCAAATACTATCCACAAAATTTTAATTAGTACCCTGGGGACTTGAGGGTTTTGCAGAGGTTCCTTTGAGATGCAGTCCCAATCACTGCCGACTAACTCAGTAATTTTATATCAGCTTGCCTGTCAGAGCATATCAGTATCATTACACCACTTATCCCAAAACGCACCTGCCTCTCCACCAGAATAAGACGCATTATCTAACAATTTGTTCTGTTCATTTGAGCAGTGTCTGCTCTAGTATGTGGAGCAAGTAGCTCCACAGCAGGAGAGTGCTAAGACAGCCAAGAAAGTAACCCTTGCAGGACTGCACTCCAATGGATCTTACTTTAACCGGCATGATCATTTCTAAGTAGCCTTTTTTCCTGTCCTACTTGACAGCCTAGGAGTTTGAACCTTGGCTTTCATAGAAACATAGAAACATAGAAATTAGGTGCAGGAGTAGGCCATTCGGCCCTTCGAGCCTGCACCACCATTCAATAAGATCATGGATGATCATTCCCTCAGTACCCCTTTCCTGCTTTCTGTCCATACCCCTTGATGTCTTTAGCCATAAGGGCCATATCTAACTCCCTCTTGAATATATCCAACGAATTGGCATCACCAACTCTCTGCGGCAGGGAATTCCACAGGTTAACAACTCTCTGAGTGAAGAATTTTCTCCTCATCTCAGTCCTAAATGGCCTACCCCATATCCTAAGACTCTGTCCCCTGGTTCTGGATTTCCCCAACATCGGGAACATTCTTCCCGCATCTAACCTGTCCAATCCCATCAGAATCTTATATGTTTCTATGAGATCCCCTCTCATCCTTCTAAACTCCAGTGAATATAGGCCCAGTTGATCCAGTCTCTCCTTATATGTCAGTCCAGCCATCTCTGGAATCAGTCTGGTGAACCTTCACTGCACTCCCTCAATAGCAATAACGTCCTTCCTCAGATTAGGAGACCAAAACACCAAAACTGAACACAATATCCCAGGTGGGGCCTCACCAAGGCCCTGTACAACTGCAGTAAGACCTCCCTGTTCCTATACTCAAATCCCCTAGCTATGAAGGCCAACATACCATTTGCCTTCTTCACCACCTGCTATACCTGTATGCCAACTTTCAATGACTGATGAACCATGAAACCCAGATCTCGCTACACCTCCCCTTTTCCTAATCTGCCACGATTCAGATAATATTCTGCCTTTGTGTTTTTGCCCCCAAAATGATAACCTCACATTTATCCACATTATACTGCATCTGCCATGCATTTGCCCACTCACCTAACGTGTCCAAGTCACCCTGCAGCCTCTTAGCGTCCTCCTCACAGCTCACAATGCCACCCAGTTTAGTGTTATCTGCAAACTTGGAGATATTACACTCAATTCCTTCATCTAAATCATTGATGTATATTGTAAAGAGCTGGAGTCCCAGCACTGAGCCCTGCGGCACTCCACTAGTCACTGCCAGCCATTCTGAAAAGGCCCCATTTATCCTGACTCTCTGCTTCCTGTCTGCCAACCAGTTCTATATCCACGTCAGTACATTACCCCCAATACCATGTGCTTTGATTTTGCACACCAATCTCTTGTATGGAACCTTGTCAAAAGCCTTTTGAAAGTCCAAATACACCACATCCACTGGTTCTCCTTTGTCTACTCTGCTAGTTACATCCTCAAAAAATTCCAGAAGATTCGTCAAGCATGATTTCCCTTTCATACATCCATGCTGACTTGGACCGATCCTGTCCCTGCTTTCCAAATGCGCTGCTATTTCATCCTTAATGATTGATTCCAACATTTTCCCCACTACTGATGTCAGGCTAACCAGTCTATAATTAACCGTTTTCTCTCTCCCTCCTTTTTTAAAAAGTGGTGTTACATTAGCTACCCTCCAGTCCATAGGAACTGATCCAGCGACGATAGACTGTTGGAAAATGATCACCAATGCATCCACTATTTCTCGGGCCACTTCCTCTAGAGCAGCACTCCGTGCCAGTGACTGACGAACAGGCAATTCCACTTGTACTAGAATAAATGACTACATCACCCTCCCCACATGGAATACTGTGCTATACAATGAAATCAATTTTGCCAATTTTCTGGCGTATTGCCAGAGTTATGCCTGTTTTTCTCGGCCAGAAATGCACTGGAAATAATTTGCCAAAGTTTCACCGATGTATAATTCAAATTTGGCGCCGCGCAGCATGTTCAGTAGCCTTGGGGGGTTGAGCCTGCTGTCTGCACCGAAAAACAATGCCGCATCTTTTGTGCATGCGCAGAAAAAAAAGTTAAATTTCTGACGTTGTTGCAATGGACGCGCATGCGCAGTACTGCTCCGAGCTGGCAATCGGCCACTTTTAAAGAGACAGTTGTGTGTGAGGGAACATTGAGTGCTGTGTGAGAGCATTGGAAAAATCGCAGCTGCAGCAAAAGAAAGATGCAACGCGGTGCAAGGACCAAGAATTTCTTACAGGAAGGAGTGGAGGCACTAGTTACTGTGATTGAGAACAGATGGCAGGAGCTGGACACCAGAAGAGGTCACATAAAAATTCCACCCAAAGAAATGATGAAATGCTGGAACCAAGTTGCAGAAGATGCTGTGCATTACTGTGCAATGGTGACCACCACGAGATCTGGAGGCCAGTGTAAAAAGAAGTGGCAGGATCTTGGTCAAGTAATATTTTCATTTATTAAATGGAATTGCAATTGTAAATGTGACCATCTGTATGTCCCACCCAGCAGAAAGACACCCTCTTTAAAAGTTATGTTTTCATCTTTGCAGAGGAAAGTGGCACACAACAAAAGGGAAAGAACTCGAACAGGAGGAGGCCTGGCAAATCTGCACCCACTGACACACTTGGAAGAGAGGGTCGCTGCTATGATGGGTCCTGCCTGGAGAAAAGCAGTCAGTACTGCACAAGCTGGGCCCACACTCGAAGGAGAGGGCAAGTTCTGCAAATTCATTGTGGTCCTTCAAATCAGCCTGCTGCCTGGCCTGCGATGTGTGAGCATACTCATGCCACCCACCCTGTCCCCTCCTGCTAACCATTTGACTGTTCTGTTATATTTTGCAGAACTTGAGGCCAACCCTGACGATGCAGAAGAAGATTCAGATGTGGACGAACCTGAAGAAGAGAACATTTTCCAATCCAACCTGCCAGACCAAGAACATGAAGATGAGGGAGAGGGGGAGGGGGAGGGGTTGGAGCTGGATGAAGCTCCCACTGTTGTACTGACTTTGGAGGAGGTGCTGCTCATTGCGGTGACAGCCCTTTCCATGACTAGAGGTTTGAGTGATGGTGGGACATTCCATGGTTTCCCACCTTCCGAGGTTGTGGGTCCCAGTGGTGTGATCCAGCGAGGCACACCCAGGGTCCCACCTTCCGAAGTTGCGGGTCCCAGTGGTGATGGGGTGCAGCGAAGCACACTCAGGGCCCCACCTTCCGAGGTTGTTAGTCCAAGTGGTGTAGTGCATCAAGGCACACCCAGGTCCCCTCCTTCCGAGGTTGCGGGTCCCACTGGTGGGGTGCAGCGAGGCACACCCGTGGGGACAAAGGGAAGGAGAGCTCGACCGCGCTCTCCTGAGGTGCAGGATATGTGGTTCAGATGATGTCATTGAGTGCAGAGAGCATTGACCTTATCTGATCACTCCTGCACGCCACCAGTGGGGTGAGTAATGAGGTAGCGGGACTGTCGGGTGAAATAACCACAATGACACGAGAAATGGAATGATGTCCGGGACCATCAGTGAGAGAATAGTGGCCATGAGGGAGGGAATGTCAGAGGTAGCTGATGCGCTGTCAGTGACCATCAGGGAGGGAATGTCAGAGATAGTGCAAACACTGTCACTGACCATGAGGGAGGGAATGTTGCAGGTCGTTGAGACACTGTCAGGGCGCATGAGGGACGGCATGTTGGAGTTAGCTGCTGCAATAAGGGAACACGCCCAGACCCTGCGTCCATTGACAAAATCAACTGCCACTCCCACTCCAATCCTCACACCAGCCTCTGAAGAGCCCAAAGCCGGGCCTTCCAACTTGCCACCTGCTGCCGACGATCCCCGCCCCCCTCAACAGGTGTGCAGTACCTAAGATCTTAGAAAGAATAAGGTTGATACCAAGCCCAGAAACACTGCGCCACCGCCTGCAGGCAGTGGTGGTGGAGAGTCCAAGACAAGCGTAGTGGGCGGTCTTAGAATAAGATGGAGGAGAGATGGGTAGGTGAAGCCTTTCTTTGTTGTTGTTGTTGTTGTTGTTATTGTTGTTACTATTGTAACTGTTCTCAAATTAAAAGTTTTTTGTAAGTTCTGTAAATTTACAAGTTAAAATTTTTTTAAGTGATCTTAAAGTATGATTTTAAAGTAAATTTTGATACAAGAATAATTTTATTAAAGTTAAGTTAAGTACAAAAGAATTGTTTGTTAAACTTTTGAATAAAATATATTTTACATTAAAACTGAAGCATTTACATTATTTGTTCCATTGACACAACACAACATTGCGGAACAGTTCCAAACAGTAAACATGGTCCACGTGAGATAGTTGTCGCTGAGCCCTCAGGCATCAGTAAAGCGTTCACGGATGAGCTGCTGGCGCAAGGCTTGAGCTATGTTAAGGGGCATGATGGCCCGCCCTCCTCCGCCGTCGTGCTCCGGCCTCAGGCATTTGAATGGCTTCCTCATCCTCGTCGCCCTCCTCCTGCTCGTCACCTGCATCTTCCACATCATTATCATCAGCCACTCTCACCGCAGGTGGGTCTTCCACTACCAGGTGCTGCTGTCTCATGATGGCTAAGTTATGCAGCATGCAGCACACAACAGTGAACTGACCGACAATCTCAGGGGAGTACAGCAAGTAGCCTCCGGAATGGTCCAGGCATCGAAAATGCAGTTTCAAGATGCCAATGGTCCTCTCTATGATGCTGCGCGTCGCAATGTGCGACATGTTGTATTCAGGGTCAGCTTTTGTCCGGGTTATGCGTAGGGGCATCATGAACCAGGTGGCGAGGTTGTACTCTTTGTCTCCCAGTAGCCAGCTCTGCCCTTCTGGCTGCAGCTGTTGAATCATGGCATCATGGTGCTCCCAGGGTATCTTGCATCGACTGACATGATATGATGCAGGTCGTCACACACGAGCTGTACATTAATGGACTGGAAGCCTTTTCTGTTCCTGTACATCTCAGAATCCTCCAAAGGTGCTCGCAAGGTGATGTGGGTACAATCAATGCAGCCCTATAGCTTTGGGAAGACAGCAATCCTGGAGAAGCCCACAGCCCTGTCATGGATTGCTTGGGCGGTCATGGAGAACTTTATGAAGTCATTCCTCTGCACATACAGTGCAGCTGTCACCTGGCGAATGCAGGCATGTGTTGCATGTTGAGAGATGGTGCACACATCCCCAGTTGTAGCTTGAGATGAGCTGGAGACATAGAATGAAAGTGCAGCTGTAACCTTCACTTCAACTGACAAAGCAGTCCTCCTGATGCTTCTAGGTTGCAGGTTTGCTTTGACCAACTCACAAAGCTCAGTTACAACTTTTTTGTGGAAACGCAGCCTTCTGACACAGTCTGCATCACTCAGTTGGAGGTATGAACGCTTGTCTCGATATACCCGAGGTGGGTAAGGCCTCCTGCCTAGCACCCTATGGTACTGATATTCCTGATGCGATTATGTCAAAGCAATTGTCTCCTACGTAGCATTATGATGCAGAAGGCTTGCATAAGATATGCCATTGTCAGTATTGTCCACATACTTACATTTTACCTTTCAAAGAAGTTCAAAATGGCAGGAAAGCAGGCACGACAGGTTCGCAGTTCTCTCTCTCCCCAAGGTCTGTATGGATGGACCACACCCAAGGTCTTCTGACTTCTCCTCTTCCCCCCACCCCTTAACTTATTGCAGTTTTGTGACTTCTCTGCGCTCTCCCACCCCCTTAACTAATTGCTGTCTTGTGACTTATCCCCTTCTCTCTCCCCCCAAACCCCCAACTCATTGCTGTCTTCAGTGCAGAAGCCTTCCGATCGGCACCTCGCTCCTCGGGCTCGAAGCCTTCTGATCGGCACCTCGATCTCTCTCTCTCTCTCCTCCCCCCGCCCAACCCCCATGGCTTGTTTTCTAGCCGAGCCCCGAGCCCGTGTGTCCGGGCACGGGACCGATTCTGCCGGCCAAAGCTATGACCCTCCAGCCCTGCTTCAAGATTTTCGGTGGTTGCATGTGAGTGAGTAAAAAAATGAGAACATTTCTGAAATCCAACAAATTTACTTTTACTATGTTGACAGGTAAAAATAGTTGAACTTTATTATTGATTTTTACAATGTTCTTGACTCCCTCCAAATTCTTCGATTTAAAAACAATGGTGTCTTTCAGTGTCGATTTCTCAATGTGCGCTGGTTCTCTTTAAATGTCCAGAAGATTTTTCGGGCGTGGCCAGATATGCCGACCTAGGAGGACAAAATTTTGGCAAAACTGCGAAAAATTATAAAAACTGGCGCAGACTACGACGTCAAAAAAAACTGGCCTAGAAAATTCGTAACTAAGTCAGTTACACCGGCATAGATCGTAGAGGGAAACTTGGAACAAAATAAATATGCCAAAAAAAATGGCGCGCACCAAAAAAACAGCACAAATGACCAGGGAAAATTGAGCCCAACCGCCCTGAAATTCCGGTCGGAGGCTTCTTTCGGATGAACACCTCCGACCGGAGAATTTTTCCGAAAGTACCTGGTGGTCCTGGAGGTGCGTGGGATTCCAGTGGGGAGGCCTTCTCTTCCCGCACTGCGAAGCGCGCTCCCGTCCTCTAAGTTCCAACGCAGAAGGTGCAGTCATGTGTGCCTGCTCAACCAGTCAGGTAAAGTATTCTCAATTAATAGCAATGGGAACTCTGTATCTACGAAATAAAACCTAAACACAATAACACCAAATTAAAAATAAAAAACACATCTCACATAATTAAAATTAATTGAAATTAAAGTTAATAAATACCTTAGGGAAAAAATGATTTTCTGAGTTTTTTTAAAAGTTTTTTTAATTTATGGTTTAAAACAAATTCAACGTACTGGGCAGGATTTTTAAAAATAAAATGTGTATTTTTAATTTTATTTTTAATGTTTTAAGTGTGTTTTAAGACTCTTATGCCTGTAAAAGTAGGCTATGCATCTGCTTTTATCAGGCGCAAGAGTTTTGAGGACAGTGGCTGGGCAAGATATGGGTAAATATTGCAATCTTGTCCATGCAAATTTCCTCGCACTCGATATGAGGATTATCTGTCAAGCTGGAATGCGGAAAAGCCATTTTTCAGCGCATGCGCAATGTGCAATGCATCCCCGGGTCTGTAGACACTCCTTACAGAACTGGGGAGGCCGGAATTTCTGGGCCAATAAGTTACCTCCAGAAAATAAATAAAGCTAATTTCCAGCTGTGTTAGGAAAATTCGAGTGATAGGGACTAAGCCAGGCACCGACATAAACCTGGACTTAAGGGTTGAAATTCCTCTTTTAGCAAAAACTGAGAAGATGTCCGTTTTTTCTGTAATTAACCATTCACAGGCGCAGACGACATTCATCAGACAGGCCATGGACTGTTTCACCCTCCTGATGATGTTGGCGAGAACCCTGATTGATTTAAATTTGAGTGTCCAGCTGCTTAAAGGCAGCTCACCTTTTCAGAAGGCAGGAAATCCGGTGGGCCTACTGCTTCTGAAAGCAAGTCTGCGCCTTGGAATAAAAAGGTGGAGTTTTCACCGGTGATGTGTGGAGCAGCAGGCATAACGTTCATGGCAAAGATACCTTGACTTTCAGATACTGCCCTGGGTCTGCTTCTTGAACCTCAGGCCAGGAAGGAAGTCATGTTTTCCTCAGAATGCTGACAGGTGCCGTGCCAAATAAATCAGCAGCAATGGTGAGGTCAGTGCCAGCAGCATCATTATCAGAACCTGATTGGAATGCGTAAAAACAATGTCATGATCTTACCAGGACTGCCAAGGTAAAACTCTTTTTACCATTTCTTCCTCTAAATACAGCCATGTAACACCAAACCTTTCCCGCCAACTACCAATCCTTCCCTCATCTACTGCACATCATCATCATAGGCAGTCCCTCGGAATTGAGGAAGACTTGCTTCCACTCCTGAAGTGAGTTCTTTGGTGGCTAAACAGTGTAATACGAGAGCCACACACTGTCACAGGTGGGACAGATAGTCGTTGAGGGAAGGGGTGGGTGGGACTGGTTTGCCGCATGCTCTTTCTGCTGCCTGCATGCTCTCGACGTTGAGGTGCTCAGCGCCCTCTCGGATGCACTTCCTCCACTTAGGACAATCTTGGGCCAGGGACTCCTAGGTGTCAGTGGGGATGTCGCACTTTATCATGGAGGCTTTGAGGGTGTCCTGGTAATGTTTCCTCTGCCCACCTTTGGCTTGTTCGCCGTAAAGGAGCACTGAGTAGAGCACGTGCTTTGGGAGTCTCGTGTTTGGCAGGTGAACTATGTGGCCTGCCCAGCGGAGCTGATCGAGTGTGGTCAGTGCTTCAATGCTGGGGATGTTAGCCTGGATAAGGACGCTGATGTTGGTGTGCCTGTCCTCCCAGGGGATTTGTAGGATCTAGCAGAGACATCATGGTGAAATTTCTCCAGCAACTTGAGGTGTCTGCTGTACATGGTCCATGCCTCTGAGCCATACAGGAGGGCAGTCTTACTACAGCCCTGTAGACCATGAGCTTGATGGCAGTTTTGAGGGCCTGGTCTTCAAACACTTTTCCTCAGGCAGCCGAAGGCTGCACTGGCACACTGGAGACGGTGTTGGATTTCATCGTCGATGCCTGCTCTTGTTGATAGGAGGCTCCCGAGATATGGGAATAGTCCACAGTGTCCAGGGCCACGCCATGGATCTTGATGAGTGGGGGGCAGTGCTGTGCAGTGAGGATAGGCTGGTGGAGGACCTTTGTCTTATGGATGTTTAGCGTAAGGCCCATGCTTTCGTACACCTCAGTAAATATATCTACCGCACAACCCTCTCTTCAAATCACAATGGAGCACTTCACTTCACCTCCTTCTGCTTACACTTGCACACTCAACAATGTTACTGCCCCACATTACAACAGTGACTACGCTTTGGGATGTCTGGTGGTTGTGAAAGACACTATATAAATGCAAGTCCACTTTCTTTGCCCTCAGAACTGGCACAAACAACATGCTGCTTCTATTTTGTTTGGACTTGAATGAATTCTCATACATCTATTAAGGGCGTTAACAGTTCACACTGTATGCAGTTTGGCCCTGAAATTGCGTACTATCCCGGAAGACCTGTCCCGTGACCTATATTCAGGTTACCGCCCACAAAATATCGTGCTCCATTTGCTCAATGGGGCGGGAGTGGGGCGTGAGCGGGGCAAAAAGACTTTGCAAAGGGTGCAGCGCTACGTGGTGGGACGTGGGACACATGGGGGTGCCGGCCTGCCTGTTGGCGGCCCGGCTGAACCAGCGGCCGCCATTGTCGGGCCGCCTGAAAAAAGGGTTAAATGGAAGGTGTTGTCAGATCGCAGAGGCCTTCCTGATTAAGAGAAAGGGAGGGACGTTGCGATGCTGCACCATGATGTGGCACATCAGTGCTGCGCTGATGTGAGTAGTGCTGTGCGAGCACCCCAGGAGCACCAATAGAAGGCACGGTTACCGCCCACACCATTCTTTTCTGCAAAAGAGGGTAAATCCGCGCCAGCCCGGCGTTTCCATCGCTGGCGCAACTTGACCCACTAATTTGAATTATGCATTGCAAATCCAGCACGGGGCAATTTCGGCCCCAGAGAGTGCTTCCAATAGAGACCATAAATATAAGATAGTCACCAAGAAATCAAATAGAGAACTCAGAAGAAACTTCTTTACTCAGAGAATGATGAGAATGTGGAACTCGCTACCACGGGGAGTCATTGAGGCATATCGTATAGATGCATTTAAGGGAGCGCTGGATAACCATAACCAAAGGTTACTGCACAAGATAAAAGTTCACGGGGTTGGGGGTAATATATTAGAATGGATAGAGGATTGGCTAACTAACAGAAAATAGAGAGTCGGGATAAATGGTTCATTCTCGGGTTGGCAATCAGTAACTAGGGATCAGTGCTGGGACCCCAACTATTTACAATCTATATTAACGACTTGGAAGAAGGGACCGAGTGTAATGTAACCAAGTTTGCTGATGATACAAAGATGGGAGGAAAAGCAATGTGTGAGGAGGACACAAAAAATCTGCAAAAGGACATCGACAGGCTAAGTGAGTGGGCAAAAATTTGGCAGATGGAGTATAATGTTGGAAAGTGTGAGGTCATGCACTTTGGCAGAAAAATCAAAGAGCAAGTTATTATTTAAGTGGAGAAAGATTGCAAAGTGCTGCAGTACAGCGGGATCTGGGGGTACTTGTGCATGAAACACAAAAGATTAGTATGCAGGTACAGCAAGTGATCAGGAAGACCAATGGAATCTTGGCCTTTATTGCAAAGGGGATGGAGTATAAAAGCAGGGAAGTCTTGCTACAGTTGTACAGGGTATTGGTGAGGCCACACCTGGAATACTGAGTGCAGTTTTGGTTTCCATATTTATGAAAGGATACACTTGCTTTGGAGACAGTTCAGAGAAGGTTCATAGAAACATAGAAAATAGGTACAGGAGTAGGCCATTCGACCCTTCGAGCCTGCACCACCATTCAATAAGATCATGGCTGATCATCACCTCAGTACCCCTTTCCTGCTTTCTCTCCATACCCCTTGATCCCTTTAGCCGTAAGAGCCATATCTAAACCCCTCTTGAATATATCCAACAAACTGGCATCAACAACTCTCTGCGGTAGAGAATTCCACAGGTTAACAACTCTCTGAGTGAAGAAGTTTCTCATCTCAGTCCTAAATGGCTTACCCCTTATCCTTAGACTGTGTCCCCTGGTTCTGGACTTCCCCAATATTGGGAACATTCTTCCTGCATCTAACTAATTGATTCCGGAGATGAGGGGGTTGACTTATGAGGAAAGGTTGATTAGGTTGGGCCTCTACTCATTGGAATTCAGAAGAATGAGAGGTGATCTTATCGAAACATTTAAGATTATGAGGGGGCTTGACAAGGTGGATGCAGAGAGGATGTTTCCACTGATAGGGGAGACTAGAACTAGAGGACATAATCTTAGAATAAAGGGTCGCCCATTTAAAACAGAGATGAGGATAAATTTCTTCTCTCAGAGGGTTGTAAATCTATGGAATTCGCTGCCTCAGTGAGCTGTGGAAGCTGGGACATTGAATAAATTTAAGACAGAAATAGACAGTTTCTTAAATGATAAGGGGATAAGGGGTTATGGGGAGTGGGCGTGGAAGTGGAGCTGAGTCCATGATCGGATCAGAAATGATCTTATTAACTGGCGGAGCAGGCTCGAGGGGCCATATGGCCTACTCCTGTTCCTATTTCTTATGTTCTTGTGTTCTTATGTTCTTATATGAGGGAGAAGGGAATAGAGGGTTATGCTGATGGAGTTCGATGAGGAAGGATGGGAGGAGGCACGGGCGGAGCATAAATGCTGGCATGGACTGATTGGGTGGAATGGCCTGCTTCTGTGCCGTCTATTCTATGTAATTTTATGTAACTTACCCCTCCTGTCTTAACTTGTGTAAATGTCTGAGACAGCCAGGTTTGCCTACAGTGTCCTGTTATTTGAGCATGTGCACCACTTTGGGGCTGGGGCATCTTCTGCCAGCAGCGAATTAGATTGGAATTTAGAACAGGCATAGCCCTGGTGTATCTGACATGTGCTCTGAGCTTGGGTCTCCTATGGCAGAACTGTGCTGCTTTTGCAGCAATACACTCAGAATTTTCAGCCCTTCATGTTTGAGCTGTAGTGCAAAGTGATCTGTCAAAATAAATAGGGAACATTGCAGATAACTGTCACTCCCTGCCCATCTATAAAATCCCTACAGTGGGGGTAAATTGTATCAATAACCCTCAGATACAACTTGATTTAACAGTCTGAGTGAGCATGAATTTTTAGCTGTGCGAAGCAATCAGAAATGAATGAAATTCATGCTCCAAATTACTGTCAGCCCCAATGGAGAAATCAACCCAGAGCTTACTATTTTAATTCGACACAGCAGGCCATGATGCCATAGCAATGATGTAAAATATGAAATTATGAAAAATGATCTGGTACTTTAGAGTCTGCTTGAGTGTAACAAATCCCATTCTACTATTAACTAAAGTTGCAGTTATACTGTGTTACTGATTTGAGATTGGTAGCTAAGTGCGAAGCGCAGCCAGCAACACCGAGTTATATTGCAGGCTGGGCCTGGTTGTGAATCACACGCTGCCTGCCAGCAAAGATCTCAGCACAGATGTGCTTACATACATGTGCAGCCATCTGCTTCCCTGGCGACTGTTCCATAATGTTCGGAGAGCAGGCAGGGGAGCATTTGCTTTCTCACAACATTAAAAGCCTCTGTAGTAAGTGTGCAAAGTGCCCAGGAGGTCCATGAGAGCACTTTATACGTTGGATTCGCACTACCTTGCAGTTGTAGCTCACATAGTATGAAGCCCAAATAGTGCATGATCGTTTCCTGGTGCGATTTCACATTGCTTATCTTTAGTACATTCAGGAGTCAGATTGGGACCTGACTCCAGAGTTATACTGATAGGATTGCTTTGATATACATCCCAAACCACTTTGCATTGACAATAAGATGACAGTATAATTGCTGCCAATGATACAGATATCAGTATTGGACTTAAATCACATAATGTATCAGAGATAGTGAAGTTCTGAGTAAAGGCACTGGAGAAATGGCACCCATGCTTCTTATCCTGCAAAATGTATAAATCTTTACCTGTACATTTCTGAATGTGTATATGATGTTAAAAATGCTGCAATGCCCCTCACACATGCAGAGCATAATTTCCTGACCTCTCATGATCAAAGAGGTGCCAGGAGCATACATTGTCAATCAGAGAATGTTCCATTTCCATGGCAACTCTTCTTAGATTCTGGCACAAGAGTAAATTATGTGAACTTACGCTTCAACCTTTTTATGGGATTTTATGGGATTTTTATAATTGGGAAACTTGCAAGGAATTCACATCCACATGTTATAAATGATCTGCTTTAAATTTTGAAACAGTTTCTCATTTATTTTATTTTGGAATGATTTATGAAAATATTGGAAAGGCACACAGACTTTTTTACCTCAGTATTGCAAGGCTTTCTTTGGATATGATATCACTTTGCCGTCATTTTGTATGCGACAAATTATCAAGAAGCTATCCTCAATGTGAAGGTAAGCACTTTCATGCATGGTTACAAAACTGGAAAATAGTTTTAAAGAAACATAGAGAAAGATAGAATTTTTCTTAATTCGCATGCTTCTCTGAACAATCTCTGGCATCTTTTGTTTTTTGGTGCTATTTCAGTGGTCACAAGATTAACTAACTTGCATCAAATGTGAATATATACAGTTGAACTCACAGGGTTGGATTTTCGGCTTTGATGATTTCGGGGCAGTAATGGCGGTGGGGCAGTAAAGTTTGCGCCTCAGTAAGTAAAATTGAGCAGCTGGGCTCTGAGTCAGGGGTGCAGTGCTAAGGAAGGAGTTGTACATTTCTCTTGGGCGCTAGAATGAGAAAATCCCGAGCTAAAGAACCGGGCCAGGAGCGCTCCGAGTGACACCTGGGGAGAAAAAAAGCTAAAAAAAAACCATAAAAACATTCCCAAAACATTGCCCATGCCACCACAACATAAAATGTAAAAATAATTAAAAGAAAAAACAATCGCAATCAGTCGGTATCATTGGACCGCTTGATTTCCCAGGTGTTCACTGCGGGGCGCGCTTCCGGGCGTATGGGTTGGACCAGGGGCGTTGCACACTGGCACAGCTCTTCCGGGCGGTGCTGCTCTGCACCGCCGCAAAACCGGACCCAAGGATCCCTGCAGGGCGTTGGAGGCTGACCACCCGCTCAGAAGACCTCACCACTGTCATTGCCACCATTCCGGGGCAAAAAAGGCAGCGCAGAAGACCTGAAAATCCTTCCTTAAGTTTCTACATAATTAGTGCCTATTTTTCATCAGCATGCTTGTGATTTGCAACATCTGAATGCAATCATAATGAGTCCACAAACTATTTAAAAATTGAAGGTTCAGTGATTCAGTTTGATGTAAGCACTTTGAGATATCCTCAGGTTATGAAAGGCGCTATGTAAATGCAAGTCTTTCTTCTTTCTTTTTTATGTAAGCATCCATAATCTGAACAACAGGAAATGATGTGCACTGGATGTTGAACTACTGGGGTGAGGGTTACCACTAACACTAACTGGTACACTGTAAGCTTGAGTCTTAAAGCCGCTTGTCATTTTCTTTTCCGTTTCATCAGTTCTCAGACAGGGTAGTACTTGTGTGAATGTGAGCTCACATTACACATTAGAAGTAAAGTAAACCCAATATTGTTGAATGATTGAGTAGCAACCCCATCAGTGCCATAAGAACTGCTCTTCCTCACATACAGGCACTGGGGCCAAAATTCAGACTCCCAAAAAGGCTTCTTACTATTGGAAAGTGGCGGCCACGTGGCAAAGTTAAATGGCCGTCGATTTGGGGTTGAATTTCCACCGCTAGTGAAATTCACCTCGGGGGCTTTTCCGGCGGTCCCCACCTCCACCCCCACTGTTGCCAACCCGTCCTAAGTGCGTAATCAAAGCGTACACCGCCGATCTCCCGCACCTCCAGCCAAATTCAGCACAAAAAATCATAGATCCGCCACGCGGTGCCCCCGACAGCTTTTTCTGTCGGTGCATCTTGCTTTCAGTGTATGGGACATGGCTGTGCGGAGGCCCTTTAAGGGCCGTCATGTTTATTTTTGTCAGCCGACTGCCAGGTCAGGTTGACAATTATGCCCCTGGGTTTGGCCGGGCCGCCAACAGGCAGCCTGGTACCCCCTCTTGGGTGCCAGGTCACTGGCCTGGCCAAAACCCTCCCTGGTGGCCCAGTGGACCAAAGTTTAAAAATGGCAAAGGCTCTCCCCTTTAAGTGAAGGGGAGAGTGTGGTGACGCACATGCATCATGATGTCATCACCGCTCCGCTGATGATTAACAGCGACGGTGATTCCATCCCGCCCCACTTCTGTCCCTCTCACGGTCCATCTTCTACTTACCTCCCCACTTCCGCCCCCAAAATGACTGACTTCCGGTCTGCCTGAAAAAAAATGACAAAGAGCTAAATTTTGCAAAAGAGGCCACCTCATCCAGCACGGCGGAAAAAAAACTTTAAAAATGATAGGTGCGCCAGCTTTCCGGCGGGCCTGAATTTCCACTCCATTGATTATTGCAAGCATCGATAGAAAAGTTTGCACCCTACTCTCTTTGCACTCTTGTTGAAAGCATGACATGTAGCTATGTGCCCTTTATAAAGATGTTTACGGAGGGATACTTTAATTGGGACCCTTTGAATTTTATCTTCACTGTCGGGCCAGTAATCTGTCAGAATGGATTGTCCACCCATTACTGAAGCCCCCTGATTTTCATTAAATTGATTTCAATAGAAATGAAAATCAGGTGGCTTCTATTACAGGCAGGCAATCTGGCAGATTACCGTTCAGATGGTGAAGACAGAAATCTACCCCCAAATCTCTAATTGTGATGACAACATTGTACGATGTCCAGAGTTTCAGACCAGGAGGAGCAGTTTCAAACTGCCTGCCAGCAATGTTAAGCTTTTATAATTTTTCAATATAAAAGGAGTCTCATTATATGATAACAGAGGTTATTGTAACAGAGTTGTACTGCCATACAAAATAACTGCCAGATAGAATGGAGATAAACCTTGAAACACAATTCAAGTTCAGATAATATTATGATCTCCAGTTTATGATGCCAACTGAACTTTCAATTAAAAATGCCTTGTTGCCCCCAGTGATCAATTATTCTATACATCAGTTATCATTTAGTGTTATTGTCACTTGATGTAAAGGTTAATAAAAGCAGCGGAGATAGCTTTAATATGTTCATTGTTTTCATTTATTCTGAAATCAGCAGCCAAGTAATGTCACTTTAAAAATACTCTGCCTGGAATCATTCCCCCAGTGTCAGAATTGCAAGGTATGGCACCTATTGCTGTATCTCACACAAGGTAAAGTTCATTATTACTTAGCATGATAGCAAAAAGTCAAGGGAGGCTAATTGTCGCAGCAAGATTGGTTGGAGTTTGCTGCTGATACATGGTGACTAAAGGGACTGAAAGAGATTGGGGCAGAAATTCCCGCCTCCCAGAGTGTGTATGGACCCGGGAAGGCATCGCAAAAGCTGGTTTTCAGCGCACAATGCGCATGCGCTGAAAATCGGCTTTTCCGATCTGGAGCTTTGACAGATCTCCCGTATCTTGGCAGCCAGGATATTTGCAAGGGCAAGATTGCGGTATTTACCCATATCTTGCCCAGCAAATGTCCTGAAAACTCTTGTGCCTGATAAAAGCAGGCGGGCAGGGTTTTTAAAAATAAAATGTGTTCTTATAATTTTATTTTTTATGTTTTATGTGTGTTTTAAAGCTCTTACACCGATAAAAGCAGGGTTTTTAAAAAACCCTGCCCGCTATGTTAAATTTATTTTAATGCATAATTAAAAAAACTTTTTTTTTTAAATCGGAAAAATATATATTTTTAATTATACTTAAATAACTTTAATTTAAATTAATGTTAAATATGTAGTGTATTTTTTCTATTTTTTATCAGTATTTCGGGTGTTTGGGGGCTATTTCTCATTCATAACAATGGGTACTCCAACTTACGGAGTTCCCATTATTATGAATGAGAACATATTTTACCTGATTGGCTGCCCAGAGCCATGTGACTGCGCACATCCTGACGTACATGTGCTGTGACATGTAGTCAGTGGAGGCCTCAGTACCGGGAGCTCGCATGGGCGTAGCAGCTTCAGGTAAGTGTGTTTCTTTTTTAAGTTTTTTACCCAATCGCCCGTGGGAAGCAGCTGACCGGGATTTCTGGGCCATTGACCGTACCGATTAGAGAATATTGGGGTAGAAATTGGCATGCACTGTGAATTTTTAAAAGGAGTAAAATGAGTGCAATGCATACCAATTTAGCAGTGGGATGGCCTGCGCCCAATCTGCGCAGGCACTGGTCCCACTGCTATATTCGTCGAACCCTTATTTTAGGCATCTCAGACAGATACCAAAAACAGGCATTATTTCCCATAAAAATGTAATTCAGAGGCCTAACACCTGCTGAAGGACTCCATCAAGGAATTAGTTGGCGATGAGCACAGCAAGAATCGGGCCTAACTCGCTCAAGATTCTTTAGCGGCCCCCCCACCAACTCCAGATAAATTTTTTTTAAATGTTTCTTTATTATGATGCCTATCCTTTGGAGCCATGAGGAGTAGGAGTCATGATTGGCCCTGCCCATAGCTCCCTCCAATTTCCCCTCTCAACATTGATATCTTTGCTTGGGCCACCTGCCTGTGGAGGCGCGACCAGCGCCAGCAATTAGCACCGAGTATGCTGATGAGGCCCGAGGACCAATTTCCATTGATCCTCGGACCTCTCGATTCAGGCATGTGAAAACGGGCTCAGACTAATTTCTAGGCCAATATCTTTATGCACCTCTGGTTTCATGGGTAGACTTGAGTGTGTCAGAATGTTCAGTTTCAGCCCGCATAATATAAACAGCCTGAGGGCCGACACAGCAAGTGCAGCATACAGGAGAAAAAAATTCATAAATTAATGTTGTACATTTCCACATTAATGTGTTAGAATCAAATTTGAATACATTTTGCATTTTAATGATCCAGAGTGCAAATAAATCAGGCATGCTTAAGGAGCATTTTGTTTGTGGAGAATGGTTCATGATTCAAATATTAATGGAAATGATATTCCTTCATAATTGAAATGAGCATAAAAGATATGGTGCATTATTTAAGCTGTTAGTGTTAATGAAGTAGACCCCATTAACCACAAGTTAATATCTTTCTCCAGCCTTGGATTTGAACAGGTGACATTATTATGAAATATAGTGCTGCGATTAAAAATAAATCACAAAACTAGGGTGGATACAAATCTCTGCTCCCCAAAACCTCCAAAAGGAATGCTGCTCTTCGCTGCTCATTGACAGACCCTCGGGCTAGAAGTGACATCATTGGTGATGTGGCGTGTCTTTGTGAATGTAATATCTTTGCATTTCACACATCAAAAGACACAGACCCTGCTGAGCACTGACTATGTAAATGTTGTAAATGTGCGAGATCTTAATGATGTCAGAGCCAGAGGGCCTTCTGTCTCTAAGGATTCAGTCAGCAAGTCTCTGGCGGTAAAGGACCTGCCTTCATCCCCTGTCTAATTACTGATGGTAAGTGTGAATAAGGCTATAATTAATCAATTGATGAAAAAGGTTATAACAATAATATATGACTGTTGTTCTCCAAGGAACTTAAAATGTATCACTGATTAATCAAATGCTATAATTAATTATTTTTATTTTTAGTATACTTTATTTGCTGAGTTTCAGACAAGCATTGATGTAAACAGAAATATGCCTCAGGTTGTTTACCTGAGTTTGTTTCCAACATTCAGATATTTGTGCATGCTGATGAGATCAGGGTGCAAACTGCTACTGAGTACACAGAGTATTGTACCCTGGGAGAAAAGAGCACTGAAGAGTGGGAAATGTAATATCAATCGATTAGTGCAGTGAAGTTCAACAATAAAACTGGACTATTCATAGTATGCAAGAGTGCCCCAAGTTCCTTCTGACCAGTAGCAAAACATGACCTGGATGGAGCTGGAGTCTCTAATCGTTGCTAAGCAGAAAAGAAGGCAAATTGTGATCCACCATTTGTTTGTTTTTTTTATAATCATTTTTCCCAGTAATGACAAGCCCTTGATGCTATACGGCATTTAATTGTTTTTCTTTTATTTATTCTGCATGAGATTTCAACCTGAACTTCTTGTGACATGAATTATATTCTACTCATTAGATGTTAGTTGCATGCCTCAGATGAAAAGTTAACCACTTCTTCCTTGTATTTTCTACTAGTTAATCATTTGGATTAGGGGATATGTGTGGTATCCATTGAGTATTTTATTCAGTGTCATTTTTAATATATTTAAGGGTACCGCAAGATATTTTAACTTTCTTCAGAGGTTATGATAATCTCCCTTTTCATTATTATTGTTATTTATTTTGTAATTATCATAATTTACACTTTATTCTCTAGGGCTGGAAATGCCATTTGCATGTCCCTCATTCCCATTATAAATCTCTCACTGCCTCTATTATAAGGCTGTCAGACCTTGACTTCCAGCATTTTCTTTCTTGTTATGCTGTAATTTAAGACTTTCAATAGAGCATCCACCTTATTATAACATGCACAATGCTTGGCTCCTACAGGGTATGTTATAATGAGGTGGGATGTACTATCAAAGTAGCTGAATAACTTATATGATTTTGTATTGTGACTCCTCATTCCGAAGAGAGAAAAGCAAACGGTGAAAACATCAAGAGAAATTTCCCCTATACGTATGTCACCATTTTTTAGTTAACACTAGCAGATCTCCTCAGGCTTTACTCACAGTCTTTTAGAGGTTATGCTGTTTTATAAGGAGTGGAGCATTTTGCCATGTAACATGCCAATGTACTATTGATTGCTAGTGCGATGCTATGTCTCTTTAAAGTGACATGGTCTAATTGTAAATGAGGTATGGAGGTCAATTAGAGGTCAATTCTTCTTAAAGTCGTCTTGAAGTCAATTAGAGAATTATTGTTTCTGCTAAGATTGACACCTGGTTGTAAATCCTTAGCTCCACCCCAAAGGCAGAAGAATCCATCATGAAATGTCTGGCTTTCATCCTCCTTTTTGAAAGATTCTTTGCCATCTGTAATAACCACAACATTTGGAGTCTGATTCTGGAATGTGATGGATACACACTAAATGCAAGACTTAGATTCCTTAGAGGTCAGGTCACAGGTCACATGAATCACAAAGAACTGGGGGCAAAAATCATCTAATGAAAAAAGACAAAAAAACACAAAAAAACATTGACAATAAATTATTACAGTTGCAAAAAGGAATTAAAACAACTGCCCTATGGATATCAGGGCTTGATCACAAAAGCAGGCACTGCATGGATCAGTGAGCACAAGTGTGATCACACTATGCAATTAAAAAAAAAATCAAAGAAATATCAAAATCTCATAAAAGCATGAAGAATTATTCATAAGAAAGCTATGCAGGAATGTGCACCAGAAAAAAATGTGTCCCCATGGAAAAGAGAGCTTGATTATGCATGCACGGTTTGTGCAGCCAAAAATGCTTGGTCATACCCAGGACTTTAAAAAACAATTAACAACACATAAAAATTGAAATAAAAAATATTGGAAAAATGAGAAAAAAAAGAGAAAAATAGGTTCTCATCACACCTGTGGTTCAAAAAAAGGGAGAAAGTTTCAATGACATGAAAAAATGAGGATGACAAAATATAAGAGAAAAGAGAAAACTAGGGTGCGATCATCCTGGGTCTTCTCCCTGTGGCTGAGGAGCTCCTCCCGTAGTCACGGTGCGGATTTCATCCCTTACGGAACACAATGGACATGATTTTTACAGCGCGACAGCTACAGCAAAAATGCAGAGAACAGCACCAGCCCTTACACATGGCCTTCTTCAACCTTACAAAGGCCTTTGACACTGTCAGCCGCGAGGGTCTATGGAGCGTCCTCCTCCATTTCAAATGCCCCCAAAAGTTCGGCACCATCCTCTGACTGCTCCACGACGACATGCAGGCCGTGATCCTTACCAACGGATCCATTATAGACCCAATCCATATCCGGACCAGGGTCAAACAGAGCTGCATCATTGCCCCAACTCTCTTCTAATCGTCTTCGCTGCCATACTCTATCTCACAGTCAAGAAGCTCCCCGCTGGAGTGGAACTAAACTACAGAACCGTGGGAACCTGTTCTACCTTTGCCGTCTCCAGGCCAGGTCCAAGACCACCCCAACCTCTGTTGTCGAGCTACAGTACGCGAACAACACCTGTGTCTGTGCACATACAGAGGCTGAACTCCAGGACATAGTCAACGTATTTACTGAAGCGTACGAAAGCAAGGGCCTTACGCTAAACATTCGTAAGACAAAGGTCCTCCATCAGCCTGTCCTCGCCGCACAGCACTGCCCACCTCCCCCCCAGTCATCAAGATCCACCGCATAGCCCTGGACAACGTGGACCATTTCCCATACCTCGGTAGCCTCTTATCAACAAGAACAGACATTGACGACGAGATTCAACGCTTCCAGTGTGCCAGTGCAGCCCTCGGCCGCCTGAGGAAAAGAGTGTTTGAAGACCAGGCCCTCAAAACTGCCACCAAGCTCATGGTCTACAGGGCTGCAATAATACTCGCCCTCCTGAATGGCTCAGAGACATGGACCATTACAGTAGACACCTCAAGTCGCTGGCAAAATACCACCAATGGTATCTCAGCAAGATCCTACAAATCCCCTGGCAGGATAGACACACCAACATTAGCGTCCTCGACCAAGCCAACATCCCCAGCATTGAAGTACTGACCACACTTGATCAGCTCCGCTGGGCAGGCCACATTGTTCGCATGCCAGACACGAAATTCCCAAAGCAAGCGCTCTACTCGGAACTCCTTCACGGCAAGAGAGCCAAAGGTGGGCAGAGGAAACATTACAAGGACATCCTCAAAGCCTCCCTGATAAAGTGCAACATCCCCATTGACACCTGGGAGACCCTGGTCAAAGACCGCCCTAAGTGGAGGAAGTGTATCCGGGAGGACGCTGAGCACCTCGAGTGTCATCACTGAGAGCATGCAGAAATCAAGCGTAAGCAGCGGAAAGAGCGTGCGGCAAACCTGTCCCACCCACCCTTACCCTCAACGACTATCTGTCCCACCTGTGACTGGGACTCTGGTTCTCATATTGGATTGTTCAGTCACCTAAGGACTCATTTTAATAGTGGAAACAAGTCTTCCTCGATTCCGAGGGACTGCCTCTGATGATGATGATGACTAATAGTGACCTTTCATGCACTGTAGCTGCATCAGATATAGAAGCCCACCCAAAAACTGAGAATGCTACAGACACTGCTAACTCAGGCCTCGGGCCTCTCACACAGAGAAAAGTCTCCAAATAAAAGCATTCATGGCACATTTCATAGACAAACTACACGGTTATGGAACCAATTTTCTCAGATTTCATTTGCTGAGTCTCACACACTGACTGCACAGATGAGGAAATTGGGAGTACAATGTCTTCGATTATTCATCATTAAAATTAATGGATGTGAAATCGTGAGTAGTGTGCCACAGTTTCCAGATTTGCATGGCTGGCAGGCAAGACTCCCTACTGGCATCATAAACTCAGAAAATTGCTCCGTATAAGTAAGTTTATTGGGGACATGGATGTTTTTAATGTGCTGCTTGCCTCACAGTCATTAGATCCAGTACTCAATCCTCAGTTTACTGGGAAACAAGGCAGTGGACAGAAATATTTGGCATGATTGGATTGTTCCTGTTATGTTTGTATGTAGACCTTACCCAAATGTAAGACTTGCCATGAGGGAGCACACCTGTGGGAGACCAAAGGGTCACCTGTGCACCCTGGGGCAAGCAGGTATAAAAGGTGACTCACCATGTTGCTTCTCCACTCTGGAGTCTGAATAAAGAGACCAAGGTTACAATAGTTTGAGCTTGCAATACAGTCCTGTGAATTTATTCTGAACATAGCAAATTGGTGACAAGTAACGGATCACGAACTTTCACGCGGTAATGGTTGCCGTTGGTATTCTTGAGAGATTTGTTGAGGGTGATGATTGGGAAGCCTTTGTTGAGCACCTCGACCAGTACTTTGTGGCCAATGAATTGGACAAGCCTGAGACGGAGGCCAAGCGCAGGGCGATTCTCCTCACTTTATGTGCATCATCAGTGTATGGCCTCCTAAAAAACTTGCTGGCACCGGTCAAAATAACGGTCAAATCTTATGCAGAGCTGTGTTCACTGGCAAAGGAACACCTCAAGTCAAAGGAGAGCATCCTGATGGCCAGGTACGGCTTTTACAAGCACCGTCGCTCCAAGGGCCAGAACGTGGCGAGTTTTGTCGTCGACGTAAGACGCCTTGCGGGACAGTGCGACTTTGCAGAATCCTTGGGGGAAATGTTGCGGGACTTTTTCGTGCTTGGAATTGGCCACGAGGTCATCCTTCGCAAACTGCTGTCTGCCGAATCCCTAGATCTGAGCAAGGCCATCACGATAGCCCAAGCCTTCATATCCACGAGCGATAACACGAAACAGATATCTTCATAGAATCGGAGCTCCCCGGCGAGCACCGTGCACAAAATAATGTTTGCAGCAGGCAGAACGGCACAGGGCAGGGCCCACATGGTTGCATAGGCCAGACCTAGGGCTAGAGTGACTCAGAGTCCGCCGTGGGGCGTGAATGCGTATCAATTAGCATCACGTTGGCGCTGCGGGGGCAGCCATAGAGCTCATCAATATCAATTCAAGCCCTATGTATGCAAGGGCTGTGGAACAATGGAGCACCTCCAGTGAATGTGCAAACGATCTCTGACTCACCATGTGGCAGAGTCAGGAGAGGACGACTGATCCAGCAAGGATCACGATGAACGAGCAGAAGAGGCAATTGAACCTGAGGATGAAGAGGAAGTATATGGGATACACACCTTCACCACCAAAAGCCCTCCAATAATGTTAAAAGTTGAACTTAATGGCTCTCCAGTCTCCATGGAACTAGACACGGGGGCGAGTCAATCAGTCATAAGCCAGAGGGCTTTCGAGAGGCTGTGGAGCAACGAAGTCAAGTGACCCGAGTTGATCCCGATTCAGGCAAAGCTGCGCACATACACCAAGGAACTGATACCAGTTATTGGTATTGCGGACATAAGAGTATTCCATGAGGGAGCAGTGCACGATTTACCACTGTGGATTGTTTCAGGTGATGGGCCAACGCTGCTTGGCAGGAGGTGGATGGGGAAGATTCGATGGAACTGGGAAGACCTCTGCGTACCCTCTCCGGCGAACGAGGCCTCCCTTTCCCAAAGGCCGAGCAAACCCCCTCTTCCAGCTGAACCAGGCGTCGAAGTGCAGATCCATTTGCAGATCCCCGAGGCACAGGCCGCTCATCACAATCATGAGGAGGTAAAGTTCAACCGAGCAGAGGTACAGACGTGGTACCCACCACCCGAAGCCGACGACCCCTTCGCGACAATGGAAGAGGCTCCAGGTTGACCATGTGGAGTGGGACTCTGAAATGATCCGAATGTGTCTTCCCGACGCCAGAGGCAAAATACCTGGGGAGGAAGATCACGGCAGTCGGCATCACGGACATGAACGAGAGGGCGTCCAGACCACGAGACGAGAAGGCGTCCAGAACACAGGACGTAGGTGTGTTCAGACCACGGGACAACAGTGTATCCAGGTCACAGGATGAGAGAGCACCCAGACCATGGGAGGTCACTGCAACGGAATGGAGGAATGTGCCGCCCAGCAAACGACTGGGTTTGGGGCAAAGGTAAAGGGGCGGCCGCGGTGAAGGCCAGGAACCCACTAGGCTCAAATAAATTGTGTGCACCATGTAACCTTTGCGAGTGGACTTTCACGGCCAATGATGTAGCATGGTATGGGGTTGGGGGTACCTTACAACAAGCCAAGGTAGCGGGCGAACTCCAACCGGTCGTATATGTATCTAACAAAGTAATCGTAGCAAGTAAGATGTTACCGCATGGGGTCGGGAGTGTTGTGCAGCAAGCAAAGGTAGCGGGCGAGCCCCAAATGATTGAACATGCATCAAATAAGTTAAATAAAGCAGCAGCCTGTGTTCACGGGACTAAAGAGTGCCCCAATAAGTGCTCGAGTCAGACAAGCTGCTCATCCCCCAAGCTTGGGAGAGCAGAGGTACCATTTTCACTGCGTTGTTTCGAGGATGTCCAACATTGTCTGTGCACTGTAACATGATCCGCCATGGGCTAGGTACAGAGAACGGCACCCTTGCTCTCAGTTGGCCACTGTTGTCCACCCCCGGGGTGGAAACGGCACAGCCTGCAGACCTACTTGTGGTCGTGGAAGTGCTAGAAAGCGAGGGGTCAACTGTAACGGCCCCCCAGCTCAGGACCTGGACCAGCCAGGATCCCATGTTACCACCTGTCAAAGGTGAACTGCTAGACAGGATGTGGCAACCAATCCGCCAAAAAGGCGATAGACCCATTCTAACGTTGCAAAGCAAGACAGTACGGCTACATGCAGTCGGTGGTCCGGGGCCCTCATACTACAGCCCAATGTCCACGAGAACCAGTAGGCCTCCCACCACTACTGAAAGTCTCAAAGCAATTGCGGCCATCCTAGGCTTGCCAGACCTCAGGGTCAGCACTCAAATCACTAAACCTAGCACCACGCTTGTCACGGTAGACTCCCTACAAACCCGGCTATCCTGGGTGTTACGCAATCACCAGACTGAATCATTCAGAACCGAGCCTGCCGTATACCATCAGCAGAGAATGCACCATAAGTGCACGGCCCCCTCCACGCAACATCAGAATAAGTGATGTAGACCATGTTCAGGGCCCCAGTCGGGCCGCTAGCACCGCATTAGCCAATGTGATGAAAACGAAGAGTTTGATTGTGAAACCACATACACTCCATTCCGTATTTAACGAGTAAAGCAGTGGGACGAGACCAAACGGCGAATGACAGATAACCAGGAATCACACTGTAAGGACCTGGCCCCCAGCGACCCACCAACATGATCAACTTCGCCGTCAACCACGAGGACGAACCCACCATGTCAAGACTTCAAACCAGGCGATCGACCCGGGGACGCGGGGCGCCAGATCACCTCAACTTGCAAATAACTTGCACAATAAGACTTTGGGGGGGGGAGTGATGTTATGTATGTATGTAGACCTCACCCAAATGTAAGACTTGCCACCAGGGGGCACACCTATGGGAGACCTAAGGGTCACCTGTGCACCCTGGGGCAAGCTGGTATAAAAGGTGACTCACCATGTTGCTTCCTCACTCTAGAGTCTGAATAAAGAGACCACGGTCACAACAGTTTGAACTTGCGATATAGTCCTGTGGATTTATTCTGAACATAAGAGTTCCCTTTCTGCTTCTTGCTAATTATAGCTGTTTATTCACTGCTGATTTTTGACTGGAAATTGTTTGACATTTTTGATTGGGTAGTGTTCATTCCCAGTTGCTTTGTGTTGATTGGTTTGTGCTATAACTGTCAAGTTCTGACTTGCCATTGTTTTATGAATACAAAGTCTTAGTCAACCAAGAGTAAGTATGAGAGAAAAAGATCCATCAGTTACAAAGGACAGCTGAACATGATGCTGAAATTTGATACTAACGTGTGACTGAGAAATTGCTGGACACATGGGTCCTGAAATTCTTGGGCTCTGGGAGGGTGCATTGGTGGTGGTTGTTGTGTGTTTGTAAGTGTGTGTGTGTTTGGGGGGTAGGGAGTCGCAGCACACAGATGCCCAATGTAAAACATAGAAAGAAAAAGACTTATATGGCATCTTTCATGACCTCGGGATGTCCCAAAGCGTTTTACAGCCAATGAAGTACAACTATGTGGAACCATGTCCCAAATCATAGAATCATAGAAATTTGCAGCACGGAAGACCATTTCAGCCCATCATGTCCATGCCAGCCAACAAGAGGCTATCCAGCCTAATCCCACTTTCCAGCACAAAGTCCATAGCCCTGCAGGTTACAGCACTTCAGGTGCACATCCAAGTACTTGTTTTAATGTAGTGAGGGTTTCTGCCTCCACCACCCTTTCAGGCAGTGAGTTCCAGACCCCCACAACTCTGTGGGTGAAGAAATTTTCCCTCCAATCCCCTCTAAACCGTCAACCAATTACTTTAAATTTATGTCCCCTGGTTGTTGACCCCTCTGCTATGGGAAATAAGCCCTTTCTATCAACTATATCCAGGCCCCTCATAATTTTAACACGTCAATGAGGTCTTCCCTCAGCATCCTCTGTTCCAAAGAAAACAAACTCAGCCTATCCAATCTATCCTCATAGCTAAGATTCTCCACTCCTGGCAACATCCTCGTAAATCTCCTCTGTACCTTCTCCAATGCAATCACAACCTTCCTGTAATGCGGTGATCAGAACTGCATGCAGTACTCTAGCTGTAGCTGAACTAGTGTTTTATACAGTTCAAGCATAACTTTCTGCTCTTCTATTCTATGCCTCAGCTAATGGCAAGCATTACTTATGCCTTCTTAGCCACCTTATCTACCTTGCCTGCTACCGTCAGGGATCTGTGGACCTGCACTCCAAGGTTCCTTTGTTCGTCTACATTTCTCAGTGTCCTACCATTTAATGTGTGTTCCTTTTCCTTGTTAGCCCTCCCCAAATGCACTTCTCCGGATTAAATTCCATTTGCCACTGTTCTGCCCATCTGACCAGTTCATTGATATCTTCCTGCAGTCTACAGCTGTCTTCTTCATTATCAACCACACAGCCAATGTTTGTATCATCTGCAAACTCTCCAACCGGTATTCTCTTCTGAGTACCGGTGGGGGCGACAGTGCCTCTGCGTAGTGAAGCTAGAGCCACGTCCACGGCACCACAGGTGGCTCAGCTGCACAGGGGGGGGAGGAAGAAGAATAGGAGAACTATAGTGGTAGGGGATTCAATAGTCAGGGGAGCAGACAGGCGTTTCTGTGGCCGCAGACGTGACTCCAGGATGGTATGTTGCCTCCCTGGTGCCAGGGCAAGGATGTCACAGAGTGACTGAAGTGCATTTTGGGGGGAGAGGGTGATCAGCCAGAGGTTGTGGCCCATATCGGGACCAATGACCGAGGTAGAAAGAGGGATGAGGTCCTCCAGGCAGAGTTTAGGGAGCTAGGAGAGAGATTAAAAAGCTGGATTACTCCTGGTGTCACGAGCTAGTGAGTACAGAAATACAAGGATAGAGCAGATAAATGTGTGGCTGGAGAGATGGTGCAGGAGGGAGGGCTTTAGATTCCTGAGGCATTGGGACCGCTTCTGGGGAGGGGGGGGGATAGGGAAGGGGGGGGGCGGGGCGGTGAGACCTGTACAAGCCAGATCGGTTGCACCTCAACAGAGCCGGGACCAATCTTCGCGGCGGGGTGAGGGGGGCGTTGCTCGTGCTGTTGGGAAGGGTTTAAAATAGCTTGGCGGGGGAATGGGAACCTGAGAATAGATTCAGTAGGGAGGGGAGTAAAGCTGGAATTGGAAAACAAAAATGTAGAAAGTGAATTTGAAGGATAGAGGAAACAAGCAGGAAAAAATGGTAAAAAAACAAATTTAAAAATCTTTGCCTAAATGCACATAGCATTCGTAACAAAGTAAATGAGTTGACAGTACAAATAGTTACAAATGGATATGATCTGATAGCCATTACAGAGACATGGTTGCAAGATGTCCAGGACTGGGAACTAAATATTCAGGGGTATTTAACAATTCGGAAGGACAGACAGAAAGGAAAAGGAGGTGGAGTAGCACTCTTAATAAAGGATGAGATCAGTGTGTTAGTGAGAGACAATATTGGCTCAAAGAATTAGGATGTTGAATCAGTTTGGGTGGAAATAAGGAATACTAAGGGGAAAAAAATCACTCGTGGGCATAGTCTATAGGCCCCCTAACAGTAGCTACACTGTTGGACAGAGTATAAATCAAGAAATAATGAAGGCTTGTAATAAAGGGACGGCAATAATCATGAGTGATTTTAACCTTCCTATTGATTGGACAAAGCAAATTGGCCAGGGTAGCCTTTAGGAAGAGTTCATGGAGTGTATCTGGAATAGTTTCCTTGAACAGTACATTTAGAACCAACCAGGGAGCAGGCTATCTTAGATCTGGTACTGTGTAATGAGGCAGGATTAATAAATGATCTCGTAGTAAAGGATCCTTTCGGAATGAGTGACCGTAACATGGTTAAATTTCAAATTAAGTTGGGGGGTCCTAAGCTTAAATAAAGGAGACTACAAAGGTATGAGGGCATAGTTGGCTAAAGTGGACTGGGAAAATAAACTCAGGTATGGAACAGTTGATGAATAGTGGCAGATATTTAAGGAGATATTTCATAATCTGTAACAAAAATATATCCCAATGGAAAGGAAAGACTGTAAGAGAAGGGATAACCATCCGTAGCTAACTCAGGAAATAAGGGATGGTATCAAATTGAAAAGAAGGGCATACAATGTGGCCAAGACTAGTGGGAGGCCAGAGGATTGGGAATTTTTTAAAAGCCAGCAAAGAACGACTAAAAAATGATAAAGAGAGGGAAGATAGATTATGAAAGTAAACTAGCACGGAATATAAGAACAGAGAGTAAGAGTTTATACAGGTACATAAAAAGGAAAAGAGTGGCTAAAGTAAATGTGGGTCCCATAGAGGATGAGATTAGGGAATTAGTAATGGAGAACAGGGAAATGGCAGAGACATTGAACAAATATTTTATATCGGTCTTTACGGCAGAAGTCACGATAAACATCCCAACAGTGGATAATCGAGGGGCTATAGGGAGGGAGGAAATTAATACAATCACTATCACTAATGAAGCAGTACTCGGTAAAATAATGGGACTAAAGGCAGACAAGTCCCCAGGACCTGATGGCTTACATGTTACAGTTTTCTAAGAACATAAGAACATAAGAAATAGGAGCAGGAGGAGGCCATACGGCCCCTCGAGCCTGCTCCGCCATTTTGTACGATCATGACTGATCCAATCATGGACTCAGGTCCACTTCTCCACCCGATCTCCGTAACCCCTTATTCTCTTATTGTTTAAGAAACTGTCTATTTCTGTCTTAAATTTAATCAATGTCCAGCTTCCACAGCTCTCTGAGGCAGCAAATTCCACAGATCCACAACTCTCTGAGAGAAGAAATTTCTCCTCATCTCTGTTTTAAATGGGCGGCCCCTTATTCTAAAATTATGCCCTCTAGTTTTAGTCTCCCCTATCAGTGGAAACATCCTCTCTGCATTCATCTTGTCAAGCCCCCTCATAATCTTATACGTTTCGATAAGATCATCTCTCATTTTTCTGAATTCTAATGAGTAGAGGCCCAATGTACTCAACCTTTCCTCATAAGTCAACCCCCTCATCTCCAGAATCAACCTTGTGAAACTTATTTGAGCTGCCGCCAAAGCAAGTATATCCTTTCGTAAATATGGAAACCAAAACTGCACGTAGTATTCCAGGTGTGGCCTCACCAATACCCTGTACAACTGTAGCAAGACTTCCCTGCTTTTATACTCCATCAGCAGCAGCCAAGTCCATGACACCAGGGGTGGCTCTGCTGCACAGGAGGGCAGGAAAAAGAGTGGAAGAGCTATAGTGATAGGGGATTCGATTGTAAGGGGAATAGAAAGGTGTTTTTGCGGCCACAAACAAGACTCCAGTGTAGTATGTTGCCTCCCTCGTGCAAAGATCAAGGATGTCTCAGAACGGCTGTTGCGCATTCTGGAGGGGGAGGGTGAATAGCCAGCTGTCGTGGTGCATATAGGTACCAACAATATAGATTAAAAAATGGGATGATGTCCTACAGCCTGAATTTAGGGAGCTAGGAGTTACATAGAAACATAGAAACATAGAAAGTAGGTGCAGGAGTAGGCCATTCAGCCCTTCGAGCCTGCACCACCATTCAATATGATCATGGCTGATCATGCAACTTCAGTATCCCATTCCTGCTTTCTCTCCATACCCCTAGATCCCTTTAGCCGTAAGGGCCACATCTAACTCCCTTTTGAATCTATCTAAAGAACTGGCCTCAACAACTTTCGATGGTAGAGAATTCCACAGGTTCACAATTCTCTGAGTGAAGAAGTTTCTCCTCATCTCGTTCCTGAATGGCTTACCCCTTATCCTTAGACTGTGACCTCTGGTTCTGGATTTCCCCAACATCGGGAACATTTTTCCTGCATTTAACCTGTCCAGTCCCGTCAGAATTTTATATGTTTCTATGAGATCCTCTCTCATTCTTATAAATTCCAGTGAATATAAGCCTAGTCGATACAGTCTTGCTTCATATGTCAGTCCTGCCATCCTGGGAATCAGTCTGGAAAACCTTTGATGCACTCCCTCAATAGCAAGAATGTCCTTTCTCAGATTAGGAGACCAAAACTGCACACAATACTCAAGCTGTGGTCTCACCAAGGCCCTGTACAACTGCAGTAAGACCTCCCTGCTCCTATACTCAAATCTCCTCGCTATGAAGGCCAGCATGCCATTTGCTTTCTTTATTGCCTGCTGTACCTGCATGCCTACCTTCAATGACTGATGTACCATTAAAAGTAGGACCTCAAAGGTAGTAATCTCAGGATTGCTACCAGTGTCACGTGCTCGTCAGAATAGGAATTGCAGGATAGTTCAGATGAATATGTGGCTTGAGGAATTGTGCAAGGAGGAGGGATTCAAATTTCTGGGACATTGGAACCGGTTCTGGGGGAGGTGGGACCAGTACAAACCGGACGGTCTGCACCTGGGCAGGACCAGAACCGATGTCCTAGGCAGAGTGTTTGCTAGTGCTGTTGGGGAGGGTTTAAACTAAAATGGGAATCTATGCAGGGAGACAGAGGGAAGTAAAAAGAGGGTAGAAGCAAAAAGTAGGAAGGAGAAAAGCAAGACTGGAGGGCAGAGAAATCAAGGGCAAAAATCAAAAAGGGCCACTTGACAACATTATTCAAAAAGGACAAAGCGTGTTTAAAAAAACAAGCCTGAAGGCTCTGAGTCTCAATGCAAGGAGCATTCGTAATAAGGTGGATGAATTGACTGCGCAGATAGCTGTTAACGGATATGATGTAATTGGGATTACGGAGACATGGCTCCAGAGTAACTAAGACTGGGAACTCAACATCCAGGGGTATTCAATATTCAGGAAGGACAGACAGGAAGGAAAAGGAGGTGGGGTAGCATTACTGGTTAAAGAGGAGATTAACGCAATAGCAAGGAAGGACATTAGCGTGGATGATATGGAATCTATATGGGTAGAGCTGCGAAATGGTCCAAGTCATCATGGATTTATGAAAGGGAAATCATGCTTGACAAATCTCCGAGAATTTTTTGTGGGTGTAACGAGTAGAGTGGACAAGGGAGAACCAGTGGATGTGGTGTATTTGGACTTTCAAAAGGCTTTTGACAAGGTCCCACACAAGAGATTGGTGTGCAAAATGAAAGCACATGATATTGGGGGTAATGTACTGACGTGGATAGAGAACTGGTTGGCACACAGGAAGCAGAGAGTTGGGAGAAATGGCAGGCAGTGACTAGTGGGGTGCCGCAGGGCTCAGTGCTGGGACCCCAGCTATTTACAATATACATCAATGATTTAGACGAAGGAATTGAGTATAATATCTTCAAATTTGCAGATGACACTAAGCTGGGTGGCGGTGTGAGTTGTGAGGAGGATGCTAAGACGCTGCAGGGTGACTTGGACAGGTTAGGTGATTGGGCAAATACATGGCAGATGCAGTATAATATGGATAAATGTGAGGTTATCCACTTTGGTGGCAAAAACCACGAAGGCAGAATATTATCTGAATGGAGGCAGATTAGGAAAAGGGGAGATGCAACGAGACCTGGATGTCATGGTACATCAGTCATTGAAAGTTGGCATGCAGGTACAGCAGGCAGTGAAGAAAGTAAGTGGCATATTGGCCTTCATAGCTAGGAGATTCGAGTATTGGAGCAGGGAGGTCTTACTGCAGTTGTACAGGGCCTTGGTGAGGCCTCACCTGGATTATTGTGTTCAGTTTTGGTTTCCTAACCTGAGGAAGGATTTTCTTGCTATTGAGGGTGTGCATCGAAGGTTCACCAGACTGATTCCCAGGATCTCTTCCTTTCTCCCTTCTGACTGGGCCTGTATTCACTGGAGTTTAGAAGGATGAGAGGGGATCTCATAGAAACATATAAAATTCTGACGGGACTGGACAGGTTAGATGCAGGAAGAATGTTCCAGATGTTGGGGAAGTCCAGAACCAGGGGACACAGACCAAAGATAAGGGGAAACCATTTAGGACTGAGATGAGGAGAAACTTCTTCACCCAGAGAGTTGTTAACCTGTGGAATTCTCTATCGCAGAGAGTTGTTGATGTCAATTCGTTGGATATATTCAAGAGGGAGTTAGATATGGCCCTTACGGCTAAAGGGAACAAGGGGTATGGAGAGAAACCAGGAAAGGGGTAATAGAAACATAGAAACATAGAAAATAGGTGCAGGAGCAGGCCATTCAGCCCTTCTAGCCTGCACCGCCATTCAATGAGTTCATGGCTGAACATGAAACTTCAGTACCCCCTTCCTGCTTTCTCGCCATACCCCTTGATCCCCCGAGTAGTAAGGACTTCATCTAACTCCCTTTTGAATATATTTAGTGAATTGGCCTCAACTACTTTCTGTGGTAGAGAATTCCACAGGTTCACCACTCTCTGGGTGAAGATGTTTCTCCTCATCTCGGTCCTAAATGGCTTACCCCTTATCCTTAGACTGTGCCCCCTGGTTCTGGACTTCCCCAACATTGGGAACATTCTTCCTGCATCTAACCTGTCTAAACCCGTCGGAATTTTAAACGTTTCTATGAGGTCCCCTCTCATTCTTCTGAACTCCAGTGAATACAAGCCCAGTTGATCCAGTCTTTCTTGATAGGTCAGTCCCACCATCCCGGGAATCAGTCTGGTGAATCTTCGCTGCACTCCCTCAATAGCAAGAATGTCCTTCCTCAAGTTAGGAGACCAAAACTGTACACAATACTCCAGGTGTGGCCTCACTAAGGCCCTGTACAACTGTAGCAACACCTCCCTGCCCTTGTACTCAAATCCCCTCACTATGAAGGCCAACATGCCATTTGCTTTCTTAACCGCCTGCTGTACCTGCATGCCAACCTTCAATGACTGATATACCATGACACCCAGGTCTCCCACTCTTTTTCCTGCCCTCCTGTGCAGCAGAGCCAGCCACGGTGCCAGGAACTTGGCTGCTGCTGCCCTTCCCTGATGAGTCATCCCCCCCAACAGTACTCAAAGCAGTGTATCTGTTTTGCAGGGGGATGACCACAGGGGACCCCTGCACTACCTTCCTTGCACTACTCTTCCTGCTGGTCTTCCATTCCCTATCTGGCTGTGGACCCTTCTCCTGCGGTAAGACCAACTCACTACACGTGATACTCACATCATTCTCAGCTTCGTGGATGCTCCAGAGTGAATCCACCCTCAGCTCCAATTCCGCAACGCGGACCGTCAGGAGCTCGAGGCGGATACACTTCCCGCACGCGTAGTCGTCAGGGACACCGGAAGTGTCCCTGAGTTCCCACATGGTACAGGAGGAGCATAACACCCGACCGAGCTCTCCTGCCATGAATTAACCCTTAGATACACTTAAATTGGCAACAACAATGTTAAAAGTTACTTACTAATATAAAAAAGAAAAAGAAAAACTACTCACCAATCACCAGCCAATCACTTACCCCCTAGGCTGTGACGTCACCTTTCTGTTTCTTTCTACTTCTTTTTTGCCTTCTCCCTGTAGCTGCACAAGTTCACCTCTCGCGGCCTTTTGTAGGCCTCTCGCCGACCCCGGACTCACGTCTCAGCGACCACGAACTCCCGCTGCCTCTCGCGGCCTTTTGTAGGCCTCTCGTCGAACCCGGACTCATGCCTCAGCGACCACGAACTCCTGCTGCCTCTCGCGGCCTTTTGTAGGCCTCTCACCGACCCCGGACTCACGCCTCAGCGACCACGAACTCCCGCTGCCTCTCGCGGCCTTTTGTAGGCCTCTCGCCGACCCCGGACTCACGCCTCAGCGACCACGAACTCCCGCTGCCTCTCGCGGCCTTTTGTAGGCCTCTCGCCGAACCCGGACTCATGCCTCAGCGACCACGAACTCCCGCTGCCTCTCGCGGCCTTTTGTAGGCCTTTCGCCGACCCCGGACTCACGCCTCAGCGATGAGGTGAATGATCAGCCATGATCTTATTGAATGCTGGTGCAGGCTCGAAGGGCCAAATGGCCTACTCCTGCACCTATTTTCTATGTTTCTATGTTTCTATGAAACACAAAAGTGCAGAAAACATTAGTGGGAATTGTGTACAGACCACCAAACAGTAGTAGGGAGGTTGGGGATGGCATCAAACAGGAAATTAGTGACGTGTTCAATAAGGGTACAACAGTTATCATGGGTGACTTTAATCTACATATTGATTGGGCTAACCAAACTGGTAGCAATACTGTGGAGGATGATTTCCTGGAGTGTATAAGTGATGGTTTTCTCGACCAATATGTCGAGGAATCAACTAGAGAGCAGGCCATCCTAGACTGGGTCTTGCGTAACGAGAGAGGATAAATTAGCAATCCGGTCGTGCAGGGCCCCTTGGTGAAGAGTGACCATAATATGGTAGAATTCTTCATTAAGGTAGAGAGTGACACAATTAATTCAGAGATTAGGGTCCTGAACTTAAGGAAAGGAAACTTCGATGGTATGAGACGTGAATTGGCTAGGATAGACTGGCGAATGATACTTAAAGGGTTGACAGTGGATAGGCAATGGCAGACATTTAAAGATTACATGGATGAACTACAACAATTGTACATCCCTGTCTGGCGTAAGAATAAAAAAATTGGAAGGTGGCTCAACCGTGGCTAACAAGGAAAATTAGGGAAAGTGTTACATCCAAGGAAGAGGCTTATAAATTGGCCAGAAAAAGCAGCAAACCTGAGGACTGGGAGAAATTTAGAATTCAGCAGAGGAGGACTAAGGGTTTAATTAGGAGGGGGAAAATACAATATGAGAGTAAGCTTGCAGGGAACATAAAAACTGACGGCAAAAGCTTCTATTGATATGTGAAGAGAAAAAAATTAGTGAAGACTAATGTAGGTCCCTTGCAATCAGAATCAGGTGAATTCATAATGGGGAACAAGGAAATGGCAGACAAATTGAACAAATACTTTGGTTCTGTCTTCACTAAGGAAGACACGACTAACCTCTCGAAAATACTCGGGGACCGAGGGTCTAGTGAGAAGGAGGAACTGAGGGAAATCCTTATTAGTCAGGAAATGGTGTTAGGGAAATTGAAGGGTCTAAAGGCCAATAAATCCCCAGGGCCTGATCGTCTGCATCCCAGAGTACTTAAGGAAGTGGCCCTCGAAATAGTAGATGCATTGGTGGTCATTTTCCAACATTCCATGGACTCTGGATCAGTTCCTATGGATTGGAGGGTAGCTAATGTAACCCCACTTTTTAAAAAAGGAGTGAGAGAGAAAACAGGGAATTATAGACTGGCTGGCCTGACATCGGTGGTGGAGAAAATGCTGGAATCAATTATTAAAGATGTAATAGCGCATTTGGAAAGCAGTGACAGGATCGGTCCAAGTCAGCATGGATTTATGAAAGGGAAATCATGCTTGACAAATCTTCTAGAGTTTTTTGAGGATGTAAGTAGTAGAGTGGATAAGGGAGAACCAGTGGATGTGGTATATTTGGACTTTCAAAAGGCTTTTGACAAGGTTCCACACAAGAGATTAGTGTTCAAAATTAAGAAACATAGTATTGGGGGTAATGTATTGATGTGGATAGAG
The DNA here is from genome assembly GCF_044704955.1 of Pristiophorus japonicus. Classification (NCBI taxonomy): domain Eukaryota; kingdom Metazoa; phylum Chordata; class Chondrichthyes; family Pristiophoridae; genus Pristiophorus; species Pristiophorus japonicus. Next base: position 114,287,041 of record NC_091977.1, on the reverse strand, counting down.
AACTGGTTGGCAGATAGGAAGCAAAGAGTGGGAATAAACGGGTCCTTTTCAGAATGGCAGGCAGTGACTAGTGGGATGCCCCAGGGTTCAGTGCTGGAACCCCAGCTATTTACAATATACATTAATGATTTAGATGAAGGAATTGAATGTAATATCTTCAAGTTTGCAGATGACACTAAGCTGAGTGGCAGTGCGAGTTGCGAGGAGGATGCTAAGAAGCTGCAGGGGGACTTGGACAGGTTAGGTGAGTGGGCAAATGCATGGCAGATGCAGTGGATAAATGTGAGGTTATCCACTTTGGTGACAAAAACAGGAAGGCAGATTATTATCTGAATGGTGACAGATTCTAAAAGGGGAGGTGCAAAGAGACCTGGGTGTCTTGGTACATCATTCATTGAGGGTTGGCATGCAGGTACAGCAGGCAGTAAAAAAAGCAAATGGCATGCTGGCCTTCATAGCGAGGGGATTTGAGTATAGGAACAGGGAGTTCTTACTGAATTGTACAGAGCTTTGATGAGACCCCACCTTGAGTATTATGTTCAGTTTTGGTCTCCTAATCTGAGGAAGGACATTCTTGCTATTGAGGGAGTGCAGCAAAGGTTCACCCGACTGATTCCCGGGATGGCAGGACTGACTATGTGAAAAGATTGGATCGGCTAGGCTTATACTCACTGGAATTTAGAAGAATGAGAGGGGATCTCATAGATCTCAGGTTAAATGCAGATAGAATGCTCTCGATGTTGGGGAAGTCCAGAACCAGGGATCACAATCTAAAGATAAGAGAGAAGCCATATAGGACTGAGATGAGGAGAAACTTTTTCATCCAGCGAGTTGTGAGCCTGTGGAATTCTATGCCACAGAAAGTTGTTGAGTCCAGTTCATTGAACATATTCAAAACGGAGTTAGATGTGGCTCTTACGGCTAAAGGGATCGGGGGAATGGAGGGAAGGCAGGGGTGGGGTACTGAGGTTGCATGATCAACCATGATTATATTGAATGGAAGCGCAGGCCTGAAGGGCCGAATGGCCTGCTCCTGCACCTATTTTCTGTGCTTCTATGTTTCTTTCCCCTTTGCAATAAAGGCCAAGATTCCATTGGCCTTCCTGATCACTTGCTGTACCTGCATATTAACCTTTCTGTTTCATGCACAAGATCCCCCAGGTCCCGCTGTACTGCAGCTCTTTGCAATCTTTCTCCATTTAAATAATAACTTGCTCTTTGATTTTTTTCTGCCAAAGTGCATGACCTCACACTTTCCAACATTATATTCCATCTGCCAAATTTTTGTCCACTCACCCAGCCTGTCTATGTCCTTTTGCAGATTTTGTGTATCCTCCTCACACATTGCTTTTCCTCCCATCTTTGTATCATTGGCAAACTTGGCTACGTTACACTCAGTCCCTTCCTCCAAGTTGTTAATATAGACTGTAAATAGTTGGGGTCCCAGCACTGCTCCCTGCGGTACCCCACTGGTTACTGATTGCCAACCCGAGAATTAACCATTTATCCTTACTCTCTGTTTTCTGTACGTTAGCCAATCCTCTATCCATGCTAATACATTACCCCCAACCCCGTGAACTTTTATCTTGTGCAGTAACCTTTTATGTGGCATCTTGTCAATTGCCTTCTGGAAGTCCAAATATACCAAATCCACTAGTTCCCCTTTATCCACCCTGTTCGTTACATCCTCAATGAATTCTAGCAAATTTGTCAAACATGACTTCCCCTTCATAAATCCATGCTGACTCTGCCTGACCAAATTTTGCTTTTCCAAATATCCTGCTACTGCTTCTTTAATAATGGACTCCAACATCTTCCCAACCACAGATGTTAGGCTAACTGGTCTATAGTTTCCTGCTTTTTGCCTGTCTCCTTTTTTAAATAGGGGTGTTACATTTGCAGTTGTCCAATCTGCTGGGACCTCCCCAGAATCCAGGGAATTTTGGTAGATTACAAACAATGCATCCACTAACCCTTGTCGTTACTTCTCTTAAGACCCTCTTAAAAGAAGTGGATGTGGTGTATTTGGATTTCGATAAGCAGGCATTCGATAAGGTGCGACATAAGAGGTTACTGAACAAGATAAAATTTCACGAGGTTGGGGGTAATAATTAGCATGGATAGAGGATTGGCTATCTCACAGAAAACAGAGTCGGGATAAATGGGTCATTTTCCGGTTGGCAAACAGTGACTAGTGGGGTGCCACAGGGATCGGTGTTGGGTCCTCAACTATTTATAATCTATATTAATGACTTGGCTGAAGGGACCGAATGTAATGTAACCAAGTTTGCTGATGATACAAAGATAGGTGGGAAAGCAAATTGTGAGGAGGACACAAATAATCTGCAAAGGGATATAGACAGGCTCAGTGAGTTGGCAAAAATTTGGCAGATGGGGTATAATGTGGGAAAAGGTGAGGTTATCCACTTCAGCAGAAATAATAGAAAAGCAAATTATAATTTAAATGGAGAAAAATTGCAAAGTGCTGCAGTACAGGGGGATCTGGGCTCCCTGTACATGAAACACACAAAGTTAGTATGCAGGTACAGCAAGTAATCAGGAAGGCAAATGGAACGTTGGCCTTTATTGCAAGGGGGAATAGAGTATAAAATCAGAGACGTCCTGCTACAAATGTACAGGGTATTGGTAAGACCATACCTGTAGTATTGTGTACAGTTTTCACCTCTGTATTTAAGGAAGGATATATTTGCATTGGAGGCTGTTCAGAGAATGTTCACTCGGTTGATTCCGGAGATAAAGGTGTTGACTTATGAAGATAGATTGAGTAGGTTGGTGCTATACACATTGGAGTTCAGAAGACTAGAGATGATCGGATTGAAATCTATAAGATAATGAGGGGGCTCGACAAGGTGGATGCAGATAGGATATTTCCACTCATAGGGGAAACTAAAACTGGGGGACATAGTCTCAGAATAAGGGGCTGCCCATTTAAAACTGAGATGAGGAGAAATTTCTCTTTTCAGAGGATTGTAAATCTATGGAATTTTCTGCCCCAGAGAGTTGTGGAGGCTGGGTCATTGAATATAATTTAAGACGGAGATAGACTGATTTTTGAGCGATAATGGAGTAAAGGGTTATGGGAAGCTGGCAGGGAAGTGGAGCTGAGTCCATGATCAGATCAGCCATGATCTTATTGAATAGCAGAGCAGGCTCGAGGGGCCGTATGGCCTACTCCTGCTCCTATTTATTATGTTCATAAGTAAATCTGTGCTGACAGTCCTTGATTAATCCGTGTCTTTCGAAATTAAGATTTATCCTGTTCTTCAGAATTTTTTCCAATAATTTTCCCATCACTGAGGTTAAGTGGCCTGTAGTTACTCGGTCTCTTCCTTTCTCCCTTCTGACTGAGCCTGTATTCACTGGCGTTTAGAAGAATGAGAGGGGATCTCATAGAAACATATAAAATTCTGACGAGACTGGACAGGTTAGATGCAGAAAGACTGTTCCCGATGTTGGGGGAGTCTAGAACCAGGGGTCACAATCTAAGGATAAGGGGTAAGCCATTTAGGACTGAGATGAGGAGAAACTTCTTCACTCAGAGAGTTGTTAACCTGTGGAATTCTCTTCCGCAGAGAGTTGTTGATGCCAGTTCATTGGATATATTCAAGAGGGAGTTGGATATGGCCCTTACGGCTAAAGGGATCAATGGGTATGGAGAGAAAGCAGGAAAGGGGTACTGAGGTGAATGATCAGCCACGATCTTATTGAATGGTAGTGCAGGCTCAAAGGGCCGATTGGCCTACTCCTGCACCTATTTTCTATGTTTCTATGTTTCTTAAACAAAGGTGCCACATTAGCAGTCCTCCAGTCTTCTGGCACCCCACCTCAAGCCAGAGGATTTGAGCGTTAGGGGAATAAAAGGTTATGGGGAGCGGGTAGGGAAGTAGAGCTGAGTACATGATCTGATCAGCCATGATCTTATTAAATGGCGGAGCAGACTCGAGGGGCCAGGTGGCCGACTCCTGTTCCTATTTCTTATGTTCTTATGTTCTTATGTTCAGGGAGGATTGGAAAATGATGGTCAAAGCCTTTGCTATTTCCTCTTTTGCTTCGCTTAATAGCCTGGGATACATTTCATCTTGGCCTGAGGACTTATCCACTTTCAAATCTGCTAGCCCCCTTAATAGCTCCTCTCTCACTATGTTTATTTCATCTAATATTTCACACTCCTCCTCCCGGATAGCAGTGAGTGCTTTGCCCCTCTCCTTTGTGAAAACAGACGCAAAGCATTCATTAAGAACCATACCCACATCTTCTGCCTCCACACACAGATTACCTTCATGGTCTCGAACAGGCCCTACCCTTTCTTTATTTATCCTCTTGCTCTTAATATATTTATAAAACATCTTTGGGTTTTCCTTGATTTTACTTGGCAAGAGTTTTTCATGCACTCTCTTTGCTTTCCTAATAACCTTTTTAATTTCACCCCTGCACTTTCTATACTCCTCTAGAGATTCTGCAGTATTTAGCCCTTGGTATTTGTCATAAGCCTCCCATTTTTTCTTTATCCTACCCTGTATGTCCCTCGACATCCAGGGGCCTCTAGATTTGTTAGTCCCACCATTTTTCTTTAAGGGCACATATTTGGTCTAAACCCTCCGGATCCCTTCCTTGAATGCCTTCCACTGCTCTGACACTGATTCACCTTCAAGGAGCTGTTCCCAGTCCACTATGGCTAAATCACTCCTCAACTTAGCAAAGTTAGCTGTTCCACAATTTGGAACTTTTATTCCTGGTCTATCCTTGTCCTTTTCCATAACTACCTGAAATCTGACTGAATTATGGTCACGGGCACCTAAATGCTCTCCCACTGATACCCCTTCCACCTGCCCAGCTTCATTTCCTAAAACTAAATCCAGAATCGCCCCCTCCTGTGTTGGGCTTGCTACATACTGGGTAAAAAAGTTGTCCTGAATGCATTTTAAGAATTCCACACCCTCTATACCCTTCACACTAATTTTATCCCAGTTAATATTAAGATAGTTGAAATCCCTTACTATTTTGCCTTATAGTTTTTGCACTTCTCAGAAATTTGCCTATATATTTGCTCTTCTAGCTCCTTCTCCCAAATTGGCCCCAATGTGAGGACAAGAGGAAGAAGACTGCCCAATGAGAAGTGGAAACATGTAACTGAAGGACTTAAGATGAGTTGATGTCACTCCGCATAAATGTTATAATTTCCACTCTGTCCGTCTAACCAGGATCAGTTGACAGATAAGTTAGTGGAGTCTTAACCGAACACTGTAGCTGTTCTGGGGCAGGATAACTTTGCTTTACCTGCACCTTTCCATAAAATGCTGTGTGCCCTTTTTATCTGAAGCTGTCAGATTGAAATCCTGATCCTTCTGAAATGACTGTCAGACAGGATAATTTGACATATCATCTGTAAAGGCAACAAAATTAAGTTGTCAATGGGGATTCTGTTATTTGTAAGATATATTATGGAGATGGAAGAGAAGGAAGAGCAGCAAGTGGCTGCATGGAAAGCCCATCAAATGAGGCAACTCCAACATAGATCCAGAACATCGAGTAAATATCCTGCCTACATGGTTTACAGACCAAGGAGGCCCTTTTTGAATCTTTATTTAGAGTTGGGCCATACACTACAGTTGTGAAGGCCTGAAGAAGCTATATATTCACTGTTGCAGCAAGAACAGTGGATTAGTTGGAACTGATGCAGTAGATGACCACTCCACTGCATTTTGATGCCACTGGCTCATTCCAAAGTGCGACAGGTGACGCCTGCCATATTAGTCAATTTGCAGTCCAAACCAGAAATAAGCAAGACACAAATGTTCTTTTTGACAGTTCTGGCAACTTTATCAAGTGGTCGATTTGCACTTCCCTCAAGGTTTCAGGCAGGGCAGGTGCAACGCAAGTGCTAAGTTGTGGGCCTCATCTGAATGCTGTCGGTCAGTTGGTCATCCGAAATGGGTGAAAAATGGAAATTCAGGCAGCCAAAGGCTGCCAGCTGGCACCAAAGGAAGGCTCGCTGGCAGGTAAGTTATGGGGAAGGGATGACAGGACGGTCTCCTGTCCCAACAAAAGAAAATTTCTACTTACCTTGGAGAGCATCTACGTCTTTCCAATAGCTGCCGTTCCTTCTTTACTTGGCGGAAAAGTTTATGCTCGGGTTGAAAGTCAATCGGGATCCAATTGGCGCAGAAAGCGCCCGAGTTGCATTAGTTCATACGTTTCCTGTGAGCTTCTGGCAGGGACCTCAGCCATCTAACTGCACTAAGCAGTTAAAATAATGGCCAGTGGAATTCCATTGGAAACAGGGCAGTAAAGCAGAACACTCTATTTTAATGGTCTCCCTGCCTCTTTCCCACAGGGTGGGGTGGGTTAAAATCAACTCCCGAGTTTGATACTGGTAACTGGTAACTGAATGAATGTGGTGTCCCATTCCACAGAGTGGCAGGATTTCCCAGTGTCATTGGTACCACTGACTCAAATCCTATAGCTCCAAATGCCCCATATGAGAACCTCCATTATGTCATAAACAGAAAGGCCCAGACTTTCCACTTTTTTGCATTTATACCGTCCACTTAACATCCATTTTAATACTGAGATGAGGAATAACACCCAGATATCGCCCATTTAGCAACAAAATGAAAACTAACACCCAAGTATCGCTCACTTATCACCCAGCGTTAATTTCGGCAGTAGTTAATGCCGAGAATTACTAATACCGCCCGCCCACTTTTTTTTAGTGTAAAGATCAGAATGGGCAAAACTAACGACCATAATATCGGCGAGCGTTACTTTCAGCACTTCGGCCACATATCGCCGAAAATATCGCTCACCAAAAAAAACGCTGAGTAAAAGTTGCTCTCACCTTGTTGTGTATCTGTAAAGCATGCACTCCCATGTTCTGCCATTGGGGAGCGCATCCCCTGAAGTCCCAAAGGATACCAGCAACCCTTAGGAGTACTGTATATAAGCTGGCCCCTAAGGCCTGCTCTTCACTCTGGAGTGTCTTAATAAAGACTGAGGTCACTGTTACTTTAACCTCCTTGTGTGCAGTCTCATCTGTGTTAGGAACACAACAACTGGCGATGAGTATACAAATCCAATGCAAAGATGCAGCAAACTGTGGACATCCTGGAGAAGTTCTCGGAGGGTGAGGACTGGGAAGCCTATGTCAAATGGCTAGACCAGTTCTTTGTAGCCAATGAGCTGGACGGAGAAGGAAGCACTGCAAAAAGCAGAAGGCATGGGGCACTGACCTACAGCCTCATGAAGAATCTTCTGGCTCCAGTGAAACCCACAGATAAGTTGCTTGAGGAGCTGTGTACACTGGTTCGGGAGCATCTTTACCCGAGGGAGAGCGTGCTGATGGCGAGGTATCGGTTCTACACGTGCCAGCGATCTGAAGGTCAGGAAGTGGCGAGTTACGTCGCTGAGCTAAGGCGACTTGCAGGGCAATGTGAGTTTGATGGCTACCTGGAGCAGATGCTCAGAGACTTTTTTGTACTGGGCATTGGCCATGAGACCATCCTATGAAAACCTTTGACTGTAGAGACACCGACCCTCAGTAAGGCCATTGCGAAAGCACAGGCATTTATGTCCATCAGTGAGAACACCAAACAAATATCTCAGCATATAAGTGCTAGCAATGTTCATAAATTAAGTAGAACTGTGTTTGTGAGCAGAAATGTACAGGGCAGAAACCATGAGTCTGCAACTGCCAGCAGGCCTCAGGTGACGCAGATGACTCAGAGTCCGCAACAAAGGATGAATGCAAGGCAATTCACATCTTGTTGGCGTTGTGGAGGCTTCAATTCAGCCTATCCATGCCACTTGAAAGGGTATGTTTGCAAGAGCTATGGAACAATGGGTCACCTCCAACGAGCTTACAGACGAGCTGCAAGCTCCGCAAAACCTGCAAACCACCACGTGGCAGAGGAAGATCGGTCCATGGTGGATCAAAGCAATTTCAAGCCTCAGAGAGACGAGGCAGATGCTGAAGTACATGGGTGCACACATTTTCGACAAAATGTCCACCTATAATGCTAAATGTAAAATTGAATGGCTTACCCGTAGCCATGGAACTGGACACTGGCGCTAGCCAATCCATCATGAGTAAAAAGATGTTTGAGAGACTGTGGTGCAACAAGGCACTCAGACCAGCCTTGAGCCCCATCCACACGAAACTGAGAACATACACCAAAGAGCTCATCACTGTCCTGGGCAGCACCATGGGCAAGGTCACCTATGAGGGCACGGTGCACGAACTGCCACTCTGGATTGTCCCAGGCGATGGCTCCACACTGCTTGGAAGGAGCTGGCTGGGCAAAATCCGCTGGAACTGGGATGACAACCGAGCGCTATTACATGTCGATGAGGCCTCATGTACCCAGGTTCTGAACAAATTTCCTTCCCTTTTTGAGCCAGGCATTGGAAACTTTTCCGGGGCGAAGGTGCGGATCCATTTGGTCCCAGAGGCACGACCCATTCACTACAAGGCGTGAGTGGTACCTCACATGATGAGGGAGAGAGAGGAAATCGAGCTGGACAGGCTGCAATGCGAGGGCATCATCTCCCCAGTGGAATTCAGCGAGTGGGCCAGACCGATTGTTCCAGTACTCAAAAGTGATGGCACGGTCAGGATTTGCGGCGATTACAAAGTAACTATTAATCGTTTCTCACTACAGGACCAATAACCGCTGCCTAAGGCAGACGACCTATTTGCGATGCTGGCAGGAAGCAAGATGTTCACCAAGCTCGACTTGACTGCGGCCTACATGACGCAGGAGCTGGAGGAGTCTTCGAAGGGCCTCACCTGCATCAACACGCACAAGGGACTGTTCATCTACAATAGATGCCCGTTTGGAATTCGGTCGGCTGCAGCGATCTTCCAGAGAAACATGGAGAGCCTACTCAAGTCAGTACCACGCACGGTGGTTTTTCAGGACAACATATTGGTCACGGGTCGGGCACCGTCGAGCACCTACAAAATCTGGAGGAGGTCCTCCAGCGACTGGATCGCGTAGGGCTGCAGCTGAAGAGGTCGAAATGCGTCTTCATGGCAACAGAAGTGGAGTTTTTGGGGAGAAAGATCGCAGCGGAAGGCATTCGGCCCACATACGCCAAGACAGAGGCTATCAGGAACGCGCCCAGGCCACAGAATGTCAGGGAGCTGCGGTCGTTCCTGGGACACCTCAACTATTTTAGTAACTTCCTACCGGGGTTAAGCATCCTGTTAGAGCCACTACATGTGTTATTGTGTAAAGGTGAGAACTGGGTATGGGGAAAAAAAACAAGTAATTGCTTTTGAGAAAGCCAGAAACATTTTTATGCTCCACAAAGCTGCTTGGATTGTATAAACATGAAAAAGACTCGTGCTAGCATGTGACACGTTGTCGTACGGAGTTGGGTGTGTATTACAACAAGCTAACGTTGCGGGGAAGTTGCAATCTGTCGCCTATGCCTCCAGGAGCTTGTCTAAGGCCGAAAGGGCCTACAGCATGATTGAGAAAGAGGCGTTAGCGTGTGTGTTCGGGGTAAAGAAAATGCATCAGTACCTGTTTGGCCTCAAATTTGAGCTGGAAACCGATCACAAGCCCCTCATATTCCTATTCGGTGAAAGCAAGGGGATAAATACCAATGCCTCAGTCCGCATACAAAGGTGGGCTCTCGTGCTATCAGCGTATAACTATATCATCCATCACAGGCCAGGCATCGAGAACTGTGCGGATGCTCTCAGTCGGCTACCATTGCCCATCACGGGGGTGGAACTGGCGCAGACTGCAAACTTGTTGATGTTGGCGCAGCCCGCAGACTTGTTGATGACCATGGAAGTGTTTGAAAATGATAAATCACCTGTCACGGCCCACCAGATAAGGACTTGGACCAGCCAAGAACCTCTGCTGTCCCTAGTAAAAAACTGCGTACTGCATGGGAGCTGGGCCAGCATCCCCGTTGAAATGCAAGATCTAATCAAGCCGTTCCAGCAGCGAAAGAACGAGCTGTCCATTCAGGCAGACTGCCTGTTGTGGGGTAACCGCGTAGTGCTACCCAAAAAGGGCAGGGAGATGTTCATCTCGGATCTCCACAGCACACACCCGGGTATAGTAATAATGAAAGCGATAGCCAGATCCCACGTGTGGTGGCCCGGTATCGACTCTGACTTAGAGTCCTGTGCACGGCAATGCAGCATGTGTGCTCAGTTGAGCAACGCGACCAGAGAGACACCACTAAGTTTGTGGTCCTGGCCCTCCAGACCATGGTCGAGGATCCATGTCGACTATGCGGGCCCGTTTCTCGGTAGAATGTTCCTGGTGGTGGTGGGTGCTTTTTCAAAATGGATTGAATGTAAAATAATGTCAAGAAGCACCGCCACCACCACCATTGAAAGCCTGAGGGCCATGTTTGCCACCCACGGCCTGCCTGACATACTGGTCCGTGACAACGGGCCATGTTTCACCAGTGCCGAATTTAAAGAATTCATGACCCGCAATGGGATCAAACATGTCACCTCGGCCCCGTTTAAACCAGCCTCCAATGGGCAGGCAGAGCGGGCAGTACAAACAATCAAACAGAGCCTTAAACGATTCACGGATGGCTCACTCCAAACCCGCCTGTCCCGAGTACTGCTCAGCTACCGCACGAGACCCCACTCGCTCACAGGGGTGCCCCCGGCTGAGCTACTCATGAAAAGGACACTTAAAACCAGACTGTCATTAGTTCACCCCAAACTGCTTGATCAGGTAGAGAGCAGGCGGCAGCAACAAAATGTAAACGATGGTCGTGCCACTGTGTTACGGGAAATTGATCTGAATGACCCTGTGTATGTGCTAAATTATGGACAGGGTCCCAAGTGGATCGCGGGCACGGTGATAGCTAAAGTAGGGAGTAAGGTACTTGTAGTCAAACTAGACAATGGACAAATTTGCAGAAAGCACCTGGATCAAACGAGGCTGCGGTTCACAGATTGCCCTGAACTACGCACAGCAGGCACCACCTTTTTCGAGCCCACAACACACACCCAAAGGATCAACGACACCACCCCGGACCAGGAAATTGAACCCATCACGCCCAACAGCCCAGCAAGGCCAAGCTCACCCAGCAGCCCTGCAGGCCAACAACACGCCAGCCCAGCGAGGGCACAGCCAACACACCAGAACAGACATTTGTACCGAGGCGGTCCACCAGGGAAAGAAAGGCTCCCGACCGCCTCACCTTGTAAATAGTTTTCACTTTGACTTTGGCGGGGAGTGATGTTGTGTATCTGTAAACCATGCACATCCATGTTCTGCCACCATGGAACGCATCCCTTGAAGTCCCAAGGGATCCCAGCATCCCTTGGGAGCACTGTATATAAGCCGGCCCCTAAGGCCTGTTCCTCATTCTGGAGTGTCTTAATAAAGACTGAAGTCACTGTTACTTGAACCTCCCTGTGTGCAGTCTCATCTGTGTTAGGAACACAACACACCTGAACTAAACCCAGCGGTATGGACACCATGTTATAAATTGGAAGTCGGTTCATATAAAAGGCTGCTTCAAGTTCAAGGGAGTTTTGATGTACTGTGCAGTTCTTTTAAGGTGATTTGAACATCTGGACAAACATCTTATCATACTGTGGACGATTTGAATTTATTTTAGGTGTTTTAGTAGGTACATTTATTGGTTGTGAACAATAGGTATAATACTGATTGTGATTGTAATGGGGCCTGTAATTTCTCAGCCTGTCTTGATGACTACGCACATGCTGCAGACTAGAGATGGCAGAAGGTATATTCAAGAGCATTATGTGCCCAATCAAAGAGGTGGCACACGGAGGAGGACGAGAACTTACACCCCACGCACTGACAGGGAGAAGCGGTCTTATCTGAGACAATGCGCAGCAAGGTTATGTGAAATAAAAAACATTTAATGAGAACATTTATATAAAATCATAATTATAACTGTAAAAAACACCTCACCCCACAACAAATTTATAACATTTATATCATTCATAAAAGTGTTCACATTTCAAACAAAACTTCATAATCATAGAACACAAATGCAAAAAAACAAGGTACCCCCCTCCCCCTTCCACCAAACCTCCCAACAAAATGGCAACAACAACATAACAAAATGGCAACAATGACCAATATAACTCTTGCCCCTTCCCCTTTCCTTCCTGGCTCCAAGCTGCCTTGCCAAGGAGCTCCTCAGGCGCTGCTTCATTGGGGGAATGACGGCAGATCCGTTAGTTGGAAGGATATGGGAGAGGACGGTCCCGAGAAGGGAACGTCCTTCGAGCCAGAAGCAAGACCATCTTCCTGGCTCTCATGTGTCGTTGGCAATGGGGGTGCAGCACCTTGGGGTGCAGTGCCATACTCCAGGACCACTGGGAGCCCTCCAGGGCCTCTGCCATCCAAGGCACGTACTTCGTCATGGTGGCGGACATACTGGCCAGCTGTTGGGACATGCCCCCCATTGTCTGGAGGATCTGCTGACCTATCTCAACACTCCTCCTGGACAAGTGTACCATGTCCCCGCTCAGATCTGCCGCTCGTGGAGCAGATGTGCTGCATCGAAAAAACCTCCGCGTAGTGGGCGCCGTCATGGAGACACCTCGGGTGCAATGCAGCAAGATGCTTGGGCCCGCTACCTCCACGGTGGAGGAGGGCATGGCCACAGGAGCACTAGATGTAATTGGTGTCAACTGCATTATGGAGCTTGGCATTGCAGGCTCCTTGAAGTCGGCATTGTCATCTGTAGAGAAGGGACCCTGCAGTTCCACGGGTGATAATCAGGGCTCCTCAGCACCAGATGGACGATCCTCCGGCAAGTCCAGCTCCGGACCCCCAGCTTCTTGGCTCGATGTTCTTGCATGAAGCTGCGCTGCTGGCTGAGCTACAAAACATAAATGAGGTTATTAGAGGAGAAGGGGGTGCTCGGGTCACAAGATAATTCCAATGCTACACACAGCTTATGCACTACAAAAGCACCACCACTATCAAAATCATCACAGATAAACACTTTTATCAATCATCTATCATACATTATTGTTCGGATATGAGTGTGTATGGCATCTATTGACTTTACATCACGCCATGGTGTATACTTTACTCACATGGCATCACACCAGGTTCTGCTGCTGCTTGCGTGGCCGACCGGGGGTGGCTCCCCATTGGTGCCAACACCCGCTCCTTGATGTCGGTGAGCTCGCTGATGTTTGGTGGCTCGCCACCTGTTCGGCGCTGCTCAGCCCTATTCTTCAAAAGTTTCTTCTGTAAAAGGTAACACAAGCATGACATGGCATGAGATCATTGCATGAGATCATTGCTAGGTACTGTCACAGCGACTGATACAACATGTAACTGACAGATCTAATGATTATTACAAAAATTATAATTATTTACCTAAAGACAATGCAAGCTTTGAGTAAAACATTCACGGTTTAAATGCAAGACATCACATTTGATTTTAATCAATCATTACACTTACAATTCAAATTATATAAATAGATAAGTACATGAAAATTAATGTAATACTTACTCTGGCGGATCCGACAAGGTCGTTCCAGCGCTTGCGGCACTGGTTGCCCTCAAGCACCTCTTTCATCGGCGATGAGATCACCTCGGCTATGTCGGCCCAAATCTTCTGGTAAACCTTTGGGGTGGGCTTCTCACGCCCACCCCGGGTCAATTGACCCCAGCGTGACTCCACCTCCTGCAGGTGGGAGGCATTTGCCTCGTCGGAGAATTTCCTCACTCGTTTTTGTCCTCCTAATAGCTCCTCTCCCACCTCACTGCTTTCGCCAGCATTCTCAGTCTCCACAGTGTGCTGTGTTGCCTCCTCCATCCCTTCCATTTTAGCTATATTTTTTCCCAAAAAACTCCATGCGAAGAACGTTATTTGTGCACTTAATTATTTTTGCTGCTGGTAAGTCTCCCTCCTAACTCCCACAACAGCCAAACAACCACATAACACACGCTTTCAGTTCCTCTCTGCTCCCTCGCTCTCTCTCTCCTCTTCTGCGCATGTATTGATGATCCCTGACCTCCTGAAACACAGGAAACAACCGTTGCCACGGCATTGCTACAGACGCCGACATTTTACAGCAGAAGGTCAAAAATGTTACCGCTAATGCCCATTTCACATTGCTCGCCGTAACACCCATTTTGTAAAGTGGAAAGTTGGTGTTTTGAAAATGGCCGATAATCTGGCGATCTCAAACCCCATATTAACCGCCAATGCTGGAAATAACGCCCATTTTTGGGTGATCTACACAAAAGTGGAAAGTCTAACCCAAAGAATTTTCACTCCATCAATGTACAACTTGTATGTTATTCTAGAAACCCATTCCTCCGTGTAAATCCCATTATACATTTATATTCTGACAGATGAGCATTCTTGCCATGTCTCAGAAAGAAGGACTAATACCATGATGGCTCCTTGGGAAGCACGGATGCCCCCTCCTTCCTTGGCTAATGACACCATTGCACAGGGTTACCAATACAGATGAAAAGAGATATAATGACTCATACAAGAGTAAGAATTCGCATAGAGTAACAGGAATGCTAAAAGGAAATTTCCTGGATAGGTCTTGGTTGGACACTTCAATATGCTGCTAGAATTGTGATAGACTATTCTTTCCTCTATAAATTTACAGTCCAAAAAGACGTTGAGGTGCAGATGCTGGATGAATGGAAAAAAGCAGACAATGATGCAATGGAGCCAGAAGGTTACCCACAGGAAGAGATTGCAACGGAACCAATAGCTATAGCAGGAAGAGATCTGTGATTGAGATTTATTCAGAAAATGCCTAAACCACTGCTTGTCAAAGCCCCTTTGCTTAAAAGATAATTTCTGCCCTGCCCACCCTTTCTATATATTAAGTCCCTTCATTCCATCTTGAATACAGCAGTGTATGGAAAAAGCATTAATGACTGTCCAAAGTGTCATTTTCTTGTTTACTATCTCCAAAAAGGCACCAACTATCAAATCAACATTCTGAAAATGACATTCATGTATTAAGATTTTGTACTGATGCCTATTCTAACTCTACGTCTAAGTGCTATTTGAGGCTGCAGTCCAAGAGTTCAATGAGCCTTTTGGGACAGAGATGGCCCTTGACTCATGACTGTTGAATCCTGACTCACTGTCTCAACCAGAGCCTGGCTCTACTCTGTTCCTTCAACTTGTGTTGGAGTCTGGGGGATTGTCTAGAGATCTCAGAAATCCCACTATCCTGAGTTAAAGGTGCCTCATGAGCACTCCCACCAAATCTGGGGTTTTATTGAGTCTTGTGAACATTACGTGACTGGCTAAGCCACTCACAATGCAACTGCTCTACAATTATTTTGTTATATCTGTAAAACAAATGTAAATCAAATACCCCCTTATTAAAGGGTCACTAAAACTGACAATTTAAACAAATTAAACTTTAAACTTTAAACGGTCAAATTAAAATTTGGTTGCCGGGGGTGATGATGCACTCCAGTCCCTCCGGCGCCCACCTCTCGCGGAAGGCCGCAACGTACCGGTGGACATCGCGTGCTCCATCTCCAGGGACACCCTGCCTCAGATGTAACCGCGGAAGAGAGACAGGCAGTTGGGCTGAACGACCCCCTTGACTGCCTGCTGCCTGGACCGGTTGATGGCCACCTTGGCCATGCCCAGGAGCAGTTGTACAAGGAGGCCTTCTGACCTGCCCGCTCCCCTCTGCACAGGATGCTCAAAGATCAGGAGTGTGGGACTGAAGTGCAACCAGAATTTGAGTAGCAGCCCCTTCAAATATTGGACACATTTGACATATACATGGAACACGGACTCTTCCAGACCGCAGAAATTGCAGGCGGCCTGGGAGTCCGTGAACCGACTTAAAAACTTATTGCACCGGACTGCTCCTTGCAACACCCTCCAGGCCAAGTCCCCAATAAATAGAAGGAGGGCTCACGCATAGGGAGCACTCCATTAGGGACCCCCGCCTCCTCCAGATGGCAAGATGGTGCGCCATGGCGTGTCCGGATGGCAGACAAGGGTAGCAACGTGGAGAATGTGCAGGAGCAGCCCGTACAGGAATCCCCTCCGTGCAGAACTAAAAGGCATGGAGGGGATTTCCCAGAGGAGACTCAAGTTGTGAGGCGCCGGCTCCCGAGGGAGGTTTCGGGGCTTGGCGCCGATGAGGAATTCCGTCCGGACGGCCCAACTAATCTGGGAGCAGGATACCGGCGACCCAAAATCTGCGGGATTTGTGATTCTATCTCCTATGGTGATCTAAAAACAACACTCGGAGAGGACAAGTAGCAAGTGTGCGGAATTGCAATAAAATAGAAATACTCAACTAGGGAGAAAGCTAATGAGCAACAGAAAACTGATAGAATAGTGAGAAAAAAATTAATTACAAATATCTATTGTGTAAAGTTGATGAGGTGTCATAAGCCAGCAGCTGATGTGGTGGGAATTTTGAAACTAATTTCACAGTGAGAGAGCCAGATGAGAAGTGGTAGAGTTGTATGATTCAGAAGAGACGGATTAACCTGATTAACAATGGCAAAATGATGGGGTCAAATTGAGTTCTTCTTTAAGATTCCTGCATGAAATAAGTTCAAAGTCATTTCAATTGAGTTTCCAAAACTGTCCATCATTCAAAAATAGCCGAGCAATCTCACACAGAAAACTCATTAAAGAACAGAGGACATGGAACATGGAAATATCACACTTTTAGAGTGAGGTGGTGGGGTCTTCTCAGACTAGGATTTAGCTGTGTCATTTTATCATGTAGGAGGAGCGAAACACTACATCTACACTGCGCCGTGTTACTCGGAAAATGTTTCATTGATCGGCCGTGGGATGAATTGAATAGAAATATAAGAAGTAATAAAGATGATACCAATACTAGTGACACCCAGTATTAAGAAGTAGTACAGAGTGCTAAAAATGTTCCCAGCTGTAGCAGGATTATTTTGTGCAAAAATATATAGTTCCTACTGAGTTTTTCAGTAATTTTTTGCTCGTTTGACCATTAGAGAATGGAGAGTTAAAATCCTTTGGCAAATTTGAACTGGACCTATAGCACACAATAACTTATTGCATGGCTGGTGAACTTTTGAGCGATAAGGGAATAAAGAGTTACGGGAAGCGGGCAGGGAAGTGGAGCTGAGTCCACGATGAGATCAGCCATGATTTTATTAACTGACAGAGCAGGCTTGAGGGGCCAGGTGGCCTACTCCTGTTCCTATTTATTATGTTGTTATGTATCCAATTAAAAACAAGGGCATACAAAGTGGCCAAAACTAGTGGGAGGACAGAAGACTGGGAAGCTTTTAAAAGCCAGCAAAGAAACATAGAAACATAGAAAATAAGTGCAGGAGTAGGCCATTCCGCCCTTCGGGCCTGCCACCATTCAATATGATCATGGCTGATCATTTTTGCAACTTTAGTACCCCATTCCTGCTTTCTCTCCATACCCCTTGATCCCATTAGCTGCAAGGGCCACATCTAACTCCCTTATGAATATATCTAACGAACTGGCCTCAACAACGTGCTGGTAGAGAATTCCGCAGGTTCACAATTCTCTGAGTGAAGAAGTTTCTCCTCATTTCGGTCCTAAATGGCTTACCCCTTACCCTTAGACTATGACCCCTGGTTCTGGACTTCCCCAACATTGAGAACATTCGATCTGCAAAAGGACATAGGAAGGCTAAGTGAGTGGGCAAAAATTTGACAGATGGAGTATAATGTTGGAAAGTATGAGGTCATGCACTTTGGCAGAAAAAAATCAAGAGCAGGTTATTATTTAAATGGAGAGAGATTGCAAAGTGTCGCAGTACAGCAGGACCTGGGGTGTATTTGTGCATGAAACACAAAAGGATAGATTGAAGGTACAGCAAGTGATCAGGAAGGCCAATGGAATATTGGCCTTTATTGCAAATGGGGATATAGTATAAAAGCAGGGAAGTCTTGCTACAGCTAAATAAGATACTGGTGAGGCCACACCGGGACTACTGCATGCAGCTTTGGTTTCCATATTTACGAAAAGATATACTTGCTTTGGAGGCAGTTCAGAGAAGGTTCACTCGGTTGATAGACATAGAAACATAGAAAATAGGTACAGGAATAGGCCATTCGGCCCTTCGAGCCTGCACCACCATTCAATATGATCATGGCTGATGATTTTTGCAACTTTAGTACCCCATTCGTGCTTTCTCTCCATACCCCTTGATCCCTTTAGCCGTAAGGGTGACATCTAACTCCCTTTTGAATATATCTGACGAACTGGCCTCAACAACTTTCGTGGTAGAGAATTCCACATGTTCACAATTCTCTGAGTAAAGAAGCTTCTCCTCATCTCGTTCCAAAATGGCTTACCCCTTACCCTTAGACTGTGCCCCCTTGTTCTGGACTTCACCAACATCGGGAACATTCTTCCTGCATTTAACCTGTTCAGTCCCGTCAGAATTTTATATGTTTCTATGAGATCTCCTCTCATTTTTCTAAACTCCAGTGAAAAAAGCCTAATCGATCCAGTCTTTCTTCATATGTCAGTCCTGCCATTCCGGGAATCAATCTGGTGAACCTTCGCTGCACTCTCTCAATAGCAAGAATGTCCTTCCTCAGATTAGGATACCAAAACATAGAAACATAGAAACATAGAAAATAGGTGCAGGAGCAGGCCATTCAGCCCTTCTAGCCTACACCGCCATTCAATGAGTTCATGGCTGAACATGAAACTTCAGTACTCCCTTCCTGCTTTCTTGCCATACCCCTTGATCCCCCAAGTAGTAAGGACTTCATCTAACTCCCTTTTGAATATATTTAGTGAATTGGCCTCAACTACTTTCTGTGGTAGAGAATTCCACAGGTTCACCACTCTCTGGGTGAAGATGTTTCTCCTCATCTCGGTCCTAAATGGCTTACCCCTTATCCTTAGACTGTGACCCCTGGTTCTGGACTTCCCCAACATTGGGAACATTCTTCCTGCATCTAACCTGTCTAAACCCGTCAGAATTTTAAACGTTTCTATGAGGTCCCCTCTCATTCTTCTGAACTCCAGTGAATACAAGTCCAGTTGATCCAGTCTTTCTTGATAGGTCAGTCCCACCACCCCGGGAATCAGTCTGGTGAATCTTCGCTGCACTCCCTCAATAGCAAGAATGTCCTTCCTCAAGTTAGGAGACCAAAACTGTACATAATCTTCAAGGTGTGGCTTCACCAAGGCCCTGTACAGTTGCAGTAAGACCTCTCTGCTCCTATACTTAAATCCTCTCGCTATGAAGGCCAACATTCCGGGGATGAGGGGGCTGACTTATGAGGAAAGGTTGAGAGGTTGGGCCTCTACTCATTGGAATTCAGAAGAATGAGAGGTGATCGTATCGAAACGTGTAAGATTATGAGGGGGCTTGAAAAGGTGGTTGCAGAGAGGATGTTTGCACTGATGGTGGAGGCTAGAACTAGAGGGCATGATCTTAGAATAAGGGGCCGCCCATTTCAAACAGAGATGAGGAGAAATTTCTTCTCTCAGAGGGTTGTGAATCTGCAATTCGCTGCCTCAGAGAGCTGTGGAAGCTGGGACATTGAATAAATTTAAGACAGAATTTTCTTAAATGATAAGAGAATAAGGGGTTATGGGGAGCAGGCGGGGAAGTGGAGCTGAGTCCATGATCGGATCAACCATGATCTTATTGAATGGCGGAGCAGGCTCGAGGGGCCGTATGGCCTACTCCTGTTCCTATTTCTTATGTTCTTATGTTCTTATGTAACTGACTGAATCGAGCATTTGTCATTTATATCCTCAGTGCCCATAACTACTGCATAAAGAGCCAGCACTCTGCCTCAGGCTATTAAGGAAAACTAATAATCTGCTACCAGTGGGCGGCACACTACATAAATTACCATCCATCCAATAATTGCATGTTCTGCTCTACTTTGGGTACATGTGGCTGCCACATAAGTTTTCTGGATTTTTTTTCTGTTCTTAGCTAGAATAAACTACTTGGACAATTTATCATCATCAGCCGGCATTTAATCAAGGTCTCCTTCTACTTCTCTTGCTGTGGGACTGAGTGCCTTTTATACTTGGCTCACATGATAGCATTTATCTGGGTAGGGTTAAATAACCCATATTCCCTCATTGTTAGGCTGCCTCGGATGTATTTCAAAACATATTGGAATCAATGCCATCTCACACATTACAGAAACAAATAGAACCATTTTTTGTATGTTGTGAAACTCAGTAGATAAATCAATGAGCAGGCAGTTGAAGAAAAAAATGTGCTTTTGAACTCCACTAATTAGTTATAAGGTACTTGCCATCAAGGTGACATTCTGTCAGCTTACAGGGTAATATTACAGGATGGCAAAAAGCCATATTCAGCACTACTCAATCAAAGGAAACTTGCAGTCGATCACCCACTAGATGGCTGAGTTCCAAATATCAGGAGCTATGTGTGGGAGCACCGTTACTGGGGCGAGAAATGATGCAGTAGGAAACATAGAAACATAGAAACATAAAAAGTAGGTGCAGGAGTAGGCCATTCAGCCCTTCGAGCCTGCACCACCATTCAATATGATCATGGTTGATCTTGCAACTTCGGTACCCCATTCCTGCTTTCTCTCCATACCCCTTGATCCCTTTAGCCATAAGGGCCACATCTAACTCCCTTTTGAATATATCTAACGAACTGGCTTCAACAACTTTCTGTGGTAGAGAATTCCACAGATTCACAATTCTCTGAATTAAGAAGTTTCTCTTCATCTCGGTCCTAAATGGCTTACCCCTTATCCTTAGACTGTGACCCCTGGTTCTGGACTTCCCCAACATCGGGAACATTCTTCCTGTATCTAACCTGTCCAATCCCGTCAGAATTTTACATGTTTCTATGAGATCCCCTCTCATTCTTCTAAATTCCAATGAATATAAGCCTAGTCGATCCAGACTTTCTTCATATATCAGTCCTGCCATCCCAGGAATCAGTCTGGTGACCCTTCACTGCACTCCCTCAATAGCAAGAATGTCCTTCCTCAGATTAGGGGACGAAAAAAACTGTACACAATATTCAAGGTGAGGCCTCACCAAGGCCCTGTACAACTTCAGTAAGACCTCCCTGCTCCTATACTCAAATCCTCTCTCTATGAAGGCCTACATGCCATTTGCCTTCTTCATCGTCTGCTGTACCTGCATGTCAACTTTCAATGACTGATGTACCATGACACTCAGATCTCATTGCACCTCCCCTTTTCCTAATCTGTCACCATTCAGATAATATTCTGCCTCCCTGTTTTTGCCACCAAAGTGAATAATCTCACATTTATCTACATTATACTGCATCTGCCATGCATTTGCCCACTCAACTAACCTGTCCAAGTCACCCTGCAGCCTTGTAGCATCCTTCTCACAGGTCACACTGCCACCCAGCTTAGTGTCATCTACTAACTTGGGATTCCTTCGTCCAAATCATTAATGCATATTGCAAATAGCTGGGGTCCCTGCACTGAAGCTTGCAGTACCCAACTAGTCATTGCCTGCCATTCTGAAAAGGACCCGTTTATTCCTATTCTTTGCTTCCTGTCTGCCAACCAGTTCTCTATCCAAGTCAATACATTACCCCCAATACCTTGTGCTTTAATAATTTTGCACACTAATCTCATGTCAAAAGCCTTTTGAAAGCCCAAATACATCACATCCACTGGTTCTCCCTTGTCCACTCTACCAGTTACATCCTTAAAAAATTCTAGTAGATTTGTCAAGCATGATTTCCCTTTCATAAATCCATGCTGACTTGGACCGATCCTGTCACTGCTTTCCAAATGTGCTGCTATTACGTCTTTAATAATTGATTCCAACATTTTCCCCACTATCGATGTCAGGCTAACCGGTCTATAATTCCCTGTTTTCTATCTCCCTCCTTTTTTAAAAAGTGAGATTACATTAGCTATCCTCCAATCCATAGGAACTGATCCAGAGTCCATAGAATGTTGCAAAATGACCACCAATGTGCGTCCACTATTTCTAAGGTTACTTCCTTAAGTACTCTGGGATGCAAACTATCAGGTCCTGGGGATTTATTGGCCTTCAATCCCATCAATTTTCTGACTAATAAGGATTTCCTTTAGTTCCTCCTTCTCATTAGACCCTCGGTCCGCTAGTATTTCCGGAAGGTTATTTGTGTCTTCCTTAGTGAAGACAGAACCAAAGTATTTGTTCAATTGGTCCACCATTTCTTTGTTCCCCATTATAAATTCGCCTGATTCTGACTGCAAGGGACCTACATTTATCTTCACTAATCGTTTTCTCTTCACATATCTATAGAAGCTTTTTATGCTCCCTGCACGATTCCTCTCTTACTCTATTTTCCCCCTCCTAATTAAAGCCTTATTCCTCCTCTGCTGAATTCTAAATTTCTCCCAGTCCTCAGGTTTGCTGCTTTTTCTGGCCAATTTATATGCCTCTTCCTTGAATTTAACATTATCCCTAATTTCCCTTGTTAGCCACGGTTGAGCCACCTTCCCCATTTTATTTTTACGCCAGACAGGGATGTACAATTGTTGAAGTTCATCCATGTTATCTTTAAATGGCTGCCATTGCCTATCCACCGTCAACCCTTTAAATATCATTCGCCAGTCTATCCTAGCCAATTCACATCACATACCATCGAAGTTACCTTTCTTTAAGTTCAGGACCGTAGTATCTGAATTAACTGTGTCACTTTCCATCTTAATGAAGAATTCTACCATATTATGGTCACTCTTCCCCAAGGGGCCTCGCACAACAAGATTGTTAATTAATCCTCTCTCATTACACAACACCCAGTCAAGGGTGGCCAGCCCTCTAGTTGGTTCCTCGACATATTGGTCTAGAAAACCATCCCTTATACACTCCAGGAAATCCTCCTCCACCGTGTTTCGACCAGTTTGGTTCGCCCAATCTATATGTAGATTAAAGTCACCCATGATAACTGCTGTACTTTTATTGCATGCATACCTAATTTCCTATTTGATGCCATTCCGAACCTCACTACTACTGTTTGGTGGTCTGTACACAACTCCCACTAGCATTTTCTGCCCTTTGGTGCTCTGCAGCTCTACCTATACAGATTCGACATCATCCAAGTTAATGTCCTTCCTTACTCTTTAACCAGCAATGCTACCCCACCTCCTTTTCCTTTCTGCCTATCAGAGATAGATGTCCCATGTTCAGTATTGCACACCTCCTAGATTTGGTTCAGAAAGGTACTAATGGATAATTAGGAGCAAATAATCCAGCTGCCAGTTAAATGTGGTTTGTATGTGGCCTCAGGAGACCATGGAGAAATGAAGACAATGTCAGGCTCCACCGCGTAACTTTGTCTGAAGCACGGCAGAAACCCAGTTTACTTCCGGGATTTAGCCGGCGCTCAGAGGGCAGGTTTGGAGGTGGGTCCACTGTCATAATCTAAAAGATTGACAGTGGGTTGGCAGCCCGCTGTGAACCTGCCTCCATGTCAGTTTCCCAAGTGTCGGGTTTGCCTGTGCTTCACAGACCCGACACTAAGCTGTGGGTGAGCCAATTGAAATAGTAAAGAGGTTGTTAAAAGGTACTTAAACAGAATTTTACATAAGAACATAAGAAATAGGAGCAGGAGTAGGCCATTTGGCCTCTTGAGCCGGCTCCATTCAATAAGATCATTGCTGATCTGATCTTGGCCTCAACGCCACTTCCCTGCCCAATCTCCATAACCCTTGATTATCCTGTCGTTCAAAAATCTTTCCATCTCTACCTTAAATATATTCAATGACCCGAGCTCAACAGCTCTCTGGGATAAAGAATTCTAAAAATTCATGACCCTCTGAGAGAAGAAATTCCTCCTCATCTCCTTTTTAAATGTGCGACCTCTTATTCTGGAACTATGCCCTCTACTTACCATTTTTCCAGCTTTTTGACAAGTTTCATGGTGGTCGCGGATCATGTCAGGTAAGTAGGTTGGGTTTTCAATGACTCTCCAGTCCTCTGACTAGGTGACAGTTGCAAAAGTAGTCTAAAAGCTACCATTTCACATCTGTTCATTTTCCAACGTTAGAAGCTGGAGCCATCATGAATTGGAATGCACATTTCCGCTTCATTGTTTGGAGTAAACTCTCTATCCAATGTCACCTCCTTTGAGCAACCTCTCTCACCATTGCCAGATCGCTTCTGTCATCTCAACTTCAGTTGCCATCGATTCCAGCAGCATTGGTGCCCTTGAAAAAAATCTCACCTTGGTCCTCAGAATCCCACCATGATCAGCCCCAACACTAGCATCACCAACAACAACACCAACCTTCTCCGCACTCACCTGATGCAGCACAGGACACGGGGCATCAGCACCCGACTACATTGCTGCCTGAGAGGCAAGGGATGTCCTCACCATGACTACATCTACTTCACTTGATGTTGTACCCCCTGGCTGCCACCTGATGTGCTAGGTTGGCAGCACCCCACAGCAGCACCCAAAAGGAGCCCTAAATGTCCAATCCATTCCTTTCACACTCATCATCATTGCGGGGGGAACCGTTATGTCTCACCATTCACTACAACTCATTACTAAGCCACTTCCAAATGAGCACAATCATCTGTCCAAGAAGGCAAAGTGTTGGAAATAAAGAGTTCAATGTTTGACAACACATAACAGAAACTTTACATGAACATTGTTGTTAGTTGGTATAATTGGACAAGGATGAGTGTGAGTGTGAGGGATGGCTAGTGAGATGGGGATGTGATAATGTAGATAGAGAGGGATGGGAGGAGGTGCAAGGTCAGTTGGTGTGAGTAAGGATGTGCAGGAGTAGGATATGGCAGGCAGAGTGATGGGGATGTGATGAGTGGCACAGTAGGATGAGGTTGCGTGTGGCTTTGCAGTAACCTTTCGTGATCTGTTGAGATCATTGAAAGGTTTGTGCCACTGCAGCCAGGTCCTCCTGATGACATCCCTGCTTGTGCCCTCCTGTGCAATGTGCAACCAGGCTGTGTTGTTGTCCTGGGGAGGTCACTTCCACCCATTGGAAAGGAAGAGAACCTCCCTGTGTGCTGTGACTCCCTCCAGAAGCACATGAAGGGTGTCATGGGAGAGCCTGGGTGCAGCTGAGCACCTATGTGCTGTGCTTGTCAGTGTTTGCAGCAGCTCAATGATGCAGAACACTGACAGCACAACTGTCAAAATGAATGTGGGCATGGTCCCTTTAAGGAAACTGGCTGATGACACGTCATCAAATGACTTCATCAGACCTGCTTCCTTTTAATTGGTCTGGAACCTTGCAGGGCAGGCTGAATTAGCCCAATCAGGGGGAAGCCGGCATGGAGACAGCAGCTGGGTCACAGTCCGCTACCTACCTCGGCTGCAGTGAGCCTGCCTCAATGGGTGAAATTGTGGCCTACGTGTTAAAGGGATTTACACTGCGTTTCTGGCAAAGTTATAGCAGCGTGGTTCCAAGCAAAATCCTAGCCAATAAGAAAACAAGAGTTATCACCCTAACAACAGCCCCAAAATGAGATTCTATTTGTACTTTTGTCGTGTAAATCTACTGATTATCGCAAAGAGACTTAAAGCAACAAAATGGAAAACCTCCACTTCATGAGACTGGCAAAAAGAAAGTTGTGTTGTGTTAGAGGAGATACACAGAAGGGATATCCAGCATGTCCACTCCAAAGAGACTCCATGAAATAAATGTTTAAGGTTTTAACAAAGTGAGCTTTTATTACTCCATTTATATTACAGAATCACTTCCATTGAAAGTGGGCCTGTAGTATATAAGCTACTTTCTGTTGCTGCTGAATCTGCACTGTTTATCCCGTGGGCCATATCTGGCAACAGCAGATAACTCTAAAACCACAAATGTGACTTTAAAGCAACGAAATCTCACACAGGTGTAATTAATAAAAAGTCCCATTTGTGGCCTTGCCAACCTTCTGATGTCGGGATATTTTGCACAGACGATGTGGATGAGAGAGAAAGTGTTCTGAAGTATTTAGCCGAATTACCATGTGCCAAGAATGGCCTCAGAGCCACTCCCGCTCGGTCTCCATAACCTCAGTGCAGCTGAAATTCCATTTAAGCACACACGCGAAGTTAGGTTGGGAGAACAGGAGCAGCTCCGAGCAAATTCCTGGCCCATGTCTCAATCTTCACTGTTCTTATGCTTCAAGGCAAAACCTGCACATGTCATGGGTTTTGCAAAGGATCCAACTAATTTGAACCCTCATACATCAGCCTGTTATTAAATATACATTTTGATTCAGTGTGAGTAAAAAGGGTGAGGCATAAACATTTTCTGTGGGTCAGAGCTCCAAAAACATCTGCTGGGAAATTTGAATATGAAATATTCCTGTCCCAAAATATCTGTCATTGATCTTAATACATTAAAGGGTCGACATTCCTCTCTCTCTGAAGCTTTACATAAAGAGTGGCAAAATGGCAGGAGAAAATAGCAATAACAACAACAACTTATATTTATATAGCCCCGATAACGTAATAAAATGTCTCAAAGCGCTTCACGGGAGTGTTATCAACAAAAAAATCAAAATTTGCCACTGAGCCACATAAGGAGATGTTAGGGCAGATGACCAAAAGCTTGGTCGAAGAGGTAGGTTTTAAGGAGCGTCTTAAAGGAAAGAAAAGTGGAGAGGCAGAGAGATATAGGGAAAGAATTCCAGGACCTAAGTAACTCAAGGCACGATTGCCAAAGGTGGAACATTTAAAATTGGGAATATTCAAAAGGTCAGAATAGGCGGAGCACAGAGGGGGCTATGGGGCTGGAGGAGATTACAGAGTTAAGGAGGTGCTGAGGTCATGGAGAGATTTGAAAACAAGGATGAGAATTTTTAAATCGAGGTATTGCTTAACTGGGAGCCAATGTAGGTCAGCAAGCACAGGGGAGATGGGTGAGTGGGATATTGGTGCGAGTTAGCACACGGGTGAGAGAGTTTTGGATGACCTCAAGTTTATGGAGGGTAGAACTAGGGAGGCCGGGCAGGAGTGCATGGGAATAGTCAATGCATTAATTGCCTGTGCTCTGGCCATTCCTAAACCTCAAAATCAGGTGTTGAAAATACTTGCACTGCCAACAGTTCACATATTACATTTCCTTTTGCTACTGTGCTTGCTCCTGTGTTGTGAACTTCACTATACTGGCTTGTTGATGCATTCAGCTGTGTCAGCTGTGGCTCAGTGGGTAGCACACTCATCTCTGAGTCTGAAGGTTGTGGGTTTAAGTTCCACCCCGGAAACTTGAGCTGACATTCCAGTGTAGTGATGAGGGAGTGCTGTCAGAGGTGACATCTTTCGGATGAGATGTTAAACCAAGGCCTCTCTCAAGTGTATATAAAAGATCCTGTGGCACTATTTTGAAGATTAAGCCCTCAATCAACATAACAAAAACAGATTATCACATTGCTGTTTGTGGGAGCTTGCCGTGCGCAAGTTGGCTGCTGCATTTCCCACATTACAAAAGTAACTACACTCCAAAAGTACTTCATTGGCTATAAAACGCTTTGAGGCATCCGGTGGGCGTGAAAGGCACTATATAAATGCAAGTCTTTCTTTTCTTTCACTCTACTATGAAGTGCTTTCCTAATTGAAAGAGTAGCACTACCATTTTATGAAACTCCAACACCTTGTGCCACCACAGTACTTGTCTCTTTATAAAAAAAATGCCAAAAGTGTGCCAGTCTTTACACCATCTTTTATTTGATTTACTTGTTAATTTGACTGATCCCTGCACAGCACGATGACATGGTCAATATTACCATGTCTGAGTATCATGTAAAAGGAGGTTTCACATCTGGGCAATCCTTACTTACCTTGCTCTGAATAACTGAGATCATTAACTTTGTCATTCATATAATATGCAGAGAAGAACTGGTGCCATCATTCTGTACAAGAACGCTTAGTTTTGGGAACAGCATTTTACAAATTGCACCCTGTTTAACCTGGTTTTAATATGTGTATTCTCACGACTACTGATTCAGTCATATTCAGTCATATTTGTTATGAAGGTAATTCATTTTGACCTTCCCTGCAGGCATCCATGTTTGTTTATAACCTCGGCTTCTCCAAAGCAAGTGAAGGAAATGGTGTTGTACATTTTATTAGAGTTGAACCGCTGCTTTGCTATTGTTTAATTTTGTAAAGCCTTATCAGATAATCATATTAAAACTAATAAGGTTAGACAACGGTAAAATAAAACGGGAAAACTGCAAATACTGGAAACCGGAAACAAAAACGGAAAGTGCTGGAAATACACAGCAGCTCACTCTTCAACTGTAAAGAGAAAAGACAGGTTCTAACATTTTGGGTGTGTACCCTTCATCAGCACTGATTAAGGTTATATAGCTGCAGGGGTAAAATGATGATTCTAGAAAATAAGCACGCATGAAAATAAATAAATAGAGGTATGTTTTGTCAAATTTGTATCTGTTTAGTTGTGATTATCCCTCTTCACTGCCCTTGCTCTCCTGCTCCAGCACGTGCTGTTCCCTGGAGTGGTATGCCGCCACATTACTCATTCCGCTCCCCAGCCTGCTCCAATGGTGCTCACAGGCCAGGGGCCACTCAGACTGCTGGGCCAGGCCACCACGCTGCTCTTTCTGCTCCCCGGCCTGCCACAGCACGTGATTGGGGCCAAGGAGAGGCATAAGTTTGGGGCCCAGAAGAGGCGAGGGCCCAGGGGCAGCACGGGCCAGCTCACACTGCGATATTTGTGCGCACTCGGTCCGTGCAGCAGAGCTGGTCTCCAGTCGTCTTGGTTAACCCTTGCCACTGGACCAAGACCTAGCTCTGTCAAGCCCGTGTGGTGGCTGGTGTGCAATGGTCACCACACGTTAAACAAATCCATACACAGGCATCTTCCACCCTTCAAGATTTAGTTCTGGACCTGGAATATTAGGTCTTTAATTGAAACACCTGTGAACTTTTTGGCATGGAAGCAAGTCATCCTCAACTCGAGGGACTGCCTATGATGATGAGAGATATTAAATGAATAGGAGAATCAGGCGGCGTGTATAACAGAGAGTCATTCCACAACCACCAGTTTTCTGCCCACACTCAAACTGAAAATTATCCCACAATGTACAACGCTATTATAGATTTTCAGAGGTCAACATCACATATCCAGCCGACAGTTATAAAGTATTGACTTCATGGGTTCTTTGTTTAAGAATTCATAGCAACACATTGCTATTAAGAACTAGCTGGTTTATGAACAAAGGTTTAACAATCACACTAAATATTACCAGTTCATCCACTAGGCTCATAAGAACATAAGAACATAAGAAATAGGAGCAGGAGTAGGCCATCCGGCCCCTCGAGCCTGCTTCGCCATGTAATAAGATCATGGCTGATCTGATCATGGGCTTAGTTTCACTTTCCTGCCCACTCCCCATAACCCTTCATTCCCTTATCGCTCAAAAGTCTACCAATCTCTGCCTTAAATATATTCAATGACCCAGCCACAGCTCTCTCTGGGGCAGGGAATTCCATAGATTTACAATCCTCTGAGAGAAGAAATTCCTCCTCATCTCAGTTCTAAATGGGCGACTCCTTATTCCAAGACTAAGTCCCCTCGTTTTAGTTTCCCTATGAGTGGAAATATCCTCTCTGCATCCACCTTGTCGAGCCCCCTCATTATCTTACATGTTTCGATAAGATCACTCTCATTTTTCTGGACTCCAATGAATATAGGCCCAACCTACTCAACCTATCCTCATAAATCAACAACCTCATCTCCGGAATCAACCTAGTGAACCTTCTCTGAATTGCCTCCAATGCAAGTATATCCTTTAAAAATATGGAGATCAAAACTGTACGCAGTACTTTAGGTGTGGCCTCACCAATACCCTGTACAGTTGTAGCAAGACTTCTCTGCTTTTATGCTCTATACCCGTTGCAATGAAGGCCAACATTCCTTTTTGCCTTCCTGATTATTTGCTGTACCTGCATACTAACTGTTATGTATGTTAACTGGGTTTTACCTGCCATCGGAGGGCGCGACTGTTGGAGTCCTAATGATCACTGGCAGACACGTGCAAGCAGTGTATATAATGTTGGCAGCCATGTTGAATCCTCACTTTGGGAATAAATAAACTGGAGTAAGGTCATGCCTGAACTAGCTCACCGTATTTAGCCTCGTGGAGTTATTTGATACTTAACAATTGGCAATAAAAATACGAACTTTACATAGAAACATAGAATCATAGAAAATAGGTGCAGGAGTAGGCCATTCGGCCCTTCGAGCCTGCACCACCATTCAATAAGACCATGGATGATTATTCCCTCAGTACCCCTTTCCTACTTTCTCTCCATACCCCTTGATACCTTTAGCCGTAAGGGCCATATCTAACTCCCTCTTGAATATATCCAATGAACTGGCATCAACAACTCTCTGCGGTAGGGAAATCCACAGGTTAACAACTCTCTGAGTGAAGAAGTTTCTCCTCATCTCAGTCCTAAATGGCCTACCCCTTATCTTAAGACTGTGTCCCCTGGTTCTGGACTTCCCCAACATTGGGAACATTCTTCCCGCATCTAACCTGTCCAGTCCTGTCAGAATCTTATATGTTTCTATGAGATCCCCTCTCATCCTTCTAAACTCCAGTGTATAAAGGCCCAATTGATCCAGTCACGCAACCATGTCTATTGGAATTTTGGAGAGATTCGTGGAAGGGGAAGACTGGGAGGATTTCAATGATCGCCTCGACCAGTACTTCGTAGCCAATGGATTGGAAGGAACCAATAACGCAATTAAGCGCAGGACGGTTCTCCTCACTGTTTGTGGGTCAAACATTTATGGCCTTATCAAGAATCTACTCTCACTGACTCGACCAATGGATAAGACTTACGATGAATTGTGTACGCTGGTTCTGAACCACTTTAAACCGAAGGAAAGCATCATCATGGCGAGGTATCGTTTCCATACACACAATCGCTCCAAGGGTCAGGATGTGGAGGAATTTGTTGCTGACCTGAGACGTCTCGCTGGGCCGTACAACTTTGGAGCTGCATTGCAGGAAAAGCTGCGGGAGTTTTTCGTGGTTGGCATTGGCCATGAGGTCATCCTTCGAAAGCTGATGGCTGTTGAGTCTCGAGCTGAGCAGGGCCATCACGAGCGCCTAGGCATGCATGTCCACGGACAAAATATCAAAACAGATATCTTCCCAGCATTGAAACTCACCAGCAGATACTGTGCATAAAATAATATCATCGGCAGGCAGAGCTGCACATGGCAGGGCCTACTCGCCCGCGTTCGTACGACCAGTAACTGCTCAAAATCCGCGATCGGGGATGAATCAAATCTCACCTTGTTGGCATTGTGGGGGCTATCATCGGGCCCATCTAAGCTGATTCAAGCAATACGTGTGCAAAGGCTGTGCAACAATGGGGCACCTTCAGCGAATGTGTCCGCAACCGAGCAAGCGTGCTGCAACACACCACGTGGCTGAGGATGATCGATCCAACATGGATCAAGTGGCGCAGGCAACTCAACCCGAGGTACAGGGTGGAGAAATGAATGGGGTACATTCTTTTACCAAAAGTCCTCCGATAATGCTGGAAGTTAAATTAAATTGGGTTCCAGTATCCATGGAATTGGACATGGGTGCGAGTCAATCAATAATGAGCCAGAGACCTTTCAAAAAGTTGTGGGACACTAAGGCAAAAAGACCCAAACTGAGCCCAATCGATGCGAAGCTGTGTACCTACACCAAAGAGCTCACACCAATCATTGGCAGCGCGGCAGAAAAGGTATCGTACGATGGAGCTGTGTATGATTTATCAATGTGGATCGTTCCAGGCAATGGCCCAATGCTGTTGGTGTTGGTTTGAGAAAGTTAAATGGAAATGGAATGATATTAAAGCCTTATCATCAGTGGATGATGCTTCATGTGCTCAAGTGCTGAGCAAGTTCCCTCATTGTTCGAACCCGGCATTGGCAATTTCACGGGAGCCAAGGTGCAGACCCATCCATCACAAGGCTCGGGCGGTTCCGTACATGATGAGGGAGAAGGTCGAGATCGAACTGGACAGACTTCAAAGGGAAGGAATCATATCACCAGTCGAGATCAGCGAATGGGCCCATCCAATTGTCCCGGTGTTGGAAAGTGATGGCACTGTCAGGATCTGCAGCAACTACCAGGTAACAATCAACTGAGTCTCGATATAGGATCAGTACCCATTACCCAAGTCTGACCAACCATTTGCAATGCTAGCGGGGGGGAAATCGTTCACCAAATTGGACCTGACCTCCGCTTACATGACACATGAGCTGGTCGAATCATCGAAAAAACTGATGTGCATCAACACGCACAAAGGACTGCTTATATACCACAGATGCCCTTTCGGAATTCGCTCGGCAGCAGCCATATTTCAGAGTTTTCTGAAGTCCGTCCCGAGAACCGTCGTGTTCCAAGATGACATCCTGATCACCGGTCGCGATGCCACCGAACACCTGCACAACCTGGAAGAGGTTCTACGTCGTCTGGACAGAGTGGGACTCAGGCTAAAACACTCCAAGTGCGTTTTCATGGCACCAGAAGTCGCATTCCTGGGGAGAAAGATTGCAGCAGATGGCATCAGGCCTACGGACTCAAAGACAGAGGCATCAAGAATGCACCCAGACCCCAAAGTATGATGGAGCTGTGTTCGTTCCTGGGTCTTCTCAACTATTTCGGTAACTTTCTACCTAATTTGAGCATATTGCTAGAACCCTTGCACATGTTGCTGAGAAGGGGTAATGACTGGGTTTGGGGCAAATCTCAAGCCTTTGAGAGGGCCAGGAACTTACTATGTTCCAATAAATTACTGGTACACTATGACCCATGTAAGCGATTAGTGCTAGCTTGCGATGCCTCATCATATGGGGTCGGTTGTGTGCTCCAGCAAGCCAATGTATCAGGCAAACTCCAACCAGTTGCATACATGTCCAGAAGTCTGTTTAAGGCTGCAAGAGCCTATAGTATGCTAGAGAAAGAGGCTTTAGCATGCGTATATGGGGTTAGGAAATTGCACCAATACATGTTTGGGCTTCGGTTTGAGCTTGAAACAGACCACAAGCCACTCATTTCATTGTTTTCTGAGAGCAAAGGTATAAATACCAATGCCTCGTCCCACATCCAAACATGGGCACTACATTATCCACTTATGATTATGTCATCCGCCATAGACCAGGCATTGAAAACTGTGCTGATGCGCTTAGCCGGCTACCATTGCCCACAACCAGATTGGAAATGCCGCAGCCCACAGACTTGCTGCTGGTCGTGGATGCCTTCAAGAGTGAGGGGTCACCCGTCACAGCTCACCAAATTAGGACCTGGAACAGCCAGGTTCCTGTACTGTCAAGCGTAAAAAGGTGTGCCCTAAATGGAAATTGGTCTGCTATTCCCAGGGAAATGCAGGATGAAATTAAGCCTTATAGCCACTGCAAAGATGAATTGTCCATTCAGTCTGATTGTCTGTTATGGGGTAATCGAGTTGTTATGCCAAAAAAAAGCAGGGAAACTTTTGTGCGAGACTTACGCAGTACCCACTCAGGCATTGTCATGATGAAGGCCATTGCCAGGTCCCCCAACATCCTTGTCATCGACAATGGACCATGTTTCACCAGTTCGGAGTTCCACGAGTTTATGACTTGTAATGGCATCAAGCATGACTCACGGCTCCCTACAGACCCGCCTGTCCTGCATTCTGCTCAGTTACCGGATGAGATCCCACTCACTCACCGGGGTCCCTCCTGCTGAGCTGTTAATGAAGAGAGGCCTCAAAACCAGCCTCTCTCTTGTACAGCCGGATCTCAATGAGCACGTTGAAACCAGAAGGCAACGGCAGCAATAGTATCACGATCACGTGGCCGTATCACATGACATTGTTGTTCATGACTCTGTGTTTGTCCTGAATTATGGTCATGGGCCAAAGTGGGTTGCTGGCACAGTTGTGGCCAAGGAGGGGAACAGGGTGTTGGTAGTCAAACTGTTAAATGGCCAAATGTGTAAGAGGCACATCGACCAAACCAAACTGTGATTCACAGACAACCCAGAACAAATTGAAGATGACATCATCATCGACCAACCAACACACATCCAACCATCAGTTGACTCTTTTGTCATTCACGAAGACGAACCTACCATCCCCGATAGTTCTGTCAGACCGACTGCTCCGCAATGCAGCAATGGTCCTACTAACTCACCCAAGCTTGGGTTCGAACTGAGAAGATCAACCTGGGAGTGGAAGGCCCCGGAGCGTCTCGACTTGTAAATACAACCTGTACCAAGGACTTTGGGGGGAATGATGTTATGCATGTTAACTGGATTTTACCTGCCATCGGAGGGCGCGGCTGTTGGAGTCCTGATTGGCACTGGCAGACACATGCAAGCCATGTATATAATGTTGGCAGCCATGTTGAATCCACACTTTGAGAATAAATAAACTGGAGTAAGGTCATGCCTGAACTAGTTCACTGTACTTAGCCTCGTGGAGTTATTCGATACTTAACACTAACTTTGTGTGTTTCATGCACAAGGACCCCCAGGTCTCTCTGTACTGCAGCACTTTGCAATTTTTCTCCATTTAAATTATAACTTGCTTTTCTATTTTTTCTGCCAAAGTGGATAATCTCACAATTTCCCACATTATACTCCATCTGCCAACTTTTTGCCCACTCACTTAGTCTGTCTATATCCCTTTGCAGATTTTTTGTGTCCTCCTCAGAATTTACTTTCCCCCCTATCTTTGTATCATCAGCAAACTTGGCTACATTACACTTGCTCCCTTCATCCAACCCTGTGAACTTTTATCATGTGCAGTAATCTTTTATGTGGCACCTTATCGAATGCCTTCTGGAAATCCAAATGCACCACATCCACTGGTGCCCCTTTTCCACCCTGCTCGTTATATCCTCAAAGAACTCCAGCAAATTTGTCAAACATGATTTCCCTTTCATAAAACCATGCTGACTCTGCTTGATTGAATTATGCTTTTCCAAATATCCTGCTACTACTTCTTTAATAATGGATTCCAACATTTTCCCAATGACAGTAGCAACTGCATACCTCATCGTGGATGATCTAAACCCAACTGACTATTGAGTCTTGTGAACATCACATGACTGGATAAGCCACTCACAATGCAAAAGATCTCCAATTATTTTGGTAAAACTTTAAAATCTAGTGTCTCCTTTTTTAATGGCACAAAATTCCACAAATTAACAATTAAACATTAAAGGAACCTTGTCAAATCAAATTAAGTTAAAATGTTGTTCCCTGTTGAAATGATGCACTCCAGTCCCTCTAGTGCCCACATCTTCCAGAAGACAGCGAGCATACCGGTGGACACCGCGTGCTCCATCTCCAGGGACACCCTGGCTCGGATGTAGCCACGGAAGAGAGGCAGGCAGTCGGGCTGAATGACCCCTCGAACACCCACTGCCTGGAGTGGTTGATGGCCCCCTTGGCCATGCCCAGGAGCAGTCCTACGCAGGGATCTTCTGACCTGCCCGTTCCCCTCCGCACCGGGTGCCCAAAGATCAGAAGCGTGGTCGACTGCTCTACAATTATTTTAGTTATGCACTTTAATCAAGTGCCTCCTGGTTAAGCGGGGGGGGGGGGCACACTTCAAAAATTTTTCAGACGCCCCCTTGTTTTTTTGGTTTTTTTGAGGGCACCAAAACACAAATTGTACAAGTGCCCCCTCGCTAAAAGGGGAGATGCACTAAAAACCGGCAAATTAAACAAATTAACCTTTAGACAGTAAAATCAAATTAAAACTTGGTTGCCGGGGGTGATGATGCACTCCAGTCCCTCCAGCGCTCACCTCTCACAGAAGGCCACGAGCGTACTGATGGACACCGCATGCTCCATCTCCAGAGACACCCTGGCTCGGATGTAATCGCGGAAGAGAGGCAGGCAGTCGGGCTGAACGATCCCCTCGACTGCCCACTGCCTGGACCAGCTGATGGCCTCCTTGGCCATGCCCAAGAGCAGTCCTATGAGGAGGCTTTCCGACCTGCCCGCTCTCCTCCGCACAGTGCGCCCAAAGATAAGGAGCGTGGTCGACTGCACTACAACTCTTTTGAGTTGAAGACAATTAAACATTAATCAAGTGCCTCCTGAATAAAGGCGGGGGTGGGGGGGCGGTGGGGGGGCGGGGGATGGGGGTGGAGACACTCCAAACACTTTTCAAGTGCCCTTTTTTGTTTTCTTTTGGGTTTTTTTGTGGGGTTTTTTGGGGCATTAAAACCACAAATTATACAAGTGCCCCCTGGCTAAAAGTGGAAGGGGACACTAAAACCCGGCAATAAAACAAATTAAACTTTAAAACATATAAAATCAAATTAAGATTTGGTTGCCGGGGGTAACGATGCACTCCAGTCCCTCGGGCGCCCACCTCTCGCGGAAGGCCGCAAACGTACCGGTGAACACTGGGTGCTCCATCTCCAGGGACACCCTGGCTCGGATGTAACCGCGGAAGAGAGGCAGGCAGTCAGGCTGAACAACCTCCTCGACCGCCTGCTGCCTGGACCGGCTGATGGCACCCTTGGCCGTGCCTAGGAGCGGTCCTACGAGGAGGCCCTCCGACCTACCCGCTCCCCTCCGCACAGGGTGCCCAAAGATCAGGAGTGTGGGACTGAAGTGCAGCCAGAATTTGAGGAGCAGCCCCTTCAAATAATGGAACAGGGGCTGCAACCTCGCACATTCGATAAAAACATGGAACACGGACTCCTTCAGACCTCAGAAATTGCAAGCGGCCTGGGAATCCGTGAACCGATTTAAAAATCTGTTGCACGGGACTGCTCCATGCACCACCCTCCAGGCCAAGTCCCCAATAAATAGTGGGAGGACTCCCGCTTAGAGTGCACTCCATCGGTGACCCCCGCCTCCTCTGGACGGTAAGATGGTGCCCCATGGCGTGTCCACAAGCATACTCACAGGCGCATACATTACAACAGCCATTATCAATGCTTTTAGGTTTACGAACACATTGCTGGGATTTTCTTATTCTGAATCTCATAACACTATCCCATTCTTTAATATTACAAATAAATGCATTAGTTCATTAATATCGCAATATAAAAGCAAGAAGTAATGTTGGATATGTTAGGTCATAGTTGTGTGCAACTCAGGGCACCCCATTGTCGGAAGGATATTGGAAATGCTACAGTAAAGATTCTCTCAGACAATATCAGGAATGAAAGGTTATTGTACTGATAAAAAGTTCAAAACATTGGGCCTTTTCATTGGAACAGAGGTTAAAGGGTGATCTCAGAGAAGCGTTCAACATTTTGAAAGGGGAATGAATAAAGAATTTGTATTAATGTAGTGCCTTTCATGTCCTCAGGATGTCCCAAAATGCTTCAGATCCAATGATTTCTTTTTGAAGTGTAGTCACTGTTCTGATGCAGGCAAATACAATAGCCAATGCGCAGACAGCAAGGTCCCACAAAGAAAAATTAACATGAATAAATAGTTAATCTGTTTTTTGGAGGCGCGTTGATTGTTAGTCAGGAGATTAGGACAATTTCCCACTCTTTTTCCAAAAGTATCATGGGATCTTTTGCAATGACCTGAATAGGCAGATAGCGCCTTAATTTAACCTTATCTGAAATACAGCACCACAGACAATGCAATATTCCCTCAGTTCTGCACTAAATTATCTGCCTATATATATATATGTATACATTTAATCTATATCGAGTTAACCTATATGGGTAGTACAATTGGCCTCAGTATCCAATGGGAGAGAAGAAGAAAAGTGGATGGCGTTTCAATTCATGTTGATTATCCAGTAATCCCAGCTTGATATATGAAGGGTGAACACTGAAAACGGATGACTTTGGGCTCAGCTTTGATGCTCACAACATCAAATAGTATGCTAGCACTCAATATTCTGATTGACAAATGATTACTTCGGCCAGGCATCGAAGAGAGAACACTACCACCTGCGGAACTGTACCCCAGTTTCACCTTCAGAACAGTCAGAGAAAAGAGTGAAGGAGAAAAAAATAAATATGAGTATTTTAAGAGATGACGTGTGTTAAGTGTAGCATGCTTGGAAGAAACAGGTGACTTTAGACCTATGTTCCCAAAGCTCTCAACCACTGAGGTTTTCCTCATGTCATGTCTGAGCCGATTGCAGACTAATTGATAGAGATTAATTGCTATGATTAGTCAACAATTCCATTAATCAGCGTGTTACGTGACTACTAGGATCGTAAAAGATGATCTAGATGGAGCTTAGTGTTTTTTCATCTAGCAATCCCTATGTTCCTATGGTAGATTTTAACACGATTGCAAAATAGTTGCAGAATGGCACTTACGGTACCAATATTCATCCGCTAATAGATTGTCCAGAACTGTATGCAGTATTCCAGCTGTAACCTAACCACTGTCTCATACAAATTCAACATTACTTCTTTGCCTTGTTTTGGAATATTAATAAACTAATGAATTAAGTTGTAACAGTAATGAACAAAATCGTGTTATGGAATTCAGAACAGCAAAATTCTAGTTATCATGTCAGCATTGCACTACTTCTGTAGCAGGCTCATGATTCAAGTCTGCAATCCCTCATGTGGAATCAGGAAGGGAACATGAGAGAGCAAGAGCAGTTGACCCTCTTACATTACACCTAGGAGTCAGTTCAAAAGTGACAACGGAAATAGCCAATTAGCAGGCTATGTGCATATAAAAAACTAGGTTACGTCTCATTGCTGTTGAGCTAGGCCATTGCAGCTGTACAAATAAATCTCAATTGATAAAACATTGAATTATATCAATTGTTTCAGATTTTAATCCTCAAGTTTCAGTTTAAAGTTAAGATGGCAAGCATGGATGATTGAAAGATCGTGGGGGTAGATTTGACTAATTGAAGGAAATTTGGGCAAGCTCCATTATAGGCACATGATTCTTGTCTGAATTCCCTCTCCACACCACATCCAAGCAATGCCTAATGTCCAGGCATTAAAGATACAAATCTACCCTGTGATGCTGTAACTGCCCAGTTCAATTACCTCGTTGGGAAAGGTCTCCGGGAGGCGCTAGCGGGATGCAAAAATTTTATCACCTAGGTGCGATGGCCAGAACGCCCCTCCCTCCCTGGAATTTCCCCCAGAATGCTGCGGACAAAAACGGGTTTGCACCGCGGCCCCGTATTTTTCGCCCCAGACATGGGCATATCGCCGTGCGCGTCGACACCTTATCACCCCGCGCCAAACCCTTTGTGCCCCACGTGGATCCCTTTGCGGGATGCAAAGTTGGCGTGGCGGGGGCACTCCGGCCACCCTTAAAGGGGAGGGCCTTGCGCCGCAGCCAGCATCTTTTTTTGTCAGGCTGACTTTGCAGTCGGCCCTACAATGGCGGCTGCTGGTTCGGCCAGGTCGCCAACAGGCAGTGCGGCACCCCATCTTGGGTACTGGACCGCCAGCCCAGCCGAAACCCTCCCTCGTGGCCCAGTAGATGCCATGAAAGTGGCTGCAGAGTTCGCAGCAGCCCTCCCCTTTAAAAGAAGGGGAGGGACGTTGTGACACATCAGCGTGGCGCTGAGTTACACGCCCCGCTAACGCCCCAGCAGCGCCCCGTGGAAGCCATTCCTGCCTCCGATGCCGCCCCGCAAGTTTTTATCTTTCTAATTGCCCAAATCAGCAAGAGTTAGTCGCCCATCTCGCCGGGTGCTAAATCTTGACCTAATTCAAATGATGCGCCCCGGGGTGCAGGGCAATTTAGCCCCCTTGGATTCCCTTTTATATTAGCTGCCAATCTATTCTCATACTTTCTCTCTTTGCCCCTCTTATTTCCTTTTTCACTTCCCCTCAGTACTTTCTATATTCAGCCAGGTTCTCAAATGTATTCTCAACCTGACACCTGTCTTACGCTCCCTTTTTCTGCTTCATTTTACTTGCTATCTCTTTTGTCATCAATTCCATTCCCCTCCTAATCCATTGCCTCAGGTTTGAGCTGACTGTTTGCAAATTCAGTACTCTATTTCAGCCTTACCTTCAGCTGTATAGATCTTAAGCTCTGGAATTATCTCCCTAAACTGCTTCTCCTCTTCCTCCTTCTTCAATGACCCTCCTTAAAATGAATCTATCTCTTTGACCAAGCTTTTAATTACTCCTCCTAATATCTCCTTCTTTGACACTAGTAAGAATATTGGACATAGGAGCAAAATTAACATATTTTGCTTGGCCATATTAACCATGCTGCATTGCAAATCATTCCAAGTGAATCAATTGTTTAAACCAACAGACTAATGATGTAAGTGGAGTCATGGAATCATTGTCCCGATTAGGCTATGCTATTATTGGAAATTAGTCGGGGCAATGGGGAAGCTTTATAGTGTTGGTGTGGGGCGATGCTAACCTGGCACATCATATGGCAACCAAGGCGTACAGCATCAACTGAAGTAAATTTGGCCATGGTGAGGCCATCCCGAGCCTCCCGGGCAACAATGTGGTCAGGTGCTGATGCCCTATGTCCTGTGGAGCATCAGTTGATTGTGGAGAAGATTGGTGTTGTTGTTGATGCTGCTGGTGTGCCTGGTGATTTTGGTGTGCCTGATGGTGTTGGTGTTGGGGTTGATGGAGGTGGGATTCTGAGGACCAAGATGAGATTTTCTCAAGGGTACCGATACTGATGGAATAGATGGCAGGTGAGGTTGAGATGATAGAAATGACCTGTCAATGGTGAGAGAGGTTATTTCAAGGAGGTGACAGTGGATAGAGAGTTTACTCCAAACACTTCTTACCTGCATAAAGCTCAAATGTGTCTTCCAAATCCTGAAGGCTCCAGCTTCTAGGATTGGACAGAGAACAGCTATGAAATGGTAGCATTTATACCACATTTACAGCTGTCAACTATTCAGAAGAATGGATACTGATGGAACACTCGACCTACTTACCTGACGTGATTCCCGAGTGCCATGAACCTCATCAAAAAGCTGGAAAAATAGTAAGTGCAGGGCAAATTGGTGTTTAATTTGTTTTTAACTACCTCTTAATGATTTAAATTGCCTCCCTCAACTCGCTGTCAATCATTTTCTCACCTGACCCGGCTCCAATCCCACCCTCTTAGCGCTAGTAACATTCTGACCTCTAGTGCCATTATTTATTTAATAACTGTTATTTTGCTTACTTTAATTTTGTTGAGTCCCTGATTCAGTATTAATTTCCTTGGGATTTCCATCATGTTAAACTCTTCCTCTATCGTAAATACTGAAGTAAAGTAATTATTCAATATGTCTGCTATTTCCTTATTTTCATTGACAATATCACTGTTATCAGTTTACATTGTTCCTGACCACCCTCTTTTCCCTAATATAATTGTAAACAAAATTTGTGTTGATTTTGATATCACTTGCAAGTTTCTTTTCATACTCCCTATTTGTAGCTCTTACTGTCTGTTTTGTCACCTTTTGCTATTCTTTGTATCTTTCCCATTTGCCAGGATCCATGCAATTTTTTGCATTTTTGCATGTTTTTTTGTTTTATGTTGTCTCTTACCTCTTTAGTGCTCCATGGCTTTTTATTGGCAAGTAGAGCTCTTGACCATGAGGGGTATAAACTGGTTTGGTATCACATTAAATTCTGTTTTTAACACCTCCCACTAATCTTCTGTTGTTTTACCCATTAACAGATTTACTGTGGGCAGTCTCTGGGCCCGAAATTCACCATCCCCAAAGGGACGGCTACCGTGGAGTTTGGGCCATCGATCAAACAAATCGATTCGCCGCCGCGGTTGGGTACTTGTCCCTCCCCGAGCCATAATCAGCTCGGGGAGGATTTGAGCAGTGTTCACTTCTGCCAGAAACGGCGCGGTGAAGCCGCTGTAAAGGTACATTTCCAGCAGAGAGGGAAGCAGCGTGCAGGCCGCTGGAAAGCCACCAGGACAGCGAAATTCACCAAGGAAAAGGTAGGACTTTTCTCGGCAGTGCCCCTGCGAGGTTTTCGATGCGATGCTCGAAAGCGACACCGCTGGGGCCCTTTCGTAGGTAAATCGTTTGATTATTTATTAGTGTCTTTATTTCATTTTCCAGCATCCGCAGTATTTATCTTTTGATATAGCTTTACTAATTATTAGTGTTGTTATTTCATTTTCCAGATCCACAGTATTTATCTTTTCATATAGTTTTATTAATTATTCGTGTTTTTATTTCATTTTCCAGCATCCACAGTATTTATCTTTTCATATAATTTATTAAGTATTTTGTCTCCATTAAACCTGCTGAGTGCTGCTCAGAGGTTTGCACATACCCCTGTACTTTTGTACAACTTTCAGGTCTGACTCTTTAGTGGAGGCCTGTGGGCTGCAGAGACCTGCTTGGCAGGGTTCACCCTGAGGATGGGAGGAGTGTTGGGAGGGTGACACTCAGAAGCAGGGCAGCACGCAGGAGAAGGCATCGCCATCTGCACCGTGCAGACAGACAGCGGGCAAGGGAGGCAGCAGTCATGATTCGTTCATTCTGCGCCAGACCAGTGTGCCCGCCGTCTTCACCGGCCCAAATCAGGATTGCAGTTGGCTGTTTGGGGAGAAGGGATATCCCCTGTCCACTTGGCTGCTCACTGCTCTGTGGAACCCCAGGACAGTACCAGAGCATACATACAATTACGCTCATTGTGCCACCAGGTGCATCATTGAGCAGTGCAGAGGCACCCTTAAGCAGAGTTTACGGTGCCTGGACCACTCTGGTGGCACCTTACAGTACTCTCTTCAATGGGTCTCCATAATTGTCATGGTCTGCTGCATGCTACACAACCTGGCCATCATGAGGGGACAGCCGCTGGAGTTCGAGCCGGTAGTACCACCTGAGGAGGAGGAGGAGGAGCAGGCAGAGGAAGAGGATCCCCGTCGCCCCAGAGCTAGGAGGCGCCGACCCATCGCCACCCTGGAAGGGCCGGGTGCAGACTGGCCAACACCCTCCTGGGACGGTGCATCCTCACATATATGGAGGTGCCCGACACCTCCCCTGCAATCTCCCTCCATGCATTATGTACTGCCTGTCTGGCAGGTCTCCCCACGTCAGGAAACAGAATTCTTCTTCTGTCCTCCACACCATCCATCAGTGTCTCCAGCTCCATATCAGTGAACCTGTTGGCTCTCCTTGCACCTCTTACACCAGCCATCCTTCCAAATTCCTCCCCCCCCCCCCCTCAGGGCCTTGCTGCAAACCCTGGGAGCGAGCAGCTGGCTCATTAGAAACCCTTACCTGCATGCTGAATTTCTCAGTGGTGATAACGCTCAAATTAAGACAGCCACACCGCTGAAAAATCCACTTTGGAAGGGTTCATTAGTGCTATTTGTTCACTTTTGGAGCTGAATATGGGGTGGCCACAAAAAGGTGGGGGAGCACCAGCTTTCCAGCGGTACTGAATTTTGGGCCCTCTGTCTTATTGCATTGAAGTCAGCCTTACCTAAATCTAGCATCTTAGGAGCTGTTCTGTGTTTCTCCCTTCAAATACTAGTTTGAACTCTATTGGATAAATGTTCACTCATAGTTAGGCTGTTAACTAAACCTGGCATTACTCATTACTAAATCCAATAAGCCGTCTTGTTGCTTCTAGAATATATTTGTTACAGAAAACTATCCCAGACACCGTCAAGAAATTCACTACCTTTCTGACAGGTGTTAGTCGGCTTATCTCAACCTATATGAAAGTTAAAACCCCCATTAAAACCACTCTACCTTTACTACATGCTTGCCTAATCTCTGCATTTATACAATCTAACACTTCACAGCCGTTACCAGGGGCCTATACACAACTCTCACTACAGTTTTAAATACTTTCCTATTTCTTAATTCTACCCATAAAGTCTTCACTGCCTGCTTACTTCTTGTTATATCCTTTCTTATCATTGAAGTGATTTCATCCTTAATCACTAAAACTATTATCAACCTTGAGGTCCTGTTTTTTTTAAATTTAGCTCCTAGTTCCCGGTAGTCTCCAAACAGAACCTATTGCCTAGTTTTCCCTAGGTTGTTGGTCCCAACATAGACCACACAATTGGTTCCTCCCCCTCCCTGTCCAGTTTCCTTTCAAGTCTTCACCCTGGCACCAGGTAGGTAACATACCATGTGGGACTTTCGATCCTGCTTACAAAGGATGTTATCTGTCCCCCTAATTATTGGAATTGTTCCTGGGCTATCTTGGGAATTCTGTCCAGCTTTCGTTTGTTAGACTCAGTGCAAGTCATGCCTCCTGAGAGCAGGCTCGGATTTCATTGTGGGGGTCCTACTAGTTGATAGGGGGGCGGTGGGGACGGGAGGCAGGGTTATATTTCAATTCCCCACATTTGGACAGCAGGTTGCTACTCTGATTTTCCAGCACCTCTTTGGTGGGCAATTCTACAGATGTAGGCTGCTTTCTTCAAAAGTTAAAATGACCCTGCCCATAGGATTTGGAATGGGTTCAATTAGCTTTCTAGGAGATGACTGGAAGTTCTGTACTACCACATTTCCAGTAGCAGGGTGGATTCCTATCAAGTTTGTCTCTGA
This sequence comes from Pristiophorus japonicus, assembly GCF_044704955.1. Classification (NCBI taxonomy): domain Eukaryota; kingdom Metazoa; phylum Chordata; class Chondrichthyes; family Pristiophoridae; genus Pristiophorus; species Pristiophorus japonicus. The sequence goes on along the minus strand of NC_091977.1, from coordinate 114,242,600 downwards.
GTCTTTATCACCTGTTCCAAAAATACTTAAAACATTTCTATGGATCCCAACTAGCCACTATCCACTCTTCTAATGTCCTCTAAACCTGTTCCAATGCTCGTTTTAGTAATCCTCAGCTGACTTTTGTATCAGTCCCAGTTCTCATTATTTTTTATATCTTCTAAAATAACTCTGCTTAGCCTTTAGGTTATCTTTGACTTCCTTATTTATCCACAGTAGCCTTGGCCCGACTATTTTTCTCAAAGGAATATGTAATAAAATAATTCTAAAATGTCCTATTTCCACGCTCTTACTTTAACTGTGTAAGGTCTGCTCCTCCATCTCTGAAGTTTCAGTTTCAATGTGAGTTTCTTGCAGAGAACCACATAGAATCTCATGCTGGTTCCAATTCTCTGCTAGGTTGCATGCAATTAATGAAATGAAAAGGTTATAAACCACAAGTGGGAGTTTCCCTTATTTCAGGTTGCTGCTGGATGTACTTTCCTTCCATATCCATCCGTCTTAATAAAATGCTCACTGCTTCAAATGGTTTATTTTTAGCACTGCATTCTGTTTAATCTCTTTTCATAGCCCTGGAGTAGTGGTTTTCAAACTGGGGTTCCAGGACTCCAGGGAACTCATGAGGTGACCACAGGGGCTGACCCAGGCAATCAGATTGCTATCTGTGATTGTGAGTTTGAACTGCTCTGCATTTATTGCTATATCCTAATAAAACATATTTTCTGCAGTGATAGAATTGTTGTTCTCGAGATAGATGACACTGTCTTTTGGAGGATAAAGCAGGGGGTCCCCGGAAGCATGTGAGCGTTGGCATGGTGTTGCACACACAGAAAACACTGCACTCAAGTCTGCTCTTCTAAAGTTTATTAACCATAGTATTTATCACAATCATCACGCAAGAGCATGCAGAAATCAAGTGTCGACAGTGGAAGGAACGTGCAGCAAACCAGGCTCCCCACCCACCCTTTCCTTCAACCACTGTCTGCCCCACCTATGACAGAGACTGTAATTCCCGTATTGGACTCTACAGCCACCTGAGAACCCACTTTTAGAGTGGAAGCAAGTCTTCCTCAATTCTGAAGGACTGCCTATGATGATGATGATTAGCCACAATATTTATCACAATACAGTATGACATCTGAAATCCAGAAACCTTGGGACTGAGGCCATTCCGGATTCCGGGTATTTTCGGATTTCGGAACTGTCTTTGCCTGGGCCGAGGGAGGTAGGTAGGGTAGGGAGGGGGAGTCGGTCGGGCCACCGGAGGCCGGGGGCGTGGTGGTGGTCGGTCAGGCCAAGGCTGGGGGAGGTCAGTCAGGCTGCCGGAAGTCGGGGGGGGGAGGGGAGTGGTTGGGCCGCCAGAGGACGGGGGAGGGGGGTGTCGGTTGGGCGTCCGGAAGTCGGGGGGGGTGGTGTTGGTCGGGCCGCCGGAAGTCGGGGGGGGGGGGTCAGTCAGGCCACAGGAGGTCGGGGTAGTCGGTCGAGCTATCAGAGGTCGGGGGTATCAGTCAGGCTGCTGGAGGTCTGGGGGTCAGTCGGGCTGCCGGAGGTCAGGGGTGGGTCGGTCAGGCCGAGGCCTGGGGAGGGGGGGAGGAGTTAGGGGTCAGCCGAGGCCGGGGTGAAGGTTGACCGGGCCAAGGCCGGGGGTTGTCGGTCAGGCCACTGGAGGTTGGGTGGGTCGGTCGGGCCAAGGTCGGGGGGGTCAGTCTGGCCGCTGGAGATTTGGGGGTGTCGGTCGGACCGAGGCCGGGGGGGGTGGGGGGGGAGGTCGGGCCAAGGCCGGTGGGAGGTCATGCTGAATTCGGGGGAGGTCGGTCGGGCTGCAGGAGGTTGGGGGAGGTTGGCCGAACGTCGGGGGGCAGCCAGAGATTGGGCCAAGGCGGGGGAGAGCGGACGGCTGGAGGTTAGGGGTCGGGCAGGAGACCGGGGGAGGTTGGGCGGCCGGAGGTCGGCGGAGGTCAGGCTGGAGGCCAGAGGAGATCGGACGGCCGAGGCAGGGGTGTCCAGATTTTGGAACATTTTCTGGATTCCGGGCGACCCCTCCACGGATCGGCCCAGTGTCCGGATGCCGGAACATTCCGGAATCTGGAACTCCGGATTTTGGACGTCGCACCTGTATAAACTTTATCATGGACCCCCAACTCAGATTTTCACCCAATTCCAGGTTAATAAATATTTCCACTACATACATAATCTAATGTGTAATTTGCTTGCTTACCCTGTTTCACACGTTATGTTATGAAACAAGGAGTAATCTCCTATTATGAAATTAATTGTAATTTCACCTTTGACTTCTATTGTTCCTCATCTGATCACTTTACCTTTGGCCGATATTGTAATCTCTCATGATTTATCACATTACAACTCCCATCATTCTCTAATGCTGCTGTTATGCATTTGTACAATCCCACCTCACTCAAAAACATAAGAGTTATAAAAAAGCAAACTATTATTTAAATGGGGAGAGATTACAAAATGCTGAGGTACAGAGTGATCTGGGGGTCCTTGTATGAAACTCAAAAAGTTAGCATGCAGGTACAGCAAGTAATTAGGAAGGCAAATGGAATGTTGGCCTTTATTGCAAGGGGGGCGGAGTCTAAAAGTAACTACAACTGTACAAGGTATTGGTGAGACCACATCTGGAGTACTGTGTACAGTTTTGGTCTCCTTATTTAAGGAGGGATATACATGTGTCGGAGACAATTCAGAGAAGATTCACAGGAGGTGGATGGGGTGGCTTGACCCATCCACCTCCACGGAGGTGTGTGGGGGGGCCTGACCCATCCACCTCCATGACACGAACCTGGTATTGCAGTACTTCCAGGAACGGTGCAGTGGCTCTAGGCCTTTTGGCTAAGAGCATTGGCGCAGAGTGATCCTTGATGTGTGCAAGGTGACCTCTGGCGTTTGTGATTTGACAAAGAATTGGAAAGATTGGCTACGAATTTAAAAAAAATTCAGAGAAGATTCACGAGGATGATTCCTGCGATGAAGGGGTTGTCTTATGAAGAAAGGTTGAGCATATTGGGCTCATTGGAGTTTAGAAGACTGAGGTGATCTTATTCAAATGTATAAGATTCTGAAGGGGCTTGAGAGGGTAGATGCAGAGAGGATGTTTCCTCTCATGGGGAATCTAGAACTAGGGGGCATCATTTCAGAATAAGGGGTTGCCCATTTCAAACGGAAATGAGGAAGGGTTGTAAATCTTTAGAATTCTCTGCCCCAGAGAGCTAAGGAGGCTGGGTCATTGAATGTATTTAAGGTGGAGATAGACAGAATTTTGAAGGATAAAGGAGTCAAGTTATGGGGAGAGAGCAGGGAAGTGGAGCTGAGGCCAGGATCAGATCAGTCATGATCGTATTGAATGGCGGAGGAAGCTCGAGGGGCCAGATGGCCTACTCCTGCTCCTTTTCTTATGTTCTTATGTTCTTATATTGGCCAGCGTTCTTGTTTCATTCAAATCACAAAGCCCCAACACACATATGCAGTCATGAGGCATCAATCTGTGGGTCATTTTCCCAGTTCTATACATTTAATTTAGTCACCGGCATGATTGGACCAGCCAAGAAGGGTGTGTAGGGTTTGGGGTATTAGATTTGTGCCAATACTTATGTTAGTTGGAGTTCATTTGTACTTTGTTGGCTCTGTTTCTTCTCTTGAAGTGAGAGCAACATGAACATGCACACTGACCTGTTTTGAGGGATGCAGACCAAACTAAAAGTAAAGTCACTGCATTGTTTGACTAAACACCTCCCTATCTAATGTTTATTTTGAACTGGCAATCAATCAATTAGGCTGCCATCATTTTGTTGTCTCTTTCATTATTTTCTACTCATATTGCTTCTGGCATGTTCCCTTCGACCATTTGTTTCATCCTATTGAGACTTGTTTTGTCAGACCTGCATTCTGCACTCTGATGTTATATTCAACATTGGCCTGGAAAGAAATGTGTTTCTATTTTGAAACACCTTTGGGCAAAGGTATGAATTACAAAACCTTTGGCTCTAAACTCCTTGATAATCTTGCACCTGTGATCTCCATGATGCCAAAATCTCCTGAGTGTTCTCCTATAAAGTGGGACACCTGCAAAAAGTATCATTGTCAAAAAACAATTAACTTTACAAGAAAAACTTAAAGGAACAGCATGCCTTGTTTGGCACTTGTGATGATAGTACTGCTCAACATTTAATGTGTTTAAAAATGAATATGTAGGAAGATAAGATTAAAGAAAGAAAGAACTTGCATTTATGTAGCGCCTATCTTGACTTCAGGACATCCCAAAGCACTGTACAGTCAATGACGTATTTTTTGAAGTGTAGTCACTGTTGTACTGTAGGAAACACAGCAGCTAATTTGTACAGAGCAAGTTTTTTTTAGTGATGTTGATTGGAGGAGAAATATTGGCCAAGATACTGGGAGAACTCTCCTGTTCTTCTTAGAATATTGCCATGGGATCTTTTACATCCATCTGAGAGACCAAGCAGGGCCTCAGTTTAACATCTCATCTGAAAGCCTGCACCTCCGACAGTGCAGCATTCCCTCAGTACTGCACTGGAGTGGTAGTCTAGATTATGTACTCAAGTTTCTGGAGTGGGACTTGAATCCACAACCTTCTGACTCAATGGCAAGAGAACTACCACTGAGACAAGGCTGATAATTAATAACATCACTGTGATTTTATCACCAGCACTCTACCAATCATACCACACTTGGGGTAATATGTTCAATTTTGGTTAACACACTATTCTATATATTAGAAATAACACAGAGAAGAGCAATACAATTGAGCCAAACTCTAATGGAGATTAGCTATGAGGAAAGATTAGAAAGGCTCAATCTCTGTAGTCTGGAAGAAAGCAGTTGAGGGCACCTCAATGTGGTGTCCTCTTAATTCAAAGTTTGTGCCACCAAGTGAGATATGTTGGAAGCAAAATAAAAGTGGGTAGGTCTAAGGTTGAGTTTGAAGCACTAAGGGAACAGAGGGGGTGTGAGGCTCTGAGGGTGAGCATGGCTTGGTGTGAGATAGGATATCGGCAACACAGTTTTGGATGAGTTGAAGTTTACAGATGGTGGAGGATGGGAGGCCAGTTTGGAGAGCGTTGGAACAGTCAAGTCTGGAGGTGACAAAGGTATGAATGAGGGTTTCAGCAACAGATGGGCTGAGGTAGGTGGGAGTTGTTAATACATAGTAAACTGATTGCATGGGCCACTCAGCAATACTGGAGGCACTCCACGATTATAGAGTGACACATCGACGCTGATATGAATTCAGAGGCACATTGGGAATGGGGGGGTCTAATATTGTGTGGGAAATCCAGACTTAAGTTCATTGCGTCTCTCAGTGGCTTTTTAATTCAGCCAGCTCATTATCATTTTACATCCGGGTTTGGTTCGATTGCACGGCAGTGAGTGTGATGAGAACCTGCATGACATGATTTCAACTCCAGTGTTTAAAGATGGAATTTTGGAGAAGTTTGGAGTTGGAAGTGAGAGAAGAACTTTGACAATGGATTCGGTACGCTCAAAGGCAGCACTATGTTTCAATGACACCTCCCTTGATATTCTGCTGGGGGCTGTGAGGAGCCAGAGAGAGATACTCTTCCCAAACAGGAAGAAACCTGCTGCTGATACAAAGAAGGTATGGCTGGAGGTGGCCCAGGAGCTCAGCAGCCTGGATTCAGTGTAGGAAGTGCTTTAATAGCCTATGCACGTCAGGAAAGGTGAGCACAGTTACACATTCACTTACATCCTGTTGTGCACATCACCATGCTCCCCATCCCATCCCCCTCACTCTGCCTTGTCAAGCCTACTCCATCATATCTCTTCTCACACCCACTTACCTTGTAAGCACACCCAGATTTCTCTTTCTATGCATTTCCTCACATCCCCATCTGTCCACCACTGCCACTCACCCTCATCTTAATGCAGTTTCATTCCTTTCCCTGATAGTCACCCTCATCAAATACACTACATCCACTGGGTGAACAATGTCATTATAGTCACTCATTGGGCTGGATTTTTGCCGATTTTGCGACCGGGTTTTTGCCACGATTTGACCCTCCGGGGCGAAAACCTGGTCGGCGGGATCTTCGGGCACATTTTTCTGGCGGTGCTTCCACATACCGCCAGGGACAGGTGCGCCGACGTGAAACGACGTGCAACGCCACAGATTACATTACTGTCGTACTTTCAGCTCTCTCCAGACCCGTACTCTGCACCCAGAGTCGGTGCAGCCCTACCAGCAGTGGTAAGTATGAAGACCTGCAAAAAAGTAAGTTAAAATTTGTATTTTTTAATTATTTTAGAGCGATTTAGTCGATAAGGGTTCTGTGAATGTTCTGTGAATGTTTTTTGAATGTTTTTTGCAATTTCCCACCCACCCACCCCCCAAGGCCTCTCTCACAGCGCTATGACCCCAGACTAAAGTTGGCGAAACTCCTCATGCAACGCCAACTTTACTAATGTAAAGGCCGAAAGTTCAGCCTAAAAACAGTTGCGCATCGAAAACAGTAATTTTGGCGATTCCCCAAAACCCTAAAATCTAGCCCATTGGTTGTTCGTTCCCCATCGCAGGAGAAGAGAGCGCAGAACATTAGAGGGAGAGAACCAGAGGTGGTCCTCCACAGATTTCCCAGCTAGCACTGCAGAGGAGGAAGCACTGCAGATCAGTGGAGTTTCATGTCCCTGTCCATTAGAGATGGGGAGTTGGGGACTTCCAAGAAACCTTGTGACACAATTAATGAATCTTCTTAGGTAGTCCCCCAGAGTCAAGGATGACTTGCTTCCTCACTAATATGAGTTCGAAGATGACTCATGATTCCAATGCAGGATCTACAGTCTCTGTCACACTTGGGGCAGGTGGTGGTTGAAGGGATGGGTGGGTGGAGTGCTTGGTTTGTCAGACGCTCCTTCCGCTGTTTGTACTTAACTTCCGCGTGCTCCCGCCGGAGAGACTCAAAGTGTTCGGTGCCTTCTCAAATGCTCCTCCTCCACTTTGAGCAGTCATGGGCCAGGGATTCCCAAGAGTCGGTGGGGGTGTTATATTTTTTCAAGAAGGCTTTGAGAGCATCCTTAAATCATTTTCTCTGCCTTCCTGGGACTCACTTGCCGTGATGGAGCTCGGAGTTGAATACTTGTTTCGGGTATCTTGTATCAGGCATGTTGACAATGTCCATCGGAGCTAATTGAGCATGATCAATGCTTCAATCCTGAGAGACAATAGTGACATTGGTACGCCTATTCTGCCAATGGATATGCAGGATTTTGCAGAGGCAGCATTGGTGCTACATCTCCAGTGCTTTGAGGTGTCTACTGTACATAGTCCATGTCTCTGAAGCATATAGGAGGGTTGGTACCACTACTGCTCTGTAGACCATGAGCTTGGTACCGGGTTTGAGATCTTGGTCTTCAACCACTCTTTTCCTCAGGTGACCAAATGCTGCACTGGCACACTGAAGGCAGTGTTGGATCTCATCATTGATGTCTGTCCTCACTGACAGAAGGCTCCTGAGGTATAATGAGGAATAAAGAAATGGCAGACCAATTGAACAAATACTTCGGTTCTGTCTTCATGAAGGAAGACACAAATAACCTTTCGGAAGTACTAGAGGACAGTGGGTCTAGTGAGAAGGAGGAACTGAAGGATATCCTAATTAGGCGGGAAATTGTGTTAGGGATTGATGGGATTGAAGGCCGATAAATCTCCGGGGCCTGATAGTCTGCATCCCAGAGTATTTAAGGAAGTGGCAATAGAAATAGTAGATGCATTGGTGATCATTTTCGAACAGTCTATTGACTCAGGATCAGTTCCTATGGACTGGAGGGTAGCTAATGCAACACCACTTTTTAAAAAAGGAGGGAGAGAGAAAACGGGTAATTATAGACCGGTTAGCCTGACATCAGTAGTGGGGAAAATGTTGGAATCAATTTTTAAGGATGAAATAGCAGCGCATTTGGAGAGCAGTGACAGAATCGGTCCAAGTCAGCATGGATTTATGAAGGGGAAATCATGCTTGACAAATCTGGATTTTTTTGAGGATATAAATAGTAGAGTGGACAAGGGAGAACCAGTGGATGTGGTGTATTTGGACTTTCAAAAGGCTTTTGACAAGGTCCCACACAAGAGATTGGTATTGGGGGTAATATACTGGCGTGGAGAGAGGACTGGTTGGTAGACAGGAAGCAGAGAGTCGGGATAAACGGGTCCTTTTCAGAATGGCAGGCAGTGACTAATGGAGTGCCGCAGGGCTCAGTGCTGGGACCCCAGCTCTTTATAATATGCATCAGTGATTTGGATGAAGCAATTGAGTGTAATATCTCCAAGTTTGCAGATGACACTAAACTGGGTGGCGGTGTGAGCTGTGAGGGGGACGCTAAGAGGCTGCAGGGTGATTTAGACAGGTTAGGTGAGTGGGCAAATGCATGGCAGATGCAGTATAATGTGGATAAATGTGAGGTTATCCACTTTGGGGGCAAAAACGTAAAGACAGAATATTATCTGAATGGTGGTAGATTAGGAAAAGGGGAGGTGCAACGAGACCTGGGTGTCATGGTTCATCAGTCATTGAAAGCTGGCATACAGGTACAGCAGGCGGTGAAGAAGGCAAATGGTATGTTGGCCTTCATAGCTAGGGGATTTGAGTATAGGAGCAGGGAGGTCTTACTGCAGTTGTACAGGGCCTTGGTGAGGCCTCACCTGGAATGTTGTGTTTAGTTTTGGTCTCCTAATCTGAGGAAGGACATTCTTGCTATTGAGGTAGTGCAGCGAAGGTTCACCAGACTAATTCCTGGGATGGCTAGACTGACACATGAGGAGAGACTGGATCAACTGGGCCTTTATACATTGGAGTTTAGAAGGATGAGAGGGGATCTCATAGAAATATACAAGATTCTGACGGGACGGGACGGGACAGGTTAGATGCGGGTAGATTGTTCCCAATGTTGGGGAAATCCAGAACCAGGGGACACAGTCTTAGGATAAGTGGTAGGCCATTTAGGACTGAGATGAGGAGAAACTTCTTCACTCAGAGAGTTGTTAACCTGTGGAATTCCCTACCGCAGAGAGTTGTTGATGCCAGATCATTGGATATATTCAAGAGGGAGTTAGATATGGCCCTTACGGCTAAAGGGATCAAGGGATATGGAGAAAAAGCAGGAAAGGGGTACTGAGAGAATGATCAGCCATGATCTTATCGAATGGTGGTGCAGGCTCGAAGGGCTGAATGGCCTACTCCTGGACCCATTTTCTATGTTTCTATGTTTCTATGTTTCTAGAAAGTGGTCCATGTTGTCGAAGGACTTGCCATGGATATTGATAATCGGGGGCCAGTACTGTGTGGTGGGGGCAGGTTAGTAGAGGGCCTTTGTCTTACGGATGTTTACTATAAGGCCCAGTCTCTTGAACGCTTCAGTGAAGGTGTCAACGATGGTTTGGAGTTCAGCCTCCGAGTGTGCACAAATGCATACTGCATACTGTAATTCAATGACAGAGGATGGAACAACCTTGGTTCTGAACTGGAGACGACAGAGATTGAATGATTTCCCATTCATCCTGTAGATTAGCTCCACTCCAGCAGGGAGCTTGTTAAAGGTGAGATGAAGTATTGCAGCGACAAAGATTGAGAAGAGCATTGGTACAATGATACAGCCTTGCTTGACCCCAGTCTGTACTTGTATTGGGTCTGTGTTGGTTCCGTTGGTAAGGATCACGGCTTATATCGTGAAGCAGGCGGAGGCTGGTGACAAATCTTTGATGACTGCCGAATGTCTGAAGGACACTCAATAATCCTTCTTGGTTGACAGAGCCGAAGGCTTTTGTGAGGTCAAAAAGGCTACAAGAACATAAGAACATAAGAAATAGGAACAGGAGTAGGCCATACGGCACCTCAAGCCCGCTCCGCCATTCAATAAGATCATGGCTGATCTGATCATGGACTCAGCTCCACTTCCCCACCCGCTCCCCATAACCCCTTATCCCCTTATCGTTTAAGAAACTGTCTATTTCTGTCTTAAATTTATTCAATGTCCCAGCTTCCACAGCTCTCTGAGGCAGCGAATTCCACAGATTTACAACCCTCTGAGAAGAAATTTCTCCTCATCTCTGTTTTAAATGGACGGCCCCTCATTCTAAGATCATGCCCTCTAGTTCTAGTCTCCCCCATCAGTGAAAACATCTTCTCTGCATCCACCTTGTCAAGACCCCTCATAATCTTACATGTTTCGATAAGATCACCTCTCATTCTTCTGAATTCCAATGAGTAGAGGCCCAACCTACTCAACCTTTCTTTAAGTCAACCCCCTCATCCCCGGAATCAACCTAGTGAACCTTCTCTGAACTGCCTCCAAAGCAAGTACATCCTTTCGTAAATATGGAAACCAAAACTGCATGCAGTATTCCAAGTGTGCCATCACCAATACCCTGTATAGCTGTAGCAAGACTTCCCTGCTTTTATACTACATCCCCTTTGCAATAAAGGCCATTGGCCTTCCTGATCACTTGCTGTACTGCATATTATCCTTTTGTGCTTCATGCACAATTACCCCAACCCCCATTTATAGAGGTTGGTGCTGCTTTCTACATTTTTCTTGAATTTGTCGCGCAGTGATGATCATGTCCAGTGTACCTCTTAGTGGGCAGAATCTGCATTGCGACTCTGGGAGGAGCTCTTTAGTCACTGGGAGAAGGCGATTGAGGAGGATTCTTGTGATAACTTTCCCTGTGACAGACAGCAGGGAAACTCCTCTGTAATTACCACAGTCAGACTTGTCTCCTTTCTTGAAGATGGTCACGATTACAGCGTGTCTGAGATCCCCTGGCATGCTCTCTTTCCAGATATGAGATATGAGGTCATGGATTCGCGCCAAGAGTACTTCTCCGCCATGCTTCAGTACCTCGGCGGGGATTCCATCTGCTCCTGAGGCCTTGTTGTTTTTCAGTTGTCGATGGCCTTTTCAATCTCATGCCGGGCTGGGATTGTGCTGAGATAGTGATGGGTAGCATGCTGGGGGATGGAGTCAAGGACACTCACGTAAAATACAGCGTCTTGGTTAAGGAGATCTTCAAAGTGCTCCTCCGCGTCGTTGGAGGCGGAGTGGCAGTCGGGAGTTCATTGCTGAGGCCTACAAAAGGCACAGCAGGGAGTCCGGGGAGCAGCATCGTCGGAGGCGGAGCGACAGTCGGGAGTTCATTGCTGAGGCCCAGCTTGTGCAGCTGCAGCAGGGGTAGGAGGCAAAAAAGAAGTAGAAAGAAATCGAAAGGTGAAATCACAGCCAAGGGGGTAAGTGATTGGCTGGTGATTGGTAAGTAGCTTTTCTTTTTTCTCTTCTCTATCAGTCAGTAACTCTTTAGCATTGTGTTGCCAATTTAAGTGTATCTAAGGGTTAAATCATGGCAGTAGAGCTCGGACACATGTTCTGCTCCTCCTGTACTATGTGGGAAGTCAGACGACTATGCGTGTGGGAAGTGTATCCGCCTCCAGCTCCTGACGAACCGCATTGCGGAACTGGAGCTGCGGGTGGATTTACCTGGAGCATGCACGATGCTGAGAATGACGTGAATAGCACGTTTAGCGAGTTGGTCTTACCGCAGGTAAAGGGTACACAGCCAGACAGGGAATGGAAGACTAACAGGAAGAGTAGTGCAAGGAAGATAGTGCAGGGGTCCCCTGCGGTCATCTCCATGCAAAACAGATACGCCGCTTTGGGGGGAGCAGCAGCAGCCAAGTTCATGGCACCGTGGCTGGCTCTACTGCACAGGAGGACAGGAAAAACAGTGGGAGAGTGATAGTGATCGGGGATTCAATTGTAAGGGGGATAGATAGGCATTTCTGCAGCCGCAACCGAGACTCCAGGATGGTATGTTGCTTCCCTGGTGCAAGGGTCAAGGATGTCTTGCAGTGGGTGCAGGACATTTTGAAAAGGGAGGGTGAACAGCCAGTTGTCGTGGTGCATATAGGTACCAATGATATAGGTAAAAAATGGGATAAGTTCCTACGAGACGAATTTAGGGAGCTAGGAGCTAAATTAAAAAGTAGGACCTCAAAAGTAGTAATCTCAGTATTGCTACCAGTGCCACGTGCTAGTCAGTGTAGGAATCGCAGGATAGCTCAGATGAATACGTGACTTCAGCAGTGGTACAGAAGGGAGGGATTCAAATTCCTGGGACATTGGAACCGGTTCTGGGGGAGGTGGGACCAGTACAAACTGGATGGTCTGCACCCGGGCAGGACCGGAACCAATGTCCAAGGGGGAGTGTTTGCTAGTGCTGTTGGGGAGGAGTTAAACTAATGTGGCAGGGGGATGGGAACCTATGCAGGGAGACAGAGGGAAATAAAATGGAGTCAGAAGCAAAAGATAGAAAGGAGAATGTCACATATCTCACACTACTGTACATAACTGTATCTTACCATGCTATACATGACTGTAAGTGAGATGACCTGTAACCACAAGCATACTTTACCACCGGGGTGCACTTGCAGGAGACACTGGATACCTGTCCCAGACAGGTATATAAGGACAGGTCTCAGGCAAGTGAGGCATTCGAGAACTGTGTAATAAAGGTACAGGTCCTGAGTGACCTTGACATCAACATTTGCCTCATGTGAGTCTGTACTGCAGGGACAGGACTTTACAGTGGCAACGAGTTACAGGATTACAGAATCCACAGAAGGGCGACCAACGGCTCACTTGAAAAATACAACGCTGGAGATAATTGGGAGGACTTTAAAGAAAGGCTCCAGCAAAACTTCGTAACCAAAGACTGGTTAGGCGACGATAAGGCAGACAAGAGAAAAGCCCATTTCTTGACCAGCTGTGGCTCGAAAACATACACCTTAATGAAGGACCTGCTGGCACCCGAGAAACCAGCAAGCAAGTCATTTGAAGAGTTGAGCACACTGGTGAGAGACCACCTGAAACCAGCGAGCAGCCTACACATGGCTCGACACAGGTTCTACAACTACAGACACTGTGTTGGCCAGAGCATACCCGGCTTCGTGGCGGAACTTCGGAGGTTGGCTAGTTTATGTGAGTTCTCCGATGAACTAAGGAGAGAAGTACTGAGAGACTTTTTCATTGAAGGAATAGACCACACAAGCATATTCCAAAAGCTCATAGAGACCAAGAACTTGACCCTAGGGGCAGCAGCACTGGTTTCACAGACATTCTTGGCAGGAGAAGACGAAACGAGGTTGATCTACACTGCGGGTACGACAACTAACGAAACATCGGAACAAGGGGTTCACAGCGTGAAACAAGCCGCTACCCCCACACACAGACAAAGGCAGGAGAGCAGGCCCTCAACAGCAGGCAGTGGCGCCAGAAGCCATCAAGGGCCACATGAACGGCCGTTCACACCTCATCAACCCACAATGCGAGCAATCAACAACAGGTTGAGAGAAGCTCAAGAGAGATCAGCCAGGCGCAGCTCATTCTTTGGAAACAATGGAAGCGGTCTGTGCTGGAGATGTGGGGGAAGGCACTCATCAAGGGGGTGCCGATATCAGCATGCTGTTTGCAGAAACTGCGACCATACAGGGCATCTGGCCTGCATGTGCAGAAAAACGGCAGCTCGGCTGGTATACGATTCGGAAGGGTCGGAAAGCGGACCAGAAGACGGTGGGGACAGTACCCGGGACACCAAGGTACAGCGGGTCAACACGATCAATGGCCACTGCTCTTACAACAAGATGCCTCTAATAATGATGAGGGTCCGACTCAACGGGATAACCGTCAACATGGAGCTGGAAATGGGAGCGAGTCAATCTCTCATGAGCGCTCAACAATTTGAACAGCTGTAGCCGCACAAAAGAGACAGACCAAAGTTCACAAGGGTCGACACCAAACTAAAGACCTATACCAAAGAAATCGTCCCAGTCCTTGGCAGCACTATGCTCTCAGTCACATACAAAGGGACAGTGAACCGACTTCCCCTGTGGATTGTCCCTTGAGATCTCCCAGCACTGTTGGGGAGAAGCTGGCTGGCAAGACTAAACTGGAAATGGGATGATGTTCACGCCATGTCGTCAGAGGAACGGACCTCCTGCTCAACAGTTCTAAGTCATTTTGAACATCTCTTTCAGCCAGGTGTGGGCACCTTCAAAGGGGCTAAGTCAAAATCTACATCACACAGGATGCTAGACCGGTCCATCACAAGGCTAGAGCTGTGCCCTATGTGATGAGGGAAAAGATTGAACATGAACTGGACAGGTTTCTGTGGGAAGGCATTATCTCACCCGTGGAATTTAGCGAAGTCCCATTGTCCCAGTCATGAAGCCTGATGGATCCGTACGAATCTGTGGGGACTACAAATCTACCATAACCAGAGTCTCCCTACAGGGCCAATACCCGCTGCCCAGAGCCACATTAGTTGGAGGTAAACTTTTCTCAAAACTAGATCTCACATCTGCGTATATGACGCAAGAATTGACCGATGAGTCCAAGCTACTCACCACCATCAACACACATCGAGGCCTTTTCATGTACAATTAATGCCTATTTGGCATCAGATCGGCAGCTGCTATATTCCAGTGCAACATGGAGAGTCTGCTCAAGTCCATCCCAGGGACGGTTGTATTTCAAGACGATATACTTATCACGGGCAGGGACACCGACTCCCATCTCCGCAATTTGGAGGAAGTACTAAAGCGGTGGGATCGGGTAGGCCTACGAGTCAAGAAATCCAAGTGCCTGTTTCTCGTGCCCGAGGTTGAATTTTTGGGCAGAAGGATTGCAGCTGATGGAATCCACCCAACAGAGTCCAAAACCGAAGCAATTCGCCTGGCACCCAGGCCCCGGAATGTCTCGGAACTGCACGCCTTTCTCGGGCTACTCAATTACTTTGGGAACTTTATGCAGAACTTAAGCACGCTGCTGGAGCCTCTCCACGTGCTACTCAGAAAGGGGTGCGATTGGTTTTGGGGGGACGCCCAGGAACGCGCCTTCAACAAGACACGCAACCTTCTATGTTCCAACAGTGTTTTGCCGTTCTTTGATCCAGGTAAAAAGCTAGTTCTTACATGTGATGCGTCAGCGTACGGGGTCGGGTGCGCTTTACAACATGTCAATAGTGCGGGTAAATTACAACCCATAGCTTTTGCCTCCAGGTCACTTTCGCGGGCGGAGCGTGGGTATGGAATGGTGGAGAAGGAGGCGCTCGCGTGCGTGTTTGGTGTCAAAAAGATGCGCCAATAGCTTTTCGGGGCCAAGTTCACATTAGAAACCGACCACAAGCCCCTCACGTCCCTACTATCCGAGAGCAAGGCAATAAACGCCAACGCCTCGGCGCGCATTCAATAGTGGGCACTTATGCTGGCGTCCTACGACTACACAATAAGGCACAGACCAGGCACAGACAACTGTGCTGACATGCTTAGCATGCTACCCCTGGCGACCACGGAAGGGTCTGATGAACAGGACCGTGAGATAGTCATGGCAATCAATGCCTTTGAGTCCACAGGTTCGCCCATGACGGCTCACCAAACCAGAGCCTGGACGAGCAGCGATCCCATGTTATCCCAAGTAAAAAGATGTGTCTTAACTGGTGACTGGGTAGGGGCTTGCGATGCCTGCCCTGAAGAGATCAAACCTTTCCATAGGCGCATGCATGAGCTGTCACTACAAGCAGACTGACTGACGTTGGGCAGCTGAGTAGTTATGCCTCTGCGAGGCAGAGAGGCATTTGTCCGGGGACTCCATCGCGAGCACCCGGGGATCGTTCTCATGAAGGCCATAGCCAGATCCCACGTCTGGTGGCCTGGCATTGACGCGGACTTGGAGCTCTGCATCCGACGGTGCACCACTTGTGCCCAACTCAGTAATGTCCCCAGGGAGGCCC
The DNA here is from genome assembly GCF_044704955.1 of Pristiophorus japonicus. NCBI lineage: Eukaryota > Metazoa > Chordata > Chondrichthyes > Pristiophoridae > Pristiophorus > Pristiophorus japonicus. Next base: position 114,226,768 of record NC_091977.1, on the reverse strand, counting down.
CCCTGAGCCCCTGGCCCTGGCCCACCAAACGGTGGTCGCGGGTGCACGTAGACTACGCGGGCCCATTCATGGGCAAAATGTTCCTTGTAGTTGTAGATGCATTTTCAAAGTGGAGCGAATGCACCATTTTAAACTCGAGCACCACCTCCATCACTGTGGAACCATGTTCGCAACGCACGGAATTCCTGACATATTGGTCAGTGATAATGGTCCGTGCTTCACCAGCGCAGAATTCCAAGATTTCCTGAGTGACCACGGCATAAATCATGTTAGGATGGCATCGTTCAAGCCAGCCTCCAACAGCCAGGCAGAGCGAGCAGTGCAGATCATTAAACAAGGCATGCTCAAAATCCAAGGTCCTACGCTGCAGGGCCGCCTGTCGCGACTGCTGCTTGTGTACAGATCTCGTCCGCATTCATTGACTGGAATTCTCCCCGCACAACTATTGATGAAATGGATCTTAAAGACAAGGCTCTCATTAATCCTCCCAGACATGCATGAAATCGTTGAGGCAAAGCGCCATAAGCTAACCGAGTACCTTGACTGAAATTCGAGGGGGAGGTGGAATGAAATAGGGGACAAAGTATTTGTGCTAAGCTATGGCAAGGGTCCCAAATGGCTTGCAGAGACAGTAACAGGCAAGGAAGGAAACAGGCTACTGGTGATACAAACGGACAATGGCCAAACCTGCCGGAGGCATGTAGACCAAGTCAAAAGTAGATTTACCAACAACACTGCTGAACCAGAAGCAGACTACAATGTGGAACTCACACCATGCCTGGTGGACAGACAGAGGGAACAACCTGAGGAAAGGGCAATCCCAACAGACAGCCCAGGCGAGATAACAGAAATCACACCGAACGAAACAGACAGTCCAGGCGATATACCAGCAATCACGCCGCAAGAAAAACAGGCACCAAGGCAAACAACTGAACCACAACTAAGACGCTTCATGCAAGAGCGTAGACCACCTGAGAGACTGAACCTATAAAGACAGTAAGACCTTGGGGGAGGGTGATGTCATATATCTCACACTACTGTACATAACTGTATCTTACCATGCTATACATGACTGTAACTAGAGATGACCTGTAACCACAAGCTTACCTTACCACCAGGGGTGCACTTGCAGGAGACACTGGATACCTGTCCCAGACAGGTATATAAGGACAGGTCTCAGGCAAGTGAGGCATGAGCTGTGTAATAAAGTTGCAGGTCCTGAGTGACCTTGACTTCAACATGTGCCTCGTGTGAGTCTGTACTGCAGGGACAGGACTTTACAGAGAATAGTAAAAGTGGAGGGCAGAGAAACCTAAGGCAAAAAACAAAAAGGGCCACATTACAACAAAATTCTAAAGGGGCAAAGTGTGTTAAAAAGACAAGCATGAAGGCTCGGTGCCTCAATGCGAGGAGTATTCGGAATAAGGTGGACGAATTAACTGCACAGATAGTAGTTAACGGGTATGATGTAATTGGCATCACGAAGATATGGCTCCAGGGTGACCAAGGCTGGGAACTCAACATCCAAGGGTATTCAGCATTTAGGAAGGATAGACAAAAAGGAAATGGAGGCGGGGCATTGCTGGTTAAAGAGGAAATTAATGCAATAGTAAGAAGGGGCATTAGCCTGGATGATGTGGAATCTGTATGGGTGGAGCTGCGGAATTCCAAAGGACAGAAAACACTAGTGGGAGTTGAGTACAGACCACCAAACAATAGTAGTGAGGTTGGGGACAGCATCAAACAAGGGATGTGTGCAATAAAGGTACAGCAGTTATCATGGGCGACTTTAATCTGCATATTGATTGGGCTAACCAAACTGGTAGCAATGCGGTGGAGGAGGATTTCCTGGAGTATATTAGGAATGGTTTTCTTGACCAATATGTCGAGGAACCAACTTGAGAGCTGGCCATCCTAGACTGGGTGATGTGTAATGAGAAGGGACTAATTAGCAATCTTGTTGTGTGAGGACCCTTGGGGAAGAGTGACCATAATATGGTAGAATTCTTTATTAAGATGGAGAGTGACACAGTTAATTCGGAAACTAGGGTCCTGAACTTAAGGAAAGGTAACTTCAACGGAATGAGACGTGAATTGGCTGGAATAGAATTGGCAAAGGATACTTAAAGGGTTGATGGTGGATAAGCATTTAAAGATCACATGGATGAACTTCAGCAATTGTACATCCCTGTCTGGAGTAAAAATAAAACAGGGAAGGTGGCTCAACCATGGCTAACAAGGGAAATTAAGGATAGTGTTAAAGCCAAGGAAGAGGCATATAATTTGGCTAGAAAAAGCAACAAATCTGAGGACTGGGAGAAATGAATAATTCAACAGAGGAGGACTAAGGGCTTAATTAGGAGGGGGAAAATAGAGTATGAAAGGAAGCTTGCAGGGAACATAAAAACTGTATGCAAAAGCTTCTTTAAATATGTGAAGAGAAAAAGATTAGTGAAGACAAACATAGGTCCCTTGCAGTCGGATTCAAGTGCATTTATAATGGGGAACAACGAAATGGCAGACCAATTGAACAAATACTTCAGTTCTGTCTTCACGAAGGAAGACACAAATAATCAACCGAATGTAGTAGGGGACAGTAGGTCTAGTGAGAAGGAGGAATTGAATGATATCCTTATCAAGCGGGAAATTGTGTTAGGGAAATTGATGGGATTGAAGGCTGATAAATCCCTGGGGCCTGATAATCTGCATCCCAGAGTACTTAAGGAAGTGGCCCGAGAAATAGTGGATGCATTGGTGCTTATTTTCCAACAGTCTATCGACTCTGGATCAGTTCCTATGGACTGAAGGGTAGCTAATGTAACGCCACTTTTTAAAAAAGGAGGGAGAGAGAAAATGGGTAATTATAGACCGGTTAGCCTGACATCAGTAGTGGGGAAAGTGTTGGAATCAATCATTAAGGATGAAATAGCAGCGCATTTGGAAAGCAGTGACAGGATTGGACCAAGTCAGCATGGATTTATGAAAGTGAAATCATGCTTGACGAATCTTCTGGAATTTTTTAAGGATGTAACTAGCAGAATGGACAAGGGAGAACCAGTGGATGTGATGTATTTGGACTTTCAAAAAGCTTTTGACAAGGTCCCGCACAAGAGATTGGTGTGCAAAATCAAAGCGCATGGTATTGGGCGTAATGTACTGACGTGGCTTGAGAACTGGTTGGCAGACAGGAAGCAGAGAGTCGGGATAAACGGCCCTTTTCAGAATGGCAGGCAGTGAGTAGTGGAGTGCCGTAGGGCTCAGTGCTGCGACCTCAGCTCTTTACAATGTACATTAGCGATTTCGATGAAGGAATTGAGTGTAATATCTCCAAGTGATGACACTAAACTAGGTGGTGGTGAGGAGGACGCTAAGAGGCTGCAGGGTGACTTGGACAGGTTAGGTGAGTGGGCAAATGCATGACAGATGCAGTATAATGTGGATAAATGTGAGGTTATCCATTTTGGGGGCAAAAACAAGAAGGCAGAATATTATCTGGATGGTGGCAGATTAGGAAAAGGGGAGGTGCAACGAGACCTGGGTGTCATGGTTCATCAGTCACTGAAAGTTGGCATGCAGGTACAGCAGACAGCGAAGAAGAGAAATGGTATGTTGGCCTTCATAGCTAAGGGATTTGAGTATAGGAGCAGGGAGGTCTTACTGCAGTTGTACAGGGCCTTAGTGATGCCTCACCTGGAATATTGTGTTCAGTTTTGGTCTCCTAATCTGAGGAAGGACGTTCTTGCTATTGAGGGAGTGCAGCGAAGGTTCACCAGACTGATTCCAGGGAGGGCTGGGCTCTCATATGAGGAGACGCTGGATCAATTGGGCCTTTATTCACTGGAGTTTAGAAGGATGAGAGGGGATCTCATAGAAACGTATACGATTCTGACGGGACTGGACTGGTTAGATGCGGGAAGAATGTTCCCGATGTTGGGGAAGTCCAGAACCAGGGGACATAGTCTTAGGATAAGGGGTAGGCATTTAGGATTGAGATGAGGTGAAACCTCTTCACTCAGAGAGTTGTTAACCTGTGGAATTCCCTGCCGCAGAGAGTTGTTGATGCCAGTTCATTGGATATAGAAACATAGAAAATAGGTGCAGGAATAGGCCATTCAGCCCTTCTAGCCTGCACCGCCATTCAATGAGTTCATGGCTGAACATGCAACTTCAGTACCCCCTTCCTGCTTTCTCGCCATACCCCTTGATCCCCGAGTAGTAAGGACTTCATCTAACTCCCTTTTGAATATATTTAGTGAATTGGCCTCAACTACTTTCTGTGGTAGAGAATTCCACAGGTTCACCACTCTCTGGTATTCAAGAGGGAGTTAGATATGGCCCTTACGGCTAAGGGGATCAAGGGGTATGGAGAGAAAGCAGGAAAGGGGTACTGAGAGAATGATCAGCCATGATCTTATTGAATGGTGGTGCAGGCTCGAAGGGCCGAATGGTCTACTCCTGCACCTATTTTCTATGTTTCTATGTTTCCTCCCAGTGGCACTGACTGCCTCTCTGCCCTTGATGAGCACCTCTCCGTTCTTAGCTCTCAATGGAATAGGTCCTTGGGTGCTTGGGCTGTAGGTGGTCTTGACTACGTTAAAGAATCCACACACTTCATGATTCACGGCCAGTTGCTGGATCTCCTGCACTCTTTCCACCCACCATCTGTTCCTCAGGTTGCGAGTTTTTTGTTGGACCTCAGTCTTCAGTTGTCTGTAGATCTGTTTTCTTTCCCTCAAGTTGTGATGATGTTTCCAATTCAAGAATGCCTTGAGTTTATGGATCTCCTGGTCGTTCTCATCAAACCAGTTTTGATGTTTGCTGGTAGAATTAATTATGATCAACCCCAATGTCATACAGCACTCAATCATAGTGACTAGATTTCAACAGCGAGTGAAATATAATGGTAAGTTACAACATACTTACCTTGCCAGTACTAATTCGTATCTTTTCTCTCTGCCAGGACCTTCATGCATGCAGCAGGGGTCCATGGACCTCGCAGGCAACAAATCCTCAGAGGAGTTGATTCCTTCTGAGTATGCAGCATTACAGGACTCATGCTTACCATGCACTAGTTCAGATATTCACACTTCCATGGGACTAGTTAGAGAGATAGTTAGGTTTTTACCTGGTGACTCACACTTCACAAGAAAGCAAGACAGTCATGGCAGGGACAGCTGAGATCTGCTCAGCTGAACCCAGATGCTGTACCCTGGGGGTAGCAGCAGAGAATGTGACAGGCTTTCCAAGCAACAGACTATGATTGCAGAGAGAATGGAGCAGTCCATCTCCAGCATGAGTGGGATGATGTCGCAGGGCATTGTGACAATGTCTTCTTACATGGATAGAGTGGTCAACTCCATGGAACATCAAAAGCGACAATGAAATGAGTCCATGCAGGCCTTGACCACGGCCATGCAGACTCTGGATGCCAACATGTCTGCCACTTTAAATAGGGTGACAAATATCTTAGCCTTGGCCTTACAGCGCCTCACTGATCTGCACCAAAGTTCTCTCCAACAGAGTGGTAGGAGGGAAGTGCAGTTGGCCCAGGAGAGGGATGATAGTCACCAGGTCACGGAAGTGAGGACTCCACTCAAAGAGCTACCGCTTCTCACCCAAATAAACAGATTACTCCAATTAGGATAATTGTTAGTCTCTTAGGTATATACCTCTGTGGGAACAAAGTAAAGAAAAGGTACAGTATCCAGATCATAAAGGAGTATGTTGGGCAATCCACTTACTCAGCCTACAACATGAAGGAGAGTTGTAGATTATCCATTTGATATCAGACGTGTCTTAATTGTAGGGATTCCATTTGAGCTCAAAGACCATCAAATCTGGGTTTTCTCCAATATTTCCCTCATTTTCTATTCTTTCAGCCACAGACAGCAGTCACTCATCCAGCTTCAATCATGACAGCAAGAAAAGTGATAAGATGTAGAAAATGACAATGAGTAAGGGCAAGTGGAGCTTTTGTTCCTCTCCACATTGGTGTTCCCATTCTTTAACGAGGCAGGCCAAAGTGATCATCATCGTCATAGCCAGTCCCTCGGAGTCAAGGAAGACTTGCTTCCACTCTAAAAGTGAGTTCTAAGGTGACTGTACAGTCCAATACAGGAATTACCATCTCTGTCACAGGTGGGGCAGACAGTCGTTGAAGGAAAAGGTGGGTGGGGTGTCTGATTTGCTGCACGTTCCTTCCGCTGCCTGCACTTGATTTCTGCATGCTTTCGATGACGAGACTTGAGGTGCTCAGCGCCTTCCCAGATGCTTTTCCTTCACTTAGGGCAGTCTTTGGCCAGGGACTCCAAGGCCCAAGTGGAATGCAGATATATGGCTTAATTCAGGCCACTTGGGCCTTCAAATTCAATTTACCATTTGTCCCTAGTAAATGGCCAGCATTTCTTTCATGTGGGCTATACTGTATAAATGCTGCAGATCCATTTACTGCACCACAGAGCAGAAATGGACACCTCATGCACCATCAAGCCCATCTATAAAGTGTTATTTGAATCCCCTGCTGGTTTTCTGCCTCCTAGTAGATCACAGGATCTGCATCTGACAGTAATTTGATACAGTTTGACCTGTGGCCTGCTTTGGAAAAATGCCTTGTAAACAGGGCCTAAGAGTAAGTCTGGATCAATACCTCAGAACTGATTTTGATCTTGCATTAGGTCGGGGTAAATGTCAATAATGGATAAGCACTGAATCCAAGCTACTACAAATTATTTGGAGCATTTCAAATTCAGCTCAGTTCATTTTTGATGTAGGTTAGGGTGCCTGTCCTGCAAAAATAGAAGGAAATAATAATACTGCAGAAATAATCGTAGTGCAGACACTGAGAAGAAACAAGTTTAGTTGCTGCTCTATGAAATTTACGTGGTGGAAGATGTTTCGATTCTGAAATACTGATCTGAGCATTTTATCACCAGACACAATCTGGATTAGAATCTATCTAATAATGTGTTATTGCCTGATTAAAGGAGACTGATTGGCAGATTAGATTCATTCCTTTAGCTCCATGATTAAGAAAACTAGCATCACTTTTCAATCAACAAGTAAATAAGTCGAATGGTTGAGCAGCATCTCACTGTCTTCCATTCCTAAACAACAATGAGGCTGCAACATGTAAATCATTTTGAGTAAAGAATTCCCATTTTCTACCTCTCCCCCTACCCCTCATCTTGGGTAACTGGAGTAAAAATAAGAAGGAAAAAACATTTTCAGATTTTCACTCCAAGAGTGTGAGTGGGATTTGGACCCCGATCACAGACCAGCATCTAACATACTGCCACACCCAGTTCTCTCTCCTTTTAATTTTGCAAAAATAACTAAAATCCAATAATAAAATGAAAATGTTCATAACTGTAACTGAGACCTCTATATTTACTGGGGGCAGGTGGGGGGGTGGGGGGGCGGGGGGGAGCGGTGGAGGAGGAGTTCTGGTCAGGAAACACGGTAGAGTTTTAACTCCATGGCATGCGTGTTTTGTTTTAACAGGTTCCCTACCTTGAAGTCAGCCTGATTGGCTCCCTGTTGGGCAGGGAATATTGCAGAAGAGGCCCAGGAGCAGGTAGGTTTCATGCTGCTCAGGGTAGAGATCACGAGGAGGAGGAGGTTTGGGTACAGAGTGTTTTGGAGGGTCAGCACGTGATTGTGGGGATTCAGAGCGAGATTGGATGTGGTCGCTGTGAGATCGCAGGGAGAAATTGGGGTCGGGGGGGGGAGTCAGTGATCACGGGGGACTGGTGATCACAGGATTGGTAATCGTTGGGCGGTAGGGGGTCCGATTGCTGTGGAGGTTTACTGGTTTGTTTGGGGGCTGGGGGGAAGCACTTCCATTAAACTCCCTCCATGGAACTGTAGTTCGTATTTCTCTAGTTGTGACCATTAACTTTTGTTCTCTTTTTTTTGGTCAGTGCTATAAAGGGATTTGCCTTTTTTCTTCTTTGCGTTCTGATGAAGAGACTCCGCCCAAAATGCTAATCGACCATTTCTCTTTTCAGATGTTGATGAGAATGATGTGAATGTACTGCATTTTGTATTATTTTGGTCAAAGGATTGTTACCAGGCTACCTGTCCACTGGCCGATTGAGAAACATATCAATGGCATGGGGCAGTGGAAAGAGAAGCAGAAAATATTGAAGAATGGCTTTTCAGAGAAGATGCTTTCATTTAATGACTAAATTAGAGGCATACAGAAAAATATATTTTTTTGTGATTTGTGCAATCTTCCTTCAGAAATACAGTTGTAAATATCAGCACAAAATTAATTCAGATCAGTACAGAGTTTAGGCAGCATTTGTTTGGCAATCTACCGTGTATTCCCTTCAGTTTAGTTCAGTCTCCAATAGGACTGATGACAATCTTTCAAAAAAAGCAAATAACAAACTAACTAAAAATGTATATTTTTTTTAATCGGATTTAATTTTAAACTTTAATGGAGAGAGGTGGGACTTTTCTGACTGGTACAGAGTCGGATTCACTGCTGAAAGAAATTAGTTAAGTCACAGTCATTGTTAATTTCCAATCTCACCAGTAAAAAGTCGATCTGAATAATTTAATTTCTTGAGGTATTCGGACCTTTCCATGACTGAACTGAAGAATATCAACCACACAGCAACAGAGATGAGATATCTGGCTCAGCATTGAAGTATAGGCTAGATGATATTTTAAGAAAAAAAAATGTTCCCTGGAACCCCACCTGCATGAGTTCACATGTTAAAGTTCTTCCCAGTTGGGGACGAGACTCCAACAGTTAAAGAGGCACAACATTTACAAACACTTACCTGTGTGGTGTTAAGGGCACTTGTAGTGGCTCAGGGGCAGCATTCTTGTCTCTGAGTCAGAAGGTTGAGGGTTCAAGACCCATTCCAGACTTGGGCACAAAATTTAAGCTGACACTTCAGTTCACTGCTGCACTGTCGGAGGTGCTGTCTTTTGGATGAGGCCCCGTCTGCTCTCTCGGGTGGATGTAAAAGATCCCATGGCACTATTTCAAAGAAGAGCAGGGGAGTTATCCTCGGTGTCCTGGCCAATATTTATTCCTCAATCAACACCTAAAACAGATTATCTAGTTATTATTGCTGTTTGTAGGACCTTGCTATGATCAAATTGGCTGCCGCATTTTCTACAGTACAACAGTGAGTACACTTCAAAAGTACTTCATTGGCTGTACAGTGCATTCAGAAGTCCTGAGGTCGTGAAAGATGCTATATAAATCTCAGTTTTTCTTTTACTCTATTGTATTATTTCTTAAACCAGAAAAGTGGGCCAGATGGTAATTGCATCAGCTACTCTAATTAACATAATACATCCACACTGGGCTGTCACTGCTTGTGTGGGTTCATGTTGGAAAACTGGCAAACCTTGTGCAGCCCCTATAATACCAAGAACAAACTGATGGCATTGATATCAGAGGACTGAAAATTCCACCCTAAAATGCTTTGGATGTTCATAATCAAGCCTTAAATCATTTCCCACTAGTACGTTTTTGGATATTTGGTATTAAATATAAATCAGTCTTGTAATAACACAGTGGGTGTAATTCTCCTTGTTCTTGCTTGTCAATTGGAGGAATTCCAATTATCCAACTTTAAAATTCATGGGATTCTGGAAGAGTCAACAGTTCTCACCAGGGTCTACTTTCTGAAAATTACAGACACTTGTGGGAACCATAGGAACTGGAGGGATAAATAAAAATGAATTCAATATATTAATTGAAAATCCACATCAGCATGGAATTGTTTGATCAAAACTATGCAGTAAAAGTGAGATAATCCATACTTCTCAAAGACTCAGCAAAGGCAGCCCTGTAAGAAACTCTGAAGTCTGACATAGTCAAGAGACTGAACTCTACGTGTGTTAATACTGCTTCAGGGAAGTTTAGACCTAATGTACATTATAATGATAGGGCAGTTCAAAGTGATTCTGCTATAATAAAGTCGAGGGCTAGAAATGGAACTTTTGGCGATAGCGTTTTTTTGGGGGCATTTTTGCGCAAAAACACAGTTTCAAATACCGCTATTTTTAACAGGGGTAAAATTGGCAACAAAATGTACCCGATGGTAAAAATCGGCATTGCATGAGAATTCACAGAGGAAACCACGGTTCTTGCCAACTTTAGTCCAAGGCTGATTACCGCCAAAAAAAACAGGCCGTGGTAGGTGGGGAAAACATACAAAAAAATTGCGAAAAACAAAAAATTAAAAATCACAAAACATTTACAAGACCCTTAATCAATCACTACAAAATAATAAAAAAATAAAAACTTTAACTAACCTTTTTTGCAGGTTTTCGTATTTACCGCTGTTTCTGGGGCTGCAGCACAGCTTTTTACCTGGCGGTTTTTTCATGCAGATATTGCTTCATTTTGGCGTTGCTCGCTGGCGGTCCACTTTTCAGCTGTATTCCAAAATCGCTGGCGCACAAATTTGTCCAATTTAGGTGAGCACCTTTTAACATCAAAAAAGGCAAAATATCGATCAAAATACGGGTGCAAGTCTGGCCAATTTCTAACCTTGAGGGTGCACTTACACTACAAATTTAGCATTAGTGCAAAGTGTCTTTTATTGGACTGGTAGTTAGCATTGATCTCTTGAATTATATCTGTTGTTCTTTACATAAATGATTTGGACTCAGGAATCGGAAGTACAAGATAAAAAATTGCAGAGGACAACAAAGTAGGGGGGCGGTATAGTTAATACTGAGGAAGAATGTGACAAAGACAAGAAGACATTAACAAACTTGTAGAATGGGCATGTGAATCGCAATTCAATTTCAATATCAATGAGTGTGAAGTGGTGCATTTTGGTAGGCGGAATAAGGAGACCACATACTCCTTAGAAAATAAGGTCCGGTGCGGCCAGTGTCCGTGGCAGATTCTGACCCGCTTCTGGTTTCATTCCGCTGTACAAAATGAACTTACCTTAATGCGGCCTATTAAGTCCTCCCAGAGTGTTACCCGGCGCAATTAGATGGAGCGAGTCTGGTGAAGTCATAGAAACATAGAAAATAGGTGCAGGAATAGGCCATTCGGCCCTTCGAGCCTGCACCGTCATTCAATGAGTTCATGGCTGAACATGCAACTTCAGTACCCCATTCCTGCTTTCTCGCCATACCCCTTGATTCCCCTAGTAGTAAGGACTTCATCTAACTCCTTTTTGAATATATTTAGTGAATTGGCCTCAACTACTTTCTGTGGTAGAGAATTCCACAGGTTCACCACCGTCTGGGTGAAGAAGTTTCTCCTCATCTCGGTCCTAAATGGCTTACCCCTTATCCTTAGACTGTGACCCCTGGTTCTGGACTTCCCCAACATTGGGAACCTTCTTCCTGCATCTAACCTGTCTAAACCCATCAGAATTTTAAATGTTTCTATGAGATCTCCTCTCATTCTTCTGAACTCCAGTGAATACAAGCCCAGTTGATCCAGTCTTTCTTGATATGTCAGTCCCACCATCCTGGGAATCAGTCTGGTGAACCTTCGCTGCACTCCCTCAATAGCAAGAATGTCCTTCCTCAAGTTAGGAGACCAAAACAGCACACAATACTCCAGGTGTGACCTCACCAAGGCTCTGTACAACTGTAGTAACACCTCCCTGCCCCTGTACTCAAATCCCCTCGCTATGAAGGCCAACATGCCATTGCTTTCTTAACCGCCTGCTGTACCTGCATGCCAACCTTCAATGACTGATGTACCATGACACCCAGGTCTCGTTGCACCTCCCCTTTTCCTAATCTGTCACCATTCAGATAATAGTCTGTCTCTCTGTTTTTACCACCAAAGTGGATAACCTCACATTTATCTACATTACACTTCATCTGCCATGCATTTGTCCACTCAACTAACCTATCCAAGTCACTCTGCAGCCTCATAGCATCCTCCTTGCAGCTCACACTGCCACCCAACTTAGTGTCATCCGCAAATTTGGAAATACTACATTTAATCCCCTCGTCTAAATCATTAATGTACAATGTAAACAGCTGGGGCCCAAGCACAGAACCTTGCGGTACCCCACTAGTCACTGCCTGCCATTCCGAAAAGTCCCCATTTACTCTTTGCTTCCTGTCTGCCAACCAGTTCTCACTCCATGTCAGCACACTACCCCCAATCCCATGTGCTTTAACTTTGCACATTAATCTCTTGTGTGGGACCTTGTCGAAAGCCTTCTGAAAGTCCAAATACACCACATCAACTGGTTCTCCCTTGTCCACTCTACTGGAAACATCCTCAAAAAATTCCAGAAGATTTGTCAAGCATGATTTCCCTTTCACAATTCCATGCTGACTTGGACCTATCATGTCACCTCTTTCCAAATGCGCTGATATGACATCCTTAATAATTGATTCCATCATTTTACCCACTACTGATATCAGACTGACCGGTCTATAATTCCCTGTTTTCTCTCTCCCTCCTTTTTTAAAAAGTGGGGTTTCATTGGCTACCCTCCACTCCATAGGAACTGATCCAGAGTCTATGGAATGTTGGAAAATGACTGTCAATGCATCCGCTATTTCCAAGGCCACCTCCTTAAGTACTCTGGGATGCAGTCCATCAGGCCCTGGGGATTTATCGGCCTTCAATCCCATCAATTTCCCCAACACAATTTCCTGACTAATAAGGGTTTCCCTCAGTTCTTCCTTCTTACTAGACCCTCTGGCCCCTTTTATATCCGAAAGGTTGTTTGTGTCCTCCTTAGTGAATACTGAACCAAAGTACTTGTTCAATTGGTCTGCCATTTCTTGCTTCCCCGTTATGACTTCCCCTGATTCTGACTGCAGGGGACCTACGTTTGTCTTTATTAACCTCTTTCTCTTTACATATCTATAGAAACTTTTGCAGTCCGTCTTAATGTTCCCTGCAAGCTTCCTCTCCTACTCTATTTTCCCTGCCCTAATCAAACCCTTTGTCCTCCTCTGCTGAGTTCTAAATTTCTCCCAGTCCCCGGGTTCACTGCTATTTCTGGCCAATTTGTATGCCACTTCCTTGGCTTTAATACTATCCCTGATTTCCCTTGATAGCCACGGTTGAGCGACCTTCCCTTTTTTATTTTTACGCCAGACAGGGATGTACAATTGTTGTAGTTCATCCATGCAGTCTCTAAATGACTGCCATTGCCCATCCACAGTCAACCCCTTAAGTATCATTCGCCAATCTATCCTAACCAATTCACGCCTCATACCTTCAAAGTTACCCTTCTTTAAGTTCTGGACCATGGTCTCTGAATTAACTGTTTCATTCTCCATCCCAATGTAGAATTCCACCATATTATGGTCACTCTTACCCAAGGGGCCTCGCACAATAAGATTGTTAATTAGCCCTTTCTCATTACACATCACCCAATCTAGGATGGCCAGCCCTCTAGTTGGTTCCTCGACATATTGGTCCAGAAAACCAGCCCTAATACACTCCAGGAAATCCTCCTCCACCGCATTGCTACCAGTTTGGTTAGCCCAGTCAATATGCATATTAAAGTCACCCATGATAACTGCTGCACCTTTATTGCACACATCCCTTATTTCTTGTTTGATGCTGTCTCCAACCTCACTACTACTGTTTGGTGGTCCGTACACAACTCCCACTAGCGTTTTCTACCCTTTGGTATTCCGTAGCTCCACCCATACTGATTCCACATCATCCAAGCTAATGTCCTTCCTTACTATTGCATTAATTTCCTCTTTAACCAGCAATGCCATCCCACCTCCTTTTCCTTTCTGTCTATCTCGTGGCCATGCAGGGAAATTAAAAATAGAGGTAAAATAGCTTTTAAGTGTCTGTAACGTACCTCATGATGGTCCCCGACTGCTGCAGTTCGGGCCAGCTCCAAGCTGACAGATACACCTTTGGGAAAGGTGCGTGGGAGCGAGTTGACAGTGGGTTCCTGACCCGCTGTCGAAAATAACAACTTTCTCACCTGACCCGCCACCGATCGTACCCGCTACCACCATAGAAAATTCAGCCCTAAGAATCTAAATGGGGTAGAGGAACAAAGGGATCTAGGGGTACAGATTTACAAATCATTCAAAGTAACAATACAGGTTAACACAGCCCAAAACAAATGAAAATAAAGCACTGGGGTTCATTTCTCGAGGAAAAGAATTGAAAAGCAAAGCAGTTATATTAACCTTATATAGAACCCTGGTTAGGCCACACTGTACACAGTTCTGGTCTCCATATTACAAAAAAGATATAGAATTAATAGAAACATTGGACCATTCAGCTCCTCGAGCCTGTTCCGCCAATCAATTAGATCATGGCTGATCTGGACTAACAGGAGAGACTGAATAGGCTGGGGCTATTTTCTCTAGAAAATAAAAAGAAAGACCTGCACTTAAATAGCAACTTTTATGACCACCGGACATCTCAAAGCACTTTACTGCCAATGAAGTACTTTTGGAGTGTAGTCACTGTTGTAATTTAAAGAGATATTTCACAACTCTCAAGAAAAATATATTCTAGTAAGGAGGAAAGGATGCAAGAGAAAAGATAGCCATCCATGGCTAACTAAAGAAATAAAGGACGGTATCCGAATAAAACCAAAGGCAAACAAAGTGGCCAAAACTAGTGAGAGGACAGAAGATTGGGAAACTTTTAAAAGCCAGAAAAGAATTACTAAAAAAATGATGAAGAAAGGGAAGATAGATTATCAAGGTAAACTAGCACAAAATATAAAAACAGAGAGCAAAAGTTTCTATAGGTATATAAAAAGAAAAAGAGTGACTAAAGTAAATGTTGGTCCTTTAGAGGATGAGACCAGGGAATTAGTAATGGGGAACATGGAGATGGCAGAAACTCTAAACTGATATTTTGTATCAGTTTTTACGGTAGAGGACACTAACAATATTCCAACAGTGGATAGTCAAGGGGTTATAAGGGGGAAGGAACTTAACACAATCACAATCACTAAGGAGGTGGTACTCAGTAAGATAATGGGACTAAAGGCAGATAAATCCCCTGGACCTGATAGCTTGCATCCTAGGGTCTTAAGAGAAGTAACAGCAGGGATTGTGGATGCATTGGTTGTAATTTACCAAAATTCCCTGTATTCTGGCGATGTCCCAGCAGGTTGAAAAACTGCAAATGTAACACCCCTATTCAAAAAAGGAGGCAAACAAAAAGCAGAAAACTATAGACCAGTTAGCCCAACATCTGTGGTTGGGAAAATGTTGGAGTCCATTATTAAAGAAGCAGTAGCAGGACATTTGGAAAAGCAAAATTTGGTCAGGCAGAGTCAGTATGGATTTATGAAAGGGAAGTCATGTTTGACAAATTTGCTGGAATTCTTTGAGGTTTTAACAAACAGGATGGATAAAGGGGAACCAGTGGATGTGGAGTATTTGGACTTCCAGAAAGCATTTGACAAGGTGCCACATAAAAGGTTACTGCACAAGATAAAGGTTCACGGGATTGGGAGTAATATATTAGCATGGCTAGAAGATTGGCTAACAAACAGAAAACAGAGAGTTGGGATAAATGGTTCATTCTCTGGTTGGCAATCAGTAATGAGTGGAGTGCTGCAGGGATCATTGCTGGAACCCCAACTATTCACAATCTATATTAACAACTTGGAAGAAGGGACTGAGTGTAATGCAGCCAAGTTTACTGACGATACAAAGATGGGAGGAAAAGCAATGTGTGAGGAGGATACAAAAAATCTGCAAAAGGACATAGACAGGCTAAGTGAGTGGGCAAAAATTTGGCAGATGAAGTGTAATATTGGAAAGTGTGAGGTCATGCACTTTGGCAGAAAAAAATCAAAGAGCAAGTTATTATTTAAATGGAGAAAGATTGCAAAGTGCTGCAGTACAGCGGGACTTGGGGGTACTTGTGCATGAAACACAGAAGGATAGTATGCAGGTACAGCAAGTGATCAGGAAGACCAATGGAATCTTGGCATTTATTGTAATGGGGATGGAGTATAAAAGCAGGGAAGTCTTGTTACAGCTGTACAGGGTATAGGTGAGACCACACCTGGAATACTGCGTGCAGTTTTGGTTTCCATATTTACGAAAGGATATGCTTGCTTTGGAGGCAGTTCAGAGAAGGTTCACTAGGTTGATTCCGGGGATGAGGGGGTTTACTTATGAGGAAAGGTTGAGTAGGTTGGGCCTCTACTCATTGGAATTCAGAAGAATGAGAGGTGATCTTATCGAAACATATAAGATTATGAGGGGGCTTGACAAGGTGGATGCAGAGAGGATGTTTCCACTGATGGGGGAGACTAGAACTAGAGGGCATGATCTTAGAATAAGGGGCTGCCCATTTAGAAATAAGATGAGGAGAAATTTATTTTCTCAGAGGGTTGTGAATCTGAGGAATTTGCTGCCTCAGAAAGCTGTGGAAGCTGGGACATGAAATAAATTTAAGACAGAAATAGACAGTTTCTTAAACGATAAGGGAATAAGGGGTTATGGGGAGCAGGCGGGGAAGTGCAGCTGAGTCCATGATCAGATCAGCCATGATCTTATTGAATGGCAGAGCAGGCTCGAGGGGCCAATGGTCGATGGGTGTTTTTGTGACTGGAAAGCTGTTTCCAGTGGGGTTCCACAGGACTCAGTACTAGGCCCCTTGCTTTTTGTGGTCTATATCAATGATTTAGACTTAATTCATCATCAGGAAGAGAGGATGGGGGAAAACCCGGGGAAGGAAAGGTTTCTTTGTACACGTCTTCTCTTGCTGACCCACAAGGAAAGCATTAAATGTTTTAAATATCTGAGCTGGTTGGGCCACTGCTGGCCCTGGATCCACGTTGTGGAACTTTCCCTGGCACGAATGGTATTGTGCATGTCCTGTATGGGCCGGGGTTAAATTTGTGTTGGGGTCTGAATGATGTCATTGGACCCTGACTTTTGAATATTCATGAGGCCCTCAGCTGTCTGTGGCAAAGGCCTCACATGCCTCCCGAAACCCAGGAGTAAAAATATCGGGCAGCAAGAGTTTAACACAAACAGGGAGGTAAGTACTCTGCCCCAGTTGTAACCCCCGGAACAACCCATTCCATTAGCACACTGGGAGAGCAGGGTAGAGTTCAAATCGGGGCTCAAAGATCATTGAATGCAGTTCTGGAGAAAGTGCATCGCCATCATTTCACCTTCACAGCTGATGAGATGACAGGATGGTGGCTGGAGGTAGAGATACACAGCACCAAAAAAACAACAGTGACAGACAGCTTTAGCTTAAACTTGATTTTATTATACTTTCTGGCTTTAAGTGGGAATACGGTTGCAAAACATTGCCAGTTTTAGAAGCGATTTGTTGAAATAGAAGGCTTCACATGAAACTGCAACCAAAGTCATTGCTTGTGCCAAAAGGTAAAAGCGAATCATTTACAATATTGCACTTTGAGAGGCATGTTATTGTCAGAGTAAACACATTTTAACTCCTGATTCAGCAACTTGCAGCTGATTTATGAAACCGTCCTGTGCACAGTTATCTCATTATCTCATTCTCATGGTGCTCAGACCTACAATACATTTCCCATCGCTCTGACTCTGATGAAACAAGAGCCACAGTGCTGTGAGGTTTATAATTAGTTACAAACACTTTAAATAAAGACGTTAGCGTCTGGCTTCAGAGATACTGCTGCAGGCCTCAGACAACTCAAATTCAGCTTGAAGTGTGTTTTTCTCTGGCACTTTATCTGATTCTTCCAAATTAATTACATTCATGAATTATTTAACAGGACGGTTAGCACATGTCACTGTAAAAGCACAAAAATCTCATTAGCAGAAAAAGCCAATGATCTTACAGTAACAGATTTGCATATCAAGAATAATTTAATGTTCAGAGAAAAAAAAGGAGTCAACACAGGGAAAGGATGGCTGACAGCATTTCTAGCTCACTACATCATTAGATGCGAGCAAAATTGAATTAGTTACACAGATTTTTCCTCTGGCCTGGCAGCTATCTCAGTCCTACATTGCTGCCTATTCAGTCAGCTGCCATAACAATCTCTCATCACACAGGAGATTTTGGCTGGAGAATGACAGCTTTTGCTTCCCTCCATTCCTCTGTGGACATGTTAAACTTCATCAATGGCCTTCTATTTCACCTCCATTTCTTCTCTGGCTGACTGCATCCTGAATTTAGCGGAGCAGGTGTATTTGAACACTGTTGACATTTTGTCCTTGCTGACCTACAGTCTCATTGAGAAGTAACAGCATATTGGTCTCAGTGTTTCTGACGACTAGGTCAACATGGGGACTAGATCGTGCAGTGTTCCAAGCCTGGTACATTTCACTTCTTGAAATTATTGGTGTTTAAAGCCGGATTAAAATACTGTGGCATGACTCTAAATAAGTGAAACAGCAGCAAAGGAACATACTGTCAGGGGAGATTTATCGGAGTGTTTTTTGTAGCAAAATTATCAATGGGTTAATAAAGAATACACTTATAATTTCACTACAAATATCTAACAGAAAATATATTTTCCCTTTGTGTGTCTTGGACTGCTATATATTATAGGCTGACTATATATCCCCGTTTTCCAGGGACAGTCCCCGGATTAGGCACTACGACCCCAAAGGAGTCCCCGGTTCAAGAAACTAGTCCCCGAATAGAGTCATATTCATTGGTCTGCTGGTTGACAGGAGTGGGATTTTAACTTTATTTTTGGTTAAACTGGAAAACTTCAATTTTTGTTTTTTTAAACATGAATGTACAGAATGCCCGACGGGGGTTGGGGGGGGGAGGGTGGGGGGTGCTTCTCATCCTGTTCATGCCTGGTTTGAGCTCAGGAATGGGTTCCAAGAGCTAGTTGGATGGAGGCCCCATAGATAAGAAAAAAATCTGTATCCATGTCTACTTCAGCTCATGCAGTTAGCTGGTGGTGGGATACAGACCAGCAGAATAGTTCATCTGCTGGTCCCCAAATCATCTTGTATCGGCTAATATTACTGCACATTTACTACACATTGTGGTATATTACTGCTCACGGAAATCCATCACTGAAGATAATTACTGCTACACTGGATCGTATCTCTTATATTAAACACAACTTTAGCAGAAGAATACAAGTTACCTAAAACACTAATTAATATAATTATTATTTAGCAGACTATTTTTTAAAAGGCTACTATTGTTTCTTCTATGGTGCTAACATGAGCTGGTTTATATTGACACAGGGATACATGTTGTGGAATCATAGAATGGTATAGCACAGAAGAAGGCCATTTGGCCCATCATGCCTGTGCTGGCTCTTTGAAAGAGCTATCCAATTAGTTCCACTCCCCTGCTCTTTCCCCATAGCCTTGCAATTTTTCCCCTTCAAGTATTTATCCAATCCCTAAGGAAGGAAGGAAGGAAGGAAGGAAGGAAGGAAGGAAAGAAGGAAGGAAGGAATTGTAACTGAAGTCCTGCTTCCCTAGTACAATTCTAATAAATCTCCTCCCCACCTTCTCTAAGGCCCAGTATGGCTAGTAAATCCATAAATATTGTGAATTGCCACACAACCATAGCACATTATTATTCCTTACTTTTATGCAATATTGATACAATTTAAAGCTATTAAATACTGTTGTAATTTGTAAACAAATATTTTTACGAGATTATGTGATAATGTTTATTTGAAATGACCACAAACAAAGATATCATTATTAGACATTTCACAATATAATTTTTTTGTCAAAAACTAATTGGAACAAGGATAACCACCTTGTACATGCATACATTTAGACAATTAGGACCCAAAACATAAACTACAGAACACAACTGAAGGTAATATGTTCTATATGGGACAGCTAGCAGTTTGCTTTGGTAATATGATTCTAAAATAGTGATTGATAACCTATATTAAGAGCTAAAGGGATTGGAGACACAAGAGATCAGAAACAATTTACTCAACACATTTTCAATAAGATAGTGAATAAATTATATTTGTATTATTTCCATATGATTGGCAATCAAACCTCTGCTCTCAGTCTCACCAGACTAGCCACCAGACAACTCAAGCAACTCTGAGTGACTGAACTGTGCATAGAAGGGTAGTCCGTTGTGCTTGGGTACAGAAGATAAATTGACAAAACCTGATTGGCGCCCGCAATTCGCCTGAATTATGACAATGAGGGTTGAATTTAGGATGCATCATTTGAATCACTCCCAGTTTCAGGAGCTAACAAATTAGGCCCCATTAAATTTTGAGCAGCCCAGTGTCACATCCTATCACTGTATGGTATAATGTAAATCACATTTTCACCTCTGAATTAGAAGGCTGTGATTTCAAATACATAATCTAGACTGACACTCCAGTGCAGAACTGAGAGAATGCTGTACGGTTGGAGATGCCATCTTTCAGATGAGATGTTAAACCAAGGCCCTTGTCCAACCTTTTAGGTGGATGTAAAAAATCCCATGGCACTATTCGAAGAAGAGCAGGAGAGTGCTCCCTGGTGTCCTGGCTTACATTTATCCCTCAACCAACATCACTAAAGATCAGATTATCTGGCCGTTATCACATGACTGTTTGTGAGACCTTGCCATGCACAAATTAATTACTGTGTTTCCTACATTACAACAGTGACACTATACTTCAAAAGTACTTCATTAGTTGTAAAGCGCTTTGGGATGTCCTGATGCAAGTTCTTTATTCATTTTTTCCATGCCAACCCTGGCATTATCCTATTCAATTAATGCACAGCACGACAGATAACCCAGAATATTTACCAGGCCTGACACTGAAGTAGTTGGCCTGAATTGGACCAAGCCCTGGTAGCCAGCCAGAGGGGGAGGCAAGAAATTCCACACACTATTTCTCCTTAAAGGGATGCAGACCACATTTAAAGCAATTATCAATGGCTGTAAATTCTTTTGAATTATTTTTCAGTCATTCTAAATGCTCAGTGGGGAAAACCAAGTGGCTGCCAAAAAGCAGGGGATGGCAACATGAATATGGAGATTGGAAACGGAGCCTGCAGGCAAGAGACTGAGTGGCCAAACCCATTTCCAATAGCTGCCAGAATGGAGGTGCTACTTAACCTATTCTGAAAATGTTTTAAAAATCAAGGATAAGTGTTAAAAAAGTAACAAAAAGTGGAATGAAAATCCGAGAAAAGATCCCATCAGCAGGAAATAGGTACTGGAAAGATGATTTTTAAAAAGTACTCAAAAAAAGTATCTGCACCTTTTAAGGGATCCATTGTACAGGGAGCTTCTCTTTAGAGTCAGCTGCGGCTCAGTGGGTAGCTCATCTGCCTCTGAGTCAGAAGGTTATGGTTTTACAAAAGATCTAGGCTGACACTCCAGTGCAATGCTGAGGGAGTGCTGCACTGTCGGAGGTGCTGTCTTTTGGATGAGATGTTAAACCGAGGCCCCGTCTGCTCTCTCAAGTGGATGTAAAAGATCCCATGGCACTATTTCGAAGAAGAGCAGGGGTGTTATCCCCAGTATCCTGGTCAATATTTATCCCTCAATCAATATAACAAAAACAGATTATGTGGTCATTATCACATTACTGTTTGTGGGAGCTTGCTTGTGCACAAATTGGCAGCTGTGTTTCCTACATTACAACAGTGACTACACTTCAAAAGTACTTCATTGGTTATAAAGCACTTTGAGACGTCCGGTGGTCATGAAAGGTGCTATATAAATCCAATGAGCTGGACTTTCCACTATGATTGCTATTGCCCAAAAATGAGCAATATTTCCAGCCTGAGTGCTTTTTTTATTTTTCAGGATCGCTGGAATATTGCCCATTTTAAAAACAGCTTTCGCCTTTTTAATTTGGGTGATAGCCTTAGCGATGTGAAATGGGCCTTAGCGACGTATTCAGTCGTGCAAGGATGGCGTCCATAGCAATAGCTGTTCTGCGCATGCACGTTTTTTTTTCAGGCAAAGAACTTTTCCCGCGAGTCGGGAGGTCAGGGGTCATCTGCACATGCTCAGAAGGCAAAGGAAGTGGGAGAGAGAAGGAAGCTTTTCAACGAGGGTGGATTTTGAAGGAGTGTTGAACGTAACATGATGGAGATGTCCCAGGAGAATTCGTGAGAGAGTCTGCAGGAGGTTGCAGGGAGAAGGAGGATGAAAGCCTTTTCAGACGAGGCTAATGAGGTCGAGACTCGGTAGGACCAATTAATTCGGGGTGGGTGTGGGAAACCTCCACCCCATATTTATCAAAATATATGGGCAGATATCGCCGTTCTCATTTCATCGGTGGCCCATGATAGAGGCGTGAGGCAGACCAGTGTCACAAGTGCTGGAACAGTCTTGTTGCATCGGCAAGAGTAAGTATTAAATTATTAAATTTAAAATTGTAATGATGCACTGACTCATTAATTAGAATGTAAATCTGCTGAATTGTAATTAAGCTGGGTAATCTTGGGTAGCTTCCCTGTGAAGATTTGGACTGGGGTCAGAACCTGCACTATTTAACTCTAATTTTGCTGAGATGCCTTAAACTTAATCAACAGTATTAATTATTATTTAAAAGCTTTGATCGAAAATTGGGACCAAAGGAATGACTGGAAACAGACAGACCACAAACACTTGGCATTTCTACCACTTTAGTTTAGAAGGAGAATTATTAAATTATATCGTTGTTTGTGTGCTGTGAGCAATTCCTTAACTTAGGCATTGTCTCCTTTTTGGTTAGGTTGGTGGATGTGGCACGACTGAGCACTGAAGGGTCCGGTCACCTTTACCCAGACTGTGTGAGTCTCTCTGGCTGCTGTCAGTCACATAGTGACCCAGCCTGGACTGAGGGAGAGCTGCCCTGGCTCACTGTCTGCCCTGGGACACTTTGGGACATTAGCTCCGGCCACACGGAGGTCTCTGAGCACAGCCCAGGGACACGGTGCCCCCTCCCATTAAGGTCCTGTCATTGCCGAGCTCACCAGCTCACCAGCGGTCCTGATTCCCCCCCCCCCCATTGGGGACCTCCATCGATTTCAATTAACCGCCTCCTTCCCCTCAGGCACCGAATGGCACGGCCCGTGGATGGAGCTTTTCCTGGAGATTGTACACAAGATGTTTGGTGTCAAGCATTAGTTCCTAAATACGATCTTATTAAATATTTTCTCTGAATTTAGATGTTATAACCATGCATCCATTGGATACAAACCGTATTAGCATATAACGTTAACGTTAACGATGAATAGCATGTGGGGTGACTAATTGTGGATTACAATATCTGTTGTGTTTCCGTAATAGTACCTAGTCAATTAGCTTATGCTTGTCACGTTTGCAGAGGAAGATATTTAAGAATCAGGCGGAGCGGAGGCAGACCGGAGGAGGGCCTGCTGAGCTGCACCCTCTCACTGACCTGGAGGAACCTCCCGCAGCCTTAGTGGGCACCCATAATCGTTCTGCCACCCGTGGTGGTGCAGATCCCGTTGTTGCGCCACGCGATAGTGTGTAAAGCAGTGGTAATTTAAAATAATTTACTAGCATTTGATTATAATATATGAATGATGTAATGTTATGCATGCAGCTTCTGTTCTCTTCTGTACTCTCATGTTAATCCTATGTAACGTCTCTCGTTCACATTTATTGCAAAAGTGTGCTCCTTGTTCATATGCCTGCGCAGCGCAAGCATTCTCATGTCTCCCCTTCTCTTCTACTAACCTCACTTATGTTTTCCAGTTCCCCAGTCGTAACAGGAAGCCCCTGCAGCAACACCAGTACCGCTGCAGGTCGTGCTCACCACGGGTGACGAAGAGCAAACCGAGGAGGAGGAGGAGGATTATGAGCCCGAACTTTCATCTGTGGTACCTGAGGCCACGTCATCCTCAACGGATGAAGTAGCAGGGCCAAGCGACTTGCAGCAGGCCAAGCCAAGTTGTCCAGTGCCCACGCCGATCCTGCGGAGGTTGAGTCGGCGAGGTAGGCATGTGCTGCGACGGGTAGATGTCAATGAGGTCATGGTGTCACTGTCGAGGGCGAGCGTCGACATAGGTTGAGAGATTGGTGGGTTGACCGGCATTATTGCCACACTGTCTGCCAGGATAACGGATGGGGCAGATAGTTGCGGCAATAGTGCGAACAACTGACTCTGTCGATGCCTTTCGGCATGTGATAGTTCCAGGATATGGCACTGCACCCCAAGGTGCTGTACCACCAACCAGCACGACAGTTGCGAGAAAGGAGGAAAACTTCCTTCTGACTCGGAAGACGTTTCTTCGCAAACGTCTTCTCAGCACGATCCACTGAGGTCATTCTGTCAACGTCACCCCACCACCTCCCCTCACCCCCACTGTGCGCCCCTCCCCCTCCCCCCACAGCAGCAGCCCTTGAGGTGCTGCGCTGCCAGACATCTTGGTCGCGTTACTAGGGTATTACGTGGGAAACTGGGGGTTGCAAAAAGGTGGGGGTCAAGTTAGAGGAGGGAAGCGTGGTCGCAGGTGGGGGGTGGGGGTCATACATTATTGTTTTGTTCTTATTAAAAAAAAATTGTTGACTGTTAACTGTTGGGGATGGTAGGAGGGTGTTCTTGTTATATTGTTGTGTTAAAGATTTTTTTCACTGTTGGGGGTTGGGGGGGTGTTATATATGTTTGTTTAAAAAAAAATTAAAGCAGCTGTTAAATTATTTTTTAAAAATTATTCAACAAAACAATTGTCATGAAGTGTCTTCTAATAACATAAGGTAAAACATCAATACAAGGGTTGGTAACAATGGCCATGGCCAGGCCAGGCAAGTATGAAACGTAATGCAACTATAACTGTCACCAACATAACTTCACACAAAGCATTCATTTATGAACTGCTGATGCAAGAGTTTTGCAGCTGTGTAACTACCCTGGGGCTTTTCCAGTGTTGTTTCGGGGGCGTGGGGGCATGGGTTCATCGCCAGGCTGATTGTCCTTCCTGAGGTCCTCGTCCTCCTCCTCGTCCTCCTCTTCCGCCTCCTGTCTCTCCTGAGGTGGATCGGCGGTCCCATCTGGCAATTGTTGTCCTCTCCTGATAGCTAGGTTATGCAACATGCAGCACATCACAATGAACTCAGCAACCGGCTCAGGGTGGTATTGTAGGTTGCCTCCTGAATGGCCCAAGCAAAACTTCAATTGTGTTTTTGACGATATTGCGTGTGGCTATATGACTTTCATTGTAGCACTTCTCGGCTCCTGTCTGGGGCTTACGCAGGGGGTCATGAGCCAGCTGGCAAGGCCATACTCTTTATCCCCCAGCATCCAACCGTGACATTGTGGTTGACTCTTAAACAGGTCAGAGACAGTGCTCTCACGCAAGATGTACGCATCATGAATGCTCCCTGGTAAATTTGCATTTATTGCGATGATTATTTGCTTGTGGTTCACAATGAGCTGTACATTCAGGGAGTGGAATCCCTTTCACTTCTGAAACACCTCTACATCCTGTAAAGGTGCTCACAGGGCGATGTGCATGCAGTCTATTGCTCCCTGCACCTTGGGAAGTTTGCTTTTCTCGAGAACCCCAAGGCCCTCTGTGCCTCCCTAGTCATAGTGAAGTTTATAAACTCCATCCTGCGTGCATAAAGTGCTTCAGTCACCTATCAAATGCGGCAATGTGTGGCATGCTGAGAGATACCACAAAGGTCGCCAGCTGAGGCCTGAAAGGAGTCCGATGCATAGAAGGAAAGTGCCACAGTAAACTTAACCTCAACGGGCAGCGCGGTTCTGATGGTGCTGGTAGGCTGCAGATCTCCCTTAGTTAGCTGGCATATCTCACCGATGACCTCCTTTTGGAATCGCAGCCTTCCAACTCATGTTTTATCGGACAAGTCCAGATATGATCGCTTATTCCTGTAAATGCGTTGGCTATAACATCTCCTCCTCCTCAGCAGTCTGCCACTTCTTTGATTGGGCACATAATGTTCTTCTATGAACCTTCTTCCATCTCTATTCTGCATCATGTGTGTAGTCATCAATACTGGTTGAGAAATTACAGGCCCCATCACTATAAATCAGTATAACTGCCCTAATCTGGCTTCTTAAATTGTCCTCAACAAGTACAAGTTCACTATCTTATCCAACCTGCTGGCACACCAGTGAGTTCACACTGGGGAGAGGCCATTATCCTGCTCTGAGTGTGGGAAGGAATTCACTCAGTCATCCAACCTGCTGATACACCAGCGAGTTCACACTGGGGAGAGACCGTTCACCTGCTCCGTGTGTGGGAAGGGATTCAGTACCTCATCCAACCTGCTGGTACACCAGTGAGTCCACACTGGGGAGAGGGCATTCTCCTGCTCAAAGTGTGGGAAGGATTCACTTGTTCATCCAACCTGCTGAAACACCAGCGAGTTCACACCAGCGAGAAGCCATTCACCTGTTCTGAGTGTGGGAAGGGATTTATTCACTCTTCCAGCCTGCTGAGACACCAGCGAGTTCACAAGTGACTGCAGGGGTTGGATTCTGCTGTTATTGCTGCTGTTATTCACAATATAAACTGGAAATTAACCACAATGTGATTAGATGATTGGCAAGATTCAAAAACGCCTCGCAACCACTTCAAACAGCCTTTTATTAAAGATCCTCTGAGTTACAAAATGGTGTCCATCGTGCCGAGTTAAGGTCAGGTGATTGCAGCTTTTATTGAGTGTTTTTTTGGGCCAGCGATCATTTTTGCAAATTATGGGCGAAATGCCGGAATGTAGCGCTCGGCGATAATCTGGACGATAACCGGGTGCTTGTTTCCATTATATACAGTATTCTGGGCCTTGCACAAGGATGACATCATGTTTAAAATCAGAAAAATACATTCCTGTATGCCGAAAGTTGCACCGGCGATAAATGGGCTATAATTGGGCGCAAGTTTCCATTTTTCATCAAATATGGGCAATAGCCTGAATTTCAGCGATTATATGGGCGCTAAATGGACGCTAAATGGGTGATGATGTGCCGAAACTCTAGCCCCAAGTCTTTTTTTTCTTTCTTTTCTATCCATTCCAAATGGGTGAGCAGGGCACTCTGGTTGGTCCCATTCTAAATTGACGAGGAATGGTGTTGTGCCTCACTTATAAACATCACAACAGACATCAATATTTAAATGAAGCATATTTTTTATGTAAGGCCAGCCAAAGATCACAGGGCCAAAATTGCTTCTCCCGTTAAGGCCTCTGGCCGTCTGAAAGCCGGTGGCCAATGGGCGGCGTGGAATTGCCGCCAACTCTCCGTGGAGGGGCCGGATTTTGCAAATTGCCCTTCATCGGGGTCAGAGCCATGTAAAGGAGTGTTCCGTTTTCCAGCTGCGGCGTGCGTGCGCCGACCCCTTACCTACCGGCGGTTACTCCTTCCCGAAATTGCCCTGCGGGAAATATCCCTTTTGTGGAATTGCCCCGCGGGGGTGGTGCCATCGCCGGTCAGTGTACCCAACAGATTTTTGTGTCGGTGCACTTCTTGTTGGTCAGCGGCATGGTCGTCCTTAAAGGGGAGGTGGTGCTGCGGGCAACGCCATTTTATTTTTTATTGTCAGCCGACTGCCAGGTCGTCCCAACAATTATGCCCTCGGGTTCAGTTGGGCCACCAACAGGCAGCCTGGCACCCCTTTAACTAAAGCGGAGATGCATTGTGATGTGTCAGCGCAACACAGCATGTCCTGGTCACGCTGACATCATCAGCGACGCGCTGACGTCATTAGCCTGGCGCTGACATCATTAGCGTTGACATCATTCGCGTGGCGGAGAAAAACTAAAAAAAACGGAAGGTGCGCCCCGTTTCGGGCAGAGGTGAATTTCTACCCCCACATGTTCTGCAAAACTGTCAGGACTCTGATGATTGGTATCTCTGTCTAATATTCTGGTGCCACTTGTCCATTCGGTGTTAGCACCAGCGGTTGTAACGAATGGAAAGTTTGTCCTCGCGCACCTTACTCCAGCCACAAGCCATAAGAATATTTCAAGAATCACTAGTCTTCTGAATAAGCCATCGTGAAGCTTTCACAGCCCCGAGTACAGTTATGTTTAAACTAGAGAAAAATATATGCTGGGTTGTAAGTCAGTTCACAACTTTGAGGATAATATTTGCAATCTCCATCGGGTGTCTCCGAAACCACGTCCAGAGGTTCCTACATCCTACCAAGCAACACTTTGAATGATGTGTGATAACATGTAATATTTACAATACTTAGACTGCAATCCTGTTGTCAGTTGGTTACTCCAGTCCTTGTGTTGTGTGAATTTGTTTGTGGATGATTTACATTTTGAAATTGCGCATTTGTTTGAAGGGATTCGGCAACTCTTTGTTAACTCTCGACTGTGAATGTTACAGTTGAGTTTGCCGGCATGACTTCCAGCGATACATTTCTGAATCAGCAAATCAATGCTACCAGCCAAGGAACCAATAAATCTGCAATGAAATATTTAGTTTAGACCAGGAGTAGAGCTAATTTTATTGCTGTGGATTTATGATACTGGGAACCCTGTTTTTGGATATTATCAGAATAACAGAACTCAGTGCTGAAGTTGGGAAATTCATTGTAAGTTATATTGGTGAACAAATTCAGGATTTCTTTTACTGCACAATCTAATAAAACAACAGCAAAATTGAATTAGCTTGGCAAGGAGTTCAATTGCCTGATAAGAATGTATCCAATTGTTTGTTACACTGCAATTCAGATTTGTCTTTATGTAATGTCAAGGTGGTTCGTCTAATTTCTATAAGAAAAATTGTTATTGTTGTAAGATTTTCAGGGGAACTAACCAGATATGAGCTTATATTAAACACTGCGCTGTATTCATTTTTTTCTTTTTCCCACTTATTGGCAGAGATATTTCGAAGGGCAGCATCATCCACTTTCCCAGTCACCCAGCACTCAAACTACACTTCACCCATGATTAGCAACAATAGATGTTATGAAGAAAAATTAAAACAAAATTGTTTCATTTTATGTCATCATCATCATAGCCAGTCCCTCGAAATCGAGGAAGACTTACTTCCACTCCAAAAGTGAGTTCTCAGGTGACTGAACAGTCCAATGTGGGAATTACAGTCTCTGTCGCAGGTGGGACAGAGTCATTGGAGGAAAGGGTGGGTGGGGAACCTGGTTTGCCGCACGCTCCTTCTGCTGCCTGTGCTTGGTTTCTGCATGCTCTCGGCGACGAGACTCGAGGTGCTCAGCGCCCATTTTATGTATTCATTCTTTAGCTGTCAATTCTTTTAAGAATATGGCCTAACCATCTTTAGCTGCTTCATCAAATACCTTCCCTCTGTCATAAGGTCAGGGATGGGGCTGTTTATGGATGATTCCACAGTGTTGAGTTCCATTCACAACTTTCCCTGAATAACATCCAGTCCAGATTTGACATGTAGCAAGTAAGAGTTACATACAAATATACCAAAATGATAGGCTGAAAAAGACCAACTGGTCCATCAAGCTTGCCCCACATTCATGATCATTGGAGCATCATGACGAGACACGTCCTACCCCCAGCAACCATGTCATTTCCTGGGACAGGCAAAAGAACAGAAAAAAGAAACCAGACCTAATGAGAGCAAAAAACCTCTGGAAAATTCCTCTTGGGACCCCCTTAGACAATCAAAACCAGTCCAGTAGATCACATCGAATACGTTATCTGTCAATCCACATACCTTCACTATGATACGATCTCTGCCCCAGCCAAGAAGTGGTCCAGCTCTCTCTTGAAGGCATGCAGAGAGTCAGCACCCATTGCACCACTCAGCAACACATTCCAAAGGCTCACCACTCTGCAAATAGAAGAACCACCTAATATCTAGCCTATTCTTACTTTAGTGGAGTTTAAATGCATGTCCCCATGTCCTCCATAATCTGTTAAACTGAAATAAACTATCAATAGGCATGCAATCCAGCTCATTCATTATTTTAGATATAATTTATATATTTGTGCCACATAAGTTCCAGGAAATGACTATCTCAACAAGAGGAAGCTTAGCCATGTTCTGTCGACCTTCAATGGGGAAACCATTGCTGATTACCCCAAAATAACACCATGAATACAAGAGCAGGGCAGAGGCTGAGTACTCTGCAAAGAATTACTCAAATCCAGACTCCTCAAAGCCTTTCCACTATCCATAAAGCTCAAGTATGGTGTGAGATGGAATACTCACCACTGGGCTGGATAAGTGCAGGTGCAACAACACTCAAGATGCTCAACTCTATCATCATCATCATCATAGGCATGAATACTCAGAATCGAGGAAGACTTGCTTCCACTCTTAACATGAGTCCTTAGGTGGCTGAACAGTCCAATATGAGAACCACAGTCCCTGTCACAGGTGGGACAGATAGTCGTTGAGGGAAAAGGTGGGTGGGACAGATTTGCCGCACGCTCTTTCCACTGCCTGCGCTTGATTTCTGCATGCTCTCGGCGATGAGATTCAAGGAGCTCAGCACCCTCCCGGATGCACTTCCTCCATTTAGGGTGGACTTTGGCCAGAGACTCCCAGGTGTCATTGGTGATGTTGCACTTTATCAGGGAGGCTTTGATGGTGTCCTTGTAAAATTTCCGCTGCCCGCCTTTGGCTCGTTTGCCGTGAAGGAGATCTGAGCAGAGCACTTGCTTTGGGAGTCTCATGTCTGGCATGCGAACTATATGGCCTGCCCAGCAGACCTGATCAAGTGTGGTCAGTGCTTCAATGCTGAGGATGTTGGCCTGGTCAAGGACGCTAACGTTGGTGCGTCTGTCCTCCCAGGGGAGTTGTAGGATCTTACGGAGATCTTGCGTAGGATCGTTGGTGGTATTTCTCCAGTGACTTGAGGTATCTACAGTACATGGTCCATGTCTCTGAGCCATACAGGAGGGCAGGTATTACTATAACCCTGTAGACCATGAGCTTGGTGACAGTTTTAAGGGCCTGGTCTTCAAACACTCTTCTCCTCAGGCGGTTGAACTGGCGCACTGGAGGCAGTGTTGGATCTTGTCGTCGATGCCTGCTCTTGTTGATAGGAGGCTCCCAAGATATGAGAAGTGGTCCACGGTGTCCAGGGCCTCGCCATGGACCTTCATGACTGGGGGGCAGTGCTGTGCGGTGAGAACAAGCTGGTGGAGGACCTTTGTCTTACGGATGTTTAGCGTAAGGCCCATGCTTTCGTAAATATGTTGACTATGTCCTGGAGTTCAGCCTCTGTATGTGGGCAGACGCAAGTGTCGTACGCGTACTGTAGCTCGACGACAAAGGTTGGGGTGGTCTTGGACCTGGCCTATGTGATGTATTTGCAGCCATACTCTGTACCATGCTTTGTACCATGTAATTACATGTAATAGCCAACAGATGGGGAAAGCCCGGGAGACACACCTTACTGCACTTCATGCTGCCTCCCTATCAAAAGCAGGCTCCCCCTGCAGGGCTCACTTTTGGCGCTTACATTAAACCTAAAGGTCACAAGGTGATCAGCTCCAGCAATGGGCTACGTGTGATTTATTATAGTGATAAGCATACATATCAACTGACGACGAGGATAAGATACTAACATGCAGCTATGGCCACCGTTGACTACATCGAGCGATATTGTGTCGGGGAAGACTGAGATGACTTCATTGACCGGTTGGATCAATGCTTTATCGTGAAAAACTTAGAGGGAGACACGGTTGTCAGCAAACGCAGAGCCATCCTCCTCACGGTCTGCAGATCACAGACATACGCATTGATTAAGGACCTATTGACTCCGATGAAACCCGCTGAGACAAGTTACGAAGAACTGTGAGAGCTAGTTCGAAATCACCTAAAGCCAAAACGCAGTGCGCTCATGGCGAGGTATCGTTTCTACACCCGTCGGCGTGGGGTAGGCCAAGACATGGCAGCATTCATTGCTGAGCTAAGGCGTCTTGCTGGGCCATGCAAATTCAGGACAGTTCTTGAAGAAGTGTTAAAAGACTTCTTTGTTTTGGGAATCGGGCACGAAGGGATTTTCCGCATATTGCGAGTGGAGGAAGACTTGGACTTAGCCAAAGCCACCGTGATTGCTCAGGCACACATGGCCAGAGAGAGGAAGAAACAAAGCTACTCTACTCACAACTTCGGAATCACCCGGGGCCAAACACCGTGAATAAGCTAAATTCGTCGGCAAACAGAAGTGGCCCCAGCTGGGCTAATGCGACCTCTGCTCGACCTGAGATGACTCACTCACGACAACAATGGATTACTGCGAAGAGATCAGCACCTGTGAATGCAAGTCCATCAGCAAGCTGTTGACGCTGTGGAGGGGCTCATCGCGCAAACCAGTGCAGGTTCAAACAATATGTCTGCAAGAATTGCTCAATGATGGGGCACCTCCAACGAATGTGTAAATGTGCTACAACTTGATACGTAGCGGAGGATGGGAGGTCAAACATAGATCCTGAAGATCGCGCAGAGATGACCGAGGAGGAAGAGGTACATAGGGTGCACGTGCATGAAGTGCACACCTTTACCAACAAGAGTCCTCCGATTATGATGACCGTTAAACTGAACGGCATACCGGTACCGATGGAACTGGACATGGGTGTGAGCCAATCGATCATGAGCCAGAAGGCCTTCGGGAAGTTATGGGCAAACAAGGCACACAGGCCCAAGCTGAGCCCGATCGACGCGAAGCTGCGCACCTACACTAAAGAGATTGTCACGGTTCTCGGAAGTGCAATGGTTCAGGTGCTATACGAAGGTTCTGTTTATAAATTACCACTATGGATTGTTCCCGGTAACAGGCTCATGCTGCTTGGCAGAAGCTGGCTATGGAATTTCAACTGGAAATGGGGCGGTGTAAAAGCATTATCGTTGGTGGGGAAAGCCACGTGTGTGCAGGTCTTAGGCAAGTTTCAGTCACTGTTCTAGCCTGGCATCGGCAGCTTCACAGGGGCCAAGGTGACAATTCACCTCAGCCCAGACACGAGAGCCATTCACCACAAGGCCAGAGCGGTCCCTTACATGATGCGGGAGAAAGTAGAAGTCGAGGTAGATCGGCTTCAGCGCGAAGGCATTATATCGCAGTGGAATTTAATGACTGGGCCAGTCCCATTGTCCCCGTTCTTAAAAGTGATGGGACAATTAGAATCTGTGGGGATTATAAAGTAACCATAAACCGAGTATCATTACAGGACAGTAACTGCTATCCAAGACAGAGGATTTGTTCGTGAACCTGTTTTCGAAATTGGACCTCACCTCGGCGTACATGACCCAGGAGCTGGCGGAATCGTCCAAGAAGCTGACATGCATAAACACACACAAGGGGTTGTTCATATACAACCGGTGCCTCTTTGGGATCCGTTCAGCGGCTGTGATCTTCCAACGAAACATGGAGAGCCTGCTGAAATCTGTCCCGGGAACGGTTGTCTTTCAAGATCTTGATCACTGGACACGACAACGATGAACACCTCCATAACCTGGCAGAAGTGTTACGCCGACTAAATCGAATAGGTTTAAGATTGAAACGCACCAAATGCATCTTCTTGGCACCAGAGGTGGAGTTCCTGGGAAGGAGAATCGCAGCAGATGGCATCAGACCATCAGACTCCAAGACGGAGGCGATCCGGAAGGCCCCGAGACGACGCAACACGACGGAGCTGCGCTCGTTCCTAGGACTACTGAACTACTTTGGTAACTTTCCGCTTGGGCTGAGCACTTTACTTGAACCATTACATGTACTGCTCTGTGAGGGTGATGACTGGGTCTGGGGTAAAAATCAAGAAACTGCCTTCGAGAAAGCCAGGAACTTATTGTGCTCAAACAAACTACTGCCGCTGTATGATCCCTGTCGGCATCTTATTTTAGCGTACGATGCGTCATCCTACGGGATCGGGTCTGTGCTGCTTCAGCAAGCGAAAGTGTCGGGTCAGCTCCAACCTGTAGCGTATGCGTCCCAAAGCCTTTCCAAGGCTGAAAAGGGGTACAGCATGGTCGAAAAGGAGGCCCTAGCTTGTGTGTACGCGGTAAAAAAGATGCACCAGTACCTATTTGACCGGCGGCTCGAACTAGAAACCGACCACAAGCCGCTCACATCGTTATTCTCTGAGAGCAAAGGCATTAATACCAACGCCTCAGCTCGCATTCAGAGGTGGGCATTAACGCTGTCCGCTTACGACTACATGATCCACCACAGACCAGGCACCGATAACTGCGCAGATGCGCTCAGCCGGTTCCCACTCGCCACCACCGAGGGTGAAGCGGAGCAGCCCGCGGAACTGGTCATGGCCATGGAAGCCTTTGAGGGCGAAAGGTCACCTGTCACAGCACGCCAGATAAGAATCTGGACCAGCCAAGACCCACTGCTGTCCCAGGTGAAAAACTATATTAAGTGGAAACTGGGCAACCACGTATGGAGAGATGCATAGCGATTTTGAGCCGTTTCACCGGCGCAAGGACGAGTTATCCATCCAAGCCGACTGCATTTTGTGGGGAAATCGCGTAGTCCTGCCCAAAAAGGGCAAGGATTTATTTGTCAAGGATCTCCATAGCACACACACTAGCATCGTAATAATGAAAGCCATTGCGAGATCGCACGTGTGGTGGCCCGGCATCGATGCAGACTTAGAGTCGTGCATACGCCAGTGCAACACGTGCGCGCAACTCAGCAACGCACCCAGGGAAGTCCCCCCTGAGCCTATGGTCCTGGTCCCGCATCCACGTAGACTACGCGGGTCCCTTTCTAGGAAAAATGTTCCTGGTGGTAACGCGTTGTATTAAAATTGATGACTCTGTTTTCGTGCTGAACTTTGGTACGGGCCCCAAGTGGCTCGCAGGCACTGTCGTAGCTAAAGAGGGGAATAGCGTATTTGTGGTAAGACTCACTAATTGGCAAACCTGCAAGAAGCACATCGATCAAACCAAATTGAGGTTCCACGATGATCCAGAACTGCTGGATGACTGCAGTGACATCGACTTCCAACCACAAGCAACAGAACCAGCAGTTCACCAAGAGACAGAACCTGTCGCACCAGATAGTCCGACCAGAGCCGCAGCAATGCAAGGCAGCGACACTCCAGTAAAGCTGCCCACACCCAGCGTCCAACTCAGACGCTCAACCAGAGAGCGCAGACCCCCGGTCAGGCTCGACCTGTAAACCGCATCTAAAACTTGGGGGGATGTACTGTAATATAT
The DNA here is from genome assembly GCF_044704955.1 of Pristiophorus japonicus. Taxonomy (NCBI): domain Eukaryota; kingdom Metazoa; phylum Chordata; class Chondrichthyes; family Pristiophoridae; genus Pristiophorus; species Pristiophorus japonicus. The sequence goes on along the minus strand of NC_091977.1, from coordinate 114,191,807 downwards.
TTGCAGCCATAGTCTGTACCATGCATTGTATCATGTAATTACATGTAATAGCCAACAGATGGGGAAAGCCCGGTAGGCACACATTACTGCACCTCGTGCTGCCTCCTTATATAAAGCAGGCTCCCCTGCAGGGCTCAATTTTGGTGTTTACATTAAACCTAAAGGTCACAAGGGGATCAGCTCCAGCAATGGGTCACGTGTGATTTATTATAGTGATAAGCATACGTATGAGACGGCGCATGTTGAACAGGTTCCCACTGGTTCTGTGGTTTAGTTTGTTGACTGTGAGGTGGAGCCTGGCGGCGAGAAAGATTGAGAAGAGGGTTAGGGTGATGACGCAGCTCTGTTTGACCCCGGTCGGACATGGATTGGGTCTGTGATGGATCCATTGGTAAGGATCACGGCCTGTATGTCGTCGTGAAGCAGGCGGAGGATGGTGATGAACTTTTGGGGTATCCGAACCGGAGGAGGACGCTCCATAGACCCTCGCGGTTGACAGTGTCAAAGGCCTTTGTAAGGTTGGGCAGGTACACTCCACCACTGACTGTCCATTGTGCATCAAACATCAAAATCGACCTCACTAGTTCCAACCTGTTGGACATCGTTGATGTTGTGTCTTCAGTGACACAGGTGCCATCTGTGATCATGGGGAATGCAGCAAATAGAAAGATGCCGTGGGTGAAATTGCTTTATGCCTGTTTTCGGGATTGAAAAGAGCGTGCCCCAACCGGGGAGTCTGAGGCTGGCTCAAATGTAGGCCTCAGGCCTCATTAATATTATCTGGATGAGCTGCTGGCATCTGTCGTGCCTCCAAATGCAGCTCGTCCATTTTAAACAAATGAAGTTTGGACCACTTGCCTTGCTGGCAACAGCTCGAAGGTAAGCCCCAGAGAAAGAAGGCGCAGCAGCAATGGGGTGGGAAGGAGTGGTTGTTCAGGCTACTGTGGGATTTGAGGACTACTTCTGTTCTTCCTGGCTCCACAGGAATGCCTGTTTTTATTTAAAAAAATGAAACTTAGGCCACTGCAGTGGCTGGTGAATCTAGAGTGTAGGAGGACTGCGTCTACTCCACTCATCGCAGTCCAATTTCGGCAAGGGGTCCTAAAACAGGCATCAGATCCCTCCTTTACATATTGTGCACTGATACTTCCTGGGCAGTAACTTTCATGATTGACTCATTTCATTTTCCTGTTCATACAGTTAATCATTTGACAATTCTACCAGAACTGTTATTTATGTGTATCTATTTGGCATTTAATTCACTGAATAGGAAGTGTTACAGTGCACACAGAAATATAGGTTAAAGTCATCCAGGGTACAATTAAACATAGGAATGTGCACGAAAGGTTAATGTTAGTGTAACCCTCCATTGGGAGGCACTTCTAACCAAAAATTAAAAAAAATGCTTTAATAAAATGATTGGCACAATGTATACAAGAATTGTACTAAAGACTTCTCTGACAAGAATTGATTATGCAAATCAGTGATAAATTATGTTGCTGCCCCACATTCTTAGCAGATGGTTCAGCAGAATCACATTCCGTGAAACTCTTTGCTGCCGTCCCAATTTATTATACTGTGGAAAACCTGAAGCAGCCGGCGTATCGCTCACATTTCATACGCAGCTTAATTTTTCATTACCAAATAAAAAGATACAACTCCCCCCTCCCCATTAAATTATTGAGGAGCATCCTGTTATATTTATCACAGAAGGGGGCTGATATTACTATGAGTTGTCAAATTTCAGTTTCCCTGTTGTTGATTTCACACAAGTGCAACACACATTGCCTGGCTCTGCGCCAGCTTCCCATCACTCTCTCCCCAGCTGCTTCAACCTCAGGATATGTAAGAGCAGTGGATAAATTACAAGATCAATGCCCGATCCCTCTGTTGCCACAGAGACTATTGAGAAATGAATATGAGAATCATTATAAATAAAATATTAAAGATGATATGGCCCATAGAGTGTAAAATATTAAGGGCTGCAGAAGATCTGCTGCCGAATGTTCTGACCAAATTAACCCACTCAGGGGTTGCACACTGTCCAAAGGGCAAGTCTGTGTCAACTCTGGAGTAGGTTCGAATCACGCTGTGGAATATTAATAATTAAAATATCAATGCTGTTGTATGACATTCCTTTGTTCACAAGCTGAATGGAGGCATTAAGTTGTTTTTAAATGGATTAATCCCTGTTAGAGTTGAGGTTAGAGGAATTTTAAACAAATGTGTTAATGCGTTTGCTACTAATATCAGAGAATATCGGAGCCTTTGAGCTGAAAATCGACTTGTAATATGGCAGTGCCATTTCTTTTGGGCCAACCTTCCCATCTGCTTGTCATGTAAATTTTTAAAGGTTTAGCTGTGAAGGTGCTGGATGGAAAATAGTGTGGCATTTATGCAGCCCTGTGCAGGCCTACACTATCTAAACATTTGAATCAACTTGGCCTCAGCCCAACCATCTTCAGTAGCTTCATCAATGAACTTTCCTCTGTCATAAGTTCAGTGTTGAGCTCAATTCACAACTCCTCCGATAAAGGGGCAGACCATGCAGGGCCTGGATAAAATCCAGTCTTGGGCTGACAAGTGGCGGGTAACATTTGCTCCACTTAATTGCCAGGTAATGATCATCTCGAGCAAAGGAAAGTCCAGCCATCTCTCCTCGACTATCAAGGGGCAACCAACTTCCACTTGTAATGAGCGTGCGCTTTCTGCTCACCATGTTGGAGGCTTAGGTGCCTATTTAGCCCCTACAAAACAGGTATGGTGCTATCAAATTTCTAGGCCACACTATATGGTAACAAACCGAAGCACTATAAATCTGTCTCTTTGAGGGGGTCCGAATTGACATCTTTTTACAGTAACACTAAAGATTTTAGTAACTGCAGGTAACAGCAAAACAAAATAAATGTCTTGGAACTGAAAATGGTAAACAAGTTTATCTTACCCTTGAAGTCCGTCCCCATCAGCCAGCCTGCAAAGGACATTATTATACGAGGTGCGGCATAAATGTCTGTATCTGACACAATTAGAGATGCAAAAGCTGGGGCTGAACCACATTTTTGAAAACTATTGGTCCTATTATTAAACAGTATGTAATCTAGTTAAATAAAAACTGGCTGCTTAATCTAGAATTGGTGTCCTTAAAAAAAAAACAATTATCATATATGAAATTAAAAATTGAACTGTTCAGGTGACTAATAATATATGGATCATTGCATCTCTTCATTAATTCTTTTCATTTCAAAGCATTAAACTGGACTCTGGGGTATAAGCAAACCTTTCAACCCACCCTCAATTCACCACATCAATCAGCAGCAATCAGGCACTTTAAAAAAATACAAATACACTTATTTTATTAATTAATTTCTTGGTATATTTTATATCAAAGAGAATAAATATTGGTTTGAACAACCTAAAGCTTCAGGGTGGGAGAGGTGGTAGGGGCTAAAGCTGCCCCAGAATAAGTTATACCATGTGCCTTTGGCACTTGACTGACTCTTTGCCGTCTTAAACATTTCCCCATGTTGGAAAGTCTGGTATAACACAATTTGATAGATAGTAATGGCTATTATTTTGCCCCGTCTCCTCTTTCCTAGCCCCTGTAGCTATTCAGCAGAATGTATTCATCTCTTTACTTTAGCATATAAATAAGTCATGGGCTCTTCCCAATTTTTTAAACAATGCTTTAAGCCTTTCTTTTTTTGCTCAACATAAGAGATATTCACAGTATAGCCAGGAGGATAGGATGGGTTCTACTATAGATTTCTCCATCTATAACCATTCTGAATGTTGCTCTGTGACCAGATGACAAACAGGGTTTTTTTGCTTATGGCAGAGTAAACTCTTTACTAGATCATTACCCGGGAGCATCTTAATCATCGTCATGAGACTACATGACAGTCTATTTGTCTGATGTTTCTTTTCTGATGCGCAGATGTGTGTTATCTTTATTGGTGGGGTCTGCTGGTTATCTCCTCCTGTGGGTGTGTAGCTGAAGGGTATTTTTGAGGGTAACATAGAGCTTTCAATGAGATATAAACTAAAGCTTTCTATCAGTGGTGTCATGAGGAACAAGAAGAACAATGGAGCAGTGGGTAAATGATGCAATAGAACAGCTTGTCTGGGGAGCAGGGTGAAAGAGAATGCAATGATCTCAGGACCACAAGCCAGTGTACTGACCCATATCAATACAAATACACTTTCCAGATACTCGAGCAGGTGAGGGTGGTGGCAAGAAAGAAGTAAAGTTTTCATTTTTTTGCCTATTTCATTGGCTTAAGGGCAATTAAAAATAGAACATTATTAGGAGCTATCGAAAGGTTTGTGTCAGTGCAGCAAAATAGAGAATCTTGCTTGTATCTATTCGACATGTCAGATGCGGGAAAAAAATACATGTAACGTGTTAGAAAAAATGCAGGCCGCATAGGGAATTATTTCATGTCATAATCATTTGACCTCTTCTTGCTTACTCTATGTGCTTGTCTACATTCTATTATTGGAATAAAATTAGGCCCCAAAAATTCATCACCATTCTAGTGTACTCCTGCTATGACATCAGCAGGAGTCCATTGGGACAACTAGAAAAAAATGAAAGGCTTGCATTTATACAGTGCCTTTCATGACATCCCAAAGCACTTTGCAGCCAATTAACTTTTGAAGTGTTGTCACTGTTGTAATGTAGGAAACATGGCAGCCAATTTACGCACAGCAAGCTCCCACAAATAGCAATGTGATACTGACCAGATAATCTGCTTTTTAGTGATGTTGATTGAGGAATAAATATTGGCCAGGACACCAGAGAGAATACCCCTGCTCTTTTCAAAATAGTACTGTAGGATCTTTTACACCCTCCTGAGAGAACAGACAGGGCCTCGGTTTAACGTCTTATTCAAAATGACGGCACCTCCGACAGTGCAGCACTCCCTCAGCACTGCACTGGGTGTCTGCCTAGATTTTTGTGCTCAAGGCTCTGGGGTGGGACTTGAACCCACAACCTTCTGACTCAGAGGTGAGAATGCTACCTACTGATCCACCACTGACACATAATGGGCCAGGTCCCAGGCCTATGCTGCCTTGTCCTCAATGGCCTGCCACAAACATGGCCATTATTGTAAGGACTGGTGGAGCTTAGGGCTCAATTTTCCTCAGCTATCTGCACTGTTTTGTTGGTGCGTGCCGCTTTTTTTGGCGTAAATTAAAATATCCAAGTTTCCCCAAAGTTTCTGTGCCAGCGTAACTCAGTTCGGTACGATTTTTTAGGTTAGTAATTTTTTGCATCATAGTGGGCTCGGAGCTCGGCTTCAAAAGAAGCCCGGGGGTGGGGGGGGGGGGGTGGAGGTTGGTGGATGCCGATCCCCTGTGTCCGGGCCAGGGAGCCATTCTGCCGGTCGACCTTCGAACTCAGTGAGGAGGCATTCGGTCAGTGGTGGGATGGTACTTTGAAAAAAAAAAATTAAAGAATTGCATTTGACTTTGTTGCCCCAAATGTCTTCATTGAATGCCTAGCTTTCTGTTCTGAGCAGGCCTATTGCGCATTCTAGGGCATTGACCTTGGGGAGAGAGAGAGAGCGGAAAGAAGGTTTAAGGGCTTTGTCCTGCTGTTTTGAGCTTCTTGCAAAGTTACAATTTAATAATGGGGGCAATATTAATAATGCCATACCTCGTGCAAGTCTTTTGCATGATGGTATTGTGGATGAGAAAATTGATTAGACATTATCGCATGAGGAACCTCAGAGCATGTAGGATGATGGGCAGGAGACCTTACCCATATCGGGTATATCAAGACAGGCATTCAAATGTGCACCTGAGTGATGCAGACTGTGTGAGAAGGCTGCGTTTCATCAAAGAAGTTGTAACCGAGATCTGTGAGTTAGTAAAAGCAGATCTGCAACCTAGAAGCGTCACGAGAACTGCTTTGTCAGTTGAAGTGAAGGTTACAGGTGCACTTTCATTTTATGCATCTGAATCATTCCAGGCCACAAATGGGGATGTGTGCGCCATTTCTCAACATGCAACACTTATCTGCATTCGGCAGGTGACTGCTGCACTATATGCCTGGAGGAATGACTACATAAAGTTCCCCATGACTGCCCAGACAATGCGTGTCAGGGCTGTGGACTTCTCCAGGATGGCTGGATTCCCAAAGATACAGGGCTGCATTGATTGTACCCACATCGCCTTGCGAGCACCTTTGGAGGATTCCGAGAGATACAGGAACAGAAAAGGCTTCCACTCCGTGAATGTGCAGCTCATCTGTGATGACATTCATCGCATCATGTTAGTTGATGCGAGATACCCTGGGAGCACCCATGATGTGTTCATCCTATGCGGGAGCACTATATCTGCCATGTTTCAGCAGCAGCCAAAAGGGCAGAGCTGGCTGTTGGGAGACAAAGGGTATGGCCTCGCCACCTGTCTCATGACGTCCCTACGTGAACCTGGATGGAAGCTGACCGGGAATATAACATGTCACACATTGCGACACGCAGCATAATAGAGAGGACCATTGGCATCTTGAAGCAGCGTTTCCGATGCCTGGACCATTCCGGAGGCTACTTGCAATACTCCCCTGAGATCATCGGTCAGTTCACTGCTGTGTGCTGCATGCTGCATAACTTAGCCATCATGAGGCAGCTGCAGCTGGTTCTAGAAGATCCACCTGCAGTGAGAGTGGCTGATGATGAGGAGGAACATGCAGATGACAAGGAGGAGGAGGAGGAGGAGGAGGCGTAGGAGGAAGCCATGCAACCACCTGAACCCGGAGCATGACGGGCTATTGTGCCCCTTTATCGACTCATAGACTCATAGAAAATAGGAGCAGTAGTAGGCCATTCAGCTCTTCGAGTCTGCACCACCATTCAAATATGATCATGGCTCATCCTCTATCTCAACACCATATTCACACTTTTTCCCCATACCCCTTGATGTCTTTTGTGTCTAGAAATCTATCGATCTCTCTCTTAAATATATTCAGTGACTTTGCCTCCACAGCCTTCTGTGGTAGAGAATTCCACAGGTTCACCACCGTCTGAGTGAAAAATTTCTCTTCATCTCGGTCCCAAATTTTCTACCCCGTATCCTGAGACTGTGACCCCTTGTTCTAGACTTCCCAGCCAGGGGAAACATCCTCCCCACATCGAGTCTATCCAACTCAGTCAGAATTTTATATGTTTCAATGAGATTCTCTCTCATTCTTCTAAACTCTAGTGAATACAGGCCTAGTCGACCCAATCTCTCCTCCTACGACAGTCCTGCCATCCCAGGAATCAATCTGGTGAACCTTTGCTGCACTCCCTCTATGGCAAATATATAGTTTCTTAGGTAAAGAGACCAAAACTGCACACAATACTCCAGGTGCGGTCTCACCAAGACCCTGTATAACTGTAGTAAGACATCTTTGCTCCTATACTCAAATCCTCTTGCAATGAAGGCCAACATACCATTTGTCTTCCTAACTGCTTGCTGCACCTGCGTGTTTGCTTTCAATGACTGGCATACAAGGACACCCAGGTCCCTCTGTACATCAACAACTTCCCAAGCCATCACCATTTAAATAATGCATTGTCCTTATGTTTTTCCTACCAAAATGGATAACTTCACATTTATCCACATTGTACTGCACCTGCCATGTGTTTTCCCACTCACTCAACCTATCTAAATCACCTTGCAGCGTCTTTGCATCCTCCTCACAACTCACAATCCCACCTAGTTTTGTGTCGTCAGCAAACTTGGAAATATTACATTTGGTTCCCTCAACCAAATCATTTATATATATTGTGAATAGCTGGGGGGCCCAAGCATTGATCCCTGTGGTACCCCACTAGTCATTGCCCGCCACCCTGAAAAAGACCCGTTTATTCCTACTCTCTGTTTCCTGTCAGTTAACCAATTTTCAATCCATGCCAATACATTACCCTCAATCCTATGTGCTTTATTTTTACACACTAACCTCTTATGTGAGAGTTTATCAAAGGCATTCTGAAAATCCAAATACACTACATCCACTGGTTCTCCCTTACCTATTCTATCAGTTACATCCTCAAAAAACTTCAGTCGGTTTGTCAAATAATGATTTTCCTTTCATAAATCCATGTTGACTTTGTTTAATCCCATTGATATTATCTAAGTGTGCCGTTATCACATCCTTTGTAATAGACTCCAGCATTTTCCCTACTACTGATGTTAAGCTAACCAGTCTGTAATTCTCTGTTTTCTCTCTCTCCTTTTTTAAACAGTGGGGTTACATTTGCCACCTCCAATCTGCAGGAACTGTTCCATAATCTATAGAATTTTGGAAGATGACAATCAATGCATCTACTATTTCCATGGCTACCTCTTTTAGTACTCTGGGATGCAGATCATCAGGCCCTGAGGATTTATCGGCCTTCAGTCCCATTAGTTTTTCCAGCACTATTTTCTTACTAATAATCATTTCCTTTAATTCCTCTTGCTCACTAAACCCTTGGTTCCCTAGCATTTCTGGGATGTTATTTGTGTCCTCTTCAATGAAGACAGAACCGAATTTTTTATTTAATTGTTCTGCCATTTCCTTGTTGCCCATTACAACTTCTCCTGTTTCTGTCTGTAAAGGACCTACATTTGTCTTCACTAATCTTTTTTTTTTACGTACTTGTAGAAACTTTTGCAGTCCGTTTTTATGTTCCTTGCAAGTTTACTCTCATATTCTATTTTTCCCCTCTTTAACGATTGCTTGAGCCTTGCGCCAGCAGTTCATCCATGAACGCTTTGCTGCCTGAAGGCTCAGTGGCAACTATTCCAAATGGACCATGTTTACTGTTTGGACCTGTTCCGTAATGTTGTGTTGTGCTAATTGAACTAATAATGGAAATGTTGTTCTTTAGTTCAAAACATTGTGTTAATAATGGAAAAAATAATGGAAATGATTCAGTTATAATTTAAAATATATTTTATTGAAAAGTTTAACACTTGTTTGTACTTAACTTAACTTTCATAACATTATTTTTGTATCAAACTTTAAAGTTTTCACTTAAGATCACTTACAAACTTTAAGATCATTTGCAAACTTTAAGATCGCTTAAAAACTTTAAGATCACTTACAAACTTTTAAACTTGTAAATTTACATCACTTAAAAAAAACTTTTAATTTGAGAACAGTCACAACAGTAACAATAATAATAATAACAGCAGCAAAGAAAGGTTGCACCTAACTCTCCGCCACCTTATTATAAGACTGTCCGCTGCGCTAGGTCTTGGTGACTTCACCCCTGCCCACAAGCTTTGGCCAGCATCTCTCAGGTTAGTACGAAGCTTATTCTTTTGAGTATCTCGGGTAATGCGCACTTCTTGATGGGGGGCATGGGCAGGCAGTAATGTAGAAGGCCCGGCTTGGGCCTCTTCGGAGGCTGGTCTGGGGATTGGAGTGGGAATGGCAGTTGATTCCGTCAATGGCAATGTGGTCTGGGCATTTTCAATTATTGCAGCAGCAACCTGCGACATTCCCTCCCACATATGCCCTGACAATATCTCAACTACCTGCGACATTCCCTCCCTCATGTTCACTGACAGTGTATCAACTACCTGCAACATTCCCTCCCTCATGTTCACCGACAGTGTATTACAGAGACGTGGTTGCAAGGTGACCAGGACTGGGAAGTAAATATTCAAGGGTATTTGACAATCCGGAAGGACAGACAGAAAGGAAAAGGAGGTGGGGTAGTTCTGTTGATAAAGGATGGAATTACTGCAATAGTGAGAAATTATATTGGCTCAAATGATCAGGATGTTGAAACAGTTTGGGTGGAGTTAAGGAATAATAAGGGGAAAAAGTCACTGATGGGCATAGTTTATAGGCCTCCTAATAGTAGCAATTCTGTTGGTCGGAGTATAAACCAGGAAATAGTGGGGGCTTGTAAAAAGGGAACAGCAATAATCATGGGTGATTTCAACCTCTAAATTGATTGGACAAATCAAATTGGTCAGGGTAGCCTTGAGGAAGAGTTCATAGAGTGCATAAGTGACAAGTTCCTTGAGCAGTATGTAACGAAAGCAAGCAGGGGGCAAGCTATCTTAGATCTGGTCCTGTGTAATGAGACAGGATTAATAAACAATCTCCAAGTAAAGGATCTCCTTGGAATGAGTGATCTTAGCATGGTTGAATTTCAAATTCAGATGGAGGGTGAGAAAGTTGGATCTCAAACCAGCATACTAAGCTTAAGTAAGGGAGACTACAAAGGTACGAGGGCAGAGTTGGCTAAAGTGGACTGGGAAAATAGATTAAAGTGTAGAACGGTTGATGAACAGTGGCGTACATTTAAGGAGATATTTCACAACTCTCAAGAAAAAGATATTCTAGTGAGGAGGAAAGGTGTAAAAGAAAAAATAACTGTCCGTGGCTAACTAAAGAAATAAAGGATGGTATCCAATTAAAAACAAGGGCAAATAAAGTGGCCAAAATTAGTGGGAGGACAGAAGATTGGTGTTATGTATGGAGAAAGAGTCAGACTGAACACTGTGAGCTCAAAGTAAAGTGTGACCGTAGTCTTTTATTGCAGGTCTCCAGAGTGCCTCTCCAACCTGTGAGGCCTCCTTAAATACCTGTGCTCCCAAGGGATTATGGGATCCCTTGGGACACCAGGGGATGAGCCCTCTGGTGGCTGTACAGAGTAAATACAAGTTTACATATATAACACTCTCCCCTAAAGTCAATAGTATTTCTATTTATAATGTGAGTCGATCTGGGACCCTTCTTGCCCTGGTTGATCGTCTCGGTGTGAAAGCTGGTGTTGTTGAATCATTTGTTGGGCCCTCGCTGGGCTGCTGTGCAGCTGGCCCCGCTGAGCTGCCTGGTGTGTTGGGACCTGCTGGGCTGCTGTGGATGATGGGTTCTGCTTCGTGGTCAACTGTGGTGCCGGTTGCCACTGGTGTGTATGTTGGGAGATCAAAAAAGCTAGGGTCCAAGGTGGGTTGCTCAGGATAGTCCGTGAATCTGAGTTTGATTTGGTCCAAGTGTTTCCGGTGAATGAGTCCATTTGAAAGTTTAACCCTAAACACCCTGCTCCCCTCTTTGGCCATGACAATGCCGGGAAGCCACTTGGGACATTGTCCATAATTCAATACAAATACAGGATCATTGATTTCAATCTCGCGTGACACATTTGTGCTACCATGGTATGCACTTTGTTGAAGCCACCTGCTCTCTACCAGTTCATGTAGATCAGGGTGAACTAATGAGAACCTTGTCTTAAGTGCTCTTTTCATGAACAGTTCAGCAGGTGGGATCCCAGTGAGCGAGTGGGGTCTCGTGCGGTAGCTGAGCAGGACTTGGGATAGGTGAGTCTGCAGTGAGCCTTCAGTTACCCTCTTCAAGCCTTGCTTGATGGTTTGTACTGCTCTCTCTGCCTGACCATTGGACGCTGGTTTAAATGGGACAGATGTGACATGTTTGATCCCGTTACAGGTCATGAATTCTTTGAACTCAGCACTGGTAAAACATGGCCCGTTGTCGCTCACCAGGACATCGGGTAGGCCGTGTGTGGCAAACATGGCCCGCAGGCTTTCAGTAGTGGCAGCGGACGTGCTAGCCGACATTATCTCACATTCAATCCACTTGGAATACGCGTCTACAACCACAAGAACATTTTACCCAAGAACGGACCAGCATAGTCGACGTGTACCCTAGATCATGGTTTGGAGGGACAAGACCGTAAATTTAGCAGCGCCTCCCTGGGTACATTGCTCAACTGCGAGCATGTATTACATCTGTCAACGCAGGACTCAGTCCGCATTGATACCGGGCCACCATACGTGGGATCTGGCTATCGCTTTCATCACTACGATGCCTGGGTGGGTAATGTGGAGGTCATTGATTGTGACCTGTTCTTTATTCCTTAGCACTCAAGTGATGAAGATGGGTGGAGCTTCCCCTTTTATACCTGAAGTTCCAGGTTAGGAGTGTCTCCCACCTAGTGGTCAGTATTCTCACGGTGTACAACTTAGGTCAGTTTATACATGGGTTACAATGCTCGTTGAATACATGACATCACCTCCCCCCCCAAAGTCTTATTGGGATCACAGGTTGAGTCTCTCTGGTGGTTTACGCTCCCTTGTAGAGCGCCTGAGTTGGGGCTCCGGTTGTTGGGCGCTGGCCTGAGTGTCTGCTGTTTGCAGTGCCTCAGGTCTGTCCGGACTGCCCACAGTGACTGGGCTCTCCTCCCTTTGGTTCCGGTGTTCGGTCACCTGTGGTGGACTGAACTCTATATCGTGTTCTTCCTCTGCTTCTTCTATGGGGTTGCTGAACCTCCTTTTTGTTTGATCCACATGTTTGCGGCAGATTTGTCCATTGGTAAGTTTAACTACCAGAATCCTATTTCCCTCTTTGGCAACCACAGTGCCTGCGAGCCATTTGGGCCCTGCAGCGTAGTTGAGGACAGAAACAGGATAATTTACATCAATACATCGCGCCCTCGCATTCCTGTCATGGTAGTGATATTGTGACTGGCGCCTGCTCTCGACAATTTCTTTCATGGTGGGGTGTATAAGGGATAATCGGGTTTTGAGCGTCCTTTTCATTAGTAGCTCTGCGGGTGGAACCCCTGTGAGCGAGTGTGGTCGGGATCTGTAGGCCAACAGGAGGCGTGATAAGCGGGTTTGTAGGGAACCCCCTTGGAATCTGAGCATCCCCTGTTTGATTATCTGCACTGCTCGTTCTGCCTGTCCGTTTGAGGCCGGCTTGAATGGCGCCGTTCTAACATGGTTAATTCCATTGCCTGCCATGAAGTCCTGGAATTCAGTGCTTGTGAAGCACGGACCATTGTCGCTGACCAAGATGTCCAGTAGACCATGGGCGGCGAACATTGCCCGTAGACTTTCTACCGTGGCAGAGGATGTGCTTGAATTTAAAATGTCACACTCGATCCATTTGGAGTAGGCGTCTACTACAACCAAAAACATTTTCCCCATGAAAGGACCTGCGTAGTCCACATGGATGCGTGACCAAGGCTTGGCGGGCCATGGCCAGGGGCTAAGGGGGGCTTTCCTGGGCGCACGGCCCAGCTGGGCACACGTGTTGCACCTGCGAACACAAAGTTCCAGATCTGCGTCTATCCCTGGCCACCAAACGTGTGACCTGGCAATTGCTTTCATCGTGACAATGCCCGGGTGCCCATTGTGGAGTTCTCTGATGAACACCTCTCTGCCCATCTGGGGCATGACTACGCAGTTTCCCCACAGTCGGCAATCGGCCTGAATCAAGAGTTCATCCTTGCGCCTGTGAAATATTTTAAATTTCTCAGGGCATGCCCTGTACGTGGCTGCCCAGTCCCCATTCATAGAAACATAGAAACATAGAAAATAGGTGCAGGAGCAGGCCATTCAGCCCTTCTAGCCTGCACCACCATTCAATGAGTTCATGGCTGAACATGAAACTTCAGTACCCACTTCCTGCTTTCACGCCATACCCCTTGATCCCCCGAGTAGTAAGGACTTCATCTAACTCCCTTTTGAATATATTTAGTGAATTGGCCTCAACTACTTCCTGTGGTAGAGAATTCCACAGGTTCACCACTCTCTGGGTGAAGAAGTTTCTCCTTATCTCGGTCCTAAATGGCTTACCCCTTATCCTTAGACTGTGACCCCTGGTTCTGGACTTCCCCAACATTGGGAACATTCTTCCTGCATCCAACCTGTCCAAACCCGTCAGAATTTTAAACGTTTCTATGAGGTCCCCTCTCACTCTTCTGAACTCCAGTGAATACAAGCCCAGTTGATCCAGTCTTTCTTGATAGGTCAGTCCCACCATCCCGGGAATCAGTCTGGTGAATCTTCGCTGCACTCCCTCAATAGCAAGAATGTCCTTCCTCAAGTTAGGAGACCAAAACTGTACAGAATACTCCAGGTATGGCCTCACCAAGGCCCTGTACAACTGTAGCAACACCTCCCTGCCCCTGTACTCAAATCCCCTCGCTATGAAGGCCAACATGCCATTTGCTTTCTTAACCGCCTGCTGTACCTGCATGCCAACCTTCAGTGACTGATGTACCATGACACCCAGGTCTCGTTGCACCTTCCCTTTTCCTAATCTGTCACCATTCAGATAATAGTCTGTCTCTCTGTTTTTACCACCAAAGTGGATAACCTCACATTTATCCACATTATACTTCATCTGCCACGCATTTGCCCACTCACCTAACCTATCCAAGTCACTCTGTAGCCTCATAGCATCCTCCTCGCAGCTCACACTGCCACCCAACTTAGTGTCATCCGCAAATTTGGAGATACTACATTTAATCCCCTCGTCTAAATCATTAATGTACAATGTAAACAGCTGGGGCCCCAGCACAGAACCCTGCGGTACCCCACTAGTCACTGCCTGCCATTCCGAAAAGTACCCATTTACTCCTACTCTTTGCTTCCTGTCTGACAACCAGTTCTCAATCCACGTCAGCACACCACCCCCAATCCCATGTGCTTTAACTTTGCACATTAATCTCCTGTGTGGGACCTTGTCGAAAGCCTTCTGAAAGTCCAAATATACCACATCAACTGGTACTCCTTTGTCCACTTTATTGGAAACATCCTCAAAAAATTCCAGAAGATTTGTCAAGCATGATCTCCCTTTCACAAATCCATGCTGACTTGGACCTATCATGTCACCATTTTCCAAATGCGCTGCTATGACATCCTTAATAATTGATTCCATCATTTTACCCACTACTGAGGTCAGGCTGACCGGTCTATAATTTCCTGCTTTCTCTCTCCCTCCTTTTTTTAAAAAGTGGGGTTACATTGGCTACCCTCCATTCCATAGGAACTGATCCAGAGTCAATGGAATGTTGGAAAATGACTGTCAATGCATCCGCTATTTCCAAGGCCACCTCCTTAAGCACTCTGGGATGCAGTCCATCAGGCCCTGGGGATTTATCGGCCTTCAATCCCATCAATTTCCCCAACACAATTTCCCGACTAATAAAGATTTCCCTCAGTTCCTCCTCCTTAATAGACCCTCTGACCACCTTTATATCCGGAAGGTTGTTTGTGTCCTCCTCAGTGAATACTGAACCAAAGTACTTGTTCAATTGGTCTGCCATTTCTTTGTTCCCCGTTATGACTTCCCCTGATTCTGACTGCAGGGGACCTACGTTTGTCTTTACTAACCTTTTTCTCTTTACATACCTATAGAAACTTTTGCAATCCGCCTTAATGTTCCCTGCAAGCTTCTTCTCGTACTCCATTTCCCCTGCCCTAATCAAACCCTTTGTCCTCCTCTGCTGAGTTCTAAATTTCTCCCAGTCCCAGGTTCGCTGCTATTTCTGGCCAATTTGTATGCCATTTCCTTGGCTTTAATACTATCCCTGATTTCCCTAGATAGCCACGGTTGAGCCACCTTCCCTTTTTTATTCTTACGCCAGACAGGAATGTACAATTGTTGTAATTCATCCATGCGGTCTCTAAATGTCTGCCATTGCCCATCCACAGTCAACCCCTTAAGTATCATTAGCCAATCTATCTTAGCCAATTCATGCCTCATACCTTCAAAGTTACCCTTCTTTAAGTTCTGGACCATGGTCTCTGAATTAACTGTTTCATTCTCCATCCTAATGCAGAATTCCACCATATTATGGTCACTCTTCCCCAAGGGGCCTCGCACAATGAGATTGCTAATTAATCCTCTCTCATTACACAACACCCAGTCTAAGATGGCCTCCCCCCTAGTTGGTTCCTCGACATATTGGTCTAGAAAACCATCCCTTATGCATTCCAGGAAATCCTCCTCCACCGTATTGCTTCCAGTTTGGCTAGCCCAATCTATGTGCATATTAAAGTCACCCATTATAACTGCTACACCTTTATTGCATGCACTCCTAATTTCCTGTTTGATGCCCTCCCCAACATCACTACTACTGTTTGGAGGTCTGTACACAACTCCCACTAACGATTTTTGCCCTTTAGTGTTCTGCAGCTCTACCCATATAGATTCCACATCATCCAAGCTAATGTCTTTCCTAACTATTGCATTAATCTCCTCTTTAACCAGCAATGCTACCCCACCTCCTTTTCCTTTTATTCTATCCTTCCTGAATGTTGAATACCCCTGGATGTTGAGTTCCCAGCCCTGATCATCCTGGAGCCACGTCTCCGTAATCCAAATCACATCATATTTGTTAACATCTATTTGCACAGTTAATTCATCCACCTTATTGCGGATACTCCTTGCATTAAGACACAAAGCCTTCAGGCTTGCTTTTTTAACACCCTTTGTCCTTCTAGAATTTTGCTGTACAATGGCCCTTTTTGTTCTTTGCCTTGGGTTTCTCTGCCCTCCACTTTTCCTCATCTCCTTTCTGTCTTTTGCTTTTGCCTCATTTTTGTCTCCCTCTGTCTCCCTGCATAGGTTCCCATCCCCCTGCAATATTAGTTTAACTCCTCCCCAACAGCACGAGCAAACACTCCCCCTAGGACATTGGTTCCGGACCTGCCCAGGTGCAGACCGTCCGGTTTGTACTTGTCCCACCTCCCCCAGAACCGGTTCCAATGCCCCAAGAATTTGAATCCCTCCCTGCTGCACCACTGCTCAAGCCATGTATTCATCTGCGCTATCCTGCGATTCCTACTCTGACTAGCACGTGGCACTGGTAGCAATCCCGAGATTACTACTTTTGACGTCCTACTTTTTAATTTAGCTCCTAGCTCCTTAAATTCTTTTCGCAGGACCTCATCCCTTTTTTTACCTATGTCGTTGGTACCAATGTGCACCACGACAACTGGCTGTTCTCCCTCCCATTTCAAAATGTCCTGCACCCGCTCCGAGACATCCTTGACCCTTGCACCAGGGAGGCAACATACCATCCTGGCGTCTCGGTTGCGTCCGCAGAAACGCCTATCTATTCCCCTCACCATCGAATCCCCTATCACTATCGCGCTCCCACTCTTTTTCCTGCCCTCCTTTGCAGCAGAGCCACCTACGGTGCCATGAACTTGGCTGCTGCTGCCCTCCCCTGATGAGTGATCCTCCCCAACAGTACTCAAAGCAGTGTATCTGTTTTGCAGGGGGATGACCACAGGGGACCCCTGCACTATCTTTCTTGCACTGCTCTTCCTGCTGGTCTTCCATTCCCTATCTGGCTGTGGACCCTTCTCCTGCGGTAAGACCAACTCACTACACGTGATACTCACGTCATTCTCAGCATCGTGGATGCTCCAGAGTGAATCCACCCTCAGCTCCAATTCCGCAACGAATGTCACTCGAAGTGTCCCCGAGTTCCCACATGGTACAGGAGGAGCATATCACGTGACCGAGCTCTCCTGCCATGCCTTAACCTTAGATACACTTAAATTGGTAATAACAATGTTGCAGTTCACTTACTGATATAAAAAAGAAAAGAAAAGCTACTCACCAATCACCAGCCAATCACTTACCACATTGGCTGTGACGTCACTTTTTGATTACTTTCTGCTTCTATTTTGCTTTCTCTCCCGCTGTAGCTGCACCGGTATGCTTTTGATAGGTCGCCCCCCCTCTCACCAACTGCCGCTGGCTCTCGATCTCCCGCTGGGCTTTTGACAGGTCGCTCCCCTCTCACCAACTGCCGTTGGCTCTCGATCTCCCGCTGGGCTTTTGATAGGTCGCTCCCCTCTCACCAACTGCCGCTGGCTCTCGATCTCCCGCTGGGCTTTTGATAGGTCGCTCCCCTCTCACCAACTGCCGCTGGCTCTCGATCTCCCGCTGGGCTTTTGATAGGTCGCTCCCCTCTCACCAACTGCCGCTGGCTCTCGATCTCCCGCTGGGCTTTTGATAGGTCGCTCCCCTCTCACCAACTGCCGCTGGCTCTCGATCTCCCGCTGGGCTTTTGATAGGTCACTCCCCTCTCACCAAGAACACCATTCAGAACACATTTTTTGACTAGAGACAATAGCGGGTCTCTATTTGTCCAGACTTTAATCTGACAGGCTGTCACGGGTGAGCCTTCGCTTCCGAAAGCTTCAACAGCTATGACCATCTCAGCACCATGCTCGGTAGCCCCCTCAGTGGTGGCTAGTGGGAGCCTGCTGAGTGCTGAATTGTGTAGTCATAGGCAGCTAACGTGAGTGCCCACCTCTGTATGCGGGCCGATGCGTTTGCATTTATGGCCTTGTTGTCGGCCAAAAGGGGCGTTAGGGGTTTGTGATCTGTCTCCAGCTCAAATTTCCTGCCAAACAGGTACTGGTGCATTTTCTTTACCGCATATACACATGCGAGCGCCTCCTTTTCTACCATCCCGTAGCCCCTTTCTGCCTGGGACAGACTCCTGGAGGCATAAGCTACCGGCTGTAACTGACCCTTGGCATTGACATGCTGCAACACACACCCGACACCATAAGACGACGCATCGCACGTTAACACAAGTTTCTTACATGGGTCATATAGCGTTAACAGATTGTTGGAACATAACAAATTGTGTGCTCTATTAAAAGCCCTTTCCTGGCTGTCCCCCCAGACCCATTCGCGACCTTTGCGTAGGAGCACGTGTAGCGGCTCTAGCAGCGTGCTCAATTTGGGAAGAAAGTTACCAAAATAGTTCAGGAGCCCCAGGAACGAACGCAGCTCCGTCGTGTTACGGGGTCTGGGTGCTCTCTGGATCGCTTCCATCTTGGATGCAGTAGGGCTGATCCCGTCTGCTGCTACCCTCATCCCCAGGAATTCTACCTCTGGAGCTAGGAAGACGCACTTCGCCTTTTTCAGTCGCAGACCTACCCGGTCCAGTCTGCGTAGCACCTCCTCCAGGTTGTGGAGGTGTTCTTCAGTATTGTAACCCATAATGAGGATGTCGTCCTGAAAAACCACCGTCCCTGGAATCGACTTGAGGAGGCTTTCCATATTTCGTTGGAAGATCGCGGCGGCCGAGCAAATCCCAAACGGACATCTGTTGTACTCAAACAACCCCTTGTGTGTCGTGATGGTGGTCAGCTTCTTCGACTCACTCGCCAGCTCCTGGGTCATGTAAGCTGAGGTCAGGTCCAATTTTGAAAAAAGTTTGCCATCGGATAGCGTCGCAAAGAGGTCCTCCGCTCTCGGTAGCGGGTACTGGTCTTGGAGTGACACCCGATTGATGGTGGCCTTGTAATCGCCACATATCCTGACCGACCCATCCGCCTTGAGCACTGGCACAATCGGGCTCGCCCAGTCACTGAATTCGACTGTCGAGATGATGCCTTCTCTCAACAGGTGGTCCAATTCGCCTTTTATCTTTTCCCGCATCACGTACGGCACCGCTCTGGCCTTGTGGTGTACTGGTCTGGCGTCCGGGTTTATGTGAATCACTACCATGGCTCCCATGAAAGTGTCAATGCCGGGTTGAAATAATTAGTCAAATTTGTCCAGGACCTGTGAGCATGATACTTGCTCCACAGAGGAAATTGCATTGACATCGCCCCATTTCCAGTTCATGACAGCAAGCCAACTCCTCCCCAGTAGTACGGGACCGTCCCCTGGGACAATCCAGAGTGGCAACCTGTTCTCCGAATCTTTGTGGGTCACGACTACCGTGGCGTTGCCTAGCACCGGAATGATCTGCTTTGTGTAAGTCCGTAGCTGTGCGTCAATCGGCGATAATTTTGGCCTCCTGGCCTTGGATGCCCACAACTTTTCGAACTGTTTGATACCCATCAGGGACTGGCTGGCACCCGTGTCTAACTCCATTGATACTGGGATGCCATTGAGGAGCACTTTCATCATTATCGGTGGCGTCCTGGTGTATGAACTGTATACGTGCTCCACATAAACTCGCTGAACTTCAGCTTCTAGCGATTTCCCCCAGTGTCCATTTCTGCAATTTCTGCAGGTATTTTGCTCATCTCTGCAAACTCCGGCTGAATGTATGCCTCCACGCCTCCAGCATGAGTTGCAGTTTGAAACAAAAGGTCCCTTGCCAGTCGATCGTCCCTGACTGCCCCTGTTATTGTCCTTGAGTGCACCATTAACAGGTTTTGATGGCCCCATTACTGGCCGCATTGTCCCTTGCAATGGCGTGAATCGCTGTTCAGCTTGCCATTGTCTCTGTCGAACTCCCCCTCTGGGTTCGACTACATGTTGGAGCATGCCTGACTGCCCTTGTCTGCCTGGAGAACTGTGTGCTACTTTAACAATGTTGAACCTCTGTCCCAACCATTCCTTAACACAGTACCTCTCTGTTCTGCTAGTGGCCATGCTCGCGTGGTTTAAATCCCAGTTTCTTGTCGCCATTGATATGTCCTTACTACACATATAAATGCACACGAGGCCCATGCTTGAGAGAAGGTCAGTCTGTGACCTGTCCTTTATTCCTTAGCACTCAAGTGATGAAGGTGGGTGGAGCTTCCCCTTTTATACCTGAAGGTCCAGGTTAGGAGTGTCTCCCACCTAGTGGTCAGTGTTCTCACGGTGTACAACTTAGGTCAGTTTATACATGGGTTACAATGCTGGTTGAATACATGACATTGATGAAGGTGTCTCTGCCCTTATTAGGAACCACTACTCGATTGCCCCACAGAAGGTAGTCTACCTGTATAGACATTTCATCTTTGCGCTTCTGGAACGGCTTTATCTCTTCCTGCATTTCCACTGAGACACTGGACCAGCTCCCGTGAAGCACACAGCGTTTGACTAGGGATAATAAGGGGTCCTGGCTTGTCCAGGTTTTGACCTGCCGGGCAGTGACGGGTCATTGCTCACTCTCAAATGCTTCCATAACCATGGCTAAATCTGTGGGCTGCGTGATTTCCACCCCCATGGTGGGCAATGGCAGCCTACTGAGAGCATCGGCGCAGTTTTCTGTGCCTGGCCTGTAGCATAGCTGTATGTGGACAACTTTAGCGCCCATCTCTGGATGTGGGCCAATGCATTGGTATTTATCCATTTACTCTCGGAAAACAGGGATATTAGTGGCTTATGGTCAGTTTCCATTTCGAATTTTAGCCCAAACAGGTATTGATGCATTTTCTTTACCCCATTGACACACGCTAACGCTTCTTTCTCAATCATGCTGTCGGCTCTCTCAGCCTTAGACAGACTCCTGGTTGCATGCACAATTGGTTGCAGTTTCCTGAAATCATTAACTTGTTGCAATATTCACCCGACGCCATATGATGACGCATCACATGCTAGTACCAAACGTTTACATGGATCATGCAATTTGTTTGAGCATAACAATTTTCTCGCTTTTACAAAGGCATTTTCTTGGCTTTTGCCCCAAACCCATTCGCCCCCTTTTCATAGTAAGACATGTAGTGGTTCTAGCAGTGTGCTGAGACCCGGTAAGAAGTTACCACGTTCTGTGGCCTCGGTGCGTTCTCGATTGCCTCTGTCTTCACGTTGGTGGGCCTGATGCCGTCCGCAGCAATCCTCCTTCCTAAGATCTCCACTTCAGGCGCCAGGAAAACGCACTTCGAGCATTTTAACCTGAGCCCCACGTGGTTGAGCCGACTAAGAACCTCATCCAGGTGTCGCAGATGCTCAACTGTGTTCTGACCTGTGACCAAGATGTCGTTCTGGAAGACCACGGTGTGCGGAACCGACTTCAGTAAGCTTTCCATGTTTCTCTGGAATATTGCTGCCACTGATCTAATTCCAAATGGGCATCTGTTATAAATAAAAAGACATTTGTGCGTGTTGATGCAGGTGAGGGCCTTCGATGATTCCTCCAGTTCCTACGTCATGTAGGCTGAAGTCAGATCCAGCTTCGTGAACGTCTTTCCTCCCGTCAGCGTTGCAAAGGGTTCGTCGACCTTTGGTAGTGGGTATTGGTCCTGCAGGGAGAAACGATTGATAGTTACTTTGTAATCACCACAGATTCTGATGGTGCCGTCTCCCTTGAGGACTGGAATGATCGGGCTGGCCCATTCATTGAATTCGATCGGTGAGATGATGCTCTCTCTTTGCAGCCGGTCTAGCTTGATCTCTACCCTTTCTCTCATCATGTACGGAACTGCTCTCACCTTGTGATGGATGGGCCGTGCCCCCGGAATTAGGTGGCTCTGCACTTTTGCTTCTTGGAATTTCCCGATGCCTGGTTCGAACAGCGAAGGAAATTTGTTTTTAGACCTGGGCTCACAATGTGTCGTCAGCGGGCGATAGTGCTTGGATGTCGTCCCAGTTCCAACGCATCTTTCTCAGCCAGCTCCTGCTGAGCAGCGTGGGACCATCCCCCGGTACCACCCAGAGTGGTAGCTTGTGCACAGCTCCATTGTAGGAGACTTTTACGGTAGCACTGCCGATTACGGGAATCAGTTCTTTAGTGTAAGTTCTTAGTTTCGTACGAACTGGAGTTAAGACTGGCCTTGAGGCCTTTTTGCACCACAATCTTTCGAAAGTCTTTTTGCCCATGATGGACTGGCTCGCGCCCGTGTCCAGCTCCATTGACACCGGGAGTCCATTTAGTTCAACATTCAGCATTATCGGGGGATAATTCGTGGTGAATGTGTGCACCCCATATACTTCTGCCTCCTCGGTCTGAGGCTCTGGTTCATCGTGATCCTCCATGGATCTGTCCTCCTTTGCAACATGGTGGTTTGCAGGTTTAACAGGATTAGCAGCTCTCCTGTCACTCGTTGGAGGTGTCCCATTGTTCCACAGCCCTTGCAAATGTATCATTTGAATCGGCATGAATGGAAACAATGATCACCCCCGCAGCACCAACAAGTGTTAATGGCCTTGCATTCATCACCCTTGATGGTGGACTCTGAAACATCTATGAACGTGCAGCTGCAGGCATATACGTTATGATTCGAAAACAACATCACTTTGCTCACAGTACTTGTAGCAGCACTTGTGTGCTGAAAGATTTGCTTAGTATTGTCACTGGTGGCAATGAATGCTTGGGGCTATCGCTATGGCCTTACTCAAGGTTGGGGTCTCTACAGTCAAAAGTTTGCGAAGTATGGTTTTGTGGCCAATGCCAAGTACGAAAAAGTCTCTGAGCATGTGCTCCAAATGTCTTTCAAATTCGCAATGTCCTGCAAGGCGTCTTAGCTCGGCGACATAACTCGCCACTTCCTGGCCTTCAGACCTTTTGTCGGTGTAGAACCAGTACCTCGCCATCAGAACACTTTCCTTCGGATTCAAATGCTCTCGGACCAGTGTGCACAAATCATCGTATGATTTCTCTGTGGGTTTCGTTGGAGTGAGCAGATTCTTCATGAGGCCATACGTTGGTGCCCCACAGACAGTGAGGAGGATCACCCTTCGTTTGACAGCGCTCTCTTCCCCATCTAGCTCGTTGTATTGGCCACAATGTATTGGTCGAGTCGCTCCACAAAAGTTTCCCAATCATCTCCCTCCGAGAATTTCTCCAGGATGCCCACTGTTCTCTGCATCTTTGGGTTCACTATCTGTATCTCATCACCAGTTGTTATGTGTGAAGAAAAAGTCAGACTGACCACTGTGAGCTCAAAGTAAAGTGTGACCTTAGTCTTTTATTGCATGTCTCCAGAGTGCCTCTCCAATCTGTGAGGCCTCCTTAAATACCTGTGCTCCCAAGGGATTATGAAATCCCTTGGAACTCCAGGGGATGAGCCCTCTGGTGAATGTACAGAGTAAACACAAGTTTACATATATAACAATTGGGAAGCTTTTAAAAGCCAGCAAAGAATGACTTAAAAAAATGATTAAGAAAGGGAAGATAGGGTATGAAAGTAAACTAGCACAAAATATAAAAACAGATATCAAGAGTTTCTATAGGTATATAAAAAGGAAAAGAGTGGCTAAAGTAAATGTTGGTCCCTTAGAGGACGAGACCGGGGAATTAGTAATCATCATCATAGACAGTCCCTCGGTATCGAGGAAGACATGCTTCCACTCTTAACATGAGTTCTTAGGTGGCTGTACAGTCCAATACGAGAACAACAGTCTCTGCCACAGGTGGGACAGATCGTCGTTGAGGGAAATAGGTGGGACTGGTTTAGAAACATAGAAACATAGAAAATAGGTGCAGGAGCAGGCCATTCAGCCCTTCTAGCCTGCACCGCCATTCAATGAGTTCATGGCTGAACATGAAACTTCAGTACCCACTTCCTGCTTTCACGCCATACCCCTTGATCCCCCGAGTAGTAAGGACTTCATCTAACTCCCTTTTGAATATATTTAGTGAATTGGCCTCAACTACTTCCTGTGGTAGAGAATTCCACAGGTTAACCACTCTCTGGGTGAAGAAGTTTCTCCTTATCTCGGTCCTAAATGGCTTACCCCTTATCCTTAGACTGTGACCCCTGGTTCTGGACTTCCCCAACATTGGGAACATTCTTCCTGCATCCAACCTGTCCAAACCCGTCAGAATTTTAAACGTTTCTATGAGGTCCCCTCTCACTCTTCTGAACTCCAGTGAATACAAGCCCAGTTGATCCAGTCTTTCTTGATAGGTCAGTCCCACCATCCCGGGAATCAGTCTGGTGAATCTTCGCTGCACTCCCTCAATAGCAAGTATGTCCTTCCTCAAGTTAGGAGACCAAAACTGTACACAATACTCCAGGTGTGGCCTCACCAAGGCCCTGTACAACTATAGCAACACCTCCCTGCCCCTGTACTCAAATCCCCTCGCTATGAAGGCCAACATGCCATTTGCTTTCTTAACCGCCTGCTGTACCTGCATGCCAACCTTCAATGACTGATGTACCATGACACCCAGGTCTCGTTGCACCTTCCCTTTTCCTAATCTGTCACCATTCAGATAATAGTCTGTCTCTCTGTTTTTACCACCAAAGTGGATAACCTCACATTTATCCACATTATACTTGCCTCACGCTTTTTCCGCTGTCTGCGCTTGATTTCTGCATGCTCTCGGTAATGAGACGCGAGGTGCTCAGCGCCCTCCCGGATGCGCTTCCTCCAGTTAGGGCAATCTTTGGCTAGGGTTTCCCAGGTGTCAGTGGGGATGTTGCATTTTATCAGAGAGGCTTTGAGCGTGTCCTTGTAATGTTTCCGTTGCCTGCCTTTGGCTCGTTTGCTGTGAAGGAGTTCCAAGTAGAGCGCTTGCTTTGGGAGTCTGGTGTCTGGCATGCGAACTATGTTGGCCTGCCCAGTGGAGCTGATCAAGTGTGGTCAGTGCTTCGATGCTGGGGATGTTGGCCTGGTTGAGGACGCTAATGTTGGTGCGTCTGTCCTCCCAGGGGATTTGTAGGATCTTGCGGAGACATCTTTGGTGGTATTTCTCCAGCGACTTGAGGAGTCTACTATACATGGTCCATGTTTCTGAGCTATACAGGAGGGCAGGTATTACTACAGCCCTGTAGACCATGAGCTTGCTGGCAGTTTTGAGGGATTGGTCTTCAAACACTCTTTTCCTCAGGCGGCCGAAGGCTGCACTGGAGCACTTGAGGCGGTGGTGGATCTACCAAGATGGCCGCCAGGGTGGCAGCTCAGTAGGCAGCTCCCCTGCTGAACAACCACCATCTGTTACCATCCGGCAACTTTTCACCCTCAGCCCTCACAGCTCCCCCCTTCCATTGTCTAAACTTCCACTAGCGCTAATAGACCTTAATAGGGGGTCTTAAACACTTAAATCCTCACGCTAAACCCAACCCTGCGAATCCCACAATTAGTACTGGGGAATATGAAGATGGCAGAAACTCTGAAAAGTATTTTGTATCAGTCTTTACGGTAGAGGACACTAACAATCACCCCCCCATAGGCGGTCCCTCGAACGAGGATGACTTGCTTCCACGAGTTAACAGGTGTTTCGATGAAGGACCCGATGTTCCAGACATGAACTTCAATTGAGGGGGTGGAAGATGCCTGTGCGAGAATGTTTTTTAATGTGTGGTGACCGTTGCACACCAGCCACCACACGCGCTTGACAGAGCTAGGTCTTGGTCCAGTGGCAAGGATTAACCAAGATGACTGGAGACCTGCTCTGCTGCACGGACCCAGTGCGCAACATATCGCAGTTCGGGCTGGCCCGTAGTGCCAGTAGAAGTGGTATGCCGCTCCAGCTCTTTTATAGCCCGACCTGCGGAGCTGTTCTCTCGCAGGTCCGGGGGCCACGATGTTACAATATCCCAACAGTGGATAGTCAAGGGGCTATAGTGGGGGAGGAACTTATCACAATCAAAATCACGAAGGAGGTGATACTCAGTAAGATAGGCGGATAAATCCCTTGGACCTGACGGTTGCATCCTAAGGTCTTAAGAGAAGTAACGGCAGCGATAGTGGTTGTAATTTACCAACATTCCCTGGATTCTGGGGAGGTCCCAGCAGATTGGAAAACCGCAAATGTAATGCCCCTATTTAAAAAAGAAGTCAGACAAAAAGCAGGAACTATCGACCAGTTAGCCTAACATCTGTGGTTGGGAAAATGTTGGAGTCTAATATTAAAGAAGCAGTAGCAGGACATTTGGAAAAACATAATTCAGTCAGGCAGAGTCAGCATGGATTTATGAAAGGGAAGTTATGATTGACAAATTTGCTGAAATTCTTTGAGGATGTAACAAACAGGGTGGATAAAGGGGAACCAGTGGATGTGGTGTATTTGGACTTCCAGAAGGCATTTGACAAGGTGCCACACAAAAGGTTACTGCACAAGATAAAATTCACGGGGTTGGGGGTAATATATTAGCATGGATAGAGGATTAGCTAACTAATAGAAAACAGAGAGTCGGGATAAATGGTTCATTTTCGGATTGGCAATCAGTAACTAGTGGGGTACCGCAGGGATCAGTGCTGGGACCCCAACTATTTACAATCTATATAAATGACTTGGAAGAAGGGACCGAGTGAAATGTAGCCAAGTTTGCTGATGATACAAAGATGGGAGGAAAAGTGCTGTGTGAGGAGGACACAAAAAATCTGCAAAAGGACATAGACAGGCTAAGTGAGTGGGAAAAAATTTGACAGATGGAATATAACGTTGGAAAGTGTGAGGTTATGCACTTTGGCAGAAAAGAATCAAATAGCAAGTTATTATTTAAATGGAGAAAAATTGCAAAGTGCTGCAGTACAGCGGGACCTGGGGGTACTTGTGCATGAAATACAAAAGGTTAGTATGCAGGTACAGCAATTGATCAGGAAGCCCAATGGAATCTTAGGGCTAGAACCTCCACTTTTTTTGCATGCTTAACACTCACGTAATTCCCATTTTACTGCTGAAATTACGTATAATGTCCATATATCGCCCATTTTGGCACAAAATGGAAACTGACGGGTATATTTAAGAAACTTATCGCCAAGTGTTACTTTCCCCATGTGCTTACGCCAGGAAAAAATATTACCGCCCGTCCACTTTTTTGGTGCGGAATCAGCAGAATGGGCAAAATCAACGCCCATAATATCGCCCAGCGATACTTTGCACATGGAATTAACACCGAGATTCAATATTAACACCCGCCCACTGTTTTTTGTCGTAAAGAGCATATTTATGCAAACTCGTGGCCATGAGATCTCCCAGCGTCAATTTCAGCACTTCGCAAACATATCGCCGACAATACAATCTATATTAACGACTTGGAAGAAGGGATTAAGTGTAGCGTAGCCAAGTTTGCTGATGATACAAAGATGGGAGGAAAAGCAATGAACGAGGAGAACACAAATAATCTGCA
This sequence comes from Pristiophorus japonicus, assembly GCF_044704955.1. Taxonomy (NCBI): domain Eukaryota; kingdom Metazoa; phylum Chordata; class Chondrichthyes; family Pristiophoridae; genus Pristiophorus; species Pristiophorus japonicus. The sequence continues at coordinate 114,164,291 of NC_091977.1, read as the reverse complement.
AAAGGACATAGACAGGCTAAGTGAAAGGGCAAAAATTTGGCAGATCGAGTATAATGTTGGAAAGTGTGAGGTCATGCACTTTGGAAGAAAAAAACAAAGACCAAGTTATTATTTAAATAGAGAAAGATTGCAAAGTGCTGCAGTACAGCGGGACCTGGGGGTACTTGTGCATTAAACACAAAAGGATAGTATGCAGGTACAGCAAATGATCAGGAAGACCAATGGTATTATTGCAAAGTAGATGGAGTATAAAAGCAGGGAAGTCTTACTACAGCTTTATAAGGTATTGGTGAGGCCACACCTGGAATACTGCATGCAGTTTTGGTTTCCATATTTACGAAAGGATGTACTTGCTTTGGAGGCAGTTCAGAGAAGGTTCACTAGGTTGATTCCGGGGATGAGGGGGTTGACTTATGAGGAAAGGTTGAGTAGGTTGGGCCTCTACTCATTGGAATTCAGAAGAATGTGAGGTGATCTTATCAAGACATATAAGATTATGAGGGGGCTTGACAGGGTGGAAGCAGAGAGGATGTTTCCATTGATGGGGCAGACTCAAACTAGAGGGCATGATCTTAGAATAAGAGCCTGCCCATTTAAAACAGAGATGAGGAGAAATTTCTTCTCTCAGAGGGTTGTAAATCTGTGGAATTTGCTGCCTCAGAGAGCTGTGGAAGCTGGGTCATTGAATAAATTTAAGACAGAAATAGACAGTTTCTTAAATGATAAGGGAATAAGGGGTTATGGGGAGCGGATGGGGAAGTGGAGCTGAGTCCATGATCGGATCAGCCATAATCTTATTGAATGGCGGAACAGGCTCGAGGGGCCGTATGGCCTACTCCTGTTCCTATTTCTTATGTTCTTAAGTTCTTATGTTCTTATGTAATATCGCTCGCCCAAAAAAATGCCCACAAAAAGTGGAACTAACCAGAACAAATGCCAGCGGTGTGGCTGGCATTTGTTAAATCCCACTCTTACATGTGGAGCTGATATCTGAATGATTTGCCTGAAAGAGCATTGATGTGAGTGACAACGCTGACACACTGCTGTGTGTGTGCAGCTCAGACATCAATGGTGCCCATCAACTTGGTGCCAGTTAAAGTTTACGTTGATTGATGTTAAGTTGTATTTAACACTTTCATGGTAAGGAATCACCAGTGTGTAATGGGCCAGTTATCTGAGACAATGCGCAACAAGGTTATGTTCAATAATTTAAATTTAATACCAACATTGAAATCATAAGTATCACAGCCAATAACACCCAACCCCCGCCCACACCCCACTTTTTCCACCATTGATATAAATCACATGTTCAACATGTCCAGCAACACAGAATACAAAGGTAAAGCAAGAGGGTGGTCGCCAGCCCCCATACATTGCAACAAATTGCATACACCCAGATGGAGATATAACACAGCCATCACCTGCGGACATACACCTCACTTTCCTTCCCCCTCCCCTTATTCTCCCCAATTCTACCCCTTCTCCTCGCACTTCGGTGCCCGGCCGAGGAGCTCCTCAGGCGGTGCCTCATTGGAGGAGATGAAGGCCGATGCGGCCGTTGCACAGGTATGGGAGCGGGGGCGTGCTGAGGGGGGAACATTCTCTGATGCAGAAGCAGCATCTTGGTCCTTGCTCTCATCTGTCATTCGCAGTGGCGGTGCGGAACCTAGGGGTGGAGTGCTGCGCTCGGGGACCACTGAGAGGCCTGTGCCAGCAGTGCTCCTGGCTATCGCATCTGGGGCCTCCGCCATGCGCAGAATGTACTCGGTCATGGTGAAGGAGGTGCAAAATTCACAAGAACCCCCTCCCCCAGTGTTCGGGCTCATTCGAAAGGAAATTGAGACTATCTACCGAAAAGTTTGGAACGCTAAAGTGTTTATGGAAGAAACTACGAACTTTAATAGAATTTTGGATTTTAAAAGACAAATTCAAGGCTGTGGGCGGGCCTAAGGAACTAGCAGGAGACAGTCTGATTAAGTGAGGCTACCTGTTGTGAGGACTAAGTTAACCTGTCTGGAGGAGGAGTATTCGAGAATCCTTCTCCACAAGAGACATTAACATCACAAAATCACCCAGAGATAGCTACCCATCAACATGGGTCTGGAAAACCACTTCAGCATATACATCACAAAGAGGCCCAATCCAGCCTCTTTGCGAAAACTAAGCACAAAAGCACACTGCAATTACCAAACTAATATTTCTATCAGGAAACAGTTTTCTAACATCAACTCACCCAAAACATATCAACTTTTAACGAGCCCGGCCAAAATATTACAAAGAAGAGCCAAGTCCGCCAAATTTATACAAAGGATTCTGAACAGATTTGGCACCAAGATTAGAATCACTGAAATCATATAACTGGCCCCTGTTTCCAAAAGAGGGCATGACATATTTGGGTATAAAACAAAGACAAGCACTTGTGTCATCAAGACAAGGAGAGAAACCAACACGACAGTTGTAAACTAACTTCTCCAGCCTCGAAGTCCTGAAGTCCTGAAGGAAGGAAGAACATCACCATCGCGGCAGCAACCGACCACAGTCAACGTGATATCAACGGAAAAACCACCGCGATCGACCAAACTCGAATGAAACTCCAATGGGAAAAAAACGAAGAATCGAAAAGTTTCCACTCTACAATCTAATCCTGACCTACCAATGGGTAAAACATTACCTAACAGACTGTAAAAACCTATTTCTAGCCAAAGAAAACGGGTACTTACCCCACAGATCCAAAACGCACCTTACCGCATCAGCGGACTCAACCCAACTGAAGATTGCGCAGTTAGAAGTCTTCTCCGATGTTCGGGGTACGGCAAGCAGACCCTACCATATCCAGCGAACCCCAAAACCACAATCTACCGTTAACTGTCAAAAGGATTGGTAAGCATTGTCCCTGCCTGCCCTGGAGTCCAACCTAGCTAGAATTAGGTATTGGGAGGTGGGAGGTGTAATCCTACTGTAATCTCCTTTGAATGTGTAGTGTATGGTTCTTTATTAGAGTGATTATAAGTTTATAAGTTTGACCTTGTACCTTTCCTTACATTGTACCTTATCAGAACGATTGTAAGTTTGGCCTTGTATTCTCTTACTAGAGTAATAAGCTTGTATTTCCTTGACTTAATAAAATCAAAGTTCTTTTGCATCAAACCAGTGTCGTTTGCACTTTTGTCACAACCCCAAATAAATCTAGAGTCTAGAACCCAAGAGAGTGGGAGCGATTCGAACTGCTCAAGTTGGTCAGAAGGGAACCTGACGCTCTCATAGAGACCACCCCCTTACAATGGTGGCCAGTTGTCGGGATATTCCCCCCAATGCTTCAGTGAGCTGGTCACCAATGTCTACAGTCCTCCTGGACTACTTTACTATCTCTCCGCTCTCATGTCGCACTCATGGAGCAGACCTGCCACGTCCACGAGACCTCCGCGGGGTCGGTACCATCCTGGGGGCAAATGGGGTGCCCTGTGGCGAGGTGCTTGGGGCCGGTACCTTCAGAGTGGAGACAGGAATGACCGGAGGAGCACTAGGTGGCCTTGGGGTGGAATGGCTTCTGGAGCGTGGCGATGCAGGTTCTTCGAAGTCCGTGCTCTCATGGAGAACAGACCCAGCGGATTGACGGGCGAGAATCGGAGCTCCTCAGTACCAGATGTAGTAGGATCGTCCGCCGACTACTGTCCCACACCCTCACCTTGCCTGGGGCCGCGCTGCTGGCTGAGCTAAAAAACACAAATGAGGTTATTAGAGGAGAAGGGGGTGCTAGGGTCACAAGGTGAGTCCAGCGCTACACACAGCATATGCACGACAAAAGCACCACCGCTATCAAAATCATCACAGACATCACATTTCATGACCATCAACACATTGTGCATTGCAATGATTTTCATTCGGCCAGCATTATTTCTAGGACAATTTTAGAAATCATCTATCATATATGATTGTTCGGATATGAGTGGATGTGGCATCTATAGACTTTACATGATGCAATGGTGTAAGCTTTACTCACGTGGCATCACTTCAGGGTCTGCAGATGCATCCGTGGCTGTCCGGGTGTGCTTCCCCACGAGTGCGAGCACCCGCTCCTCCATGTCAGTGATGTTGCTGGGGACTGGTGGCCCCCCACCCGTTCGTTACTGCACGGACCTCATCGTCGATAGCTTCTTCTGTAAAAGGTGACAGGACGACATAGAATGATATTATTGCGTGATATCATTGCTAGGTACTGTCACAAACACTGATACAACACATAACCGACAGATGTAATCATGATTATTATGATAATTATCAATCTTTACCTAAAGACATGCACCGTGACTGCAGGCTTTGAGTAAAACATTCCCGGTAAAAGTGCAAGACCTCACATCTGCTGATGGTCACTCATGACTGTCACAAATCAAATTATATAAATACATATGTACATGTAAATCAATTTAATACTTACTCCTGGAATTCCATCGTTTACGGCATTGGTTGCCCTCACGCACCACGTTGGTCACCGACGAGACCACCTCTGCTATCTCATTCCATACCTTCTGATATGCCTTTGGGGTGGGCTTCCCACGCTCTCCCTGTGTCAAATCACCCCAGCGTAACTCGACCTTCTGCAGAAGGGAGGCATTTGCCTCGTCCGAGAACCTCCTGCCTCTTTTGCGCCCTCCAATATGCTCCTCTCCCAGCTTACTGCTCTCTCCAGCATCAGTCTCCACAGCGTGTTGTGATGCCTCCTTCTCTCTCTCTATTATAGGCCAAATTCGGTCAAATATGTGGCTGGCAACAGCTACTTTTTGTTTCCATACTTACTGTGAAGCTCTAAAGTCTCCCTCCTTCCTCCCAAAGACAGCTACACCATACCCAGCCACACCTTCAGTCCCTCTGAGCTCCCTCTCTCTTTGTCTCATCTTCTGCGCATGTCATGGTGACCCTTGATCTCCAGAATCGTGGGAATCGAGCATTGCCATGTCGTTGCTAAGGACGGCCACACTTTACGGCAGAAGGTCAAAAAAATGTAAAGCTACTGCCCATTTTATGTCGCTCGCGGTAACGCCCATTTTCAAAAGTGGAGAGGAGGTGGATTGAGAATGGGCAAGAAGTCGGTGATCTGAAAACCTTTTTTTTACCGCCCGCGCCGGAGATAACCACAAAAATGGAGGTTCTAGCCCATGGCCTTTATTGCCATGGGGATGGAGTATTAAAGCAGGGCAGTCTTGCTACAGTTATACAGGGTCTTGGTAAGGCCACATCTGGAATACTGCGTGCAGTTTTGGTTTCCATATTTAAGAAAGGATATACTTGCTTTGGAGGCAGTTCAGAGAAGCTTCACTAGGTTGATTCTGGAGATAAGGGGGTTGACATGGTTCTGTAGGTTAGGCCTCTACTCATTGGAATTCAGAAGAATCAGAGGTAATCTTATCGAAACGTATAAGATTATGAGGGGGCTTTACAAGGTGGATGCAGAGAGGATGTTTCCACTGATAGAGGAGACTAGAACTAGAGGGCATGATCTTAGAATAAGAGGCCGCCCATTTAAAACTGAGATGAGGAGACATTTCTTCTCTCAGGGTTGTGAATCTGTGGAATTCACTGTCTCAGTGTGCTGTGGAAGCTGGGACATTGAATGCATTTAAGACAGAGATAGACAGTTTCTTAACTAATAAGGGGATAAGGGGTTATGGGGAATGGGCAGGGTAGTGGACCTGAACCCATGATCGGATCAGCCATGATCGTATTAAATGGTGGAGCAGGCTCGAGGAGCCGTGTGGCCTACTCCTGCTCCTATTTCTTATGTTTTTATGTTCTTATGTATCAACTACCTGCGACATTCCCTCCCTCATGTGCCCAGACAGAGTTCCCGTTTATCGTGAGAGTGTTGTTACTTCTCCCGACAGTCCCGATACCTTATCACCCACCCCACTGATGGCGTCCAGGAGTGATCACGTAAAGTCAATGCTCTCCGCACTCATTGCCATCATCTGAACCACATCTGTTAAATCCTGCACCTCAGGAGAGCGCTGTCAAGCTCTCCTTCCCCTCCTCACCCTGGGTGTGGCTCGCTGCAACCCTCTATGACCTATAGCGTCAGACGGTGGGGCTCTGGGTGTGCCTTGCTGCATCCCACTGGGACTCGCAGTCTCGGGCTATGTGAAACCATGGAATGTCCCAACACTCGTACCACTCAGGAAAGGGGCTGGCACCTCACTGGGCGGCACCAGCACCTCCTCCAGAGTGAGTACAACAGTGGGGTCTTCATCCTCCCCCTGCCCCTCCCCCTCACCCTCAACCTCACCCCCATGCTCTTGGTCTGGAAGGTGGGATTGGAAGATGTTCTCCTCTTCAGGCTGGTCCCCGTCTGAACCTTCTTTTGCATCGGCTTCAGTCTCGTCAGGGTTGGCCTCAAATTCTGCAAAATATAACAGAACAGACAAAGGGTTAGCAGCAGAGGAGGGGGCAGGGTGGGTGGCATGAGTAGGCTCACACAGCGCAGGCAGCAGGCTGATTTGAAGGACCACGATAAATGATAGCACAGTGCATCAACCGCAGGAAACATCCCCATGAACCGAAGCATGGCTAACCCGCACAGTACTTAACATTTAGCGAAGCCAGACTGTGGCATTTGTAGGACTTACCCTCTCTTCCAAGGGTGTCAGTGGGTGCACATTTGCCAGCCCTCCTCCTGTTCGAGTTCTCTCTCTTTTGTTGTGTGCCACCTTCCTCTGCAAAGATGAAAGTATAATTTTTGAGAGAGGTGTCTTTCTGCTGGGTGGTACATACAGATGGTCATATTTACAATTGTAATTCCAGTGAATAAATGAAAATATTACTTACACTAACTCCTTGACCAAGGTCCTGCCATTTCTTTTTGCACTGGTCTCCAGACCTTGGGGTGATCACCAATGCACAGTAATCTTCTGCAAGTTGGTTCCAGCGTTTCTTCATTTCTTTTGGTGAAAATTTTATGTGATTTCTGCTGGTGTCCAGCTTGTGCCATCTGACCTCAATTACAGTAACTAGTGCCTCCATTTCATCCAGTAAGAAATTCTTGGTCCTTGCACCACGTTGTATATTGCAGCTCCTTTTTTCGCACTGAGAATTGACAGTCTCACACAGCACTGAAAGTTCTCACACACAACTGGCTCTTTAAAAATGGCCGAATGCAGACTGGGAGTGCCCATAGCAGTCACGTAAAAAAATTTATTATTTTTTTGGCACATGCGCAGAAGTGGGGGGGGTGGGGGGGGGGTGATGGGGGGTGGTGGGGGCATCATTTTTTCAGTGCAGACATTGGGCTCCACTCCCAGAGGCTAAATTTCACGACGCCAATTTCAAAAATTAGAACGGGGTGCCTCGGAAATTTTTTTGGGAGTAGTCGGGGTCAAAAAATAGGTCAGAAATCTTAAAATATGCCAAAAAACGGCATTGGGGAAAATTGAGCCCATAGTCTCTGCATATCAGAGCAAGTAATTAATCACCTAATTAAACCAGGCATACCTTACCAATAGGAGCAGATGTGGGTTTGACCTCAGGTTCCAGGCCAAGGCCTTGACTCTGAAGAGGGTCTAAATATTTTCTATTTATTTTTCAAAGGGGGCCACTGGGGTCACCATCAAGTTGTTTCCAGGGTCTTGGAACCATGGTTGCAGGTACCCACAACTGGTCTTTCCAGCCTTCCCATTGTGGTAGGTACCCGAGATTTGCTCCAACGGCATGGGTGGTAATTTTTAGTGAAAGCACCAGAAAAATATTGGAAAATGAAGCAGCAAGTTGGTAGTAACACTTCTCCTTTGCCTGGTAGATGGAGCTGATTGGTCAAAAATGATAGGTTTACAACATTCCATTGCTTCACTAGGTTAAATTATTGAGCCATACAGTTGAGAAATATCTTCGGTTTGATCCTTGGTCCACTCTGAATTAATTAATGTCAGCTGGGAAACAGTAAGAGAGGTACCACGAGAGCCATTGCTCTGCCTTTGAATGTGGCAAAGTGGAAGTGTGTATGGGTGAAGAAAGAACATAGCTGGCCTGCAATGCTTCTCAAGTCAAATAGGCACCTGATGTTCATTGTTTATATAAAGAATATATAAAGAATGGGCACTTAAAAAAAAGAAAGTGATTGGTGTTTGTGGGACCATAACCCACAGGGGAATGCGGGATGGATGACAGTGACGGGGGACTGGGATGGAGGTTAGGGATGGAGGTTAGGGATGGGGAGGGGCCCTTCGGGAGAGGACTGGGGCCTGAAAAAGCAAGACCTTGGTAAGAGAATACATCGTATTTAAAAATGTGTGCCAAATGCCTTCAGGTGAGTCAGACAAGAAAGAAAATTGACAGAAAAAGGAATAGAAAAATATATTTAAAAATGGGAATTTGGGTAAAAAAGGAGGAAATAATGTAACAAAGAAAGGAAAAATGGGCCTAATAATCCTTTCTCATTCCTAAAGATTTGCATATTCTTATGAGCGTTGATTTTGGTTCTGCTCGCCATAAAATCGAGCGACACCGGCGGCCTAGCTGTGCCATATTTTGTGGTGAAGAAATTGAAATTTCAGTCTGTGGGAAAAGCTATGCTTCCTGCCTGTACAAGCCTCATTCGAGGTTTGCAGATTATGTTCATGATTGCCTCGTATTCATTTGGGTGGAATAGAGCCCCAGCAATGGCCTCATTCATGTGAAATTGGGGCATAATTAATACTGTGACCTGATCTGCCCCAGTTGGATTCTTAAAGGGAGAAGCAGGTACAACATTTGCTGACAAGCTTTTCTTGCTTCTTTTTTGCTCACCATGAGATATTTGCACTTTGTTTTTGCATTAGTCTTAATCCCCGTGGACTGCATATGACAAATTAATCAGTTAGTTGCCCAGAGTTGCATCAAACAAGTTACAGAGGCCTTGTCTGCAAACAGCAATACATTCCCACTGTGGAATTGTCTTCAGTCCCTACCATAGAAACATAAAAAATAGGTGCAGGAGTAGACCATTCGGCCCTTCGAGCCTGCACCACCATTCAATAAGATCATGGATGATCATTTCCTCAGTACCCCTTTCCTGCTTTCTCTCCATACCCCTTGATCCCTTTAGCCGTAAGGGCTATATCTAACTCCCTCTTGAATATATCCAATGAATTGGCATCAACAACTCTTTGCAGTAGGGAATTCCACAGGTTAACAACTCTCTGAGTAAAGAAGTTTCTCCTCATCTCAGTCCTAAATGGCCTACACCTTATCCTAAGACGGTGTCCCCTGGTTCTGGACTTCCCCATCATCGGGAACATTCTTCCCGCATCTAACCTGTCCAGTCCCGTCAGAATCTTATAAGTTTCTATGAGATCCTCTCTCATCCTTCTAAACTCCAATGTATAAAGGCCCAGTTGATCCAGCCTCTCCTCTACCATAAACTCAGTCCCCGAGCCACCGATGCCATCCTTCTTGCATGTCCAGAGTCTGTGGCTGAACTTTGGTGTCCTATTTGAGCTCGAGATGAGCTTCCAATCACATATCCATTCCATCACTACGGCCACCTAATTCCACCTCTGTAACATTGCATGCGTCCGACCCTGCCTCAGCTCATCACATGCTAAAACCCTCATCCATGCCTTTGTTACCTTTAGACTTAAAAATACTTCCCTGGCTAGCCTCCCATCTTCCACTCTCCATAAACTTGACTTCACCCCAAACTCTGCTGTCTATATCCTAACTTGCACCAAGTCCAATTCACCCATCACCCCTGTACTCATTGATCTATATTGGCTCTTGGTCTGGTAACACCTTGGTTTTAACATTTTCATCCTTGTTTTCAAATACTTCCATGGCCTTGTCCCTCCCTATCAGTGTAACCTCTTCCAGCCCTACAATGCTTCGAGATCTCTGTACTCCTCCAATTCTGGCCTCTTGCACAACCCTGATTGTAATCATTCCACCATTGGCAGCTGTGCCTTCAGCTGCCTAGGCTCATCCCTATGCTCTGGAATTCCCGCCCTAAACCGCTCAGCTCTTGCCTCCTTTAGGATAAGGGGTGGGCAATTATTTGAGCTGGAGGGCCATTTTACAAGTTTTGTTCAGCTGTTGAGGGCATTTACCAATGTTCCCCCAAGATGCTCGGTCGTGCACCAATCGTGAAGTCCTGCGCAGGCCGCTCACCTGCTCCTGCCGCTGGAAGAAATGCTGCACAGCAAATTTAAAGGGACAGCACACGCAAAAGAATTAGAGGGAACATTGCTGCACACATAACACGAATTGTGTCAACAGCAGCTACCTTTAAGATTAAAAACAGTGAAAACAATGTCCAATATACCAGGGTCTATTTAGTTATGCCTCCACTATGCTAATTAAGTGGGATAAGATGAGTGAATAATTGTGCAAGAAATAATAACCTCACTAACAGTTGTTGATGAGAGCGGAGTGTTAAATTGGTAAATTTGAAGCAACAACAACAACAACAACAATTTGTATTTATACAGCACCTTTAACGTAGTAAAATGGCCCAAGGCACTTCACAGGAGTGCTATAAGACAAAAAGATAAATTTGACACTGAGCCAGATAAGAAGAAATTATTTGGTCAAAGAGGTAGGTTTTAAGGAGTGTCTTGAAGGAGGAAAGCGAGGTAGAGAGGCGAAAAGGTTTAGGGTGGGAATTCCAGAGCTTCAGGCCTAGGCAGCTGATGGCCGGCCACCTTGAGCAGTTATAATCAGGGATGCTCAAGAGGGCAGAATTTGAGGAGTACAGATATCTTGGGGGAATTGTGAGGCTGAAGGAGATTACAGAGCTTGGGAGGGGCGAGGCAATGGAGGGATTTGTAAACAAGGATGAGAATTTTGAAATCACTGTATTGCTTAACCGTGAGCAAATGAAGGTCAGCGAGCACATGGGTGATGGGTGAGCGGGACTTGGTGCGCATTTGTACATGGGCTGCCGAGTTTTGGATGATCTCAAGTTTACGTAGGGTAGAATGTGGGAGGCCAGTCAGGAGTGCGATGGAGTAGTCAAGTCCAGAGGTAACAAAGGCATGGATGAGGGTTTCAGCAGTGTATGAGCTGAGGCAGGGGCGATGTTACAGAGGTGCAAATAAGTGGTTTTAGTTATGCAGTAGATATGTGGCCGGAAGCTCATTTCAGAGTCAAATATGACACCTAGGTTGCGAACAGTCTGGTTCAGCCTCAGACAGATGCCAGGGAGAGGGACGGAGTTTGTGGCTAGGGAACGTAATTTGTGGCGGGGACCAAAGACAATGGTTTCGGTCTTCCCAATATTTAATCTGAGTGACTATTTGTACTAGTTTTCTGTGTGTCCTTCTGCGCATGCGTGCATTGGTCTCTGCTCCCTTTTTGAGCATGGGCCCTCGATTTGGTCGCGCATGCGTAGTGCGTCATACGAGGAAGCCGGAAGTTGGAAGTGGGGCCATACTACAAGCCGCGTGGAGCTCATCGCTGCTGAAACATTTTCTGCCGCTATAGCTTGGAGCTGGATATGCTTTCAGCTTTTGCATTATTGGAACATTTTCACGGCCTTCTGTGGTAGAGAAAACATCAGAGGTAGTGGGAGAGAGAGAAAGCCGGGGGAGTGGAGAAAAGAGAGAGCCAGGGGCGATGGAGAGAATGGGAGCCAGGATTGAGGAAGGAAAAAGAGCTGGGGGGAGCAGGGGGGAGCCGGGGGCGGGGGGGGTGGTGGGAAAGGGGGTGCAGAGAGAGAACTGGGGGGGAGGGGGCGCATAGAGAGAGCTGGGAGGGCGGGGGAGGGGGGGAGCCGGGGAGGAGGGGGGTAAGAGAAAGGAGAAAGAGAGCCTGGGGGGGTGGGGGGCCAGAGAGAGAGCCGGGGGGGTTGGAGAGAGAGAGACTGGGTGTGGGGGGAGAGAAAGAGGGGAAGCGGGAGAGGGAATCGGAGGGGAGACGGATCATGTTCTTCCAACCCCTTTTACACCCACACCTGATTTCTCGGAAAGCTCGGTGCATATGTGACAAGGGACATCATTGGAGTGGATAAAATCCGAAAGTCATGACACTGTCACTATTCACTTCATACGCAATAAACCTGTTAACAATCCGTGACCCACACACAATGCCCCATCTATGGCAGGGCGGTGGCGGCAGCGGTGAGTGGAGGGGGGGATGTAAGATCAGGAAATTGGGCTGGGATGAGGTCAGGAACTTGGGCTGCGATGGGGTCAGGAACTTGGGCTGAAGGTGTCAGGAACTTTTGCTGGGTTGGGGAGTTCTATCCTGTCTGGGGTCTGAAGTCAGAATGGCTCGAATTACACTTTGCAAAGTCACTCAGAATTTGGGCTGGGCGGTTCCAATTACACATTCCAGAGAAACCTCTGGGTGTGGCTTATCCTCCAAGGGGACCAATCAGCAATCAGGTCATGTGATAATGGAGAGCCAATCAGAGCATTTTTCTAGTGCAAATAGTGCTGTCCATATTTAATTGGAGTACATATCTGCTCATCCAGTAGTGTATGTTGGACAAGCAATCTGACAATTTAGAGACCGTGGAGGGGTCGAGAGACGTGGTAGTGAGGTAGAGCTGGGTGTTGTCAGCATACATGTGGAAACTGATTCCTTGTTTTCGGATGATATCGCCAAGGGGCAGCATTAAGATGAGAAATAATTGGAGGCCAAGGATAGATCCTTGGGAGACACAAGAGGTAACGATGCAGGAGTGGGAAGAGAAGCCATTGCAAGTGATTTTCTGGCTACGATTAGATAGATAAGAATGGAGGAGGAAGGAGTGGTCGACTGTGTCAAAGGCTACAGACAGGTCCAGGAGGACGAGGAGGGATAGCTTACCTTTGTCACAGTCACAAAGGATGTCACTTGTGACTTTGATGAGGGCCATTTCGGTACTGTGACAGGGGCAGAAACCAGATTGAAGGGATTCAAACATGGAGTTCCAGGAAAGGTGGGCACGGATTTGGGAGGCGACAACATATTCAAGGAGAGGAAAGGGAGGTTGGAGGCGGGGCCGTAGCTTGCAAGCACAGTGGGATCAAGGGTTGTTTTATTGAGGAGAGGGGGTGATGACGGCAGATTTGAAGGAGACGGACCGTACCCGAGGAGAGAGTAAAGTTAACAATGTTGACTAACATTGGAGTCAGAAAAGGAAGTTGGGTGGTCAGCAGCTTAGTGGGAATAGGGTCAAGGGAGCAGGAAATGGGTCTCGTGAACAAGTTGAGCGTGGAGAGGCCAACCCATAGGGGACGAAATTCGGTTATTAATGGAAATCATGACGTCAGTAAACGTACAACGCCTCCTTGGCGCCCTTCTCGCCACATTCACTTTTGTTGCCTCACTTAACAGTTGCCGTCGATGATGCCTGAAAAAGTTGGACTGCACAAGGCGGAGAAACAAATCCGGGGCGTTATTTAAAGGGAATTGCAGCTGGGGCTCAGAGGTCTCGGTCAGTGCTGCGTTTGATGCTCGTACAGAGAGTAGGGTGACTTGCCAGGTTCAGTACTAGTATCTCGGACACAGCGTTGGGTTTGATATCGGAAAAATGTGTAAGTTGCATTTTGCTGTGACCTCTGCAAAGTTATGGGGGCAGTGATCACACGCTATGTCATCCTGCAGCAAGGACTTGAAAGGCGCTGGCTGCAGACAGCTCAGAGCAAATGTGGATCCTCCCAAGAGGAGACACTCCACACAGTGGGGCAGGAGGTCACACACACACAGGGTTTACCGTGCGCATTACTCTTATCTTGAGATGTCCGAGGAGCATTGCTTAAGAAGGCTAAGGCTCTGCAAGGAGATGGTAACGGAGCTTTTCAACTTTCTGCAGACATACCTGGCAGATGATATCGGCACCACGACCTCGCTGTCAGTGGCAGTGAAAGTGACAACAGCCCTCAACTTCTCTGCTACCGGCTCCTTCCAGTCTCCTGGAGGCGATATATGCAACATCTCGCAGTTTGCAGTACATTGCTGCATTCGCCAGGTCACTGATGCTAACTACAGCAAACAAATGGACTATATCAAGTTCAGCATGTCCAGGAAGTCTTGAATGAGCGTTGCCGTGACTGCGCAAGTGTCATGTATCCTACACGGTTATTGCTTGTACTATTACAAGGTGTGCCACCAGAGGGCACCGCAGTGGGAGACTTGTAGGTTACCTGAACAGGTGTGCCAGGCCGAGTATAAAAGGCAGGCCACCAGGTGTGATCCTCACTCTGGAGTTATCCATCAGGACTAAGGTCACTAAAGTTCAAGTACAACACATTGCCTCATGGAGTCATTACAAGAGCATCTAAAGACAGAACAATTGGCGACGAGATTACAGAGCTTCACGCGAAAATGGCTACCCTTGGTACATTGCAGCAGTTCGCCGATGGTGATGATTGGGATGCCTTTGTGGAGATGCTCGACCATTTCTTCACAGCAAATGACCTGGCAGGCGACAATCTGGCCACAATGGCTGATAAGCACAGAGCTATCCTGCTAACCAATTGTGGGCCCACTGTCTGTGGCCTCGTCAAGGACTTGCTGGCACTAGCGAAGACAACGACCAAGACATACGAGGAGCTTGTAATGCTGATCCAAGAATAACTCAAGCCCAAAGAGAGCATCCTCACAGCCAGACACCAGTTTTACACCCACCGATGGCTCGAAGGCCAGGAAATCGTGAAATAGGCTGCAGACCTCAGGAGACTGGCGGCACCATGTGATTTCCGCAACCACCTCACCGAAGCGCTGCGGGATATCTTTGTCATTGGAATCGGCCATGAAGGCCTTCTTCATAAGCTACTGTCTGTGGATACCACAGTCACACTGCAGAAGGTCATCTCCATGAGCCAGGCATTCATGACCTCGACCTGCGACTCCAGGCAGATGACTCATCCTCAGGACTCAAACCCGGCAAGTACTGTGCACAGAGTGGCACCTTTTATAGGCTGGACTGTAGAGCGTGCACCTTCTCAGGTAAGAGAGAACAGGCCCCCGAGTCCCTTAACTCAGAGTCCGCCGAGTAGCTCCATGCTGGCGTTGCAGAGGGAATCACAGAGCTCACCAGTGCCGCTTTAAAGACTATGTGTGTAAAAACTGCAGCACAAAGGGCCACCTCCAGCGAATGTGTAAAAGAAATATGACTCACTGTGTTGATGAAGAGTCTGCAGATGGCCATGAATCCAGCGCGCATTATGAAACATAGAAACATAGAAACATAGAAAATAGGTGCAGGAGTAGGCCATTCGGCCCTTTGAGCCTGCACCACCATTCAATATGATCATGGCTGATCATTCCTTCAGTACCCCTTTCCTGCTTTCTCTCCATACCCCTTGATCCCCTTAACCGTAAGGGCCATATCTAACTCTCTCTTGAATATATCCAATGAACTGGCATCAACAACTCTCTGCGGCAGGGAATTCCACAGGTCAACAACTCTCTGAGTGAGGAAGGTTCTCCTCATCTCAGTCCTAAATGGCCTACCCCTTATCCTAAGACTATGTCCCCTGGTTCTGGACTTCCCCAACATCGAGAACATTCTTCCCGCATCTAACCTGTCCAGTCCCGTCAGAATCTTATATGTTTCTATGAGATCCCCTCTCATCTTTCTAAACGCCAGTGAATAAAGGCCCAGTTGATCCAGTCTCTCCTCATATGAGAGCCCAGCCATCCCTGGAATTAGTCTGGTGAACCTTCGCTGCACTCCCTCAATAGCAAAAACATCCTTCCTCAGACTAGGAGACCAAAACTGAACACAATATTCCAGGTGAGGCCTCACTAAGGCCCTGTACAACTGCAGTGAGACCTCCCTGCTCCTATATTCAAATCCCCTAGCTATGAAGGCCAACATATCATTTGCCTTCTTTACCGCCTGTGTACCTGCGTGCCCACTTTCAGTGACTGATGAACCATGACACCCAGGTCTCGTTGCACCTCCCCTTTTTCTAGTCTGCCGCCATTCAGATAATATTCTGCCTTCGTGTTTTTGCCCCCAAAATGGATAACCTCACATTTATCCACATTATGCTGCATCTGCCATGCATTTGCCCTCTCACCTAACCTGTCCAAGTCACCCTGCAGCCTCTTAACGTCCTCCTCACAGCTCACACCGCCACCCAGCTTAGTGTCGTCTGCAAACTTGGAGATATTACACTCAATTCCTTCATCCAAATCGTTAATGTATATTGTAAAGAGCCCTGCGGCACCCCACTAGTAACTGCCTGCCATTCTGAAAAGGACTCGTTTTTATCCCAACTCTCTGCTTCCTGTCTGCCAACGAGTTCTCTATCCACGTCAGTACATTACCCCCAATACCATGCGCTTTGATTTTGTACACCAATCTCTTGTGCGGGACCTTGTCAAAAGCCTTTTGAAAGTCCAAATACATAACATCCACTGGTTCTCCCGTGTCCACCCTACTAGTTACATTCTCAAAAAATTCCAGAAGATTCGTCAAGCATGATTTCCCTTTCATAAATCCATCCGGTCCTGTCACTGCTTTCCAAATGCACTGCTATTTTATCCTTAATGATTGATTCCAACATTTTTCCCACCACTGATGTCAGGCTAACTGGTCTATAATTAGCCGCTTTCTCTCTCCCTCCTTTTTAAAAAAGTGGCGTTACATTAGCTATCCTCCAGTCCATAGGAACTGATCCAGAGTCGATAGATTGTTGGAAAATGATCATAAATACTAATTCTAAGGCCACTTCCTTAAGTACTCTGGGATGCAGACTATCAGGACCCGGGGATTTATCAGCCTTTAATCCCATCAATTTCCCTAACACAATTTCCCGCCTAATAAGGATATCTTTCAGTTCCTCATTCTCACTAGACCCATTGTCCCCTAGTACATTTGGAAGGTTATTTGTATCTTCCTTTGTGAAGACAGAACCGAAGCATTGGCTCAATTGGTCTGCCATTTCTTTGTTTCCCATTATAAATTCACCTGAATCCGACTGCAAGGGACCTAGGTTTGTCTTCACTAATCTTTTTCTCTTCACATATTTATAAAAGCTTTTGCAGTCAGTTTTTATGTTTCCTGCAAGCTTCCTCTCGTACTCTATTTTCCCCTTCTTAATTAAACCCATAGTCCTCCTCTGTTGAATTCTAAATTTCTCCCAGTTCTCAGGTTTGTTGCTTTTTCTAGCCAATTTATATGCCTCTTCCTTGGTTTGAACACTATCCTTAATTTCCCTTATTAGCCATGGTTGGGCCACCTTCCCAGTTTTATTTTTACTCCAGACAGGGATGTACAATTGCTGAAGTTCATCCATGTGATATTTAAATGTTTGCCATTGCTTATCCACCGTCAACCCTTTAAGTATCCTCTGCCAGTCTATTCTAGCCAATTCACACCTCATACCGTCGAAGTTATCTTTCCTTAAGTTCAGGACCCTAGTTTCCGAATTAACTTTGTCACTCTCCATCTTAATAAGGAATTCTATCATATTATGGTCACTTTTCCCCAAAGGGCCTCGCACAACAAGATTGCTAATTAGTCCCTTCTCATTACACATCACCCAGTCTAGGATGGCCAGCTCCCTGGTTGATTCCTCGACATATTGGTCTAGAAAACCATCCCTAATACACTCCAGGAAATCTTCCTCCATCGTATTGCTACCAGTTAGGTTAGCCCAATCTATATGTAGATTAAAGTCGCCCATGATAACTGCTGTACCTTTATTCCACACATCCTTTATTTCTTGTTTGATGCTGTCCCCAATCTCACTACTACTATTTGGTGGTCTATACACAACTCCCACTGCGTTTTCTGCCCTTTGGAATTCCGCAGCTCCACCCATACCGATTCCACATCATCCAGGCTAATGTCCTTCCTTACAATTGCATTGATTTCCTCTTAAACCAGCAACGCCACCCCGCCTCCTTTTCCTTTCTGTCTATCCTTCCTAAATGCTGAATACCCTTGGATGTTGAGTTCCCAGCCTTGGTCACCCTGGAGCCATGTCTCCGTGATGCCAATCACATCGTATCCGTTAACTGCTATCTGCGCAGTTAATTCGTCCACCTTATTCCGAATACTCCTCGCATTGAGGCTCAGAGCCTTCAGGCTTGTCTTTTTAACACACTTTGCCCCTTTTGAATCTTGATATAATGTAGCCCTTTTTGCTTTTTGCCTTGGGTTTCTCTGCCCTCCACTTTTACTATTCTCCTTTCTATCTTTTGCTTCTGCCCCCCTTCTATTTCCCTCTGTCTCCCTGCATAGGTTCCCACCCCCCTGCCATATTAGTTTAACTCCTCCCCAACAGCACTAGCAAACACTCCCCCAAGGACATTGGTTACGATCCTGCCTAGGTGCAGACCTTCCGGTTTGTACTGGTCCCACCTCCCCCAGAACCAGTTCCAATGTCCCACGAATTTGAATCCCTCCCTTCTGCACCATTTCTCGAGCCACGTATTCATCTGAGCTATCCTGCGATTCCTACTCTGACTAGCACGTGGTACTAGTAGCAATCCTGAGATTACTACTTTTGAGGTGCTACTTTTTAATTTAACTCCTAGCTCCCTAAATTTGTCTCGTAAGACCTCATCCCGTTTTTTACCTATACCGTTGGTACGATAGTCAGGGAGGCAATTCAGCCCCACGATGAGGTATATGGCATGTTTACCTGCACCACCAAGTGTTCCCTGTTGAGGATGGCAGTCAAGATAAATGGCGTTCCAGTCTTCATGGAAGTGGACACAGGGACGAGCCAGTCAGTAACGAATCAAGAAGCCTTTGAGAGGCTATGGGACAATCAAACTGAATGACCCAAGTTGCTCCCGGTTCAGGCAAAGCTGCACACCTACACCAATGAACTTATCCCAGTCGTTAGTAGTGCGGATGTAAAGGTGCTCCATGATGGCGTGGTGCACAAGTTACCTCTGTGGATTGTTGCAGGTGATGGACCAACGCTACTCGGAAGAAGGTGGATTGAAAAGATCCATTTTAGTTGGGAAGATTTCACCCTTCCAGCGATCGACGTCCTCTGCGCTCAGAGGCAAATCAAGCCCTCACCTGAGGGTGGACCCGGCACCAGATAGTAGACCAGCACAGCACCCAAGGCACAGACCGCCCAGCACGACTACGCGGAGATGATCCAGCTGAGACGACCCGACGCACCTTCCAGGCTCCAGTGGCAAGACTCTGGAGGAAGAAAATCGGATCCAAAGGTGACTTCCCAGCTTCGCTGGCAGAACCCGGAGAGAAGGGGATCACTGCAGTCTACATCGTGGATGGAGGATACATGGCGTCCAAACCACGAGGTGCAGCACTGATGGAGCAATAAGTGGCACCAAACGGAGAAGAGGATTGGGGTAAATATAGCAAGGCTCTCTTAAAGGAGGCCTGCAACCCACCACACTTAAAGGGACAGTTCCACATACTCAATCAATATAAGAACAACTGTGAGTTAGATGTAAAATGTGCAATTGATGATCAGAGCTGTGTACATGCGACAAGCAAAGAAAAGTATCAATGTAATAACAACTGTGAGTTGATGTAAAATGTGCAATTGATGATCAGAGTTGTGTACATGCAATAAGCAAAGAAAAGTCACGTGATCGCGATCGGCGCTACAGGTTATTTACAATGAGTAATGAAACGTTGTGCGATGTAGGATTTCAACTGCATTCAGTCAATGCAGCAGGCAGACACCCATTGGGAGCACACAGGTCCAGCGAGCTACCCAATGTAGTAGCCTGCATCCCTGGGACCAGAGTTATGCATCATGTCGTGTGGCTACAAACAGCCAATACACACAAGCTGCAGCGCAAGCGATCTCAGGAAGGCAATGGCACCGGTATTGATACCCTGCCCCTGATCGGCTCCACCTCTCAGGCACCCAATGGCACCAACCGCCACGAGCCTGAAAGAGCAATCTATACTAGGACGCAGTCCCCAGACTCTATCGCAACCAAGGCCATACCTGGGAATGAAGGGTCACCCGCAACAGTTCTCCCAAATGGGACCGGGACCAGCCAGGATCCCAAACCAAATAACGCCCAGGCAAGCGAGTCAGCAGTTCCCTGTGCACTGCTAGACGACTGCTCCTCAGGGAGCAGCAGCGACCCGGGATGCAAGGAAAGGACAGGGAGGTCACAGACATCTGTGAACCTGCCCAACGCACGGAGCAACGGCAAAAGCCCCAAGAGCAGGCAACTTGAGCCAACCGGGTTCGCACTACCAGCACTAGGCACCGCACCGCCATCAGACTACCTGGACACCATCTAGCAGTTCTGGAACTAGCTTGTCCTCATGCACCGATGCTGATACCTGTACCAATTCCTAGTACGTATCAAGAATGTATCTCACCAGTCGAATGTGCCTCACAACTGAACCACAAATGCCAGCACTCTACTGCCAATGAAACACCACCTACTCACCCAAGATAGAAACGACCCGCCAAGGGTCAACCAGATAGAGCTAAGCCCAGAACACAGTCAATGCAGAGGTGATTTGCACTAAAGACTTGGGGGAGAGTGATGTCATGTATCCTACATGGTTACTGCTTGTACTATTACAAGGTGTGCCATCAGAGGGCACTGCAGTGGGGGACTTGTAGGTTACCTGTTCAGGTGTGCCTGGCCTAGTATAAAAGGCAAGCCACCAGGTGTGATCTTCACTCTGGAGTTATCAATAAAGGACTGTCATTACAGTTCAAGTACAACACATTGCCTCGTGGAGTCATTATCAGAGCATCTAAAGGCATAACAGCCATGTTAGAGGCCATCCCCATAGTTCAGCGGGTCATCCATTGTACATATGTGGCTTTACAGGCCCCGCCTCACTGGCCAGCCTCTTCATTTGGCCATCTGCTGAAGACATCGCACCCCACCCTCCAAGCCTCCGTGCATACAAATGGCAACACAAGATTGTGATAAATGAAACATATTTTTATTTACAGAAAACAATATAGTGTGCTGCAAAGAAGCACTAAAGGATGCCATCATCAAACAGCAAACAATAATTGAAGAATCCGTTCTTTCCGAAGGGTCATCGAACCGAAACGTTAACTCTGCTTTCTCTCCACTGATGCTGCCTGACCCGCTGAGATTTCCAGCATTTTCTGTTTTTAATACAGATTCCAGCATCTGCAGTATTTTGCTTTTGTAATAATTGAAACCTGTCCCCTTGAAACATTGGGGCAGAAATTCCGGCCTCCCTGGTCCGTACTGAGTGTGTATGGACCCAGGAAGGCATCGCAAAAGCCAGTTTTCAGCGCACAATGCGCATGCGCTGAAAACGGCTTTTACGATCTATCAAGCTCCAGCTTGACAAATCTTCCATATCTCGGGAGCGAGGACAAGATTGCAGTATTTACCCATATCTTGCCCAGCACCTGTCCTCAAAACTTTTGCACCTGATAACAGCAGGCGCATAGCCTACTTTTACAGGCGTAAGAGTTTTAAAATACACAAAAACATTTTAAAATAAAATTATAAAAACACATTTTATTGTTAAAAACCCTCCCCACTCCGGTAAGTTTATTTTAAACCATAATTTTAAAAACTTCTTTAAAAATCGGAAAAATATATATTTTTTAAATACATAAAAAACTTTAATTTAAATTAATAAAAATATATGGCGTATTTTTTCTATTTTTTATTATTGGTTTTGTGTGCTTTGGGGGCTATTTCTCATTCATAATAATGGGAACTCCAACTTGTTCCCATTATTATGAATGAGAACACACTTTCCCTGATTGGCTGCCAAGAGCCATGTGACTCCAGCTCCAGCTCTGCGCACGTCCTGACGTACACGCGCAGCCATGCGCAGTCAGTGGAGACCTCAGGACCGGGAACTTGCGTGGGTGCAACAGGATAAGGTAAGTGCGCATTTTTTTCAAGTTTTTTACGCAATCGCCCGCAGGAAGCAGCCGACCGAGATTTCTGCGCCATTATCACCCACATGCATGTGCAACTATTCACATTATTTCATCATGGAACAAGGACAACATCTCCGGGGACCATCACACAATTCTTCATTGGCTCATCCAACTACAACTATTTACATTAGTTCATAGTCAAACAAGGTCAACATTTCTGGCCACAAGCACACACATATTTAGCCACACTTTCTCAGTGCTTTCCCACCCCTTCCCTTCTCCCCCCCTTTCCATGCCTAATGCTCCTCCTCAATGGGGTCTCAGAGCCTGCAGCAAGGCTGGTAGAAGGTCGCTGTGTTGGCGTCGCTGGCACGGCTGATGGCCTAGCACGACGTTCCACACCACCTCGGTCCCTGGAAAGGCCGGCTACAGACTGCAACACCTCAGCATGGGCGGCAGCACTCTGTGGTGGATGGGCTGCAGAGAGCGGCAGGGGCAAAGTCAGAATGATGTCGTTCTGAGAGAGGACATCACGTTTCAACAGGCCCGATGCACTGCTCTTCTCCTGGGGAAGAGCCTCAGCATCTGGAGTTATCTGGTTGAGCACAGATTGCTGCTGTGCTGCACCAACGTTAGTTCCCCGTGCAACTGATGGGGCCTCAGACACGATGGCAGCGGTCAGTGCCTGCGTGGATTCAAGTTGGCTCTGCATCAGGGAGACTGCGACTGCAGCACACCACAGAGCTGATTGATGTCACCACGCACTGATGACATGTCAGTCTGCAGGCCTACCATAGCGTCAGCCTGGTGCTCAATGGCTACTGCTACATCAGTCATAGCCCATGCCATCATGTCTGGGACCCCATGTTCACTTGAAGCATCCAACATCCATTGGTATCTACCAAGGATTGGCTTGATGGGCTGCTGAGACACAAATGCAATCGGTGAGGCGGCCTCCAACAAACTCAAAGCAAGTGCATCGACATTATCGGGCATCCTTGACAAAACACCCAGCAGATCGCTGTGCATCTGCAATGACTGGTGAGATCCTCTAAGTCAGCCTGATCATCAGAGTGCTGCTGAACATCACTCTGGCACGCATTCACCCTCCAGGGAGCTGGCCCCCTGATCACCCCTCCCCTATGGTGTTGCTGCAGGCCACTGGGTCCCGGAGCATCACCCACATCCATCTCTCTGAACACGCCTTCACACAAAAAGCTGTTGGCCCCGTTCTGTGAGAACACTGGATCCTCTGTCAGGTCCAGAGAGATGTCGTCTGCCTCCTCATCCTCGCCACCATCCCCCACAGTGGAAGGCTGACATGCAGGCCCCTGGCCATCTGAGGCATCGTCTAAAAGCACAAAGCCAGAGAAGAGTGTTTAGCTGCAGGGGATGGGGTGAAGAGTGGCAAACGCATTCAAGAATGGCAATCGCATGGAAAGAGCTGAAGGATTGCGATGTCAGGCCTAAGTGTCCTGCCGGATGCTGCAAAGAAACTCAGCATACTGTCACTGTCCCCAGGGGGGGTCAGCCTCACCCACCACCATGGCACCAACTTGAATGGCCATCAGAGCTGAGACATGTTCCTCCAACAGAGTCAGATCCTGGAGTTCAGACTCCCCTCCTGCAATCCGTATCTGCTCCCTGCAATTGTGGGCGAGCTTGTCCTGTGAGATTAAGGAGAACATCTGAGTTAGAGCCCTTCTATCCATGTGTTCCATGTGCCTTACATAGTTTAATGGATGTAACTGAGAGTCTTCACAGTTCGATGTAACTTCCATTCACTGTATGAACTTTGCTGTGGCAATGCCTGAATTAGGGGTCCAGGACCTAGCAGTAACGGGAAGGCTACCGTCTTCAAGATGCATATGAAGACTGAGGAGTCAACATAGAAACATAGAAACATAGAACATAGAAATATAGAAATCTACAGCACAGAAGGAGGCCATGTCGCCTGTGCCAGCCGACAAAGAGCCACACAGCACTCGGTCAGCAGTCCTGAAGATTACATATAAACCTATGAACAAGGAATAATGGCGGAAAGGTAAAGAGCACCCAGCCCAACCAGTTTGCCCCTCACAACTGCGACACCCCTTAAATTGAAACATTCTACACTCTACCCCAATCAGAGCTGTGTGCTCTCCTGCGAGAGTCAAAAACCAAATAAAAGCCCAGGCCAACTGGGGGGAAAAAATCTGGGAAAATTGCTCTCCGACCCATCCAGGCAATTAAAACTAGTCCAGGGGATCACTCTGGTCGTATTCGATTCCCTGAAGTACTTACAACAACATGAGGGGTGGGTCTGCAGAATCGAGTAGCAAGGTTAACAGCACATGTAGGCCCCTGCAGTGGGTGAGGCTTCAAATGGCTTTCATCTGGCCTCACCCACGTAGAGCGTAGACACTACATTGAGCAGAGAGTGCACAGAGAGATCAGAGCTTAGCATGTTGACGGTTCAAATTTAAGATACTCACCCTCACCAGCCGCATTATCTTGTTTCACTTTTATAGGCATTAAGTGGCTGTCCTGGCCACCGTGTTAATCGCAGAAACTTGTTCTGAGATTTGCCTCCATAGTTCTCTGTGAGTTGGTCCCTGCCGCCTCTCCAGGGTACCGAGAACCGATGGGCATGCTGACAAGCTGCTGCTGGGTCTGCCGTGCTCAGCTTCTGAGTGAGTGTGTAGGAAGTGAATATACCCAGAGGCATTGAGGCACCCAATTAATGCCTCAATGGAATCCAGGTGGTGCCACTATGTCTGTGGCACAGCTCCAAGTGCTGCCTAACGCCCAGATTTTGAGCCCACGCTTAATGGCCCACTTAGCGCTGCATAGTGCCTCCAGGTAAGTGTGCAACATCATGATTTTACACTGCTATCAATTCTTTAGGCGGCAAAACTTAATTTTGTGTTTGAGGTCTAACGCCTCGCATGAAAAATTTCTCTCAGCCGATGACACCGCCTCAAAAATGGCAGAACCGAATTTTGACCACATAGCGTTGAGCATCACTCGCTCTTCTACCGTCCCAATAATTTATTAACATAAATTCAGATAGTAGTCAGATACTATCTTAAATACACAAAATGTAGTATAAAATAGTAAAATCTTCTGTTACTGAATGAATTAAATAATTGATCGATCGATTTTTATGTTGTGGCTGTTTGGCAGAGCGGCTCGAGTCTGCGGAGCCTCCGATGCGAGAGGTGTTCTGTGTGTTAGTTTGCTGAGTACGGGAGCCCGAGGCATCGTAAGGACTGAACTACAATTGCGTGCCATTACCTTGTGCTCCGGGGTCCACTCCCATGTCTAAAATGGCGATGAGAAACCCCCTGCCGTCGTACTCTGGGTACCGGGAGAGGAAAGGTGCAGCACTGGTCTCTTCGGTAAAAGAGTCATCGAGACGAGCAGCCATGACTCAACTCAGACTAATGTGCAGCTCGAGCTCCTGCTCACGTTCTAGTTCTGTCCTGTCCAGCGGGCTGGATAGAATGAACTGACGGACTGGATTCATCCTATGGGCCGTATTTTGCCCACCATGTTTAAGATGTTCCTTTAAACCTACCTCTTTGATCAAGCTTTTGGTCACCTCTCCTGATATCTCTTTATGTGGCTCGATGTCAAATTTTGATAAGGCACCTGTGAAGCACCTTGGAAAATGTTACTATGTTAAAGGCATTATATAATTGCAAGTTGGTTTTTTTGTTGCCGTTGAATGAAGGCATCAGCACAACAGGGTACGGAATATTTCCTGGGTGCTAGGCTTCCCAAGAATAAAAGGAATAGAAGATGGCACCCACGTACTTATAGACAATTGCTCCTAGTTGCCATATACTGACAGGCAAGGGCACTGCTGTCTGCTGGAGAGGGTGCCATGGGGTGATAACCCTCCTTATTCGCACCTCATGCAGCATTGCATTCACTTTGACAGGGGGCCAGGTGCTTTGGAGGTCCTGTCACTTGCCTTAATACTCATGACTCCAGATTAGGTTTCTTTATTCCTGCCTGTCACTTGTTCCCCTAGCCTTGAGAAAGCCTTCAAAATATTTAAAATGCATTTTGAAACTTCATGAAGACTAAAACAATGACATCCCCACGGCATATATATCTACATACCGTTAAATACGGATATCTTTTTACGTTTAAGCTGCTAGCTAATTATTGTGCATCCTGCATTAGGCTAACTGATTGTGCAAGGCCAAAGCTTATTCAACTGAGCTGATGCTGCAAAATTAGCCACACTCATCCCAATAGGCTGTGGGCTAGTTTGGGCCAGTCTTATAAAATCAGCGCAATGCTTTGTGCTCCAGTGGAAATTTTGTAGCATAGATAAGGGAATAGAAATTATCCACAACACAACTCAGTATCTTTGGAAGAGGAGGGAAGAAAAATTGGAGAGAAAACAATTATACATTTTACACAGCATTGAAGCATTGACCACACTTGATCAGCTCCGCTGGGCATGCCACATCACTGGCATGCCAGACACGAGACTCCCAAAGCAAGCGCTCTACTCGGAACTCCTTCACGGCAAACGAGCCAAAGGTGGGCAGAGGAAACGTTAGAGGGACACCTGCAAAGCCGCCCTGATAAAGTGCAACATCCCTGGCCAAAGACCTCCCTAAATGGAGGAAGTGGATCCGGGAAGGAGCTGAGCACTTCGAGTCTCATCGGCAAGAGCATGCAGAAATCAAGTGCGGGCAGCGGAAAGAGCGTGCGGCAAACCAGTCCCACCCACCCTTACCCTCAACGAATATGTGTCCCACCTGTGACAGGGACTGTGGCTCTCGTATTGGACTGTTCAGCCACCTAAGGACTCATTTTAAAAATGGAAGCAAGTCTTCCTCAATTCCGAGGGACTGCCTATGATGATGGTGATATGGAAAAGGAAGCTGTGCAGAAGATTATTCTTTTCAAGTGGATGAATACATTACTACAAAAGTATTCCTTCTGGCAACTTCTGCCACAGCCACCATGATAGCTTCATGATCTAGGTGAAAAGCATTGCAAACAATGATGTCACTGTGCTTATTCAGACAACAGAAGAAGGTTTGCTTGTTAGTGTGGTGAATAGGTGTTTACAAGCAGGTCTGTGCATATTGAAATTGGCAGGTTACACAGCTAGGCACAGCATGCTATTGAACGTAGGGGTATACACGATTCCTACACAAGTTAGATTTAGGCAATTCTTGAGCAATGATGAGAAAATCAAGGTGAGGAGTATATCTGGGGGAGAGATATTTTCTTGAAATGATGGCATACAAGGTTCAATTTGGACCAGTCGAGTGGAAGCATTTGCTGAAAAGCTATCTCTTCATTCTCTACCTATTAAAACTCCATAAAAAACAAAATATTAAAATTGCTGTCATAACTTGATGTATAAGTGCAGTATGAATTTCCCTAGTGCATTCCTGGCACAGAAAAAGTTGATGAATTAGTTTCACAGAATTCTACAGGGTGGAATAGATATTTACATTTTAATATGGTCATGGCAATATTGTCAAAACCAGCAAATATCAGCCTGTAAAATTGAATAGAAACAGGGAAGATGATTAATATTGATACAAATGAAACAATAAAAAGTTTCCTTTAATATTAGTATCTGAATTCACCACAATGTTGACATTTGTCTCTTCAGTTCTTCCATGACTGTTTGTTTCTTTTGACATTGTTAGCTCGGGATTAAATAAACCTTAATAAAAATTCAAACCAAAGCCTCAAATGATTGAAACTGTGGTTTAATGTATTTTCTAATGAATTTGACTGGAGAGACTATAAACTCTGAATAATTCAAAGCGTGATTAAAATGATCAAAGATTGAAGTGAGACTTGATACACCTTGTTATCTCATTTTATTTACTATTCAGAACGCTTCTAAATATTAGAAGAAAAGAATATCAATTTTCAGGCCTGTCATATTATGCAAGTGTTTAAATATTAATACATGTCAAATTTGTCAACATTTCTGTGTACCACATGCTCTGCAATAATATTTGTGCCCCTTATTAAAAATGTAAAGTTGTCATTGAATTTCCCAGTATGATTCTCTAGTGACTAATTCAGCTTGTTTTATTAATGTCTGTTCTGATGAGTAATATTAATTTAATATGCCTGCATGTGAGATTAAAGCATAAATTATTGCTGCTGAATGTGGTGAGATTTGACTGCTGTGGCATGAGGTCGAATTTAACTCTTTACATGTATCTGACTTAAAAGAGGCTTGTTATTAACAAGGTGACATTTTACAGTTTATTGGAGGTGTTAATCCAGACAGAAGGGTAACTGCAGGCCAGCTCCTGTCATGAGTTAAACTAATAAATTCATTGTGGGCAGTAGTGCAAAACAGACAATAGTGAAGTGACAGCCTGTGTAGCACTCTGTCCCATTATTTTCCCGTTGAACATAAGAACATAAGAACATAAGACATAGGAGCAGGAGTAGGCCACCTGGCCCCTCGAGCCTGCTCTGCCATTGAATAAGATCATGGCTGATATGATCATGGACAGCTCCACTTCCCTGCCCACTCCCCATAACCCTTTATTCCCTTATCACTCAAAAATCTGTCTATTCCTGCCTCAAACATATTAAATGACCCAGCCTCCACAGCTCTCTGGGGCAGAGAATTCCATAGATTCACAACCCTCTGACAGAAGAAATTTCTCCTCATCTCAGTTTTGAATGGGCGCCCCTTATTCTGAAACTATGTCCTCTAGGTTTAGTTTCCCTTAATGGAAATATCCTCTCTGCATTCACCTTGTCGAGCCCCCTCATTATTTTATATGTTTCAATAAGATCACCTCTCATTTTCTGAACTCCAATGAGTATAGGCCCAACTTACTCATCTATCTTCAAAAGTCAACCTCCTCATCTCCAGAATCAACCTAGTGAACCTTCTCTGAACTGCCTCCAATGCAAGTATATCCTTCCATAAATACGGAGAACAAAACTGTACACAGTATTCTCGGTGTGGCCTCACCAATACCCTGTATAGTTGTAGCGGGACTTATCTGCTTTTATACTCTACCCCCCTTGCAATAAAGGCCAACATTCTATAGGTATATAAAAAGGAAAAAAGTGGCTAAAGTAAATGTTGGTCCGTTAGAGGACGAGACCGGGGAATTAGTAATGGGGAACATGGAGATGGGTGAAACTCTGAACAAATATTTTGTATCAGTCTTTATGGTAGGGGACACGAACAATATTCCAACAGTGGAGAGTCAAGGGGTTGTAGCAGGGGAGGAGCTTAACACAATCACAATCACTAAGGAGGTGGTACTCAGTAAGATAATGGGACTAAAGGCAGATCAATCCCCTGGACCTGATGGCTTGCATCCTAGGGTCTTAAGAGAAGTAGCGGCAGATAGTGGATGCACTGGTTGTAATTTACCAAAATTCCCTGGATTCTGGGGAGGTCCCAGCAAATTGGAAGACTGCAAATGTAACGCCCCTATTTAAAAAAGGAGGCAGACAAAAAGCAGGAAACTATAGACCAATTAGCCTAACATCTGTGGTTGGGAAAATGTTGGAGTCCATTATTAAAGAAACAGTAGCAGGACATGTGGAAAAGCATAATTTGGTCAGGCAGAGTCAGCATGGATTTATGAAGGGGAAGTCATGTTTGACAAATTTGCTGGAATTCTTTGATGATGTAACGAAAAGGGGGGATAAAGGGGAACCAGTGGATGTAGTGTATTTGGACTTCCAGAAGGCATTTGACAAGGTGCCACATAAAAGGTTACTGCACAAGATAAAAGTTCATGGGATTGGGGGTAATACATTAGCATGGATAGAGGATTGGCTAACTAACAGAAAACAGAGTCAGGATAAATGGTTCATGCTCGGGTTGGCAATCAGTAACTAGTGGGGTGCTGCAGGGATCAGTGCTGGGACCCCAACTATTTACAATCTATATTAACGACTTGGAAGAAGGGACTGAGTGTAATGTAGCCAAGTTTGCTGACGATACAAAGATGGGAGGAAAAATAATGGGAGGACACACAAAATCTGCAAAAGGACGTAGACAGGCTAAGTGAATGGGCAAAAATTTGGCAGATGGAGTATAATATTGGAAAGTGTGAGGTCATGCACTTTGGCAGAAAAAAAATCAAAGAGCAAGTTATTATTTAAATGGAGAAAGATTGCAAAGTGCTGTAGTATAGCGAGACCTGGGGGTACTTGTGCATGAAACACAAAAGGTTAGTATGCAGGGATAGCAAGTGATCAGAAAGGCCAATGGAAACTTGGCCTTTATTGGAAAGGGGATGGAGTATAAAAGCAGGGAAGTCTTGCTACATTATACAGAGTATTGGTGAGGCCACACCTGGAATATTACGTGCCGTTTTGGTTTCCATATTTAAGAAAGGATATACTTGCTTTGGAGGCAGTTCAGAGAAAGTTCACTTGGTTGATTTCGGAGATGAGGGGGTTGAGTTATGAGGAAAGGTTGAGTAGATTGAACCTCTACTCATTGGAATTCAGAAGATTGAGGGGTGATCGTATCAAAACGTATAAGATTATGAGGGGGCTTGACAACGTGGATGCAGAGAGAATGTTTCCATTGATGGGGGAGACTAGAACTAGGGGGCATAATTTTGGAATAAGGGCCATTTAAAACTGAGATGAGGAGAAATTTCTTTTCTCAGAGGGTTGTGGATCTGTGGAATTCGCTGCTTCAGAAAGCTGTGCAAGCTGGGACATTGAATATATTTAAGACAGAGATAGACAGTTTCTTAACCGATAAGGGAATAAGGGGTTATGGGGAGCGGGCAGGAAAGTGGACCAGAGTCCATGATCGGATCAGCCAAGATTGTATTAAATGGCAGAGCAGGCTCGAGTGGCCGTATGACCTACTCCTGCTTCTATTTCTTATGTTCTTATGTTCTTATGATTCCATTTGCCTTCCTGATTACTTGCTGTACATGCATACTAACTTTTTGTGTTTCATGCACAAGGACCCTCAGGTTCCTCTGTACTTCAGCACTTTGCAATTTTTCTCCATTTAAATAACAATTTGCTTGTCTCTTTTTTCTGCCAAAGTGAATAATCTCACATTTTCGCACATTATATCCCATCTGCCAAATTTTTGCCCAATCACTTAGCCTGTCTATATCCCTTTGCTGATTTTCCGTGTCCTCCTCACAATTTGCTCTCCCACCCATCTATTTATCATCAGAAAACTTGGCAACATTACACTCAGTCCCTTCATCCAAGTCATTAATATAGATTGTAAATAGTTGAGGCCCCACCACCGATTCCTGAGGCACCCCATTAGTTACTGTTTGCCAACTGGAAAATGACCCATTTATCCCAAATCTCTTTTTTCTGTTAGTTAGCCTATCCTCTATCCATATTCATATATTACCCCCGTGAACTTTGATCTTGTGCAGTAATCTTTTATGTAAACACCATATCGAATGCCTTCTGGAAATCCAAATACACCACATCCACTGGTTCCACCTTATCCACCCTGCTCGATACATCCTCAAAGAATTCCAACAAATTTGTCAAACATGATTTCCCTTTCATAAAACCATGTCGACTCTGCTTGATTGAACCGTGCTTTTCCAAATGTCCTACTACTGCTTCCTTAATAATGGACTCTAGCATTTTTCCAACGACAGATGTTAGGCTAACTGGTCTATATTTTCCTGCTTCCTGTCCCCCTCTTTTTTTAAATAGGTGTGTTACATTTGCGCTTTTCCAATCTGCTGGGATCTCCCCAGAATCCCGGGAATTTTGGTAGATTACAACTAATGCATCCACTTTTTCTGCAGCCACTTCTTTTAAGACCCTAGGATGCAAGCCATCAAGTCCAGAGAATGGAAAAGAAAATCAGACAGAGTGCAAAATGGGCTGCTGATTCACTATCACCGGCTTTGTGCTACCATCCAAGATGAATTTATTGACCTCGAGAATTTAATGCAATCTCTAACAATAACCACAAGAAGAATGCCAATAGATTGAACTATCTACACTAGAGACCATTTATAATCTGAAAATATATTTCATTTCTTTTTACAATCACATCCATAAGAGCTCAGGAGGGAAATCATACAACATCTTGGAGGATGTGATCACCAGTAGGCATATGTTTAGCGTTACCTCCAATAAAGACAAGACAAAAGAAATTGAGAAGGGTTGCCTTATTAAGACTCTAATAGGCTGTCAAATCTGTCTGATGGGAGAAGGAAGAGGGAGAATGCTATCAGACTCAAAAATAATAGAATGACTAGAACTTGGTAAGGAAACGCACCTTATTGCAATAACAAATATTTTAACATTTATATTAAATAATTTACATTTTAAATATTCCTTATTTTGCATTTCCCCTTGCGTTTAAACACTAGACTTGAAATTGCGGTCCGAGGCTTTCTGCAGGCGAATTCCTCCACACCGCAAGTAAAATCCATATTTACCTGATGGCCTCGGACATCGCACTTCTGGGCCTGCAGGCGTATGCCTGGATAAAAGCCCACATATCCCAGGGCTGCATGCTGTTCGCAAGCGTCCATGGTATCACGTGGGTCGGCCCAACCAATCAAAAAGGGGGATTCCCATTATACTTATGTGGATGCCATTTACATATGGAATCCCCACAAGCATAACAGAAATCATATAAAAAATACATTTTCACACAGCCGAAATAAAAATAAACCATCACATGTTTAAAATTTATTAAAATACAATTTAAACACTTAAAAAAAAAATGTTATCTTTGAAAAATAAATTTTAACATTTTTAAAGGGGCCAAAGATAACCTAAACTAATTTTAAAGGTTTCTGAACATTTAAATGAGTAAAACAATATATATTTTAATATTTATTTAAACCCTCTCTCTGGTAAAAGATGGCATTATGTCTGGTTTTACCATGCAAAAGTGTTTTGTGGGCACTCGCTGGGCAGTAATTGGGCAAATAGCCCAACACTGTGCCAGCGAATGTCCATTTCCTTCATGCACATCGCATGCAGAAACTCGGAACTTGTGGGGCACTTACGACAGTGTACACTGTGCATACATGGTCATAGGCTCTAGAAAATCCAAGCCACGGTATGGCCTTACTGAATTATTTCCTGGAGTAGTCCATCTGCTGGCTGCTTCCTTAAATCGCTTTCTACCTCTCCATTCTTCCCTATTGCGTGAATGTTGCAAATTTCGGCTCTGCACTAGATATTCTGTGTCACAGTCACTTCAGTAAGTAGACCCTCCATCCTCTAGTTTCAGGAGTATACTTTTGCTGCCCAAAATCTAGCTAAATGAGAGTGTGACCTAGGTGCCATTGCAATAAGACCCACCATTGTATGTATAGGTAACGGTGATCTTGAGCATATCACCACATATTTTCTATCTTTTGGAAGGTGAATTAATCAACACCCTAGTGAGGCCAATTTACATGCAGAGGATGAATGAACAGGACATATGCTGCCATACTGTAGCAGTATGGGAGTTCTGCCCGTCCACCCAATCGGCTCAATAATGATCCCATCAGAAATCCAAGGACAGTAATAAATATATTTGGGCAGGGCAAAGGTGCATAACCACCAGTAATTGTGTATGTACGCCAAGAAGGCCTGGAAAATTCTTGGATCAGGGGAAGTGAAGAAAGACCTTTAAGCAGCACTTAAAGCTAGCTTGTTCTTTAAACAGTACCAGCTTGCAACAATTTAAACCCATGGATCAAAAAGGAAGCAGGAAGAAGCGATCATGAAATCTCTCGGAGAGTGGCATTAATATTTTCTAGCTGAAATTAGACACCAAGTTGTGGGGGGGGGAGGGTAATTAAATAATGGGAGAGTGTGGTGAAAAGACCACGTAGCAGTCCAGACCATGTGAAAGGAAATGGCAAATCTCTTATTCCCAGTACTCCTCTCCAATGTAGGGCAAGTTTTAATGCTCTCACAACACCAGCAAGAGTAAGTGTGATATCAGACAGTAGACTTGTATTTCCCCTAAATGGATATCACCCTGTGCACCAAATGATCTGCAGTGACACTTGTTGAAAGACTTCAATTAAACAGACATAGCATCCTACAATGCATGTCATCATCATAGGCAGTCCCTCAGAATCGAGGAAGACTTGCTTCCAATTTTAAAATGAGTCCTTAGGTGGCTGAACAGTCCAATACCAGAGCCACAGTCCCTGTCACAGGTGGAACAGATAGTCATTGAGGGTAAGGGAGGGTGGGACTGGTTTTCCGCACTGGCTTTCCGTTGCCTGTGCTTGATTTCTGCATGCTCTTGGCGATGAGACTCGAGGTGCTCAGCGCCCTCCCGGATGCACTTCCTCCACTTAGGGCGGTCTTTGGCCAAGGACTCCCAGGTGTCGGTGGGGATGTTGCACTTTTCAGGGAGGCTTTGAGGGTGTCCTTGTAACGTTTCCTCTGCCCACCTTTGGCTCGTTTGCCGTGAAAGAGTTCCGAGTAGAGCGCTTGCTTTGGGAGTCTCGTGTCTGGCATGCAGACAATGTCGCCTGCCTAGTGGAGATGACCAAGTGTGGTCAGTACTTCAATGCTGGGGATGTTGGCCTGGAGGAGGACGCTAATGTTGGTGTGTCTGTCCTCCCAGGGGTTTTGTAGGATCTTGCAGAGACATCGTTGGTGGTATTTCTCCAGCAACTAGAGGTGTCTACTGTACATGGTCTATGTCGCTGAGCCATACAGGAGGGCGGGTATTACTACATGTTAGATCTCTTAATTTTCAATGAAATGAGAACTCCGGTTGTAGTTTTAACATAACTTTTATTCTGGCAGCAGCAACAAGCTCTTGGCTTTAAGCCAGGCCTTTGACCTTCTGAGAACGCATGGCCAAAATGGCTGTTCACATACCTGATCAGTTTACAGAAAAGAACGCGCCTTCTTTGACCTTATTGGCTCAATTGATAGTCTGTTAACCTTTAATTGGCTCGCTACCAAAGGTCCTAAAATGTCAAGTTGATTGATGACTTAATGCAACATGCTCCCACTCACGTAACAACTCTGACTTGGGGATCTGTGAATTCTTACAGCCTGTCTGAATGCGGCCTGTTTGAATTCTCTATCAATCCCCCCTTTGATTCTTTCACAAACTGAATCATAAAACATCAGCTATCACTGGTTAAACATTCAACAAAATAATTTCATACATGTTAATAGAGTTTCCTTCTAAAAGTTGTTGATGTGTTTCACCACACGTCCGGACGAGTAGCTTCCACACTAATTTACATCAACCCGAATTCCATCATGGCCACAATGGAAGTCTGGTTTTAGTAGGTTAATTAACCTTATTCCAATTTAATCCAAATCAATATCTTATTTCAACCAGTAAACAACCTTCCCTTAAGCATAACATACCCTGTGCCACATACAGATGGTCTGCTGGTACCTGCAAGGTGTCTCACCTGCGGGACAGCAACTGCAGCCACCTGGTCGCAACAACATTTAATCAACATAAACAAACAATATAAAAGTAAAAAATAATTACAACAAATAGAATTAAAGCTTCCACCAATGACGTTCCTATTGAACCTAGCCATTCAGTGGCTCCGCTCCACAAGTGAATGATGGGGGTTGCTTAAGTTTTTCTACCTCCTTTTGGATATGCTCTGCTGAGTGGGTAATTTCTTCGGAGCTATCTGGGATATATGTGCAACACTCAGTTCTGAGTAGGGCGCAAGTCCCTCCCTTTTCAGCCAGGATGTAATCAAGGGCCAGTCTATTCTATATCCTGAAACGCATTGTCTGTTTTGTTTTGATTAATTATCCACTCAGCCATTTCCGAGATATTCAAGGGAACTGGCCTCAAGGGAATCCCTCCCTTTGAGTGAATAGGAATATGCGCACACACCCAACAACGAGAAATGTTACCTTGTTTGGCATAAATGTATGACATATATGAAAAGGTATTTACATGTCATTCCCTTGCTACCCTACTATTTCTCTTTGGTGCAGAGGGTCAGCTAGTAAGAAGTAGGCAAATGCCTAGAATACCTATAGTCAGTAATACAGTAAATTTATACATTTTGGCAAAAAGTAATTGTCCTTATTAGATTTCAGCTTCAGTTACGGGTGCTCATTTAATGTGTGAGGCGTGGATTTAGGCTCTCTTTCCTTGGACTTTAACAGCTGCCTGGGTGGTCAATAACACTTGGCACCCAAAGGTTCTTTATGTAATTTTTTCACATACACCCAGACTCCCGGGATTATGTAGTGTCCTCCTTCGGGTGGATTACCCCAAGCTGCCGATACCTGTCGGGAAGCAGAAATAATAGCATTGGTTAGGTTCTGACAGTATGATAACAAAGTGTCACTCATTAAGTGAACATCAGCTTTCCGTAAATCGATAGTTCCTGGCAGCGACATGGGTCTTCCTATTATAATTTCAAATGGGCTTAGACCTGTAGTTCTGTTCGGGGTTGCTCTAATGCTACATAGCACTATTGGTAGTGCCTGGGGCCAGGGTGTTCCTTCTTGGTGATATTTAGCAAGCTGTTGTTTCAGAGTTCGATTAATTGGCTCTACTTGTCCTAATGATTGCGGATGATAAGGACAGTGTAAATCCCACGTAATGTTCAGTAACCTATAGACTTCTTGGCAGACAGTACCTGAGAAGTGTGTTCCCTGATCTGAGTCAATGCTACTTGGGACTTCCCATCGGGGAATGTAATCCTTACACAAGACCTTTGCAGTGTGATTGGCTGTGGCTCTTTTAGTTGGGACAGCTTCTACCCATCTAGAGAATCTGTCGACCATGACAAGAATGTTAGTGTATCCTTGGCATGAAGGAAGAGATATATAATCAAACTGCAGATACTGGAATGGTCCGACAGGGTCAGGGGGCCTCAGTTGGGGCATTACCGTGATGGGTCCAGAATTATTTTTCTGGCAGACCACACAGCGGTCTGCTACCAGCTGGGCACGTTTTTTAAATCCCCGACCCCACCAGCTTTTCTGGAACTGTGCCATCATCTGTTGTGAGGCCAAGTGTCCCCACGAGTGTATCTGTTGGGCTAAAAAAGGCATAAGCGCTTGTGACGCGACTGGCTTGTCGGTAACTCTTTGTCTCCAGACACCATCTTCACATAGCTTAATTCCTGCCTCAATCCATGTCCATTTTTCTTCTCGGGAGCACTCGCCTTGCATTGTTTGAAGGTCTCGTGTCATAGTCCTGAGTGCTTTCAATCTGCACATCTGTGTTGGTTCTTCTGGGGGAGCGCCCTGTGAGGCAGCATCTTTAGCTGCCTGGTCGACTAGGGCATTTCCCTGTGCTTCCGTGATATTTTCCTTGGTATGGTCCTTACACTTCAGGATGGACACTTCCTGAGGTAATTGTATGGCCTCTAGTAAGTCTCGGACTTCTTTTCCATTTCGGATAGGTGTACCAGCAGCAGTGAAGAATCCTCTTTTCTGCCATAACATACCAAAGTCGTGAGCGACTCCAAAAGCATAACGCGAATCTGTGTAGACATTAGCTGTCTGTCCTTCTGCTATTCGACATGCTTCTGACAGGGCCTGTAACTCGGCCTGTTGTGCTGACGTTCCTGAGGGTAAACATCCTTTTGCCACTACCTCATGTAAGGTTGTAACTGCCCATCCTGCTTTTCTGGTACCATTGTCAACAAAGAAGGAACCATCTGTAAACAGGATGAGGTCTGGGTTGTGCAGAGGCTCCTCTGCTGCTAAAGCTGCTTCTTCTGTTTCTTTTACAATCTCCACACAGTCATGCTCTTCACATTCTCCCCCCTCTTGCTCCCTCCATTCTGACATCGGGAGCATAGTTGCGGGATTAACCGGGCTGGCCTGGATGATATGGAGATTAGGAGCTTCCAAAACTGTTGTCCAACGGGTCCATCTAGCTGCCGTCACCTGAGACATTCTATTCATAGACAGCAAAGCATGTACGGTGTGGGGACACTTGACAATCAGCTTTTGGTCGAGGACTAGACCCGCAGTGGTTATTACTGCTTGACATGTAGCTTCCATGGCCCTTAGGCAACTTCCCCATCCGAGGGCTACCGCATCCAGTTTTGCCGAATAATAGCCAATAGGTCTTTACCGATCCCCATGTTCTTGTGTCAGTATAGCTGTCATGTATCCTTCTTTCTCATAGACAAACAGCGTAAATGGCTTACCACTTGTCCTTCTGAGAATGCATGGCCAAAATGGCTGTTCATATATCTGATCAGTTTACAGGAAAGAAATAACTTATTGGCTCAATTGATAGTCTGTTAACCTTTAATTGGCTCGCTACCAAAGGTCCTAAAATGTCAAGTTGATTGATGACTTATTGCAATATGCTCCCATTCACGTAGCAACCCTGACTTGGGGTCTGTGAATTCTCACAGCCTGTCTGAATGCAGCCTGTTTGAATTCTCTATCACTATAGCCCTGTAGACCATGAGCTTGGTAGCAGATTTGAGGGCCTGGTCTTTGAACACTTTTCCTCCCGCGCTGAAGGCTGCACTGGTGCACTGGAGGTAGTGCTGAATCTTGTCATCAGTGTCTGCTCTTGTTGATAAGAGGCTCCTGAGATATGGGAAATGGCCCACCTTGTCCAGGGCCGCGCCATGGATCTTGATGACTGGGGGGCAGTGCTGTGCGACGAGGACAGGCTGGTGGAGGACCTTTGTCTTACGGATGTTTAGCGTAAGGCCCATGCTTTCGTACGCCTCAGTAAATACGTCGACTATGTCCTGGAATTCGGTCTCGGTGTGCAGACGCAGGCGTCGTCCGCGTACTGTAGTTCAACGACAGAAATTGGGGTGGTCTTGGACCTGGCCTGGAGACGGCGAAGGTTGAACAGGTTCCCACTGGTTCTGTAGTTTAGTTCAACTCCAGCGGGCAGCTTGTTGAGCTTGTGGAACAGCGCCAGCCCTTATACATGGCCTTCTTTGACATTACAAAGGCCTTTGACACTGTCAACTGCGAGGGTCTATGGAGCGTCCTTCTCCGTTTCAGATGCCCCCAAAAGTTCGTCAACATCCTTCGCCTGCTCCACGACGACATGCAGACCATGATCCTTACCAACGGATCCATTACAGACCCAATCCACATCCGGAACAGGATCAAACAGGGCTGCGTCATGGCCCCAATCCTCTTCTCAATCTTCCTCGCTGACATGCTCCACCTCACAATCAACAATGCGTGTAGGCCTGTTGAAGCCTCACTACTTCTGTGGAAATTCTGTAAAAATATTGAGAATTCTCAAATAGGTGTTAAATTCAGCAATTTGTGACTGACAATAACAAGCATTCTTTTGTCATGCAGGAAAATATTGCGCACAATTCCTGAAAAGGACAGATAGAAGGAAACACAGCAAGAGGAGTAGACAAAGCAAATCCTGGGAACTCACTCAACTAATGCTGCAGGGGATGGAGATGTGGGATGGGCTGCGCTCACAGATGGTTTGTGTTAACTAAGTGCTAATGGTCAAAGATCAGAAGTGGTTTTGCTTTTTTGAGGATGTTTTTGGGGCTTGCCCTCTGTGGAGATCCTTACTTGAGCCTAATAGCAAGAAAAAAGTGGACAGCAGGAAACTCATTGCATTTCTCATTCTTCTTAGCTCCACAGGAACTGGGAGCAAGAAAGATTCTGCAGAGAGAGTGAAGGAAGCAATGACTAAACCTTCAACATCTGGCACTGCCCTCCCACTTCGTTATGAATCCTGACACTTGTACTCACAGCCCAGGACGGTGAACTCGGGATGATGCAGATAGTCTGGATGAGAAATTGCTATAGAGTGATGCACAATTCACAAATGGATGAAATATTGGAGGTGGACCAGGACGTGCAGACTTAAGAAATGTCAAACCCTGACTGGTGAGCATTCTGACGATGATCTCAGGGTTCCTGCCATGAAAAGGCAAATGCTTGCAGACCATCCGAAGCACGTGAAAGCACTGCAAAGACTCTGTGAAGGTGTGCAGGAGATAGCAGGCATAGTAGCAGAGTTCTATGCAGCACTATACAGACAGGTCTTCTCTGTAATGCAAAGCAGCTCTCGGAACTTCTGCATATCTTGCACAGGACACAGAGGCTTCTTGATAGATAATTGTGTGGACATATTGAGGAATGTCCTTCTGGGGCTGTACATCCTGGTGTCTGGGTGTTTACAGGACAGCCAGGATTTCCTGTGATGTTGCCTTATCAGCCTAGCTGTTCCTCCTCCTCTTCCTCCTCCAACAAATAAATGATAAAGGTGGGAATCCCCATGAGAAAGATATTTTGCCTTCATTTTGGTCGTGATGGAAACCCCAAATTGTAGCTAGGAGCCTCCAAAATAAAAAAACAGAAACCATTTTCACAAGACCAATCCAAGTCTCTATCTAACAACATACGAGTCTCTTTTCTCTTGAAAAGAGAAGGCTGAGGGGTGACCTAACAGGTCTTTAAAAGTATGAAAGGTTTTGGTAGACTAGACAGAGAGAGAATAAAACTAGAAGCCATCAATATAAGATGGTTGCCAAGAAATCAAATAAGGAATTCAGAAGAAAATTCTTTACCTGGAGACTGGTGAGTATGTGGAACTCATTACCACAAGGCGTGGTTGAGGTAAATAGTATAGATGCATTTTGTTATGTATGCAAACATTGTAACTGTTATGTATGTAAACCTGCAATTACCATGTCTAACCACCAGTGGGCTTATCCCCTGGAGTCCCAAGGGATCCCACAATCCTTTGGGACTCTCGGGGATAAGACCTCTGGTGGTTACACATGGTAATTACAGGTTTACATACATGACAACACTCCCCCCCCACCCCCGCCTCCCACACTCAAAGTCAATAGTGTAACTATTTACAATGTGAGTCGATCTGGGACCTTCCTTTCCCTGGTTGATTGTCTCGGTGCAAATGCTGGTGGTGGTGAGTCGTTTGTTGAACCTTCGCTGGGCTGCTGCGCAGCTGGCCTTGCTGGACTGCTTGGGGTGGTGAGTCTTGCTGGACTGCTGCGGGTGATGGGTTCTGCTTCGTGGTCAACCATTGGGTTGGTTGCCACTTGTGTGTGTTGGAGGGTCGAAAAAGGTAGAGTCGATTGTGGGTTGTTCCATAAATCTGAGTTTGGTTTGGTCCAAGTGTTTTCTGCAGGTGAGTCCATTTGCGAGTTTGACCACAAACACCCTACTCCCCTCTTTGGCCAAACCGGTACCAGCAATCCACTTGGGACCTTGTCCATAGTTCAACAAAAATACAGGATCATTTACTTCAATTTCACATGATACATTTGCGCGATCATGATATGTATTCTGTTGAAGCCGCCTGCTTTTTACCTGTTCGTGTAGATCAGGGTGGACTAACGAGAGCCTTGTCTTTAAGTGCCCTTTTCATGAGCAGTTCAGCGGGAGGGATCCCAGTGAGCGAGTGGGTTCTTGTGCAATAACTAAGCAAGACTCAGGATAAGCGAGTCTGCAGTGAGCCTTCAGTTACATTTTTCAAGCTCTGCTTGATTGTTTGAACTGCTCGTTCTGCCTGACCGCTGGCTTAAATGGGGCAGAAGTGACATGTTTTACCCCATTGCGAGTCATGAATTCCTTGAATTCGGCACAGCCCATTGTCACTTACAAGGACATCAGGCAGGCCGTGCGTGGCAAACATGGCCCCTAGGCTTTCAATGGTGGCAGCGGACATGCTTGCCGACATTATCACACATTCAATCCACTTGGATTACGCACCTACAATAACTAAAAACATTTTTCCCAAGAATGGGCCTGCATAGTCGACATGAACCCTAGACCACAGTTTGAAGGGCCAAGACCATAAACTTAGTGGCGTCTCCCTGGGTTCATTGCTTAAATGGGAACATGTATTACATTTGTGCAGACAGGACTCTAAGTCTGCATCGATACGGACCACCACACTTGGGATCTGGCTATCGCTTTCATCATTACAATGTCTGGGTGGGTACTGTGGAGATCACTAATGAAAGTGTCTCTGCCCTTTTTTGGCACAACTGCCCGATTACCTTCCGAATGTACTAGCGGACAGTGAGTCTAGTGAGAAGGAGGAACTGAAGGATATCCTTATTAGGCGGGAAATTGTGTTAGGGAAATTGATCGGATTGAAGGCCGATAAATCCCCGGGGCCTGATAGTCTGCATCCCAGAGTACTTAAGGAAGTGGCCCGAGAAATAGTGGATGCTTATTTTCCAACAGTCCATCGACTCAGGATCAGTTCCTATGGACTGGAGGGTAGCTAATGTAACACCACTTTTTAAAAAAGGAGGGAGAGAGAAAACGGGTAATTATAGACCAGTTAGCCTGACATCAGTAGTGGGGAAAATGTTGGAATCAATCATTAAGGATGAAAGAGCAGCGCATTTGGAAAGCAG
This sequence comes from Pristiophorus japonicus, assembly GCF_044704955.1. Lineage (NCBI taxonomy): Eukaryota > Metazoa > Chordata > Chondrichthyes > Pristiophoridae > Pristiophorus > Pristiophorus japonicus. The sequence continues at coordinate 114,122,257 of NC_091977.1, read as the reverse complement.
TGACAGGATCGGTCCAAGTCAGCATGGAGTTATGAAAGGGAAATCATGCTTGATGAATCTTCTGGAATTTTTTGAGGATGTAACTAGCAGAGTGGACAAGAGAGAACGAGTAGATGTGGTGTATTTGGACTTTCAAAAGGCTTTTGACAAGCTCCCGTTCAAGAAATTGGTGTGCAAAATCAAAGCGCATGGTATTGAGGGTAATGTACTGACGTGGATAGAGAACTCGTTGGCAGACAGGAAGCAGAGAGTTGGGATAAACGGGTCCTTTTCAGAATGGCAGGCAGTGACTAGTGGAGTGCCGCAGGGCTCAGTGCTGGGACCCCAGCTCTTTACAATAAACATTTACGATTTCGATGAAGGAATTGAGTGTAATATCTCCAAGTTTGCAGATGACACGAAACTGGGTGGCGGTGTGAGCTGTGCGGAGGACATTAAGAGGCTGCAGGGTGAGTTGGACAGGTTAGGTGAGAGGGCAAATGCATGGCAGATGCAGTATAATGTGAATAAATGTAAGGTTATCCATTTTGGGGGCAAAATCACGAAGGCAGAATATTATCTGAATGGCGGCAGATTAGAAAAAGGGGAAGTGCAACGAGACCTGGGTGTCATGGTTCATCAGTCATTGAAAGTTGGCATGCAGGTACAGCAGGCGATGAAGAAGGCAAATGGTATGTTGGCCTTCATAGCCAGGGGATTTGAGTATAAGAGCAGAGAGATCTTACTGCAGTTGTACAGGGCCTTAGTGAGGCCTCACCTGGAATATTGTGTTCAGTTTTGGTCTTCTAGTCTGAGGAAGGACGTTCTTGCTATTGAGGAGTGCAGCGAAGATTCACCAGACTGATTCCAGGGATGGCTGGAATGTCATATGAGGAGAGATTGCATTAATCGGGCCTTTATTCATTGGAGTTCAGAAGGATGAGAGGAGATCTCATAGAAACGTATAAGATTCTGACGGGACTGGACAGGTTAGATGATGGAAGAATGTTCCCGAGGTTGGGAAAGTCCAGAACCAGGGGACATAGTCTTAGGATAAGGGGTAGGCCATTTAGGACTGAGATGAGGAGAAACTTCCTCACTCAGAGAGTTGTTAACCTGTGGAATTCCCTGCCGCAGAGAGTTGTTGATGGTAGTTCATTGGATATATTCATGAGGGAGTTAGATACGGCTAAGGGGATCAAGGGGTATGGAGAGAAAGCAGGAAAGGGGTACTGAGGGAATGATTAGCCATGATCTTATTGAATGGCGGTTCAGGCTCGAAGGCCCAAATGGCCTACTCCTGCAACTATTTTCTATGTTTCTAGGTTTCTACCCCATAGGAGGCAGTCTGCCTGTATAGACATTTCATCTTTGTGCCGCTGATACAGCTTTATTTCTTCCTGCATCTCTAACGGGATACTATACCAACTCCTGCGGAGCACACAGTTTTTTATTAAGGACAGTAAGGGGCCCTGGCTCATCCAGGTTCTAATCTGTCAGGCGGTAACAGGTGATTTCTCACTCTCGAAAGCTTCCATTACAGAGAAACATAGAAACATAGAAAATAGGTACAGGAGTACCCCATTCCTGCTTTCTCGCCATACCCCTTGATCCCCCTAGTAGTAAGGACTACATCTAACTCCTTTTTGAATATATTTAGTGAATTGGCCTCAACAACCTCCTGAGGTAGAGAATTCCACAGGTTCACCACTCTCTGGGTGAAGAAGTTTCTCCTCATCTCGGTCCTAAATGGCTTACCCCTTATCCTTAGACTGTGACCCCTGGTTCTGGACTTCCCCAACATTGGGAACATTCTTCCTGCATCTAACCTGTATAAACCCGTCAGAATTTTAAATGTTTCCATGAGATCCCCTCTGATTCTTCTGAACTCCTGTGAATACAAGCCCAGTTGATCCAGTCTTTCTTGACATGCCAGTCCCGCCATCCCGGGAATCAGTCTGGTGAACCTTCGCTGCACTCCCTCAATAGCAAGAATGTCCTTCCTCAAGTTAGGAGACCAAAACTGTACACAATACTCCAGGTATGGCCTCACCAAGGCCCTGTACAACTGTAGTAACACCTCCCTGCCCCTGTACTCAAATCCCCTCGCTTTGAAGGCCAACATGCCATTTGCTTTCTTAACCGCTTGCTGTACCTGCATGCCAACCTTCATTGACTGATGTACCATGACACCCAGGTCTCGTTGCACCTCCCCTTTTCCTAATCTGTCACCATTCAGATAATAGTCTGTCTCTCTGTTTTTACAACCAAAGTAGATAACCTCACATTTATCCACATTACACTTCATCTGCCATGCATTTGCCCACTCACCTAACCTATCCAAGTCACTCTGCAGCCTCATAACATCCTCCTCGCAGCTCACACTGCCACCCAACTTAGTGTCATCTGCAAATTTGGAGATACTACATTTAATCCCGTCGTCTAAATCATTAATGTACAGTGTAAACAGCTGAGGCCCCAGCACAGAACCTTGCGGTACCCCACTAGTCATTGCCTGCCATTCCGAAAAGTACCCATTTACTCCTACTCTTTGCTTCCTGTCTGACAACCAGTTCTCAACCCACGTCAGCACAATACCCCCAATCCCATGTGCTTTAACTTTGCACATTAATCTCTTGTGTGGGACCTTGTCGAAAGCCTCCTGAAACTCCAAATACACCACATCAACTGGTTCTCCCTTGTCCACTCTACTGGAAACATCCTCATAAAATTCCAGAAGATTTGTCAAGCATGATTTCCCTTTCACAAATCCATACTGATTTGGACCTATCATGTCACCTCTGTCCAAATGCGCTGCTATGACATCCTTAATAATTGATTCCATCATTTTACCCACTACTGAGGTCAGGCTGACCGGTCTATAATTCCCTGTTTTCTCTCTCCCTCCTTTTTTAAAAAGTGGGGTTACATTGGCTACCCTCCACTCGATAGGAACTGATCCAGAGTCTATGGAATGTTGGAAAATGATTGTCAATGCATCCGCTATTTCCAAGGCCACCTCCTTAAGTATCTGGGATGCAGACCATCAGGCCCTGGGGATTTATCGGCCTTCAATCCCATCAATTTCCCCAACACAATTTCCTGACTAATAAGGATTTCCCTCAGTTCCTCCTTCTTACTAGACCCTCTAACCCCTTTTATATCCGGAAGATTGTTTGTGTCCTCCTTAGTGAATACCGAACCAAAGTACTTGTTCAATTGATCTGCCATTTCTTTGTTCCCAGTTATGACTTCCCCTGATTCTGACTGCAGGGGACCTACGTTTGTCTTTACTAACCTTTTTCTCTTTACATATCTATAGAAGTATTTGCAGTCCATTTTAATGTTCCCTGCAAGCTTCTTCTCGTATTCTATTTTCCCTGCCCTAATCAAATGCTTTGTCCTCCTCTGCTGAGTTCTAAATTTCTCCCAGTCTCCTGGTTCACTGCTATTTCTGGCCAATTTGTATGCCACTTCCTTGGCTTTAATATTATCCCTGATTTCCCTTGATAGCCACGGTTGAGCCACCTTCCCTTTTTTATTTTTACGCCAGACAGGAATGTATAATTGTTGTAGTTCATCCATGCGGTCTCTAAATATCTGCCATTGCCCATCCACTGTCAACCCCTTAAGTATCATTCGCCAATCTATCCTAGCCAATTCACGCCTCATACCTTCAAAGTTACCCTTCTTTAAGTTCTGGACCATAGGCTCTGCATTAATTGTTTCCTTCTCTATCCTAATGTCGAATTCCACTATATTATGGTCACTCTTCCCCAAGCGGCCTCGCACAACGAGATTACTAATTAATCCTCTCTCATTACACAACACCCAATCTAAGATGGCCTCCCCCCTGGTTGGTTCCTCAACATATTGGTCTAGAAAACCATCCCTTATGCACTCCAGGAAATCCTCACCCACCGTATTGTTTCCAGTTTGGTTAGCCCAATCTATATGCATATTAAAGTCACCCATGATAACTGCTGCACCTTTATTGCATGCACCCCTAATTTCCTGTTTGATGCCCTCCCCAACATCACTACTACTGTTTGGAGGTCTGTACACAACTCGCACTAGCGTTTTCTGCCCTTTGGTATTCCTACCTTCACACATACCGATTCCACATCATCCAAGCTAATGTCCTTCCTTACAATTGCATTAATTTCCTCTTTAACCAGCACCGACACCCTTCCTCCTTTTCCTTTCTGTCTATCTTTCCTAAATGTTGAATACCCTTGGATGTTGAGTTCCCAGCCTTGGTCACCCTGGAGCCATGTCTCCGTGATGCCAACCACATCGTATCCGTTAACTGCTATCTGCACAGTTAATTCGTCCACCTTATTCCGAATACTCCTCGCATTGAGGAACAGAGCCTTCAGGCTTGCCTTTTTAACACATTTAGACCCTTTAGAATTTTGCTGTAAAGTGGCTCTTTTTGTTTTTTGCCTTGGGTTTCTCTGCCCTCCACTTATATTCATCTCCTTTCTGTCTTTTGCTTCTGTCTCCATTTTGTTTCCCTCTATCTCCCTGCATTGGTTCCCATCCCCCTGCCATATTAGTTTAACTCCTCTCCAACAGCACCAGCAAACACTCCCCTGAGGACATTGGTTCCGGTCCTGCCTAGGTGCAGAACTTCCCCCAGAACAGGTTCCAATGCCCCAGGAATTTGAATCCCTCCCTGCTGCACCACTGCTCAAGCCACGTATTCATCTGAGCTATCCTGCAATTCCTACTCTGACTAGCACGTGGCACTGGTAGCAATCCCAAGATTACTACTTTTGAGGTCCTACTTTTTAATTTAGCTCCTAATCCCAGCATAACTAAATCTGCAGGCTGTGCCATCTCCACCCCGGTGGTGGGCAATGGTAGCCTACTGAGAGCATCGGCACAGTTTTCTGTGCCTGGCCTGTGGCGGATGGCATAGTTGTATGTGGACAACGTGAGCGCCCATCTCTGGATGCGGGCCTATGCATTCGTATTTATCCCCTTATTTTCAGAAAAGAGGGATATAAGCAGCTTATGGTCAGTTTCCAATTCAAATTTGAGCCCGAACAGATATTGATGCATTTTCTTTACCCCGTAAACACACGCTAACGCTTCTTTTTCGATCATACTTCTGGAGGCATAAGCAACCGGTTGCAATTTCCCAAATTCATTAGCTTTTTGCAATACACACCCGACCCCGTACGACAACGCATCACATGCTAGTACCAAACGTTTACATGGATCGTACAATACAAGTAATTTGTTTGAACATAACACCTTCCTAGCTTTTTCAAAGGCATTTTCTTGGCTTTTACCCCATACCCATTCATCTCCTTTATGCAATAAAGAGTGCAGGGGTTCTAACAATGTGCTAAGACCTGGTAAGAAGTTACCAAAATAGTTCAGGAGTCCTAGAAATGACCACAGCTCCGTCACGTTCTGTGGTCTTGGTGCGTTTTTGATTTCCACCGTCTTCGAATCGGTGGGCCTGATGCCGTCCGCCGCGATACTTTTCCCCAGGTACTCCACTTCAGGCGCCAGGAAAACACACTTTGAGCATTTTAGCCTGAGCCCCACATGATTAAGCCGACTAAGAACCTCCTCCAGGTTCTGCAGGTGTTCGACGGTGTCCCGACCTGTAACCAAGATATCGTACTGGAAGACCACGGTGCACGGACCGACTTCAGCAAGCTTCCAAGTGCCTCTGGAATATCGCCGCGGCCGATCGAATCCAAAACGGGCATTTGTTGTAAACGAAAAGACCTTTGTTGGTGTTGATGCAAGTGAGGCCTTTCGAAGATTCCTCCAACTCCTGCATCATGTAGGCCGAGGTCAATCCAGCTTCGTGAACGTTTTCCCTCCTGCCAGTGTCACAAATAGGTCATCTGCTTTGGATAGCGGGTATTGATCCTGCAGTGAGAAACGATTGATAGTTACTTTATTATCACCACAGATTCTGACGGTGCCATCTCCCTTGAGGACTGGAACAATCGGACTGGCCCACTCATTGAATTCGATCGGCGAAATGATGCCCTCTCATTGCAGCCTGTCCAGCTCGATCTCCATCCTCTTTCTCATGATGTAAGTTACCGCTCTCGTCTTGTGATGATGGGTCACGCCCCGGGAATCAAATGGATCTGCACTATTGCTCCTTGGAACTTCTCGATGCCGAGTTCGAACAGCGAGGGGAACTTGTTTAGGACCTGGGCACATGAAGTGTCATCGATGAACGAAAGCGCTCAGACGTTGTCCCAGTTCCAGCATATCTTTCCCAGCCAGCTCCTGCCGAACAGCATGGGGCCATCGCCCGGTACCTCCCTGAGTGATAAATCATGCACCGCTCCATCGTAGGTGACCTTTACGGTAGCACTGCCAATTACGGGTATCAATTCCTTTGTGTACATTCTAAGTTTGATACGAATGGGAGTCAGGACTGGCCTTGAAGCCTTGTTGCACCTCAACTTATCGAAAGTCTTTTTATTCATTATGGACCAGCTTGCGCCCGTGTCCAGCTCCATGGACACCGGGAGTCCATTTAATTCAAACTTCAGCATTATTGGGGTCACTTTGTGGTAAATATGTGCATTCCATGTACCTCTGCCTCCTTGGTCTGAGGCTGTGGTTCGCCATGATCCACCGTGGATCTGTACTCCTCTGCAACATGGTGGTTTGCAGGGCTAGCAGGGTTTGCAGCTCGCCTGCATATACGTTGGCATTGTCCCATTGTTCCACAGCCCTTGCAAACGTATCCTTTGAAGCGGCATGAATGGAAACGATGACCATCCCCGCAGCGGCAACAAGGTGTTAATTGCCTTGTATTCACCACCCTTGATGACGGACTCTGAGACATCTGTGGACGTACAGCTACAGGCGTGTAAGTCCTGCCATGTACATTTCGATTCGAAAACAAGATTACTTTGTTCACAGTACTTGCAACAGCACTAGTGTGCTGGGGAATTTGTTTGGTATTGTCACTGGTGGAGATAAACGCCTTGGCTATTGCTACGGCTTTACTCAATGTTGGGATCTCTACAGTCAAAAGTTTGTGAAGTATTACTTCATGGCCAATGCCAGGTACAAAGAAGTCCCTGAGCATATGCTCCAAGTGTCCTTCAAATTTGCAATGCCCTGCAAGGCGCCTTAGCTCGGCGACGTAGCTCGCCACTTCCTGGCCTTCAGACCTCTTGTACATGTAGAACCGATACCTCGCCATCAGAACGTTTTCCTTCGGGTTTAGATGCTCCCAGACCAGTGTGCACAACTCTTCGTATGACTTGTCTCTGGATTTTGCTGGAGCGAGCAGGTTTTTCATCAGGCCATACGTTGGTGCCCCGCAACGGTGAGGAGGATCGCCCTTCATTTGGCAGCGTTCCCTTTTCCTTCCAGCTTGTTGGCCAAGTCGCTCCACGAAGGTTTCCCAATCATCTCCCTCCAAAAATTTCTCCAGGATGCCCACAGTTCTCTGCATTGTTGGGTTGGGGTTCATCATCTGTAACTCATCGCCAGTTGTTATGTCTTGGATAAAGAGTCAGACTAGATACTGCAAGCTCAAAATAAGTGTCATGCTTGTAACTACAATGTAACACCACTGTATTACTGTATACACACAACCTAGATGCACACCTTGACCACAGGAGGTGAACTTGTGGGAGACACTCTTACCTGATCACACAGGTATATAAAGGGAGGTCCCATGCAGGGTCATCACTTCTGGAGTCCTGTAATAAAGAGTTAAGGTCACAGAGTGGCCTTGTCCCTGGAATGTGCCTCGTGTGGTTTCATGCTGTAGAGTAAGGACTTTACATTGGCGACGAGAAACAGGAATTCATGACCCACGAGAATGGTCACCGGTAGCACAGAGGAACGGTACTGTGTTGGGGAAGACTGGAACAATTTTGTCGAGAGGCTTCAGCAAAGCTTCGTTACGAAAGACTGGCTGGGGGATGCAGCGGCCGACAAGCGACGGGCTCATCTCCTGACCAGCTGCGGGTCAAAGACTTATGCGCTCATGAAGGACTTACTGACACCCGAAAAGCCGTCGGACAAAACCTTTGAAGAGCTTAGCAAATTAATCGGGGAGCACCTCAAACCGGCGAGCAGCATACACATGGCTCGACACAGATTTTACACCCACCGACGTCATGAAGGACAGAGCATACCAGACTTCGAAGCGGACTTCCGGCTTTTGGCCAGCCTCTGTAAGTTCACAGATGCCTGCAGGGGGGTGATGCTAAGGGACTTCTTTATCGAGGGTATCGGTCATGCGGGAATTTTTCACAAGTTAATTGAGACCAAGGACTTGACCTTAGAAACGGCAGCGTTGTTAGCTCAAACTTTCATGACAGGGGAGGAAGAGAGGAAAATGATTTACGCGTGCAATTCTGCCTCTAACACGGCGATGGATCAGGGAGTCAACATCATCAATGCGACTCAGAGCCCAGCAGGCAGGCAGGGGCAGTCCGACATTTACCAGAGCAGGACCTCAACAGAGACAATGGCATGCTGAACGGACGTTCACGCCATCACAGTGGACAATGCGGCCCTGGATGGGGCCATTGACACCCACCAATAGGGTACTTAAGAGCAGTCAAAGGGACAATCAGCGCGGAATTCCTGGCCATCGTCCCTTTGTCCCCAACAATGGAAACTTTAACCCATGCTGGAGGTGTGGGGGAAAACACTCAGCCAGATCTTCCAGATTCCAACAGTTTGTCTGCAGAAGCTGCAATCTCAGTGACCATTTAGCTCGAATGTGCAGAAAACCTGCAACCAGACTAATATGTGAGGCAGATGGACCAGAAGAGGGTTCTGTGATGAAGGATGACTTTTGGGGCAAATCTTTTGACGCAGAGGTTCAGCGGATCCATGTGGCGAATATTCACAGTTCATATACCAAAACGCCACCAATGATGATGAGGGTCTTGTTGAACGGTATCCCAGTACGCATGGAGTTGGAAACTGGGGCCAGCCAGTCACTCATGTGCATTCAGCAATTTGAGAAGCTATGGCCATTCAAAGCCAGTAGACCCAAATTAGAATGTATTGAGACACAATTACAGAATTACACCAAAGAAATCATTCCGGTGCTAGGCAGTGCAATGATGGCTGTCACACACAATGGGTTAGTGAACCTGTTGCCACTCTGGATTGTCCCGGGCAATGGTCGCGCACTGTTGGGGAGGAGCTGGTTAGCCGAGATGAACTGGAAATGGGGGGATGTTCACACAATGTCCTCGGTGGAGCGAAGTTCTTGCTCACAAGTCCTACAACAATTCGAGTCACTATTCCAACCGGGCGTCGGGACTTTCAAAGGCACTAAAGTAGTGATACACATCACCCTGGACGCCAGGCCAGTGCACCACAAAGCCAGAGCGGTGCCGTATGTGATGCAGGAAAAAATCGAGAGTGAATTGGACCGGCTGTTGCAAGAGGGCATCATCTCGCCTGTTAAATTCAGCGACTGGGTGAGCCCCATCGTTCCCGTTCTAAAAGCGGATGGCTCTGTCAGGATCTGTGACGACTACAAGGCCACCATCAATCGGGTGTCCCTACAAGACCAATACCCGCTCCCAAGAGCAGAGGATCTCTTCGCTACACTGGCAGGTTTCAAGCTGTTCACCAAGTTGGACCTCACTCCAGCCTATATGACCCAGGAACTGGCCGACGAATCCAAACTACTGACCACCATCACGACGCACAAGGGACTGTTTGCGTATAACAGGTGCCCGGTTGACATTCGATCAGCGGCCGCGATTTTTCAACGTAACATAGAAAGCCTGCTTAAATCCATTCCGGGAACAATCGTATTCCAGGGTGACATCCTCATCACAGGTCGAGACACCGAGGAACACCTCCATAACCTGGAGGAGGTGCTACGCTGAATCGACCGGGTACGCCTGCGACTCAAGAAGTCTAAATGTGTGTTCTTAGCTCCTGAGGTTGAGTTTCTGGGCAGGAGGGTTGCTGCAGATGGGATTCGGCCCACCGAATCCAAAACAGAGGCAATTCGACGAGCACCCAGGCCCTGCAACACATCGGAGCTGCGTTCATTCCTGGGACTATTGAACTATTTCGGGAACTTTCTGACGAAATTGAGCACGTTGTTGGAGCCACTACACGTGCTCCTGCGTAAGGGTTGCGATTGGTTTTGGGGGGACTGTCAGGAATGGGCTTTTGATCGAGCGGGAAACCTACTTTGTTCAAACAAGTTGTTGACCCTGTACGACACCTGTAAATGTTTAGTTCTGACATGTGATGCATCGTCCTATGGGTTGGGTGCGTGTTGCAGCAGGGTAATGCTGAGTGTCAGTTACAACCTGTGGCTTATGCCTCCAGGTCGCTCTCTCAAGCAGAACGGGGCTGTGGGATGGTCAAGAAGAAAGCGCTTGCATGCGTCTATGGTGTAAAAAAAATGCATCAGTACCTCTTCGGTAGGAAGTTTGAATTAGAGACGATCACAAGCCACTCACATCCCTGTGGTCAGGCAGCAAGGCTGTCAATGCCAACGCATCAGCTCGCATACAGCGGTGGGCTCTCACGTTGGCTACTTATGACTGCTCCATCCGGCACCGGCCCGGCACTGAAAATTGCGCTGACGCGCTCAGCAGGCTTCCACTGGCCACCACTGAGGGGGCAACTGAGCAAAGCACTGAGATGGTCATGGCTGTTGATGCCTTTGACAGTGCAGGCTCCCCCATCACAGCCCGCCAGATCAAAATCTGGACAAACAGAGATCCCCTCCTATCCTTGATTAAGAAATGTGTCCTGACTGGGGATTGGGCGCCCGCACACGGAGCATACCCTGAGGAGGTCAGACCATTCCACAGGCGGATGGATGAGCTCTCCATCCAAACCGACCACCTACTATGGGGCAACCGGGTAGTCGTGCCCCTGAAGGGCAGGGAGGCATTCATCAGGGAACACCACAGCGAGCACCCATGCATTGTTATGATGAAGGCCATTGCCTGGTCACATGTTTGGTGGCCTGGAATTGATTCAGACCTGGAACACTGTGTTCGCAGGTGCACGACGTGTGCCCAGCTGGGTAATGCCCCCAGGGAGGCCCCGCTCAGCCCGTGGCCCTGGCCCACCAAGCCATGGTCACGCATTCAAGTTGACTACGCGGGCCTGTTCATGGGGAAGATGTTCCTCATTGTAGTAGATGTGTACTCAAAATGGATCGAGTGCATCAACCTGAATTCATGTACGTCATCCGCCACCGTGGAAGGCCTACGTGCAATCTTTGCAACCCATGGCTTGCCGGACATCCTGGTTAGTGATAATGGCTCGTGTTTCACGAGCTATGAATTCTGGGAGTTTATGTCAGGCAATGGCATCAACCATGTCAGGACTGCGCCATTCAAGCCAGCCTCAAATGGCCAGGCGTAACGTGCAGACCAAATCATTAAGGAAGGTGTTAAGTCCTGACTCGAATGTACTGACTTACACGAGACACATGCTGAAATCAAGGTCACTCAGGACCTGCACCTTTAATTCCAGCTCTCCAGTGCTGCACTTGCCTGAGACCTCCCTTTATATACCTCAGTGGGACAGGTATGGAATGTCTCCTGCAAGTGCACCCCTGGTGGTAAGGTATGCTTATTGTTACAGGTCATATCCAGTTACAGTCATGTATAGCATGGTAAGATACAGTTATATACAGTAATGTGAGATACATGACATCACCCTCCCCCAAGGTCTTATTGCCTTTCTCGATTCAGTCTCTCAGGTGGTCTGCACTCTCGCGTGGAGCGTCTTGGTTGTGGTTCAGTTGTTTGCCTTGGTGCCTGTTTTTCATTTGGTGTGATTGCTGGTATGTCGCCTAGGCTGTCTGATTCGTTTGGTTTGATTGCTGGTATCTCTCCTGGGCTGTCTGTTGAGACTGCCCTTTCCTCAGGTTGTTCCACCTGTCTGTCCACCAGGTGTGGTGTGAGTTCCACATTGTAGTCTGCCTCTGGTTCTTCAGTTTTATCAGTGAATCTACTTTTTACTTGGTCTACATGCCTCCGGCAGGTTTGACCATTGTCCATTTGTACAACCAGTAGCCTGTTTCCCTCTTTGTCTGTTACTGTCCCTGCAAGCCATTTGGGACCCCGGCAATAGTTTAGCACAAACACTTTGTCCCCTATCTCATTCCACCACCCCCTCGAATCTCGGTCATGGTACTCAGTTAGCTTTTGACGCTTAGCCTCAACAATTTCATGCATGTCTGGGGGGATTAACGAGAGCCTGGTCTTTAAGGTTCGTTTCATCAATAGTTGCGCAGGGGGAACCCCAGTCAACGAATGCGGACGAGATGTGTATGCCAGCAGCAGTCACGACAGGCGGCTCTGCAGCGTGGGACCTTGGATTTTAAGCATGCCTTGTTTAATGATCTGCACTGCTCGCTCCACCTGGCCATTGGAGGCCGGCTTGAAAGGTGCCGTCTTAATGTGATTTATACCGTGGTCAACTATAAAATTGTGAAATTCTGCGCTGGTGAAGCACGGACCATTATCACTGACCAATATGTCAAGAATGCCGTGCGTTGCAAACATGGTTCTAAGGCTCTCTATAGTGGTGGAGGTGGTGCTCGAGTTTAAAATGGTGCACTCGATCCATTTTGAAAATGCATCAATGACTACAAGGAACATTTTGCCCATCAATGGGCCCGCATAGTCTACATGCACCCTTAACCACGGTTTGGTGGGCCAGGGCCAGGGGCTTAGGGGGGGCCTCCCTGGGGGCATTACTAAGTTCATTTGTGCCCAACTGCACCGACGGACGCAAGTCCGCATCAATGCCAGGCCACCAGACATGAGATCTGGTGCTCGCGATGGAGCTCCCGGACAAACGCCTTCCTGCCTCGTAAGGGCATAACTACTCGGCTGCCCCACATCAGGCAGTCTGCCTGTAGTGAGAGTTCATGCATGCGCCTATGGAAGGATTTGACCTCCTCGGGGCAGGCCTCGCGAGTCTCTGCCCAGTCACCGGTTAAAACATATCTTTTAACTAGAGATAACGTGGGGTCGCTGGTCGCCCAGGCTCTGATTTGGCAAGCCATCATGGGCGAACCTGTGGATTCAAAGGCATTGATTGCCATGGCCATCTCACAGTCCTGTTCATCAGACCCTTCTGTGGTCGCCAGGGGTAGCCTGCTAAGCGCGTCGGCACAGTTGACTGTGCCTGGTCTGTGCCTTATCATGTAGTTGTAAGCCGCCAGCATGAGTGCACACCGCTGAATGCGCGCCGAGGCGTTGGCGTTGATTGCCTTGCACTCGGATCGTAGGGACATGAGGGGTTTGTGGTCGGTTTCTAATGCAAACTTGGCCCCAAAAAGGTATTGGTGCATCTTTTTGACACCGTACACGCACGCGAGCACCTCCTTCTCAACCATACCATACCCGCGCTCTGCCCGCGAAAGTGACCTGGAGGCATAAGCAACGGGCTGCAATTTACCCGCATCATTGACGTGCTGTAAAACGCACCCTACCCCGTACACTGACACATCACACGTAAGGACTAACTTTTTTACCTGGGTCAAAAAAGGCTAAAACACTCTTGGAACACAGAAGGTTGCGTGTCTTGTTGAAGGCACGTTCTTGGGCGTCCCCCCAAAACCAATCGCACCCCTTTCTGAGTAGCACGTGGAGAGGGTCCAGCAGCGTGCTCAAGTTCTGCATAAAGTTCCCAAAGTAATTGAGTAGCCCGAGAAAGGCGCGCAGTTCCGAGACATTCCGGGGCATGGGTGCCAGGCGAATCGCTTCAGTTTTGGATTCGGTTGGGCGGATTCCATCAGCGGCAATTCTTCTGCCCAAAAATTCAACCTCAGGCGCGAGAAACAGACACTTGGATTTCTTAACTCTTAGGCCTACCCGCTCCAATCGACTTAGTACTTCCTCAAGATTGCGGAGATGAGAGTCGGTGTCCCTGCCTGTAATGAGTATGTCATCTTGAAACACAACCGTCCCCGGAATGGACTTGAGCAGACTCTCCATGTTGCACTGGAATATAGCAGCTGCCGACCTGATGCTGAATGGGCATCGATTATACACAAAAAGGCCTCGATGTGTGTTGATGGTGGTGAGTAGCTTAGACTCTTCGGTCAGTTCTTGCGTCATATACGCAGATGTGAGGTCAAGTTTCGAGAAAAGTTTTCCTCCAGCCAATGTGGCAAATAGGTCCTCCGCTCTGGGCAGCGGGTATTGGTCCTGTAGGGAGACTCTGTTTATGGTAGACTTGTAATCCCCACAAATTCGCATGGATCCATCAGGCTTCATGACGGGGACGATGGGACTTGCCCAGTCGCTGAATTCAATGCGAGAAATTATGCCTTCCCGCAGAAGCCGGTCCAGTTCGTTTTCAATCTTTTCCCTCATCACATAAGGCACAGCTCTAGCCTTGTGATGGACCGGTCTGGCATTCTGTGTGATGTAGATTCTAACTTTAAGGTGCCCACACCTGGCTGAAAGAGATGTTCAAAACGGCTTAGAACTGTTGAGCAGGAGGTCCGTTCCTCTGACGACATGGCGTGAACATCATCCCATTTCCAATTAAGTTCTGCTCACCAGCTTCTCCCCAACAGGGCTGGGAGATCCCCGGGGATAATCCACAGGGAAAGTCGGTTCATCATCCCTTTGTGTGTGACTGAGAGCATGGCGCTGCCAAGGACTGGGACGATCTCTTTAGTATAGGTCCTTAGTTTGGTGTCGATCTTTGTGAGTTTTGGTCTGTTGCTTTTGTGCAGCCACAGCTGTTCAAATTGTTGAATGCTCATGAGGGATTGACTGGCCCCCGTGTCCAGTTCCATGTTGACGGGTATCCCGTTGAATAGAATCATAATTGGAGGCGTCTTGGTGTAAGAACAGTGGACATTGATCGTGTTAACCCGCTGTACCTCAGCGTCCCGTGCACTGTTCCCGTGCACTGTCCCGTCTTCTGGTTCGCTTTCCGAGCCTTCCGATTCGTATACCAGCCGAGCTGCTGTTTTTCTGCACATGCGAGCCAGATGCCCTGTGTAGTTGCAGTTTCTGCAAACGGCATGCTGAAATCGACACACCCTGGTTGAGTGCCTTCCCCCACATCTCCAACACGGACCGTTTCCATTGTTTCCGAAGGATGAGCTGCGTCTGGCTGATCTCCCTTGAGCTTCTCTCAATCTGTTGTTGATTGTTTGCATTGTGGGTTGATGAGGTGTGATCGGCTGTTCATGTGGCCCTTGATTTTGATGGCTTCTGGCGCCACTGTCTGCTGTTGAAGGCCTGCTCTCCTGCCTTTGTCTGTGTGTGGGGGTCGCGGTTTGTTTCACAATGTGAATCTCTTGTTCCGATGCCTCGTTGGTTGTCATACCCAAAGATCAGCCTCGTTTCTTCTTCGCCTGCCAAGAACGTCTGTGCGACCAGTGCTGCTGCCTCTAGAGTCAAGTTCTTAGTCTCTATAAGTTTTCGGAATATGCCTGCGTGGCCTATTCCTTCAATAAAAAAGTCTCTCAATACTTCTCTCCTTAATTCATCGGGGAACTCACATGAACTAGCCAGCCTCCGAAATCCGCCATGAAGTCGGGTATGCTTTGGCCCACACAACGTCTGTAGTTGTAGAACCTGTGTCTGGCCATGTGTAGGCTGCTCGCTGGCTTCAGGTGGTCTCTCACCACTGTGCTCAACTCCTCAAACGACTTGCTTGCTGGTTTCTCGGGTGCCAGCAGGTCTTTCATTAAAGCGTATGCTTTTGAGCCACAGCTGGTCAAGAGATGGGCTCTTCTCTTGTCTGCCTTATCTTCGTCCAGCCAGTCTTTGGTCACAAAGCTTTGCTGGAGCCTTTCTATAAAGTCATCCCAATTGTCTCCAGCATTGTATTTCTCTTCTGAGCTGTTGGTAGCCATTCTGTGGATTCTGTGATCCCGTAACTCGTCACCACTGTTAAATCCTGACTCTAATGTACTGACTTACATGAGACACATGCTGAAATCAAGGTCACTCAGGACCTGCACCTTTAATTCCAGCTCTCCAATGCCGCACTTGCCTGAAACCTCCCTTTATATACCTCAGTGGGACAGGTATGGAGTGTCTCCTGCAATGCACCCCTGGTGGTAAGGTATGCTTATTGTTACAGGTCATATCCAGTTACATTCATGGATAGCATGGTGAGATACAGTTATATACAGTAATGTGAGATACATGACACAAGGTATGCTCAGGATTCAAGGACCCTCCCTACAATGCCGCCTACCGCGCTTCCGGCTGGCCTATAGATTCCGCCCACACTCGCTCACGGGGGTCCCGCCCGCAGAGCTACTCATGAAACGGACACTCAAAACTCGGTTGTCCCTCATCCACCCAGTCCCGACAGACATAGTTGAGGGCAAGCGTAAGTCACAAAATGAATACCATGACTGTAATTCAAGGGGGAGATGTATAGAAATAAATGATCCTGTATTCGTCCTCAATCACGCCATGGGGCCCAAATGGCTTGAGGCTTCTGTAATTGACAAAGAGGGGAATAGGGTGATCGTGGTAAAACTCAACAATGGCCAGATGTGCCGTAAGCATCTGGACCAAGTAAAAAAAAAGTTCATGGACACGGAGGAACCTGAAGAAGACCATGAGATGGAGCTCACACTACCACCAGCGAACGTGCAACAAGAGCAATCAGAAGAATGCACAGTCCCTGCGGTCAGCCCGGACAGGCCGGAATCACCACAGGTGACAGACACTCATGTCGGTGTCCAACAACCAGAGCCCCAACTGCGGCGCTCCACGAGGGAGCGTAGACCACCTGAAAGACTAAACCTATGATCCCAGTAAGACTTTGGGGGGCGGGGGGGAGGTGATGTCATGTTTGTAACTACAATGTAACACCACTGTATTACTGTATACACTCAACTTAGATGCACACCTTGACCACAGGGGGTGAACTTGTGGGAGACACTCCGTACCTGATGACACAGGTATATAAAGGGAGGTCCCACGCAGAGTCATCACTTCTGGAGTCCTGTAATAAAGAGTTAAGGTCACAGAGTGGCCTTGTCCCTGGAATGTGCCTCGTGTGGTTTCATGCTGTAGAGTAAGGACTTTACAATAAGTGTGACCGTAGTCCTTTATTACAGATCTCAGAGTGCCTCTCCAGCCTGTGAGGCCTCCTTGTATACAGGTGCTCCCAAGGGATTGTGGTATCCCTTGGGACTCCAGGGCATAAGCCCTCTGGTGGTTAGACATGGTAAATTACAGGTTTACATACATAACAGTAACTGTGTAAGACTTGCCACCAGAGGGCGTAACTGTTGGAGGCCCAAGGGTCACCTGCACACCTCATGCAAGGAAGTATAAAAGGATTGTCGGCCATGCTGCTTAGGCACTCTGGAGTTGTATTAAAGAGATGAAGGTCACATCAATTTTAGCTCACAGGATTCAGTCTTGAGATGTTCTTCCATACTTAACAATTGGTGACGAGTAACAGAATACGAACTTTCATGCGGTCATGTCTGCCGTTGGTATTTTAGAGAGATTTATAGAGGGTGAAGATTGGGAAGCCTTCGATGAGCACCTTGTCCAGTACTTCCTGGCCAATGAGCTGGATGGGGATGATAAAGCGATCAAGTGCAGGGCGATTCTCCGCACATTGTGTGGGTCCACAATATACGGCCTCATCAACAATCTGCTAGCACTGGAGAAACCACTGGAGAAGACATATACAGAGTTGTGTACGCTGGTTCGGAGCCACCTCAAGCTGAAGGCTAGCTATCGCTTCTACACACACCACCGCTCTGAGGGCCAGGACATGGCAAGTTATGTCGCCGACCTGAGACGCCTTGCGGGAACTTGCGAATTTGCTGGATTTTTGGGGGAAATGCTGCGGGACTTTTTTGTGCTTGGCATCGGCCACGAGATCATTCTTCGCAAGCTGCTGTCTGCCGAATCCCTAGACCTGAGCAACGACATCACGATAGCCCAGGCATTCATATCCACGAGCGATAATACCAGACAGATATCTTCCCAGCATTGAAGCTCACCGGCAAGTACTGTGCATAAAATAACGTCACTAGCAGGCAGAACTGCATATGGCAGGGCCTACACGTCTGCAGCTGCAAGACCTAGGATGACTCAGAGTCCGCCATCGGGCGTGAATGCAAATCCATTAGCACCATGTTGATGCTGCGGGGGTAATCATCGAGCCCATCAATGTCGATTCAAGCACGATGTGTGCAAAGGCTGTGAAACAATGGGGCACCTCCAGTGAATATGCAAGAGTGCTGCAACTCACCACGTGGCAGAGTCGGCAGAGGATGATCGATCCGGCGCTGATCATGCAGAACAAACAAGAGAGGTAACTCAACCCGAGGAAGAAGTGTATGGGGTACACACCTTCACCACCAAGAGCCCTCCTATTATGCTGAAAGTCAAATTGAACAGTATTCCGGGATCAATGGAGTTGGACACGGGGGCGAGTAAATCAATTATGAGCCAGAAGGCTTTTGAGAGACTGTGGGGCAACAAGGCACAAAGGCCTAAACTGAACCCGATTCAGACAAAGCTGTGCACCTACACCAAACAGCTCAAACCAGTCATTGGCAGTGTGGCAGTTAAAGTATCGTATGATGGAGCTGTGCATGATTTATCCCTGTGGATTGTACCAGGCGGTGGCCCAATGCTATTCAGCAGAAGCTGGCTGGAAAAGATACGATGGAACTGGGACTACATCAAAGTACTATCTTCAGTGGATCATGCCTCGTGCGCCCAAGTGCTGAGCAAGTTTTGGTCGCTATTTGAACCAGGCATTGGCAACTTCACAGATGCCAAGGTGCAGATCCATCTAGTCCCCGATGCAAGGCCTATTCATCACAAGGCTCGAGCAGTCCCATATACGATGAGGGAGAAAGTCGAGATCAAACTGGACAGACTTTAACGAGAGAGAATCATATCACCAGTCGAGTTCAACGACTTGGCCAGTCCGATTGTTCCGGTGTTGAAAAGCGATGGCACGGTCAGAATCTGCGGAGACTACAAGGTAACAATAAACCGAGTCTCGTTACAAGACAAGTACCCGCTAACCAAGGCAGATGACCTGTTCGCAACGTTAGCGGGGGGGAAGTCATTCACCAAGTTGGACCTAACCTCCGCCTACATGACACAGGAGCTGGCGGAATCTTCGAAAAGATTGACGTGCATCAACACACACAAAGGACTGTTTATATATCACAGGTGCCATTTTGGGATTCGCTCGGCTGCTGCCATCTTCCAGAGGAACATGGAGAATCTGCTGAAATCGGTTCCGTGCACCGTTGTGTTTCAAGACGACGTCCTGATCACTGGTCGTGACACCACCGCACACCTGCACAACCTGGAAGAAATTCTGAGTCGATTAGACAGAGTGGGACTCAGGCTGAAACGCTCCAAATGTGTTTTCCTGGCGCTAGAGGTCGAATTTTTGGGGAGACAGATTGCGGCTGGCGGCATCAGACCCACGGACTCAAAGGCAGAGGCCATCACGAATGCACCCAGACCACAGAATGTGATGGAGCTGCATTCGTTCCTATGGCTCCTGAATTATTTTGTTAACTTTCTACCCAGGTTAAGCACTTCGCTGGAACCGTTGCACATGTTGCTATGTAAGGGTGACAACTGGGTTTGGGGTAAATCTCAAGAGACAGTCTTTGAGAAGGCCAGAAACCTATTTTGTTCTGATAAGTTACTTGTACAGTATGACCCGTGTAAACGATTAGTGCTAGCTTATGATGCATCTTTGTATGGGGTCATCTGTGTGTTACAGCAAACCAATGTATCAGGCAAACTGGTTGCATACGTGTCTAGAAGTCTGTCTGAGGCTGAAAGAGCCCACAGTATGGTCAAGAAAGAGGTGTTAGCATGTGTATATGGAGTTAAGAAAATGCACCAATACCTATTTGGACTTTGGTTTGAGCTTGAAACCGACCATAAACTGCTCATTTCACTGTTTTCAGAAAGCAAAGGTATAAACACCAATACTTCGTCCCGCATCCAAAGATGGGCACTAACATTGTCCGCCTATGACTATGTTATCCGCCACAGACCAGGCACGGAGAACTGTACTGGTGCCCTCTGTTGGCTACCATTGCCCATTACCGGGGTGGAAATGGCGCAGCCTGCAGACTTGCTCCTGGTCATGGATGCTTTTGAGAGCGAGGGCTCACCTGTCACTGCTCGCCAGATCAGGACCTGGACCAGCCAGGATCCTGCACTATCACTTGTAAAAAGTTGCGTCCTCAATGGGAGCTGGTCGGCCCTTCTCGGGGAAATGCAAGATGAAATTAAGCCATTTCACCGACGCAAAGATGAAATGTCCATCCAGTTGGATTGTCTCCTATGGGGTAATCATGTGGTTTTGCCAAAAAAAGGCATGGAAACGTTTATATGTTACCTACACAATACCCACCCAGGCATAGTCATGATGAAGGCTATAGCCAGGTCGCATGTTTGATGGCCCGGCATTGATTCGGACTTAGAGTCATGCGTACACCAGTGCAACACATGCTCATAATTGAGCAATGCACCAAGGGAGGTTCCATTGAGTCTAAATGATCATGTGGAAACCCGGCGTCACCGGCAAAACGTGTACCACGATCATGTGGCTGCATCGTGTAACATTGATGTTAACGACCCTGTGTTTGTTCTTAATTACGGTCATGGTCCTAAATGGGTTGCTGGCACTGTCTTGGTCAAGGGGATGAACAGTGTTTATAGTCAAACTATTGAATGGACAAACGTGCAGAAAGCATTTGGATCAGACCAAACTGCGATTCACCGACAACTAGGAGCAACCTGAAGAGGACATCACCATCATCGACCCACCAATACACACCCAACCAGCAATCAACCTCGCTGTCTATCAAGAGGATGAACCCACCATTCTCAGCAGTCCTGTCAGACCAGCCACACTGCAGTGCAGCAATGGTCTGACCAATTCACCCATGCCAGACTATGAATTCGGACGATCAACAAGGGAACGTAGGGCCCCGGATCGTCTCAACTTGTAAATAATTTGTATCAAAGACTTTGTGGAGGGAGCGATGTTATGTATGTAAATATTGTAACTGCATAAGACTGCCACCGGATGGCGCAACTATTGGAGGCCCAAGGGTCATCTGCACACCCCGTGCAAGGAAGTATAAAAGATTGTCTGCCATGCTGCATAGGCACTCTGGAGTGGTCTTAAAGAGACTAAGATCACATTAGTTTTAGCTACTCACTCTTGTGGAGTTCTTCCATACTTAACACATTTAAACAGAGGCTAGATAAGCATATGAAGCAGAAGGAAATAGAGGATTATGATGATAGAGTTAGATGAAGAAAGATGGAAGGAAGCTTGAGTGGAGCATTAACGCCGGCATGGACTAGTTTGGCCAAGTGGCCTGTTCCTGTGTTGTATATTCCATGTAACACAATGAAACACTGCATTTCACCTTTAAGATCCCAGCATCAATTGTCCTCAGCTGCTTGTTTAATTAATCCCTATTTTAAAGCGACATGTTAACTTGCCAGAACCTAAAGCATAACTGTCAGAATTTAGGACTTACAAGGTCATATATGTCATATATGGCTGCACATTAGGGCAAGAGCATCTTACTACCTTCCCTACATTCCAGGGGAATCTATGGCAGAGCTTAAGAATAATAACTTCTAGAAGGCCCTCTCCAGCGTGAAACTAGCGTTGCCCCATTAATCACAAATATGTCCACGTTAGGCGTGCGCTCTACCAAGCCATCGGAATTTCAGGCCAACTATTTTTTGTGAAATTTAGTCAATTACTTACCACGCCTCATAACGTGGAAAATAATAAATTATGCAAATGTTTCCCTTTAATTTGGCTTCATTCATTTTACAAGTCAGAAATATTGGAACTGAGTGACACGATCATTTGAAAGCGAGACCTCCTTGCTTCAGACTCAAATTTGTTGCAGATTGCCTTTCTTCAGCTGGAGAGGATGCCAAAACCTTGACTTCTGACTTCTCTCTCAGCTTTCTGTATTGCAGGTTGACTTGTTGAATTGCCAATCACAAATATACAAATCTGTTTATCAAGAATTCATTTGTCTCACTTAGTTCTAATATGATTTTAATGTTTACAACTGTAGTTTCATCAAGAAGCAGCTTGCTTCCAGTCACCATTTCATTTCCAGTTATTATCAGTCACATAGCAATGCAAAGCTCATTATTCTGTTTAATGCAGTTTGATTGAATTAAGAATATAAAAAATAATTTGGCACTCAATGATGCAATGAGTTAGACACTAGCCTGGACTCAAATCCTGTTCAAATGCTTAATGGTCTGAAAGGCCAGGATTCTCCCCTGAGATGAGACCTGTTGCTGTCACACCACCCCAACCATAATTTTCAGCCCCGCCCCTGCGGGGACTGCTGTTGGCCACTTCTTTCCTGCCCACCACATGCAAATGGAAACTGGATGATGGGGTTAGAACCCAGGTCCCGAGAGGGGTTCCCTCCCATCTACCCTACTTACTCTCATTTCCTGGGCCTGCCATAGGGAAGCTGGCAGTAATAACCCTGGGTTCATCCAATGGAGGCAGAGGGTATTGTAGAAGGCTCCATTCCTTCCAGTCTGGCTCTAACATTCCATCTTGCTGTAGGCCCCAGTCTCTGCCAACACCTATGAGGCAGAAAACCTTCCCATCTTCAGGAAGCTTCTTGTCAATTTAACTGCCCAACCACCTCTTCTGGTGTGCAGCAGTAGTTCTGCTACATCACTGCTGGGATTTCATGGCCTATTACTAGTGGACTCTTTCTTGATGGTCGGAATCCATCTGAAAGCCCAATGTGCATATCGGATTAACTCTGAATCAGGAAACTGAGGTTCCAGTGTTGTTGGAGAGGCAGACCACTGCTTTGTGAGGATAGTCTGGGCCAAAGTCTCCTCTGTCTATTGGGTGGAATGTTTATGGCCTGGGTTTTCTAGAGGGGCAGTATCACCTTTGGAAATGGGTTGGAACTTCTGTACATCGGCCATTATCCTGAGATGAGATTCCAACCACCTATCCGCTCCATCACTAAAACCGCCTACTTCCACCTCTGTAACATCATCTGTCTCTGAACCTGCCTCAGCTCATCCACTGCTGAAACCCTCATCCATGCCTTTGATACCTCTAGACTTGACTATTCCAATGCTCTCCTGCCCGACCTCCCATTTTCCACCCTCCATAAACTAGAACTCATCCAAAACTCGACTGCCCGTGTCCTAACTCTCATCAAGTCCTGTTCACTCATTACCCCTGTGCTCGCTGACTTACATTAGCTCCCAGACAGACAATACCTCAATTTTAAAATTCTCATCCTTGTTTTCAAATCCCTCCATGGCCTAGCCCATCCCTATCTTTGTAACCTCCTCCAGCCCTACAACCCTCCGAGATCTCTGCGTTCCTCCAATTCTGGCCTCTTGTGCATCACTGATTTTAATCACCTCGCCATTGGTGGCTGTGCCTTCAGCTACCTAGGACCTAAGCACTGCAAGTCTCTTCCTGAACCTCTCCACCTCCCTAGCTCTCTCTTCTCCTTTAAGATGTTCCTTAAAACCTAGCTCTTTGACCAGTATCTCCTTATGTGGCTCAGTGTCAAATTTTGTGCCAAATTTAGTTTGGTAATGCTCCTGTGAAGCACCTTGGAATGTTTTACTTATGTTTTGGGTGCTAGTTGTTGTTATCCTGGGTTGAGGTCTGTACAGGGAGCACTCCACTGCAACAAAGGAAAATCGCATGGTGCTGCAACAGGGCACCCATCGCCCCTGTGCTCGCTAACCCACAGTAGTTCAAAGTCATGGAGCTAGAGCTAAAGTGGGCAAAAGCCCGCTGAAGGTTTCCAAACCTATTTAATTGGATGGTTCTATGAGTCTGTCACGTTTCCACCCTGTGAGACCTGCGGCAGTACGAGGGTAAAAGAGAGAGAGAATCCTCTCCTACCTTCCTTGGAATTCTCAGTCATTGCAACTGTCAAAATCTCTGTACCCTGGTGCCAGTCTTGCTATGGGTCAGCAGCAGTACTGAGGTAGAAAGGCAGCGACATCGGCTGATTTCTCAAGGCTTTCCCTCTTACTGTCATTTAACTATGGTGGGGCAGTCAAAGATGGGCAGCACTCGTCCCTGATAGTTGGGAGGAAAACTTTGTTGGGCAGATGTGTGGGTGGGGATTTGTTGGTTGGTCTCCCTGACAATTTCTATATGGTACCATTCTAGGACTACCCAGAAACAGATACTTCTCTAAAGGAAAATCCTGGTCAAAATGTGAAATGAGTTTGAGCAAATTCCATCCAGATTGACCCCCAACACAGATGGCTGCTCCTAATTCATACTAAATTTGCAATTTCATTCAGATAAGTTACAAGATAGTTGGTGTAGGAAGTGGAGAAATGTTATGCTAATGTAGTATACTGTTATTCTTTTAGGTTCAGCTTGAGGCATATGGGCTGAATTTTAATGGGGAAGGTGGGTTGGGGCAGAGTTGGGGGGAGGTGCTTCGAGGTGGTCGAGAAATGCAGGATAACATTAGCATTAGTGTTTTTTTGGCAAACTTTATTAATTCAACAAGTTAAACAGATTTAAAAAAATAACATTTATCAGTATCTAAATTTTATAAATCTTGCTGGATCTATGGAATAATTTCAAAATCTTGCAAAGTTTGTGCTAAGTGTAAGGTGTATTTTGGTGAACTTCTATGACATATGGGGTCGACATTCGGTACCGCCATTTTTGAGGTTGTGTCACCGCCCGAGTGCTGATTTTACCGCCAGGCGTTAGGTGCAGGCTCCAACTGCCAAATTCAGTTTTTACGCCCAAAGATGAGAGAGCAGTGCTAAAAAGTGTCGTTGCACACATCCTCAGGCGGGAGCTCAGGAGGCCTACTGAATTTCACATTAGTAGGCTGCTGCCATTCTAGCTGGAAAACGGGAAGAAAAGGGAAGAAAGAAGTAAAAACAAATTTCTCGACCCACACACAAACTTCCCCACTGTTACAAACAATGAAAAAATGAAGAAATAAAGAAAGAAAAGAACTTACCTTGCTCTCTGGCTCATTCCACCCGAGTTCCGCTGTTTAACCACCACTTTTTTCAGGCTGTTCGGCTGCCTCCTGGTACGGCAGCCATACAAAGCAAATATCGTGACAGAGGCGTCAAAGAGGCGTTGTACGCTGGATGACATCACCACGCGGGTGGCGTTAGCCGACGCAGCGTTGTCTCTTGGCGCCTCTGCCAAAGAGCCGACTCAATTTCAGCCAAGGTGTGATGTTACTTACTGTCGAATGTAGGCCTTTGCTGCCTGTTTGTCGCCTCCCGTGCACGGTAACAGGCGGCATCCACAACTGAATTTCAACCCCTTATAGCCTTAGAGTAAAATGTAATTTTTCTCCCCCCACCTTTGAATGCAATACAGCATACATATGTAGGAACCAAAGCACATAAGGGAGTGTTTTTCTGCAGGGGTTCTCCCACTCATCTGCCAGAATTTTGGCGGCGAAGCCTCTGAAATTCCAGAAATATGGTGATTTTCCAGGGTTTCTGCCGAAATTACAAGAGGTGAGTGGGAGAATCCCCATGCAAATACATCCCCAGAGCATAATAGATAATTCATCTATTCATTACACTGCGCCCTACACTGAAGGCAATGTTCTTGTTACTAATACTCATGAATTACTATTCGTTAGCCCTCCTGAGATCAAAATCTTGGCCTGCCTTTATTATGCTCATCCGCCATTTGTTGATATAGAGACCAAGCCGGACAAAGAAGAATTAGAGCTTCACATTTTTATACTCTCATTCGCATATCTCCTATGGGATTGCTCCAAGTAAATCAGGAGATGTGGGGAGTGAAAGTGCCATTGGTACAAAGTGGACTCATCGAGAATCAGCAGCGGTTTTCACCACGTCCGTTCTTCTTTCCACTGAAGTTCACAGAACGATAGTTCACGCTCTTTTTGGAGACTCAACTAATTTCACTGTAGCTTTTACTTGGTTTGAAATTAAAAACCTTGGCAATATTTTCCAAGTCAATGGAAAATAAAAACTGATTCCGATTCGCTATTGCCCATTTTGTGCTATTGAACTAGGTCAATTTCACGCCATGTTGTTTATAAAGATAGGATCCTGGTTCCAGATAACACACACAATGTGTCATTCTGCTGCTAAAATGGAACAAAATGTAATTCATTGAATAATCACAGGTTGAAGTCAATTCGCGGCTAATTAGTGTTAGGCACATCCTAACATCTTTCTAGAGTATTTTTTGTTGCTGGGGAAGTTTCTCAGTTGATTTATAGCTGCTTGTAATTTCTGAACTTCTCTGAATCAGAAGAAAGTAACACAAAATGATTGGCTTTCTTTCTCATTTTTATGTTTTCTTTTAATGTGACATGAAATGTCAGTGTGTGACAGTGTGTGATGCATCGTCACATATCATCATCACATAAACAAATAAATCTATGCATGTGTCAAGGAAGGAGAAAGCACTTTCACTTTTCATTATGAAGCCAGGTGGTTGGCCTTCCACATGGTATTTTATGTTGTAATATTATAGCTCTTCTATTACTTTTTTAAGACACTCCAGCTAAGTTTTTTGGCCCATGCCCAGACATGTTCAAACTGGGTGGTTTCATGTTCACCAAATAGAAAGAGAGCCTGTAAGAACTTCTGGGCTACAGTCCAATTTTAATATTCTTGATGATCTCCCAGCATCAACAAGGCCTTGAATTGGGAGTATATTACTTGTGGGTGCAAGATAACCAGCGTCGTTGTAGCTTCTGAAAGTCTACAGCACCTCGTTAAAGGTGAGATTGTTTTATGAATAAAAATTGTTCTGAAATTGTACTTAATATATTGCCCATGGCGGAGATTGGTCATGGCACAGCATGCATCTCCAAGTTTTCAGTTGCTACTGTGTATATGTTTTACAGCAAGAGAGCCAGAGGAGAATAATCCTCCTTCACATCCCAGGACAGGGTCCATGAAGGAAAGTTGCAGAAAGTGCTTGGCAGGAAGTGGAATTTGATAGCAACAGCCAGAGAAGCTTCAAGTCAACAAAATATGTAGAGACTTCGCTCGCTCAGTCGAAGCAGGACTACCAACCACTACCTTATATTAAGTATGTGTCCAAAGTAAGCATGGCACATTAACTTCAACTGATAACTATGCATGAAGATTAAATAACAGATATACTTTGCATCAGCAACTTGCATCTGTAACTGCTTCCTTTGCTCACCTGCTTATAGAGATTTACTCTTTTATCTGAATGTAATTTACATCTACATGTAGATGTAATGACATCTATTGGGGGTTGCAAGATGACACTTAGCTATTACTGTAGGGCTGCTTCCCCATAAAATCAGGTTCTGCTGGCCTGCATTTCCTGACCAGCATTCCCTGCAAACACTGTTCTTCACCAGAAGTGCAGAATTGACCAATCAGTCACTAGACATCTTCCTGATAAGTTGAATTTCATCTGTTCTCTTTTTGCAGAACATGGGTGCAAATAACAGGCAAGAACAAACTTGGATGAGAGAAGGGCCATGTAATACCTGACCTTGAATGATTTTAAAGAGATCACACTGGAAAGCATTGAGGAAGTGGGGGATGGTAAAATCAAAGACCTCCCCAAGTTATAGACATGCCGACCATCAACATTTAAGCTGACAGTCAACATTTCAACCCATATGTTAGCTTGTTATCATTAAGTTAAAAAAAAACAATCCTTTCCATTGGGACTGAAGGTTTTCAGATCAGTTGCAGCCTGGGACTAAAACTCGTGTTTGGATTAATGCCACTGATCCTTCATCAGAACTAGGTTCTAAGGGTTTATTTCAAAGATAATGATTCACCCTTATCCCTCCTAAAGCTTCTGAAAAATAAAATGTAATTAGATAAAATCGTTAAATCAGCTCAATCCCAGTGTTGCTCTGTCTGTATCTGGTCTACCTGGAATTGGGATAGGAACAAGTGTGGTAGTAAGCCGGTTTTGCCTTGTGAGTATAGAATGAACTGCTGGTTAGCAATAGTGTAGGTCCATGTTTTAAAAGGTTTCAGTTCACAAATTAACAAATTGTATCTGAGTTTCGATTGTCAATGAAAAGAATTGAATCCTGTGACATTGATTTGAAGCTCTACAGCTGCTTTTACTGTCATATTTCAAATTTCTACAAAAAATTATTTTTGAAATGGGGTGTTTACAGTAAGATAAATACATATCATGTTCTGGCACCCAGGGGAAGCACGATGAAAAAAAGAAAGCACTAGGTTCACATGCAATATAGGTTTTCATTAATATTATGGTTGCACTAAAGCTCTTGTGCATGCAGACATTGTTCTTGGAACTTTCTTTCATCAGGTGACATGAATAGAAGCTTTGTGAGTTGCTGCACACAGGGAAGATGTAAACAGGACTGTCCATGCAGTAACCAGATGTCAATGTTAAGAGGAGATCTCGAGTAAGAGCATGATAGGAATGTCTCTTACAGCTGGCAACGGGTTATCCTCTACATCCTCTAAAGCATCTGCTGCTCCTGTTGACAATTCTCAATTTATAAACATATATTGCGCCTCCTAGAAGGCTTTGAATGAAGGCCATTCCTTCCCTGACGTCTGTAAATCTGAACTGGCATGGTGATTCTATGGGATCACCATTATCCCGACTCTCATCACTTCAATACTTTTTGTTTAATTACTTAGTACAGATTGAGGTTCAAATGTCCGATGTTAAGTGCAATTCAGCCATTCTACAAAACAAATGAATAATGTTCAATTTTAGTTTAATTTCTTTGGATTTCAGGGTGGGACCTGTGATCATCGTTGGTTGTTGACATGTCAAAAGATCAACAGGGCACCAACAACAACAACTTGCATTTATATAGCATCTTTAAAGTAGTAAAAATCCGAAGGCGCTTCACAGGAGCATTATCAAACAAAATTTGACACTGAGTCGTGAGGACAAATGAACAAAAGCTTGGATAAAGAGGTAAGTTTTAAGGAGCGTCTTAAAGGAGGAGAGGTAGAGAGGCAGAGACGTTTAGGAAGGGAATTCCGGAGCTTACATAAGAGCATAAGAACATAAGAAGTAGGAGCAGGAGTAGGCCATACGGTCCCTTGAGCCTACTCCGTCATTTAATAAGATTATAGCTGATCTGATCATGGACTCAGCTCCACTTCCCCACCCGCTTCCCATAACCCCTTATCTCCTTATCGTTTAAGAAACTGTCTATTTCTGTCTTAAATTTATTCAATGTCCTAGCTTCCACAGCTCTCTGAGACAGCGAATTCCACAGGTTCACAACCCTTAAGAGAGAAGAAATTTCCCCTCATCTCTGTTTTAAATGGGCGGACCCTTATTCTAAGATCTAATTCTAGTCTCCACCATGAGTGGAAACATCCTCTCTGCATCCACCCTGTCAAGCCCGCTCATAATCTTATACGTTTCGATAAGATCACCTCTCATTCTTCTGAATTCCAATGAGTAGAGGCTCAACCTACTCAACCTTTCCTCATAAGACAACCCCCTCATCCCTGGAATCAACCTAGTGAACCTTCTCTGAACTGCCTCCAAAGTAAGTATATCCTTGGGTAAATATGGAAACCAAAACTGCACGCAGTGTTCCAGGGACCCCAACTATTTACAATCTGCATTAATGACTTGGAAGAAGGGACTGAGTGTAATGTAACCAAGTTTGCTGACGATACAAAGATGATAGGAAAAGCAATGTGTGAGGAGGACACAAAAAATCTGCAAAAGGACATAGACAGGCTAAATGAGTGGACAAAAATTTGGCAGATGGAGTATAATGTTGGAAAGTGTGAGGCCACGCAATTTGGCAAAAAAAAAATCAAAGAGCAAGTTATTATTTAAATGGAGAAAGATTGCAAAGTGCCGCAGTACAGCGGGATCTGGGGGTACTTGTGCATGGAACACAAAAGGATAGTATGCAGGTACAGCAGGTGATCAGGAAGGCCAATGATATCTTGGCCTTTATTGCAAAGGGGACGGAGTATAAAAGCAGGGAAGTCTTGCTGCAGCTATATAAGGTATTGGTGAGGCCACACCTGGAATACTGCATGCAGTTTTGGTTTCCATATTTACCAAAGGATATACTTGCTTTGGAGGCAGTTCAGAGAAGGTTCACTAGGTTGATTCTGGGGATGAGGGAGTTGACTTATGAGGAAAGGTTGAGTAGGTTGGGCCTCTACTCATTGGAATTCAGAAGAATGAGAGGTGATCTTATCGAAACCTATAAGATTATAATGGGGCTTGACAAGGTGGATGCAGAGAGGATGTTTCCACTGATGGGGGAGACTAGAACTAGAAGGCGTGATCTTAGAATAAGGGGCTGCCCATTTAAAACCGAGATGAGGAGAAATTTCCTCTCTCAAAGGGTTGTAAATCTGTAGAAATCGCTGCCTCAGAGAGCTGTGGAAGCTGGGACATTGAATAAATTTAAGACAGAAATAGACAGCTTCTTAAACGATAAGGGGATAAGGGGTTATGGAGAACGGGCGGGGAAGTGGAGCTGAGTCCATGATCAGATCAGCCATGATCTTAACGAATGGCGGAGCAGGCTTGAGGGGCGGTATAGCCTACTCCTGTTCCTATTTCTTATGTTCTTATGTTCTTATGTTCTTATGAAGTAAAGTTGGGGTCTGCTGCTTAACATAAGAACATAAGAACTTAAAACTTAGGAGCAGGAACAGGCCATACGGCCCTTCGAGCCTGCTCCACCATTCAATAAGATCATAGTTGACCATCAACCTCAACTCCACTTTCCCACGCGATCTCCATATCCCTTGATTCCCCTAGATTCCAAAAATGTATCTACCTCAGCCTTGAATATACTCAGAGATTCAGTATCCCCAGCCCTCGGGAAGAGAATTCCAAAGATTCACAATGCTCTATAAAGAAATTCCTCCTCATCTCTGTCTTAAATGGCCTACTGCTAGTTCTAGGCACTCCATCTCAGCAGCTACCCTGTCAATCCCCTTCAGAATCTTGTATGTTTCAATGAGATCACCTCTCATTCTTCTAAACTCTAAAGAGAGTATAAGCCCATTCTACACAATCTCTCATCATAAGGCAGCCCTCTCATCCCAGGGATCAATCTAGTGAACCTTTGTTGTACCACTACCAAGGCAAATATATCCTTCCTTAGATAAGGAGTCCAAAACAGTGCACAGTACTCCAGGTGTGGTTTCACCAAGTCCCTTACAATTGTAGCAAGACTTCCTTACTCTTATACTCCAACCCCCTTGCAATAAAGGCCAACATGCCATTTGCCTTCCTAATTGCTTGCTGTACCTGCATGCTAACTTTTTGTGTTTATTGCACGAGGGCACCCAAATCTCTTTGGACACCAACATTTAAAGGTTTCTCACAATTTAAAAAATATTCTGTTTTTCTATTCTTCCTACCAAAGTGAATAACCTCACATTTCCCTACATTATATTCCATCTGCCACCTTACTGCCCACTCACTAAGTCTATCTATATCCCTTTGCAGACACTTTGTGTTCTCCTCACAGCTTACTGTCCCACCTAGCTTTGTATCATCAGCAAACGTGGATACATTGCACTTGGTCCCTTCTTCTAGGTAATTAATATAGATGTGCTGCAGATGGTACAGATCGAATGTTTAATCCATTGGAAGGTAATGCACATAATTATGTACCTTCTAAGTCTCAGTTATCTGGAGTTTATTTGAGTTTGTGTGTGTGTATTGGCACATGCGGTGGAGCCTGGCCTCCAGTCGTCTTGGATCCCCTTGCCACTGGACCAAGACCTTGCTCCGTCAAGCCCATGTGGTGGCTGGTGTGCAACGGCCACCCCACGTTAAAAGAATTCACGCACAGGCATCTTCCATCATTTAAAATGAGTTCATCAGTCACCTGAGTACTCATTTTTAGTGTGGAAGCAAGTCATCCTTGACCCTGAGGGACTGCCTATGATGATGATGATAATATAGATTACAAATTGCTGGGGCTCCAGCACTGATCCTTGAAGCACCCCACTAGTTACAACCTGCCAACCAATCCCTACTCTGTTTTTTGTCCGTTAACTAATTCTCTATCTATACTATTACATTACCTCCAATCAAATGAGTCCTTATCTTCTGTAATAACCTTTTATGTGTCATCTTATCGAATGCCTTTTGGAAATCCAAATATACTACATTCACTGGTTCCCCTTTATCTACCCTGCTGGTTGCATCCTCAAAAAACTCTCATACACCTATACTTACCAGACTCAGTTTGCAATCAATTTAAATTCTCAATCTCACTGCTATGTTCTGTAACTTGCTTTAATCTACTGAGGAAAGTGCAGTCAGTTCATGTTAGTCTGTGTCTCAGATTATTAGTAATGGAGAACAGAGCCCATTGAATGTCTTATTTTTTTCTGGTCAGTTTCATTGGTGCAATTATCCATTTTACAAGCAGAATCTTTTGAGACCGCTGATAAGATCATACATCAAAAGAGGAGGAGTTTAGCCTGAGAGGATGTGCTGCTTGGTTATTATAATCCCAGATCAAACAGCAGCAGGAATATCGGAGCAAGTCTCTCGCTGTGCCTGTAACACCACAGGGTTATATACTGCTGCACCATGTTGAAAAGAAATGGAGTATGTAGTTAGGGGCTTTATGTGGATTGATCAGCATGAGCCCTTCATTTTTATCTGGTTACTATTGTGACATCACTGAATATAAAACGGATTTAAATTTTGCACTATGTTTCATGCAATTTGTAAATTTTCCAGCTTAATCTTCACATGAAAAATTATTACATGGGCGCGATACACGATCTGCCCATGCCCGTTCAACGAGCTCAGGCAGCATGTCAAATGATTGTAGCGCACAGCCTAGCGTTGTACGTGCTGCTGACAAGCTATGCGCTCAGCAGGGGGCCCTAGTTATCGATGTTTGCCTGAGGCTAGCTTTACTTAAAACTAGCCTGCGCCTCTTAAAGGCAGTCTGCAGCTCTTAAAGATGAGCTGTCCTCTGCTGATCAAAAAAGTTAAAAGTGCTTCAGCACTAACACAAATGGCTCAACAGGCCAGGGAAAGGGCACCCAGCATCTCGGATGCACCTCTCCAGCTTTGTGCAGGGAGTGAACACTGGAAGAGAGGTCCTCTACCCAGAGGGGGCCAGGAGGCACTCCAGAAAGAAGGATGTGGGACCAGATCGCAAAGGTGGTCACAGCCAGCAGTGTCACCCCCAGGACTTGGCTCCAGTGCCCAAAGAAGTTTTTAAAAGCCATCTCCTACCAACTGCAACATTAGCCTCACACACTGCTCAATGCACGACGGCCCCCGTCACTCACCCACCAACAATCTCTATCAAAGATGAGGCACACCTTACATTCCGAGCTTCCCCTCACCCCCTTGGAGGAAATGGTGTTGTCCATTCTTGACCGGAACATGGCTGAGCCCTTGGCCAGCAGCGGGGCAGAAAGAATACAAGATGCTAGTATCCTCCTTCTCACCCCACAATCTCTTCTGATGTACAAGCTGCATATAGTGTAAGCATGCACCTCTTGCTTTCCCCCTCCCCTCACCACAACATTACCCTTGTGCCTTCCTCATTTCAGACACCCAAGAAATCCAGCCTGCTCAGCCAGTGGTTGAGCAAGGAAAGAGAGAAGAAGAAGAAGAAGAAGACGAAGAAGAAGATGAAGAAATGCTGCAGCCGTTGGGTTGGCACTGCATGGCAGCTCTATGATAGACAAAGGCACACGTAATAGACTCTTTAAGGGAATGTACAAGGGTGATTAGATGATATTTTGATGTAATGTTGGATGGATAGGTATATGAAATTGGATTGGAAAGTTTGTTTTGTGCTGGTTTTTATTTCAGCATGGTGGCCAAGAGGACGCTATGATGGTCAGTAACAGAAGGAAGGGAAGATGTGGGACAAATGTTGAAAGAGGAATTGGGGTTATGTTCTCTGGTACCAAAGGCGGATGATTCAATCCCGGATATCCGGGCCAGAAAGGGGCTGTCTGGTTTGCCTCCTTCCTTCCTCTTCATACTCTGCTCCCTCCTCTTCTGCTTCCACCCCTTCCTCCCCTTCCTCCTCCTACTCCCTTTGTAAGCAACTTGTCCCCTTTGCTGCCTCTGCTCCATCTCCATGTCATGCTGCAGCCCAAAGGGGACTGCAACTAGAGCCCCCAGGAATGTGAGCAAGTGATGTTCTCAGAGGCCTTCCTTTAAGAGCTAAAGGCTTGCAAATGTCCAACAACACTTCCTACACTCCCTTCACACTTTAACAACTTTTGAAATATCTTATTCCAAGCCACTACTCAAATAAAATGTAAAGAAACCAGTCAAAAGCAATAATCTAAACTTACCTGAAAGTTGCATGTGTCCCTTAAAGAAACGCTGGTGGGGTATCTGTCGTACAGCTGAATGCACGTTCTGCTGCTCGTGCTTTGGAGAGGGTGTTAAAAGGAGCAGCGATGTTCAAAATAGCAGGTCATGCGTCAATTCAGCATTGCACTCTGATTGATGTCCCAATCTGACTAATTACCATATTTGCTGTAAGTGCAGGCAACGGAGCACCGCCGACTTGTCCATAATGATGGTCGGCACTTTTTGCGCCGGAAGTGGCGGGGGCAAGACGGCCACCAGTTTTTAAATTGAAAGCAGCCTTTCAGCCGGCGGTAATGAGTCGAATTTCATGGCTTTAGAATTCTTACTATTAGAATATATACCTATTTCAGATAGTTAAAGAGATCTGATAGGATGCTACACATAAAAGCAAGTCTGAATGAAATGTGCTGGTGACGTTGTCTTGCCAAAAGAATGGTGTATTACCCAAAATTCTGTTCCTAACTGAATACAATGCAAATATTATATATTGCAGTGGGTAGAAGTAATAAAAATAATAGCTGCATTTTAAAGGGTCACTGCTTTAGTGTGACATGGGGTTCTCTGGAGTTTAGAAGAATGATAGGTGATCTCATTGAAACGTATAAAATTCTTAGAGGGCTTGACAGGGTAGATGCTGAGAGGTTGTTTCCCTTGGCTGGAGAGTATAGAACCAGGGGTCACAGTCTCAGGATTAGGGCTCGGCCATTTAGGACTGAGATGAGGAGAAATTTCTTCACTCATAGGGTTGTGAATCTTTGGAATTCTCTACCCCAGAGGGCTGTGGATGCTCAGTTGTTGAGTATATTCAAGACTGAGATCAATAAGTTTTAGGAAACTAGGAATCAAGGGATATTGTGATAGTGTATGAAAGTGGAGTTGAGGTCGAAGATCAGCCATGATCTTATTGAATGGCGGAGCAGGCTAGAGGGGCCATATGGCCTACTCTTGCTCCTATTTGTTATGTTCTTATCTTCTTATATTTTCTAGATAACATTTAGTTGTTTGGGAAGAGCACAGCTCAAAGAGCTTTGTATCATTTTTGTTGTAATGTCACAAACAAATGGGACAATGATATATTCCAATATGTTGTCTGTCACTGCATTCTTTGTCTGCAAACACATACAAAAAGTTTTGGGTTGTTCTTTCATGAAAATAACACACTTTGAATCTGACCGACTCTGTGTTCCAGTGAAACCAAAAAAGAAGCCGATCAGTTGTAGTGTGTAGGTACTGTAATGATGTCAGCAGCCTCACATAGTCAGGGTCACGAGGGTAGTCCAGGTAACACCAGTTACCATTGGAACAATCTACGCAGCAGGGTTGGATAGTTGGATTTATTTAACATGGGAGTAGTGAAGCACAATGATAAATTCTTTAATTACACTGTGAACATTAGTGTGCATATATTTGCTGTCTCTACTGAGGTTTAACCCATCAGAAATAAACAGTTTAATGTCTCTGTGATAATAATAGGCAAAGGGATGTCATAGACATGCTTCAAATATTCAGTGCTAATATTTGCAGTCTGATTCTAAAGAGGAGGCCCATATTTTGGTCTCTTCAATAATTTTAGCAGAAAAGTGGGCTTGAATAAAAAGTGTTATAATATCAGAAAAAGGTGCTAACAGACTATTCAAGGATCTTTAGTGCCACACTGAAGGTTCTTCCTTTCCAACAATGGAGTAAATGTGGCTAGCAAAAAGAAGTAAAAAATAAAATTGCCATGGTTGCTAATGATGAAATTGAGCGACGTTCCACAGCTGAAAAGTCAAATAGAAAAGTCACTATTTTTAGTCTGATCCAATCCATTTAAATCAGATATACTTTTTATTCAGTGTCCTCCAGTACAGGTATGATACTGCTTACATCAAATCTCTTGGAAAACTGGAAAGTACCTGTAATAAGGGAGTTGAGCTTTTAGGCCTGATAGTGTGTTTATGGCTCTTCTGTTGTCAATGCAAGCTTGTTATTGGTTCATACATGTAAATAACACTGATATTTTAATAGTAAAAAGCTTGCCTCTTTCCAGCACTATTATTTTTTTAAAGACGGTATTTGATGAAGATGAATATTGTAACTGACTCTGAAAATGTTACAACAGGCACAAGTGACAAGTTAGCATTAAATATTTATAATAAAGTATAACTTATTTATAAATGATTAGAATAATGTGTATAGAACTGAACAGAAATATTGATACTAATTTAAGATATAAGGTAGTTGCTGAGATTTTACAATTAACATTTTGTTTTACTACTTTATAAACAACAAGCAGAATTCTATTCTAAAGCAAAATACTGCGGATGCTGGAAATCTGAAATAAATTATTTCAGGATTCTATTCTATTGACACTACCAGTAAACAGACTTAACAAATCTCCTTCAGAATCATGTACAAAAATGGCAGCAGAGTCTCTGAGGTGGCGGAAGGATACTAAAGCCACAAAATTGTGATGTTTATTGCCAGCCGTTAAGGCCGATTGCTGTAAAATGGCAACTGCCTCATTTCCGACGTGGAACTCAGTGGCCACCATTTTGGGGAGGTTGTCAGTGCTACAGTTGCCTGCGCTCACTGCCCACATTTAAGGTATCCAGATCGTGACATCAATCGGTGTGCAACCCCTGAATTGCCGCACGACTGCGATATTGGACGTCGCCACTCTTGACAAGACCCCCTCCAAACTATGCTGGGAAGAACGTGCATGCAGCAGGACGAAAAAGAGGCTCCCTGTATTTCTTTAAGACACACAAATCTTTCAGGTATGTTTAGATTTTTGCTTTTGGACTGGTTTCTTTACATTTTATTTGAATAGTGGCTTGGTGTAAGACAGTTAAAAAGTTGTTCAAGTGTGAAGGGAGTGCAGGGAATGCAGCTGGGCATTTGCAAGGCTTTGGCTTTTAAAGGAAGGCGTCTGAGAACACCACTTGTTCCAAGTCCTGGGGGCTCTAGTTGAAGTCCACCTTGGGCTGCAGCACGACATGGAGATGGAGCAGAGGCAGCAAAGGGGACATGCTGCTTGCAGAGGGAGGAGGAGGAGGAAGAGGAGGAGGAAAAAGAGTAGAAAGCAGAAGAGGAATCAGAAGAGAAGGAAGCAGAATAAGAGGAATCAGAAGGAAGGAAGCAGCCCAGACAGCTCCTTACTGGTCGGAATATCCGGGATCGAATCATCTGACTTCATATACAGGTACGACCTCCGTAATCCGGAAACCTCGGGACCGAGGCTGTTTCGGATTTTGGAATTTTCTGGATTTCAGAACGTTTTTCCGACGTCCAGAATCTGGAAACACCCGAGCTGAGATTTGGGTATTTCTAGATTTTGGAACCATTTGGCCGGCTGCATTCTGGGCGAAAAAAAATGCCCAAGAAAAACCTGCGTTACAGCCCAAGGATAATGGTAGGTTTGAAGACCTGCAAAAAAGATAAGTTAATGTTTTTATTTTTTAATTCTTTTGCAGTGATTAGATAGTTAAGTGCCTTGTGAATGTTTTGTGATTTTTCATTTTTTGTTTTTTGCTATTTATTTTGGTGTGTGTGTCTTGGCGTGTGGGGCGGAGGGGGATTGTTTACTGTTGTGAAAATAACCTATTTGGCTCAGCGGTGACCCGTAGTTAGGTAGAAAAAAACTGTCTGGGAAAAACCTGTGTTGCAGCCATTGGGACAGCGGTAAGTATGAAGACCTGCAAAAAAGATAAGTAAAAGTTTTTATTTTTTAATTTTTTTTTCAGCGATTAAATAGTGAAGTGTCTTGTGAATGTTTTGTGATTTTTTATTTTTTGCAAATTTTTGGGTGTTTTCTCCCCTCCCAAGGCCCAACCCGCAGCAGTAATCAGCCTCGGAATAAAGTTGGCGAGGACCAACCACGGTTTCTGCTGATTTTTACCACTGGGCCTTTAAAAAATAGCGGAGTCATTAGAGGTATTTTTGGTGCAAAATTCCGAAAAAATACCACCATCGCAGTTTAAAAAAAATGTCCGGATTTCAGAACATTTTCTGGATTTCGGACGACCCCTCCACAGATCAGTGCGATGTTCGGATTTCGAAACATTCTGAAGTTTGGAACTCTGGATTTGGGAGGTGGAATCGGTACCTATCCATCCAACATTTCAGCAAAATATCAACTAATCACCCTTGTGCATTCTCTTAATGAGTCTCTTGAGTGTGCCTTTGCTTATCTGCTGATCCCACAGTGCCACCCCAATGGCTATAGCATGGCTGGGGCTGGCAGAGGGCTGCTGACTTTCAATGGGGGTGGCTGCAGATCACCTTTCAGGATGATTTCGGGGAGCTGGTGGCTAGGAGTGTGAAATTGAGTGACTGTGTTTCTTCCTTTTCTTCTATTTCACTCCCTTCTCCCTCTTCTTGATCAACCACTGGCTGGATAGGCTGGATTTCTTGGGTGTTTGAAATTAGGAAGGCATAAGGGTAGGGTTGTGATGAAGGGAGGGCAAAAAAGCAAGAAGTGGGATGAAGGGGAAATGGGATGTGATAAGGAGGACAATGTATGAGGATACCAACATCTTGTATCCTTTCACCCCCGCCATTGGCCAAAGGCTCAGCTATGCCCCTGCCAAGAATGGCCAGCACCGCCCCTTCCAAAGGGGTGAGGTGAAGCTCAGAATGTAGGGTGTACCTCGTCTTTGGCCCAGGTTGTTGATAGGTGGATGATATGGGGGTGGGAGGGGGCCATTCTGCATTGTGCAGTGTGTGAGGCTGTGGTGCAGTTGGTAGGAGAGGTCTTTTGAAGATGTATTCACTGACCTTGACCACTGATCTGAGGTCATGAAACTTTTTTGGGCATTAGAGCCCGGTCCTGGGGTGACACTGCTGACAATCTGGTCCCAAATTCTTTTTTCTGGAGCGTCTCCGGGCCAATGCTCCCTTTAAGCTGCATGGCTGCATGGCCGTGTAGCGCACTGCAGCTCCCACGCAGCTTGCTAACTGTCTTTTAAATAGAAAAGCCATGCATGCATGATATTTTGAATGGGCCATGCAGTCCCTTAAAGGAGCCACGCACCCAAAATTACATTAAATTGAACTTTGCTCCTGGCCCCCTGTAGGTAGAGGACCTCTCTTCCAGTGTTCACCCCCTGATCAAAGCTCGAGTGCTGCGTCCGAGATTGTGGGTGCCCTTTTCCCTGACCTGTTGAGCCATTTTTGTTAGTGCTGAGGCACTTTTACCATTTTTTTTATGTGCAAAAGCCAGTTCAGCTTTAACAGCTGCAGACTGCCTAGTCCTAAAGGATTTTTTTTTCCAGAAATCATTTCAGCTTTAAGGGCTAGAGACTGCCAGGAATAGGCTAGCTTTAAGTAAAGGCAGTCTCGCTCCAGCGCCACAAACCTGGGCTTCCCGCTGAGCACTTAGAAACATAGAAACAAAGAAAATAGGTGCAGGAGTAGGCCATTTCGCCCTTCGAGCCTGCACCACCATTCAATAAAATTATAGTTGATCATTCACCTCAGTACCCCTTTTCTGCTTTCTCTCCATACCCCTTGATCCCTTTAGCCATAAGGGCCATATCTAATTCCCTCTTGAATATATCCAATGAACTGGCATCAACAACTCTCTGCGATAGGGAATTCCACAGGTTAACAACTCTCTGAGTGAAGAAGTTTCTCCTCATCTCACTCCTAAATGGCTTACCACTTATCCTTAGACTATGTCCCCTGGTTCTGGACTTCCCCAAC
Source organism: Pristiophorus japonicus (assembly GCF_044704955.1). Taxonomy (NCBI): domain Eukaryota; kingdom Metazoa; phylum Chordata; class Chondrichthyes; family Pristiophoridae; genus Pristiophorus; species Pristiophorus japonicus. Next base: position 114,082,264 of record NC_091977.1, on the reverse strand, counting down.
ATCGGGAACATTCTTCCTGCATCTACCTGTCCAGTCCCATCAGAATTATATTTATGTTTCTATGAGAACCCCTCTCATCCTTCTAAACTCCAGTGAATACAGGCCCAGTCGATCCAGTCTCTCCTCATATGTCAGTCCTGCCATCCCGGGAATCAGTCTGGTGAACCTTTGCTGCACTCCCTCAATAGCAAGAGCATCCTTCCTCAGATTAGGATACCAAATCTGAACACAATATTCCAGGTGAGGCCTCACAACTGCAGTAAGACTTCTCTGCTCCTATACTCAAATCCCCTAGCTATGAAGGCCAACAGACCATTTGCCTTCGTCACCACCTGCTGTACCTGCATGCCAACTTTCAATGTCTGATGTACCATGACACCCAGGTCTCATTGCACCTCCCCATTTCCTAATCTGCCACCATTCAGATAATATTGTGCCTCCATGTTTTTGCCACCAAAGTGGATAATCACACATTAATTCACATTATACACTATCTGCCATGCGTTTACCCACTCACCTAACCTGTCCAAGTCACCCTGCAGCCTTTTAGCGTCCTCCTCACAACTCACTCCACCACCCAGCTTAGTGTCATCTGCAAACTTGGAGATGTTACACTCAATTCCCTCATCCAAATCATTAATGTATATTGTAAATAGCTGGGGTCTCAGCACTGAGCCTGTGGCGCCCCACTAGTCACTGCCTGCCATTCTGAAAAGGACCCGTTTATCCCGAATCTCTGCTTCCTGTCTGCCAACCAATTCTCTATCCACATCAGTACATTACCCCCAATACCATGTGCTTATAAAGGTACAGCAGTTATCATGGGCAACTTTAATCTAAACATTAATTGGGCTAACCAAACTGGTAGCAATGCGGTGGAGGAAGATTTCCTGGAGTGTATTAGGGATGGTTTTCCAGACCAATATGTCAAGGAACCAACTAGAGGGCTGGCCATCCTAGACTGGGTGATGTGTAATAAAAAAGGACTAATCTTGTTGTGCGAGGCCCCTGGGGAAGAGGGACCATAATATGGTAGAATTATTTATTAAGATGGAGAGTGACACAGTTAATTCAGAGAATAGGGTCCTGAACTTAAGGAAAGGTAACTTCGATGGTATGAGACGTGAATTGGCTAGAATAAACTGGCAAGTGATACTTGAAGGGTTGACGGTGGATAGGCAATTGCAAACAATTAAAGTTCACATGGATGAACTTCAACAATTGTACATCCCTGTCTGGAGTAAAAATAAAATGGGGAAAACATAGAAACATAGAAAATAGGTGCAGGAGTAAACCATTCAGCCCTTCGAGCCTGCACCACCGTTCAATAAGATCATGGCTGATCATTCCCTCAGTACTCCTTTCCTGCTTTCTCTCCATACCCCTTGATCCCCTTAGCTGTAAGGGCCATATCTAACTCCCTCTTGAATATATCCAATGAACTGGCATCAACAACTCTCTGCGGCAGGGAATTCCACAGGTTAACAACTCTCTGAGTGAAGAAGTTTCTCCTCATCTCAGTCCTAAATGGCCTACCCCTTATCCTAAGACAGTGTCCCCTGGTTCTGGACTTCCCCAACATTGGGAACATTCTACCCGCATCTAACCTGTCCAGTCCTGTCAGAATCTTATATGTTTCTATGAGATCCCCTCTCATCCTTCTAAACTCCAATGTATAAAGGCCCAGTTGATCCAGTCTCTACTCATATGTCAGTCCAGCCATTCCGGGAATCAATCTGGTGAACCTTCGCTGCACTCCCTCAATAGCAAGAACGTCCTTCCTCAGATTAGGAGACCAAAACTGAACACAATATTCCAGGTGAGTCCTCACCAAACCCATGTACAACTGCAGTAAGACGGGAAATGTGGAAATGGCTGAGACCTTAAACAATTATTTTGCTTCAGTCCTCACAGTGGAAGACACAAAAATCATGCCAAAAATTGCTGGTCACGGGAATGTGGGAAGAGAGGACCTTGAGATAATCACTATCACTAGGATGGGTAGTGCTGGACAGGCTAATGGTACTCAAGGTAGACAGGTCATAGAAACATAGAAACATAGAAAATAGGTGCAGGAGCAGACCATTCAGCCCTTCTAGCCTGCATCGCCATTCAATGAGTTCATGGCTGAACATGAAACTTCAGTACCCCCTTCCTGCTTTCTCGCCATAACCCTTGATCCCCCGAGTAGTAAGGACTTCATCTAACTCCCTTTTGAATATATTTAGTGAATTGGCCTCAACTACTTTCTGTGGTAGAGAATTCCACAGGTTCACCACTCTCTGGCTGAAGAAGTTTCTCCTCATCTCGGTCCTAAATGGCTTACCCCTTATTCTCAGACTGTGACCCCTGGTTCTGGTCCTGATGAAATGCATCCCAGGGTATTAAAAGAGATGGCAGAAGTTAAAGCAAATGCATTTGTTATAATCTACCAAAATTCTCTGGACTCTGGGGAGGTACCAGCGGATTGGAAAGCAGCTAATGTAACGCCTCTGTTTAAAAAGGGGGGCAGAGAAAAGGCAGGTAACTATAGGCCGGTTAGTTTAACATATGTAGTGGGGAAAATGCTTGAAGCTATCATTAAGGAAGAAATAGTGGGACATTTAGATAGGAATAGTGCAATCAAGCAGACGCAACATGGATTCATGAAGGGGAAATCATGTTTAACTTATTTACTGGAATTCTTTGAGGATATAACGAGCATGGTGGATAGAGGTATACCGATGGATGTGGTATATTTAGATTTCCAAAAGGCATTCAATAAGGTGCCACACAAAAGGTTACTGCAGAAGATAAAGGTATGCGGAGTCAGAGGAAATGTATTAGCATAGATAGAGAATTGGCAGGCTAACAGAAAGCAGAGAGTCGGGATAAATGGGTCCTTTTCGGGTTGGAAATCGGTGGTTAGTGGTGTGTCACAGGGATCGGTGCAGGGACCACAACTGTTTACAATATACATAGATGACCTGGAAGAGGGGACAGAGTGTCATGTAACAAAATTTGCAGATGACACAAAGATTAGTGTGAAAGCGGGTTGTGTAGAGGACACAGAGAGGCTGCAAAGAGATTTAGATAGGTTAAGCGAATGGGCTAAGGTTTGGCAGATGGAATACAATATCGGAAAATGTGAGGTCATCCACCTTGGGAAAAAAAACAGTAAAAGGGAATATTATTTGAATGGGAGAAATTACAACATGCTGCGGTGCAGAGGGACCTGGGGGTCCTTGTGCATGAATCCCAAAAAGTTAGTTTGGAGGTGCAGCAGGTAATCAGGAAGGCGAATGGAATGTTGGCCTTCATTGCGAGAGGAATGGAGTACAAAAGCAGGGAGGTCCTGCTGCAACTGTACAGGGTATTGGTGAGGCCGCACCTGGAGTACTGCGTGCAGTTTTGGTCACCTTACTTAAGGAAGGATATACTAGCCTTGGAGGGGGTACAGAGACGATTCACTAGGCTGATTCCGGAGATGAGGGGGTTACCTGATGATGATAGATTGAGTAGACTGGGTCTTTACTCGTTGGAGTTCAGAAGGATGAGGGGTGATCTTATAGAAACATTTAAAATAATGAAAGGGATAGACAAGATCGAGGCAGAGAGGTTGTTTCCACTGGTCGGGGAGACTAGAACTAGGGGGCACAGCCTCAAAATAAGTAAGGAGCTAATTTAAAACCGAGTTGAGAAGGAATTTCTTCTCCCAGAGGGTTGTGAATCTGTGGAATTCTCTGCCCAAGGAAGTAGTTGAGGCTAGCTCATTGAATGTATTCAAATCACAGATCGATAGATTTTTAACCAATAAGGGAATTAAGGGTTATCGGGAGCGGGCGGGTAAGTGGAGCTGAATCCATGGCCAGATCAGCCATGATCTTGTTGAATGGCGGAGCAGGCTCAAGGGGCTAGATTGCCTACTCCTGTTCCTAATTCTTATGTTCTTATGTTCTGACCTGCTCCTATACTCAAATCCCCTAGCTATGAAGGCCAACATACCATTTGCCTTCTTCACCGCCTGTTGTACCTGTGTGCCAAATTTCAATGACTAATGAACCATGACACCCAGGTCTCGTTGCACCTCCCCTTTTCCTAATCTGCCGCCATTCAGACATTATTCTGTCTTCGCGTTTTTGGCCCCAAAGTCAATAACCTTACATTTATTCACATTATACTGCATCTGCCATGCATTTTAGCACTCACCTAACCTATCCAAGTCACGCTGCCGCCTCTTAGCATCCCCCTCACAGGTCACACCGCCACCCAGTTTAGTGTCATCTGCAAACTTGGAGATATTACACTCAATTCCTTCATCTAAATCATTGATGTATATTGTAAAGAGCTGGGGTCCCAGCACTGAGCCCTGCAGCACTCCACTAGTCACTGCCTGCCATATCCCGACTCTCTGCTTCCTGCCTGCCAACCAATTCTCTATCCACGTCAGTATATTGCTGGTGGTTCAACCGTGGCTAACAAGGGAAATTAAGGATAGTGTTAAATCCAAGAAAGAGGCACATAAATTGGCCAGAAAAAGCAGCAAATCTGAGGACTGGGAGAATTTTGTAATACAGCAAAGGAGGACAAAGGGTTTAATTAGGAGGGGGAAAATAGAGTATGAGTGGAAGCTTGCTGGGAACATAAAAACTGACTGCAAAAACTTCTATAGATATGTGAAGAGAAAAAGATTAGTGAAAACAAATCTGTCAGCCTGTCAGCAGCATGATATTTGCAAGGTTGTGCGCTACGGTCATTTGAATTAGCAGGCAGCACAAAATGGACATGCTGTCCATGCTTTCTGAATGGGCATGAGCAAATCTCACCCGTTCTCGGGCCTAATTGAATTTCACCCACACAAACTATAACTTGCATATTTGTCATTTACATATTACCACATTGCAGTGACAATAAATAAATCATTGTTATATCAAGCCACATGAGATTGCTCCCAATTGCAGCTTTAATAAAGTTGCACCCATTATTCACACATCGATCTCAAAGAGTTGATCTATGCACTTTTTAAAATATTTGTAAGAACATAGGAACAGGAAACATCCATTCAGCCCCTGGAGCCTGTTCCGTTATTCAATCAGATCATGGTTGATCTGTAACTTAACTCCATTTACTCGGTCTTGGTTCCATATCCCTTAATAGCCTTGCCGAACAAAAACCTAGCAACCTCAGTTTAGAATTTTCACTTGACTTAGCCGATACAATGTTTTGGGGAAAACAGAATAAGTAAGTGAAGAAGAGCTGTGCATCTTTTTGCATCACACATAAACAATGTACTGACAATTGCTGCAATGTAATAATATTTTTCAATGCAAATTATGCCATTACAATGTGAAAATTATTACTACTATATCTAAACGTTGCCCCAAAGCTTTCTATATTACTTTTCAAGGCAGGTTATGACTCTTTTATTCCAGGGTATTTAAAAGAGTGAAGGATTGGATGTATTAGAGCAATACAAGCACAATTCTCTCTTTAAGTTTTCCTGTAAATTTATTATAGTCCCCACCACTGAAACTATCAAGCTTATCAAGCTGCCTACAATGGGCAAATGGCGCTAAACATTTGTTATTCACATCAGAGTCAATTACAAAGATGCCGTTAATACCATGTTAAGAACACTGACTATTTCAGGAATAAGTCCCTTGTGCCACAGGGATCGGTGCTGGAGCCTCAACTATTTACAACCTATATTAATGACTTGGATAAAGAGACTGAGTGTAATGTAACCAAGTTTGCTGATGATACACAGATGGGTGGGAAAGCCAATTGTGCGGAGGTCACAAAAAATCTGCAAAAGGATATAGATAGGTTAAGCGAGTGGGCAAACCTTTGGCAGATGGAGTATAATGTGGGAAAGTGTGAGGTTATCCACTTTGGCAGAACAAATAAAAAAGCAAATTAGTATTTAAATGGAGAAAAATTACAAAATGCTGCAGTACAGAGATCTGGGGGTCCTTGTGCATGAAACGCAAAAGGTTAGTATGCAGGTACAGCAAGTAATCAGAAAGGCAAATGGAATGTTGGCCTTTATTGCAAGGGGGATAGAGTATAAAACAGAGAAGTCCTGCTGCAACTGTACCACACCTAGAGTACTGTGTACAGTTTTGGTCTCCTTATTTAAGAAAAGATATACTTGCATTGGAGGCAATTCACTAGGTTGATTCCGGAGATGAGGGGTTTGACTTATAAAGATAGGTTGAGTAGGTTGGGCCTATACTCATTGGAGTTCAGAAGAATGAGAGCTGACCTTATTGAAACTTATAAGATAATGAGGGGGCTTGAAAAGGTAGATACAGAGAGGTTATTTCTACTCATGGGGGAGTCTAGAACTAGGGGGCATAGTTTCAGAATAAGGGGCCACCCATTCAAAATTGAGATGAAAAGGAATTTCTTCTCTCAGAGGGTTGTAAATCTGTGGAATTCTCTGCCCCAGAGAGCTGTGAAGGCTGGGTCATTGAATATATTTAAGGCGGAGATCGACAGATTTTTAAGCGATAAGGAAATAAAGGGTAATGGGGAACGGGCAGGAAAATGGAGCTGAGTCCATGATCAGATCAGCCATGATCTTATTAAATGGCGGAGCAAGCTCGAGGGGCCAAATGACCTACTCCTGTTCCTATTTCTTATGTTCTTATGTTCTTATTGCCCATTTGAAAGGCTCTGCTGATTTCAGCCAAAGTTGGGTCTTCAAGCAGTTTCAATCAGCAGTTTGCATCTTGATAAAGTGCAATTATATAGAAACATAGAAACATAGAAAATAGGTGCAGCAGTAGGCCATTTGGCCCTTCGAGCTTGCACCGCCATTCAATGAGTTCATGGCTGAACATGCAACTTCAGTACCCCATTCCTGCTTTCTCACCATACCCCTTGATCCCCCTAGTAGTAAGGACTACATCTAACTCCTTTTTGAATATATTTAGTGAATTGGCCTCAACAAATTTCTGTGGTAGAGAATTCCACAGGTTCACCACTCTCTGGGTGAAGAAGTTTCTCCTCATCTCGGTCCTAAATGGCTTACCCCTTATCATTAGACTGTGACCCCTGGTTCTGGATTTCCCCAACATTGGGAACATTCTTCCTGCATCTCACCTGTCTAAACCCGTCAGAATTTTAAACATTTCTATGAGATCCCCTCTCATTCTTCTGAACTCCAGTGAATACAAGCCCAGTTGATCCAGTCTTTCTTGATATGTCAGTCCCGCCATCCCGCAAATAACTCTGCAAATAAGTACCGAATTCCAATGCCATATTTCCGGTTGCGTGACCTTTTACCTGCATCAACACGAGCTTTTTGAACCAAGTGGTGTATCAGATAGTCTACATTAGTGATGAGATTCTGAATGAAACTGCTAACAAGTAGGAAAGGTGATTGCTATATGGAGATTGTCTGTTTTTAAAAAAATGTTGGTGACTTACCTTTTGGGTTTTACTGTCCACAGCATAAAGCGGGCAAATTGCATTAACTCCAATGCATCCCCTATAAACGGTGGGCACTGTACATCACTTCTCTGTCCCGACTCCTGTCTCAGAGAAGCCAGAAGGTTTTTTTTGAACTGATCTATTTACTACAATTCAGTGCAACAGTTCAAAAAGCAAGAGGAAAATTAAATATTGGCCAGTCAAAATGGCAAGTATTAAATGGCAAGCTCTTGACGGTGTCCTGTCTGTCTTCTTTAGAGCTAAATCCCCTCACTAATACTCTGAGGAGAGGTGGGTGCAAGTGAGGTTAGTTCAACAACTGGTACACAGACTACTTTGTGGTCAAAAGCAATTTCTACCTGCAACTTTTGGGTTGTTGCACTTGTTGGAAATAAAACCTATTTGTTGCTGTAAATAATGTTAGCAAACAAAGAGCCATTATAGAGCACCTTAAGGAAGGATAGTGTTCACAGTGAGGACTCTTCAGGACAGAATACCTTTTCGACCATCAATCAATACAATTTCTTAAAATAAATCTTTGTTTTAAAAATTCCATATTTCCATCTAACTTCAAAAACAGAGCCCTTCCCAATAATCATCTCCCACTTGTCAACCATGAGGACAATATGTAAATTACAGTGGCTCAAGGCAAGTGCGGCAGAATTAAGCAAACTTTATTAGGACGGCGAGGTAAAATGAAGGAGATTAAACCTGGAGATAAGGGAAGATAAGAAATTCTAGGCTATGTTCTTTATTCTTTTTTCCATCATGGTGCATCTAATATATTTTGCCTGACCTCAATACTTTCACTTCTAATATCCACTTTCTATATCTGTGCTATTATGTCCTTTTTTTTAATTCATTCCTGGAATGTGGGCTTCGCTGGTAAGGCCAGAATTTATTGCCCATCCCTAAATGCCCTTGAGAAGGTGGTGGTGAGCCACCTTCTTGAACCGCTTCGGTCCGTGCGGTGAAGGTACTCCCAAAGTGCTGTTAGGTAGGGAGCTACAGGAATTTGACCCAGCGACGATGAAGGAACGGCGATATATTTCCAAGTCAGGATGGTGTGTGATTTAGAGGGGAACTTGGACGGGATGATGATCCCACGTGCCTGCTGCCCTTGTTCTTATAGGTGGTAGATCGCCCCAACCCTCATTTCAATCTTCCTCACAGTCAACAAGCTCCCCACTGGAGTGCAACTAAACTACAGAACCAGTGGGAACCTGTTCAACCTTCGTCGTCTCCAGGCCAGGTCCAAGACCACCCCAACCTCTGTTGTCGAGCTAAAGTACGCAGACGCGCCTGCATCTGCGCACATACAGAGGCTGAACTCCAAGTCATAGTCAACGTATTCACTGAGACGTACGAAGGCATGGGCCTTACGCTCAACATCCATAAGATAAAGGTCCTCCACCAACCTATCCCCACCACATAGCACTGCCCTCCAGTCATCAAGATCCACGGCATGGCCCTCAACAATGTGGACCATTTCTCATAACTCGGGAGTTTCTTATCAACAAGAGCAGACATCGACGACAAGACTCAACACTGCCTCCAGTGCGCCAGTGCAGCCTTCGGCTGCCTGAAAGTTTTCGAAGCCAAGGCCCTCAAATCTGCAACCAAGCTCATGGTCTACAGGGCTGTAGTAATACCTGCCCTCCTGTATGGCTCAGAGACATGGACCATGTACAGTAGACACCTCAAGTCACTGGAGAAATGCCACCAACGATGTCTCCGCAAGATGCTGGATAATCCCCTAGGAGCAAAGTTGCACAAACGTTAGTATTCTCAACCCGGCCAACATCCCCAGCATTGAAGCACTGACCACACTTGTTCAGCCCCACTGGACAGGCCACATTGTTCATATGCCAGACATGAAACTCCCAAAGCAAACGCTCTACTTGGAACTCCTTCACGGCAAACGAGCCAAAGGTGGGCAGAGGAAACATTACAAGAACACCCTCAAAGCCTCCCTGATAAAGTGCAACATCCCCACTGACACTTGGGAGTCCCTGGGCAAAGAGTGCCCTAAGTGGAGAAAGTGCATCCGGGAGAGTGCTGAGCCCCTTGAGTCTCATCGCCGAGAGCATGCAGAAATCAAGTGCAGGCAGTGGAAAGAGCATGCAGCAAACCAATCCTACCCATCCTTTCCCTCAACGACAATCTGTCCCACCTGTGACAGGGACTGTGGTTCTCGTATTGGACTGTTCAGTCACCTAAGGACTCATTTTAAGAGTGGAAGCAAGTCTTCCTCGATTCCAAGGGACTACCTATGATGATGAGGTGGTAGAAGTCACTGGTTTGGGAAGTGCTGTCGAAGAAGCCTTGGCTAGTTACTGCAGTGCATCTTGTAGATGATTAACACTACAGCCACAGTGCGCCAGTGGTGGAAGGAGAGGATGTTGAAGCTGGTGTATGGGTTGCAAATCAAGTAGGCTGATTTTTCCTGGATAGTGTCGAGCTTCTTGGGTGTTGTTGGAGCTGCACTCATCCAGGCAAGTGGAGAGTATTCCATCACATTCCTGACTTGTGCCTTGTAGATGTTGGAAAAGCTTTGGGAAGTCAGGAGATGAGACACTCACCGCAGAATACCCAGCCTCTGACCTGCTCTTGTGGCCACAGTATTTATGTGGCTGGTCCAGTTAAGTTTCTGGTCAATGGTGACCCCCAGGATGTTGATGGTGGGGGATTTGGCAATGGTTATGCCATTGAATGTCAAGGGGTGGTGGTTAGACTCTCGCATGTTGGAGATGGTCATTGCCTGGCAATCATATGGTGAGAATATTACCTGCCACTTATCAGCCCAAGCCTGAATGTCATCCAGGTCTTGCTGAATGTGGGCACGGACTGCTTCATTATCTGATGAGTTGTGAATGGAACTGAACACTGCAGTCATCAGCAAACATCCCTACTTCTGACCTTATAATGGAGGCATGGCCATTGATGAAGCAGCTGAAGATGGTTGGGACTAGAATACTGCTCTGAGGAACTCCAGCAGCAATGTCCTGGGGCTGAGATGATTGACCTCTAACAACCACAACCATCTTCCTTTATGTTAGGTATGACTCCAGGCAATGGAGAATTTTCCCCGATTCCCATTGACTTCAATTTTACCAGGGCTCCTTTATGCCACACTCGGTCAAATGCTGCCTTGATGTCAAGGGCAGTCACTCTGACCTCACCTCTGGAATTCAGCTCTTTTGTCATTGTTTGGACCTCGGCTGTAATGAGATTAGGCGGAACCCGAACTGAGCATCACTAAGTATGATCATCTAATTTGTATGGCAAATATCTTTAATAGATACTAGTGTTCTTTGCAGTACTGCCATGAGATACTGCCATTCTTTGCATAGTTAGGGCTAAACTTCCTTCTGCCCCCCCATACCAATGATTTGCTCATGTTTATCCATTGCAATACAGCTCTATATCCAAAAATAATCTAAGAGTAAGGGTATACTTCTCCGTTTATTCTCTATCAATTTTTTTAATAATAGAAACAAATACTCTACTTTGGTCTTGACTTTAATCTATTGTAATTACTCATCAATTTTACTTTTGGCAGATTAGATCTGATATTGGTTAAGTCTGCAGTCTCCTGCAAATATTGGACAATTTATCAAAATATGTATTTATTTTAACATAGCTAAGTGTATCTTGAATGGCAATTAATGAACAATGAACATAAAGAGACCAATTTTTGATGGATTCCAAAACTGAATTATGTTCATTTTTGCCATGTGTCATTTGTTTAACACTTTAGTTGGCTGTAACTGCATACAAACATCAAAGGGATATCTTGTACCTCCTTAAAGAAATGTAAAATGTGCCATTATTATATTAAGCTGGAACACGTTATCTCTTCCAGTAGAGGCATTTATATTGCAATTTGATTGTGACTCACCATGAAGAACAGTATGATTTTTTACTTTATATTTCATGGTTGAGCAGTTACTCAGTTATTCATTAAGAGAATGCACACATAAATTGATAACAATGAGATCAGGAGCACAACTTCAATTAAAAAAATGCTCTAAATATAGAACTATAGTTGGGCACAAGCTTTATCCACTACGTCAATAATTTTAAAGCTACAAGCACGATTGCACACCACTATATTAACATTGTAATGGATTAGGAAATTTAACGTTGAATCTGATTTTTCTGTCATTTTGTTCACAAGAAACTGAGTCCTTCATTGACCAAGGCACTTTCATCACATTTAACCTTTAATAAATAATGAGTTTAAAGTTGTTCTGAAAATTAAATACCTAACGCTAGAAATTCGGTGATTTTGCGACTGGGTTTTTGGTGCTATTTCACCTTTTTTGGCAAAAACCCGGTTGGCAGAAAATTCGGAGAAGTTTTGCAGCGGGAGTTTTCAAATGCCACTGGAGAGAAGAGCACAGCCATGCAATACTCAAAATATCGCTTTCGTCAAAAATTTGTCTCTGTGCGCACCCGTATTTTGTGCAAAAAAGCTGCATTGCAGCCCTTGGTGCAACAGTAAGTATGAAGACCTGCAAAAAAGGTAAGTTAAAGTTTTTATTTTTAATTCTTTTGCAGCGATTCGCTCGATAAGTGTCATGTAAATGTTTTGTGAATTTTTTTGTTTTTGTTTTTTTCCAATTTATTTTTAGGTGTTTTTCCGCCCTCCCAACTCGCAGCGGTATCGGCCTTGGACTAAAATTGGCGAGGATCACGGTTTGCCCCGTGAATCCTCGTGCAATGCCGATTTTTACCGCTGCGCAAATTAAACCTTGAATTTACAATCTCATAGCGATAATGTTGCGATAACGGTGAGTAATGACAGGGATCAGGAAAAGGGGACAAAATGAAGAGAGGGTGCTGAGCAGGATTGGAAAGGGGTGAACAGGTTTTAAGAGAGCTTAGGTGCAGGGCAGCAGCCAAATGTGAATGTGAAGGATGCAAGGAAATATCACATGTACAAACTGGTAGACAAATACATGACTAGTCCATGATATGGTTCATGAAGTACAGCGAACAGAGCTCAAGGCCTGACAGTGGTCAATGCAGTCTATGGCCAGATGGTGGTCAAGGGGGCCAGTAACAGTCAGCAAAAGTCCAAGCTTGGACATAGTTGAGACTGTGGTCTCATGGCAGCCAAGAAATGTCTGAGGCTTGGTGGCATGAGATGAAGGTCAGGGAATTGGTCTGCAATATCAATGAAATGCTGAGTGAGATAATAATAAACCATGCAAGTCTTGTACATTCATTTTTTCCATAATAAAACCCTGCAGATTGACATTCAAGCCAATCATGGAGTTGGCAAGCCCAAAAGAATTGAGTGCTGGCCCACTGTTCAAGATTAGTGGACTTGTACTGAAAGCTACCACATAGAGCATTCACTGATTGACATTCAGGATAAGCCTAGATGCTAATCTATTGTATTTCCTCTGACAGGTTTCAGCACCAACCTCAGTGCAGCAACTCCTACTATGTGCAGAGATCAGAAATGGGAGATTGCCACCAAGGCTAAGAGGAAGAAAAGATTAAAACTTTGAAAATCTCCTTCCAGATAGGAGATAAAAAAAAAACTATTTTTAACTTAGCAGGAGGAACACTTTATATTGAATAAACACCATCCCATGAGGCTGGATTTTCGGCTTTAGTGATTTCAGGGCGGCGGGGTGGTCCCTGATACTGCCTGGAAAACGTTTGCGCCCTCATCTGCAAAATTCGTCAAAAAATGAAGTTCCATGATCAGGGGCGCAAAATCAGACAAGGACGTTTTTGCATCCCAGCCGAAAATTGTGGCATTAAAAAGGTTTTGTTGATTTAAGGAACTTCATTGTTGCTCAGTGCCCTGCAACATTACGTTGTGTATTGTATGGTTTTATTTTGGTGGAGGGAGTTTTTGTTACTTTGTGGCTGTAAAATGTCTGTTTGATCCTTTGCCATTGGTGTCTTGTGTATCATTCCAACATTCACTGGAGATGTGCTTTTATGGGGGCACATAGCGTGTCAAGTATTAGTTCCATCCCTCAGTTTCTTCCATTTAGGGCTCAATTTTCCAGGGTCATTTTTTGCCATTTTTTGGAGTGTGCGTTTTTTCTGCCGTAATTATTTAATTCAATGTTTCCCCCTGGAATCTATGCCGGTGTAACTGTTTTAGTTACGATTTTTCTACGTTAGATTTTTTTGACGTCATAGTCTGTTTGGAATTTGCCCAAAAATTTGTTATCCTAGGTCGGCGTATCTGGCCACTCCTGAAAATCTTCTAGTGAGTTAACAGAAAGCAGTGCACATTGAGAAATTGGTGCTGAAAGATATCTTTGTTTTTCATCAAAGTTTTTGGAGGGAGTTTCTAACACTTGAAATATCCATAATAAAGTTTAACTTTTTTTACCTTTCCACGGAGTACATGGAATTCTTGGATTTCTAACGTTTTCATTTTTTTTTGACTCACACGCCACCACCAAACGTCTTCAAGCAGGGCTGGAGGGGTGGGGGGTGGGGTTCATAGCATCGGCCATCAGAATCGGCCCCGTGCCTGGACACAGGGGCTCGGGGCTCAGCTGGAAAACAAGCCCGGGGGGGGGGGGCGGGGATGTGGCAATCAGAAGGTTGCTGCACTGAGCCCGGGGAGGGAGGTTCCAATCAGAAGGCTTCTTCATTAGGCACAAGACTATAATGAGTTTGGGGGAAGGGGGAGAAGGGGAGAAGTCACAAGACTGCAATGAGTTTGGGGGAAGGGGGAGAAGGGGAGAAGTCACAAGACTTGAGTGTGGTCCATCCATACAGACCTTGGGGAGAGAGAACAAAGAACCTGTCCTGCCTGCTGTGTTAATAATGGAACAAATAATGAAAATGATTCAGATTTAATGTAAAATATATTTTATTCAAAAGTTTAACAAACAGTTCTTTGGGCCCAAATTTGCCCAGGAGTTGCTCCATTTTTTTTGGAGCAACTTGATTTTTCTGGAGTATCTTAAAAATCCCCATTCTGCACATTTAATTTGCGCCAGTGTAAGTGAGTTAGTTAGGATTTTTTTTAGTTTCATTTTTTTTTCAAAAGGGGGCGTTACTAGCCACCTATGCCTGTTTTGGCCATTTAAGCCAGTTTGGACAGCTAATAGTGGCTCCAAACTAACTTAGGCCAGCGTATGTGGCCACTTGTGGCCGCACAGAAAACCCTTGCGGAGAGTTAAGAAATCAGCGCAGGTAGCTAGAGATGGCGGGTGGTGAAGGGAAGCGGAGAGGACCTTGCAAGGCACTAAACACCTTCACAACAACTAATATAGATCTTGTACTGTAACTTTTGCATAATTTACACATTCCACTATATAAAGCTTCATAAAATATGCACTTTTTATATCATTTATATCAGAAGACAAGGAGTTTCATAAAACCATTTATGAATCAAATATTTTACTAGCAGGGCTATATTAATGCAAGTTGTTATCTTATGCCATCACACCATCATGAGGTAGTGATCGTGAGTGGTGCAATGATAGGAGGAAAATAATTGGCCTTGTTGTCATTGAGTTAGGGAGAGGAAAATCAACCAGGGTTCCAGGTCCTGGTCGCTATCCATTGAGCCTGCTGGAACTGTTCTATGTGTAGAGGTCAGGTGAAAAATAGAACAGGCTGTGATGTCCCTGCTGCCAGCACTCTTTTCGGCACAGGACCCTAGCTCCGCCCCCCAATGGGCTCGCCATGATGCGCCAAGCCCCGGGAGAGTCGGCAGAGGGACCAGAATACGGGATATCTTTTTGGCGCCGTTTTAAGTGCGGGAAGTAGGCGTACCTCACATAAGTGTGCCGAAAAAACCGGAGGGCCAAATTTAGGCACTATGTACTTAACTTAACTTTAATAAAATTATTCTTGAATCAAACTTTAAAATTTTCAGTTACGATCACTTACAAACTTTAAGATCACTTACTAACTTTTAAACTTGTAAATTTACATAACTTACAAAAATCTTTTAATTTGAGAACAGTTACAACAGTAACAATAATAATAACAACAGCAACAATAGCAGCAGCAGCAGCAAAGAAAGACTGCACCCAACTTTCATCCCCCTTATTCTAAAACTGCCTACTGTGCTTGTTCTTGGTGACTCCAACACCCCTGCCCGCAGGCAGTGGCACAGTGTTTCTAGTCTTGGTACCAAGCTTATTCTTTCTAAGATCTCGGGTACTGCGCACCTGTTGAGGGTGGGGTGAGGGCGGCAGGCGGCAATGTGGAGGGCCCAGGCGGCAATATGGAGGGCCCAGCTGGCAATCTGGAGGGACCAGCTTGGGGCTGGTGTGGGTATTGGAGTGGGAGTGGCAATTGATTCTGTCAATAGGCGCAAGGTCTGGGCGTGTTCCCTTATTGCCGCAGTTAATTGCAACATGCCGTCCCTCATGCGCCCTGACAGTGTCTCAATGACCTGCAACAATCCCTCCCTCATGTTGAGCAAAACTGTCTGAACTACCTGCAACATTCCCTCCCTCTGGTCAGTGACAGTGTTTGCACTACCTCTGACATTCCCTCCCTCATGGTCACTGACAGCGCATCAGCTACCTGTCACATTCTCTCCCTCATGGTCACTGACATCATTCCCATTTCTCTTTGAGATTACTGTTACTTCTCCCGACAGTTCCGATACCTCATCACTCAGCCCACTGATGGTGTCCAGGATTGATCGCGTAAGGTCAATGCTCTCCGCACTCATTGCCATCATCTGAACCACATCTGTTAGATCCTGCACCTCAGGAGAGCGCAGCCGAGCTCTCCTTCCCCTCCTCCCCACGGGTGTGGCTCGCACCCCACTGGGACCCGCAACCTCGGAAGGTGGGACTGGGTGTGCCTCACTGCACCACACCACTGGAACCGGCAGCCTCGGAAGGTGGGGCCCTGGGTGTGCCTCACTGCACCACACCACTGGGAACTGCGGCCTCGGACATTAAGAAACCATGGAATGTCCCACCAACACTCAAACCACTAGTCACGGAAGGGGCTGGCACTCAATGGGCGGCACCTGCACCTCCACCAAAATTAAAACAGTGTGGGCTTCATCCACTTCCATCCCTCTCCCCCTCCCCCTCACCCCCATGCTCTTGGTCTGGAGAGTGGGATTTGAAAATGTTCTCTTCTTCAGGCTCATCCTCGTCTGAATCTTCTTCTGCATCATTGGGGTCGGCCTCAATTTCTGCAAAATATAACAGAACACAGACAAATGGTTAGCAGCAGAGGAGGGGCAGGGTGGGTGGCATGAGTAGGCTCACACAGCGCAGGCAGCAGGCTGATTTGAATGATAGCACATTGCATTAACCGAAGCGTAGCTGACGGAGACATCCCCAGGAACCGAAGCATGGCTAGCCCGCGCAGTGCTTAACATTTAGCAAAGCCAGAGTGTGGAATTTGCAGGACTTACCCTCTCCCTCAAGAGTGGGCCCAACTTATGCAGTAGTGATTGCTTTTCTCCAGGCAGGACCCATCAAAGCAGCGACCCTGTCTTCCAATGGCGTCAGTGGCTGCAGATTTGACAGGCCTCCTCCTGTTTGAGTTCTTTTCCTTTTAATATGTGCCACCTTCCTCTGCAAAGATGAAAATGCAACTTTTTAGAGAGGATGTCTTTCTGTTGGGTGGGACATATACAGCTGGTCACATTTACAATTGTAATTCTATTGAATAAATGAAAATATTACTTACACTAACTACTTGACCAAGGTCCTGCCACTTCTTTTTGCACTGGCCTCCAATTCACGTGGTGGTCACCATTGCACAGTAATCTTCTGCAACTTGGTTCCAGCATTTCTTCATTTCTTTGGGTGGAACTTTTATTTGACCTCTGCTGGTGTCCAGCTCCTGCCATCTGGTCTCAATCACAGTAACTAGTGCCTCCACTTCTTCCTGTAAGAAATTCTTGGCCCTTGCACCGCGTTGCATCTTGTATAGCTGCAGATCCGATTTTTCCATGCTCTCACACAGCACTCCTTCTCACACACACAACTGGCTCTTTAAAAATGGCTGACTGCAAACCTGGAGCTGTACTGCGCATACGCGTCCATTGAAATAACGTCAAAAACATCATTTTTTTTCTACGCATGCGCAGAAGGTGCAGCATCGTTTTTTCAGCCCAGACAGCACGCTTCACCCACCAACACGACTGGACACGCTGCGCGGCACCAAATTTGAATTATACATCAGGGAAACTTTGGCAAAATATTTCTGGCACATTTCTAGCCTAGAAAAATGGCGTAACCCTGGCAATACGCCAGAAAACAGGCTTGGGCAAAATTGAGCCCTTGGCCCGGCAGCACCTCCACGCTGCCTCCCCTGTGGATGGTGTGGCTATCCAATGGAGGCCTTGCCAGGCTCCACTTCATCGTCCTCCTCCTCCTGAGGTGGACATGCAATCCCCACTGGCAATGCATGGCCCCTCATGAATGCCATGTTGTGCAACATGCAGCACACCACAATGAATTCAGATACTTGAGGGGAGTAGTGAAGGCTGCCGCCAGAGTGGTCCAGGCATCAGTTTGCCTGTAGGAGATAGCATATTTCTGTCATCACTTCCTTTCGAAAGCACAGCCTTCTCACACACTGCTCATCAGAGAGCTGGAGGTATGAACGTTGGTGCCTGTAAACCCTTGGGTGGTAATCCCTCCTCCTCAGACGTCTTCAGCCTCGCCTCTTCTGTGGGCTGACATGGCCTGCAGCCATTCTTATAGCTTGACGCTGCCTGGCAATAGCAACCCAGCATGATACGCTGGCGAATTAGTAATGCCCCCATTAAATTGTAAGGACACTGTAATGGCAGATAAAAGTGCAAGTCGGAGCTTCACGCACTGTGCTGTGCCCAACCATTGCAGTCAATGTGACATGTGATGTAGGATCCTCATCCCTCCATCACCGCCAATACCGCCTGCTGCACTCTGGGAACGCCTGGTTTCCTGGGGCAGGCATTTAATGAGGCTTTAGGGCAAAATTTTGCATCCGGAGCGCTCGCAGAATGATTGACGTCATGATCTCAGTGAAACTAAAGGGCGGGGTGGTAAGTTTTTGTGCCACCACAAACCATGAGCTGAATTTAACAGCTGGATGCTAAAAGCTGGACGCCCGGCGTTACGCCTAGAAACACCATTTACCACACCTCCGGGGTGCAAATAGACACGCACACGAGCTGAAAATCCAACCCCTTTAACTGTAATGTTTGTTAATGCTCAGTTCTGGTGTGTAATAGATATACACAGGACACAATTTTATTCTTTTGAATGGATTGGAATTGGAAGTGATGCACTCATATAAAGAAAGAAAGACTTGCATTTATATAGTGCCTTTCACGATCGCAGGACACCCCAAAGCATTTTACAGCTAATTAAGTACTTTTGAAGTGTAATCACTGCTGTAATATAGGAAACACAGCAGCCAATTTGCGCACAGCAAGCTCCCATAAACAGCAATGTGATAATGATCAGATAATCTGTTTTAGTGATGTTGGTCATGATATGTCACAGTATGTTGAGACAATCTTTACTTGTTCTATTTGGTGACAGAAATTATTTTATACCACAATATGCATATTAATGCCTTAATATTGATGGCTGGATCATGCTTGGAAAACCATGGCGTGTTAACGATGCACAGCATCATTAATGAGCAACTTGGCAGGTTCAGCAGATTAAGAGATACCGTGATTTGAGAATCTCCAGAATCTGCTGGTTGATTTATGCAACTCCACTGTGTGCTTTGCACAAATGGCATCTTGAACTTCGCCTCCTTGTTATTCTTAAGAAGTTGCTGGATTTACAGATTAATTGTCCATTAAACTCACCGCAGAAAGTTAGGGCTGGAATTTAACAGCATAAGTACCTTTTTTTTAACAATGTGATAATTTTTAATGTTAACAATTTCTGATCTGTGATCAGAGTTGAAATTTAAAAATATGTTTATATAATAGGTATGTATCTTATGTGCTACAGCAGTGCAGTGTTTAAATAATTGTCACTGCAAACCTACCCTCAATTTATTAAATTTAGGAATGACATTCAGGTTAAATCTGCATTTTTGTTTTTGCTTATTGCTGATTGTTTTGTTGCTCATCAAATGAGAGATGGAACACGTTCTTTTTACAAATCCAGTTGACTTATCACCAAGAATTTCTTGATCAAGTAAAATGCAGTCTGGTGCAATTTAAAGCTTCCTCTACCTCTGTTACTTCACCAAAATTACAGTAAACAAGTCAGTTTACGAATGCAAATAGGTATCAGCTTCACTTTCGGAAAAGTTACAGCATCAAAGTGGGCGTATCTCCGACCAAATTCCCAGGCATAGTTTAACAATCACCCTCAGAAGGTGATTCTGGAACACAATCCACAATTCAGTTGGAATTCTGGAACTGAGCAAACATCTCTATTTTTCATCCTAGGACTCTCTGAGTGCCAATATTGTTCTGTACTGTGGATCCATATCTACTAAAAACCGGGCTATTTGTTAAACTGTATCTCACATTATACCCTTCCAGCAGTCAGAGAGACTTTCAAGGCAAGATTCAAAACAAGATTCAATGGTGCTCAGTTCAACACGCTCAGTTACCTAATCCACCATGACTGAATCTTATCTCACAAATTAGAACAGGGCAAATTTTCTGACCAGTGGTATTGCTGCCGTCAGTGGGATTTGGGTGAGACGCAACCACGAAATGTGTTGTCTACTCCCTGCCTATGCTGTGTGGCAATACAGATATTCATTACATATATTATTTGTATATATCTTTATGTGAAAGTAAAGGAGGAGCAGGGCAAGATGGGAGTGTACTAACCCACAGTTTGGAGGAGGTCAGTGACTTCATCTTTTCATACACCCATGATCATTTTAGAGGCAGTATTGTGAAGGGCTCAGAATTTCTCTTCCAGTTCAGCTCTGTTCCCTTGCATTACAGGGGCATGTGGCTCATGATATTCCAGAGAGTAATATAATTATCTCTTATCTGCCATGAAAGCAGAGGGGTAGTTTTGACAAGTTATTAGCTGAAGGAGCACATGCATAGTGAATATGCCAAAGCTGCCATCCAATGTGGGTGTCCTGAAGCTAGCATGTATCAGGCAGCCTGGTAGTGTTGCAATGCGATAGTGCGAACTGATGCCCTTGGGAATGTGTGTGTGTCAAGGCTTTCAATCATAAGCAACAACTGTAGCATGTACCCTGTGGGTGTAAATGGCCAGCAATGAAAGTTATTACATAGGATATATGGCACAGAAACAGGCCATTCAACCCAACCAGTCCATGCTGACATTTATGCTCCAATTATATGACTCTCTGGAATATCATGCGCCACATGTCCCTGTAATACAAGGGAACAGAGCTGAACGGGAAGAGAAATTCTGAGCCGTGGTATTGGCCAGTAGTGAATGTGGAATAGTTGCCCTGCAACATTTTGTGACCTGGCTATGTTGGTCATGTACCTGGTAAGTGGAACTGTTCCAGCTTCTTTAAGGTGTGTAATTTTCTACATGCTCCCAGGTCGTGCAAATCCTACATGCAGTGTTGAGCCTTGCATTCACTTCCTGTCAGGCGTCTTGCCCTACTTTGTCTAGGGAGTGCGCCCTGGAGTGGAAAACAGGGCCAGCCCTCTCGCACTCTCCTTAAGTAGCAGACCTTGCACTTTTCCAGTG
Organism: Pristiophorus japonicus; assembly: GCF_044704955.1. Classification (NCBI taxonomy): domain Eukaryota; kingdom Metazoa; phylum Chordata; class Chondrichthyes; family Pristiophoridae; genus Pristiophorus; species Pristiophorus japonicus. The sequence continues at coordinate 114,061,223 of NC_091977.1, read as the reverse complement.
ACTGCCACTTTTCAAATACTGCATTGCTTCATCATTAAATACAAAGTCTGTTGGCTGCATCTACATTTGTTGTGTCAGCCATTTGTTTTGCAGGGGAAAATCTAAAATCTGACTGGTTATTGCCTCCTCATACTAGGCCTTATCCCTTAATTTTGGCACACAGTGTGTGAAGATCTTCCTGACATAATCCCTAAAGTTTCCTTTCACAGTTTCAACCTGTTTTCATCCCCTTTCCTGTGGTTTAATTTGGTGTTCTGGGCTTACTTTTTCGGTATTGTTTGCAGCTTCGTCTACCTCCTATGAGGCCTCAGTCAGTGGCTTTTTTCCAATTTAATTCAAATAAACCTTAGGACAAGAGAGCTTGGGTTCAGTAAAGGCAACCTGTCTTCACTGTCCTACGTGACGGAGGTTCGGTGAATGTTTGCTGCGGAGGTGCGGTGGGAGATCGTGGCGGAAGTGCGGTGAATGAGGGTACGGGGCCCAGGGGCAGCACGGGCCAGCCCACACTGCGATATGTGTGCGCACTAGGTCCCTGCAGCAGAGCTGGTCTCCAGTCGTCCTGGTAAACCCTTGCCACTGGAGAAAGGTCTAGCTTTGTCAAGCCCGTATGGTGGCTGGTGTTCAACGGTCACCACACGTTAAAAAAGTCCACACACAGGCATTTCCCACCCTCTCAATTGAAGTTCAGGACTGGAACATCGGGTCCTTCATTGAAACATCTGTGAACTCATGTGGAAGCTTACTTTTAATTTACTACTCAAGTGACGGGATCAACCAAATTATGAATACAACATTAGAATGAAAAAAATCATAACAATAGCCAAGCAGATTACCTTTTTATGGACTTCAGAGTTGCATTGAAAATAAAAAAACAAGAATCTCTCTAGGCTGGATTTACTGACAGCAATGTTGGTAAAACATTAATTACGGCCTAAGATACTTGCTTTCACCTCGTGGATGCAATATTCACCTTGGCGGAGTAGCGCAAATGCTGTCAGTTGCAGCAATTAGGTATTTTCTAGTTTAACGTTAGACCAGCAGGTTTGTTAACACATCAACATTAAATACAGTTTTGTTTCCATGTTTCTGGAGGGGCTTTACTCTGGTAAAATTGGGCTGATTGTGTTTATGCTAAGAGGGATAAAATCATAGATTCATAGAAATTTACGGCACAGAACGAGGCCATTCGGCCCATCATGTCTGTACCAGCTGAAAAAGAGTATCCAGCCTCATCCCACTTTCCAGCTCGTGGTCCGTAGCCTTGTAGGTTACGGCACTTCAAGGGCATATCCAAGTACTTTTTTAAATGCAATACAAGTTTCTGCCTCTCCCACCCTTTCAGGCAGTGAGTCCCAGACCCCACCACCCTCTGGGTGAAAAACATTCTCCTCAACTCCCCTCTAATCCTTCTACCAATTACTTTAAATCTAAGTCCCCGGGTATTGACCTATCCACTCTATCTAGGCCCCTCATAATTTTGTACACCTCAATTAAATTTCCCCTCAGCCTCCTCTGTTCCAAAGAAAACAACACCAGTCTATCCAATCTTTCCTAATAACTAAAATTCTCAAGTCCTGGGAACATCCTTGTAAGTCCCCTTTGTACCCTCTCGAGTGCGATCACATCCGAGACAGGAGAGAGGGAAATCAGCCTTTGATACACAGAGGCCTACAATTTTGCACTTACAAAGTAAAGCAAATGACCTGCTGTCAATAACAATAATACCAAATGACTGCCAATATTAGCAGAATAATGAGGCTGAGAATAGTAATTTATGTTTTAAAGAAAAGTAATGATTAAATGATTTCCTCGGCATAACAGGCGGATAGTAATTTATTTTTAATGTTGGTTTTACTGACAGAAGCACAATAGTAATGGACATCTGTGTACTTAGATTTTGTTCCACGCTTGAAGTACAATATTCCCTGATAGAACTCCAACAGAGAAAATGGAAAGCTGTTTCCTTTGTGTTAGGATGATAAGTGCAGATGCAATGCATGTCAATGAACTAATACGAAATTCTGAACCAAGTTTTCATATTTGAACACCGACTATGTGGACTTTATATACTGCGCTGGCATTGCTCTTCCCCAGTTCCAGTGGCCTGTTGATCTGCTTGTGTGGTCAATATCTGGATTTTCTTCAAAGTTGCCAACATTGAACAAATCCTGAATGAGAGTTATAGTCACAAGCTTGAGATATACTTGAGATATATTCACTCACACTTAAAATAGAAATGTGGTAAAAAGCAGCAATCCACACCCATTGTTTGAGTCATGGGTATCGTCAAGTGATGTATTCTTTCCTTCTCCTCCTATTCTCCTTTCCCTGTCTTTCACTTCTCTCTTTTTCCTTTCCTGTTTTTCTTTCTTTGTTCACTGATTTTGTGGATTTTGTAAATACCTTCTCTTGCTTTCTTTCACTGGGGAACAAAAGAAATCAAAGGAAGAAAGGGTTCACTTGCCTCTTTAGTAGTTCTAATAACAGTTCTCGACTTAAATAAAATGACCTGCGGTTTTAATAACGAACTGTCACTGCTGCAATGAATGTTGAGAGAGATCGACATCTATTTCATTCTTCTTTCTTCAACCAATAAAAAGAAAGATATTTCCTGAGTATTACCAGCAGTCACAAAGGTGCAATATTGCAATCAACAACAACAACTTGTATTTATGTAGCATCTTTAACATAGTAAAACATCCTAAGGTGGCTTCACAGGAGTATTATGAGACAAAAAAATTAACACCGAGCCGCATAAGGAGAAATTAGGGTAGGTGACCCAAAAGCTTGGTCAAAGAGGTAGGTTTTAAGGAACATCTTAAAGGAGGAAAGAGAGGTAGAGAGGCAGAGATGTATAGGCAGGGAATTCCGGAGCTTAGGGCCGAGGCAACAGAAGGTACGGCGACCAATGGTTGAGCGATTATAATCAGGGATGCTCAAGAGGACAGAATTAGAGGAGTGCAGACTTCTCAGGGGGTTGTGGGGCTGAAGGAGATTACAGAGGTAGGGAGGGGTGAGGCCATGGAGGGATTTGAAAACAGAGTTGAGAATTTTGAAATCGAGGCGTTGCTTAACTGGGAGCCAATGTAGGTCAGCAAGCACAGGGTTAATGGATGAGAGGGACTTGGTGTGAGTTAGGACACGGGCATCCGAGTTTTGGATCACCTCAAATTTACTTAGGGTAGAATATGGGAGGCCAGCCAGGAGTGCATTAGGATAGTCGAATCTAGAGGTAACAAAGGCATGGATGAGGGCTGCAGCAGTGTGTGATATATTCTTTACGACATTACAAACACACAAGATTGCTCTACAGGAACTTGCCATCATGTGACCTTTGTCACATGACCCTTTATTGTATTCACATCAGCAGTTGCATTATCACAGTGGTCTAATAGGTGGAGAGCAGTCCACTAAGTGGAGCTATATTCCACTTCTGCCTCCTTAATGAAGAAGTAATTATAACAAATAATCATCTTACATAACTTGCATGGTTATACATAACAAAAGATATGGACTTGTTTTGTCATATTTACAAATCAAAATGTAACTACTTGTTTTCTGTTTCGAAGAAGATACCTTCGCTCTCGAACATAACCTTCCAAACATGGTGTCGAACGTAGACTCATTCTAGGCTGATTCTGAGAAGAGTTTTTCTCCAAGGGCAACCCTTGATCTAAATTTTGACTCTCTACAACTTCAGGCTGTTTGTCTGCCCGACTCGGACACAGACTTAGGTTCTGACTTTCTCTTGGACTTGTTTCTAGCACATCTGATGTAGGATTTGCAACTGGTACTCTACTTTTAACAAGACTATCTGACTCATCAGAAATAATCGAATCATTCCAACTTTCAACCCACTCCTTCCACATCTATAGGTAAAATATGAGCAATGTGAACAAATCTAACCTGTCCACGATCAAACATCTTGACCAAATATGTGCGAGGGCCACATGTCTTCACTATTCTTCCTGGTAACCACTTTAACCATTTATGATGCTAGTTCTTCATTTTAACCTCTGATTCAATTTCAGACTTTTCTCTCTTATTCTACCTCTATCATGATTCTCTTTCTGTCTTAATTGTGTCTCTTCTACGGATTGTGCCAAGTTCGGCTTTAACAACGGGAACCTGGTTCGTGGCTGTTGTTTGAGAAACAACTCTGCTGGTGTTCTACCAGTAATTGTATGAGGAGTATTACAATAAGTAGTTAGAAAATTTGCCAATTTGTGATCCAACAACAACGGCCTTTTATTTGGATGTGGATCCAACATTTGTTTGATGAGGGCACGCTTTATAATTTGTACTATGCGCTCTGCTACACCGTTTGAAGCAGGTTGGTACTGTGGAACTTTGGTATGTTTCACACCATTTCTGCTCATGAACTGTGCAAATTCTTCTGAACAAAATTGTGGCCCATTATCAGACACAATTTCTTCTCGGAGGCCATATGAAGAAAACAATTTTCACAAATAGTCTAGTGTTTTACTCATTATTTTCCGCATGAGAAACCCACTTCGAATGGCTACCAATCACAATGAACAATTGCTGTCCTTCTAGCTCAGCAAAATCTACATGTAACCTTTGCCACACCCTCGGAGGCCATTTCCATGGCTGTAATGGTACTGATGATGGTTTCTTGCTTACTGATGGACATGTTGTACACTGACTAATGATGTACTCTATATCTTTATCTAACCCTAGCCACCATAAGTAACTGCATGCAAAACTCTTGGTCAAACACATTCCCAGGTGCTGGTCATGAAGATCTCCTAACAATTTGGACCTGAACTTATTTGGAATAACTACTCTTGCACCCCACATGATACAATCTTTATCCACTGATAATTCATTCCTACAAATGAAGTATGGATGAATATCTTCCTCTGATACCTAGTTTGGCCAGCCATTTGCTATGTAATCATATGCCTTTGACATAACTGGGTCACGTTTGTTTGCTCTACCAATCTCTTCAGCTGTGACTGGCAGTTCATCAATGTATGAAAAGTAGAACACTTCTTCTCTAATGGGTGTAACTTGTGATGGGGATGGCAACCTGGACAGAGCATCATCATTTTTGTGATCAGCTGATCGTCTGTATTCAATGTCATACGTATATGCTGACAAAATCAATGCCTATCTCTGCATTTGGGCTACAGCTAAGGTTGGAACTGGGGACTTTGGATGGAGAATTGCTATCAGAGGCTTATGGTCAATAATGATGGTAAACGTACAAGTATTTGTGGAATTTTTTGACCCCAAAAATTAATGGCAAAGCTTCTCTTTCGATCAGTGCATAATTACGCTCACTGGCGCTGAGAGTGTGTGAAGCAAAAGCAATTGGTTTTTCCTCCCCACTACATGAGAGATCTCTGCCCCAACTCAATACGGAGAAGTGTCATATGCTCTCCTTAGATATGTCATAGTGAATTAACATTGTACTCTCTACCAACTGCTTTTTTCACTCCTTGAATGCTGTGTCGCATTCTTCTGACCACTTCCAATGGACCTGTTTTTTCAAGAGCTCATTCAATGGATGTAACAGTGTAGCCAAATTTGGTAGGAACTTCCCATAATAGTTCAAAAGACCCAAAAATGATTGAAGTTCAGTGACATTCTTGGGAGTGGGTATATTTCTAATTGTATCCAGCATTCCCTTGGTTCGCTGAAAATCATCTTTGTCTACTCTGTGTCCTAAGTACTCTACTGAGGTTTGAAATAACGCACACTTGTGAGAAGTCACTCGTACTCTGTGCTTCTCTAGCCGTTTGAGCACTTCATTCACTATGTTATTATGAATTTGCTTGTTTGGTGCTGAAATGAGTATGTCATCTAAATAACATGTGACCCATTCAAGGCCTTGCAAAATCTGGTTCATCACTCCTTGGAATATGGCGGGTGCGGAAGACATTATAAATGGTAGCTTATTAAATTGATGACTTGCACTCCTCATCTAGCTCAAGTTGTAATTAGGCACTTATAAGATCTAACTTTGAGAAGATTTGACCACCTGTCACTGCTGTGAACAAATCTTCTACATTTGGCAAGGTATTGGGTAGATTACCCTCTAGAACCTGGTTTACGGTTACTTTATAATCACCACAAAACCTTGCTTTACCATCTGACTTAGGCACAACAACAATGGATGTAGCCCAATAACTTAGATTCATCTTAGAGATAATGTTCTCAGTCTCTAGTCTTTTGAGTTGTTGCTCAACTTTCTCCTTGAGTGCGTATGGTACGGGACGTGGCTTGTAGTAAACTGGTCTAGCGTCCTTCTGTACTCTGACACTCGCCTTGAAGCCTTGGATCGGACTGCCTGTTTCACAGAATACCTTCGGATACTGCTTGATGACATCATACCTCGATGCAAATCTCATTTCAACACAAAAAATCTCATTCCAATCCAGCTTCAGTGATCCCAACCAATTTCTACCTATTCATCATAGGCAGTCCCTCGGGAGTCGAGAGAGGCAGCGGCCTATAAAAGGCTCAGCAGTCCGGGGAGCGTCGAGAGAGGCGGGAGTCGAGAGAGGCAGCGGCCTATAAAAGGCTCAGCAGTCCGGGGAGCGTCGAGAGAGGCGGGAGTCGAGAGAGGCAGCGGCCTATAAAAGGCTCAGCAGTCCGGGGAGCGTCGAGAGAGGCGGGAGTCGAGAGAGGCAGCGGCCTATAAAAGGCTCAGCAGTCCGGGGAGCGTCGAGAGAGGCGGGAGTCGAGAGAGGCAGCGGCCTATAAAAGGCTCAGCAGTCCGGGGAGCGTCGAGAGAGGCGGGAGTCGAGAGAGGCAGCGGCCTATAAAAGGCTCAGCAGTCCGGGGAGCGTCGAGAGAGGCAGCGGCCTATAAAAGGCTCAGCAGTCCGGGGAGCGTCGAGAGAGGCGGGAGTCGAGAGAGGCAGCGGCCTATAAAAGGCTCAGCAGTCCGGGGAGCGTCGAGAGAGGCGGGAGTCGAAAGAGGCAGCAGCCTATAAAAGGCTCAGCAGTCCGGGGAGCGTCGAGAGAGGCGGGAGTCGAGAGAGGCAGTGGCCTATAAAAGGCTCAGCAGTCCGGGGAGCGTCGAGAGAGGCGGGAGTCGAGAGAGGCAGCGGCCTATAAAAGGCTCAGCAGTCCGGGGAGCGTCGAGAGAGGCGCACTTGTGCAGCTCCAGCTGAGAGAAGTCAAAAAAGAAGTAGAAAAAAATCAAAAGGTGACGTCACAGCCAACGTGGTAAGTGATTGGCTGCTGATTGGTGAGTAGTTTTTCTTTTTCTTTATTAGTCAGTAACTTTTAACATTGTTGTCGGCAATTTAAGTGTATCTAAGGGTTAAGTCATGGCAGGACAGCTCGGTCACGTGATATGCTCCTCCTGTACCATGTGGGAACACGGGGACAACATCAGTGTCCCTGACGACTACATGTGCGGGAAGTGTGTCCACCTCCGGCTACTGACGGTCCGCGTTGCGGAGTTGGAGCTGAAGGTGGATTCACTCTGGAGCATCCACGATGCTGAGAATGATGTGAGTATCACGTGTAGCGAGTTGGTCTTACCACAGGAGAAGGGTCCACAGCCAGCGAGGGAATGGAAGACCAGCAGGAAGAGTAGTGCAAGGAAGGTAGTGCAGGGGTCCCCTGTGGTCATCCCACTGCAAAACAGATACACTGCTTTGAGTGCTGTTGAGGGGGATGACTCATCAGGAGCGGGCAGCAGCAGCCAAGTTCATGGCACCGTGGCTGGCTCTGTTGCACAGGAGGGCAGGAAAAAGAGTGGGCGAGCGATAGTGATAGGGGATTCAATTGTAAGGGGAATAGATAGGCGTTTCTGCGGCCGCAACCGAGACTCCAGGATGGTATGTTGCCTCCCTGGTGCAAGGGTCAAGGATGTCTCGGAGCGGGTGCAGGACATTCTAAAAAGGGAGGGAGAACAGCCAGTTGTCGTGGTGCACGTTGGTACCAATGACATAGGTAAAAAAAGGGATGAGTTCCTACGAAATGAATTTAAGGAGCTAGGAGCTAAATTAAAAAGTAGGACCTCAAAAGTAGTAATCTCGGGATTGCTACCAGTGCCACGTGCTAGTCAGAGTAGGAATCGCAGGATAGCTCAGATGAATACGTGGCTTGAGCAATGGTGCAGCAGGGAGGGATTCAAATTCCTGGGGCATTGGAACCGGTTCTGGGGGAGGTGGGACCAGTACAATCCGGACGGTCTGCACCTGGGCAGAATCGGAACCAATGTCCTCGGGGGAGTGTTTGCTAGTGCTGTTGGGGAGGAGTTAAACTAATATGGCAGGGGGATGGGAACCAATGCAGGGAGATAGAGGGAAACAAAAAGGAGGCAAAAACAAAAGACAGAAAGGAGATGAGGAAAAGTGGTGGGCAGAGAAACCCAAGGCAAAGAACAAACAGGGCCATTGTACAGCAAAATTCTAAAAGGACAGAGGGTGTTAAAAAAACAAGCCTAAAGGCTTTGTGTCTTAATGCAAGGAATATCCGCAATAAGGTGGATGAATTAACTGTGCAAATAGATGTTAACAAATATGATGTGATTGGGATTACGGAGACGTGGCTCCAGGATGATCAGGGCTGGGAACTCAACATCCAGGGGTATTCAACATTCAGGAAGGATAGAATAAAAGGAAAAGGAGGTGGGGTAGCATTGCTGGTTCAGGAGGAGATTAAGGCAATAGTTAGGAAGGACATTAGCTTGGATGATGTGGAATCTATATGGGTAGAGCTGCAGAACACCAAAGGGCAAAAAACGTTAGTGGGAGTTGTGTACAGACCTCCAAACAGTAATAGGGATGTTGGGGAGGGCATCAAACAGGAAATTAGGGGTGCGTGCAATCAAGGTGCAGCAGTTATAATGGGTGACTTTAATATGCACATAGATTGGGCTAACCAAACTGGAAGCAATACGGTGGAGGAGGATTTTCTGGAGTGCATAAGGGATGGTTTTTTAGACCAATATGTCGAGGAACCAACTAGGGGGGAGGCCATCTTAGACTGGGTGTTATGTAATGAGAGAGGATTAATTAGGGGAAGAGTGACCATAATATGGTGGAATTCTGCATTGGGATGGAGAATGAAACAGTTAATTCAGAGACCATGGTCCAGAACTTAAAGAAGGCTAACTTTGAAGGTATGAGGCGTGAATTGGCTGGGATGGATTGGCGAATGATACTTAAGGGGTTGACTGTGGATGGGCAATGGCAGACATTTAGAGACCGCATGGATGAACTACAACAGTTGTACATTCCTGTCTGGCATAAAAATAAAAAAGGGAAGGTGGCTCAACCGTGGCTATCAAGGGAAATCAGGGATAGTATTAAAGCCAAGGAAGTGGCATACAAATTGGCCAGAAATAGCAGTGAACCTGGGGACTGGGAGAAATTTAGAACTCAGCAGAGGAGGACAAAGGGTTTGATTAGGGCAGGGAAAATGGAGTATGAGAAGAAGCTTGCAGGGAACATTAAGACGGATTGCAAAAGTTTCTATAGATATGTAAAGAGAAAAAGGTTAGTAAAGACAAACGTAGGTCCCCTGCAGTCAGAATCAGGGGAAGTCATAACGGGGAACAAAGAAATGGCGGACCAATTGAACAAGTACTTTGGTTCGGTATTCACGAAGGAGGATACGAACAACCTTCCGGTTATAAAAGGGGTCGGGGGGTCTAGTAAGGAGGAGGAACTGAGGGAAATCCTTATTAGCCGGGAAATTGTGTTGGGGAAATTGATGGGATTGAAGGCCGATAAATCCCCAGGGCCTGATAGACTGCATCCCAGAGTACTTAAGGAGGTGGCCTTGGAAATAGTGGATGCGTTGACAGTCATTTTCCAACATTCCATTGACTCTGGATCAGTTCCTATGGAGTGGAGGGTAGCCAATGTAACCCCACTTTTTAAAAAAGGAGGGAGAGAGAAAACAGGGAATTATAGACCGGTCAGCCTGACATCGGTCGTGGGTAAAATGATGGAATCAATTATTAAGGATGTCATCGCAGTGCATTTGGAAAGAGGTGACATGATAGGTCCAAGTCAGCATGGATTTGTGAAAGGGAAATCATGCTTGACAAATCTTCTGGAATTTTTTAAGGATGTTTCCAGTAGAGTGGATAAGGGAGAACCAGTTGATGTGGTATATTTGGACTTTCAGAAGGCGTTCGACAAGGTCCCACACAAGAGATTGATGTGCAAAGTTAGAGCACATGGGATTGGGGGTAGTGTACTGACATGGATTGAGAACTGGTTGTCAGACAGGAAGCAAAGAGTAGGAGTAAATGGGTACTTTTCAGAATGGCAGGCAGTGACTAGTGGGGTACCGCAAGGTTCTGTGCTGGGGCCTCAGCTGTTTACATTGTACATTAATGATTTAGATGAGGGGATTAAATGTAGTATCTCCAAATTTGCGGATGACACTAAGTTGGGTGGCAGTGTGAGCTGCGAGGAGGATGCTGTGAGGCTGCAGAGCGACTTGGATAGGTTAGGTGAGTGGGCAAATGCATGGCAGATGAAGTATAATGTGGATAAATGTGAGGTTATCCACTTTGGTGGTAAAAACAGAGAGACAGACTATTATCTGAATGGTGACAGATTAGGAAAAGGGGAGGTGCAAAGAGACCTGGGTGTCATGGTACATCAGTCATTGAAGGTTGGCATGCAGGTGCAGCAGGCGGTTAAGAAAGCAAATGGCATGTTGGCCTTCATAGCAAGGGGATTTGAGTACAGGGGTAGGGAGGTGTTGCTACAGTTGTACAGGGCATTGGTGAGGCCACACCTGGAGTATTGTGTACAGTTTTGGTCTCCTAACCTGAGGAAGGACATTCTTGCTATTGAGGGAGTGCAGCGAAGGTTCACCAGACTGATTCCCGGGATGGAGGGACTGACCTATCAAGAAAGACTGGATCAACTGGGCTTGTATTCACTGGAGTTCAGAAGAATGAGAGGGGACCTCATAGAAACATTTAAAATTCTGACGGGGTTAGACAGGTTAGATGCAGGAAGAATGTTCCCAATGTTGGGGAAGTCCAGAACCAGAGGTCACAGTCTAAGGATAAGGGGTAAGCCATTTAGGACCGAGATGCGGAGGAACTTCTTCACCCAGAGAGTGGTGAACCTGTGGAATTCTCTACCACAGAAAGTTGTTGAGGCCAATTCACTAAATGTATTCAAAAAGGAGTTAGATGAGGTCCTTACTACTAGGGGGATCAAGGGGTATGGCGAGAAAGCAGGAATGGGGTACTGAAGTTGAATGTTCAGCCATGAACTCATTGAATGGCGGTGCAGGCTAGAAGGGCTGAATGGCCTACTCCTGCACCTATTTTCTATGTTTCTATGTTTCTATGTTTCTATGTTTCTATGACTTGCTTCCACACTAGAAATGAGTTCTCAAGTGACTGAAGAGTCCAATGTGGGACCTACAGTCTCTGTCACAGGTGGGGCAAACGGTACACAGGTTGAAGGAACAGGTATGTGGGGCGCTTGGGTTGCAGTGCGATCCTTCCGCTGTCAACGCTTGGCTTCAGCTTGCTCTTGGCGAAGAGACTCAAGGTGTTCAGCGCCTTCCCGGATGCTTTTCCTCCATTTTGGGTGGTCTTGGGCCAGGGATTCCCAGGTGTCGGTGGGGATGTTACATTTTTTCAAGGGGGCTTTGAGGGTGTCCTTGAAGCATTTCCTCTGCCCACCTGGGGCTCGCTTGCTGTATCGGAGCTCCGAGTAGAGGGCTTGTTTTGCAAGTCTCGTGTCAGGCATGCGGGCGATGTGGCCCATCCAGCAGAGCTGATCGAGCGTGGTCAGTGCTGCGATGCTGTGGATATTGGCCTGATCAAGAACACTAATGTTGTGCGCCTATCCTGCCAATGGATTTGAAGGATCTTGTGGAGGCAGCATTGGTGGTACTTCTCCAATGTTCTGAGGTGCCTGCTGTACATAGTCCATGTCTCTGAGCCATATAGGAGGGCGGGTACCACCACTGCTCTGTAGACCATGAGTTTGGTGACAGGTTTGATGTCCTGGTCTTCAAACACTCTCTTCCTCAGGCGATCGAAGGCTGCACTGGCACACTGGCGGTGTTGGACCTCGTTGTTGATGACTGCCCATGTTGACAGTAGGCTCCCGAGGTATGGAAAATGGTCCTCATTGTCTAGGGCCTCGTCGTGGATTTTGATAACTGGAGGGCAGTGCTGTGTGGTGAGGGCAGGTTGGTAGAGGACCTTTGTCTTACAGATGTTTAGTGTAAGGCCCAGGTTCTTGCACGCCTCGGTGAAGGTGTTGACAATGGCTTGGAGTTCGGCCTCTGAGTTTGCGCAGACACAGGCGTCGTCTGCCACTGTAGTTCAAAGATGGAGGATGGGACGACCTTGGATCTGGCCTGGAGGCGGCGGAGGTTGAACAGATTCCTGCTTGTCCTATAATTTAGATCCATTACGGCGGGGAGCTTGCCGAGGGTGAGATGGAACATATTAAGGCAGGCTTTACTCCCGCCACTACTAAGTGAAGTAAGCACTGAGACGGATCCTTGTATTTCACTGGTACGATGATACGTCCTACCACAGGGATTTGCTCCCGAGTAGCCTCGCAGCTCTATCTTCGACTTCACCATCGGAATATCACTACTTGTCGAGATATAGCGATTTCGGTACTACACTCACGGATGCACCAGTGTCGATTTCCGTGGCTATTCTGGTTCCTAAACATCTAATTGGATGACGATACTTTGCAAATCGTTGTTAGGTGCTCCTGATGAAGTGTATCTCCAGAACCATCTCATCCTGTTGCTTCTCTTCAATGCTATGTCGTCTCTAGTGATTTTTACTTATAGCCTTGAAAGCTGGTTTATTCTTCAGTCGGGATTTCTTTGCAAGATGCCCAGTTTTCTTGCAGCAGAAACACTCTGCCTTCACAAATGGAAAGTTTTGAGCAATGTGTTGTCTCAGACACCGATAACACGACTTCAATGCGCTATTACCTTGGCCAGTTGCTGAGGCCCTGGGGTCTAACTGCCTTTTACTTTTAATCTGCAGGCGATTCATCTTGGTTGTCTGTCGACTGGAATGGCACAAAATTCTCGGGGGCCTTGGTCGGCCATATCCATCGACAGCTGTCTGACAAGCTAAATCAAAAGTCAAGTTAGGGGTTGTCAACAACTTTCTTCTGATTGCTTAATTTTTCATCCCACAAACAAAGTGGTCACAATTTAAGGGTTAACTTCAAACCACTACTCTGAGTCCATTAGCCTTAAAGTAAATGAAGTTTATTAATACAAGTCAACAGGGGAGATACTCTTCCTTAGAACAGTGCTCCCTGAAGACCCGGACACGTAATCCTTTATAAAATTTCAGATTAAGTCATTAGGTAATTACACAAGTTACAATTAATACATGATGATTGATACATGATGATTGATTAGTACATTGGTACAGCGCTTCCCCCAATCTGGCTTCCGTATGCTTTAAATGGTAAGTCCGGACAGTTGCTATAGTATCCATTTCTATTCTATCCTTATCTTGTTATTGCTTCAGTTTCTATGTTATCTCTTTGTACTCTTGCCTCCCAATGCCCAAGGTCTTTAGTCGTCGAACTGGAATATAAGAGGAATATTCTCACAGTCTGTAAACCAGGCTGTGGATTCCATTTTAAAATCTGTTTGCTCCATTTTAAAATGGCACAATTATAAAGAATTTGTAATTTGCCTCTTCAGTCCCTCCTGTTGGTCCCTGATTATTCTTAAATAATCAGCTGACCACACATATGTTCTGAGCCATATGCCAGAAATGGTGGTCAAATCCATGTCCTTGGGATCGCTCGTAGTTCCATATTTTAACAGAGTCTTTACATACTACCCCATATCATTTCCCTGGGATTATTGGCAAGCTACTTATATTTATTTTTGTATATACAGTGCATAAGCTGTGGGGTCTTAGTTGTTTCCCTAATGCGTTACAAAGTAATTCACCTCTCTATTATACCTACGTTACATAGTTAACAAGGCTGTTTGCTATTCGGCTAGAACTACGCGGTTGTATATCCCTCTGATCTTACACATCAGATATAGTTGGATCACAATACATATCCCCACCACTACCATTATTATCACAATTCGGTGCCACGTCAATTTGAGGACCATGTAGGCCTTAGGTGACCAGCCCTCAAAAATGTCCCACTAGTGATGAACCGTGAGGTCACTTAGTTCCTCCGTCACTCAGATCAGTTCTTGTTTTGTGTAACTCATTACGACCTTTTGTCTGAGTAACCGTTCCCTTTCTTTTCCCAGGTGCTTGGTCACCTGAATATGTTTTTTCAAAAAGGTCCTTAACTTTCTCAAGTCCACTACCGGGGGTAGTATGGATCGTCTTCTGGTGCTTCTGTGTTGTGCAATATTTTTCAATTATCCTATTTGGTAGGACTTGGTCGTTTTATCGTTGAAGGTGACATATATTTTCTTCCGACACTCATTTACCAGAGGTTCCAATCGATCCGTGTTCAAGTATACCATATGGGTACTGGTTACACATATGTAGTTTTGTCCGATTTCATGTATTATGGTATAATTTAAGGGTTGCAGCTACCATTCACAAACCCCTGCTGTGCCTTCCATGCTGCATGGTTCCACCACTGGTGTATGTAGTGGGCATACTTGCCCAAATGACCACTTTACACAATCCATCCCTTCATGCATTTTATTCTTTGGGTCTATCCATTTTCCGTAAAATTGTGGCTTCCATAAGTTTTTACCGAATAGCTGTGGTAGGTTCAGAAAATCACACTATATCTGACTGTTAGTAACATTAACCAACAACATAGTCATATTACATCCCTCTTCATCACATCGCATATGCTTCATATCTGGCCTGAGTGTTAGGTTTCGTTGGTTAAACGGAAACAGTTTAGCCCATCGTGGTGCATTCCCAGAGAATGCTATCCTTTCTAATTCAGTCCATTGTCCTTCCTCAATCAGGCCTATTATAAGGCTGTGAGTCTTATTGGCTTCTCGCGTTAGATTGGCCGATGCCTGTTGCTGTTCCCAGCTAGTTTTATTTGCCCATTGCCATATCATTTTGTCTGACAGCCTTTCCCGCAGGCTATTGGCTTTTAAGGGTTCCTGCCATACATCTGACAGCCTTATGGCATCTTTAGTCAATTGTCCCGCTTTCTGTGTTTTATTCTGCAGCGTCTCGATAGCCATTGAGTTTAATACTCCTATTTCCGTTCCTAACCCTCCGAGTACTGTATCTGTGTCGCTGATTACGAGCTTTTGTTATCTTTAGGGCAAGATCCGGTTCTTACAATACCGGGGTACCATCTTTCGGTCATACTGTATATTTATTGGTAAATTTATTATTGAAGGGGCTATCAGTGTGCTCAGGCATGTATCATGCAGCCTTTGTAAGTGTAGCATCCGTTCCTTGTTGGAGCCAGGATTTCTTACGCTTATCAAAAAGAGGTATGGTCCCCAGCCATTTATTGTGGTTCCGTTTTTACATTACCACCATTCTCCGTCCCTTAGCTCAACCTTCGTACAATTAGTACTTTTAGTGTAATTATTGGTTCCCCGTAAAATTCCCTTATTAGCTTTGTCTGATTAGATGGGGTATCATCGCTCCCGTTCTTACACATTATTGTTGGGGCTTCTGGTTCCCACTTGTCTTCCAGGGTTATGGTTTCGTTGGTAAGTGTTATTATCATGAGGTTCCCGGGGTGGCATTTGTCTCCAGTGCAGACAGGAGGCTCTCTTCCCAAGGTGCATGAGGTGCAATTATATGCTACATCTGTTTTTGGCCTCACAGGTAAAATTGTCCTGCATCCGGTTCCTTTGTGACACCTTCCAACCCCCCGGTATTGTTTATCCTTTAAGTTTCAGGGGTAATGGCAGGGCTCCTATGGCCACCATCCCTACTAGGGTCAGTAATACCCACTTCATTTTGCTTGTTGGTTGAGATTTATCTTATTCCTTTGTCGTTGCTGGGTGTGCCTTCACTGTGGGTTAAAACAAATAGGAGATGTTTAATGTTATATGGTTTTACCTGTGTCCAGTGCTTCCACCTAATCCCAGCGGGTTCCTGTAGACAAACACGTATAGTTCGTCATTAGTACTGAGTATGCACTTATGCGGAGCCTTTATCCGCCTTTATGTATGCGGAACCTCATTTCCGGCTGGATAGCTAGTCCGCCCTCACCGGGGAAAGGTATCTTGTATAAGTATTTATACTCCCGACACACGTATTTACTTACAGTGTCCTGATGCGCCCCTCAACTGGATTTACTGGCTGCACGGACTCCGCTTCAGATTCGTTGGATCTCTGGCCGGGCCTCTTGGGAGGAGAATTTCTCAAGGCAATTCTCTACTCACTCGGTTTTAGGTTGGTTCGACTTTTGAGTCGACTTTTCCCATGCAGCAGATCCTGCCGACTACACCAAACTGTAAGGGTTAACTTCAAACCATTACTCGGAGTCCGTTAGCCTTAAAGCAAATGCAGTTTATTAATACAAGTCGACAGGGGAGACACTCTTCCTTAGAACAGTGCTCCCCGAAGACCCGGAGACGTAGTCCTTTATATAGTTTCAGATTAAGTCATTAGGTAGTTACGCAAGTTACAATTAATACATGATGATTGATACATGATGATTGATTCGTACATTGGTACAGCGCTTCCCCCAGTCTGCCTTCCATATGCTTTAAATGGTAAGTCTGGACAGTTGCTATAGTGTGCATTTCTATACTACACTTATCTTGTTATGGCTTCAGTTTCTATGATATCTCTTTGTACTCTCGCCTCCCAAGGCCCAAGGTCTTTAGTCGTCGAACTGGAATATCATAGGAATGTTCTCACAGTCTGTAAACCAGGCTGTGGATTCCATTTTAAAATCTGTTTGCTCCATTTTAAAATGGCACAATTATAAAGAATTTGTAATTTATCTCTTCACACACAATGCTCGGTCCTGTAAGTTTTCGAAATGATAGTGAATGGATAGGTTTTTTAAAGCTACAATGTACTCACTGATACTTTCATCATTCAATTGATTTTGTGTTCCAAAACGATAACTTTCAGCAATTTCCAGAGGCTCAGGACTCTATTGCTGTCTCTGTCAGTGGTGTGACCTTTGGCTTGATGGGAACACGCATATATTTTAGGGTTTCATACAGCTCAGAGCCTGTTTCAGTAAAGAAAATAGCCCGTTTTCTTTCTAACACCATTGGTTATGGTTTTCATCATTGGGGACTTCAACGATATCATTCACAGTGAAAAACATTTCTAGCTGGTCCACATACGCTCCAAAGGTTACAATGGAAGTCACCCAATTCCCTTTTATTCCCATAGGCGCAGCCATCTGGACTCTTCAATTCAGCCGAGTGTGCTTGTAATTTATCTTGGATTTTTAGCTGTTCTGCAAAGCAAGGAACCTCTCAAAGTCTGTCTGTTGTTTGGCTGGATCATCCACCAACAAAATGTTACCTTGGGAATCTGGAAATCCCATTCATGTTGCATATGAGATATATTCTTTATGACATCACAAACACACACGTATATAAGATTGCTCTACAAGAACTTGTCATCATGTGACCTTTGTCACATGTCCCTTTATTGTATTTACATCAGCTGTTGCAGTATGACAATGGTCCACCAGGTGGAGCAGTAGTCCACTAGGTGGAGCTATATCACACAGTGGATGAGCTAAGGCAAGGGCGGAGATGCGCGATGTTACAGGAGTAGAAATAGGTGGTCTTAGTTATGTTGTGGAGGTAGGTAATCCTAAGGCAGGTGGGTAGGAGATTGTGATCTTATGCATGACTCCCAATAAAAGCATAAACTTTCATTAATGTTTGCAGTAACATCAGCCGCGATATTTACGGGGAGGCGAGGAAGGAGCGGGGAGGCCAGTTTAATGATCAAGAAACCCGGAAGAACAGATTTCTCTCAGGTCCTTCTGAATTACCATTTATGAGACTTGATTATCATTTTTGGAACTGTTTCCTGGTCACAGACAGCCAGATAGAGAGGTAGGTAAGCCTGCAGCACCAGGCTGCAGCTGGGGAGTGGCGAGAAGGGAGTGGAGATCAGAGGTCGGGGGGACATCAATGGGCAGGCCCGGAGAGATCGGGGGAGGAGGGGAGAAGATCATGGTGCGACTGTGGGGAAGATTGGGGTGGGGGAGGAGCAGAGAGGAGATCACAGGTCGTAGAGGATGTCGGGAGGGTATTGAATCGTGGGGTGAGTGAGGGGTCTGATCACTGAAGAGGTTAACAAGGTAGATAGGTGAGCCTTGCACTCCTGTTCCTCATGGCCAACAAGCAGTGCTGGAAAACTGAGATGAGGAGAATTTTTTTCTCTCAAAGGGTTGTAAATCTATGGAATTCTCTGCTCCAGAGAGCTGTGGAGGCTGGGTCATTGAATATATTTAATGCAGAGATAGACAGATTTTTGAGTGATAAGGGAGTAAAGGGTTATGGGGAGCGGGCAGGGAAGTGGAGCTGAGTCCATGATCAGATCAGCCACGATCTTATTGAATGGCAGAGCAGGCTCGAGGGGCCAAATGACCTACTCCTGTTCCTTATTCTTATGTTCTTATGTTCTTATGAAAGATACTTACCTGCTCCATCCAGCAGCCCTTACATCCTTTTATCCACCAGATTTCCTAGTTCCATGAAATCCGGCCAGCCAGAATCAAAGCTGGAAACGAGATGAAATCTTACGCAGGCAGCTTAATTAAAGTGTTTAAATGAGGGACCTGCCTCTGGTCCCGCCTGTTAAAACCGGAAGTGGGAGAGTTTGAGGCGGGTTGAGTTTGGGTTTGAAATAATTTACATTTTAACTTCTCACCTAACCCAAACCCACCATTTTTGGGGGTTAAAATAAACCCATCTCTTCTGCCAGGGACTCAACCAGGCTGTGGGTACATCTCCTGTGCACTGAAGTTATAAAATAAAGATAAGTTGCTGAGAAAAAAAAGCACTACCCAATTGCCCACCAATTTAAAGTTCATGTGATTTTAAAAGATTTAACAGTGCCTTGAGGGGATTTAAAGTATTCCGATTTTAGTTTTTATGTACAGGTGTAATAAAATATTTTCATTTCTGAAGGAAATATTTATAATAAAATATAATGATCGAAGAAAGTATTTTCATTAACATTTTTACAATAGGAAGATTGGCCAATTTGTTAAAATTAGCATCCCATATTGCATGGTTTTTGGATTGTTTTCAGGCTGGCAGGGATGGGAGATAGGTGACTGTTCACAAAGCCGGAACTCTGCCCATTTAGCACTCTGATGCATTTCATGGTGGCCAAGACCGGAGGAATTGACCACCTCAAACAGATGAATAATTTATTTGAATATTAATTTGTGGAGCTTTTGTTCCTGCACACAATTTCTCAACTCAGATGTAATTTATTTGGTAGAATTTCTACAAATATCTCCCGGTGTCTCGTTGTCATTTTAGCAGAAGATTTGTGGAAACAATACAAATGGTCATTTATGTAATTTCCCAGGGTTTCTGCCATTCTTCCACTGTTGAAATTCCAGGCGTAATACTTTAGCTGGGACCTTTCTGGTGCTGTGATGGGGAGATTGGACTGATTTGAGCAGTGTGTTTCAAGAGAGATGGATACGAAGCTGAAAGGTGCCAACATAGTGGGCCCAAAATTGGTCGATACGTAAGGTCCGCCCATTTCTCGGTGATATGCCAGCAGTATGTCATTTCACACCGCCGGCATACCGCTGAGACTGAAGAGGACAAAATTGATCAAAATTTTCTCGGTGGTATGTTGGCGGTCTGCATCGGGTGGTATGTATCTTAGTAGTCGATCCAGATCGACTTTCTGTTCAATGGCCGGTGCAGCATGGAACTGTGCATGCGCAAATTTTTATTTTTTGCCGTTTTTTTTAAGTGTTTTACCCGTGATTTTGGGGGTCAGGGGTCACCCGCGCATGTGCAGTGAGTTGAAGAGGAGAGAGAGTGAGAAAGAGCAGCAAGGTAGTCGACGGGCAGTGAGTTTAAAAATACGTAGCACAGTGGAAATATATTGCCAACAACTAATAATTCTTCACTTTGAAGACAAGAAGAGATATTTAACAAACCTAAAATTCATATCAGTAAAAAGATTATGGCAATGTTAAAAAAGACATCAAAGCGCAGGAACATCGAAAAAGAGGGGAGGTTGAGGGCGCCTGCCTTCGATGAGATAGAGTTACCTGCTCTTCTGGAGCACATAACAGAGAGGTACTCCGAGCTAACCAAGGGTGGTCGTGGAAAGCCCCCCCCAAAGGAGTACTGCTGAAAATGGGATATCAGGGAGGCTGTGTCCTCTAAAAGTACGATGGTACGCACTGGGGAACGATGCCGTGAGAGGCGGAACGACCTGGTGAAGGTAGCAAGAGTAAGTAATGATTTTATTTATTTATTCACCCCCCCTCCCCCATGTGCTATGTACAATGTAAATGTAGGTTCAATATCACACAGATTATGTTATTTATTTTAAGGTTACGGTGATGTATTCGTGCTTTTCAGACAATGACAAGAGGATCACACAGTGCTTTTTTTTTATGTGTGTGTATACGATGTTAAATGGATTGAAGATTTTTACTTTGATTTACTTTCTGCAGAAGAAGACATCTGCAATAACAGCCGATCAGAGGCGTACGGGGGAGGGCCCACAACCCAGGAGCCTCTGACTGATATTGAGATCCGTGCCCTGTCCCTGGTTGGGGATAGCAACCGTGCCACCTCCGGCATTGGAGCTGACCCACTCACACAAGAAGATGGTAAGTTGAATAAAATGCAGTCTGTGTTGCGTTCCTCTCATGTCATGTAATGTAACTGTAATGTTGGCCTCATGTGATGTATTGGAATGTTGGGGGCATGTAACGCAATGCATATATGTATTCTGTCTGTGATGTGTAATGCAGTACTGCAGCAGTGGTGGACATTTAAGTAAGACTGCAATAAGTCACTGTACTATGTACTCATGTAACCCTAACCCCTCCCCTGGTGTCGAGCTTTTTTAAATGTTGTTTTGTACTTCCAGACTCGAGCGATTCAGACCACACCGACACAGACGACAGACCCGCTACCTCCACCTCTGGTGTCACCCAGCCCTCTCCTGATGAGGAAGACGAAGATGAAGAAGAACAGGAGAGCTGCTGATCCAGCAGCCAGTGAAGGTGGAACTGGGGATGGAGATGGAGGAGGGTACACCAGCTCCAGGTGGGACAGCTGAAACATCCTCCACTCCACCAGACTCCCATGGCGTCTGTATTCAGGGGATTCCCTCTGGCTCCTCTGATTCTGCGGGACCAAGCTGTGTGCAGCAAGGCATCCCCAGTGTTGCAGTGCCTTTGCCGCAGCGACGAAGGATGGTGCAGGAAAGGTCAATTGCTGTAGGCATGTACCAGGACATGGTGCGTCTGTCATAGGCCAGCATCGAAATAGGTCGAGAGCTGCTCAAGGCCATGACTACAATAGCCACAAACATTGTGGCTCTATCAGAGCGGCAGTCAGGGGAAAGGTAGTGTATGATCACCACGATGGAGCGAACTGCTGATGTCGTCGAAGCCATGCGGCAATTGACAGGATCGGGACATGGTACGGAATCCCATCACCCCCTCCCCCCCCCCCCGTGCCATAGTAGTCAGGTTGACAGCACCTGAGGGTGGGGAGCTAACATCATCTCCCAGTCCTGAAGCCTCGCCTTCCACATTGCGAGCTTCTTCTGAGGCTCCAGTTATTGCGCCTGCAATGTCTCATCCCCCCACCCTCCCCAATGACAGCAACGGCACTTGGGGCACTGGGAAAGAAAGGGCGGGAGTAAGAAAGGGGGGGAATAGTCCCAAAGGTGGTGTAGCACGTGGGCGTGGAAGGGACAGAGGGCGTGGGCAGGGAAAGTAAAGGGTCTTTTTGTTGTAATTGAAGTTTTATTTGTAAAAGTTTATTAAAGTTGTAAAAGTTTTGTTGAAGTTGTTATTAAAGTTGTTAAAATTTTGTTATAGTTGTTATTAAAGTTGTTATTAAAGTTGTTACAGTTGTTTTATAGTTATAAGTTTTACAAAGTTTTAAAATTGTTGTATATTTTTTACATTTTTAAATAAACGTTTGAATTGAATTTAAGCACTCTTGTACAGTGTCAAACCTTTCCCTGAAGATCCTTTACGGGTAAGGCCTCCTCCTCCTCATCACCAGTCTGCGACCTCTTCCATTACGCTTATAACTCTGCTCAATAAACTTCCTCACATCTGATTCCTCCATTAGACAGGTTGTCAGCAATACAGGCTGAGATATTACAGGCCCCATTCTTTTTAAATCTCAACAATATTGTTGATTAAAAAAATATAACTAAAATGCCTTTCTATCTTAATAAGTTACTCAGTAATAGTAAATATACCTTTTCCAATCAAAATCGCACACTAAAATCACTGTTCACCTCAGAAATACAGAGGTGCTGCTTTAGCTGACAGTTCTCGATTTCCAAAATGGCGGATCAGTGCACTCTGCCCATTCCTGCCCACTTACCATCGCGTAAAACCACCTTTTCCAGGACGGTATGCAGCTCCAGTAGTGTGCCGGTGGTATCCGATGAAAATCAGCCTTTTTGGGCAGTATGCAGGCGGTCCTGCATGGCGGACGGTGTACATACCGCTCGGCGGTAAGTCAATGAAGAATATTCCACTGAGAGGTATATCAGCAGTATGCCGATGATTTTTGACCAAAATCATATTTTTGGGCGGTATGTGGGCGGTAGGGAGTGGTATTTCGACCAATTTCGGCCCAGTAAGTTTATAGATTTTAGATTAAAATTCTCCTTTTTAATTATCCATAACAGTAATAGCACTAGAGAGGAATAATGCAGAATTCAGAGCTAGCTAGGGATCTATAATCAATCATTTTGCACTTTTTTAACTCAGTCATTCACCTGTCTAGTTAGCTTAATGATTGCATTAATAGTGCATAAAGGAATTTTATGTGAATACATTACTGTGTGTCGCAATCGAAGAAATTTATCTCCCAACCCCTCTGACCTGGTGACATCAATATCGATAGGGCTACAGCTGTTGGAAAACACTACAGCTTTGTCTGACTTTCTATTTATTTGCATAACGCCATTATTAGAGTGTATTCCCATTAGGAGAACCATTTTTTAATGTCTCTGTCAACTAACATGCTTCAACTGGAGAGTAAAATAAGTCTGGAGACCCAATCTACGCTGCTTTTCAGCATCACAGTATAGGGCATGAAGCAGGTAAACACAAAAGAACAAGACATCTTTTCAACTCTTTGCTTCTTTGATACTGTCTGGTCTCATCGAACAAAACTGACAGAATGTTATGTAGTAGCTTTGCTCCATATACCTAATCCATCACTTAATGGACCGAATGGAACCTCCATCCTCATTTTCCTTCAGGTGTGTAGTTGGGTGCCCGTGGAGGCTGGAAGAAATTGTTGATATGCTATGTACCTGTTCCCCCTCAGATCTGAAAGGGGCAGGTAGCAGCATCAGAGAAGCCTAACAAGTAAGCACACCTTTTATTTTTAACAGCCTCTCCAGAGATCTTTATGTCTGGTGGCTTCTGGCTGCTGTTTGCTCAGGTCTGCAGCACTGGCTGTATTTCTGCCTCTATTACACAGTGCAATGTACACGAGCCAATGTACACCACCCTCACCAGTATTTAATACTGAGTGTGTTTATAGATATTATCTATATGGACTTCTATATGGAAGGCATTTGATAAGGTTCCACACATCAGAGACTATCAGCAAAAATGAAAGTGCATAGAATTGTAGGCAATGTGTTTGGAGTTAGGAGACAGAGAGTAGGTATGAAGGGTATGCACCCTGATTGGTGAGATGTGATAAGTGGTGTTCTATACTGGGGCCTCAGATTTTCATTTTAAATATCAATGACTTGGATGAAAGAATAGAGAGTTGTGTATCCAAGTTTGCAGATGATCCCAAGTTGGGAGGCACAGAAAGTTGTGCCAATGGGAGCAGGAAGTTACAAAGGGACAGATTAAGTGAAGGGTAAAAATGTGCCAACTATAGTTCAATGTGGAAAAGTCTGAGTTCATCCATTATTGATCCAAGAAAGACAAATCAGAGTATTTCCTTAATGGTGAGAAACAACAGACTTTGGAGGAGCAAGGACATTTAGGTGTCCATGTACACAGATCACGAAAAGCTAGTGGAGTCATAGAGTCATTGGGCTCAAGTTTCGGCTCGAGTTGCTCTTATTTTTTTGGAGCAGCGAGTTTAGAATGGAATATCTTAGAAATTGCAATTCTCGGCATTTAGTTTGTTCCAATTCTAGTGAGTTAGAATAGTTTCGTTTTAGAACAGTTTTTTTTTCAAAAGTGGGTGCTACCAACCACTTATGCCTGTTTTGCAAGTTTAGGCAGCGAAAACTTACTCCAAGCTAACTTAGAATGGAGTAAGTGTAGATTTTTGTACGCTCAGAAAAACCTTGCCTACACTTTATAAATTAGGCGCAGGGAGCGAGAGATCGGGGGAGGGGGGAAGGGAAGTTAGAGTGAAGTTTGGGAATTTTACATAGAAACATAGAAACATAGAAAATAGGTGCAGGAGTAGGCCATTCGGCCCTTTGAGCCTGCACCACCATTCAATAAGATCATGGCTGATCATTCCCTCAGTACCCCATTCCTGCTTTCTCTCCATACCCCTTGATCATCTTAGCCGTAAGGGCCATATCTAACTCCCTCTTGAATATATCCAATGAACTGGCATCAACAACTCTCTGCGGCAGGGAATTCCACAGGTTAACAACTCTCTGAGTGAAGAAGTTTCTCCTCATCTCAGTTCTAAATGGCTTACCCCTTATCCTAAGACTGTGTCCCCTGGTTCTGGATTTTCCCAACATCGGGAACAATCTACCCGCATATAACCTGTTCCGTTCCATCAGAATCTTGTATGTTTCTATGAGATCCCCTCTCATGCTTCTAAACGCCAATGTATAAAGGCCCAGTTGGTCCAGTTTCTCCTCATTTGTCAGTCCAGCCATCCCAGGAATCAGTCTGGTGAACCTTCGCTGTACTCCCTCAATAGCAAGAACGTCCTTCCTCAGATTAGGAGACCAAAACTGAACACAATATTCCAGGTGAGGCCTCACCAAGGCCCTGTACAACTGCAGTAAGACCTCCCTGCTCCGATATTCAAATTCCCTCGCAATGAAGGCCAACATACCATTGCTTTCTTTACCGCCTGCTGTACCTGCATGCCAACTTTCAATGACTGATGAACCATGACACCCAGGTCTCGTTACACCTCCCCTTTTCCTAATCTGCCATCATTCAGATAATATTCTGCCTTCTTGTTTTTGCCACCAAAGTGGATAACCTCACATTTATCCACATTATAGTGCATCTGCCATACAGCCGACAAGGACGCCGAGGATTTCGGGCGGGGTCCTCCCCCAGGAGATGTCGGCCCGCTGCCCAGGACTTCGGGCGGGCCCCGCAGCCGACAAGGACGCCGAGGACTTCGGGCGGGGTCTGCCCCCAGGAGATGCCGGGCCACCACCGAGGACTTCGGGTGGAGCCCGCCCTTAACGAGATGCCGGGCGAGCGGTTCCCGCCGCTGCCAAGCAGTTTTGAGCTGGGCCTGCCCCCAGGAGATGCCGGGTGGGCCGCTGCGGAAGAGGTAAGGGCAGTCAGGCCACTAGGTCTGGGATAGGGGCGACGTCCCTTCGGCCAGGGATAGGGTCGTCGCCCGGAGACAGGATGCACTGGGAGGGTCAGGAGCTACTGCGCACGCGCGCAGCCTCCACTGTGCACGCGCGCAGCTGCCGGCACATGCTGCACCGCACCAAGCTGGAAATGGCGTACAGATAGCGGAGAATCATGAGAAGTATTCACCGCAATTTCTGTTCTACAAATTAGGCGGGCCTCTCCGATGTGTGCCGTTCTAGCGGGGGTACGAAACTTGAGCCCATCGGCCCCGAACTTGGTGAAAGCTAAGTTCCACCCAAGTCCCGCCCCAAGGACCGCTGAGATCCTGACGGTACTTGAGGCAAAGTTTCATTAAAAAGTCCTGGAAAGACCGCCCGGTGGCAAAAAAGGTACTTACGCCCTGAATCTGTGCGGCAGTGGGCGGGAGCTCCCATTCTTGGCGAGGATTGAGTCAGGCCCAGGGAGGGATTTCCCCCTAAAAAACACAAGAAAACCTTAAGGGGACCCCATCCACCTCAATCGCTGCAAAAAAAATTAAAAAAGAAGTGTACAAACCTTTTTTTGCAGGTCTTCTTACTTACCGTTGAGGTTAGACCTGCCTCCATGTGGCTGTCTTACGGCTAAAGAGATCAAGGGGTATGGAGAGAAAGCAGGAAAGGGGTACTAAGGAAATGATCAGTCCTGATCTTATTGAATGGCGGTGAGGTTCGAAGGGCCGAATGGCCTAATCCTGCACCTATTTTTCTTTGTTTCTATATTTCTAGGGAAGTCTTGCTACAGCTATACAGGGTATTGATGAGGCCACACCTGGAATACTGCGTGCAGTTTTGGTTTCCATATTTACGAAAGGATATACTTGCTTTGTGGCAGTTCAGAGAAGGTTCAACTAGGTTGATTCCGGAGGTGAGGGGGTTTACTTATGAGGAAAGGTTGAGCAGGTTGGGCCTCAACTCATTGGAATGCAGAAGAATGAGAGGTGATCTTATTGAAATGTATAAGATTATGAGGGGTCTTGACAAAGTGGATGCAGAGAGGATGTTTCCACTGATGGAGAGACTAGAACTAGAGGGCATGATCTTAGAATAAGGGGCCGCCCATTTAAAACAGAGATGAGGAGAAATTTCTCCTCTGAGGGTTGTAAATCTGTGGAATTTGCTGCCTCAGAGAGCTGTGGAAGCTGGGTCATTGAATAAATTTAAGACAGAAATAGGCAGTTTCTTAAACGATAAGGGAATAAGGGGTTATGGGGAGCGGGCGGGGAAGTGGAGCTGAGTCCATGATCGGATCAGCCATAATCTTATTGAATGGCGGAGCAGGCTCGAGGGGCCATATGGCCTACTCCTGTTTCTCTTTCTTATGTTCTTATGTTAAAACAGGCATCTCGGCGGGCAGGAAGACAATTACGCGCGTTGCACACCAACGAACGTCAGCGGGTGGTCCCCAGTGGTCTTCCCTCTCCGCCGGCGGTAGGCCTCCACCAAACTCACGCAGAGGGGAGACCACCCAGAAAACTCGGCGGCAGCGGACAGTAAGTCCACCAATTTCAGCCTCATAGAGTCATTACAGCACAGAAGGAGGCCATTCGGCACGTTGAGTCCATGCCGGCTCTCTGTAGAGCAATCCAGTCAGTCCCATTCCCCGCTCTATCCCCATAGCCCTGTAAGTTTATTTCTCTCAAAGGCCTATCCATTTTCCTTTTGAAATCATTGATTGTCTCCGCTTCCACCACACTCGTCGACAACAATTTGCAGGTTATTACCACTTTCTGCGTAAAAAAGTTCTTCCTCACATCCCCCCTGTATCTCTTGCCCAATATCTTAAATCTGTGTCCCGTAGTCCTTGTACCATCAGCTAATTGGAAGAGCCTTTCTCTGTCTACCTTATCCAAGCCTGCCATAATCTTGTAAACCTCTATCAAATCTCCCCTCAACCTCCTTTGCTCCAAGGAGAACAACCCCAGCTTCTCCAAACTGACCTTGTAGCTAAAATCCCTCATTCCTGGAACCATTCTGGTAAATCTTCTTTGCACCCTCACAAGGACCTACACATCCTTCCTAAAGTTTAGTGACCAGAACTGAACACAGTGCTCTAGTTGTGGCCTAATCAGAGCTTTATAAAGGTTCAGCATAATTTCCCTGCTTCCCTACTCAATACCTCTATTTATGAAGCCCAAGATCCCATAAGCTTTGCTAACTACTCTATCAATATGTCCTGCCACGAGACTCCCTAAGCAAATGCTTTATGCGGAGCTCCTTCACGGCAAATGAGCCAAAGGTGGGCAGCGGAAACGTTACAAGGACACCCTCAAAGCCTCCCTGGTAAAGTGCGACATCACCACTGACACCTGAGAGTCCCTGGCAGAAGACCGCCCGAGGTGGAGAAAGTGCATCTGGGAGAGCGTTGAGCTTTTCGAATCTCAATGCCGAGGGCATGAAGAGGTCAAGCGCAGGCAGCGGAAGGAGCGTGCGGCAAACCAGTCCCACCCAACCCTTCCCTCGGCGAATGTCTGTCCCACCTGTGACAGGGTCTGTGGCTCTCGTATTGGACTGTTCAGTCACCAAAGAACTCACTTCAGGAGTGGAAGCAAGTCCAGGATGATGATGTCCTGCCACCTTCAATCATCTATGTACATGAACCCCCAGGTCCCTCTGTCCCTGCACATTCATTAGAACAGTGCCATAAAGTCTATATTGCCTCTCCATATCCCTTCTGCCAAAATGCATCACCTTACACTTCTCTGTATTAAATTCCATCTGCCACTGGTCTGCCCATGCTGCTAACTTATTTATGCCCTGTTGCAGTCAATTGGCATCATCCTCACTGTTTGCCACACCTCCAATTTTGGTATCATCGACAAATTTTGAAATTTGACTCTGTATTACAATATCCAAGTCATTTATATATATCAAAAAAGCAGTGGGCCTAGCTAGCACTGACCCTTGGGGAACACCACTGTATACCACCCTCCAGTCTGAAAAACAACTATTTACCACGACTCGCTGTTTTCTGTCTTTAAGCCAGTTTCTTATCCAAGCTGACGCCTATTCCATGAGCCTGAATTTTGTGAACCAGCCTTTTATGTACTTTGTCAAACGCTTTCTTAAAATCCATATAGACAACATCCACTGCATTCCCTTCATCAAAAAATTCAATTAGATTAGTCAAACATGATCTGCCTTTTACAAATCCGTGCTGGCTCTCCTTAATTAATTTAAACCTCTCCAAGTGCCTGTTAATTTTTTCCCTGATTATTGTTTCTAAAACCTTACCCACTACTGATATTAAACTAACCAGTCTGTAGTCACTAGGTTTGTCCTTACACTCTTTCTTGAACAAGGGTGTCACATTTGTCACTTTCTACTCCTCTGGCACCTCCCCTGCATCTAGGGAAGATTGGAAGATTATGGCACGCCCTTCTGTTATCTCCACTTCCCTTAGCAACCTGGGATGCAAGCCATCCGTACCTGGCAACTTATCCACTCTAAGCATATCAAGCCTTTCCAGTACATCCTGCCTAACAATTTTCACCCATCCATTACCTCTACTAGCTCTGCTTCTTTTCCTTAGTAAACCCCGATGTAAAGTACTCATTAAGTACTCTAGCTTTGCCCTGTGCCTCTAAGCATATATCACTTTATTTCTCCCTAATAGGCTCCACCCCGCCTCTTACTACCCGCTTACTATTTACATGCTGGTAGAAGATATTTGGGTTCCCTTTTATGTTAACTGTACCTGAAACATCTCCTCCTTAAAGATCACCCATTGTTCCATGACATTTTTTCCTGCCAATCTTTGGTTCCATTTTACTCTGGCTAGATCCCTTTTCATCCCATCGAAATTAGCACTCTTTCAATTTAGAAGTACTGCTTTAGATTGTTCCTTACTCTTTTCCATTGCTAATCTAAACTTTATGATACGATGATCACTCTTATCCAAGTGTTCTCCCACAGACACTTGGCCCACCCAGTTCCCCAGCAATGCCTCCTTTCTAGTTGGGCCGAGAGCATATGGTCATGGAAGTTCTCCTGAACACATTTCAGAAATTCCTCCCCCTCCTTTCCCTTTACTCTTAAATTATCCCAATCGATATTTGGGTAATTAAAGTCCCCTAATATTACCACTCTAGTTCTTGCACATATCTGTGATTTCCCTGCAGATTTGCTCCTCTATCTCTCTCTCACTATTTGGGGGCATATAGAATATCCGCAATAGTGTGATCATACCTTTTTTGTTTCTCAAATCTAGCCAAATGGATTCTGTCCTGGCCCCTTCAAGGTCATCCTCTCTTTCCAACACTACAATGTCTTCCCTAATCAGTACCCCACCTCCCTTTTTTCCTTCCCTAACTTTTCTGAACACCTTGTATCCGTGAATATTAATCATCCAATCCTCACCATTTCTAAGCCACGTTTCCATTATTGCCTCTGTTATATATGTAAACTTGTATATACTCTGTACAGCCATCAGAGGGCTCATCCCCTGGAGTCCCAAGGGATCCCATAATCCCTTGGCAGCACAGGTATTTAAGGAGGCCTCACAGGTTGGAGACGCACTCTGGAGATCTGCAATAAAAGACTAAGGTCACACTTTACTTTAAGCTGACAATGTTCAGTCTGACTCTTTCTCCATACATAATAGCCTCTACATCATATTCCCACATGACTAATTTGTATGTAGCTCACCAACCTTATTCACCACACTTAGTGTCTTTACATACATGCATTCTAAATTTATCTTTGTATTCCTCATAGTCCTTCTTAGTCTGCTCCTATCTAATATGGTACTAGTTCCTTCTCTAGTACTATCCAACACTCTCACTCCTTTATGCACCTTATTCCTATTTTCTACTTTTCTATGCTGGTGCCCACCTCCCTGCCAATCGAGTTGGACAGGTATAAAAAATAACTAAAAAGTCTAATGGAATATTGGCCTTCATCTCAAAGGGGTTGGAATACAAAGAGGAGGATGTAATGCTACAGTTGTATACAGCCTTAGTCAGATTCCATCTGAAGTACTTCATTCAGTTATGGGTACTGAACTTTAGAGACGATATATTGACCTTGGAGGGGATACAATGCAGATTCACCAGATTGATACCGGGGTTTATAGGGTTAAATGATATGGGCAGGTGGCATAAGTGGTTTGTATTCCCTTGAGTATAGAAGATTGAGCAGTGATCTGGTGAGGAATCCAGGATATAATCTTATAAGTAGAGTTAGGCTATTGAGGAGTGAGATGAGGAAGCACTTTTTCCACACAAAGAGTAGTAGAAATCTGATACTTTCTCGCCCAAAGGGCTGTGGTGCTGGGTCAATCGAAATTTTCAAGACTAAGATTGATAAATTTTTGTTAGGGAAGGGTATCACGGAATATTGATCAAAGGTGGGTAAATGGAATTGAGGTACAGATCAGCTGTGATCTGATTGAATGGCGGAACAGGCTCGAATGCCCTATTCCTGTTCCTATGTTCCTTATGCTGGTGCTGCAGTATGATTGGAATACCCAACCAGTTTTCAATCCTGATTAGCTGCATCTAGTCAACACTGCAGGCAAGTGTCTTGAAAAAATGCAGGTTACTGCACAAAGGTCAAAAATTGTGGCTAATTGAACTATGCACAATGCTGCAAAACTGAAATGCTCAGTCACCAAAAAAGTGCTGCAATTGTCAGGCTGCAAATCCACCAATAACCGAGCTTTAAGAAAAGTTCCTGCTCAGAACAACATCCAATTTATATAAAGAAAGTATTGCATTCTGGGTCGTGCCTGGTCCAACTTCCAGAAATTCAACATGAGACTATATATGAATAATTTGAGTATGTAAAGTGAGATTTTGTTGGTCTCTAGTGAGGCTTACTTTTACTTTTAACAAATTTAGAAAGTCAGGCACTTGCAGATCCTTTGCAAATTTACCTTTTAGCATAGGCTTAACACCACTGGAGATTAATATTGGCTCCACCACTAGATTGCCAAGAATTAATTGTCACCTAATTATACCATTGTCGTATGCAAATAAGTTTAGATGGCGCGCAGTACATAATTCTATTTGCAAACAAAAGCAGTTCATTTAAATGTAGATAGTTGGCTTGCAGCATCACCCACAAGCTGTGTTTCCAACAACTTAGGTGTATCAACTTGTGCATGGTTTAAATATTGTGACTTGGATTTTTGTTTGGCAGGTTTACTATCAGAAAAGAAAAAAAGAAAAAACTTGGATTTATAAGGAGCACCTGTCACAGTTTCAGGACATTCCAAAGCAGTTTGCAGCAAATACTTTTCAAGTGTAGTCACTGTTGTAATGTAGGAAACATAGCAATTTGCACACAGCAAGCTCCCACAAACAGCATTATCATAATGATCAGATAATCTGTGTTGTGTATGGAGAAAGAGTCAGACTGAACACTGTGAGCCCAAAGTAAAGTGTAACCTTACACTTTTATTGCAGGCCTCCAGAATGCCTCTCTAACCTGTGAAGCCTCCTTAAATACCTGTGCTTCCAAGGGATTATGGGATCCCTTGGGACTCCAGGGGATGAGCCCTCTGGTGGCTGTACAGAGTAAACACAAGTTTACATATATAACAACCTGTTTTAGGTTCAGGAACAGGTACTGGCCAGGACACCAATGAGAACTCTGCTGCTTTTCTTCGAATTTACCATGGTATCTTTTACATCCATCTGAGAGGGCAGACGCAGCCATGATTTAATGTCTCAATAACAGTACACTTCACAACTTCTTCCTTTCTCTCCAATCATGGTCAAACATGTAGAGAAGCAGTGGGAGACTCACGTGGTATGTACTTTCTCATTTTCTGCACGTGATCACCCCCATTAAGGAATGCTTTCAGACACCTCGAGTTGCATGCCATATGATGCCAAGCAAAATGCCCTCAGACAATCTAATTTCTTAAGGAAGAAGGAATGGCACACAAATGAAAGGAAATGCTGCCTCAATCGCCAAGGCTCCTGCTGGAAAGCATCAGGCAACCATCTCAGGACATTCTGCCACTGAGAGAGCACTGAGGGGAAGTAGAAAGTAAGGATTAAAAGGATGTACAATTAAAGGCATCAAGGGAGACATGGTTGTGGCAATAAGAAATCAGACGGATTTGATTCCCTTCAAATGGCATTAATGGGATATGATGCAGAATGATTTAAGGCAAGGTGGGGGCATGCCTGTGAGAAAAAGTAGCAGCATGTTTACCAAATGACAAGATTGGCAACTATGGAAGAGAACTAAATGACAGCAAAAGTACAAGCTGTGTAACTGCCAAAGGAGGATCATTGATAGCATGATTGACTTTGCAGTTGGCATGGATATTACTACATTCACAAAATGTCCCTTTCGAGCTGTGACTGCAGATATCTGGCAGCTGGCAAGGTGTTCTTCCCAAAGCGGGTTGTCGGCTGCCTGCTCACCCTTGCTGTCCTTCTTCACTTTCTTCCTGCTCCTTTTCATAACACGGTTAGAGGGAACTCCATTGTGGAGACATACCTGTGTCCTGTGCTTTATGGCTGAAGGTTCCAAAAAACTCTATAGCATCGCAGCAGTGCCAAAAATATGATCAAATTGGAGATAGAAAAGTGCACCTTTAACAGAACTCCTAACTTTCACAGCCACACAACAGCACTGAATGGGGCCGAAATTCAGGCCTGCCGGAACGCTGGCGCACTTTTTAAAGTGTTCATACCGCCGGGTCCAATGAGGTCATCTGTTGATCGATATTCAGCTCTTTGTCCTTTTTTTTGCAGCGGACCGGAAGTCGGGGGCAGACGTGGGGCAGTAAGTACTCTTGAGGGGCGGAAGTGGAGACAGGATGGACTCTCTGCCGCTGTCAGTCAGCAGCGGAGCAGAGATGACGTCATGATGCATGTGTGTCACCATGCTCTTTCCTTCACTTAAAGGGGAGAGTGTTCGGCATTTTGAAACATTTATCCACTGGGCCACCAGGGAGGGTTTCAGCTGGGCCAGTGGCCTGGCATGCAAGAGGGGGTGCCAGGCTGCCTGTTGGTGGCCCGGCCCAACCCAGGGGCATAATTGTCAGCCCGACCTGGCAGTCAGCCGACACAAAAAAACATGGTGGCTGCGGCAGTGCGCTCTCCCCTTGCAGGGCCGCTGCGCTGCCATGGCTCACACACAGAAAGCAAGGTGCACCGTCAAAAAAAGCTATCGGGGGCACTGCGCGGTGGATCAAAGATTTCTGGAGGTAAATTTTGCAAGAGGTGCAATGGAGGTGCGGGAGATCAGCGGTGTGCCCTTTGATGATGCACTTAGGATGGTCAGCAGCAGCGAGGCGGAAGTGGGAACTGCCAGAAAAATCCCCGAGCTGAATTTCGATCGTGGCGACCATTGGACTGGAAGTCGGCGGCTGCTCGACTCCGCCGCCTGACTGCCGCTTTCTGGCAGTAAGTGTCCTTTTTGGGAGGCTGAATTTTGGCCCCAATGTCTCTTGTATACCAGCGTTCTCAGTGATATACAGGCCAGAAGTGCAAACATCTGGAAATCTGTGATTTGATGCCAGGACTACATTAACATTATCCTTGTAATATGGCTGTCAGTGTTTGGGTGAGCACTTCCAGCTGCTGACCTCACTTCTGAGGGAAAACTGCTAATCACAGTGGTGGTATAGAGATCTGGCATTAAACCTAGCCACTTCGTTTTCTGACCCTGCTCCAAAACTACACAAAATTGGAAATAAATAAATTGCAAAATCTAGTCCATGACATCACAACATCATTACACCTCAAAAGGACTTTCAAAAGGCTTTTGACAAGGTCCCACATAAGAGATAAATGTGCAAAATTAAAGCACATGGTATTGGGGGTAATGTATAGAGAACTGGTTGGCAGACAGGAAGCAAAGAGTAGGAATAAACTGGTCCTTTTCAGAATGGCAGGCAGTGACTAGTGATGTACCACAAGGTTCAGTGCTGGGCCCCCAGCTATTTACAATATACATTAATGATTTGGACGAAGGAATTGAATGTAATATCTCCAAGTTTACAGATGACACTAAGCTGGGTGGCAGTATGAGCTGTGAAGAGGATGCTAAGAGGCTGCAGGGTGACTTGGACAGGTTAGCTGACTGGGGAAATGCATGGCAGATGCAGTATAATGTGGATAAATGTGAGGTTATCGACTTTGGTGGCAAAAACAGGGAGGCAGAATATTATCTGAATGGTGACAGATTAGGAAAGGGGGAGGTGCAACGAGATCTGGGTGTCATGGTTCATCAGTCATTGAAAGTTGGCATGCAGGTACAGCAGGCGGTGAAGAAGGCAATTGGCATGTTGGCCTTCATAGCTAGGGATTTGAGTATAGGAGCAGGGAGGTCTTGCTGCAGTTGTACAGGGCCTTGGTGAGGCCTCACCTGGAATATTGTGTACAGTTTTGGTCTCCTAATCTGAGGAAGGACATTTTTGCTATTGAGGGAGTGCAGCAAAGGTTCCCCAGACTGATTCCCGGGATGGCAGGACTGACATATGAAGAAAGCCTGGATCGACTAGGCTTATATTCACTGGAATTTGGAAAAATGAGAGCGGATCTCATAGAAACATATAAAATTCTGACGGGATTGGACAGGTTAGATGCAGGAAGAATGTTCCTGATGTTGGGGAAGTCCAGAACCAGGGGTCATAGCCTAAGGATAAGGGGTAAGTCATTTAGGACCGAGATGAGTAAAATCTTTTTCACTCAGAGAGTTGTGAACCGGAATTCTCTACCACAGAAAGTTGTTGAGGCCAGTTCATTAGATATATTCAAAAGGGAGTTAGATGTGGTCCTTATGGCTAAAGGGATCAAGGGGTATGGAGAGAAAGCAGGAAAGGAGTACTGAAGTTGTATGATCAGCCATGATCATATTGAATGGTGGTGTAGGCTCGAAGGGCCGAATGGCCTACTCCTGCACCTATTTTCTATGTTTCTATGTTTCTAATATAAATATTTTAGCTGTAAAGTGTGGTGGATTGGGGGTTGCAGTGGGTGCAGGGGTGCTACCTGCACCTGACAACACTGCTGGTGGAAAATGAAACAGCCAAAAAAATAGGCATGGACCTTGCAGAGTTGGTACCTGACTCATTTCCTACCCCAGTTATGCCACTAGTCTGAAGGCAGGAGAATTGTATCTACATTTAGACAGGGCTTTTTCCACACCACTATATTCCAGGTAAGTACATCACTGCCTTACTTTTCCCTGACACAAAAATGCAACAAATAACTTAAACATTCTCAGGATAGAAATTTACAATCGCGTTATGATTATTGAGACACAGATTTCAGGTCACAGACACTTTTCAGAAGTCTTGGCCAAACACTAGAGTCAATGGGAGAGCTTTAGAAAACATGCTTTTATTCTAATACAAAAGCAAAATACTGCACATGCTGGAAATCTGAAATAGAAACAGAAAATTCTGAAAATACTCAGCAGGTCAGGCAGCACCTGTGAGAGAGAAAGAGAGTTAACGTTTCAGCTCGTCAGAATTGGAAAAAGTTAGAGCTGTAACAGATAACTCTTTTTTTCTAGTTTGTTCGTCAATGATTCTACATGAAGATAGCCTTTTATTTCAGATAGCAATTAAAATTGGTAGAGACAATTTTCAGAGTCACTTCCAGGAATAACCAACAACAAATTAGATCGATGATCTTTACCTGTTATTCTCCCTCCTCTCCGTGTTTTGGTCAGTCCTATAAATGGGATTGTCTACTTACCATTTCCAATTCTGATGGGAGGTTCCACACCCGAAACATTAGGCTACCTTTTCTCTTTTGACATGCCATTGGACCTGCTGTGTATTACCAATTTTTTAAAGTGTTAACTTCAAAAATTAGATTCTTTTGATTGCATAGCATTAACTTCAGTTTGTTGAGAAGCTTTTCCCTTTGATACAATGCAGCAGGTTAGCCCCCAGTAGGAGCTTCCAGTGTTCACAATGTTGCATGCATTTAATCCGACTCAAAGATTCCTCGTCTCTGAATTTTCAATTGAATATTTGATCTAAATTTGTACTTTGATATATTACGTTTCTTACAATATGAAAAATTTCCATTTTTTTTATCTAAACCATTCCACAAGCATTAACAGTGTTGGAAAGGCTCTTCATCTCCAACAAAACTTGCACTGTCAGTATTCCTCATTGCACCTGCCATACTACACATACAAGTAAGAACTGCCATTAATCTCTGACAATTGAGTTGCTTACTATAGCCCATATTTATAAATCTTTTGCAGATCTGCAGAAAAAAAATGCATTTTTTTTGCAATGTTTTCCTCATACAGCATTTATATAGATTTTTTTTGTAGGAAAAGACTGTTCCTGAAATTTTGGAAATACAGGATTTGTTCGAAGTGTGTTTATTTTCACTGGATATCAGTTCTGACTTTCAAAGTGATGTTCATTGTGTTAAATTAGTATTCAGTTGTTATTACCTAAGGTTTGCTGATTTATAAATGACCACGTTGTGCTGAATTGAATTACAGGAGCCTTCATATTCTGTTATGTAGCTACAAATTATATAAATTACACATTTCCCTGTAGCTGGGTTTGACTCTGAGAATGTGCTCCTTGTTTATTTAATGCATGTGAAAGACAGTGAAGTGGACGATATTGTCAATCTCCATTCACTACCAGACAAAGAAATTCAGATTTCTTCGGTCAGAGTTGCAGTTTAAATAAGCTTTAGGTTTGGACCATGCCGAACAAATTTCCAAATGAAACAATTGTGGCTATGGCAATTAACTTCTCAAAGGAAGAGTTGGACGAACAGCTGACTAAGAATGTAATTGAAGATGTGAAGGACAATTTTCCTTTCTCCACCCTCCAGTGCCAGACACCAAACGGTGCAGCATGGCTGAAGAGCACTGTACTTGCGAAGGTCTAGCTGACTGAAACATCAGTTGTGATGTTAGCTGCAAAGCTTCTTGCTACTTTTGATTTATCCACATTTTCTCGATTAGATGTTTGATTTGTTATTTAAGGTAATTGTGGTGTATGTACGCACCTTTTGCAATGATTCCACAAGGCAGGGTATGGTACTTAAACTGTAGACTGTAGTCCTTTATTTGCAGCTCCTCGAGTGAGGACACCAAGCTGTGAGCTTCCTTTTATACTGGGTTACCTACAGTGTGCAGGTAACCCTTAGGTCTCCAGCAGCAGCACCCTCTGGTGTACAGGTAAGGCATGTACAGTGTAAGGGTACATTCAGTGTTACAGACATCACACAACAATGCAAGCATGCATATATAACAACACTCCCCCCTAAGCATTTTTAATATCCTTATTGTCATGACCTGGGGAGTTGATTAGTAGTGGGCTATGGGAGGTGGTGAGGGGTGTGTGGGTGCCAGGTGTGATCCCTGTACTTGAGGCTGGCCTCATACGCCACCACCCGCCCTCACACACAGACCATGTAGGTGTCACTGGTGTGGTATCCCTCAGGAGGGTAGCCACAGCAGCAGTAGGTAGAGTGCATTCTTGTGATGTGCATAATTGTGTGGTGGTGGACAGGGCCACAGGACTGTGTGGGCTCCTTGTCCTCCAATTGGGATGAGGGTCTGGTCATCTCAGGGTTTTCAAGGGAAGCTGGAAGGTATTGGCCTCATGCTCCTGGTGTTGGCCCTGGTGGCCAGGGGGTGTAGGGCTGGTCTGGGGCAGGTTGCCATTGGTGGTGGCTGTGCTGCCCATTGACCACTGTCCCTGTAGTGGGTCTGCTCCCTCTGTGTTCCAAAGATCCAGGCTACATGGTCTGGTAGCCAGCTGGACCTGGAGGTCTCCCACGGGGGGATTCCGCTAGCATTTGCATGGTCCCTGTTAAACCCAATGTCTTTTAGCAATGTCCTACCTGTATACATGACACCTTGGCTCTGATCACACAGTCAAGCCTACATTATAAATTACAGCATTTGCATCACTTTTTGGTGTCATGGTCTCATCAGACATGGTTACATTAGGCATTTCAAACTCTCTGTCATAATCATCAAATATAACAAGCTTGTTCTTAACTTTACTTACACAAGCATTCATCTAATTTGTCACGTTAGTTGCACCAGCATCACAACTCATGGTTACATTATCATACTTGCACCCTTTTTTTACATTTTTAGCTTTAAAGTCCTTGTCCTCATTTAGTTGAAACTGTCCCTTTACATTTTTTTGGTTACCGGTCTCCTTTAAGGGAGCCTTCCAATCTGATTGGCCACTCGGTGCCACGTGTCGCTCCCCTAACGCTGTCCCTCATGGTCTGGCTGTGGCCATTTTGTTTGCAGGTTCTTTTCCTCGTGGTGTGTCCACCATCTTCTGGCTCTCCTCCAGGTAGGCTATGGTGGTCTTTTCTTCCTCAGGTTCAGCCATGGGCATCGGGAATCCACTTCTTTCGATGATGTTCAACTCTTGGAGTCCGGCCCCGGCCTGGAAGGTGGAGTTTTCGGTCCTGGACATTTCGCTGCGATGTTGTGGAGTCGTTGCCGCACAGTCAAGATGGACGGTGGGATCTCTGGATGCAGCGGTGGATCCATGTTTGATGTCGATTGCTGGAGCCTGGAGGCCATCGCCACTTATTCTGACTTGGACCAGGTTCATCCAATTCCTTCCCAGCCGTGTGGGACCGTCGCCAGCTACGATCCACAGGGGGAGTTTGTTCAACACGCCACCCTGGGAGGCCTGGATGTCCACGCTGCCAACGATCGGAATTTTACCTTTGGTGTAGGTGAGCAGCTTTGCTTGGACAGGATGCAGTTTTGGTCGATTAGCGGGATTTATCCAAAGTTTTTCAAAGGTCATTTGCCCCTGTGTCGGAGCTCCATAGAAACTGGGACCCAGTCGATGTCTACTTCCATCGTCCACGGAGAACTTTCGGTGGAGTAGGTATAAATTTCATACTCTTCTTCCAGGGGTTGGGCAGCTTCACCTTCATCTGTGTCGGCACACCAGTGATCAGCCAACTCATCAGAGACGCGGTGAGTACAGCTTTTTCTGCACATTCTTTGAAGGTGCACTTTCTCTTTGCAGACTATGCATGCATAGTCTTTGTATTGGCACTGGTGGCCCTATGGTTTCACCCACAGCGCCAGCACGGGGTCATCCGGTTTGCCCCATGTGGCGGATTCTGGGTTGCTCGACTTGGGGCAGCATTTCAGCCTTTAGAAGTATCCATTCGGTGCACTGCATTCGCCGGTTTAGAGTCCTGGGTCAGTATTCGCCTGGAGTCGCCGGCCAAAACCATGTAGGCCTGGCTCACTTGAATTGCTTTCTGCCAGGTGACTGTGATGTCGGCAAAGAGCCATTTGTGCAGGAGACCCTTGTGGCTGATTCCGATGACAAAAATGTCCCTTAGTGCTTCATTAAGGTGGTCTCCAAAATCACACGGTGCAACTAGTCTTCTTAAATGTGCAGCTTACTCAGTAATTTCTTGGCCTTCGGGTCGCCGGTAAGTGTAGAACCGGTGCCTGCTGTGAGGATGCTTTCTTTTGGTTTTAGTTGCTCCTGTATAAGTGTTACAAGTTCCTCATAGATTTTGGTGGTTGTCTTCACTGGGGCTAGCAAGTCCCTGACGAGACAATGAATGGTGGGCCCACAACTGCTAAGCAGGATGGCCCTGCGCTTGTTCGGTAGTGTAGCTAGTGTACCATCCAGGTCGTTGTCTATGAAGAAATGTTCAACAAAAGCATCCCAATCTTCCCCATCAGTAAATTGCTGAAAGTTGCTGAGATTCGACATGCTGAGTGTGTAGTTCGTGACCTCGTATCCTCGTCGCCAGTTGTGGTGTATGTAGGCACCTTTTGTAATGACTCCACGGGGCAGAGTATGGTACTTAAACTGTGTAGACTGCTGTCCTTTATTTGCAGACCCTTAGGTCTCCAGCAGCAGCACCCTCTGGTGTACAGGTAAGGTGTGTACAGTGTCAGGGTACATTCAGTGTGACAGA
The DNA here is from genome assembly GCF_044704955.1 of Pristiophorus japonicus. Lineage (NCBI taxonomy): Eukaryota > Metazoa > Chordata > Chondrichthyes > Pristiophoridae > Pristiophorus > Pristiophorus japonicus. Next base: position 114,020,673 of record NC_091977.1, on the reverse strand, counting down.
CATCACACAACAATACAAGCATGAATATATAACAGTAATCATGATTTTTTTTTTCCTAATTGACATGTGACATTTTGCAGATGTAACATTCTAATGTGTGATACTTTAGAAATGTGAGGCACCACTAGGGCTCATCAAACCTGATCTGTATATTTAAAGAACTCCGCTGTTCCCTGTCAGGTGTCCTTCTCACCTGCTCAGACAAACAGGTTAAAATGTAAGACCGCAGGAAGAGAGCAGGACATTGATGGGTAAGTCTCCCAGGTGATTTTAACTACCCTTCTGCCTGGTTTCTGACAGACAACCAGAGCTAAAATCGCAGCTATAATTTGTTCATTAGAATTAGAGGAGAGGCAGTCATAATATCAATTCTGGGAGTTTTTCCCCCAGAGCACTTGCATAGAGTGACACAGAGTGCATTCTGGAAGTTATAACCAGGTAACTCATTGTGCCTCTCCTTTCAACCAATACGTTGCTAGGTTTAGGAAGCTCTATTAATTCAAGGCACCTGAAAGAGAAAGAGTCTCTCCAGAATGATTTCAAACACAGTAAAGACAAATGTGTGGACATAATTAATAGTGTTTCCATAAATTATGTATATTTTTATGTGTTTGTTATGTTATAAACCTGAGCTGGGATTTTGCACGTTGGCAGAATCCTGGTGAGGGGAGGGTAGGGCGGGAGGAAGTAACTTCTGTCTATCCTGATGACAGCTCCCAACTCCAGCCGATTTTCCACGGTCAGGTTAATTTAGTTATTATCAGGGAATGTCCCACCCACATTTGTGGGGGTTATTATGGGGAACTGGCACAACTCCAGCAGAAAGCCATGTTGTCTTACATATAGCCAGCACCTTACATCACAAGCAGCCCTTTCCTGTACCTGCTGCTCCTTCTCTGCCAATGGCAGTGCTAGTTGAGCACTGAATCTGACCGACATAATAGTATGCAAAAAAGTATAGCGTGCAGCTCAAGTAAATTGCTGACAATTTAGGCAGTGGGTCTACTGTCCCAGGCACAGTTACCTCAGAATGGTGGAAAAAATTGCAGCTCGCCTATCAGTAAACAGACTGTAGACTTTGCAGCAATGTTTCATATAAGGGCTAACAAGTCACTGTTTGGGTGATGCAATAGCTTTGCAATATGGTGTACTTTCCACTAAAGTATCTAAAGGATAAGCTCAACCATAATGTTACACCTCCAGTGCAATGGTGCAAAGAAGCCACTTCTTCTGAAACAACTTGGTGGCATGCACGAAATAGACAGAAACTATGTGGTACACTGCATTCCTGATTATTCATGCTCTGTAACCCTCCCAGTGTGGGAGCAGTCATTTCTTGGTTATTATGACTCCTAAGGTATCATTACATCACCACATACTGCATCCTTTAATCCCATAATAGAGATAGAAAACACATGGGATGATATAATACAATATTTATTCTGATAGTTCTGATATATTATTTAATGAAGAGCATCATAATGTAGCCATGACATTTTACCTTGTGTATTATTTCATCAGGGCCACTTGTTGGACAAATGTTATAATAAATGCACTCTGAACTTATGTATAGTTAGAGACATTCCTGGTCCAGAAACACATGACCTCAATTAAACAATTGATGGCAGTAATTTAGTGGAATGGGTGTGGATTAAGCTGGCATGTATATTGCATTTCATCTCTACTCATTTTCTTTTGTGACAGTGTTAAATGAAGTTTAGGAGTCGGGAAATATTATTCCCTTTGTGGGAAGCTGCTGGCTAAGATTGATGTTCCCTAAATCTCAGACCTTGTTATAAGTGGCCTCAGACACTATCAATATAGTGCACTGATTGCAGACCTGGAAGAGGGCATGCTTGCAGGCTCATTCAGTCTTATTACTGAGAGTCTAATTACATCCATTATTGATGCTGTTTGTCATTGCAGCGTCGGAATGGGGAGAACGAAAGATAGGCAATGGCCTCAGCTGCTTTGAGCCTGACTGATGACCAAACTATGGCACTTAGTGAGATTAAATCTACACTGCTGAGCATGTCATTTTAACTAGACAAAATGGAGATGATCCCAATTTCCTATCATTTCAGAGGCAACAGGGAACCAATTACAGTCAGACTGTGAGACGTCAAAATTCTCACCAGGCCTCATCTCAGGCAGACAGCTGATAAAATGAAATAGAAAAGGGCAAGTAGAGAATTTTGTCTGTGCAAAACCTTAATTTATATTCCAGCCAGCAGAACAGGCTGTACTTTTTTTAGTATAAAGTAAAAGATTGGAGGCCTTTTTTATCATTTGTGTGGGCTACATCAACCTTGTTATCTTTTTCTGATGATATGGCTCAGAAGACGGGTGAAGAAACTCATTATTTTTAGATGACTTCACTTTTCCCACAGGGATCTTATAGATCCTACTTAGCACCCGCCTCATTCCAGCACTGATTAAGTGGGAAATACAGGGAATCTCAAAAGGTCAAACCTATAATCAGCTGCCCTGAGGGCTATGACATAGAAAACTTCTTAATCCAACTGAAGCTTATTTCACGCTTATAACAAGCGGTTGAAGAAGATTTGACGCAGAGAGAAAAAAATTGTAAACATACCCAGAGATCAGATACTTTTATTGGTCTGCGATCATGTATTGTAGTAACACACTTCGCTTTTTAAATCTGTTTTCATTTAAAACTACAAAAACAATGCTGCCAATTTTCTTTGCATTTCAAATATAATGCAGAAACTGTGCACAATAGATCTGTACTTCTGGAACCTGTACAGCCTACACTGTTAACCCCCTGAGTATAGAATTTTATTAACAGCTTTCAAAATATGCATTTGATCTTTCATAAAACCTGTGAGAAATATAAATTGTAACGATGCTAAAATAATATAGCAGGTTACATAATGATCCCTTCTCATCCTATTTGCAGAAATGTCACACTCAGTAATGAAAATGATAAAATTAATACTTGATGGTTATCATTGGGATTTTTTAATTCAACATGTTTGCAAACATTAATTTGCTGTATATTATATGAATATAATTATTCCAGCAAAGCCCTGATATAGTTTCAAGGATATTGGAAACAAAGCAGGATCAATTTAAGATAAACATAATTTTGATGAAAGGTCATCGGCCTGAAACATTAACTCTGTCTCTCCACAGATGCTGACTGACCTGCTGGGTGTTTTCCAGCATTTCCAGTTTTTATTTCTGATTTCCAGCATCCGCAGTTTTGCTTTTGTAAATATAATTCGAGTTCAATGTCATTTAAGGTAAGGTTCCCGGCCCTCTTTCTCATGTTGCAACAACATGTCAGTCAAATCACTATGAACAGAAGCTTTATTGCTGTGAGTTAAGTCTTAGCTCAGGCCTTAATTTTTTTTCAGTGTTGATGCAATACTATTTTCTGCAACAATATTATTCACACATGCTGCAAGTGTTCAATATCAGGGTTGCTTTGTGACGAGCAATATTATGTAACAGCAAAAGGTTCTGGATCAATTCTTTGTTTTTTTCCAGCAACAAGTTGGAATAGTACAAAACACTTCAGAAATAACGCCATTTCACAGTGCCCGCAGTATTCACACATCAGAAGGATCGAACTACACCTATTATTTATAGATGGAATCACAGGAGTGAAATTCAACTTCAGCTGGGCATAAAAAGGCCGGAGGCGATTCGGTTGCTGTGTTATACACCTCGCCCGCGTTTCTTTACCTTTGACTTCAATCAAAATGAAAGTCAGGCGGCTCTGTAAGTGGATGTCCATTCCACTAATGCTTGTTTTGTGCCCCCACCGAAGTTGAATTTCACCCCGCAGTATGCACCTCAGCTAGTCCTCTACAACATCTTGGGCTGGATTTTGTTGTTTCCCATTGGCCCAGAGTGGCGGGGATGGGGGGTGCGGGGTGGGGGGGTGTGGGGGGGCGTGGGGGCAGTAGACCCTGGGAAGGTCACAGATTGACAGGCTTGGCTTCCAGCCGGGATGGATACGCTGACCAGGACGCCACAGGACAAAGTAGGTGCGGGGTCTAAGGGGGTTCCAAGCCGTGGGGAGGGGGTCCAATATCTGGGGGCAATCTGATCCCTGACCCCATGATGGGGGGTGGGGGGGGAGTCTGATCCCCGTGGAGGGGGTGGGGGGTGGGAAGAACGATCCCTGACCCAAGGCTGATGGTGGGGAGTTTGGGTGGCTGAGAGGAAGCACTCCTGTCCCTCCCTGCCCACAAGGATTGCTCCCTGAGGCTGTGTCCACCTCACTGCAGCTGTCAGGAATCCCAATCCCCGGCTGCCAGCAGTTAAACCTGCACAGCAGGTTAAAGCAGCGGCTTCAGGCCTCATTCTAATATTTTAAATGCCAACCTGCATTCTGGCAGTGGGTTGGCTGCCTGTCCCCCGTCCCGCCTGGGTACAAAGCGAAAGTGGGTGGGTTGGAGGTGAGTTGGGGTCAGGTTATAAACTTTTAAAACTCCCCCCCATCCCCTCACCCTCTGCATCCAACCCACCCATGTTTTTCATGTAAAAGTTCCTTCCCTTGATTTTCATTTGTTTTCTATTATACCAATGTATCAGCAATCAGCAACAGAGGTGAAGCCCACTTGGGGGTCCAGACCCTTTTTCTGGCCTGGACCTCCCAAAAATGTATCTTTATGAGCAGGAGTAGGCCATTCCACCTGTCCATTAAATCATGGCTGATCTGCACCTCAGCTCCATTTCCCCGCCTTAGCTCCAAAATCACGCGATACTCTTCCAACAAAAATCTATCGGTCTCCGTCCTGAAAATGTTAATTGATCCAACCTCCAAAGCCTTTTGGGGGAACAGGTTATAGATTTCCACCACCCTTTAAATGATAAATTGCTTCCTGATTTCACTTTTAAATGGCTGAGCTCTAATTTAAAGATTATGGTCCATTGTTCTGGATGAAATAGTTTCTCTGTATCTATCCTATCAAATCCTTTTATCATGTTAAACACCTTGATTAGATCACCCCTTACCCTTCGAAACTCAAGGGAATATAGGCAAAGATTAGTTCTGACGCAGGATGATCGACCTGAAACGTGTTGGGGAAATTGATGGGATTGAAGGCCGATAAATCCCCAGGGCCTGATGGACTGCATCCCAGAGTACTTAAGGAGGTGGCCTTGGAAATAGTGGATGCATTGACAGTCATTTTCCAACATTCCATTGACTCTGGATCAGTTCCTATGGAGTGGAGGGTAGCCAATGTAACCCCACTTTTTAAAAAAGGAGGGAGAGAGAAAACAGGGAATTATAGACCGGTCAGCCTGACATCGGTAGTGGGTAAAATGATAGAATCAATTATTAAGGATGTCATCGCAGTGCATTTCGAAAGAGGTAATATGATAGGTCCAAGTCAGCATGGATTTGTGAAAGGGAAATCATGCTTGACAAATCTTCTGGAATTTTTTGAGGATGTTTCCAGTAGAGTGGACAAGGGAGAACCAGTTGATGTGGTATATTTGGACTTTCAGAAGGCTTTCGACAAGGTCCCACACAAGAGATTAATGTGCAAAGTTAAAGCACATGGGATTGGGGGTAGTGTGCTGACGTGGATTGAGAACTGGTTGTCAGACAGGAAGCAAAGAGTAGGAGTAAATGGGGACTTTTCAGAATGGCAGGCAGTGACTAGTGGGGTACCGCAAGGTTCTGTGCTGGGGCCCCAGCTGTTTACACTGTACATTAATGATTTAGACGAGGGGATTAAATGTAGTATCTCCAAATTTGCGGATGACACTAAGTTGGGTGGCAGTGTGAGCTGCGAGGAGGATGCTATGAGGCTGCAGAGCGACTTGGATAGGTTACGTGAGTGGGCAAATGCATGGCAGATGAAGTATAATGTGGATAAATGTGAGGTTATCCACTTTGGTGGTAAAAACAGAGAGACAGACTATTATCTGAATGGTGACAGATTAGGAAAAGGGGAGGTGCAAAGAGACCTGGGTGTCATGGTACATCAGTCATTGAAGGTTGGCATGCAGGTACAGCAGGCGGTTAAGAAAGCAAATGGCATGTTGGCCTTCATAGCGAGGGGATTTGAGTACAGGGGCAGGGAGGTGTTGCTACAATTGTACAGGGCCTTGGTGAGGCCACACCTGGAGTATTGTGTACAGTTTTGGTCTCCTAACCTGAGGAAGGACATTCTTGCTATTGAGGGAGTGCAGCGAAGGTTCACCAGACTGATTCCCGGGATGGCGGGACTGACCTATCAAGAAAGACTGGATCAACTGGGCTTGTATTCACTGGAGTTCAGAAGAATGAGAGGGGACCTCATAGAAACGTTTAAATTTCTGACGGGGTTAGACAGGTTAGATGCAGGAAGAATGTTCCCAATGTTGGGGAAGTCCAGAACCAGGGGACACAGTCTAAGGATAAGGGGGAAGCCATTTAGGACTGAGATGAGGAGGAATTTCTTCACCCAGAGAGTGGTGAACCTCTGGAATTCTCTACCACAGAAAGTTGTTGAGGCCAATTCACTAAATATATTCAAAAAGGAGTTAGATGAAGTCCTTACTACTAGGGGAATCAAGCGGTATGGTGAGAAAGCAGGAATGGGGTACTGAAGTTGCATGTTCAGCCATGAACTCATTGAATGGCGGTGCAGGCTAGAAGGGCTGAATGGCCTACTCCTGCACCTATTTTCTATGTTTCTATGTTTCTATGTTAACTCTGTTTCTCTCTGCACAGATGCTGCCTGAACTGCTGAGTATTTCCAGCATTTTCTGTTTTTATTATTGGCAAGGTTTGAGCAGCCTGTTCTTATAATAAAACCATTTAAGTTCTGGGGCCCGAAATTCACCGTCCCCAAAGGAACGGCTACCGCGGAGTTTGGGCGGTCGATCGAAAAAATCGATGGGCCGCCGCGGTCGGGTACTTTTCCCTCCCTGAGCCATATTCAGGTGGGGGAGGATTTGAGCGGAGTTCACTTCCACCGGAAACGGCGCGGTGAAGCCGCTGTAAAGGAAGGTATCCGGTGGTGAGCTCTGAAGCGTGCGGGCAACTGGAAAGGGACTACCACAGCGAAATTCACCAAGGAAAAGGTAGTACTTTTCCCGGCAGTGCCCCCGCGAGGTTTTCGATGCAATGCTCAAACGCGACACCGCTGGGGCCCTTTGGTAGGTGAAAAGTTTTATTACTTATTATTGTTTTTATTTCATTTTTCAGCATCCGCAGTATTTATTTTTTCATACAGTTTTATTAATTATTAGTGTTTTTATTTCATTTTCCAGCATCCGCAGTATTTATCTTTTCATGTAGTTTTATTAATTATTAGTCTTTTTATTTCATTTTTCAGTATCCGCAGTATTTATCTTTTCATGTAGTTTTATTAATTATTAGTCTTTTTATTTCATTTTCCAGCATCTGCAGTATTTATCTTTTCATATAGTTTTATTAATTATCAGTGTTTTCATTTCAATTTCTAGCATCTGCATTATTTATCTTTTCATATAATTTTATTAATTGTTTTAGCTCCATTCAACGTGCTGAGTGCTGCTCAGAGGTTTGCACATACCCCTGTACTTTTGTACAACTTTCAGGTCGGACTCTTTAGTGTAGAGACCTGCTTGGCAGTGTTCACCCTGAGGATGGAAGGAGTGTTGGGAGGGTGATACCTGGTACACCTGGTCAGAAGCAGGGCAGCACGCAGGAGAAGGCGTTGCTATCAGCACCATACAGACAGGCAGCGAGCAAGGGAGGCAGCAGTCATGATTCGTTCATTCTGCGCCAGACCGGTGTGCCTGCCATCTTGGTTGGCCCCAAACAGGATTGCGGTTGGCTGCTTGGGGACAAGAGATATCTCCTGTCCACTCGGCTGCTCACTCCTCTGCGGAACCCCAGGACAGCGCCAGAGCATGCATACAATGATGCTCATTGTGCCACCAGGTGTATCATTGAGCAGAGATTCCGGTACCTGGACCGCTCTGGTGGCACCTTGCAGTACTCTCCTCAATAGGTCTCCATAATTGTCGTGGTCTGCTGCATGCTGCACAACCTGGCCATCATGAGGGGACAGCCGCTGGAGGTTGAGCCAGCAGTACCACCTGAGGAGGAAGTGCAGGGAGAGGAGGAGGATCCCTGTCGCCCCAGAGCTAGGAGGCATCAACCCATCGCCACCCTGGAAGAACCGGGTGCAGACTGGTCAGCACCCTCCTGGGAGGGTGTGTCCTCACATATATAGAGAAGCCTGACACCTCCCCAGCAATCTCCCTCCATGCATTATTTACTGCCTGTCTACCAAGTCTCCCCACGTCAGGAAACAGAATTCTTTTGCTGTCCTCCACAACGTCCATCAGTGTCTCCAGCTCCATATCAGTGAACCTGTTGGCTCTCCTTGCACCTCTTACATCAGCCATCCTTCCAAACTCCTTCCCCCCTCAGGGCCTTGCTGCAAACCCTGGCTGCTGGCTCATTAGAAACTCTTACCTGCATGCTCAATTTCTCAGTGGTGTTGACGCTCAAATTAAGACAGCTAAAAAAATCCACTTTGGAAGGGTTCATTAGTGCTGGAACCCATTTGTTCACTTTTGGAGCTGAATATGGGGTGGCCCAGCCACTCAAAAATTGTGGCGCTAATGGCCACAAAAAGGTAGATGGCGGGGGGGGGGGCACCTGGTATCATTATGATGAATCTGCTAAGAACAATATATCTTCCCTGAGGATTGGTGCCCAAAACTGAACTCAGAACTCCAGAGAGCGCCTGACCAAAACTCTGTACACCTGAAACATTACTTGCTCTCTTTTGAATTCCAACCCCCTGAGGTAAAGGGCAATATTCCATTAGCCTTTTTCAGCCTCTCCATTCCACTTAAATCTACTTCCCTTTACAAGGGAGGTGATGATACCTAAAAAAATGCTTCCTATGCTGGTACTGTTATCAGCTCCATTAGAGCTATCCATCACTGCATTTCTTGACCACACTCTCCCCTCTGTAAAGCACTCAAGATGCACCTCTCGTGATGTTCTGAAAGCATGCTTCTTTTAAAAGCATGTCCCCGTAGGTCTGGATTTCTATCCTCATCAGCTGAAGCTGGATATCACCTCACCCTCTGGACAGCAGGTTCATTCTCCGCTGATGCCATCACTAGCTCCTGCTCACACGATGCACTCTCCTCTCAAACTCATTGGCCACAGAATTTTGCACCTTAGCGCCAATAGTTAAGGCCGGTTATGCTTTAAAATTTGGCGTCCACCTCGCTTTCACCCACTCCGGCGCTTCCCTCGCTATTCGCCATCTTGGTGAGGGGGATATCGTGGGCGGGACCTGCGTGCACCGGCAGTATACAGAGTACGCACACCGTGATGTCAGTCAGCATGTAACACTGATTTGATGCACGACCTGCCATTTTGGACATCGTTGCTCCATTCAGTGCCCTTTCCTAAATACGCACAGCTGAATGTGTGTTCAGCTGCACGAGGGACTCCCCACCAGTGCTATTAAAGGAAAACTTTCAACTTGCAGGCAAGTTGGTTATTTCTTTTGCATGAAGCCATGCAGAGTTTGGATGAATACTGGGTTGCTGTAAAAAGTTGTTAAAGTGTGCAGCGAGTGCTGCTAGAGGTTGTTAAGGCATTGGCTGCTACTGATAGGCCATTGAGTACAGCCCTTGGTCCCAGTTATAGGGGTTCTAGTTGCAGTCCATCTGCATTGCAGCATGACAGGGAAATGGAGCTGAGGCAGCAAAGAAGACAAGCTGCTCGCAGAGGGAAGAGGAGGGGGAGACAGGAGGACTCTCACCAGGAGGCCTTACCCACTAAGATCTTCAGGAAGCACTTCTCCTACCTGCACCTAAACCAAGAGCAGTGTGTTCGGCAGCTCCACTTCACCAAGAATGTGGTCACAGAACTCTGCCACCTGTTGGAACCAGGCCTGCAGCCTCAGAGCAGGACAATGACAGCTCTGCCAGTGGCCCACAAGATCACCGTGGCCCTGAATTTTTTTGCCAGCGGATCCTTCCAATCTGGAGCAGGAAACATAGCAAACATTTCGCAGTTCACGGTCCATTGCTGTATCCGAGAGGTCACAGAGGCTCTGTACTCCAGGAGAAGGGACTTCATTGTCTTCTCTCTAAACAGAGTGAAGCAGGAGGAGTGCACACGTGGCTTTAGCAAGACATCAGACTTCTACATGGTGCAGGGCACCATCAACTGCACACATGTGGCTTTGGCAGGATATCGGGCTTCCCCATTGTACAGGGCGCCATCGACTGCACACGTGCAGCTATGCAGGTGCCACATCTCAATGCCGAGATGTACGATAACCATGAAGGGTACCACTCACGTTGTATGTAAATATTGTAACTGTGTAAGACTTGCCACCAGAGGGCGCAACTGTTGGAGGCTCAAGGGTCACCTGCACACCCCGTGCAAGGGAGTATAAAAGGTTGTCTGCCATGCTGCTTAGGCACTCTGGAGTTGTATTGAAGAGACTAAAGTCACACCAGTTTTAGCTTACAGTACTCAGTCTTGTGGAGTTCTTCCACACCTAACAATTGGCGATGAGTAACAGATTACGAACTTTCACGTGGTCATAGCTATCGTTGATATTTTAGAGAGATTTGTAGAATGTGATAATTGGGAAGACTTTGTTGAGCGTCTCGACCAATACTTCATGGCCAACTAGCTGGATGGGGACGATAAAGCGATCAAACACAGGGCGATTCTCCTCACCGTGTGTGGGTTCACAATATACAGCCTCATCAAGAATCTTCTAGCACTGGAGAAACCAACGGAGAAGTCATATACAGAGTTGTGTACGCTAGTTCGGGACCACCTAAAGCCGAATGAGAGCGTCTTAATGGGCAGGTATCGCTTCTACACGCACCACTGCTCCGAGGGCCAGGACGTGGCGAGTTATGTCGCTGACCTGAGACGCCTTGCAGGAACTTGCGAATTTGCTGGATTTTTGGGGGAAATGCTGCGGGACTTTTTTGTGCTTGGCATCGGACACAAAGTCATTCTTCGCAAACTGCTGTCCGCCAAATCCCTAAACCTGAGCAAGACCATCACGATAACCCAGGCATTCATATCCACGAGCGATAATACCAGACAGATATCCTCCCAGCATCAAAGCTCACCGGCAAGTACTGTGCATAAAATAACGTCGTTAGAAGGCAGAGCTGCATATGGCAGAGCCTACACGTTGACAGCTGCAAGACCTAGGATGACTCAGAGTCCCCCATCGGGCGTGAATGCAAATCCATTAGCACCATGTTGGCGCTGGGGGGTAATCATCGAGCCCATCAATGTAGATTCAAGCACTACGTGTGCAAAGGCTGCGAAACAATGGGGTACCAAGAGTCGGCAGAGGATGATCGATCCAGCGCGGATCACGCAGAACAAACAAGAGAGGCAACTCAACCCCTGTGTATGGGGTACACACCTTCACTACCAAGAGCCCTCCTATTATGCTCAAAGTCAAATTGAACGGTATTCCGGTATCAATGGAGTTGGACACGGGGGCGAGTAAATCAATTTTGAGCCAGAAGGCTTTTGAGAAACTGTGGGACAACAAGGCACAAAGGCCCAAACTGAGCCCGATTCAGACAAAGCTGCGCACCTACACCAAAGAGCTCATACCAGTCATTGGCAATGCGGCAGTTAGGGTATCGTACGATGGAGCTGTGCATGATTTATCACTGTGGATTGTCCCAGATGATGGCCCAACACTATTTGGCAGAAGCTGGCTGGTAAAGATTCGATGGAACTGGGACGACATCACCATCAAAGCACTATCTTCGTGGATGATGCCTCGTGCACCCAAGTGCTGAACAAGTTTCAGTCGCTATTTGAACCAGACATCGGCAACTTCACAGGTGCCAAGGTGCAGATCCATCTAGTCCCCGCTGCAAGGCCCATTCATCACAGGTTTCGAGCGGTTTCATATATGATGAGGGTGAAAGTCGAGATCGAACTGGACAGACTTCAACGAGAGGAAATCATATTGCCAGTCGAGTTCAATGAGTGGGCCAGTCCGATTGTTCCGGTGTTGAAAATCGATGGCATAGTCAGAATCTGCGGAGACTACAAGATAATGATCAACCAAGTCTCGTTACAAGACCAGTACCCGTTACCCAAGGTGGATGACCTGTTCGCAACGTTAGCGTGGGGGGAAGTCATTCACCAAGTTGTACCTAACCTCCACCTCCATGACACAGGAGCTGGCTGAATCTTTGAAAAGATTAACGTGCATCAACACGCACAAAGGACTGTTTATATACCACAGATGCCCTTTTGGGATTCGCTTGGCTGCTGCCATCTTCCAGAGGAACATGGAGAGTCTGCTGAAATCGGTTCCATGCACGGTTGTGTTTCAAGACGACATCCTGATCACCGGTTGTGACACCACCGAACACCTGCACAATCTGGAAGAGATTCTAAGTCGACTAGACAGAGTGGGACTCAGGCTGAAAAACTCCAAGTGTGTTTTCCTGGCACCAGAGGTCGAATTTTTGGGGAGAAAGATTGCGGCAGATGGCATCAGACCCACAGACTCAAAGATAGAGGCCATCAAGAATGCACCCAGACCATAGAATGTGACAGAGCTGCGTTCGTTCCATGGACTCCTCAACTATTTTCGTAATTTTCTACCCGGGTTAAGCACTTTGCTGGAACCGTTACACATGTTGCAACATAAGGGTGACGACTGGGTTTGGGGTAAATCTCAAGAGACAGCCTTTGAGAAGGCCAGAAACCTACTTTGTTCTAATAAATTACTTGTACTGTATGACCCGTATAAATGATTAGTGCTAGCCTGTGATGTATCTTCGTACGGGGTCGGCTGTTTGTTACAGCAAACCAATGTATCGGGCAAACTTCAACCGGTTGCAAATGCATCTAGAAGTCTGTTTAAGGCTGAAAGAGGATAGTCGAGAAAGAGACGTTAGCATGTGCATATGGGGTTAAGAAAATGCACCAATACCTATTTGGACTTCGGTTTGAGCTTGAAACCGACCACAAACCGCTCATTTCGCTGTTTTCAGAAAGCAAAGGTATAAACACCAATGTTTCGTCCCGAATCCAAAGCTGGGCACTAACATTATCCGCCTATGACGGTTATCCGCCACAGTCCAGGCACGGAGCACTGTGCTGATGCCCTCAGTCGGCTACCATTGCCCACTACCGGGGTAGAAATGGCGCAGCCCGCAGACTTGCTTCTGGTCATGGATGCTTTTGAGAGTGAGTGGTCACCCGTCACTGCTCGACAGATCAGGACCTGGACCAGCTAGGATCCTGCGCTATCACTTGTAAAAAGTTGCGTCCTCAATGGGAGCTGGGTCGGCCGTTCCTGGGGAAATGCAAGATGAAATTAAGCCGTTTCACCGACGCAAAAATGAAATGTCCATCCAGTCGGATTGTCTCTTATGGGGTAATCGCGTGGTTTTGCCAAAAAAAACCAAGGAAACATTTATATGCGACTGACACAATACCCACCTAGGCATAGTCATGATGAAAGCTATAGCCAGGTCGCATGTTTGGTGGCCTGACATTGACTCGGACTTAGAGTCATGCGTACACCAATGCAACGCATGCTCACAATTGAGCAATGCACCAAGGTGGGCTCCATTGAGTCTGTGGTCATGCCCTCCAAACTGTGGTCCAGGATCCACGTAGCTTTTGCTGGCCTCTTCCTCAGAAAGATGTTTTTAGTTGTAGTGGACGTTTACTCTAAATGGTTTGAATGCGTAATCATGTCATTCAGCACATCCACTGCCACCATTGAAAGCTTCCGGGCTATGTTCGCCACCCATGGCTTGCCCGGCGTCCTTGTCAGTGACAATGGACCGTGCTTCACCAGCTCAGAATTCAGCGAGTTTATGACCCGCATTGGCATCAAGCATGTCAGGTCTGCCCTGCATCCAAAGGTCATGTGGAACGGGCAGTCCAAATTATCAACCAGAGCTTGAAACGCATGACTGAAGGCTCCTTGCAGGCCCGGTTATCTCGGTTCTGCTCAACTACCGGACACGACCCCACTCGCTCACTGGGGTTCCCCCTGCATAATTGTTAATGAAGCGAGCACTCAAAACCAGGCTCTCCCTAGTCCGCCCGGATCTAAATGATCATGTGGAAACCCGGCGTCACCGGCAAAACATGTACCAGGATCATGCGGCTGTATCGCGTGACATTGATGTTAACGACCCTGTGTTTGTCCTTAATTACGGTCATGGTCCTAAATGGGTCACTGGCACTGCCGTGGCCAAGAAGGGGAATAGAGTGTATATAGTCAAATTATTGACTGGACAAACGTGCAGAAAGCATTTGGATCAGACCAAACTGCGGTTCACTAACAACGAGGAACAACCTGAAGAGGACATCACCATCATCGACCCACCAACACACACCCAACCCGCAATCGACCTCGCTGTCAATCAAGAGGATGAACCCACCATTCCCAACAGTCCTATCTGACCAACTCACCCATGCCAGAGTTTGAACTCAGATGATCAACCAGGGAGCGTAGGGCCCCGGATCGTCTCAACTTGTAAATAATTTGTATCAAAGACTTTGGGGGGAAGTGATGTTATGTATGTGAACATTGTAACTGTGTAAGACTTGCCACCAGAGGGCGCAACTGTTGGAGGCCCAAGGGTCACCTGCACACCCCGTGCAAGGGAGCATAAAAGGTTGTCTGCCATGCTGCTTAGACATTCTGGAGTTGTATTAAAGAGACTAAGATCACATCAGTTTTAGCTCACAGTACTCACTCTTGTGGAGTTCTTCCACACCTAACACACGTCATGTGCGGTTGTTGTCTGACCAGGCTCAGCACATCATGATGGTGAATGCCCACTATCCCGGCAGCAGTCATGATGCCTTCATCCTTTGCCTCTCCACTGTGTCAAAATCTTCCAGCCACCACGTCAAACCCGAGGGTGGCTGCTCGGACACCAAGGCTATCTGCTTTACACCTGGTTGATGACTCCCCTCTGCAACCCCACTACTCGTGGCCATTATCATCATCATAGGCAGTCCTTCAGAGTTGAGGAAGACTTGCTTCCACTCCTGAAGTGAATTCTTTGGTGGCTGTACAGTCCAATACGAGAGCCACAGACTCTGTCACAGGTGGGACAGATAGTTGTTGAGGGAAGGGGTGGGTGGGACTGGTTTACCGCACGCTCTTTCCGTTCCCTGCGCTTGATTTCTGCATGCTCTCAGCGTTGAGGCTCGAGGTGCTCAGCACCCTCTCGGATGCACTTCCTCCACTTAAGGTGGTCTTGGGCCAGGGACTCCCAGGTGTCAGTGGGGATGTCACTCTTTATCAGGGAGGCTTTGAGGGTGTCCTTGTAATGTTTCCGCTGCCCACCTTTGGCTCGTTTGCCATGAAGGAGCTCCGAGTAGAGCACTTGCTCTGGGAGTCTCGTGTCTGGCATGCAGACAATGTGGCCTGCCCAGCCGAGCTGATCGAGTGTGGTCAGTGCTTCAATGCTGGGGTTGTTAGCCTGGACGAGGACGCTGATGTTGGTGTGCCTGTCCTCCCAGGGGATTTGTAGGATCATGTGGAGACATCGTTGGTGATATTTTTCCTCATATAATGACTGTCATACTGCTATGAGGAACCTCATCGAACAGACCGCCTCTTCCAGTACACTCAGAGCGGGTGTCCCATTTCATGGTGGTCTGCTGCATGCTCCACAGCTTGGCCATCATGAGGGTGCAGCCATTGTCTCCATGGGTTCCACGACCACCTCAAGAGGAAGAGGAGATGGCAGAGGATGGGAAGGAGGAGGATGAAGGGAGGAGGCAGCCTGCACATCCACATTCCAGATGGGCTGTCCCTGATCGCTTCATCAGACTCCGCTTCCCCTGAATGAAATCCCACATCTCTGTTGCTCAAACATTACACACCTTACCATTCCTCTGTCACGGAACATCACAGCATTCTCTTGGCCACAATGCCGAAATGAAAGTCACCAGACCTGCCATTGCACCATGCATTTCATCGTGCATACCCATTAACGTTTTTCTGAAGGCCTTCCCATTGAAGTCCTCATCTGAATCCTCTGTAGCAGAGTCCTCATGTGTGGCTTCGCCCTCCAGGTAGCTGGCACCTGCGCTAACCTTTCCTCCTGTCCTGGCTGCTGTGCAGTTGTACCCAGTAACTCACCACATGCAGATCTCACCTCTGTAATGCCCTCTAAAGTATGCGCAGTGCCAGTTTTTGAGCTGGTGCCTTTGAGTGTCAGATCGAGTGGTGGTGTCTCTTCTTCTCCATCACCCTCCTCTTGTTCTTCCTACACTGGCTAGGCTGGCTGGAGGTCTTTGGTATCTGAAAGGAGTCGGGCACAAGTGTAGGCTTGTGATGAGGGGATGGGAAAGCAAGATGTGCATGCTTGCAGCATCAACAGCTTGTAAGTGAGAAGAGATTGTGGGACGAGGGGGGAAGTGGAATATGAGAAGGAGGATTAGGTATGAGCACACCGTCATCAATAAAGGTTTCAGCCTCGCTGAATACCATGGACTCAGCGACGGCCCCTCCAATGATGTCTAGCACAGTCTCCTCCTGCTGGATCAGGATATGCAGCCGTACCTGCCCCCTGCCTGTTAGCTGCTGCTCATGTCTGTTATGCATCACCTTGGCCTGCAAGTGAAAGAGAAGTGTGTCAGTGAGTGTGGTGCAACGTGTTTGGGTGATGCGTCTGTCATGGTTGAATAGCTGGCAATGTGTGCAAGGTGTGAGATGTGGGTGTGAGGCTTGTGATATCCATGGCATTAGCCGGCAGGACGTAATGTTTTAAGGCTCATGCAAAATGACCACCGAATTTCACGTCAGGCGTGAACAGCACCCAGCGCCACTTCCAAACGCCTAACTCCCAGTTAACAGCAAACACCGGCATTATCAGCAGGCATTAGCAACCAAATTTCGACCCCACAATTTTTAAATTTACGGATAACACCAAGTGGGGGGAAACAGTCAATACTGAGGAAGACTGCAACAAATTAGAGGAGGACATTAATAAACTTGCAGAACGGGCATATAATTGGCAAATGAAATTCAACACAGATAAATGTGAGGTATTAGATTTTGGTAGGAAGAATAGTGAGGTCATTTATTACTTGGAGGGTGAGAGTCTAGGTGGGGTAGAGGAACAAAGGAATTTCGGAGTACAAATACACAAATCACTAAAAGTTGTAAAGTAAGTAAGGCCATAAAAAAGGAAAGCCAAGCACTCGGGTTTATTTCCAGAGGGATAGAAATAAAAAGTAGGGAAGTTATGCTAAACCTGTATCGAACTTTGGTTAGACCACACAAAGAGTACTGAGGACCATCCGTCTATCCCTGGTCGGAAAGGCCTTACCACCCCACGGATCTTAAAGAAGGGGGCAATTGCGGCCCCAGAATGCTTCCAGTTGTGGGGAAGAGCATAGCTAGAGGTCATCAACATAAGATAGTCACCAAGAAATCCAATCGGGAATTCAGAAGAAACTTTTTTACCCAAAGAGTGGTGAGAATGTGGAACTCACTGACACAGGGAATGGTTGACGCGAATAGTATAGATGCATTTAAGGGGAGGCTAGACAAGCATATGAAGGAGAATGGAGTAAAGGGTACAGTGATAGATTTAGATGAGGAAAGACGGGAGGAGGCTTGAGTGGAGCATAAACACTGGCATGGACTGGCTGGGCCGTATATGCTATGTAATCCTATGTAATTATGTAATTTGTTGCTGGTGATACCAAGCTATGAGGTCAAGTAACTGCTGCAGGGTAACTTGATAATATATGAAGGGATGTGGACCAATTGGATGAGCTGAGGAATAGCAGATAGATTTTCCATAGATATGTAAAAGTTAATGCATATTTGTGTCATCCTATTTATGACCCCCGATTTCCATATTAAAAGGGGCCTTTTGCCTGAAACCAGCAGGCATCTTGGACATCCACAGTCGGCCCCTTTCAAAATGGAGCTGGCCACATTGCCAGTGTTAATGAGGCGGTAAAACTATTGACCCTATTTTGAGGCTGTTATCATCTCGTTAACACCAGGCGAAGGCAGTCAAAATCAATCCTGATAAACAAATTGAGAAAAATGACAAAAGAAAAACATTTGATTGTGATTATTAACTATTATCTGGTAAATGAGAGTCTGTAATCGACAAGACTAAATGAGGACTGAGAAATATCTTAGTGATTCACAATTCCACTATCATTGAGGTCGAACTGTGTTTTGACTGCAGCTGGATTGGGGGGGATTTTAAGTTTCGAGCAGCCAGGGTGGATGAGGGCATGGGGACATCTGGCAGAGCATACGGTGATGTCTGGTGGCACATTGGGACGGCTGGGGGAGTGCACGGGCCAGCTGTCTGATAACCATGGTGTGAGGCCTGCTCCTTTTTAAGGGCCGGGCCTCATTAACATACATCTAGTGAGCTACATGCCCCAAATGGACATCCTGCTGTGGCTCATTGGATCTGGGCCAGTATAATATTAGGCAGACCATCGGGAGACAAACCTAATCGGCATAAAGGTAGAACTGGGGGAGTAGCAGACAGCAGTACCATTGTGGAGAGTGTGCCTGGGGAGGCAGCAGCTCATATTATTAACACTCCTACTAATTGGCGCCACATAAATATTCTGGGGCGGTCCCGGCAGATTGGAAAACTGCAAATGGAATGCGCCTATTTAAAAAAGAAGGCAGACAAAAAGCAGGAAACTATAGACCAGTTAGCCTAACATCTGTGGTTGGGACAATGTTGGAGTCCATTATTAAAGAAACAGTAGCAGGACATTTGGAAAAACATAATTCGGTCAGGCAGAGTCAGCATGGATTTATGAAGGGGAAGTCATGTTTGACAAATTTGCTGGAATTCTTTGAGGATGTAACGAACTAGGTGGATAATGGGGAACCATTGGATGTGGTGTATTTGGACTTCCAGAAGGTATTTGACAAGGTGCCACATAAAAGGTTACTGCACAAGATAAAAGTTCACGGGGTTGGGGGTAATATATTTGCATGGATAGAGGATTGGCTAACTAACAGAAAACAGAGAGTTGGGATAAATGGTTCATTCTCTGGTTGGCAATCAGTAACTAGTGGGGTGCCGCAGGGATCAGTGCTGGGACCCCAACTATTTACAATCTATATTAACGACTTGGAAGAAGGTACTGAGTGTAATGTAGCCAAGTTTGCTGATGATACAAAGATGGGAGGAAAAGCAATTTGTGAGGACACAAAAAATCTGCAAAAGGACATAGACAGGCTAAGTGAGTGGGCAAAAATTTGGCAGATGAAGTATAATGTTGAAACGTGTGAGGTCATGCACTTTGGCATTAAAAAAATCAAAGAGCAAGTTATTATTTAAATGGAGAAAGATTGCAAAGTGCTGCAGTACAGCGGGACTTGTGCATGAGACACAAAAAGGTTAGTATGCAGGTACAGCAAATGATCAGGAAGGCCAGTGGAATCTTGGCCTTTATTGCAAAGGGGATGGAGTATAAAAGCAGGAAAGTCTTATTACAGTTATACAGGATATTGGTGAGGCCACACCTGGAATACTGCGTGCAGTTTTGGTTTCCATATTTACGAAAGGTTATACTTGCTTTGGAGGCAGTTCAGAGAAGGTTCACTAGGTTGATTCCGGAGATGAGGGAGTTGACTTATGAGGAAAGGTTGAGTCAGTTGGGCCTCTACTCATTGGAATTCAGAAGAATGAGAGGTGATCTTATCGAAGCATTTAAGATTATGAGGGGGCTTGACAAGATGGATGTAGAGAGGATGTTTCCACTGATAGGGGAGACTAGAACTAGGGGACATAATCTTAGAATAAGGGACCGCCCATTTAAAACTGGGATGAAGAGGAATTGCTTCTCTCAGAGCGTTTTAAATCTGTGGAATTTGCTGCCTTACAGAGCTGTTGAAGCCAGGACATTGAATAAATTTAAGACAGAGATAGACAGTTTCTTATCCGATAAGGGATTAAGGGGTTATGGGGAGCGGGCAGGGAAGTGGACCTGAGTCCATGATTGGATCAGCCATGATCATATTAAATGGCGGAGCAGGTTCGAGGGGCCGTATGGCCTACTCCTGCTCCTATTCTTTATGTTCTTATGTTCTTATTTCTAACACTTACCTTTTCAGGCCTTTTCCTCTTGCCCTTCAGGTTTTACCACGGAGTGTCAGTGACACATGCTCTGCTAATAGGCCACTGAAATTGCATCGGGGTCCTGATTTGCAAGGATTCATGAGGCTCTCACCTGATTCAGGTGGGCACCTCAGCCGCCCAGGAAAACTCAAGAGATGCTATGGCGGCGGCTGGGAAGCGAGCAGGAATGGGGCAGTAAGCCCAGTGCTGCAATTTTAACTCTGCCGCTGTCTGACTTCCGCAGGGCTGCTGGAGTTAAAATCACCATTACGGTTTAGATTCCTCAAACAACTGTTTGGATAGATTTGGCTCATGTTGAAATAGATTGTGATCATCAGTGAGGAAAAGTTTGACAGAAATAAGGGATGTCATTCAGCCTGTTCTCAAACAGATGAATGACAGTGTTCATCAGCTGAGAAACAACACAGTGCAAAGTTGGTAATATGATAGACAGGATATTCTCCTTCAGGTCAGTGATTCAGTCATCTATCAATGATGGCACAAGTGTGTCATTAGACACTTCCCCCTCTTGGAAAGCATTGAGCTCTTCACTATGTCGACTCCAGCCATTCCCTGCAGAGATCTGCTGACAAGCAGACAGTGGGGCCTTATGTCTGGAAACAACAGTGACCATCAATGTTCCCTGTAACTGTTTGACATCGCGCAGCCCCTTTAAGGGGTTTTTACATTGAAAAGCCGGCTGCGCGGGATCCCTGGAGCGCTGTGTGGCCGCACAGCTTAAAGGGAACATTGGTGGCCATGCTTCTACTAAGTAAGAAAAAATGAGTAGCTGCCAGCAGGAACATAATCCTGCTGCTGACTTCCATTTTTACTATAACATAATGTTCCTGTAGCCTTGGTTGACCATAGGTCCCTGGTTTCCGAGGTGTCATGTATGTACATTCTGTTTGTAGCCACCAGATGGCGTCATTGTTGGAGGCCACTGAGCAGCACGCACATGGTGCTGCTCAGGTATAAAAGGCCAGCCATTTTGAGACTCAGGCAATTTGGGCCATAATAAAGCAGAGCCAAGGTTGTACCTTGCTTAGTTAAACAGTACTCAGTTTAAACCTTTATTGCATACTTAACATTTGGCAACGAGAATACAAGAACCTTTGTTTGCAAAATGAGCACGATTGGATTTTTAGAACAATTCGTGGAGTGAGAATATTGGACAGACTTTGTTAGCCGTTTGAACCAGTACTTCTGGCCAACAAAATGAAGGGGGTCAATGATGCAAATCGGCGCTAGGTCGTGTTCCTCACTGTGTGCGGTTCAAAGATCTACGGTCTGATAAAGAATCTACTCATGCCTAGTGAAACAACAGAGAAAATGTATGAGGAATTGTGTACATTGGTACGGGAACACCTCAAGCCAGACGACAGCATCATCATCTCAAGTTTTATACAGGTTTTATACACACGTTCGATCGGAGGGCCAGAGTGCGGCGGAATTCATTGCCAACCTGAGACATCGAGTGGGACCGTGCAAGTTCGGGACGGTGTTGGCAGACATGCTGCGGGACTTCTTTGTTATCGGTATCAACCACGAGGTGATCCTGCGCAAACTACTGGTGGTGGAGGAGTTGGATTTAAAAAGGGCAATCCAGATCGCTCAATCATGTATGACGACGGACAGGAGTCTAAAGCAAATATAGGTGAAGAACCGAACCTCGGCAAGTAATGTAAATACGATTAATTCAGTGTTCGGCAGAGCGGCACATGGCAGGGCCTATCCGGCTGCGTTCGCGAAACCTGTGGCTGCCCAAAATCTGCCAGCGGGAATGTATCCGACTTCTCCGTGTTGGTGTTGTGGGGGAAATCATCGGCACCAGCAGTGCCGATTTTGGCAATATAGTTGCAAAAGCTGTCTAAGAGTGTGGGGCATCTCCAGCACAAGTATCCGCAGATGGGCAAGCGAGCTGCGACACACCACGTGGAGGGATGAGAGTCAGACTAGCACGGATCTGGATACGTAATCCGAGATGCCAGAAGAGGAAGTGTATGGACCGTACTCCTTCATAACCAAGAGTAAACCAATTTTGATTAACGTGAAGTTTAACGGGATATCGATGGAACTGGACCCGGGGGTGAGTCAATCGATCATGAACGAGAGGGCATTTAATAAGCTGTAGTATACTAAAACTGTGAGGCCCAGGCTGAGCCCTGATAATGCCAAGCTGCGCATGTACACCAAAGAACTGATAAAGGTGCAGTGCGTAAATTCATTCGTCACATAACGGTGCGGTTCACGAGTTACCGCTGTGGATTGTTCCAGGCAATGGCCCACACTGCTCGGCAGGAGCTGGTTGGAGAAAATCAGATGCGACTGGAACGATATGAAGGCGTTGTCATCAGAGGAAGACACATGTGCCCAAGTATTGAGCAAGTTCCCCTCGCTGTTCGAACCGGATATCGGCAACTTAACGGGAGCCAAGGTGCAGATCCACGTGAACTCAGGTGCAAGACCCGTCCATCATAAAGCTCGGGCAGTGCAGTATATGATGAGGGAGAAGGTCGAAATTGAACTGGACAGACTCCAGCGTGAAGGGATCATATGAATTTAATGAATGAGCCAGCCCCATTGTTCCTGTGCTGAAAAGTGATGGCACAGTTAGAATCTGTGGAGACTGCAAGGCTACGATCAACAGGGTTTCGAAACAAGATCAGTACCCATTATCGAAGGCTGATGACTTGTTTGCGACACTAGCCGGAGGGAAGTCATTCACAAAACTGGACTTGACGTCAGCCTATATAACACTGGAGTTGATCGAGACGTCGAAGAGACTTACGTGCATTAACACACACAAAGGACTATTTATTTACCACAGGTGCCCTTTCAGAATTCACTCGGCTGCAGCAATATTCCAGAGGAATATGGAAAGCCTGAAGTCTGTTCCCAGAACTGTCGTATTCCAAGATGGCATCCTGATCACCGGTCGTAACTCCAAGGAACATCAGAAAAGCCTGGAAGAGGTTCTACTGTGTTTGGACAGAGTGGGACTCAGACTGAAATGCTCGAAGTGTGTCTTCATGGCACCAGAGGTCGAATTCCTCGGGAGGAAAATGTAGCTGATGGTATCATAGAAACATAGAAACATAGAAAATAGGTGCAGGAGTAGGCCATTTAGCCCTTCAAACCTGCACCACCATTCAATAAGATCATGGCTGATCATTCACCTCAGTACCCCTTTTCGACTTTCTCTCCATACCCCTTGATCTCTTTAGCCATAAGGGCCATATCTAACTCCCTCTTGAATATATCCAATGAACTGGCATCAACAATTCTCTGCAGTAGAGAATTCCACAGGTTAACAACTCTCTGAATGAAGAAGTTTCTCCTCATCTCAGTCCTAAATGGCTTACCCCTTATCCTTAGACTGTGTCCCCTGGTTCTGGACTTCCCCAACATCGGCAACATTCTTCCTGCATCTAACCTGTCCAGTCCCATCAGAATTTTATATGTTTCTGTGAGATCTCCTCTAAACTGCAGTGAATACAGGTCCAGTCGATCCAGTCTCTCCTCGTATGTCAGTCCTGCCATCCTGGGAATCAGTCTGGTGAACCTTCGCTGTACTCCCTCAATAGCAAGAACATCCTTCCTCAGATTAGGAGACCAAAACTGGACACAATATTCCAAGTGAGGCCTCACCAAGGCCCTGTACAACTGCAGTAAGACCTCCCAGCTCCTATACTCAAATCCCCTAGCTATGAAGGCCAACATACCATTTGCCTTCTTCACCGCCTGCTGGACCTGCATGCGAACTTCCAATGACTGATGTACCATGACATCCAGGTCTCGTTGCACCTCCCCTTTTCCTAATCTGCCACCATTCAGATAATATTCTGCCTTCTTGTTTTTGCCACCAAAGTGGATAACCTCACATTTATCCACATTATAGTGCATCTGCCATACATTTGCTCACTCACCTAACATGTCCAAGTCACCCTGCAGCCTCTTAGCATCCTCCTCACAGCTTACACCGCCACCCAGCTTAGTATCATCTGCAAACTTGGAGATATTACACTCAATTCCTTCATCTAAATCATTGATGTATATTGTAAATAGCTGGGGTCTCAGCACTGAGCCCTGCAGCATCCGACTAGTCACTGCTTGCCATTCTGAAAATAACCCGTTTATCCCGACTCTCTGCTTCCTGTCTGCCAACCAGTTCTCTACCACGTCAGTACATTACCCCCAGTACCATGTGCTTTAATTTTGCACACCAATCTCTTGTGTGGGACCTTGTCAAAAGCCTTTTGAAAGTCCAAATACACCACATCCACTGGTTCTACTGACGTGAAAACCAAGGCCATCAAGAATGCACCCAAGCCGCAGAATGTGACGGAGCTGTATTCGTTCCTGGGTCTAGTCAACTACTTTGGTAACTTCCTACCTAAATTGAGCACCTTACTAGAACCACTGCACATGCTATTGAGATAAGGCGACAACTGGGTGTGGGGCGCATCGCAAGACAGAGTTTTTGAGAAAGCTACCAATCTGCTTTGCTCCAACAAGCTGCTGGTACATTATGACCCATGTAAACGTTTAGTTTTGGTCAGTGGCGCATCATCATATGGAATTGGTTGCGTACTCCAACAAGCCAATGAGTCGGGGAAACTTCAACCTGTCGCGTATGCATCCAAAAGTTTGTCTAAAGCAAAAAGAGTTTACAGCATGGTAGAAAAATAAACTTTAGTGGGACATTCCATGGTTTCTTACCGTTCGAGACTGGGTATTCCTGTAGGATGCAGCAAGGCACACCCAGGGCCCCACCGTCTGAGGCTGCGGATCCCAGTGAAATGCAGCGAGCCACATCCAGTGTGAGGATTGGAAGGAGAGCTTCACAGCACTCTCCTGAGGTGCAGGATCTAACAGATGTGGTTCAGATGATGGCAATGAGTGTGGAGAGCATTGACCTTACACGATCATTCCTGGAAGCCATCAGTGCGGTGGGTGATGAGGTATCGGAACTGTCTGGAGAAGTAACAACACTCTCAGGAGAAATGGGAACACTGTCCGGGAACATAAGGGAGGGAATGTCGCAGGCAGCTGATACAATGTCAGTGCTCATGAGGGAGGGAATGGCGCAGGTAGCTGATGCTCTGTCAGTGAACATAGAGGGGGGAATGTCACAGGTAGTTGACACACTGTTGGTCAACATGAGGGAGGGAATGTCATAGGTAGCTGATACACTGTCGGCGAACATGAGGGATTGAATGTTGGAGGTAGTTGAGACACTGTCAGGGCACATGAGGGAGAGAATGTCGGAGTTAGCCGCTGCAGTAAGGGAACACGCCCAGACCCTGCACCATTGACAGAATCAACTGCCACTCCCACTCCAAATCCCCAGACCAGCCTCTGAAAAGGCCCAAGTTGGGCCTTCCATATTACCACCTGACCTTCCTGCCCACCCCCCCCCCCATCCATCAACAATTGCACATTACTTGAGATGTTCGAAGAATAAGCTTGGTACCAACCCTGCAGGCGGAGGTGGTGTCACCAAGACCAAACGCAGCGGGCGGTCTTAGAATAAGGTGGAGGAGAGATGGGTGCAATATTTCTTTGCTGTTGTTTTGTTGTTGATGTTATTATTATTGTTGTTACTGTTGTAACTGTTCTCAAAATAAAAGTTTTTTGTGTGTTATATAAATTTACAAGTTTAAAAGTTTGTAAGTGATCTTAAAGTTTTTAAGTGATCTCAGAGTTTGTAAGTGATCTTAAAGTTTGTAAGTGATCTTAACTGAAAACTTGAAAGTTTGATACAGGAATATTTTTATTAAAGTTAAGTACAAAGAACTGTTTGTTAAACTTTTGAATAAAATATATTTTCAATTATAACTGAATAATTTCCATTATTTGTTCCGTTATTACCACAACTTTTTGAGGTAAAGAATAATAATTTCCATTATTTGTTCCATTAACACAACACAACGTTACGGTTCAGGTCCAAACAGTAAATATGTTCCATTTGGAATAGTTGCCGGTTAGCCTTCAGGCAGCAAAGCGTTCACGGATGAGCTGCTGGCACAAGGTTCGAGCAATCGTTAAAGGGACACGACGGCCGACCCTCTTCCGCCGTCGTGCATGGCTTCCTCGTCCTCCTCCTCATCATCATCTGCATCTTCCTCCTCATCTTCAGCCACTATCACCTCAGGTGGATCTTCCACTACCAGCTGCTGCTGCCTCATGATGGCTAAGTTATGCAGCATGCAGCACACAACAGTGAACTGACTGACAATCTCAGGGGAGTATTGCAAGTAGCCTCCGGAATGGTCCAGGCATCGGAAATTCTGTTTCAAGATGCCAATGGTCCTCTCTATTATGCTGTGCGTCGCTATGTGCAACATGTTTTATTCCTGGTCAGCTACCGTCCGGGTTATGCGTTGGTGCGTCATGAGCCAGGTGGTGAGGCTGTACCCTCTGTCTCCCAGCAGTCAGCTCTGCCTTCTGATGGCTGCTGAACCATGGCAGATGTAGCGCTCTCACATAGGATGAATGCATCATGGGTGCTCCCATGGTATCTCGCATCAACTGCCATGATGCAATACATGTCGTCAGACACGAGCTGCACATTAACGGAGTGGAAACCTTTTCTGTTCTTGTACATCTCGGAATCCTCCAAAGGTGCTCACAAGGCGATGCGGCCCTGTACCTTTGGGAAGCCAGCAATCCTGGAGAAGCCACCAGCCCTTTCACACATTGCCTGGACAGTCGTGGGGAACTTTATGTAGCCATTCCAGTGGGCATATAGTGCAGCAGTCACCTGCCAAATGCAGATATATGTTGCATATTGAGAAATGATATGCCAGATACGAGACTCTCAAAGCAAGCACTTCACTCCAAACTAGTCCACGGCAAACAAGCCAAAGGTGGGTAGTGGAAATGTTACAAGGACACACTCAAAGCCTCCCTGATAAAATGCGACATCCCCACTGGCACCTGGGAGTCCTTGACCAAAGACCGCCCTAAGTGGAGGAAGTGCATCTGGGAGGGCGCTGAGCTCCTCGAGTCTCGTCACCGAGAGCATGCAGAAATCAAGCGCAGGCAGTGGAAGGAGCATGCGGCAAACCAGACTCCCCACCCACCCTTTCCTTCCACCACTGTCTATCCCACCTGTAACAGAGATTGTAATTCCCGTATTAGATTGTACAACCACCTAAGAAGTCATGCTAAGAGTGGAAGCAATTCTTCCTCAATTCCGAGGGACTGCCTATGATGATGATTGAGAAATGGCGCACACATCCCCAGTTGTGGCCTGGAATGATCCAGATGCATAGAATGAAAGTGCAGCTGTAACCTTTACTTCAACTGACAAAGCAGTCCTCCTGATGCTTCTAGGGTACAGATCTGTTTTTATTAACTCACAGATCTCGGTTACAACTTCTTTGCAGAAACGCAGCCTTCTCACACAGTCTGCATCACTCAGGTGCAGGTATGAATGCCTGTCTCGATATATCCGCGTAGGTAAGGCCTCCTGCCCATCATCGTACGTGCTCCAAGGTTCCTCATGCAATGCTATCGAATCAATCGTCTCCTCTACAGCACCATCATGCAGAAGGCTTGTACGAGGTATGGCATTGTCAGTATTGTTGCCATGATTAAATTGTACCTTTGCAAGAAGCTCGAAAGAGCACGACAAGCTTCTTTGTTCTCTCTCTCCCCAAGGTCGAAGCCCTAGTATGGATCACACCCTGGTCTGCGTGTGTGCAATAGGCTTAGAATGGAAGCTACACATTTAAATGAGGATTTTGGGGCAACAAAGTCTAATGCAATTCTTTAATTTTAGATTTTTTTCAAAGTACCACCCGAACACCGGCCGAACATCTCCTCACCGGGCTCGAGGGTTGGCCGCCAGTTTTGCTCCCTCGCTCGGACACAGGGGCTCAGCAAACACACACCCTCAACCCCCCGGGCTTCTTTTGATGCTGCTGCATAGTGTAAAGGTTCTCATCCCTTCAGTTCGGCTTCCACACGCCACCACCCCGCCCTTCTTTTGAAGCCAAGCCCCGAATCCCTGTGTCCGGGCGAGGGATCGATTGTGCTGGCCGACTTCCTGACCCTCAAGCCCAGTTTGAAGATGTTCAGTGGTGGCGTAGCACTTGGAAAAAAATCCAAAATTAAACAATTGCATTAAACTTCCATTTTCTGCATTTTAAGTTTTAAATAATTAAGCTTGATGATGCATATTTAATGTGTTCTTGACTCAGTCCAAAACTTTGCCAAAAAACAATGGCGTCTTTCTGCGCCGATTTTTTATGTGTGCTGGTTTTTCTTAAGTGCCCAGAAGATTTTTTTGGGAGTGGTCACATATGCCATCCTAGGAAAAATGTAATTTGGCCAAACTTGCTTAAATGTGAAAAACTGGCACAGACGCCCCATGACGCAAAAAAAACCTAAAAAATCGTACCTGATTTATGCTGGTGCACAATCTTTGGGGAAACTTGGATAATTAAATTTAAGCCAAAAAAAATAGCACACACCAAAGAAATGGCGCAAATCACTGGGGAAAATTGAGCCCTATGTCCCCGGCAAACAATGTCCCCGGAAGAATCCTTGGTTCTGGAAACTAGTCCCATTATTGCAGGTGCAGCAGATGTTTCAACAACTTGGTTTTCTCATGCTGGAGGCACCACCCACCATATCATCAAATGTGGCCGCCCCGACCTGGGCTATAAATAGAGCTGGAGCGCCGGGCCCTGGAACATCGTGGGCGAAGGTACGGTGAATGAGGATACGGGGCGCACAAGAGCCGAGGGCCCAGGGGCAGCACGGGCCTGCCCACACTGCGATATGTGTGCACACTAGGTCCGTGCAGCAGAGCAGGTCTCCAGTCATCCTTTCGGGTTGGAAATCGGTGGTTAGTGGTGTGCCACAGGGATCGGTGCTGGGACCACAACTGTTTACAATATACATAGATGACCTGGAAGAGGGGACAGAGTGTAGTGTAACAAAATTTGCAGATGACAGAAAGATTAGTGGAAAAGTAGATTGTGTAGAGGACACATAGAGGCTGCAAAGAGATTTAGATAGGTTAAGCGAATGGGCTAAGGTTTGGCAGATGGAATACAATGTCGGAAAATGTGAGGTCATCCACCTTGGAAAAAAAAAACAGTAAAAGGGAATATTATTTGAATGGGGAGAAATTACAACATGCTGCAGTGCAGGGGCACCTGGGGGTCCTTGTGCATGAAACTCCTTTTGGAAGAATATTAAATTTCATGCAGTGAGCAAAGTCGACAACAGCAGGACTCGAACCTGCAATCTTCTGATAATATCACGTTGAAAATTGAAGTCAGACGCCATACCCATTAGGCCACGGGGCCTCAAGCCTACTGCACCTGGTATTCCCAGGCAGTCTCCCATCCAAGTACTAACCAGACCTGACTCTGCTTGGCTTCCGAGATCGGGCATTTTCAGACGAGTGTGGCATGAATCCCAACGAGTTAGTTTACAGCTGCAGCGGGTAATCAGGAAGGCGAATGGAATGTTGGCCTTCATTGCGAGAGGGATGGAGTACAAAAGCAGTGAAGTCCTGCTGCAACTGTACAGGGTATTGGTGAGGCCGCATCTGGTGAGGAGTACTGTGTGCAGTTTTAGTCACCTTACTTAAGGAAGGATATACTAGCTTTGGAGGGGGTACAGAGATGATTCACTAGGCTGATACCGGCTGATACCGGAGATGAGGGGGTTACCTTATGATGATAGATTGAGTAGACTGGGTCCTTACTCGTTGGAGTTCAGAAGGATGAGGGGTGATCTTATAGAAACATTTAAAATACTGAAAGGGATAGACAAGATAGAGGCAGAGAGGTTGTTTCCACTGGTCGGGAAGACTAGAACTAGGGGGCACAGCCTCAAAATACGGGGGAGCCAATTTAAAAACGAGTTGAGAAGGAATTTCTTCTCCCAGAGGGTTGTGAATCTGTGGAATTCTCTGCCCAAGGAAGCAGTTGAGGCTAGCTCATTGAATGTATTCAAATCACAGATAGATAGATTTTGAACCAATAAGGGAATTAAGGGTTATGGGGAGAGGGCGGGTAAGTGGAGCTGAGTCCACGGCCAGATCAGCCATGATCTTGTTGAATGGTGGAGCAGGCTCGAGGGGCTAGATAGCCTACTCCTGTTCCTAATTCTTATGTTCTTATGTTCTTATGTTCTTATGGTTCAACCCTTGCCACTGGATAAAGGCCGAGCTCTATCGAGCCAGTGTGGTGACTGATGTGCAACGGTCACCACACATTAAAAAAATCCACGCCCAGACATCTTCCACCCCTTCAATTGGAGTTCAGGACTGGAACATCAGGTCCTTCATTTAAACATCTGTGAACTCTTGTCGAAGCAAGTCATCCTCGTTCGAGGGATCGCCAATGATGATGAAATGTGACTGATGATTGATGGCAGAATTGACCAATCAAAGCAGGAGAAAATTGAGCTGCATCTACATTATAAATAAATTAGATGAATAAAGTGCATGCAGAGGTGGGATTATTGGGCAGGTGGGTGGTGTATTTGTGAAACACTGGAGCCAAGATAGTGCGGCAAATTTAAGAAAATACATTTAATTAACCAGTATCATTCAAGCACTCACAAATGAACAGAATCCGAGTGGCATTGTGCAAGTTACATTTGCTCCATGAAAACCCCTCAGGTGCAATTGCACCCCACAGGAGTTCGCCAAACGATGCCAGGAAGATAAGGCCCAACTCTCACTGCCAGGCTATATATCCTGCTCCAGGTAGCCCGCGGTCTCTTGGCTTCAAGATCTAAAGCAGCCTGGAATCAGCCAGCTCGTTCACTTCACATTTCGGTTTAGTTTTGTTCCCTCCCCGGGTTCCTAACCGCCTCACAGGCTTCCAAGTCTTGCTACAGCTATATACGATCTTGGTGAGGTCACACCTGGAATACTGTGTGCAGTTTTGGTTTCCATATTTACAAAAGGATATACTTGCTTTAGAGGCAGTTCAGAGAAAGTTCACTAGGTTGATTCCGGGGATGAGGGGGTTGACTTATGAGGAAAGGTTGAGTAGGTTGGGCCTCTACTCATTGGAATTCAGAAGAATGAGAGGTGATCTTATCAAAATGTATAAGATTATGAGGGGGCTTGACAAGGTGGACGCAGAGAGGATGTTTCCACTGATGGGGGAGACTAGAACTAGAGGGCATGATCTTAGAAAAAGGGGCCGCCCATTTAAAACAGAGATGAGGAGACATTTCTTCTCTCAGAGAGTTGTAAATTTGTGGAATTCGCTGCCTCAGAGAGCTGTGGAAGCTGGGACATTGAATAAATTTAAGGCAGAAAGATAGTTTCTGAAACGATAAGGGGATAAGGGATTATGGGGAGCGGGCAGGGAAGTGGAGCTGAGTCCATGATCAGCCATGATCTTATTAAATGGCGGAGCAGGCTCGAGGAGCCATATGACCTACTCCTGTTCCAATTTCTTAAGTTCTTATGTTCTCATGTTCCTTGGCTATAAACCAGGCATGGGAGCGACCTCTCACCCCAGGCCCATCAGCCCTGTCTCTCTTCCTTTTCCTCCCCAAACCACTATCACCACAATCCCCTAAATAACAGCTAATCCGGGTCTAGCCAATGGGGTAGGGTGTGGGGAGCGGGCAGAGAGAGAGAACATGATGGAATTTGAAACCAGTTGATATAACGACACTTATGGCTGGAGTGTATAACCTTTTAAAAATTAATTCACAGGATGTGGGCATCGCTGGCAAGGCGATTATTTATTGCCCATTCCTAATTGTCCTTAAGAAGGAGGTTGTGAGCCACCTTATACAACTGAGTGGCTTTTTAGGCTATTTCAGAGGGCAGTTAAGAATCAAGCACATTGCCGTGGGTCTGGAGTCACATATAGGCCAGACCAGGTAAGGACGACAGATTTCCTTCCCTAAAGGGCATTAATGAACGACATGGGTTTTTATGACAATCCGGTAGTTTTCTGGTCACTATTATTGATACTAGCTTTTTATTCCAGATTTATTTAATTAATTGAACTCATTGAATTTAAATTCCCTAGCTGCTGTGGTGGGATATTGAACTCACGTCTCTGGATCATTAGTCTACTTAACTACTTAACATCTAGCTGCCTCACCTGGCTGGAGTGAAAGTTTGGGTGAGACTTGCTAATCACTATTCTGACTTGGGCTTCTTCAAACTGTTTACTCAGGCCCAACACAAAAGTCAGTTGCCAATGCAAGATCACAATTCCTATCAGCTGACGCGAGACCTTGTAACATGGGAACATGCCCTTGGTGAATAATATTTATTGTCTCTGGATTTCCACCTGGGATTCCCACTAGGTACCTAATTCACTGTACTTTTAATAGTTCACCCAAGACTCAGAAGACCAAGTGGAGATATTCTTTCTAATTGAGGTGCTTTATTCAACCAGTAGTTCTAAAGAACTCTGGTCCCCCAAAAATTATTTATTTTCATAGATGCTGATTGAGCTGTTATTTTTGTTTCAAAGTTCTAGCATATGTAATTTATTTATCAATCTTTACAGCCCACAGATTCACTTTTTAGGCCCTTTCATCTTTGTTTTTAGCTGTGTGCAGTGATAGTGAAATAAACACTAGTAGTACATTCGTGGCCAACTGTTTAGTGGGAATTGGGTCAAGCGAGCCAGGAAGTTGGTCTCATTCACATAAATTGTGCAGGAGGCAAGGGGGAATCTAGAGAAAGAATTGGGTTCAGGGCTAGGGCATAGGGGAGCCTTGACAGAGGTTTGACTTGGTGGACAAGGGAATTGGGGGTGTTTTTTTTAATTTATTCATGGAATTTGGGCATTGCTGGCAAGGCCAGCATTTATTGCCCGTCCCTAATTGTCCTTGAGAAGATGGTGGTAAGCTGACTTCTTGAACCACTGCAGTCCGTGTGGTGAAAGTACTCCCACAATCCTGTTATGGAGGGAGTTCCAAGATTTTGACCCAGCGACGATGAAGTGTGGCAGAGGCAGATGGACAGATTGTCTTGATCTTTGTGACAAACAAGTCTGTGAGCTCCTTCCACGTGTTTTTGGTGAGAATATTGGAATTTCCATCATTCATACACTGGAAAAAATTGTGAAAGCTGAAAACCCTCAGCTATAGGAGGGAAGGTGGGCTGAAGCAGGAGCAGAAATGGGCAATATTACACAGGTGGAAGTGGGCGGTCTTTGTGATGGAGAGGATTATGGAGTTGGAAGTTCAGTTCAGGGATGCTGCGGATGCAAACTATATATATTTGGTTCAACCTGAGATAGTGGCCAGGGAACAGTGAAGGAATCAATGGCCAAGGAATGGAATTTGTGGTGGGGCTGAAAACAATGGCTTAGATGTTCCCAATGTTTAACAATGTTAAACATCTGGCTCATCCAGATTGGATGTTAGACGAGCAATCTGACAAGACAAAGGCAGTGGAAGTGTTGAGAGAGGCATGGAGAGGTAGAGGCGAGTGTTCGTCAGTAGTCAACAGTGTGCAAACTAAAGATAGGAACATGGGCAAACCATCAGAGACTAGTAGTGATGGCGTTGGAGGTTAATCTCTCTGTGTATTCCACTAGCAGAAGCAACAAAGTTGACATGCCGGTTTTCTTTAAATGCAGAGACAGCGCAGCAATCATTAAAAAATCTGTGAAAAATAAATGACATGAACAGTGATATGAAGGAAGATTTTCTAAATAGAATGTATAGACAGTGGGTACGATAAACTGATGTTCCTGAACAGTTTATAAACATTATTTATAAACGGTGTCTGAATGTGATTCAATAGTGCAATGTCACATCCGTGGTAATTATATGCACATTTATTTTGTATTTGTAGTGAATATGTGCAACTTAAAAAATATAGGTTGCTAAAAGATTTTGTCTCGCTATGCTGCGCAACCTACATTTTCTGTCCTGGCTAGTTTGCTGTGTCCTCGGATTTGGTTTAGAAAATATGGTCACCCTATGTTAGCCACAAAAAACAACCTGTGACAAGTACTTTGATAGGCTTCATAATTAGAATTAAAGTACCTGTAGTTGAGCAAATGGGTTAGAGTTAGTCGCTATACTAGGAGGAGCACAACAAAGTGCATTTCATTTACACTTATTGTTATATATGTAAGCACTCTAGTAATGACTCCACGAGGTAAGGTATTGTACTTGAACTGTTGTGACCTTAGTCCATTTATTGTAGCTCCTGAGTGAGGACACAATGAGATGAGCTCCCTTTTATACTTGGTTACCTGCAGTGTGCAGGTGACCCTTAGATCTCCACCAGTAGCACCCTCTGGTGGTATAGGTATGGTGTATACAGTGTGAAGATACATTCAATGGTCTAATGTAACTGTACATACATTATACATACACAACATCACTCCTCCCTAAGTCTTGTGCCACTGGCCTTTGCACTGTGTGCTCTGGCCCACGACTTGAGTGCCCAAAGCCCTTGCACTTTGTCTGGTGCTTGGGAATGGCTCTTTCCCTGTAGATCCCTAAGTCCTTATTGCCACAACATTGGGAAATGGTCAGCAGTGGACGGTTGGAGGTTGTAGTGAGGGTTTTGTAGGTTCTGGGTGTGATCCATGTGTGTCCATGGCTAAATACATCCATTTCCCCCCCCACCCCTCATACATAGATCATGTGTGTGGCTCGACATCTGCATTGGCATTCATGTTTGTACAGAGAATGACTGATAGGATTAGTTATATCACTGTTTTTGAGTTCAGCAGTGGTGGAACAAGTACACATTACAGGTAAGGTACATGCGTGGTATTACAGTCTTGCCCCTGGGGTGTGGGTGCAGGTGGGTGAGGATGCTCATTCCGGAGCAACTGGACTATGCCCCTGCCAGCTGGGTGGGCTAGGATTGCTCACCTGGCTGTGTCTCATGGCCTTTGCCATTGCCTAGTGGTGGGCAGAGTCAGCGGAATGTGTGGTCTCCCTGTCCTCCTTTGAGGCCTGCAGGGTCTTCTTGCTGCCTTTCAGCGGTGGTGGGAGTCTGGTCATCCCAGGTCCCGCCAGGAGGGCCAGAGGGTGCTGGCCTCCTGCTCCCGGTGCTGGCCCTGGTGGCCAGAGCCAATCTGAGGCAGGGTGCCAGTGGTGGTGCCTGTGCCGTCTATTGATCGCTGGCCCTGCAGTGGGTATGCTACCACTGTGTGTGTGGCCACAGTCCCTGGGGCATCACATTGGTCCCGGAGGTACAGACTACATGATCGCGTAGCCCGCTGAATTGGGTGCTTCCTACGGAAGGTTGCCCTTAGCTTTGTCGGTGTGCATGTGAAACCCAGCATCACATATTTCATCATTTTCATTCATGATACATTGGCTCCGACCACAATCAACCAACTCGACATTGTTAGTTGTCTTTTACAAATTCACATTTGTCGATTACATCACTTTCCTGGTACTATCGGCATCGTTGTGCAAGGTTACATTTAGATACTTGCATTTGTTAATGACATCTTTTTCATTAGTGTCACCGGCATCGTTGTACAAAGAGTGGAACTGTCCCTTTAATTGTGCTGGTTTGCCGGTCTCCTTTAAGAGGGCCGTGCAATCTTTACCCCAATCCGGTTCGCTGCTCGGCATCACGTGTGGTTCCCTCAACGCTGCCCCTCGTGGTCTCGTCATGGCCATCAGGTGCTTCACCTCATGATGCAGGTGCCATCTTCTTTCTCCTCACAAGATAGGCTGCGTTGATCCTTTTCTCCCCAGGTTCTGCCACTGAAGCTGGGAATTTACCTTCTGCGTCGATCTTCTTCCTTCGGAGTCCTGCCATGGCCCAGAAGGTGAGGTCTGGTCGTTTGGGTTGGATCATCTTGCCATTGAGTTGTGTGGTCTGTGTCGTAGCCATGCAGTCGAGTTGGACGGTAGGATTTCCAGGTGCTGCGATGGATCCAAATATGGGGCCGCATAGGACATTGAGCCCCGGGGCCTGGAGGCTTTCCCAGCTCCAACAGATTTGGATTTGTTTCATCCATCTTCTTCCCAGCAGCGTTGGATCATCACCAGCAACGATCCACAAAGGTAACTTGTGCATCGCGCCGCTGTAGGACATCTGGACATCCACGCTGCCAATGACTGGGATGGTGTCTTTTGTGTAAGTGAGCAGCTTCACCTGGATCAGGAGCATTTTAGGTAATTGGGTGGGATTGTCCCAGAGTTTCTCGAAGGCCGTCTGTTTCATTAGTGATTGGCTCGCCCCTGTGTGGGTACAAGGGGGAAGAGGTGGGTTCAGATCGGGTGGGTAAAGGAAAGGTGAGGCGTGGCTGCAAGTAGGGGAGGGGGGAATGTATTTTTTTGTACTCTTGTTATTAATAAATTTGTTGACTGTTGGGTGGGTGGGTGTTTGTTATAATTATAATTGTTTTTGAAAGTTTGTTGTTGTTGTTGTTATTGTTGTTGTTATATTATTATATACTATGCTGTTGTTAATGTTGTTATTGTTATTTATTGTTACTTTATAATTTTTTACTGTTTGGGTGAGGTTGGTGGTTAGATGGGTGTTTATTGTTTAAAAAAATTCTTTAAAACTTTTGTATTCATTGAAATGTTTTTACTTAATTTAACATTGTTGTGCAGTGTCTTCCAATAACAGAAACGTTAAACATACAATGTTGAGGCCAGGCCAGGCAAGGCAAAGATTAAAAGCAAAGTAACACAACTGTAACTGTCACCAATGTAATGCAAAGTGTTTATTTATGAGCTGCGGACACAACAGGCTTGCAGCTGTGTAACGACCACCAATATAACTTCACAAAAAGCATTCATTTATGAGCTGCTGACGCAACAGTCTTGCAGCTGCGTAACTACCACGGGGCTTTTCCTGCGGTCTAGGATGGGGTGGGGGCATGGTTTCAATGCCAGCCTGATTAACCTCCCCGAGGTCCTCATCCACCTCCTCATCCTCCTCTTCCGCCTTCCCTCTCTCCTGAAGTGGACTGGCAGTCCCGTCTGGCAATTCTTGTCTTCTCCTGATAGCTAAGTTATGCAATGAACTGAGCGACCTGCTTAGGGTGGTATTGTAAGTCGCCTCCAGAGTGGTCCAGGCATCTGAAGCGCTGCTTAAGCACGCAATTGTCTTTTTGACGATATGGCGTGTGACTATTTGGCTTTCATTGTCGCGCTTCTCAGCTTCCGTCTGGGGCTTACGCAGGGGGATCATTAGTCAGCTGGCAAGGCTATCCCCCAGCATCCAACCGTGGCCTTGTGGCTGACTCTTAAACAGGTCAAAGACAGTGCTCTCACGCAAGATGTGCACATCATGGATGCTCCCTGGAAATTTTGCATTTACTGCCATGATTATTTGCTTGTGGTCGATGAGTTGTACATTCAGGGTGTGGAATCCCTTTTGGTTCTGAAACACCTCTGCATCCTGACAAGGTGCTCGCAGGGCGATGTGCAGACAGTTTATTGCCCCCTGCACCTTGGGGAAGTTTGCTATTCTCAAGAAACCCAAAGCCCTCTCAGTCTGTGCCTCCCTGGTCATAGGGAAGTTTATAAAGTGTATCCAGCGAGTATAAAAGGTTTCAGTCACCTGTCGAATGCAGCAATGGCTTTCTGAGAGATACTGCAAATGTCGGCAGCTGAAGCCTGAAAAGAGCCTGATGTGTAGAAGGAAAGTGCCACAGTAACCTTAACCTCAATGGACAGTGCGGTCCTAAAGGTGCTGTTAGACTGCGGATCTCCCTTAATTAGCTGACATATCTCACTGATGACCTCCTTTCGGAAGCGCAGCCTCGTAAGACACGTGTTATTGGACAAGTCCAGGTATGATCACTTATCCCTGTAAGTGCATTCGGTGTATGGTCTCATCCTCCTCAGTAGTCTGCTATCTCTTTGATTGGGCACATAATGCTCTGCAATAAACCTTCTCTCATCTCTAGTCTGCAGCATGTATGTAGTCATCGATACTGGCTGAAAAATTACAGGTCCCATTACTATAAATGCCCTATTTATATGTCTTCAAAATTATTAAATTGTCCTCTAAAAATGCAATAGAAACTCAAAATTCACCACAATGTGATTAGATGGTTGTCAAGAGATTTAAAAACCACCTTAAAAGCACTCATGAATTACTTCAAAGCTCCCATGAACTTGAAGAAGCCTTTTATGAAAAGTCCTCCAAATTATAAAATGGCATCCATACCGCTGGGCTAAGGTCAGTTGAGTGCAGCTTTTCTTGAGCGTCCCTTTGAGCGAGCGATCATTTGGGCGGTATAAGGGTGAGGTGCTGAAAGTAACGCTCGGCGATAATCTGGGTGGTATTTGGGCATTAATTTCCATTATAAACAGTCTTTTGGGCGGATGGTTTAGTTAATTCCCAGCATTAACTGTATACCAAAAGTTACACTGGCGATAAATGGGCGATAATTGGGTGTTAGTTTCCATTTTTAATCAAATATGGGCATTAAACTCAATCTCGGTGGTTAACTGGGCAGTAACTGGGCGGTAACTGGGCGATCCTGATGGAAAGTCTAGCCCTGGACTTCTCTGGACATCTAGACAATGTTTCTGCTTTGAACTGTACTGGATTACACCACTACTTTTCTGCACTGAAATACACTGGATTACACTATAAGACTTACCTGCTGTTTTTCCAACTTTGCTGATAAAGATTATTTTTCCTTTTAACTGCATTTGTGTCTCTGCTGAACTGCTGAACTTGTTCTACTCTTTTTCCAGCTCTGCTGGCTTCTAGCTAGCAGCTGCTGCTTCATTTGTTCTATCAGTTTTCAACGTTGCTGTTTGCTGGCTATGGTTTTGCTTTTTCTCCGTTGCTTTGATCTATGGAGGCCGACAAGCTTGTGTCAACGTCGCCATCATCTTTCTGCCCCACGACTGACTCTCCTTCCTACAGCACACCCTCGAATTCTCTACACTTCAAATAGCTTCTGGACTTCACTCACCTGCGTTGGACAGCGGTTTGTCGATGCTCCATGCTGGCCCCATCCTGTTCATGTCGGCTTTGTCCTTCCATGGGATCTCGGACTTTGACCCTGGTCTCCCTACTATTGTATTCCATTAACTACTACATTTAAACAGGTCCATATAACCTGAGCTTTTCCTATGTCCATTCACATGCATGTTTTGGCTGCCGAGCCATTGAATACTGTTCCACGTTTTCCCCTCTTTCATTTTCTCTTTATCCCTCCCTGACCGTTCTCTCCTGTCATCATGCGTCTTTTCATCTCTGCTCTCTCGGATACTCTGCCCTCATAAATCCCAACCCCAATCCTTCATTACTCTTTGACTTTCTGACTCTCCTGCCGCTGACCCAGGCTTGACTCCTTCCTAGGTCAGCCTACAGCTTCCCTCTGTGCCTCTCTTGGCATTTTCCGAAGGGCCCATCGAGACATTTGTTGATGCCTCCTTATGAGTAGCAACCCCAACAGTTCCATCCTACTCTCTCGCCGACCTGCCCGCATAGCATGCCCACTGGAGGCTAATCATAGGCAGTCCCTCGGAATCAAGGAAGACTTGCTTCCACTTTTAAAATTAGTTCTTTGGTGGCTGAACAGTCCAATACGAGAGCCACAGACCCTGTCACAGGTGGGACAGATAGTCGTTGAGGGAAGGGGTGGGTGGGACTGGTTTGCCGCATGCTCTTTCTGCTGCCTGCCCTTGATTTCTGCATGGTCTCGGTGATGAGACTCGAGGTACTCAGCGCCCTCCCGGATGCACTTCCTCCACTTCGGCCGATCTTTGGCCAGAGACTCCCAGGTGTTAGTGGGGATGTTGCACTTTTTCAGGGAGGCTTTCAGGCTGTTCCTGTAACGTTTCCTCTGCCCACCTTTGGCTCATTTGCCGTGAAGGAGTTCCGAGTAGAGCGCTTGCCTTGGGAGTCGCGTGTCTGGCATGCGAACGATGTGGCCTGCCCAGCGGAGCTGATTGAGTGTGGTCCGTGCTTCAATGCTGCGAATGTTGGCCTGGTCAAGGATGCTAATGTTGGTGCGTCCTCCCAGGGGATTTGTAGGATCTTGCGGAGACATTGTTGGTGGTATTTCTCCAGTGACTTGAGGTGTCTACTGTACATGGTCCATGTTTCTGAGCCATACAGGAGGGCAGGTATTACTACAGCCCTGTAGACCATGAGCTTGGTGGCAGTTTTGAGAGGCTGGTCTTCAAACACCCTTTTCCTCAGGTGGCCGAAGGCTGCACTGGTGCACTGGAGGCAGTGTTGAATCTCGTTGGCAATGCCTGCTCTTGTTGCTAATATGCTCCCAAGGTATGGAAAATGGTTCACATTGTCCAGGGTCGTGCCTTGGATTTTGATGACTGGGGAGCAGTGCTGTGCGCCGAGGACAGGCTGATGGAGGACCTTTGTCTTACGAATGTTTAGCATAAGGCCCATGCTCTTGTACGCCTCAGTGAATACGTCGACTATGTCCTGGAGTTCTGTATATAAAGTATTATTGGGTCCTGCTCTCGTCTGCCAAAATTGCTCACTATTCCAGAATCATTCTGGAATGCAATGATAAAACTCCGGTTTCTATCCTCTACTGTTAACCGTCTGCTTAAACCCCTCTTCCTGTGTCCTCCACCCTAACCTCCAACAACAAGTGCGACGAGTTCATAGACTTCTTTGTCTCTAAGATCGAGACCATCCATTCAGGCGCCTCTGCCTCTTCTCTTCCTTTCCCTAGCACACTGGGCGAAACTTCCTCTAAGGATCACCCCTGCCCTAGCCCTGACCTCTCATCTTTCTCCAGTTTATCTCCGATTTTCCCTCATGACCTTACCGAGCTCATCTTGTCCATGAAACCTGCTGCCTGCTCCCTTGACCCTATTCCCAGCAAACTGCTGACCACTCTACTCCCATGTTAGGCGACATTGTTAACGGTTCTCTCTCCTCAGGTACTGACCCCCTTTCCCTCAAATCTGCCATCATGTCCCTTCTCCTCAAAAAAACAACCCTCGACCCCTCCATCCTGGCAAATTACCACCCCATCTCCAACCTCCCTTTCCTCTCCAAGGTTCTTGCACGTGTTGTCACCTCCCAAATCCGTGCCCATCTTTCCCGCAACTCCATATTTGAATCCCTCCAATCCGGATTGCCTGCCTGCCACAATACCGAACAGTTCTCATCAAAGTCACAAATGACATACATTGTGACTGTGACGAAGGCAAACTATCCCTCCTCGTCCTTCTTGACTTGTCTGCAGCCTTTTACATGGTTAGCCACTCTATCCTTCTCCACTGTCGTCCAGCCGGGTGGGACTGCACACACCTGGTTCCCTTCTTATCTATCTAATCGTAGTCAGAGAATCACCTGCAACGGTTTCTCTTCCTGCCCCCACATCGTTACCTCTGGTGTCCCCCAGGATCTATCCTTGACCCCCTCCTATCTATATGTCGCCCCTTGGCGACATCATCTGAAAACACAGCGTCAGTTTCCGCATGTACGCTGATGACACCCAGCTCTACCTCACTGCCACTTCTCTCGACCCCTCCACGGTCTCTAAATGGTCAAACTACTTGTCCGACAGAGCAGAAATGTTCTCCAATTAAATATTGAGAAGACCGAAGCCATTGTTTTCGGTCCCACCACAAACTCAGTTCCCTAGCCACTGACTTCATTCCTCTCCCCAATTTCTGCCTCAGGCTGAAACAGACTGTACGCAACTTTGGTGTCATATTTGACCCTGAAATGAGCTTTTGACATATATCCGCAGCATAACTAAGACCGCCTATTTCCACTTCCATAACATCGCCCGTCTACGCCCTTGTCTCAGCTCATCCGCTGCTGAAACCCTCATCCATGCCTTTGTTACCTCAAGATTTGACTATTCCAATGCACTCATGGCTGGCCTCCTACATTCTACCCTAGGTAAACTAGAGGTGATCCAAAACTCGGCTGCCTGTGTCGTAATTCGCACCAAGTCCCCCTCACACATCACCCTTGTGCTTGCTGACTTATATTGGTTCCCGGTTAAGCAACGCCTCGATTTCAAAATTCTCATCGTTGTTTTCAAATCCCTCCATGACCTCGCCCCTCCCTATCTCTGTAATCTCCTTCAGCCCCACAAGCCCCCGAGATATCTGCGCTCCTTTAATTCTTTCCTCTTGAGCATCCCTGATTATAATCGCTCAACCATTGGTGGCCGTTCCTTCTGTTGCCTAGGCCCTAAGCTCTGGAATTCCCTGCCTAAACCTCTCTGCCTCTCTACCTCTCTTTCCTCCTTTAAGACGCTCCTTAAAACCTACCTCTTTGACCAAGCTTTTGGTCACCTGCTGTAATTTCTCCTTATGTGGCTCGGTGTCCAATTTATTGTCTCATAATACTCCTGTGAAGCGCCTTGGGATGTTTTACGATGTTAAAGGGTCTGTGGCCAAAGTTGCCTTCCGCCCCAAACAGGGCGCTCTTACCGATTTTTTTTTTCTCCACCCCAATCCATTGGGTGGATATTTGACCGATATGGAGATCTTTGGGGTTTTTTGGTGTTGGTGCAGTGTTCCGGGCTGTGGCGGAGCGTAAGTGCCGTATTGTCTGGTCAGCTGCCACTCCAAATAATCAGCACCGCCACGACATGTCACAATGTCACTCCCCTTCAGTTAAAGGGGAGAGCCGCTGCGAACTCTGCCTTTATTTCAGTTAGGTACACTGGGCCACCAGGGAGGGTTTCGGCAAGGTCAGTGGCCTGGTACCCAAGAAGGGGTGCCGAGCTGCCTGTTGGCGGCCCGGCCAAATCTGTGGCCACCATTTTCAGGCCGACATCGGAGTCAGCCGACAATTAAAATGAAATGGCGGCTACGGCAGTGTGCCCTCCCCTTTGAGGGCGGATGTGCTGCCCAGCCACATGAAGCTTCCTGCTGGGGAAAGCTATCGGTGGCACCGAGCGGCGGCCGATCCTCTCCCGCAGGGCAATTTCCCACACTGGGCAGAAAGGGGGTCGCCACTAGTTGGTAAGGTTTGGCAGATAGAATACAATATCGGAAAATATGAGGTCATCCACCTTGGAAAAAAACACAGTAAAAGGGAATATTATTTGAATGGGGAGAAATTACAACATGCTGCGGTGCAGAGGGACCTGGGGGCCCTTGTGCATGAAACTCTTTTTGGGAGTAAACAAAAAACATTAAACCGTGCCCCCCCGATCTGGGGGAAACACCAAACATTTACAGGCCCTTTTTTTTTGGGCACAAAAACATATTTTTCTCCAAGTGCCCCCTATAACAGGGGAGGAGGACACTAAAAGCACCGGCAATTAAAACAAATTAACTTAAAAACATAAAATCAAATTAAAATTTGGTTGCCGGGCGTGATGATGCACTCCAGTCCCTCCGGTGCCCACCTCTCGCGGAAGGCCGCGAGCGTACCGGTGGACACCGCGTGCTCCATCTCCAAGGACACCCTGGACCGGATGTATGTGCGGAAGAGAGGCAGGCAGTCTGGCTGAACGACCCCCTCGACCGCCCGCTGCCTGGACCGGCTGATGGCACCTTTGGCCGTGCCCAGGAGCAGTCCTACGAGGAGGCCCTCGGACCTACCCGCTCCCCTCCGCACAGGGTGCCCGAAGATCAGGAGTGTGGGGCTGAAGTGCAGCCAGAATTTCAGGAGCAGCCCCTTTAGATAACAAAACAGGGGCTGCAACCTCGTGCACTCAATAAAAACATGGAATACAGACTCTTCCAGACCGCAGAAATTGCAGGCGGCCTGGTAGCCCGTGAACCGGCTTAAAAATTTATTGCACGGCACTGCTCCGTGCACCACCCTCCAGGCCAAGTCCCCGACAAATAGTGGGAGGACCCCTGCGTAGAGTGCCCTCCATCGGGGACCCCCGCCTCCTCCGGACGGCAGGATGGTACGCCATGGCGTGTCCGGACGGCAGGCGAGGATGGAAAAGTTGAGAGTGTGCAGGGGCAGCCCGTACAGGAAACCCCTCCGTGCGGAACTGAAAGGCACAGAGGGGATTTCCTCCTTGTGCATGAATCCCCAAAAAGTTAGTTTGCAGCTGCAGCAGGTAATCAGGAAGACGAATGGAATGTTGGCCTTCATTGCGAGAGGGATGGAGTACAAAAGCAGGGAGGTCCTGCTGCAACTGTATAAGGTATTGGTGAGGCCGCACCTGGAGCACTGTGTGCAGTTTTGGTCACCTTACTTAAGGAAGGATATACTAGCTTTGGAGGGGGTACAGAGATGATTCACTAGACTGATTCCAGAGATGAAGGGGTTACCTTATGATGATAGATTGAGTAGACTGGGTCTTTACTCGTTGGAGTTCA
Organism: Pristiophorus japonicus; assembly: GCF_044704955.1. NCBI lineage: Eukaryota > Metazoa > Chordata > Chondrichthyes > Pristiophoridae > Pristiophorus > Pristiophorus japonicus. The sequence continues at coordinate 113,976,375 of NC_091977.1, read as the reverse complement.
GAAGGATGAGGGGTGATCTTATAGAAACATTTAAAATAATGAAAGGGATAGACAAGATCGAGGCAGAGAGGTTGTTTCCACTGGTCGGGGAGACTAGAACTAGGGGGCACAGCCTCAAAATACAGGGCAACCAATTTAAAACCGAGTTGAGAAGGAATTTCTTCTCCCAGAGGGTTGTGAATCTGTGGAATTCTCTGCCCAAGGAAGCAGTTGAGGCTGGCTCATTGAATGTATTCAAATCACAGATAGATAGCTTTTTAACCATTAAGGGAATTAAGGGTTATGGGGAGCGGGCAGGTAAGTGGAGCTGAGTCCACGGCCAGATCAGCCATGACCTTGTTGAATGGCGGAGCAGGCTCGAGGGACTAGATGGCCTACTCCTGTTCCTAATTCTTATGTTCTTATGTATGTTCACCCGACAAGTAAAAGAGCTCCAAGAAAGATTAAAAGATGTGCAAGCAGCGTATAAAGTAGCTAGCACTAATGGGTTTGAATCGGGAGAGCACGGTCCCTGCCAGCCACAAATTAAAAGTTTAAACCTTGCTCTGTCCAAGGCAAAAGGCATGGTATGCCTAATAAGCCCGGGTGCATCCCAGGTAAACCTGGAAGAGAAGGAAGAAACTACCTGGCCACTACCTGTGGCACCAGTGATTACACCGTGCAGCAGCGAGGGGGGCAAATCAGTTACGGGGCGGACAGGGATAGTGAACCACCACCACCTGTAGCACCGAGTTTTAGCTCGGCTTGGCCGCAGGGAAGAGAGGGAGGCGAGCCAGAACAGGGAGAGCCAGAACCAGGGCCAATGTGCCCGGTCCGGCAACAGAAGTTTGGCCCGCCAACTGTGCCAGTCAGTTTGTGGTCCCCCACAATCCTCACCAGCTTAGGGCTATGATAAGCCACCTGGGAAAGCTAACTCCAAAGGGAGACTCCTCAGTTCACTTTGTGGAAGTGGAACAGCAGGGGATATTAATGGGTGCGATGATGCAGAAATGGCAAAGTTGCTTCTCCTATCCCTAGACAGCAAACTGTACCAGTCCCTCTCTACTGAGAGCAAAAGAGGACAGAAAACACTTGCTGCCATCCAGAAAGACATTTTAGAAGCTATGGGCTGCAATGACAGAAGTCCCTTCTCCAGAGTAGAGAAACGGTTAGCTCACAGGGGAAACCCCACAGGCTTTCGCAGACCGACTGTGGCCGGTGTACAAAAGCGCCTGTCGTGGGGACATAGACAGGAATTAGCACACTGGCTCCGAAGCCTAGTAGCTAACAGTTTACCCAGAATAAGAACCAAGGCTGAGGCCTGGTTCGACCCCAGAGATCCCCAAGCCACAGAACAGGGAGTGCTTAGGCAACTGACCCGAGCTTACAGAAACGGCAGAGGGATAGAAGAGCACCCACAAAAGGGAAGGATTCAGGAAATCCGACCTAACCAAGACAAGAGGGAATGGCGCCATGAGGGGAGCAACCCCTCCGATACAAAACGTACCTGCTTCAGGTGCGGAAAGAGTGGGCCCTGGAGAAAGGATTGTAAAAATCCTTGGAAGAATAGCACAGGAAAGAATTCTCCAGCCACTGCCCAAAAGACCGAGACAGAGAAGCCAGTCCCTCCCCACTTGTTTGAGACCTTTTTAACTGCGCTCCGAGCCATGTTAGATGGCCCTGGGAAGGTAGCCACCGCCACCGGTACCGAAATCCCATCTGCCCCCTCCCAACCAAAACCGTGACTAGTACAGGCACAGCCCGTCCACCTGTGTGTCCTCGAGTATGATGCGTGGGGGAGACCAACCGTACAGATGGAGGTGGAAAAGGTGAAAGGGACTTACCTGCTGGACACCGGTGCCTCAAGAACCCTTGTCTATGCAGCTAACCCTGCTGCCTCACCTCTGTCTAGCGGGGTCCCCTACAGCTTAGTGGGTTTTACAGGCACTGAACAGACTGGCTCATTCTCCGTTACGCTCTCCATTCATTTAGGTACACTCCACACTGAGTGGACTTCTGTCCTGATGAAGTGGGAGCAGGAAGGGAGAGGGATCCTGGGGGCTGACTTCATTCTAGGCCACGGGATCCTATTGGATTTAAGAAATCACTGTCTTTGGGGGTCAGTCTGTACAGGACAGGAGAGTGAGGTGATCGTTATCCCGGGAAAACAGGACAAAAGGACGGTGTGCACCATGAAACCAAAGGAGGGTTATGACCTTGAATCACTGGTCAGTAACACCCCTGTAGAATATCAAGAGTATGTGAGGAAAAACCTTGCAGCTTTTGCCACTCGCAAACATGACTGTGGGAGAATAAATGGGGTCGAGGTTCGCATAGATGGGGACCCCATGACCCGACCACAGAAACTGTACAACTTCCCCAGGAAGGCAGAGGCAGACATGGAAACAGCCCTGGGTTCTTTAGTTAAACAGCGGGTATTGAGACCAATAGCTACCCATGTGAACTCTCCATTGTGGCCGGTTAAGAAACCGGACAACTCCTGGAGAGCCATGGTGGACTATCGAGTACTCAACCGTAACATCCCTGCCTGTGCACCCACTGTTACTGCCGTCGCAACCTCATTGGAAGTATCCCAGCCTCCGCGACCACCTTCACGGCACTGGATATTTCCAAAGGGTTCTGGTCCATATCTTTAAGAATGGGAAGATCAGTCCAAGTTTGCTTTTACCTTTAAAAGGCAGCAATATACTTGGAACTGTCTCCCTCAGGGCTTCCACAACAGCTCCAGTATTTTCCATCAGTGTATGGCCAACTGTTTAAAGAGTTTCAGCAGACCCCAGCAGCTTGTACAGTATGTAGATGACCTGCTCCTGTTCACCGATGAGGGGGAGGAGCATGGCCCACTGCTGGCTGAACTGCTGGAGCTGCTGAAAGAAGAAGGATTTAAAGTAAACCCCAAGAAGGCACAGATCGGCCTGAAGCAAGTAAAATTCCTGGGACTTGCTGTGCGCACCGGGGAAAGAGCCATAGACAAAGCTAGAAGGGAAGCAGTGCAGAAGTTACCCGCCCCCAACACAGTAACAGGAGTAAGATCTTTTCTAGGACTAACCGGGTGCTGCAGAGACTTCATTGAGGATTATGCAGCCACCACAGCCCCTCTGCTCCGACTCCTACACAAGGGAGAGGAGTGGGAATGGGACAAAGGTTGCGAGGCATCATTTATCCAACTCAAGAAAGACTTGCAGACTGCGCCAGCTCTAGGGGCCATAGATGGGGGTAAAGAGTTTTTCCTGGAGGTAGCAGCCAGTGGGGACAGCCTGAGTGCAGTACTGCTCCAAGAGCAGCACGGCCGGCTGAGACCAGTGGTCTACTCCTCCAGGATACTCACGGGCGTGGAGAAGGGATACTCCAACTGTGAGAGGCACTTCCTAGCCACTCACTGGGTTGTGAAAAGATCACTGATCTTCACAGGGGGGGTCCCCTATATCACATTCTTTACCCACCATACGCCCACCCAAATGCTCCTGATGGGAGAATCAAGGACGGGACAGTGAGCATTGGCCGCATTTCTCGCTGGACCCTGCTCCTCTCTCAAATGGGTAAAGGGTCTCTGCGAGCCAAGACTCGCAGCCAACATGATTTATCCAGGGATAGCCCACCAGTGTTCTGTAGAAGGGGTATGGGAAATTAACATAGGCTTTCGAGCTGGGTTACACCCCACAGGCGAGAGATCTATGTGGATGGTTCAAGCACAGTATCTGCGGGCGAACGATGCACAAGCTACGGAGTTTATGACCCTGAGGCAGGTATTGCCCTGGCGATTAAACTCCCAGAACCATGAGCGCCCAGCAAGCTGAACTGTCTGTGGTGATGTACGTAGTCACACACCCCGAAGAATTCCCTACCCCATACACGATTTGTTCGGACAGTATGTTCACATGCAATTCGTGTACGGAGTGCCTGGCTATCTGGTCCCACCGTGGATACACATCCGCAGACAGGAGACCCCTGGCAATTAAGCCCCTACTGGAAAAGATCATGAAAGCCGTAGGGGAGGATAGGAATATCTACATACATAAGGTGAAGGCACATTCCACCACTGAATCCCGTAGCGAGGGAAACCAGCAGGCTGGCATGTTGCCCAAGCAGGGAGCCCGCACAGGCAAGCTCTGGGATCGTACAATCCAGGACTCATTACAGCAGTCAAGGGCAGGATAGAGGCGGCAGGGAAGGCAGGGATAGCTTTGCCCCCGGACCTAAAAATGGTTTAGACCCAAGACCCCGTCCTTAAAACTGTCCTGAACACGCTAGCTAAAGGGGAAAGGGTAGACGGCCCGTACGGCACCGCAGCAATTGTCATTAAAGAAGGCATACTGTTCAGGGGGGAGCAATGGGTAGTACCGCAACAACACCGGAGAGAATTCCTCCAGCTGGCTCACGAGGGTCCAGGAGCAGGACACCCCGGACCTGAGACCACTTGGCAACGAGTGGAACAGGCAGGGTGGTGGCCAGGACTCAGGGAAGACGTTCGCGAGTTCTGTGCTAGCTGTCTGGTGTGCGCGGCCAACAACCCCGACCCCCAGAAAAGAAAGGTGTCTATGGGACATATCAGGAGGGTAGAGGGACCCTGGCAATCAATCCAAATCGACTACATCGGGCCTCTACCCACTGCCCAGGGAGGTTACAAGTACTGCCTAGTATTAGTGGATGTATTCACCAAATGGGTGAAAGCCTTCCCATGCCGAACAGCCACTGCCCTGGGAACAGCTAGGATCCTGGTCAGAGAAGTGTTCTCTCGATGGGGACTACCACAATATGTGGAGTCCGACCAAGCGAGTCACTTCACCGGGCAGGTGATGCAGGAGACCCTTAAGGTGCTCGGCATCAAAGGAAAGTGGCATGTCGCCCACAACCCGCAGTCATCCGGGTCTGTGGAGTGTTTAAACTGTACCATTAAAGAAAGGCTGCGCAAAGAGACAGGGGACTCACCCAAAGGGTGGGTAGAGGTTCTCATGGGGATCCGGGCCAGCCAGTCAAAGAGCACGGGGTACTCCCTGTACGAGCTCATGACCAGCAGAGCCATGCGAACTCCCACCCATGTGTTAGCTCCGGTACTCATGGAAGGCCAACTTAGGGAAGCGAACTGGGACAGCTTTGTCAGGAATCTGTTTGAATATCTTAAACAGATTCGCCGGCAGGCTGCTAACAACATGGGAAAACATTGGAGCAACCGACTGCTGCTAGAACCCCGCAAACATCACGAATGGGAGATAGGGGACCAGGCTATGGTGAGGAACTACGCTAGAGTAGGGGTCTTTGAGGCACTGTACATGGGACTGTACCACATTGTCGACAAGGCAAGCCCCATGGTCTATGCCGGAAAATTGCTCCGCCGATCAAAGTGGTTCCACATAAATCAGTGCAAACTTTTCAACCCAGGGGCAGCAGCAAAACGTGAGGGACAGCCTAAAGCTGTAAACCGCACTAAAGACAGGGACCCCCAGCCAGCAGCCCCTGACTGTGGAATTCCCACAGGGGACGTGGCAGACCCACAGACTGCACCTAGAGGGGTGGTGGACTGTGTTACCGGAGGAGCTGTCCCCCCAATCATTTGGGACTCGGACGCTCCTCCAGCAGCCAGAGCCTTAAGAAGGACTCCCCGCACACCACGGCCAAAGACACCGTGGTCACCAGTGCCCCAATTTAAATGGTTCAGCCCTGGGAAAGGGACCAGCCGCAAAAGGGCACCTAAGGTCAGAGACCAGCCCGCGAGCAGGGACACCCAGCCGGTAGCCTCAGGCAACGAGGAACCCTCAGAAGAGATAGCGGTGGAACAGCCACCAAGTGAGAGTCCCCAGCCTGTAGCACCCAACCAGGCGGAACCCCCAGGGGAAGAAACGAACCAGGCAGCCACCCCGAAAGGAGCGGTGTGCTGCAGCACCGGAGGGGACGTTCCCCCGATAGTGTGGGACTCGAACCCACATCCAGTCAGGACACTCTGGGTCCGGCGGTGCAGACCAACCTATTACCGACCTCGCTGGACACCCAGCGGAAGAAGAAGAAAGAAGGCAGGAATTAACCTGGCCACCCGGAGACGGGTGGCAGATGTACATATATAGCAATATGAATTTAAGAATGTTTGGTAACAAGTTAGAGTTGTGTAAGATTATCTGTGTAATGATAAGTATATATGTATTAGTTAACTGTGGTAAGGAAAAGAATCTACCTGTGCAGCTGTTAAAAGAGGCACAGGCCAGGTAATCCCCGGGAGTAAGAAGAATCTACCGGTATGGCTATTAAGGAAGCACTGGTAAGATAACAAGCAAAACGACTATAAGATAAAAGTTAGAAGCAGACATCAGTCCACAAGGAACTGAATAAGACAGCCAGTCAATTAAAGACACTATGAGCCCAACTTGGAACTCGGTCACCTTTGTCAAGCCAGAGAACTTTCTCAGGGCTGGACAATCTGTGTTATGTGCCCCTACAGGAAAGAGAGCAGCATGAGAAGGATCCTATTCCTACTCGTCCTGATAAGGATGGGCAGCGGCGACCGAGGAGACGTGGAAGAATCCCTCATCTATGGGTGTTCAGGAGGAAGAGCACCGATCGTAACTGCCGGGGGTGGCCCCCGAGATGAGGAAGAACTCACCGTTTACGCCCACGAGGGAAGATGGCCAGGGTGGTTGGGATCTAACTCTACCCACTACTCCAGCCAGGGAGGTTATACCTAATGGAGAGGCCTCACTTCCATGCCCCCGGATGCGGATCATCGCTGTCCGAGGCATTTGTTACAGAGGGAAAACGTGTATGTTTGACTTGCAAAGGAAACATTCCCCTGCGAAAATGGTGGTGGCTCAGAAAACTCAGCAAGGATGCATGGGACTAGGAATCGGACTGGGAAAGATTCGGTAATGATACATACCGCACCATCACGGGGACACGGGGAGGAAGAACAGTGTGTTGGGACAAATGGTGGTAATCCGAACAAGGAATTTATGTTTGCATGTGGGGATCAGAAAATATTTGTCCCGCAGGCATATCAATCGCCTTCGCCAGGCAATGGCAAGATGAAGGGGAAGGGATGGGGTGGGCTTCTAGCCTACATGGGTGCACAGTCCCAAACTCCCCACTCCCAATTAATGCCACCGAACTAAGAGCACACATTAAGAAACCCCTGCCCACAACCCTGCCAATACGCACAGTAATAGAAAGGTGTCCTACCACCACCAAGGGACCTGGAAATGGATTAGTATTGGTACCGACCGAAAAGGTGTTATATCAGGGGGTACATTAGCAGTGCTTCAGTAATATTAAATCATACCGAGGTACACCTACCTGCATGGTGTGCGAAGGAAACAGAGCTGCTATACCAGGCCCTAATTTTATGAGTTAGACTTTGGAAATGTAGACAAAGCAGACCTATACACCCTAAATGCTAGGGATACCATGGGCTCAGGGAGACCTAGAAGGGGAATCATAAACGACATTTTCACTACCTACAATACAGTATCCTCTGTAATAAGTAGCCTAGATGACATAGAGCTGCAAACACAGATAAACAGTTTAAAGACCCAATTGAGAAAAATCCTGGAACAGAAGAACACCGTAGTAGGATCAGAACTACACGAGGACCAGGCTATGACTGTCCATTTAAAAGAAATAGTGGCCGAGCTGGAACAACAAGCACAGACAGTGAATGCACTCATACGGGAGGATAGAAACGCTTCGGACCAGGCTGCACAGAACATGGTGTGCGTACTATATGGGGCATGGTTGTTTGGCGAGGGCTGCAACAACCTGGAGGATTTAAAACAAGGTGTAGTCTCCTCTTGGATCAGAAACAAGCACCTCAGAGCCCTCCACCCGTACAGCAATTCATTAAGCCAGTGCCAGATCCACCTCGCCTACCCTGTCCCAGTAGACTGTGGGAAATCTAACTACACTATTATGGGAATAGTATTAATGATGCCGGTCATGGGTGGGACAGCCCGACCTGCACCGGTATACCGGGCGGAGAACATTGGAGTTATTCAGGGAGGTGCACACATTCGTTTCGCAGCGGTCCCACCCTATGTCATAAAGTGGGAGCACGCTGTAACGGGTACTGACCTCTCCGGGTGCTGGAGCCGGGGTGCACACGTAATACTGTGTCCCCAGTACTTGAGTGCCCATTCAAAGTCACAGTGTGGATTTATAGCTGCTGGTGCACAGCCTATTAACTGCACCATGGAAGTAATGACACATGACCATGTCCCTCCACAGGTAACATACACAGGGGGTGGGACATATTGTGTCACCACCAGTGCGCCCCACTACCAACATGGACACTTCTGGTGTCCGGTAAGTGACAGCAGTTTTTGCTTCAAACCTGAGGCATCAGTTCAAGTGGCCCAGGAACGGATTGTCCCCATTCCTGAACCCTCCACTGTCCATCTCACTGTGATGGAAAACATTACAAACCTGCAGGATTATGTTGTACATTTTGGCTATGCAATTCCCCCTCTACCCGAACATCTTACCGCTCTGCTAAAAGCTGTAATTATCTCACAAAAACACTTTATACTCTGGAACAAAAAACAACTGAGATCGGGAAAAAGATTCTCGAGATCACAATTCCGCCTTGGTGGGACCTGTTTAGAAATATAGAAGTCCCAGTTTGGATCCGAATCGCTTCTCACACTTTAGTTATTTGTCAACTCGCGATTATGCTTTATTTATGATGTCTCACTTGCCGAGTGAAAAGCAGAGGCTGTCAGGTCAGGCACCAAAGAGCGCTATACGCTCCATTCCAAACTTGGGAATCACGCAGGGAGGGGTGACACCATATCGTCATGTTTAATTGGTGTTTGATTTTACCTGCTGTAAACCGCAAAAATCTTGAGTATTGTGAGAATGCTACCTAAAATGTGTTTAATCATGTACCTTTATTTTACTGAACTTAAAATGTGTTTGACTATGGACCTTTATGTCACTTGAGGATGTGTTTGACTATGTACTTTTACTTATTTTACTTAAACTATGTTTGACTATGTACCGTTATTCCACTGTGAAAATTAAGTAAAAGAGGGACATGACACGCCCTCTATACTGCAACCGAATTGTAATGACTGTATTCACCTGTAAATTGCATTTGCTTTTCAATGGGGGATGCAGGGTAATGTTTAGCTAGTATAAATGCAGGGAAGGTTGACTCTCTGGAGCAGGAATTGTTCTTACCTTGATTGACACTCAAGAGTGTGCAGTTTCAATAGGGGGGACTGAAGCAGGTGCAAAATTCACAAGAAACTACCCCCCCCGCACTCCCCCCCCCCGTGTCTGGGCTCATTCGAAAGGAAATTTAATTTGGGACTATCTACCGAAAACTTTGGAACTAAAGTGCTTATAAAAGAAACTACAAACTTTAATAGAATTTTGGATTTTAAAAGACAGACTCAATGCTGTGGGTGGACCTAAGGAACCAGCTGGAAGAATGAGTATTCGAAAATCCTTCCCCCACAAGAAACATTTACATCACAAAATCACTCAGAGGTAGCTACCCATCAACAAGGGTCTGGACAACCATTTCAGCACATACATCACAAAGAGGCCCAATTCAGTCTATACGAAAGACTAAGCACAAAAGGACATTGCAATTACCAAACTAATATTTCCATCAGGAAACAGTTTTCGAACATCAACTCATCCAAAACATATCAACTTTTAATGAGCCCGCCAAAATATTACAAAGAAGAAACAAGCCCGCCAAAATTATACAAAGGATTTTGAGCAGATTTGGCGCCAAGATTAGAAACACTGAAATGGTATAACTGGCCCCTGTTTTCAACAGAGGATAGGTCATACTACACCAGGTTGCTAGGTAGCTACAAGGCTGTTACTACCTCGGATGACACTTTGACTGACAGACTAGTACCACACTACGCTGTGTCATCAAGACAAGGAGAGAAACCAATGTGACAGTTGTGAACTAACTTCTCCAGCCTCGAAGTCCTAAAGGAAGGAAGAACATCACCATCGCGGCAGCAACTGACCACAGTCAATTTGGTATCAACGGAAAACCAACCGCGATCTACCGTTAACTGTCAAAAGGATTGGTAAGCATAGTCCCTGCCTGTCAGTCACTAGGCTGATTCCAGAGATGAGGGGGTTACCTTATGATGAGAGATTGAGTAGACTGGGTCTTTACTCGTTGGAGTTCAGAAGGATGAAAGGTGATCTTATAGAAACATTTAAAATAATGAAAGGGATAGACAAGATAGAGGCAGAGAGGTTATTTCCACTGGTCGGGGAGACTAGAACTAGGGGGCACAGCCTCAAAATACGGGAGAGCCAATTTAAAACCGAGTTGAGAAGGAATTTCTTCTCCCAGAGGGTTGTGAATCTGTGGAATTCTCTGCCCAAGGAAACAGTTGAGGCTAGCTCATTGAATGTATTCAAATCATAGATAGATAGATTTTTAACCAATAAGGGAATTAAGGGTAATGGGGAGCGGGTGGGTAAGTGGAGCTGAGTCCACGGTCAGATGAGCCATGATCTTTTTGAATGGCGGAGCAGGCTCGAGGGGCTAGATGGCCTACTCCTGTTCCTAATTCTTATGTTCTTATGTTCTGCCTTGGAGTCCAACCTAGCTAGAATTAGGTATTGAGATGTGGGAGGTATCATTTTACTGTAACTCTCTTTGAATATGTAGTGTATGGTTCTTTATTAGAGTGATTATAAGTTTAACCTTGTACCTTTCCTTGTATTGTCCTTTATTAGAGTGATTGTAAGTTTGGCCTTGTATTTTCTTACTAGAGTAATAAGCTTGTATTATCCTGACTGTAATAAAAACAAAGTTCTTTTGCATCAAACCAGTGTCCTTTGCACTTTTGTCACACCCCCCAAATAAATCCCGAGTATAGAACCCAAGGGAGTGGGAACGATTCGAACCGCTCAACTTGGTCAGAAGGGAACCTGACCCCCTCATAGAGATACCCCCCACCCCCCCAACAGTGTGTGTGTGCCCTTCCAGGAGCATCACATTTGTTCCAAAGGTCCAGGCTACATGGTCTGGTAGCCAGCTGGAACTGGAGGTCTCCCACAGGGTGATTTCTCTAGCATTAGCATGGTCCCTGTAGAACCCAATGTCCTTTAGTAATGTCCTACCTGTATACATGACACTTTGGCTCTGATCACACACAGTCGAGCCTTCATTATAAATTGCAGCATCTGCATCACTTTTGGGTGGTCATGGTCTCACCAGACATGGTTACATTAGGCATTTCAAACTACCTGTCATAATCATCAAACATAACAAGCTTGTTCTTAACCTTACACAAGCATTCATCTCATTAGTCACATTAGTTACACCAGCATAAGCATTCATGGTGACATTATCATATTTGCACCCTTTTATTGCATCTTTAGCTTTAAAGTCCTTGTCCTCATTTAGTTGAAACTGTCCCTTTACATTTTTTTAGTTATCGGTCTCCTTTAAGGTAGCCTTCCAATGCAATTGGCCGCTCGGAGCCACGTGTCGCTCTTCTAACTCTGCCCCTCATGGTCTGGCTGTGGCCATTTTGTTTTCAGGTTCTTCTCCTCGTGGTGCTGCCGCCATCTTCTGGCTCTCCTCCAGATAGGCTGTGGTGGTCTTTTCTTTCTCAAGTTCGGCCCTGGACGTCGGGAATCCACTTCTTTCGACTATATTCACCACTTGGAGTCCTGCCCCGGCCCGGAAGGTGGAGTTTTCAGACCTGGAGAATTTGTGGAGATGTTGTGGAGTCGTCACCACGCAGTCGAGCTGGACGGTGGAATCTCTGGATGCAGCGCTGGATCCATGTTCGATGTCGATCGCTGGAGCCCGGAGGCCATCGCCACTTCGATCGAGTTGGACTCATGTTTAACTAATTTACTGGAATTCTTTGAGGATATAACGAGCATGGTGGATAGAGATGTATCGATGGATGTGGTGTATTTAGATTTCCAAAAGGCATTCGATAAGGTGCCACACAAAAGGTTACTGCAGAAGATAAAGGTACGCAGAGTCAGCGGAAATGTATCAGCATGGATAGAGAATTGGCTGGCTAACAGAAAGCAGAGAGTCGGGATAAATGGGTCCTTTTCAGGTTGGAAATCGGTGGTTTGTGGTGTGCCACAGGGATCGGTGCTGGGACCACAACTGTTTACAATATACATAGATGACCTGGAGGAGGGGACAGAGTGTAGTGTAACAAAATTTGCAGATGACACAAAGATTAGTGGGGAAGTTGGTTGTGTAGAGGACACAGAGAGACTACAAAGAGATTTATATAGGTTAAGCGAATGGGCTAAGGTTTGGCAGATGGAATACAATGTCGGAAAATGTGAGGTCATCCACCTTGGAAAAAAAAACAGTAAAAGGGAATATTATTTGAATGGGGAGAAATTACAACATGCTGCGGTGCAGAGGGACCTGGGGGTCCTTGTGCATGAAACTCTTTTGAGTTTACCTGCGAAAACATAAAACATTAAAGAGTGCCACCCGACCTGGGTGACACTCCAGACATTTACAAGGCCCTTTTTTTCCCCCCTTTTTTTTTTTGTGTTTTTCTTTTTTTGGTTTTTTTTTTGGGCACTAAAATCACAATTTTTCCCCAGTGCCCCCTATAAAAGGGAAGGGGACACTAAAAGCACCGGCAATTAAAACAAATTAACTTTAAAACGTAAAATCAAATTAAAATTTGGTTGCCGGGCGTGATGATGCACTCCAGTCCCTCCGGTGCCCACCTCTCGCGGAAGGCCGCGAGCGTACCGGTGGACACCGCGTGCTCCATCTCCAAGGACACCCTGGACTGGATGTAAGAGCGGAAGAGAGGCAGGCAGTCAGGTTGAACGACCCCCTCGACCGCCCGCTGCCTGGACCGGCTGATGGCACCCTTGGCCGTGCCCAGGAGCAGTCCTACGAGGAGGCCTTCGGACCTACCCGCTCCCCTCCGCACAGGGTGCCCAAAGATCAGGAGAGTGGGACTGAAGTGCAGCCAGAATTTCAGGAGCAGCCCCTTCAAATAGTGGAACAGGGGCTGCAACCTCGTGCATTCAATAAAAACATGGAACACGGACTCCTCCAGACCGCAGAAATTGCAGGCGGCCTGGGAGTCCGTGAACCGGCTTAAAAATTTGTTGCACGGCACTGCTCCGTGCACCACCCTCCAGGCCAAGTCCCCGATGAATAGTGGGAGGACCCCTGCGTAGAGTGCCCTCCATCGGGGACCCCCGCCTCCTCCGGACGGCAAGATGGTACGCCATGGCGTGTCCGGACGGCCGGCGAGGATGGCAAAGTTGAGGGTGTGCAGGAGCAGCCCGTACAGGAAACCCCTCCGCGCGGAACTGAAAGGCACGGAGGGGATTTCCCGGAGGCGGCTCAAGTTGTGAGGCGCCGGCCCCCGAGGGAGGTTCCGGGGTTTGGCGCCGATGAGGAATTCCGTCCGGACGGGGGTCAGTTCGGACGGGATCTCCCCACGTGCTTGAGCCTCCTCGATGCACCTAACGGAGTCAGGGCCCAGAGCTGTTTTTAGCGACTCGATGGCATCGGCCGCGTGGCGGACGTTGGCAGAATTTAGGCGCCGCGCCAGCGTGTCTGGCGCCATCCAGCCCGCTCCTCCGCCATCGAGCAGGTCCCTGACCCTGGTCACCTCACCAGCCACAGCCCTCTCTTCCGACCGCCACATAAAGCCTCGGCCGTGGAGGTACGGATTCCCGAGCAGCGGTTCCTGCAGGACGGCCGCCACTCCAGCCGGCGGAGAGCTGCGCTTGGTGGAGACTTTGTTCCAGACCCTGATGAGTTCCCTGTAAAAGACAGGCAGCTCCCGGAGGGCGGTCCTGGCACCCCCCAAGTTCACAAACAGGAGCTGCGTGTCATAATTGAGGTCGAGCTGCTGGCGGAAGAAATACCTCGCCAGAGCACACCACCTAGGAGGGGGCTCGACGTAAAGGTATCTCTGCAGGGTCTGAAGATCCTTGTGCATGAAACTCTTTTGAGTTTACCTGCGAAAACATAAAACATTAAAGAGTGCCACCCGACCTGGGTGACACTCCAGACATTTACAAGGCCCTTTATTTCCCCCCTTTTTTTTTTTGTGTTTTTCTTTTTTTTTGGTTTTTTTTTGGGCACTAAAATCACAATTTTTCCCCAGTGCCCCCTATAAAAGGGAAGGGGACACTAAAAGCACCGGCAATTAAAACAAATTAACTTTAAAACGTAAAATCAAATTAAAATTTGGTTGCCGGGCGTGATGATGCACTCCAGTCCCTCCGGTGCCCACCTCTCGCGGAAGGCCGCGAGCGTACCGGTGGACACCGCGTGCTCCATCTCCAAGGACACCCTGGACCGGATGTAAGAGCGGAAGAGAGGCAGGCAGTCAGGTTGAACGACCCCCTCGACCGCCCGCTGCCTGGATCGGCTGATGGCACCCTTGGCCGTGCCCAGGAGCAGTCCTACGAGGAGGCCTTCGGACCTACCCGCTCCCCTCCGCACAGGGTGCCCAAAGATCAGGAGAGTGGGACTGAAGTGCAGCCAGAATTTCAGGAGCAGCCCCTTCAAATAGTGGAACAGGGGCTGCAACCTCGTGCATTCAATAAAAACATGGAACACGGACTCCTCCAGACCGCAGAAATTGCAGGCGGCCTGGGAGTCCGTGAACCGGCTTAAAAATTTGTTGCACGGCACTGCTCCGTGCACCACCCTCCAGGCCAAGTCCCCGATGAATAGTGGGAGGACCCCTGCGTAGAGTGCCCTCCATCGGGGACCCCCGCCTCCTCCGGACGGCAAGATGGTACGCCATGGCGTGTCCGGACGGCCGGTGAGGATGGCAAAGTTGAGGGTGTGCAGGAGCAGCCCGTACAGGAAACCCCTCCGCGCGGAACTGAAAGGCACGGAGGGGATTTCCCGGAGGCGGCTCAAGTTGTGAGGCGCCGGCCCCCGAGGGAGGTTCCGGGGTTTGGCGCCGATGAGGAATTCCGTCCGGACGGGGGTCAGTTCGGACGGGATCTCCCCACGTGCTTGAGCCTCCTCGATGCACCTAACGGAGTCAGGGCCCAGAGCTGTTTTTAGCGACTCGATGGCATCGGCCGCGTGGCGGACGTTGGCAGAATTTAGGCGCCGCGCCAGCGTGTCTGGCGCCATCCAGCCCGCTCCTCCGCCATCGAGCAGGTCCCTGACCCTGGTCACCTCACCAGCCACAGCCCTCTCTTCCGACCGCCACATAAAGCCTCGGCCGTGGAGGTACGGATTCCCGAGCAGCGGTTCCTGCAGGACGGCCGCCACTCCAGCCGGCGGAGAGCTGCGCTTGGTGGAGACTTTGTTCCAGACCCTGATGAGTTCCCTGTAAAAGACAGGCAGCTCCCGGAGGGCGGTCCTGGCACCCCCCAAGTTCACAAACAGGAGCTGCGTGTCATAATTGAGGTCGAGCTGCTGGCGGAAGAAATACCTCGCCAGAGCACACCACCTAGGAGGGGGCTCGACGTAAAGGTATCTCTGCAGGGTCTGAAGATCCTTGTGCATGAAACTCTTTTGAGTTAAACTGCAAAAACATAAAACATGTATCCGTGCCACCCGACCTGGATGACACACACAAGACATTTACAAGGCCCCTTTTTTATTTATTTTTTTTGTGGTTTTTTTTTTTTTTTTTTTTTTTTTTTGGGGCACTAAAATCAAATTTTTCCTTTTTCCAGTGCCCCCTATAAAAGGAGAGGGGGACACTAAAAGCACCGGCAATTAAAACAAATTAAACTTTAAAACGTAAAATCAAATTAAAATTTGGTTGCCGGGCGTGATGATGCACTCCAGTCCCTCCGGTGCCCACCTCTCGCGGAAGGCCGCGAGCGTACCGGTGGACACCGCGTGCTCCATCTCCAAGGACACCCTGGACCGGATGTAAGAGCGGAAGAGAGGCAGGCAGTCAGGTTGAACGACCCCCTCGACCGCCCGCTGCCTGGACCGGCTGATGGCACCCTTGGCCGTGCCCAGGAGCAGTCCTACGAGGAGGTCCTCGGACCTACCCGCTCCCCTCCGCACAGGGTGCCCAAAGATCAGGAGAGTGGGACTGAAGTGCAGCCAGAATTTCAGGAGCAGCCCCTTCAAATAGTGGAACAGGGGCTGCAACCTCGTGCATTCAATAAAAACATGGAACACGGACTCCTCCAGACCGCAGAAATTGCAGGCGGCCTGGGAGTCCGTGAACCGGCTTAAAAATTTGTTGCACGGCACTGCTCCGTGCACCACCCTCCAGGCCAAGTCCCCGATGAATAGTGGGAGGACCCCTGCGTAGAGTGCCCTCCATCGGGGACCCCCGCCTCCTCCGGACGGCAAGATGGTACGCCATGGCGTGTCCGGACGGCCGGTGAGGATGGCAAAGTTGAGGGTGTGCAGGAGCAGCCCGTACAGGAAACCCCTCCGCGCGGAACTGAAAGGCACGGAGGGGATTTCCCGGAGGCGGCTCAAGTTGTGAGGCGCCGGCCCCCGAGGGAGGTTCCGGGGTTTGGCGCCGATGAGGAATTCCGTCCGGACGGGGGTCAGTTCGGACGGGATCTCCCCACGTGCTTGAGCCTCCTCGATGCACCTAACGGAGTCAGGGCCCAGAGCTGTTTTTAGCGACTCGATGGCATCGGCCGCGTGGCGGACGTTGGCAGAATTTAGGCGCCGCGCCAGCGTGTCTGGCGCCATCCAGCCCGCTCCTCCGCCATCGAGCAGGTCCCTGACCCTGGTCACCTCACCAGCCACAGCCCTCTCTTCCGACCGCCACATAAAGCCTCGGCCGTGGAGGTACGGATTCCCGAGCAGCGGTTCCTGCAGGACGGCCGCCACTCCAGCCGGCGGAGAGCTGCGCTTGGTGGAGACTTTGTTCCAGACCCTGATGAGTTCCCTGTAAAAGACAGGCAGCTCCCGGAGGGCGGTCCTGGCACCCCCCAAGTTCACAAACAGGAGCTGCGTGTCATAATTGAGGTCGAGCTGCTGGCGGAAGAAATACCTCGCCAGAGCACACCACCTAGGAGGGGGCTCGACGTAAAGGTATCTCTGCAGGGTCTGAAGATCCTTGTGCATGAATCCCAAAAAGTTAGTTTGCAGGTGCAACAGGTAATCAGGAAGGCGAATGGAATGTTGGCCTTCATTGCAAGAGGAATGGAGTACAAAAGCAGGGAGGTCCTGCTGCAACTGTACAGTGTATTGGTGAGGCCGTACCTGGAGTACTGCATGCAGTTTTGGTCACCTTACTTAAGGAAGGATATACTAGTTTTGGAGGGGGTACAGAGACGATTCACTAGGCTGATTCCGGAGATGAGGGGGTTACCTTATGATGAGAGATTGAGTAGACTGGGTCTTTACTCGTTGGAGTTCAGAAGGATGAAAGGTGATCTTATAGAAACATTTAAAATAATGAAAGGGATAGACAAGATAGAGGCAGAGAGGTTGTTTCCACTAGTCGGGGAGACTAGAACTAGGGGGCACAGCCTCAAAATACAAGGGAGCCAATTTAAAACTGAGTTGAGAAGGAATTTCTTCTCCCAGAGGGTTGTGAATCTGTGGAATTCTCTGCCCAGGGAAGCAGTTGGGGCTAGCTCATTGAATGTATTCAAATCACAGATAGATGAATTTTTAACCAATAAGAGAATTAAGGGTTATGGGGAGTGAGCGGGTAAGTGGAGCTGAATCCACGGCCAGATCAGCCATGATCTTTTTGAATGGCGGAGCAGGCTCGAGGGGCTAGATGGCCTACTCCTGTTCCTAATTCTTGTGTTCTTATGTTCTTATGGACCGGGTTCATCCAATTCCTTCCCAGCAGCGCGGAACCGTCGCCGGTTACAATCCACAGGGGGAGTTTGTTCAACACGCCGCCCTGGGAGACCTGGATGTCCACGCTGCCAACGACCGGAATTTTACCTTTGGTGTAGGTGAGCAGCTTCGCTTGGACAGGATGCAGTTTTGGTCAATTGGCGGGATTTATCCTAAGTTTTTCAAAGGTCGTTTGGCTCATCACAGACTGGCTCGCCCCTGTATCGATCTCCATAGAAACTGGGACCCCGTCGATGTCTACTTCCATCGTCCACGGAGAACTTTCGGTAGAGTAGGTATAAACTCCATACTCTTCTTCCAGGGGTTGAGCAGCTTCACCTTCATCTGTGTCGGTGATCAGTCAACTCATCAGAGATGCGGTGAGTGAAGCTTTTTCTGCACATTCTTTGAAGGTGCCCTTTCTCTTTGCAGCCTTTGCATGCATAGTCTTTGTAGTGGCACTGGTAGGCCCTGTGGTTTCCTCCACAGCACCAGCACGGGGCCATCTGGTTTGCCCCATGTGGCGGATTCAGGGTTGCTCGACTTGGGGCAGCATTTCAGCCTTTTGAAGTATCCATGCGGTGCACTGCATTCGCCGGTTTAGAGTCCTGGGTCAGTATTCACCTGGAGTCACCGGCCGAAACCATATAGGCCTGGCTCAGTTGAATTGCTTTTTGCAGGGTGACTGTGATGTCGGCAGAGAGCAATTTGTGCAGGAGGCCCTCGTGGCTGATTCCGATGACAAAATGCCCCTTAATGCTTCATTAAGGTGGTCTCCAAAATCACACGGTGCAGCTAGTCTTCTTAGTTTGTAGCATACTTAATTATTCATTGGCCTTCGGGTCGCTGGTAAGTGTAGAACCAGTGCCTGGCTGTGAGGATGCTTTCTTTTGGTTTTAGTTGCTCCTGTTACAAGTGTTACAAGTTCCTCATAGCTTTTGGTGGTTGTCTTCGCTGGGGCTAGCAAGTCCCTGACAACACAATGGATGGTGGGCCCACAACTGCTAAGCAGAATGGCCCTGTGCTTGTTCAGTCGTGTAGCCGGTGTGTCCCCATCCAGGTTGTTGGCGATGAAGAAATGTTCCAATCTTTCTATGAAAGCAACCCAATCTTCCCCCTCGGTAAATTGCTAAAAATTGCTGAGATTCGACATGCTGAGCGTGTAGTTCGTGACCTCGTATCTTCGTCGCCAGTTGTGGTGTATGTAGGCACCTTTTGTAATGACTCGATGAGGCAGGGTATGGTACTTAAACTGTGTAGACTGTAGTCCTTTATTTGCAGCTCTTTGAGTGAGGACACCAAGCTGTGAGCTTCCTTTTATACTGGCTTACCTGTCGTGTGCAGGTAACCCTTAGGTCTCCAGCAGCAACACCCACTGGTGTACAGGTAAGGTGTTTACAGTGTAAGGGCACATACAGTGTTACAGACATCACACAACAAACAAGCATGCATATATAACAAATTCAATCTTTGTATTTTTAAACACGAATGTACAGAAATCCTGGGGGGATCTTCTTGTTCCATTTGCGCCTGGTTTGAGCTCAGGAATGGGTTCCAGGAGCCAGTTAAACGGAGGCGACGATGGTGGTCCACCTTCCCTCGATGTAGCATGGCAGAGAAAAGGCCCCATCGATAGCTCAGGCCGCACGGCACACTGAGGAATTGAGTCACCTGATTCCATGTTTCAGCCAATAGTGACTGGCGGAACTTTTGAACTGTGCGTTGGAAGCCAAGGGTGCTGTGAGAGCTGATGGGTGAGCTGACAGCTGATTTACTTTACCTCAGAGATCAGAATGGTGCATCGTGTTTTTTTCATGAATAAGGCAAGCTCTAAATTCTCCCACTGGGAAGAGGTTTCTGAAACCTTCTGAGACAGATGTGCCGCGATTTTTCTTACTGGGTCAGGAGCGAGGCTTGCGACTTCGGGTGCAAACTGAAAGCCCGCTCCCGTCTTCATTCGGCGTGCTCCAAGTAATTTTTCGTTGATTGAGCTTGTTAAGCCCACCATACGAGGTTCCTGGCCAATTAAAAGGAAGTGGGTTTGATGATGCCATTTGATGACGGGTCATCAGCCAGTTTCCTTAAAGGGACCATGCCCACGTACATAGAAACATAGAAAATAGGTGCAGGAGCAGGCCATTCAGCCCTTCTAGCCTGCACCGCCATTCAATGAGTTCATGGCTGAACATGAAACTTCAGTACCCCCTTCCTGCTTTCTTGCCATAACCCTTGATCCCCCGAGTAGTAAGGACTTCATCTAACTCCCTTTTGAATATATTTAGTGAATTGGCTTCAACTACTTTCTGTGGTAGAGAATTCCACAGGTTCACCACTCTCTGGGTGAAGAAGTTTCTCCTCATCTCGGTCCTAAATGGCTTCCCCCTTATCCTTAGACTGTGACCCCTGGTTCTGGACTTCCCCAACATTGGGAACATTCTTCCTGCATCTAACCTGTCTAAACCCGTCAGAAATGTAAACGTTTCCATGAGGTCCCCTCTCATTCTTCTGAACTCCAGTGAATACAAGCCCAGTTGATCCAGTCTTTCTTGATAGGTCAGTCCCACCATCCCGGGAATCAGTCTGGTGAATCTTCGTTGCACTCCCTCAATAGCAAGAATGTCCTTCCTCAAGTTAGGAGACCAAAACTGTACACAATACTCCAGGTGTGGCCTCACCAAGGCCCTGTACAACTGTAGCAACACCTCCCTGCCCCTGTATTCAAATCCCCTCGCTATGAAGGCCAACATGCCATTTGCTTTCTTAACCGCCTGCTGTACCTGCATGCTAACCTTCAATGACTGATGTACCATGACACCCAGGTCTCGTTGCACCTTCCCTTTTCCTAATCTGCCACCATTCAGATAATAGTCTGTCTCTCTGTTTTTACCACCAAAGTGGATAACCTCACATTTATCAACATTATACTTCATCTGCCATGCATTTGCCCACTCACCTAACCTATCCAAGTCACTCTGCAGCCTAATAGCATCCTCCTCGCAGCTCACACTGCCACCCAACTTAGTGTCATCCGCAAATTTGGAGATACTGCATTTAATCCCCTCGTCTAAATCATTAATGTACAATGTAAACAGCTGGAGCCCCAGCACAGAACCTTGCGGCACCGCACTAGTCACTGCCTGCCATTCTGAAAAGTACACGTTTACTCCTACTCTTTGCTTCCTGTCTGACAACCAGTTCTCAATCCACGTCAGCACAATACCCCCAATCCCATGTGCTTTAACTTTGCACATTAATCTCTTGTGTGGGACCTTGTCGAAAGCCTTCTGAAAGTCCAAATATACCACATCAACTGGTTCTCCTTTGTCCACTATACTGGAAACATCCTCAAAAAATTCCAGAAGATTTGTCAAGCATGATTTCCCTTTCACAAATCCATGCTGACTTGGATCTATCATGTCACCATTTTCCAGATGCACTGCTATGACATCCTTAATAATTGATTCCATCATTTTACCCACTACTGAGGTCAGGCTGACCGGTCTATAATTCCCTGTTTTCTCTCTCCCTCCTTTTTTAAAAAGTGGGGTTACATTGGCTACCCTCCACTCCATCGGACCTGATCCAGAGTCAATGGAATGTTGGAAAATGACTGTCAATGCATCCGCTATTTCCAAGGCCACCTCCTTAAGTGCTCTGGGATGCAGTCCATCAGGCCCTGGGGATTTATCGGCCTTCAATCCCATCAATTTCCCCAACACAATTTCCCGACGAATAAAGATTTCCCTCAGTTCCCCCTCCTTACTAGACCCTCTGACCCCTTTTATATCCGGAAGGTTGTTTGTATCCTCCTTAGTGAATACCGAACCAAAGTACTTGTTCAATTGGTCTGCCATTTCTTTGTTCCCCGTTATGACTTCCCCTGATTCTGACTGCAGGGGACCTATGTTTGTCTTTACTAACCTTTTTCTCTTTACATACCTATAGAAACTTTTGCAATCCGCCTTAATGTTCCCTGCAAGCTTCTTCTCGTACTCCATTTTCCCTGCCCTAATCAAACCCTTTGTCCTCCTCTGCTGAGTTCTAAATTTCTCCCAGTCCCCAGGTTCGCTGCTATTTCTGGCCAATTTGTATGCCACTTCCTTGGCTTTAATACTATCCCTGATTTCCCTTGATAGCCACGGTTGAGCCACCTTCCCTTTTTTATTTTTACGCCAGACAGGAATGTACAATTGTTGTAATTCATCCATGCGGTCTCTAAATGTCTGCCATTGCCCATCCACAGTCAACCCCCTAAGTATCATTCGCCAATCTATCCTAGCCAATTCACGCCTCATACCTTCAAAGTTACCCTTCTTTAAGTTCTGGACCATGGTCTCTGAATTTACTGTTTCATTCTCCATCCTAATGCAGAATTCCACCATATTATGGTCACTCTTCCCCAAGGGGCCTCGCACAATGAGATTGCTAATTAATCCTCTCTCATTACACAACACCCAGTCAAAATGGCCTCCCCCCTAGTTGGTTCCTCAACATATTGGTCGAGAAAACCATCCCTTATGCACTCCAGGAAATCCTCCTCCACCGTATTGCTTCCAGTTTGGCTAGCCCAATCTATGTGCATATTAAAGTCACCCATTATAACTGCTACACCTTTATTGCATTATCCCCTAATTTCCTGTTTGATGCCCTCCCCAACATCCCTATTACTGTTTGGAGGTCTGTACACAACTCCCACTAATGTTTTTTGCCCTTTGGTGTTCTGCAGCTCTACCCATATAGATTCCACATCATCCAAGCTAATGTCTTTCCTAACTATTGCATTAATCTCCTCTTTAACCAGCAATGCTACCCCACCTCCTTTTCCTTTTATTCTATCCTTCCTAAATGTTGAATACCTCTGAATGTTGAGTTCCTAGCCCTGATCATCCTGGAGCCACGCCTCCAAAATCCCAATCACCTCATATTTGTTAACATCTATTTGCACAATTAATTCATCCACCTTATTGCGGATACTCCTTGCATTAAGACACAAAGCCTTCAGGCTTGTTTTTTTTAACACCCTTTGTCCTTTTAGAATGTTGCTGTACAGTGGCCCTTTTTGTTCTTTGCCTTGGGTTTCTCTGCCCTCCACTTTTCCTCATCTCCTTTCTGTCTTTTGCTTTTGCCTCCTTTTTGTTTCCCTCTGTCTCCCTGCATTGGTTCCCATCCCCCTGCCATATTAGTTTAAATCCTCCCCAACAGCACTAGCAAACACTCCCCCTAGGACATTGGTTCCGGTCCTGCCCAGGTGCAGACTGTCCGGTCGCCCAGAACCGGTCGCAATGCCCCAGGAATTTGAATCCCTCCCTGCTGCACCACTGCTCAAGCCACGTATTCATCTGCGCTATCCTGCGATTCCTACTCTGAGTATCACGTGGCACTGGTAGCAATCCCGAGGTCCTACTTTTTAATTTAGCTCCTAGCTCCTTAAATTCGTTTCGTAGGACCTCATCCCTTTGTTTTACCTATGTCGTTGGTACCAATGTGCACCACGACAACTGGCTGTTCTCCCTCCCATTTCAGAATGTCCTGCACCCGCTCCGAGACATCCTTGACCCTTGCACCAGGGAGGCAACATACAATCCTGGAGTCTCGGTCGCGGCCGCAGAAACGCCTATCTATTCCCCTCACCATTGAATCCCCTATCACTATTGCTCTCCCACTCTTTTTCTTGCCCTCCTGTGCAGCAGAGCCAGCCACGGTGCCATGAACTTGGCTGCTGCTGCCCTCCCCTGATGAGTCATTCCCCTCAACAGTACTCAAAACGGTGTATCTGTTTTGCAGGGGGATGACCACAGGGGACCCCTGCACTACCTTCCTTGCACTACCCTTCCTGCTGGTCTTCCATTCCCTATCTGGCTGTGGACCCTTTCCCTGCGGTACGACCAACTCGCTACACGTGATACTCACGTCATTCTCAGCATCGTGGATGCTCCAGAGTGAATCGACCCTCAGCTCCAATTCCGTAACGCGGACTGTCAGGAGCTTGAGATGGATACACTTCCCGCACACGTAGTCGTCAGGGACACCGGAAGCGTTCCTGAGTTCCCACATGGTACAGGAGTAGCATAACACCCGACCGAGCTCTCCTGCCATGACTTAACCCTTAGATACACTTAAATTGGCAACAACAGTGCTAAAAGTTACTGACTAATATAAGAAGAAAAAGAAAAACTGCTCACCAATTACCAGCCAATCACTCACCCCCTAGGCTGTGACGTCACCTTTGACAGTTGTGCTGTCAGTGTTCTGCAGCCTTGTGATGCTGCAAACACTGACAAGCACTCTACAGAGCTGCATGGCTGCACCCAGGCTCTCCCATGACTCTCTCCATATGCTTATGGTAAGATTCCAGGCATGATATTTCACATTTTAGTTGGAAAATCTCAGTCTGTTTGGAGCAGACTTAAAATTGAGAAATTATAAATGAGAATATTCGGAGACGCGTACAGTTGGCACAGCACTATTGCCAGAACAAGATTTGGATTTGGTGTAAAGTGAAAATGCTGTTGTCTCTACACATATTCCATGAGCAAAGGAACAAAGTCGTCATGCTGGTTTTCTTGAAATGCATCCTTTGTTGCGCTTCCACCCTGTGTCCCCGGATTCGGTTTAAAAAATATGGTGACTCTATCCTGAGTGAATAAAAATGGGGAAGTATCCAGTTTGTTTTTACAACTATCAACCATTAAAATATCTCCTCCACACTGCAATGGGATTGCGTTAAGTAACAGTCCTCAGAGGGTTTGTAGAATGTAGGTTTGATGGTTTTAAAATTGGTCAACAAAATGGGTCACTTCAGCTTTAAATTATTGCACAGTCTAGTGCAGTTCACTTGATAGTATTTATCCACTGCTCACAGACTCAAAGAGATGAACTGTAAACTACACTTTGCTGTAAATGCCCTCACAAGCTTGCGATCCTTAATATGTTCGATCGATCTCTGGCACTGATTTCTTGAGCCATTGATTTTTCTTACTCTAAGTCTGTTGCCTTACCATCTCAGTGTTTATTCAGACTAGTCTGTCTAAATTGCTTCTAGTGCTGTGGGTGCCAAAGGCCAATAGAGGCCAAAGTGCATGTGTACCTATCTATAAATCTGTGGTAGGGGTTTTTGTTTCCAAATATTGTTTGTGAATGCTGTTTGTCTTGGGCTGAAAAGGATGCCTATTAGTTAACTGATACCAGGGCAGAGAAGTAACCTTTCCGTATGCTATTTCACCCTGTAGCAACAACAGACACTATTCTTTCCTTGAATACTGACGATCTGTATGCCAGAGAAAGAAAAAAAACGAGGCTGCACAATGTAAGCACTTGTTTCTCAGGTGCTGGTACCTTACTAAAACATCTGTGGTGATGGCCTTCGCATCAGAAACAAACAAAACCTATGCAACCTCTTTTCAACACACTGCAGCCTTGTACACTGTTCCACATAACTTTGTTAATCTGGAGGGAATAGGTGGCGTTTTATTTTATTTTGTTCGAACACTATTCTTTTCACCCCAAGGACCTGGGGTTGATTCACCCCAGACAGATGAGATAAAGATCTCATCTGACACGTCTGACAATCTGTTATGGGTCACAAGTGAAATGAGTTCTGGCAGCCCCAATCCAGTTCCCAGTGGACACAAGTCAGCACAAAACTGCCCCAAATTCAGCACTAATTGGCACTAGCTTGGCAAGTCTTCCATATAACGTAGAAAGGTTAGAAAGTATAAGGGCAGGAACATGGTAGTGATGCAGAATGAGGTGTCAGCCTTGGCTCAGTTAATGGCACTCCTGCCTCTAAGACAGAAGGATGTGGGTTTAAACTCCACTCCACAAACCTGAGGACATATCTAGGATGACACATCAGTGCATTACTGAGGGAGTACTGCACTGTCAGAGATGCCACCTTTCAAATGAGATACTAAACTGAGGCCCCGTCTACCCTCTCCGGTGGACATAAAAGATCCCATTATTTGAAGAAGAGCAGGAGAGTTCTCCCAGTGTCCTGACTAATAAGAACTGGAGATAAGAACTAATAAGGGGAAGAAGTCACTGGTGGGTGTAGTCTATAGGTCCCGTAACAGTAGCTACACAGTTGGACGGATTAAAAATCAAGAAATAATGGAGACTTGTAAGAAAGGTACGGCAATAATCGTGGGTGATTTTAACTTTCATATTGATTGGACAAATTAAATTGGCCAAGGTAGCCTTGAGGAAGAGTTCATAGAGTATATCCGGGATGGTTTCCTTGAACAGTACACTGTGGAACCAACCAGGGAACAGGCTATCTTGGATCAGGTACTGTGCAACGAGACAGGATTAATAAATGATCTCATAGTAAAGGATCCTCGAGGAAAGAGTGACCATAGCATGGTTGAATTTCAAATTCAGTTAGAGGGTGAGAACGTTGGATCACAAACCAGTGTCCTGATTTTAAATAAAGGCGATTACAAAGGTATGAAGGCAGAGTTGGCTAAAGTGGAATGGGAAAATAGATTAAAGTGTAAGACAGTTGATAAGCAGTGGCAGATATTTAAGGAGATATTTCATACCTCTGGACAAAAATATATTCCAGTGAGAAGGATATATTTTAAGAGAAGGGAGTACCATCCGTGGCAAACTAGAAACAAGGGCATACAAAGTTGCCTAGATTAGTGGGAGGCCAGAGGATTGGGAATTTTTTTAAACCAGCAAAGCATGACTAAAAAAATAATAAAGAGAGGGAACATAGATTATGAGAGTAAACTAGCAAGAAATATAAAAACAGATAGTAAGAGTTTCTACACGTATATAAAAATGAAGGGAATAGCAAAAGTAAACATTGGTCCCTTGGAGGATGAGACTGGGGAATTAATAATGGGGAACAGGAAAATGGCAGAGACTTTGAACAAATATTTTGTATTGGTCTTCAAGGTAGAAGACATTAAAAACATCCCAATAATAGATAATCAAGGGGCTATAGGGAGGGAGGAACTTAATACAATCATTATCACAAAAGAAAAAGTAACCAGTAAAATAATGGGACTAAAGGTGGACAAATCCCTTGGACCTGATGGCTTGCATCATCGGGTCTTAAAAGAAGTGGCTGCAGAGATATTGGGTGCATTGGTTACAATCTACCAAAATTCCCTGGATTCTGGAGAGGTCCCAGCGGATTGGAAAACTGCAAATCTAATGGCCCTATTTAAAAAAGGAGACAGACAGAACTCAGGAAACTATAGACCAGTTAGCCTAACATCTGTCACTGGGAAAATGCTGGAGTCCATTATTAAGGAAGTAGTAGCAGGACATTTGGAAAAGCATAATACAGTCAAGCATAGTCAGAATGGTTTTATGAAAGGGAAATCATGTTTGTTAAATTTGCTGGAGTTCTTTGAGGATGTAACAAGCAGGGTGGCCAAGGGGGGACCAGTGGATATGGTGTATTTAGATTTCCAGATGGCATTCGATAAGGTGCCACATAAAAGATTACTGCACAAGATAAAAGCTCACGGGGTTGGGGGTAATATATTAGCATGGATAGAGGATTGGTTAACTAACAGAAAACAGAGAGTCGAGATAAATGGGTCATTTTCTAGTTGGCAAACGGTAAATAGCCGGTTGCCACAATGATCGGTGCTGGGGCCTCAACTATTTACAATCGATATTAATGACTTGGAGGAAGGGACCGAGTTTAATGTAGCCACGTTTGCTGATGATACAAAGAAGGGTGGGAAAGCAAGTTGTGAGGAGGACACAAAAAATCTGCAAAGGGTTATAGACAGGCTAAGTGAGTATGCAAACATTTGGCAGATGGAGTGTAATGTGGAAAACTGTGAGATTATCCAATTTGGCAGAAAACATAAAAAAGCAAATTATTATTTAAATGGAAAGAAATTACAAAATGCTGCAGTACAGAGGGACCTGGAGGTCCTTGTGCATAAAACACAAAAGTTAGTATGCAGGTACAGCAAGTAATCAGGAAAGCAAATGGAATGTTGGTCTTTATTGCAAAGTTATGGTGCTAGATTTTCCACTTTTGTGCAGATCGCCCAAAAATAGGTGTTATTTCCGGTGGGGGCGGTAAATATGGGTTTTCAGATTGCCGGATTATCGCCCATTTTCAAACCCTCGAGTTTTCATTTAAAAAAATAGGTGTTAGCGTGAGCGATCTGAAATGGGCGTTAGCATGAAATCTTTCTGACCTTCTGCCATAAAGTGTCGCCGTTTTTAGCAACAGTATGGCAACGCTCATTTCCCGCAATTCAGGAGGTCAGGGGTCATCATTACATAGAAACACAGAAAATAGGTGCAGGAGTAGGCCATTCGGCCCTTCGAGCCTGCACCGCCATTCAATGAGTTCATGGCTGAACATGCAACTTCAGTACCCCATTCCTGCTTTCTCGCCATACCCCTTGATCCCCCTAATAATAAGGACTACATCTAACTCCTTTTTGAATATATTTAGTGAATTGGCCTCAACAACTTTCTGTGGTAGAGAATTCCACAGGTTCACCACTCTCTGGGTGAAGAAGTTTCTCCTCATCTCGGTCCTAAATGGCTTACCCCTTATCCTTAGACTGTGACCCCTGGTTCTGGACTTCCCCAACATTGGGAACATTCTTCCTGCATCTAACCTGTCTAAACCCGTCAGAATTTTAAACGTTTCTATGAGGTCCCCTCTCATTCTTCTGAACTCCAGTGAATACAAGCCCAGTTGATCCATTCTTTCTTGATATGTCAGTCCCGCCATCCCGGGAATCAGTCTGGTGAACCTTCGCTGCACTCCCTCAATAGCAAGAATGTCCTTCCTCAGGTTAGGAGACCAAAACTGTACACAATACTCCAGGTGTGGCCTCACCAAGGCCCTGTACAACTGTAGCAACACCTCCCTGCCCCTGTACTCAAATCCCCTCGTTATGAAGGCCAACATGCCATTTGCTTTCTTAACCGCCTGCTGTACCTGCATGCCAACCTTCAATGACTGATGTACCATGACACCCAGGTGTCATGGTACATCACAGAAGAGGAGACAGAGAGAGAGGGAGCAGAGGGGGACTGAAAGCGTGTGTGGGTGTGGTGTGTGCTTGTTTGTGGGAGGCACAAGGGAGATTCACCAGCAGCAAAAAGCCTACTAAGCATCAAGAACGTAGTTGGCACTGAGTTTTTGTCCAACAAATAATATATAACATGAAAGGGATGGAGGAGGCCCTGGAGCTGTTAGCCAGGAGCACTGGTGGCAGAGGGCTCCCAGTGATCCCGGAGCGCAGTACTGCACCCCAAGGTGCCGCACCCCCATTGCCAACGACACATGAGAGCCAGGAGGGAGATCTTGCTTCTGGCTTGGAGCACATTCCCACCTCAGGATCGTCTTCTCCCATATCCGTCCAAGCAGCGGTTCTGCCGTCATCACCTCCAATGAAGCAGCACCTGAGGAGCTCCTCAGCCAGGCGGCTTGGAGTCAGAAGGGGAAGGGGGAGAGATGTGGAGGAGAAGCGAGGGGGTGGGGGGGAAGGAAAATGAGGTGCATGGCCGCAGGTGTTGTCTGGGCATATTTTTAGGTTGCTGGTACTATTTTAGTAGAAGGGTCAGGACAAGGTGTGAGGGGGCTACCTTGTTGGTTTGCATTTGTGTTCTGTTTTGCAGAAAATGGGGACCATTGTGATGATGTAAATGTGATAAATTTGTTGTGAGTTGGGAGGGGTTGGGGTGGGGTGTTTTTTACAGATATACTTATGATTTCAGACAATGCTCGGTTTAAATATTTTTTATTTAACATAACCTTGTTGCGCATTGTCTCAGATAGCTGCACCATTACACACTGGTGATTCCTGAACATGAAAGGGTATAATTACACTTAGCTTTAATCAACTTAAACTTTAACTGTCACCAAGGTGATGCACACCATAGATGTATGAGCTGCACACCCAGCAATGTGTCAGCCTTGTCAATACCACCAACGTTCTTTCAAGCAAAGCGCTCATTTATGAGCTGCTGATGTAAGAGTCTTGCAGCTATGTAGCCACCACGGGCCCTTTCCTGTGGTCTGGTGGGGGCGGGGGCATGATTTCAGCCTGATTGTCTGGCCCGATGTCAGCGTCCGCCACCTCGTCCTCCTCTTCCTCTCACTCCTGAGGTGGACCGTCAGACCCTTCTGGCAATTCTTGTCCCTTCCTGATAACCAAGTTGTGCAGCATGCAGCACACCATGAATTGAGCTACCTGCTCAGGGTGGTATTGGAGCTAGCCTCCTGAGTGGTTCAGGCATCTAAAGTGCTGCTTAAGCACTCCAATGGTTTTCTCCATGATATTGCGAGTGGCTCTGTGGCTCTCATTGTATCGCCTTTTAGCTTCGGTGTGGGTGTCATGCAGGGGGGGTCATCAGCCAGGTGGCGAGGCCATATCCTTTGTCACCAAGCATCCAGCATTGACCTTGTGTCTGATTGGTAAACATGTCAGATACAGTGCTCTCATGCAGGATGTGAGCATTATGGATAGCGTTCACTGCCATAATAATTTGCTGGTAGTCGACAACGAGTTGCACATTCAGGGAGTGGAATCCCTTGCGGTTCCTAAGAACCTCTGCATCCTGAAAAGGTGCCCGCATCACGATGTGCATATATTAGAAACATAGAAACATAGAAAATAGGTGCAGGAGTAGGCAATTCGGCCCTTCTAGCCTGCATCGCCATTCAATGAGTTCATGGCTGGACATACAACTTCAGTACCCATTCCTGCTTTCACGCTATACCCCTTGATCCCCCTAGTAGTAAGGACTACATCTAACTCCTTTTTGAATATATTTAGTGAATTGGCCTCAACAACTTTCTGTGGTAGAGAATTCCACAGGTTCACCACTCTCTGGGTAAAGAAGTTTCTCCTCATCTCGGTCCTAAATGGCTTACCCCTTATCCTTAGACTGTGACCCCTGGTTCTGGGCTTCCCCAACATTGGGAACATTTTTCCTGCATCTAACCTGTCTAAACCCGTCAGAATTTTAAACGTTTCTATGAGATCCCCTCTCATTCTTCTGAACTCCAGTGAATAAAGCCCAGATGATCCAGTCTTTCTTGATATGTCAGTCCCACCATCCCGGGAATCAGTCTGGTGAACCTTTGCTGCACTCCCTCAATAGCAAGAATGTCCTTCCTCAAGTTAGGAGACCAAAACTGTACACAATACTCCAGGTGTGGCCTTACCAAGGCCCTGTACAACTGTAGTAATACGTCCCTGCCCCTGTACTCAAATCCCCTCGCTATGAAGACCAACATGCCATTTGCTTTCTTAACAGCCTACTGTACCTGCATGCCAACCTTCAATGACTGATGTACCATGACACCGAGGTCACGTTGCACCTTCCTTTTTCCTAATCTATCACCATTCAGATAACAGTCTGTCTCTCTGTTTTTACCACCAAAGTGGATAACCTCACATTTATCCACATTATACTTCATCTGCCATGCATTTGCCCACTCACCTAACCTATCCAAGTCATTCTGCAGCCTCATAGCATCCTCCTCGCAGCTCACACTGCCACCCAACTTAGTGTCATACGCAAATTTGGTGATACTACATTTAATCCCCTCATCTAAATCATTAATGTACAATGTAAACAGCTGGAGCCCCAGCACAGAACCTTGCGGTACCCCACTAGTCACTGTCTGCCATTCTGAAAAGTACCCATTTACTCCTACTCTTTGCTTCCTGTCTGACAACCAGTTCTCAATCCATGTCAGTACACTACCCCCAATCCCATGTGCTTTAACTTTGCACATTAATCTCTTGTGTGGGACCTTGTCGAAAGCCTTCTGAAAGTCCAAATACACCACATCAACTGGTTCTCCCTTGCCCACTCTACTGGAAACATCCTCAAAAAATTCCAGAAGATTTGTCAAATCCATGCTGACTTGGACCTATCATGTCACCTCTTTCCACTATGACATCCTTAATAATTGATTCCATCATTTTACCCCCTACCGATGTCAGGCTGACCGGTCTATAATTCCCTGTTTTCTCTCTCCCTCCTTTTTTAAAAAGTGGGGTTACATTGGTTACCCACCACTCCATAGGAACTGATCCAGAGTCTATGGAATTTTGGAAAATGACTGTCAATGCATCCGCTATTTCAAAGGCCACCTCCTTAAGTACCCTGGGATGCAGTCCATCAGGCCCTGGGGATTTATCGGCCTTCAATCCCATCAATTTCCCCAACACAATTTCCCGACTAATAAGGATTTCCCTCAGTTCCTCCTTCTTAC
The DNA here is from genome assembly GCF_044704955.1 of Pristiophorus japonicus. NCBI lineage: Eukaryota > Metazoa > Chordata > Chondrichthyes > Pristiophoridae > Pristiophorus > Pristiophorus japonicus. Next base: position 113,944,423 of record NC_091977.1, on the reverse strand, counting down.
TAGACCCTCTGACCCCTTTTATATCCGGAAGGTTGTTTGTGTCCTCCTTAGTGAATACCGAACCAAAGTACTTGTTCAATTGGTCTGCCATTTCTTTGTTCCCCATTATGACTTCCCCTGATTCTGACTGCAGGGGACCTGTGTTTGTCTTTACTAACCTTTTTCTCTTTACATATCTATAGAAGCTTTTGCAGGCCGTCTTAATGTTCCCTGCAAGCTTCCTCTCGTACTCTATTTTCCCTGCCCTAATCAAACCCCTTGTCCTCCTCTGCTGAGTTCTAAATTTCTCCCAGTCCACGGGTTCGCTGCTATTTCTGGCCAATTTGTATGCCACTTCCTTGGCTTTAATACTATCCCTGATTTCCCTTGATAGCCACAGTTGAGCCACCTTCCCTTTTTTTATTTTTACGCCAGATAGGGATCTACATTGCTCCCTGCACCTAGGGGAAGTTAGCAATTCAGTAGAATCCTAAAGCCCTCTCAATCTGAGCCTCTCTGGTCATCGGGAAGTTGATAAAGTCCATCCTGCGTGCATACAGGGTTTCAGTGACCTGTTTAATGCAGCAATGTGTGGCATGCTGAGATATAGTGCAAATGTCGCCAGCTGAGGCCTGAAAGGAACCTGACGCTTGAAACGAAAATGCTGCGGTGACCTTGTCCTCAATGGACAGTGCAGTCCTGATGGTGCTGGCAGGCTGCAGATCTCCCCTGATGAGCTGGCATATCTCACTGATAACGTCTTTGTGGAAGCACAATCTCCGAAAGTAGGTGATGTTAGACAAGTTGAGGCGAGACTGCTTCTGCCTGTAAGTGCGGGGGGTGTATCGTCTGGTCTGCCTCATCAGTCTGGCACGTCTTACATTGGGCACATGATGCTGTCAAATGTAACTTCTGCCATCTTGAGTCTGCAGCATGTGCGTGGTCATCAAGAGAGGCTGAGAAATGACAGGCCCAATTCCAATAGCTATCTGTATTACACCGATTGTTCACAATGAATGTCCCCACTAAGACACCTAGTAAATTCCAATCGTCCACAGTCTGATAAGATGTTTGTTCAGATGTTCACATCACCTCAAAACACCTCCAGAGTACATCCAAACTCCCCGAAGTTGAAGCAGAGCAGCCTTTTAAATGATATGACTGGAGAAAATGGCATCCATACCGCCGTGAGTAGTTCCGGTCAGTTCAACTTTTTCACAACTTTTTTTTCGGCGCGCGACATTGTCAGTGATGTGTGCGAGGTGCCGAAAGTAAGGATGGGTGATTTTCTGGGCGTTAATTTTGGCAAATGTGATCTTTACGACAAAAAACAGTGGCTGGCCAGTATTATTAAATCTGGGCATTAATTACTCACTGAAAATAATGCTTGACGATATTATGGTCGTTGGTGTTTACACCCAAAAAAACTGGGCGGGCAGTATTATTTTTTATCGCCGTTATGTACATGCCAAAAGTAACGCTCGCCGATAAATGACCGAGAAATGGGCGTAACTTTCCATTCTGTGCCTAAATGGGCGATATATGGGTGTTACACCTCATTTCAGCGTTAAAATGGACATTATGCATGCAAAAATAATGGAAAATCTAGCCCATGGAGTATAAAAGCAGGGAAGTCCTGCTACAACTGTACAGGGTATTGGTGAGGCCACACCTAGAGTACTGCATACAGTTTTGGTCTTCTTATTTAAGGAGGGATATACTTGCATTGGAGGCAGCTCAGAGAAGGTTCACTCGGTTGATTTGTGAGATGAAGGGGTTGACTTATGAAGATTGAGCAGGTTGGCCCTATACTCATTGGAGTTTAGAAGAATGAGAGGTAAAACATATAAGATACTGAGGGGAGGCTCGACAAGGTAGATGCACAAAGGGTGTTTCCCCTGATGGGGGAATCTAGAACTAGGGGGTATAGTTTCAGAATAAAGGATTGCCCATTTCGAACTGAGATGAGGAGGCATTTCTTCTCTCAGAGGATCTTAAATCTGTGGAATTCTCTACCCTAGAGAGCTATGGAGGCTGGGTCATTGAATATATTTAAGGTGGAGATAGACAGATTTTTGAGTGCTAAAGGAGTGACGGGTTATGGGGAGCAGGCAGAGAAGTGGGGCTAAGCCCAAGATCGGGTCAGCCATGATATTAAATGGCAGAGCAGGCTCGAGGGGTGAAAGGGCCGACTCCTGTTCCTATCTCTTATGTTCTTATATTTTTACGTTCTAATATTTAACCCTCAACCAACACCTCAAACAGATGATCTAGTTATTTATTTCATTGCTCTTTGTGGGACCTTGCTGTGCACAAATTTACTGCTGCATTTTTTACATTGCAACAGTGACTATACTTCAGAATACTTTATTGACTGTAAAGTGCTTTGGGACATCCTGAGGTCACGAAAGCTGCTATTTGAATACAAATTATTTATTTCATTCTTTGGAAGATGCGTTTGAGATACACTATTGGAAAAGTATTGTGGGAGATGTGTAAAACTGTACATAGCTATATAATACCTGTGTTGGTATTGACACACATGGGTGCATTTTCAGAACTGTAAAGCAGGTATATCTACAATTAAATAAGCATGAAAAAATCTTATAACTTGATCAAATAAAGTAACAAGCTACAATCACTGGCCTTCATTTGTATTCATTGCTAGAAAGAAAGATTTACATTTATATAGCGGCATTTTACAACCACCGGAAGTTCCTAATCGCTTTACAGCCAATTAAGTTATTTTTGAAGTATAGTCACTGTTGTAGTGTAGGAATTACTGTTTAATTAATTGGAGTTTAACTGTCATAACGAAGTGTGGCGGAAAATCTGTTTGCATGCACTGTTTATGTGTTTTAGTCACAATTCTGATGAAGCAATAGCGGCAGAGTGGGAATAAGAACATAAGAACATAAGAACATAAGAACATAAGAATTAGGAACAGGAGTAGGCCATCTAGCCCCTCGAGCCTGCTCCGCTATTCAACAAGATCATGGCTGATCTGGCCGTGGACTCAGCTCCACTTAACCGCCCGCTCCCCGTAACCCTAGATCCAAGGAAGTTCCCATCCTAAATCTTCTTACATCATGTACACTATTTATTGTTGATAAGGTAACAGATTTATTGAATGTTTCCACTTCTATACATTGCTGTCATTGGGCTTTGAGATGAGGGTATGCTGGTTGACAAATAGTCAAGCGCTTATGAATGATGCTCCTCTTTTAATTGTGCATTATTACTGGTGAATATCTGACCAGTTGAAGCTGACACTTTCCTCACCACCTACTCTGAACTCTGCTTTTCAAGTCTCTGCACACATTATTACAGGCTGGCCTACAGCTGGGTAATGCAGAACATGTCTTGTTGATTGGAGAAGCAGGGAGTGCGATAAGAACTTAGGCATTCTCCAGCAGAGGCTATGGACACAACTTCCCTTTGCTGGAGGTGTCAGTGGACTTAGATCCCATGTATCCTGCTGTGAAAAGAAATATATTCAGTGACCATCACACCTAAATGCAGGCACTGAGGATGCGGCAGATGGCAGGGGTTATGGTGGAATCCACTCCTCTCATATGTGGCAACATCAGTGCAGCGATTTCCATGCTGCAGACATCAATGAGGCTTGTGACAGCTGCATTGGAGTCTGAAACTACCCCTAGCTGCGGCAGGAGAAGTCGATGTCTTCTCCTCGTAGGAAGTACAGACCACAGCCCTGGGGAAACTTGGACCCGGCACCAATGGCATGGCTGGAGTCATATGACATAAAGTTGCAGTTTCTCAGACAACCAGCATATGCTAAGCCTCCAGCATAACCCCTCTGTGGCCTGTTGAAAGAGCACATAGGCTGAGCCAGCCTGCCCATCTGCTGCCCAAACCATCATCCATGCTTCTGTCACCTCCAGACACAACTATTTGAATGCTCCCTTGGCTAGCCTCCAATCCTGCACCCTCTATAATCTTCACTTCATCCAAAACTCTGCTACCTGTGCACTTTGCTTCGGTATCCTGTGCTTCACCAAATCCCGTTCACCTATCATTCCTGCCCTTGCTGACCTACAGTGACTCCTAGTCTGACATTCCCACCAGTATAAAATTCTCATCCTTTTGTTTAAAACCCTTCATGGCCTCACCTCTCCTGATCTTTGTAACTTTCTCCAACTCTATAACCTCTCCTTGAACCTCAATTCCTCTGACTCTAGCCTCCTGTACATCCACCGCCCTACCATTGACTGCCATGCCATCAACTGCCTAGACCCCGCACTGGAATTCCATCCCTTAATTCCTCTGCCACCCCATCTGCCTCTTCTCCTGCAATACCCTCCTTAAAACCTACCTCTTTGACCAAAGTTTTGGCTACCCTCCTAATATCTTTTTCATTAACTCAGTGTCCATTTTCTTTCTGATTACACCTCTGTGAAGACACTGAAACAATCACATTTTTGCTTTTAATTTAATTACATTTGTTTATTCTCAACTTTTAAAAAAATAGGACATTTATCTAGGTTAAAGGTGTTATATAAATGAAAGTTGTTGTTTGTTGTTACCCAGGAGATGCAGCCCACAGCAGATCCAGCCTGGAACTTACAGAAATCAAGAGTTTAATAGCCCTAGTGCAGAGCTTTGTGCAGACTCCTAGGGGCCAAAATTGCATATCGCTCCAGTTGGGAGCCCTCGGATAATCTGCACCCGTCCCGGAAGCAAAATTGGGCTTACCGCCCCTGACAGGTAGTGGAGCGCAATGTCACACCCTCCACTTCCTCTTGGAGTGGGATCAGGGGCGCTACCCGAGCAAACGTCGGAGCGTTATGTGGCTTCTCCACGTAGTACTGATGCGTTCCACGGGCCCTTCCCTCCCATTAAAAGGGAGGGATGCTGTGAGCTCTGTAGGCCTTTTGACGGGCCTCCACTCGACCACTAGGGATGCGGAGTGCCATGGACGCAGCCCGGCACCAAAACGGAGTGCCGGGCTGCATGATCACAGCACGGAATTAGCGGACAATGGCCGGACTGGTGAGTCGGATTAAAAAAATGTCGTGCACAATGCAGTACACCTCCCCTTTAACTTTTGCCCCTTGAGCAGAGTGCAGCCCGGCTCACGACCTACAAGACGGGCACTGACTTTGCTTATGACAGCCTCATGTGGCGTGGCCCAATCTCCATGGTGGGGCAGAAACGGGCCACCGCGAGGAAAAAAGGGGTCGCCGCGCATGGCGCCGATGTCATCGCTGGAGGATCGGCAGCCTGAGGCGTTACCAATGGGGGCACGGCGCGATTGGATTAGTGCCTCCGCTAACTCCCACACAATTTCACGGGAGCCAGTAGCGCCATCCTCCATCACCGTCCCCCCCCTCCCCGCCACCTCCCCCCACCGGTGAAAACACATTTGCACCCCATTGGCGCTCACGGAGGTGCTAACAGGAGGCGCATAATCGGACAGTTTCAGGCCCCTCATCTTCTATTTTTCAGGGAGCAGGCATCTGATGTGCATTGGACACCCATCATCATAGTATCGGCCCCTCAGTAACTAAGCTTAGGCAAGGAGCCGGACAGATGGAAACATTATCCTTTGAATTATTAGGGGATTAAAAACAGGAGATGTTGGAAATACTCAGTAGGCCGATCGGTATTTGTAAAGAGAAAAGATAGCCTAATGTTTTGAGTATGGGTTGTGCTGTGTATGGAGAAAGAGTCAGACTGAACACTGTGAACTCAAAGTAAAGTGTAACCTTAGTCTTTTATTGCAGCTCTCCAGAGTGCCTCTCCAACCTGTGAAGCCTCCTTAAATGCCTGTGCTCCCAAGGGATTATGGGATCCTTTGGGACTCCGGAGAATGAGCCCTCTGGTGGCTGTACAGAGTAAATACAAGTATACATATATAACAACACGCCCCCCGCAAAGACAATAGTGTAACTATTTACAATATGAGTCGATCTGGGGCCCTTCTTGCCCTGGTTGATCGTCTCGATGTGAAAGCTGGTGTTGTTGAATAATTTGTTGGGCCTCGCTGGGCTGCTGTGCAGCTGGCCTTGCTGGGCTGCCTGGTGTGTTGGGCCCTGCTGGGCTGCTGTGGATGATGGGTTCTGCTTCGTGGTCAACCGTGGTGCCGGTTGCGACTGGTGTGTGGTGTGTATGTTGGGGGATCAAAAAAGGTAGGGTCCAAGATGGGTTGCTCAGGATAGTCCATGAATCTGAGTTTGATTTGGTCCAAGTGTTTTTGGTGAATGAGTCCATTTGAAAGTTTGACCCGAAACACCCTACTTCCCTCTTTGGCCACGACAGTGCCGGGAAGCCACTTGGGACCTTGTCCATAATTTGGTACAAATGCAGGATCATTGATTTCAATCTCGCATGACACATTTGCTCTATCTTGGTATGCACTTTGTTGAAGCCGCCTGCTCCCTACCTGTTTATGTAGATCAGGGTGAACTAACGAGAGCCTTGTCTTAAGTGCTCTTTTCATGAGCAGTTCAGTAGGTGGGATCCCAATGAGTGAGTGGGGTCTCATGTGGTAACTAAGCAGGATTCAGGATAGGTGAGTCTGCAGTGAGTCTTCAGTTACCCTCTTCAAGCCTTGCTTGATGGTTTGCACTGCTCTCTCTGCCTGACCATTGGAGGCTGGTTTAAACGGGGCAGATGTGACATGTTTGATCCCGTTACGGTTCATGAATTCTTTGAACTCAGCACTGGTAAAACATGACCCGTTGTCGCTCACCAGGACATCGGGTAAGCCGTGAGTGGCAAACATGGCCCGTAGGCTTTCAGTAGTGGCAGCGGACGTGCTAGCCGACATTATTTCACATTCAATCCACTTGGAGTACGCGTCTACAACCACAAGAACATTTTACCCAAGAACCGGCCTGCATAGTCGACGTGTACCCTAGACCATGGTTTGGAGGGCGAAGACCATGAACTTAGTGGCGCCTCCCTGGGTACATTGCTTAACTGCGAGCATGTATTGCATCTGTGAATGCAGGACTGTCAGTCCGCATTGATAACGGGCCACCACAGGTGGGATCTGGCTATCGCTTTCATCATTACGATGCTTAGGTGGTTACTGTGGAGGTCATTGATGAAGGTATCTTTGCCATTCTTGAGGACCACTACTCGATTGCTCCACAGAAGCCAGTCTGCCTGTATAGACATTTCATCTTTGCGCCACTGGAACGGCTTTATCTCTTCCTACATTTCCACTGGGACACTGGACCAATTCCCATGAAGCACACAGCTTTTGACTAGAGATAATAAGGGGTCCTGGCTTGTCCAGGCTTTGATCTGCCAGGCAGTGACGGGTGATTGCTCATTCTCAAATGCTTCCATAACCATGGCTAGATCTGTGGGCTGTGCCATTTCCACCCCCGTGGTGGGCAATGGCAGCCTACTGAGAGCAGAGCCACAGTTTTCTGTGCCTGGCCTGTGGCGGATGGCATAGTTGCATGCAGGCAACATGAGCGCCCATCTCTGGATGTGGGCCAATGGGTTGGTATTTATCCCTTTACTGTCGGAGAACAGGGAGATAAGTGGCTTATCGTCAGTTTCCAAGTTGAATTTTAGCCCAAACAGATATTGATGCATTTTGTTTACCCCATAGACACACACTAACGCTTCTTTTTCAATCATGCTGTAGGCTCTCTCAGCCTTAGACAGACTCTTGGATTCCATTGACTCTGGATCAGTTCCTATCGAGTGGAGGGTAGCCAATGTAACCCCACTTTTAAAAAAATGAGGGAGAGAGAAAACAGGGAATTATAGACCGGTCAGCCTGACCTCAGTAGTGGGTAAAATGATGGAATCAATTATTAAGGATGTCACAGCAGTGCATTTGGAAAATGGTGACATGATAGGTCCAAGTCAGCATGGATTTGTGAAAGGGAAATCATGCTTGACAAACCTTCTGGAATTTTTTGAGGATGTTTCCAGTAAAGTGGACAAGGGAGAACCAGTTGATGTGGTATATTTGGACTTTCAGAAGGCTTTTGACAAGGTCCCACACAAGAGATTAGTGTGCAAAGTTAAAGCACATGGGATTGGGGGTAGTGTGCTGACGTGGATTGAGAACTGGTTGTCAGACAGGAAGCAAAGAGTAGGAATAAATGGGTACTTTTCAGAATGGCAGGCAGTGACTAGTGGGGTACCGCAAGGTTCTGTGCTGGGGCCCCAGCTGTTTACATTGTACATTAATGATTTGGACGAGGGGATTAAATGTAGTATCTCCAAATTTGCGGATGACACTAAGTTGGGTGGCAGTGTGAGCTGCGAGGAGGATGCTATGAGGCTGCAGAGTGACTTGGATAGGTTAGGTGAGTGGGCAAATGCATGGCAGATGAAGTACAATGTGGATAAATGTGAGGTTATCCACTTTGGTGGTAAAAACAGAGAGACAGACTATTATCTGAATGGTGATAGATTAGGAAAAGGGGAGGTGCAACGAGACCTGGGTGTCATGGTACATCAGTCATTGAAGGTTGGCATGCAGGTACAGCAGGCGGTTAAGAAAGCAAATGGCATGTTGGCCTTCATAGCGAGGGGATTTGAGTACAGGGGCAGGGAGGTGTTGCTACAGTTGTACAGGGCCTTGGTGAGGCCACACCTGGAGTATTGTGTACAGTTTTGGTCTCCTAACTTGAGGAAGGACATTCTTGCGATTGAGGGAGTGCAGCGAAGATTCACCAGACTGATTCCCGGGATGGTGGGACTGACCTATCAAGAAAGATTGGATCAACTGAGCTTGTATTCACTGGAGTTCAGAAGAATGAGAGGGGACCTCATAGAAACGTTTAAAATTCTGATGGGTTTAGACAGGTTAGATGCAGGAAGAATGTTCCCAATGTTGGGGAAGTCCAGAACCAGGGGTCACAGTCTAAGGATAAGGGGTAAGCCATTTAGGACCGAGATGAGGAGAAACTTCTACACCCAGAGAGTGGTGAACCTGTGGAATTCTCTACCACAGAAAGTAGTTGAGGCCAATTCACTAAATATATTCAAAAGGGAGTTAGATGAAGTCCTTACTACTCGGGGGATCAAGGGGTATGGCGAGAAAGCAGGAAGGGGGTACTGAAGTTGCATGTTCAGCCATGAACTCATTGAATGGCGGTGCAGGCTAGAAGGGCTGAATGGCCTACTCCTGCACCTATTTTCTGTGTTTCTATGTTTCTATAAGCAACCGGTTGCAGTTTCCCGAAATCATTAGCTTGTTGCAATACACACCCGAAGCCATATGATGACTCATCACATGCTAGTACCAAACGCTTACATGGATCATACAACACAAGCAATTTGTTTGAGCATAACAATATTCTCGCTTTTACAAAGGCATTTTCTTGGCTTTTGCCCCAAACCCATTCGTCCCCTTTTCGTAGTAAGACATGCAGTGATTCTAACAGTGTGCTGAGACCCGGTAAGAAGTTACCAAATTAGATCAGGAGTCCCAGAAACGACCGCAGCTCCGTCACGTTCTGTGGCCTTGGTGCGTTCTCGATTGCCTCGGTCTTCGTGTTGGTGGGCCTGCTGCCGTCCACCGCAATCCTCCTTCCCAGAAACTCTACTTCAGGCGCCAGGAAAACGCATTTCGAGAGTTTTAACCTGGGCCCCACGCAGTTGAGTCGACTAAGAACCTCCTCCAGGTTCTGCAGATGCTCGACTGTGTTCCGACCTATGAACAAGATGTTGTCCTGGAAGACCACGGTGTGCGGGACCGACTTCAGTAAGCTTTCCATATCGTCGCCATTGATCGACTTCCAAATGGGAATCTGTTATAAACAAAAAGACCTTTGTGCGTGTTGATGCAAGTGAGGGCCTTCGATGATTCTTTCAGTTCCTGCGTCATGTAGGCTGAAGTCAGATCCAGCTTCGTGAACGTCTTTCCTCCCACCAGCGTTGCAAAGAGGTCATCGGCCTTTCGTAGTGGGTGTTGGTCCGGCAGGGAGAAACGATTGATTGTTACTTTGTAATCGCCATAGATTCTGACAGTGCCATCTCCCTTGAGAACTTGGACGATAGGACTGGCCCACTCATTGAACTCGATTGGGGAAATGATGCCCTCTCTTTGCAGCCGGTCTAGCTCGATCTCTACCCTTTCTCTCATCATGTACGGTACTGCTCTCGCCTTGTGATGGATGGATTAGGCCCCCGGAATTAGGTGGATCTGCACTTTTGCTCCTTGGAATTTCCCAATGCCTGGTTCGAACAGCGAAGGAAATTTGTTTAAGACCTGGGCACAGGAAGTTTCGTCAGCGAGCGATAGCGCTCGGACGTCGTCCCAGTTCCAGCGTATCTTTCTCAGCCAGCTCCTGCCGAGCAGCGTGGGACCATCGCCCGGTATCACCCAGAGTGGTAACTTGTGCACCGCTCCATCGTAGGAGACCTTGATGGTAGCACTGCCGATTACAGGAATCAGTTCTTTCATGTAAGTTCTTAGTTTCGTTCGAACTGGAGTTAAGACTGGCCTTGAGGCCTTGTTGCACCACAACCTTTCTAAAGTCTTTTTGCCCATGATGGACTGGCTCGTGCCCATGTCCAGCTCCATTAACAACAGGAGTCCATTTAGCTCAACATTCAGCATTATCAGGGGACAATTCGTGGTGAATATGTGCACCCTATGTATCTCTGCCTCCTCGATCTGAGGCTGTGGTTCATCGTGACCCTCCGTGGATTTGTCCTCCTCTGCAACATGGTGGTTTGCAGGTTTAACAGGCTTTGCAGCTTGCCTGCACACTTGTTGGAGGTGTCCCATTGTTCCACAGCCCATGCAAACGTACTCTTTGAATCGGCATGAATGGAAATGATGATCACCACCGCAGCGCCAACAAGGTTTTAATGGCCTGCATTCATCACCGTTGATGGTGGACTCTGAGACATCTGCGGACGCGTAGCTGCAGGTATGTGTGACCTGCCCTGTACGTTACGATTCGAAAACAACATCACTTTGTTCAGTACTTGTAGCAGCATTTGTGTGCTGAGAGATTTGCTTAGTATTGTCACTGGTGGCAATGAACGCCTGGGCTATTGCAATGGCCTTACTCAAGGTTGGGGTCTCTACAGTCAAAAGTTTGTGAAGTATGGTTTCATGGCCAATGCCAAGTGTGAAAAAGTCTCTGAGTATGTGCTTCAAATGTCCTTCAAATTCACAATGTCCTGTAAGGCATCTTAGCTCGGCAACATAGCTCGCCACTTCCTGGCCTTCAGACCTTTTGTAGGTGCAGAACCGATACCTCGCCATTAGAAAGCTTTCCCTCGGGTTCTCGGACCAGTGTGCACAAATCATCGTACGATTTCTCCGTGGGTTTCGCTGGAGTGAGCAGATTCTTCATAAGGCCCTACAGATGGTGCCCCACAGATGGTGAGGAAGATCGCCCTTCGTTTGGCAGCGCTCTCTTCCCCATCTAGCTCATTGGCCACGAAGTATTGGTCGAGTTGCTCCACAAAAATTTCCCAAATCATCTCCCGCTGAGAATTTCTCCAGGATGCCCACTGTTCTCTGCATTATTTGGTTCGCTATCTGTATCTCATCGCCAGTTGTTGTGTATGGAGAAAGAGTCAGACTGAACACTGTGAGCTCAAAGTAAAGTGTGACCGTAGTCTTTTATTGCAGTTCTCTAGAGTGCCTCTCCAACCTGTGAAGCCTCCTTAACTACCTCTACTCCCAAGGAATTATGGGATCCCTTGGGACTCCAGGTGATGAGCCCTCTGGTGGCTGTTCAGAGTAAATACAAGTATACATATATAACAGGTTGGATCTCGGCTTGTTCTGTTCTAATAAAAGATCCACACCTAAAATATACACCTGTCTTTTCTCTTTACAGTTACTGATGGACCTGCTATATAGTTGCAGCATTTTTGTTTTTATTTCAGCCCTCCAGAATTTGCATTTTTTTTTATCCAAACAATTAGGAGATTTCGACATAATGAATAATGCATTTAGAAACAGTGCTATGGCAATAGATGTCTCAGTTAACAGACTTTCAATATGCACTCGACTGGAAGTATTAGAATAAGAGAAATCTTGGATTTTATTTTTCAGCTTTAAATGTTGATAAAATAACATTTACCAGAGCTGTTGAGCTATTTAACCTGAATTTATTACTCCACAATGTCACATTTTTTGTCAAAATAAGTAATGTTATCAGAGTGCACACAAACCTTATGCTAATCATGTGCACTCTTCAGGCACAATGAGATAATATGCTTGTTGTTTAGATACTGAAATTATTCATTACAAAATGACATAGTGTTTGCCAATTCTGTCTTCATTATAAATGTAAATATTAACTGGCGATATGCAAAAGAATACAAAATGTCAACAGCAATTAATTGGCTTCTGCAGTAATTAGCAACCGTAAGGCAAACACTTATGAGCTGTAGTAATTGTCTGCATTAGCAGTGCACCTCCTATACAGATCTAATTAGCAATTTAAATAGTTCAGAAATTATATGCCTCTTGCCTTTACACTCCCTGAAGTACTGTTCATTAATGAAAAAAATCTCCAGTAAATGTCATTTGCATTGTCTTGTTTTAAGAGCTCTACATCAAAGCCCATGTGTTCTGTCTATTACTGAATACAGAACTACAGGTTGTGGAGCAATACTGCTGTAATTATGCAGCAATCCCTTTGTAAACAGCAGATTTGCTGACTGACAGTAGCTCATTTTGCTTCAAAACATCCCTTCTACTGTCTGATTAGCGAGAGTTTGTGCTTGTAAGAAGGAGATGGTTTCAGCAGCCACTCTTATCACAGTGCCTTTCAGATTTCAAAAATGATATTAATGCAAGGAAAATAAACTACATATCTGATTTTTATCCCACTGGTATAAACCTATTTTGATGGAAATCTGTGAAAAAAGCTCTTTGTGATGTCTAGCTCTTCTAAAGGTCCATTTATTGGCTCATTTCACCAAACAAAGTACATTTCAGCCAATTCTGTCTGTCACCATGTTGCTTTGATTGGTACCTTTATGTCAAACAATGCCGAATATGTATCCATTATTAAAGATCTGGTGAGAAGTATGAGCTGTGACAAGCCATTGTCCCCTGCTCCCTTTCAGCTTTCATCACAGCTCCGAACTGTAAATGTAATTAACCATTTTTCTGTCATTGCTAACTATCACTATTTAAAAATGTTTACTTTGATGTAAAAGTCATCTAAAAGAAACAAATAAGCCAAACTATCCATTAAAGCTACTGTAGTCACAAGCCACCATAATCTTTTGTTTAAACAAGATTTTCATCGGCCATATCACCGCTATTCACATTGCAAAATGGGGAGCAGGCAGACCAAAATGTAAATTATTTCCCATTGGCTGCCCGAGGCCTATTCAACTCGATTTTCAAGCAGGCATTTCTCAAACGAAAACATTGGCATGCCTTAGCCTATCGCTGTAACCTCCTCCAGCCCTATAACCCTGCAAGATACCTGTGCTCCTCCAATTCGGGCCTCTTGAGCATCCCCGATTTTAGTCGCTCCACCATTGGCAGCCATGCGTTCAGCTGCCAAGGCCCTAAGCTCTGGAATTCCCTCCCTAAACCTCTCCACCTCTCTATCTCTATTTCCTCCTTTAAGATGCTCCTTAAAATCTACCTCTCATCTGCCCTAATATCACCTTTTGCTCGATGCCATAATTTTGTTTGACAGTGCTCCTGTGCAGGACCTGGTGATGTTTTCATTGGGTATCTGTAAAGCAAGCACTCCCATGTTCCGCCACCAGGGAGGGCATCCACTGAAGTCCCAAAGGATTCCAGCATCCCTTGGGAGCACTGTATATAAGCCGGCACCTAAGGCTTGTTATTCACTCTGGATTGTCTTAATAAAGACTGAGGTCACTGTTACTTTAACCTCCCTGTGTGCAGTCTCATCTGTGTTAGGAACACAACAACTCGCAACGAGTACACGTATCCAATGAAGGTCAGGAAGTAGAGAGCTACGTCACCGAGCTAAAGCGACTTGCAGGACAATGTGAGTTTGATGGCTACCTGGAGCAAATTCTCAGAGACGTTTTTCTACTGGGCATTGGCCACGAGACCATCCTAGGAAAACCTTTGATTGTAGAGACACCGACCCTCAGTAAGGCTATTGCGATAGCACAGGCGTTTATGTCCACCAGTAATAACACCAAAGAAATCTCTCAGCACACAAGTGCTAGCAATGTTCATAAATTAACTGGAACTGTGCTTGCGAGCAGAAATGTACAGGGCAGAACCCACGAGTCTGCAACTGCCAGCAGGCCTCAGGTGACCCAGATGACTCAGAGTCCGCAACAAAGGATGAATGCAAGGCAATTCACACCTTGTTGGCGTTGTGGAGGCTTCCATTCAGCCCTTTCATGCCACTTCAAAGGGTATGTTTGCAAGAGCTGTGGAACAATGGGGCACCTCCAACGAGCTTGCAGACGAGCTGCAAGCTCTGCAAAACCTGCTAACCACCATGTGGCAGAGGAAGATCGGTCCATGGTGGACCAAAGCAATTTCGAGCCTCAGAGAGAGGAATCAGATGCTGAAGTACATGGGGTGCACACATTTTCGACGAAATGTCCACCAATAATGCTAAACATAAAATTGAATGGCTTACCCATAGCCATGGAACTGGATACTGGCGCTAGCCAATCCATCATGAGTAAAAAGATGTTTGAGAGACTGTGGTGCAACAAGGCACTCAGACAAGCCCTGAGCCCCATCCACACGAAACTGAGAACGTACACAAAAAAGCTTATCGCTGTCGACTGCGCCATGGTCAAGGTCACCTACGAGGGCACAGTGCAAGAACTGTCACTCTGGACTGTCCCAAGCGATGGCCCCAAACTGCTTGGAAGGAGCTGGCTGGGCAAAATCTGCTGGAACCGGGATGACATCCGAGCGCTATCACATGTCGATGAGGCCTCATGTACCCAGGTTCTTAACAAATTTCCTTCCCTTTTTAAGCCAGGCATTGGAAACTTTTCCGAGGCGAAGGTGCAGACCAACTTGGTCCCAGAGGCACGACCCATTCACCAAAAGGCGCGAGCGGTACCTCACATGATGAGGGAGAGAGTGGAAATCGAGCTGGACAGGCTGCAAAGCGAGGGCATCATCTCCGCAGTGGAATTCAGCGAGTGGGCTAGCCCAATTGTTCCAGTAATCAAAAGTGATGACACGGTCAGGATTTGTGTCGATTATAAAGTAACGATGAATCGTTTCTCGCTACAGGACCAATACCCGCTACCTAAGGAAGACAACCTATTTGCCA
Source organism: Pristiophorus japonicus (assembly GCF_044704955.1). Taxonomy (NCBI): domain Eukaryota; kingdom Metazoa; phylum Chordata; class Chondrichthyes; family Pristiophoridae; genus Pristiophorus; species Pristiophorus japonicus. The sequence continues at coordinate 113,929,229 of NC_091977.1, read as the reverse complement.
CGCTGGCAGGAGGCAAGACATTCACCAAGGTTGACCTGACTTCAGCCTACATGATGCAGGAGCTGGAGGAGTCTTCGAAGGGCCTCAGTGCATCAACACGCACAAGGGACTGTTCATCTACAACAGATGCCCGTTTGGATATCGGTTGGCTGCAGCGATCATCCAGAGAAACATGGAGAACCTACTCACGCAAGGTGGTTTTTGCAGGACGACATATTGGCCATGGATTGGGACACCATCGAGCACCTACAAAACCCTGGAGGAGATCCTCCAGCAACTGGATCACGTTGGGCTGCGGCTGAAGAGGTCGAAATGCGTCTTCATAGCAACCGAAGTGGAGTTTTTGGGGAGAAAGATTGCGGCGGACGGCATTCGGCCCACAGACGCCAAGACAGACGCTGTCAGGAACGCGCCCAGGCCACAGAACATTACAGAGCTGCGGTCGTTCTTGGGACTCCTCAACTATTTTGATAATTTCCTACCGGGGTTAAGCACCCTCTTAGAGCCCCTACATGTGTTATTGCGTAAAGGTGAGAACTGGGTATGGGGAAAAAAAAACAAGTAATTGCTTTTGAGAAAGCCAGAAACATTTTATGCTCCAACAAGCTGCTTGTACTGTATAACCCGTGTAAAAGACTCGTGCTCGCATGTGATGCATCATCGTACGGAGTCAGGTGTGTATTACAACAAGCTAACCTTGCGGGAAGTTGCAACCTGTCGCCTATGCTTCCAGGAGCTTGTCTAAGGCCAAGAGGGCCTACAGCATGATTGAGAAAGAGGCATTAGCGTGTGTGTTCGGGGTAAAGAAAATGCATCAGTACCTGTTTGGCCTCAAATTTGAGCCGGAAACCAATCGCAAGCCCCTCATATCCCTGTTCACTGAAAACAAGGGGATAAATACCAATGCCTCAGCCCACATACAAAAGTGGGCACTCACGCTATCAGCATATAACTAACTATACCATCCGCCACAGGCTAGGCACCGAGAACTGTGCGGATGCTCTCAGTCGGCTACCATTGCCCACCACGGGGGTGGAAATGGCGCAGCCTGCAAACTTGTTGATGGTGGCACAGCAGACTTGTTGATGGTCATGGAAGTGTTTGAAAATGATAAATCACCTGTCACGGCCTGCCAGATTAGGACTTGGACCAGCCAAGATCCTCTGCTGTCCCCAGTAAAAAACTGTGTACTGCATGGGGGCTGGGCCAGCATCCTCGTTGAAATGCAAGAGCTAATCAAGACGTTTCAGCGGCGAAAGGACGAGCTGTCCATTCAGGCAGACTACCTGTTGTGGGGTAACCACGTTGTGCTACCCAAAAAGGGCAGGGAGACGTTCATCTCGGATCTCCGCAGCACACACCTGGGTATAGTAATGATGAAAGCGATAGCCAGATCCCACATGTGGTGGCCCGGTATTGACTCTGACTTAGAGTCCTGTGTACGGCAATGCAGCATGTGTGCTCAGTTGAGCAACGTGCCTAGAGAGGCACCACTAAGTTTGTGGTCCTGGCCCTCCAGACCATGGTCGAGGATCTATGTCAACTATGTGGGCCCATTTCTCGGTAAAATGTTCCTGGTGATAGTGGATTCTTTTTCAAAATGGATTGAATGTGAAATAATGTAGGGAAGCACCACCATCGCCACCATTGAAAGCCTGGGGGCCATGTTTGCCACCCACGGCCTGGCTGACATACTGGTCAGTGACAACGGGCCATGTTTCACCAGTGCCGAATTTAAAGAATTCATGACCCACAATGGGATCAATCATGTCACCTCGGTCCTGTTTAAACCAGCCTCCAATGGGCAGGCAGAGCGGGCAGCACAAACAATCAAACAGAGTCTCAAACGGGTCACAGAAGGCTCACTCCAAACCCGCCTGTCCTGGGTACTGCTCAGCTGCCGCATGAGACCCCACTTGCTCACAGGAGTGCCCCCGGCTGAGCTACTCATGAAAAGGACACTTAAAACCAGACTCTCGCTGGTTCACCCCAACCTGCATGATCAGGTAGAGAGCAGGCGGCAGCAACAAAATGTAAACAATGGTCGCACCACTGTGTCACGGGAAATTGATCTGAATTACTCTGTGTATGTGCTAAACTATGGACATGGGATCGCATCCCCTGAAGTCCCAAGGAATCCCAGCATCCCTTGGGAGCACTGTATATAAGCCGGCCCCTAAGTTCTGTTACTCACTCTGGAGTGTCTTAATAAAGACTAAGGTCACTGTTACTTTAACCTCCCTGTGTGCAATCTAATCGGAACATAACAGTCTTAGTACATTAAAAGCACTATATAAGTACAATTTGTTGTTGTTGAAGGCTGAGATGGCAAGGGCTGGTGGACAGCATGACCGAGTGGATGCTGATCAAACAACCCCAGAGGCGAATGTGCAAAGCCTCGCCAAACACTGGATGCAGTGCCCCCGTTAACATCCTATACGCCTGAGTAACTATTTGAGTTAAGTAACAAAATATGATGATGGTGACCTGATGACTGAGCAAGGTAACACGTACAGAAGAATCTAGAGATGGGTATCAAAACTTTCCAAAATAGGTATACCGTAAGATGATTATGTTTGGGGGAAAATCTAGCACTCAGTTCAGTCAAACAGAGCCAGAACGAAATCTTTTCACAAAATGTTCCAATTGGCTCATTTATGAAAAAATAAATCTAGACTGTGGTGTAGAGCTGGTTGTTGTCTGGTGAAAATTGACTGTTTCGATTCACTTTGCTAAATTCCCAATGTCAGCCTCTCGGGTGAAGAGACACCAATTGGAAGCTGCAACATCTCACAGTGTGGAAGAAACATGCCCAAACAGTCCCCAGCACTGCTGGTGACCCCTGGTAATAGCTCAATGGTGCCAAGGACTGCTTAGGCATGTTTCTCCCGCACTGTGAGTTGCAGCTTCCAATTGGTGTCTCTTCATCAATAACCGGCTCACCGATGCTCAGTTTGGGTTTTGCCAGGACCACTCAGCTTCAAACCTCATTACAGCTTTGATCCAACATGGACAAACGAGCTGAATTACAAAGGTGAGGTGAGAGTGACTGCCCTTTGACATCAAGGCAGCCTATGACCACATGTGACATCAAGGAGCCCCAGTAAAATTGAAGTCAATGGGAATCAGAGGGAAGACTCTACAATGGCTGGATTCATACCGAGTACAATGGAATATGGTTGTGGTTTTTGGAGGCCAATTATCTCAGCCCCAGGACATTGCTGCAGGAGTTTCTCAGGGCAGTGTCCTGGGTGCAAACATCTTTAGCTGCTTCATCAATTCCTCAATCATAATGGCAGAAATGTGAATATTCGCTGTTATTGCAGTGTTCAGTTCCATTCGCAACTCCTCAGATAATGAAGTAATCATGCCTGCATGCAGCAAGACCTGGATGACATTCAGGCTTGGGCTGACAAATAGCAAGTAACATTCGCGCCACACAAGTGTTAGGCAATGACTATCTCCAACAAGAGAGAATCCAACCATCTCCCCTTGATATTCAATGGCATTAGTATTGCTGAATCCCCCACCATCAACATCCTGGGGCTCACCATTGACAAGAAACTTAACTAGACCAGCCACATAAATCCTGTGGCTACAAGAGCAGGTCAGAGACTGGGCATTCTTCAGCGAGCGACTCACCTCCTGACTCCCCAAAGCCTTTCCACCATCTACAAGGCCACAAGTCAGGAGTGTGATGGAATACTCTCCACTTGCCTGGATGAGTGCAGCTCCAACAACACTCAAGAAGCCCCACACCATCCAGGACAAAGCAGCCCACTTGATTGGCACCCCATCCACCATCTTAAACATTCACTCCCTCCATCACCGATGTATCTGTGGCTGCAGTGTGTACCATCTATAAGATGCACTGTAGCAACTCACCAATGCTTCTTCGGCAACATCTCCCAAGCCCGGGACCTCTACCACCTAGAAGGACAAGGGCAGCAATCACATGGGAACACCACCACCTCCATGTTCCCCTCCATGTCACACACCATCCTTACTTGGACGTATATGGCCATCGTTGTTGGGTCAAAATCCTGAAACTCCCTCCCTAACAGCACTGTGGGAGTACCTTCACCTCAAGGCAGAAGTCAGGAGTAGAATATTCTCCATTTGGATGAGTACATCTACAAGAGCAGCAGGTCCAAGGGAACATCACCACCTCCTTAATTTGAAATATATTACCATTCCTTCATCATCGCTGGGTCAAAATCTTGGAATTCTCCTCTCCAACAACACTATAGGAGTAGCTTCACCAAACGGACTGCAGCGGTTCAAGAGAGCAGCTCACCTTCAACTTCTCAAGATGAGCAATAAATGCTGGCCTTGCCAGCGACGCCCACATCCCATGAATAAATTAAAAAATAGCCTGGCAACAGGATGTGTGCCCATCCTTTCAGCGACAAAGTGACATGCTAGTGTTGAATAAAGAAAAAATACATTAAAGAAAGGGAAAAGCTTGAATAAAAACAATCAGCTACACAGAGAAGTTCACAAATTTGGGGCTGAGATTTCTTTTTGGGCAGGTTGTATCTTGATATTGACGATATTTATACCTGATCTGTATACAGCCCTGTTCTCTTGCTCTGCCAGGGATAAACTTAACTTTATTATCAATGAAATCCATAATTCTGAAGTGTATTCATTCAGAGTATACTCTCATACATTCTTCAATACAGAAATCTCTCAATTTTTCCAAAGAAACCCATTTCTGTTCCTAGGGAAGTTAGCTCTTGTGATCAGCATCTCAATGTGTTTCTGACCAGTATCTATCTCCTGGCTAATGTGGCATATATGAAAAATCAGAAATCTCAATAAATCACAGCCATGGATGTCCAGTTATGATCTGTGTTGTATGAATTTAGGTAAATTCAACACTTCTCAAGATCACTGTTGTGAAGGCTTTTTTGGCACTTTTATTTTATTTTAAATCAGCTTATTTTCAGCTTAGAAAACCAGTTGTAAATATTAGCATAAACCATTTAACCAATTCATAGGAAATTGTTTTTTAACAGAGCTGTTAACTCATTAAAAATGTTTGTGCGTTGAGGACAAGAGATGGCCTCAGGCCCATAATGTATTCACGCCATCCTTGGCTGATTTAATCCCCATACACCAACCATCTTTGCCCACAGGAGAAACAACAATAGATTTGTATCCAATTCAAAGTACTTTAACAAAGATTCCTCTCTGGCCCCTCATGACGATTAGGGATACCCCAGGATGTATAGCCTTAACAATATGGTGGACAAAGGAATATTTGCACAGTATAATTTCAAGGCCTATAAGTTTAAAATTTTCAGATTTATCTATATATTACTACCCCAAAAAGCACATTGATTAACTAAGAGATGAAAATAACAATCATGATCCGATACAACGAAATGGGCTAGTTATCGGCAGAGGTAGTGCAAATGCTTGTTAAGCCGGCCTGAATATTGTTTTTTCATTTTAGTTGGAAGCGAAAATAGTCTACAATTGAATGTAAAAGTAGATTTATTATTTAAATTTAGCTGGTGGAACTTATCTGGAGTACTGAAATGTATTCTTTGGCTTCTTCTTGTCTGATAACTTTGCCTTTGTCCTTTCCAAAGGGCCTACTGCTACTGACATGAGCTTAGAAATTAGATCACGCCCAAAAAGGCCTGTTCACATAGGTGCAGGGATCACACACAAAAAATTGTCATGTGTCAGGTGTGCAGCTGCCGAATGTGTCCGTGCTGCTTATTCACTAAGAGCCTTTTGGAGGGGCTAGAAAATCGGACAGCTCTGATGCCTCATAAAGTTAGCCAGTGCCTCTTAAGGGGGCAATGCACTCTGACTGCTGCCTGCAGGCAAGATTCATAAAGGTGCATAATGGATGCAATAGGGCCAGAAAGGGTACCTAGATTCTCCACCACAGTGTTGGAGGCTCTGGTCCAGGTGATGGCGGGAGGAGGGAGGTCCGGTTTCCCTTGGGAGGAGGGGCAGAAAGCTCTCCAGGCAACACCTTTTCCACCAATGGGAAGAGGTAATTGAAGAGGTCAATGCAAGAAGCTTAGCTCCCAGAATATGGTTTCAATGCCGCATAATGTTTAACGACCTCAGCAGAGTTGTCAATGTAAGAATCTTGCCTCTCACCGCAATTAGTCTCTCCTCTTACCTGCGCCAACTGCGGACTCACTACTCAAACTCCCCCTTGTCTATCCAGCACCACACTCAGAGATTGGTATCATGTGTACTTTAGAGGGTAATTTAGAGGAGGGGACTTCACGTGGTGAATCACCAGATGTAAGTGTGCAGGAGCTAGGGCAGGGAAATAGGATGCCACAGACATCAGTTTGTTGGTAGGCAAGATCATATTCTAGCTTGCTGCCGTGGATATAGATGCTGACTTGAAGGGCCCAAACTACCGAAAAAAGATAATGGACATAGACTAGGAATTGCTAGGTTCTCTGTGTAGAAACATAGAAATTAGGTGCAGGAGCAGGCCATTCGGCCCTTCAAGCCTGCACCGCCATTCAATAAGATCATTCAACCTCAGTACCCCTTTCCTGCTTTCTCTCCATACCCCTTGATCCCTTTGGCCGTAAGGGCCATATCTAACTCACTTTTGAATATATCTAACGAACTGGCATCAACAACTTTCTGCGGTAGAGAATTCCACAGGTGAACCACTCTCTGAGTGAAGAAGTTTCTCCTCATCTCGGTCCAAAATGGCTTACCCCTTATTCTTAGACTGTGACCCTTGGTTCTGGAACTCCCCAGCAACGGGAACATTCTTCCTGCCTCTAACCTTTCCAATCCTGTCAGAATGTTATATGTTTCTATGACTTCCCCTCTCATCCTTCTAAACTCCAGTGGATACAAGCCCAGTTGATCAGTCTCTCCTCATATGTCAGTCCTGCCATCCCGGGAATCAGTCTGGTGAAACTTCGCTGTACTTCCTCAATAGCAAGAACGTCTTTCCTCAGATTAGGAGACCAAAACTGAACACAATATTCTAGGTGTGGCCTCACCAAGGCCCTGTACAACTGCTGTAAGACCTCCCTGCTCCTATACTCAAATCCTCTAGCTATGAAGGCCAACATGCCATTTGCCTTCTTCACCGCTTGCTGTATCTGCATGCCAACTTTCAATAACTGATGTGCCATGACACCCAGGTCTCATTGCACCTCCCCTTTTCCTAATCTGTCACCATTCAGATAATATTCTGCCATCCTGTTTTTGCCACCAAAGTGGATAACCTCACATTTATCCACATTATACTGCATCTGCCATGCATTTGCCCACTCAACGAACCTGTCCAAGTCACCCTGCAGCCTCTTAGCATCCTCCTCACAGCTCACACCGCCACCCACCTTAGTGTCATCTGCAAACTTGGAGATATTACACTCAATTCCTTCATCCAAATCATTAATGTATATTGTAAATAGCTGGGGTCCCAGCACTGAACCCTGCGGCACTCCACTGGTCACTGCCTGCCATTCTGAAAAGGATCCGTTTATTCCGATTCTCTGCTTCCTGTCTGCCAACCAGTTTTCTATCCACGTCAATACATTACCCACAATACCACGTGCTTTAAGTTTGCACACCAATCTCTTATGTGGGACCTTGTCAAAAGCCTTTTGAAAGTCCAAATATACCACAACCACTGGTTCTCCCTTGTCCACTCTACTAGTTATATCCTCAACAAATTCTAGAAGATTTGTCAGGCATGATTTCCCTTTCATAAATCCATGCTGACTTGGACCAATCCTGTCACTGCTTTCCAAATGTGCTGCTATTTCATCTTTAATAATTGATTCCAACATTTTCCCCACCACCGATGTCAGGCTAACCGGTCTATAATTCCCTGTTTTCTCTCTCCCTCCTTTTTTAAAAAGTGGTGTTACATTAGCTACCCTTCAGTCCATAAGAACTGATGCAGAGTCCATAAAATGTTGGAAAATGATGACCAATGCATCCACTATTTCTATGGCCACTTCCTTAAGTACTCTGGGATGCAGCTTATCAGGCCCTGGGGATTTATTGGCCTTCAATCCCATCAATTTCCCTAATTTCCTGACCAATAAGGATTGCCTTCAGTTCCTCCTTTTCGCTAGATCCTCGAATCCCTAGTATTTCAGGAAGGTTATTTGTGTCTTCCTTCGTGAAGACAGATCCAATGTATTTGTTCAATTGGTCTGCCATTTCTTTGTTCCCCATTATAAAGTCACCTGATTTTGACTGCAAAGGACCTACATTGGTCTTCATTAATCTTTTTCTCTTCACATATCTATCAAAGCTTTTGCAGTCAGTTTTTATGTTCCCTGCAAGCTTCCTCTCATACTCTATTTTCCCTCTCCTAATTAGACCCTTTGACCTCCTCTGCTGAATTCGCTGTTTTTTTAAATCAGGCAAAGAACTTTTCCCGCGATTCGTGAGGTCAGGGGTCATCTACATGTTCAGAAGACAAAGGGAGGGAGAAAGAGACCGCATTTGAGAAGGACAATTGTGTTTTTTGTCGAGCAATTGAAATTTTAAAAATTGAGAAAAATATTATCGTGTACTATGGAGATGGAACATGAGGAGTTGGGAGAGAGTGTTGCGAAGGTTGGAGGGAAAAGCAGGGCAAAAGCCTTCTCTGATGAGGCGAACGAAGCCTTGGTCCACGAGGTGGCGACTCAGTGAGGCCCACAACTTGGGGTGGGTGTAGGAAACCACCCTCACCACCGCCCCCCCCCCCCCCAGAGTATACCATTGAATATGGGCGGATATCGCCAAAATAGTATCATCGGCATCCCACGACATGAGAGAGCCAGACCAGTGCCGTAAGCGATGGAACAGTCTGATTTCATCTGCAAAAGTATTAAATTATTACATTTATAATTGTAATGATGCACTGACTCATTAATTAGAATGTAAATCTGCCAGATTGTAATTAAGCTGGGAAATCTTGGGTAGCTTCACTGTTAAGATTTGGACTGGGGTCGGAACCTGCGTCCTTTAACTCTGTGAGACCTGGTGATGTACTGGGCAGGGCCCAGGACTCAAACCCTGGGAGGACAGGGCTCAGGACTCTAACCCTGGGAGGGCAGGGCCCAGGACTCTAACCCTGGGAGGGCAGGGCCCAGGACTCTAACCCTGGGAGGGCAGGGCCCAGGACTCTAACCCTGGGAGGGCAGGGCCCAGGACTCTAACCCTGGGAGGGCAGGGCCCAGGACTCTAACCCTGGGAGGGCAGGGCCCAGGACTCTAACCCTGGGAGGGCAGGGCCCAGGACTCTAACCCTGGGAGGGCAGGGCCCAGGACTCTAACCCTGGGAGGGCAGGGCCCAGGACTCTAACCCTGGGAGGGCAGGGCCCAGGACTCGAACCCTGGGAGGGCAGGGCCCAGGACTCGAACCCTGGGAGGGCAGGGCCCAGGACTCTAACCCTGGGAGGGCAGGGCCCAGGACTCTAACCCTGGGAGGGCAGGGCCCAGGACTCTAACCCTGGGAGGGCAGGGCCCAGGACTCTAACCCTGGGAGGGCAGGGCCCAGGACTCTAACCCTGGGAGGGCAGGGCCCAGGACTCGAACCCTGGGAGGGCAGAGCCCAGGACTCGAACCCTGGGAGGGCAGGGCCCAGGACTCGAACCCTGGGAGGGCAGGGCCCAGGACTCGAACCCTGGGAGGGCAGGGCCCAGGACTCGAACCCTGGGAGGGCAGGGCCCAGGACTCGAACCCTGGGAGGGCAGGGCCCAGGACTCGAACCCTGGGAGGGCAGGTGTCCCAGGACTTGAACCCTGGAAGGGCAGGGCCCAGGATTCGAACCCTGGGAGGGCAGGGCCCAGGACTCGAATCCTGGGAGGGCAGGTGTCCCAGGACTTGAACCCTGGGAGGGCAGGGCCCAGGACTCGAACCCTGGGAGGGCAGGGCCCAGGACTCTAACCCTGGGAGGGCAGGGCCCAGGACTCTAACCCTGGGAGGGCAGGGCCCAGGACTCTAACCCTGGGAGGGCAGGGCCCAGGACTCTAACCCTGGGAGGGCAGGGCCCAGGACTCGAACCCTGGGAGGGCAGGGCCCAGGACTCGAACCCTGGGAGGGCAGGGCCCAGGACTCTAACCCTGGGAGGGCAGGGCCCAGGACTCTAACCCTGGGAGGGCAGGGCCCAGGACTCTAACCCTGGGAGGGCAGGGCCCAGGACTCTAACCCTGGGAGGGCAGGGCCCAGGACTCTAACCCTGGGAGGGCAGGGCCCAGGACTCTAACCCTGGGAGGGCAGGGCCCAGGACTCTAACCCTGGGAGGGCAGGGCCCAGGACTCTAACCCTGGGAGGGCAGGGCCCAGGACTCTAACCCTGGGAGGGCAGGGCCCAGGACTCTAACCCTGGGAGGGCAGGGCCCAGGACTCTAACCCTGGGAGGGCAGGGCCCAGGACTCGAACCCTGGGAGGGCAGGGCCCAGGACTCGAACCCTGGGAGGGCAGGGCCCAGGACTCGAACCCTGGGAGGGCAGGGCCCAGGACTCTAACCCTGGGAGGGCAGGGCCCAGGACTCTAACCCTGGGAGGGCAGGGCCCAGGACTCTAACCCTGGGAGGGCAGGGCCCAGGACTCTAACCCTGGGAGGGCAGGGCCCAGGACTCGAACCCTGGGAGGGCAGAGCCCAGGACTCGAACCCTGGGAGGGCAGGGCCCAGGACTCGAACCCTGGGAGGGCAGGGCCCAGGACTCGAACCCTGGGAGGGCAGGGCCCAGGACTCGAACCCTGGGAGGGCAGGGCCCAGGACTCGAACCCTGGGAGGGCAGGGCCCAGGACTCGAACCCTGGGAGGGCAGGTGTCCCAGGACTTGAACCCTGGAAGGGCAGGGCCCAGGATTCGAACCCTGGGAGGGCAGGGCCCAGGACTCGAATCCTGGGAGGGCAGGTGTCCCAGGACTTGAACCCTGGGAGGGCAGGGCCCAGGACTCGAACCCTGGGAGGGCAGGTGTCCCAGGAACCATTCTGTGCAAATGTGCATTCTTAATCTTGCCGAGATGCCTTAAACTTAATTGGCAGTATTAATTATTATTTAAAGGCTTTGATCAAAAATTGGGGCCAAAGGAATGACTGGAAACAGACAGACCACAAACATTCGGCATTTCTATCACTTTAGTTTAGAAGGAGAATTATTCAATTATATCGCTGCTTGGGTGCTGTGAGCAACTCTTTAACTTGGGCACCGTCTCCTTTTTGGTTAGTTCGGTGGATGGGAGCAACACTGAGTACTGAAGGGTCCGGTCACCTTTGTCCAGACTGTGTGAGTCTCTCTGGCTGCTGTCAGTCACACAGTGACCCAGCCTGGACTGGGGGAGAGCTGCCCTGGCTCACTGTCTGCCGTGGGACACTTTGGGACATTAGTTCCGGCCACGCAGTGGTCTCCGAGCACAGCCCAGGGACACAGTGCCCCCTCCCCTCATTGTCCTGTCATTGCTGAGCTCACCAGCTTACCAACGGTCCTGATTCCCCTCCCCTCAGGGACCTCCATCGATTGCAATAAACGGCTCCCTCCCCTCAGGCGCCGAATGGCACAACCCGTGGATGGGACGTTTCCTGGGGATTATATGTGAGATGTTTGGTGTCAAGCATTAGATCCTAACCACGATCTTATTAAATTTCTTCTCTGAATCTTATTAAATTTCTTCTCAGGCTAGGGAGCGGAAGGAACAACATGGCAGCCGAGCCCAGCATTCTGCGTGGCCCCCAGCCCTGCGAGCACCATTGGAGCAGGCCGGGGAGCGGAAGGAGCAGCGTGGCAGCATATCACTCTCGGGAGCAGCGCGTGCTGGAGCAGGAGAGCAACGGCAGTGAAGAATGACATCATCAAGGTCCAGGCCGGTGATTGGAGCGTGAGCAGGTACATCAGGAGTGGCGAGGTTGGGGTGAAGGAGCGACGAGAAACTGTAGAGGGACGTGATCAGAGCCCAGGAGAAGCGCGAGTTTGGGGCCCAGAAGAGGCAAGGGCCCAGGGGCAGCATGGGCCAGCCCATACTGCGATATGTGTGTGCACTAGGTCCGTGCAGCAGAGCAGGTCTCCTGTCGTCTTGGTTAATCCTTGCTACTGGACCAAGACCTAGCTCTGTCAAGCCCGTGTGATGGCTGGTGTGCAACAGTCACCACACATTAAAAAAAATCCAAGCACAGGCATCTTCCATCCTTCAAGATTTAGTTTGGACCTGGAATTTTAGGTCCAGCATTGAAACACCTGTGAACTTTTTGACGTGGAAGCAAGTCATCCTCGATTCGAGGGACTGCCTCTGATGATGATGTTGCATTAACTGCACACAAACTGTATTAGCTTATAACGTTAGCGTTAACAATGAATAGCATGTGCGATGACTTAGTGTGGATTACAATATCTGTGTGTTTCCGTAATAGTACCTAGGCAATTAGCTTATGCTCTTGTCACATTTGCAGAAGATGATATCTAAGAATCAGGATGAGCGCAGGCAGACCAGAGGAGGGCCTGCTGACCTTTATAAATTAACTGATCTGGAGGAGCGTGCCTCAGCCCTTGTAGGGACGCATAATTGTTCTGCCACCCATGGTGGTGAAGATCCCATTGTTGCACCACTTGAGTAATGTGTAAAGCAGTGGTAATTTAAAGTAATTTAATGCCATTTGATTATAATATATGAATGATGTAATGCTAGGCATGCAGCTTCTGTACTCTTCTGTGCTCTTGTTAATTATATGTAATGTCTCTCGTTCATATTTATTGCAGTAGAGTTGCTCCTCGTACATATGCCTGCACAGCGCAAGCATTCTCATGTCTCCTCTTCTCTTCTATTAACCTCAATTATGTTTTTCAGTTCCCCAGGCTCCCCAGGCGCAATGCGAGCCCCCTGGAGCATCACCCCAATTGCTGCAGGTCATGCTGACCACGGGGGAAGAAGATACAACCGAGGAGGATGATGAGCCTCGACCATGTTGCTCCGCGCCGGTTGAGTAATCAAACCAAGGGTCTGCAGTACCTGCAGCCACGTCATCCTCAATGGATGTAGTAGCGGGGCCAAGTGCCTTGCAGCAGGCCACTCCGAGTTGTCCAGTGCCCAAGCGACCCTGCGAAGATTGGGTCGGCAAGATAGGCACGAGCAGCGACAGGCAGATGTGAAGCAGGACATGGTGTCTTTGTCGAGGGCAAGTGTCGACATTGGTCAAGAGCTCCTCCAAGGATTGGTGGGTTGACCGGCAACATTGCCACACCATCTGTGCGAATCTTGGAGGACATGCGGCAGATGGTTGCGGCAATGCGGCGAATGGCCGACTCCGCCGATGCCATGCGGCAGGCAATGGTTTCGGGATACGGCACTGCACCCCAAGGTGCCTTACCAACAAAATTGACAGATGCGAGTCAAGAGGAAGCAGTTGCTTCTGACTCGCAAGATGTTGCTTCAGAAAAGTCTTCTCATGGGCTCCCTGAATTGAATCTGCCAATGTCAACCCCCCACCCCACAGCAGTAGTCCTCGAGGTGCCCTGCTATAAGACGACTTGGCTCCATTACTAGAAAGGCGAGCATAAGTGGGAAAGGTGGGGTTATGATGAGGGGGGATAGAAGTAAAGAGAAGCGTGGCCGCAGGTAGGGGGATATTCACTTGGTTGGGAGGGAGGACCCAATTAAAATTGTTGACTGCTGGGGGTGGGAGGGGGGGGAGATGGGTGTTATAGTTGGTTTACATTTTTTTTTACCTCCATTGTTAAATTATTAAAATGTTTTATTGAACTTTGCAATTGTGGTGCAGTGTCTTCTAATAACATAAGGTTAAATATCAATACAAGGGTTGCAAACAATGACCAGGTCAGGCCAGGCAAGGATAAACGTAACGTAACGCAACTGTAACTGTCACCAACGTAACTTCACGCAAAGCATTCATTTATGAGCTGCTGACGCAACAGTCTTGCAGCTGCATAACTACCATGGGGCTTTTCCAGTGGTGTAGTGGGGTGAGGGCATGAGTTCATCGCCAGGCTGATTGTCCTCCCCGAGGTCCTCATCCTCCTCCTCCTCCTGCTCTTCTACCTCCCCTCTCTCCTGAGGTGGACCGGCGGTCCCATCTGGCAATTGTTGTCCTCTCCTGATAGCTAGGTTATGCAACATGCAGTACACTGTAAAGTCCTGTCCCTGCAGTATAGATTCACACGAGACACATACTGAAGTCAAGGTCACTCAGGACCTGCACCTTTATTACACAGCTCTCGAATGTCACACTTGCCTGAGACCTGTCCTTATATACCTGTCTGGGACAGGTATCGAGTGTCTCCTGCAAGTGCACCCCTGGTGGTAAAGTATGCTTGTGGTTACAGGTCAGCTCTAGTTACAGTCATGTATAGCATGGTAAGATACAGTTATGTACAGTAGTGTGAGATACATGACACACACCACAATGAACTCAGTGACCTGCTCAGGGTTATATTGTAGGTTGCCTCCTGAATGGTCCAGGCATCTGAAGAGCTGCTTCAGCACTCCAATTGTCTTTTCGATGATATTGCGTGAGGCTATATGGCTTTCGTTGTAGCGTTTCTCGGCTTCTGTCTGAGTCTTTCGCAGGGGAGTCATGAGCCAGCTGGCAAGGCCATATCCTTTATCCCCGATCCAGCCGTGACCTTGTGGCTGACTCTTAAACAGGTCAAAGACAGTGCTCTTCTGCAAGATGTGTGCATCATGGATGCTCTTTGGAAAATTTGCATTTACTGCCATGATTATTTGCTTGTGGTCAACAATGAGCTGCACGTTCAGAGAGTGAAATCCCTTTCAGTTATGGTAAACCTCTGCATCCTGTAAAGGCGCTCGCAGGGCGATGTGTGTACAGTCTATTGCTCCCTGCACCTTGGGCAATTCTGCTATTCTCGAGAAGCCCAAAGCCCTCTTACTCTGTGTCTCCCTGGTCATAGGGAAGTTTATAAAGTCCATCCTGTGTGCGTAAAGGGCTTCAGTCACCTGTCGAATGCAACAATGTGTGGCATGCTGAGAGATGCAGCAAATGTCACCAGCTGAGGCCTGAAAGGAGCACGATGCATAGAAGGAAAGTGCTGCAGTAACCTTAAGCTCAACAGGCAGTGCGGTCCTGATGGTGCTGTTAGGCTGCAGATCTTCCTTAATTAGCTGGCATATCTCACTGATGACCTCCTTTCGGAAGCGCAGCCTTCTAACGCACGTGCTATCTCACAAGTCCAGGTATAATCGCTTATCCCTGTAAATGCATTGGGTCTCCTGCTCCTCAGCAGTCTACCACCTCTTTGATTGGTCACATAATGCTCTTAAATGAACCTTCTCCCATCTCTATTCTGCAGCATGTGAGTAGTCATCAATACTGGTTGAAAAATTAGCGGCCCCCATCACTATAAATGAATATAAATGCCCTAATCTGTCTTCAAAATCCTTAAATTGTCCTCAACAAACACAATATAAACTCGAAATTGACCACAATGTGATTAGATGATTGGCAAGTTTCTAAAACTCCCTTAAAATCATTCACGAATTACTTCAATGCTGCCATCAATTTGAAGCAGCCTTTTATTAAACTTCCACCGATTTACAAAATGGCATCCAGACTACTGCGTTAAAGTCAGGTGAGTGCAGCTTTTCTTGAGCGTCTTTTTGGGCGGGCAATCATTTGGGCAATATATGGGCGAAATGCCAAAAGTAGTGCTTGGCGATAATCGGGCGATATTTGGGCATTAGTTTCCATTATAAACAGTATTCTGGGCTTTGCACGAGTGATGATATCAGACTTCATTAAAAAAAAAATGGCCGGGCGATTCAGCTCATTCCTGTATGCCGAAAGTTTCGCCAGCAATAAATAGGTGATAATCGGGCAGATAGGTACTAAAAGTCCAGCCCACAGCCTGACATTTCTCTGTGTTCAATTATATGCCCATTCTACAAGTTTATTAATATCTTCTTGTAATTTGTTGCAGTACTCCTCAGTATTGATTACCCCGATCCCCCCACCCATGCCTCCAATTTGGTGTCATCTGCAAATTTAGAAATTGTAAAGTCAAAATCGTTAATATAATTGTGAACAACATTGATCCCAGACTGATCTTGATGGAACACCACTTCCCATCTTCTTCCACTCTGAGTAGCTACCCTTTATCCCTACTCTCTGCTTTCTGGTTTGAAGCCAGCTTGCTACCGATTCTGCTACCTGTCCCCTGGCTCCACATTCTCTGACCTTATTCATTAGTCTCTTGTGTGGTATCTTATCAAAGGCCTTTTGAAAATCTAGATAAATTACATCTACTGCATTACCCTTATCTACTCTCTCAGTTACCTTTTCAAAAAAATTCAGTGTGGTTGGTCAAGCAAGACTTTCCCTTCTGAAATCCATGCTGACTATTCATTATAATATTTTTGGTTTCTAGATGTTCTTCTATTTTCTCCTTTAATAAGGATTACATTATTTTTCCTATCACCGATGTTAAACTGTCTGGTCTATAGTTCCCTGGACATAATCTCTCTCCCTTCTTAAATATGGGTATGACATCAACTATCTGCCAGTTCTCGGGCACTACATCTTTTTCTAACAAATTATTATGCCAAAAATGCCAAAAGCACCCGGGAAGGCCTCGCAATTGCCAGTTCTCTGCGCGCGATGAGCATGCGCTAAGAACTGACTTTTCCGATCTGTCAAAATATTTTTAGTCAGATCCAATGCATTCCCGCAGGAAGGACATCCACGGGGCAGAGATTGGGCTATTTGCCCAACTCTTGCCCAGCGAATGTCCTTCAAACTCTTACGACTGGTAAAAGCAGGTGTATAACTTTTTTTTACCAACGTAAGAGTTTTAAAACATAGAAAAATTAAATTTAATCACTCATTTTTACATTAAAGACCCTGTCCATTAAGGTAAGCTTATTTTTAACTATTACAACACAATTAAAAAAATTTCAAAAAATTGTTTTTTTTCTAAAACATTTAATTACATTCAATTTCAATTAATTTTAAATATGTGAGGTGTTTTTTTTATTATTTATTATGTTGTGTTTCAGTGTTTTTTGGGGGGGGGTTCTCATTGATAATAATGGGAGCCCATACAAACAGAGTTCCCGTTATTATCAATGAGAATACTAGATAATGATTGGTGGTCCAGGCCCACGTGATTCCAGCATATGCGTATGTATCTGGAAGACATGTTCCTGTGCGCTGCGCAGCGAATGAAGGCCTCCGACCACAATCCTACGTTCCTCCGGGACCACCAGGTATTTCCGCAGATTTTTTTGAGTTGGAGGCGTTCGTCTAAGGGAAGCCTCCGACTGCAATTTTCGGCCCATGAAATATGTGTCATAGTACCTCTGCTATCTCTTCCCTAGATTCTTTTAAAACATAGAAACATAGAAAACATAGAAAAATAGGTGCGGGAGTAGGCCATTCGGTCCTTCGAGCCTGCATGGAAGTAATCTGTCCGGACCAGGGGTTTTATCCTCTTTGAATTTGATTTGTTTATTTAATATTTCTCCTCTTTGTATTTTAAATGTGGTGATCTCATTTATAATCTTATCATTCAATGTCATGTCCACCTGATCTGTCTCCCTGGTAAACATTGAAGCAAAATAATTATTTAATATTTCTGCCATTTTTCTATCACTGCCTGTGATTTATCCTATTCATCCCTTAGTGGCTCCTTTCCCAGCTTGGTTTTCCGTTATTTATTTATGTGCCTGTAGAACATTTTACTATTTTATTTTATGTTCCTTGATAATTTAATTTCATTGTTCATCTTTGCTTTCTTAATTGTTCTTTTTACTTTTCTCCTAATCTCTTTATATTCTCTCTTTTCATGCTCTCCCATGCTATCCATACATGATCATAGGCAGTCCCTCGAACGAGGATAACTTGCTTCCACATGAGTTCACAGATGTTTCAATGAAGGACCCGATGTTCCAGTCCTGAACTCCAATTGAGGGGGTGGAAAATGTCTGTGTGTGGATTTTTTTAACGTGTGGTGACCGTTGCACATCAGCCACCACACGGGCTTGACAGAGCTAGCCCTTTATCCAGTGGCAAGGGTTAACCAGGATGACTGGAGACCTGTGTTGCTGCACAGACCTAGTGTGCACACCTATGCAGTGTGGGCAGGCCCGTGCTGCCTCTGGGCCCTCGGTTCTTCTGGGCCCTTAGTGTATGCCTCTTTCCTTACCCTCAATGTTTTCCTTTTTCATCCATGGTGTCTCATTAGTTCTTCTTATTGTTTTTTAATGGAATATATTTTTACTGGACTCTGTTGAACACCATTTTAAATGTTTCCCATTGCTGTTCTGCATCATTGTTTGCCAATATTGTTGTGCATTTTATTTTCCCAAGTTCTATTCTCAGCCCCTCAATATTGGCTTTCCTCCAATCTAATTCCCTAGTCTTTGTCATACTTATGTCCTTCTCAATTATTATCTTAAAGTGTATTATATTATGGTCACTATTGCCGAGATGTTCCTTACTTTTACTGCTCCTATCTGCTCTGGCTCATTCCCCATTACTAGATCCTTGTCGGGCTTTTTACATAATTGGTTAGAAAGGAATCCTGTACACATTGTAGGAGTTCGGCGAGAGGCGGGAGTTCCAGGGATCGGAGAGGCCTACAAAAGGCCAGTGAGACCGGGAGCAGCGTGAGTTCGGCGAGAGGTGGGAGTTCCGGGGATCAGAGAGGCCTACAAAAGGCCAGTGAGACCAGGAGCAGCGCGAGTTCGGTGAGAGGCGGGAGTTCCAGGGATCGGAGAGGCCTACAAAAGGCCAGTGAGACCGGGAGCAGCGTGAGTTCGGTGAGAGGCGGGAGTTCCGGGGATCGGAGAGGTCTACAAAAGGCCAGTGAGACCGGGAGCAGCGTAAGTTCGGCGAGAGGCGGGAGTTCCGGGGATCGGAGAGGCCTACAAAAGGCCAGTGAGACCGGGAGCAGCGCGAGTTCGGCGAGAGGCGGGAGTTCCGGGGATCGGAGAGGCCTACAAAAGGCCAGTGAGACCGGGA
This sequence comes from Pristiophorus japonicus, assembly GCF_044704955.1. Classification (NCBI taxonomy): domain Eukaryota; kingdom Metazoa; phylum Chordata; class Chondrichthyes; family Pristiophoridae; genus Pristiophorus; species Pristiophorus japonicus. The sequence goes on along the minus strand of NC_091977.1, from coordinate 113,910,288 downwards.
GCAGCGTGAGTTCGGCGAGAGGCTTGTGCAGCTACAGGAGGAAGGCAAAAAAGAAGTAGAAAGAAACAGAAAGGTGACGTCACAGCCAAGGGGGTAAGTGATTGGCTGGTGATTGGTGAGCAGTTTTTCTTTTTTCTCTTCTATAACAGTGAGTAAACTTTAGCATTGTTGTTGCCAATTTAAGTGTAACTAAGGGTTAAGTCATGGCAGGAGAGCTCGGACACGTGATATGCTCCTCCTGTACCATGTGGGAACTCAGGGACACTTCCGGTGTCCCTGACGACTACGTGTGCGGGAAGTGTATCCGCCTCCAGCTCCTGACGGTCCGCGTTGCGGAATTGGAGCAGAGGGTGGATTCACTCTGGAGCATCCACGATGCTGAGAATGATGTGAGTAGCACTTGTAGCGAGTTGGTCTTACCACAGGTGAAGGGTCCACAGCCAGATATGGAATGGAAGACCAGCAGGAAGAGCAGTGCAAGGAAGGTAGTGCAGGGGTCCCCTGCGATCATCCCCCTGCAAAACAGATACACCGTTTTGAGTACTGTTGAGGGGGATGACTCATCAGGGGAGGGCAGCAGCAGCCAAGTTCATGGCACCATGGCTGGCGCTGCTGCACAGGAGGGCAGAAAAAAGAGTGGGAGAGCGATAGTGATAGGGGATTCTATTGTAAGGGGAATAGACAGGTGTTTCTGCGGCCGCAACCAAGACTCCAGGATGGTATGTTGCCTCCCTGGTGCAAGGGTCAAGGATGTCTCAAAGCGGGTGCAGGACATTATGAAAATGGAGGGTGAACAGCCAGTTATTGTGGTGCACATTGGTACCAATGATATAGGTAAAAAAAGGGATGAGGTCCTACGAGAAGAATTTAAGGAGCTAGGAGCTAAATTAAAATGTAGGACCTCAAAAGTAGTAATCTCAGGATTGCTACCAGTGCCACGTGCTAGTCAGAGTAGGAATCACAGGATAGCTCAGATGAATACGTGGCTTGAGCAGTGGTGCAGCAGGGAGGAATTCAAATTCCTGGGGCATTGAAACCGGTTCTGGGGGAGGTGGGACCAGTACAAACCGGACGGTCTGCATCTGGGCAGGACCGGAACCAATGTCCTAGGGGGAGTGTTTGCTAGTGCTGTTGGGGAGGAGTTAAACTAATATGGCAGGGGGATGGGAACCAATGCAGGGAGACAGAGGGAAACAAAAAGGAGACAAAAGCAAAAGACAGAAAGAAGATGAGTAAAAGTGGAGGGCAGAGAAACCCAAGGCAAAAAACAAAAAGGGCCACTGAATATAAAGGGGCTGCAGGAGGGGTCAAAACTAAAAATCATGGTTTAAAAACTAGTATTAAAACACTCTACCTAAACGCACGCAGCATTCAAAATAAAGTAAATGAGTTGACGGCACAAATCATTACAAATGCGTATGATTTGGTGGCCATTACAGAAACGTGGTTACAGGGTGGCCAAGACTGGGAATTAAACATACAGGGGTATCTGACGATTCGGAAAGATAGACAAGAAGAGAAAGGAGGTGGGGTAGCTCTGTTAATAAAGGATGATATCAGGGCAGTTGTGAGAGACGATATTGGCTCTAATGAACAAAATGTTGAATCATAGTGGGTGGAGATTAGAGATAGTAAGGGGAAAAAGTCACTGGTGGGTGTAGTTTATAGGCCCCCAAATAATAACTTCATGGTGGGGCGGGCAAAAATCAAGGGAATAATGGAGGCATGTGAAAAAGGAACGGCAGTAATCATGGGGGATTTTAACCTACATATCAATTGGTCAAATCAAATCGCATAGGGTAGTCTGGAGGAGGAATTCATAGAATGCATACGGGATTGTTTCTTAGAACAGTATGTTACAGAACCTACAAGGGAGCAAGCTATCTTAGATCTGGTCCTGTGTAATGAGACAGGAATAATAAACGATCTCCTAGTAAAAGATCCTCTCGGAATGAGTGATCAGAGTATGGTTGAATTTGTAATACAGATTGAGGGTGAGGAAGTAATGTCTCAAACGAGTGTACTATGCTTAAACAAAGGGGACTACAGTGGGATGAGGGCAGAGTTGGCTAAAGTAGACTGGAAACACAGATTAAACGGTGGCACAATTGAGGAACAGTGGAGGACTTTTAAGGCGCTCTTTCATAGTGCTCAAAATATATTCCAGTGAAAAAGAAGGGTGGTAAGAGAAGGGATAACCAGCCGTGGATAACCAAGGAAATAAAGGAGAGTATCAAATTAAAAACCAATGTGTATAAGGTGGCCAAGGTTAGTGGGAAACTAGAAGATTGGGAACATTTTAAACGACAGCAAAGAATGACTAAGAAAGCAATAAAGAAAGGAAAGATAGATTACGAAGGTAAACTTGCGCAAAACATAAAAACAGATAGTAAAAGCTTTTACAGATATATAAAACGGAAAAGAGTGACTAAAGTAAATGTTGGTCCCTTAGAAGATGAGAAGGAGGATTTAATAATGGGAAATGTGGAAACCTTAAACAATTATTTTGCTTCGGTCTTCGCAGTGGAAGACACAAAAACCATGCCAAAAATTGCTGGTCACAGGAATGTGGGAAGGGAGGACCTTGAGACAATCACTATCACTAGGGGGGTAGTGCTGGACAGGCTAATGGGACACAAGGTAGACAAGTCCCCTGGTCCTGATGAAATGCATCCCAGGGTATTAAAAGAGATGGCGGAAGTTATAGCAGATACATTCGTTATAATCTACCAAAATTCTCTGGACTCTGGAGAGGTACCAGTGGATTGGAAAGCAGCTAATGTAACGCCTCTGTTTAAAAAAGGGGGCAGACAAAAGGCAGGTAACTATAGGCCGGTTAGTTTAACATCTGTAGTGGGGATAATGCTTGAAACTATCATTAAGGAAGAAATAGCGGGATATCTAGATAGGAATAGTGCAATCAAGCAGAAGCAACATGGCTTCATGAAGGGGAAATCATGTTTAACTAATTTACTGGAATTATTTGAGGATATAACGAGCATGGTGGATAGAGGTGTACCGATGGATGTGGTGTATTTAGATTTCCAAAAGGCATTCGATAAGGTGCCACACAAAAGGTTACTGCAGAAGATAGAGGTACACGGAGTCAGAGGAAATGTATTAGCATGGATAGAGAATTGGCTGGCGAACAGAAAGCAGAGAGTCGGGATAAATGGGTCCTTTTCGGGTTGGAAATCGGCGGTTAGTGGTGTGCCACAGAGATCGGTGCTGGGACCACAACTGTTTACAATATACATAGATGAGCTGGAAGACGGGACAGAGTGTAGTGTAACAAAATTTGCAGATGACGCAAAGATTAGTGGGAAAGCGGGTTGTGTAGAGGACACAGAGAGGCTGCAAAGAGATTTAGATAGGTTAAGCGAATGGGCTAAGGTTTGGCAGATAGAATACACCACCATGGGAAAAAAAACAGTAAAATGGAATATTATTTGAATGGGGAGAAATTACAACATGCTGCGGTACAGAGGGACCTGGTGGTTCTTGTGCATGAATCCCAAAAAGTTAGTTTGCAGGTGCAGCAGGTAATCAGGAAGGCGAATGGAATGTTGGCCTTCATTGCGAGAGGGATGGAGTACAAAAGCAGGGAGGTCCTGCTGCAACTGTATAGGGTATTGGTGAGGCCGCACCTGGAGTACTGCGTGCAGTTTTGGTCACCTTACTTAAGGAAGGATATACTAGCTTTGGAGGGGGTACAGAGACGATTCACTCGGCTGATTCCGGAGATGAGGGGGTTACCTTATGATGATAGATTGAGTAGACTGGGTCTTTACTCGTTGGAGTTCAGAAGGATGAGGGGTGATCTTATAGAAACATTTAAAATAATGAAAGGGATAGACAAGATAGAGGCAGAGAGGTTGTTTCCACTGGCCGGGAAGACTAGAACTAGGGGGCACAGCCTCAAAAGACAGGGGAGCCAATTTAAAACCGTGTTGAGAAGGAATTTCTTCTCCCAGAGGGTTGTGAATCTGTGGAATTCTCTGTCCAAGGAAGCAGTTGAGGCTAGCTCATTGAATGTATTCAAGTCACAGATAGATAGATTTTTAACCAATAAGGGAATTAAGGGTTACGGGGAACGGGCCGGTAAGTGGAGCTGAGTCCACGGCCAGATCAGCCATGATCTTGTTGAATGGCGGAGCAGGCTCGAGGGGCTAGATGGCCTACTCCTGTTCCTAATTCTTATGTTCTTATGTTCTTATGAACTCTATTCCCTTATCTGCTTCAGCAACCTCTTCTGGCCAGTTAATTTTGGCATAGTTGAAATCCCCCATGATTATTATTCGATATTATTTACTCATTCCTTAATTTGTTTGCATATTTCTTCTTGTACCTCCCTTCCACTATTAGATGGTCTGAAGATTACCCCTATTAGTTTGATTGATCCTTTCTTATCTTTTATCTGTAGGCACACAGATTCTGTTTCTGTCTTACTGATAACTATTTCACTTTTTTCTACTGCCATTATGTTATCCTTAATAAGTACAGCTACTCCACCTCCCCTTTTTCCATTGCTACCTTTTCTAAATATATTATATCCTGCAATGTTTAATTCCCAGAGGAGAGGAATTTGGAAAGGGAGGGGGAAAATCCAGTTGTCGTGGTCCCTCTTTCCCACACTTGATTTTTCTGTAGCCATATCTCAATAATCCCTGCTAAATCTGGTTCCTCACAACATATTATTGCCTCCTGTACCCCTGTTTTACTACGAGCACTGTGTGCATAGCTGTACAGAGAGTTTAACTCATTTTTAATAGCAGATCCTCTCAATTTATTTTTAACCATCATTTTACACTCCTGTTCAACAACCCTATTTATTCCCTGGCCATCTGTGTCCTCCCTAAGTTTAGTATTTCCTCTGCTCTCCTTTCTTGTTTTGTTTGTATTTAGGCTGGTTTTATTTCTTGTAGATCTCTCTGCATGTCTTAATAGTTTAAAGCTTTTGGCACCTCCCTATTTACCTTTTCCGCTCGGACACCGGACCGATTCCAGTTCAGGTGGAACCCATTCCATTGGTACAGCTCCTGCCTGTCCCAGTATTGGTGCTGTGACTCATGAAAAGGAGCCCTGCTTTCCCACACCAACCATTTTGCACGTGTTAATTCTCCTCGTCTGACTGTTTCTAGACAATTTTCACGTAGCTTGGGCAATAATCCAGAGATAATTACTCTCGAAGTCCTGTTTTTTAATTTTGCTCCTAACTGCTGATAGTCCTCCCTGTTCCTACCTAAGTCATTTGTTCTGACATAGACCATGACAACTGGATTTTCCCCCTCCGTTTCCAAATTCCTCTCCAGCCGGCACAAGATATCCCTAGGGAACACATCCTTCAGGATTCTCGTTCAGGGTTGCTATCTATCCCCTTAATTATAGAATCCCCTATCACTACCACATTTTTATTCTGCTCTGACCTCCACCCCACCCCCATGGTGCTTTGGTCTGCATTGTGGCTCTTCTCCCCGTCGTCCTTCTCCTTGACCTCACAGGTGGTGAGTACATCATACCTGTTGGACAAGACCAGTGTCTCCTTCTCAAACCTCTCCTAAGTCCCCGCTACCTGGATTCCTAGCAGTCACACACTTCCCTTCCTGAACCTATGCTTTCCTCTGGGGTGTGACTGTGTGACTGTTCTGGATAAAACTATCCAGAAATTCCTCCTCCTTCCTTATATTCCTAACTCGCACTCCAGCTCAATGACCCTGCAGATGTGGGATTCCGGGACTGTCTCACTGTTCACAAACTCCCGTATACTGCAGTCCCGACTCATAGCCTGCCTTGCTATCTCTAGTCATTTTTATTTATTTGCTTATTGATAGCCTGAATTAAAATGAGGTAGATTGCTTTTGTTTGAAAAAATAATAAAACAAATGATTTACTTATTTATTATTTATATGTCATATTTTAATTTAATGAAAATTTGGAACGCTTTAATGTTAGTATTTATTTAGTTATTTTTAATTGTATCCCCTTAGATCTAATTAATCAATACATTGTACACTTGACTTGGTTATAAAATACATTGATCACTTAGCTGTAGTTCCTCGGGCTCCACCATCACTCCGATGTCACTTTTTCAGATTTAGAATTTTTCTTTTCAGATTCGTCCCTGCGTCTCCGGCACTTTATATCTGCTCCTCTCAATTTAATCAGTTCAAATTTTTATTCAAACAATTACTTATAGTTATATTAATTAATTAATTTATCTAGTTAAGTTATTAATTTAATAAAGTAACAGTTATAGTTTCCCAGCTCCTAATTTAAACCACTGCCCTAGTTTAGAGAAAAAAAATGGTGTAATAATCACCAACCAATCACCTTCCTGCTGTCCTGTGGTGTCACTCCTTGTTTTTGATTTTGTTTGCTCTTTCTCCATCGCTCCTTTTATCCCTGCCTTTGGTCTCGTTCTCGCTGCTGGTCTCGGGCCTCAGGTCACAGTTCCTTTTATCCCCTCTCCCCTGCCTCTGGTCCCGCTCTCACCGCACACTCGTAGTCAGTATATTTCTGTGCATTTGTCTAAGTTTGCTAATGTGACATTTAGATCACTCCTTTTTATGTCTATGGCCCAAGGCTGTTCTCTGGGCCCCAGGCATGACACTATTTTTTAAGGAAATTTCACTGCAAGTATTGTACATCTCTGTTGGATTGAAATTATTGGCAGGATTTTCAAGAACTGCTTTTGTAATTCTGGATGACTTTATGAACCTCGCCATTGGCAAAATGTTCTTTTTAAAGCCTTTTCCCTGTTCTTCTCCTTGATGTTTGCCTTTGTATCATATTCTGGAGGGGTAGGCAGTTGCTCTGCATATTTGCAGTATAATTTGCATCATTAATAGGTATTTTAGTACAATTTATTCACTGAATGCAAATGACTGATATGGCAGTGCACAGTTACTAAATGGGTAATAGCATGTTTGGAAAATATGTTTATTCTTTGATGTATCGTATTTGCAAATATATAATTGTCCTCTTATTCTTACAGAGGTTCTGGGGGAGAAATATGACCTTGTTATGCCATTTTTGGGTATGAAATGGGGACAAAGAGGTCCCAATATATCCAATGCCATTTTTAATGGTTTTTCAAAATGTGTGTGTATTTGAGAGCATGAAAAAAGGACAGTGTTTGGAATACACACAGGGGAGAGTTCCACCCTCTATGTCAGGAGTGGAGGCTCACAATTCTGAGGCTTGTGGGTTCTCATTAAGACAGTGAGAAACAGAAAGAGAAGGAAAGAGGTCAAACACATCACATTACTTCTCAGCTTGCAGGAAATAAGTATTCAAACTTATGCAAGAGCTTTTGGGCACGGTATTGCGTGCCACCCCGGTTGGGGGCAGTAACAGCTGCAAGGCAGGACTTCCTGTGGCAGGCGTAGAAGTCCCGCCCGGGTAGCTAAATTGGGCTTACCGCCCCTGAGAGAAAGTGGAGCACAAAATCTCACACTCCACATCCTCTTGGGAGCGAGACAGGGGCGCTAACATTCGGGAATTTTCCAGCACTATGCGGAGAGGCGCAAAGCGCTAGTAGGAACATAGGGCCCTCCTCTTCCATTAAAGGGGAGGGCACCCTGCAGACTGCATTATAGAGAAGGGGCCACCACTACACCACTAGGGAGCAGGGTGCCATGGCAGCAGCCAGGCACAGAAGCAGAGAGCAGAGTGCTGGGCTGCAACGTCGCGGAAAAGACCCCGCAATATGAATATCAGAAAGCCGCGACAGGTAAGTCGGCCATTTTTAACATTGTGAGCTCTGCACTTCCCCTTTAACTTTCGCCCCGCAAGCGGCCTAAAACCCTGTACATGCCCCGCGCAGTTGTCGTGAATGGTTCGCTGCACATGGTGATGACATTGTGCCCGGGGCACTACCAGCAGGATTGGGGCGCTATCAGTTAGCGCCACCACTAAACTTCCGTGGAATATTGCGGGAGTTGGTAGCAGCGCCGTGCCCAGGCAAGAAGTAATTTGCGCCCTGTTAGTGCTCCCGGAGGCGCTAACATGAGACGCAAAGGACCCGAATTTCTCTGGAAAGTCCCCATACTGTGCCAGTTTTATTATTCTGCAATGGCCAGATTTAATAATGATTGCTGTGGTTAGTAATAGCATTTTGTACTGGGAAATGACTAACTTAACTAGACTTTTTATCACAGAAAGTTATCATGATGGCCTGTAAATTTTGGCATACATAACATGTATTCAGTGGATTGAATCACAGTATAACAGTAGCAGATTGTGGGATCAAAGGGCACATCACACTTCCTTGGAAAATGATAGTCATAATTTTAATAATAATGTTAGTGAAATAAACCATTACTATATGTCGAATATCTCTGTGTTACAATGGTGACCCACCTCCTGTAAGATGGATGATGTTAAATTCTTTGCCTGTATCTTTGTTTCCTCGGTGGATGATTGTGGAGGGAGAGTGATTGACAGCATGCCATTGTAATGAATATCTGAGGCTACAAACCATTTAAAATTTAAAAAATGAAATACTCCAACATGAATAAATCCTCTATGAATCATTGTTCTTTCAAATATTTTTATATTTAGTATTATTAATTATAGGCTGTTCCTTTATGGTATATGAACATTAGCACAGGAACAGATTTAAAAAAAACATCAACATTCATATAGTTAGGTTCCACACATATAGCATATTATTTGGGCTGAATAAACGCTATTTGCATTTTATGTTTCTCATTAAACTATTGAGCTCCTGATGTCAGCTGGAAATGCATAGGAAAGGCAAGGTACTTCTCTAGGAAAAGGAGGTGAAATTGGAGGGTGAGTCATCCTAGACTACTCTTGTGTACCTCCGAGAGGGTGCTCATAAAGCAACATTGGAAAAAGCTCACAAGCTTGTCCACCCTGGCTGGGAAACTATGGCTAAGATTTCCCCTACCTCAGCAGGTCCGTGGCGGGCGAGGTTGTTGGCGGGATCCGGCCTCATTGCTGGCTCGAGCCTGCTCTGTGAAATGATTTTCCCCTGATTGGACTTCGTGTTTGCCAGCCAGTTGAAGGAAGTGGGTCTGATGACATCATTTGATGACGTGTCATCAGTTGGTTTCCTTAAAGGGACCATGCCCAAATTTAGTTTGACAGTTGTGCTGTCATGTTCTACAGCATTAAATGCTGCAAACTCGAACAAGCACTGTACATAGGTGTAGGTCTGTACCCAGGCTCTCCTATAGCTTGCAGGGAGATTCTTCTTCCTTCCAATGGGTGAAAGAGACCTCTCCAGGTGACCAATGCAGCCTGGTTGCACATTGCACAGGAGGGCACAAGCAGGGATATGGTCAGGAGGACCAGGGGCAGTGGTGCAAACCTTTAAATAATCTCAGTAGATCACAAAACATTACTGCAAAGCCACATTCAACCTCATCCTGCTGTGTGACTCATCACATCACTCTGCCTTCCCTACCCTACTCTTGCACATCCTTACCCACACCAACTTACCTTGTACCTCCACCCATCCCTCTCTATCTACATTATCACTTCCCCATCTCACTAGAAACCCCTTACACTCACCCTCATCCTAGTCCAATCATACCAACTAACAACACACAAGGGTAGGCGCTTGGGTGTTTTATCCGATAATCGTGAAGTTTCTGTTAATGTGGTGTTAACATTGAAACCTTTATTTTGAACACTTTGCATTCTTGGACAGATTTGTGTGCACCTTTGGATGTGGCTTCATGAGTTGCAGTGAATGGTGAGACAAAACGGTTCCCCCCATAATGGCGATGTGTGTGAAAGGAAAGATCTGGGCATTAGTGATGATTTGTGATATTGGTGTGGGGTGTGGCAGCCAGGGTGTACAGCATAAAGTGAAGTAAATGTGGCCATGGTAAGGCCATCACTGGCATCCCGGGCAGCAATATGATTGGATGCTGATGCCCTCTGGCCTGTGCAGCATCAGTTGATTGCGGAGAAGGTTGCTATTGTTGTTGGTGCTGCTAGTGTTGGGGCTGATTGTGGTGGGATTCTGAGGACCAAGGTGAGATAGTTTCAAGGGCACTGATGCTGCTCTAATAGATTGCAAATGAAGTAGAGATGACAGAAGCAATCTGTTAATGGTGAGAGAGGTTGTTCCAATGAGGTGACACTGGATAGAGAGCTTACTCCAAACACTTGCAACCTGCATAAAGCTCAAGCTGTCTTCCAAATGTAGTAAACAACAGCTTCTGAGCTTGAAAAGTGAACAGCTGTGAGATGGGAGCTTTTAGAGCACATCTGCATCTGTCAAGTAATGAGATGAGTCTATGGCCATTCAACTGCCGACCTGCTTACCTAACATGATGCTCAAGCAGCACAGACCCTTTGGGCGACCTCATAAAATGTAAGGATGAGCTCAATATACTTCTTAATGTGCTGTCAACAAGGTCATTATGACCTGAATTGCCTCCCCCGCCGCTGCATGTCGTGTCTGTTCAGCGCTGACAGACCCGACATTTGGGAAAGATGTGTGGCGGCAGGTTGACAGCGGAGCCCCAATCCGCTGTCAAAAAAAAACATTTTCCCACCCGACCCGCCACTGAACGTGCCCACTAACTCCCCCCACCCCCCCGAATAATCCCCTCCAGTGTGTGGCCCGAGGAATGTATTAAAAATGGAAGAAATGAACATTTGAAATATTGGAGGGTTAAACTGAAACTGTAAGTAAATGTGAAACATAATTTCACCTAGCTGCAGAAGAAACATGCAGCTATAACGTTGGTAAAGTGACTTTATTAATAATTACTTGCCACTGTGCCGTGCAGCAGTCTCTACCCAGATCCTCCGTGAGGCTGGAAAGGATTCCACCCGGGATCCTTCCTGACAAGGGATCATCATGACTGAAAGAAAGAAAGAGCTTGGACTTCTTTGAATAATTCCTCAAGGTCTTTTACGCCACCTGAGCAGGCAGACCAGGCCTTCATTCAACACCTCCTCAAAAATGGGTCCGAAATTGACTTGTTGTGCGTCTCCCATACGTCCAGGGGGCGCGAATGGTGAGCAAAAGTGTTTTCACACTGGGGGAAGGGGGGTGCAGGGGGGCCACTACCGGCTCCGGCAAAATTGCGCAGGAGTTATCAAAGGTACGAATCCAAGCTGCCGCACCTCCAGCGATGACGTCATCACCGTGCGCAGCGACCCTTTTTCACCCCGCCCCAGATCGTTTCCGCTCCGTGGTAGAAATTGGGCAGTACCCCGTGAGGCTGCCATGAGCGAAGTCATCTCCAGCCTCGTGGGTCACAAGCATTCCGCTCACGGGGCAAAAGTTAAAGGGCAGGTGCATCATCAGCATCATAGGTAGTCCCTTGGAATCGAGGAAGACTTGCTTCCAGTCTAAAAATGAGTCCTTAGGTGACTGAACAGTCCAATATGAGAATTATAGTCCCTGTCACAGGTGGGACAGACTGTCATTGAGGGAAAGGATGGGTGGATCTGGTTTGCCGCACACACCTTCCACTGCCTACGCTTGTTTTCTGCATGCTCACGGCAATGAGACTCGAGGTGCTCAGCGCCCTCTCGGATGCATTTCCTCCACTTAGGGCAGTCTTTGGCCAGGGACTCCCAGGTGTTGGTGGGGAAGTTGCATTTTATCAAGGAAGCTTTGAGGATGTCCTTGAAATGTTTCCTCTGCCCACCTAGGGCTCATTTGCCGTGAAGGGGTTCTGAGTAGAACGCTTGCTTTGGAAGTCTTGTGTCAGGCATGAGAACAATGTGGCCCACCCAGCGGAGCTGGTTGAGTATAGTCAGTGCTTCAATGCTAGGGATGTTGGCCTGGTCGAGGACTCTAACGTTGGTGCGTCTGTCCTCCCAGGGGATTTACAGGATCTTGCAGAGACATCGTTGGTGGTATTTCTCCAGCAAATTGAGGTGTCTACTGTACATAGTCCACGTCTCTGAGCCATACAGAAGGGGAGGGGCACTGTGCCGTGCGCCGCTATTTTTTAAATCCGACTCACTTAAATCCGGGCCATTGTCCGCTGATTTTGTGGGTTCCGTGCCGCGATCGTGCAGCCTGGCACTCCACTTTGGTGCTCAGCTGCAGCCACAGCACCCTGCATCCCCGGTGGTCGAGTGGAGGCCCATCAAAAGGCCTGTAGAGCTCGCAGCGTCCCTTCCCTTTAATGGAAGGGGAGGGCCCGTGGAACGCATTAGCGCTACGTGGAGAGGACGTTGAGCACTCTTACGTTCGCCTGGGTAGCGCCCCCGATCCCGCCCCGAGAGGATTGTGCTCACTTCCTGTCATGGTCGGTAAGCCCAATTTCGCACCGGGCGCTGAATGTCCAGCCTCGGAAAGATTACCGTCCCCAACCGACAATACACAATTTCAGCTCCGCTACCTCTGATAATACTGTCTGAAGTTTTAGCCTGGATGATCGAAGATGAAGGTGAGGAAAGAGAGAGACTTCCGTAAGTGTTAATGTTTCATATGTTTGATGATTATAAGTTAGAGACATTCCCTTGGCAATAAATATTTGCCATTGTATCAGTTAGTGAACCAATTTGATGCAGACCGCTCCAGAGAGCACTGCAGATGGAGTTTTGTAAACAAAGGCTGAACAGCTGAATCTTGCTTGTAATGTTTTAAACCATAATAAAATTATTCCTTTTCATCCAATCCTGAATTACAAAGAGCCCTAAAACAAATTCAAGAGCTTTATTACAATCTTATATAAGTGCTAATTATTGCCATCTTCAGATGAGCCATTAACCCAAGGCCGTATATCTCCTCACAGGTAGGCATAATATGATACTATTTTCTAAGAGTTATTGGGGTTTACTCAGGGCTCTCAACCCTCTGAATAGCTCTTTTACTTCTCCCATAATCTAGTTGTACATTATTCAACAAGTGGAGCTTGCAATCTAATGAAGGATTAATATCCAGTGGAGCTTGTGTTATTACACTCATAACTGTGGTACTTCGAATGACATATTGGTTCTTCACTCTTTTGTTATTGATGCATGAAGCCACTTCTCATATGATTTACTTATTCTGGAAAATAAGATGTTGACATTGAAAAAGAAAAGTCAACAAGCACCCTGTAGACGAGTGGCACAAGGCTATCTACTTTCACTTTGATTCACATTGTGACTCTAATAGCTATTTTGTATGTATATCTTTCATGGATATTGAATAAGGGAGGGGAAATTGGTCTCCTTTGCGCCTCACATAAGCGTCTCCGGGGGGCGATAATGGGATGCTACCGGGTTTCCGACCAGGCACGACGAGAGTAACGACGTCCGCGACCTTTCCTTGCAGGTTAGCGGTGGTGGTAACTCTTAACGCCACGATCTCCTATTCCCTAGAGATCGTGATTTCATCTGGTGCGCAGCGCTCCGATATTGCCCCTATGCTAACTTGGCTTCTGCTCTCTGCAGCATCACCGGGCAGCAACACCGGCAGCTGCAGGAGGTGTTGTAAGGTTGGCTGGCTGCTTGGCGAGCGGGAGTTAAAGGGATTGCCAGTGAGGTGAGCAAAAAAGTTTTCATCAACCCTCTGTGCATTTTTTAAAATGTTGTACTGCCATGATTGATCAGACCTGCCCTCTGTTAGAGTGCTTGGGGCTGATCCTTGTGGATCGTAGATGCTGTCAGTGAGCAGGGGATCCGTTATCTTGCGGAGCCTGCAGCGATGGTCCTCCCCTTTAAGGGAGGGAAGGAGCCTGTGATCCCGGCAGAGCTGCAGTGGACATTGTGCAGCATACTGCCGCTACCGCCCCTCTTGCCTGATTTAGTGCTCCAGGGGAAGAAGCTCCTTTTCCCTCCTGGAGCGCTAAACTGGAAGTTCATGTCCGCTGGAATTGGGTAGCGCTCAAATGGAGTGCGGCACAATTTCTAGCCCAGAATGTTTTTTTTAGTTTAAATGAATAATAATTATAGGTCTAAATATGTTAAATGAAAAGTCATTTTTAATGAAAAGTCACAAAAAGAGAGGATACACTTTAATATATTAAATTGCAATTCAGATATATTTATAACAATGACATATGTAGTTTAGGATATTGCTGAGAAACACTACCTATTTTGCTTTTGTTTATTTGATTGATTTAAGTAAAACTACATAATAGAACTATTTTTGTGATTCCACTAGAGAGCAGTGTTCTTTTGTACATGGTAGGTTGGTTTGCTGCTATCTAATTGAGAAGTTGAGAGTAACTGTTTTACTAGGGATTATTTCTGTTATGTGACAAACTTCCCACATATTGCTCCTATTAACAATTACAGCAGCATGTGTTTGAACTGTAAAATGATAGCACATGCCACCGCATACTTCAACAGAATACTGCTAGGTATTTTTATGTCAACTGTAGTAAATTAGAACAGCCACAGGCTGAATTGCTTTGCAAGGATTACACATCACTGTATAATTACATTGGTAAATTACCCCAGTTTTATTTTTCTATCCAAAACTCAGTAATTGTTTCATTAAATAACGGATCCTCAATCGGTACTTGAGTGTTGTGTTATTTATACAATAGATGACTCCAACTTTATATCACACAAGTAACAAAGTATGCTACATGACTGATTGGCTCAATGCACTTTATAAATATTGTATCACGTCAAAGATTGACAGATCACTGTCAATATAGTAAAAATGCTGAGAAGTAGATCAGTCAAGATCTTATTGAATGGCGGAGCAGGCTCAAGGGGTCAAGTGGCCTACTCCTGCTCCTATTTCTTATATTCTTATGTACGTGTTTTTTTATTGTTTAAGGGATATAGGGCTAGAACCTCCACTTTTTTTGCATGCTTAACGCCCACTTAACGCCCATTTTACTGCTGAAATGACGTATAACGCCCAGATATCGCCCATTTTGGCACAAAATAGAAACTGACAGGCTTTTCAGGAGACTTATCGGCGAGCGTTACTTTCCCCATCTGCTCAACGACGGGAAAAAATATTACTGCCCGCCCACTTTTTGGGGGTGGAATCAGCCATAACTTTCCGCACAGAATTAATGCTGAGATTCAATATTAATGCCCGCCCACTGTTTTTTGTCGTAAAGAGCATATTTACCCAAACTAGCGCCCATAGAGATCGCCCATCGTCAATTTCACCACCTCGCACACATATCGCCCACAATATCGCTCGTTCAAAAAAACGCTCACAAAAAGTGGAACTAACCGGAACAAACGCCAGCGGTGTGGCTGGCATTTATTAAATCCCACTCTTACGTGAGGAGCTGATATCTAAAGATGTACCTGAAAGAGCGCTGATGTGAGTGACAATGCTGACACACTGCTGTGTGTGTGCAGCTTAGACACCAATGGTGCCCATTACCTTGGTGCCAGTTAAAGTTTACGTTTATTGATGTTACGTTGTATTTAACCCTTTCATAGTAAGGAATCACCAGTGTGTAATGGTCCAGCTATCTGAGACAATGCACAACAAGGTTATGTTCAATAACAAAAGTTTAATACCAACATTGGTCTCAAATCATAAGTATCACAGCCAATAACACCCAACCCCTGCCCACACCCCACTTTTTCCACCATTGACATAAATCACATGTTCAACATGTCCAGCAACACAGAATACAAAGGCAAAGCAGGAGCCCCCAGATATTACAACAAATTGCATACACCCAGATGGAGATATAACACAGCCATCACCTGCGCACATGCACCTCACTTTCCTTCCCCCACCTCCTTTTTCTCCCCACCTCTACCCCTTCCCCTACTCGCTCCTTGGCACCTGGCCGAGGAGCTCCTCAAGCGGTGCATCATTGTGGGGGATGAAGGCACATGTGGTGGTTGCACGGGTACGAGAGCGGGGAGTGCCAAGGGGGCAACATTCTCTGATGCAGAAGCAGGATTTTGGTCCTTGCTCGCATCTGTCGTTCGCAGTGGTGGTGCGGAACCTAAGGGTGGAGTGCCGCGCTCTGGGACCACTGGGAGGTCTATGGCAGCAGTGTTCCTGGCTATCGCATCCAGGAACTCTGCCATGTGCGGAATGTACTCGGACATGGTGGCCAGCTGTCAGGATATGCCCCCCAATGCTTCGATGAGCTGGTCACCAATGTCTACAGTCCTCCTGGACAACTGTACCATCTCACCGCTGTCATGTCACGCTCGTGGAACAGACCTGCCGCGTCCATGAGGCCTCCGCGGGGTCAGCGCCGTCCTGGGGATAAATGCAGTGCTCTGTGGAGAGGTGATTGGAGCTGGTACCTCCAGAGTGGAGGCAGGAATGACCAGAAGACCACTAGATGGCCTTGGGGTGGAGCGTGGCGATGCAGGTTCTTTGAAGTTCATGCTCTCATCCATCGAGAACAGACCCAGTGGATTGACGGGTGAGAATTGGAGCTCCTCAGTACCAGACGGAGTAGGATCATCCGCCGACTCCTGCCCCGCGCCCCCACCTTCTGGCCTCGGTGGTCTTGCCTGGGGCCGCGCTGCTGGCTGAGCTGCAAAACACGAATGAGGTTATTAGAGGAGACGGGGGTGCTAGGGTGACATAGAAATATAGAAACATAGAAAATAGGTGCAGGAGTAGGCCATTCAGCCCGTCGCGCCTGCACCACCATTCAATAAGATCATGGCTGATCATTCACCTCAGTACCCCTCTCCGGCTTTCTCTCCATACCCCTTGATCCCTTTAGCCGTAAGGACCATATCTAATTCCCTCTTGAATATATCCAATGAACTGGCATCGATAACTATCTGCCGTAGAGAATTCCACAGGTTAACAACTCTCTGAGTGAAGAAGTTTCTCCTCATATCAGTCCTAAATGGCTTACCCCTTATCCTTATACTATGTCTCCTGGTTCTGGACTTCCCCAACATCGGGAACATTCTTCCTGCATCTAACCTGTTCAGTCCCGTCAGAATTTTATATGTTTCTATGTGATCCCCTCTCAACCTTCTAAATTCCAGTGAATACAGGCCCAGTCGATCCAGTCTCTCTTCATATGTCAGTCGTGCCATCCCGGGAATCAGTCTGGTGAACCTTCGCTGCAATCCCTCAATAGCAAGAACGTCCTTCCTCAGATTGGGAGACCAAAACTGAACACAATATTCCAGGTGAGGCCTCACCAAGGCCCTGTACAACTGCAGTAAGACCTCCCTGCTTCTATACTCAAATCCCCTAGCTATGAAGGCCAACATACCATTTGCCTTCTTCACCGCCTGCTGTACCTGCATGCCAACCTTCAATAACTGATGTACCATGACACCCAGGTCTCGTTGCACATCCCCTTTTCCTAATCTGCCGCCATTCAGATAATATTCTGCCTTCGTGTTTTTGCCACCAAAGTGGATAACCTCACATTTATCCACATTATATTGCATCTGCCATGCATTTTCCCACTCACCTAACCTGTCCAAGTCACCCTGCAGCCTCTTAGCGTCCTCCTCACAGCTCATACCGCCACCCAGCTTAGTGTCACTTTCAAACTTGAAGATATTACACTCAATTCCTTCATCTAAATCATTAATGTATATTGTAAATAGCTGGGGTCCCAGCACTGAGCTCTGCGGCACCTCACCAGTCACTGCCTGCCATTCTGAAAAGGACCCATTTATCCCGACTCTCTGCTTCCTGTCTGCCAACCAGTTCTCTATCCACGTCAGTACATTACCCCCAATACCATGTGCTTTAATTTTGCACACCAATCTCTTGTGTGGGACCTTGTCAAAAGCCTTTTGAAAGCCCAACTACACCACATCCACAAGGTGAGTCCAGCGCTACACATAGCATATGCACGACAAAAGCACCACCGCTATCAAAATCATCACAGACATCAGATTTCATGACCATCAACACATTGTGCATTGCAATGATTTTCATGAGGCCAGCATTATTTCTATGACACTTTTAGAAATCATCTATCATATATGATTGTTCGGATATGAGTGGGTGTGACATCTATAGACTGTACATGACGCAATGGTGTAAGCTTTACTCATGTGGCATCACTTCAGGATCTGCAGATGCATCTGTGGCTATCCAGGGATGCTTTCCCATGAGTGTGAGCACTTGCTCCTCCATCTCTGTGATGTTGCAGGGGACTGGTGGCTCCCCACTCGTTCGCCTCTGCACGGACCTCATTGTTGATAGCTTCTTCTGTATAAGGTGACAGGACAACATGGCATGAGATCATTGCGTGATATCATCACTAGGTACTGTCACAGAGACTGACACAACACATAACCGACAGATGTAATCATGATTATTATGATAATTATCATTCTTTACCTAAAGACATACACCGTGATCACAGGCTTTGAGTAAAATATTCCCGGTAAAAGTGCAAGACCTCACGTCTGCTGATAGTCACTCATGACTGTTACAAATCAAATTATATAAATACATATGTACATGTAAATCAATGTAATACTTACTTCTGCGGATCCCACAAAGTCGTTCCATCGTTTGCGGCATTGGTTGCC
This sequence comes from Pristiophorus japonicus, assembly GCF_044704955.1. NCBI lineage: Eukaryota > Metazoa > Chordata > Chondrichthyes > Pristiophoridae > Pristiophorus > Pristiophorus japonicus. The sequence goes on along the minus strand of NC_091977.1, from coordinate 113,891,889 downwards.
CTTGCGCAACTTGTTGGTCGCCAACGAGACCACCTCTGCTATCTCGGTCCATATCCTCTGTTAGGCCTTTGGGTGGACTTCCCACGCCCTCTCTGTGTCAAATCACCCCAGCATGACTCGACCTCCTGCAAGAGGGAGGCATTTGCCTTATCCGAGAACCTCCTGGCTCTTTTGAGGCCTCCAATGTGGTCCTCTCCCACCTCACTGCTCGCTCCAGCATCAGTCTCCACAGCGTGCTGAGATGGCTCCTCCTCTCCCTCCATTATAGGGCAAATTTGGTCAAATATGTGGCTACTAACAGCTAATTTTTGTTTGCCTATTTGCTGTGAAACTCTAAAATCTCCCTCCTTCCTCCCAAAGCAGACACATCACACCCAGACACGCCTTCAGACCCTCTGAGCTCCCTCTCTCTTTGTCTCATCTTCTGTGCATGTCATGGTGACCCTTGACCTCCAGAATCGCGGGAATCGTGCAGAAGATCAAAAAAATTTAACGTTACCGCCCATTTGATATCGCTCGCGATAACGGCCATTTTCAAAAATGTAAGTTAAGTGTTTTGAGAATGGGCGAGAAGATGGCAATCTGAATTCCCTTTTTTAACGCCCACGTCGGAAATAACGCCCATTTATCGGCGATAAGCACAAAAGTGGTGGTTTTAGCCCATACTCTTTCTCTCTCTGATGTGCAGACAATGTGGATGTGTTATCAAACTTAGTGATATGGAGTAAAACCTGTTGATAAATATGCAACACTTTTGCCTTAGGTGATTAAGGTAAATATTTTCCTCGATCAATATACTTTTGAATCAAGTATTTAGGGCCCAAGTTTCGGGCCGCGCCTAAAACGGTGCAGCCCGGACCTGGACGCCCGTTTTTCGCGCCACAAAGTGTGCCTAAAAAAAACTTACCTATTCTCCGGCTCGCTGCAAACCCTCTGGAGCCGGGCGCGGCGCAGCACAAGCTGTAGGGGGCGGAGCCAGGTCCCTGGGCTGAAAACAGTGCCGGGACCTCTGCACATGCGCGCTACAGTGGGCACGCATGTGCAGTAGCTCCAGGCGCCCAAAACTGTGGGAGGGGCCCGAAGCACGCAGCCCCTAGCCCTGGCCGAATGGCCTCACTGGGGCTGCATGGATAAGGCTCCTCCCACCCGACCGACCCGACCCGACCTCTGCTTTCCTCCGCCCCCCCGCGACTCCCCCCTCGGACCTCCGCGACTCTCCCCCCCCCCCCGCGACTCTACCCCCCCACCCCCAGACCTCCGCGACTCTCCCCCCCCCCCCGGACCTCTGCGACTCTTCCCCCCCCTAACCCCCCGGAACTCCACGACCCCCCCCCAAGACCCGACGCCACCTACCTGTAAATCCAGCCCGAAATCTTGGGCCTGGCCGTTCAGCCTCCTTCCCTCCCTCCCTCCCTCCCTCCATCCTCTCCCCCCACCCTCCTCTCCCCCCTCTCTCCCCCCTCTTTTCCCCCCACCTCTCCCCCCTCCTCTCCCCCTTCTCTTCCCCTCCTTCTCCCCCCCTCCTCCCCCCCTTCTCCCCCTCTCCCCCTCCTCCTACCCCCTCCTCCTCCCCATAACCCCCCTCCTCCTCCTCCCCCCCACCCCTCTCCTCCTCCTCCTCCCCCTCACCCCCCCTCCTCCTCCACCCCCCCACCTCCTCCTCCTCCCCCCCTCTCCTCTCGCTGTCAGAAACACAGACACTGACAGACAGAGAGTGAGAGAGACACACGCAGACAGACAGAGAGATAGAGACACTGACAGAGACACACTGGGTGGGCCGTCCCAGCACGCTGTTGGAGGACTCCCGGTGCTGCAGTCGGTAAGTAGAAAATGTTTTATTTATTGATTTTTTTTTTAATTTTTATTTTTTATTAATTTTTTTTGATTGATTTATTGGTTGATTTATTGATGTATTTATCATTTATTATTGAAGATGGCTCTTTAGTTGTAAAACTGAAGTGTTTAATGTTTGTAAACTTCCCTTTAAACCCTAGCCCCCCCCCCCCTTCCCTACGCCTGATTTGTAACCTACGCCTGATTTTCTAAAGTGTAGACAAGGTTTTTTCGAACGTACAAAAATCTTCACTGACTCCATTCTAAGTTAGTTTGGAGTATGTTTTCACTGCCTAAACTTTGAAAACAGGCGTAAGTGGCCGGACACGCCCCCTTTTGAAAAAAAGATTCTGTTCCAAAGTGAAACTGTTCTAACTGACTAGAACTGGAGCAAACTAAATGCTGAGAATTCAAATTTCTAAGATACTCCATTCTAAACCAGTTGCTCCAAAAAATCAGGAGCAACTCAGGCCGAAACTTGGCCCCTTAATGTGGATACGTGTGTGTAGATGTAATGTATCATCCAATGTAACACAGTAATGTACTCATAGAGAAACTATGAAATTAAATTATCAAAGGAACATAAAACAAAATAGTAAAATATTCTACAGGCGCATAAATAAAAAAATGAAGGCCGAGATGGGAATAGGATCTCTAAGGGACGGATAGGATAAAATCACAGGCAGCGATAGCGAAATGGCAGAAATATTAAATAATTACTTTGCTTCAGTATTTACCAGGGAGACAGATCAGGTGAACATGACATTAAATGATAATATTAGAAATGAAATAACTGCATTTAAAATAAAAAGAGGAGTAATATAAAAATAAACTAATCAAACTCAAAGGGAATAAAACCCCTGGTCCGGACAGATAACCTCCGTACATTTTAAAAGAATCTAGGGAAGAGATAGCAGGGGCACCACTACACATATTAAATAATTTGTTAGAAAAAGGTGTAGTGCCTAAGGTCTGGTGGACAACTAACATACTATCTATATTTAAGAAGGGAGATGGAACATGTCCGGGGAACTATAGACCAATTGGCTTAACATCGGTGGGAGGAAAAATAATGGAATCCCTACTAAAGGAGAAAATAGAAAAACATCCAGAAACCAAAAATATAATAATGAATAGGCAGCATGGATTTCAAAAGGCAAAGTCTTGCTTGATCAACTTCATTGAATTCTTTGAAGAGGTAATAGAGAGAGTAGACAAGGGTAATGCATTAGATGTAATTTATCTAGATTTTCAAAAGGCCTTCGAGCAGCGTGCAGCGGCCCGGCCTGGCCCGGAAATCGGCACCGTCCCAGCCTGCAAGACCATCAGCAGGCCAGGGTCATTAGAGGGAGCAGTGTGTGGCGGCATGCCACTGCAGGGAGCAGTGCGTGTTGCTGCAGGAGGGCGACGGCTGCAAAGCCAGGTCGCTGACTACAGTGCGGGCAGGCACAGCAGGAGGGACGAAGGAGAGGCAAGACTTTGTAAATGGAAGTGACCAGGGCCCAGGAGACACATAAGTTTGGGGCTCAGAAGAGGCGAGGGCCCTGGGGCAGCACGGGCCAGCCCACACTGCGATATGTGTGTGTGCTAGGTCCATGCAGCAGAGCTGGTCTCCAGTCGTCTTGGGTAATCCTTGCCACTGGACCAAGACCTAGCTCTGCCAAGCCCGTGTGGTGGCTGGTGTGCAACGGCCACTACACGTTAAAAATTCCACGCACAGGCATCTTCCACCCTTCAAGATATAGTTCGGGATCTGGAATATTAGGTCCTTCATTGAAACTCCTGTGAACTCATCCCTTTTTGGCGTGGAAACAAGTCATCCTCGCTTCGAGGGACTGCCTATGATGGTGATGACATTAGAGAATAATGAAAAAGGTCAGAGATTGTTTCCACTTGTGGGGAAATGCAAAACTAGAGGTCATCAATATAAGATAGTCACCAGGAAATCAAATAGGGAATTCAGAAGAAATTTATTTACCCAGAGAGTGATGAAAATGTGGAACTTGCTACCACAGGGAGTGGTTGTAACGAATAGTATAGATAAATTTAAGGGGAGGCTAGATAAACAAATGAGGGAGAAGCGAATAGAGGGTTATGCTGATAGAGTTAGAGGAGGAAAGATGGGAGGAGGCTCGAGTGGAGCATGGACTGGTTGAGCTGAATGGTCTGTTTCTATGCTGTGTAACCTATGTAATCCTATGTAAGTCCATTTGCCATTCAATCTCATGGTACAGAATTTGTCACCCAAACAGAAAACTTAATGCTGATCCAATCAGAGTTTTCATGCTCAGCACATTTAATTTGGGCAATCAATTGGCAAATTTAATCTAAATACAGCAATAGAAGTCTACGTACTTCAAAGTAAAATATATGCTTTGATTTAGTGTTCTTGTTTTTTCTGATTAATTTAAATTGTTGTATGAATTCCTAAAAGGGTTGTGGTGCACAAATTGGCTACATTTAACTGAAGTGCAGAAAAATACTGATCCAAGCATAATACTAAACCAAGTGTAAAACATCTTGGTAATTAAATTACGCAGTTATCAGAATTTAACTGCACCTGTACATTGAGAATAATACACCATTTGATTCTGCCTGTTATGATCATTGTGATTCATGATAATCACCATAATAACAGCAGGTTATTAAAATAACACATACAATCCTAAAAAAGGTTATATTTCCATCAGAAATAAGAAATGTAACTTTATTTTAAAGAGCATAAAAACAATCAGTGTCAGCCTTGGCTCAGTGGTGGCACTCTTACCTTTGAGTTACAAAGTCATGGGGTTCAAGCCCCAATCCAAAGATTTTTGCACGTAATCTATGCTGACACTTCTGTGCAGTAATGAGGGAGTGCTGAACTGTTGGACGTGCTGTCCTTGTAGATGAGACATTAAACTGAGCAGGTACGAACTATCTATATGGGAAAGCAAGAGATTTTCTGAGTGGCCTGTGAATTGTTCCATAGCGCAGTATTATTGGTGCCACCTTTTTCTATGAGAATCCTGTGACCTTTTGGGGAGCCAGTCCACTCTTGAAACTAAGACCCTTTCAGCTGGGAATAAAAGATTCCATGGCACTATTTGAAGAAGAGCAATGGATTTTTCCTGGTGTCCGACCAATATTTGATCTTCAACTAACATCACTAAAACAGATTATCTGATCATTAATCTCATTGCTGTGGTCAAATTGGCAATCATGTTTCCCTACATTACAATAGAGATTACACTACAAAAAAAACACTCCATTGGCTGTGCAACATTTTGGGATATCCTGGGGTGAAAGGCACTGTATAAATGCAAGTTTTGTCTTTCTTTTTGACTGAAATATTGTGATGCTTCAGGAAAAATTATTAAGCCATTGAAAAATTGGCTGGAAAATAAAACATACAGCAATGGTGTTAATATTGGGACTGAGGTCTAGAAAACTGGAAAATAGCACTATCGCTGTTTTTTCGGCGATAATCGCAATTGTTTTTTTAACACCGGAATACCGCTAGCGCTGGACGGTGCAAAATTTGCCAATCGGTGACCAGCGATAGCGGCAGCGGTAAATCTGGCCTTGCACAACTGCATTTGTGTGCCGGAGCCGAATTCACCGAAAAAAAACGGACCTTCTGCGTATGCACAAATTTTTATTTCCCCGTTTTTTTCTTCCGATTTTTTCCCCCCCCATGATTCTGGTCAGCTGTCAGGTATACCCAGGTCTTAATCTGCCATTTTTTACAGACCAGACAACATGCAGGGTGAATATAGCAGGCAGAGAGCCAAGAAATTTAGATCCGATGCAAACGAGGCCCTTATCACAGCAATTGAGAGTAGATGGGGGAAGTTAAATAGGAGGGGTCGAAGTAAACCACCGCCCCACCCCCCCAACCCCAAGCTGTTATAAGCCGATTTTGGACCTGTGTTGCTGAGGAGGTCTCCTCAGTTGATGACATTCACAGGGACCACAAGCAGTGCAGGAAAAGATGGAATGACCATTGTAAGATTGTGACAGTAAGTAATATTTTTATTGATGCACCCCTTGATTAATTAAATTGTAAATCTGACACATGTTGCTTAGTGTTGCACCTTATTTGCCATGAATGATCGTTATATATTATTAATACTGCATTTTGACATCTTAAAAGATATTTTTACATGTTGATGTCTTCTTTATGAACCACGTGTAACTACCAGGGCCATTAAACAGATAACTTTATTAAATGCACAAATTATGGGATAAGTGCTTTGATGGCTATCTGTGTGTGCCACAAGAGGAGATGGGCCCTCTGGTAATCATTCCTATTGTCATTTTTGCAGGAAAAGTTGTCCCACAACTGCTGCGAGCAGCGACACATCGGAGGCGGTCCACGCCAAACCATGCCATTGACAGACCTGAAAGAGCGAGTGGCTGGTCTCATTGGTGCCTCTGCGGGTGCTGAGCCAATGTTCGAAACTGAGGGTAGATCCTGCAAAATCCCCGGGCTGGGTTGGGGCAATGTGATGTGGTGTCTGTGGGCTAGGGTTGGGGCAATGTGATGCAGTCTCTCCCAACGACATATAATGCAGTAGTGGTGGTCCTTCAAATAAGCCTGCGCTATGTGACCTTACTCATGTCACCCTTCCTCTGCTGCTAACCACTCATCTGTTTATTTCTATTTTGCAGATGAGGATCCTGAGGCGTCACATCCTCCGATCAAAGACTCCACCTCAGCCCATCATGAGGAACAGCATGATGAAGCTGTTGCGGGGACAGTGGGGTGGTGATGGTTGGGGTAAAGGGGGCGATGCAGTCAGCACGTCTTTTAGCTGCGGCCACAAGTTCTTCGGAGGAAGCCATATTTACAGGCTTTGTCCCATCCGAGGCAGCAGGTCCAAGCGGTGAGCAGCAACGCACCCCCAGGGTTGTACCCAGTATGCCGTCTCTTCGAAAGTTGTGCCGGCAAAGCCGCTCTGTTGAAAGACAGACAGACGCACACCTGGACATGGTGAGACTGTCAAGGGAGAGCATCGAGCTCAGTCGAGAGCTCCTCTAGGCCCTGGGTGGCATTTCCAGCAACATCGTGGCACAATCTGTGACACAATCTGCGGACATGAGGGAGGGCATGTCGCAGATTGCAGCTGCGACGCGGGAGAACACTGAGGTTGTCAATGCCCTGCGGCAATTGATGGTCATAGAACCCAGACCGACAGCACCTGTGAGTGGTGAGGCCGAGCAAGAGCCTTGCCACTCAGAAGCCGGGCCTTCCATACCCCAAACTTCTTCAGGGGGACCAATGGCATCTCCATTGTCGCTCCCCCAACAACAGCAGTGCTCTGCATGCCTTGCTGCACACCGTCTTGGTCCCAACGCGAGTAGGGGAAAGAAGCGAGGTGGGGGGGGGGGGGGGGCGGGGTTAGGACGAGGGGGCAAGGGAAGGTGGCCACAGTTAAGATGTTCGGTGCATGGGTTGTTCATGTTTTTTTGTTGTTGTGGTTATTTTGTAAAAGTTTTTAAAGTTTTACAAATTGTGTTCAAGTTAAAAATGTATTTAATTTTCAAAATTAAAGTTTACAAAGTTTCATAAATTTACAAATGTTTCATAAATTTACAAATGTTTCATAAATTTACAAATGTTTTATAAATTATTTTGTTCACCTTAACCATTCTTGTGCAGTTTCTCATTTGCAGAATAGGAGGGGGAATAGTCAACATGGTGGAATAGAGTGGGCGGGCAACAGTGAAACGTGCCGTTCACTGTTCAAGCAAAGCATTGATTTATGCACTGCTGACGTAAGACTTTTGCAGTGGCGAGAGCTCCTCGAGGCCTCCCCTGTGGTGGTGGTGGGGGTGGTGGCATGGGTTCATCGTCAGGCTCCTTGTCCTCCTCCTTGTCCTCCTCCTCCTCCCCTCTCCTGAGGTGGTCCTGCAATCCCCAATGGCAAATCCTGTTCCATCATGATGGATAAGTTGTGTAGCATGCAGCACACCACAAAGAGCTCAGTGACCTGCTGAGGGGAGTATTGCAGGCTGCCTCCAGACTGGTCCAGACATCGGAAGCGCTGCTTGAGCACTCCAATTGTCTTTTTGAGGATGTTGCATGTGGCTAATATGGCTGTCATTATAGCGATGCTCAGCTTGTGTCTGAGGGTACCAGAGGGGGGGTTCATGAGCCAGGTGGTGAGACCGTAACCTTTGTCCCACAGCATCCAGCTGTGGCCTTGTGCCTGACTCTCAAACAGGGGTATAAAACACTGCTCTCATGCAAGATGAAAGCATCATGGATGCTTCCTGGAAACTGGGCATTTACTGCCATGATGCACTGAGTATGGTCACAAACGATCTGTACATTCAGGAAGTGGAATCTTTTTCGGTTTTGGTAAATCTCTGGATCCTCTAAAGATGCTCGCAGGGCGATGTGCGTCCAGTCAATGGCAGCCTGAACCTTGGGGAAGTCAGCAATTCTTGCAAAACCTATCGTCCTCTCATTTTGTGACTCCTTGGTCATTGGGAACTTTATAAAGTCCATCCTGCGTGTGTACAGTGCAGTAGTCACCTGGCGAATGCAGCTCTGTGTAGCAAACTGCGAGATGGAGCATATGTCCCCTGCTGATCCCTGAAAGGAGCCGGAGGCATAAAAGGCAAATGGCGCAGTCTCCTTCACCTAGAGGGGCAGTGCAGTCCTGTTCTCACTGGTAGGCTGTAGGTTTGCCTTTATAAGCTGGGATATCTCTGCCACCACCTCTTTTCGGAAGCGTAGACTTCGAACACAGTGTGCCTCAGACAGCTGCAGGTATGAGTGCTGTTCCCTGTAAACTTGTGGGGTTAAGGTCTCCTCCCCATTCATTGTGATCTCTTTGATTACGCTCAAAATGCTCTTGAATAAGCCGCCTTCTAGCTCGATGCTGCATAGAAAAAGCAGCCAGCAATAATGGCAGAGATATTATAGCCCCCATTCTTTTAAATGTCTTTAAGTAGCCTTAAAAATGAGTTATAAACTCACAAAAACCTCAATGTGTAAAACACAGCCTTCTCTCCAAATCCTTTTACGCACTGAACTTCTGCTCCGTTTTTCAAGATGGCGTCGCTGGCTCCGGGTGTGCCGTGGGTCCGACCTGGTAAGACTTTAATTTTTGGGGGCGTATTTTTGGGAGGGCGGTAAAAATGGTGATATCGGCGAATTTTCCGCCCGCGCCGCCCGAGCGTTACACGCCGCTTGATGTCATAAAAACGGTTTAAAAAAAACAGGCGGGCGATCATTTTTATCGCCGGCGCAAAACTGCTACTGAATTTTCCACCTGGGCACTAAATTTTGTGTGTCACGTTTAGTGCAAAAAAAATACTTTTTCCGCACTGCCATGGCAGAATAATGGGCGTTCACCTGCCGAATTTTTAGCCCTCTGTTCCATCCTGGTGAAGTCACTTTTCATGCACGTACATAAGAGGGTAAAATCATTGGAGTAAGTTCCTTCAACATATGAAGACCATTTACTAACTGAGTTTTTAAAGCATTTTACTTTTTCTTCTTTAGTAATATAAACTAGTTATTTTTAGAGGATATCATAAACATGTGGAAAACAGATATGGAAACATGACCATTTAAGACTAAAATAGATGTCTAAAAAAATTAAAAGCAAGAGTAAAACAATGACAATGTTAAAATAACTTACCATTTTGAGAAGTAGGTTTCATTATGATAAGTTAATAATAGTTGTTGTGAAAACGTGAAAGCATAATATATTGTACTAACAGCAGCCATTCACTCATGTTCAACCTTGCAATGCTAATCATCTGTCTCGGTTCAGATTAGCATACATGATCCATAGAAATAGAACGACCTAATATGAAAGATTCAATGTGTCCTATTTGATTAAAATTTCAATTTGCTAGATTTAAAATTTTATGTTGTTGTGGAATCACAAAATCCATTTTTCTCATTCACTTAATACCATTGTTACACATGAGAGACTTGAGTGGGCTTTTAAGTTGTGTTCTTTTTAATAGAATTGAAACTAGTTGTCAATCTGCTACAAAATACTTCAGTTTGAAAATCCTTTTATCTTATATTTTAGAGCCAATGACATTTCCTGCTAATGCATATCTTGAACATTTTGGAGTACAAATATCATATAAAAACAATCCTATTTAGATATTTTTCTGCAAAACATTTTGAAAATATATGGGAATCTATTCAGCCGCACTTGGCTAAAGCATGTTTAATCATTAGAAAAAAAGGAATGGTGCTGGAATAGACAGAAAACAAGTGTCTGTCGGAAGAAAGGGGCTGCAGAGTACAGCGCATTTTGATACTTCAGATACATAATGCTACATGAGAGGCTCTGGTAGTGCTTCTAAATTTGTCCTTGAGAAGACGCTCATCTGGAACAATGATTGCAGAGACAAAATCAGATGAATGCTGCTTTCAGGGCTAAATTACTGTTCAATATGAATGCGACAGAAAGAAATACATTTAGAGAGGCGAGAGTGTAATTCAGCGGAGAAAAGTAAATTAGGACCATGGTACAAATGGAGTTTGCAAAATGCTACAAAAATTGTTTTGCAAAATGCAATTTATTTCCAGGTTTATTAGATTTAATGAAGGGCCTCCAGATTGCTGAAAGAGAAGCTTCAGTGATGTCTGCTAAAGCATTTGTCACTCAGTATGAATGCTGCAGCTTTGCAGAATAATTTTGGTAATCATGTGGTTCTGTGCATAACTCAGTGTTATGAGTTATTATACCCAGTTGATAATAAATTAGCAATGTTAAGGCTGTCCATCAAACAGCCACTTTTCCCAGTAAATGGCCACTATTTTTCATAAGAAAGGCCTAAAAATAATTTTAATAGGAGCGTTACAATTATTCACAAAATCAAGAATAATTGACTCTAACAATTCCCACTGTATTATAAACAAATTAGTAATGAAAAGGGCTATAAATTCTTAACATTCTGTACCACATAATTAACAGATTGCTTTTAGAGGAGAAGAGTTTTTGTCCAACTTCCCCACTCACCCCCAACCATCCCCTCCCCCTCCCAGTGTCCGACCTCCCCACTCACCCCCCACCAACCCCCCCCACCCAGTGTCCGACTTCCCCACTCACCTCCCACCAACCCCCCCTCCCAGTGTCCGACTTCCCCATTTACCCCCGACCAACCCCCCCCCCCCCCAGTGTCCGACCTCCCCACTCACCCCCCACCAACCCCTCCCCCTCGTGTCCGACCTCCCCATTCACCCCCCAACAACCCCTCCCATATGTCAGACTTACCTCTGCTCCATTCTCCGGCAGCCTTCCCGTCTGACAACTAGCCAGTCTCTCCATTTGGGTGGCTGTGGCTGGGAAACCCATGCAAAAAAATTAAATCAGGTCCTGCCGTTACATTGAGGAGGACAACTCGAAACCAATTTTTGCAGGTTTCCAGACCACTACATCTCCCCCACCCCAGCTCCCTTCCCACTTCGCATTTATTATCGTGGCCAATAATTCCGATTTTAGCCCCCACAACCAATGTGAACTTCTGCGTGGGTGGTTAAAATATAGGCACCTTGCCTTTTTGTACCTACGCACTAGCTTTAAGTGATTTGTGTACATAGACACCTAAATCTCTTTGCTTCTCCACAGCTCCTTGTCTTTTCACTATTAAGAAAATATTCTGATTTGCCTTTCTCGAATCCAAAGTGGGTGACCTTACATTTCTCCACATTGAACTCCATCTGCCACAGTTTTGCCACAGTCATCTGCAAACTTGGAAATACAACTTCATCCAAGCCATTAATAGATGTAATGAAAAACTGAGGTCGCAATCACATCCTGCCAATCAGAGAATGTTCCTTTTCTCCCTACTTTCTGTCTCCTACCTCACAAACAATTACTGACCCATGTCACAAGGTTAACAATTCCATGCGCTCCCACTTTTGCAGCTAATCTCCTGTATGGAACCTTATCAAATACATTCTGCCAATCCATATAGGCAACATCCACAGACACCCCACTATCCATCATGCTAATAATCTCCCAAAAAAAGTTAAATAGATTCATCAGACATGAGCTATCGTTCACAATTCATGCTGACTCTCTTTGATCAGTTTGTACGAGTCCAAGTGTTCAGTCACTCTGTCTCTGATGTCAGTTGTCAGTTAAATACTTTTATTGGCAGGTTGGTTTAAAAAAATAAACTTGCATTTAATTTTCAATACTGTCCGATTCTATGGTGTTCCAATGACTATACATCTATGAAGCCATTCTCTGACAGCTTAGAGATACATTATCAATCCATTGTGTCAATTTCTATGCTGTTCTAATTATTCTAGCCACTCGTGGCTTTCATTTTTCTGCTGGGTCAGAGGGAAACTGTCTATCGACTCCCATTGAAACTTTTCTTTTCCCATTGGGCTTTGCCTCAGCACAACTGCATAAATGTGCAGTGATTGCTACAGTTACATCCAGGCAGGGCCCGATGAGTAATATGGGGGTACATTTTCATCTTCACCACAAAGGAAAGAAAATGGGATGGGTTTTACTATGGCCACTCCACCAGATTACTGCCCATGCAGGGAAGATGAAAATTTATCCCCATTCCACTTTGAGATCACACTCGAGTCCATTTGGTAATGTGCAGCTGTCTGCAGCAAGTCCTGAAAAATAGCAATGTGGGTCCCTCACTCTACTGCTTCTAGCGAGAACACTTGTCAGCATATATGACATTACTACATCCTAACAAATGAGTAGCAACCTATTCATTGACCTGTATTTGAACTGAGCTCTGCTTACTCCTGATTGTTTATTTTGAAATGCACAGCTCTTACTGTTGCTTGAGTTGACTCACAATTTATTACCTTCTAAGTGGAGCCAGAAATCTGGAAACAAGCCAACTTGACCCAATTCCCATCTACAACAGGCCCAGGTGAGATTTTGAAATACCAGAACAGCAAACAAACCCACAATACTGTAGCTCTATAACTACCCATGGGTAAACAGAAGAAAGCATAGAACAACAAAAGGCCATTCAACCCAATAGGCTTTTTCCTTCCGTATACAATTCGGATAAACCAATTCGTCTCTTGAGGAAAATTCTACAAAGTCTCTACTTTTGTTGCACAAAAGTATGAAACACACCTACATCAGTGCAACATTATAACCCAAATTATTCATCTTTAGCCAGATGAATTCCATGGCTTCTATAGCTTCAATGGGTCAGAAACTGTTACATATAATATCTATATTAACCAAGGGGATTTTCTCATTCCAAAGAGATTTTCTCATTCCAAGATTTCTTACATTCTCAAGTACTTCACCTTTCAAAATGTTGGGCCTTAAATTGTGGCCTCTCCGGCTGCGTACGATGCGCGCACACGCCCGAAGAGGCCCCGCAGGTTCCGGGTTTAGGCGCGCGAAACACATGCACCTAATCCTGGCACTTGCGATCTGTCAACATTTCTTTTCAGATCACACGCATCCTCAGGAGAAGGGCCTTTGCGGGCAGAGATTTGGGCTATTTGCACAACTCCTGCCCAGCGAATGCCTGGTAAAAGCCAGCGTAAGAGTTTTAAAAGATAAAAGGTAGAAAAATTAAATGTTATCACTAATTTTCAGATTAAAAACCCTGTCCATTAAGATAAGTTTATTTTTAAACCTATGAAAACATTTTTTTTTAATTCAAAAAATATTTAATTTAATTCAATTTCAATTAATTTCAAATATGTGAGGTGTTTTTTATTTATGTATTGTGTTCCTGTGTTTTTGAGGTTATTCACATTCATAGTAATGGGAGCTCCATACAAATGAAACTCACCATTACTATCATTGAGCATATGCTATGTTCATTGGTGGTCCAGGCCTACGTGATGTGCCTACGATCCTGAGATCCGTGCGCTGCGCATATAGGCCTTGGAGCCAAAGGGTTCATTCCTCTGGGACCACCAGGTACTTTTGTCAAATAAATTTAGGGCAGTAGTAACCGCCCATGGAAAGCCTCCAATCGCAATTTGAACCAATACATAATGCAATAATGCATGGCATTATTTTCTAGGATGTGTCTAAACCTTCCATTCCATGATGATGTCGTTGGCAGGTATGGGTGACTACAGATAAACCCTAGTGGGAATATATGCCTGTTTTTCTAACAGCCTGTTACTGTTGTATAAAATGGTTCTCCAATGTTCCATTTGAGGTGTGTATGTGTTTGCTGGGAAGGGTTATAAGTCAGAGTCCCTGAAAGTCCATTGGAGTTAGTAGTTTAGTTATTACTATCTGATGATCTATGCACCAGTGTAGCTTTGTTCAAATAATTCAAGGATTCACATTTTTGTTTTTCACATCCAAAGACTAAAACTATCTGAGTACTTGGGGTAGAAACTGATCTTCATTGTGCCCATTTTCTGCCTGGAAGATTGTGGCAAAATGGATCAATTTCGGATTGCAACATCTCCCGCCTGATTGGGGGTTACAGATGCATTACAGGTGCCGGTATATTGGTGGAGGCATTCCAGTCGTCCACCTAACTTAGCATTAGGCCTCTTAAATATGTAAATGAGGGCCTAACGCTGGTTTTAAGTCCTTTTGCTGACCAGTGGAGCAGGTGCCAGGCTTGCTCACTTTGGATTCTTCAGCAGCCGTCAACTAAATGTAAGTATCTTTTTAAATGTATCTGTCATGTATCTTACATTATAATATATAACTGTATCCTAACATGCTATACATGACTGTAATAAGATATGACCTGTAACCACCAGCATACCTTACCACCAGGGGTGCACTTGCAAGAGACAGGTATATAAGGGCAGGTCTCAGGCAAGTGCAGCATTCCAGAGCTGGAAATAAAGGTGCAGGTCCAGAGTGACCTTGACTTCACTACATGCCTCGTGTGAATCTGTACTGAGGGGACAGGACTTTACAGTGGCGACGGGTTACGGGATTACAGAATCCACAGAATGGCGAACAATGGATCAGATGAAAAGTACAATGCGGGAGACAATTGGAAGGACTTTATAGAAAGGCTCCAGCAAAGCTTTGTAACCAAAGACTGGTTAGGAGACGATAAGGCAGACCAGAGAAGAGCCCATCTCTTGACCAGCTGTGGCTCGAAAACATACGCATTAATGAAGGATCCGTTGGCACCCGAGAAACCAGCAAGCAAGTCGTTTGAAGAATTGAGCACACTAGTAAGAGACCACCTGAAGCCAGCGAGCAGCCGACACATTGCCAGACACAGGTTCTACAACTACAGACGCTGTGTGGGCCAGAGTATACCCGACTTCGTGGCGGAACTTCGGAGGTTGGCTAGTTTATGTGAGTTCTCCGATGAACTGAGGAGAGAAATGCTGAGAGACTTTTTCATTGAAGGGATAGGCCACGCAGGCATATTCTGAAAGCTCAAAGAGACCAAGAACCTGACCTTAGAGGCAGCAGCACTGGTTGCACAGACATTCTTCGTAGGGGAAGAAGAAACGAGGTTGATTTACAATGCAGGTACGACAACTAACGAAATATTGGAACAAGAAGTTCACAGCACTAAACAAGCTGCTACCCCCACACACAGACAAAACGGGGAGAACAGGTTCTCGACAGTAGGCAGAAGCCATCAAGGGCCACAGGAATGACCGTTCACACCTCATCAACCCACAGTGCGAGCAATCAACTACAAACTGAGAGAAGCTCAAGAGAAATCAGCCAGACGCAGCTCATTCTTTGGAAACTCTTTGAACAATGGAACAGGTCTGTGCTGGAGGTGTGGGGGTGGGCACTCAGCAAGGGGATGTTGATTTCAGCAGGCTGTTTGCAAAAATTGTGAATATACAGGGCATTTGGCCAGCATGTGCAAAAAAACGGCAGCTCGGCTGGTATACGAATCGGATGGGTCGGAAAGCGGACCAGAAGATGGTAGGGACAGTACCCGGGACACCGGTGTACAGCGAGTCAACACGATCAACGTCCGCTGCTCCTACAACAGGACGCCTCCTATAATGATGAGGGTCCTACTCAATGGGATATCTGTCAACATGGAGCTGGATACGGGAGCGAGTCAATCTCTCATGGGTGCCCAACAATTTGAACAACTGTGGCCGCATAAAAGAGACAGAACAAAACTCACAAGGGTCGACACCACACAAAGGACCTATATCAACGAAATCGTACCAGTCCTCGGCAGCGCCATGCTCTGTCACACACAAAGGGACAGTGAACCGACTTCCCCTGTGGATTGTCTCCGGAGACCCCCAGCACTGCTGGGGAGTAGCTGGCTGGCAAAACTAAACTGGAAATGGGATGATGTCCATGCCATGTCATTAGAGGAACGGACCTCCTGCTCAACAGTTATAAAGTGATTTGAACATCTCTTTCAGCCAGGTGTGGGCACTTTCAAAGGGGCCAAAGTCAAAATCTACATCACACAGGATGCTACACCAGGTCATCACAAGGCCAGAGCTGTACCCTATATGATGAGGGAAAAGATTGAACACGAACTAGACAGGCTTCTGCGGGAAGGCATTATATCACCTGTGGAATTTAGCGACTGGGCAAGTCCCAACGCCCCAGTCATGAAGCCTGATGGATCCGTACGAATCTGTGGGGACTACAAATCTACCATAAACAGAGTCTCCATACAGGACCAGTACCCGCTGCCCAGAGCGGAGGACTTACTTGCCACATTGGCTGGAGGTAAACTTTTCTCAAAATTAGACCTCACATAGAAACATAGAATCATAGAAAATCGGTGCAGGAGTAGGCCATTCGGCCCTTCTAGCCTGCACCGCCATTCAATGAGTTCATGGCTGAACATGCAACTTCAGTACCCCATTCCTGCTTTCTCGCCATACCCCTTGATCCCCCTAGTGGTAAGGACTTCATCTAACTCCTTTTTGAATAGATTTAGTGAATTGGCCTCAACAACTTTCTGTGGTAGAGAATTCCACAGGTTCACCACTCTCTGGGTGAAGAAGTTTCTCCTTATCTCGGTCCTAAATGGCTTACCCCTTATCCTTAGACTGTGACCCCTGGTTCTGGACTTCCCCAACATTGGGAACATTCTTCCTGCATCTAACCTGTCTGACCCCATCAGAATTTTAAACGTTTCTATGAGGTCCCCTCTCATATCTGCGTATATGATGCATATCTGTGTATAAGTCATATCTGCGTATATGACGCAAGAATTGACCGAGGAATCCAAGCTACTCACCACCATCAACACACATCGAGGCCTTTTCATGTACAATCGATGCCCATTCGGCATCAGGTCGGCAGCTGCCATATTCCAGCGCAACATGGAGAGTCTGCTCAAGTCCATCCCAGGGACGATTGTATTTCAAGACAACATACTTATCACGGGCAGGGACACCGACTCCCATCTCTGTAATTTGGAGGAAGTACTAAAGCGGTTGGATCGGGTAGGCCTATGAGTCAAGAAATCCAAGTGCCTGTTTCTCGCACCCGAGGTTGAATTTTTGGGCAGAAGGATTGTCGCTGATGGAATCCGCCCAACAGAGTCCAAAACAGAAGCAATTCGCCTGGCACCCAGGCCCCGGAATGTCTCTGAACTGCGCGCCTTTCTCGGGCTACTCAATTACTTTGGGAACTTTATGCAGAACTTAAGCATGCTGCTGGAGTCTCTCCACGTGCTACTCAGAAAGGGGTGCGATTGGTTTTGGGGGGACGCCCAGGAACGATCCTTCAATAAGGCACGCAACCTTCTGTGTTCCAACAGTGTTTTGACTTTCTTTGACCCAAGTAAAAAACTAGTTCTCACATGCGATGCGTCAGCGTATGGGGTCAGGTGCGTTTTGCAACATGTCAATAGTGCGGGCAAATTACAACCCATAGCTTGTGCCTCCAGGTCACTTTCGCAGGCGGAGCGCAGGTACGGAATGGTGGAGAAGAAGGCACTCGCGTGCGTGTACGGTGTCAAAAAGATGCACCAATACCTTTTCGGGGCCAAGTTCGCTTTAGAAATCGACCACAAGCCCCTCACGTCCCTCCTATCCGAGAGCAAGGTAATAAACGGCAACGCCTCGGCGCAAATTCAACGGTGGGCACTCATGCTGGCGTCCTACGACTATACCATAAGGCACACACCAGGCACAGACAACTGTGTCGACGCGCTCAGCAGGCTACCCCTGGCGACCACGGAAGGGTCTGACGAACAGGACTGTGAGATAGTCATGGCAATCAATGCCTTTGAGTCCACAGGTTCACCCATGATGGCTCGCCAAATCAGAGCCTGGACGGCCAGCGACCCCACGTTATCCTTAGTAAAAAGATGTGTCCTAACCGATGACTGGGCAGAGGCTCGCGATGCCTGCCCCGAGGAATTAAAACCCTTTCACAGGCGCATGCATGAACTATCACTACAAGCAGACTGCCTGATGTGGGGCAGCCGAGTAGTCATGCCTCTGCGAGGCAGAGAGGCATTTGTCCGGGAGCTCCACCGCGAGTACCCGGGGATCGTTCTCATGAAGGCCATAGCCAGATCCCACGTCTGGTGGCCTGGTATTGACGCGGACTTGGAGCTCTGCGTCCGAAGGTGCACCATTTGTGCCCAACTTAGCAATGCCCCCAGGGAGGCTCCACTGAGCCCCTGGCCTACCAAACCGTGGTCGCGAGTGCACATAGACTATGCGGGCCCATTCATGGGCAAAATGTTCTTCGTAGTTGTAGATGCATTTTCAAAGTGGATCGAATGCACCATTTTAAACTCGAGCACAACCTCCACCACTGTGGAGAGCCTCGCAGCCATGTTTGCAACACACGGAATCCCTGACATATTGGTCAGTGACAATGGTCCGTGCTTCACCAGCGCAGAATTCCAAGACTTTATAATTGACCATGGCATAAATCATGTCAAGACGGCACCGTTCAAGCCAGCCTCCAACGGCCAGGCGGAGAGAGCAGTGCAAATCATTAAACAAGGCATGCTTAAAATCCAAGGTCCCAAGCTGCAGGGTCGCGACTGCTGCTGGCATACAGATCTCGGCCGCACTCACTGACTGGGATCCCCCCGCGCAACTGTTGATGAAAAGGACTTTTAAAAACAAGGCTCTCATTAGTCCTCCCAGACATGCACGAAATCATTGAGGCAAAGCGTCGTAAGCTGACTGAGTACCATGACAGAAATTCGAGGGGGAGATGGAATGAGATAGGGGACAAAGTGTTTGTACTAAACTATGGCAGGGGTCCCAAATGGCTTGCAGGGACAGTAACAGGCAAGGAAGGAAACAGGCTACTGGTAGTACAAATGGACAATGGTAAAACCTGCCGGAGGCATGTAGACCAAGTCAAAAGCAGATTTACCAACAACACTGCTGAACCAGAGGCAGACTACAATGTGGAACTCGCACCACACCTGGTGGACAGACAGAGGGAACAACCTGAGGAAAGGGCAATCCCAACAGACAGCCCAGGCGAGTCAACAACAATCACACCAATCGAAACAGACAGCCCAGGCGAGTCAACAACAATCACACCAATCGAAACAGACAGCCCAGGCAAGATACCAGCAACCACACCCAAAGAAAAACAGACACCAAGGCAAACAACTGAACCACAACTCAGACGCTCCACGCGAGAGCGTAGACCACCCGAGAGACTGAACCTATAAAGACAATAAGACCTTGGGGGAGGGTGATGTCATGTATCTTACATTATAATATATAACTGTATCCTAACATGCTATACATGACTGTAATAAGATATGACCTGTAACCACCAGCATACCTTACCACCAGGGGTGCACTTGCAAGAGACAGGTATATAAGGACAGGTCTCAGGCAAGTGCAGCATTCCAGAGCTGTGAAATAAAGGTGCAGGTCCAGAGTGACCTTGACTTCACTACATGCCTCGTGTGAATCTGTACTGAGGGACAGGACTTTACAGTATCAGTAATCATTGCTGCAAAGACAGAAGGAACAGGGGTGCTTCCTCGACTCCACACAATTTGTAATCAACCCTGTTGTCACTTCACCCCCACTCCCGGGGCTTCGGACTGCAAGCAGCCCAATACGTAATTCCCAGACTGCTGGAGCTGCCTTTAGATTTGCAATCGACACCATTCGCTCGCCTACATTATTGAAATGAGACCGCAGCCAAATTTCAGGCCGCCTTCAAAGAAAAACAAAATCGGGCATAGTGTAAAATGGACTGCCGATTCTCTATTGCCCGCTTTGCATTACCACCCAAGACCAATTTTATCCCCAATAGTATTTTGAGTACAAACGCATTAAATTAAGTTTGTTAAAATAAAAATGTAATTATTTTATTAAATCATGTGTTCGCAATGATTTTTTATTTATTGCTATTTTATTGTTTCTGGGTTTAAAGCTTTGAATTCAGAAGGCCTCTATAGCCTGAAGGGAGAGCTGGTGCACTTGTTGGCATGTTCCTGGCATTTCTAGCTAATGAAATGTTCTGTGGGCTCCTCGTGTACACAGACCACAATTCACTGCCAACATTCCACAAATTGACATGAAGTTTTGTGGCTAACCTTGCACTCTCGTAGATTTTAGCAGTTAATGCAACACAAGCTATTGAAAATGAAAGAGGCTGCACAAACTAGGAATATAAACTGTTGTGGTTACCTATGGAAGATCTTGTAATTTGTCACATGCATGACATCTTTCACATTCAGCAAGATGTTGAAGAAAAATGATTGTGCGGCCACAAATTTCTGATGCCATTAAATAAGTTCACTTGTAAGGAAATCTATCGAAATCGATGAAAAAAAGTCTTGAGTCCATGTGTCCTTCACACACCAGGTGTTATACATCAGACGTCACATACCACTCAAATCTGCCACAAAAAAATCTGCATGTGAATTATTCACCCCAAAAAGTGCCAGATCCCTTTAAGGCCTGCCAGGTATTTGATAGACCTCATGTAGATGGCATCAAGGTGATGTGGTTAACTCCACCGACTCATTCCGCGCCAAACCTTACCCTGCATGTTAATGCCAGATATCCAGGAAACTGCCATGAGGTTTTCATCATATGACTGTCAGATTCCTGCCAAGTTGTAGTGCATCACCACTTCCGGCAATCAAATTTTAATTTAATCCTTCATGTTTAAAGTTAAATTTGCCTATGATGCACTCCAGTCCCTCCAGCACCCACATCTCATAGAAACATAGAAACATAGAAAATAGGCGCAGGAGTAGGCCATTCGGCCCTTCGAGCCTGCACCACCATTCAATATGATCATGGCTGATCACCTCAGTACCCCTTTCCTACTTTCTCTCCATACCCCTTGATCCCTTTAGCCGTAAGGGCCATATCTAACTCCCTCTTGAATATATCCAATGAACTGGCATCAACAACTCTCTGCGGTAGGGAATTCCACAGGTTAACAACTCTCTGAGTGAAGAAGTTTCTCCTCATCTCAGTCCTAAATGGCTTACCCCTTATCCTAAGACTATGTCCCCTGGTTCTGGACTTCCCCAACATCAGGAACAGTCTTCCTGCATCTAACCTGTCCAGTCCCGTCAGAATTTTATATGTTTCTATGAGATCCCCTCTCATCCTTCTAAACTCCAGTGAATACAGTCCCAGTCGATCCAGTCTCTCCTCATATGTCAGTCCTGCCATCCCGGGAATCAGTCTGGTGAACCTTCGCTGCACTCCCTCAATAGCAAGAACGTCCTTCCTCAGATTAGGAGACCAAAACTGAACACAATATTCCAGGTGAGGCCTCACTAAGGCCCTGTACAACTGCAGTAAGACCTCCCTGCTCCTATACTCAAATCCCCTAGCTATGAAGGCGAACATACCATTTGCCTTTTTCACCACCTGCTGTACCTGCATGCCAACTTTCAATGACTGATGAACCATGACACCCAGGTCTCGTTGCATCTCCCCTTTTCCTAATCTGCTGCCATTCAGATAATATTTTGCCTTCGTGTTTTTGCCCCCAAAGTGGATAACCTCACATTTATCCACATTATACTGCATCTGGCATGCGTTTACCCACTCACCTAACCGGCCCAATCACCTCTTAGCGTCCTCCTCTTGGCAAACACTGACAACTATTTTGTTATAAACTAATAATCAAGTGCCCCCTGATTAAAGCGGGAGGGCGGGGGGGGGGGGGGGGGGTGGGCACACCCCAAAAACTTTTCAAGTACTCCCTTGGTTTTTGTTTTTTTTGAGGGCACTAAGAACACAAATTATACAAGTGCCTCCTGGCTAAAAGTGTGCGGGGAGGTGGGGGAGGGGGCACTAAAACCGACAAACTTAAAAAAATTAAACTGTAGACACTAAAAGTTCAAATTAAAATGTGGTTGCCGGAGGTGATGATGCACTCCAGTCCCTCCGGCACCCACCTCTCGTGGAAGGCCGCGAGCATACACCGCGTACTCGCAAACACTGACAAACACTGCACAAAGGTGCACAGCTGCCCCCAGGCTCTCCTATGCTTATGGAGGGAGTCACAGCACGCAGGGAGGTTCTCTATCCTTCCAATGGGTGGAAGAGACCTCCTCAGGACACCAACACAACCTGGTTGCACATTGCACAGGAGGGCACAAACAGGGATGTGGTCAGGAGGACCTGGCTGCAGTGGCACAAACCTTTCAATTATCTCATTAGATCACGAAACATTACTGCAAAGCCACACAACCTCATCCTGCTATGCCTCTCATCGCATCCCCATCATTTTGTATTCCCTACCCTACTCCTGCACATCCTTACTCACACCAACTGACCTTGCACATCCACCATCCCTCTCTCTCTATCTACATTATTACATCTCCATTTCACTAGCCACCCCTCATACTCACCTTCATCCTTGTTTAATCATACCAGCTGACAACACGCAAGGGTAGGCACTTGTGTGTTTTAGCCAATGTTCATGTAGACTTTCTGCTAATATGTGGTCAAACATTGGTATCTTTATTTTGAACACTTTGTTTTCTTGGACAGATTCGTGTGCTCCTTTGGAAGTGTCTTAGTGAGTTGGAGTCAGACCTCTCAGCAACTGAGACACTTTTGTGCAATGGCTGGTGCAAATCCTGCTTCAAGGAAGAGAGGCACGCACTTTAATAATGTGGCGTTGGAGAAATTGGTGGGGGCAGCGGAGAGAAGGAGGGAGTCACTGTTCCCTGCATCGGGAAAGAGGCCATCGCCACAGGTATTCAGTGCCATGTGGTGAGAAGTGGCCAAGGCGATGTCGGCCAGCACTGTGGTCGACAGAACTCTCGCACAGTGCCGTAATAAATTCTACGACCTCAGTCGGGTAGTAAAGGTGAGTAAATGTTTCCACACCTCCTACATACCAGCCTCTGAACTTCTGTCTGTGCTCACTGTGCAAACCACCACTCCCCCACCACTCACCTACCAAATATCTGCAGCTACTCACACTCACATCCTCATCTCACACACAGCTATTCGATCCACATACAAGTTCCTTTCTTTTGCAGACCAAGATGGCACATAACAGGAGGAAGCAGCAGTGGACTGGAGGGGGGAACCTCAACTGCGTGAGCTCACTGAACTTGAGGAGCGAGTGCTGCAGCTTATTGGCCTGCAGATGGTGGGCGCCATGGCTGGCAGAGTCCCCGCTGGAAGCAACAACGGTATCTTTATCCTCTCTCCTTTTCCCATCCCACTTCTCCGTCTCACCAGAAGGGTTTATAATTTTCCAGCTCCTGATACTGGCTGCCTTCCTTGCTCCATTCCTGTCCCCCTGCCCCCCTCTTAACGCGAGTCTTGTGCCATTTATGATTTCAGGTTATTGTGTCTGTAAGCACTCTAGTAATGACTCCACGAAGCAAAGTATTGTACTTGAAGTGTGGTGACCTTAGTCCATTTATTACAGCTCCTGAGTGAGGGTACAGCATGGTGAGCTCCCTTTTATACCTGGTTACCTGTCGTGTACAGGTGACCCCAAGGTCTCCACCAGTTGCACCCTCTGGTGGTACAAGTATAGTGTATGCAGTAGTCTTATGTGACTGTACATTGAGTGTACAGGATGTATACTTATATTGTACATACACAACATCACTCTCCTCTAAGTCTTGTGCCACTGGCCTTTGCATTGTGTGCTCTGACCCTAGACTTGAGTGCCCAAAGCCCTTGCACCTTGTCTATGCTTTGGCTTGGCTCTCTCCCTGTTGACCCCCAAGTCCTTATTGCCACAACATTGGGAAATGGTCAGCAGTGGATGGTTTGAGGTTGCAGTGGGGGTTGAGTGGGTTCTGGGTGTAATCCATGTGTGTCCATGGCTACATGCATCCATTCCCCCCCCCCCGCCCCATACATAGACCATGTGTGTGGCTCAACACCTGCATGTGCATACATGTACAGAAAGAAAGAACAAAAAAAAAACATAGGATTAATTACATCACTGTTTGGGTTTTGCAGTAGTGGAACAAGTACATTTCACAGGTAAGGTACATACGTGGTATCACAGTCTTGCCCCTGGGTTGTGTAGCTGCAGGTGGGTGAGGACGCTAGTTCCAGAGTAACCGGACCGTGTCCAGGTTGTTTGATGACGGCACTGCACCCTCTGCCAGCTGGGTGGGCTGAGATCGCTCACCTGGCTGAGTCTCAGGGCCTTTGCCATTGCCTAGTGGTGGGCAGAGCCACAGGAATGTGTGGCCTCCCGGTCCTCCTTTGAGGGCTGCGGTGTCTCCCTGCTGCCCTTCAGCGATGGTGGGAGTCTGGTCGTCCCAGGTCCCGTTGGGAAAGCTGGAGGGTGCTAACCTCTTGCTCCCGGTACTGGCCCTGGTGGCCAGAGAGGTAGAGTTGATCGGGGGCAGGGTACTGGTAGTGGTGCCTTTGCCATCCGCTGATCGCTGGCCCTGCAGCTGAAATACTCCCTCAGTGTGTGGCCACACTCCCTGGGGCATCGCATTGGTCCTGGAGGCGCAGGCTACATGATCGGGTAGCCCGCTGGATCTGGGTGCTTTCGACGGGAGGTTGCCCTTGTTTTTGTTGGCGTACATGTAGAACCCGGCATCGTACATCATTACTTCATTTACAGTCATATTACATTGGTTCCGACCTCAATCGCCCAACTTAACATTGTTAGTTACATTTACATGCATTTGTCAATTACATCGTTTACATAAGTATCTCCGGCATCGCTGTATAAAGAGTGGAATTGTCCCTTTAATTGTGATGGGTTGCCGGTCTCCTTTTAGAGGGCCTTGCAATCCAGTTCGTTGCTCGGTATCGCGTGTTGCTCCCTCAACGCTGCCCCTCATGGTCTGGCTGTCACCATCTTTACTTCAGGCACTTCACCTCGTGGTGCGGGCGCCATTTTCTTTCTCTCCATGAGGTAGGCTGCAGTGATCCTTTTTTTCCCAGATTCTGCCACGGAAGCAGAGAAGTTGCCTTCTGCATCAATTCTCTTCCTCTGGAGTCCTGTCACTGGAGCCTGGGCGGTGAGGTCAGATCGTTTCGGCTGGATCATCTCGCTTTTGGGTTGAGCGGTCTGTGTCGTCTCCACGAAGTCGAGCTGAGTGGCTGGTTTCTCGGGTGCTGTGCTGGATCCAAATTTGGGGCCGCGTAGGACGTCGATCCAACGGATTTGTTTCATCCATCTTCTTCCTAGAGCATTGGACCATCACCAGCAACGATCCACAAAGGTAACTTGTGCATCACACCGTCATGGGACACCTGGACATCCACGCTGCCAATGACTGGGATGGTGTTTGTGTAGGTGAGCAGCTTCACTTGGATCGGGATCATTTTAGGTCGTTCGTTTGGTTTGTCCCAGATTTTCTCAAAGGCCGCCTGGTTCATTAGCGACTGGCTTGCCCCTGTGTCCACCTCCATTGTGACTGGAACATCATTGATTTCAACTTCCATTTTCAATGGACAGCTCTCGGTGGTACAAGTAAACACTCCGTACACCTCATCATGGGGCTGA
This sequence comes from Pristiophorus japonicus, assembly GCF_044704955.1. NCBI lineage: Eukaryota > Metazoa > Chordata > Chondrichthyes > Pristiophoridae > Pristiophorus > Pristiophorus japonicus. Next base: position 113,866,237 of record NC_091977.1, on the reverse strand, counting down.
GCTGCCTCATGTGCTCTCTCTTCATCGTCGCTAGAGTCCGGATGATCGGCCAACTCTTCATCGACTCGGTGAGTACAATTTCCCTTGCACATTCTCTGGAGGTGGCCCTTCATATTACAGCCTTTGCAAGTATAGTCTTTGTAGCGGCATTGGTGGGCCCTGTGATTCCCTCCACAGCGCCAGCACGGGGTTGGCTGATTGGCCCAATGTGGCGGACTCAGGGTTGCGGGACTCGGGGTTCAGTTCTATCTACCCTGAGAGAGACCACTCGCAGCAGCCTTGCCTCTAAAAGGCGCCAGTCGGGTCACAGTACTTGCCGGGTTAGAGTCCTGGGGGTGAGTCATCCGCTTGGAATCACAGGCTGAGGCCATGAACGTCTGGCTCACATTAATTGCCTTCTGCAGGGTGACCGTGGTATCCGCAGAAAGCAGCCTGTGAAGGAGGCCCTCGTGGCCGATTCCAATAACAAAGATGTCCCGCAGCGCTTCGGTGAAGTGGTCACCAAAATCACACGGTGCAGCCAATCGTCTGAGGTCTGCAGCATATTTTGCGATTTCATGGCCTTCGGGCCGCCGGTGCATGTAGAACCGGTGTCTGGCTGTGAGGATACTCTCTTTAGGTTTGAGCTGTTCCTGTGTCATCGTTACGAGCTCCGCATATGTTTTGGTTGTTGTCTTCTCTGGGGCTAGAAAGTCCCTGACGAGGCCATAGACGGTGGGCCCACAACTGCTGAGCAGGATAGCTCTGCACTTATCAGCCAGTGAGGTCGGTGTGTCTCCCGGCAGCTCGTTCGCAATGAAAAAGTGTTCGAGCCTTTCCACAAAGTCATCCCAATCTTCCCCATCGGCGAATTGTTAAAACGTGCCAAAGTTAACCATTTTTCCTGTGGAAATTCGTATTCTCGTCACCAGTTATTGTGTCAATAAGCACTCTAGTAATGACTCCATGAGGCAAGGTATGGTACTTGAACTGTGGTGACCTTCGTCCATTTATTACAGCTGCTGAGTGAGGATACAGAATGGTGCGCTCTCTTTTATACCTGGTTACCTGTCATGTACAGGTGACCCCTAGGTCTCCACCAGTTTCACCCTCTGGTGGTACAAGTATAGTGTCTACAGTGTGAAGGTACATCCAGCAGTCTTTTGTATCGAAAGGAAAATTCATGTGGTGATAGGGACGTCCAGAAAAACTGGGAAGTTGGATGGAATTCATTGGAACCGAAGTTTGATGAGGCAGTCGCGGACTACCCTTGCAGGATTGCGATTAAGTGGCTGCCTCCTCCTGCTTGTCCTACTCTTCCTCTTGCTCCTCCTCCTGCTCCTCCTTCACATCCTCCTCCTCCTCCTCCTCAGGTGGCTAAGCCTGGTGGCAATTGCTGTGCCCTCATGATGGCGAGGTTGAGCAGCATGCAGCAGACGACAACAAATAGGAACACCCTCTCACGCAAGTAGTGAAGGATTCCTCCCGAGCGGTCAAGGCAGCAGAACCATTGCTAGAGCACTCCGATGGTCTGCTCAATGATGTTCCTGGTGGCAGCATGGCTCTCATTATATGAGTGCTGGGCAGGAATGTTGGGGTTGCGGAGGGGAGTCATGAGCCATGTCTCCCAGCAGCCAGCCACGTGCTTGATGTGATGTGATGGCTGGAAGAGAGCTGGCACATCAGTCCAGTGCAGGATGAAGGCATCGTGGCTGCTGCCAGGATAATGGGCATTGACGGTGAGGGCTCTGCATGTCTGGTCGCACATCAACTGGGTGGTAGCCTTTGCGAATACGGAATACCTCAGGATTGTTATGCGGTGCCCGCAAAGTGACTTGCGTGCAGTCAATGGCGCCCTGCACCATGGGGAAACCTGCTAGCCTGGCAAAGCCACATTCACGCTCGTGCTGCTTCTCTCTGGTTATGGGGAAGGAAATGTAGTCCCTCCTCCTTCTGTACAAAGCATCTGTGACCTTTGGATGGAGCAATGGATGGCAAACTGGGAAATGTTATAAACGTCTGTGGTTGCACACTGGAAGGATCCATTGGCATAGAAATTGAGTGCGATGGTGACCTTGACTGCCTCTGATGGCCGTCTTCACCCTGGTCTGAGGCTCGAGGTTTGGTTGCAGCAGAGGGCAGAGCTCTATGACCATGTCCTTGCTGAAGTGCAACCTTCGAACACACTGTTTCTCAATAAATTGATGTAGGAGAACTGCTGCCAGAATACCCGGGGAGGGTAAGGTCTCCTGTTTCCAGCCTTGTTGAGCCTTCTCCCTCTGGCCACATTTTTCTGCCTTTCACCCTGACTCTCTCCCTAACTTTCTCCCTGTCTTTCTCCCTGTCTTTCTCCCTGTCTTTCTCCCTGCCTTTCACCCTGTCTTTCTCCCTGTCTTTCTCCCTGTCTTTCACCCTGTCTTTCTCCCCGTCTTTCTCCCCGTCTTTCTCCCTGTCTTTCTCCCTGTCTTTCTCCCCGTCTTTCTCCCTGTCTTTCTCCCTGTCTTTCTCTCTGCACTTGTCTCTGTCTTTGCCTCTGCCTAAGTATTTCAACCAGTGACGTTGGAGCAGGAGGTCCAGTGCCAACACAGTCCCCAGGAAGCGATATAAATGTTGTTTCAAATCTGCCCTCAATGAAACAAAGGAATGGTTAAGAGGCAGAACAGTCCTTGAAGTGACAATCGCGCAAATCTGTCCAACTACCTATGTGTTAGCAAGCTGCAAAGAGTAATGGTCGACAAAAATTGTTTGTAAAGATGGTGCCTTTACATAGCGCTCCTTCAGCCGACTCCCGACTGCAACTCGACAGGCGGTAAGTGAGGGGGTGCGGCCGAATTTCTCTTCCAGGGCAGTAACGGGGCATTGCACAGGGCGATGACATCATTGTTGCCGAGCGGGCCGCTACCGGGAGAAGTGGGCTCTGCCTCTTAGCACCTCCGCAAAACCCCCGCCCAATTTCTCGGGGACACTGTTCTCGCGCGCTGTTCCGTCCCACTGGCTCCGCAGACCCCTGCAGGGTCAGTGATGCAAGGCATCAAAAGGTGCAATCCTGATGCAACTGACAGTATTCTAATCTGCAGATTTCCGAGCCTGAAATGACCATGACAGCATTAAAGTGAAGATTATACAACCTCAGAGCCCTGATGTCTGTGTAAGCTATTCAAGTTTCATGGCTTAGAAGTATAAATTCAGCAATCCGACACACCCAGTGAGCAATAGCGTTTACAATTAACACTATTTGGAGATAGGATTAAGTGCTATTGTGCTGACTTTGTGTCCCATACTCACTATGAACACAGCTTCCCATTGAGAGAATCACTGCATTTATGCTGTGAAGTCATCAGACTAACAACAGCAAATCAACTTGCATTTCCATAGCGCTTTTGACGTAGTAAAATATCCCAAGTTTCATCACAGAAGCGTTATCAAACTTAATTTGACAATGAGCCACATAGATCTGAGATCTTGGAGGACTGTAGGGCTGGAGGAGAGATAGGGAGGGTCGAGGTCATGGAGGGATTTGAAAACAAGGATGAGAATTATTCAAACAAGGCATTGACGGACTGGGAGCCAATGCAGGTCAGCAAGCACAGGGGTGGTGGTGAACGGGACTTAGTGAGAGTTAGGATATGGACAGAAGAGTTTTGAATAAGCTCTTGATTATAGAGGGTGCAAGGTGGGAGGCCAGCCAGGAGAGAATTGGAATAACCAGGTCTGGAGGTGACAAAGGCATGGATGAGGGTTTCAGTGGCAGATGAACTGAGGCAGTGATGGAGATGGATGATGTTACAAGTTAGAAGTAGGCAATCTTGGTGATGGCGCGGATATGGGGTCAGAAGCTCAGCAGACATTAGGACGCTAAAACTGAGAACAGTCTGGTTCAGCCTCAGACAGTGGCCAGGATGAGGGATGGAGTCAATAGGCAGGGAACGGAGTTTGTGGTGAAGATAATGGCTTCAGCCTTCCCAATATTTAATTGAAAGAAATTTCCACTCATCCAAAACTGTATGTTGGAGAAGCAGCATGATAACTCAGAAACAGTGGAGGAGTCTCGAGAGGTGGTGGTGAGGTAGGGTTGGGTGTTGTCAGCGTACGTTTGGAACTGATGTTGGGGGGGACATTGTCTCCTTCTTTAAGTGGGCGGTAAGACCTTTCTGACTGGGGGCAGGCGTATGGTCCGACACATGTGGAATTGCCCCTGGGCTGGGGTCGACGGAATCGGGTTTCCGCTGCGTCCCATGGTTCCACCCTGCCCGGCGCTCTGACCCGTTGTCGGGCATGCGCTAATCCATTATCGCCCACCGGCGACTCCTTTCCGCCCCGCGAGAGAATTTTGTGAGGTGAGAAGTTGCCAGTGGCTGGGAGGCGCATCCGCCCTTAAAGGGGAGGGCACATCGCCATGGTCGCCATTTTATTTTAATTTTCAGCCGACTCTGCAATCGGCCTGACAATACCGGCCATGGGTACGGCCGGGCCAGCAACAGGCAGCCCGGTACCTCCTCTTGGGTACCGGGCCACTGGCCCAGCCGAAGCCCTCCCTGGTGGCCCAGTGGGCACCAAGGAGACATCGCTAGGCCTCACAGCATCCCTCCCCTTTAAGTGAAGGGGTGGAACATTGCTACTCCTCAGTGCGACGCGACGCGGCACGTCCCTGACTACTATGTGTGCAGGAAGTGTATCTAGCAACAGCTCCTGTCAGATCGCATTGCGGCACTGGAGCTGCACATGGATTCACTCTGGAGCATTCGTGATGCTGAGGATGTCGTGAATAGCACGTTTAGTGAGTTGGTCACACTGCAGGTAAAGGTTGCAAAGGCAAATAGGGAATGGATGACCATGAGGCAGAGCAGGAGTAGGAAGGTAGTGCAGGAGTCCCCTACGGTCATCTCCCTCCAAAACAGATATACTACTTTGGATACTGTTGGGGGAGATGGCTCATCAGGGGAAGGCAGCAGCAGCCAAGTTCATGGCACCATGGGTGGCTCTGCTGCACAGGAGGCCAGAAAAAAGAGTGGGAGAGCTATAGTGGTAGGGGATTCTATTGTAAGGGGAATAGACAGGCGTTTCTGTGGCCACAACCGAGACTCCAGGATGGTATGCTGACTCCCTGGTGCAAGGGTCAAGGATGTCTCGGAGCAGCTGCAGGGCATTCTGGAGGGGGAGGATGAACAGCCAGTTGCCGTGGTGCATATAGGTACCAATGAATTAGGTAAAAAACGGGATGAGGTCCTACAAGCTGAATTTAGGGAGCTAGGAGTTAAATTAAAAAGTAGGACCTCAAAGGTAGTAATCTCAGGATTGCTACCAGTGCCACGTGTTAGTCAGAGTAGAAATAGCAGGATAGTTAAGATGAATACGTGGCTTGAGGAATGGTGCAAGAGGGAGGGATTCAAATTGCTGGGACATTGGAACCGGTTCTGTGGGAGGTGGGACCAGTACAAACTGGACGGTCTGCACCTGGGCAGAACCGGAACCGATGTCCTAGGGGGAGTGTTTGCTAGTGCTGTTGGGAAGGGTTTAAACTAATATGGAAGGGGGATGGGAATCTATGCAGGGAGACAGAGGGAAGTAAAATGGGGGCAGAAGCAAAAGGTAGAAAGGAGATAAGGAAAAGTGGAGGGCAGAGAAATCAAGGGCAAAAATCTAAAATGGCCACATTACAACATAATTCTAAAAGGAGAAAGAGTGTTAAAAAAATAAGCCCGAAGGCTCTGTGTCTCAATGCGAGGAGCATTCGTAATAACGTGGATGAATTAACCGCGCAGATAGCTGTTACCGGATATGATGTAATTTGGATTACAGAGACATGGCTCCAGGCTGACCAAGGCTGGGAACTCAACTTCCAGGGCTATTCAATATTCAGGAAGGATAGACAGAAATGAAAAGGAGGTGGGGTAGCATTACTGGTTAAAGAGGAGATTAACACAATAGTAAGGAAGGACATTAGCTTGGATGATGTGGAATCTGTATGGGCAGAGCTGTGGAATACCAAAGGGCAGAAAACGCTAGTGGCAGTTGTGTACAGACCACCAAACAGTAGTAGTGAGGTTGGGGATAGCATCAAACAGGAAATTAGGGATGCGTGCAAAAAAGGTACAACAGTTATCATGGGTGACTTTAATCTACATATAGATTGGGCTAACCAAACTGGTAGCAATAATGTGGAAGAGGATTTCCTAGAGTGTATAAGGGATGGTTTTCTAGACCAATATGTCGAGGAACCAACTAGAGAGCAGGCCATCCTAGATTGGGTGTTGTGTAATGAGAGAGGATTAATTGGCAATCTTGTTATGCGAGGCCCCTTGGGGAAGAGTGAACATAATAAGATGGAGAGTGACCCAGTTAAATTAGAGACTAGGGTCCTGAACTTAAAGAAAGTTAACTTCGATGGTATGAGATGTGAATTGGCTAGGATAGAATGGTGAATGATACTTAAAGGGTTGACGGTGGATAGGCAATGGCAGACATTTAAAGATCACATGGATGAACTTCAATAAATGTACATCCCTGTCTGGCGTAAAAATTAAACGGGGAAAGTGGCTCAACCATGGCTAACAAGGGAAATTAGGGATAGTGTTAAATCCTTGAAGAAGCATATAAATTGGTCAGAAAAAGCAGCAAAACCTGAAGATTGGGAGAAATTTAGAATTCAGCAGAGGAGGGCAAAGGGTTTAATTAGGAGGGGGAAAATAGAATATGAGAGTAAGCGTGCAGGGAACATAAAAACTGACTGCGAAAGCTTCTATAGATATGTGAAGAGAAAACGATTAGTGATGAAAAATGTAGGTCCCTTGCAGTCAGAATCAGGTGAATTTATAATGGGGAACAAAGAAATGGCAGACCAATTGAACAAATACTTTGGTTCTGTCTTCGCTAAGGAAGACACAAATAACCTTCCGGAAATACTAGGGGACCGAGGGTCTAGCGAGAAGGAGGAACTGAAGGAAATCCTTATTAGTCAGGAAATTGTGTTAGGGAAATTGATGGGATTGAAGACCGATAAATCCCCAGGGCCTGATAGTCTGCATCCCAGAGTACTTAAGGAAGTGGTCTTAGAAATAGTGGATGCATTGGTGGTCATTTTCCAACATTCTATAGACTCTGGATCAGTTTCTATGGATAGGATGGTAGCTAATGTAACACCACTTTTTAAAAAAAAGTAGGGAAAGATAAAATAGGGAATTATAGATCGGTTACCCTGACATCGATACTGGGGAAAATGTTGGAATCAATTATTAAAGATGTAATAGCAGCGCATTTGGAAAGCAGTGACAGGATTGGTCCAAGTCAGCATGGATTTATGAAAGGGAAATCATGCTTGACAAATCTTCCAGAATTTTTTGAGGATGTAACTAGTAGAGTGGACAAGGGAAAACCAGTGGATGTGGTGTATTTGGACTTTCAAAAAGCTTTTGACAAGGTTCCGCACAAGAATTAAAGCACATGATATTGGGGATAATGTATTGACATGGATAGCAACTGGTTGGAAACAGGAAGCAAAGAGTAGGAATAAACGGGTCCTTTTCTGAATGGCAGACAGTGACTTGTGGGGTACTGCAAGGTTCAATCTGGCACCCCAGATATTTACAATATACATTAATGATTTAGATGAAGGAATTGTATGTAATATCTCCAAGTTTGCAGATGACACTAAGCTGGGTGGCAGTGTGAGCTGTGAGGAGGATGCTAAGAGGCTGCATGGTGACTTGGACAGGTTAGGTGAGTGGGCAAATGCATGGCAGCTGCAGTATAATGTAGATAAACGTGAGGTTATCCAGTTTGGTGGCAAAAACAGGAAGACGGAATATTATCTGAATGTGACAGATTAGGAAAAGGGGAGGTGCAATGAGACCTGCGTGTCATGGTACATCAGTCATTGAAAGTTGGCATGCAGGTACAGCAGGCGGTGAAGAAGGCAAATGGCATGTTGGCCTTCATAGCTAGGGGATTTGAGTATAGGAGCAGGGAGATCTCACTGCAGTTGTACAGGGCCTTGGTGAGGCCACACCTTGAATATTGTGTCCAGTTTTGGTCTCATAATCTGAGGAAGGACATTCTTGCTATTGAGGGAGTGCAGTGAAGGTTCACCAGACTGATTCCCAGGATGGCTGGACTGACATATAAAGAAAGACTGGATCGACTAGGCTTATATTCACTGGAATTTAGAAGACTGAGTGGGGATCTCATAGAAACATATAAAATTCTGACGGGATTGGACAGGTTAGATGCAGGAAAAATGTTCCCGATGTTGGGGAAGTCCAGAACCAGGGATCACAGTCTAAGGATAAGGGGTAAGCCATTTAGGACTGAGATGAGGAAAAACTTCTTCACTCAGAGAATTATGAACCTGTGGAATTCTCTACCACAGAAAGTTATTGAGGCTAGTTCGTTTTATCTATATTCAAAAAGGAGTTAGATGTGGCCCTTTCGGCTAAAGGGATCAAGGGGTATGGAGAGAAAGCAGGAGTGGGGTACTGAAGTTGCATGATCAGCCATGATATTGAATGGTGATGCGGGCTCGAGGGGCCGAATGGCTTACTCCTGCACCTATTTTCTATGTTTCTATTTCCTTCCCCATCAGTACTGGTGGTAATTCACCACTTAATTCCAGTTATCTGCCCCAAACAGGGTGGAGGCCAATTTTGGATGTGTTTTCGGATTATGTTACCGAGGGGCAGCATGTAGATGCGACATAAGAGGAGGCCAAGATTAGATCCTTGTGATATTCCAGAGGTAATCGTGGGGGACAATTTGGTTGTTGCACAGATTTGCATTGTTCTCCTAACCAACTATTATCCTGACAGCAGATTTAAAATGTTGCTATGAGGGATTCCCTGCAAATATTAACTCGCGCAATGTCCTGTCCTAACTTCTGAAAATGTCACTTAAAGGAATACAATGACAACAAATTGCAGAAAATATTTTTGGTGGTATACAACAACAGAAACAACATGCTAGTAAGTCAACAGATGGTGCACAGAAAAAATAGAATATATAAAACTCTTCAAACACTTAGTGAGGCTGAAATTGCCCACCGCCCGAAAAGAATCGCAACCTGTCGCACTGAAGTGCTCCGGCCGCCCCAATGCATGTGGCGGCCAAACCATCGAAATTCAGCACTTCGGGGGTTTTGTTGGAGCGGGACGGAAGTGGCCTCATCATCGAGGTGGAAGTGTATGGAGTAGCCGTCACTAACGGGGCGGAACTTGGGCTGGGGCTGAGGACCCAAAGCTCGAAATCATCAGCGCCGCGCTGATGACGTCATCACGCTGGCACGTCACAACGTCCCTCCCCATTACTTAAAGGAGAGGGCCGCTGCAAACTCTGCAGCCACTTTAGTGGCAAACACTGGGCCACCAGGGAGGTTTTCGGCTGGACCAGTAGCCTGGAACCCAAGAATGGGTGCAAGGCTGCCTGTTGGCGGCCCGGCCGAACCTGCGGCCATAATTGTTGGCCCGAACTGACAGTCTGCCAACAAAAAAAAAATAACGTGGCATAGCCGGCAGTGCCACTTGCCCGTTAGAAAATGTGCTGACAGCAAAAGCTGGCAGTGGCACTGACCAGTAGCGGCGCAGTTCCCCCGGGGCCATTCCGGGATAGGGGCAATTTTGGGAAGGGGTCCCCGCCGGTCGGTAAGGGGTCGGCGCATGCATGCTGCAGCGGGAAAATGGGTGGAGCGGTCACCTATACCACTCCAAACCCAAGGAAGGGTAATATTTTAAAGGGCGGCCCCTCCGCGGAGACTCGGTGGCCATTACGCACCTACCTGTGGCCAACGCTTTCAGGTGACCTTATAGAAAGGTCCAATTTCAGCCCCAGTATCTCTGGCCCCAGGCTGGCAGAATATGGGTTACTTTGCAGAACTCTTGGTTTCCCAGGGGTCAATAGATCCCTAGTTGAATATCTAGGAAGTACCCCAAATTAATCTAGAGAACTTAGCTGTTTATTTATGACAGTACACACATGAAAATTTGTAGACATTGGGCTGGATTTTCGGCTTTTAGCCTTTCGGGGCCCAAATTGCGGCAGTGCACAAACGTTTGCGGCTGGAAATAGTTTGCACCCTCGTCATGAATTTTCGGCAAAAAGTGATTTGGAGGAGCGTTGGTTTTAAGTCAGGCGTTGTGCATGCGCATTGATTTTTTTTCCCCATCTTGGTTTCTTTTCCGGTCGCAAACGCAAATACATGGCACGCCAGCTTCCTGCGTTCATGAGCATTTAAACCGGCCTACTTCAGCCATGTCAAGAAGTCCCAGCCCGAGATTGTTACCACCCCCAATTGGGGTGCAGGGATTTTACCCCCAAGGAATACGTATAAGCTATGTGGTATTTACAGTTTATACCATCAGAACATTGGGCTCAATTTTGCCCAAGCCCGTTTTCTGCCGTATTGCCAGAGCTACGCCCATTTTTCTAGGCCAGATATGCGCCGGAAATAATTTGCCAAAGTTTCCCCGATCTATAATTCGAATTTGGCGCCGCACAGCATGTCTAGTCATCTCGGGGGGGTGGAGCCTGCTGTCTGTGCCGAAAAACGATGCCACACCTTCTGCGCATGCGCGGGAAAAAAATTACATTTCTGACGTCGTTGCAATGGACGCGCATGCGCAGTACAGCTCCGAGTTGGCAATCGGCTATTTTGCTATCATTCATCGTGGTTCTTCAAATCAGCCTGCTGCCTGGCCTGCGCTGCATGAGCCTACTCATGACATCCACCCTGCCCCCTCCTCTGCTGCATCGACATGCTCACTGCGACTGTTGCGGAGACAGTGTCACAGATTGTCATTGCGAATCAGGAGTCCAGCGAGGCCATCATTGCCCACACACAGAGGCTGGTGGCCTCGAGCAGCGACAGTGGTGTTCCAGAGTGTGTGCCCTTGATCACGCCGCAGACTCGGGTGCATCACAGGCACAAGCTTTGCTCCAGCTTAGGCAGGTGATGCAGTCCATGTCTACCTCCACATTCTTTGCATTCCCCACTGTCCCATGGGGAAGTGACAGTGCCAAAGCAGGCAAGCAGGTTGTTCATAGACATTGTGTAGTCCCGTCGGAGAGTGAATGGCTCCAGGGAAATGGAAGATGGTGTCATTCCTCAGGATGACAACATTCCAGATCCTATCACTCACTCGCCAAACATGCACCATAGACAGTTGACACCCCATCCACCAGTGACTGGTAACCCCAAGGAAGAGGCGCCCCAGTTGACAACCGGGTCTTCCAGGCCAGGAGTTGGTCCAGCTGCTGTCTCGATTATCTGGCCCTTCCAACACAGCAGCCCACTAGCAGTCTTGCTGTATGCCCTGAGGTCTCATTGAGGGGGAGCAGCAGGCATGGGAGGGGGTGAAGGGAAGGGGGAGGGAAAGTCTGTCCAAGACTCATTAAGGGCCACTCACTCTCCGACACACCATCTTTTCTTGATTGCCGACTCTCGGGTCAGCTTTATAATGACAGCCTAGCGTGGTCCGGGCCACCATCGTGCAGACCGGCACTCCGTTTAGGCCCGGCCCCACACTGCGCTGGTGGTCCAGTGGAGGCCATCAGAGGCCTTACAGAGTGCATAGCAGCCCTCCTCTTTAAGCAAAGGGAAGGGGTGAACTGTGCCCTGCTCACCACCCCCAAAGGAAGTGTGAGATTGCGCTCCGCTTCCATTGAGGGGCAGTAAGCCGAATACAGTGGTGGGGGCTGGACTTCTGTGCCGGGCGCACAAAGTCCCAGCCCGAGATTGTTACCACCCCCAATTGGGGTGCAGGGCATTTTCACCCCCAAGGAATACGTATAAGCTATGTGGTATTTACAGTTTATACCATCAGAACATTGGACTCAATTTTGCCCAAGCCCGTTTTCTGCCGTATTGCCAGAGCTACGCCCGTTTTTCTAGGCCAGATATGCGCCGGAAATAATTTGCCAAAGTTTCCCCGATCTATAATTCGAATTTGGCGCCGCGCAGCATGTATAGTCATCTCGGGGGGTGGAGCCTGCTGTCTGTGCCGAAAAACGATGCCACACTTTCTGCGCATGTGCGGAAAAAAAATTACATTTCTGACGTCGTTGCAATGGACGCGCATGCGCAGTACAGCTCCGAGTTGGCAATCGGCTATTTTGCTATCATTCATCGTGGTTCTTCAAATCAGCCTGCTGCCTGGCCTGCGCTGCATGAGCCTACTCATGCCACCCACCCTGCCCCCTCCTCTGCTGCTAACCATTTGGCTGGGTTCTGTTATATTTTGCAGAACTTGAGGCCGACCCTGACGATGCAGAAGAAAATTCAGACGAGGAAGAGCCTGAACAGGAGAACATCTTTGAATCCAACCCTTCAGATCAAGACCATGTGCTTGAAGGGATGGAGCTGGATGAAGCCCCCACTGTTTTACTGACTTTGGAGGAGGTGCCGCTCATTGCGATGACAGCCCCTTCCATGACTAGTGGTTTGAGGGCTGGTGGGACATTCCATGGTTTCCCACCTTCCGAGGTTTCGGGTCCCAGTGGTGGTGGGCAGCGAGGTACACTCAGGGCCCCACCTTCCGAGGTTGCAGGTCCCAGTGGTGGCGTGCAGCGAGGTACACTCAGGGCCCCACCTTCCGAAGTTGCGGGTCCCAGTGGTGGTCCGCAGCGAGGCACACCCATGGGGAGGAGGGGAAAGAGAGCTCGACCACACTCTCCTGAGGTGCAGGATCTAACAGATGTAGTTCAGATGATGTCATTGAGTGCGTAGAGCATTGACCTTACGCGATCACTCCTGGAGATCATCAGTGGGGTGAGTGATGGGGTAGCGGGACTGTCAAGAGAAGTAACAGCAATGACATGAGACCTGGGAACGATGTTGGGGATTATCAATGAGGGAATAGTGGCCATGAGGGAGGGAATGTCAGAGGTAGCTGGTATGCTGTCAGTGACCATCAGGGAGGGAATGTCAGAGATAGTGCAAACACTGTCACTGACCATGAGGGAGGGAATGTTGCAGGTCGTTGAGACACTGTCAGGGCCCATGAGGGACGGCATGTTGGAGTTAGCTGCTGCAATAAGGGAACACGTCCAGACCCTGCGTCCATTGACAAAATCAACAGCCACTCCCACTCCAATCCCCACACCAGCCTCTGAAGAGCCCAAAGCCGGGCCCTCCAACTTGCCACCTGGGCCCTCCAACTTGCCACCTGTTGCCGACGCCGCCCCCCTCAATAGGTGCGCACAATCCGAGATCTTAGAAAGAATAAGCTTGGTACCAAGCACAGAACACTGCGCCACCGCTTTCAGGCAGGGATGGTGGTGTGTCCAAGACCAAGTGCAGCGGGCGGTCTTAGAATAAGGTGGAGGAGAGATGGGTGCAGCCTGTCTTTGCTGTTGTTGTTGTTATTATTATTATTATTGTTACTGTTGTAACTGTTCTCAAATTAAACGTTTTTGTAAGTTATGTAAATTTACAGGTTTAAAAGTTTGTAAGTGACCTTAAAGTTTTTAAGTGATCTTAAAGAGCGATCTTAAAGTTAAGTTTGATACAATAATAATTTTATTAAAGTTAACTACAAAAAGAACTGTTTGTTAAACTTTTGAATAAAATATATTTTACATTACAACTGAATCATTTCCATTATTTGTTCCATTCTTAACACAATTTTTGGAACTCAAGAAGCATCATTTTCATTATTTGTTCGATTATTAAAACAACTTTTGAAGTAAACAAGAATAATTTCCATCATTTGTTCCATTAACACAACACTACATTACAAAACAGCTCCAAACAGTAAACATGGTCCATGTGGAATTATTGTTGCTGAGCCCTCAGGCAGCAGTAAAGTGCTCACGGAGGAGCTGCTGGCGCAAGGCTCGAGCAATCGTTAAAGGGGCACGATAGCCCGCCCTCCTCCGCCGTCATGCTCCAGCCTCAGGCACTTACATAGCTTCCTCGTCCTCATCGTCCTCCTCCTTCTCCTTCTCGTCATCTGCACCTTCCACATCATTATCATCAGCCACTCTCACCGCAGGTGGGTCTTCCACTACCAGGTGCTGCTGTCTCATGATGGCTAAGTTATACACAACAGTGAACTGACCGACAGTCTCAGGGGAGTACAGAAAGTAGCCTCCGGAATGGTCCAGACATCAAAAACGCTGTTTCAAGATGCCAATGGTTGTCTCTATGGCCCCAAATTTCCCCAACCTCTTTTTACGGTGTACTCTACTGAGATGCGCCGACTTTGTGCACTCAAAACGGCTGCCAAAAAACTTACTAATGATTCTGGCCGCTCTGCTGTGTGTGCCGGGTCCTGGTGCGGCGTTTCTCATTGAGTGGGGGGGTGGAGCTACAGCCCTGCGCCGAAAGCAGTGCCAGCAGCTGCGCACCTGCGCAGTGGAGTCTGCGCGCATGCGCAGTAGCTCCTCGCCCTCCCAGCGCTTCCTGCAGGCTGTGAGCCGGACCCGATGCTCGCCGCCTCTATCCCTGGCCGAAGGACGACCCGATGTTCACCATCCCTATCCCTGGCTGAAGGGACGAACCGATAATCTTCAACAGCACCTCCCGATAAAACATGGGTCAGCAGACAGCAGTGTGGCGAGAACGTTGCATTTTGTGTGGGCACATGTCAAATCGTTATGACCCAACACTGATTCAGTTTTCCCTGGAGAGAGGTCCAGTCCCTCAAAGAAGTCCAGTCCCTCAAAGAAGTCAAGTCCCTCGGAGAGAAGTCCAGTCCCTCCAAGAGAAGTCCAGTCCCTCCGAGAGAAGTCAAATCCCTCAGAGAAGTCAAGTCCCTCGGAGAGAAGTCCAGTCCCTTGGAGGGGCCGAGTTAAGAAGGTAGGATTTAAGTTTTATTATTTATTTATTTATTATTTATTATTGATGGTTTTTATGCTTCCTTAATGTTGTTGTGAAGGTGGTTAGTGTTTTGCAAGGTTCTTCCACCCTCTATCTCTGGCTACCTGCGCTGATTTCTTAACTCTCCACAAGTGGCCACATACGCTGGCCTAAGTTAGTTTGGAGCAACTATTAGCTGTCCAAACTGGCTTAAATGGCCAAAACAGGTGTAGGTGGCTGGTAACGCCCCTTTTGAAAAAAAACTGAACTAAAAAAAATCCTAACTAACTCACTTGCACTGGTGCAAATTAAATGTGCACATCATGGGTACTCCCAGGGTATCTTGCATCGACTGAGATGATACAGTGCATGTCGTCACACACGAGCTGTAGATTAATGAAGTGGAAGCCTTTTCTGTTTCTGTACATCTCGGAACCCTCCAAAGGTGCTCGCAAGGCGATGTGGGTACAATCAATGCAGCCCTGTATCTTTGGTGAAAACAGACATGTGTTGTATGTTGAGAGATGGCTTCACTTCAACTGACAAGGCAGTCCTCCTGATGCTTCTAGTTTGCAGGTCTGCTTTGACTAACTCACAGATCTCAGTTACAACATATTTGCGGAAACACAGCCTTCTGACACAGTCTGCATCACTCAGGTACAGGTACAAACACCTGTCTCTATATATCCGACGTGGGCAAGGCCTCCTGCCCAGCACTCTATGGGCTCTGATGTTTCTGATGCTATGACGTCAAATCAATTGTCTCCTACGTAGCACCATGATGCAGAAGGCTCACACAAGGTATGGCATTGTCAGTATAAGAACATAAGAATTAGAAGCAGGAGTAGACCATACGGCCCCTCGAACCTGTTCCGCAATTTAATACTGTTAAGTCTTGAATAAAGAATCTGATCAGATACTGAAATCTTAAAGTAATGTGTGACCGTAGTCTTTTATTCCAGGTCCCCAGTGTGCCTCTCCAGCCTGTGAGGCCTTATTATGTATAGGTGCTCCCAAGGGATTTGGGATCCCTTGAGACTCCAGGGGATGAGCCTTTTGGTGGTTAAACAAGGTATTTACAGGTTTACATATATAACAACACTACCACCCCCCCCCCCCCCGCCCCGCTGCCCCCACCCCCCCAAAGTCAATAGTGTAACTATTTACAATGTGAGTCGATCTGGGGCCTTCCTTTCCCTGGTTGATCGTGTCGGTGAAAATGCTGGCTTTGGTAAGTCATTTGTTGAGCCCTCACTGGGCTGCTGCGCAGCTGGCCCCTTGTAGGGCTGCTGGGTGTGGTGAGTCCTGCTGGGCTTCTATAGGTGATGGGTTCTGCTTCGTGGTCAACCGCTGGATTGATTGCCACTTGGGTTGTTCTGGATAGTCCGTGAATCTCGTTTGGTCCAAGTGTTTCCTGCAGGTGAGTCCTTTTGAAAGTTTGACCAGAAACACCCTGCTCCCCTCTTTGGCCACTACAGTGCTAGGAAGCCACTTGGGACCTTCTCCATAGTTCAACACAAATACAGGATCATTAATCTCGATTTCACGTGACACATTTGCGCGATCATGATATGTATTCTGTTGAAGCTGCCTGCTCTCCACCTGTTCGTGTAGATCAGAGTGGACTAATGAGAGCCTTGTCTTAAGTGCCTTTTTCATGAGCAGTTTAGCGGGGGGAATCCCAGTGAGCGAGTGGGGTCTTGTGCGGTAACTAAGCAGGACTCGGGATAGGCGAGTCTGCAGTGAGCCTTCAGTTACCCTCTTCAAACTCTGCTTGATTGTTTGCACTGCTCGCTCTGCCTGACCATTGGACGCTGGTTTGAACGGGGCAGATGTGACATGTTTGATCCCATTGCGGGTCATGAACTCTTTGAACTCGGCACTGGTGAAGCACGGCCCATTGTCACTCACAAGGACATCAGGCAGGCCATGCGTGGCAAACATGGCCCGCAGGCTTTCAATGGTGGCAGCGGACGTACTTGCCGACATTATCTCACATTCAATCCATTTGAAGTAAGTATCTACAACCACAAAGAACATTTTTCCCAAGAATGGGCCTGCACAGTCGACATGGACCCTGGACCGCGGTTTGGAGGGGTAGGAACTTAAACTCAGTGGCGCCTCCCTGGTTACATTGCTTAACTGTGAACATGTGTCCGCATCGATACCGACCACCACACTTGGGATCTGGCTATCGCTTTCATCATTACAATGCTTGGGTGGGTACTGTGGAGGTCATTAATGAAAGTGTCCCTGCCCTATTTTGGCACCACTACCCGATTACCCCATAGGAGGCAGTCTGCCTGTATGGACATTTCATCTCTGCTCCGCTGGTACGGCTTTATTTCTTCCTGCATCTCTAACGGGACACTAGAGCAACTCCCGTGGAGCACACAGGTTTTTACTAAGAAGAGTAAGGGGTCCTGGCTCATCCAGGTTCTAATCTGTCGAGCAGTAACAGGTGATTGCTCACTCTCGAATGCTTCCATTACCATAACTAAATCTGCGGCTGTGCCATCTCCACCCCTGTGGTGGGCAATGGTAGCCTACTGAGAGCATCGGCACAGTTTTCTGTGCCTGGCCTGTGGCGGATGGCTAGTTGTATGCGGACAACGTGAGCTCCCATCTCCGGATGCGGGCCAATGCATTCGTATTTATCCCCTTACTTTCAGAAAAGAGTGGCTTGTGGTCAGTTTCCAATTCAAATTTGAGCCCAAACAGATATTGATGCATTTTCTTTACTCCATAAACACACACTAACGCTTCTTTTTCGATCATGCTGTAGACCCTCTCAGCCTTAGACAGACTTCTAGATGCATAAGCAACCGGTGGAAATTTCCCAGACTCATTAGCTTTTTGCAATAGACACCCGACACCATATGACGATGCATCGAATGCTAGGACCAAACACTTACATGGATCATACAACACAAGCAACTTGTTTGAGCATAACAGTTTCCTAGCTTTCTCAAAGGCATTTTCTTGGCTTTTACCACATACCCAATTCATCTCCTTTACGCAATAAAGAGTGCAGTGGTTCTAACAGTGTGCTAAGACCCAGTAAGAAGTTACCAAAGTAGTTCAGGAGTCCTAGAAACAACCGCAGCTCTGTCACATTCTGTGGTCTCAGTGCGTTCTTGATTGCCTCCGTCTTTGACTTGGTGGGCCTGATGCTGTCCACCGCAATTCTTCTCCCCAGGAACTCCACTTCAGGTGCCAGGAAAATGCACTTCGAGCGTTTTAACCTTAGCCTCACACGATTAAGCCGACTAAGAACCTCCTCCAGGTTTTGCAGGTGCTGACAGTGTCCCGACCTGTAACCAAGATGTCGTCCTGGAAGACCATGGTGCGCGGGACCGGCTTCAGCAAGCTTTCCATGTTCCTCTGGAATATCGCCGCGGCTGATCGAATCCCAAATACCATCTGTTGTAAATGAAGAGACCTTTGTACCTGTTGATGCGGGTGAGGCCCTTTGATGATTCCTCCAGCTCCTGCGTCATGTAGGCTGAGGTCAAGTCCAGCTTCGTGAATGTTTTTCCTCCCACCAGCATCGCGAATAGGTCATCTGCCTTTGGTAGTGGGTATTGATCCTGCAGGGAGAAACGATTGATAGTTACTTTGTAATCACCACAGATTCTGACGGTGCCATCTTCCTTGAGGACTGGAACAATCGGACTGGCCCACTCGTTGAATTCGATTGGTAAAATGATGCCCTCTTGTTGCAGCCGGTCCAGCTCGATCTCCACCTTCTCTCTCATCATGTATGGTCCCACTCTCGCCTTGTGATGGATGGGTCGTGCCCCCAGAATCAAGTGGATCTGCACTTTTGCTCCTTGGAACTTCCTAATGCCTGGTTCAAACAGTGAGGGGAACTTATTTAAGACCTGGTCACATGAAGTTTCATCGACGGACGTGAGCGCTCAGACATCGTCCCAGTTCCAGCATATCTTTCCCAGCCAGCTCCTGCCGAACAGCTTCGGGCCATTGCCCGGTACCACCCAGAGTGGTAAATTATGCACCGTTCCATCCTAGGAGACCTTTATGGTAGCACTGCCGATTACGGGAATCAGTTCCTTTGTGTACGTTCTCAGTTTAGTACGAATGGGAGTCAGGACTGGCCTTGAGGCCTTGCTGTACCACAATTTATCGAAAGTCTTTTTGCTCATTATGGACTGGCTCGCGCCCGTGTCCAGCTCCATTAACACTGGAGTCCATTTAATTCAACCATCAGCATTACTAGGGGACACTTTGTGGTAAATGTGTGCATCCCATATACCTCTGCCTCCTCAGTCTGTGGCTCTGTTTCATCGTGATCCACCGTGGAGTTGTCCTCCTCTGCAAGATGGTGGTTTGCAGGATTAGCAGAGTTTGCAGCTTGCCTGCACATACTTTGGAGGTGTCCCATTGTTCCACAGCGCCCGCAATCATATCCTTTGAAGCAGCATGAATGAAAATGATGATCACCTCCGCAGCGCCAACAAGGTGTTAATGGCTTTGCATTCACCACCCTTGATGGTGGACTCTGAGACATCTGCGGATGTGCAGCTGCAGGCATGTGAGTCCTACCCTGTACGTCACGATTCGAAAACAACATTACTTTGTTGACAGCACTTGCAGCAGCACTCGTGTGCTGAGAGATTTGTTTGGTATTGTCACTAGTGGTGATGAACGCTTGGACTATCGCAATGGCTTTACTTATGGTTGGGGTCTTTACTGACAAGAGTTTGCGAAGTATTACTTCATGGCCAATGCCAAGTACAAAGAAGTCCCTGAGTATGTGCTCCAGGTGTCCTTCAAATTCACGGATCTTGGCTGATCTGACCATGGACTCAGGTCCACTTAGTGCCCGCACCCCATAACCCCTTATTCCCTTATCGGTTAAGAAATTGTCTATCTCTGTCTTAAATTTATTCAATGTCCAAGCTTCCACAGCTCTCTGAAATCCAACAAACTTCCATTTACTGCGTTGACAGGTAAAAAGAGTTGAACTTTATTATTGAATTTTACAGTATTCAAGATCGCAGGGGGAAACTTTGAAGAAAATAAATACACAAAAAAAATGGCGCGTGCCAAGAAAACGATGCAAGTGACTGGGAAAATTGAGCCCTTGGTCTGTTAAGGAATGTTTTTTCTCGTTGAAATAAATAAACAATGTTGGTGCTGAATAATTGTTGTCAGTCTTCCCTGCAATCCTGCAAAATTGTACCAATTTTCAGTCTTTGATGTCAGATTCAGGCAGAGAAACCGTCCACAGGAAGCGTTTGGTGGAACCACAGGGAGGATAAGTAATCATGCAGGTGGGCAGAATGTAAATGAGCTTTCAATGTGTTGAGGTAATAGTAATGAATACTATTAAAGTCATGCATGCAGGCAAAGCAGTGAAGTGGAACATAAGCAAAGCTTGGGCTGCAAGCTGACCTTGTCACACAGTGCAGCAGACCTTGCCTAGTGTGCCTATAAAGCTTTTGTACATTTGATAATATCAAACAAGCTAAGTCATCATATTCTGCTCCATTAACGCTATTATCAGTAAATGAATTATTGACACAGATTTTAAATTAAATAAATGATCCTTAAAGAGAACAATGTTTGAGCTTAGCTAGAGCCAATGCTATAAAATGTCAGTTACACGTAGAAGCCTAGATTTTGAGTGTAATATTTACATTCACTAATATGGAAACAAATATTTAGTGGTATCCATATAGCTGTCAGGGTGTATACAACCCTGATTCACAACCCTCTTAGTGTGAGCAATGAACACGGTTTCCATTGTCTGAAATACTGCAAACGAATGATTGCTCTTGATGTTCATGAATTTTTAAAACATAAGTTATTTATCATTTCTTTTTTAATGCCAACAATTAGAAACAGAATAGAACTTCACCAATTATACAAGTACAGCATTAGCTGGAGTAAAGGAGAATTATAATATGCTTGTTATTTGGCTGAAATAAAATCTCAGAAATTTGCATGTGCAATATTCTGCACTCATAGCATTTCATACAAAGCTGAATGGAACATTAAGCTTCAAAGATTGTTGTCACCATGCTTAAAATATTAAATTAAAATATTCAGCATCTTTTTAGTCATTTTTAACTTCAATTTTTTACATGATAAGATTGTACTGCAATTTCTTTAAAAAAAATAGAAGTTTTTCTCACTAAAATATTTCTTCCTCTGCTATATACCATATTTGCTTGTCCATTAAGTACTCTTTAGATAACAAAAATACATCTTGGTATTAACCTACTCTCTAAAAGAATCGCTATTGTGGCCATTGTTACTGACTCTGAGGATTGATGTTTTCCTGCTTCAGTATCAGTCACTATTTTTATATTTAATGTTAAGATGTCCAAATCAAACACATATACTCCAATGCTGTATCAAGTATTTCAGTAATAGTAATGCTAGACGATAAACATTTTATTCACAATATGTATGATATTACCTGCAGAATAAACAATGTCTGACATGAAGTATTGTCTTGTATTCATGCCTTGCCTTTTTTAATGTTAATAAATAATCTTATTGGTGGTATATATCAGTTTTATTTTTGGTTATTCGTAAGGCAGCTGCTACCATTTCATATCCTTGAAGCTATAAAAAGACTATTTGTGACATTGCCAAAAAAGTACTAAAAGAATTGCATGGTGTAATTTTGAACCATGCTGGCCAGAAAGATCTCAGGTTCAATCTCTGGGCTGTGCTGATCTTAAGCCAACACAGCCATGGGTCACAACAATTAGCCTCGGTGGTCCTGACCTAGGGAGGGTAAAAATTAGCCAGGGTTCTTGCTTTGATTACTATTCAATGCAACTTGTGGGAAAAGTGCAAGTGTGTGAACATCAGATGAGGGAAGGACTGGGCTTGACTGCAGTTTCTCCCACTGTTGATCAATAAATACTATCTACGCTCAAGCATGATGAATGGTCATTAGATGAGGTACTGGAGGGCAGTTAACATGTGTCACAGTTTTCAGGATCAGAGGGAGAGCAAAGGGATAAAAAAATTAGACAGGGGAAATATTAAGATTTATTTCATCCTGGTTTCTACTAGTGCACTCAGTAAATGTTATAGCTTAGAAAGTAGTGTTGGTGATATTAATGTATCAATGTTTAATGCGTTTGTATGCCATTCCTCTGTCTGCACTTTTAACGATGATACTGCCATTAAAACACTGCACATAGTAATCTCGTGTTCATACCACCAATGGCAATATCTATGTTTTTATGTAGCATAATGGACTATAGCCGGTTTCATGTGAGGACAGGATCTGGCCTGTCTATGATTCCTCCTGCAGTCAAATAGCATGCTAACACACATGATTGATCCAGGTTAAATGATCCTGTCCTAATAGAACAGCACATTCTCTGATTTGCTGTGAGCAGCACTACAGGAGAGCCACTAGTCTCTATGCAAGTCTTGCATCTTATGTGCTCCAATCACACTCTCGACATTATACACCTGATTCTCACTTTGATACAGATGCAAAACAATCATCAAGAAAAGATAGAGAGCCAGTCATTGACCTGCATCCCTGAAATTTACAAGCAATTACCACTGCCTATTCATTGACCTCTGTGTTTTATAGAGTAGTTTCACTCACTCGTCTTGACTATTTAGATCTGTGGTCTTAATGATGCTGGCCAGGTTAGCAGCTAAACATGACAATGGCGCTCGTGGTCAGAGACTACCTGTGAATGTTGTCAGGAGGAACTCCACAAATATATGAACAAATGTGAGTATTTCTTCCCTTATTTCCACTGAGCCAAAGTGAAAAGAGGGCACCACTGAAGAAGAAAATGAAAGAACTTGCTTTTATGTAGCTTTGAACTGCTGCCATTATTGTTATGTAGGAAAATGTAGCAGCCAATTGTGCAAAGAAAAGTCCCACAAACAATAACAGCTTGTGTTGGGGCAGGAGAGCAACGGCAGTAAAGAGGGACATCACCAGGATACTGGTCGGTGATTGGAGCATGGGTAAGTACAGCAGGAGCGACAAGGTCGGGGCGAAGGAGCGGCGAGGGATTGTAGAGGGACGTGATTGCAGCCCAGGAGAGGCGTGAGTTCGGGCCCAGAAGAGGCTATGGCCCAGGGGCAGCATAGGCCGACCCACACTGCAATATTTGTGTGCACTAGGTCCGTGCAGCAGAGCTGGTCTCCAGTCGTCTTGGTTAATCCTTGCCACTGGACCAAGACCTAGCTCTGTCAAACCCGTGTGGTGGCTGGTGTGCAACGGCCATCACACGTTAAAAAAATCCACGCACAGGCATCTTCCATCCTTCAACATGTAGTTCTGGACCTGGAATTTTAGGTCCTTCATTGAAACACCTGTGAACTTTTTGATGTGGAAGCAAGTCCTCCTCGCTTCGAGGGACTGCCTATGTATGTAGTAAAACATCTCAAGGCGCTTCAGAGGGGTGCTTTAAAAGAAAAATTTGAGCCACCTATGGAGAAATTAGGGCAGATGACCAAAAGCTTGTTCAAAGAGGTAGATTTTAAGGAGCGTCTTAAAGGAAGAAAGAGAGAAGGAGAAGTTTAGGCAGGGAGTTCCAGAGCTTACGGCCGAGACAACAG
The DNA here is from genome assembly GCF_044704955.1 of Pristiophorus japonicus. Classification (NCBI taxonomy): domain Eukaryota; kingdom Metazoa; phylum Chordata; class Chondrichthyes; family Pristiophoridae; genus Pristiophorus; species Pristiophorus japonicus. The sequence continues at coordinate 113,842,899 of NC_091977.1, read as the reverse complement.
AAGATACGGCCACCAATGTTTGAGCGATTTCTCATCAGGGATGTTCAAGAGGGTTGAATTAGAGGAGCGCAGATATCTCGGGGGGTTGTGGGGCTGGAAGAGATTACAGAGATAGGAAGCCAGACTTTGCACATTGAAAAATAGCTTCGTTTTTTGGCGCTATTTGTGATAACGGACGATTTTTTATGCCGAAATAGCACCAAAAAAATAATGCCTATGTTTCGCCAAAAGTTTTTTAAATTTTGCCGTAGCCTTAAAATACTACCGTTTTTAAGGACGGAGCTAAATTTTTTTCGCCTTAAAAATAACACCCGTTCTGCGCATGCCCAACACAGCAGATACTTGAGGCTCTAAAGTTAAAATGCAGGCGGGGAGATTACTCTGACCGAAAAATTTCTTATTCTCTGCTTTGATGCTGGTGAATGTCTCATTTAATTCTCTCTCTGTCTCTTTCTATTCTCTCTATTTCTCTCTCTCTGTCTTGTTTCATTCTCTCTCCTCTTTCTCTCTCTCTCTCGCTTGTAACCACGGCCCCTGAACCCCTTTAACAACTCTGCCTCGGTTGGAAATGAGACTGAAATGTCCATGTAGTTTCATGGCCTTGGACTGCTGCTCTTTATTTCCCCGCTGCCGGTGGTGGTGTTGCCTTCCAGGTCGGGTACTGAGGCCAGTTACGGTCAGTGTGCCTGCTTTAAGGAGGAGGACAGGGAATTTGCAGCAGTGCAGTGTGGCTGACAGTGCAGGCTGAAGAATAAAACAAAATTACCGAAAAGTTATATTTTTCAAATTGCTGCTTCGTAGTCAAAGTAGTCCTTTAACTTTTAAAACCTCAAATGTTCAGTGCATTTTTAAGTAGTTTTTATATAAAATATAAGTTTTGTTCCCTTCCAAAGCTTCAACTTTTAGTTCCGTTTCCAAAGATGGCCCCATTAATGTCGATTTCGATCGGACTCGACTAGGTAAGGCAAGCTTTTTAAAAGTGGTATTTAGCACTGTTCTTAAAAATATCCTTATTGGGAAAACTCGCAAAAACGGCGTTATCGTTGGGTTTGACCCTGAGTGACATCACAAAAACGGTTCTCAAAAAATCAGCCCTTATGTTTTAAGGACGGCGTTACACACAACTAGCAAAATGGCCCTAAATTTATTTAGCTCCAAAAAAAAACTTTTAGCTCCAAAATATGGAGCTAAATCGGTCCTTCCAGTGGCGAATTTCTACAGGGAGTAGCGAGACAGAGGAGGGATTTGAAAACATGAATGAGAATTTTGAAATCAAGGCGTTGCTTAACCAGGAACCAACTTAGGCCAGCGAGCACAGGGCTGATGTGTGAACAGGACTTGGTGCGAGTTTGGATATGGGCAGTCTAATTTTGGATAACCTCAAGTTTACGTACGGTAGAATGTGGGAGGCCAGCCAGTTGTGCATTGAAATAGTCAAGTCTACAGGTAACAAAAAACATGGATGAGGGTTTCAGCAGCAGAACAGCTGAGGCAGGGGCAGAGATGGGAGATGTTACAGAGGTAGAAATAGGCAATTTTAGTTATGCTGCGGTTATTTTAGGTTCAAATATGACACCAAGGTTGCGAATAGTGTGGTTCAGCCTCAGACGAATTCTAAGGAGAGGAATGAAGTCAATGGCTAAGGAATGGTGATTGGGGCAGGGACTGAAAAAAATGGCTTCAGTCTTCCCAATATTTAATTGGAGAACATTTCTGCTCCTCCAGACTGCTTGGATCAGCAGTCTGAAAATGTAGAGACTGCGGAGGGATAGAGAGAAGTGCTGGTGAGGTAGAGCTGGGTTTCGTCAGCGTACATGGGGAAACTGATGCTGTCTTTTTAGATGATGTTGTCAAGGGGCAGCATGTAGATGAGAAATAGGAGGGAGCCAAGGATAGATTCTTGGGGGCACCAGAGGTAATGATGTGGGAGCGGGAAGAGAAGCCATTTCAGGTGATTCTCTGGCTACAATTAGATAGATAAGAATGATCAGGGCTGGGAACTCAACATCCAGGGGTATTCAACATTCAGGAAAGATAGAATAAAAGGAAAAGGAGGTGGGGTAGCATTGCTGGTTAAGGAGGAAATTAAGGCAATAGTTCGGAAGGACATTAGCTTGGATGATGTGGAATCTATATGGGTAGAGCTGCAGAATACCAAAGGGCAAAAAACGTTAGTGGGAGTTGTGTACAGACCTCCAAACAGTAGTAGTCATGTTGGAGAGGGCATCAAACATGAAATTAGGGGTGCGTGCAATAAAGGTGCAGCAGTTATAATGGGTGACTTTAATATGCACATAGATTGCGTTAACCAAACTGGAAGCAATACGGTGGAGGAGGATTTCCTGGAGTGCATAAGGGATGGTTTTTTGGACCAATATGTCGAGGAACCAACTAGGGGGGAGGCCATCTTAGACTGGGTGTTGTGTAATGAGAGAGGATTAATTAGCAATCTCGTTGTGCGAGGCCCCTTGGGGAAGAGTGACCATAATATGGTGGAATTCTGCATTAGGATGGAGAATGAAACAGTTAATTCAGAGACCATGGTCCAGAACTTAAAGAAGGGTAACTTTGAAGGTATGAGGCGTGAATTGGCTAGGATAGATTGGCGAATGATACTTAGGGTGTTGACTGTGGATGGGCAATGGCAGACATTTAGAGACCGCATGGAGGAACTACAACAATTGTACATTCCTGTCTGGCGTAAAAATAAAAAAGGGAAGGTGGCTCAACCGTGGCTAACAAGGGAAATCAGGGATAGTATTAAAGCCAAGGAAGTGGCATACAAATTGGCCAGAAATAGCAGTGAACCCGGGGACTGGGAGAAATTTAGAACTCAGCAGAGGAGGACAAAGGGTTTGATTAGGGCAGGGAAAATGGAGTACGAGAAGAAGCTTGCAGGGAACATTAAGACGGATTGCAAAAGTTTCGATAGATATGTAAAGAGAAAAAGGTTAGTAAAGACAAATGTAGGTCCCCTGCAGTCAGAATCAGGGGAAGTCATAACGGGGAACAAAGAAATGGCGGACCAATTGAACAAGTACTTTGGTTCGGTATTCACTGAGGAGGACACAAACAACCTTCCGGATATAAAAGGGGTCGGAGGGTCTAGTAAGGAGGAGGAACTGAGGGAAATCCTTATTAGTCGGGAAATTGTTTTTGGGAAATTGATGGGATTGAAGGCCGATAAATCCCCAGGGCCTGATGGACTGCATCCCAGAGTACTTAAGGAGGTGGCCTTGGAAATAGTGGATGCATTGACAGTCATTTTCCAACATTCCATTGACTCTGGATTAGTTCCTATGGAGTGGAGGGTAGCCAATGTAACCCCACTTTTTAAAAAAGGAGGGAGTGTGTTAACAGGGAATTTTAGACAGGTCAGCCTGATATCAGTAGTGGGTAAAATGATGGAATCAATTATTAAGGATGTCATAGCAGTGCATTTGGAAAGAGGTGATATGATAGGTCCAAGTCAGCATGGATTTGTGAAAGGGAAATCATGCTTGACAAATCTTCTGGAATTTTTTGAGGATGTTTCCAGTAGAGTGGACAAGGGAGAACCAGTTGATGTGGTATATTTGGACTTTCAGAAGGCTTTCGACAAGGTCCCACACAAGAGATTAATGTGCAAGGTTAAAGCACATGGGATTGGGGGTAGTGTGCTGACATGGATTGAGAACTGGTTGTCAGACAGGAAGCAAAGTGTAGGAGTAAATGGGGACTTTTCAGAATGGCAGGCAGTGACTAGTGGGGTACCGCAAGGTTCTGTGCTGGGGCCCCAGCTGTTTACACTGTACATTAATGATTTAGACAAGGGGATTAAATGTAGTATCTCCAAATTTGCGGATGACACTAAGTTGGGTGGCAGTGTGAGCTGCGAGGAGGATGCTACGAGGCTGCAGAACGACTTGGATAGGTTAGGTGAGTGGGAAAATGCATGGCAGATGAAGTATAATGTGGATAAATGTGAGGTTATCCACTTTGGTAGTAAAAACAGAGAGACAGACTATTATCTGAATGGTGACAGATTAGGAAAAGGGGAGGTGCAAAGAGACCTGGGTGTCATGGTACATCAGTCATTGAAGGTTGGTATGCAGGTACAGCAGGTGGTTAAGAAAGCAAATGGCATGTTGGCCTTCATAGCGAGGCGATTTGAGTACAGGGGCAGGGAGGTGTTGCTACAGTTGTACAGGGCCTTGGTGAGGCCACACCTGGAGTATTGTGTACAGTTTTGGTCTCCTAACCTGAGGAAGGACATTCTTGCTATTGAGGGAGTGCAGCGAAGGTTCACCAGACTGATTCCCGGGATGGCGGCACTGACCTATCAAGAAAGACTGGATCAACTGGGCTTGTATTCACTGGAGTTCAGAAGAATGAGAGGGGACCTCATAGAAACGTTTAAAATTCTGACGGGTTTAGACAGGTTAGATGCAGGAAGAATGTTCCCAATGTTGGGGAAGTCCAGAACCAGGGGTCACAGTCTAAGGATAAGGGGTAAGCCATTTAGCACCGAGATGAGGAGGAATTTCTTCACCCAGAGAGTGGTGAACCTGTGGAATTCTCTACCACAGAAAGTTGTTGAGGCCAATTCACTAAATATATTCAAAAAGGAGTTAGATGAAGTCCTTACTACTAGGGGGATCAAGGGGTATGGTGAGAAAGCAGGAATGGGGTACTGAAGTTGCATGTTCAGCCATGAACTCATTGAATGGCGGTGCAGGCTAGAAGGGCCGAATGGCCTACTCCTGTACTTATTTTCTTTTTTCTATGTTTCTATGTAATGGAACCAGGCAAATGCTATCCCACCCAGCTGGACGACGGTGGAGAAGTATCTTAAAAGAGGTAGAGAGGTAGTGAGGTGGAGACATTTACGGAGGCAATTCCAGAGCTTAGGAGCTAGGCAGCTGAAAGCACGGCCACCAATGATGGAGCTATTAAAATAGGGAATGCACAAGAGGCCAAAATTGGAGGAGCGCAGAGATCAGTAGGCAATGATCCCTGTAATTTTTTGTTGGTGCGCGACCTCTTTTGGGGGATTGACTTAGAGCCACAAAGCTTAGAGGAAATGTTGGTAGTAGGGCTGGAGGAGGTTACTGAGATGGGGAGGAATGAGGCCAAGGAGAGATTCGATAACCAGGATCAAAATTTTAAAATTGAGGCATTGTTGGACCAGGAGCCAATGTAGGTCAATGAGCACAGGGGTGATGGGTCAACTGGACATGATGTGAGTTAGGATACAGTCAGCAGAGTTTTGGATGAGTTCAAGTTTATAGGGGGTGGAAGATGAGAGGCCGGCCAGGAGAACATTGGAATAGTCTGGATGGATGAAGGCATGGATGAAGGTTTCAGCAGCAGATGAGCTGAGGCAGGGGTGAAGTAGGGTGAAGTTACAGCGATGGAAGTACGCCGCCTTGGTGAAGGTGCTGATATGTGGCCGGAAGTTCAGCTCAGGGTCAAATATGACAACAAGGTTATGAGCAGTAAATGACTTAAATGACCAGTTATTCCAATTTATTGGTTCTTTTGGTTGAGGGAGGAATGTTGACCAGGACAGCAGGAGAATTCTCTGCTCTTCTGGGATCTTTCACATCCAACTGAACAAGCAGCCTGGACTTTAGTTTAACATTTCGTACAAAAGATGGCATTTCTGTCGATACAACCGGCTCTCAGTACTGCACTAAAGTTTCAACCTAGATTATGTGCTCATATCTAGAGTGTGGTTTGAACCTGCAACCTTCTGACTCAGAAGTAAGAGTGCTACTAACTGAGCCAAGCTAAAGCCATAAGTGTCATGGGTAATGAAGATGATAATGTTACAAGGACAGCACCATGTTGGATGTTTGGCCTGGGTGGTGCAAAAATAAGTCCAGATTTTAAATTGTAACCAGAATCGGGTGGATAGGGGCCGAGGCGAACGTGGGGAGGGAACATAAGAACATAAGAAATAGGAGCAGAAGTAGGCCATACGGTCCCTCGAGCCTGCTCCGCCATTCAATAAGAACATGGATGATCTGATCATGGTCTCTGATACGTCCTTACTACACAGTATAAATGCACACGAGGCCCATGCTTGAGAGAAGGTCAGTCTGTGACCTGTCCTTTATTCCTTAGCACTCAAGTGATGAAGGTGGGTGGAGCTTCCCCTTTTATACCTGAAGGTCCAGGTTAGGAGTGTCTCCCACCTAGTGGTCAGTGTTCTCACGGTGTACAACTTAGGTCAGTTTATACATGGGTTACAATGCTGGTTGAATACATGACAGACTCAGCTCTACTTCGCTGCCCGCTCCCCATTACCCTTTACTCCCTTATCGCTCAAAGATCTGTCTATCTCTGCCTTAAATATATTCATTGACCCAGCCTCCACAGCTCTCTAGGGCAGAGAATTCCATAAATTTACAACCCTCTGAGAGAAGAAATTCCTCCTCATCTCAGTTTTAAATGGGCAGCCCCTTATTCTATGTACCCTAGTTTTAGTCTCCCCCATGAGTGGAAATATCCTCTCTGCATCCACCTTGTTGAGCTCCCTCATTATCTTATGTTCCAATAAGATCACCTCTCATTCTTCTGAACTCCAATGAGTATAGGCCCAACCTACTCAACCTATTATCATAAGTCAACCCCTCATCTCCGGAATCAACCTAGTGAATCTTTTCTGAACAGCCTCCAATGCAAGTATATACTTCCTTAAATACAGAGACCAAAACTATACGCAGTACTCCAGGTGTGGCCTCACCAATACCCTGTACAGTTGTAGCAGGACTTCTCTGCTTTTATACTCTATCCCCCTTGCAATAAAGGCCAACATTACATGTGCCTTCCTGATTATTTGCTGTATCTGCATATTAACTTTTTGTGTTTCATACACAAGGACCCCCAGGTCTCTCTGTACTGCAGCACTTTGCAATTTTTTTCCAGTTATATTATAATTCGCTTTTCTATTATTTCTGCTGAAGTGGAGAACCTCACATTTTGCCACGTTATAGTCCATCTCCCAAATTTTTGCCCACTCACTTAGCCTGTCTATATCACTTTGCAGATTCTTTGTCTCCTCCTCACAATTTGCTTTCCCACCCATCTTTGTATCATCAGCAAACTTGGCTACATTACACTCGGACCCTTCATCCAAGTCATTAATATAGATTGTAAATAGTTGAGGACCCAGCACTGATCCCTGCGACACCCCACTAGTCACTGCTTTCCAACCGGAAAATGACCCATTTCGCCTGACTCTCTATTTTCTGTTAGTTAACCAATCCTCTATCCATGCTAATATATTACCCCCCAACACCGTGAGCTTTTATCTTGTGCAGTAACCTCTTATGTGGCACCTTATCAAAGGCTTTCTGGAAATCCAAATACACCACATCCACTGGTTCCCCCTTATCCACCAGTTTGAGGAGAATCACCCAGTTGCGAAGCGAGGTGAGGTCGGAGCAGGAGATGCCATAACTTTCTGTTCCTTCTGGTCCCACAAGGAAAGTAAAAATATGTAAAAAAAAATGTACCTCTTTGGGCCTCTTCAGGACCCGGCTGCTCTTCCTGCTATCTTCACCTGGCGGGAAAGCCTCAACAGCTTCCCTGCTCAGGCCACCAGTTATAACAGCAGTTGGGTTCCAATGATGTCATTGGACCCGATCTAAAGAAGGACCCCTGTCTATTTCAGTTGGGTTTCCATGTGTCCTACTCGGAAGAACAGGTTAGAATAGGAATGTGAGATAGGAGCGTGACGTCAATGGGTAAGTCTCCCGGTCATTTATGACATCGCCCCTATAATCTTCGTGTTCTGACATGAGAAGAGACAGTTCACATAAAAGACTCAGGGGTGGAAATTTGGTTGTCTATAGCCTCAGTTAGCGGCCAGAGGAAGCATGAGAGCTTACCAACCGGGCATGCAGCTTTTAGCGCCCCTACAGAAATTTTGTTAGAGGTTTACAGTGGGTGCAAACCAGTAGTGCCTGGCTGCTGACTATCAGTCCGATCCTGACATCAGTCCTGGTGCAATGCCCACGCTTGCACCCGGTCTGTAAATTAGGTGCGGCCGCCATATTTAGCAGCCGCCAAGAACAACGTCTGTAAAAACAGTCAGTATAGGCTTGCAGAGTCATTAACTGATGACTACTTAAAGGGATGAGAAAGCACTTCTGTCAGAGGTCATAGTCAGTGCAACATTTACACAGAGCACAGTGCTTGAGTCTCCGAGTTTATCGCGGCAGATAGACATAACAGGTCAGCTTAAGAAAAAGTCATTTTGAAAACTTTAATGGGGGCACTACTAGTTCACCAGCATTGCATCCTACATGCTCAAGCAAGGCGGCCTCAAGAGAGAAGGGTTGTTGGCCATGTCAGCGGCCAAAGGAGGAGAGCCCCTGGACGTCGGGGCAGGAGGCCCTCATGGCTTTACCGGAGGCAATGCTCATACCTGGACCTGTCCGAGGAACAGTGTGTCAGAAGGCTGCACTTCTGAAAGGAGGTCGTTACAAAGATATGCCATCTCCTGCAGGCAGACCTGCAGCCTGATATCGGCACCAGGACTGCGCTGCCCGTTGCAGTGAAGCTCACGGTGGCACTCACCTTCTATGCCTCTTGCTCCTTCCAGGCTGGATCAAGGGACATATGCAGCGTCTCACAATTTGCAGCACAACGCTGCATCTGCAACATCACACAGGGTCTCTACACATGTAGAATGGACTTCATTACCTTCCCGATAACCAGGGAGAAACAGGATTAGTGCGCATGTGGGTTTGCCAGGATAGCGGCCTTCCCAAGGGTCCAAGGAGCAATTGACTGCATGCACGTAGCCTCGCGAGCACCATTCCAGAACACAGAGGTCTTCAGAAACAGAAAGGGATACCACTCCTAAATGTGTAGCTAGTGTGCGACCACATGCAGCACATCCTTGCAGTCAATGCTCGCTATCCTGGAAGCACACATTTATCCTGGAAGTGCATTTATCCTGCGGCAGAGCACTGTACCTCGACTGTTTCAGCCACCATTGGAAGGCTGAGGCTGGCTACTTGGGGACAAGGAATATAGCCTGGCCACCTGGCTAATGACCCTCCTCCGTAACCTCAGCACAGAGCCGGGGGAACGCTACAATGAGAGCCATGCCACCATTTGCAACATCATAGAACTGACAATAAGGGTCCTGAGGCAGCGATTCCAATGCCTGGACTGCTCTGGAGGCAGCCTTCAATACTCCCCTCAACAGGTCTCACTATTCATTGCAGTGTGCTGCATGCTGCACAACTTGGCCATCGAGAACCCAGGCCTTGCCATTGGGGATCGCAGGCCCATCTCAGGAGAAGGAGGGGGAGGAGGAGGAAGAGGATCAGGAGCGTAGTGATGCCTCAACATTGCCAGCAAGAGGACAAGGACCAGGAGGCAACATGCAAATGTTGGTGGTGCCAGGGCTATTCGGTGACGGCTCATAAGGGATTGGTTTGCTTAAATGGAGGTAGCTGAGGGATGCATCTAATAATGACCGCGCATTGTGCCCCAATAAAGCCACATCTCCGTTACAAGTCCCCAGTCATGCATCAGAGGCTAAAGGAGATGACCAAAGTTACAGTTTATTTTTCACACATCGTTGAAACAACCCCAAAAACCCCACACCCTCAAATAAACCAGCCTGGAGCACCCGCCCCTGCAAATCAAACAAATAAAGATCAGACTTGATTACATTTTTCCAGAGGTCCCATGGGAAGACATTTGCTCAGTGGGTCTTACACTAGCATTTCCCACCCCTCTACCTCAATCCCCTCATGCGCCTACTGCTCCTCCTCAATGTGTCCTCAGAGCCTGCAGCAAGGCCGCTTGAGGGCTGCTGTATGTCTGATTCAGTCAGGACAGGTGGTCTACGTGGACGCTCTGGACCAGCTGCGGCCATGGAAGGCCCGACTGCTGACAGCACCACTCAGGATGGGCGGCAGATTTGTGGGATGGCTAGGGTGCAGGCCGTGTCATGTGCGAAGGTGGTCTGGCAGTGGCGGGAGCCGGAATGCTGTCAACGTGAGGAAGGACAGCACCTTCCATTTCCAGTGCACACTGCCAGTCCTCCGGGGCAGTGCCAGAGCACCAGGAGCAATATGTGAGAGCACAGATTGCTGACCTGCTGCGCACCGTCTGTTCCCCGTTCGACTGTGGAAGTGACAGAGAGGATAGCGGCAGACACTGCTTGCATGGCATCACTCTGAGACTGAAGGAACGCTGGGAGCGCTTGAAATGCTGCAGTCTGAGATTGCAGCAACCAGTGTCTGCATGACATCACGAAGACCTTGCGTGGCTTCGGCCTGTGATGTCATGGCTGCTGCCAGGTCAACCATGGCACGTGCCATCACCCCTGTGACCCCACTGTCGCTTGTTGAGCCCACTTCCCGGTTTAGCCGGGCAAGGATGGGCTCAGTGGACTGCTGAGAGGTATGGACTATGCTGGAGGTGGCCTCCGCCACTCTGACAGCAAGTGCATCCACGCTCTGCGGTACCCTCCCCAATGCACCCATTATCTCACGGTGCATCTGTGTGAACTCCCTGGACATAGCCTCCCAATCTAAGTCCTTAACTGCTTGACTCTGAGCACGAGTCCTGGGCCGACATACTCTCTGGAGAGCTGAACCCTGAGCTTCCTCTCGTGCTATGCATTGTTGCAGGCCACTGATGCCAGGAGCGTCTGGATCAACAAACTCCGTGAACGTGCCCTCCTCCACCGAGCTGGTCTTCCCACTCATGGGCATTGAGGATGAGTCCCGGTCTGTGACCACACATGTCTCCACGTCCTCCTCATCATCCCCCTCGTCTGATGACGGCAGCTGACGGGCAGACTGCAGATCATCTGGCTCATCATTTGTAAGCACAAAGCAACACAAGTGTGGGGAGCAGTTGGGGAGGGAACAGGAAGGTAGGAAGGAGGGGGCATCGTTATTTTTGGGTGACATGTTTTAAGGCAGGTGGGCTCAAGGGTCAATGCTCTCACAGAAAATTGACATCTCATTCACAAACCGTCACTGTCATGTGGGGGCTCTGTCTCGCTGGCCGCCGCTGCCCCGACTGGTGCGTCCATGAGGGCGGACACTCGCTCCTTGATCACAGTAAGGTCCTGGAGGTCTGGCTCCCCTCCTCTGTCCGCTCCTGCTCTCGCCTGTTGTGGGTGAGTTTGGCCTGCAATGATCAAAACAAGTACTTGTCAGTGGGTCTGTAGCTACTTGTGTGCCACATGTGTCTACAGTAAGTGACTCAATAGTAATGTCCCGAGGTGTGAATCACTGCATCTCAGCCTGCATGGCAACGCACAGTGGATGTGTCAAAAGATCGATTTGGGGACAAAGAGCTATGAGTAAGTATGAGGCTGAAGGCCTGTGACTGCATATGGAGAGTTAAAAGGAGAGATGGAGCTGTGCATGCGCATACTTAACGTGTCGCGCCTTTAAGATTTGGCTTTTCTCGGGATCGGAAGCGGAGATTGGAGCAGGCGCAATGGGTCGGAAAAATTTAGCGCCAGCATTTTGGTTAGTGCCCCCCCAGGTCACGTGTGTAATGACCGATTTTACGCCACCTTCAGCTCATCGGCCGATTCCGACAAATTACTCGGCAAGAGACACAAACTTTTTCAAAGTTGCTACAATTATCGCTCCTCCTGGGTTAATGCCGCAAATGAGGCGTGACCAAATTTCCACCCCTCAGTGTATTAAAGTACGAAGGAATATGATGTTTTTTTTTAAATGTGTTTGTGATGAAATTAAATAGTGTTAGTTTTCTTTCTTCAAACCACATCCATAAATCAGGGCATTTTCTTTCTGGGTAAAACTCTAATGGCATTTGTTCAAACTTCTTTCTTGGAACCTACAGCTCCTTGCCTTCTATCCAGGTCACGTACCTAAAATTAATGTAATATTTATTCTCTAGCATCACAAACATGCCCTAAAAATAACAGTGGAGGTCATAAATATGCCAAGATAATGTTGTCATACTTTGCAAAGTCTTTAATGCTGGAATTTATTTATTAATGCTGCATGGGCTATTATGGACCATCTGTCTTGTGTTAGCAGTGAGCTGTTTCAGATTATGGTAATGTATTTCTGATTTGAGTTGTGTTGAAAGCCAGAACAAGGCATCTCTTTTGAGGCCTGCTGTTTTCAATTCCTCTCTGTAGAATGGGCTTTTATCTGATTTGTTATGGGATTCTTGTCTGTTGCCAAAACAGCTGCAAGCCTGGAATGGAATAAAACGAAGGGCCACATCAAACTTGTGAGCTCGTAAAAGCAACCGAATGTTCCAGAAACTTCAGAGGGCATTTCACTTGGCTTTTATGTTTTGCACCACAGAAGAAATATTTCAGTGTTATTTGGTTTGAAGGATTATTATGATTTTTATTTTTATAAGTAGAATTAACACCAAAAGCTCTTCTCTTTGAATAGCAAATTATTTAATAGTTTCTGTAAATGAATAGGAAATATTTTGATACCAGTTTCAAACTTTGATCTAATTTTAATAATGTTAATCATTGATGGAGCGAGGATTTAGAAATTTTGATAAAAATAATCTTGTTACTATCATACATGCACCTTTAGATGTTTCTATTCCATACATCCCAAAAAGCACGAGGAACATTGTTCCTTGTCACTGAATAGATAAGATTGCAATAGCCTTAAGCTTCATCTTGATCACAGTTCTTTATTAACAGCTAACTGAAGTAGCCTCATAATGTATTGACCGTACAAGATTTTCCTGCTTTGGTAATCATTAATGATGATACTTTCGCTGGTGTAATTAAAGGAGGCAAAAAATCAAGCTGCTGAGCTATGCTGCTGACAAGGGGAAGCAGTGATCTACTCACAAAAGGGACTGTCATTCCAGTCCTAAACACTGAGATCTAAGAATTCCCAAGGCAATGTGATGCCATGTTCAATGATTGAATCAATGTTCTTGAACTGACTACATTTTAGTACTCATTGGACAGGATCACTCAATAAGATTTACATTATATTAGCTTTACCAAGAATATAATCGGACAAAACATTAAACAAATGTGCAATTCAGGAAAATAAAATTGCCTTTGATACATGGAGTTGATACAAAAGCTTTTACACTGCAGAACGACTGAAGGTAAACAATCATTTCCCCTCCTTTGGTTGTACTCCCAACTTAAATGCATCAGGATTCAAGAGCTGATGGTACGATGGACCCAAAGAATGTGTGTCTATCATCTGGTTAAGGCCACTGGCTTCAACAAAGAAAATAAAGAGAGCCACACCTATGCATTTGCACTCTGGTCTCTGTATTACACAGCAGAGTGCAGGGTGTCTGTAGATACTGACCTCTAACATATTGTCCTTGATTTTAACTGGGAGGGGGCACATTCAGGATGGTTGGAGGTGCAGGTGGGAGGGAAGTACCCACAGGGAGCTCAGGATAAGGCACAGACCGTAGGAACATAGGAACAGGAGTAGGCCATTCAGCCCCTTGAGCCTGCTCCACCATTCAATGAGATAGAATCATAGAAATTTACAGCACAGAAGGTAGCCATTCCGGCCCATCGTGTCCGTGCCGGTCAACAGGAAGCTATCCAGCCTAATCTCGCTTTCCAGCTCTAGGTCCGTAGCCCGGCAGGTTACAGCACTTCAAGTGCACATCCAAGTACTTTTTAAATGTGGTGAGGGTTTCTGCCTCTACCAGCCTTTCAGGCAGTGAGTTCCAGACCCCCACCACCCTCTGGGTGAAGAAATTTCCCCTCAAATCCCCTCTAAACCTTCTACCAATTACTTTAAATTTATGCCCCCTGATTGTTGACTCCTCTGCTAAGGGAAATAGGCCCTTTCTATCCACTATATCTAGGCTCCTCATAATTTTATACACCTCAATGAGGTCTCCCCTCAGCCTCCTCGATTCCAAGGAAATCAAACCCAGCCTATCCAATCTGTCCTCATAGCTAAGATTCTCCATTCTCTGCAACACCCTCGTAAATCTCCTCAGTACCCTCCCCAGTGCAATCACATCCTTCCTGTAATGCGGTGATCAGAACTGCGCACAGTACTCCAGCTGTGGCTTAACAAGTATTTTATACAGTTCAAGCATAACCCCCATGCTCTTGTATTCTATGCCTCGGCTAATAAAGGCAAGTATTCCGTATGCCTTCTTAACCACCTATCCACTTGGCCTGCTACCTTCAGAGATCTGTGGACATGCACTCCAATGTCCCTTTGTTCCTCTACACTACTCAGTGTCCTACCATTTAATGTGTATTTCCTTTCCTTGTTCACCCTCTCAAAATGCATTACCTCACACTTCTCTAGATTGAATTCCATTTTCCACTGTTCTGCCCACCTGACCAGTTGATTGATATTTTCCTGCAGTCTACAGCTTTCTTCTTCATTATCAACCACACAGCCGATTTTAGTATCATCTGCAAACTTCTTAATCATACCCATTATATTCAAGTCTTGATCATTGATGTATACCACAAAAAGCAAGGGACCTATTCCTGAGCCCTACAGAACCCCACTGGAAACAGCCTTCCAGTCACAAAAATACCCATCAACCATTACCCTCTGCTTCCTGCCTTTGAGCCAATTTTGGATCCAACTTGCCATTTTGCCCTGGATCCCATGGGCTTTTACTTTTGTGATCAGTCTGCCATGTGGGACCTTATCAAAATCTTTGCTAAAATCCATATACACTACCATCAAACGCACTACCCTCTTCGACCCTCCTTGTTACCTCCTCAAAAAATTCAATCAAATTAGTTAGACCTTCCCCTAACAAATCCGTGCTGACTGTCCTTGATTAATCAGTGTCTTTCTAAATAAAGATTTATTCTGTTCTTCAGAATTCTTTCCAATAATTTTCCCACCACTGAGGTTAGGCTAACTGGCCTATAATTACTCAGTCCCTTACTCCCTTCTTAAACAAAGATAACCCATTAGCCATCCTGCAGTCCTCCGGCACCAAACTTGAAGCCAGAGAAGTTTGGAAAATGATGGTCAGAACCTCTGCTATTTCCTCTTTTGCTTTGCTTAACAACCTGGGATACATTTCATCTGGGCCTGGGGACTTATCCACTTTCAAAGCTGCTAAACCACTTAATATCTCCTTTCTCACGATGTTTATTTCATCTAATATTTCACAATCCTCCTTCCCAATAGCAATGTCTGCATCACCCCTCGTGTCATGTATCCTACATGGCTACTGTTGGTACTATCACAAGGTGTGCCACCAGAGGGCACAGCAGTGGGAGACTTGTAGGTTACCTGTACAGGTGTGCCTGGCCTAGTACAAAAGGCAGGCCACCAGGTGTGATCCTCACTCTGGAGTTAACAAATAAAGGACTAAGGTCACTACAGTTCAAGTACAACACATTGCCTTGTGGAATCATTACTAGAGCATCTAAGGATACAACAATTGGTGATGAGATTACAAACTTTCACGGGAAAATGGCTACCCTTGGTACATTGCAGCAGTTCGCCGATGGTAATGATTGGGACGCCTTTGTGGAGAGGCTCAAACATATCTTCACAGCAAACGACCTGGCAGGAGACAACCCGGCCAGACTGGCTGATAAGCGCAGAGATATTCTGCTAACCAGTTGTGGGCCCACCGTCTATGGCCGCGTCAGGGACTTTCTGGCACCAGCGAAGGCAGTGACCAAGACGTGCAAGGAGCTCGTAACCCTGATCCAAGCCCAAGGAGAGCATCCTCACAGCCAGACACCGGTTCGATACCCACCGACGGCCCGAAGGACAGGAAGTCGCGAGGTACGCCGCAGACCTCAGGAGGGCCTTCTTCATAAGCTACTGTTGGGGGATACTACAATCACGCTGCAGAAGGCCATCTCTGTGAGCCAGGCATTCATGACCTTGACCTGCGGATCTAGGCAGATGACACACCCTCAGGACTCAAACCCGGCAGGTACTGGGCACAGAGTGGCACCGTTTAGAGGCTGGACTGTAGAACGTGAACCCTCTTAAGAAAGAAAGAATAGACCCAAGAGTCCCTTAACTCAGAGTCCACTGAGGGGGGCTAATCGAGTAACACCATGCTGGCATTGCGGAGGGAATCACAGGGCTCACCAGTGCTGCTTTAAAGACTATGTATGCAAAGGCTGCAGCACAAAGAGCCACCTCCAGTGAATGTGTAAGAGAAATATGACTCACTGTGTCAATGAAGAGTCTGCAGATGGCCAGGAATCCAGCGCGGATTATGAATCGATAGGCAGAAATGCAGCCCAGCCCCACGGGGAGGTATATAGCATGTTCACCTGCACCACCGAGTGTTCCCCGCTGAAGATAGAAGTCGAGATAGAGGGCGTTCCAGTCTTCATAGAAGTGGACACTGAGGGAGAGCCAGTCAGTGATGAATCAAGTGGTCTTTGAGGGGCTAAGGGACAATCAAGCTGAACAACCCAAGTTGGTCCCGGTTCAGGCAAAGCTGCGCACCTACACCGATGAAATCATCCCAGATGTTTTTAGCGCGAATATAAAGGTACTCCATAATGGCGCGATGCACAAGTTACCTCTGTGGATTGTTGCAGGTGATGGACCAACGCTGCTTGACAGAAGGTGGATGGAGAAGATCCATTGGAAGTGGGAAGACTTCATCCCTCCAGCGATCGACATCCCCCGCGCTCAGAGACAAAGCAAGCCCTCACCTGAGGGTGGACCCGGCACCGGAGAGCAGACCAGCACAGCACCCGAGGCATAGACCGCTCAGCACGTGGAGATGATCCAGCTGGGACGACCCAAGCACACCTTACAGGCTCCAGTGGCATGACTCCGGAGGAAGAAAATCGGATCGAGAGGCGACTTCCCAGCTTCGAAGGCAGAACCCGGGGAGAAGAGGATCACTGCAGTCGGCATCGTGGATGGAGGAAAGATGGCGCCCAAACCACGAGGTGAGGCGCTGAAGAAAAAGATGGCCGCGACCAGACCATGAGATGCAGCGCTGATGGAGCAACACGTGGCACCAAACGGAGAAAAGGATTGGGGTAAAGAAAGCAAGGCTCTCTTAAAGGAGGCCTGCAACCCACTACAATTAAAGGGACAGTTCCACACACTCAAGCAATGTAATAGTAACTGTAAGTCAGAGACAAAATGTGTAATTGATCATGTAAAACGTGTAATTGATAATCTGAATTGTGTACATGCAACCAGCGAGGAAAAGTCGCGCGATTATGTAAAATGTGTAATTGATGATCTGAATTGTGCACATGCAACCAGCGAGGAAAAGTCGCGCGATTGCAATCGGACCCACAGAGTGTCCATCATAAGTAATGAAAAGTTGTGCGATGTAGGATTTCAACTGCACATAGCCAATCAGCGGGCAGACACCCATCGGGAGCACACAGGTCCAGCGAGCTACCCAATGCTGTAGCCTGCGTCCCGGAGACCAGAGTCATGCACCATGGAGTGTGGCCACAAGCAGCCAACACACACGAGCTGCAGAGCAAGTGACCTCAGCGGGGCAATGGCACAGGTATCGATACCCTGCCCCTGATCAGCTCCACCTCTCAGGCACCCGATGGCACCAACTGCCACGAGCCTGAAGGAGCAGACTGTGCTAAGGTGCAGTCCCCAGACCCCATCGCCATCAAGGCCATAGCCGTAAATGAAGGGTCACCCGCCACAGTTCCCCCAAAGGAGACCGGGCCAGCCAGGATCCCAAACCAAACAACGCCCAGACCAGAGAGTCAGCAGTTCCCTGTACACTGCTCGGCGACAACTCCTCAGGGAGCAGCAGTGAGCCAGGACACAAAGAAAGGACAGGGAGGTCACAGGCATCTGTGAACCTGCCCGATGCTCGGAACCACAGCAACAGCCCCAAGAGCAGGCAACTCGAGCCAACCGAGTTCCCACTGCTAGTACTGGGCACTGAGCCACCACCACACTGCAGAGACTCAATCCAGCAGCCCTGAAACTAGTTTTGTCCTCATGCACCGGTCACTGCATCAATAAGGCATCTTACCAGTCTAACGTACTTACCTCACAACGGAATTGCAAATGTAACGTTTTCCTGAACTTGAATGTATATGAATGCTATGACCCTCCAGCATAATCTATATGTGGGGGGGGGGTGGGCGGAGAATGGAGTGATCAGGGACACACCCAAACAGCGACCACCAGCACTCTACTGCACCAACCACTCACCCAAGATTGAAACGACCTGCCAAGGGTCAACCAGATAGAGCCCACATAGAGATAAGCCCAGAGCACAGTCAATGTAGAGGCGATTTG
Source organism: Pristiophorus japonicus (assembly GCF_044704955.1). Lineage (NCBI taxonomy): Eukaryota > Metazoa > Chordata > Chondrichthyes > Pristiophoridae > Pristiophorus > Pristiophorus japonicus. Next base: position 113,824,684 of record NC_091977.1, on the reverse strand, counting down.
CACTAAAGGCTTAGAGGAGACTGATTTCATGTATCCTACATGGCTACTGTTGGTACTATCACAAGGTGTGTCACCAGAGGGCATAGCAGTGGGAGACTTGTAGGTTACCTGTATAGGTGTGCCTGGCCTAGTACAAAAAGGCAGGCCACCAGATGTGATCCTCACTCTGGAGTTAACAAATAAAGGACTAAGGTCATTACAGTTCAAGTACAACACATTGCCTCGTGAAGTCATTACTAGAGCAACTAAGGACACAACACCTCGCTTTTGTGAAAACAGACGCAAAGTATTCATTAACAACCATACCCACGTCTCCCAACTCCACACACAGATTACCCTCATAGTCTCTAATTGGCCCTCCCCTTTCTTTAGTTATCCTCTTGCTCTTAATATATGTATAAAACATCTTTGGGCTTTCCTTAATTTTACTTGCCAAGAATTTTTCATGCTATCTCTTTGCTTTCCTAATATCCTTTTTAATTTCACCCCTGCACTTTCTATACTCCTCTAGAGATTCTGCAGTATTTAGCCCTCAGTATCTGTCATAAGCCTCCCTTTTTTTATTTATCCTACCCTGTATGTCCCTAGACATCCAGGGGACTCTAGATTTGTTACCCCCGCCCTTTTTCTTTAAGGGCACATGGTTGGTCTGAGCCCTCCGGATCTCCTCATTGAATGCCTCCCATTGCTCAAGTAGCTGTTTCCGGTTCACAATGGCTAAATCACCTCTCAGCTTAGCAAAATTGACTTTTCCCCAATTTAGAACTTTTATTCCTGGTCTATCCTTGTCCTTTTCCATAGCTATCTTAAATCTAACAGAATTATGATCACCCACTGATACCCCTTCCACCTGCCCAGCTTCATTCCCTAAAACTACGTCCAGAACAGCATCCTCCCGTGTTGGGCTTGCTACATACCGGTGAAAAAATGTTCTCCTGAGTATATTTTAGGTGTCCTTGAAGCATTTTCTCTGCCCACCTGGGGCTCTCTTGCTGTGTCGGAGCTCCGAGTAGAGTGCTTGTTTTGGGAATCTCATGTCAGGCATGTGGACAATGTGGCCTGCCCAACGAAGTTGATCGAGCATGGTCAGTGCTTCGATGCTCGGGATGTTGGCCTGAGCGAGAATGCTGACGTTGGTGCACCTATCCTGCCAATGGATTTGCAGGATGTTGCGGAGACAGTGTTGGTGGTACTTCTCCAGTGCTTTGAGGTGCACAGTCCATGTCTCTGAGGCATATAGGAGGGTGGGTATCACTACTGCTCTGTAGACCATGAGCTTGGTCCCGGGTTTGAGGTACTGGTCTTCAAACACTCTCTTCCTCAGGCGACCGAAGGCTGCACTGGCACACTGAAGGCGGTGTTGGACGTTGTCATTGACGTCTGCCCTTGTTGACAGTAGGCTCCCAAGGTATGGAAAATGGTCCACATTGTCCAAGGCCTCGTCATGGATTTGCTAATCGGGGAGCAGTGCAGCATGGCGGGGACAGTTTGGAAGAAGACATTTGTCTTACGGATGTTTAGTGTAAGTCCCAAGCTCTCGTAAAGGTGTTGACAATGGCTTGGAGTTTGGCCTCCGAGTGTGCACAGTCACAGGCATTATCTGCATACTGTAATTCAATGATAGAGGATGGCCTGGAGGTGGCAGAGGTTGAATAGTTTCCTGTTTGTTCTGTAGAATAACTCCACTCCAGCGGGGAGCTTACTGAGAGTGAGATGGAGCATTGCAGCAAGGAAGATCGAGAAAAGCTTTGGTGCAATGACACAGCCTTGCTTGACCCCGGTCCAAATGTGAATTAGGTCAGTGGTGGATCCGTTGGTCAGGATCATGGCTTGCATGTCATCGTGAAGCAGGTGAAGGATGGTGACAAACTTTTGGGGACAGCCGAATTTGAGGAGGCACTCCATAATCCCTCACGGTTGAGAGTGTCGAAAGCTTTTGTGAAGTTGAAGAAGGCCGTGTACAGGGGTTGGTGCTGTTCCCTGCATTTCTCTTGGATTTGCCGCGTGGTGAAGATCATGTCCATTGTGCCACTTAGTGGGCGGAATCCGCATTATGACTCTGGGAGGAGCTCTTCAGCCACAGGGAGAAGACTGTTGAAGAGGATTCTTGCGATGATTCTGTGGCAGAGAGCAGGGAAATTCTTTTGAAGTTACCGCAATCGGACTTGTCATCTTTCTTGAAGATGGTCAGGATTACCGCATCTCTGAGGTCCACTGGCATGCTCTCCTCCTTGTAGGGAGAGAGGTCTTGTGGAAAGGAGAAAGGAGGACAGTGGGAGCATGTGTGTTTGTATGAACTAGGCCCATACATCGAAGCCTGGTCTCCAGTCATCTTGGACCCCCTTGCTGCTGGACCAAGACCTTGCTCTGCCAAGCCCGTGTGGTAGCTCCCAGCAGTGTGGTCGCCCCTTTTTTGTTTTTCAGTTCTAAACATATGGCCTCATTTGATGATCCCTCTAACATATCATCCCTCCTCACCGCTGTAATGGTTTCTTTAATCAATACCGCAACCTCCCCTCCCTTTTTACCCCACTTTCCCGTCTGAAAATCCTGTAACCAGAAATGTTGAGCTGCTATATCTGTCCCTCTTTTAGCCATGTGTCTGTAATAGCTATAATATCATACTCCCAAGTGTCTACCTGTGCTCTCAGCTCATATGCCTTATTCGCTATATTCCTTGCATTGAAGTATATACCATTTAGTATAGTCAAACCACCTTATTGACTACTTTCTAGCCCTTGTTTCCTCTGTCCTTTTTTGCTTTCCAATTCCAGCCTACTGAATCCCTGCTTTCCTCCCTACTGAATCTATTCTCAGGTTCCCAACCCCCTGTCACGCTAGGTTAAAGCCTCCCCAACAACATGAGTAAACCCCGCCGCAAGGATATTGGTCCCGGCTCTGTTGAGGTGCAAACTGTCTGGCTTGTACAGGTCCCACCTCCCCAGAAGTGGTCCTGCACCATCTCTCCAGCCACGTATTCATCCGCTCTATCCTTCTATTTCTATACTCACTAGCTCGTGGCACCGGGAGTAATCCTGAGATTACTACCTTTGAGGACCTGCTTTTTAATCTCTCTCCTAGCTCCCTAAATTCTGCCTGCAGGACCGCAACCCTCTCTCTATCTATGTCATTGGTACAGATATGGACCACGACCTCTGGCTGTTCACCCTCTCCCCCCAGAATGTCTTACAGCCCCTCGATGACATCCTTGGTCCTGGCACCAGGGAGGCAATATACCATCCTGGAATCATGTCTGCGGTCCCAGAAACGCTTGCCTGATCCCCTGACTATTGAATCCCCTACCACTATAGATCTTCCATTCTTTTTCCTCCCCCACTGTGCAGCTGAGCCACCCATGTTGCCATGGACTTGACTCTGGCTGCACTCCCCAGAGACACCATCGCTCTCACCAGTACTCAGAAGAGAATGCCAGTTGGAGAGCGTGATGGACTCAGGGGCTCCTGCACTATCTGCCTGCTCCTCCTCTTCTGTCTGGCGGTCACCCACACCCTCTCTGTCTGCACACTCTTCAGCTGTGGGGTGACCACCTCTAGAAACGTGCTATTTACAAACTCTCAGCCACGTGGATGCACGGCAGTGATCCCAGCCGCTGCTCAAGCTCCAAAGCTTGGAGCTCGAACTGTAGTAGCTGCTGACACTTCCTGCACACGTGGTCATCCAGACTATGTGAAGTATCCAAGACTTGCCACATGGCACAGGATGTGCATTCCATGGGACTGAGCTGCCCTGCTATGCTTCTATTTAATGGACTGATCTGCGAACTAACTCCATATACCCACCTTTGGCCCATATCTCTTAATATCTTTGGTTAATAGAAAGCTCTCATAATTTAAAATTAATAATCAATCTAGCATCAATTGCCATTTGCAGAAGAGAATTTCAAACTTCTATCACCCTTTGTGTGTACAAGTGTTTCCTAATTTTACTCCTGAAAGGTCTGGCTTTAATGTTTAGACTACGCCCCCTAGTCTTAGAATCACCAACCAGCAGAATAGTTTCTCTCTATCCACCCTATATGTTCCCCTTATTATTTTGAAAACTTCAATTCTGTTATGTATTTAACCCCTTTTAACCTGTATTACACTACCACCAGAGGGCCTATCTGTTGGAGTCCCAAGGGATCCCAGCATCCCTTGGGAGCACAGTATATAAGCAGGCCACCCACGAGGTACCTGCACTCTGGAGTCTTATTAAAGGAGCTAAGGTCACACTTGCTCATTGTACACAATACTCAGTTTCATCCTTTATTATAAGCGTAGCAATTGGCGAGGAGATAACGAATAACCACGCAAAAATGCAAAGAGCAGTTGGTATCCTGGAGAAGTTCTGAGAAAGGGATGATTGGGAGGCCTTCGTGGGGAGACCCGACCAATACTTTGTGGCCAACGAGCTGGATGGGGACGAGAACGCGACCAAACGAAGGGCGATCCTCCTAACTGTCTGTGTGACAACAAACTATGGCCTCATGAAGAGCCTCCTTGCTCCGGCAAAACCAACAGAGAAATCCCATGAAGAATTGTGTATGCTGGTCCGGGAGCAACTAAATCCTAAGGAAAGCGTTTTATGGCGAGATATCGGTTCTACACGTGTCAACGGTCAGAGGGCCAGGAAGTGGCGAGCTATGTCGCCGAACTAAGGCGTCTCACAGGACATTGTGAGTTTGAGGGTTTCCTAAAATAAATGTTTGGAGACTTTTTTGTACTGGGCATTGATCATGAGACAATCCTTCGCAAACTGTTGACTGCAGAAACTCCGAACCTAAGTAAAGCCATAATGATGGCCCAGGCATTTATGTCCACCAGCGACAACACCAAACAGATTTCACAAAGTAAAGAAGTTTCGGCCAGTACGGTGCATAAAATATATGCACCATGTATATTTCGAGCAGAAATATACATGGCAGAATGTACACGCCGGCTGCTGCTGCCCGACCTCAGATGACCCAGAGTTCACCATCAATCGTTAATGCGAGGCAGTTAATACCTTGTTGCCGTTGTGGAGGTCATCATCGGCCCCATCAGTGCTGCTTAAGCACTATGCGTGCAACAGTTGCAGAACAATGGGACACCTCCAGCGAATGTGCAGGCGAGCTGCAAACCCTGCAAACCCTGCAAACCACCACGTTGCAGAGGAGGATCGATCCACTGTGGATCAGGCTGAATTGGAGACTTGTACCGAGGAGGAAGAAGTATACAGGATACACACATTCACCACGAAATGTCCACCAATAATGTTGAAAGTTGAACTGTACAGTATTCCAGTATCTATGCAACTGGACAATGGTGCAAGTCAGTCCATAATGAGTAAAAAGGCCTTCGACAGGCTGCGGGGCAAAAAGGCACACAGGCCCAAGCTCAGCCCCATTCACACCAAACTAAGGACTTATACAAAGGAACTAATCCCTGTAATTGGCAGTGCAGAAGTCAAAGTCTCCCATGACGGAGCAGTACACAAACTCCCGCTGTGGATGAGACCATAGAAACATAGAAAATAGATGCATGAGTAGGCCATTTGGCCCTTCGAGCCTGCACCGCCATTCAATAAGATCATGGCTGATCATTCCCTCAGTACCCCTTTCCTGCTTTCTCTCCATACCCCTTGATCCCCTTAGCCATAAGGGCCATATCTAACTACCTGTTGAATAGATCCAATGAACTGGCATCAACAACTCTCTGCGGCAGGGAATTCCACAGGTTAACAACTCTCTGAGTGAAGACGTTTCTCCTCATCTCAGTCCTAAATGGCCTACCCCTTATCCTAAGACTGTGTCCCCTGATTCTGGACTTCCCCAACATCGGGAACATTCTTCCCGCATCTAACCATAAGAATCTTATACTTTTCTATGAGATCCCCTCTCATCCTTCTAAACTCCAGTGAATAAAGGCCCAGTTGATCCAGTCTCTCCTCATATGACAGTCCAGCCATCCCTTGAATTAGTCTGGTGAACCTTCGCTGCACTCCCTCAATAGCAAGAACGTCCTTCCTCAGATTAGGAGACCAAAATTGAACACAATATTCCAAGTGAGGCCTCACCAAGGCCCTGTACAACTGCAGTAAGGCTTCCCTGCTCCTATACTCAAATCCCCTAGCTATGAAGGCTAACATACCATTTGCCTTCTCCACCGCCTGCTGTACCTGCGTGCCCACTTTCAGTGACTGATGTACCATGACACCCAGGTCTCGTTGCACTTCTCCTTTTCCTAATCTGCCGCCATTCAGATAATATTCTGCCTTCGTGTTTTTGCCCCAAAAATGGATAACCTCACATTTATCCACATTATACTGCATCTGCCATGCATTTGCCCATTCACCTAACCTGTCCAAGTCATCCTGCAGCCTCTTAGCGTCCCCCTCACAGCTCACACCGCCACTCAGTTTAGTGTCATCTGCAAACTTGGAGATATTGCACTCAATTCCTTCATCCAAATCATTAATGCATATTGTAAAGAGCTGGGGTCCCAGCACTGAGCCCTGCAGCACTCCACTTGTCACTGCCTACCATTCTGAAAAGGACCAATTTATCCCGACTCTCTGCTTCCTGTCTACCAACCAGGTTTATATACACATCAGTACATTACCCACAATACCATGCACTTTGATTTTGCACACCAATCTCTTGTGTGGGACCTTGTCAAAAGCTTTTGAAAGTCCAAATACACCATATCCACTGGTTCTCCCTTGTCCACTCTGCTAGTTACATCTCAAAAGATTCCAGAAGATTCGTCAAGCATGATTTCCCTTCCATAAATCCATGCTGACTTGGACCGATCCTGTCACTGCTTTCCAAATGCAGTGCTATTTCATCCTTAATGATTGATTCCAACATTTTTCCCACTACTGATGTCAAGGCTAACCGATTTATAATTACCCGTTTTCTCTCTCCCTCCTTTTTTAAAAAGTGGTGTTACATTAGCTTCCCTCCAATCCATAGGAACTGATACAGAGTCGACAGACTGTTGGAAAATGATCACCAATGCATTCACTATTTCTAGGGCCAATTCCTTAAGTACTCTGGGATGCAGACTATCAGGCCCCGGGGATTTATCAGCCTTCAATCCCATCAATTTCCCAAACACAATTTCCCGCCTAATAAGGATATCCTTCAGTTCCTCCTTCTCACTAGATCCACTGTCCCCTAGTACATTCGGAAGGTTATTTGTGTCTTCCTTCGTGAAGACAGAACCGAAGTATTTGTTCAATTGGTCTGCCATTTCTTTGTTCCCCATTATAAATTCACCTGAATCCGACTGCAAAGGACCTATATTTGTCTTCACTAATCTTTTTCTCTTCACATATTTATAGAAGCTTTTGCAGTCAGTTTTTATGTTCCCTGCAAGCTTCCTCTCATACTCTATTTTCCCCCTCTTAACGAAACCCTTAGTCCTCCTCTGTTGAATTCTAAATTTCTCCCAGTCCTCAGGTTTGTTACTTTTTCTAGCCAATTTATATGCCTCTTCCTTGGTTTTAACACTATCCTTAATTTCCCTTGTTAGCCACAATTTGAGCCACTTGCCCCGTTTTATTTTTTACACCAGACAGGGATGTACATTTGCTGAAGTTCATCCATGTGATCTTTAAATGTTTGCCATTGCTTGTCCACCGTCAACCCTTTAAGTATCCTTTGCCAGTCTATTCTAGCCAATTCATGCCTCATGCCGTCAAAGTTACCTTTCCTTAAGTTCAGGACCCTAGTTTGCAAATTAACTGTGTCACACTCCATCTTACTAAAGAATTCTACCATACCATGCTCACTCTTCCCCAAGGGGCCTCGCACAACAAGATTTCTAATTAGTCCCTTCTCATTACACATCACCCAGTCTAGGATGGCCAGCTCACTAGTTGGTTCCTCGCCACATTGGTCTAGAAAACCATCACTAATACACTCCAGGAAATCCTCCTCCACCGCATTGCTAGCAGTTTGGTTAGCCCAATCAATATGTAGATTAAAGCCGCCAATGATAACTGCTGTACCTTTATTGTACATATCCCTTATTTCTTGTTTGATGCTGTCCCCAACCGCAGTACTACTGTTTGGTGGTCTATACACAACTACCACTAGCATTTACTGCCCTTTGGTATTCCGCAGCTCTACCCATACCGATTCCACATCATCCAAGCTAATGTCCTTCCTTACTATTGCATTCATTTCCTCTTTAACCAGCAATGCCAGCCCACCTCCTTTTCCTCTCTGCCTATCCTTCCTAAATGTTGAATTCCCCTGGATGTTGAGTTCCCAGCCTTGGTCACCCTGGAGCCATGTCTCCGTGATGCCAAGTACATCATATCCGTTAACTGCTGTCTGCGCAGTTAATTCATCCACCTTATTCCGAATACTCCTTGCATTGAGGCACAGAGTCTTCAGGCTTTTCTTTTGAACACACTTTGCCCCTTTAGAATTTTGCTGTAATGTGGCCCTTTTTGTTTTTTGCCTTGGGTTTCTCTGCCCTCCACTTTTACTATTCTCCTGTCTATCATTTGCTTCTGCCTCCATTTTATTTCCCTCTGTCTCCCTGCATAGTTTCCCATCCCCCTGACATGTTAGTTTAACTCCTCCCCAACAGCACAAGCAAACACTCCCCCTCGGACATTGGTTCCGGTCCTGCCCAGGTGCAGACTTTCTGGTTTGTACTGGTCCCACCTCCCCCAGAACCGGTTCCAATGTCCCAGGAATTTGAATCCCTCCCTTTTGCACCACTCCTCAAGCCACGTATTCATCTGGGCTATCCTGTGATTCCTACACTAGTAGCAATCCTGAGATTACTACTTTTGAGGTCCTACTTTTTAATTTAGTTCCTAGCTCCCTAAATTCGTCTCGTAGGACCTCATCCCGTTTTTTACCTATATCGTTGGTGCCTGTATGCACCACGACAACTGGCTGTTCACCCTCCCTTTTCAGAATGTCCTGCACCTGCTCCGAGATATCCTTGACCCTTGCACCAGGGAGGCAACATACCATCCTGGAGTCTCGGTTGCGGCCGCAGAAACGCCTATCTATTCCCCTTATAATCGAATCCCCTATTACTATAGCTCTCCCACTCTTTTTCCTGCCCTCCTGTGCAGCAGAGTCACCCACGGTGCCATGAACTTGGCTGCTGCTGCCCTCCCCTGATGAGTTATCCCCCTCAACAGTACTCAAAGCGTTACCTTCCTTGCACTGCTCTTCCTGTTGGTCACCCATTTACTATCTGGCTGTGTATCCTTTACCTGCGGTGAGACCAACTCGCTAAACGTGCTATTCACGTCATTCTCAGCATCGTGCATGCTCCAGAGTTCATCCACCCGCAGCTCCAGTGCCGCAATGCGGTCCGTCAGGAGCTGGAGGCGGATACACTTCCCGCACACGTAGTCGTCAGGGACACCGGAAGCGTCCCTGACTTCCCACAGAGTACAGAAGGAGCATAACACGTGTCCGAGCTGTCCTGCCATGACTTAACCCTTAGATAAAATTAATTTGGCAACAACAATGCTAAATGTTACTTACTGATCTAGAAAAGAAAAAGAAAAACTACTCACCAATCACCAGCCAATCACTTACCCCCTTGGCTGTGACATCGCCTTTCGATTTCTTTCTACTTCTTTTTTGCCTCCCTGCTGCAGCTGCACCGGCTGGCTGCTAAAGGCCTCCTGAAATCCCCGGACTCGCACTGCTCCGAGCTCCCGCCTCTCCGACTGGCTGCTCGATCTCCTGCTGGCCTTTAAAGGCCTCCTGAAATCCCCGGACTCGCACTGCTCCGAGCTCCCGCCTCTCCGACTGGCTGCTCGATCTCCTGCTGGCCTTTAAAGGCCTCCTGAAATTCCCGGACTCGCACTGCTCCGAGCTCCCGCCTCTCCGACTGGCTGCTCGATCTCCTGCTGGCCTTTAAAGGCCTCCTGAAATCCCCGGACTCGCACTGCTCCGAGCTCCCGCCTCTTCGACTGACTGCTCGATCTCCTGCTGGCCTTTATAGGTCTCCCGAAATGCCCGGACTCGGGCTGCTCTGAGTTCCCACCTCTCCGACGATTGTGCTAGGTGATGTAGGGGAGGACGAAAACCCCCTCATTTTACCCAGAAGGAAAAGGGCTGTGGGATCTGTCTGTGCTGCGATGTGAATTGAAACCGAGACGGTTTGACCTTGGCAGAGCAGTGATTGGACGGGGGAGGACACCGGAGGGCCAATGGTGGGACAGAGTCAGCCCGAAGCATGGGGCTTTCAAGCCAATGCGAGAGCACTTGCTCGAAAACTGTGGGACTGACTCATCGCCATTATCGGGCTATTGTCTTCCCCATGTTTACACTATGGAAGAAAATTATGTAGACCTTCAGAAAACTAGGGAACCCAAAACAAACCAAGGGCCTACACAATGGCTACAGGAGGCCAACCCAATCAACCCCTACTCAAACCTTGAGTAGGTTAGAAAAGCTGAATTGGAGGGAAATTATGCAGACCTTCAGAAAACTAGGGAACCCAAAACAACCCAAGGGCCGACACAATGGCTACAGGAGGCCAACGCAATCAACACCCACTCGAACCTTGAGTAGGTTAACATCAGTGGAAAAAAAAACCTCAATAATCTAAAACTGCTGCATTTTTCAAAATCACAAAGCCCACCAATGGGAAGGATCGATTTCAGCAGGAGAGGCGGACTGGATAATCTGGCTATAAAAAGGGGTTTCTGACGCATTGTGTGTGGTTCCCTGCCCTCGTGATCCAACAACCAGCAAGCTTCTCGACACTGAAGGAAAACCAGTGTCCGAAGACACCGAAGATAGAAGAAACAAACCACCAGACTGCAGAAGGCACAGTAGTGAGTATAACCTCTGGTCCCCGGAACTCCCAACTCAGTTAGGCCAGGAAAGGTGGGAGGTTGGGCATTGTACTGCTAAACTTGTGTAAAGATTTTCGTTGTGTCCGTTTAGTGGGATTTAGGGGGATTGTTTTGTTGGTGTATTGCGGTTTATTGAGATACACCTTGTCAAATAAATTGGAAGCCTAAGTTCCTCTTGGAATCACCTTGTCTCAGTTCTATTGTATTACATCTCCTGATCGTGAGTCTTATGTCAGAACAGTGTAAGGGAAGCTAAGAGCGCCTCGGAAACGCTCAACTGTGTGTCACAGGCTAGGAAAGAAGGGGTGAGGAGTGTTTGACACTCACAAGTGCCTCACAGGCTAGGCATAAGCTGTGGGGACGCACAAGTCTCAAAACCCCCTTCATAAGCTGTGGACACAGTCTCTCCAGGGGTGCTCTTGCAGCACTCAGGATACCTCACAGGCCAGGCATAAGCTGTGAGGGCAGAAGCCCAGAGAGAGACACCCAAGGCACAACAACACTCCGCGAGAACCCCTTACAGTGATGGCCCCATGTTGTTTGGCAGAAGGTGGCTGGGAAAAATCCTTTGGAACTGGGACGACATCCGAACGCTTTCGTCCGTCGACGACGCCTCATGTACCCAGGTTATGAGCAAGCTCCTATCGTTGTTCGAGCCAGGCATTGGAAGCTTCTCGGGCGCAAATGTGCAGAGCCATTTGGTTCCCGGTACGCGATCCATCCACCACAAGGCACAGACGCTACCGTACATGATGCGTGAGAAAGTGGAAATTGAGCTGGATAGGCTGCAGTGAGAAGGCATCATCGTGCCGGTGGAATTCAATGAGTGGGCTAGTCTTATTGTCCCGGGACTTAAAGAGAATGGCACGGTTAGAATTTGTGGGGCCTATAAAGTAACGATTAACCGTTTTTCGCTACAGGACCAGTACCCACTACCCAAGGCAAACAACCTATTTGCGACCCTGGCTGGAGGGAAGACGTTCACCAAGCTGGACCTGACCTCGGCCTACATGACGCAAGAGCTGGAGGAGTCTTTGAAAGGCCTCACCTGCATCAACACGCACAAAGATCTGTTCATCTATAATTGGAGCCCGTTCGGGATTCGGTCGGCTGTGGCAATCTTCCAGCGGAACATGGAGAGCCTGCTAAAGTCGTTTCCTCACACCGTGGTTTTCCAGGACGACATACTGGTTACAGGTTGGGACACCATTGAGCAGTTGAAGAATCTGGAAGAGGTTCTTAGTTGGTTGTATCATGTGGGGCTCAGTTTGAAATGCTCGAAATGTGTTTTCCTGGTGCAGGAGGTCGCGTTCTTGGGAAGAAGAATCGCGGCAAACGGCATCAGACCCACCGACGCCAAGACGGAGGCCATCAAGAACGCGCCGAAACCACAGAACGTGATGGAGCTGCAGTCGTTCCTGGGACTCCTTAACTATTTTGGTAATTTCCTACCTGGGTTAAGCACCCTGCTAGAACCCCTACATGCGCTACTGCGCAAGGGAGATGACTGGGTATGGGGGAATTCACAAAAGGCTGCCTTTAAGAAAGCCAGAAATCTGTTGTGTTCAAACAAACTGCTTGTCCTGTATAACCCTTGCAAAAGATTAGTGCTAGCTTGTGATGCGTCGTCATACGGGGTCGGGTGTGTGTTACAACAGGCTAATGAATCGGGGATCTTGCAACCGGTTGTGTATGCATCCAGGAGTTTGTCCAAGGCCAAAAGGGTCTACAGCATGATTGAAAAAGAGGCTCTGGCGTGCGTTTACAGGATTAAAAAATACACCAATGTTTATTTGGCCTCGTTTGAGCTTGAAACTGACCTCAAGCCGTTCATATCGCTGTTCTCTGAGAGCAAAGGGATTAACAGCAATGTGTCTGCCCGCATCCAAAAATGGGCGATCATGCTGTCGGCATACAATTATGTAATCTGCCACAGACCGGGCACAGAGAACTGCGCAGAATCTCTCAGTCAGCTGCCATTGCCCACCACCGGGGTGGAAATGGCACAGCCAGTGGTCTTGCTCATGGTCATGGAGGCATTCGAGAATGAAAAGTCCCCCATTCCCCATTATGGCCTGCCAGATCAGGACCTGGACCAGCCAGGATCCTTTTACTGTCCTTGGTAAAAAAACTGTATCCTCCATGGGAGCTGGTCCAGTGTCCCAGCGGAGATGCAGGAGGCAATTTAGCTGTTCCACAGGGGCAAAGACGAAATGTCCCTGCAGGCGGACTGTCTGTTGTGGGGCAATTGCGTGCTCTTGCAGATGACACTATGCTGGGTGGGGGTATGAGCTGTAAGGAGGATGCTAAGAGGCTGCAGGGTGACTTGGACAGGTTAGGTAAGTGGGCAAATGCATGGCAGAGGCAGCATAATGTGGATAAATGTGAAGTGTATAAATGTGAGGTTATCCACTATGGTGGCAAAAACACGAAGGCAGAATATTATCTGAATGGCGGCAGTTTAGGAAAAGGGGAAGTGCAATGAGACCTGGGTGTCATGGTACATCAGTCATTGAAAGTTAGCATACAGGTACAGGAGGCGGTGAATAACGCAAATGGTATGTTGGCCTTCATAGCTAGGGGATTTGAGCATAGGAGCAGGGAGGTCTTACTGCAGGTCGTACAGGGCCTTGTTGAGGCCTCACCTGGAATATTGTGTTCAGTTTTGTTCTCCTAATCTGAGGAAGGACGCTCTTGCTATTGAGGGAGCACAGCGAAGGTTCACCAGACTGATTCCCAGGATGGCAGTACTGACATATGAGGAGAGACTGGATCGACTGGACCTGTATTCACTGGAGTTTAGAAGATGAGAGGGGACCTCATAGAAACATACAAATTCTGACAGGACTGGACAGGTTAGATGCAGGAATAATGTTCCCGATGTTGGGGAAGTCCAGAACCAGGGAACACAGTTTTAGGATAAGGGGTAAGCCATTTAGGGCTGAGATGAGGAGAAACTTCTTCGCTCAGAGAGTTGTTAACCTGTGGAATTCTCTACCGCAGAGAGTTGTTGATGCCAGTTTATTGGATATATTCAAGAGGGAGTTAGATATGGCCCTTACGGCTAAAGGGATCAAGGGGTATGGAGAGAAAGCAGGAAAGGGATACTGAGGTGAATGATCAGTCATGATCTTATTGAATGGTGGTGCAGGCTTGAAGGCTGAATGGCCTACTCCTGCACCTATTTTCAATGTTTCTATGTTTCTATGTAAGAAAGGCAGAGATACGTTGATATGTGAACTGCACAACACCACCCAGACATTGTAATGATGAAAGCCATAGCCAGACCCCATGTGTGGTGGCCAGGCATCGAGTTAGATTAAGGGTCATGCGTGCGTCAGTGCAACACTTGCTCTCAGCTGAGCAATGCACCCAGAGAGGCACCAATAAGTTTGTGCTCGTGGCCCTCCAAACCGTTGTCGAGGGTCCATGTGGACTATGCGGGCCCATTTCTCGGCAAAATGTTTTTGGTTGTCGTGGACGCTTACTCAAAATGGATTGAATGTGCGATAATGTCTGCAAGCACGTCCACAGCCACTATTGAAAGCCTATGAGCCATGTTTATCACGCACGGCTTGCCTGATGTCCTAGTCAGCGACAATGGGCCGTGCTTCACCAGTGCTGATTTCAAGGAATTCATGACCCGCAATGGGATCAAACATGTCACATCTGCCCCGTTCAAGCCCACATCCAACGGCCAGGCAGAACGGGCAGTTCAAACCATCAAGCAAAGCTTGAAACATGTGTCAGAATACTCCCTGCAGACCTGACTGTCCCGAGTGCTTCTCAGCTATCGCACCAGACCCCACTCACTCACCGGGATTCCCCCAGCCAAGCTGCTCATGAAAAGGGCGCTAAAAACAAGGCTCTCTCTTGTCCACCCTGATCTCCATGATCACGTGGAGGGCAAGCGGCATCAACAAAGTGTGTACCATGACCGCGCAAATTTGTCACGCGATATTGAGATCAATGATCCTGTGTTTGTGCTCAATTATGAACATGGTCCCAAACGGCTCACTGGCACGGTCACAGCCAAAGAGGGTAGTAGGGTGTTTCAGGTCCAATTGGCCAATGGACAAACACACAGAAAACATTTGGACCAAATCAAATTGCAGTTCATCAACAGTTACGAACAACCCGAAGAAGACACCATCAACTTTGTGGCAACACACACAAGTGGCAATTGACATCATGGTTGACCATGAAGCCGAACTCACCATTCCCAGCAGCCCGGCAAGGCCGGCTGCCCAACAGCCCAGTGAAGAACAGACCAACCCAACCACACCCGCATTTGTACCGAGACGATCGACAAGGGAGCAAAAAGCCCCAGATCGTCTCACCCTGTAAATAAGTGTACTGTTGACTTCAAGGGGGAGTGATGTTATGTATTTAACCCCTTGTCACCTGTATTACACTACCACCAGAGGGCCTACCTGTTGGAGTCCCAAGGGATCCCAGCATCCCTTGGGAGCATGGTATATAAGCAGGCCCCTCACGAGGTACCTGCACTCTGGAGTTTTATTAAAGGAGCAAAGGTCACACTTGCTCATTGTAAACAGTACTCAGTTTCATCCTTTATTATGAGCGTAGCAAATCTGCTGACCCTTTGATAAATTCTTGGGAATCGAACCCTAATTTGTGTAATCGCTCCTCATAACTTAACCCCTGAAGTAACCATTTTAAATCCCGGGCCTTATTTAAATAATCCAGGAAAGTCTCCCTACCAAAACCAGCAGGACTAACGTCAGGGTCAGTGGGTGGAAGGTGAAATCGGGTCAGGAGCCTTAGGACCCTGGGGGCCCAAGGAAATGGTCCTCAGCATAATGTAAGCCTAGCGCTTTGGCAGATGATGACCGAGACGGTGAGGCAAAGCCGGGATTATGGAGGCCCAAGGACTACTTGTGGGGCTTGGTGGTGGTGGGGGGGAAGGCGAAGGGATTTTTTTCTACTTACCTTAGCCTCTTCTGGCCTGTTGGCACCTCCCACCACAGTTCGGCTGTTGGGATTGGCCTCGTGTGGGCCTCCCGAATCCAGAAGTTAGAATAACATCACGGCGGCGATAATGTCACTGGGCAGTGACTTTTACATTTAAATTAGTCCCTCGCTGAGCTGTAGCAGAGCCTCTGCTGTCCACAACATTGGTGAATATAGCGGGAGGGTGGTGGGGGGGTAAAATTGCACCTTTTTATAGACCCTTTATCGCCTCTGGGGGCGCTAACGGGTGCAATGGTGTTTTCGCCCTAGGGAAGGGTACCGCCTCCCGGGAAATTGCCCCGGAGATTTGCGTGCGCTATCCCTGCAGCACCAGGCCCCGCGATGACATCATCGCCATGCACACTGACCCCGCACTGCTCTGCGCTGATCCCTTTCTGCCCCATCGGGAAAATTGCCACGTGGGCCGCGAGGCGGGCGCAGGCGGATATCAAAGCCAGCTTCGCGGGCTGCCATTTTTATTTGTCGGCTGACTCTTGGATTGACTCCAAAATGGCAGCCCTCGCATTGACCAGGCCGCCATCGTGCAGCCCGGCACTCTATTTTGGGTGCAGGGATGCTGGCCCGGTCGATCGTGTCCCTCGTGGCCCAGTGATGGCCACCAAAGAGCCTGCAGAGTGCGCAACGGCCATTCCCTTTCATTGATTCAGTGCCGTGGTACCGCCCAGGGAGTGCCCCTCAAAGGAAGCAGAGCGCCAGAAAAATCACTTTGCTTCCTTTAGGGGTGTAAGGCCCAATTCCATATCGGGGACGGGACTTCCAGGCCAGGGGCGCTGAATTTGCAGTCGGTATGATGGCATACTCTCAGAGTCCTACTGCTTTTGAAACTGACAACAACTTCGGGATTTGGTGCAGGCACATACTGAAATCCCAAAGTTGTGGTCTGTCAATGACAGCTCCGAAACTGGCTGCAATCTACCACCCCCACAGAGCCGGCAATCACTGAAATCTCATAAATTATTGAAACTGAAGAAAACTTCAGCTATTCCGCAGTAATAACGCTGTTAAATTCCCCACTAAAAGTTAGAGCCAAAGGGATTAAGTGTAACTGGGAGTTTTACAGTGTAGTGCCTGCTAAACAACTGTTATGGGCCTGGAAAACTAATTTTAATTTTATGCGGTGTGAAATTTGTACATTTTAATAAAAATTTAACATTTTAAGAAATCTTTTAAAAACATTTTTTTAAGTTTGTGCATCTTTATTTGAGGTTTGAATTTTCCCCATGTGAGAACCTCAATCTTTGTTTTGCTCTCACTAACGGTTTTAAAAAGATGGCTATTTAAGGGGATACTTCCTTGTTCGCTGCCTGTGAGAATTCTGCCTTTTAATTGGCTGCTTAGACAGCTTCTTGATGTCACCGCAGTTCGCACAAGGCGATCTCCATTAAGTTCCGAGGAATTGAATTCAAGGTTGGAAAACCCAGGGATTGCAAGATCCTTGTGCGGAGCATACTTTAGAGCCGGCAGCGAACGTCTTCGCTTCACTGCTGGCCACAAACTCAAGGCCATGACGTCATTGGGCGGGAACGTGCGGACTCAAGCCAGTTATTGGAATTGGCCTGATCTTAACCCCTCCTGCCAACCATTCTCGCTGTGGGAGGGGGGTTAAACTCAAAGCCGTTGTGTAAAATCAGAAGAATGGCATTCAGGGATGGCTTTATTTGTGAGACAGTTTCGCAGAAACTGATGTTGAGGCACAAAGATAATGAAGATAAAAAATGGTAAACATAGAAATATAGAAACTTCAGACTGAATTTTTTTGTCAGTATCAACTGTGGCTCAGTGGGTAGCACACTTGTCACTGAGTCAGAAAGTTGTGAGTTCAAGTCCCACTCCAGGGACTTGAGCACAAAAATCTAGGCTGACACTCCAGGGGAGTGCTGCACTGTCGGAGGTGCCGTCTTTCGAATGAGATGTTAAAACCAAGGCCCTGTCTACCCTCTCAGGTAAATGTAAAAGATCCCATGGCACTATTTCGAAGAAAAGCAGGGAGTTATACCGGTTGGTGTCCTGGCCAATGAATCAATATAACAAAAGGAATCCTGATCCCTGAATCAACATAACAAAAAACAGATTATCTGGTCATATTGCCGTTTGTGGGAGCTTGCTTGTGCGCAAATTGGCTGTCACGTTTCCTGCATTGCAACAGTGACTACAACTATTTTAGTTATATCAGTAATCACGTGCCCCCCGATTAAAGCGGGGGGGGCGGGGCGGTGGCACGCTCCAAAAACTTTTCAAGTACCCCTTGTTTTTTTGTGGGGTTTTTTTGAGGGCATAAACACAAATTATACAAGTGCCCCCTGGCTAAAACGGGGGAGGCGTGGGCTATAAAACTGACAACTTAAGCTTTAGACATTAAGATCAAATTAAAATTTGGTTGCTGGGGGTGATGATGCACTCCAGTCCCTCCGGCGCCCACCTCTCGCGGAAGGCCGCGAGCGTACCCGTGAACATCGCGTGCTCCATCTCCAGGGACACCCTGGCTCGGATGTAACCGCGAAAGAGAGGCAGGCAGTCGGGCTGAACGACCCCCTCGACTGCCCGCTACCTGCACCAGCTGATGGCACCCTTGGCTGTGCCCAGGAGCAGTCCTATGAGGAGGCCTTCTGACCTGCCTGCTCCCCTCCGCACAGTGTGCCCAAAGATCAGGAGTGTGGGACTGAAGTGCAACCAGAATTTGAGGAGCAGCCCCTTCAGATATTGGAAGAGGGGCTGCAACCTCACGCACTCAATAAAAACGTGGAACACGGACTCCTCTAGACGGCAGAAATTACAGACGGCCTGGGAGCCCATGAACCGACATAAAAACTTATTGCCCGGGACTGCTCCATGCAACACCCTCCAGGCCAAGTCCCCAATAAATAAGGGGAGGACTCCCACGTAGAGAGCACTCCATTGGGAACCCCCGCCTCCTCCGGACGGCAAGATGGTACGCCATGGCACAACAATGACTACATTTCAAAAATATCTCAATGGCTGTAAAGTGCTTTGGTCATGTCCAGTGGTCATGGAAGGCGCTATATAAATCCAAATCTTTCTTGAAGTGAATATAATCCCTTGGGCTTTTTTTTCTAAGTGGTATGAAAAACCTAATCAACTTTACCTTGGGAAAAGATATAAAATGTGACAAGAAATAAAATGTGACAAAATCAATAGTACTTAAAGAATATTGCAATCCTATGGAATACTGGAAGCAGAAACCTTGGGGAAAACCTAACCAATTAACTAATGAACTACTTTTCAAAAAGGTATTCTGAAAAAGGTATGCTTCAGAAACATATTCCAGATTATAAATATTCCAGCTAATCAGAATTTGCAAAAATTGCTCCACCATTGGCAGCCGTGCCTTCAACTATCTCGGCTCTAAACTCTGGAATTCCCTCCCTAAACCTCTCCGCCTCTCTTTCCTCCTTTAAGATAATCCTTAAAACCTACCTCCTTGACCAAACCTATCGTAATATCTCTTTATGTGGCTCAGTGTCTAATTTTGTTTGATAGCACTCCTGTGAAGCGCCTGGGACATTTTACTAAATTAAAGGTGCTATATAAATGCAAGTTTTTGTTGTTATAGTAATTACTAATACTATCAAACATTTCAAGATATCCACAAAGTTGCTGATGGCTCAATATCATTGGTACATTAAGTTGCAGGTTTCATTCTTAAAGGCTCTTGATTGTCCTAAGAAAGAGTACACAGTGAGAACATTGAATATAGTTGAACTGAATGCAAAAAGACTTAAGCATTTTATTTCCGCAAATCTTATCAATGAATTTTTTGGATATTTGCAATTTCTCTGCCAAACCAACAATCAGGTTGTTTTGGTAGATGTTTATCAAAGTTACATTAACAGGTTGGAGACATACATTTGATGTGTTGCCAAGTGAAAAAAGAATTAGCTTTTTGTTTGCTTACAGCCGGTGATTAAAAGTCACACCTCACTACTCATGAGATGTGATTCAGTTCATTTGTGATAGCACTCGCTTGATGTGAAATAAACAGAGTGACTAATTAAAGATAAACTAATCTAGCAAATGTTGAGACTTAAAATATTTAATGCCAGAAAATTTTGGGTACTTCAGTGACTAATGATAATTAACCAATGTTTGAAAATCAGATTCCTTAAGTATTATTCCTTTTATTAGTTGAAGCTACAATGCAATTGCAAGGAATTTGTTAACAAGTTGTTGTATTCCCCCCTGTTCCTATGAAGGGATAACAACACATCTGTTTCCAATTTTAATTTACATATGTTATGACGATAATCTGTTAGTCTTCACTCATTGGAACAATTAGCTGTTTTGTGATGTTTGCAGAAAGAGTTATTCACATAATCACTGTTTGCAACATTAATTTTGCATCACTACAAACAAAACTATTGTAATGAAGGCTGTCACTTGCTGTACCAGTCTATTAGTCTATTTACAGTAGATGCTACTTTGGGTTAAATTCTTCTGTATTATTCCAGTATTACCTGCAACACGTCATTCCTCTTAATGTCAGTATCAGTCTTGGAGCCAAGTTAGCAATGACTGAAAATTGATAGTACTGTATCAGGAGATATAACTTTACTGACTTTGTACTTAGCATTTTAAAGATAATATAGACTCAATGGAGAAATTTAACACAATGTCCAAAATCACATATAACATGCCCACAGGTTAAAAAACATGAAAAGCTTAAACTCAGATGGTAGTTGGGGAGATATGCGGTAAAACTCCTGAAGTGCACCTCCACGACAGTGGTTTTAGGCAGGAGGACAAGAACGCTGTGGCTGGCAAGGTGACCAGGGTCAGGGACCTACTCGATGGCAGAGGAGTGGGTTGGATGGCACCAGACGAGCTGGCACGGCGCCTATACTGGGCCGACGTCTGACCAATGCCATCGAGTCGCTAAAAACAGCACTGGGACCTGACTCCGTTAGGTGTGTCGAGGAGGCACAAGCACGGGGAGATCTCATCCGAACTGACCCCCGTCCGGACGGAATTCCTCATGGGCGCCAAGCCCCAAAACCTCCCTCGGGAGCCAGCGCCTCACAACTTGAGCCTCCTCCGGGAAATCACCTCCATGCCTTTCAGTTCTGCACAGAGGGAATTCCTGTATGGGCTGCTCTTGCACACTCTCCACTTTGCCATCCTTGTCTGCCATCCGGATATGCCATGGCGCACCACCTTGCCGTCCGGAGGAGGCAGGGGTCCCCAATGGAGTGCTCTCTATGCGGGAGTCCTCCCTCTATCTATTGGGGACTTGGCCTGGAGGGTGTTGCACGGAGCAGTCCCGTACAATAAGTTTTTAAGTTGGTTCACGGGCTCCCAGGCCGCCTGTAATTTTTGTGGTCTAGAGGAGTCCGTGTTCCATGTTTTTGTTGAATGTGCCAGGTTGCAGCCCCTCTTCCAATATTTGAAGGGGCTGCTCCTCAAATTCTGCTTGCACTTCAGTCCCACACTCCTGATCTTTGGGCACATTGTGCGGAGGGGAGCAGGCAGGTCAGAAGGCCTCCTCGTAGGACTGCTCCTGGGCAAGGCCAAGGGGGCCATCACCGGGCCAGGCAGCGGGCGGTCGAGGGGGTCGTTCAGCCCGACTGCCTGCCTCTCTTCTGTGGTTACATCCGAGCCAGGGTGTCCCTGGAGATGCAGCACGCGGTGTCCACCGGTACGCCCGCGGCCTTCCGCGAGAGGTGGGCGCCGGAGGGACTGGAGTGCATCATCACCCCCGGGAACCAAATTTTTATTTGATCGTAATGTCTAAAGTTTAATTTGTTTAAGTTGTTGGTTTTAGTGCCCCCCCCCCCACACTTTTAGCCAGGGGGCATTTGTATAATTTGTGTGTTGGTGCCCTCAAAAAAAAAACAAAGGGGCACTTGTTTGAAAGTTTCTGTTTTAGTGCCCCCCTCCCTCCCCTTTGAATCAGGGGGCATTTGAATTAACGATTTATGTTTTACAGATTACAACAAAATAGTTAGAGTTGGGGAGATGATAGGAAACAGCTGTTAATGGCTATTTAAAATGCAACATGCAGATTTTAATGGTTTTTTAAAGGGAAAATGCAACCCTAATTAAAATCATTGGTGAGCTGAAAGGCCACTTACTCTTCTGAGAACTGTTTGTTTTTATCAGAAGCTCCATGTAGATCAACATGCTTTCATTTTCCCTTTATAGAGGAGGGAAGAAGATTTGGATATCAACATAATGTTCAATGTTATGAAAGCGCAGTTTCAATGGGCCCAAATTTGCCCAGGAGTTGCTCCGTTTTTTTTTTGAGCAACTTAAATTTTCTGGAGTATCTTAAAAATCCCCATTCTGCACATTTAATTTAATAGTAAGTGAGTTAGTTGGGATTTTTTTTAGTTTAGTTTTTTTTTCAAAAGGGGGAGTTACCACCTACCGATGCCTGTTTTGGCCATTTAAGCCAGTTTGGACAGCTAATAGTTGCTCCAAGCTAACTTAGGCCAGCGTATGTGGCCACTTGTGGCCGCAGAGAAAATCCTTGCGGAGAGTTAAGAAATCAGCGGAAGTTAGTACATTCTAAAGCACCAAGACTTACAAAGTTCTAAACAATGCACAAAAAGCATTCAATAACAAATAAAAAAATAGAAGGAAGTAGAGAAAACCTGCACCTAAAGCGTCAAGACTTACAAAGTTTTAAGGAAAGATTAAAAGAAAATAAAGGAACTCTACAAACACACAGTCACAGTAGTTTAAACAACACAAGCAGCTACTTACATGTACAGGGCTTTTTTCATATCACTCATTGCATATTTTCACAGGTCTCCTTCACAATCATTTTTTACCTGTACAGGGATCTCCCTAAAACAAATTAAGCCAAGCGATGTTTCCATTTTCCAATTGGCTCCAAAGGCTGTATGCCGAGATACTCCCAAAAGATGTGTAAAATAGAAACAACTTCCCCATATTTTTGCCAGAAACAAGTTAGCACAACAGGTTTCCATCTGTTCAATAGCTCGCAGGCCGGTGCGGGAGAGCATTCGGCCAGATATAGGGGCAGCAAACAGCGGGTCGTCCCTTCGGCCAGGGATACGGGCGGAGAGCATCGGGTCCCTCTCACAGCCTGCTGGGAGGGTGAGGAGCTACTGCGCATGTGCACAGACTCCACCACGCAGGCGGACAGCTGCCAGCAATGTTTTTGGCACAGGGCTATAGCTCCACCCCTCCACTGCACTATATATGCCGTACCAAGACCCGGGACACACAGCAGAGTAGCCAGAATCGTGAGTACGTTTTTTGCCGCCGTTTTGAGCGCACAAAGTCGTCGCATCTCAGGTTAGTGCGCCGGAAAAGGGGGTTAGGAAAATTTAGGCCTATAATTAGTGCATTTTGATCCATTCACATAATGACATTGAAACATACCCACATCCTGTCCATAATTTTTCCTGAGCTATTTTAGCAGTGTGCATGCACACACACCAGTCAGTCAGATCCATGTAGAGAAGGGGTGGGGGTAGGAACTCAATCCCTTTGATGACCAATGTGCTATTGTTTTTGGCAGTTGTGAGAAAACTCCATGCAAAGACAAGTTGCACCGGATCTTATCTGTATGCAACATATAGACAATTGTTACTGTTTAAAAAAAGTAAAAGCTTGGAGAGTGCTCTTGTTCAGAACAGAGGTCTAACTGTTAATTCTGCATGATGAGTAACAGCACATAAACACAAAGGAGTTCTAGGAAGGGCAAACTCTCACCTGAAGGAGGCACTCTGCATTCTTCTATGTTGTACATACTGCCTTGCAATGGGTGCCAAGCGAATTAAAATTAAAACCCATTCGAATATCATATTTTTTTATTACCGCTGCTTGATGTGACAAAAAACAAAATGTACATTTCTTCCTGATTTTATTTGTCCATGTACATGCCATGGTTTTTTTCCCTTTAGATGTAGAAATAATATTTTAGAGAGAAGATCCTAGCCTAAAGAATACTCAGCAAGATATTAGCACATAAGCGTATGTCTGCCATTTGAACTGAGGCATTTATTTTCAATGGTTTAGCACTTCCATTAAACTTGAGGACAAAGTACATGGTCATTTTTCGGCTCCTGATAGGTAAGTGACAAAAAAAACAAGCTGCGGAATACCAAAGGGCAGAAAACACTAGTGGCAGTTGTGTACAGACCACCAAACAGTAGTAGTGAGGTTGGGGACAGCATCAAACAAGAAATTAGGGATGCGTGCAATAAAGGTACAGCTGTTATCATGGGCGACTTTAATCTACATATAAATTGGGCTAACCAAACTGCTAGCACTATTGTGGAGGAGGATTTCCTGGAGTGTATTAGGGATGGTTTTCTAGACCAATATGTCGAGGAACCAACCAGAGGGCTGGCCATCCTAGACTGGGAGATGTGTAATGATGAGAAAGGACTAATTAGCAATCTTGTTGTGCGAGGTCCCTTGGGGAAGAGTGACCATAATATGGTAGAATTCTTTATTAAGATGGAGAGTGACACAGTTAATTCAGAGACGAGTGTCCTGAACTTAAGGAAAGGTAACTTCAATGGTATGAGATGTGAATTGGCTAGAATAGACTGCTGAATGATACCTAAAGCATTGATGGTGGATAGGCAATGGCAAACATATAAAGATCACATGGATGAACTTCAACAATTGTACATCCCTGTCTGGAGTAAAAATAAAACGGGGAAGGTGGCTCAACCGTGGTTAACAAGGGAAATTAAGGAGAGTGTTAAATCCAAGGAAGAGGCATATAAATTGGCCATAAAAAAGCAGCAAACCTGAGGACTGGGAGAAATTTAGAATTCAGCAGAGGAGGATAAAGGGTTTAATTAGGGGGGGGAAAATAGAGTAGGAGGGGGAAAATAGAATATGAGAGGAAGCTTGCTGGGAACATAAAAACTGACTGCAAAAGCTGCTATAGATATGTGAAGAGAAAAAGATTAGTGAAGACAAATGTAGGTCCCTTGCAGTCAGATTCAGGTGAATTTATAATGGGGAACAAAGAAATGGCAGACCAGTTGAACAAATACTTTGGTTCTGTCTTCACGAAGGAAGACACAAATAACCTTCCGGAAATACTAGGGGACCGAGGGTCTAGTGAGAAGGCGGAACTGAAGGAAATCCTTATTAGGCGGGAAATTGTGTTCGGAAAATTGATGGGATTGAAGGCCGATAAATCCCCAGGGCCTGATAGTCTGCATCCCAGAGTACTTAAGGAAGTGACCCTCGAAATAGCGGATGCATTGATCATCATTTTCCAATAGTCGATCAACTCTGGATCAGTTCCTATGGACTGGAGGGTAACTAATGTAACACCACTTTTTTAAAAAAGAGGAAGAGAGAAATTGGGTAATTATAGATCAGTTAGCCTGACATCAGTAGTGGGGAAAATGTTGGAATCAATTATTAAGGATGAAATAGCAGCGCATTTGGAAAGCAGTGACAGGATCGGTCCAAGTCAGCATGGATTTATGAAAGGGAATTCATGCTTGACAAATCTTTTGGAATTTTTTGAGGATGTAACTAGTAGAGTAGACAAGGGAGAACCAGTGGATGTGGTGTATTTGGACTTTCAAAATGATTTTGACAAGGTTCCACACAAGAGATTGGTGTGCAAAATTAAAGCACATGGTATTGGGGGTAATGTACTGATGTGGATAGAGAACTGGTTGGCAGACAGGAAGCAGAGAGTTGGGATAAACGGGTCCTTTTCAGAATGGCAGGCAGTGACTAGTGGGGTGCCGCAGAGCTCAGTGCTGGGACCCTAGCTATTTACAATATACATTAACGATTTAGCTAAAGGAATTGAGTGTAATATCTCCAAGTTTGCAGATGATACTAAGCTGAGTGGCAGTGTGAGCTGTGAAGAGGACGCTAAGAGGCTGCAGGGTGACTTGGACAGGTTAGGTGAGTGGGCAACTGCATGGCAGATGCAGTATAATGTGGATAAATGTGAGGTTATCCACTTTGGTGGCAAAAACATGAAGACAGAATAGTATCTGAGTGGCGGCAGATTAGAAAAAGATAGAGGTGCAACGAGACCTGGGAGTCATGGTGCATCAGTCATTGAAAGTTTGCATGCAGGTACAGCAGGCGGTGAAGAAGGCAAATGGTATGTTGGCCTTCATAGCTAGGGGGTTTGAGTATAGGAGCAGGGAGGTTTTACTGCAGTTGTACAGGGCCTTGGTGAGGCCTCACCTGGAATATTGTGTTCAGTTTTGGTCTCCTAATCTGAGGAAGGATGTTCTAGCTATTGAGGGGATGCAGCGAAGGTTCACCAGACTGATTCCCGGGATGGCAGGACTGACATATGAGGAGAGACTGGATCAACTGGGCCTTTATTCACTGGAGTTTAGAAGGATGAGAGGGGATCTCATAGAAACATATAAAATTCTGACAGAAGTGAACAGGTTAGGTGCAGGAAGAATGTTCTCGATGTTGGGGAAGTCCTGAACCAGGGGACACAGTGTAAGGATAAGGGGTAAGCCATTTAGGACTGAGATGAGGAGAAACTTCTTCACTCAGAGAGTTGTTAACCTGTGGAATTCTGTACCACAGAGAGTTGTTGATGCCAGTTCATTGGATATATTTAAGAGGGAGTTAGATATGCCGCTTATGGCTAAAGGGATCAAGGGGTATGGAGAGAAAGCAGGAAAGGGGCACTGAGGTGAATGATCAGCCATGATCTTATTGAATGGTGGTGCAGGCTCGAAGGGCCGAATGGCCTACTCCTGCACTTATTTTATATGTTTCTATATAGGGCTGCTTAAGAAATGATCATGTGTTATCAAAGAAAATAATGAAATAAAATGTAATCGTCACTAACAAATGTCCCTGTAAGTGGAGTGAACTGTAATATATGGAATAGATTACAAAACATAAAATATAACTGTAATGGGTAAACAGATTAGTCTGAGGGCTTAAAAGCTATTTCTAGTGGCCTAAGAAAGCTACTACACTGTTTCTTTCAAGAGTTATGTCCTTGCAAGCTTTATAATGAGATTATGAGCTTGTCTGCTTTTGTCATGGCAAGCTCCAAGGTCCTCAGAGTCAGAGATTTGTCCATATGAGTGTTTGTTTTGGCTTCTTTATGACCATGCCCTTAGGAGTGTTTACACTTAGATTGTTCTATCACAATGAATTATATAACACATATATTTTTTCGTGCTCTGAAAAACCTCATGTGGATATTGAAAGCTTTTCCTTATGTTTCTGTGTGCTTTCCATAGTTAATTTGATCTACAGTTTATTAACAATCAGCAGACTTTTAAAACCAAAGTTTTATGCCACTTATTCTCTATTTCTTGATTTACCTCTCCTCTCAACTTTGGTGCTGTGCTGCACTACGGGACTTAGATCTTCACTTGGCTTTCTCAAGTCAAAAATCCACGGCTGTTCTGGCATAAACACGCTGCACGTTTTGTGAGGTAATACCAGAACAGCTGGACTCTAAGCTGGGACCTGCATACACCAGGTTCTTGTTTTGCGCATAAGTTTGCTGAATGGTCTGTTGGGAGCTGAACCTCAATGCACCTCATACATTGGCCATTGACGTAGCATGGGATTGGCACAGAAGAGCCTGTGGTTCCCGCTTTCTGGGTCTTCATTGACACCTGGCATATGGGTTGATAGAGGTGTGCCTGGGGGAATTCATGGGGTGTAACTTTGACTTTGGGCAATAGGCCATTGAAATCAATGGAAATGAAAATCAGGAGAAATGTATAACGTGGCTGATCCAATATCGCTTGTTTTACATGATTACATAAAGTCAAAATTAGCCCTATCCAGTTTTGCATTTGTGGTGCCTTCCAAATATTTGCCTACTGCTCTTCGAGGTTCTCTTGGCAGTGGTTGAAGAACATGCGAAACAGGTATTAATATTAAAATAATACATCACATGCAACAGATACCTATGTCAGGGATTTCCTTGGGGGACTCGCCCAATCAGCCGCTGTAACTTCGGCTGAAGATTAGCGGAAACTGTGCTTTAGCTGTGTCTCTGGGTTTTCCACCAAAGTTATGACGGCTGATCAGGAGAACCCCTGTGGAAATTCCTGTCAATATTGTAGCTCAAAGTTACATACAGGATTGCAATAGGCCCATTTAATATTTTCTGACTCAAAATATACAAACAAATAAACTGCAATCTTAAATTATAAATTAGATAATATAAATAAGAATCAGCTTAAATTGCAACGTAGTGGCCAGGAATAGGGTTAAGTTTTTTTCCTGACATTTGGATAAGTATGTGAGGTATGGATCCATACGAGGAACCATGGATCAGAGTAAGACTATAACCCTGTAGCCCCAATTCTCCGATCCATGTTTACATAAGAACGTAAGAAATAGGAGCAGGAGTAGGCCATACGGCCCTTCGAGCCTGCTCCGCCATTTAATACGATCATGGCTGATCCGATCATGGACTCAGGTCCACTTCCCTACCCGCTCTCCATAACCCGTTAATCCCTTGTCGGTTAAGAAACTGTCTATCTCTGTCTTAAATTTATTCAATGACCCAGCTTCCACAGCTCTCTGAGGCAGCGAATTCCATAGATGTACAACCCTCTGAGAGAAGAAATTCCTCCTCATCTCAGTTTTAAATGGGCAGCCCCTCATTCTAAGATTATGCTCCCTAGTTCTAGTCTCCCCTATCAGTGGAAACATCCTCTCTGCATCCTTGTCAAGCCCCCTCATAATCTTATACGTTTCAATAAGATCATTCTTCTGGGGCCGAATGGCCTACTCCTGCACCTGTGTACTTTCTAAATGGTAATAACATCCTTCCTATAATTAGGTGACCAGTAATCCAGTGGCGTCCGACCAAAACGTTCTCCAGTAATAACACGCTCTTTACTTTTGACTCAATCTCACTGCTAATGCAACCCATTACATTATTTGTTTTTTTTTTAACTGCAGCTAAAAGCCTTATTGATGGTTTCATAGATTTATCCACTATAACCCCTAGACCTCTTCTGTCATCAGCATCCTATATCATTATTCTAAATGATACATATTCCCTCTTTTGGTTTATTACATCCATATTAATAACTAAAAATATTCATATGTAATGTGGATAAGTGTAAGATAATATGGTAATAAACCAACATTTTAGGAATTAGCTGTGGCCAGGCTCTCTTAAAAACATGTGCTAGTGTAGACTGGTGATGTGTTGAAAGTCGGAACTAGCATAAACTTGCAATATCACCTTTTGGACATGACCTTCCACCTACACTTTAATGGAAGGTAATGCTTCAGATTTATATATGCCATGTCATTCTTTACTTCAGTATAGTTAATGACACTCAAATATGTGAAAGTTCAGAAATTGTGCAAAAGCATTATTAAGTGACTTGTTGGTGTCCCTCACATTTTAAAAAACTATATCTCTGGAACATTATCATTATGTCCATGGCCTGCAAAATTCATTTTGACACGATGGACTCTCAGATATCAGTGGAATCAGCCCCTGGACTCTAACGTTTGCCTCTGGATCAGAAGTTTACAGCTACGGTTAGTTTCATTGTTACAGGTGTTGCAGTGGCTGCTCATGAAGACATTGCTAAATAAGATTTAGCAAATAATATATCACTCAGCAGATCTCTTTTGAGATGCAAAGTACAAGCCATTCTTATCAATGCCAAGCATTTCTTTTGCTTAGACGTTTTACTGTATTAAAGGCATTTAAATGCAAGTTGTTGTAAAAGATCTCTTTTTAATTACTCCTCCTCCAATTCTCTTCCGACCCCCCCCCCCCTCCTCTAAGACACTCTTTAAAACCTTCCTGTTTGACCAAGAGTATTGTTCCTCTATTCCCTCTGTGCTGTTGTAAAATACTTATGACAATTCTGCTCAGTTGTGGTGCCTAATTTTAATAAATTAACATTCCTAAAGGAATTAGGGGTCGAAATTTGGTTGCTAACGTCTGCTGATAATGCTGGTGTTAACTGGGAGTTAGGAGGTTGGGAGTGGCATTGGGTGCTGGTCATGCAGGCTTTACCGTGCACATTTCTCTTATCTTGAGATATCCAAGGAGCAGTGCCTAAGAAGGCTGTGGTTCTGCAAAGAAGTGGTGACGGAGCTTTGCAACCTTCTGCAGACATACCTAGCAGATGACATCGGCACCAGGACTTCGCTGTCAGTGGCAGTGAAAGTGACAGCATACCTCAACTTCTATGCTCTCAGATCCTTTCAGTCTCTTGTAGGCGATAAATGCAACATCTCGCAGTTTACAGTACATTGCTACATTCACCAGGCGACTGACGCTCTCTACAGCAAATGAATGGACTACATCAAGTTCAGCATGTCCAGGGAAGACATGGATGAGCTCTGCCATGACTACGCCAGGATAGCCTGCTTCCCCATGGTTTAAGGGGCCATCCATTGTACTCAACTGGCATTGTGGAACCTGCCTCACCTGGCCACTTTCTTTACCTGGCCATCTGCTGAAGATATCGCCCCCCCCATCCTCGAAGCCTCTGTGCATACAAATGGCAACACAAGATTGTGACAAATGAAACAAATTTTTATTGATAGAAAACACCATAGTGTGCTGTAAAGAAGCACTAAGGATGCCATCATCCATAGCAAACAATAATTGAAACCAGTCCCCTTGAAACATTATCATGCACATACACATGCAACTATGCACATTACTTCATTATGGAACAAGGACAGCATCTCTGGGCACCATCACACAATTGTTTATTGGCTCATCCAACTGCAACTATTTACATTAGTTCACATTCAAGCAAGGTCAGCATTTCTGGCCACTAGCACACACATATTTACCCACTCTTTCTCAGTGCTTTCCCACCTCTTCCCTTCTCTCCCTCCCAGGACTACTGCTCCTCCTCAATGGGGTCTCAGTGCCTGCAGCAAGGCTGGTAGAAGGTCGTTGTGTTGGCACCGCTGCCACAGCTGATGGCCTAGCAGTATGTTCCACACTACCTCGGTCCCTGGAAGGGCTGGCTGCGGACTGCATCACCACAGCATGGGCGGCAGCACTCTGTGGTGGATGGGCTGCAGAGAGCAGCAGGGGCAAGTGCGGAATGATATAATCCTGAGAGAGGATATCACGCTCCAACAGGCACGACAAGTTGCTACTCCCCCGGGGAAGAGCCTCAGCATCTGGAACTATCTAGCTGAGCACAGATTGCTGCCATGCTTCGCCAACGTTAATTCCCCGTGCAACTGATGAGATCCCAGACACGATGGCAGCGATCAGTGCCTGCGTGGATTCAAGTTGGCTCTGCATCAGGGCAGATTGTGACTGCAGAACACCACAGAGATGATTGATACCATCATGCACTGATGACATGAGAGTATGCAGGCCTACCACAGCATTGGCCTTTTGCTCAATGGCTACTGCCATGACAGCCAAAGCCCGTGCCACCATCTTTGGGACCCCATGTTCACTTGAAACATTCAACATCCATTGGTATCTATCAAGGATTGGCTCGATTGGCTGCTGAGACAAAAATGCAATTATTGAGGTGGCCTCCACCACACTCAAAGCATGTGCATGGACACTCTTGGGCACCCTTGACAAAACACCCAGCAGATCGCTGTGCATCTGCAATAAATGTTTGGCGAGATCATATAAGTTGGCCTGATCATCCGAGTGCTGCTGAGCATCACTCAGACACGCACTCACCCTCCGGTGAGCTGGCCCTCTAATCTCCCCTCCCCCGTGGCATTGTTGCAGGCCACTGTGTCCCGAAGCATCACCCACCTCCAACTCCCTGACCACGCCTTCACACAAAAAGCTGCTGGCCCTGTTCTGTGAGGATGCTGGATCCTCTGTCAGGTCCAGAGAGGTGTCCTCCGCTGCCTCGTCCTCTCCACCGTCACCCGCAGTGGAAGGCTGACGTGCAGGCTCCTGGTCATCTGGGTCATCATCTGAAAGCACAAAGCCAGAGAAGAGTGCTTACCTGCTGGGGATGGGGCCAGGAGGCAAACACATTGTAGAATGCCAGTCTCATGGAAAGAGCTGAAGGATTCTGGTCTCAGGTCTAGGTGTCCTGCTGGATGCTGCAAAGGAACTCAAGCATACCATCATTGTCCCCAGGTGGGGGGGGGGGGGGGTCGGCCTCACCCACTACCATGGTACCAACTTAAATGCCCATCAGGGCTGAGATGTGTTCCTCGAACAGAGTCAGATCCTGGAGTTCAGACTCCCCCCCTGCAGTCCGCATCTGCTCTCTGCGATTGTGGGCGAGCTTGTCCTGTGAGATTAAGGAGAACATCTGAGTCAGAGCCCTTCTATCCGTGTGTCCCAAGTGCTTTACATAGTTTAGTGGATGTAACTGTATGAGAGTCTTCACAGTTCGATCTAACTTTCATTCGCTGTATGGACTTTCTGTCGCAATGCATTAGGGGTCCAAGACCTAACAGTAACGGAGAGGCTACCGTCTTCGAGATGCCTATGAAGACTGAGGAGGGGTGGGTCAGCAGAAATGAGTAGCAAGGTTAACAGCGCATGCAGGTCCTTGCAGTGGGTGAGGCTTCAAATGGGAACCTCCCATCTGGCCTCACCCACGTAGATCATGGATTCCCAGACACTACATTGAGAGAGTGCACAGTGAGCTCAGAGCTTAGCATGTTGACGGTTCAAATGTAAGATACTCACACTCAGGTGGAGCATTGCAGTGAGGAAGATTGAGAAGAGGATTGGCGTGATGACACAGCCCTGCTTGACCTCGGTCCGGACAGGAATTGGATCTGTAATGCATCTGTTGGTCAGGATCGCAGCCTGTATGTCATCGTGGAGGAGGCGGAGGATGGTGATGAACTTTTGGGGCCAGCCAAAATGGAGGAGGACGCTTCATAGTCCCTCGTGGTTGAGTGTGTCAAAGGCCTTTGTAAGGTCAAAGAAGGCCATGTACAAGGGTTGGTGCTGTTCCCTGCATTTTTCTTGCAGCTGTAAAAATCATGTCCATTGTACCCCGTAGACGTTGTACTCCATGAGACTAGAACTCAACAAGCTCCCCGTTGGAGTGGAACTAAATTACAGAACCAGTGGGAACCTGTTCAACCTTCGTCATCTCCAGGCCAAATCCAAGACAGTCCCAACCTCTGTCGTTGAACTACAGTATGCGGACGACACATGCGTCTGCGCACATTCAGAGACTGAACTCCAAGTCATAGTCAACATCTTCACTGAGGCATATGAAAGCATGGGCCTTACACTAAACATCCGTGAGACAAAGGTCCTCCACCAACCTGATCCCGCCACACAGCATTACCCCGCAGTCATCAAGATCCACGGCGCGGCCTTGGACAAAGTGGCCCACTTTCCATACCTAGGGAGCCTGTTATCAACAAGGGCAGACATCGACGATGAGATTTAACACTGCCTCCAGTGCGCCAGCACAGCCTTTGGCTGCTTGAGGAAAAGAGTGTTCAAAGATCAGGCCCTCAAATCTGCCACCAAGCTCATGGTCTATAGGGTGTAGTGATACCTGCCCTCCTGTATGGCTCAGAGACGTGGACCATATACAGTAGACACCTCAAATCACTGGAGAAATACCACCAACGATGTCTCGTAAGATCCTGCAAATCCCCTGGGAGGACAGACGCACCAATGTTAGTGTCCTCTACTGAGCCAACATCCCCAGCATCGAAGCACTGACCACACTCGACCAGCTCCGCTGGGCGGGCCACATTGTTCGCATGCCTGACACAAGACTCCCAAAGCAAACGCTCTACTTGAAACGCCTCCACGACCAGCGAGTCCAAGGTGGGCAGAGGAAACATTTCAAAGACACCCTCAAAGCCTCCTTGATAAAATACAACATCCCCACAGACACCTGGGAGACCCTGGCCAAAGTGGAGGAAGTGCATCCAGGAGGGCGCTGAGCACCTCGAATCTCATCAAGAAGAGCATGCTGAAACCAAGCGCAGGCAGTGGAAGGAGCGTGCGGCAAACCAGTCCCGCCCACCCTTTCCTTCAACGAATGTCTGTCCTACCTGTGACAGAAACTGTAATTCCCGTATTGGACTGTTCAGTCATCTAAGAACTCATTTTTAGAGTGGAAGCAAGTCTTTTTCAGCCATCTCCATATTCCACATTACTAATTCCCCAGTCTCGTCATCTAAGGGACCAACATTTACTTTAGCCACCCTTTTTGTTTTTATATATCTATAGAAACTCTTGCTATCTGTTTTTATATTTTGCGCTAGATTACTTTCATAGTCTATCTTCCCTAGTCTATCTTCCCTTTGATTAAGAAAGGGAAGATAGACTATGAAAGAAATCTAGCGCAAAATATAAAAACAGATAGCAAGAGTTATATAGGTACATAAAAAGTTAAAGGGTGGCTAAAGTAAATGTTGGTCCCTTAAAGGACGAGACTGGGGAATTAGTAATGGGGAATATGGAGATGGTAGAAACTCTGAACAAATATTTTGTATCAGTCTTTACGGTAGAGGACATTAACAATATTCCGACAGCGGATAGAGGGGGGGCTAGTGGGGGTGGGGGAGGAACTTAACACAATCACAATTATTAAGGAGGTGGTACTCAGTAAGGTAATGGGACTAAAGACAGATAAATCCCCTGGGCCTGATGGCTTGCATCCTAGGGTCTAAAGAGAAGTAACAGCAGGGTTGTGAATGCATTGGTTGTAATTTACCAAAATTCTCTGGATTCTGGGGAAGTCCCAGCAGATTGGAAAATTACAAATGTAACGCCCCTATTTTAAAAAGGAGGCAGACAAAAAACAGGAAATTGTAGACCAGTTAACCTAACATCTGTGGTTGGGAAACTGTTGGGTCCATTATTAAAGAAGCAGTAGCAGGACATTTGGAAAAGCAAAATTCAGTCAGACAGAGTCAGCATGGATTTATGAAGGGGAAGTCATATGTTTGACAAATTTGCTGGCGTTCTTTGAGGATGTAACGAACAGGGTGGATAGAGGGGAACCAGTGGATGTGGTGTATTTGGACTTCCAGAAGGCAGTTGACAAGGTGCCACATAAAAGGTTACTGCACAAGATAAAAGTTCACGGGGTTGGGGGTAATATATTAGCCGGTTGAGGCATTGAAGTATGGCGGAGAGGCACTGCTGGCGCAAATACACAACCTCATCTGGAGGGAGGAGAGCATGCCGGGGGATCTCCGAGATGCAGTAATCGTGACCATCTTTTAAAAAGTCTGACTGCGGCAACTACAGAGGAATCCCCCTGCTATCAGCCACTGGGAAAATTGTCACTAGAGTCCTCCTCAACCGTCTTCTTCCCATGGCCAAGGAGCTCCTCCCGGAGTCACAGTGCGGATTTCGTCCCCTACGGGGCACAACGGACATGATTTTTGCAGCGCGACAGCTGCAGGGAAAATGCAGGGAACAGTGCCAGCCCTTATACATGGCCTTCTTCGACCTTACAAAGGCCTTTGATACTGTCAACCGCGAGAGTCTATGGAGTGTCCTTTTCGGAAGACCCACAAGTTCATCACCATCCTCCGCCTGCTCCACAATGACATGCAGGTCGTGATCCTTACCAAAGAATCCATCACAGACCCAATCCACGTCCAGACCAGGGTCAAACAGGGCTGCCTCATCGCCCCAATACTCTTCTCAATCTTTCTCGCTGCCGTGCTCCACCTCACAGTCACCAAGCTCCCCGCTGGAGTGGAACTGAACTACAGAACCAGTGGGAACCTGTTCAACCTGCACCATCTCCAGGCCAGGTCCAAGACCACCCCAACCGCTGTCGTCGAGCTACAGTACGTGGACAATGCCTGCGTCTGCGCACATACAGAGGCTGCACTCCAAGACATAGTTGACGTATTTACTGCGGTGTATGAAAGCATGGGCCTTACGCTAAACATCCGTAAGACAAAGGTCCTCCACCAGCCTGTTTTCACCGTACCGCACTGCCCGCCGGTCATCAAGATCCATGCTGCGGCCCTGGACACCGTGGACCATTTCCCATATCTCGGGAGCCTCCTATCAACAAGAGCAGGCATCGACGATGAGATCCAACACCGCCTCCAGTGCGCCAGTGCAGCCTCGGGTTGCCTGAGGAAAAGAGTGTTTGAAGACCAGGCTCTCCAAACTTCCACCAAGCTCATGGTCTACAGGGCTATAGTAATACCTCCCCTCCTGTATGGTTCAGAGACATGAACCATGTACAGTAGACACCTCAAGTTGCTGGAGAAATATCACCAACGATGTCTCCGCATGATCCTACAAATCCCCTGGGAGGACAGGCACACCAACATCAGTGTCCTCACTCAGGCTAATATCCCCAGCATTGAAGCACTGACCACACTCGATCAGCTCCGCTGGGCAGGCCACATAGTCTGCATGCCAGACATGAGACTCCCAAAGCAAGTGCTCTATTCAGAGCTCCATCATGGCAAACGAGCCAAAGGTGGGCAGCGGAAAAGCTACAAGGACACCCTCAAAGCCTTCCTGATAAAGTGCGACATCCCCACTGACACCTGGGAGTCCTTGGCCTAAGACCGCCCTAAGTGGAGGAAGTGCATCCGAGAGGGCGCTGAGCACCTCGAGTCTCAATGTCGAGAGCATGCAGAAATCAAGCGCAGACAGCAGAAAGAGCATGTGACAAACCAGTCCCACCCATCCCTTCCCTCAATGATTATCTATCCCACCTGTGACAGAGTCTGTGAAACATAGAAACATAGAAAGATAGAAAATATCGTATTGGAATGTTCAGCCACCAAAGAACTCACTTCAGGAATGGAAGCAAGTCTTCCTTGATTCCGAGGGACTGCCTATGATGATGAATATATTAGCATGGATAGAGGATTGGCTAACTAACAGAGGACAGAGAGTCAGGAAAAATGGTTCATTCTCTGGCTGGCAACCAGTAACTAGTGGGTTGCCGCAGGGATCAGTGCTGGGACCCCAACTATTTACAATCTATATTAAAGACTTGGAAGAAGGGACTGAGTGTAATGTAGCCAAGTTTGCTGATGATACAATGATGGGAAGAAAAGTAATGTGTGAGGAGGACACAAAAAATCTGCAAAAGGACATAGACAGGCTAAGTGAGTGGGCAAAAATTTGGCAGATGGATTATTATGTTGGAAAGTGTGAGGTTATGCACTGAAAAAAAATCAAAGATCAAGTTATTATTGAAATGGAGAAAGATTGCAAAGTGCCGCAGTACAGCGGGACCTGGGGGTACTTGTGCATGAAACACAAAAGGTTAGTATGCAGATACATCAAGTGATCAGGAAGACCAATGGTATCTTGGCCTTTATTGCAAAGGGGATTGAGTATGTACGCGGGGAAGTCTTGTTACAGCTGTGCAGGGTATTGGTGAGACCACACCTGGAATACTGCGTGCAGTTTTGGTTTCCATATTTACGAAAGGATATACTTGCTTTGGAGGCAGTTCAGAGAAGGTTCACTAGGTTGATTCCGGGGATGAGGGGGTTGACTTATGAGGAAAGGTTGAGTAGGTTGGGCCTTTACTCATTGGAATACTGAAGAATGAGAGGTGATCTTTTTGAAACATACTCAAAACATATGAGGGGGCTTGACAAGGTGGAGGCAGAGAGGATGTTTCCACTGATGGGGGAGACTCGAACTAGAGGGCATGATCTTAGAATAAGGGGCCGCCCATTTAAAACTGAGATGAGGAGAAATTTCTTCTCTCGGACGGTTGTGAATCTGTGGAATTCACTGCCTCAGAGAGCTGTAGAAGCTGGGACATTGAATAAATTTAAGACAGAAATAGACAGTTTCTTAAACGATAAGGGGATAAGGGGTTATGGGCGGGGAAGTGGAGCTGAGTCCATGATCAGTTCAACCATGATCTTATTGAATGGCGGAACAGGCTCGAGGGGCCATATGGCCTATCCCTGCGCCTATTTCTTAGGTTCTTATGTTCTTATGTTCCTCAATTTCGAGAGACTGCCTATGATGATGACTCACCCTCACCAGCCACATCATCTCGTTCCATTTTTGTAGGCATTCAGTGGCTGAACTGGCCACCATGTCAATCGCATAAACTTGTGAGATTTCCCTCCATAGTTCTCTGTGATTTTGTACCTGCCACCTCTCCAGGGCATCAAGGAGCACCTCCAGGCTGTGTCCGAGAACCGATAGGGATGTTGACGAGCTGCTGCTGGGTCTGCCATCCTCGGCTTCTGAGTGAGTGTGTAGGAAGTGAATATACCTATGAGGCGTTGAAGCCTCAATGGAATCCAGGTGGTGCCACTATGTCTGTGGCGCAGCTCCAAGTGCTGCCTAATACCCGGATGTTGCGCCCACACTTAGTGGCCCATTTAACACAGCGTAGCACCTCCAGGTAAGTGTGCAACACCATGATTTTATGCTGCCATCAATTCTTTCAGCATCCACACTAAATTTTGCATTTGGGGACCGCGCCAGAAGCGAAGTGTTAAAATTTCTCAGATGTATTGACAATGCCTCAAAAATGGCGGAACCGAATTTCGACCCCTTAATTTTTAATAATGCTCTTAAAATCTATTTCAATTATATTTATAACCTACATGAAGGACATCACTAAAGTTGAAAAAGGGCCTTGAAATTACACTATGCAAATAACTGGCTATGCAAAATTATGCTTTAAGGTATTAGTGTAACAATGCTTAACACAATTCCTTTGTCTGCTATTTTGAGACAACCCATTTAATTTTGGCATTCATACTATAATATTCACAAAACGTAATTTCAAGGCCAAGGAGAGAAAACAGATAAATCTGATGTCAAGTTTGGTTTTAAAATGGTGGAGATTGTCGAAGGAATGTCTAATGAGGGAGATTGGTGTAAGTAATCACCTAGGTGGAAAACATAGAAATAAATCAGATGGGGACAATAACACCCATGTAACAGAATTCAGTCAATTTTCCATTCCATTCAAATTGCCCAAGCGTATAAGATGGAAACCATCCCCTAAATATTTGGCTTTAGCTTAAAGAAATCCTGAATTTATTGAATTCAAATGCAAAATAAAGCCTTGCTAAAATAACTTAAAATATTCACCACATCCTATCCAATAAAGTGTATTTGCTGGTTGGAAATATTGAATTTCCAAATCTCAGGCGAGCACAGGATGAAGAAGGAATGTAGAAAAGAGCACATCTCTTCTAGAAATCCTTCCATTGTTTCTTTGCAACACTTTTCACAGGATTTGGCTCATCATTCATCAGGAGAAAATTTTGTCTGTGATTGGGAGCTTAGCGAGATAATCCCTTTGCTTTGAACTTTTTGGAGCTTCAGGGAAATAGGTTTGACAGTCTAACAATCATCTTGACAATTTAGGTAACAGCATGGATGCACGATGGCATGTAATTTGATAGAAGTAGCGATCCGTTCCATCTCAGCCTCCAACTCTTAAGTTGGATATTCCCATTAAGACATGTCAGATCTCACCTGATGAGATTCTGGGAGCTGCTACTCCTTGAGGATCATTGCTTAAGGCTCTCACAGCTCCATCTGTCCCATTGCTTCATATTTTAAAGATCAACTCTTGGTATACAACAGAAAATGTTCATTCTGAGACCCAGGACAATATCACCTAAACAAAAAGAAAAGTAGAAAGCTCAGGAAATAAAATCTAAGGTGGAAATATATGTTAAATTGCCTCGAAATAAACTGAGCCTTTCACATGAAAAAGGCTAAAGTAAAATATTTTCCCATTCAGTAGTTGTTCCAACTTGGAAAACCTAGGTGAAAAACCAAGAGCTATGATGCAGGGTCACAGAGGTGGCAATTAATAGGATAGACAATAGGGGTGAATCTCCTTGGGGTTATTCTGCTTGTCCGCTATAACTTCAGTGGAAGAGCTGCAGGAACACCAG
Organism: Pristiophorus japonicus; assembly: GCF_044704955.1. Taxonomy (NCBI): domain Eukaryota; kingdom Metazoa; phylum Chordata; class Chondrichthyes; family Pristiophoridae; genus Pristiophorus; species Pristiophorus japonicus. The sequence goes on along the minus strand of NC_091977.1, from coordinate 113,785,096 downwards.
AAGAAGGGGCAAACTGATTTTGCAGACACGTGGGAGAGCGTAGGTTTAGCAGAATGATACCGGACTTCAAGGTGCGAGGAGAGATTACACAAATTAGGGTTGTATTCCCTGGAATTTAGAAGGTTAAGGGGTGATCTGATCGAAGTTTTCAGGATATTAAGGGGAACAGATAGAGAGAAACTATTTTCGTTGGTTGGGGATTCTAAGACTAGAGGGCATAGTTTAAAAAATAGAGCCAGACCTTTCAGGAGTGAAATTAGGAAACACTTCCACACACAATGGGTGGTAGAAGTTTAGAACTCTCTCCCACAAATGGCAATTGATGCTGGAACAATTGTTAATTTTAAATCGGAGATTGATAGCTTTTTGTTAACCAAAGGTATTAAGGAATATGGGCCAAAGGCAGGCATATGGAGCTAGATCGCAGATCAGCCATGATCTCATTGAATGCTCGGAACAGGGTCGAGAGGCTGAACAGCCTACTCCTGTTCCTATGTTCCCATAGAAATAAACCATACTACCATAGAAAGAATGAACACTGAGGGCTAGGTGAGGAATTTCACAGTTTTGAGGTCCTAGAAAGAATGCATTAGACCAGGAGACAGTACAATGAGACAAGGGTACATTTTTATCTTCACCACATGGATAGTAATCAGGAGTGGATGGCCCCCATGTTATAGAATCCATCCAATTTAGAATGAAAATCAGTCGAGTTCTATAATGAGCAGGCTTTCAGTTCTGCTACATTATGGCACAATTAATGAAGATGAAAATCTACCCCTTGATTTTAACACAATGAAGATACAAGCATCAGGACCAGCCTTCTTGGAATATGTATTAATTCTGTGAACTTACATATGCAATTAATAGCACCCAGCCCTACAGAAAGTTGCAATGTCATTAAATTAAATTACAATTTTTGCTGGTGTTTAATTGTCAAAAGACAACAGATGTAATGACCTATACTCTTGACTGGTGCAAATGTTATCTGTAAGTTGCACTTTGATATAGATGACTGATTGACTGTTGTCTGCGATGACTCCCACAGATGTCTGAGAAAAGGTAATCACATACAAGGTGAGTGCAGCAGTCACCTTCACTTGTACTAGCCAAGCAGAACGAGTGAAATATAATGTTTTAATTCCCAGTACAGATTTCAACCTACTTATCTAATCATCGTCACTACTAGACTTGTAGGCCTGAAGTACAAAGCTCAAATAAGGCTTATATGCCTTTAGCAAAGTCAGCCTCTTGCATGCTCTACACTTCAATGCTATTGTCTAAGATGTATTCAGCCATGGAGTATATTAGTGTGCCTAAAAATCTGGTCTTAATAATAGTAGGAAGAAAAGATTCATTTACGTCTGAACAGTAATTATAAAATTCTGTGCAAGGTGTAATTTGTGTCACTCATACCTGCTCCAGTAATTTATTCATGGGACAAAAATGTTCAGGGTGAATCCATGAATAGCATAAAAGACAACAACACTATTATTTGAACCTGAAAATCAGCACACATGTGCTGCACCAGTGACAATGTAATAAAATCAGGCTCAACATATATTACCTAGTTACTTAACTCAATGGTATAAACACTAGGCTGACGTTTGACTTATTTAATATAAATATCCAGTGCAATGCAATATATATGGGGCCGAAAATTGTGGCCTCGGCAGGTCCGTACGAAGTGCGCACTCACACGACGAGGCCTTGCAAAAGACGGTTCTCGGGGCGCGATGTGCATTCGCCAAGAACCGGCTTTTCCGATCTGACAAAACAGATTCTACTCATCCCCACAGGAAGAACATCCGCAGGAAGAGATTGCGCTATTTTCCCAATTATGCCCAGCAAATGTCCTTCAAACTTTTACACCTGGTAAAAGCAGGCATATAGCTTACTTTTATCAGCGTAACAATTTTAAAACATAGAAAAATTTAATATAATCATTATTTTTTATATTAAAACCCCTGTCCATTAAGGTAAGTATATTTTAACCCATTTAAAACATTAAAAAAAGTCATATTTTTTTCTAAAACATTTTATTATATTTAATTACAATTAATTGTAAATATGTGAGTTTTTTTTAATTTATTGTGCTATGTTTCTTGTTTTAGGGGGGTATTTTTATTGATAGTAATGGGAGCCCATACAAACAGAGCTCCCATTTTGATCAATGAGAATATTAGATAGTGATTGGTAGTCCAGGCCCATGTGATTCCAGCAGTTACATTTATACGTAGAACACAGGTCCCCGGACGCTGCACAGCGAATGAAGGCCTCAGACTGGAATCCTACGTTCCTCTGGGACCAACAGGTAGTTTCATAGATTTTTTTCGGGTCAGAGGCATTTGTACGAAGGAAGCCTCTGACCGCAATTTTCGGCCCAAGGTATTTTGGTGTTTTTAATATATACAACACGTTGTTTATCCACTTTAGTTCTTCACCAACAGTCAAATGGGAGTCAGTACTGATAGTCAAACAGTACGGATATGTCAAACAAAGCTTAAGCTAAACACTTGAATCTCCATAGTTTATTTTAAATAACCAACTGGCAAGGAGAGAAACAATATTATTCTAGACACCTATCCTGCTAGAGACAGAAGTCCATGCATTTTTGAAACTATTTTTCTACTTGTTATATTGCTCAAACACCAGCTTCCAATTTAAAAAAGGAGCCAGACAAAAAGCAGGAAACTATAGATCAGTTAGCCTAACATCTGTCGTTTGGAAAATGATGGAGTCCATTATTAAGGAAGCAGTAGCAGAACATATGGAAAAGTATGATTCAATCAAGCAGAGTCAGCATTATTTTATGAAAGGGAAATCATGTTTGACAAATTTGCAGGAGTTCTTTGAGGATGTAACGAGCAGGGCGGATAATGGGGAACCAGTGGATATGGTGTATTTGGATTTCCAGAAGGCATTCGATAAGGTGCCACATAAGAGGTGACTGCACACAATAAAAGCTCACGGGATTGGAGATAATATATTAGCATGGATAGAGGATTGGCTAACTAACAGAAAACAGAGCATCTGGAATAATGGATCATTTTCCTGTTGGCAAACAATGACTAGTGGGGTCCCGCAGGGATCGCTGCTGGGTCCTCAACTATTTAAAATCTATATTAATGACTTGGATGAAGGGTCCGAGTGTAATGTAGCCAAGTTTGCTGATGATACAAAGATGGGTGGGAAAGCAAATTGTGAGGACACAAAAAATCTGCAAAGCGATATAGACATAATGAGTGGGCAAAACTTTAGCAGATGGAATATAATGTGGGAAAATGTGAGGTTATCCACCTTGGCAGAAATAATAGAAAAGCAAATTATAATTTAAATGGAGAAAAATTGCAAAGTGCTGCAGTACAGAGAGACCTGGGGGTCCTTGTGCCTGAAACACAAAAAGTTAGTATGCAGGTTGAGCAAGTAATCAGGAAGGCAAATGGAATGTTGGCCTTTATTGCAAGGGGGATAAAGTATAAAAGCAGAGAAGTCCTGCTACAACTGTACAGGGTATTGGTGAGGCCACACCTGGAGTACTGTGTACAGTTTTGGTCTCCTTATTTAAGGAAGGATATACTTGCATTGGAGGCTGTTCAGAGAAAGTTCATTAGGTTGATTCCGGAGATGAGGGGTTGACTTATGAGGGTAGATTGAGTAGGTTGGGCCTATACACATTGGAATTCAGAAGAATGAGAGGTAATCTTAGCGAAACATATAAGATAATGATGGGGCTCGACAGGGTGGATGCAGAGAGGATATTTCCACTCACAGGGGAGAGTAAAACTAGGGTACATAGTCTTAGAATAAGTGGCTGCCCATTTAAAACTGAGATGAGGAAAAATTTCTTCTCTCAGAGAGTTGTAAATCTGTTTGAATTCTCTGCCCAGAGAGTTGTGGAGGCTGGGTCATTGAATATATTTAAGGTGGAGATAGACAAATTTTTGAGCGATAAGGAAGGAAAGCGTTATGAGGAGCGGGCAGAAAAGTGGAGTTGAGTCCATGATCAGATCAGCCATGATCTTATTGATTGGCAGAGCAGGCTAGAGGGGCCAAATAGCTTACTCTTGCTCCTATTTCTTAAGTTCTTATGTTCTTAATGGTGTCAGATGTTGCTCAGTGGGTAGCAGACTCACCTCTGAGTCAGAAGGTTGTGGGTTCTAGACTTGAGCACATAAATCTAGGTTGACACTCCAGTTGCAGTACTGGAGGACTGCTACAGTGTCAGAGGTGCCGTTCTTCAGATGAGACATTAAGCCAAGGCCTCGTCTGCTCTCTCAGGTAGACATAAAAGATCCCATGAGCTAGACTTTCCACTTTTGTGCAGATCGTCCAAAAATGGGCATTATTTCCAGCGTCTGCGGTAAATATGGGTTTTGAGATTGCCGGATTATCGCCCATTTTCAAAACCCTAACTTTCCATTTTATAAAATGGGCGTTACCACAAGTGATCTGAAATGGGCGTTAGCTTTAAAATTTTTTGACTCCATAGCAATGGCATGGCATCGCTCGTTTCCCGCGTTTCCGGAGGTCAGGGGTCATCATTACATGCGCAGAAGAGAGGACAGAGAGAGAGGGAGCAGAGAGGAACTGAAAGCGTCTGCGGGTGTGGCGTGTGTTTGTTTGGCTCTTTTGGGAGGTGGGAGGGAGATTTTCGACCAGCAGAAAGAATTCTGAGCAAAAATTAAGTTGTTCCCACTGAGATATTTGCGGAAATTTGGTTGTTACAATGGAAGGGATGGAGGAGGCGACACAGCATGCTGTGGAGATTGACGCTGGTGAGAGCAGTGAGCTGGGAGAGAAACAATTGGGAGGACGAAAAAGAGCGAGGAGATTCTCGGACCAGGCAAATGCCTCCTTCATGCAGGAGGTCGAGTCACGCTGGGGTCAATTGATCCAGGGTGGGCAAGGGAAGCCCACCCCAAAGGCCTACCAGAAGATATGGGCCGACATAGCCAAGGTGATCCCGCTGGCGACCAGTGCCGCAAGCGCTGGAATGAACTTGTCAGATCTGCCAGAGTAAGTATTACATTTATTTACATGTACTTATATATTTATAGAACTTGATTTGTAAGTGTAATGAGTGATTAAAATCAGATGGGATGTCTTGCACTTATACGGGGAATGTTGTACTCAAAGCCTGCATTCACGGGGTATGTCTTTAGGTAAAGAATGATAAGTTTCAAAATAATCATGATTACATCTGTCGGTTATGTGTTGTATCAGTCTCTGTGACAGTACCTAGCAACGATATCACGCAATGATCTCATGCCATGTCATGCTGTTGTTATCCTTTACAGAAGAACATAAGAACATTAGAAATAGGAGCAGGAGTAGGCCATATGGCCCCCCGAGCCTGCTCCACCATTTAATACGATGATGGCTGATCTGATCATGTACTCAGGTCCACTTCCCTGCCCGTACCCCATAATCCCTTATTCCCTTATCTGTTAAGAAACTGTCTATCTCTGTCTTAAATTTATTCAATGTCCCAGCTTCCACAGCACACTGAGGCAGCGAATTCCACAGATTTACAACCCTCTGAGAGAAGAAATTCCTCCTCAACTCAGTTTTAAATGGGCGGCCCCTTATTCTAAGATTATGCCCCCTAGATCTAGTCTCCCCATCAGTGGAAACATCCTCTCTGCATCCACCTTGTCAAGCCCTCTCATAATCCTATAGGTTTCGATAAGATCACCTCTCATTCTTCTGAATTCCAATGAATAGAGGCCCAATCTACTCAACCTTTCCTCATAAGTCAACTCCCTCATCCCCGGAATCAACCTAGTGAACCTCCTCTGAACTGCCTCCAAAGCAAGTATATCCTTTCGTAAATATGGAAACCAAAACTACACGCAGTATTCCAGGTGTGGTCTCACCAATACCCTGCACAGCTGTAACAAGACTTCCCCGTGTACATACTCCATCCCCTTTGCAATAAAGGCCAAGATTCCATTGACCTTCCTGATCACTTGCTGTACCTGCATACTATCCTTTTGTGTTTCATGCACAAGTATCCCCAGGTCCCACTGTACTGCAGCACTTTGCAATATTTTTCCATTTAAATAATAACTTGCTCTTTGATTTTCTTCTGCCAAAGTGGATGACCTCACACTTTCCAACATTATACTCCATCTGCCCAATTTGTGCCTACTTCCTTAGCCTGTCTATGTCCTTTTTCAGATTTTTTGTGTTCTCCTCACACATTGCTTTACCTCCCATCTTTGTATCATCAGCAAACTTGGCTACGTTATACTCGGTCCCTTCTTCCAAGTCGTTAATATAGATTGTAAATAGTTGGGGTCCCAGCACTGATCCCTGCAGCACCCCATTAGGTACTGATTGCCAACCAAGCTTTCCAAGAATAGGGCCGAGCAGATGTGAACAGATGGCCGGCCACCAGTCATCAGCGACTTCACCGACATCGAGGAGCGGCTGCTGGCACTAGTGGGGAGCCACCCCCGGTCGGCCATGCAAGCAGCTGCAGAACCTGATGTGATGCCACCTGAATAAAGTATACACCATTGCGTAATGTAAAGTCAATAGATGCCACACCCACTCATATCCGACCAATTATATATGATTGATAACAGTGTTCTCTAAATAATGATGGCCTCATGAGAATCATTTCAATGCAGAATTTGGTGTTGGTCATGAAATGTGATGTCTGTGATGATTTTTGATAGCAGTGGTGCTTTTGCCGTGCATGTGCATGCGCTGGAATCACCTTGTGACCCTTGCACCCCCTTCTCCTCTAATAACCTCATTTGTGTTTTGCAGCTCAGCCAGCAGCGCAGCCCCAGGCAACAACCACCGAGGCCAGAAGCTGGGGGCGCGGGGCCGGATTTGCCGGATGATCGGACATCTGGTGCTGAGGAGCACCGATTCTCACCCGTCAATCTGCTGGGTCCGTTCTCCACGGAAGACAATGCAGACTTTGAGGAGCCTACATCACGAGGCTCCATAACGCATTCCACCCTAAGGCCATCTAGTGCTCCTGCGGCCATTCCCACCTCCACCATGGAGGTAGCGGGCCCAAGCACCTTGCCATAGGGCACCCAAGATGTCTCCAGGACAGTACTAAGCAGCAGGTCTGCTCCACGAGCGGCAGATCTGAGCAGGGACATAGTACACTTGTCCAGGAGGAGTGTTGAGCTAGGTCAGCAGATCCTACAGACAATGGGTGGCATATCCCACCAGCTGGCCAGCATGTCCGCCACCATGACGGAGTACGTGCCATGGACGGCAGAGGCCCTGGAGGTGATAGCCAGAAACACTGGTGGCAGAGGCCTCCCAGTGGCCCCAGAGCACGGCAAAGCACCCCAAGGTGCTGCACCCCCATTGCCAACGACACATGACAACCAGGAGGAAGATCTTGCTTCTGGCTCAGAGCACGTTCCCACCTCAGGACTGTTCTCTCCCGTATCCATCCAACCAGCGGTTCTGCCGTCTTCCCCCCCCATGAAGCAGCGCCTGAGGAGCTCCTCGGCCAGGCGGCGTGGAGTCAGGAGGGGAAAGGGAAGGGGTAGAGGTGGGGAGAAGAAGGGGGGGGAAGGAAAGTGAGGTTCATGGCTGCAGGTGATGGCTTGGTAATATTTCCATGTTATTGTAGCAATTTTGTTGGGAGGTTTGGAGGAAGGAGGGGATGGGGCTACCTTGTTGGTTTGCATTTGTGTTCTGTGCTCCTGGAAATGTTGACCATTTGATTGATGTAAATTTGATAAATTTGTTGTGGGGTGGGGTGGGGTGGGGTGTTTTTTACAGTTATAATTATGATTTCACGCAAATGTTCAGATTAAATGTTTTTTATTTAACATAACCTTGTTGCGCATTGTCTCAGATAGCTGCACCGTTACACTCTGGTGATTCTTTAACATGAAAGGGTATAATCAAACTTAACCTGAATCAACATAAACTTTAACTGTCACCAAGGTGATTCACACCATTGATGTATGAGCTGCACAGAGCAGTGTTGCAGCTTTGTAAATACCAACAACATTCTTTCAAACAAAGCGCTCATTTATGAGCTGCTGACATAAGAGTCTTGCAGCTATGTAGCCACCACGGTTCCTTTCTTGTGATCTAGAGGAGGGCAAGGGCATGGTTTCAGTGTCAGCCTGATTGTCTGGCCTGAGGTCAGCATCCACCTCCTCGTCCTCCTCTTCCTCTCTCTCCTGAGGTGGACTGTCCGTCCCTTCTGGCAATTCTTGTCCCCTCCTGATAGCCAAGTTGTGTAGCATGCAGCACACCACCACGAATTGAGCTACCTGCTCAGGGTGGTATTGTAGGTCACCTTCTGAGTGGTCCAGGCATCTAAAGCACTGCGTAAGCACTCCAATGGTTTTCTCAATGATATTGCATGTGGCTCTGTGGCTCTCATTGTATCGCTTCTCGGCTTCTGTGTCGGTGTTATGAAGGTGGGTCATCAGCCAGGCAAGGCCATATCCTTTGTCACCAAGCATCCAGCATTGATCTTGTGGCTGACTGGTAAACATGTCAGATACAGTGCTCTCACACAGGAAGTGAGCATCATGGATGCTGCCAGGAAATTTGGCATTCACTGCCATAATTATTTGCTGGTGGTCGACAATGAGTTGCGCATTCAGGGAGTGGAATCCCTTTCGGTTCCGAAAAACCTCTGCATCCTGAAAAGGTGCCTGCATCACGATGTGTGTACAGTCTATTGCTCCCTACACCTTGGGGAAGTTAGCAATTTGGTAGAATCCTAGAGCCTTTCAGTCTGAGCCTCCGTAGTCATAGGGAAGCTGATAAAGTCCATCGTGCATGCGTAAAGAGCATCAGTGACCTGCCGAATGCAGCAATGTGTGAGATATAGCACAAATGTTGCTAGCTGAGGCCTGAAAGGAACCCGACGTGGAGAACGAAAGTGCCGCGATGACCTCGCCCTTGAGAGAAAGTGCAGTCCTGATGGTGCTGGCAGGCTGCAGATCTCCCCTGATGAGCTGGCAAATCTCATTGATAACATCTTTGTAGAAGCGCAGTCTCCTAAAGCAGGTGATATCGGACAAGTTGAGGTAAGATTGCTTCTCCCTGTAAGTGCGGGGGGTGTAAGGTCTCATCCTCCTCATCAGTCTGGCACGTCTTAATTGGGCACATAATGCTGTCGAATATACCTTCTGCCATCTCTAGTCTGCAGCATGTGCGTGGTCATCAAGACAGGCTGAGAAATGACAGGCTCCATTCCAATAACCATCAGTATTATATCTATTGTTCACAAATAATAAATTTCCCCACTAAGACACCTAAACTAAATTCCAATCGTCCACAGTATGATGTTCACATCACCTTAAAAGAACTCCAGAGTACATCAAAACTCCCCAGAAGTTGAAGCAGCCTTTTAAATGAAGCGACCTGCAATGTGGAAAATGGCGTCCATACTGCTGTGATTAGTTCAGGTGAGAGCAACTTTTTCACAGCGTTTTTTTCGGTGAACGATATTTTCGGCGATGTGTGCGACATGCCTAAAGTAACGCTCGGCGATATTTTTGGGCATTAGTTTCGGCAAATGTGATCTCTATGACAAAAAAAAGTGGCCGGGCGGTATTAAATCTCGGCGTTAATTAAATGCCAAAAGTAACGCTGGCCGATATTATGGGCATTGGTTTTGCCCATTCTGATCTTTCCGCCAAAAAAAAGTGGGCGGGCGGTATTATTTTCTATTGGCGTTAAGTACATGCCGAAAGTAACGCTCGCCGATAAGTGACCGAGAAATGGGCGTTTGTTTCCATTTTGTGGCTAAATGGCGATATATGGGCGTTATATCTCATTTCAGTGTTAAAATGGACGTTAAGTGGGTGATATGCATGCAAAAATAATGGAAAGTCTAGCCCCATGTCACTATTTTGCAGAAGAGCAGGGGAGTTATCCCCGCTGTCCTGGACCATATTTATCTCTGAATCAACATAACAAAAACTGATTATCAGGTTATTATTACATTGCTGTTTGTGGGAGCTTGCTGTGTGCAAATTGATTGCATGTTTCTCACATTACAGTAGTGACTACACTCCAAAATTACACATTGGCTGTAAAGGGCTTTGAGATGTCCGGTGGTTATGAAAGGGGCTATATAAATGCAAGTCTTTCTTTCTTCTTTCTTAAAGTTACTTAACATCATAATAGTCAGGGAAAATTAGGTAGCCCAATCAAAGGTGCCCAAGTTGTGCATTTTTGGGCCGAGTTAAACTCCTTTTGGCCCTTGTATAGTGTGAAGAATGGCTCCCTAGCATTTCACCTATAAAGATGTTGGGCTGATTTTCATATCCCTATCACCCCATTTGTGCTTCAAAACGGGGTGGTAGTGGGCCCAAAATAACACATGAAATGGAAGCACCGACTTACTGCTGTGTTCCTCCTCATTCCGATTTCCAGGCGGACCTTGATTTAGGTGACTAGACGTCCCACCGGAAACAGAGGTGAGCCTTATTAAAATATAATAATTGGGGTTAGATGACGTAGTTATAACCCCTACACCATTTTTGTCTCTGCCCCTATTGTTATCTCCAGTTTATGCTCTGCCCACAAATCATGGGCACATGGTCCATACAGGTTGGGAGGTGGCCATTTTCAGCAATATTTAAAGGGATCCTCAACTGCTTTCAGGTAAAACTATAGAAAGTTCTTGGAGACATTTTGCTCTCGCTAATTTTTTTTGCCACTTAGATAATTTGCTATAGAACATTTTGAACTCTTAAGGGGCTTCTGGCACCATCATATTTTCTTCATAGGGGGGCCTACGGTGAATCCCACCCCGGCAGAGGATGAAGAGGAGGTGAAACAGGAGCAAAGTCTCTGCCATTTCCCTGTTTCCCATTATTAATACCCCAGTCTCATCCTCTAAGGGACCAACATTTACTTTAGCTACTCTCTTCCGTTTTATATACTTACAGAAGCTCTTACTGCCTGTTTTTATATTTCTTGCTAGTTTACTCTCATAATCTATTTTCTCCCTCTTTGTTATTTTTTTAATCACCCTGAAGATTTTAGTTTTCTGTTTTTTAAAACTCTTATACTGGTAAAGGGGAGAAGTTGGGCAAACAGCGGAGGCCCTTTCTGTGGGAATGCGTGCGATCTGTTAAGAAAATTCTTGACAGATTGCAATTCCAGGTTTTAGTGCATGCGCAGCGCATCCTAAACCCGGAACTTGTGTGGCCCCTACGTGTGTGTGCGCACCTCATACGTGCCAATCGGTGCTGCGAATTACGGACCAATGTATCTATTACGGCCTAGTTGACTTTTTGATTTGGTGAGAGGGTATAATCTTACTGATTTTACTGATTCAAAGGATAAATAAATTGTCTTATATTTGTAAAATATCAGTATTTTGAAAAATAGGAGTGGGCAAGGAGCAGGGGCAGTGTTAGGACCATGAAAGTGTACCCCATGCAATTGCATCGTCAGGTGCCTCAAGCATATCCAGTCCCCAAACCAAATCTTTGCGCAGGGTTCCTGCAAAGTAATCGCTGATCCTTGTTGAACATAAGAACATAAGAAATAGGAGCAGGAGGAGGCCATACGGCCCCTCGAGCCTGCTCCACCATTTACTACGATCATGGCTGATCCGATCATGGACTCAGCTCCACTTCCCTGCTGCTCCCTATAACCCCTTATCCCCTTATAGTTTAAGAAACTGTCTATTTCTGTCTTAAATTTATTCAATGTCCCAGCTTCCACAGCTCTCTGAGGCAGCAAATTCCACAGATCCACAACCCTCTGAGAAAATAAATTTCTCTTCATCTCTATTTTAAATGGGCGGCCCCTTATTCTAAGATCATGCCCTCTAGTTCTAGTCTCCCCATCAGTGGAAACATCCTCTCTACATTCACCTTGTCAAGCCCCCTCATAATCTTATACGTTTCGATAAGATCACCTCTCATTCTTCTGAATTCCAATGAATAGAGGCCCAACCTACTCAACCTTTCCTCATAAGTCAACCCCTGCATCCCCGGAATCAACCTAGTGAACCTTCTCTGAACTGCCTCCAAAATAAGTATATCCTTTCGTAAATATGGAAACCAAAACTGCACACAGTTGGCACAGTTCTCTAACAGTCGCCATGGCAAAGTTTACTCTTCTGACAGAGATTCTCACTGAGATATTCCTGAGATCTGCATGGCCTGTAAATTCTTTCGGGCACTAAGGGTAATATTTTGTAAAGCAAATCCTGCTCAAATGCTGCCTTGCTCTTTTCCCTCCATCCTGCTCTGTATTAAACTCTTCCATTAAAGTTGCAAGGTAATTCGCACCAGGAATCCAATACCTGATACTTAGAACCTCTCTGTGTGGGTGAGCTCAAAAATATCCTGATGATGTCAGAGGACCTCCGACTCTTGGGAGCTAATTCCAACCCCCCCTCCACCCCCAGGATGGGCAGGAGAATGGCGGGGAGGGGAGGGTTTAAAAATTAAAAAATCGGAAGCGATCTTAATCAGCCTCCTTCCGGTTTTAATGGAGGTGGTTGGGCCTGCCTGTTCTCCAGAGGCAGGTCCATCATTAAAATACTTTAATGAGGCTACTTGCACTAAATTTAACTCGAGTTTTACTTTTAATGTCTGCGGATTGGGCTTCCCAGGGATTGGGAAACCCAACTGCTGAAGGGAGGCAGGATCAGTCGAATGGATCAGATAAGTGCCTTTACAGCACTGTTTGTGGGCCAGGAACAGCAGTGCTGCCCCTCGGTCTCTCAATCTTACCTGCTTCCATCCCCTCAATCAGAGCCACCCCCCCCCCCATATCCTTTCCAGCACTCCCGATGTCTTCTCTGACCCCTCCCCGATTTAATCGCAGCCCCCTGATTTAATCCTTCCCCTTCTCCTGATCTCTCCCTCCTTTCTGCTCCCTAGCTGCAGCCTGGTGCTGCAGACATTCCCGCACAACGGACAGCCCACCTCTCAATCTGCCTGGCTGGCGTCCACTAAATGGAGTCCAAAAAATTACATTCAGCAGGACCTTCGGGAAACCCGTTCTTCTGGGTTTCCTGGCCACTACATCTTCCTCTGCTCCCTCCCGCCTCCCCATAAATATCGGAACCTTAGAAGCAAGGTCAGCTCTCTCCATGTACAGCACAATAAAAGCAACTCCAACATCTCGCCTGTAAATCAAGTACTTGTTCTTCAATACTTCCCCAGGCTCAACAGTAAACAACTTCTGCCAGTGTCAGTTGAGGCTGATGGCAGGCACGCTGTTATGTATGCAACACTATGTAACCAGCATTCTACTGCCACCAGAGGGCATATCTGTTGGAGTCCCAAGGGATCCCAGCATCCCTTGGGAGCACTGTATATAAGCAGGCCTCCCATGCTGTACCAGCATTCTGGAGTTAGAATAAAGAGACTAAGGTCACACTTACGTCTACAGTACTCAGTCACATTGCTTTATTAGAGACATAACAACTGGCGACAAGATAACAAACCATCTCGCGAAAATGCATAGAACTGTTGGTACCCTGGAGAAATTCTCAGAAGGTGATGATTGGGAGGCGGTCGTGGAGTGACTTGACCAATACTTCGTGGCCGATGACCTGGAAGGGATTCTGAACACTGCCAAACGAAGGGCGATCCTCCTCACCATCTGCGGGGCAATAACCTATGGCCTCATGAAGAATCTTCTTGCTCCTGTGAAACCAACAACCAAATCGTATGAAGAACTGTGTACACTGGTCCGGGAGCACCTAATTCCGAAGGAGAGTGTTTTGATGGCAAGGTATCGATTTTACACATGTCAACAATCTGAAGGCCAGGAAGTGGCTAGCTACGTCGTCGAACTAAGGTGCCTTGCAGGACATTGCGAATTCGATGGATTCCTGGAGCAAATGCTTAGAGACTTTTGTGTGCTTGGCATTGGCCATGAGGTTAACCTTCGCAAACTATTGACTGTTGAAACACCGAACCTGAGCAAAGCCATAACGATAGCCCAGGCATTTATGTCGACCAGCGATAACACCAAACAAATTTTGCAGCATAAAGAGGTTTCGGCAAGTACTGTACACAAAGTAACGTTGTTTTCAGGCAGGAATGCATATGGCAGAACATATACACCTGCAGCTGCACAACCTCAGATGACTCAGAGTCTGCTATCAAGTGTGAATGTGAGATAATTGACACCTTGTTGGTGCTGCGGAGGTGATCATTGAGCCCATCAATGCTGCTTCAAACACTATGCGTGCAAAGGCTGTTGAACAATGGGACATTTCCAGCGAATGTGCAGACAAGCTGCAAATCCTGCAAACCACCACGTTGCAGAGGAGGATCGATTCATGGTGGATCAAACTGAACTAGAGACTTGAACCGAGGAGGCAGAAGTGTACGGGGTACACAACTTCACCACGAAATGTCCATCGATCACGTTAAATTTGAACTGAACGGAATTCCAGTATCCATGGAACTGGACATGGGTGCGAGTCAGTCCATCATGAGCAAAAAGGTCTTCGACAGGCTGTGGTGCAACAAGGCACAAAGGCCTAAGCTGAGCCCTATTCATACCAACTTGAGAACTTACACTAAAGAGCTGATCCCTGTAATTGGCAGTGTAGCAGTTAAAGTTTCCTATGATGGAGCAGTGCACAAACTACCACTATGGATTGTACTAGGAGATGGCCCCACACTGTTCGGCAGAAGCTAGCTGGGAAAAATCCACTGAAACTGGGATGACATCCGAGCGCTTTCGTCCGTCGATGATGCCTCATATGCCCAGGTTTTGAGCAAGTTTCCGTCGTTGTTTGAGCCAGGCATCGGAAATTTCTCTGGGGTGAAGGTGCAGATCCACTTGATTCCCAGCACATGACCCATCCACCACAAGGAAAGGGCGGTGCCATACATGATGCGAGACAAATTGGAGATCAAGCTGTGCAGGCTGCAACGAGAGGGCATCATCGCACCGGTTGAGTTCAACAAATGGGCCAGTCCGATTGTTCTGGTTCTCAAGGGCGATGGCACGGTCAGAATTTGTGGGGACTATAAATTAATGATTAACCGTTTTTCGCTGCAGGACCAGTACCCGCTACCCAAGGCAGATGACCTATTTGCGACGCTGGCAGGAAGACGTTCACCAAGTTGGATCTGACCTCGGCCTACATGACGCAGGAGCTGGAAGAATCTTCGAAAGACCTCACCAGAATCAACACATACAAAGGTCTGTTCATCTACAATAGATACCCGTTTGGGATTCGATCGGCCGCGGCTATTTTTCAAAGGTATATGGAGAGTCTGCAAAAGTCAGTTCCACGCACCGTGGTTTTCCAGGACAACATATTGATCACAGGTCGGGACACCATTGAACACTTGCAGAATCTAGAAGAGGTTTTAAGTCGGCTAGTCCAACTTGGTGAACATCTTCCTTCCTGCCAGCGTCGCAAATAGGTCATCTGTCTTGGATAGCGGATACTGGTCCTGCAGCGAAAAACGGTTAATCGTTAATTTATAGTCCCCACAAATTCTGACCATGCCATTGCCCTTGAGAACCAGAACAATCGGACTGGCCCACTTGTTGAACTCAACCGGCGCGATGATGCCCTCTCATTGCAGCCTGTCCAGCTCGATCTCCACTTTGTCTCGCATCATGTATGGCACCGCCCTTTCCTTGTGGTAGATGGGTCATGTGCTGGGAATCAAGTGGATCTGCACCTTCACCCCAGAGAAATTTCCAATGCCTGGCTCAAACAACAACGGAAACTTGTTCAAAACCTGGGCATATGAGGCATCGTCGACAGACGAAAGAGCTCGGATGTCATCTCAGTTCCAGCGGATTTCTCCCAGCCAGCTTCTGCCAAACAGTGTGGGACCATCTCCTGGTACAATCCATAGTGGGAGTTTGTGCACTGCTCCATCATAGGAGACTTTTTTGAGACTCAGGTTGAAATGCTCGAAGTGTGTTTTCCTGCCGCCAGAGGTCAAGTTCTTAGGGAGAAGAATCGTGGCAGACGGCATCAGACCTACTGACACCAAGATGAAGGCCATCAAGAACACGACGAGACCACAGAACGTGACGGAGCTGCAGTCGTCCCTGGGAATCCTCAATTATTTTGGTAATTTCCTACCCGGGTTAAGCACTTTGCTAGAACCTCTACACATGTGGCTATGCAAGGGAGATGCCTAGGTATGGGGGAAATCACAAGAGACTGCTTTTGAGAAAGCCAGAAATCTGTTATGTTCCAACAAACTGCTTGTTCTATATGACCCATGTAAACGTTTAGTGCTAGCTTGCGATGCGTCTTCGTACGGGGTTCGGTGTGTGTTACAACAAGCAAACGAATTGGGAACTTTGCAACCGGTCGTTTATGCATCCAGGAGCTTGTCCAAGGCTGAAAGGGCCTACAACATGATTGAAAAAGAAGCTCTGGCATGCGTTTACAGGGTAAAAAAAATGCGCCAGTATCTGTTTGGGCTTAAGTTCAAGTTAGAAACTGACCATAAGCCGCTCATATCGCTATTCTCAAAGAGCAAAGATATTAATACCAATGCCTCTGCTCGCATCCAAAGATGGGTGCTCACGCTGTCTGCATATAACTATGTAATTCGCCACAGTACAGGCACAGAGAACTGCGCTGATGCTCTCAGTCGGCTACCATTGCCCACCACTGGGATGGAAATGGCACAGCCTGCAGACTTGCTCTTGGTGATGGATGCATTTGAAAATGAAAAGTCACCCGTTATGGCCCGCCAGATCAGGACCTGGACCAGCCAGGATCCCCTACTGTCAATTGTAAAAAACTGTATCCTCCATGGGAGCTGGTCCAGCGTCCCAGCAGAGATGCATGAAAAGATCAAGCCGTTCCAGCAGCGCAAAGACGAAATGTCCATAAAGGCGGACTTTCTTTTGTGGGGTAAACGTTCGTATGCGACCTACACAGTACCCACCCAGACATAGTAATGATGAAAGCTATAGCCAGATCCCATGTGTGGTGGCCCGGCATTCACTCAGATTTGGAGTCTTGCGTGCGCCAATGCAACATTTGCTCTCAACTGAGCAATGCATCCAAGGAGGCACCGCTAAGTTTATGGTCATGGTCCTCCAAACCGTGGTCTAGGATCCACGTTGACTTCGCTGGCCCGTTTCTCTGCAAAATGTTCTTGGTTGTTGTGAATGCTTATTCAAAATGGATTGAGTGTGTAATAATGTCTGTAAGCACGTCCACTGCCACCATCGAAAATCTACGAGCCATGTTTTCCATGCACGGCCTGCCTGATATCCTTGTCAGCGACAATGGGCCGTGTTTCACCAGCGCTGAATACAAGGAATTCATGACCTGCAATGGGATCAAGCACATCACATCTGCCCCGTTCAAGCCTGCAGCTAACGGCCAGGCAGAAGGGGCAGTCCAAACCATCAAGCAAAGCTTGAAACGCATGTCGGAAGGCTCCCTGCAGACCCACCTGTCCCGAGTCCTGCTCAGGTACCGCACTAGACCCCACTCGCTCCCCGGGGTTCCCCCTGCCGAACTGCTCATGAAAAGGGCACTCAAAACAAGTCTCTCTAGTCCACCCTGATCTCCATGATCATGTCGAGGGCAGGCGGCAGCAACAAAGCATGTACCATGATCGCGCAAATTTGTCACATGATATTGAAGTCAATGACCCTGTAAATGTACTCAACTATGGACATGGTCCCAAATGGCTTGCTGGCACTGTCATAGCTAAAGAAGGGAGTAGGGTGTTTCAGGTCAAACTCGCAAATGGACTAACTTGCAGAAAGCATTTGGACCAAACCAAACTGCGATTCACAGACAGCCACGAGCAACCTGAAGAGGACATCACCAACTTCGACCCTCCGACACACACACAAGTGGCAACCGACATCACAGTTGACCACGAAGATGAACTCATCATCCCCAGCAGCCCAGCGAAGGCCCAACCAACTCACCTGCACCTGTATTTGTACCGAGACGATCGACTAGGGAGCAGAAAGCCCCAGATCGTCTTACCCTGTAAATAAGTGTACTATTGACTTTGGGGGGAATGTTATGTATGCAACACTATGTAACTAGCATGCTACCACCACCAGAGGGCGTATCTGTTGGAGTCCCAAGGGATCCCAGCATCTCTTGGGAGCATTGTATATAAGCAGGCCTCCCATGCTGTACCAGCACTCTGGAGTTAGAATAAAGAGACTAAGGTCATACTTACTCACATCTACAGTACTCAGTCACATTGCTTTATTCAAGACATAACACACGCCACCTTTATTTCATTGTAAATTACACATGGTGCTTTAGGGGTGCAAGCCATGGGTTTTAACCACTCCTACAGCATTTGTCCCCATTTGTATTTATTATAATAAGCTTCAGGTATAGTGCAGCATGTGCACCTCGGGAAGGCCAAAGAACCAAGCGGAAATGCCAGTGTAGCCATTACAGGGCGGAAACCCAGCGGCGACCTCGTAGAAACGGGAACCGCATTAGTTTGCAGTGCTCAAAAATGAATTTTGGAAATTTCCTCTGAGATACTCTTGATTGGCTGTCGTAACTTCAACAGAAGATCAGCTAAAACCTGTTAATATTTTCTTTGTTTTGTAACAACTGAGTGATTTGCTCAGCCACTTTGGAGGAGAGTTCAGTGTGAACCACGTTGCTGTGAGACTGGAGTCACATATAGACCAGACCGGGTAAGGGTAAGAACAGTAGATTTCCTTCCCTAAAGAATATTAGTGAATATTCTTTTATGACAATCCAACAACTTCATGTTCACTTTCACTAATGAATTAAAATGTCCACGTTTAAAATGGGCAGTTGCTTATATCGGCCAAAGAAGGATAACCATCATCCATTTGCATTGACATCAATTTCAAAATTGCTGGTTCTAGCATCTTACGTGCTTTTTTTTGTTTTGGCCAGAAGCAGAAGATGGAAGTTGTAGTGATAAACTTAAAGGAATACTTTTCGTAGTTGCTGCCAACTGATAATGGGGAAAGTAAGGAGAAACTCTGCAAACCAAACTCAGATTAAAGAGTTTTATAGCACTATCCCATTATCTCATAACTATTTTGATCCATACCAGTGACAGTTCAGTCATCAAAAAGCTCTCTTATCAAAATGCACCATGGTTTCACAAAGAACTTATTACAATTGACAATAATATATCCATTATAACAGTCAATACAAAAAAGGCTGTAATTTGATAGAAACACCGCTGTAGTAGATTGGCAAGTTATCTTGACAACTGCTACTGAACAACCATAATATTGTTCACTTCTTCACAAATGGTTCCTAAACAGATTTTTGTAAAAACAAAAACAATTAAAACAAGAAATATATTTATTGATTATTGATTTACCAATAGTAACAAAAGCATAGCTGGAAAACACTTTACTGTGGCATCATATCAGCTACACCGACCATCATGTATATCAGGAGAACCCTCCCGCTATAAGCGTTGGAGACTGTAGCAGCTTTTTACTTTCAGATTTTGTAAACTTAATTCAAATTCTCAAACTGCCATAGTGGGATTTGAAATCACGTTCTATGTATTATTTGTCTAAGCCTCCCTATTACTAAACCAGTAACATAAACACTGCAGAACTATTCCCCAACACTGTAAATTGTAGAGCCCTGGAAGAAAAGTTTCCACAAGAATCAATTTGGACTTCATCGAAGTTCAGTGAATAGCACAGGAATACTAATTTGTGGGGCCATGCTTCTCTTTGAAGGTTTGATGGTGATATTCAGGAAAATCTTCACAGCAAGGTATCTTTTCCATAATTTTTTCAGTTTGTGGACAACCCACATCCACATAAAAACTGCAAATGGCATTTATGAAAAAATTGCTGAAAAATTGTGGGAAACCACATTTTTATGGATTCACAAAAGCTCTGTGAGTAGTCACTCAATGAGGAATAAATTACACTATTTAGTAAATATATGCTATACTAGCTATTTACCAGGGATTTGCTTGTACAGTATCAGATATGGGTGTATGTGGATTTAACTGTAGTGTGTAGTGTAGAAGGCTGCTCACCCAGACATAACTGAATTACCTCAGTTTAGCCAAACAGATGGTGGGTGGAAATTGAGGTCAAATGTTTGGCTTAGCAGAAGCCAATATGAAAGCCGCAGAAGTAGTGGAAATGTCATATTAAATGTCACGTATTTCTGCGCTCTGCACTTCATGAGACTTGTCTTAGGATTGCAGTGTCTGTATCATTTTTCAGCTCTGAAAAATTATTTCTAATTGATTCAACCAGGAATTAGATACTTTACAGATTCTCCCTCCCCACACATCAAGTTAGTTTTCATGCAGACTTACCAGTATCAATCACATACAATTATTCCGGTTGTTCTACAAATGATTTACTTTAATGTATTGCTCACAACTAATGCAAATTTATCTGTGATTGAAATATACTGCAGAGCTTCTGTTCAGCTTTAACAGCTTTTGTCAAACAATCCACAGTTAATGCCAAGTAGATTAGGGAACCCTGAAAACTCAGTTATACTGAGCGATGCTTTTGCCAAGTGCACTCTAACCTAAAATCACAGCTTTGAGGAACCAAAAACAAAGTATCAGAGGAATGTTTGAGGCTTTTTTCACATGCTCCGTTCTATTAGAGCACTGGCACTAAACGGATATGGTAAACAACCTGTAAAACAAGCTCGTGCTAGTCATTTAAAATATTTGTGAAGGGCAAACATCCTGTAATGCTGATAACAGCATACTGCACTGTGTCTTGTATAGGATTATGTTATCAGCTATTCAACTAGAGTAATATGCACGTTTCCTGTTTATTTAAAAACCAGTCATCAGCCAAGCAGTATAAAATAGCTGATAAAAAGTTTAATACTTTGTGTAATGTTCAAAATCAAAGAGAATTATTCTAAAATGCCAGTCTCTGGAAGTCTTATACTTTGCATGATTTTCACTGAAGGCCATTTCCAAAGTGGATACCTTTTAAGTGGCATTTTAAAAACAATTTTTGGTTCAGCTTTCTCTTGTTGAAGATTACAAGTGAAGCATGCAAAGTCAAGATTCCTATATCTTAGATCTACTGCAATATGAGAGATTATGTTAGCACAATTGAATCACCTAATTGACAGCTTAAAATAAGGCTATGTCACAGAATTTCAAAACAAATGGGATGGCTTTGTTGCAATACATACTTGGCAATATATATAATCTGTTCTCTAACCTAAAGGTATATGTGTGAATAAAATATCATGTTCCCCTTTAACAGCAAATACTTGGAATATAACCAGAGGAAAGTTATGCTTGGACTCAGACTATAATTAGACTACTCATCTATTTAGATCACTCTAATCTTTAAAAAAATAAGCCACATTATATTATCATATTTAGATTCCACTAATCATATAGCATTCCTGGGGTAATTTAACAGAGTAATGGGGAAAAAGTTTTCAATGGCCCTGAAACAGCCATGAGGCGGGAGTTCCTGCGCCAGGCACGGATGTCCCGCCCCCTGACCTATATTTGACTAACCGCCCCCCAAGAGCAAGTGGAGCGCAAAATATCGCGCTCCACTTGCTCAGTGAGGCGGGAGCAGGACGGAAAGACTCCGCGAAGGGTACAGGGCCACACGGTGGAACACGTAGTGCTGCTGTGTATACAGGGTCCTCCCCTTCATTAAAGGAAAGGGCCAAGCTGCTGACTCTGTGGGCAGGAAACAGGGCCATCCCTGGGCCACCAGGGAGCTAGGTGCCGTGGCAGCAGCCTGGCACATAAGTGGAGTGCCAGGCTGCAAGATTGCGGCATGGACCCCGCGATCGAGGACGAAGAAGTCCGCGATCGATAGGTCGGCCATTTTTTTCTTTTACATTCCCCACCTCCACTTTAATTATCGCCCCGCGAGCAGCTTCAGGGGCCACTACTGAATTTTTGTTCTGGGTCGATGTTGTCATCACTGGCACAGCGGAGTGGTGTGTTATCGGTTGGAGCAGGGCGCTACTGGTTACCACTACCGCTAAATTCCACAGAATTTTGCAGGAGTCATTAACGGCGCCGTGCCAAGGCAAAAAGTCGTTTGCACACCGTTAGCGCCCCCTGCCTCAAATTCCCCTCCCCCTCCCCCTCCTGTGTAATATACTGGTTGTTAACATTGTCAAAATAGCAAATATAGTAAAATAGCCTGTAATTATGGTGTTGAAAGCAAAGAAATTAAGGGCTAGATTTTCCGTTTTCGGCGAAAACAGTAGTTTTATGCCAAAATTACTGTTTTCGCTGTGCTACTGCTTTTAGGTCAAACCTAGGGTCAATAAAGGAGGCGTTGCATGTCGATTAGCGGCATAAACCGTGAATTTTGGCAACTTTAGTCCGAGGCTGGGAGTGTTGCAAGAGAGGCCCTGCAAGTAGGGAAAAAAATAATTTTAAAAGTTCCTAAAAACATTCACAAAACGTTCAAAAAACCCTTACCTACTAAATCGCTGAAAAATAATTTAAAAATAAAAACTTTAACTTATCTTTTTTGCAGGTTTTCATACTTACCGCTGCTGGCAGGGCTGCACCGACAGGTTTGTCGTGGGCATGGCGTACAGGTCGGGGAAGTGCTGAAAGTACGATGCAAACGCAATCTGCATTGTTGCACATCGGCGTACCTCTCCACGGCGGTACTTGGAAGCGCCGCCGCAAATAGATATCCGAGGATCCCGCCGACCGGGTTTTCGCCGTGGAGGGTCAAATTGCGGTGAGAACCTGGTCGCAAACCTGGTGAAAATCCGGCCCTAAATGTTGCATCCCGATAACTGTGAACAATTGTTCTAAATGTTAGAGATTTCTTGGTGTCCAGTTTCAGGCACAAAGGCCATGTGACTGCAATGCGAGCCTGAAATTGGGCCTCTGGCCTCATGTAAATAAGCTGGACTAATTGTTGGCGCCTGTTTATTGTTGGCCAGCAGCATTCCTCAGGAGGCCTGTGGGACTGGGCGTACTCCTGCTCCTCCTGGCTCTGCAGGAATGTTTTTAGAAATTACTTTTTAAAAAAAAGTACCTTTGATTGATGGCCGCTGGCTAGGCCACAGCGGCTGCTGAAGAATCCTAAGCAGGGCAGAGCCGACAGCTGTCACACTCATTGCAGTCCAATGTCAGTGAGGGGGACTGAAACAGGTGTTAGGCCACTCATTTAAATACGTTCGGGACATTACTTCTGTTTTTGACGGTCACCAGGATGCATGAAAATGTCCTGACCCAATTTTGTGTGGGACATTTATCAGACTTCCTTGGGGCGTAGGACGTTAGTCCTTGAAATCGAACCATATTGTGCCTGTTTTACACTCATAAAATGGGCTCAACATGGTCCAATTTCTACTTTGCTACATCCCCTTTAAACTTGTTTTGTCGTAACAAGGCTTCTTTTTTTAATGGCTATTTCACCTTGAAGCAGTAGATATCTATTTTCTTTGTAAACCAGAAAAATTTATAAGACTGTCAAATTCTCAAGGACAGCTATCATATCTCATTACTGACATCTAACTGTTGTCTCTACTTTTCTCATGTGTCTGTGGCCTGCCCATTGCACAAACTGATAGGGTTTCACACTTCATTTGAGTTGGTTTGCTGTTAGTGCATGGCTTTCATTTTCACCTCCTCTTCAATTTCCCAATATAAATGAGCAAGTGACCTGTTATTTTTTGACACTGGTGCACTCTTCAATTGTCACCCTGCTCATACGTCATCCGCAGGAACAGACTCCATGTGAACCACTTACAGAACCACTAAATTAATTGGTGAGAAATTGCGTAGATTAGCACCACCTGTTAATGCTGGCGAAGCGCGCTACAGGGACGCTAACAGCTTATCGCCCAGGCGCAGCGATATTAGCGCCGCTCAACAACTTGAATAGGGTTTTAGCAGTGGTGCTAATACTTAGCGTCAGGGAATGTTGCGCCAGTGTGCAACCCCCCGGTAGCACCACGGAAGCCAACTTGAATGTTATCGCCTGGCTTACCGCCTGGCACTAATCATGGCAAAAAGAATTGCTGTTCACAGCTGTCCTGGGGCGCTAATGAAAGGGATGAGTGTATAAGGTAAGTTTTAGAGATTTTATTTAACTTTCTGTGTATTGATTCTACTTTATTTGGTGTTCCTGATGTGTTAATCATTTGAATTGCAATGTTATTTAAGTTACCATTTTTTACAGCTAACCTGGAGCGCTAGGATGCCGGTACGTTAGCACCAGAACATCAGTAGCACTATCGGCAAAGCGCCCTAAGAGAAGCATAGAATGTTTCCCTTAGTGCTCCACTCCACTCATAGGGCACTAAAAATTAATATCGCTACCTTCGGTGCTAAAATCGCACACCGCTAAAATTAGCGCTCAGATGATGTTAACGCCTCAAAATGGTCGATAATCAATTTTTCCCCCATTCATACTGGAGTCCCTGAAATTTCTGTGTGGGTTCCTCTGCTATGTTCTGAAGATGGAGTTCTTTATATAATCATGTACCTCTTGTCCATGGGACACACTTCGTATTAGCAATCGAATATCATAGTGAGTTGGACAAAGTGAGGACAGAAGCATCAGTTACTCCATTTCAGATCATTAGCACTGCTCCAGCAGCTGTTGGTAATGATACTGCTATTCCCATTTACACCTCCTCTAGACCCATCTTATTTTTCGTTACTTGTCCCATTACCACTTCCCTTTCCCTTGCACCATCAACCCTTTTGTCATTTAATCTCTCTTGCCTTCCACCCTATCACAGACCTTCCATTGTTTTCTTCACCCTTCCCCTTTCCCTGCCCATGTACTTGCTTGAAACCAGTTACCTGAAACTTTTTCCAATATGATGAAAGGTCATCGACCTGAAACATTAACTCTGTTTCTCTTTCCGCAGCTGCTGCCTGACTTGAGTATTTCCAGCATGTTCTGTTTTTTTTTCAGATTTCCAGCATCTGCAATATTTTGCTTTTGTAGTAGAGAAAGCAAAGCTTGTGTGTACTCCAAAAAGATTAAAAAATACACTAACAATTACACTAAGTGATTCGACTATAATTTTTTTAAATCACAGTCCAAAATAACTATCTCAGAATAATTCCACAGAGTAAAATTTCCACAATCTTTGACCGTAATTTTGGCAGAAGAATGGTGAAAACCCAGTAGAAATTGTTTAAAAAGCTATTTACTTAATTTCCTGGGGGTTTCCACCAATCTCCTGCTACAACCATGGCAGAGGAACCCACACAGAAATTCCAGGGACACCAGTCTGAATGCACAACAAAAATTTAAATTACTCAGAAAGAACATAGGTCTGGACCTACCTAACTTATGCACAATTTCCTATTTTTAAGAAAAAGTGCAGAGGAATGTTTGTTTTCTCTATCACTCAATGGTGAAAAATGCCTCTGGAAACATTTAATAAATACTAAAAGCTTCAAAGCATTCCAGCTATAGGAAGGTCTGACGTCAACAGTGTATGAACTATATCGACAGTCCATTAAAAGAGATGTGTGTTTTAATTTTGGTGCAGCTAAGACTTTTCAAATAACATTCTACACTGAAATGCTTACCCCTGATATTTTCCAGCAGCAGTATCTATTTCTTCTAATAAATCAAAAAATCATTTTAGAGAAGTTCATTGTGGTGTTGTATTGAATACATCATTTTATAACTGCAGTCTCGACAGCCTTAGAGAGAAACAATAAAATACTTAGGTCTAGAAACTCAATAACGTTAAAAAACGGGCACGGGCACGGGCACCACCTCAACCTCGTGCTGCCTGCTAATGATCATGATTGTAGTGCACAGTCTAGCACTGAACGCGTTGTTGACAGGGGCCTGACGGTCACATTGCTGGAGCGAGGCTAGATTTACTTAAAGCTTTACTTAAAGCTAGCCTGCTTCTCTTAAAGGCAGTATTCATCTCTTAAAGGTGAGCTGCCTCCTGCAGATGAAACATTTTAAAAGTGTTTCATCACTAGCACATATAGTTCAACAAGCCAGGAAAGGCCACCCAGGGTCTCAGACACAGCACTCCAGTTTTATGCAGGAGGTCAACACTGGAACAGAGGTCCTCTTCCCACAGAGGGCAAGAGGCCCTCCAGAAAGAAGGATGTGGGGCCAGATTGCTGATGCAGTCACTACCAGCAGTGTTGCACCCAGGACCTGGCTCCAGTGCTCAAAGAAGTTTCAAGTCAACAGTCTTTCAGAGCACAGAGTGATCTGCACAGAGATGTCATAAACGGAGTGGAGTTAAACAGAGTGGTTTATTCGGGAATTTGGAACGAGTGGGAATTCGGAGACGAAGGGAAGATTAATTAAAAAATTTAAAATAGGTAAGTGATATTTCACAGAGGCAGCAGATCTGGGTGAGAGCAGCAGCGGGAGCTGAGGCAGAGACGGAGGCTTAAAAGGCAAGGCACAACAGGCAACATTCGAAAGGGACGTCAGAGTTTAAAAGTGATGTCGGCACAAGGGAAGTAGCTGATTGGTGAGTGTTTTACTTCTCAGTACTTAGTCTTTAAATAAAGGTTAGTTAAATATGAGTAGTTGCTGGGTGTGTTTTGCTAAGATTTCGAGTTTATTTTTGCTTGATAGTTCCGAGTCTAACTAGAGGGATGGCACTGTGAGGAGAACACAAAGTGTCTGCAAAGGGATATAGATAGACTAAGTGAGTGGGTAGTAAAGTGACAAATGGAGTATAATGTAAGGAAATGTGAGCTTATTCACTTTGGTAGGAAGAATAGAAAAACAGAATGTTTTTATAATGCTGACAAACTTTTAAATATTGGTGTTCAGAGAGATTTGGGTGTCCTTGTGCAAGAAACACAGCATGTTGGCCTTTATTGCAAGGGGGTTGGTATATAAGAGTAAGGAAATCTTGCTACAATTGTACAGGGACTTGGTGAGACCACACCTGGAGTGCTGTGCACTGTTTTGGTCTCCTTATCTAAGGAAGGATATACTTGCCTTGGAAGCAGTGCAACGGAGGTTCAGTAGATTGTTCCCTGGAATGAGAGGGATGCCTTATGATGAGAGACTATTTAGAAGAATGAGAAGTGATCTCATTGAAACATATAAAATTCTGAAGGGGATTGACACAGTAGATGCTGAGAGGGTGTTTCCCCTGGTTGGAGTGTCTAGAACTAGGGGGCACAGTCTCAGGATAAGAGGTAGGTCAATTAAGACAGAGATGAGGAGGAATTTCTTCACTCAGAAAGTTGTGAATCTGGAATTCTCTGCCCCAGAGGGCTGTGGATGCTGAATCTCTGAATATATTCAAGGCTGAGACAGATAGATTTTTGGAGTTTAGTGGAATCAAGGGATATGGAGATCGGGTGGTGAAATGGAGTTGAGGTTGATGATCAGCCATGATCTTATTGAATGGTGGAGCAGACTTGAGGGGCCGTATGACCTACTTCTGCTCCTATTTCTTATGTTCTTATGTCAATGAAGCACGGAAAAGGAGTGTTCACTCAGTGGCTACGAAAGATATAGGTTAAAAAATAGAAAAAGGAAGAAATAAAGTTCTAAACAAAAAATACTCATTCGACAATTCACAATTACAGATTCTAACTCTCACCTTGCACTTTGTTCACAGTCTATAATCTGGGTATTAGAATCTAAGCAATTAGTGCTACAAATGTTGCATGTAATCCATATTGTTAAACACTGGCAACATCTCAGATCTGGTTTAATAAAGACTTTTTGCAGCATTAGCAAAAATTTGGGAATTTCCTTGTGAGTGATAAATCCAATCTCTACACCAAGCACTAACAGTAAAAGAGCCTGTCATCAGTGTGCCTGAGGTACAGATCCAAAATCATCTCCAAGCAGCACAATTGAAGTGCTAGGAAGATATCAAAATCTTTTTGTAAAATAACCTTAATAGTTATTTTCTTGATAGAGTCAAATGTCTCACCATATTTGCTGAGAAATATTTTGGAACACATACTAAATTCCATCAAAATGTAGCAATCCAATGGGTCAAGATCAAGCATAAGAAAGTTAAGCACTTCTTTCAAATGTTTGATTCCAGATAAGCTACTAAACTAATCACAGTGCCTTGGTCTCAAAAGTTTTATCCAAGGAATTAGCAATTTTCTTGGCTCATTAACTTCAGCTGTTCCTATCAACTAGGGCCTTCTTATTTTTTGTTGACTGAGCACCTCAGGTGAAGAGGCAAGGTCTTCATAGAAGACATTACCGGGTTGAAAAGAGTAAAAGGGAAGACAGACAGGGGATAGAAAAGTTTCAGAGGGTGATTAGACAGAGCAAAAAAAAATGTCGAATAAGCACTGAAGGAACTAGGAATGTCCCTGTGGGATTTATCACTGCATACGAGAAATGGTGGTGATATTTTTAATTATTTTTCATTATTGGGATGTGGGCTTCACTGGCAAGCCCAGCATTTATTATCTATTTACAACCGTAGTTGCCCTGAGAAAGTGGGTCTGCATTTTGATACAACTGAGTGTCTTTTGAAAGGTCACTTCAGAGTGCAGTTAAATACAACCACGTTGGTGTGGGACTGAATTCACATACAGGCCAAATTGGGTAAGGACAATAGGTTTCCTTCCCTAAAGGACATTAGTAAGCGAACCAGTTGGGCTTTTAACAACAGCTTCATAGTCAGTTTTACTGATAGCAGCTTTTATTTTCTAGATTTATTTTTAAAATAAATTCAAATTCTCAAACTGCCTTGAGGAATGGTGCAGAAGTTAGGGATTCAAAGTCCTGGGACATTGGAACCGGTTCTGGGGGAGGTGGGACCAGTACAAACCGGACGGTCCGCACCTGGGCAGGACCGGAAACAATGTCCGAGGGGGAGTGTTTGCTAGTGCTGTTGGGGAGGAGTTAAACTAACATGGCAGGGGGATGGGAACCTATGCAGGGAGACAGAGGGAAATAAAATGGAGGCAGAAGCAAAAGATAGAAAGGAGAATAGTAAAACTGGAGGGCAGAGAAACCCAAGGCAAAAAAAGAGGCCACATTACAGCAAAATTCTAAAGGGGCAAAGTGTGCTAAAAAGACAAACCTGAAGGCTCTGAGCCTCAATGCGAGGCGTATTCGGAACAAGGTGGAGGGATTAACTGCTCAGAAAGCAATTAACGGATATGATGTCATTGGCATCACGGAGACATGGTTCCAGGGTGACCAAGGCTGGGAACTCAACATCCAGGGGTATTCAACATTTAGGAAGGATAGACAGAGAGGAAAAGGAGGTGGGATGGTGTTGCTGGTTAAAGAGGAAATTAATAAAATAGTAAGGAGGGGCATTAGCCTGGATTATGTGAAATCGGTATGGGTGGATCTGTGGAATTCCAAAGGGCAGAAAACGCTAGTGGCAGTTGTGTACAGACCACCAAACAGTAGTAGTGAGGTTGGGGACAGCATCAAACAAGAAATTAGGGATGCGTGCAATAAAGGTACAGCAGTTATCATGGGCGACTTTAATCTACATATTGATTGGGCTAACCAAACTGGTAGTAATGCGGTGGAGGAGGATTTCCTGGAGTGTATTAGGGCTGGGTTTCTAGACCAATATGTCGAGGAACCAACTAGAGAGCTGGCCATCCTAGACTGGGTGATGTGTAATAAGAAGGGATTAATTAGCAATCTTGTTGTGCGAGGCCCCTTGGGGAAGATTGACCATAATATGGTAGAATTCTTTATTAAGTTGGAGAGTGACAGTTAATTCGGAAATTAGTGTCCTGAACTTAAGGAAAGGTAACTTCGACAGTATGAGGCGTGAATTAGCTAGAATAGACTGGCAAAGGATACTTAAAGGGTTGATGGTGGATAAGCAATGGCAAACATTTAAAGACCACATGGATGAACTTCAGCAATTGTACATCCCTGTCTGGACAAAAAATAAAACAGGGAAAGTGGCTCAACCGTGGCTAACAAGGAAAATTAAGGATAGTGTTAAAACCAAGGAAGAGGCATATAAATTGGGTAGAAAAAGCAACAAACCTAGGAGTACGAGAAATTTAGAATTCAGCAGAGGCGAACAAAGGGTTTAATTAGGAGGGGGAAAATAGAGTACAAGAGGAAGCTTGCTGGGAACATAAAAACTGACTGCAAAAGCTGCTATAGATATGTGAAGAGAAAAAGATTAGTGAAGACAAACGTAGGTCCCTTGCAGTCGGATTCAGGTGAATTTATAATGGGGAACAAAGAAATGGCAGACCAATTGAACAAATACTTTGGTTCTGTCTTCACGAAGTAAGACAGAAATAACCTTCCGAATGTACCAGGGGATATTGGGTCTCGTGAGAAGGAGGAACTGAAGGACATCCTTATTCGGCTGGAAATTGTGTCAGGGAAATTGATGGGATTGAAGGCCGATAAATCCCCGTGGCCTGATTATCTACATCCCAGAGTACTTAAGGAAGTGGCCCCAGAAATAGTGGATGCATTGGTGATCATTTTCCAACAGTCTATCAACTCAGGATCAGTTCCTATGGACTGCAGGGTAGCTCATGTAACATCACTTTTTAAAAAAGGAGGGAGAGAGAAAAAGGGTAATTATAGACCGGTTAGCCTGATATCAGTAGTGGGGAAAGCATTAGAATCAATCATTCAGGATGAAATAGCAGCGCATTTGGAAAGCAGTGACAGGATCGGTCCAAGTCAGCATGGATTTATGAAAGGGAAATCATGCTTGACGAATCTTCTGGAATTTTTTGAGGATGTAACGAGCAAAGTGAACAAGGGAGAACCAGTAGATGTGGTGTATTTGGACTTTCAAAAGGCTTTTGACAAGGTCCGCACAAGAGATTGGTGTGCAAAATGAAAGCACTTGGTTTTGGAGGTAATGTACTGACATGGATGGAGAACTGGTTGGCAGACAGGAAGCAGGGAGTTGGGATAAACGGGTCCTTTTGAGAATGGTAGGCAGTGACTAGTGGAGTGCTGCAGGGCTCAGTGCTGGGATCCCAGCTCTTTACAATATACATTAACAATTTAGATGAAGGAATTGAGTGTAATATCTCCAAGTTTGCAGATGACACTAAACTGGGTGGTGGTGTGAGCTGTGAGGGGGATGCTAAGAGGCTGCAGGGTGACTTGGACAGATTAGGTGAGTGGGCAAATGCTTGGCAGATGCAGTATAATGTAGATAAATGTGAGGTTATCCATTTTTGGGCAAAAACACGAAGGCAGAATACTATCTGAATGGCAGCAGATTAGGAAAAGGGGAGGTGCAATGAGACCTGGGTGTCATGGTTCATCAGTCATGGAACGTTGGCATGCAGTTACAGCAGGTGATGAAGAAGGCTAATCGTATGTTGGCCTTCATAGCTAGGGGATTTGAGTATAGGAGCAGGGCGGTCTTACTGCAGTTGTACAGGGCCTTGTTGAGGCCTCACCTAGAATATTGTGTTCAGATTTGGTCTCCTAATCTGAGAAAGGATGTTCTTGCTATTGAGGGAGTGCAGCGAAGGTTCACCAGACTGATTCCAGGGATGGCTAGACTGACATATAAGGAGAGACTGGATCAACTGGGCCTTTATTCACTGGAGTTTAGAAAGATGAGAGGGGATCTCATAGAAACATATAAGATTCTGACTTGACTGGACAGGTTAGATGCAGGAAGAATGTTCCCGATGTTGGGGAAGTCCAGAACCAGGGGACATAGTCTTAGGATAAGGGGTAGGCCATTTAGGACTGAGATGAGGAGAAACTTCTTCACTGAGAGAGTTGTAACCTGTGGAATTCCCTGCCGCAGAGAGTTGTTGATGCCAGTTAATTGGATATATTCAAGAGGGAGTTACATATGGCCCTTATGGCTAAAGGGATCAAGGGGTATGGAGAGAAAGCAGGAATGGGGTACTAAGGGAATGATCAACCATGATCTTATGGCGGTGCAGGCTCGAAGGGCCGAATGGCCTACTCCTGCATCTATTTTCTGTTTCTATGTTTCGATGCCACTGTGGTATTTGAAATCAATGTTCACTGGATTATTAGTCCAATGCTCTGAATTATTAGTTTGGGAACCATAATCATTATACTTCTATATAGATGCTACCTGTGAAGCACCTTGGAATGTTTTTATACATTAAAAACAGTAAGGGATTAAAATTTGTTGTGGTCTGTTTTCAGGCACATAACTGATGCTACGTTTCAGCACACGCCCAATCTGGAAGGCACGAGGCACGAATTTGCCTCTCCAGCAGCAGTCTCAGGGAAAGTTCCATAGGGTGGTCTGGGGAGGAGAAAAGAGAATGCAGAGAGGGATGATTACAGATCCTTACTGGCCCTGAGGGAATGCTGTGGAGCCGGGAAGCCTTAAAAATTGGAATTCACTTTTATAAGAACATAAAAACATAAGAAATAGGAACAGGAGTAAGCCATACGGCCCCTCGAGCCTGCTCCACCTTCAATAAGATCATGGCTGATCTGATCATGGACTCAGCTCCACTTCCCCGCCCGCTCCCCATAACCCCTTAATCCCTTATCTGTTAAGAAACTGTCTATTTCTGTCTTAAATTTATTCAATGTCCCAGCTTCCACAGCTCTCTGAGGCAGCAAATTCCACAGATTTACAACCCTCTGAGAGAAGAAATTTCTCCTCATCTCTGTTTTAAATGGGCGGTCCCAAATCCTGCCTTCTAGTTCTAATCTCCCCCATCAGTGAAAACATCCTATCTGCATCCACCTTGAAAAGGCCCCTCATAATCTTGTACGTTTCGATAAGATCACCTCTCATTCTTCTGAATTCCAATGAGTAGAGGCCCAACCTACTCAACTTTTCCTCATAAGTCAACCCCCTCATAGAAACATAGAAATCATAGAAAATAGGTGCAGGAGTAGGCCATTCGGCCCTTTGAGCCTGCACTGCCATTCAATAAGATCATGGCTGATCATTCCCTCAGTACCCCTTTCCTGCATTCTCTCCATACCCCTTGATCCCCTTAGCCGTAAGGGCCATATGTAACTCCCTCTTGAATATATCCAATTAACTGGCATCAACAACTCTCTGTGGCAGGGAGTTCCATAGGTTAACAACTCTCTCAGTGAAGAAGTTTCTTCTCATCTCAGTCCTAAATGGCCTACCCCTTATCCTAAGACTATGTCCCCTGGTTCTGGACTTCCCCAACATCGGGAACATTCTTCCCAGATCTAATCTGTCCAGTCCCGTCAGAATCTTATATGTTTCTATGAGATCCCCTCTCATCTTTCGAAACTCCAGTGAATAAAGGCCCAGTTGATCCAGTCTCTCCTCATATGACAGTCCAGCCATCCCTGGAATCAGTCTGGTGAACCTTCGTTGCACTCCCTCAATAGCAAGAATGTCCTTCCTCAGATTAGGAGACCAAAACTGAACACAATATTTCAGGTGAGGCCTCACTAAGGCCCTGTACAACTGCAGTAAGACCTCCCTGCTACTATACTCAAATCCCCTAGCTATGAAGGCCAACATACCATTTGCCTTCTTCACCGCCTGCTGTACCTGCATGCCCACTTTCAGTGACTGATGAACCATGACACCCAGGTCTCGTTGCACCTCCCCTTTTCCTAATCTGCCGCCATCCAGATAATATTCTGCCTTTCTGTTTTTGTCCAAAAAATGGATAAACTCACATTTATCCACATTATATTGCATCTGCCATGCATTTGCCCACTCACCTAAACTGTCCAAGTCACCCTGCAGTCCCCTAGTGTCCTCCTCACAGCTCACACTGCCACCCAGTTTAGTGTCCATCCGCAAACTTTGAGATAATACACTCAATTTCTTCATCTAAATCGTTAATGTATATTGTTACGAGCTGAGGTCCCAGCACTGAGCCCTGCGGCACTCCACTAGTCACTGCATGCCATTCTGAAAAGGACCCGTTTATCCAGACTCTCTGCTTCCTGTCTGCCAACCAGTTCTCTATCCACGTCATTACATTACCCCCTATACCATGCGCTTTGATTTTGCACACCAATCTCTTGTGCGGGACCTTGTCAAAAGCCTTTTGAATGTCCAAATACACCACATCCACTGGTTCTCCCTTGTTCACTCTGCTAGTTACATCCTCAAAAAATTCCAGAAGATTCGTCAAGCATGATTTCCCTTTCATAAATCCATGCTGACTTGGACCGATCCTGTCACTGCTTTCCAAACGCGCTGCTATTTCATCCTGAATGATTGATTCCAACATTTTCCCCACTACTGATGTCAGGCTAACCGGTCTATAATTACCCGCTTTCTCTCTCCCTCCTATTTTAAAAAGTGGTGTTACATTAGCTACCCTCCAGCCCATAGGAACTGATCCAGAGTCGATAGACTGTTGGAAAATGATCACCAATGCATCCACTATTTCTAGGGCCACTTCCTTAAGTACTCTGGGATGCAGACTTTCAGGCCCCGGGGATTTATCGGCCTTCAATCCCATCAATTTCGGAAGGTTATTTGTGTCTTCCTTCGTAAAGACAGAACCAAAGTATTTGTTCAATTGCCATTTCTTTGTTCCCCATTATAAATTCACCTGAATCCGACTGCAAGGGACCTACTTTTGTCTTCACTAATCTTTTTCTCTTCGCATAGTTATAGAAGCTTTTGCAGTCAGTTTTTATATCCCCTGCAAGCTTCCTCTTGTACTCTATTTTCCCCCTCTTATTTAAACCCTTAGTCTTGCTCTGTTGAATTCTAAATTTCTCCCAGTCCTCAGGTTTGTTGCTTTTTCTAGCCAAATTATATGCCACTTCCTTGGCTTTAATAATATCCTTAATTTCCCTTGTTAACCATGGTTGAGCCACCTTCCCCGTTTTATTTTTACTCCAGACAGGGATGTACAATTGCTGAAGTTCGTTCATGTGGTCTTTAAATGTTTGCCATTGCTTATCCACCGTCAACCCTTTAAGTATCCTTTGCCAGACTATTCTCACCAATTCACGCCTCATACCGTCGAAGTTACCTTTCCTTAAGTTCAGGACCCTAGTTTCCGAATTAACTGTGTCACTCTCCATCTTAATAAAGAATTCTACCATATTATGGTCACTCTTCCCCAAGGGGCCTCGCACAACTAGATTGCTAATTAGTCCCTTCTCATTCCACATCACCCAGTCTAGGATGGCCAGCTCTCTAATTGGTTCCTTGACATATTGGTCTAGAAAACCATCCCTAATACACTCCAGGAAATCCACCTCCACTGCATTGCTACCAGTTTGGTTAGCCCAATCAATATGTAGATTAAAGTCGCCCATGATAACTGCTGTACCTTTATTGCACACATCCCTTATTTTTTGTTTAATGCTGTCCCCAACCTCACTACTACTGTTTGGTGGTCTGTACACAACTCCCACTCGCGTTTTCTGCTCTTTGTAATTCTGCAGCTCCACCCATACCGATTCCAGATCATCCAGGATAATGTCCCTCCTTACTATTGCATTAATTTCCTCTTTAACCAGCAACGCCACCCCGCCTCCTTTTCCTTTCTGTTTTTCCTTCCTAAATGCTGAATACCCTTGGATGTTGAGTTCCCAGCCTTGGTCACCCTGGAGCCATGTCTCAGTGATGCCAATTACATCATACCCGTTTACTGCTATCTGCGCAGTTAATTTGTCCACCTTATTACGAATACTACTCGCATTCAGGCTTGTCTTTTTAACACACTTTGCCCCTTTAGGATTTTGTTGTAATATGGCCCTTTTGTTTTTTGCCTTGGGTTTCTCTGCCCTCCACGTTTACTATTCTCCTTTCTAACTTTTGCTTCTGACTCCTTTTTATTTCCCTCTGTCTCGCTGCATAGGTTCCCATCCCCCCTGCCAGATTAGTTTAACTCCTCCCAAACAGCACGAGCAAACACTCCCCCTAGGACAATGGTTCCGGTCCTGTCCAGGTGCAGACCGTCCGGTTTGTACTGGTCCCACCTCCCCCAGAACCGGTTCCAATGCCCCAGGAATTTGAATCCCTCCCTGCTGCACCACTGCTCAAGCCATGTATTCATCTGAGCTATCCTGCGATTCCTACTCTGACTAGCACATGGCACTGGTCGCAATCCTGAGATTACTACTTTTGAGGTCCTACTTTTTAATTTAACTCCGAACTCCCTAAATTTGTCTCATAGGATCTCATACCTATATCGTTGATACCTATATGCAACACGACAACTGGCTGTTCACCCTCCCTTTTCAGAATGTCCTGCACCTGCTCCAAGACATCCTTGACCCTTGCACCAGGGAGCTAACATACCATCCTGGAGTCTCGGTTGCGGCCACAGAAATGCCTATCTATTCCCCTTACAATTGAATCCCCTATCACTCTCGCTCTCCCACTCTTTTTCCTGCCCTCCTGTGAAGCAGAGCCAGCCACGGTGCCATGAACTTGGCTGCTGCTGCTCTACCCTGATGAGTCATCCCCCTCAACAGTATTCAAAGCAGTGTATCTGTTTTGCAGGGGGATCACCGCACGGGATCCTTGCACTACCTTCCTTGCACTGCTCTTCCTGTTGGTCTTCCATTCTCTATCTGGCTGCGGACCCTTTACCTCTGGTAAGACCAACTCACTAAGTGTGCTTTTCACATCATTCTCAGCATCGTGCATGCTCCAGAGTGATTCCACCTGCAGCTCCAGTTCCGCAATGCGGTCCGTCAGGAGCTGGAGGTAGATACACTTCCCGCACACATAGTCGTCAGGGACACCAGAAGCATCCCTGACTTCCCACATGGTACCCAGAATCAACCTAGTGAACCATCTCTGAACTGCCTTCAAAGCAAGTATATCCTTTTGTAAATATGGAAACCAAAACTGCACGCGGTATTCCAGGTGTGGCCTCACCAATACCTTATATAGTTATAACAAGACTTCCCTGCTTTTATACTCCATCATCTTTGCAATAAAGGCCAAGATACCATTGGCCTTCCTGATCACTTGCTGTACCTTCATACTATCCTTTTGCGTTTCATGCACAAGTACCCCCAGGTCCCGCTGTACTGCAGCACTTTGCAATCTTTCTCCATTTAAATAATAACTTGCTCTTTGATTTTTTTCTGCCAAAGTGCATGACCTCACACTTTCCAACATTATACTTCATCTCCCAAATTTTTGCCCACTCACTTAGTCTCTCTATGTCCTTTTGCAGACTTTTTGTGTCCTCCTCACACATTGCTTTTCCTCCCATCTTTGTATCATCAGTAAACTTGGCTACGTTACACTCGGTCCCTTCTTCGAAGTCGTTAATATAGATTGTAAATAGTTGGGGTCCCAGCGCTGATCCCTGCGGTTACTGATTGCCAACCAGAGAATGAGCCATTTTTCCTGACTCTGTGTTCTCTGTTAGTTAGCCAATCCTCTATCCATGCTAATATATTACTCCCAAGCCCGTGAACTTTTATCTTGTGCAGTAACCTTTTATGTGGCACCTTGTCAAATGCCTTCTGGAAGTCCAAATACACCACATCCACTGATTCCCCTTTATCCACCCTGTTTGTTACATCCTCAAAGAACTCCAGCATATTTGTCAAACATGACCTCCCCTTCATAAATCCATGCTGACTCTGCCTGACCGAATTTTGCTTTTCCAAATATCCTGCTAATGCTTCTTTAATAATGGACTCCAACATTTTCCCAATCACAGATGTTAGGCTCACTGGTCTATGGTTTCCTGCTTTTTGTCTGCCTCCTTTTTTATGGTGGCAGCCACTGCAGCAATCGCTTGAGAAAACTGATGGAGCAGATCTGGTTCCTGTTCCACTCAATGTTGTTTCAGACGGTGCCACGAGCATATGGGGTGCTTCCTATGCCAATATGGCTGCGCCAGTACCCCTGGCGCAGATCAGGCATGGGACTTTCTGTCTAAAAATTTGTCCTTCTCGCATTCATTCTATGCCCATACAATTGGCACAATGAGGGCCAATACCTCCCGCAATATAACTGCAAACTGTTGTTGTTATACTGCTGTTATTAAAGCGGCAACTCTGCCCCTGCCTCAGCTCATCTGGTGCCAAAACTTTCATCCATGCTTTAGTTACCTCTAGACTTGATTATTCCAAAGCTCTCCTAGCCAGCTTCCCATCGTCCAAACACCATAAACCTGAGTTCATCCAAAGCTCTGCTGCTCTTATCCCAATTCACACCAAGTCCCGCTCACCCATCACCCCTGTGCTCGCTGACCTGCATTGCTCCTGGTTCAGCAACGCCTCAATTTTAAAATTCTCATCCTTATTTTCAAATCCCTCCATGGCCTTGCCCCTCCTTATCTCTGTAACCTCATTCTGCTCTACAGCCCTCCAATATATCTGCGCTCCTCCAATTGTGGCCTCCTGCACATTCCCAATTTTAATCGCTCCACCATTGGTGGCTGTGCTTTCAGCTGCCTACGCTTAGGCCCTAAGATTTGGAATTCCCTCCCTAAATTCTCCACCTCTGTACCTCATTCTTCTCCTGTAAGATGCTACTTAAAAGCTACCTCTTTGACCAAGCTTTTGGTCAACTTTCCTAATATCTCCTTATGTGGCTCAGTGTCAAATTTTGTTTAATAATGCTCCTGTGAAGCGCCTTGGGACATCTTACAACATTAAAGACACTATATAAATGCAAGTTGTTGTTATTATCATGCTGATAGATGTATAAACTTGGTTTTATCTAATTCACCTTCTATAAATCACAAACAAAGGAAATAATCTTTCCCTATTCACTCAATTCACTTAGACTTTATTATTTCAAATGGAAATGGTCTTAGTATCACAAGTATCTCCTCATAACCAAAGTTTCCCATCCCTGGCATCATCCCAGTGCTGTCTACTCTCTCGTCTTTATATTCTGTCTGCAATAAGGTGCCCAAAACTGAACACAGTACTCTAACTGTGGCCTAACCAATACTTTGCATAAATTCATCATTGCTTCTTTTCTCTTTTAAGCACTGTTATAGTTAATATTTCATAACCCTCCATAGTTATTAATGCTTCTACCATTCAAATTTTATATTGACATCTCTAGTCCCAAACCTTGACTTTCTCAACCTGCTGCCATATTAGTTTAAATCCTCCCCCAAGGTATTTCACCCTCTCTGCAAAGATAGTGGTTTCATCCCTTCTGGTAGCTTGTAAGGACTCAGAGTTCAGGGAGGTGATCACCTCCACTACCATTAACAATGCCATCCCTTTGGGCAAGGTTATCTGTAGCTCAGATTATAACAAATGGAACAAATTCATCATTATCTGCCCGATGAGCCTGCAAAGGCAGATTTCTTCATACATTCCGAAGTAGGTATAAAAAAGTTTGCCTCAGGTGTAAGTATACGTCCCTACCAACCTTTCTTTCATCCGTTCCTTTCCTCTCCAAAAATCTCAAGCACAGTGGAGCTCTAAGTACAATACCCATTTTAGTATTTTTTGTTACAGCATCCAAAAAGGCTCAGCGCCATTTAAGAAAGACTAGATGAAAGTTATGTCTTTTGTATCCACTATTTTCAGGTAGGCTATGCACAAAAAAAGATCCTGCTACACAGAATAAGGTTTTGTAACTGCTTTTATTTCACGGACTTAGCATCAAATTACCTTTCGCAAAGATGCTGTCACACGTTCTGCTCATGCAAGCCAACAAAGGTTGGCTGTAAATCTATGTGTGGTGTGATTGAGGGATTCGATGAAATGGATCCCCAACTAAATTCTGGATCTTCAAGTAAATGTTCTGCATTAGCACATGTGCTGCAATGACCTGAATTTCTACCCCATCATCAATTATGATAATCATTCTTGCTAAACGTGATGCTGATAATAAGAAGTTGTGATATTTCTACCGTAGACAACAACATTTCACAATCAACTCATCTCATCCCTGTAGTTGAATCATTGGCCCCCAATTAAAAGGCAGCTGTCACGCGATGAACTTAAATACTTTTATTGGTGACTTTCATCTGTTTTTAGCTAAGCTGTTCGATGGAGTTCCATATCCCAGGAAGACCTGTTTTTGTGGATAGGGTTATTTCCAGCAGCTGTACTGCCTAACTTTAATCTAACCTGCTGTCAGTTGAACACAGAAGAATGTCAATGGATGTTGTACTGTCCCATGCTCCTGCCAAATAGAGTTACGTGGGGCAAAGAAGCCATGAAGAGAATATAAAACACACTGAACAAAACAAATATCACCCATTGATTTCAATTATTGGAGACATAAAAATTGTTTACATGGACATGACGGCTCTTTCACGAGCCATATTGACCATCTCATGTGGGAAAAGTACACATTTACCTGTAATAATTATTTGCAACTAAGTGAAGAATGATCAGTTGAATTGTGCATTACTTTTTAAATGCTGAAAAGTTTCTAGGTTATTTCATCGATCAACTAAATGTTTTTTTCCCCCTCAGTTCATAGAACCACCTCCAGACTCCAAAAAACCAATGGAGGTGTGGTATTCTCATCACCACAAAGTAAAATATTGGTTAACGTTTGCCTAAATGTCAACTTTAATCATCAGGGATATATAAAAGTGTTTTAAAAAGTTGGCCCTAAAAGGGGATAAGCAATTTATTAATAGAGGTAAAACTAAAAAAATTAATGTGTGGATCCCTGCAACAAGAGACCTGGGTCATTTTGAAGGCTGAGTCTAATTAATATATATCTGGCAAGCTCTGTGCCCTGAACAGCTCACCAGGTCTGGGCTGCTGCAATAACAGTGGCCGATCTGGCCAACAGATAGCTACACCTGAGGGGGAGGTACGACTGCAGTGGTGGGTGGGGACAGGGGAAGGTGGTGAGAACCCCGGTGTGTCAGCAGTCAATATTATTCCTTGGAGCCCGGAGCAGCATTGCTCCTCCTGCTGGTCTCACAAAATAATTTTAACGTTTACATTCTCGGCTTCATTCTTTTGTCCACCAGTTTTTACCAAGCAGTGCCTCCATGGAGCAGGCTCTGCTTAAAATGGCATTGGGGTTCTTATGTATGTCATTGGACCCCAACTTACATGGATTCATGAGGTTTCTGCCTGATTCAGGTGGGTGCCTCAGTCACCCATGTAAACTCCAGAGGCAATAGGATAGCAGGAGGGAAGCGAATGGGAACAGGCAGTAAGTCCATCACTGCACTGTTAACTTTGCTGCTGCCCCATTTCTGCTCGGCAGAGGGAGTTAGAATTGTCCCTTTAATTTGGTTCCAAAAGAAATTTTAGTGATAAACTCTGAAGGATCATGGGACTGGATAGTCCTAAGATTAAAATATAGTGCAAAGTTGTTTTCCCTCTTTTTGAGATTGGTATTTGTATTTTTAGTGACAGAATTTATGATAGTTCTTTATTTGGAAGACAATATTCAACTTGGCACACACTCCAAACAATGTGCTATGTTAGGTAATAACCCAAGTCCCGCAATGAAGCAAAACTAACATAGACTACACTAGTGGGGTTTTCACCCTGGTACTTTAGTATGGGACTTCTACTATAAACATGCTCATTGCCACAGATGTTATCTCAGCAATTTTGAAAATTTATGTGCTGGTTCCTAGCATATGAAAAATTGTTAGAAACTATAAATTCCTGGGCCCCAAGTTTTGACATGATTTGCTCCTGATTTTTAGGAGCAACTGGTGTAGAACGGAGTATCTTAGAAATCGGAATTCTCGACATTTAGTTTGCTCCAGTTCTAGTCAGTTAGAACAGTTTCACTTTGGAACAGAATTTTTTTTCAAAAGAGGGCGTGTCCGGCCACTTATGCCTGTTTCCAAAGTTTCGGCAGTGAAAACTTACTCCAAACTAACTCAGAATGGAGTAAGTGAAGATTTTTGTACGCTCGAAAAAACCTTGTCTACACTTTAGAAAATCAGGCGTAGGTTACAAATTAGGCGTAGGGAACGGGGTGGGGGGGAGGGGGGGAAGGGAAGTCATTAAATTCTACAATCAATCCTTAGTTATACTTATACAAATATTATACAAATAAATCCAACCTGAATAAAAATTTATAAGCAAAGAAAATATGAAATAAACCATGTTCTTACCTGTGTGAAATAGCATCAGCCTTCGAGCTGCTGTGCTTCAGGCAGGCCTTTCATGTTGGAGACAGGCAGGGGTGTAGCGTCAGTGTCTCGACGGCAGCGGCAGCAAGCTTCGAGCTGAGCTGCAGTGCTTGAGGCAGGCCTTCATTCTCTTCGTGGCTGGCCGCGAAGAAGCAACACCGGACGGACCCGAGGCCAGTCGGCCATGAGATATCAGCGGCGTCAGTGGCTGGTCGGCAGCCGAAGAATCAGCAGTGGACCGACGTGAGGCCATTCGGCCATAGGATATCAGCGGCGTCAGTGGCTGGCCGGCAGCCGAAGAATCAATACCTGACACACGCAGCTCTTTATGGTGCTTGAGGCCATTCAGCCACGCTTTAGGGGCGGCGTCATTGGCTCGATGGCAGCCGAAGATACAGCAGCAGCCTTCGAGCTGTGAGGGGGACTGAAGCCATTTGGACAGGGAGAGGCAGCCACATCGACAGTTTTATATTTAAATTTGCAGAATGGGTGCTGCATTGTCAACACCACGTATTATGCAATGGTTTTCCATCAATTCACTGCATAGTAGAGAATTGATTAGAGCTCACCGCACCAGGAATGTCGTAGCCTGTAGGTTGATGGGCAGGAGACCTTACCCACGTCGACAATATCGAACCAGGCGCTCGTACCTGGACATGAGCGAGGCTGATTGTGTGAAAAGGCTGAGTTTTCGCAGAGAAGTTGTCACTGAGATCTGTGATATGGTGAGAGCAGATTTGCAGCCCAGATGCAGAAGGACAACTGCCTTGTCTGTTGAAGTGAAGGTAACAGCTGCACTTTCTTTCTATGCCTCGAGATCGTTTCAGGCTACAACTGGAGATGTGTGTGCCATCACTCAACGTGCAATACATGCCTGCATTTACCAGGTCACGGCTGCACTTTATGCGCGAAGGAATGACTTAATCAATTTCCCATTGACCGCACAAGCGATCCATGAGAGGGCTGTGGGTTTCTTCAAGATTGCCGGCTTCCCAAAGGTACAGGGCTGCATTGATTGTACCACATAGCCTTGCGAGCACCTGTGGAGGAATCTGAGCAGTACCGAAATAGGAAAGGTTTCCACTCTATCAATGTGCAGCTGGTGTGTGACGACAAGCAGCGCATCATGTCAGTCGATGCGAGATACCCTGGCAGCACCCACGATGCGTTCATCCTGCGCGACAGCGTTCTATCTGACATGTTTGAGCAGCAGCCAGAAGGGCAGAGCTGGCTACTGGGAGACAAAGGGTACGGCGTGACCACCTGGCTCATGACGCCCATACGCGTGACATGGACAGAAGCTGACCGTCAATACAACATGGCGCACATTGCGACGCGCAGCATCATTGAGAGGACCATTGGCATATTGAAACAGCGATTCCGATGCCTGGACCATTCCGGAGGACAGTTGCTATACTCTCCTCAGATTGTCGGTCATTTCACTGTTGTGTGCTGCATGCTTCATAACTTAGCCATCATGAAGCAGCAGGAGCTGGTAGTGGAACCCGAAGACCGACGTGAGGGTCCAGTGGATGATGATAGTATTACGGAAGACCAGGATGTAGATGATAACGACAATCAGGAAAGCATGTAAGTGCCTGATGCCGAAGCACGAGGTCAGAGGAGGGCCGTCCATCGTGCCCCTTTAACGATTGCTCGAGACTTGCGCCAGCAGCTCATCCGTGAACACTTCAACTACTGATGCCTGAGGGCTCTGCGACCACTTTTGCATATGGACATGTTTATTCTTTGCAGTTGTTCCTACGTTGTGTTGTGTTAATGGAACATGAAACAGTTTTAATGAAAAAATATTTTATTGAAAAGTTAACGTCACTCTAATAAAATATTTGTTGTATCAAACTATACTTTTTAATATGACTCTTGAAGATCACTTAAAAACTTTAAGATCACTTATAAACTTGTAAAGTTACAAAACACTTTCTATGTGAAAAATGTTACCCTCTAAGATCACTTACACTTCAAGATCACTTTTTAGAAGCAAAATTAAATAATTTACAGAATGTGAGAGCATTTACACTATAAGATCACTTGAAAACCCTGAGATCACTTATATGTTGTAAAGTTACAATACTTACAAAACAGTTTCATTGTGAAAAATCTTACACTCTGAAGAACACTTAAACTTCAGGATCATTTTTTAGGTGCAAAATTAAATAAGATACAAAAAAATGTGAGAGCATTTACACTATAAGATCACTTAAAAACCATAAGATCCCTTATAAGTTGTAAAGTTACAAAACTTACAAAACAATTTCAATTTGAAAAACGCTACTACAGCTACATCAAGAACAAGAACAAAAGCAGCAAAGAAAGGCTGCAACCATGTCTCATCCATATCTCACTAATGTTCACTTCCTCATGGGGGTGTCATTTGATTGGCTGGGCTGTGTGCCCTTATTGTAGCAGCTACCTCAACCAGGCCCTCCCTGATGGCCTGTGCCGTAATTTGCATGCCCTCCCCGACGGCCTGTGCCGACACTTGCATGCCCTCCCTGACGGCCTGTGTCGTCGATTGCACTCCCTCGGACATTCCTTCCATAAGCTCCCGTGTCATTACTGCTATTTCTCCCGTCAGGACCGTCAACTCTTCACCTACTGCACTGACGCCACCGATGAGTGATCGGGTAAGCTCATTGGTCTCCATACCCAATGGCACAACCTGAGTCGCATCTGTTGCACGCTGCATCTCAGGAGAGCGTGTCTCCAATCTCCTTCTCCTCTGCCTGGGTCTGCCTTGTGGCACCACTACACTGGGAGGCGCGGGCACAGACAGTGGGACGCTCGGTGTTCCAGACAGCTGAACTGGAGGGAGAGGCTCGGGCTGGAATGGTGGGATGCTCTGTGTTGCAGACAGCTGAACTGGAGGGAAAGGCTCAGGCTGGAATGGTGTGATGCTCTGTGTTGCAGACGGCAGAACTAGAGAGAGATGCTCGGGCTGGAACGGTAGGACGCTCGGTGTTCCAGACGACAGCACTCCAATGCGAACCGTGGGCTGGGATGTTGGAAGAATGGGTGTAAACTGCTCCATGATATCAGCAGCAACACTGGGACCCGAAGCGTCGGAATCAAAACCATAGTAGGTG
This sequence comes from Pristiophorus japonicus, assembly GCF_044704955.1. Classification (NCBI taxonomy): domain Eukaryota; kingdom Metazoa; phylum Chordata; class Chondrichthyes; family Pristiophoridae; genus Pristiophorus; species Pristiophorus japonicus. The sequence goes on along the minus strand of NC_091977.1, from coordinate 113,740,158 downwards.
GAACCAGAACCTATGCGAGAGGGAGGCGCAGGCTGGGACGGTAATGCACTGACTGTAGAATGCTGCATTATACCAGCAGCACCACTGGGACCCGCAACATCGGAAGCGAAACCATGGAAGGTGGAACCAAGACCTATGCTAGGGGTTGAAACTCTGATGCCCCTTGATGGGGGCTCATAAACATTAAATTGGAAGCTCTCCCCTGCAGACGTTTCACTCATCACTGCCATCATCCAGTCTGGATCGTCCGCAGCTGGTTGTACTGGTTCTTGTTCTGTACCCTCAGGATCCTCAGGGTTGGCAGCAGCAGCATCGTCATCATCATCATCATGTTCTGCAAAATACATCAGAACAGTCAAATGCTTAACAGCAAGGGAGGGGGCCGGATGGGTGGCATGAGTACTCTCACACATAGCAGGCCAGGTAGCAGGTTAATTTAAAGGGCCATGATGCATTTTCAGGACTTACCCTCTTCCTCGTGTGTGGGCCCAGCTTGTGCTGTACCGATTGCTTTTCTCCATGTACGACTCATCATAGCAGCTACCCTTTGTTCCAAGGGTGTCAGTGGATGCAGATTGGGCACGCCTCCTCCTGTCCGAGTTGCCTCCCTTTTGTTGTGGGCCAATTTCTTCTGCAAAGAGTAAAATATAACTTTTTACAGAGTGTGTCAGTCTGCAAGGTGGGACATACAGATAGCCAGGTTACAATTACGATTAAATTAAAAATGGCAAATATTACTTACACTAACTACTTGACCAAGGTCATGCCATTTCTTTTTACACTGACTTCCAGATCTCCTGGTATGCACCACTGCGCAGTAATCTTCTGCAACTTGGTTCCAGCGTTTCTTCATTTCTTTTGGTGGCACTTTTATGTGACCTCTGTTGCTGGTATCTAGCTCCTGCCAGCTCTGCTCAATTATGTTGACTAATTTCTCCACTTCCTCATGCAAGAAATTCTTTGTTCTTGGTGGACATTGATCCATTGCAAAGTTGAATTGGCACTCTTATTTCTCCAAACACACAGTCCTTAATTTGCATGCACCGGTTCTGCAAGTTTAGCAGTGAAAAGCTGAACTCACTGATTTCAGCAGGTGACTTATTCAGCAATGCAGCTAAAAGCACTCCCTCACACACAGAAATATAAAAAAAAATTAAATTACAAGCCTTTGCAAGGGTCCAAGAAACAAATCTTCACTTTTTTTGCAGTCCTTTTAAAAATGGCCGAGTGCCAATGTTTGTGTGAGACTGTGCATGCGCGCACACTCCAACGCGCACGCGCAGGGTTGCCGGCACCACGAAGGCTAATTCAAATTGTACCCGCCCCCTGCTACTTAGAAAATTGGCGTGAGTGTTAGGCTCCGCCCCCTGCTGCGAAGGGCGCGCCGCGCCAAGCAGACATCAAGCTCCAAGGAGCTCGAGAATATCGGACTTTTTTTTAAGCGCAGTTTTCGGCGCGAAAAACAGGCGCCCAGCTCGGAGGTGCGCCGTTTTCGCTGCGGGACGAAACTTGGGGCCCTGGTTATGCTTTTATACTCTTCTACAATGGAGTTAGACAGACTCCAAGTTATTTCTAACCAAATAGAAACTGTTATAGACCTTTCTGAATTTGAAATATATGGATCTGAAATCAGAATATTATATGGGGAAGACTAAGAAAAAAACTAAGAATGGCAATCCAACCCATGGATCCATGCGTCATGTATCACTCACAGTTCTAGCCTTTCTGTATAATATGGGCAGAACAGGATTTAGTTTAATAATGAATAGATTGCCAATGGTGATACATGAATTAATACCCAATAACCCGGGAAGGCATCGCAAAAGCCAGTTTTCAGCGCACAATGCGCATGTGCTGAAAACCGGCTTTTGCGATCTGTCAAACTGGAGCTTGACAGATCCTCCGTATCACTACATCCAGGACATTCGCATGGGCAAGATTGCGGTATTTACCCATATCTTGCCCAGCGGCTGTCCTGAAAATTCTTGTGCTGATAAAAGCAGGCACATAGTCTACTTTTACAGGCATAAGAGTTTTAAAATACACAAAAACATTGTAAAATAAAATAAAAAAAACAAATGTTATTGTTTAAAAACCCTCCCTACTATGGTAAGTTTATTTTAAACCATAATTAAAAAAACTTTTTTAAAAATCGGAAAAATATATATTTTTTATAATGCATAAATAACTTTAATTTAAATTAATAAAAATATGTGATGTATTTTTTCTATTTTTTATTAGAGTTTTGTGTATTTGGGAGGGGGGGGGTTCTCATTCATAATAATGGGAAATCCAACTTCCAGAGTTCCCATAATTATGAATAAGAACATACTTTGCCTGCAGCTCCAGACGTGCACCCCCTCCGATGCGTAGTCAGTGGAGGCCTCAGGACCGGGAACTCGCGTGGGCGCAGCAGGAACAGGAAGGTGCGCATCTTTTTTTAACTTTTTCCCTCGATCACCCGCGGGAAGCAGCCAACCGGGATTTCTGGGCCAACATATCTATTTGCAGCTGTGCAACGCTGCAACATCTGCACCATGTGTTCTTGCTTTAGTTTACAGGAATACAATTGTCTTTCTCATTAATCACTGTAATACAGATGGTGGTGGTGATATGATGTATCATTAGTCACATTTTTTCAGGCTACAGCAAATTAATCTTGAAAACAGTTATGAATTTAAAATGTTCAGAAATCGCAAAGTGTATCCAATAGCCTGAGGTGAAGATGGTGATGCATTAACTCATCCAAGTTCTTATCAGTCTTTGGTCAATCTCAAACTAGTTCTATAATCTCCTTTTGTTTGGACATTGAAATTTTTCAGAACACATTTCAGGGCGAATTTGATGGTGTGGAACATAAAGGCAGCTGATGGATTTACACCACTATTGCAATTCTTGTTGAAAACATTTCATCTAGAACTTAGCTATCCATTTTTGTACTATTTAGACTCCACCATACCATAGTCTAGATCCTGATGGGTGGTTCTGTTGGGTAACTTGGAAATAGTTGACTTGGATCAGACTCGAGTTAGCTTCTCAAGGTTATAATTACTATTGATGATTACTTTGATGTTAGATGAGTTCAGCAGTTCTTTTGTGCACAGAAAAAAAATAACAACAAATAGCAATGCGCTGAATGATTAATGTTTTTTGTGGTGCCAGTTGAAGGAAAAATGTTAGCCAGGACACGGAGAAAAATTATTTTTTTAATAATAGTAACAGGGGATCTGAGCTGCCAGATTAGGAGGAGCTTAGTATCAATGTTTCAACTGAGTGATGGTATCTCAAAGAATACACCACTCCCTCAATACTGCAGTGGAATGTTCTCCTTTTAAGGGCTCAAATCCTGGGTTTGAACCCACAGCCTGCTGACTCAATAGTAACAGTGTTACCAGTGATATATTCCTTATGACATCACTAACACACAGACTTTACAAGATGGCTCCAATACATCATGTGACATTTATTTTATTTACAGCAGCAGTTGCATTATCACAGTAGTCCACTAGGTGGAACTCTATATTATAGGCTGCGTCTATTTGTACTAACTGAAAGGCAGCCGTTTCTCTGATTGGCTCTCCATTTTCACATAACCTATTGCCAATCGGTCCCCTTGGGAGAATAAACCACACCCTGAAGTTCCTCTGGAATGTGTAACTGGAACCACCGAGCCCAAGTTCTGACTGACTTTCCAATTTGTAATTTGATCCATTTTAAATTCGGAAGCCACAGAGGATAGATCTCCCCAAAAGCCACCAAGTTCCAGCCGAAATCCATTACCCCAGCATAAGTGCATTCCTCCGCCAGCAGTAGGCAGCAGCAGTAGGTCCTTCCCTTTAAGGGGAGTCACGTCGCCATTGCAGAAGTCCTCAGCCTCATTGGGCCGCCGTGAAAAAGCAGGTTTTGGCACAGCCGGGCGGGCTGAAGATTCTCACGGCGGAATTTCACTGTCGGGGGTGGGGGGAGGGGTGGTAAATTGGCGGTGCACACTGTGATGATGCACTTAACACAGATCGGCAGCAGCGGAGTGGTGGGGGGGGGGGGCGGTGAACGGGTTATCGTCGGGATATCATGGGAGTAGAATTTTGATAATGGTTGCCATTACGTAAAAAGTCGGCGGCCTTTGCACTTCGCAGCATGGCTGCCGCTTTCCGGTGGTAACAGGCCTTAAGGAAAGGGGAAATTTCAGCCCCTCTATCTTTGTAATCTCCTCCAGCCTCACAACCCCTCAGATATCTGCACTCCTCTACTTCTGTACTCTTGAGCATCCTTGATTATAATTGCTCACCCATTGGTGGGCTTGCCTTCTGTTGCCTAGGCCCCAAGCTCTGAAATTCCCTGTCTAAACCTCTCCGCCTCTCTTTCCTCCTTTTAGATGCTCTTTAAAACCTACCTCTTTAACCAAGCTTTTGGTCACCTGTCCTAATTTCTCCCTTTGTGGCTTGGTTTAAAATTTGTTGTCTTATAATACTTGTGTGAAAAGAAAAGAGAAAGAATTGTATTTATATAGTGCCTTTCATGACCACCGGACGTCTCAAAGTGCTTTACAGCTAATGAAGTACTTGTTAAAGCGGAGTCACTATTGTAATATGGGAACTGTGGCAAGCTCCCAAAAACAGCAATGTGATAATGATCAGATAATCTGTTTTTGTTATGTTGGTTGAGGGTTAAATATTGGCCAGATCACCGGGGATAACTCCCCTACTCTTCTTCGAAATAGTACTATGGGATCTTTTACGTCCACCTGAGGGAGCAGACGGTACCTTGGTTTAACGTCTCATCGGAAAAGACAGCATCTCTGACAGTGCAACACTCCCTCAGCACTGCACTGGAAGCTCTCCCTGGTGGCCCACTAAATGGCTGCAGAGCTCGCAGCGGCCCTCCCCTTCATGCTCAGCATTGCGCTGCTGACACCACCCACCTTCTGCCCTGCTCCCGACGCAGTGCCATCCCTCAGCTGCCCCAAACAGCGCCCCAACGATTTCTTCATTAAAAAAAGGGCAATTTCAAACGATTCTCCGCCCCATCAATTCAGGCTGGGAATCTTCAGTTAATTCAAATTATTCACCCCAACCTGGGCAAAGGGCAATTTCGGCCCCATAATCTCCCTCAGAGAGTATTCCTGCTATCATGGTTACTCCAGCAGTGCCACTCCCTTCGGCCTCATCTCCACTGCTGATCCTTGCTCTCCGATTCTTCTCCCTCTGAGACAATAGCACGTCTTCACCTACCTTGCTCCTTTCCATGTCTTTGTCTCCTCGCTCCCATCCTGCTGTCCCTTTACGGCTCCTGCGCCATGCACCCTCTCCTTGTTTTGCCCCCTCCTGCCCCCAAGATGTCCGACTCCTCGTATTTATTTTAAGTGTTTACACTTACCCTGCACCCGCCTCCGCTCCTCCCACGGACACTCGATTCTTTAGGGAGAGTCGAACCGTATTATTCAACTTTGATCAGCAGGCAAAGCAGCTTCCCTCATCCCAGTCCTCATGTACAACCCGGATAATATCCCAAGCTCGTATCTCCTTATCGTCGCACTGAACCACCACCATGTTTTCTTTTCCAAACCTCCTGGGGTCCTGGCACAAATCTTTGGGCCTTTTTATTCTCCCTTCGCTCAACAATTTCTTCCTTGATTAAATTCATCCTGGGAACCTTTTCCTCTGAGCTAAAAACAACCCAAAAATCTATCACCAACTTTTGACAAACTCACTCCAAATCCCAGCATTTTTCAAAGGTTTAACAATCAATCACACTGCACCAGTTCAACTATTTTAGTTGTGCACTTTAAACAAATGCCCCCTGCAAGGGGGGGGTCACACTTCAAAATCATTTTTTTTCCGTGCCCTTTTTTTTGGGAGGGGGTGGTTTTAGGGCACTTAAAATAGAAGTTATATGTGCCCCCTGGCTAAAAGGAGGGGGGGGGCACTAAAACCAGCAAAGTAAACAAATTAAACTTTAAACTTAAATGATCAAATTCACTTTGGTTGCCAGGGTTGATGATGCACTCCAGTCCCTCCAGTGGACACCGCGAGCTCCATCTCCAAGGACACCCTGGCTCGGATGTAACCGCGGAAGTGAGGCAGGCAGTCGGGCTGAACGACCCCCTCGACCGTCCGCTGCCTGGACCGGCTGATGGCCCCCTTCGACATGCCCAGGAGCAGTCCTACGAGGAGGCCCTCTGACCTGCCCGCTCCCCTCCGCACAGGGTGCCCAAAGATCAGGAGTGTGGGACTGAAGTGCAGCCAGAATTTCAGGAGCAGCCCCTTTAAATAATAAAACAGGGGCTGCAACCTCGTGCATTCAATAAAAACATGAACACGGACTCCTTCAGACCGTAGAAATTGCAGGCGGCCTGGGAGCCTGTGAACCAACTTAAAAACTTATTGCACGGGACTGCTTCGTGCAACACTCTCCAGGCCAAGTCCCCAATAGATAGAGGGAAGACTCTTGCGTGGACTGCACTCCATCGGGGACCCCTGCCTCCTTCGGACAGCAACATGGTGCACCATGGCGTGTCCAGACGGCAGACGAGGATGGCAAGGTGGAGAGTGTGCAAGAGCAGCCCATACAGGAAACCCCTCTGCGCAGAGCTGAAAGGGACGGAGGGGATTTCCCCGAGGAGGCTCAAGTTGTGAGGCGCCAGCTCCCGAGGAAGGTTTCGGAACTTGGCGCGATGAGGAATTCCGTCCGCACGGGATCCCAACTCCCAGCATTAATCAAACAACCAACAGCACCTGCTCACGCCTAGCCCCTCCCACCAAGAGAGTGCTACCCACTGAGCCACAGCTGACACTGAAGAACCTTGGGATGGTTTACTCTGTTAAAGGCACTAAATAAATACAAGTTTTTGTGGTTGTAAATCGATAATTGGCAAAATGTGACGGAAACGGAACTGATCATTTCATCGGTGGAGCTATTCAGTGAGAATCAGAGGTAGACAAAATTAGTTGCAGAATTCTTTTTGGGAGAAAATTAAAACATTAAATCCTAAAATGGTGTCCCCCCGATCTGGGGGGTGCACCAAACATTTCCAAGGCCCTTTTTTTTGTGGTTTTTTTTGGGTTTTTTTGGTTTTTTTAAAAAGTTTTTTTTGGGCACTAAAATCTTATTTTTTTCTCTAAGTGCCCCCCATAAAAGGGGAGGGGGACACTAAAAACACCGGCAATTAAAACAAATTAAACTTTAAAACATAAAATCAAATTAAAATTTGGTTGCCGGGCGTGACGATGCACTCCAGTCCCTCCGGTGCCCACCTCTCGCGGAAGGCCGCGAGCGTACCGGTGGACACCGCGTGCTCCATCTCCAAGGACACCCTGGCGCGGATGTACGCGCGGAAGAGAGGCAGGCAGTCAGGTTGAACGACCCCCTCGACCGCCCGCTGCCTGGACCGGCTGATGGCACACTTGGCCGTGCCCAGGAGCAGTCCTACGAGGAGGTCCTCGGACCTACCCGCTCCCCTCCGCACAGGGTGCCCAAAGATCAGGAGTGTGGGACTGAAGTGCAGCCAGAATTTCAGGAGCAGCCCCTTTAAATAATAAAACAGGGGCTGCAACCTCATGCATTCCATAAAAACATGGAACACGGACTCTTCCAGACCGCAGAAATTGCAGGTGGCCTGGGAGCCCGTGAACCAACTTAAAAACTTATTGCACGGGACTGCTCTGTGCAACACTCTCCAGGCCAAGTCCCCAATAGATAGAGGGAAGACTCTCGCGTGGAGTGCACTCCATCGTGGACCCCTGCCTCCTTCGGACAGCAACATGGTGTGCCATGGCGTGTCCAGACGGCAGACGAAGATGGCAAGGTGGAGAGTGTGCAAGAGCAGCCCGTACAGGAAACCCCTCTGCGCAGAGCTGAAAGGGACGGAGGGGATTTCCCCGAGGAGGCTCAAGTTGTGAGGCGCCAGCTCCCGAGGAAAGTTTCGGGACTTGACGCGATGAGGAATTACGTCCGGACGGGATCCCAACTCCCAGCATTAATCAAACAACCAACAGCACCTGCTCACGCCTAGCTCCTCCCACCAAGAGAGTGCTACCCACTGAGCCACAGCTGACACTGAAGAACCTTGGGATGGTTTACTCTGTTAAAGGCACTAAATAAATACAAGTTTTTGTGGTTGTAAATCGATAATTGGCAAAATGTGACGGAAACGGAACTGATCATTTCATCGGTGGAGCTATTCAGTGAGAATCAGAGGTAGACAAAATTAGTTGCAGAATTCTTTTTGGGAGAAAATTAAAACATTAAATCCTAAAATGGTGTCCCCCCGATCTGGGGGGTGCACCAAACATTTCCAAGGCCCTTTTTTTTGTGGTTTTTTTTGTTTTTTTTTGTTTTTTTTAAAAAGTTTTTTTTGGGCACTAAAATCTTATTTTTTTCTCTAAGTGCCCCCCATAAAAGGGGAGGGGGACACTAAAAACACCGGCAATTAAAACAAATTAAACTTTAAAACATAATTTCAAATTAAAATTTGGTTGCCGGGCGTGACGATGCACTCCAGTCCCTCCGGTGCCCACCTCTCGCGGAAGGCCGCGAGCGTACCGGTGGACACCGCGTGCTCCATCTCCAAGGACACCCTGGCGCGGATGTACGCGCGGAAGAGAGGCAGGCAGTCAGGTTGAACGACCCCCTCGACCGCCCGCTGCCTGGACCGGCTGATGGCACACTTGGCCGTGCCCAGGAGCAGTCCTACGAGGAGGTCCTCGGACCTACCCGCTCCCCTCCGCACAGGGTGCCCAAAGATCAGGAGTGTGGGACTGAAGTGCAGCCAGAATTTCAGGAGCAGCCCCTTTAAATAATAAAACAGGGGCTGCAACCTCGTGCATTCCATAAAAACATGGAACACGGACTCTTCCAGACCGCAGAAATTGCAGGTGGCCTGGGAGCCCGTGAACCAACTTAAAAACTTATTGCACGGGACTGCTTCGTGCAACACTCTCCAGGCCAAGTCCCCAATAGATAGAGGGAAGACTCTCGCGTGGAGTGCACTCCATCGTGGACCCCTGCCTCCTTCGGACAGCAACATGGTGTGCCATGGCGTGTCCAGACGGCAGACGAGGATGGCAAGGTGGAGAGTGTGCAAGAGCAGCCCGTACAGGAAACCCCTCTGCGCAGAGCTGAAAGGGACGGAGGGGATTTCCCCGAGGAGGCTCAAGTTGTGAGGCGCCAGCTCCCGAGGAAAGTTTCGGGACTTGACGCGATGAGGAATTACGTCCGGACGCGATCCCAACTCCCAGCATTAATCAAACAACCAACAGCACCTGCTCACGCCTAGCTCCTCCCACCAAGAGAGTGCTACCCACTGAGCCACAGCTGACACTGAAGAACCTTGGGATGGTTTACTCTGTTAAAGGCACTAAATAAATACAAGTTTTTGTGGTTGTAAATCGATAATTGGCAAAATGTGACAGAAACGGAACTGATCATTTCATCGGTGGAGCTATTCAGTGAGAATCAGAGGTAGACAAAATTAGTTGCAGAAACTCTTATTAAAACATGTGCCAGATGTTAAACCTTTGAACACTAATTGCAATTCTTGTTAGAGTGTAAACAGGTTAACATTAATGATTTAAATTGGAAGGTTTTAATTTAAAATACAAGTGTGTACCAATTCACAAACATTTCAATTGCTGTTTCTCTCCTAAAGAGTTAAGTGTTTATGATAGGCATTTGGGAGACAGAATTAAACGACACACTTCATTGAACTCCATCTTCCAGGTTTCATGCCTTATGAGGGTGTTCTTCTTGATTGCTTTTCATCTGTGAAACCATTTGGTTGGAAGGCTGACATTGATTAAGTGGAGGAGACCAATGTTTCATTGTGACAGCTGCCAAGCTTCACTCACTTTGTCAACAAATCAATGCTTTTTTCCCCTAACTCCCCAGCTTGCCTCCTGCTGTCATTGTGGAGAGAGATTAGAATCCATTGTCATGTTGCAAATGACCATTTCCTGCATTCTCAACCATGCAACGTGCTTTGTCTGGTTTCACGGCAATTATGACATTATAAGATAGTTGGCACAGTCACAGACAGCTTTGCTCTGCAATATACTGTGGCATTGCACTTTTAACGCCTCACTTCACAGAATCTGTAATTGGGAAGTTATAAAAAGAAATATGGTTCTATTTAAGTGTTTAACATATGGCCTCTTTATGTAAACGTGACTGCATCTGTCTTATTCTTATTAACGCAAAACCATTTTTTTGTGTGTACTAGGTTGCTTAAGAACAGAATCCATCTGGTGACAACTAGAACAAGGACAGGTGTCTCAAGAATTTGACCCTAGTGGTTTCTGGAACAGAAAGACTTGGAGAAATTGCATTAGGATCCAACCAGCCAAAAGAATTTCAATTAACTAATTATACATGCCCCAGCAAAGTAGTCAATGTGCAGATCCACAAAATAACGTTTGAATATTTAATCGGATTTTATTAAAGCTACCTTGTGCTATTCAAAAGTTTTCAGCAAACTTTGCACTGCAACTAGCCAACGAGGAAAAATAAATCATGAAAAATAGCAAGGTTTTTTTGGGCAATTTCATTTTCAATGTTGACAGGCATGGCATGTTTACTTTGCAGACTGAAGCAGTGCTATATATATAAGTGACATTTGATCAGCCCCTTCCATTAAATCACCTACTAATATTTTCATACAATCATAACAGTCCAATGTTCGCGAAGATGTGATAGCTTTTCCATTCTTTCAATAATCTGTGCTATAGATTATAATATAAATTAATGAGGTCTGAACATTCAGTGGGAAAAAAAATCACATCTGCCCTTTCAAGAACAATGTGGAAAGATTTCATGTTTTTCCCCACGAGATTCTGTCTGTGATCTTGCCATATACTAATTGTATGCAAAAAAAACACTGTTGCTAGAAAAGGGTGGATTACTGTCAATCGTGATCAGGGTCATGAGCATGAGCTTGTGTGGTAAGATATTGGGTCAACATGGAGGAATAGAACAGGTCTGTTCAGGCTAAGTAAGAAATGGAGAACTTACTATTAGCAAACTTTTAGGCTTTGTAACAACAGAATGATTGGCATTCGTGAGAGTCAGTGGGGAAGGGTATTAAACATTTTTTTTCAAATCTACGAATTTGTTTTGAATGTTATTTCAGACGTTATTTTTGCTGCACCCCTAAGCAGCAGAGCACCGCCTGACAAAAGACAGTTTTCAAGTCAACTCTGATAAATACAGCTCAGTTTACCTGAAAATTTTTTTTTTATCTATGCTGCTATTTGCAGTGACTCGAAGGAGTAGAAATTGTCCCCTGCCCGAAACAGGACGCTCCTACCCCATTTTGATGGTTTTTACCACAGCTGCGGTTCAGGTTGCCTCTTGAGCGACATTCGGCTCTTTGTTGTTTCTTTTTCTTGGCTCCAGAAGTCACTCTTAATGGGGACGGTGTCAACACTTGAAGAGCGAAAGTTGGGGGCGGTGCGGAGTGACTGCCGCGATGACGTCATCTGTGCATCGCAGTACCACGGCTCTCCCCTTCACTTAAAGTGGAAAGCATTCGCATTTTAAAACTTCGGCCCACTGGGCCACCAGGGAGGGTTTCGACCGGACCAGCGGCCTGGCACCCAAGAGGGGCATAATTGTCAGCCCGACATGGCAGTCAGCCGACAAAAGCAAAGCATGGCGGCAGCGGCAGTGCGTCCACCCCTTTAAAGGAAGCCACACCGCTGTTGCAGAAGGCCATAGTCTCACTGGACCACCAGGAAAAAACAGGTTTTGGCATCGCTGGGTGGGCCGAAGAGTTTCGGAGGGGAATATCGCCGGCGGGGGGTTAGATCAGCGGTGTGCACGGTGATAACACACTTACCACGGATCGGCAGCAGCGAAGCGGTAGGGGGAGGGATCGAGGCACCGCCGGGAAAATTTGGGAGGGCAATTGGGCTAGCAGTGGTCATTCCATGAAAAGTCGGCAGCCACTCCGCTCCGCATCGTGGCCACTGATTTACAGTGGTAATAGGCCTTACAGAGAAGGGCAATTTCGGCCCCCAAGTCTCATTGCTGGTGTGAGGCTTGAGCATCAATATTGGTCAAGACTAACACAAATTCTATTCTGGTATGATGGTAGAGGTTCACTGGCCCTCAGCAGACCTACTTGACACTGTGCAGCAGAATAGTTCTCCATTTCAGAGTAGTAGGCAAAATAATAGGACAAATTCTACTTTACACAAGGGTACTGTTATGTATTAAAAACAGAAAATGCTGGAAATACTCAGTAGGTCAGCAGGTCAGGCAGCATTTGTGGAGAGAGAAACAAAGTTAATCGCCGGAATCTTCCCAGCCCTGCGAGTGCAGGTTTGGAGGTGGGCCCACTGACAAAATGGCTTTGATTGACAGCGGGTCAGGATCCCGCTCTGAACCCGCCTCCGTGAGAGTTTCTCAACTGTCAGGTCTGCGTGTGATGTTGCAGACACGACACCAAGCAGCGAGCGACTTCATTAACGTACTTAACAGGTAATTTAGTGCTATTTAAGAAGATTAAAAGCAGATACTTAAAATTTTACCAACTTTTTGATGGGTTTTCCATCCCTCGGGGAACATGCCAGGTAAGTGGAGTCGGGTTCTCAGTGACTCTTTATTGCTTAGGCTAGTTGACAGCTCTTTGGAGCAACCTCTCTCACCATTCACAGATCACTTCTGTCATTTGAACCTCACCTGCCATCTATTCCAGCAGCATCGAAGCCCTTGACAAAATCGCAGCTTGATCCTCAGAATCCCACCAGGATCAACCCCAACACCAACATCACTAAACACACCAACATCACCAACAAAAACACCAACCTTCTCTGCAATCACCTGATGCTGCACAGGACACAAGGCATCAGCACCCAACCACATTGCTTCCCGGGAGGCTAGGGAGAGCCTCACCATGGTCAGATTTACTTCACTTGATGCTGTGCACCTTGGCTGCCACATGATGCACCAGGTTGGCACCACCTCACACCAGCACCATAAAGCATCCCTATAATGCCCTGACCATTTCTTTCACACTCATCATCATTGTGCAGGGAACCCTTATAACTGACAATTCACTGCAACTCACTAAGCAACTTCCAAAGGTGCACACAAATCTCCCCAAGAACACAAAGTGTTCAAAATAAAGATTTTAATGTTTGAGAATACATTGGTAGAAAGTCTACATGAACATTGGCTAAAACGTCCAAGTGCTCACCCTTGTGTTTTGTTAGTTTGTATGATTGGACAAGAATGTGGATGAGTGTGAGGGGTGGCGAGTGAGATGAGGAAGTGATAATGTAGATACAGAGAGAGGGATGGGTGAAGGTGCAAGGTCAGTTGGTGTGAGTAAGGATGTGCAGGAGTAGGGTAGGGAATGCAGAGTGACGGGGATGTGATGAGAGGCACAGCAGGATGAGGTTGTGTGGCTTTGCAGTAACGTTTCATGATCTAATAAGATCATTGAAAGGTTTGTGCCACTGCAGCCAGGTCCTCTTGATGACATCCCTGCTTGTGCCCTCCTGTACAATGTGCACCCAGGTTGTATTGGCTTCCTGGGGAGGTCTTTTCCGTCCATTGGAAGGGAAGAGGACCTCTATGCGTGCTTTGACTCCCTCCATAAGGGTCGGCAGGGAGGGAGTGATGGGACAGCCTGTGTGCAGCCATGCACCTTTGTGCAGTGTTTGTCATTGTTTGCAGTAACTCAATACTGTAGAACACTGGCACAAGAACTGTCATTAAAAAGTTGGCCATGGTCCCTTTAAGGAAACCGTCTGATGACGCCTCGTCAAATGACGTCATCAGACCAGCTTCCTGTAAATTGGCCGGGAACCCTGCAGGGCACATCCACATCAATGGAAGTTTTCTGTCAGAGGGCGGGCTGGAGCCAGGAGCACGTTCCCCACACACCACCGATACCACCCACATGCAACTCACACCCGTTAGCGAAATCGTGACCAACGTTTCAGGTCGATGACCTTCCATAAATTATTAATTGAACACTAAACAAAAGATGAACAAGCATTCAATAACACTCATATAGTATTACATATTTCCAGTAGACATTCTTCTACCCAACTTCTCAAGTGAACAAAATAATTAAATTGTGAGGCTGAAAATCTGCAGTGAATCACTTACCGGTATATGTACTGAGATGTGATCCTCAGAGGCCTCCACCACTGACCTCACCAAAGTTCACAGGATCAGGGGGAGCCTATTCAATGGCAAGCGTCTACACTGTTATGGCTGCATCTGGGATGCTTACTCACTGATGTGGCTTCAAAGGCAGGCAGAAGAATGACTACCAGGGATTGAGGATGGTTATCAGGTCCACCTCAAAGCAGCTTTTTTTAGGTAGCTATGTATGGTAGGGAAGTGCTTATTTTGCTGGGCTAGAAATCCAGAGAATGCGAGTACAAATCCCACCCTCGCAGTTTGAGAATTTGATTTCGGTTTCAAAAATCTAGAGGTAAAAACGGACCATGAATCTGTCGGATTGTCATAAAAACCCAACTGGTTCACGATAATGCCCTTTAAGGAAGGAAACCTGCCATCCTATATTTGCCTCCAGTCACGCACCACATGGTTGACTTTTAACTGCCCTCTGAAGTGGCCAAGCCACTTAGTTGGACCGCAGAAGTTCAAGGCACACCACCAACTTCTCAAGAGCATCTAGGGATGAGCAATTCTTGCCAGTTTTGCCCACATCTTGAAAATGAATTTTTTTTAAATCACTTTACTCGTACATCTCCCCATATCAAAATCACTCTCCTAACTAATATCTGCTGCATGTTATCTTTCAGCCAATTTCTTATCCACTTCTAATCTTTATGATCTGGAATGCACTACCTGAAATGGTGGTGCAAGCAGATTCAATAATAACTTTCAAAAGGTAATTGGATAAATAACTGAAGAAGAAACATTTCCAAGGCTATGGGGATTAAGCAGGGGATGAAACTAATTGGACAGCTCTTTCAAAGAGCTGGAACAGGCATGATGGGCAATATGACCTCCTTCTGTGTATGATACTATGATTCTTTAGAAACATAGAAACATAGAAGTTTACAGCGCAGAAGGAGGCCATTCCGGTTCATCGTGTCTGCGCTGGCCGACAAAGAGCCGCACGGCCCTTGGTCAGCAGCCCTAAAGGTTACATATAAATCTATGAACAATGACGTAAAGGCAAAGAGCACCCAGCCCAACCAGTCCGCCTCACCACAACTGCGACACCCCTTATAGTAAAACATTCTACACTTCACCCCAACCGGATCCATGTGATCTCCTGGGAGAGGCAAAAACCAGATAAAAACCCAGGCCAATTTAGGGAGAAAAAATCTGGGACAATTCCTCTCCAACCCATCCAGGCGATTGAAACTAGTCCAGGAGATCACGCTGGCCATAATCTATTCTCTGCAGTACTTACCATTATATCTGCTCCGTCCAACAAAACGTCATCCAGTCTAATCCCAATTATCAGCTCTAGGTCTGTAACCCTGCAACTTACTGCACTTTAAGTGCACATCCAACCATCTCTTAAAAGTGGTGAGGGTTTCTGCATCCACCACTCTTCCAGGCAGCGAGTTCCAGATCCCCACAACCCTCTGCATAAAGAAGCCCCCCCCTCAAATCCCCTCTAAACCTTCCAACAACCACCTTAAAACTATGGCCCCTCGTAATAGACCCCTCCACCAATGGAAATAGACCCTTACTATCCACTATGTCCAGGCCCCTCAATATTTTGTACACCTCAAGATGGATGATCCATAGAGGCCTCCTCCTGAGGAGTTTTTTTAAAATTTGTTCATGGGATGTGGGCATAGCTGGCAAGGCCAGCATTTATTTCCCATCCCTAATTGCCCTTAAATAGGTGGTGGTGAACTGCCTTCTTGAACCGCTGCGGTCCGTGTGGTGATAGTGCTCCCACAGTGCTGTTATGGATGGATTTCCAGGATTTTTATCCAGCGACGATGAAGGGACTGCGATATACTTCCAAGTCAGAATGGTGTGTGGTCTTGCTACATGCCGCATGGACTGCTTCATTATCTCAGGAGTTGTGAATGGCACTGAACACTGTACAATCATCAGCGACATCCCCACTTCTGACCTTATGATGGAGGGAAGGTCATTGATGAAGCAGCTGAAGATGGTTGGGCCTAGGACACTGCCCTGAGGAACTCCTGCAGCGATGTGCTGGGGCTGTGATGATTGACCTCCAACAACCACAACTACCTTCCTTTGTACTAGGTATGACTCCAGCCAGTGAAGAGTTTTGCCCTTGATCCCCATTGAATTCAATTTTACTAGGGTTCCTTGATGCCACACACCATCAAATGCTACCTTGATGTCAAAGGCAGTCACACTCACCTCACCTCTGGAACTCAGCTCTTTTGTCCATGTTTGGACCAAGGCTACAATGGGGTCTGGGGCTGAGTGGTCCTGGCGGAAGCCAAACTGAGCATCGGTGAGCCGGTTATTGGTGAGTAAGTGTCGCTTGATAACACTGTTGACAACACTTTCCATCACTTTGTTGATGATTGAGAGTAGACCAATGGGGTGGTAATTGGCCGGATTTGGTTTGTCCTGCTTTTTGTGGACAGGACACACCTGGGTAGTTTTCCACATTGTCAGATAGGTACCACTGCTGTAGCTGTGCTGGAACAGCTTGGCTTAAGGTGTGGCTCATTCTGGAGCAGGTGTCTTTGCTGCATCCAGTGCGCTCAGCTGTTTCTTGATATCACGTGGAGTAAATCAAATTGGCTGGAGACTGGCTTCTGTGATGGTGGGAACCTCAGGAGGAAACCGATATGGATCATCCACTCAGCATTTCTGGCTGAAGATGGTTATAAAAGCTTCAGCCTTGTCTTTTAGATGCACGTGCTGGGCTCCGCCATCATTGAGGATGGGGATGTTCATCGAGCCTCCTCTTCCCGTTAATTGTTTAATGGTCAACCATCATTCACGAATGGATGTGGCAGGACTGCAGAGCTTTGATCTGATGATTGATTGTGGGATCGCTTAGCCTTGCCTATCGAATTCTGCTTCTGCTTTTGAGCATACATGTAGTCCTGTGTTGCAGCTTCTATTGGTTGGCACCTCATTTTTAGGTACGCCTGCTACTGCTCCTCATTGAACCAATGTTGGTGCCCTGGCTTGATGGTAATGGTAGTGTGAGGGATATGCCGGCCCATCTGGTTACAGATTGTGGTGGAATACAATTCTGCTGCTGATGATCATGCACAGCATCTCATGGATGCCCAGTTTTGAGCTGCTAGATCTGTTCTGAATCTATCCCATTTCGCACAATGGTGGTGCCATACAACACGATCGAGCATGTCTTCAGTGTGAAGCTGGGATTTCATCTGCACAACAACTGTGCGGTGATCACTGCTACCGATGCTGTCATGGACAGATGCATCTGCGACAGGTAGTTTGGTGAGGACGAGGTCAAGTAGGTTTTTCCCTTGTGTTGGTTCACTCACCACCTGCTGCAGGCCCAGTCTGGCAGCTATGTCCTTCAGGACTTGGCCAACTCAGTCAGTAGTGCTGCTACCGAGCCACTCTTGATGATGGATTTTGAAGTTCCCCACCCAGAATACATTCTGTCCCCTTGCTACCCTCAGTACTTCTTCCAAGTGATGTTCAACATGGAGGAATACTGATTCTTCAGCTGAGGGAGGGCGTTAGGTTGTAATCAGCAGGAGGTTTCCTTGCCCATGCTTGACCTGAAGCCGCGATCCTTCATGGGGCTAGACTTTTCACTTTTTTTGCATCGATACCGCCCACTTAATGTCCATTTTAATGCTGAGATGAGATATATTGCCCAGATATATTTAGCCACAAAATGGAAACTAACACCCATGTATCAGTCACTTATTGGACAGCGTTACTTTCGGTATGTCGTTAACGCCGAGAAATAATAATAACGCCCGGCACTTTTTTCTGCTGTAAAGATCAGAGTGGGTGAAACTAACGCCCATGATATCACCGAGTGTTACTTTTGGCACCTCGCCCACATATCGCCGAAAATATCGATCGCTGAAAAAAACGCTGAGAAAAAGTTGCTCTCACCTGAACTAACCCCAGCGGTATGGATGCTGGTAGTGCCGTGGATGGTGTCCTCACTGTTAAGATGTGATTTTGTCTCCACAATGACTGTGTGGTGGTCGCTGCTCCAATGCTGTCATTCACAGATGCATCTGCGACAGGTACATTGGTGAGGATGAGGTCAAGTAAGTTTTTCCTTCGTGTTGATTCAGCAAATCTTCCAGGTGAAATTTTATCAAAGGCTTTTTGGAAGTCAAATTAAACACCTGATATTGGGCTCACCCGATATTGGACCTCGGGCCTCGTTACCATCGAGCAAGCGGTCCTTAAAGGGAGATTGAAAATCTCCCCATCTGCAGTAGTTTTGCTAGATAGGCAACATTGAGAGGGGGGGTGGGGGGGGGGAAGGAAGATTGTCAACTGCTGCCAACATTAATGTGAAGTCAGTAGAGCAGCTGAGTTGCCTGTCCAAGACTTCCATTAAGAGGATTAAACTAGTTTCAGTTTTGGGCCTCATTTGAATGCAGCTATTGTGCTGTGGTGTTAAACGGGCCACAAAAAAAATACCAAAAAGGTTTTGGGCCCTTTTGAGGAGTGGCCACTATTTGTCCCTTTAAGGACCACTGTTTAGGCCACTCACCACCTGGTATCACTACAGCTGAGTGTGTATGAGATGTCTGAAGAAAGAAAGAATAAAGTCCTGTGAGAAAGCAAACATCATACATGGAAACTGCCATCTGTGCAGATAGCCACAGATGCCAATCAAAGTTACAGGTGTCAGTTAAATTTGCTTGAGTACCTCAGTATATTTAGCCTGAATTGATCCAGTAACCTTTTGGAATTGCAGCACAAGGGGACTGCTGAAGATTGCTGATAACTAGTAGAGGCAAAATAGGATTGCCTAAAAAGATGCAGCGGAGAAGATTGATGACTGACTATCATTATTCACACATACAGCTGACAATATGATGCACTCATTCTGCTTTCGAACATTTTTTAAAACATTTATAGGTAAGGTACTTTATAATAAGCTGCACAAAAGGCCAATAATCTGCACTGCATTCTGAAGTGCACAGCATAAACTATCCACTTATTGAGCTCAAGGTTCGGACCCCCGCTAGAACGGCGCACATCGGAGAGGCCCGCCTAATTTGTGGAACAGGAAAAACGCCAAATATTTACCTCGCGATTCTCCGATATCTGTAGGCCCGTTTGCAGCTCAGCGCGGCGCAGCAGGAGCTGCTAGGGGCGGAGCTACAGCCCTGCACCAAAATGAGTGCCGGCAACTGCGCGCGTGCGTAATGGAGGCTGTGCGCGTGCGCAGTAGCTCCTGGTCCTCCCAGCTCATCCTGTCTCCGGGCGACGACCCTATCCCTGGTCAAAGGGACGTTGCCCCTATCCCGGGCCGAATGGCCTGATTGCCCTTACCTCTTCCGTGGCGGGCCCGCCCGGCATATCCTGGGGGCGGGCCCCGCCCAAAGTCCTCGGCGACGGCGGGGCCACCCGGTATCTCCTAGGGGCGGGCCCTGCCCGAGCAGCTCTTAAGCAGGCTGTTGAAGGGCTCCCGGTGCTGCAGTAGGTGAGTAGAAACTTTAAATTTTTTATTTATTCATTGATTTTTTTGTTATTTTTTTTTTAAATTATTTTTTAATTATTTTTTTGATTGATTGATTTATTGGTTGATTTATTGATTCATTGATTTATTTATCATTTATTATTGATGATGGCACTTTATTGGTCAAAGTGAAGTGATTAATGCTTGTAAGATCCCCTAACTTCCCTCTAACTTCCCTTCCCCCCATCTCTCACTACCTGCGCCTAATTCCTAAAATGTAGGCAACGTTTTTCTGAGCGTACAAAAATCTACACTTACTCCATTCTAAGTTAGTTTGGAGTAAGTTTTCACTGCCTAAACTTGCAAAACAAGCGTGAGTGGCTGGTAACAACCCCTTTTGAAAAAAAAACTGTTCTAAAACAAAACTATTCTAACTAACTAGAATTGGAGCAAACTAAATGCCGAGAATTGCAATTTCTGAGATACTCCATACTAAACTAGTTGCTCCAAAAAAATAGGAGCAACTTGAGCCGAAATCTGAGCCCATTCAGTTTAGATTTTTGTTCTTACTAAAAAGCCGTGTAAAGCAGAAGGCATTGGGCATAGCCAGGCAAAGGCCAAATCCGCTGCCCTAAGTCAATTGACTATAATGGGAGACTTTGGATGAGATACATTAGATGGCATGAGTGATACATTCGATGGCATGAGTGACTCACACATTGGAGAAGGGAATTCAATCCTGCTCGGAACAGCTGAAATTGCAAACCTTGCCTATGCAATTCTATTACAGCAGGTGTGAAGCAATGAATGTGATGTGCCTTAAAATGTGCTGTGTGGTTGTATTATTTCCTTTTTGTTACAGATATGCCAGCACCACATGAACAGTAAGTGAGCCTTACCAGCAGAAAGCCTAAACACGAGGCAGAAACCAACCTTGCGTCACAGTCTCTGGAGATTCACATGGATGTGGGATAGGCAGAGCTTGGGAACTGAAGAAGAACTGACTGTTATTGACTACAGGTACCTGACATCACCAGCAATTGTCCTTGCTGACTCCCTATATGACTTGGGGCTAGAACCTCCACTTTTGTGTTTATAGGCCAAAAATGGGCGTTATTTCCGTCGTGGGCGTTAAAAAGAGTTTTCAGATCGCTGGCTTCTTGCCCATTCTCAAAACACCTAGTTTCCAATTTTGAAAGTGGGCGTTACCGCGAGTGATATCAAATGGGCGTTAGCATTAAATATTTTTGACCTTCTGCCATAAAGTGTGGCCGTCCTTAGCAACGGCATGGCAATGCTTGATTCCCACGATTCAGGAGGTCAAGGGTCATCATGACATGCGCAAAAGAGGGGACAGAGAGAGAGGGAGCTCAGAGGCATTGAAAGCGTGTGTGGCTGTGGTGTGTGCTTGTCTGGCTGTTGTGGAAGGAACGACGGAGATTCACCAGTAGCAAAAAGCCGACTAAGCACCAAGAACATAGTTGGCACCGAGTTTTTGTCCAACAAATAAGATATAACATAGAAGGGATGGAGGAGGCCCTGGAGCTGGTAGCCAGGAACACTGGTGGCAGAGGACTCCCAGTGGTCCCGGACGTCTCACTGCACCCCAAGATGACGCATCCCCATTGCCAACCACACATGAGAGTCAGCAGCAACATTTTGCTTATGTATCGGAGCACGTTCCCACGTCGGGACCGTCCTCTCCCGTATCTATCCAAGCAGCGCTTCGGCCGTCACCCCCCCACCACCCCTCCCTCCATCCCAATGAATCATCACCTGAGGAGCTCCTCGGCCAGGCGGCTTGGAGTCAGGAGGGCAAGGGGTAGAGGTGGGGAGGAGAAGCGGGGGGAGTGGGGGGGGGGGGAAGGGTTGGTTTGTACAGAAATACTGATGATCTCAGACTAATGTTTGATTTAAATGTTTTTTATTTAATAAAACCTTGTAGCACATTGGCTCAGATAGCTGCATCATTACACGCTGGTGATTCCTCAACATCAAAGGGTATAATCGCACTTAACTTCAATCAACTTAAACTTCAACTGTTACCAAGGTGATGCCCACCATTGATGTATGACCTGCACACCCAGCAGTGTTTCGGCCTTGTGAATAACACCCAACGTTCTTTCAGGCAAAGCGATCAGTTGTGAGTTCCTGATGTAAGGCTCTTGCAGCTATCATGCCACCATGGGCCTTTTCATGTGGTCTACAGGGGAGCGGGGGTATGGCTTCAGCATCAGCCTGATTGTCTGGTCCGATGTCAGCATCCGCCTCCTCATCCTCCTGTTTCTCTCTCAGGTGAAGTGTACTGTCAGACTCATCAGGCAATTCTTGTTCCCTCCTGATAGCCAAGTTATGTAGCATGGAGCACACCACCACGAATTGAGCTACCTGCTCAGGGTGGCATTGGAGCTCGCCTCCTGAGAGGTCCAGGTATCCAAAGTGCTGCTTCAGCACTCCAACGGTTCATTGTATCGCCTCTCAGCCTCGGTGTGGGTGTCACGCAGAGGGGTCATCAGCCAGGTGGAGCGAGGCCATATCCTTTGTCACCAATCATCCACCATTGACAAGTCAGATATAGTGCTCTCACGCAGGATGTGAACATCATGGATGCTGCCCGGAAATTGAGCATTCACTGCCAGTATAATTTGCTGGTGGTCGACAACCAGTTGGACATTCAGGGAGTGGAATCCCTTGCAGTTCCTGAAAACCTCTGCATCCTAAAAAGTTGCCCGCATTGCGATGTGCATACAGTTTATTGCTCTCTGCATCTTAGGGAAGTTTGCAATTCTGGAGAATCCTAGAGCCCTCACACTCTGTGCCTCCCTGCTCATAGAAAAGTTGATCAAGTCCCTCCTGCGAGTGTACAGGGCTTCAGTGACCTGTCTAATGCAGCAATGTGTGGCATGCTGAGAAAGTCTGCAAATGTTGCCAGCTGTGGCCTAAAAAGAACCCAAGGCGTAGTACGACAGTGCCGCGGTGACTTTGACCTCGATGGACAGTGCAGTACTGATGGTGCTGGCAGGCTGCAAATCTGCCCTTATCGGCTGGCATAGCTCAGTGATAACCTCTTTGTGGAAGCGCAGTCTCTGAAGGCAGGTATTGTCGGGCAAGTCGAGGTAAGAATGCTTCTCCTTATACTTGCGGGAGGTGTAACGTCTGGTCCTCACCATCTGTCTGTCACTTCTTACATTGGGCACATAATGCAGTGGAGAGTTCCTTCGACAATGTTGAGTCTGCTGCATGCATTTGACACCAAGAGAGGGTGAGAAAGGACAGGCCCCATTGCAGTAGCTCTCTGTTTTCCACCGATTGCTCACAAACAAGGAATGTCCCGCTGAACACACCTCTTCAATTCCAATTGGTCACAGTGTGATCAAGATGTTTTTAGAGATGTTCACATCAACTCCAACGACCTGCAGAGTACATTCGAACTCCGCCGAGGTTGAAGCACAGCAGCCTTTTAAAGGATATGATGTGATCTAGAACATGGTGCCCATAACGTTGTGATTCATTCCGGTTAGTTCCACTTTTTGTGGCCGTTTTTTTGAGCGAGCGATATTGTGGGCAATATGTGTGCGAGGTGGTGAAATTGACGATGGGCGATCTCCATGGCCGCGAGTTTGCGTAAATATGCTCTTTACGACAAAAAACAGTCGCCGGGCGTTAATATTGAATCTTGGCTTTAATTACGTGCGGAATGTAACGCTGGGTGATATTATAGGCGTTGATTTTGCCCATTCTGCTGATTCCGCCCCAAAAAAGTAGGCGGGCAGTAATATTTTTTCTCGGCGTTAAGCCATGGGGAAAGTAACACTCGGCGATAAGTTTCCAAAAAATGCCCGCCAGTTTCCATTTTGTGCCAAAATGGGCGATATATGGGCGTTATACGTCATTTCAGCGGTAAAATGGGCATTAAGTGGGCGTTAAGCATGCAAAAAAAAGTGAAGGTTCTAGCTCTTGGACCTTGTACAGCCTGCTATGAAATGAAAATAATTCACAAGCATAAACAGGTGCACCAATCAAATGCCTCTTTGCACAGCCTAATGCTGGTACTCAGATGGGTGATTTCATGCAGTAAGGGCCTTCTGCTTTGCTGAATGCCATTTAGCAGCAGACAGCCTTTGGGTGTAAGCACGGTTGTCTCCTCTCAAAAGTAGTGCTATTGACACATAATGGTCTCCACTCTATGATATAATAATAGTTGGCATCAATGTGTGCGTGGAGAGAGAATGATGAACAAAGGATTCAGAAACTGTGTGGCAGTGCAACAGGTCTGTGCTTGAGTGGACCAATGGCATTAGTGAAATCTATGGTTTCCAGTAGCGGCATACAGGGAGAACCTGTGGAATAGATGGGTGCAAAGGTGGGAACGTCTTGCACTTCATAGAATCATGGAATAATTACCCGACAGAAGGCGGCCATTTGGTCCATCGAGCCTGTGTCGGCTCTCTGTATGAACACTTCAGCTAGTCCTACTCCCCTGACTTTTCCCCGTAGCCCCGCAATTGTTTTTCCTTCAGGTACTTATCCAATTCCCTTTTGAAGTTATTGAATCTGCCTCCATCACCCTTTCAGACAATGCATTCCAGATCATAACCACTTGTTGCGTGAAAAAGTATTTCCTCCAGTCGTCTTTGGTTCTTCTAAGGATAAGGGGGAAGCCATTTAGGACCGAGATGAGGAGAAACTTCTTCACCCAGAGAGTGGTGAACCTGTGGAATTCTCTACCACAGAAAGTTGTTGAGGCCAATTCACTAAATATATTCAAAAAGGAGTTAGATGAAGTCCTTACTACTCGGGGGATCAAGGGGTATGGTGAGAAAGCAGGAATGGGGTACTGAAGTTGCATGTTGAATGGCGGTGCAGGCTAGAAGGGCCAAATGGCCTACTCCTGCACCTATTTTCTATGTTTCTATGTTTCTATGTTTCTGCCAGTCACCTTAAATCTGTGTCCTCTGGTTCTCGACCCTTCGGCCAATGGGATCAGTTTCTCTCTAACTACTCTGTCTCGACCCCTCGTGATTTTAAACACCTCTATCAAATTTCCTCTCAACCTTCTCTGCACAAGGGAGGACAACCCCAGCTTTTCCAGTCCATCCACATAACTGAAGTCCCTCATCCCTGGAACCATTCATGTAAATCTTTTCTGCACCCTCCTTAAGTTCTTCACATCCTTCCTAAAGTGCCCAGAAATTGGACACAATACTCCAGTTGAGGCCAAACCAGTGCTTTATAAAGGTTCATCATAATTTCCTTAACATCACGGTGCCCCTGATACTAGGCATGAGTCTATTTAAAAACCACAAACCTTCACTAGAAAGCTTGGATGTAGTTGAAGTTGCTTTTTTTAATTTGTTACGGGATGTGGGCATCGCTGGCAAGGCCAGCTTTTATTGCCCATCCCCAATTGCCCTTGAGAAGGTGATGGTGAGACACCTTTTTAAACCGCTGCGGTCTGTGTGGTGAAGGTACTTCCACAGTGCTGTTAGGGAGGGAGTTCCAGGATTTTGAACAAGCGACGGTGAAGGAATGGCGATTTATTTCCAAGTCAGGATGGTGTGTAATTTGGAGAGGACCTTGCAGCTGATGGTGTTCCCATGTGCCTGCTGCCCTTGTCCTTCTAGGAGGTAGAGGTCACGGGTTTGGGAGGTGCTGCCGAAGAAGCCTTGGTGAGTTGTTGCAGTGCAGCTTGTAGATGTTACACACTGCAGCCACTTTGCGCTGGTGGTGGAGGGAGTAAATGTTGAAATTGGTGGATGGGATGCCAATCAATTGGGCTGCTTTGTCCTGGATGTTGTCGAGTTTCTTGAGTGTTGTAGGAGCTGCACTTATCCAAGCAAGGGGAGAGTTTTCCATTACACTCGTGACTTGTGCCTTGTAGATGGTGGAAAGGCTTTGAAGGGTCAGGAGATGAAAAACTCACCACAGAATATCCAGCCTCTGACCTGTTCTTGTTGCCAGAGTATTTATGTGCTGGTCCAGTTTAGTTTCTGGTTAATGGTGATCCCCAGGATGTTGACGGTAGGGGATTCGGTGATGGTAATGCCGTTGAACATCAAGGGGAGATGGTTAGACACCCATTTGTTGGAGATGATCATTGCCTGGTACTTGTGTGGCGTGAGTGTTACTTGCCACTTATCAGCCCAAGCCTGAATGTTGTTCAGGTCTTGCTGCATACGGGCATGGACTGCTTCATTATCTGAGGAGTTGCGAATGGAACTGAACATTGTGCAGCCATCAGCAAACATCCCCACTTCTGACTTTATGATGGAGGGAAAGTAATTGATGAAGCAGCTGAAGATGGCTGGGCCTAGGACACTGCCCTGAGAAACTCCTGTAGCGATGTCCTTGGGCTGTGATGATTGACCTCCAACAACCACAACCATCTTCTTTTGTGCTAGGTATGACTCCAGCCAGTGGAGAGTCTTCCCCCTGATTCCCATTGAATTCAATTTTACTAGGGCTCCTTGATGCTGCACACCATCAAATGCTGCCTTGATGTCATCTCACCTCTGTAATGAGGTCTGGAGCCACGTGGTCCTGGCGGAAGCCAAACTGAGCATCGGTGAGCAGGTTATTGGTGAGTAAGTGCTGCTTGATAGCACTGTTGACAACGCCTTCCATCACTTTGCTGATGATTGAGAGTAGACTGTTGGGGAAGTAATTGGATGGATTGGATCTGTCCTTTTTGTGGACATACTTGGGCAGTTTTCCACATTGTTGGTTAGATGCCAGTGTTGTAGCTGTATTGGAACAGCTTTGTTCGAGATGCAGCTAGTTCTGGAGCACAATTATTCAGCACGACAGCCGGGATGTTGTCGGGGCCCATAGCCTTTTATGTATCCAGTGCACTCAGCCGCTTCTTGATATCACGTGGCTGAAGAATGGCTTCTGTGATGGTGGGGACCTCAGGAGGGTGCCAATATGGAACATCCACTCGGCTGAAGATGGTTGCAAATGCTTCAGCCTTGTCTTTTGCACTTCTGTGCTGGCTCTGCCATCATTGAGGAATGGGATATTCATGGAGCCGACTCCTCCCATTAGTTGTTCAATGGTCCACCACTATTCACGACAGGATGCGGCAGGACTGCAGAGCTTTGATCTGATCCGTTGTTTGTGGGATTGCTTAGCTCTGTTTATAGCATGCTGCTTCCCCAGGTTGGTACCTCATTTTTAGGTATGCCGGTGCTGCTCCTGGCATGCTCTTTTGCACTCCTCACTGAATCAGGGTTGATCCCCTGCTTGATGGTAATGGTAGTGTGAGGGATATGCCGGCCCATCTGGTTACAGATTGTGGTGGAATACAATTCTGCTGCTGATGATCATGCACAGCATCTCATGGATGCCCAGTTTTGAGCTGCTAGATCTGTTCTGAATCTATCCAATTTCGCACAATGGTGGTGCCACACAACACGATTGAGCATGTCTTCAGTGTGAAGATGGGATTTCATCTGCACAATAACTGTGCGGTGATCACTGCTACCGATGCTGTCATGGACAGATGCATCTGCGACAGGTAGTTTGGTGAGGACGAGGTCAAGTAAGTTTGCCCCTTGTGTTGGTTCACTCACCACCTGCTGCAGGCTCAGTCTGGCAGCTATGTCCTTCAGGATTTGGCCAACTCGGTCAGTAGCTGTGCTACTGTGCCACTCTTGGTGATGGACGTTGAAGTCCCCCACTCAGAATACATTTTGTGCCCTTGCTACCCTCAGTACTTCTTCCAAGTGATGTTCAACATGGAGGAATACTGATTCTTCAGCTGAGGGAGGGCGTTAAGTTGTAATCAGCAGGAGGTTTCCTTGCCCATGCTTGACCTGAAGCCGTGATCCTTCATGGGGCTAGACTTTCCACTTTTTTTGCAACGATACCGCCCACTTAACGTCTGTTTTAACGCTGAGATGAGATATAATGCCCAGTTTTCTTCCATTTAGCCACAAAATGGAAACTAACGCCCATGTATCACTCATTTATCGGCCAGCATTACTTTCGGCATGTCGTTAACGCCAAGAAATAATAATAACACCCGCCACTTTTTTCTGTCGTAAAGATCAGAGTGGGCGAAACTAACGTCCATGATATCGGCGAGCGTTACTTTCGGCACCTCGCTCACATATCACTGAAAATATCGCTCGCCAAAAACCCGCCGAGAAAAAGTTGCTCTCACCTGAACTAAACCCAGCGGTATGGATGCCATTTTGTAAATTGGAGGTCGGTTCATATAAAAGGCTGCTTCAACTTCTGGGGCATTTTGATGTACTGTGCAGTTCTTTTAAGGTGATTTGAACATTTGAACAAACATCTTATCATAATGTGGATGATTAAAGTTTATTTTAGGTGTCTTAGCAGGTAAATTTATTTTTTGTGAACAATAGGTATAATAATGATTGTTATTGTAATGGGGCTTGTAATTTCTCAGCCTGTTTTGATGACTACACACATGTTGCAGACTAGAAACTAGAGATGGCAGGAGGTATATTTGACAGCATTATGTGCCCAATCAAAGAAGTGGCAGACTGCTGAGGAGGACGAGAACTTATACCCCACACACTTACAGGGACAAACGGTCTTACCTGAACTTGTCCGTTAATATTTGTCTTAGGAGACTGGGCTTCTGGAAAAAGGTTATCAGTGAGATATCCCAGCTCATCAAGGGAGATCTGCATCCTGCCAGCATTATCAGGACCGCACTGTCCATTGAGGTCAAGGTCACTGGGGCACTTTCCTTCTATGCATCGTGTTCCTTTCAGGCCTCAGCTGGCGACATTTGCACTATATCTCAGTACGCCACACATCGCTGCATTAGACAGGTCACTGAAGCCCTTTACGCACGCAGGATGGACTTTATCAGCTTCCCTATGACCAGGGAGGCACAGACTGAGAGGGCTCTAGGATTCTCCAGGATTGCAAACTTCGCCAAGGTGCAGGGAGCAATAAACTGTATGCACATCGCGATGCGGGCACCTTTTCAGGATGTAGAGGTTTTTCGGAACCGAAACGGATTCTACTCTCTGAATGTGCAACTCGTTGTCGACCACCAGCAAATTATAATGGCAGTAAATGCAAAATTTCCAGGGAGCATCCATGATGCTCACATCCTGCGTGAGAGCACTGTATCTGATATGTTTACCAGTCAGCCACAAGGTCAATGGTGGATGATTGGTGACAAAGGAAATGGCCTTGCCATCTAGCTGATGACCCCCACTGCATAACACCCCACAGAAGTCTAGAAGTAATACAACGAGAGCCACAGAGCCACACGCAATATCGTCGAGAATACCATTGGAGTGCTTAAGCAGTGCTTTAGATGCCTGGACCACTCAGGAGGCAAGTTACAATACCACCCCTGTGGTAGTGTGCTGCATGCTGTACAACTTGGCTATCAGGAGTGAACAAGAATTGCCAGAAAGGACTGCCGGTCCACTCAGGAGAGAGAGGAAGAGGAGGACGAGGAGGTGGACACTGACCTTAGGGCAGAAAATCAGGCTGACGTTGAAACCATGCCCCGCCCCCCTCTAGACCACAGGAAAGGGCTCATGGTGGCTACATAGCTGCAAGACTCTTATGTCAGCAGATCATAAATGAGACTTTGCTTGAAATAACGTTGGTGGTATTTACAAAGCTGCAAGCCTACTGTGTCTGCAGCTCATAAACGAATGGTGCGCATTACCTTGGTGACAGTTAAAGTTTGTTGATTCAAGTGACGTTGAATTATTCCCTTTCATGTTAAGGAATCACCAGTGTGTAACGGTGCAGCTATCTGAGACAATGCCCAACAAGGTTATGTGAAATAAAATACAGTTAATGAGAACATTTGTATAAAATAATTATAACTGTAAAAAACACCCCACCCCACCCCACAACAAATTTATAACATTTATATAATTCATTAAATTTTTCCCATTTCCAACAAAACTTCATAAACATAGAACACAAATGCAAAAAAATAAGGTACCCCTCCCCCCTTCACCCAAACCTTCCAACAAAATAGCAACAACAACATAAAAATACTGTGACCAATACAACTCCTGCGGCCATGCACCTCACTTTCGTTTCCTTTCCCGCTTCTCCTCCCCACCTCTACCCCTTCCCCCCGACTCCAAGCTGCCTTGCTGAACTGCTCCTCAGGCGCTGCTTCATTGGGGGGATGATGGCAGAACTGCTGGTTGGCCGGATATAGGAGAGGACGGAACTGAGGAGGGAACGTCCTCCAAGCCAGAAGCAAGACCTTCCTCCTGGCTCGCATGTGTCATTAGCAATGGGGGTGCAGCATCTTGGGGTTCAGTGCCGCCCTCCGGGACTACTGGTAGCCCTCTGCCACCAGTGTTCCTGGCTATCACCTCCAGGGTCTTCGCCATCCGTGGCACGTACTCGGTCATGGTGGCGGACATGCTGGCCAGCTGTTGGGATATGCCCTCCATTGTCTGTTGGATCTGCTGACCTATGTCAACACTCCTCCTGGACAAGTGTACCATGTCCCCGCTCAGATCAGCCGCTCGTGGAGTAGTGCTGCTGCATTGAACCAACCTTCGCGGGGTCCGTGCCGTCATGGAGACACTTGGGGTGCCCTGCGGCAAGGTGCTTGGGCCCGCTACCTCCACGGTGGAGGAGGGCATGGCCACAGGAGCACCAGATATCATCGGTGTTGCATAGATTATGGAGGTTGTCGATGCAGACTCCTCATAGACGGCACTGTCATCAGTGAAGAAGGCACCCTGCAGCTCCACGGGCGAGATTCGGAGCTCCTCAGCACCAGATGCACGATCGTCCGGCGAGTCCGGCCCCAGATCCCCAGCTTCTTGGCTCGGTGGTGTTGCATGGGGCCGCGCTGCTGGCTGAGCTACAAAACATAAATTAGGTTATTAGAGGAGAAGGGGGTGCCAAGGACACAAGGTGATTCAAACGCTACACACAGCATATGCACGATAAAAGCACCACTGCTATTAAAATCATCACAGACATCACATTTCATGACCATGACCAAATTCTGCATTACAATGATTTTCATGAGGCCGTCATTATTTAGAGAACACTTTTATCAACCATCTATCATATATAATTGTTTGGATGTGAGTAGGTGTGGCATCTATTGACTTTACATCACGCAATGGTGTATACTTTACTCACGTGGCATCACATCAGATTCTGCTGCTGCTTGCATGGCTGACTGGGTTAGCTTCCCACTAGTGCCAGCACCCACTTCTCGATATTTGTCAGCTCGCTGATGACTGGTGGCCCCCCACCCGTGCGCCGTTGCTCGGCCCTATTCTTTGAAAGCTTCTTCTGCAAAAGGTAACAACAGCATGACATGGCATGAGATCATTGCATAAGATCATTGCTTGGTATTGTCACAGAGACTGATACAACACATCACTGGCAGATGTAATCATGATTATTATGATAATTATCATTTTATTACCTAAAGACGTACACCGTAAATGCAGGCTTTGAGTAAAACATTCCTGGTATAACTCAAATTATACAAATACATAAGTAAATGTAAATAAATGTAATATTTACTCTGGCGGAACCGACAAGGTTGTTCCATCGCTTGCACCACTGGTTGCCCTCACGCACCTCGTTTGCCGTCGATGAGACCACCTCGGCTATGTCAGCCCATATCTTATGGTAAACCTTTGGTGTCGGCTTCCCACGTCCACCCCGGGTCAATTAATCCCAGTGTGACTCCACCTCCTGCAGTAGGGAGGCATTTGCCTCGTCGGAGAATCTCCGAGCTTGTTTTCATCCTCCCACTTCTAGCTCCTCTCCCTCCTCATTGCTTTCACCAGTGTCCTCAACTTCCACATCATGGTGTGTCACCTCCTCCATGCCTTACATTTTAATTATTTTTTTTTGCCAAAATCTCCGTGCAAACGTTATTTGTGCTCACAATTCTTTTTACTGCTGCTAAATCTCTTTCCTACCTCCCACAACAGCCAAACAACCACACAACACACCCCCATATGCTTTCAGTTCCTCTCTGCTCCCTCGTTCTCTCTCTCTTCTTCTGCACATGTATTGATGACCCCTGACCTCCAGAAACATGGGAAACGACCATTGCTATAGCGTTGCTATGGACACCGACAGTTTACGGCAGATGGTCAAAAAAATTAACACTAATATCCATTTCACTTCGCTCGCGGTTCCATCCATTTTATAAAGTGGAAAGTTGGGGTTTTGAAAATGGGCGATAATCCGGCGATCTCAAAATCCATAATAAATGCCAACACTGGAAATAACACCCATTTTTGGGCGATGTGAACAATAATAGAAAGTCTAGCCCATGGTGTCCAGAGTCAATGTTGAAGATTCCAGGGTCACTCCCTCCCGACTGTGTACCACTGTCCCGCCATCTCGGGTGGGTCTGTCCTTCTGGTGGGACAGGACATACTCAGGGATGGTGATGGAGGAGTTGGGACATTGGCTGAAAGGTATGATACTATGAGTATGATTATATCAGGCTGTTGCTTGACTAGTCTGTGGGACATCTCTCACAATTTTGGCACGTCCCCAGATGTTAGTGGGGAGGATTTTGCATGGTCGACTGGGCTGGGTACGCTGTTGACATGTCTGAAGCCGATGCCGAGGTCGATGCTGGGTGGTCTGTCCTGTTTTATTCTTATCATTGGTTCTTGTAGCTCCAGTGGGGCATCAGGAGAACTCCATTCAGCCTTTGTATAGTGGATGGCTAAGGCTAGAGTAACCATTGTTGATGCATCCTTGTGGAGACCAACGGCTCACCAAGGCCATGCAAATGATTGTGTCCCAAGATTTGGGATGGGATCTTTAGCCTTGGCTGAGGGCAAGTGGGGTATTTCTGGTTAGAAATAAACTACTCATTGAGATAGTGGTAATCTTTTCTGTTGATAGACATCTGAACAGTGATGAAGGCAGCATTTGAGTAACATCTATGATTTTTTTGGACCTCATGGAATCCTGTCACTCAGTAAAATTGCAATGCTGTTTCATGTTGGTGCCCGATGTCTGTGGGAAAGCTGATAAAATTGATAAATCTCTCAAACAATGCATTTGGGACTTGCTTGATGCATCTGTGGATAGTTGCTTGGCTTATATTACAGATGTCCCAAAACGTTGCCTCAATTGTCTTGTATAGAAGTTAAAAGCAGTGATGAACTTAACAGCCTCTGGTAAATTAGTGCATGTGGTGGAGGTGAGCTGCCGGTTTACCTGCAGCATATGGCATATCACTAACCGCTTCATTCTTAAAGTGCAGCCTCTGCAAGGAGAGCTCATTGGTAAAATGCAGGTGAGAGAGCCTTGGTCTTTATACTGGTGTGGAGCATTGACAGGGAGTGCAGCCTCACCAGCCAGGCACCTCTCCATCGCTCCTTATTCTTCCAAGAAGCAAAGATAGAGGGAACTTCCATGGCATTGCGCCTTCTCTGAGGAGGGAAGGGGTAAATGGCATCTCTCAGCAAATGCCACAAATGTTGATGACAGAGTAGGTAGCGACTGTGAAAAAACAATACAAAAAACAAAGAAATGACACAGTAATAATGTTTAATCAATATCCTGTTCATAAGTAAGCTAATCCCTTTAAATTAATTTCCACTTTCAGAGTCGTGCCTAGCAATCCTAGTGGCCAGTTTTATACTAGCGTGAGTAACACTCAGCAGAAATGATGAAAAATGGGGCATATGACATCATCGTGTCGGCACGTCTTGTTTGCATGCGGCCACCTGATTGTGGGCTTGCATTTCCATTGTTCATAGGAAAGGATGGCGGAAAATTGAGCGGCCACTAAAGTGGGTAGGGATCTGGCACAATGAATATCCAGAGTATCTTGTCCTCACTTCTCCAATAACCAACCGAAAACCTAGCACAACACAGTGGGAGATTGTTTTGGATCGAAAATAATAGACCCAGGTTCTGGATCTAGATGAATGTTAAATAAGATACAAGACAAATGAAGTAAAGAATAAAATACCGGTTACTGAGAGAAAAGAAACATAATAATACAGTTTACGAAGAAAAGAGAAGTATGATAAGGTGCAACAAAACTCACGGCCTTCGGCCCGTCGGGAACTCCGCAATGACAGCTGGTCAGGAGCCTTGGGGGTCCCGGCACCGCTCGCGAATCACGGTCCAAGGTGAAGTTCAAAGAGCTACTGGACAGTTCCATTCCTTTATACTATTGAACAAACATGTGGCTTATGGCCAACTCCTAATCTGTAAGGCCCCAGCTGCTCGTCCACAAAGCATGAGATCTCGAGGCGCCGACCGTTCCATAAACAAGCTGGTGTGTGCATCAAGGTCAGTCTCTCTCTCTCTCTGCATCAGCAACAATCCACGAGGCATGAAGCAGAAACACACTGTAAATGACTAAATATCATAATTAACCCTATGTGATTAACCCTATACAATATAGAGATCGAGGTTACTTTGCACTCCTGTGCTTGTAGAGCCAACAAAGCTTTTGTTAAAGGCTAAATATAAGCTTTTTCCACAAATTAAAGATTAATATTTATCAATCTTCATTTATAGTACTAATAGGCACAATGCAGAGTCTGCTACATTCCCCAATCAAATATAATGCATGCAAAGGCTCATTTCCCAACTGACAGGGAGCTTTGCTGTCTATAGTGTACATTGAACATTTGGGCAAATGTTCCATCCTTCAATTTAAATGGTGAGAAAAAACATGCGTATCACTCACACAAATCTCTGATGTGCACCATTGACAGTGCTAAGTAAGAACATTATCCCTGCAGAACATTTCTATGAAGCATTGCTACTCCAGAAGAACAAGCATAAAAAAAGCCACGATAAGTTTAATGCAGCAGGGTTTACGTTGAACTTTGGAAGGACAATGTATTTCTCTAATTGCCAGGATTCTCTTACCCAGATCATTGCAAAGTTAGAATCATAGAATCATAATTGCAAAGTTTGATCGTTTTACACACATCCAACCAAGCATTGGACTGGAGTGGAAGTTTGTTCATTATATGCTGACTGATACGATTCAGTGTCAAGACTTGAAGGAAGAACTTGAAGGAAGAACAAAACTTGATCTTCTCTAGCTCAAATTAAAGAAAACATTGGAGGACACAAAAACTTTTTACATTGATTGAAATAGATTACACCCAACTAATAAGTTACAGAAATAAAAACAGAAAATGCTGGAAATATTCAGTAGGTCAGGCAGCATCTGTGGAGAGAGAAACTAGCCATGAATTTGTGGTCCTGATGATGGCGAACTGGCCTCAACTTCAGGATTTAGTGTATGTGCAGCCTACCGCAGAAATCCTGAAGTTGCAGTCTGTCATTCAATGCTCCTTCACAGGCTGTGCTGTACCCCCCCCCCCCCCCCCCCCACTGCACCCTTAGCTGGAAATCAGTGTAATCTGTCAAATCATGGAAACTGGCAAAAACATCGGCTCTTCTGCAGTAATATCGCTGTTAACTACCCCATTAAATGTTAAACCCTTTTGGTTTAGGTGTAACTGGATCTTAAGCAATGTATTGACTGCTAAACAAAGTTTATGGCCCTGAAAAACTAATTGTAATTTTGTGGAGTGTCAAATATATCCATTTTAATCAAAATAAAACATTTTAAGAAACTTTTTAAAAAGTTTTAATTTTCTTTTATAAGTTTGTTCATCTTTATTTCAAGTTTGCCTTTCCCCATGTGAGAGCCCAATCTTTGTTTTGCTCTCTTGAACATTAAAAAAAAGTTAGAAGCAAAGGAGTTTACCCACTTCCTGGTTCGCTGTCTGTGAGAATTCTGTATTTTGATTGGCTGCTGGGACACTTTATTGATGTCATAGCAGCTCTTTGCTAAGAATCCCCTTTAACTTGCAATGATTTCAATGAAGAGTCAGAAAAACCCAACTTCTCGCCACAGAGATTGCGAGATCTTTGTGGGAATCTTACATTGGGGCCAACAATGAATGCCTTTCCTTCGCTGCTGGGCACAGATTACAGGCCATTGGTTCAGAACCAACAAAAGGTCAACAACCTGAAATGTTAACTCTGTTTCCCTTTTTCCCACAGAGGCTGCCTGATCTGCTGAGTATTTCCAGTATTTTCTGTTTTTATTTCAGATTTCCAGCATCTGCAGTATTTTGCTTTTGTAATAAGTTTCAGGTCCTGCAGCCACATCTACTAGAGAGCATGCTTACACCGAAGAGATATACTGGGATAACTAACTCCACTCCTGATGGAATCCTACCAAAAAATTACTAGACCAAAATAAGGACAGTGATATCCACCTTGATTATCCTCTCAATAAAACGTAAGGGCTCAAAGTAATGGATGAGACAATGTACTGATAATAAATTAGTTTGCAAACTCCAAGTTTGGATACAGACACAAATTCTGAAAGGCATCATAAACAAGTTGTTCATCTAGGCCAGGTGGTGTTTATTGTCAAAAAGTTAACTGGAGCTAAAACTAGACATTTTGCTAACTCATCTATCTAGCAAGAGAGACAGACAATTACTCCAGCAGCATCTGTTTTTCTTGATGTGGAGAAGGCCTTCTGCCAAGTGAAATGGAATGTGCTTGTTTAATGCACTCCAGAGTTCTGGTCTGATAAAGGACTTTATGTTGAAAGAAAAGTACAAAAGGCAAACTAAATAAAGCATACTAACATTGTGGTTTTAAGTGGTTTCCAGAGTAGAAATAGAGGCAATTCAAACATAATCATGAGTCCAGATTTTGTTGCAAGAGTAACGGTGAGGTTATCAGCGTGCCTCTTTAGCAAGGAGTAAATCGGAGAGCAACTTCCGCTGTCCACACATGCACAGTTAAATGCGGAAATCAGTTGCTGCCCATAAGAACATAAGAAATAGAAGCAGGAGTAGGCCATTCGGCCCTTCGAACCTGCTCTGCCATTCAATAAAATCATGGCTGATCATCTACCTCAACTCCACTTTCCTGCACTATCCCCATATCCCATGATTCCCTCAATATCCAAAAAAGTATTGATCTGTCTTAAATATCATTATCATCATAGGCAGTCCCTCGGAATCGAGGAGGACTTGCTTCCACTCCCAAAGTGAGTTCTTTAATGGCTGAACAACCCGATACAAGGGCCACAGACCTTGTTACAGGTGGGACAGACATTCGTCGGAGGAAGGGGTCAGTAGGGCTGGTTTGCCACGCGCTCCTTCCCTGCCTATGCCTAACCTCTTCATGCTCTTTGCGTCGAACCTCAAAGAGCTCAACACCCTCCCGGATGGACTTTTTCCACCTCGGGCGGTCTGGGGCCAGGGTCTCCCAGGTGTCAGTGGTGATGTCACACTTTACCAGAGAAGCTTTGAGGGTGTCCTTATAACGTTTCCGCTGTCCTCCTTTGGCTCGTTTACCATATGTAACAACTGAACATCCGCAGCCATCTGAGGTAGAGAATTTCAAAGATTCACCACCCTCCGAGTTAAGAAATGTAACCTCAGCCAGTCATAAATGGCCAACCCCTTATTCTGACTCTGTGACCCTGAATTCTAGACTCCACAGCCAGGGGAAACATTCTCCCATCATCTACCCTGTTAATGAGATCAATAAGATGAGATCACTTCAATGAGATCACTTCTCATTCTTCTAAATTCTATGGAATATAGACCTAGTCTCCTCAATCTCTCTTCATAAGACAATCTCGCCATCTCAGAAATCAGTCTGACGAACCTTTGTTGCTCTCCCTCTAAGGCAAGCATATCTTTTCTTAGGTAAGGAGACCAAAACTACACAGTACTCCAAGTGTGGTCTCACCAAGGCCATATATAATTGCAGCAAAATACTTTACTCTTATATTCTAATCCCTTTGTAACAAAGGCCAACATACCATTTGCTTTCTTAATTGCTTGCTGTACCTGTAGGTTAACTTTCAGTGATTTTTGTACAAGGACACCCAGGTCCCTCTAAATACCAACATTTCCCAATCTCTCACCAATTAAAAAACATTTTGCTTTTCTATTTTTCCTACCAAAGTGGATAATTTCACATTTCTCCACATTATAGTCCATCTGCCATGCTCTTGCCCACTCACTTAACTTGCTATATCCCTTTGCAGCCTCTTTACATCCTCCTCACAACTTACTTTCCCATCTAGCTTTGTATGATCAGCAAACTTTGATATATTACACTCAGTCCCCTCATCTAAGCCATCGATATAGATTGTAAATAGCTGAGGCCCAAACACTGATCATTGCGGTACCCCAATAGTTACAGTCTGCCAACACAGAAATTACCCATTTATTCCTACTATCTGATTTCTGTCCATTAACTAATCCTCAATCCATGTTAATGTATCACTCCAAATTCCATGAACCCTAATTTTGTGGAATAACCTCTTGTGTGGCCACTTATCAAATGCATTCAGAAAATCCAAATTCACTGCTTCCATTGATTCCCCCTTATCTACCATTCTCGCTACAACCTTAAAAAACTCGCGCAGATTTGTCAAACATGTTTTCCCTTTCATAAATTCATGTTGACTCGGCCTAATCATGTTATGATTTTCTTCGTGCCCTGTTACCAGGTCCCCAATAATAGATTCTAGTATTTTCCCTACTACTGATATCAGGATAACTGGTCTATAGAAACATAGGGCCCAAGTTTCCACATGATTCGCGCCTGATTTTTAGGAGCAACTGGTGGAGAACGGACATTTTTTTTTCTGCAGTTCTAGTCAGGTAGAACAGTTCTAGTTTAGAACAGAATTTTTTCTTCAAAAGGGGGCGTGTCCGGCCACTGACGCCTGATTTGAAAGTTTCCACAGTGAAAATGTACTCCAAACTAAAGTAGAATGGAGCCAGTGAAGATTTTTGTAGAACTGAAAAAACCTGTTCTACACATTAAAAAATCAGGTGCAGGTTACAAATTAGGCGTCCAGAACGAGGTGGTGGGGGGAGGGGAAGGGAACTCATTAAATTCGACAATAAATCCTTATTTATACTTCTACAAATATTATACAAATAAATCCAACCTGAATAAACATTTATAAGCCAAGAAAAGATTAAATAAACCATCTTCCTACCTGTGTGAAAGTGCTTCAGCCAGGGAGAATTCTGCAGCCGTTCGTGCCGCTGAGCGGGAGGGGGAGAGAGAGAGAGAGGGGCGGGGGGGAGAGAGAGAGAGAGAGAGGGGGGGGGAGAGAGAGAGAGAGAGGGGGGGGAGGGAGAGAGAGAGAGGGGGGTGGAGAGAGAGAGTGGGGGGAGAGAGAGAGGGAGAAGGGAGGGAAAGAGAGAGAGGGGAGGGAGAGAGAGAGAGGGGAGGGAGGGAGAGAGAGAGGGGAGGGGGAGGGGAGGGAGGGAGAGATGGAGAGAGAGAGAGCGGGGAGAAGGGGGGGGTCGGGTCGGGGAACAGGAGCGCGGATCGGGTCAGTCGGGGGGGGGGGGGAAGCGGGTCTCGGGTCGGGTCGGGGCAGTGGGTGTCGGGTCTCGGGTCGGGGGAGAGCGGGTGTCGGGTCGGGGCGGGGGGGAACGGGTGTCGGGTCTCGGGTCGGGTGGGGGGTTAGCGGGTGTCGGGTCTCGGGTCGGGGGGAGCAGGTGTCTGGTCGGTGGGGGGGAGCGGGTGTCTGGTCGGGGGGGGGGGAGCGGGTGTCTGGTCGGGGGGGGGAGCGGGTCTCAGGTCGGGGCGGGGAGCGAGTGTCGCGTCTGGTCGGGCGGGGAGCAGGAGCTGGCCGTGGGAGGAGCCTCATTCACGCAGCCCCAGTGAGGCCATTGGGCCAGGGCTAGGGGCTGCGTGCTTCGGGCCCCTCCCACACAGTTCGGCGCCTGCAGCTACTGCACTTGCGTGCCAACTGTAGCGCGCATGTGCAGAGGTCCCGGCACTGTTTTCAGCGCCGGGACCTGGCTCCGCCCCCCCACAGCTCGTGCTGGCTGCGCCTGTAAGTAGGTGGAGAATACCGAGGATTTTTTTAGGCGCTGTTTTAGGCGCGAAAAACGGGCACCCAGCTCAGAGGGGCGCCCGTTTTTTTTCTTGTGGAAACTTGGGCCCATAGAAACATAGACATTTACAGCGCAGAAGGAGGTCATTTTGGCCCATCGTGTCTGCGCCGGCCGAAAAAGAGCCGCATAGCCCTTTGTCAGCAGCCCTAAAGGTTACATACAACCCATGAACAATGACGGAAAGGCAAAGAGCACCCAGCCCAAGCATTCCGCCCCACACCACTGCAACATCCCTTATACTAAAAACATCTACACTCCACCCCAACCAGAACCATGTGATCTCCTGGGAGAGGCAAAAACCAGGCCAATTTAGGGAGAAAAAATCTGGGAAAATTCCTCTCTGACCCATCCAGGCGATCAAAACTAGTCCAGGAGATCACCCTGGCCATATTCTATTCACTGCAGTACTTACCATTATATCTGAACCGACCAACAAAAGATCATCCAGTCTAATCCCAATTACCAGCTCTAGGTCCATAACCCTGCAGGTTACGACACTTTAAGTGCCCATCCAACCATCTCTTAAAAGTAGCGAGGGTCTCTGCATCCACCACTCTTCCAGGCAGTGAGTTCCAGATCCTCACAACCCTCTGCGTAAAGAAGCCCCCTCTCAATTCCCCTCGAAACCTTCCACCAACCACCTTAAAACTATGTCCCCTCATAATAGTCCCCTCCACCAATGGAAATAGACCCTTACTATCCACTATGTCCAGGCTCCTCAATATTTTGTACACCTCGATGAGGTCTCCTCTAACCTCCTCCGTTCCAATGAGAACAAATCCAGCCGATCCAATCTGTCCTCGTAACTAAGATTCTCCATTCCAGGCAGCATCCTAGTAAATCTCCTCTGTACCCGCTTTAGTGCAATCACGTCCTTCCTATAATACGGCGACCAGAACTGCATGCAGTACTTCAACTGTGGCCTGACCAAAGTATTATTTAAGCATAACCTCCCTGCTCTTATATTCTATGCCTTGGCCAATAAAGGCAAGCATTCCGTATGCCTTCTTAACCATCTTATCCACCTGTCCTGCTACTTTCAGGGATCTGTGGACAAGCACTCCAAGGTCCCTTTATTCATCCACACTATTACATGGCCTACCATTTAATGTGTATACCCTTTCCTTATTAGCCCTCCCAAAGTGCATCACCTCACACTTTTCTGAATTAAATTCAAATAGCCACTGCTCTGCCCACCTGACCAGTAGATTGATATCCTCCTGCAGCCCATGACTTTCCTCTTCATTATCAATCACACAGCCAATTTTAGTGTCATCTGCAAACTTCTTAATCATACTCCCTATATTCAAATCTAAATCGTTGATATATACCACAAAAAGCAAGGGACCCAGTTTCTAAGCCCTGTGGAACCCCACTGGAAACATCTTTACAGTCACAAAAACATCCATCATTCATTACCATTTGCTTCCTACCTTCAAGCTAATTTTGGATCCAACTTGCCACTTTGCCCTGGATCCCATGGGCTTTAACCTTCATGACCAGTCTACCATGCGGGACCTTATCAAAAGCTTTACTAAAGTTCATATATACTACATCGTACGCATTACCCTCATCGACTCTCTTGGTTACCGCCTCAAAAAGTTCAATCAGGCTAGTCAAACATGATCTTCCCTTAACAAATCCGTGCTGACTGTCCCTAATTAATCATTGCCTTTCCAAATTCAGATTTGTCCTGTCTTTCAGGATTTTTTCCAATAATTTTCCCACCACTGATGTTAGGTTGGCAGGCCTGTAATTACTCGGTCTATCCCTTTTTCTCTTCTTAAATAAGGGTACTACATTAGCAGTCCTCTAATCCTCCGGCACCATGTCCATATTCAAAGATGACTGGAAAATGATGGTCAAGGCTTCTGCTATTTCCTCTTTTACTTCGCTCAACAACCTGGGATGCATTTCTTCTGGGCCTGGAGACTTATTTACTTTCAAAGCTGCTAAACCCCTCAATACTTTCTCTATCACGATATTTATTTCATCCAGAATATCAGACTCCTCCTCTATAGCAGTATCTGCATTACCTCTTTCTTTTGTGAAAACAGGTGCAAAGTATTCATTAAGAACCCTACCAACATCTTCCGCCTCCACACAAAAATTACCTTCATGGTCTCTAATAGGCCCTACCCTTTCCTTATTTACCCTCTTACTCTTAATATATTTATAGAACATCTTCGGATTTTCCTTAATTTTACTGGCCAAGAATTTCTCGTGCTCTCTCTTAGCATTCTTAATATCCTTTTTAATTTTGTCTCTTAACTTTCTATATTCCTCTAAAGCTTCTAAAGTATTGTGACATAAGCGTCCCTTTTTTTCTTAATCCTCCCCTGGAAGTCCCTAGACATCCAGGGGGCTCTAGAATTATTTTTCCCAGCATTTTTCTTTAAGGGCACATGTTTGGCCTGAACCTTCCGGATCTCCTCCTTGAATGCCTCCCACTGTTCCGACACCGCTTTACCCACAAGTAGCTGTTTCCAATCCACTATGGCCAAATTACTCGTTAACTTAGCAAAATTAGCTTTTCCCCAATTCAGAACTTTTATTCCAGGCCTATTCTTGTCCTTATCCATAACCAACTTGTATCTGACTGAATTATGGTCACTGGCACCCAACTGCTCTCCCACTAATACCCCTTCAACATGCCCAGCTTCATTCCCCAAAACTAAATCCAAGTCCGCTCCCTCTTGTGTTGGGCTTGCTACATACTGACTAAAAAAGTTCTCTTGAATGTATTTCAAGAATTCCGCACCCTCTATACCCTTCACACTAAATTTGTCCCAATCAATATTTGGGTAGTCAGAATTCCCTACTATTACTACCCTATAGTTTTTAGACTTCACAGCAATTTGCCTACATATTTGCTCCTCTATCTCCCTCCCACTGTTGGGGGTCTATATTTTTCATTTCGACCCATATGGCCTCATTTGATGATCCCTCCAACATATCATCCCTCCTCACCACTGTAATAGTTTCTTTAATCAGTACCGCAACCCCCGCCCTTTTTACCCACCTCTCTATCTTGTCTAAAAATCCTGTCGCTAGGAATATTGATCTGCCAAACCCGCCCCTCTTTCAGCTATGTTTCTGTAATGGCTATAATTTCATACTCCCAAGTGTCTACCTGTGCTCTTAGCTCATAGCCTTATTTGCTATACTCCTTGCAGTAAAGTTTATACCATTCAGCACAGGAAGACCTCCTTGCTTACTACATACTAAGCCCCGTTTCCTCTGTCTTACAGATTCACTTTCTAGATTCTTGCTATCCAACTTCTGCTTTACTTCCTTCCCTTTTGAATTCATTCTCAGGTTGCCATCCCCCTGCCAAGTTAGTTTAAACTCTCCCCAACAGCACTAGCAAAACTCCCTGCGAGGATATTGGTCCTGGCGCTGTTGAAGTGCAACCCGTCCGATTTATTCAGGTCCCATCTCCCCCAGAAATGGTCCCAATGCCTCAAGAATTTAAAGCCCTCCCTCCTACACCAATTTTCCAGCCACGTGTTCATCCTCTCTATCCTTCTATTTTTATACTCATTAGCATGTGGCACCGGTAGTAACCCGGAGATGACTATCTTTGAGGTCCTACCATTTAATTTTCTTCCTAGCTCCCTAAATTCTTCCTGTAGGACCTCATCCCTCATTTTACCTATGTCGTTGGTCCCGATATGGACCACAACCTCTAGCTGTTTGCCCTCCCCCCTCAGGATGTCCTGCATCCGCTCTGTGACATCCTTGACCCTGGCACCAGGGAAGCACAAAACCGTTCGGGAGTCACGTCTACGGCCGCAAAAACACCTGTCTATTCCCCTAACTATAGAATCCTCTATCACTAGGGCATTTTTATTCATCATCCCTCCCCCCATGCAGCTGTGCCACTCGTAGTGCTTTGGAATTGGCTCTGGCTGCACTCCCCAGAGGCACCATCGTCCTGACCGATACTCAGAATTGAATATTGGTTTGAAAGCGAGATGGACTCACGGGGTGACTCTTGCGCTACCTGCCTAGCACACTTACTACATCTGGTGGTCACCCACTTCCCCTCCACCTGCACGCCTTCAGGCTGCGGGGTAACTGTCATGTATCTCACATTACTGTATATAACTGTATCTTACCATGCTATACATAACTGTAACTGGATATGACTTCTAACGATAAGCATATCTTACCACCAGGGGTGCACTTGCAGGAGACACTCCATACCTGTCCCACTGTGGTATATAAAGGGAGGTCTCAGGCAAGTGCAGCACTGGAGAGCTGGAATTAAAGGTGCAGGTCCTGAGTGACCTTGACTTCAGCATGTGTCTCGTGTAAGTCAGTACATGAGAGTCAGGACTTAACAGTGGCGATGAGTTACGGGAACACAGAATCCACAGAATGGCTACCAACAGCTCAGATGAGAAATTCAATGCTGGAGACAATTGGGATGACTTTAGAGGAACGCTCCAGCAAAGCTTTGTGACCAAAGACTGGCTGGGCGACGATAAGGCAGACACGAGAAGAGCCCATTTCTTGACCAGCTGTGGCTCGAAAACATACGCTTTAATGAAAGACCTGCTGGAACCCGAGAAACCAGCAAGCAAGTTGTTTGAGGAGTTGTGCACACTGGTGAGAGACCACCTGAAGCCAGCGAGCAGCCTACACATGGCCAGACACAGGTTCTACAACTACAGACGCTGTGTGGGCCAAAGCATATCCGACTTCGTGGCGGAACTTCGGAGGCTGGCTAGTTCATGTGAATTCCCCGATGAACTAAGGAGAGAA
Source organism: Pristiophorus japonicus (assembly GCF_044704955.1). Classification (NCBI taxonomy): domain Eukaryota; kingdom Metazoa; phylum Chordata; class Chondrichthyes; family Pristiophoridae; genus Pristiophorus; species Pristiophorus japonicus. The sequence continues at coordinate 113,695,908 of NC_091977.1, read as the reverse complement.
ATACTGAGGGACTTTTTTATTGAAAGAATAGGCCATACAGGCATATTCCGAAAGCTTATAGAGACTAAGAACTTGACTCTAGAAGCAGCAGCACTGGTCGCACAGATTTTCTTGGCAGGTGAAGAAGAAACGAGGTTGATTTACAATGCAGGTACGACAACCAACGAGGCATCAGAACAAGGGGTTCACATTGTGAAACAAACCACTACCCCCACACACAGACAAAGGCAGGAGAGCAGGCCTTCAACAGCAGACAGTGGCGCCAGAAGCCATCAAAATCAAGGGCCACATGAACGGCCGATCACACCTCATCAACCCACAATGCGAGCAATCAACAACAGATTGAGAGAAGCTCAAGGGAGATCAGCCAGATGCAGCTCATCCTTTGGAAACAATGGAAACGGTCTGTGTTGGAGATGTGGGGGAAGGTACTCAATTAGGGTGTGTCGATTTCAGCATGCCGTTTGCAGAAACTGCAACTACACAGGGCATCTACTCAACGGGATACCCGTCAACATGGAACTGGACACGGGAGCCAGTCAATCCCTCATGAGCATTCAACAATTTGAACAGCTGTGGCCGCACAAAAGCAACAGACGAAAACTCACAAAGATCGACACAAAACTAAGGAGCTATACTAAAGAAATCATCCCAGTCCTTGGCAGCGCCATGCTCTCAATCACACACAAAGGGATAGTACACCGACTTTCCCTGTGGATTATCCCCGGGGATCTCCCAGCCCTGTTAGGGAAAAGCTGGCTAGCAGAACTTAATTGGAACTGGGATGATGTTCACGCCATGGCGTCAGAGGAACAGACCTCCTGCTCAACAGTTCTGAGCCGTTTTGAACTTCACTTTCAGCCAGGTGTGGGCATCTTCAAAGGGGCTAAAGTTAGAATCTACATCACACAGAATGCCAGACTGGTCCATCACAAGGCTAGAGATGTGATGAAGGAAAAGATTGAAAACGAACTGGACCGGCTTCTGCGGGAAGGCATAATTTCTCCCATGGAATTCAGCGAATGGGCAAGCCCCATCGTCCCTGTCATGAAGCCTGATGGATCTGTGCGAATCTGTGGGGATTACAAGTCTACCATAAACAGAGTCTCCCTATAGGACCCATACCCGCTGCCCAAAGTGGAGGACCTATTTGCCACGTTGGCTGGAGGAAAACTTTTCTTGAAACTTGACCTCACATCTGCGTATATGTCGCAAGAACTGACCGAAGAGTCTAAGCCACTCACCACCATCAACACACATCGAGGCCTTTTTGTGTACAATCGATGCCCATTCGGCATCAGGTCAGCAGCTGTTATATTCCAGCGCAACATGGAAAGTCTGCTCAAGTCCATCCCGGGGACGGTTGTGTTTCAAGATGACATACTCATCACGGGCAGGGACACCGACTCTCATCTCCACAATCTTAAGGAAGTAATAAGTTGATTGGAGCGGGTAGGCCTAAGAGTTAAGAAATCCACTTGTCTGTTTCTCGCACCCGAGGTTGAATTTTTGGGCAGAAGGATTGCCGCTGATGGAATCCGCCCAACCGAATCCAAAACCGAAGCGATTTGCCTGGCACCCAGGCCCCGGAATGTCTCGGAACTGCGCGCCTTTCTCGGGCTACTCAATTACTTTAGGAACTTTATGCAGAACTTGAGCAAGCTGCTGGAGCCTCTCCATGTGCTACTCAGAAAGGGGTGTGATTGGTTTTGGGGGGACACCCAAGAATGCGCCTTCAATAAGGCACGCAACCTTCTATGTTCCAAGAGTGTTTTAGCCTTTTTTGACCCAGGTAAAAAGTTAGTCCTTACGTGTGATGTGTCAGCGTACGGGGTAGGGTGCGTTTTACAGCACGTCAATTATGCGGGTAAATTGCAGCCCGTTGCTTATGCCTCCAGGTCACTTTCGCGGGCGGAGCGCAGGTACAGTATGGTTGAGAAGGAGGCGCTCGCGTGCATGTACGGTGTCAAAAAGATGCAACAATACCTTTTCGGGGCCAAGTTTGCGTTAGAAGCCGACCACAAACCCCTCACGTCCCTACTGTCCGAGTGCAAGGCAATCAACGGCAACGCCTCGGCACGCATTCAGCGGTGGGCACTCATGCTGGCGGCTTACGACTACATGAGAAGGCACAGACCAGGCACAGACAACTGTGCCGACGCGCTTAGCAGGCTACCCCTGGCGACCACAGAAGGGTCCAACGAACAGGACTGTGAGATGGTCATGGCAATCAATGCCTTTCAATCCACAGGTTCGCCCATGACGGCTCGCCAAAACAGAGCCTGAACAACCAGCGACCCCACATTATCTCTAGTTAAAAGATGCGTTTTAACCGGTGACTGGGCAGAGGCTCATGATGTCTGCCCCGAGGAGGTCAAACCCTTCCATAGGCGCATGCATGAACTCTCATTACAGGCAGACTGCCTGATGTGGGGCAGCCGAGTAGTTATGCCCTTACGAGGCAGGGAGGCGTTTTTCTGGGAGCTCCATCGCGAGCACCCGGGGATCGTCCTTATGAAGGCCATAGCCAGATCTCGTGTCTGGTGGCCTGGCATTAACGGGGACTTGGAGCTCTGCGTCCGTCAGTGCACCATTTGTGTCGAACTCAGTAATGCCCCCAGGGAGGCCCCCCTAAGCCCCTGGCCCTGGCCCACCAAACCGTGGTCGCGGTGCATGTAGTCTATGCGGGCCCATTCATGGGCAAAATGTTCCTCGTAGTCGTTGATGCATTTTCAAAATGGATTGAGTGCACCATTTTAAACTCGAGCACCACCTCCACCACTGTGGAGAGCCTTAGAACCATGTTTGTAACACACGGCATTCCTGACATATTGGTCAGTGATAATGGTCCGTGCTTCACCAGCGCAGAATTTCACGATTTTATAGTTGACCATGGTATGAATCACGTTAAGACGGCACCTTTCAAGCCGGCCTCCAATGGCCAGGCGGAGCGAGCAGTGCAGATCATTAAACAAGGCATGCTCAGAATCCAAGGTCCCACGCTGCAGAGCTGCCTATTGCGACTGCTGCTGACATACAGATCTCGTCCGCATTCGTTGACTGGGGTTCCCCCAGCGCAACTATTGATGAAACGAACCTTAAAGACCAGGCTCTCGTTAATCCTCCCAGACATGCATGAACTTGTTGAGGCTAAGCGTCAAAAGCTAACTGAGTACCATGACCAAAATTCGAGGGGGAGATGGAATGAGATAGGGGACAAAGTGTTTGTGCTAAACTATGGCTGGAGTCCGAAATGGCTTGCAGGGACAGTAACAGACAAAGAGGTAAACAGGCTACTGGTTGTACAAATAGACAATGGCCAAACCTGCCGGAGGCATGTTGACCAAGTAAAAAGTAGATTCACTGATAACACTGAAGAACCAGAGGCAGACTACAATGTGGAATTCACACCACACCTGGTGGACAGACAGGTGGAACAACCTGAGGAAAGGGCAGTCTCAACAGACAGTCCAGGCGAGATACCAGCAATCACACCGAACGAAAAACAGGCACCAAGGCAAACAACTGAACCACAACTAAGACGCTCCACGTGAGAGTGCAGACCATCTGAGAGACTGAATCTATAAAGGTAATAAGACCTTGGGGAAGGGTGATGTCATGTATCTCACATTACTGTATATAACTGTATCTTACCATGCTATACATGACTGTAACTGGATATGACCTGTATCAATAAGCATACCTTACCACCAGGGGTGCACTTGCAGGAGACACTCCATACCTGTCCCACTGTGGTATATAAAGGGAGGTCTCAGGCAAGTGTGGCACTGGAGAGCTGGAATTAAAGGTGCAGGTCCTGAGTGACCTTGACTTCAGCATGTGTCTCATGTAAGTCAGTATGTTAGAATCAGGACTTAACAGTAGCCACCTCCTGAAACGTGCTATCCATGTCATTCTCAGCCTTGCGGATGCATCTTATTGACTCCATCCACTGCGCCAGCTCCGAAACGCGGAGCTCAAGCAGTTGAAGCTGGAGACACCTCCTGCACACATGGTTGGCTCGGCTGCACGAAGCATTCAGGACTTCCCACATGCCGCACGATGTGCACTCCACGGGACTGAGCTGCACTGCCATTCCTCTATTTAGCCTTATCTAGTTTAAAATCTACTTAAAAAGAAATAGAGAAAAGAGAGCTACTCACCAAGTCACCTCACCGACCTCTGTGGCCTCCCGAACTCACCGACCTCTGTGGCCTCCCGACCTCTCGGCCTCCGAACTCCTGACCTCTCGGCCTTCGCGCTCCCGTCCTACTTAAAAAGAAAGAGAGAAAATAGAGAAAAGAGAGCTACTTACCAACTCACCTCAACGACCTCCCGCCTCCGAACTCCCGGCCTCCGAACCCCCAATTCGCCGACCTCAGGACCTACTAAATCGCCAACCTCAGGGCCTACTGAATCACTAACCTCAGGGCCTACCTACTCGCTGACCTCAGGACCTACCGAATTGCTGACCTCAGGGCCTACCGACTCACCGACCTCAGGGCCTACCTACTCGCCGACCTCCTGAACTCAGACTCTCCGGAACTCACGGACTCTCCCGCTCTCGTCATGAACTATAGTTCCCTGTTTTTCCAATCTGCAGGGACCATTCTAAAATCTGTAGAATTTTGGAGATCTATCTCTGCAGCCATCTCTGTTAAATCCCTAGGATGTAGGCCATTAGGTCCTGTTGATTTGACAGCTTTTGGTCCCATTAATTTCTCCAGTACTATTTCTTCACTATTACTAATATATTTAAGTTTCTCATTCCCACTGGACACTGAAGACACATACAAAGTATTTGTTTAATATTTCTGCCATTTCCTTTTTCCACATTATAATTTCTCATGTCTCTACCTCTAAGGGACCCACATTTACCTTCACCAATCTCTTCCTTTTTACATACCTATGGAAGCATTTACAATCTGTTTTTGATGTCTCTTGCTAGTTTACTCTCATTCTACTTTCTCTCTGTCAAATTCTTGGTCCTCCTTGGTCCAATCCTCAGGCTTACTACTCTTTTTGGCAACATTATAAGCCTCTTCCTTTAATCTAATACTATCTTTAACTTCTCTTGTTAGCCATGTGTAAGAATAAAAGTGTTCAGTAATAAAATTGATTCTGTGTATGTATACATGTTGAAAGTGTAGACTATACGAAAAGACAGTTTTGAAAGATTCAAAATGGAAGCTCACAGACCTCCAGCATGGTGTTTGTATATTGTCTTAATTGGAAAGCCATTAACCTAATCAAGGAATGCCTCCAGATAGACACGTGGGTGAGGAGAGACAATAAGGAACTACCCTAGGACCAAGATCCAATCCTGGGGCTCTCTGAGGAACAATGGCTTTGAGACGTATAAGAACTCAAGCCAAAGGTTTTTCTCTCTCTTCTCCTTCTCTCCTGAGCACACGGCAGACCTTCTGCTGAAGACCAGCCGAAACTGTAAGCCGTGTGCTCAGCCAGCTAACCAAAGGAAAGTGACGTGTACCTTTTTATAAATCATTATTGTAACATTGTCTTTGTTGTAACTAAGTCGATCCGTAGGGTAACTGACGACTGCTGATAAATGTGCATGTGTGTGTGTGTTTAATAAACTGTTCTGAATTGTTTTAAAAGAATTAGTCTCACTGTCAATTTAATGTCAGAGATTTAGAAATCTTACAAATTGGTGGAGAATGCAGGCATCTGGCGAGACAGCTTTTTGATGATTCTTTTGAACAATTGGAAATTTCGGGAGTTGCGATTCTAACTTATGTTGCAAAGCATAACTTATAAACGGTTAAATGTATCGGGGGAAGTTGCGTCTTAAGGAGCAGTCATCTCGATAATTGTAACTGTTTAAGTAGGGACTCACCAGTAGTTATATTCAACAGACACAGGATGAAGAGATTGGTCATGAACAGAAAGCCAACAATAAAAGAAATGTTGAGCTAGTTTATCAGGAAAAGTTGTCCAAAAAGTTCGAGATACAAGACATCGAAGAGTTAAAGGCACAGACATGGCACGGCACATCCACAAGGGTCAACCTGCATTCTTTGGTGAGCTGGTGGCACTTATCCAGGAGAAAGTAGATAAAGGAGAGCTAAGGCCAAAACGGGCAAACGGTCTCTTGGCATTCAGCGCATTTTATTGTGCCCGGAGAGATGAGGAATTAATGAGGCAGGAGGCCAAAGTGAAACAAGATTCAAAAGAATTGCAAGTAAAAGAGATACAACTGAAAGAAAGAGAGAATGAAGGTATAAAACAACAAAAGGACGAAGCCTTCCAATTCGTGAGGCAGTTAAAAAAGGGAGAAATACAGTATTTAAGACAAGAAATTGGTCAATTACCCCACAGTATTAGACAATTAGAAAGAGGGGCCGAACAGGCAGCTTCATTGCTACAACAACAAAGCCTCTCAGATTTAAATGCCATAGCAGCCGTTGTTGAAGCAAATGAAAAAAAATTAGAGTTAAAGAAATATAAATTGGAAAACATGAGGCTCCAGCAAGAGATAGAAGATGCTAGGGGAGCATTAAGGGAAGTAATTAAGAAGCCACATAGGGAGGCAGATCACTCCCAGTGCCAACTAGAAATAGCGAGGCTAAAAAGTAAGTTAGGGGAGCAGCAGGACCTGGTAACATGGGGAGCCATAACTGAGACAGCAGAAGGGGAAAAGGGAGAAACAGATTTGGAAGAGGAAGGAAGTCAGTATAATCCCCAGGAGAGTGGTGTAGGATGGGATAACTTGGAGACACAAGAGCCAACCGTAGCTGTAGTAACCACTTCTTCACAACGTAATGCGCATGGTCACATCATCAGTAACCATACCAACTCACGGCCCATATCTGGTGCTGAAGCCATGGCGTGTAGCCACGACTTGGGGCCATTAATGATGGGGATGACCCACTGGAAGTTAATAGGAGGTGGGCAAATTTCAGGAGGGGTCACCCCGAGTTGGAAGAGAGAGACTTAACACAAGTCCTCTTGGCCTGTTCCACTTCCCTAAAAGATAATCTGTCAGACGCAGTCCTCCAGCCTGGCACAGCGGCCGATGCACTCATGACCGAGATTCTAAACCATTTAGGGATCCAAAACTTGAACTTAGTGGCTCTGCTTAATCAGACCAAGCAGCACCCAGAAGAGACCCCCAGAGGCATCAGTAATCGCCTATACAATATCTAACAACGTACGCAGAACCAGGCAAATGCTACAGTAGGAAAGAATCAGGAACATTTTAAATCGATGTTCTTGACCCAACTCCACTCTTTAGTTAAAAGCACCCTGGGCATAGCCATGAGGCCCATCAATCAGTGAACAGATATAGAGACCAATGCTCAAATAGCCTGGGAGATGGTTAAAGGTGAAGTCACCACCACTGCAAATAAACCAGTGTCAATGGTGGAGGGATCTTGAAACTGCCCCTTTAAGGGACAGTGCTTTAATTGTAAGAAGGTAGGCCACCTAGCAAAAGACTGCAGCAGATCCAGACCAGCACTGAACCATGTTGCAATGCATAGGTACCTCCCGAGGGACGAATCCAAACCCTCTGGGACAGATCAATGGTTGGATCAATTGATAACCCTCATACAAACCCAAATTGCCACGGGGAGGATGCAAAATCATTAACCGATGCACACAATCGCCGATGCACACTCGTTAGAGAGACCCATTCAAGGATCGACCCTATGACCGCGTTCGGCCCCCAAAGATTGGTCGGAAGTGGGGTTCCGACGTGATGGTAGCGGGAGACCAGTAGTCCTTGTTGTCTTAAAAGGAGGCAGGCAGCAGATTATGCTTATCTATACTGGCTCAGCCGTTACCAGCATCCACACTCCATACCCTGAACGCCATGCAGTGTCAGGCAAGGGTTGTGTTATGTATGGAGAAAGAGTCAGACTGAACACTGTGAGCTCAAAGTAAAGTTTGACCGTAGTCTTTTATTGCAGGTCTCCAGAGTGCCTCTCCAACCTGTGTGGCCTCCTTAAATACCTGTGCTCCCAAGGGATTATGGGATCCCTTGGGACTCCAGGGGATAAGCCCTGTGGTGGCTGTACAGAGTAAGTACAAATTTACATATATAACAGGTTGTATGACCCTTAAAGGTTTTAATGGTGATACAACCACCACGTATACAGAGAAGGTCACTGAACTTCACTTGGGAGGCCTCACCTGTAAGGTCCCAGCCCAATGCTGATGACCACTCTCAACAGCAGGTGAATTGTAGGGACTGATGCCTTGGATCATAAGAACATAAGAATTAGGAACAGGAGTAGGCCATCTAGCCCCTCGAGCCTGCTCCGCCATTCAACAAGATCATGGCTGATCTGGCCGTGGACTCAGCTCCACTAGTGTGGCGTGGTGATAGATTATAATCAGGACAGTGTTTGGATGGAATTGAGAGATAAGGCTGAAGTGATAGAAATTTCAGATGCTCACTCAGTTTTTGCTGATAAAAAGCCATCTGAGTATGACCCTCCGGGGAGCAAAAATGAAGCTGTGGCAAAACTAATTCAGGAACACCTAGCGGTGTTTGCCACATGCAAGCATGACTGTGGAAAAATGGCAGGCGAGGAATCTATTGAGGGACCTCCCCCACTCATTCACTAAACAGTACCCCATCCCAAGGGAGAGTCACCCTTACATCCGAGACAGCATAAAATCCCTAGTCGAGCAGGTTGTTCTTAAGACAGGCACTTTCACGACCAATTCACCCCCATGGCCGGTTAAAAAGCCTGATAGCAGCTGGCGACTGACTATTGAGTACAGAAAGTTAAACTCTGTAACACCAGCCTGCTCACCAGTAGTAAGAGAAACTCCCACTATATTATCTCAAATTCCTGCTGGTTCCAAGTACTTCCCCACACTCGACGTCGCCAATGGATTCTGGAGTATCCCTGTTAAAGGGGAAGACCAGTACAAATTTGCGTTCACATTTGAGGACCAGAGCTACATCGAGACATGCCTGCCTCAGGGGTTCCACAATGCCCCCACGATATTCCACAAAAGAATGGCTGCAATTTTAAAAGACTTTTCCCGCCCTATCTGCTTGTTACAGTATGTAAACGACCTACTACTGGCAACCGACAGCATGGAGGAGCACTGTTCCTATTGCACGAACTTTTGACATTGTTGGCTCAGGCGGGACTAAAGGTGAATCCCCGTAAGGCTCAATTAGTAAAAGAACGGGTCACCTTTCTAGGAGTGTCCATTTCTCCAGAGGGATCATTCCCCGACTCTAACAAGGTGGAGATAATACAGCGACTGCCATTACTCACTTCCAAAACAGCCCTACGATCATTCTTGGGTTTGGTGGGGTACCAAAGGAACTTTATCCCAGGCTTTGCAGAGCGTGCAAAACCCCTGTATGATTTAATAAAACTGCAGGGTGATGACATACACCCGGCATGGACTGATGCCCACACACAGTCCGTGGCTAAATTAAAAACTGCAGTGATACAGGCTGCATGTCTGATCCCTCCTGATCCCATGCAGCCCTTCCATTTGGAGGTCGGGGACACAGAGCAAAGCCTCACTGCAGTTCTGTGCCAAACGCGAGCTGATCGACTGCAGCCCATTGCATATGCGTCTCGAATCCTGCAGGGGGCAGAAAAGACGTATACCGCATGCGAGCGCCACCTACTGGCTGTCTTCTGGTTGGTACATCACTTTACCTTTTATTATTGGGTTACAGACTACAATCCTGCACAGCGGACACACACCTCTGAAACTACCGATGAAACCTGGAGATTCGCTAGTTTCCTCGCAGCACCTCAGCAAATGGATATTGGAATTTATGGAAAGAGACATTGATACCATTTCCAAACCCACCACCTTGCTGCCACAATTTCTGATCTATGAGAGGGACCCACATGAATGTCCGCTACCCCTGATTAGCTTTGAGACCCATCCTGTGCAGAAAGAGCCCATACAGGGTGCCCCAGATGTCTATCGATGGGTCCTCATATCACATTGAAGGATCCCCTCACATCGGGTATGCTGTGGTATTGCCAGAAAGAACCATCCAGCGAAGATGCAACAGTCTTCACAATATGCAGAAATCGCCGCACTTCTAACTGCTGTGAAGGAGACCTCAGATAGACCTGTGAATATTTGGTCCAATAGTGCCTATGCTATAAACACCACGCTCTTCCTGCCCCTATACCACAAAAATGACTATCGTACGATAGACGGTAAGGCCCTGGTCCATGGGCCCTGGTAGCGCCTGCTCTGATCATACCTTAAATAGTGATCCCAGCCCTGCTTCATAGGAAAGGTAGCAGCCCATCGAAAAGGAGGTCCAGATCGTGAGGGAAATTCCAGAGCAGACAGAGCAGCCAAAGACGCTGTGATTGATGGGGAGATAGAGGATATAGTTGTTGAGCCCTGTAATGCTGTTAGCAAGACCTCCCCAACAGATTACCTCGATTTAAAATCCCTGCAGCACCAATACTGGCCATATGCTGTTGTAAGCGCCTGGCATGAGGAAGACAGACCCCTTCCTCAACCAATAGCGTGGGCTCCCAATACCATACTAGCCACTGCCCCTGACTCAGATGAGCAGTTGCTGATGTTCAAAAAAAAGCCAAATGCCTGCCCGGTGGTGGTGTTCCACTAGAGGTGGGTCAGGAACTGCTCTCCCTCTTTCACTCCCACCCTACAGCAGGGCACTATTCGGCCCTGGTAACCTTCTATAAGGTTGCCTTCCATGAGGGAAACAATCAACCAATATGTGGCATGATGCCTACCGTGCCTGCAACACAATCCTCCCGCATGCACTAACTGAGCCTTGCTTCAAAATGCATCCCCACCTCAGGGGCCATGGACTCACCTCCAGATAGACTTCATTGGGCACAAGGCAATTTTCAACATGCCCTAGTGGTCGTGGATCAATTCACTAAATAGATCGAAGCATTCCCCTGCTGCTCCAACACCACAAACACAGCAGCCAAAACACTATTGAATCATGTGTTTTGTCAGTGGGGAGTACCAGTACAAGTGGACAGTGATCAAAGTTCACACTTTACCGGTAAAATTTTTACCCACCTGCAGGAAATGTTGGGGATAAAACACAAATTACATATTGCTCACCATCCCCAGTCGTCCGCAGGGATTGAAAGGAGGAACAGGACCCTCAAGTTAATGTTAAAAAAATTGTGTGCGGACCACCCCACTCAATGGGCTAACATGCTGCCAATGTGCTTAATGGCAATGAGGTTCACACCTCATAGAACAACAGGGGTCTCCCCATATCAGGCCATGATAGGGAGGCTGATGAGAACACCAGGCCAGCTAACACTAACAGGGAAGAGTCCCCTGACAATGAAAACATGTAGTTCCAAGTGGCTGGAACAAGTGGTAGATCACACCGATCAGATCAATTGGTTTGTGGCCACCAAATTGTGGAAGTCAAGAAAGTACTTCCCTTTGAATATGAGGTGGGAGACTCAGTAATGATTCCAAATTATGGGAAAAAGAAGCATGCCTTTGAGCCCAGGTGGTGGGGACTGCATAAGATTATAGATCGATTGAACCCCGTGGTTTATTTGATTCAGTTACCGGAGATAAAGGGTTTTAAGTACAAGAAGTGGTTTCATATTAATCAGTTAAAAAGTACCAAAGAGTAAATACTGCACTGATCTTGTTTCCCACAGACCATGTTATGGATCCTCATGATTGTCAGGACGACACTGGTCATGACCGAAGTCAAGGGAAGATGGAGAAGCGGGAGCTGCAGCATGACTCACAAACATCATCAAACATTAATGTGCTTTGAGAAGCGATGGTTCACTGAAGATACGGGAAAGGGAGAGTCTCCGCTGGAGATGTTATTGTACTATAGTAAATCCCCTACATGTGGCCTACACTTTTCGAGGTGGGGACCAAGTCAGGCCATCCACTTTTCTCTGTCTCTCTCTCTAAGTTTAAAATCCATTATACAGCAGTCATCCACCTCACAGAAACATAAACAGCAGAACTATCAGAACCCTCTCAATGTTTATGATATGTGATCCCTGAGGAGATAAACCATATGAGGAGTCAATAAGGATATTTCCCCCTCAAGATGGGGAGTTTGTAAGAATAAAAGTGTTCAGTAATAAAAATTGATTCTGTGTGTGTATAAATGTTGAAAGTGTAGACTATACGAAAATACAGTTTTTAAAGATTCAAAATGGAAGCTCACAGACCTCCAGCATGGTGTTTGAGTATTGTGTTAATTGGAAAGCCATTAACCTAATCAAGGAATGCCTCCAGACAGACACATGTGTGAGGAGAGCCAATAAGGAACTGCTCTGGAGCATGATCCAATCCTGGGGCTCTCTGAGGAACAATGGCTTTGAGACGTATAAGAACTCAAGCCAAAAGTTTTTCTCTCTCTTTTCCTTCTCACCTGAGCACACAGCAGACCTTCTGCTGAAGACCAGCCGAAACAGCAAGCCATGTGCTCAGCTAGCCAAAGGAAAGTAACGTACCCTTTTTATAAATCATTATTGTAACATTGCATTTGTTGTAACTAAGTCGATCCGTAGGTAACTGATGACTGCTGATAAATGTGCATGTGTGTGTGTTTAATAAACTGTTCCAAATTGTTTTAAAAGAATCAGCCTCACTGTCAATTTAATGCTAGAGATTTAGAAATCTTACACCATGGTTGGACCGTTTTCGTGTGAGGTTTTTATTCCTTAAGGGAACACCGGTACCTCACCGAGAGATTCACCATTGAAACAGATGAAGGATGTGAAGTTATGCTACTTCATAGAATCATAGAATCATACAGCACAGAAGGAAGCCATTTCAGCCCATTCTGTCCGCGCTGGCCAATAAAGAGCTAAGCAGCTTAATCCCACTTTCCAGCTCTTGGTCCGCAGCCCTGTAGGTTACTTCAAATGCACAACAAAGTACTTATTTAAATGTGGTGCAGGTTTCTGCCTCTACCACCCTTTCAGACAATGAGTTCCATACCTCCACTACCCTCTGAGTGAAAACATTTCCCCTCAAATCCCCTCTAAAACTCCTACCAATTACTTCAAATCTATGTCCCCTGGTTGTTGAACCTTCTGCGAAGGGAAATAGGTCCTTCCTATCCATTCTATCTAAGCCCCTCATAATTTTATACACCTCAATAAGGTCTCCCCTCAGCCTCCTCTGTTCCAAAGAAAACAAACCCAGCCTATCCATAGCTAAAATTTTCAAGTTCAGGCAACATCCTCGTAAATCTCCTCTGTACCCTCTCTAGTGCAATCACATCTTTCCTGTAATGTGGTGACCAGAACTGCATGCTGTGGCCTAACCAATGTGTTGTACAGTTCAAGCATAACTTCCCCACTCTTGTATTCTATGCCATGGCAAATAAAGGCAAGTATTTCATATGCCTTCTTAACCACCTTATCTACCTAGCCTGCTACCTTCCGGGATCTGTGGATATGCACTCCAAGGTCCCTTTGTTTCTCTACACTTCTCAGTGTCTTACCATTTAATGTGTATTCCCTTGCCTTGTTAGCCCTCCCCAAATGCATTACCTCACACTTCTCCAGATTCAATTCTATTTGCCACTGTTCTGCCCACCTGACCAGTAAATTGATATCTTCCTATGACTTTCCTCTTCAGTATCAACCACACAGCCAATTTTAGTGTCAACTGCAAACTTCTTAACCATATCCCCTATATTCAAATCTAGATCATTGATGTATACCACAAAAAGCAAGGAACCCAGTACTGAGCCTTGCAGAACCCCACTGGAAGCATCCTTCCACTCACCGCTCCTGCGCCCCAACCTCGTCGCTCCTGCTGTATCTGCCCACGCTCCAATCAGCGACCTGGACCTTGGTGACATCCAATCCATTTGCCCTCTTCACAGCCGTCGCTCTCCAGCATGCGCTGGTGTGCTATGGCTGGTGGGTGTGTTAACAAGGATCTAGAAACATGGGAGCGGGGGGCTGGCCCCTTGAGCCTGTTCCCTATTCAGTCAGACCATGGTTGATCTGTCACAAAAAATGGTTATGCCATCAGTGGGCATGGTTCCTCGTCGCGAACCTTGACCGTCCAATCTTGCCGTTGCCTGGGGGTCTCGGGCCAACATCAGTGCCATGCGGAACCGTTCTTTGTGACTCACTTTTTGTGTAGTTATAAGGTCGGGGCTTTCAAAGGAGCATTGATGTATACCACAAAAAGCAAAGGACCTCGTACCGAGCCTGTGGAACTTCACTGGAATCAGCCTTCCAGTCACATAAACACCCGTCAACCATTATCCTTTGCTTCCTGCCTCTGAGCCAATTTTGGATCCAACTTGCCACTTTGCCCTGGATCCCATGGGCTTTTACTTTTGCGACCAGTCTGCCATGTGGGACTTTATCAAAAGCTTTGCTAAAATCCATATACAGGACATCAAACTTACTGCCCTCATCAACCCTCCTTGTTACCTGCTCAAAACATTTAATCAAGTAAGTCAGACATGACCTTCCCATAATAAATCCATTCTGACTGTCCTCAATTAATCTGTGTCTTTCTAAATGAAGATTTATCCTGTCCTTCAGAATTTTCTCCAATAATTTGCCCACCACCGGCTGACTGGCCTGTAATTATTCAGTCTGTCCCTTTCTCTCTTTTTAAGCAAAAACAACATCATTAGCAGTCCACCAGTCTCTGACACTATACCTGTAGCCAGAGAGGATTGGAAAATCATGGTCAGAGCCTTTGCTATTTCCTACTTACATACCACTAGATACCCACTAAACACACCAGAAAAAGTTAAGGCTTGTCCATTTATGTGTAAGTGGATTTTTAATGGCATGATAAGTCTCAATTACTACCAAACAACCTCTCCAGCACTGAAAATTTGGAGTCTGATTCCTTCAGATTTTAATTATTGTTGGAAATTTGAAAAAAACTTAAAAATTAAAATTAAGATATATTTCTTTTATTTTTATTCTCTGTCTCTTTTATCTCTCTTTCTTAATGCCATCTTTCTTTCTCTCTCGTTATTTCACTTTCAATGAATTTACATTGAATTAAATATTGAAACTTACACTTCCTGATTTAGATCCTGCGTGCTTCAGTAAACATTCTTCAATCTGATTGGTTAAAGAGGCCGCTGTTGCTTACTCTGCTCATATAGGCCATGGATTCCATGTACAGGTGCTGAAATGAATCTCCAGTTACCATAAATTGTCGCACAAAAGCCCATGGGCAGCTGTAAGCTTAATAAACGGCGATGCCACTGACCACAAAATCCGGGCCATTAGTCTGATCCAGCAAAACTCTAACAGTAATCCAAGGTGTTGACAGATATTCAATGATCCATTTCAATGGGTCATGTGCAATCTAAAATGAACAGTTAAGTAAGTTGGTAAACAATAATAAAGTGTGCACAGCTATAGAAGAATCCGATTCAAACTCTTTCAGAGACTAAGGCTGCAATTTCACCTATCGAGTCGTGAGTGAGGCGGGTGACGTCAGTGGCTGATTCTGACCCCGCTCCTGTCTCCATGCCGGCTTCCCCCACGACTTTTCCCTGATTAGGCTTGTTAAGCTGGCCGAGCGAGGTTCCTGACCAATCATCAGCCGGTTTCCTTAGAGGGACCATGGCCAACTTTATTTTGACAGTTGTGCTGTCAGTGTTCTACAGCATTGAGGTGCTGAAAACACTGACAAGCTCTACACAAAGGTACATGGCTGCACCTTGACTCTCCCATGATTCCCTCCATATATTTATGGAGGGAGTCACAGCATCCAGGGAGGTTCTCTTCCCTTCCAATGGGCAGAAAAGACCTCCTCAGGAGACCAATGTAGCCAGGTAGATCATAAAACATTACTGCAAAGCCACACTCAATCTCATCCTGCTGTGCCATGTATCACATCTCCATCACTCTGGCTTTCCTACCCTACTCCTACACATCCTTACTCACACCAACTTACTTTTCACCTCCACCCATCCCTCTCTTTCAATCTACATTAGCACTTCCCCAACTCACTAGCCACCCCTCACACTCACATTCATCCTTGTCCAATTATACCAACTAACAACACATAAGGGTAGGCACTTGGATCTTTTAGCCAATGTTCATGTACATTTTCAGTTAATGTGTTGTCAAACATTGAAATATTTATTGTAACATTTTGCGTTCTTGGACAGATTTGTGTGCACGTTTGGAACTGGCTTAGTGAGTTGCATTAAATAGTGAGCCGTAATGGTACCCGCCACAATGGTGATGAGTGTCAAAGAAATGGCTTGGGCATTGCTGGGATGCTTTATGGTGCTTGTTTGCGGTAGTACCAACCTGGCGCATCATGTGGCAGCCTGGGTGTGCAGCATTAACTAACGTAAATCTAGCCATGGTGAGGTCATCCCCGGCTTCCTGAGCAGCATTGTGGTCAGGTGCTGATGCCCTGTGTCCTGTGCAGCATCAGGTGATTGCGGAGAAGGTTGGTGTTGTTGTTGGTGCTGCTGCTGTACCTGGTGATGTTGGTGTTGGGGTTGATCGTGGTGGATGCTGAGGACCAAGGCGAGATTATTTCAAGGGCAACAATGCTGATGGAATAGATGGCAGCTGAAGTTGAGATGAAAGAAGCGATCTGTCAATTGTGCTCCAAGGGGGTGTCAGAGAATAGAGAGTTTACTCCAAACATTTCCAAACTGCATGAAGCTCAAAATGTCTTTCAAATCCTGAAGGCTCCAGCTTCTATGATTGGAAAGTGAACAGCTGTGAAATGGTAGCTTTTACACCACTTTTGCAGCTGCCATCAATTCAGAAGAATGGAGAGATATTGAAAACTCAATCTACTTAGTTGACATGTTTCCTGAGTGCCGTGAACCTTGTGAAAAAGCTGGGAAAATGGTAGGTACATAGCAAAATGCTGTTTAAGTATCTTTTAACAAGCTGTTAATGATGTCAACTGCCTCCCCCGCCGCGCGGTTTCGGGTTTGTAAAGCACTGGCAGACCCGGCACTTGGGAAACTCACATGGAGGTGGTTTGGCAGCGAGATCCCGACCCACTCTCAATCTTTTTCTATTTTGACAGCGGACCCACCACCGAACCCGCCCTCTCAGCGCCGGAAAAATTCCAGCCTAAGATGTGTAAAACATATAGTTGCTTTTAAAGTCTAGTCTTAAATTTGTTGTATAATAATGGCCGCATCATACAGCAGTGCATGATGCAGCCTGGCTCAGGTCATCAGAAACTGGATTCCTTCCGAATAGAAAATAGCTTTGGAGATAAATTAGGTTTCATTTAGATTCTGCATGTAAAAGAAGATTTTATAAACAAATCAGTAACTTACTGCACAAATGTGTGAGGCAAACAATCTTTAATCTAATATTTATGACAGGAAACTAATTAGTTTTATCCAGTTAAAGAGTTAAATGTAGACAGAAGATTCTTCAGGGAATGAAGACTCTCTAATGAATTACTTCATCAGAAGAATGGAACATAATTAAAAATTATTTTATAGGTCAAGCAACAAAGATTCACTCCTTCATGGCAATGCGTGTTATTTACTTTTGATTTGTACTTTCCTTTGTCTTTATTTTTTTCTCCTTTTAGTAAACTGCAAGTGTAGCTTTTTCTGATTTCCCTATTCCAATACTGACATACACAGAAGGGAAACAGATGTCTAAGGTGAGTACTTTTTTGTTCAAAGTACTTAGCCATTTTACAGAAAATAGTCATCAGAAATCTCCTTGATAATTTTGGAAACATTGGAACTCTACTATGAAGATCCTTATTTGTGATGTCATTGGAGCAGCCTATCAGGGCGTTAGGTCCACCCTGAAGTATTTATGCAAGTAAAAAGAAATGATGTATTTACAGAACATCGAAGAAAATAGGTTGAATATTTTCTTTTCTTCCGTAAAATAGGAGAGTGCTTTGAATAAACTTTCATTTAACTTGTCTTCTTCTTGTTATGTATTTATGCTTGGGGTCACCAGACACCAGGGGCGCCACTGTCGGAGATCATCGGGCTGTACACGCGCCTGCACGATCACTGGTATATAAGCGCGGGTACCATGTCACGAATAAAGTTGGATCAGGTTTACACCTGAGGCAGTTTAAAGTAACAAGTTTTGTGAGTTATTACATTCATTACATTTGGTGACAAGGTAATTTAAGAACCTTCGCGTGTACAATGGGTACTATTGGAATTCTGGAGTGATTCACAGATGGCGAGGATTGGCCGGATTTTATCTATCACCTGGATCAGTATTTTGTGGCCAACAAAATGGAGGGAGACGCTAACGCAGTTCGGCGCAGGGCAGTTTTCCTCACCATTTGTGGTCCAAAAATTTATGGCCTCACGAAGAATCTTCTCTCGCCTTTACGTCCAACGGAAAAAGAATATGGGGATTTTTGTGCTTTGGTGCGTGACCATCTTAAGCTAAAAGAGAGGATCATCATCTCATGCTATCGCTTCTACATGCATATTCGAGCAAGCGTGCTGCCACTCATCACATTGCTGATGATGTCAATTCCAGTGCTGGCCCGGATACACAACCCGAGGAGGAAGTGTATGGTCTGTATTCGTTTTTGGGAAAGAGTCAGCCGATAACCGTTAATTTGAAACTGAATGGCGTGCATGTATCAATGGAGCTGGACACGGGTACGAGTCAGTCGATAATGAGCCAAAGGACATTTGACAAACTGTGGGACACTGAGGCTACGAAGCCTAAGCTGAGTCTAGCCAATGCCAAGTTGCGTACTTACACTAAGGGACTCATACCGGTGATTGACAGTGCAGTAGTCAAGGTGTCATATGATGGTGTGGCTCATGATCTACCATTATGGATCATCCCAGGTAATGGTCCAACACTGGTCGGCAGGAATTGGCTCGAGAAAATCAAGCTGAACTGGAATGATATCAAAGCATTGTCATCGGTGGATGATACTTCGTGTGCTCAAGTGTTAAAGAAGTTTCCTTCTTTGTTTAAACAGGGCATTGGTAATTTTACTGGAACCAAGGTGCAGATTCACCTGGATTCAGATGCAAGGCCTGTCTATCATATGGCTCAGTCTGTTCCCTACATGATGAGGGAGAAGGTTGAAATTGAGCTTGACAGACTCCAACGTGAAGGGGTCATATCACCGGTCGAATTTAACGAGTGGGCCAGTCCTATTGTTCCTATGTTGAAGAGTGATGGCACTGTCAGGATTTGTGGAGACTACAAGGTTACGATTAACCGATTTTCGAAACAGGATCAGTACCCGGTACCGAAGGCTGATGATCTGCTCACCATGCTAGCTGGTGGAAAGTCATTCACTAAATTGGATCTGACGTCGGCCTATACGACACTTTGACGAAACTCACCTGCATCAACACCCATAAAGAACTGTTTGTCTACAACAGGTGTCCTTTTGCAATTCGTTCGGCTGCAGCCATATTTCACAGTAATATGGAGAGTCTACTGAAGTCCGTTCCGAGAACTGTCGTGTTTCAAGATGACATTCTGGTCACAGGTCGTGACACTACTGAACATCTGAACAATCTTGAAGAAGCCCTACATCATCTGGACAAAGTGGGACTCAGGCTGAAATGTTCAAACTGTGTCTTCATGGCACGTGAAGTTGAATTCCTGGGGCGGAAGATTGCTGCTGATGGCATCAGGCCTACTGATTCAAAAAACCAAGGCCACCAAAAATGCACTCAGGCCTCAGAATGTGATGGAGCCACGTTCATTTCTTGGGCTATTCAACTACTTTGGTCATTTCTTACCCAGATTGAGCACTTTGTTAGAGCCAGTGCACATGCTACTCAGAAAAGGCAACAACTAGGTCTAGGGTCCGTCTCAAGATAGAGCCTTTGAGAAAGCTAAGCACCTGCTCTGTTCAAACAAGTTGCTTGTTCATTATGCTCTGTGTAAGCGTCTTGTATTGGCCTGTGATGCTTCATCATATGGGGTTGGCTGTGTACTCCAACCAGCAAATGAGTCGGGTAAGCTATAACTTGTTGCATATGCTTCGAGAAGTTTGTCAAAGGTGGAAAGAGCTTATAGCATGGTAGAAAAAAAAAATTTAGCCTGTGTGTATGGGGTCAAAAAGATGCATCGGTACCTGTTTGGTCTTTGTTTTGAACTCGAAATGGATCACAAGCCACTCATTTCATTGTTTTTGAAAAACAAAGTGATTGATACCAATGCATTGTCCCATATCCAGAGGTGGGCATTGACATTGTCTGCCTATGATTACGTTATTCATCATAGACCTGGCACTGAGAATTGTGCCGATGCACTGTCGTCTGCCGTTGCCCAAACCTGAGGTGGAGATGCCTCAACCTGCAGATCCACTGTTAGTAATGGATGCTTTTGAGAGTGAAGGAACACTTGTCACTGCTCAACAAGTTAGGATCTGGACCAGCCATGACCCTATTTTATCAATTGTGAAACGTTGTGTCCTCAGTGGTGATTGGTCTGCAATACCTATGGAATGTGTGATGAGACCAAACCTCACAACCGTCGCAAAGATGAACTGTCAATTCAGTCAGATTGTCTACTGTGGGGCAATTTTGTTGTCATGCCTAAGAAAGGTAGAGAGAAATTTGTACGTGAACTACATAGCACTTATCTTGGTATTGTCATGATGAAAGCCATTGCTAGGGCTCATGTATGGTGGCCTAGAATTGACTCTGATCTGGAATCATGTGTGCATCAGTGCAATACTTGCATGCAGCTAAGTAAAGTACCAGCGGAATCTCCACTGAGTCTTTGGTCGTGGTCGCCTAAACCATAGTTGAGGATCCACATCGAGTTTGCGGGCCCTTTCCTGGGAAAGATGTTTTTTGTTGTGGTGGATGCATATTCAAAGTGGATAGAGTGTATTCTTATGTCATCCAGTACATCTACAGCTACTATTGAGAGCCTTCGTGTCATGTTTGCGACTCATGATTTGCCTGACATTGTTGTGAGTGACAACAGATCTTGCTTCACAAGTCTGGAGTTTCATGAATTCATGAAACTCAATGGTATTAAACATGTGAGGTCAGCCCCATTCAAACCTGCTTCTAATGGTCAAGCAGAGCGTGCTGTTCAAACGATCAAGCAGAGTATGAAACGTGTAACTCAGGGTTCACTGCAGACTCGCTTGTCCTGTATACTGCCCAGTTACAGGACCAGACCTCATACGGTTACTGTGGTCTCCCCTGCGGAACTACTGATGAAGAGAAATCTCAAGACCAAGCTCTCTCTTGTTCATCCCGATTTGAATGATCGTGTTGAAAACAGATGTCAAAGTCAGCAAGAATATCATAATCGTGCTGCTGTGTCACGTGACATCTCTGTCAACAATCCGGTTTATATACTGAACTATGGTCAAGGTCCAAAGTGGATTGCCGGTACTGTTAGAGTCAAGGAGAGTAACAGAGTGTTTATTGTCATGCTCAAGAATGGGCAAACATGCAGGAAACATGTTGATCAAATAAAACTGCGGCATACGGATGAACTGGAACCACTTGAGGAAGATGCAGTCAGTGACCAACCGACCAATGTTCATTCATCAGAGGACTTTGCTGTCATTATTGAAACTGGACCTCCAGTCCCTGATGTGGTCATTACCACTCCCATCAGATCGGTTACTCAGCCTTCAGTCACAACTGGCTCAGAAAACTCGCCTAGAACTGAAGTTGAACTGAGACGATCAACTCGTGAGCGGAAAGTCCCAGTTCATCTTAATTTGTAAAAAGACTGATATTAAGATCTTGAAAGGGGATGTTGTTATATATTTATGCTTGGGGTCACCAGACACCAGGGGGGCGCCACTGTTGGAGGTCATCTGGCTGCACGCGCGCGTGCGTGGTCACTGGTATATAAGCGCACGTATGATGTCATGCGGGTTACTTTGGGCGCGAATAAAGTTGGATCAGGTTTACACCTGAGGCAGTTTACAGTAATAAGTCTTGTGAGTCATTACAATCATTGCACTCCTTTAAGCAGAAAAGGCAGATTACCCTGCTGTGTGGATTCTCCCTGGCTACTGTCAATAGGACTCAGCAAATTAAACATGGTGAATCAGGATAGATCAGTTTACTTGCTTATCTTGCTCATCCCCCACCCCAAGAATCGAACACATTGACGATGATCCATCTAATTTGTCAGCTGAGAAATGATTACATTCATTTACCTGTTTGAGTAGTGCACAGTTCTAAAAATTTGATTGTTGACCTTACTTGGAAGTCAAATGGTGTCTCTGTCCTGCTTCACTCTGATGTTCTTCAACTACAGAATCTAAAAAAGGGTTTGCAAAACAATTATTAACAAAGAAGAAATGAGCTCAGAATCTCCTACTTCATTGATGTCAGAACAGTTTACTTCACATTACTTAATGTGCCTCAACCTTTTGTCAAAAATAGACACAAGATTAGGAGATTAACATTGCATTAACTATTTGGAACTTATGAATATCAATAAGGTTAATTATACTGTTATAGATTATATCTGACAGCTAGGTATTTAATGATCTAATGCCAAGTATTACATTATATTAACAGAACTAAAAATTAAATCGTGCATCTGAATACAATGGAATATCAAAATCCTAATTTTGGTATTCTGCCCAAAAGTCTGGAATTACTCTATGGGGTTATCACAGAGCCAGCTAGTCTGGGTAGTAAATCACTTAAAAAAGTTACCTACACTCAGTCAGAGGAATCAACATGAAGAATCATTGTGTGTTTTGTATAGAGATTCGAAGATTTTGTTTAATTACATTTTCCAGTATCAAAATGAAGTAGCGTGGCTTATAACACAAGTATTTCACTGATGCCAATGGCTGGTGTCAGTCTCACTGTGTTGGCCAACTTGGCTACAACAAATATATTTCATATAGCTTCCAAGAAATATAGTATAATGGAGCTATAATTATACATTTTGTATAATACGTGAAAGGCCCATGTGATGATTTTTCTGATTTGTGGAGTTGGCTTCAATGTGGGTAGGGTGATAGAACATAAGAACAAAAGAAATAGGAGCAGGAGTAGGCCATTTGGCCCCTCGAGCCTGCTCCACCATTCAATAAGATCATAGTTGATCTGATCATGGACTCAGCTCCACTTCCCTGCCCGCTCCCCATTACCCTTTATTGCCTTTTTGCTTAAAAATCTGTTTATCTCCGCCTTAAATATATTCAATGACCCAGCCTCCACAGCTCTCTGGGGCAGGGAATTCCACAGATTTCCAACCCTTGAGAGAAGAAATTCTTCCTCAACTCAGTTTTAAATTGGCAGCCCCTTATTCTGAGACTATGCCCCTAGTTCAAGATTCCCCTATGAGTGGAAATATCCTCACTGTATCCACCTTGTTGAGCCCCCTCATTATCTTATATGTTTCGATAAGATCACCTCTCATTCTTCTGAACTCCAATGAGTATAGGCCCAACCTACTCAACCTATCTTCATAAGTCAACCCCCTCATCTCCAGAATCAACCTAGTGAACCTTCTCTGAACAGCCTCCAATGCAAGTACATCCTTTCTTAAGTATGGAGACCAAAACTGTACACAGTACTCCAGGTGTGGCCTCACCAATACCCTGTACAGTCGTAGCAGGACTTCTCCGCTTTTATACTCTATCCTCCTTGCAATAAAGGCCAACATTCCATTTGCCTTCCTGATTACTTGCTGTACCTGCATACTCACTTTTTGTGGTAAGGTGTCTCACAGTCCTTGAATGTGAAGCTTTTCAGGATTAGCTCCTTATTAAATCTTGTATGAACTTGTAAGCATGAATGCTGTCACAATAATTGAAATTTGTTTATGACTTTTTAATGATATAGTATTTGACAAGAGATAATATTTCTCTTCGCCACCAGACTGTTAAATATCACCTGGACAAAGCTCAGAGAGGGAAATTGGGTGAGGAGGTTTGCACACCTGCAACAGAGGCTTCCCTGTTTTTCCTTTCATTCATTGAAATTGAGGCCATTGTTCTGTGCAAATACCTCGTGTATTCAGCACCTGGAATTTCACCAGGACTTCTGCTATACCATTGTAACTTCGGCAGATGTTCGGCAGAAACCTTGTGTAACTGGAGTTTCTGCCAAAGTTACAGTGACGGAACAAGAGAAGTTTTGAGGAAATTCACCCGCCACCTCTGTTGTTCCGAATATAGTCATGGAACTGTATATACCTACTCACAAAATTAAGCAAAAAGGATATTGTTCCATGTACAAGATGTCATAATATGCTAATTACCAGGAGTCAATGCATGGCTCATTCATACAATCCAAATTTGCACGACCTAGAATGTTTGAGAGAGCTGACGGACACATTGAAGGCTTGCTTGATGGTAGCACTCTCACCTCTTAGTTAAAATGTTTAAGACTCATGTCAGGGACTTCAGTACATAATCTAGGCTGAAACTCTCAGTGCAGTACTGGGGGGACAAGTCTTAACTTTTTCTGGCGTGTTTAATAGGTATCTAGTGGTAAGTACTGCAACTTCATGTGTTTAAATGCTGAATCTCTTGTGAGGTCTTGCTCCTCCTGGTTCCGCAAGGAATCTAAAAAATGTTTTAAAATATACCTGTTTAGGGCCTCTTCTGTTCCATAGGAACATAGCAACAGGAGTAGTCCATTCAGACCTTCAAGCCTGTTGCACCATTCAATAAGATCATGACTGACCTGTATCTTAACTCCATCTACGCACCTTGGTTCCATATCCCTTAATATCAATGACTAACAAAAATCTATCAATCTCAGTTTTGAAATTTTCAATTGACCTAGCCTCAATAGCTTTTTGGGGGAGAGAGTTTCACATTTCCACTACTCGCTGTGTGAAGAAATGGTTTCTGGCCTCATGCCTGAACGACTCTAATTTTAAGGTTATGTCCCATTGTTTTCTTCCATCAAACTGTCTTAGGCTGAACCAAACGGTTCACAACCTTGGTGTCCAATTTGACACTGAGCTTCTGACCCCATAATCCTCTCCATTACCATGACCGTGAACTTCCACCTCTGTAACAACACCCGCCTCTGCCCCTGCCTCAGCTCATCTGCTACTGAAACCCTCATCCTTGCCTTGGTCACCCCTAGACTCAACTATTCCTGGCTGGCCTTCTACCTTGCACCCTCTGAAAATTTTACCTCATCCAAAACTCTGCTGTCCATATCCCAACTCCCACTAAGCCCCATTTACCCTTCATCCCTGTGCTTGCTGACCTACATTGGCTCCTGGTCTGGCAATGTCTCTATTTTAAAATTCCCTCATATTGACCGATCGTCAAATGACATTCACAAATCCTGTGGAGAGTTTCCTCAGCTGAAAATGCTGAAGTTAGAAAGAAAGAATTTGCATTTATATAGCGCCTTTCACAACCTCAGGTCACCACAAGTCACCAGGCTGCACCTATCGTCATTAGGTTCTTTCTTATCTATGCAGCCATTCAGTAGCTATGATTCCTAATTGTAAGGTTCGAAAATCCACGGCCGCATTTTATTGGAACACCCTAAGGACAAGAAAACCAAGATGGGATCGTCCTATACATTTTAAATGAACATTTTTGGCCAAGTAAAATCCTCAGACCAGGCAGGCTGGGAAACGTGTGGGCGGATACAGACATTGTGGAGTCTGGCTCAAGCGAGACAGAGGCACTGGCCAATCAGGGGTCGAGTCGGGCCTGAAGCGGGGAAATCCTCAACCAATCGGGACTACCCGGCCCAGTTCAAAAATATGACTCACTCCTAATCAAATTATGAATGTGGACCATCATCTACCTAATTAATATGGACAGTGGACAATAGTCCTGACATCTTTGCGGTGATGGCCCATCAAAGGGGAGGCCCAAACCGATTGACTCCCAGGACTGTTACAATGGACCAGCAGACTTTGAGGCACCAATGTGCAGTGAAACAATACCCCTGTCCTCACACCTACCTGTACCTGTGACATCTTCTGATTAAATATTCAAAGCTATCTCCCCGCCCAAACTTACACAATGGACCACCAACTGAGTTTGGGCACGAAAAGGCCAGAACTAAATTGGATACAAATATAGGACCTACAGAACCACCAAGAGGGAGAAAAGCAGCTAGAGCAGTAGGAGAAGGAGTCGAGGAACAGTAACAGTCACAGACAGACAGAAACCGAGAGAGAACGGAGATAGACTGTTACCGGCTGGGAAACCTACCATCGAACGGGCTCTGGACTCAACTTGTGTGCAGAATATACAACCCAACTACCGAGAGGCCCAACATCATCTCAAGAAGCCGAGTTGCACACCGAACAATGCTCCGAGGCCAACCATCTGAAGAACCGGAGACCGAAGTAACTGGGAGAGGCAACATTCACTCCAGCTACCCCGTAAACCAACCATCCTAAGGCTAAAAATCAATAACTGTCAAAATGGATCGTAAATATTATCCTGGGGTTTCTTTCCCAACTATCAGCCTAGGTCAGTCAGGTAAAAAGGGGGGTGGGGGTGGTGTTGGAATTGTCTTGTAAAGATAAAATTGTGTAAGGTTTTCGTTGTGTCCGTTTCTTCCCATAGATTTTCATAGTTTATAAGTGTGTGTCAGATATGTGTTTTGATGAAGTTTGACCTTGTTGCAAACTTACCGTGGTTAATAAATTGGACTTACCCGTTTTTTTTTGTTCCAAGGACCACTTGTCTCTGAGTGTTTTGTTTTCCCTTGTGGAAGCTCATAATCCACCAAAATTCTGATTTTAGAAACAGATAGGGGTGCTAGGGCGCTTCGAAACTGTCAGTTTAGTGGTCAGCGAGCCATAAGCTGCTGGACAGTCCCCTAGAAGGGACAGAGAGGCCCAATACACCAACAGCCACCAAAGACCCCCGTAATTGGGCAGAGCAAAAACCCCCTACATAATTCAGTTTACTGAATAAAGAAGTTTTCGAGACAGGAAGTAGCTTTAAGCTCTGATTATGGAAGGGCCCGTGCCTTCCACTTGTTGCCAGGTTATAAGTTACTCCTGTAGTAAAATATTTTATTTTTACATTACAGCTGTCAAGTTATCTATCATAGAAGAACTATGTCTTCCCCTTCATTCTAACTGCAATCTTTATCTGCAACACATACATTTTATTCTTTCACATTCACTGACTCAGCCAGACACACGGCACTTGCAAATAGCTTTTATACTTATATTGCCATGGAAATAACTCAAAACAATATACTCTGCAAACCACAATGTTATTAGATAAAAGCCTTAATGGTTAGAGACCACATTTTGCTTTGCTAGCCAGAATCAACCTCCAAAAAACTATGATTATTTAAACAGTGTAACATCATCCTGTAGAGGTTATGCTGACCCTGCCAAGGCTAATTTTTGCTCAGGTTCTGGACTGATATATAATTAAATGACTAGTTGCTGGGAGCTCTGCCTGGTTAATGTGCCAAGACTTTTGATTCTGAAACATATACTTGCATAACACTGTACAGTACACAGAAACCACAGCAAAAAAAACAATCGTATTGACCACTCAGACAATGGTGAACATTACTGGCATGAAACTCAGCAAATCAGT
This sequence comes from Pristiophorus japonicus, assembly GCF_044704955.1. Lineage (NCBI taxonomy): Eukaryota > Metazoa > Chordata > Chondrichthyes > Pristiophoridae > Pristiophorus > Pristiophorus japonicus. The sequence continues at coordinate 113,668,467 of NC_091977.1, read as the reverse complement.
TGGTATCGACCAAAGGTAAAGCTGGCACCGTGAGCAGTCATTGACTGATCCAATAATTAGTGTTCTGTGTTTATAGCATCATGCATGTATATTGTGGCAAAATATGACATAATGTAGGTTTATGACATTACACACAGTTCATGACTAAGGTTTCGATTTTCATTTACTGATGTACTGGCAGTGATTGAGGCAGTGAGTGGATGAGTAGTGCATGAAAAAAGGATGTAAAAGGTTGACCATACACCCTCATCTGGGACCAGGGTTCCAGCTTCCTTTCTCCATATTGTCCCTGCCCATGATTTCTTGAGCAACCATTTCATAACAGGTGAAAGTACAGAGTTTGCAGGGGAGCCTCCTTCTGTGCAGTTTCTCTCCCTCTTGTTATGGGACCTTTTGTCCTGCATAAGAGTAGAAGGGATACATAGTTAACATAGCCTTCACCATGCAACAGTCTGCTGACCATAATGTGTATATTGACAGAAACAAGCATGATGCTATCACGATCGACGCAAGAAGTTGTCTGGAGGGCAGATTTTCAGAGTGTGAGGAAAAGCAGAAAGGAGGTGCAGCAAAGTGTTCCCTGTAGTCCAGTGAGAAACTTTCAAAGAAATGACTGATTGAGTGAAGGTGATTGAGGACACGGATCATGCTCCACATAGGTGAAATAATGAGAGATGTGAATGGGGTTTCCTGTATTAAAATCACCTGGTGAGGTCACTGAATTTGTTTCTGCACTGCAGTCAGGACCTTAGGTATATGCTGTTGTGCACACCACTGATATAGTTGGTTGTCTAGCTTTTTCCTCAACTCTACTGACCTAACTGAAAAACAAAGCATCCTATCACTCCCTCGACCTCTTGTTGACATCTTGGTGACCCTGAAGATAGTTGTTGTTGCTTCTGTGCCAGGTAAAGTGCACTTTAAGCTACTGCAGGTCTTTAAGACCTATTCCAGGTACTAGCTGTGTATATAGCTTGCCCACAATGTATAACTGAGGCTGGATCCTGAAACCTGGGCCAGGTTCAGCACTGCTCAGTCAGGCAAATATTAATCCCGCCGCAGTCACTGTCCCACCAGGCCAAAACCAGACAACTGAAATTGTCTCATTTTATTCATGGAATGTTTTTATTTTGTGTTCTGTTGGTTGAATTTACTGAAAAGTTTAATTTAATCTCCTGCCATCATTAGTCTGAGTTCTCTGGCTATCAAATCGAGAAAGCAGGAATGGGGTACTAAAGTTGCATGTTCAGCCATGAACTCATTGAATGGCGGTGCAGGCTAGAAGGGCCGAATGGCCTACTCGTGCACCTATTTTCTATGTTTCTATGTTTCTAATCAGTTACTGCGAGCAGTAGTAGAAAATTCCAATGCTCGGTGGGAAAATTTGCTAACCTGCATACACTTCAGAAAAGGAAACCAATCACATTGACAATGACTCAGGAGAATTTTACAATTAGGTGAAGCTGGAAGCCTACTTAAGCAACAACAAACAAGTTGCATGTGTTTAACACAGATAGTGATGATTGAAAGGGTTTTGTCCAACGAACGAAGAGTGCCACATCCAAGCTTTTTGATTCAGTTTGAAGTGACCCAAATAACAAAACCTATATAGCTCAAATTTATGCTATCAATCAATCCATTCTAAAGCATTGGTGCCATACTACCAGGAATATGTAGATAAAGCTTCCAAGAAGAAGATCAAAGACATGCTGATACATAATGACAGGACCTGGTTGGTTGCTGATCCTTGTTGTTGTGAGGCCAAGAAATTTGGTGGACCTGGTGTCCACGCACGTTACCAAACATCTTATTGCTTTTTTTGATTGTGACAATAAATATGTATCTGTCAAAACAAATAAACCCATGAATGAAAGTTTAAACTTATTTCAACATCTCCCCTACTACACAGGTAATGATGCCCATGCCCCAAAATAGTAAAGGGTAATTTTGATGCTAATTTACTGCCTTGCAGAAAATCTGGTTCTATGTGTAAAGTATTGCATTGATGCGGATGCACATTTTCTGACATAAACTAAAAGAAAAGAAAATGTTTCTGACAGCCAATTGAAAACAGCAAGTAAACTTGAGCAAATGCATTTTTTTGAACAGTTATGTGGTATAGAAACATGGAGTAAAAGCCATGCTCAGGGCAAAGCTAAATGTTCACATATGGTGACCCTGCAGCGGGAGCATAGCAACTTTGAATTTGCTTCTATTACAAGATCACCATTTTTGAAGAGGAACAACAACAACTTGCATTTATATTGAACAGAACACCGAGAGAAGTTTATGAAATTGACGCAGATGATTTAAGATGATTTAAGATGATTTTCCCGAGCTCTGTAGTCTCTTTCAGCCTCACAACCCCACGAGATGTCTGCGCTCCTCAAACTCTGCCCTCTTGAGTATCCCTGATTAAAACTGCTCGACCATCAGTGGCCGCGCCTTCAGCTGCCTGGGCCGTAAACTCTGGAACTCTCTCCCTAAACCTCTCAGCCGCTCTACCTTTCTTTCCTCCTTTAAGACGCTTCTTAAAATCTACCTCTTTAATCAAGCATTTGGTCATCTGCTGTAATTTCTTATTCTATGGCTCAGTGTCAAATGTATTTGTCTTGTCTTATATCACTACTGTGAAGCGCCTTGGGATGTTTTATTATGTTAAAGGCACTATATAAATGAAAGTTGTTGTTGTTGAATGTGTTTATTCTTAACTATCTCGAATATTGAACTATGCAGACTGTGGATGCAAATGTCACAGCAATTTATTTTTTTATTATATGGACAGATCAATCACCATGGCGTGGAAATAGGATTTTGTAAGCCACTGGCCTAGAAATTCATTGGGACAACACCCATTTGCAAGGCGTAAAACAGGCACCTAAATATCCAATATGGCAGGTGGCTTGCTCGGCAATTCTGCGCTGGAAGTATGCCACCCACCATATTGGTAAAGACTCCTGCATAGGCATCCAGGGCCCATGTTAGGCCCTTTGCATGTGGCCCCAACTCCTGTTTCAGGCCCCCTTGCAAAATTCGTTAGCGACTGACTGCAGCATGCTCACTCATTTTATTTTTAAATCTGCTCTAATCCAATCTGGTGTTTTTTTCCTGACTTTTTCACTTTCTAGTTGGATCTTCAACCTTATCATATGCAGGGTCACTATTTCCAAGGTGCTCACCCACATTTAGCTTGATCTATTTTATTGCTCAAAACCAGATCTAGCAAAACCTCTGCCCTTTTGGTCTACTAAAGCACTGCTGAGGGAAGGAGACATATATACATTTTAGGACTTCCCTTCTCTTTTCTCCCACTGTCCATATCAATAAATGGTGAATTAAAATCTCTCAGAACAATAATTTTGTTATTCCTACTCCTCACCTTGATTTATCTACGGATTTCCTTTTCATTTCTTTCCCTCAATCTGGAAGACTGCAATACACCTCAAAGAATGTAACAAGCTATTTTTCTCTATCTTTGAACGACTCCTTGCTTATCTTTTCTAGGAACATAGGAACAGGAGTTGGCCATTCAGCCCCTCGAGCCTATTCACCATTGGCCAGAAAAAGCAGCAAACCTAGGACTGGGAGAATTTTGTAATACAGCAGAGGAGGACAAAGAGTTTAATTAGGAGGGGGAAAATAGAGTATGAGAGGAAGCTTGCAGGGAACATAAAAACTGACTGCAAAAGCTTCTATAGATATGTGAAGAGAAAAAGATTAGTGAAGACAAACGTAGGTCACTTGCAGTCAGATTCAGGTGAATTTATAATGGGGAACAAACAAATGGCGGACCAGTTAAACAAATACTTTGGTTCTGTTTTCACGAAGCAAGACACAAATAACCTTCCGGAAATACTAGGGGACCGAGGGTCTAGTGAGAAGGAGGAACTGAAGGATATACTTATAAAGTGGGAAATTGTATTCGGGAAATTGATGGGATTGAAGGCCGATAAATCCTGGGGCATGATAGTCTGCATCCCAGAGTATTAAGGAAGTGGCCATAGAAATAGTGGATACATTGGTGGTTATTTCCCAACAGTCTACCGACTCTGAATCGGTTCCTATGGACTGTAGGGTAGCTAATGTAACACCACTTTTTAAAAAAGGAGGGAGAGAGAAAACTGGTAATTATAGACCGGTTAGCCTGACATTAGTAGTGGGGAAAATGTTGGAATCAATTATTAAAGATGAAATAGCAGCGCATTTGGAAAGCAGCGACAGGATCGGTCCACGTCAGCATGGATTTATGAAAGGGAAATCATGCTTGACAAATGTTCTGGAATTTTTTGAGGATGTAACGAGTAGAGTGGACAAGGGAGAACCAGTGGATGTGGTGTATTTGGACTTTCAAAAAGCTTTTGACAAGGTCCCACACAAGAGATTGGTGTGCAAAATCAAAGCACATGGTATTGGGGGTAATGTACTGATGTGGATAGAGAACTGGTTGGCAGACAGGAAGCAGAGAGTCGGGATAAACGGGTCCTTTTCAGAATGGCAGGCAGTGACTAGTGGAGTACAGGGCTCAGTGCTGGGACCCCAACTCTTTACAATATACATTAATGATTTAGATGCAGGAATTGAGTGTAATATCTCCAAGTTTGCAGATGACAATAAACTAGATGGCAGTGTGAGCTGTGAGGAGGATGCTAAAAGGCTGCAGGTTGACTTTGACAGGTTAGGTGAGTGGGCAAATGCATGGCAGATGCAGTATAATGTGGATAAATGTGAGGTTATCCACTTTGGGGGCAAAAACACGAAGGCAGAATATTATCTGAATGGCAGCAGATTAGGAAAAGGGGAGATGCAATGAGACCTGGGTGTCATGGTACATCAGTCATTGAAAGTTGACATGCAGGTACAGCAGGCGGTAAAAAAGGCAAATGGTATTTTGGCCTTCATAGCAAGGGGATTTGAGTATAGGAACAGGGAGGTCTTACTGCAGTTGTACAGGGCCTTGGTGAGGCCTCACCTGGAATATTGTGTTCAGTTTTGGTCTCCTAATCTGAGGAAGGACATTCTTGCTATTGAGGGAGTGCAGCGAAGGTTCACCAGACTGATTCCCGGGATGGCAAGGCTGACATATAAGGAGAGACTGGATCAACTAGGCCTTTATACACTGGAGTTTAGAAGGATGAGAGGGGATCTCATAGAAATTTACAAGATTCTGACGGGATTGGACAGGTTAGATGCGGGAAGAATGTTCCTAATGTTGGGGATGTCCAGAACCAGGGGACAGTCTTCGGATAAGGGACAGGCGATTTTGGACTGAGATGAGGAGAAACTTCTTCACTCAGAGAGTTGTTAACCTGTGGAATTCCCTACCGCAGAGAGTTTTTGCTGCCAGTTCATTGGAAATATTCAAGTGGGAGTTAGATATGGCTTAGGGATCAAGGGGTATGGAGAGAAAGCAGGAAAGGGATACGGAGGGATTGATCAGCCATGATCTTATTGAATGGTGGTGCAGGCTCGAAGGGCCAAATGGCCTATTCCTACACCTATTTTCTATGTTTCTACGTTTCTATGTTTCAATAACATCAGGCTGATATGCGACCTAAATCCATATACCCGCCTTTGGTCCATATCCTTTAATTGGTTAATAAAAATCTATCAATTTCAGATTTAAAATTAACAATTGATCTAGCATCAATTGCTGTTTGTGGAAGAAAGTTCCAAATTTCTACCCCGCTTTGGCCAAGATTTTTCCAGCTCCCAGAGGGTAGATTCGAAAGCGTGTCCATTGTCAAAATGTGAAAGATTGAGAGCGGGGCAGGATTCCCACTGTGAAGCCGCCTCCATATCAGTTTCCCAAGTGTCGGGTCTACCTGCGCTTTACAGTCCCAACACTAACTGGCGGGTGAGCCAATTGAAATAGCTAAAAGCTTATTAAAAAATACTTAATCAGCATTTTACCATCTACTTAGCAGTTTTCCAGCTTTTTCACCAGGTTCCCGACGCTTGAGGATCACGTCAGGTAAGCAGGTGGGGTTTTCAATGTATCTCCATTCTTCTGAAAAGGTCACAGCTGCAGAAGTGGTCTAAAAGCTACCATTTCACAGCTGTTCATTTTGCAATGTTATAAGCTGGGGCCTTCAGGATTTGGAACACACTTTTGAGTTTTATGCAGTTTGGAAGTGTTTGGAGAAACTCTACATGAACATTAGCTAAAAGACCCAAGAGCCTACCCTTGTGTGTTGTTAGGTGGTATTATTGGACAATGATGAGAGTGAGTGTGAGGGGTGGTTAGTGAGATGGGGATGTAATAATGTAGATAGAAAGAGTGGGATGGGTGGAGGGACAAGGTATATTGGTGTGAGTAAGGATGTGCAGGAGTAGGGTAGGGAAGGCAGAGTGATAGGGATGTGATGAGTGGCACAGCAGGATGAGGTTGAATGTGGCATTGCAGTAATGTTTTGTGATCTACTGAGATCATTGAAAGGTTTGCGTCATGGCAACCAAGTCCTCCTGACAACATCCCTGCTTGTGCCCTCCTGTGCAATGTGCAACCAGGCTGCGTTGGTGTCCTGGAGAGGTCTCTTCTGCCCATTGGATGGGAAGAGAACCTCCCTCCATGTTGTGACTCCCTCTATATGCTTATGCATCTGGAGGGAGTCATGGGAGAGCCTGAGTGCAGCCGTGCCCCTTTGTGCAGAGTTTGTCAGTGTTTGCAGCAACTCAATGCTGTAGAACATTGACAACACAACTATCAAAATAATTTTGGACATGGTCCTTTTAAGGAAACCGACTGATGATGCATCATCAAATGGCATAATCAGATCCGCTTCTTTGCTTCTTTTTAATTGGCTGGGAACCTCGCAGGGCTAGCTTAACAAGCCCAATCAAGGGAAAGTTGTGGAGAAAGCTGGCATGGAAACAACAGGGAAGTCGCAGTCGGCCACCTACCTCGGCCACATTGATCCTACCTCGGTAAGGGAAATCGCAGCCTTTGTGTGCTGAAGATGCATCGCTGAGGCGTGACTCCGGGGTCGGCGAGAGGCCTATAAAGGGCATGAGTTCAGCAGTTGGGAGGTGCGTCGCTGAGGCGTGAGTCCGGGGTCGGCGAGAGGCCTATAAAGGCCGTGAGATCAGTAGTAGGGAGGTGCAGCAGCCAAGTTCATGGCACCGTGGCTGGCTCTGCTGCACAGGAGGGCAGAAAAAAGAGTGGGAGAGCAATAGTGATTGGGGATTCAATGGTGAGGGGAATAGATAGGCGTTTCTGCGGCCGCAACCGAGACTCCAGAATGGTATGTTGCCTCCCTGGTGCAAGGGTCAAGGATGTCTCGGAGCGGGTGCAGGACATTCTAAAAAGGGAGGGAGATCAGCCAGTTGTCGTGGTGCACATTGGTACCAACGACATAGGTAAAAAAAGGGATGAGGTCCTACGAAACGAATTTAAGGAGCTAGGAGCTAAATTAAAAAGTAGGACCTCAAAAGTAGTAATCTCGGGATTGCTACCAGTGCCACGTGATAGTCAGAGTAGGAATCGCAGGATAGCGCAGATGAATACGTGGCTTGAGCAGTGGTGCAGCAGGGAGGGATTCAAATTCCTGGGGCATTGGAACCGGTTCTGGGGGAGGTGGGACCAGTACAAACCGGACGGTCTGCACCTGGGCAGGACCGGAACCAATGTCCTAGGGGGAGTGTTTGCTAGTGCTGTTGGGGAGGATTTAAACTAATATGGCAGGGGGATGGGAACCAATGCAGGGAGACAGAGGGAAACAAAAAGGAGGCAAAAGCAAAAGACAGAAAGGAGATGAGGAAAAGTGGAGGGCAGAGAAACCCAAGGCAAAGAACAAAAAGGGCCACTGTACAGCAAAATTCTAAAAGGACAAAGGGTGTTAAAAAAACAAGCCTGAAGGCTTTGTGTCTTAATGCAAGGAGTATCCGCAATAATGGATGAATTAACTGTGCAAATAGATGTTAACAAATATATGATTGGAATTACGGAGACGTGGCTCCAGGATGATCAGGGCTGGGAACTCAACATCCAGGGGTATTCAACATTCAGGAAAGATAGAATAAAAGGAAAAGGAGGTGGGGTAGCATTGCTGGTATAGGAGGAAATTAAGGCAATAGTTCGGAAGGACATTAGCTTGGATGATGTGGAATCTATATGGGTAGAGCTGCAGAATACCAAAGGGCAAAAATCGTTAGTGGGAGTTGTGTACAGACCTCAAAACAGTAGTAGTGATGTTGGGGAGGGCATCAAACATGAAATTAGAGGTGCGTGCAATAAAGGTGCAGCAGTTATAATGGGTGACTTTAATATGCACATAGATTGGGTTAACCAAACTGGAAGCAATATGGTGGAGGAGGATTTCCTGGAGTGCATAAGGGATGGTTTTTTAGACCAATATGTCGAGGAACCAACTAGGGGGGAGGCCATCTTAGACTGGGTGTTGTGTAATGAGAGAGGATTAATTAGCAATCTCGTTGTGCGAGGCCCCTTGGGGAAGAGTGACCATAATATGGTGGAATTCTGCATTAGGATGGAGAATGAAACAGTTAATTCAGAAACCATGGTCCAGAACTTAAAGAAGGGTAACTTTGAAGGTATGAGGCGTGAATTGGCTAGGATAGATTGGCGAATGATACTGAAGGGGTTGACTGTGGATGGGCAATGGCAGACATTTAGAGACCGCATGGATGAACTACAACAATTGTACATTCCTGTCTGGCGTAAAAATAAAAAAGGGAAGGTGGCTCAACCGTGGCTATCAAGGGAAATCAGGGATAGTATTAAAGCCAAGGAAGTGGCATACAAATTGGCCAGAAATAGCAGCGAACCCGGGGACTGGGAGAAATTTAGAACTCAGCAGAGGAGGACAAAGGGTTTGATTAGGGCAGGGAAAATGGAGTACGAGAAGAAGCTTGCAGGGAACATTAAGACGGATTGCAAAAGTTTCGATAGATATGTAAAGAGAAAAAGGTTAGTAAAGACAAACGTAGGTCCCCTGCAGTCAGAATCAGGGGAAGTCATAACGGGGAACAAAGAAATGGCGGACCAATTGAACAAGTACTTTGGTTCGGTATTCACTGAGGAGGACACAAACAACCTTCCGGATATAAAAGGGGTCGGAGGGTCTAGTAAGGAGGAGGAACTGAGGGAAATCCTTATTAGTCGGGAAATTGTGTTAGGGAAATTGATGGGATTGAAGGCCGATAAATCCCCAGGGCCTGATGGACTGCATCCCAGAGTACTTAAGGAGGTGGCCTTGGAAATAGCGGATGCATTGACAGTCATTTTCCAACATTCCATTGACTCTGGATCAGTTCCTATGGAGTGGAGGGTAGCCAATGTAACCCCACTTTTTAAAAAAGGAGGGAGTGTGTTAACAGGGAATTTTAGACAGGTCAGCCTGATATCAGTAGTGGGTAAAATGATGGAATCAATTATTAAGGATGTCATAGCAGTGCATTTGGAAAGAGGTGATATGATAGGTCCAAGTCAGCATGGATTTGTGAAAGGGAAATCATGCTTGACAAATCTTCTGGAATTTTTTGAGGATGTTTCCAGTAGAGTGGACAAGGGAGAACCAGTTGATGTGGTATATTTGGACTTTCAGAAGGCTTTCGACAAGGTCCCACACAAGAGATTAATGTGCAAAGTTAAAGCACATGGGATTGGGGGTAGTGTGCTGACATGGATTGAGAACTGGTTGTCAGACAGGAAGCAAAGAGTAGGAGTAAATGGGTACTTTTCAGAATGGCAGGCAGTGACTAGTGGGGTACCGCAAGGTTCTGTGCTGGGGCCCCAGCTGTTTACTGTACATTAATGATTTAGACGAGGGGATTAAATGTAGTATCTCCAAATTTGCGGATTACACTAAGTTGGGTGGCAGTGTGAGCTGCGAGGAGGATGCTATGAGGCTGCAGAGCGACTTGGATAGGTTAGGTGAGTGGGCAAATGCATGGCAGATGAAGTATAATGTGGATAAATGTGAGGTTATCCACTTTGGTGGTAAAAACAGAGAGACAGACTATTATCTGAATGGTGACAGATTAGGAAAAGGGGAGGTGCAAAGAGACCTGGGTGTCATGGTACATCAGTCATTGAAGGTTGGCATGCAGGTACAGCAGGTGGTTAAGAAAGCAAATGGCATGTTGGCCTTCATAGCGAGGGGATTTGAGTACAGGGGCAGGGAGGTGTTGCTACAGTTGTACAGGGCCTTGGTGAGGCCACACCTGGAGTACTGTGTACAGTTTTGGTCTCCTAACCTGAGGAAGGACATTCTTGCTATTGAGGGCGTGCAGCGAAGGTTCACCAGACTGATTCCCGGGATGGCGGGACTGACATATCAAGAAAGACTGGATCAACTGGGCTTGTATTCACTGGAGTTCAGAAGAATGAGAGGGGACCTCATAGAAACGTTTAAAATTCTGACGGGGTTAGACAGGTTAGATGCAGGAAGAATGTTCCCAATGTTGGGGAAGTCCAGAACCAGGGGACACAGTCTAAGGATAAGGGGGAAGCCATTTCGGACCGAGATGAGGAGGAATTTCTTCACCCAGAGAGTGGTGAACCTGTGGAATTCTCTACCACAGAAAGTTGTTGAGGCCAATTCACTAAATATATTCAAAAAGGAGTTAAATGAAGTCCTTACTACTAGGGGAATCAAGGGGTAAGGTGAGAAAGCAGGAATGGGGTACTGAAGTTGCATGTTCAGCCATGAACTCATTGAATGGCGGTGCAGGCTAGAAGGGCCGGATGGCCTACTCCTGCACCTATTTTCTATGTTTCTATGTTTCTATGTGCGTCGTTGAGGCGTGAGTCCGGGGTCGGCGAGAGGCCTATAAAGGCCGCGAGATCAGCAGTCGGGAAGTGAGTCGCTGAAGCGTGAATCCGGGGTTGGCGAGAGGCCTATAAAGGCCGCGAGATCAGCAGTCGAGAGGTGAGTTGCTGAGGTGTGAGTCCGGGGTCGGCAAGAGGCCTATAAAGGCCATGAGTTCAGCAGTCGGGAGGTGCGCCGCTGAAGCGTGAGTCCGGGGTCGGCGAGAGGCCTATAAAGGTCGCGGGTTCAGCAGTCGGGAGGTGCGTGGAGAGGCCCAGCTTGTGCAGCTACAGGGAGAAGGCAAAAAAAAAGCAGAAAGAAACAGAAAGGTGACGTCACAGCCAAGGGGGTAAGTGATTGGCTGGTGATTGGTGAGTAGTTTTTCTTTTTTCTCTTCTATAACAGTATAAACTTTAGCATTGTTGTTGCCAATTTAAGTGTATCTAAGGGTTAAATCATGGCAGGAGAGCTCGGTCACGTGATATGCTCCTCCTGTACCATGTGGGAAATCAGGGACACTTCCGGTGTCCTTGACGACTACGTGTGCGGGAAGTGTATCCGCCTCCAGCTCCTGACGGTCCACGTTGCGGAATTGGAGCTGAGGGTGGATTTACTCTGGAGCATCCACGATGCTGAGAATGACATGAATAGCACGTGTAGCGAGTTGGTCTTACCGCAGGTGAAAGGTCCACAGCCAGATAGGGAATGGAAGACCAGCAGGAAGAGCAGTGCAAGGAAGGTAGTGCAGGGGTCCCCTGCGGTAATCCCCTGCAAAACAGACACACCGTTTTGAGTACTGTTGAGGGGGATGACTCATCAGGGGAGGGCAGCAGCAGCCAAGTTCATGGCACCATGGCTGGCTTTGCTGCACAGGAGGGCAGGAAAAAGAGTGGGAGAGCGAAAGTGATAGGGGATAGAGCAATTGTAAGGGGAATAGATAGGCATTTCTGTGGCCGCAACCAAGACTCCAGGATGGTATATTGCCTCCCTGGTGCAAGGGTCAAAGATGTCTCGGAGCTGGTGCAGGACATTCTGAAAAGGGAGGGTGAACAGCCAGTTGTCGTGGTGCACATTGGTACCAACGATATAGGTAAAAAAAGGGATGAGGTCCTACGAGACGAATTTAAGGAGCGAGGAGCTAAATTAAAACGTAGGACCTCAAAAGTAGTAATCTCGGGATTGCTACCAGTGCCACGTGCTGGTCAGAGTAGGAATCGCAGGATAGCTCAGATGAATACATGGCTTGAGCAGTGGTGCAGAAGGGAGGGATTCAAATTCCTGGGGCATTGGAACCGGTTCTGGGCGAGGTAGGACCAGTACAAACCAGATGGTTTGCACCTGGGCAGGACTGGAACTAATGTCCAAGGGGGAGTGTTTGCTAGTGCTGTTGGGGAGGAGTTAAACTAATATGGTAGGGGGATGGGAACCAATGCAGGGAGACAGCGGGAAACAAAATGGAGACAGAAGCAAAAGACAGAAAGGAGATGAGTAAAAGTGGAGGGCAGAAAAACCCAAGGCAAAAAACAAAAAGGGCCACTGTACAGCAAAATTCTAAAGGGTCAAAGTGTAATAAAAAGGCAAGCATGAAAGTTCGGTGCCTCAATGCGAGGAGTATTCGGAACCCAGGAGAGGGCTCTGAGCTAGTTAGAGTGGGTAAGAGCTCAGATAAACAGGACCCCAAGAAAGAATGCAAAAGGCAGGAGGCAACAGAGCAGAGTAGCACTGGGGTAAGTGTAAACCACAAGGTGATAGGAAGGGAAAATATGTATGAATATAAAGGGGCTGCAGGAGGGGTCAAATCTAAAAATCATGGTTTAAAAACTAGTATTAAAACACTCTACCTGAACGCACGCAGCATTCGAAATAAAGTAAATGAGTTGACGGCACAAATCATTACAAATGGGTATGATTTGGTGGCCATTACAGAAACGTGGTTGCAGGGTGGCCAAGACTGGGAATTAAACATACAGGGGTATCTGATAATTCGGAAAGATAGACAAGAAGGGAAAGGAGGTGGGGTAGCTCTGTTAATAAAGGATGATATCAGGGCAGTAGTGAGAGACGATATTGGCTCTAATGAAGAAAATGTTGAATAATTGTGGGTGGAGATTAGAGATAGTAAGGGGAAAAGGTCACTGGTGGGCGTAGTTTATAGGCCCCCAGATAATAACTTCACGGTGGGGCGAGCAATAATCAAGGGAATAATGGAGGCATGTGAAAAAGGAACGGCAGTAGTCATGGGGGATTTTAACCTACATATCGATTGGTCAAATTAAATCGCACGGGGTAGCCTTGAGGAGGAATTCATAGAATGCATACGGGATTGTTTCTTCGAACAGTATGTGACAGAACCTACAAGGGAGCAAGCTATCTTAGATCTGGTCCTGTGTAATGAGACAGGAATAATAAACGATCTCCTCGTAAAAGATCCTCTCCGAATGAGTGATCACAGTATGGTTGAATTTGTAATACAGATTGAGGGTGAGGAAGAAGTGTCTCAAACGAGCGTACTATGCTTAAACAAAGGGGACGACAGTGGGATGAGGGCAGAGTTGGCGAAAGTAGACTGGGAACACAGACTAAACGGTGGCACAATTGAGGAACAGTGGAGGACTTTTAAGGAGCTCTTTCATAGTGCTCAACAAAAATATATTCCAGTGAAAAAGAAGGGTGGTAAGAGAAGGGATAACCAGCTGTGGATAACCAAGGAAATAAAGGAGAGTATCAAATTAAAAACCAATGCGTATAAGGTGGCCAAGGTTAGTGGGAAACTGGAAGATTGGGAAAATTTTAAACGACAGCAAAGAATGACTAAAAAAGCAATAAAGAAAGGAAAGATATATTACGAAGGTAAACTTGCGCAGAACATAAAAACAGATAGTAAAAGCTTTTACAGATATATAAAACGGAAAAGAGTGACTAAAGTAAATATTGGTCCCTTAGAAGATGAGAAGGGGGATTTAATAATGGGAAATGTGGAAATGGCTGAGACCTTAAACAATTATTTTGCTTCGGTCTTCACAGTTGAAGACACAAAAACCATGCCAAAAATTGCTGGTCACGGGAATGTGGGAAGGGAGGACCTTGAGATAATCACTATCACTAGGGGGGGTAGTGCTGGACAGGCTAATGGGACTCACGGTAGACAAGTCTCCTGATCCTGATGAAATGCATCCCAGGATATTAAAAGAGATGGCGGAAGTTATAGCAGATGCATTCGTTATAATCTACCAAAATTCTCTGGACTCTGGGGAGGTACCAGCGGATTGGAAAGCAGCTAATGTAACGCCTCTGTTTAAAAAAGGGGGCAGACAAAAGGCAGGTAACTTTCGGCCGATTAGTTTAACATCTGTAGTGGGGAAAATGCTTGAAGCTATTATTAAGGAAGAAATAGCGGGACATCCAGATAGGAATAGTGCAATCAAGCAGACGCCAACATGGATTCATGAAGGGGAAATCATGTTTAACTAATTTACTGGAATTCTTTGAGGATATAACGAGCATGGTGGATAGCGGTGTACCGATGGATGTGGTGTATTTAGATTTCCAAAAGGCATTCGATAAGGTGCCACACAAAAGGTTACTGCAAAAGATAAAGTTACACGGAGTCAGAGGAAATGTATTAGCATGGATAGAGAATTGGCTGGCTAACAGAAAGCAGAGAGTCGGGATAAATGGGTCCTTTTTGGGTTGGAAATCTGTGGTTAGTGGTGTGCCACAGGGATCGGTGCTGGGACCACAACTGTTTTACAATATACATAGATGACCTGGAAGAGGGAACAGAGTGTAGTGTGACAAAATTTGCAGATGACACAAAGATTAGTGGGAAAGCGGGTTGTGTAGAGGACACAGAGAGGCTGCAAAGAGATTTAGATAGGTTAACTGAATGGGCTAAGGTTTGGCAGATGGAATACAATGTCGGCAAATGTGAGGTCATCCACCTTGGAAAAAAAAGCAGTAAAAGGGAATATTATTTGAATGGGGAGAAATTACAACATGCTGCGGTGCAGAGGGACCTGGGGGTCCTTGTGCATGAATCCCCAAAAGTTAGTTTGCAGGTGCAGCAGGTAATCAGGAAAGCGAATGGAATGTTGGCCTTCATTGCGAGAGGGATGGAGTACAAAAGCAGGGAGGTCCTGCTGCAACTGTACAGGGTATTGGTGAGGCCACACCTGGAGTACTGCGTGCAGTTTTGGTCACCTTACTTAAGGAAGGATATACTAGCTTTGGAGGGGATATAGAGACGATTCACTAGTCTAATTCCGGAGATGAGGGGGTTACCTTATGATGATAGATTGAGTAGACTGGGTCTCTACTCGTTGGAGTTCAGAAGGATGAGGGGTAATCTTATCGAAAAATTTAAAATAATGAAAGGATTCGACAAGATAGAGGCAGAGAGGTTGTTTCCACTGGTCGGGGAGACTAGAACTAGGGGGCACAGCCTCAAAATACGGGGTGCCAATTTAAAACCGAGTTGAGAAGGAATTTCTTCTCCCAGAGGGTTGTGAATCTGTGGAATTCTTTGCCCAAGGAAGCAGCTGAGGCTAGCTCATTGAATGTATTCAAATCACAGATAGATAGATTTTTAACCAATAAGGGAATTAAGGGTTACGGGGAGCGGGCGGGTAAGTGGAGCTGAGTCCACGACCAGATCAGCCATGATCTTGTTGATGGTGGAGCAGGCTCGAGGGGCTAGATGGCCTACTCCTGTTCCTAATTCTTATGTTCTTATGAAGTGTTTCCTACTTTCACCCCTGAAAGATCTAGCTCTAATTTTTAGACTATGTCCTAGAATCCCCAACCAGCGGAAACACTTTCTCTCTATCGACTTTATATGAGCCTCTTAATATCTTGAAAACTTTGATCAGATCACCGTTTAACCATCTAAGTTCTCGGAAATACAACCTTGATTTGTGTAATCTCTCCTTGCATTCCCTCCAAGACCAATATATCCTTCCTAAGGTGGTGCCCAGAACTGCTCACGGTATTCCAGGTGTGATATAACCAGGGTTTTGTACAACTGCAGCATAACTTCTTGTATTTTAGTCCACTAGATATAAAAGCCAACATCACATTCGCCTTTTTAATTATTTTCTGTCATGACATTTTAATGATCTATGTACCGGGACCCCCAAGTCTCTTTGGACCAGCATTGTTTTGAGCTTTTTACCATTTGGAAAGTAACATGTTCTATCCTTCTCAGCTCCAAAGTAGATGACCTCACATAAAAACAGAAAATGCTCGAAATCTCAGCAAGTCAGGCAGCATCTGTGGAGAGTGTTTTTCTCTCCACCGATGCTGCCTGACCTGCTGAGATTTCGAGCATTTTCTGTTTTTATTTCAGATTCCAGCATCCGCAGTATTTTGCTTTTGTATTCGATGACCTCACATTTTCCTACATTGAAATCCATCTGTTACAATTTTGTTCATTCACTTAATCCGTCAATATCCCTTTGTAAGTTTACGCGTTCATCTTCCCTGACTACAATGCTTCCTATCTTTGTGTCATCGGCAAATTTGGATATATGCCATCATCTAAGTCATTTATAAATACTGTGAATAGTTGAGGCCCCAACACAGATCCCTGCGGGACACCATTAGTCACATCCTGCCAATTGGAGTACCTACCCATTATCCCTACTGCCTGTCTCCTACCGCTCAACCAATTTCATAACCAGGTCAATAATTTGCCCTCAATTTTGTGGGCTTCTATCTTAGTTAACAGTCTCTTATGTGGGACTTTATCAAATGCATTCTGGAAGTCCATATAAGTTACATCCATAGACATTCCCCTGTCCTCAAAACATTCAATCAGGTTTGTCAGGCATGACCTACCTTTCACAAATCCATGCTGGCTCTCTCTGATCAGCTGAAAATGTGAGAGGTGTTCAGTCACCCGATCCTTCATTATAGTTCTATCCCACCTAAATATATTGGGCCAAGGATCACAGTCTCTACGGACACATATGATGTGCACACGCATCCGTAGAGTGCGGTTCGGTGCTGCAAGTGACAGTTCTTGGCATGCAATGCGCATGCACTGAAAAACGGCACTTGCGAACTGTCGAAATGATTTTTTACAGTTCCAACGGATCCCCGGGAGAAGGGCCTTCGTGGGCAGAGATTTGGACTATTTGCCCAACTCCTGCCCAGCGAATGCCCAGCCTAAGGCCTGCTTTTACCAGCATAAGAGTTTTAAAAGATAGAAAAATAAAATGTTATCAATAATTTTTATATTAAAAATCCTGTCCATTAAGGTAAGTTTATTTTTACCCACATTAAATTATAGTAAAAAAATTCAAAAAAATGTATTTTGTTTAAAACATTTAATTAAATTAAATTTCAATTAATTTTAAATCTATGAAGTGTTTTTCTTATTTATTTTAAAGTGTTTTTGGGGGTATCCCCATTCACAGAAATTGTGATAGAGATCAGCATTAATGTGAATGGGGATACGCCATTTTCATTGTTTGGTCTGGCCCACATGATCCCAGGCTACAACTATACTCATGGAATACATGGGCCCGTACGCTGGACTGCAAATGGAGGCCTTGGAGTGCAAGTCTACGTTCCTCCGGGACCACCAGGTACCTTCGTAAAAAAAATTTGATCAGAGGCATCCGCCTGCAGGAAGCCTCTGACTGCAATTTCTGAGTCATTAAATGTTTTGTTTCCATTCATGTCCAGTTTGTAGCCATGTTTCTGGCAGTGCTATTACACCTAGGGGGCCGAAATTGCCCCGCTTCCCAATCGGGGGCGGTAAACCTCCGGGCCGGGACTTTTATCACCCGGCTCGGAAGTGCTGCCTCCGATGTGGAATTGGGCATGTGCGCCCCTCCAAGGACGTGGAGTGCCATCAGCGGTGTTCCACCTCCGTGGAGGGATGCTCCGGGGGTGGGAGTGCACCGATGAGTGCAACGTTGTGCTCAGGAACACAGCGCCATGCTCTGGAACATAGCGTCGTGCTTCCTCGCAACAATGCCACTCCCTTTCATTTAAAGGGGAGGGCCACTGCGCACTCTGCAGGTCCTTAGGTGGCAATCGACCGGGCCAGCAGTCTGGCACCCATAACGGAGTGCCGGGCTGCATGATAGTGGCCTGGTTGATGTGAGGGACGCCATTGTCGAGCCGATGGAAGAGTCGGCCGACAAAAAAACATGGCAGCCCTCGACGCAAAAGGCCTCCCCTTTAATGGATGCCCCAGCGGCGGATGTCCACGAGCTTCGCACTCCGTTAAGCTGACGGTGACATCTACCGGCACCATCCTCCCGGCCCGCAGGGCAATTTCCGTCACGGGGTACAAAGGGGTCTGTCCGGGGCGGTAAGGTGTCGACGCACATGGCAATAATGTCATCGTCAGGTGTGCGCCGGGTCGGGGCTCAAATCGCTGGGCGCGCTGCTACAGGCACATCACCCCCAAACCTCCGGGGCAATTTACCAGGAGGAGCAATCACCCCCCCCCTCGCTCAGGTAAAAACTTCATTGCGCCCTGTTAGTGCCCGCCCGGACGCGCTAACGGGGCGATAAAAAGAGGCAATTTCAGCCCGTAGGTCTTCCTTAAAATAATTCTTCCATTCTCCCAAGCTTATTTCCCACACTCTGCCCATTGTAATACATGGAGATTAACAAGGTGTGAACAGCTGAATAAAACCACTTGAAGACGCGACTTTGCCATATCAACTTTTTTTTGCTATTTTTTTAAACACTGTTCTCTTTTCTATGATTTGGTTGTCTAAATTACCCGTAGTTTCTCTTCAGTCATTTATAACTACTTCATTTCATTTTATTCTTTGTCTCCAGATCCCTCTTGCTAATTTGTTTTGTGCATGAATGTTATCCTCATTTACTTCTCTCTTCACTATTAGCTGATCCTGGTTGGTTTTACTTTCCAAGCCCCACCCCCTTCCCACCCCACTTCTCATTTAAATACCTTGTAATTTTCCTATTGATTTATTTTGCCCATACATGAGCACCCTCCCTGTGTAGTTGGCGCACATCCTTGAGCAATAACTCTCTTCTGTTCCAGAACTGATGCCAATACCCAACAATGTGGAATCACTCTTTTTAACACAACTTTGGCCATGCATTGATTTCTCTCATCTTTGTATGCTTCCCTAGTCTAGCACATGACTGGCGACGTAATCTTGAGATTGCCACATGTGAAATCCTACATCTAACCATTTTTAAAAATCTTCTAAATATATTTTTCTTGACTTTCAGGTCTTTCTGTACTGACATTATTGGCTCCCACATGTAGCATGGTGACTAGGTGCTCTCCCTCCCCTTGCAAAATCTTTCCCAGTGTATGGGTTATGTTCCTTACCGGAGCACATAGGAGGCAACAAAGCATCCAGCATTGTCAGTTTGGACTGCAAAATATCATGTCAGTCCCTCTCCAATCTCCTATCACCACTGCATTTCTAGCTGTGTTGGTAATCGTTCCCACCACCATCCCTCCCCACCTCCTCTACCACCCCTCCCCCATGCCTCCCACCCCTCCACTCCGTCCTGCATCCTATCCCCCATTCCTCCCCCCCACCCCCTACCTCCCCTCCCCTGATCCTTTGGTGTGAGTTAGGATGTGAGCGGAACAATTTTGGATGAGTTCACGTTTATGGAGAATGTAAGATGGGAGGCCAGCCAAGGGTGCATTAGACTAGTCAAGCTCATGACCAGTAGTCATCTCATTCCTTCTTTAGACACCACAAACCACTTTTATAATGGAGGAAATGAAGCCTTTTGAGTTGATGTAATTCATTGATATCCATACCAGGTAAATCTGGGTCAACACTAGAAATGTTGGTGCCTTGATCACTTGGTGATCACTTGGTAAGAAAAAGCTTCATAATATAGGCTCACCAATATTTTACAGAACATTTGCAATCTGCTACATGCTGCATAAACCTTTCAATACAGGTTGGGCTCCACTTTGAAATCTAATTTGAACATCTCCATTTAATGGCCATAGAGAATGAAAGACTTCAAGATCACTTCAGCAGCAAAATATATGGTTGAAATAACATGGGAGGTTCGGGGCAATCTGATTATCAATTAAGGAAATAACCCATGACAAGGCTAAAACATTCTGACTGATCCCTCATTATATAGTCAGGCACACTAACCTTGCACTCACATGAAAGATTACACAAGGTTATATAACAATTACAGAATAAAATAAATTACATGCCGCAGGACTCATCGGCTTTCTCCTGCTGCCTGACTTGTATCTATCCACCTAACTGAATATGCCACTGCCTCTATCTATATTATATACCTCTGAGAATTTAAAAAATCTACATATCTTGATTTTTCATTAATTAAATCAAGTTTAGTTCTGCAAGTCTCTTCATATCTTAGAGGCTAACTTTAAGAATTATCCTCTTCACTCGGCTCAAGAACACAAATCCTTCTGAAGTGAAAATGAAGTCCCTATACTATCGAAAATTGTCTACGAATATAACTCATGTATTACATTAGTTTATGTGACAATGAAGGGCGATTACCAGCTTAAATAGACAGATAACATTTTTATGTATTGACAAAAATGTCATTCGGGATAGAAACATAGAAACACAGAAACATAGAAAATAGGTGCAGGAGTAGGCCATTCGGCCCTTCAAGCCTGCACCGCCATTCAATGAGTTCATGGCTGAACATGCAATTTCAGGATTGTTTTGGATCGATAATAATAGACCCAGATTCGGGATCTGGATGAATGTTAAATAAGAGACAAGACAAATGAAGTAAAGATAAAACACCGTTTACTGAGAGCAAAGAATCATAATACAGTTTACGAAGAAAAGAGAAGTATGATAAGATGCAACAAAATTCACAGTCTTCGGCCCGTCGGGAACTCCGCAACGACGGCTGGTCAGGAGCCTTGGGGGTCCCGGCACCGCTCGCGAATCACGGTCCAAGGTGAAGTTCAAAGAGCTACTGGACAGTTCCGATCCTTTATACTATTGAACAAACATTGGTGCATGTGGCTTATGGCCAACTCCTAATCTGTAAGGCCCCAGCTGTTCTTCCACAAAGCATGAGACCTCGAGGCGCCGATCGTCTCATAAACAAGATGGTGTGCGCATCAAGGTCTCTCTCTCTCTCTCTGCATCAACAACATTCCACGAGGCATGAAGCATAAAACACACTGTAAATGTCGGAATATCAAAATTAATCCTATGTGATTAACCCTATACAATACAATCCACCCTTGATATTTCGACATTCTAAGTAATATAATCGAGTTTAAGGCATAATGCATCAGTTACACGTTGAGTATGCGCAAGCAACGCCCGCAATCTACACCAAAGAATACATACAAGCACTAATATCAGTAATAACGCGACAAGTAAAACAACGATAGGATGTATTAACAGCTTCAAAGCGGCGGATGTTTTTGGGGACCATCCGTAAAAGATGTCCCACCAATGGTGTACCGTAAGGTCACAACTCTGACCAAGGCGCCTTCACTGTAACTCATAGCAACTTGCAGAGTATGAAGAGTATGACCTCGTTTGCTCAATTTGTCAGTGACCTTTTGGCTATCTTTTAAAAATTGAGTTAAATGAGTTAAATCTACAGTGGGAGGAAGGTTATTAATGCCTAGGACGGGGCGATGGCGCACAAAATTTTTCCATCGTCCCAATCGATATGACCTATTAGAATGAAGGCCTTGGAAATAGCGGATGCATTGACAGTCATTTTCAAACATTCCATAGACTCTGGATCAGTTCCTATGGAGTGGAGGGTAGCCAATGTAACCCCGCTTTTTAAAAAAGGAGGGAGAGAGAAAACAGGGAATTATAGACCGGTCAGCCTGACCTCAGTAGTGGGTAAAATGATGGAAGCAATTATTAAGGATGTCATAGCAGCGCATTTGGAAAGAGGTGATATGATAGGTCCAAGTCAGCATGGATTTGTGAAAGGGAAATCATGCTTGACAAATCTTCTGGAATTTTTTGAGGATGTTTCCAGTAGAGTGGACAAGGGAGAACCAGTTGATGTGGTGTATTTGGACTTTCAGAAGGCTATCGACAAGGTCCCACACAAGAGATTAATGTGCAAAGTTAAAGCACATGGGATTGGGGATAGTGTGCTGACGTGGATTGAGAACTGGTTGGCAGTCAGGAAGCAAAGAGTAGGAGTAAATGGGTACTTTTCAGAATGGCAGGCAGTGACTAGTGGGGTACCGCAAGGTTCTGTGCTGGGGCCCCAGCTGTTTACGCTGTACATTAATGATTTAGATGAGTTGATTAAATGTAGTATCTCCAAATTTGCGGATGACACTAAGTTGGATGGCAGTGTGAGCTGCGAGGAGGATGCTATGAGGCTGCAGAGTGACTTGGATAGATTAGGTGAGTAGGCAAATGCATGTCAGATGAAGTATAATGTGGATAAATGTGAGGTTATCCACTTTGGTGGCAAAAACAGAGAGACAGACTATTATCTGAATGGTGACAGATTAGGAAAAGGGGAGGTGCAACGAGACCTGGGTGTCATGGTGCATCAGTCATTGAAGGTTGGCATGCAGGTACAGCAGGCGGTTCAGAAAGCAAATGGCATGTTGGCCTTCAGAGCGAGGGGATTTGAGTACAGGGGCAGGGAGGTGTTACTACAGTTGTACAGGGCCTTGGTGAGGCCACACCTGGCGTATTGTGTACAGTTTTGGTCTCCTAACTTGAGGAAGGACATTCTTGCTATTGAGGGAGTGCAGCGAAGATTCACCAGACTGATTCTGGGGATGGCGGGACTGACATATCAAGAAAGACTGGATCAACTGGGCTTGTATTCACTGGAGTTCAGAAGAGTGAGAGGGGATCTCATCGAAACATTTAAAATTCTGATGGGTTTAGACAGGTTAGATGCAGGAAGAATGTTCCCAATGTTGGGGAAGTCCAGAACCAGGGGTCACAGTCTAAGGATAAGGGGTAAGCCATTTAGGACCGAGATGAGGAGAAACTTCTTCACCCAGAGAGTGGTGAACCTGTGGAATTCTCTACCACAGAAAGTTGTTGAGGCCAATTTATTAAATATATTCCAAAAGGAGTTAGATGTAGTCCTTACTACTAGGGGGATCAAGGGGTATGGCGAGAAAGCAGGAATGGGATACTGAAGTTGCATGTTCAGCCATTAACTCATTGAATGGTGGTGCAGGCTTGAAGGGCCGAGTGGTCTACTCCTGCACCTATTTGCCATGTTTCTATGTTTCTATATATCAATCCATCCACCCTTGAACTCGGGTACCCACAGATTTTGGCCATACAGGTAGGGAAACACTATTGTCTTGCGTACGATCAGTGTTAGCTAACCGCCACTCTTTACGGCCATCCCATGCTGTGTTTGAGGATGGAAGTAGCACAGTCATAAGAACATAAGAACATAAGAATTAGGAACAGGAGTAGGCCATCTAGCCCCTCGAGCCTGCTCCGCCATTCAATAAGATCATGGCTGATCTGGCCGTGGACTCAGCTCCACTTACCCGCCCTCTCCCCGTAACCCTTAATTCCCTGATTGGTTAAAAATCGATCTCTCTGTGACTTGAATACATTTAATGAGCTAGCCTCAGCTGCTTCCTTGGGCAGAGAATTCCACAGATTCACAACCCTCTGGGAGAAGAAATTGCTTCTCAACTCGGTTTTAAATTGGCTCCCCCGTATTTTGAGGCTGTGTCCCCTAGTTCTAGTCTCAGCTACCAGTGGAAACAACCTCTCTGCCTCGATCTTGTCTATCCCTTTCATGATTTTAAATGTTTCTGTAAGATCACCCCTCATCCTTCTGAACTCCAACGAGTAAAGACCCAGACTGCTCAATCTATCATCATAAGATAACCCCCTCATCTCCGGAACCAGCCGAGTGAATCGTCTCTGTACCCCCTCCAAAGCTAGTATATCCTTCCTTAAGGTGACCAAAACTGCACACAGCACTCCAGGTACGGCCTTACCAATACCCTATACAGTTGCAGCAGGACCTCCCTGCTTTTGTACTCCATCCCTCTCGCAATGAAGGCCAACATTCCATTCGCCTTCCTGATTACCTGCTGCACCTGCAAACTAACTTTTTGGGATTCATGCACAAGGAGTTCCATTATTTGAAGGGGCTGCTCCTGAAATTCTGGCTGCACTTCAGTCCCACTCTCCTGATCTTTGGGCACCCTGTGCGGAGGGGAGCGGGTAGGTCCGAGGGCCTCCTCGTAGGACTGCTCCTGGGCACGGCCAAGGGTGCCATCAGCCGGTCCAGGCAGCGGGCGGTCGAGGGGGTCGTTCAACCTGACTGCCTGCCTCTCTTCCGCTCTTACATCCGGTCCAGGGTGTCCTTGGAGATGGAGCACGCGGTGTTCACCGGTACGCTCGCGGCCTTCCGCGAGAGGTGGGCACCGGAGGGACTGGAGTGCATCATCACGCCCGGCAACTAAATTTTAATTTGATTTTATGTTTTAAAGTTTAATTTGTTTTCATTGCCGGTGCTTTTAGTGTCCCCCTCCCCTTTTATAGGGGGCACTGGAAAAATTTGATTTTCGCGCCCCAAAAAAACCCAAAAAAAATAAATAAAAAAAAAAAGGGGCCTTGAAAATGTCTGCTGTGTCACCCAGGTCGGGTGGCATGGTTTTAATGTTTATGTTTTTGCAGGTAAACTCAAAAGAGTTTCATGCACAAGGACCCCCAGGTCCCTCTGCACCTCAGCATGTTGTAATTTCTCCCCATTCAAATAATATTCCCTTTTATTGTTTTTTTTCCCAAGGTGGATGACCTCACACTTTCCGACATTGTATTCCATCTGCCAAACCTTAGCTCATTCGCTTAACCTATTCAAATCTCTTTGCAGCCTCTCTGTGTCCTCTACACCACCCGCTTTCCCACTAATCTTAGTGTCATCTGCAAATGTTGTTACACTACACTCTGTCCCCTCTTCCAGGTCATCTATGTATATAGTAAACAGTTGTGGTCCCAGCACCAATCCCTGTGGCACACCACTAACCACCGATTTCCAACCCGAAAAGGACCCATTTATCCCGAATCTCTGCTTTCTGTTCGTCAGCCAATTCTCTATCCATGCTAATACATTTCCTCTGACTCCGCATACCTCTATTTTCTGCAGTAACCTTTTGTGTAGCACCTTATCGAATGCCTTTTGGAAATCTAAATACACCACATCCATCGGTACACCTCTATCCACCATGCTCGTTATAATCTCAAAGAATTCCAGTAAATTAGTTAAACATGATTTCCCCTTCATGAATCCATGCTGCGTCTGCTTGATTGCACTATTCCTATCTAGATGTCCCGCTATTTCTTCCTTAATAATAGCTTCAAGCATTTTCCCCACTACAGATGTTAAACTAACCAGCCTATAGTTACCTGCATTTTGTCTGCCCCCTTTTTTAAACAGAGGTGTTACATTAGCTGCTTTCCAATCCACTGGTACCTCCCCAGAGTCCAGTGAATTTTGGTAGATTATAACGAATGCATCTGCTATAACTTCCACCATCTCTTTTAATACCCTGGGATGCATTTCATCAGGACCAGACGACTTATCTACCATGAGTCCCATTAGCCTGTCCAGCACTACCCCACTAGTGATAGTGATTGTCTCAAGGTCCTCCCTTCCCACATTCCCGTGACCAGCAATTTTTGGCATGGTTTTTGTGTCTTCCACTGTGAAGACCGAAGTAAAATAATTGTTTAAGGTCTCAGCCATTTCCACATTTCCCATTATTAAATCCCCCTTCTCATATTCTAAGGGACCAACATTTACTTTAGTCACTCTTTTCCGTTTTATATATCTGTAACAGCTTTTACTATCTGTTTTTATATTTTGCGCAAGTTTACCTTCGTAATATATCTTTCCTTTCTTTATTGCTTTTTTAGTCATTCTTTGCTGTTGTTTAAAATTTACCAATCCTCTAGTTTCCCACTGAACTTGGCCACCTTATATGCATTGGTCTTTGATTTGATACACGCCTTTATTTCCTTGGTTATCCACGGCTGGTTATCCCTTCTCTTACCGCCCTTCTTTTTCACTGGAATATATTTTTGTTGCGCACTATGAAAGAGCTCCTTAAAAGTCCTCCACTGTTCCTCAATTGTGCCACCGTTTAGTCTGTGTTTCCAGTCTACTTTAGCCAACTCTGCCCTCATCCCACTGTAGTCCCCTTTGTTTAAGCATAGTACGCTCGTTTCTGACACAACTTCCTCACCCTCAATCTGTATTACAAATTCAACCATACTGTGATCACTCATTCCGAGAGGATCTTTTACTCGGAGATCGTTTATTATTCCTGTCTCATTACACAGGACCAGATCTAAGATAGCTTGCTCCCTTGTAGGTTCTGTAACATACTGTTCTAAGAAACAATCCCGTATGCATTCTATGAATTCCTCCTCCAGGCTACCTCGTGCGATTTGAGTTGACCAATCGATATGTAGGTTAAAATCCCCCATGACTACTGCCGTTCCTTTTTCACATGCCTCCATTATTCCCTTGATTATTGCCCGCCCCGCCATGAAGTTATTATTTGGGGGCCTATAAACTACGCCCACCAGTGACTTTTTCCCCTTACTATCTTTAATCTCCACCCACAATCATTCAACATGTTGTCCATTAGAGCCAATATCGTCTCTCACAACTGCCCTGATATCATCCTTTATTAACAGAGCTACCCCACCTCCTCTCCCTTCTTGTCTATCTTTCCGAATCGTCAGATACCCCTGTATGTTTAATTCCCAGTCTTGGCCACCCTGCAACCATGTTTCTGTAATGGCCACCAAATCATACCCATTTGTAATGATTTGTGCCATCAACTCATTTACTTTATTTTGAATGCTGCGTGCATTTAGGTAGAGTGTTTTAATCCTAGTTTTTAAACCATGATTTTTAGTTTTGACCCCTCCTGCAGCCCCTTTATATTCAGTGGCCCTTTTTGTTTTTTGCCTTCAGTCATAGATAACGAGACACAGAGACTTGCCAGCACGAGTTGGTAATTCGCCATTTTGGGCAGAATTCCTGTGGTAGGAAGCACAAATATATTAATTCAGCCCCGTTTAGTCAATTTATCCTTGTCAACACAGAGAGGAATATCTTGACCAGTCAGGAGCACCCAATAAGTGTTTCCTTCTCCTTTCGCTAAGATTTCCCCTGCTTGTAAGAGTTTCTGGGGGTACTGCACCCACACTTTTCCTCCTTCACAAACTGTATCCTGAGTCTGATTTTCTTTTTCAATAGTAGGGACACTAACTTTACATAACATGTGGCTTATGGAAGTTCCCCCCCACAATGGTCGGTATTCAGATTGCACACTGCTTGTGGGAAGACCTTTAACCACCCTTGCAATGTGTTAGTGGGAGTTAATATTTTAATCTGTTGCTTAAGTAGTCCATTCATGCTTTCTATTAACCCTGCAGCTTGTGGATAGTAAGGTATGTGAAACTTCCAATAGATCCCGTTGTCTACCGGCCACTGTTGCACTGTTTGACCTGTGAAGTGCGACCCATTATTGGACTGTACTTCTGCTGGTTCACCGTAGTATGTGACTAAATTCTCCAGTCATTTAATCGTACTTTGTTGATTCGCTTTAGTCACTGGATAGCTATCAAAATTCCAGAATAGGTATCAACAGCAGTGAGCAAATATTGGAACCATTGTTGCAATGGTAAAGGTCCCACATAATCAACTTGCCATATTTGTGCTGGTTGAGTCCCTCTCTTAATATGGGCACCGGGTTGTTGTTGTAGGGGAAAACGCTTCACCTTTTGACAAATTTCACAGGTGTTTATGATCTATTTAACACCGTCCGTAGTCAAATATAACCCCCTATTTCATGCCCATTGTATCTTACTCTGAATGCCCAAATGTCCAGATTTGTGGTGGGCCCACTTGCCTATGCCATATTCTTTCTCTTCCGGGCTATATTATCAATGGTGTTATTATGTTCAGAGGTCTTTGAAGTGTTTTTATGTGAGCGTCCACATGATATACAATTATTCTGGGCTTTGGACCACATTTGTTCCCAGAGGTGCTTCCCCCACATTTCTTTCCCAGTTATTTGCCAGTTATGTTCATGCCAGTTTCGCTTCCAGCTCGCCATGCCATTGGCTACTGCCCATGAGTAAGTATATATGTGTACTTGTTGCTGTTCCTCTTCTAACGCAAGGACTACAGCTGCTAGTTCTGCAAGCTGGCTGGAGCCTCCCACGCCCTCATCATGCACAATTGTCTGGGTTTTTGGATTGAAGGCAGCGGCTCGCCATCGCCGAAGGCCGTTTCGCCAGACCACTAAGCCATCTGTGAACCAGGCATGGCTACATTCTTCAGGTGTTAACTGTTCAAAAGACACGCCCAGGAGATTGGTGACTCTTTGTTAAACTGACAGACGACTGCGTAAGTTCACTCTCAGCTGTTTGTGGGTATTCAGCCACATGCTCATGTAGTCGGGTGATTCCTTCTTTTCCTTTACTTGCTCTGTCTGTGATATATCATTTCCAGCGCACTATGGAACTTCGCTGCGCTCACCCGACCTTGTGGGCCCAAGTTTCGGGCCGTGCCTAAAACGGCGCAACACAGATCTGGACGTCCGTTTTTCGCGCCACAAAGTGCGCCTAAAAAAAACTCACCTATTCTCCGGCTCCCTGCAGGCCCTCTGGAGCTGGGCGCGGTGCAGCATGAGCTGTGGGGGGCGGAGCCATGTCCTGGCGCTGAAAACAGTGCCGGCACCTCTGCACATGCGCGCTACAGTGGGCGCGCATGTGCAGTAGCTCCAGGCACCCAAAACTGTGGGAGGGGCCCGAAGCACGCAGCCCCTAGCCCTGGCCGAATGGCCTCACTGGGGCTGTGTGGATAAGGCTCCTCCCACCTGACCAGACCCGACCCGACCATTGCTCTCCCCCACCCGCCCCGGCAACCCGACCTCTGCTCCCCCCACACCCCGCCCCCCGGCGACGCGACCTCCGCTCCCCCCACCCCCGGCGAACCTATCTCCGCTTCCCCACCCCCGGCGACCCGACCTCCGCTTTCCCCCCCCTCCCCCCCCCCGGTGACCCGACCTCTGTTGCCCCCCGCTGACCCGACCTCCACTCCCCCCCGACCCGACCCAACCTACGCTCCCCCGCTCCGCCCCCCCCCCAGCGACCCGACCCAACCTCTGCTCCCCCCCGCCCAGTGACCAGACCTCCGCTCCCCCCGCCACCGGCGACCAGACCTCCGCACCCCCTGCCCCCCCCCCCCCCCCCGGCGACCCGACCTCCGCGACCCCCCGACCTCCACGACTCTCCCCCCCCCCCCCCGACCTCCGCGACTCCCACCACGACTCTCTCCCCCCGCCCCCCGGACCCGGACCCGGGACCCGGGACCCGAGATCCGACGCCACCTACCTGTAAATCCAGCCGTTCAGCCTCCTTATCTCCCTCCCTCCCCTCTCCTCTCCCTCCCCCCCTCTCCTCTCCTTCCGTCCCTCCCTCCCCTCCCCTCTCTCTCCTTCCCTCTCTCTCTCCTTCCCTCCCTCCCTCCCCCCCCTCTCCTCCCCTCCCTCCCCCCCCTCTCCTCTCCTTCCCTCCCTCCCCTCTCCTCCCTCCCCTCTCTTTCCCTCCCTCCTCTCTCTTTCCCTCCCTCCCCTCTCTTTCCCTCCCTCCCTCCCCTCTCTTTCCCTCCCCTCTCTTTCCCTCCCTCCCTCCCCTCTCTTTCCCTCCCTCCCTCCCCTCTCTTTCCCTCCCTCCCT